>NW_026126517.1:10307500-13285000 GCF_943737965.1 Phodopus roborovskii | reverse complement strand
AGTTGCTGCAAAACGCAAGAGGCTTTAATGAACAGGAAACGTTTGTGCAAACGGGCTCCTCCAGCACGCAGGCTAGAGAGAAGCCCCCTTCCTTGGGCCCAGGTGTTTTTAAAGGCAAACCCACAAGCTTAGGGAGGGGGTGGGACCCTCTGTCCATTGAGTATGTGACCCTTGGAGGCCTGATGGTCTGCTATTAGGGTCAGCAGACCTTAGGGCCTCAGGTGTGTTAATTAATCTTGTCTGGGCAAACCAGAGTTACAGCTATCTCTTGACCCTATTTACCACCTGTTGACTCACAGGAAAGGAGGGGCAGTGTGAATTCTTCTTATCTCAGGGCCTTGTGAGAGGAAGCTAGCAAATTCCTAGGAACAGATATTGGTTTCCAGGTTAGTCCATCATTAACATTACTTTTTAGGTCTTTCACTATGTGAGTTCAAGGCCAGCCTGGACTACAGAGCTAGTTCCAAAACAGGCTCCAAAGCAATACAGACAAAAAACAAAAAAAGAAAGAGAGTAAAGGGGTTTCAAATGGAAAAAAAAAATGCTTGTTCTAGTGTGAGTCACGCTAGAGATTTACTGTTCAGAACATGTACTCTAAACAAAGAATGATGTACCTCTATAACCCTATAAGGTCTTATATTGTTTTTGGTATTTATTTTGTGGTTTAAAAATTCTAAGCAATGAAACCTTATAATTCCTAAAGCCTCAGATCATCCTCACATTTTTATTTTTAAATATCTATTGATACTAAATTAGTTCAGATACTAATGCTATTTTTCACATGTTGAAATACAGCCTCACTTTAATCTCATAAGGCTTAATAGAACTTTAATGCAATCTAACTGCCCCAAATAGCTTGACCTCTACAGCAGCCAACTCATTTCCTTTTCACCATATTAATGAAAATATTCAGTTTTTCTCTGTATATTTTAAGCTTTTTATTTTGAAATATATCATAGTCACAGAAGATGCCATGCAAACACATACTTGCCTAGCTATACATAACAATGTTTATAAAGCAATTAACATGTTTAAGAATATATCATTGTTGGTTCCCTGGATACTGTTTCTGTGGGGCAAACATTTTGCTACATTCATTGTCTTTTCCCAGAGTAAAGAGATTATTATTACTATTATTAATGATAGTAATTCTTTTCTTTGTAGTTTCATCTTTGTATATATTTTGAATGACCCAGTCTTCATTTCTGGAAATCTGAAACACATAGAATTACACTCTGGATATGTTTTTTTGGAGTTGTTTCTTTACTCAAGCTGCATGCTCAATATTTATTTCTATCTTATTGACACATACAATTGCAAATCATTGAGACTTTTCAGACCAACTTTAAGCCCAACATCTTCTATAAGATTTTCCTATCCTTCTACTAGACTATGTATGCTCTTTAAATAAAATTTTATTTTTCCTCATTTCCTGGGGACTCCTATATTCTATCTTGTAATATAATTTTTCATATTCTCTTATATTTACTCCTGGTTTATTGGTCTTTAAGAGGCAGACTCTTTATCTCCCTTTTTTTTTCTTGTTTTCAATAGCACCAGACCTAGAGAATATGCATAATTTATGATTGTAAAATGCTTATTAAATGCATGATGTTGAGAACTACAGTATATATTTGGATGGCAGACCCTTTATTGCATATTCCCCAAAGTCTAGCTAGCTCAATAATAAATACATCTCATCTATTTCTCATCTCACTAGGCTATTGTACACGCTCGGCTTAGTGTTTGACTTCAATTACATTCTCAATAGCATTTTTCATCTCTCCAAAGCTATGTTTTGTATCTGCTAACCTGCATCTGTCTAATATTGAAATCTTTGCTCTAAAGAAAACAATTGGGTAAACAAAAGTGTAAGTGGGTGAAGGATTAATCAGAGTTGGGGCTCTTAATTCTGTGCTGCTTGTGCTAAACAAATGTAATGAAGGGGAATCCAATAATAGAAGCATGAAGAGTAAGAATCAATCCCTGGGAGTGTGTGGAGACACAGCTGTGCTTACTCTAGTCCCTGCTAAGTAACAGCACAGTGGTTCCCATGGCTGGTTGTCCTGGAGCCCTGGGATAGTTGTCTTTCTGAAACCCTTTTCTGGAAGACGCCTTTGCCCTATTTGAACCAAAAAACAAGTGTATTTGAGAACGCTCACATGAATCCCCCCAAGCTCAAAACATACAGAGCAAAATACAACTTCCTTCTGAAAAGGAAATGAAGTGTTTTATTTCTTTATTTATTAGATTTGTTACTAACCGTACCCTGTGCCAGAGGCACAGGCAAAAGAGCTTATTGTAAAATAATAGAGATAATTAAATTTTATATTATGAAACAGCAATCAATGCAGCAAAAACTAGCATCTCATCCACTGGGGAATACTGAAACTAAAGAGGTGAGTTCCGTGTGATGTCCCAAGGCCAAACAGCACTGCTATCTCTATTCACGCCTCTCCTCCTTATCCTTTAATGTTTATTAAGAATTGTGGTTGCTGAGCACCTTGCATGTCTTGTTTTCTACAAATTAAATCTGGCACTCAATTATGTAGTAATGTCTTGGTTAATACTTGTGGTATTGACCCCAAAAGAACTTAAGAATATATGCCATCATCCTCAGGGGAACCTGTAAAATTGGTTAATTTTGTTCTCAAGGAGTAGTTTGCCTCTTTGCTGTTCCATTCTCTGTTCTGAGTTTTCTTTCTCAGAGTTCCCAGGGTGCACCCTTTCTGCTCACCCATTTAGAATTTCATGTAGAAATCTCGGGGTTTATTCCAGACTCTAAAAGTTTGTGTGATCATGGAATGGCATGGCATTTTCATGTGTTTAAAGGACTTGCTGTGAACCATGACATACTTACCTGTTGCCCATATGACTTGAGGAAGTATATTTAGTCCCTTTTAAATTTTGTTTTTATTTATACCTGGAAAATAAGTCTATCTACTTTTCTTTTCAAAACAAACTAGCAACTTGTTTGCTGGCTACCAAGGATCTGCTCTCTCAGTTATAAAAATGCAGATCCTACAAAACACAATAGAAAACCATTCCAAATACCAAGAGACTGAGGTCAGCAGCCACCTAGATTTGTCTAAAAGAATACTCCAATCCTAGCAGATGGGGCCGAGAAAATTATTGTATGAGCATAGCAATAGCGATATAGCAGAGTGCAGAAGTTTATGGGGACATATAGAGCATCCACAAAAATCTCTGCAAAGTTTCAAGGCACACAATCATTTATCGACATGGTAGATCTTAAAGGCATTGTACATTTAGACAATAGCCATACACATAGAGGTACAGCTCTGTAGAATTTGGAGATACTGACACATATGTACAGATGTTTGATTTAACATCACCACAAAAGCAGTCAGGAGTATTGAGCTTTTATCTTTAACTTGGTTCCATATGGCTCAGTTAAAGTCTGTGGAGGTCAGTTTCAGAGCCTAAATTTGTTGGAGAATGAAGTTCAATAAGTTTTAAATAATAAAGACATTCATTCAAGGAAAGGAATCCTCTATCCTTTTTATGAGTATTTGCACTTGGGCAGCAGGGATCTAACTCTAGGTTCTTCTGTTTGGATACCACTTTATCATGTTCATTATTTTATGATTAACTCTAACATCGGTGGTGCATCTTCTGTCCTTACTTCTACTCTTAAAGCTGCAAGAGAGATGCCAAAGAGATTATCTGTTTGTCAGGAGAGTACCAAGCCAAAGTGTGGCCAGAAGCATATCTTGTGCTATGAAGAGCAATATAGCAATGTAGGACAGGTCTGTGAGCCTCTGAGGACATGATGTCTATGATGACTAACACATAAGATGGGATACTTGTATGCAGAAACAGCCAATAGTTTCACAAGATGGCCACTTGTGGATTATGATACCTTTTGTTGCATCTATAGTATAAAAAACTGAGT
The DNA here is from genome assembly GCF_943737965.1 of Phodopus roborovskii. Taxonomy (NCBI): domain Eukaryota; kingdom Metazoa; phylum Chordata; class Mammalia; order Rodentia; family Cricetidae; genus Phodopus; species Phodopus roborovskii. The sequence goes on along the minus strand of NW_026126517.1, from coordinate 13,281,084 downwards.
ATTGATTATTTTACCAGGAGAAAACTCCAGTCAACAGGTAACACAAAAATGCCTTTATTGCCTCTGAATACCAGATGGGTGACTAAACAACAAGTAGGCCTTAAAAGTAATACATCTTTCCAATTTGCCTGATGATAATAACAACCAAAGGGCATTAAAATCATCTTGAAGTATAATTATTAAACATAAAGCAGTCATGGAAAGTAAAAAAAATTGGAGTCCCAGATTTGGGGTCCATCATTTAACATCATGGGGACTGGACTTAATGCATGCAAAAGCCATTACCGCTGATTCATAGGAGAAACTCAATCACCTTTAAGCATAGTTGTTATTTTGATCATGACTAGGAAAAGGTGTGAGAAGTAACCTGCAAACTACATTGACGATAATGGGAAAATTGTTTTTCTGCATGACGACTCATGAAAGAATGATGTTCTCTGAGAAAATGATGTAAGTTACCATTCAAATACCCAGAAGAATAAGGAAATACACCCATCAATGTGATCAGAATAAACAAGCATTTTAAAAAGGTGAAAAAAAAGTGTCCACATTAAATGAAAATAAATAAGTGTACCTCTTGGGTGGAGAAATGATGAAAACATGATGATTATAATAGGAATAGTATTAATACAAACATTCTGAAAGACAAAATACAGCTTTATATCATGTATATCTGCATATATTATGTGCATATGTATGTACACATACATTCATAAGTATACAGATACATTGGATCAAAAGATTTTGGGGCAATAACTGAAACTTCCTAAGTTTTAAGCATGGATACGATGTAGTAGTAGAATACACCTGTTAAAAGAAAAGTAATAAAGTGGAAGAGGAAGATAATTTGGCAAGTCTGTTAGCACACAGTACACCTGTAAAAGGCGACATCAGCAACGGGATGGAGTCCCAAAGACACTTGTATGAACCCAGTAGTAGAAATGAGCAAAACTTGATAATGATGGAGGACATGATCAGATCACTACATTTAGTATAGAGATGTACCTTAGACAATATAAAACTTCTCAAGAGGGTGATGCTGACTGCATGGAATACTTTCATTACTGAGCAAGCACCTCTAAAAATGAAGCACCTTGTTAAGGTAAGCTACAAATCATTTTAGTCTTTATATTTCAAAGGAAAATAGAGGGCTGGAGGGTTGGCTCAGAGGTCATTTACTATTCTTGCAGTAGACCTGGATTTGATTTCCAGTATCCATATGGTAGCTCATAACCATCTATAACCTAGGTCCAGGGTATACAACAGGCACATACATGCTGTTCACACATGTATGCAGGCAAACTATTCATACACACAGAGTAAAACGATTACTAGAATTACTAAAAAGGAAAGGAGTAATGAAGAGGAAATTCTTGTATTAATTTAAATCTAACTATTGCAAAAAAAAAAAAATGGCTGTTGTCATTAGAACATCAGGAACTTTGGGTAAAGTGATTCTGCATTGTTCCAGAAAACCTGCAAAGAGACAGAATTTAATAACAATATAACCAGGAAGCATGAGTGGGTGTATAACTCATAGAAAAAGATGGGAAAGATGATGATCTAAAAGAGATGGTATAAGAAAACTGGAGGAAAGTAACCCATAAAATCAGAAATTATTCTAATGATAAAAAAGTTCTACAAATCTTAATTAACTGTCAAGCTGAAAGTGAATTTCCTTTTTAAAGGGACACATACTAAGGCCTGGATAAAAAAGAAATCAAGGAAAAACACAAAAGAACAGCCTAGGAACCAGGAATAGGGATAATTTTTCAGAAGCCTAAATATTGTTATACAAAGATTTGAAAATGATTTTTTAAAGCATAGTAATTTAAAAGCTGTGTGCAACACATGGTGTTAGGCAAGGAAGCTGTCTTAGTCTGAGTTTCTCAAGAAGTAGCATCTGAGATGAGTTGCATACTGGTAAAGTATTTGCAAGCAACCCTAAAGGGTAATCATGAGGAACCACAGAGAAGAGGCAAAATCACACACACACACACACACACACACACACACACACACACACACACACACACACACCACAAATGCAGCATAGAGAAGGTCACTATTTTAGGTTGCCAATCAAACCTTCATAAATGACCCTTTTGCTGAAGACACCACATACTCTGCTCACAGGACATGGAGAAATCAAGTCAGTACTGACTTGGAAACTTACTTGCTCCACACTAGATATTGCGGTTTAATAAGGATCAGGATAGGTGTTTATTCAGGGAGAAATAACTTACAACCTAGATAGATGAACACCAGCAAGTTCCAGCAATTCTCCTCTCCGTGATGCACCAGCCAGAGAGCTTTCCCCCCGCTCTTCCTCAGACCTAGTTCCACCTGTCACTTCCGCTCCTAGCTCCATCCCCAATGGGCATGGTCAATGACACAGAAGGAGACAAAGTGAATATCACACTACAGCAAACTCTCATAGTACTGGAAGTTACTATGTAGACTACTGGCAGGGGCAAAAGACAGTAGTCTTATCTAGGTTTGAACACTGTGTACTGCAATAATGACCTTTGATACAACAGTGGCATAGTGGCATGAAAATCATGGTGGTAACCAACTGCTTTCTGGTTGGATTTAAAGACTTCACAGGATGAAAAAATGCTGGTACAGCAAATCTGGCCAAGAACCCACAGTTGGGGAGATCACAATTCCTAGGGCAGGATCTACCTGCTATTTTTCTGCTGAATGACATAGCATAAAACAGCTCTCTAAATTGATGTTTCTCTACTCATAAATTAGTGCCACTCTCAAGCCACATCAGATATTTTTCTTTGAGCAGTGGATAGTGGATGATGGCTGATGCAGAAACTCCCAACTGGTCAAGATACAGATTTAAGTGTTAATGGGATGCTCAGCCACAAATAGGACATTTGTATCACCATTTCAGGGCTCAGGGACCATCTCACTAGATGAAGAAAGCCAAAAGTTGGATGACTGGAACAAAACAGTGTCTTGTGGACATGACAAGACTGTTCCACTGGTGAACTCACAGACGCTGTGGCCATCTGCACAAGATCACACACCACTCAGCATTCCAGCATGGTGTCTGAAGGGGTTCAGAAGCCTCTACCCCAAATTGAGGGCACTGGATGGCTTCTGGAGGAGGAAGAGTCAGTCTTATTTATGGATGGATTCTGGACCCCACATCCAGGAGTGTATGGGCAGTTCAATCCGAGTTAAGGGGTAACAAAAAAAAAAAAAAAAAAAAAAAAAAAATGAAAACCAAACACAACATGAAGCTGGAATGAGTCTAGGAGGAATTAGGGTTGACTATGATCAAAATATAAATATATTGTATGAAATTTGCAGAGGCAATGTAAGCATTTAAAGAAAAGTACATACATGGGGCCTTGAAAGAGGCTTTCTAGTCTCCTGTCTGGATGTCCATGCTTGAGAGCTGGATGTTTATTCTGTCAGTTGACTGTTCAATGGGGAAGTGTGTTGGAGAGCATTCCTGCATGGAACTTATTCCTCTATTTTTGTAGCTTGTTTTTTGCTCAAGGAGAATACAGATCTGTTCTACTCACCAGAGTGGACACTGAGTAGTAGGGAAGAGGGGACATAGCTGACAGGCACTACTGAAGTCTGCCAGAAACTTTCTTAGAATTAATTGGCCAGTAAGCAACACTATTCCTTGGCTTCTGCATCAGCAGCTGCCTCAATGTTCCTGCCCTGTTTGAGTTCCTGTTCAGACTTGCTTTGGTGATGTGTCTCTGTTGTGGAAGTGTAAGCCAAATAAACCCTTTCTTCCCAAGTTGCTTTTAGTTGGTTGTGTTTTTTGTTTTTTCTGCACAGCAATAAAAACCCATCTAAGGCACACGATGACACACTCCTATAATCCCACAACTAGAGAGACAGAAGAGGATCAAGAGTTCAAAGCCAGCTCAGGCTACATAATACACTGTCTCAAAAAGGGAGTGAGAAACTTCAAATAAAATACCAGCTAGTTGTGAAACAATGCATACAGAGGACAGAATATTTAGGAAGGGCACTTCCACTGTTTTTCAAAAGGTGGGCATTTGTGTGATATACTTGATTATGCCCCTTTATATGGAGCCCTGGATGTGAGCTGGAGAATCTTTTTGGTCTACATGCCTGTGTTTTTAGTTATTGGTCCAAGGCACCCTCCATACATCTTCACAGCTGTGTCACCAGTACCTAGATGTGAGCTTGGCACAGAGAAGGTGTTTCATATCACCTGGCAAATGAGCAAATGGCTGAAGCACCATTGTTACAGTAGAGCACTAACATATATCTTGAAAACAATTTTAATATTGTAACAGGTTTTGAACTGTAAATATATTGATCTTTGTATGGTAGATCTCATTCTCAAGTTTCAGTGAATGATTATGAAAACTGATTACATTTTAGTCCACAAATAAAATACATATCAGAAATTGAGTAGGAAAATGCCTGGTCACCATATAATGCCTGTATATTAATAACCAGACTTAAAAAAAAGTCAAACAGAAATAAGACCTAGCAATTTGGTAATTTAAAACATTCTTTAATAAAACCTATTACGACAAACAAGAAGAAATCAAAATTATAATGATAGGCTATTTAGAAAATAATAGAAATAAAAATACATTATTATATTGCAAAGCAGCTAAAGTTTCTCAGAGGCAATAATCTTAAATGCTTTCATTATTAAAATAATAATAAAATAAAGGAATATAGCAATCAACTGAGTAACTTAAAAAAAGGAACCACAGTCTATATCTAAGGAAACAGAAGAGAACATATAATAAGGATAGAGATTTTGTTTTTAATGGATTCAAAAATGAAAGAATGTAACTTCTTAGTAAATCGGAAAGCTTTTCTTTAAACACAATGCAGCAATATCAGTGAAAAAAGGCAAAAGGTGAAGCCAGCCAAGATAAAAGGGAGGAAATAAACACAGTTTTTGATGTGAGGACATAAGAGCAGATAAATTTTTAAGCCAAGAAGACATGACTCACACTACACAATAGATATTTTTTTAAAGCTACATTAAATAAATGATTTCCCATGGAAGAAAAAAATCAATGCCCAACATTTAGCTAAGAAAAAGTAGAAAATTGGATTTGACCAAATATAGAAAATACTTTTTAAAAACCTTTAATAACAAATACACAATCAAGTAATTTTACTGTTAGATTTTTTTTTTTTTTTTTTGGTCAGAGTACATAATCCTCATACCACCCACAAGTTTCAGAAACATTAAAAAACAGACTGCTATTCACTATTCACTTCATTGTTTTTAAAAGCCCCATCACCCACAAAAAGACATAAGCAGAAAGCAGCGCCTTCCAGAGACTAGAACATATCTATACAGGAGTTTTCTGAAAGATACTGTTGTAAAACATGTAAACCATTACCAAATCAGATTCAGCACTGTCTCCAAATAATCACCAACTGTGATCAAGTAGTGAGATTAAAGAGCTGGGTTATTGTATGATTATACCACACTGCAGCACAGAATCTCATATAAAATAATGCACCAGTCATCAGAAAAGATGCTGAATTTGACAACGATCAATTTGCATTCTGGTTTTTCTTTTTGATCCCTTTTTCTTTAAGAAGCACAAACATTTTTGGGAAACTAGGTTCAGAAGATTAAGCCTTTGACTGTGAAAGACAGGTCATACAGTTATTGGTGATAAACTAGAGCCAATCTTGTTAAATCTTATGTCTACTGTCATTTCTGCTACTTAATCTTGTTTTTTTTTTATGATAAGAAAGCAAAACAAAGGAGGACAGATAAATATCCTTGTCAATAGGGCTGGCAAAAGGATAACTTGAAACTGCATTACACGACTCGGTAGAAATAGTTTCTAGCCCTGGTTGTGAGAAAAATTATGGCAAATGTTGGAGAGCCAAATGTAATGACCTTTGAGGGAAATCCATGCCACAGGCTGCTGGAGACAGGCAAAGACTGTCTTAATCTGTAATATGCAAAAGAAGGGGATAACAAATTAGAGAACTGGATTATTGACAGCAGTGGAAAGTTAAAAGACCATGAGTTACATGGTATTTAGTTGCCAGGATTCTTGTAATAAAGTTTGTAAAATAAAAAAAGAGATTTATGACCACAGTGCAGGGCTCTTTCAGGAAAAGGCCTAGTTTACTTTAACTGCCTAACCCAGTCTGCAAGTTTTTCTTTTGTTTTCCTTTCTTCTCTCCCTCCCTTCCTCTCTGCCTCCATCCCTCCCTCTCTCCCTTCCTCCCTCCCTCTCTCCCTTCTTCCCTCCCTCCTTCCCTTCCTTCTGTTTCAGTCCCAGGGCTCAAACATTGGGTTTTGGAGCATTCTAGGCAATGCTCTGTTACTAAGCACAGCACATGTCACTTACTCACCACCTGAGGGTACCAATTTACAAGACCATCATGTTCAAATGTCAACATAATTTTAAAGGTGACAAATCATAACAATGAAGCTATATATAAACACACATAATTAAAATCTTCAAATATGTAATTATTTTATAATCTTTTATACAATATGTTTCATGCGCCATTTGTGAAGTTTATCAATTTATTTTGCTTTTCATTTTCTTTGTCCATAACTTTATTTATTCTAGTTTTTGATTATTTGAGCCTGTGCTCCTTTTTATTTTAATTTTAGTTTATTCATTCATTTATGTTATTTTTGTTTTTAAACAGGTTCTTTTTTTTTTTTTATTGAAGCACCCCACCTGGGCAGCTCAGTGGAGCTGACCCTGCTCTCAGGGGCAAAGGCAAGCTGGCCCTGAGGGTGTGAGAAGCTCAGATTGGGCCTGTCATTTGGTGAGGGAAAGATGCCTCCCCTTGTTTCTCACCACCTGCAACAGATGGGGAACCTGACCCAACCCCTCACCTGCAGCACTCAGGCACCACTGTAGAGTTGACCCTGTAAACAGGGGCATGGGTGAGCCAGCCCAGCAGTCCTGAGAGGGCCATAGCTGGTACTGCCTCCTTTGTTGTGGTGTAGTTTTGATGGTGAGGGAAAGGTGCCCTCCCACCTCACCTCTACCATCTCCAGCTGCCAAAAGAGCTGACCCTCCCCTTTACCAGCTGCACACTTGGAAAAGCCAGCCCTGCAGGGGCAGTGATGAGCTGGTCTGAGAAGCCAAGAAGCTCAGAACTGGCCCCACACCTCAGCTACCACATGGCAGCATATGAAGGATGGAGATGCCCCCACCCAACTTCTCTATGCCTGAGGTCCATGGGAGAGCTGTTCCTGCCCTCATCTGCTGCAGCACTCTGAAGAGTGGCCCCTGCACCTCACCTGGGCAACATGGTGTGAGGGTGCAGAGAATTGACCCTGAGGGTAGGATAGCAGGAGAACTGGTCCCATTCCTTTCTCATTGCTGCAAGAGGTGAACTATCCAGGGCTATGCTGGAGAGCTCACGCTAATGGTGATGGTGGGGGTGTGGGTGGGGTGTTCAGCAGACCCAAATCTGTGGCATCTCCATGACACAGGGCAACAACAGGATATCCAAGAGGAGTTCCAGTGAGGGCCCAGCATTGATAGTGTGGCAGAAACCAAAGGCCTCGAACCAGACCAATGACTCTTCCCAATGGATAAAAGTGCTTACTGTGTAACTTAGTGTCACACTGTAGCTTCCATGATAAGATTGACTGTTTTCTTTCTTTTCTTTTCAATTTTCCTTTGTTTTATTGAGGAGGGGTGTTGCAAGGGCAGAGGGTGGATACAAAGGGAAATGAATGGAATGGAGATGTGTGAAAGACAGAAATAAGGAAAAAGAAAGGAAAAAAAGACTATAGATTCTTCTCCCATACAATGCATCTCAACCACTGTTTTCCCTTCCCCATTTCTTCAAGCTCTATCCTCACTTCACCTCTTCTCCAAGATCTTGTACCCTTCAGTTCCCCTTTAGAAAAGAGAAGGCCTCTAAGAGATAACAACCAAACATTACAAAACAAGACACAATAAGACTAGGCAAAAGCCCTCATATCAAGGCTGGACAAGGCAGCCCAATAGCAGGAAGAATCCCAAGAATAGGCAAAATAGTCAATGATACACCCTCTCCTGTTGTTTAGAATCCAACAAAAACACCAAACTAACTGTCATAACATATACCCAGAGGATCTGGTGTAGACCCACACAGGCACAGGCTCTGTGCCACTTCTATATGAGCTCTACTTAGCTGAGTAAGCCATGTTCTCCTGGTGTCCTCCATTCTCTCTGATTCCTACAGTCTTTCCTCCATCTCTTCCATAGGGGTTCATTTGATCTCCAAGGGGAGGAACCCAATGGAGACCTCCAGTTTAGTCTGTCTCTCTGCATAATGTCTGTCTGTGAGTCTCTGCCTCTGCTCCCATCCTATCTGATGCCAGAGGAAGTCTTTCTGATGACAGCTGGACAAGGCACCCATTTGTGAGTATGTCAGAATATCATTAGGGATAATTTCATTGATTATTTTTTGCCAGTTGTATGTGGTTATAGTCTAGGTCTCTGGTTCTTGGCCATCTAGGCAATGTAGGGCATGGGTTCCCTCAAGTTAAGGTAAAGTGGGCCTCAACTTAAATCAGACATTGGTTGGTCACTTCCATATGCTCTGGGCCACCATCGCCCCAGCACATCATGAAGGAAGGAAGGATTGTACATGGAAGATTTCATGGCTGGTTTGGTGTCTTTTTGTAGCCTGCAGAATACCTTCGCATGTCAAAGAGGCTAGAGTGTAAGGGTGAAGGTAGCCCTCACCTACTCCACCTCTCCACATTTAATGAACTGAGTGGAAGTTGTTTTTAACAATGGGGCCCTGCTTTCAGTTTTCAGAGGGTCACCTTCTGTCTTTGAATCAGTCTTGGTTTTTTAGGGATCTCCAGTAGGACCACTTTGACCAACAACTCAACAGAATGTAACCAAGTCCCACTGTTGTAAGCCTTGTCTAGTTACAAAAGATGGCCAGTTCAGCCTCCTTATCTCCATTACTAGTACTACTAGTACTCACTAGGGTCTTCCTCATAGATTCTAGGAAGTTTCCACTGTAATAGGTTTCCATACCTTCCCCAAGGGCCCCTCAATTCTAGCTATATCTCCAACACTCTCTCCCTTTATCACCCAACCTCACTTGATCACTCCTGCTCCTCTCCTCTTCAGTCCCCACTCCATTCACAGCATTTATTCTATTTCTCCTTACCAGAGTGACACAAACTCCCCTTGGACTGTCCTTGTTACTTAGCTTCTCTGGGTCTGTTGATTGTCTCCTTTACTTTACAGTTAATATCCAATTATAAGTGAGTGTTTACCATGATTGTCCTTCTGGATTTGTGTTACCTTACACAATACTCAACTTCATATGGAAAAACAAACAAACAAATAAAAAAACAGGACAGCTAGAACAATCCTATACAATAAAATACCTGATCTCACAATCCCTGAACTCAAGCTCTACTTCAGAGCTGTAGTAATAAAAACAGCATGCCATTGGCATAAAAAAAAAAAAAAAAAAAGACACATTGATCAGTGGAATTGAATCAAGAGTCAGACATGAATCCACATGCCTATGGATATCAAAAAAGCCAAAATTATACAATGGAGAAAAGAAAGCACTTTCAACAAATGGTGCTGGTATAACAGGATGTTGGCATGTAGAAGAATGCAAATAGACCCATATCTGTCACCCTGTACTCTATTTTTAAATTGGATTGTTTAGTTTGCTGCTGTCTAGTCTCCTGAGTTTTTAAAATATATTTATTATTAATATATTAGACCTCCATCAGATGTGAAGTTGGTAAAAATATGTTTCCATTCTATAGGCTGCTGCTTTGTTCCATTGAAGGTGGCCTTTGCCTTACAGAAGCTTTTCAGTTTCATGAGATTGCATTTTATTAGTTGTTGATTTTAGTGCCTCTGTTATCACTGTTCTGTTCAGAAAGACATCTCTGTGCTAATACGTTCAAGGTTGTCTCTATTTTCTCTTCTATCAGGTTCAGTGTGTCTGGTTTTTATGTCTGATTCACTTGGATTTGAATTTTGTGTAGAGTGTTAAATATGTATCTATTTGAATTTTTTTACATGTAGGTATCCCTGTTGACCAGCCCCATTTGTTGAAGATGTTTTTTTCCCCCCTGTGTATATCTGGCTTCTTTATAAAAAAATCTGTAAGTGTGTGGATTTATGTCTGGGTTTTGAGTTTGATTCCATTGATCAATGTCTCTGTAAATTTTATGCTAATGTGTATTTTTATTACTCTGTAGTACAACTTGAAATCAGGAATGATGATACCTTCACCAGTTCTTTTATTGTTCAGTTTTGTTTTTATCTATCCTGGTTTGTTTTTATTGTTCTATATGAAGTTGAGAATTGTCCTTTTAAGGGCTGTAAAGAAATATGGGATTTTGATGGGTGATTGCACTGAATCTGTAGATTGCTAGTGGTCAGAAGGCCATTTTTACTCTGTTAATCCCACTGATCCATGAACATGAAAAATCATTCCATCTTTTGGTAATTTCTTCAATTCCTTTCTTCAAAATCGTAAAGTTTTTTTTTTTTTTTTTTTTTTTGTCATACAAGTCTTTCACTTGCTTGATTATAATTATCTAATTATCCCAAAATATTTTATATTATTTGAGGCTATTGTAGAAGGTGTTGTTTCTTTCTTTCTGTTTCTTTCTCAGTCTTTTGCCATTTGTATATAGTAGGGATAATGCTTTCTTTTTTTTTTTTAGTTGATATTGTATCCAGTCACTTTACTGAAGGAGTTTATCAGCTATAGGAATTCCTAGGGTGGCGGGATTTTTAGGGTCACTTATATGTACACTACCATATCATCTGCAAATAACTATATTTTGACGTCTTTCTTCCCAATTTGTATCTCCCTGATCTCCTTCATTTGTCTTATTGCTTCAGCTAAAAGTTCAAGGACCATATTGAATATGAAGAAAGTGCGTGCATGGCCTTGCCTTATTCCTGATTTAAGAGGAAGTGCTTTGAGTTTTTCTCCAAGTAATTTAATGTTGGTTACAAGCTTGATGTAAATTGTCTTTATTATGTTTAGGTATCTCTCCTAGCCATTTATCACTAAGGGGTGTTGGATATTTTCAAAGATTTTTCAGCGTCTAATGAGATGATATTGTACTTTTTTCTTTTTGTTTGTTTTTGTGTTGGATTACATTGACTGATTTTTCTATGTTGGATCATCCCTGCATCTCTGGGGCAAGTCTACTAGATCATGGTGGATGATCTTATTTTATGTGTTCTTGAATTTGGCTTACAAGTATTTTATTGAGAATTTTTTCATTTATATTCATGTATGAAATTGGTTTGCAATTCTCTTTCTTTGTTGAATCATTGTTGTGGTTTGGTATGAGAATAATGTGATGCCTCGTTGCTAAGAAATGAACTTAGCAATATTCCTTTCATTTCTATTTTGTGGAGTATCTGACAGTAGATCTTCTTTGAAACTTTGGTAGAATTCTGCACTAAGCTGCCTGGCCCTGCTTTGTTTTGTTGTGTTTTGTTGTTGTGTTTTGCTTTTGGTTGGGAGATTTTTAGTGACAACTTTTATTTCCTTAGGGGGTTATAGTCTATTTAAATTGCTTATCAGATCCTGATTTAACTTTAGTACATGATGAGAAAATTACCCATTTATTTTAGATTTTCCAATTTTGTGGACTATAGGTTTTTAAAGTATGACTTAATGATTCTTTGGATTTCTTCAGTGTCTGTTGTTATGCCTCCTTTTCATTTCTGACTCAGTTAATTTGGATATTCTCTGTCTTTTAGGTAGCTTGCATAAGGCTTTGTCTACCTTTTTTTTGTTTTCTCAAAGAGCTAACTCTTCATTTCACTTCTTTGTTTCTATTTTATTTGTTTAATCCCTCAGTTTGATTATGTCTTTCCTTCTACTACTTGTGGGTATTTTGTTGTTGTTGTAGTAGAAATTTCAGGTATGCTGTTAAGTTGCTAGTATGCAATTATGTGATCTCTGGATTTTTTTTTTTTTTTTAATGTAGGCACTTAGCAATCCGAACTTTCTTTTAGCACTGCTGTTATTGTGTCTGGTAAGTTTGGGTATGCTGTATATTTGTTTTCTTTGAATTTTAGAAAATCTTTAATTTATTTATTTCTGTCTTGATTCACTTTTTATTCAATTTCTATGACTTTGTAAACTTTCTGTTGCTTCTGTTGTTGAAATCCAACTTTAATCCATGGTGTTCTGATAGGATGCAGGGAGTTATTTTAATTTTGCTGTATCTATCAAGACTGCTTTGTGTTCAGGTATATGGTCAATTTTGGAGAAAGTTCCATGAAATGCAGAGAAAAAGTTATGTACTTTTATGGTAGGGTGGTGTCTTAGCATTTCTATTGTTGTAATGAAACACCATGACAAAAAAAGAAAATTAGGAAGGAAAGGGTTTGTTTTGCTTATGCTTCAGCATTGGTCTTCATCACTAAAGAAAGTCAGGACAGGAATTCATACAGGACAGTATCCTGGAGGGTGGAGCTGATGCAGAGACCATGGAAAAAAAGCTGCTTATTGGCTTGCTTGCCATGGCTTGTTCAGCCCACCTTCTTATAGAACTCAGGACCAGAAGTCCAGGGATGACACCACTCACCATGGGCTGGGCCCTCCCTCATTGATCAGAAACTGAGAAAATGCCTTACAGCTGGATCTCAAGGAGACATTTCCTCAGCTGAGGCTCCTTCCTCTCTGATGATTCTAGCTTGTGTCAAGTTGACACACAAAACTACCCAGTATAGGTGAAATGTCCTGTAAATATCTGATATGTTCATTTGGTTTATAATGTCAGTTAGCTCCAGTAGTATTTATCTGTTTAGTTTTTCCTGTTGGTGAGAGTGGGGTATGGAAGTCTACCACTATTAGTGTGTGAGGGTCAATATGTGTCTTCAGCTGTAGTAGTGTAGTAGTGGGTACCCTTGTGGTTGGGGCATAGATGTTAAGAATTGAAATGACATCATGGTGGATTATGTTTCCCCTTTGATTTGTAGGTAGTGACCTTCCTCATATCTTTTGATTAATTTTTGTTTGAAGCCTATTTTATTAGATGTAAAAATGGTTACACAACCTTGTTCATTAGGTCCATTTGTTTGGAATATCTTTTTCCAACCCTTTATTCTGAGGTAGGATCCATATTTGGTGATGAGATGTGTTTCTTGGATGCAGCAGAAGGATGGATCCTGCTTTTGCATCCATTCTGTTAGTTGGTGTCTTTTTTATATGTTTGTTTGTTTTGTTTTGCTTTTAGGGTTTCTCTGTGTTACTTTGGAGCCTGTACTAGAACTCGCTTTGTAGATCAGGCTGGGATCCAACTCACAGACATCTGCCTGCTTCTGACTTCCAAGTGCTGGGATTAAAGGCATGGGCCACTACTGCCAGGCTTATGCTGTGTCTTTTGAGTTCAATTTTATTGAGAGGTATAAATGACCAATGATTGTTAATTCCTGTTATTTTATTGTTGTGATGGTGGTGGCAGAAATTGCTGAGAGATCAGAAAGAAGGAGCAAGCCACAGACACAGCTTACCTCTTTAGTGTCTCTGCAGACAAGAGATTGAGTTCCTGTTTCTCCTTGCTTATATCCTGTTTCTGCCCAGCTATTTCATTTCCTATCTGTCTGTACAGACCATCCAGATCTCTATGATTAGCTAGTGGCAAGCTCAATTCTCTGACCTTCCGACAGTCTTTATTTGTATAAGCAAGACATCACCACATGTGGTAGGTGTGTATGCATGTGTTTCTCTTCCTTTGGTTTTGCTGATGGGAGATTATTTATTTCCTGTGTTTTCATGGGCATACTTAACCTCCTTGGTTTGAAGTTTTCCTTGTAACACATTTTGTAGGGCCAGTTAAGTAGATAAATATTGTTTACATTCAACTTGCCATGATTGAAAATTTTGCTGAGTATATTAACCTGGGCTGGCATATGTGGTCTCATAGAGTCTATAGCACATCTGTCCAAGTGCTTTTGGGTTTTTAATTGCAGTTCTACAAGGTCTGCCTTTATGTGCTTTATGGACTTTAATATCCTTTTGTTTTTGTATGTTTAGTGTTTTTTATCATTGTGGTAAGGGGATTTTCTTTTCTGGTACAATGTATTTGGTGGTTTGTATGCATCCTGTAACTTTATAGGCATCTTCTTTAGGTTAGGAAAAAATTCTTCTGTAGTTTTGTTGAAAATATTTTTTGGGTCCTAAGAAGAGATTCTTCTATTTCTATTATTCTTAAGTTTGGTCTTTTCATAGTGTCCCAGATTTCATTGATGTTTTGTCCCAGGACCTTTTAAAATTTTACATTTTACTTGATAGTTTTATTTGTTTCCTTCAACTGTTTATTTGCTTTTTCTTGGCTTTCTTTAAGGGGATTTATTAATTTCCTCCAGTTGTTTGTGTTTTCCTGTCATTTCTTTAAAGGATTTATTCAGTTGCTCTTTTAGGACATCAATCATCTTCATATAGTTGGTTTTTAAAGTCTTTTCTTGTGCTTCAATATGTTGGAATATTTGGGGCCTGCTGTGGTAGGATAGATGGGCTCTGGTGGAGACATAGTGCCCTATCCATTATTGTGTTCTTACCCTGGAGTTGTGGCATCTGGATTTGGGATGATTATAGGCATAGGTGCTGATTTCTGTGTTTGTCTTTGTTGAGTGGGTATTTTGTTTCTTGGTTTCTGTTTCATGTCAAGATTTTTAGAAATTGTACTGGCTGTGTGTTGCCTGCTTTAGTGACCTACTGGGCTGGCATGTGAAGGTGAAGATCTAAAGATTTCACTAGACCAAAGATAAATGAAAAATGGGTGTTTATTGGGGACCAGTGACACAGCAAAATACAAAGAACCATGGGAGCACTTCTCTGATCTTCCTACCCAATGGGCTGACCCAAGAAAGAGAGCCTGTTAGTGAGGCCATGTCTTATACCTTACACTTCCCTCTTTCTGCTTCAGTCAGCCTGAAGCCATGCCCAAAGGGGTGTGGCCACTGCTACAGGCAAGACTGCTATAATTCCCCTTTTAGTTTAAGGAAGAAGGTTTTAAGCCTGATACAAAAAACTGTATACAAGCAAGGCTATGTTCATGGGGAATGCTTGTTAGTGTTGAAGGCTGGAAGAGATGGTCTATTACAGCACTAGGGGCTATCCTGAGAGATGAATCTGGGGGAACAGAGAGTGGAGAAGGTCTGAGGGCAATCTGTGTTGTCTTCTGGCAGGCATGGCCTGTGGTTTAGCATGGGGTGTTTGACAGAATTGGGTGATGGAACACAGGGATGAGTAGAGAGAGGAGGCAGAGGTAGGGGATATTTTCTGGGATCCACAGGAGGCATGGACAGGGTGAAGGGAGGGTGCAGCTGGTATTCTGTCGCAGCACTAGGGGTGCTAGGACTGAGTCTGGGAAAGCAGAAAGTTGAAACAGCACAGTTGTCCTTAACTATTTGAAGTCTTTTTGCATGAAGACAAAATAGATGTTCTTTTTGTCCTCTGGAGGTAGGATTGTGTCCAATGAATGGCAGTCCAAAGCAGAATTTCCCGTTTCAGTTCAGAGGTCAGGGGAAAGAGAGGGAGACTTCACCCTTCACGTATTAAATGTGTATGCATCAGATATTGCACTGTCTGTAAATTTACACCGCATACACCTCAGTACTAGTAGTTGATATTCTCTAAATGTGCATTTGCAATTATGCCCTAACATATTTTATAAGGATTCCTAGGTGAGGTAAGATATGAACTCACTTTCAAACCCTCACACAGTTTTTGCTTTGTTAGCTAACAGTTCTACATGAGGGAGTGAGGCTGGGGCAGGGCCTGGAAGCCCCTTCAAGGCATTTTACCTGTTATGGCCATAACTTTAGAGAACAAGGTGCTATGAAATACATTCTTTTCCTTTAGTAAAACAAACTCTTCTGTTTGCTTTAGCTTATATAAATAATTTTGATCTGGTTATCTTTGGAGACAGGGTCATATGCTTAGTAGCATGTACCCAATAGCAATTCCCATCAGGTAAAGAATCCTTTCCATTGGTCAGGATGCCACAGTTGGCTCTGGGCTGTGTGAGACTGAGCACAGCATGAAATATACAGCTAGTTAGAATGCCAGGTGCTAATTCAGACTATACCTTGTTGTGATATTTTGTTTGTGATCTAACAAATAAAGCCTGCTTGAAGATCACAGTGCAAAGCTAGTCATAATAGTCAGCTATAGAGGCCAGGCAGTGGTAGCACACACTTTAATCCCAGCAGCCACACTAGTTGGTTTAGAAACTGGGCAGTGGTGGAGCACACTTTAATCCCAGTACTAGACAGGACTATAAGGCAGGTGAAGACAAGAGTACAGTGTATTCAGTCTGCAGTCATGGGGGCAGCATTGCCCCTGTTGGTCTGAGCCTTGGTAGATGTAAGACATCTCCAGTGGCTTGGCTGCTTTGCTTCTCTGATCTTGATCCTTCCCCCTAATATCTGTCTCTGGGTTTTTATTATTTGTGCTATAGCACCTTAGTCTGTGCTCTCAGATTTCTAGACAGTGAGCTCTTCTTGGGCTTATGGGCTGCTTTTTTATATTTGTAGTATAGGAAAATAATTGTAAACATCATTCCTGATATAGATGCTTCATCTTCTAAGGGAATGACAGAATTATTTTTCCTTCAGGAAAATCTTTTGTTTAGGAAAATGTTTTAATTAGCCCTTGCATCTTTAAGCCAGGATACAAGAAGAGAGTTAAGTTCTTCTACATGAAAGGAAACCTTTATTTCAGGAAGCAGAAAACAAGAAGAGAAGGGACTTGCTAAGACAGGACTCCACAACTCAACAGAAGTTTAAGTGTGTGTGGGGACCATTCTTTGTACTCTTTGACGAGAAGAATTTTCCATGCTCAGAGGCTTTGGAGGAACTCTAGGAACACGCATGTGCAGGGAGCCTTTCTTCTAATGGGTCTGATGACCTGGGACAGATGTGTGAAGTGAGTGAAAGGAAGAAAACTCTGACCACCTGTTTCAAACAAGTGGCTCCAAATAGCCCGGGCCAATTTTACTTATACCATTTCAATATTTTGATGAACAGTTTTACAATCATATCTGTTTCCTTAAGTTTCTGATAGTAATTACAATAATTGCCAGTTTGTTCCCTTAGCTCATTCCTTTTCTGTACCCCAACTTTCCCACTAGTAATCATTCCCTACTTGACTCATAGCTTTAATAATATAAGGATAAGCAGTACAGCAAGCAATAAAGGAAGTTTTCTAACTAGGCACGCCTACAGGTAAAACAATATGCCTATTTGGCAGCATTTGTGGTTAAAGCATCATGCAAAGTTGAAGAGAGGGTTTGCTCTAATGGTTAATGCTTATCTTTGGTCAAATCTAAGTTCTCATATTAACTTATCAGCCAAGGCTGAATTGAATCATCTTCATTCTATATCACTCTATCTTCCATGGAGGATATACCAGGTTTCTCCCACCATCCTGTAAACTACATAACTTAAAAGTTTGCTCTTAGTGGTTGGCATTGCTTATCTCTTGTTCTCATGTACCTTTTCTGTCAGCTTCCTACAGTGTTGGCACCTACAGTATTGGCACAGTTATAGAAATAAGGGCATTGTGGGTTTCTATGATTCTGCTTCATTCCCTGTTCTTAGACTGTTCACATTAACTCTTGATAGTATCTATTCATTTGCTCTTAGACTATTATCTACTCTTAGACTCTTGTGGTTAGAATGATTATCTCTAGGAAAATTATGCAAATTTATAATATTGTCATGAACGTCTGTGACTCTTTCAGGCCAGTCACAAGTAGGAAAGGCAGCATCCTGTTCTTGAGAAGTCTGATTTCATGGTCACACCTGAAACATCAAAGGCTTTAGAAGCTGAATCGGATCTAGTATACTTTAAACAACATTCGCTCTGGTTTACCCAGAGAAGAGTCATCAAGGAAAAGTTTTCCTAATGCAATAGCCGTTTCATGTATGGCTGTAAGAAAGTGGAACTAGAGGCAGCTAGTAATATGATTTGTGTAAGGAAAGCAAGGGGAGAAGGTAACACATAAATTCTTGGGGTCATGCTCAGAACTATACAGCAAACTATCCATCAGCCCTGCCAAAGATGGGTTAAATTCTCCCAGGCCTTGCCAAAAGGAGAACTTCTTCACATTCTCATGCCTTGTCCCTCAAAGAAGTAGCATGGCTTCCAGCACACATGTATAATATACTTAATTTTAAAGTTATGTCTGCCTATTGTGATGTAACAACCACTTGATACACACAAGTGCCTTGTGAGAACAGAGTTTTGGGAGGCAAATGGTTGAGGAGATGAGTTATCACCAAATAAAAAGATGGGAGCATCCCTTGGACAGGAGATTAAGTTTAATGGGGATAGATCATTAAAAATACAGACAGCCACAGCAAGGTACAGTTTAAATGTGTAAAAACTCTTCCAGAGGATATTGGACCTCTTATTAAAGAAAAGAGTGTCAGCTAAATTAATTTATTTAAGTATCAAAGGGCAGGGTGACCCTGGTGACACCTGGACTGAATATATAATTGACACAATTCTCTGTTTCATTAGGTGCCAGTAGAAATATCTTGAAAGTCAAGATTGTGGAACAGTTATAAACATGTCCTTGTTATTCTTATAGCTCTGGGAAATTTTTTAAATTTTTCAAAAAAATTCACCAAGTAAGCCCAAATTCACCATTTCATGTTGAAAGCAGGCAAGGTAATATGACCTATCAGATACTTCACATCATCTAAACTTACTCATTGGATTTGACTTGAACAAACTATGAAACTGAAACAAGTTTCAGAAATTGGAAAGGCTTTAATTTTTAATGTGGTGCATTAGTAAAGTACTAGAGGAATCTCGATTCAAAACTCACTGTTACAAAAAGCCAAAGTGGGATCCATGCTACTACCTCATAGATTTCCTTGAGGGTTTTTTTTTTTTTTCCCCTCCTTAATAGCCATCCCAAACTGAATGAGCTAAAATTCCAATAGAAAAGTGGCCTCAGGCCTTCCCATTAGCGAGGCTTCAAGATTCTTCCCTACCTGCTTCCATCTGGCGAGCTCCAAACTGAGCAGCTTGGTTGTACATTGCTAGGTTTGCTTTCTGTGTTTTCTTTATTGATCTACTACAATGACACAGAAATATGTTTCCAAATTAAAGGAGAGGTGGAGTTGATACATGAACAGCTCCACAACAGTTTCTGCTTTACTAGATTCTGAACTATTTTCTCCCTCAAGTTACTTGAATGTGAGCCGAGGTGTGAACAAGGCATGAGTGAGAATCAATAATTAAGTCTGTTCTCTTTATACCCACTATGCTGGGAAATCCATTTCTCTTTCTCAGTCTGATTATTATTTAGCATTTATCTAATGCCCTCAAGCCACATCTCTACAGCAGTGGAATACAACTTCAGGAAAATGAAACAAAAACACAAATCTGAACAACCCATTTAGCCTGTGTCTGTGAGGTTCTTTGATGCCTGGGAATGGGCAGGTCTGGAAGGAGAAGGCTAACACATTGTAAGAGAGGTGCCATGTTTTTCGTCTGCTTTCTTGAATGTGAGGTGTCATATTTTATCTCACAGGGCTATCACCACATGTGACCACTGCAAAACTGGAATACAGGCCTACACAGAGTTGCCTATCCCATACTTCCCTGAGCAATGAGTGGCTTGGAAGAGTGTCATTTGTAGCAAATTAAATATGGCTTATGATCATAAGGCTAGCATGTCAAAATTTGAGAATGTGCCTCAAAATGTTACTAACAGACTTTCCAAGAAGTTGGTTAGGGATGTTGTCAAAATGTTCCTTTAAAGGAAAAAATGCAAAGTTGTCAGCTGAGAAAGAAGAGGTGTCTGTTTGCTCCATCATGGACGATCAATGAGATAATAGAGGAGCTTGATTCTGAGATTGCCTGCCTCAAGCTGATAGCCTCACTGGTGTTCAGGGAAATTGGTCATAACTGAAGACAAGTTCTGCCCATGCTTCTCTTTCCATCATTTCTCCCTAAAAGATATAAAATCATCAGGAAAAACAGGTATCCTCCCAATGATCTTCTGGGTCCTCTGTCTAGTTAGAGCCACAAATGTCAATTTAATGGCCCTGTATGGATACATGTTTGTTATTCTGTATGCATGTGTGCAAGTGGACATGAAGGCTTTGGGTGCTGTCCTCTGCTTCCCTTACTACTCATTCAATTTTCCCTTGAGAAGGGATCTCTAGCTGGCTAGGAGTTCACTAAGTAGGTTAGGCTGGTCTTGGGGAACTACCAGTCCCCACCCACACCCATTCTCTAGATCTTCAGCTCTACTGGTATGTGATAATCCTCACTCCTTTTCTCTCTTTCTGTTCTGGAGATGGGACTCATGTTTTCTATGCTTGCAAGTTGAGCACCTTATCATTTGAGCTGCTCGCCCCCCCCCAACCTATGTGTAGATATTTTGCTCTATGAAGAAATGGGGCAATTCTTTATGCAATTCAGCTGTTGGCTAATGGCATGCAATTATTTTGAGATTGTGAAGTGGTAGTATAAAGCTCTTTAAACTTGTTTAAGTCTACTTCCTAGCTTTGCTTTCTCAACTTTCATTCTGATTCATCCACCTGAAATGTGGGTTCCATGAATACTAACCTATGAAGAGGAAGCTACCAGCATCCTTCTTGGTTCAACATAGTCTCTCAATTAGCTTTCTAGTGAACTTCCCCATTTGCTTTAGTGCTTGAGACCTTGCCCAACCTTGTCCAAGGTGCCTTCCCCATCCATTTGGTTGATGCTCTCAGCTATTGACAGCACCTTTTCAGTTTAGCTTTTCAATACTTGGCTCTTCCTCTGACATCACTTGTGGGATTTTTACTGCATCCTATTGAATTCATGTCTTATATTCAACTTGTTCTGATCAAACTCACCTTTTTAATGTCAGGTCCAGTGCCACCTAGTAACTGACAACATCACAAATCTATATCACTTAGCCTTAGTATTATGACCACATTTTAAGTTTGTTTTTCTCGTCAAGATAAACTAGGCAGACACACAACCTGCAAATCTACCTCTGCTATGCTTCTCATGTTTTCTTTCTTTCCTCACCTACAGACTGCCCAGAATTGATTTGGTCTCTTTTGAATCACTTAGCTCACTTCCCAGATGCTCACTCTATCTTCAGTCCTCCTGTAATTTATCTTTCATGCTGCTACACAGTCACTTGGAGAATGATATTTAGAGTATGCAAGTTGCCAATGCCAAGCTTGTGATGACTCCTAAATAGACTTCTTGAGTGCTAATCATTCACACCGGACCCTCAGTTAAATATACCTTAGTTAAATATATATATGATGGGAGATGTCATTCTGTATATGCTATTGTGTTGTCTCTACATTGTTTGACTGCTGAAAAAATAACAACTGATAAAAAAAATGCTACTGGATTAATTCAATTTATATATTTTAAAAATGCTTTGACTCCAACATTTAAGTTCAAGGACAAGTTACTGGGGAAAAGGATTTCTATTTTTGTTTCCACAAAAAATAAAAAGCTGTGGATTCCTTCCAGACTAATATGGTTTGATCAAGCCAGGCCCCCTGAAACAGAGTCGCTGGTGATCCAACATTCAAAACAGCTTGGACAAAGCAGCCTTGCAGACTACAGCCAAGATTTCTGCAACTTCTTAAGATCCCCATGACAGCGCCCCCTATCAGCAGGAAGTAATTTAAAAAGAACGATGCCCAAATTCCCAAATATTGTTTATGAATGTTTGTTTTCATTTAAATGGACTTGGTTATAAATGGTTAAGGATCACAACCAATATCTTTTTAAAGGTAAAAAAATTTATGGTATAGATATGCATAGTTTGTATTGGAATGGATTTTCATTTATTGATACAATTTAAGGTCAATTTTGTGATATGTATATTCTCCTTTTGTTTAGGTATTGTGTTTATATAGCTCATTTAGAAATGTAATGTATAATGTAGTACAGATAATAGATAATTATCTATGATAGTCAAAGTTTAGAGTTAAGTTAGTTAGGTTTTTCAAGATACACAGAGATGTATTTGAGATAGATAGGCATTCTTCAAACCTTTCAAAGACCTACAGAATATGGCATTTAAAATGATTTAGGGTTTTTGTGACAGTGAGACATAATTGCTCTTGGCAATACCACCTGCACCAGAAAAGAAGATGGACATTGAAGAAACTGGTTTTGGAGTTTGCTTCCAATATGGCAAGACTAGCCATTTGGACAAGATACTGCTCTTGTCTGGACTGTTTGACTTTATGATGTATAAACTGGACATGCAGGACCCACAAAAAGTGATTGCTGATTTAAGATGGACATTGCTACAGAGTTCCTGCTTCATGAAAAAATCTGCAGGACACAGAGAAAAGTAACTAACAAACTGCCAATATGAAAAGACAGTTTAAAGTTTCCTGCTTTGCTAAAGAGTCTGCCAGACACACTATGGCCTATGGGCTAAAGATGGAAGATTACAAAAGAACTTCGGGTGACCAGGCAGTGAGTTGTCTCTGTCATTTCTAGAGCTTATATATTATCCTTCTGTGGTCTTTGAAGGAGTTGAAGACAGATAGTTATGGTTATAGTTTTCATTAGTTAGGATTAAAGATACGTTACTTAGACTTTAGACACACAAAGCTAGAATAGATAAAATATTTTCTTTAATTCTTGCTAAATGTTAATGGACTAAATATTTTTAACTGTGATTCTTACTTGATAACTGTTGTATAATGTATTTTGCTATGATAAGGTTAAACCCCTTCTTTTTATTTAGACAGAAAAGAGGAGATGATGGGAGATGTCATTCTGTATATGTTTCTCATACTGGTTAATAATAAAACACCATTGGCCAATAGGAAAGGAAGATAGGAGAGACAAGGAGGAAATAGGAAGTAGGAAGGAGGAGTCGAGATGGAGAGTCTGGAGAGAGCTGGACGCCAGCCGCCTCTCCGGTAAGAAAAGACCACGTGGAAATACATAGATCAGCAGAAATGGGTTAATAATTAAGGCAGAGCTAGCCGATAAGAAACAAGTAACCGGGTCAACAAAATTATATCTAATACAGAGTCTCAGTGTGTTATTTGGGGCTGGCATGGCGGCGGAACAAAACCAGGAGGCGGGAGGAAAAACCGTACTCGTTACATATATATATATGTAGAGAGAGAGAGAGAGAGAGAGAGAGAGAGAGAGAGAGAGAGAGAGAGAGCTATCCTCTGTTGTTTTTTTAGTTTTTACTTTTTTTGACTTTTTTGGGGGGGGACCCCACCGCCTAGCTCCCAAATAAATCACACAAAGGTTCATTTTTCCTATGAATGCCTGGCCTTAGCTTGACTTGTTTTTTGCCAGCTTTTCTTAAGTTATCCCATCTATCTTTTGCCTTTGGGCTTTTATCATTTTCAATTTCTGTATATCTTTACTTTTTACTGCATTTTTGACCATGTGGCTGGGTGGACCATTTGTTCTCCTTTTCTTGTTCCTCCATCTCCTTGTCCCAGATTTCATCTTCTATTTATCCTTCCTGCCTGCCAGCCCTGCCTGCCTATCCTTTTTCCTGCCTTGCTATTGACCATTCAGCTCTTTATTAGACCAATCAGGTGTTTAGACAGGCAAGCAACACAGCTTTACAGAGTTAAACAAATGCAACATAAAAGAATGCAACACATCTTCGCACCATTAAACAATATTCCACAGAATATACAAATGTGACACACGTTAAAGTAATATTCTACAACAATCCCTTGTTAAAAACAAAACCAACCAAACAAAAAACCCCCCAACTATCAGATTTTGTTATCTAACCCAAGCTTACTCATTGCACATCACCATTGACTTCAAATAGAATGGCAGAACTCACAAAGTCTGCTTTTGTCATTTCATGGACTTCATTTGTTGTCACTCCTCAGGACATCTCTTTGTAGGTCTGAGGTCTTGGATTATTGCAATCGAATCCCTGAAGTTTCAGACCCCCTACCTCATAAGGAGTAAGTGCAAAAGAAATCATTGTAGTGTTAACATTTGTTTCATTCAGAATCCAATATTTATTTTGTATAGCTCCATGCTTCAATTGTTTTCCACTTCCAGACAATCTTTCTCTTGTTACTTATGCCCCCAAAATATGAATTGCATTTGATGTTTGTGAGCCAAATCTATGCATATTTTTGCAAATAAACTGAGAGGAAAGGATTTCTGTGCATGATGTACATCAGGATTAAAAACATTGGCAGCAGTTACAGGTACCAGAGAAAAAACTTTAAATGGTTTGACTGTAAAAGCAATCTTAATTATAGTCATTTAAATGTACTGCATACCATGTGACCCAACAGTAATGATTCATAATAGTAATGCATGTTAAATTAACTTTGTTTTAAATTTTACTTGATAGGATTTTCTTGATTACACTGCTAAAATGTTTATATGTATTTAATTGTTCCCATTTTCATATGGCTCTGTATTCAGAATTTAAAAAGAGACATGAGATTTGCTTAGCCTTATCTTTGGTGTTGTTGGGTTTGTTGGAGGTAAAAATTAGAGATGTAATCCTTAAAGAGACTGAAATGTCACTGAAAAATAGTCAAGCTGCTTAATTAACTCACGAGGGAATAGTTTTTATGACTTTTAACAGATATAGATGTAAGCAAACACCTCCAGAAGCAGGATGCAAAACATGCCAATCAATTATAACGAAAAACAGTTCCTGGTATTTCCTCCTTTGTAGCCATGCATCTTCCCAACTCATACTCATGATAATCTATGTTGTTCCTGAATGTTTTCCCAGAGTCATGAAGGACCCAACTTATGAGACTGGTTTGTCTCTTAGAGCCATCCAATTTTTTGTGC
Organism: Phodopus roborovskii; assembly: GCF_943737965.1. NCBI lineage: Eukaryota > Metazoa > Chordata > Mammalia > Rodentia > Cricetidae > Phodopus > Phodopus roborovskii. Next base: position 13,256,295 of record NW_026126517.1, on the reverse strand, counting down.
ATTGATGGCTACTTCCTTTATAGTTTTGGTAACATTACACTATAAACAGGCCTCAGTCTCTCTATTCACCCATTTAGATTGTTTATAGCTTCTAGTTATTATGAATAAGCTGATAACCACTTAGTTACCAGTACAGATATCTCATGTAGTTGTAAGCTTTAACTTTCTACACTTGATGTGCAAGTATCTAAATACCAGGTTGTATGGTAATTGTCTATTTAAGTAGGAAACACTACCAAATACTTTCCCAGTGGTTATATCATTTCACACCTGCACTTACAATGTATAAGAGTTCTAATTACCCTAAACCATAGACATTACTTGGTATTATCAGTTTGTTAATAATTTTGACTTATTTTAGCTTGAAATATTATACCTTCTAAGTTATATTTCTTTAAAGTCTACTGATAATAGAGATCTATCTGTGTGATTTTACCCATTGACATAATCATATATATTTTCTTACATCATTATTTTACCCCTTAAAAACATAGATGGTTTGTTGTCTTCTTGTTGTATCATGAAATCCCTTTATGTATTCTTGTTAAAACCACTTGATCAAAAATTTGATTGGCAAATTATTCTTGTCATTTACTTTTCAAGAGTATATGTTGTCTTTTTCATCCATATTTTTTATGTTTCTAAAGTTAGAGTGGTAATTTTTGTTTTACATTTATGGGTTGTATTATTTTTTAATTTTTATTTTTTATGTTTTTTTATTTATTTTATATAACCAAGTCCATTTAAATGAAAACAGCATTTATAGACAATATTTGGGAATTTGGGCCTTGTTCTTTCCAAACTACTTCCTGCTGGTAAGGGGCGCTGTCATGGGGGATTCTAAGAAGATGCAGAAATCCTGGCTGTAGTCTGTAAGGCTGCTTTGTCCAGCTGTTTTGAATGTAGGATCACCTGGTACTCTGTTTCAGGCGGTCTGGCTTGATCAAACCACATTAGTCTGGAAGGAATCCACATCTTTTCATTTTCTGTGGAAACAAAAATAGAAATCCTTTTCCCCAGTAACTTGTCCTTCAACTTATATTTTGGAGTCAAAGCATTTTTTTTAATTTAATTTATTATTTTACATGTCGATCCCAGTTCCCTCTCTCTTCCTCCCTCCCTCCTTCCCTCCCTCCTTTCCTCCCTCCCTCCTTCCCTCTCTTTTACCCTCTCTGCCCTCTCACATGCACTCTAACCACCCTCCCCTCCCATCCCCCCACCCCAATTACATATGTAGGGGAATGCCATCCAGTTGGGGTCATGTAGATCCCACAGGTCCTGTGAAGTAGGGACTAGGGCTTCTCTCCTGTCCCTAGATTAAGGCAGTTATCCCTCCATGGGGGATGTGTTCGCAAAGTCCTTTTGTGCACCAGGGATACATCCTGTCTCCATGGTCTGAGGTTCCTTAGAATGCTCAGACCTTCTGGCTGAGACCCATATTCAGGGGGGCCTGAGTCAGTCCCATGCTGGCTTCCCAGCTATCAGTCTAGTGGCTGTTAGCTCCTCCTTGTTCAGGTAAGCTGTCTCTATGTGTTTCTGCTGAATGGTCTGGTCCTCTCCATCTGCATCTGGGTTCTAGTTCAACTCAGTGTTTATGTATGGGTGTTTGCTCCTGTTTCCAACAGGCATTAGTTGAGGGCTCCATGGATAATTTAGTTGTTGATCTCACTCTCCGGGAAGGGCATTTATGATAGCCTTTCCACAGAAGCTCAAATTGTTAGTTGGGAGCAGTCTTGTAGTTCTCTAGACTTTTCTTTGTGTTCAATTTTATCTTCAAACCAATATTGGCTCCCTCTTTTATGTTCTCTCTCTTTGTCTCTGTCTCTGTCTCTCTCTTTCCTGTCTTCTATTCCTAACCAGGCACAATCTTCCTGGTTGCACATGTTTTCCTTTCCTCCCCCTCGTTTTTTCCTACTTCTCTCTCCATTTGCTGCCCCCCCACTTTCCCTGAGCTCTGGGGGACTTGTCCCTTCCCAGTTCTGTGAGGGACTTTATATGAACCTCTTAGAATACAGCTTGTATCCTAGTTCCTCTGGTGGTGTGAATTATAGGCTGGTGATCCTTTGACCTAGGTCTAAAATCCATATATGAGTGAGTACATACTGTGTTCCTCTTTTTGTGACTGGGTTACCTCATTCAAGTGCTATCCACCTTGCCTGTGAATTTCAAGATATCGTTATTTTTTTCTGCAGAGTAGTATTCCATTGTGTAGATGTGCCACATCTTCATTAACCATTCTTCAATTGAGGAGCATCTAGGTTGCTTCCAGGTTTTTGCTATTACAAATAGTGCTTCTATGAACATAGTTGAACAGATGTCTTTGTTGCTTGGATGTGAATCCTTTGGGTATATGCCTAAGAGGGGGATTGCTAGGTCCTGTGGTAAACTAATTCCCATTTTCCTGAGGAACCGCCATACTGATCTCCAAAATGGCTGTATGAGTTTGCACTCCCACCAGCAGTGGAGGAGTGTCCCCCTTTCTCCACATCCTCTCCAACATAAGTCATCATTGGTGTTTCTAATTTTAGCCATTCTGGCAGGAGTAAGATGGCATCTCAAAGTTGTTTTGATTTGCATTTCCCTGATAGCTAAGGATGTGGAGCATTTTCTTAAGTGTCTTTCAGCCTTTTTGATTTCCTCTATTGAGAATTCTTTCTTCAGTTCTGTACGATGGGTTGTATTCTTGTCATTGTATTTTAGAATTCTTGGCCTAATGAGAACGTAGTTGACTCATTCCTACCTTCTCTGTTTGTTTTTCTGAAAAATTTGGGTTTTGTACTTTACAAATCAGGCATGATTTATTAAAGGGTATTTTGGAAGGGAATATGCATGTATGTATGAATGTATGTATGTATAATCAGATTTATATTTACCTATTTATATTGTTTCTAACTTCTAGCAATTACAGGCAGACACTCAAATACATACATACAATACAGACCTACATCCCATACACACACACACACACACACACACACACACACACACACATATATATATATATATATATGCATCTCTTTTACCCACTGATTTCATTTTCTTTAAATATATATTCACTGATAGGATTGCTAGATAATATGGTATTTCTATTTTTGGTGACCTTTCATTCTCATATGCACACACACACATACATTTATATATGCATATATACATACACACATATATAAGTGTGTTTTATGCATTGTGTGTGTGTGTGTGTGTGTGCGTGTGTGTATACATGTGTGTGTAGATACAATTGGTCTATTCAAGTTGATCTTTGTCTATCTTTCCCTAGTCCTACAGTGTCTTGCTATCTGTAACTACAATACATTTTGAAGTTGGGAAGTGTTTTTTCTGCTAACTTTGTTGTATTTTCAGTACTTGTAGCTCTTATTTATTTATCTTTCTATGTGAACTTAAGAGTACATTTCCCCACAAAAATCCTGCTAGTCTTTTTATTATAATCATATTAAACCTATACATCAATTTAGGAGGAATAAACTTTACTATGTTGTTTTCCAATCAATAAATACTGTATGATTTATGACTTGTTTATGTCTTTTATTTATTGAGTATTTTATTGTACCTCTCTATTTTTGCAGTGGTTGTTCAAGGGGTACAGCTCTTATTTACCTTTTTACATCCCTCTCAGAATTAATATTTAACTACTTTAAATGGAATGTTGAAACCTTGCCACTGTATAGATTTTTGTTGTAGTTGTCAACATAAATAAAAGATTCCCTAAAAATGTTTGAATTTTTATTGCTAATTACATGTGTTTTACTAATTTTAATTGTAATTGATAGCAAAATTACATTTATTTATCACCTAAAACATGTCTTTAAATATGCATACCCTGTGTGATTGCCAAATTGATCCAATTTTTTAATGCATTACTTCATGTATTTATTGTGGGCAAATATCTCAAATCAACTTTCTTAGCAGTTTTTAGGAAGTGTGCACATTGTTATTAACTCCTGAACATGTTCTAAAGTAAATTTCTTTGTATTATTTTTTCTAAGTATTGTTTTATGTACTTTGACTAACATCTCTCTTCTGCTAACCACTGTCTAACTCTGTGAGCCTGACTTTTATCTTTTTCATATGTTGAGCTCATATGACATTTTATTTGTCTAGATTATTTTACTGGTCCTTCAGGTTTATCTATATCATTTCAAATGACAAAATTCCTATTTTTTAAAGACTGAACAGAATTCCATTGTGCAGTATAACACATTTTATTTACTTATTCATATCTTGATGGAATCCTAGTTTGACTCTGCCCACATCTTGGCTATTTTTTACTAATGGTATAATAGAACTGGGAATGAGGGCATTTCTTCTACCCAATGTTTTCATTTTCTTTGAATATATATTTTGCAGTAGGATTCTCGATCATATGGTATTCCTATTATAACTTTTGGTGACCTTACATTTTCTTTTCTTTTCTTTCTTTCTTTTTTTTTTTTTTTTTAATGATTGAGACACTCATCTACATGTCCACCAATGCAGATAGTTCCTCTCTCCATGCCTTCTCCAAGACTGCATGTATATTTATGCATGTGTATGATGTGAGTGTGATTGTGTATACATTTATGGTGGTCAGAGGACAACTTTGGGAGTCATTTCTCTCCTTCCACATTGGGGTGGAGGGTATGAACCTCAGGTCATCAGGTCTGTGTGGTATGTATATGTCATCGAAGACATCTTGCTTATCTTACTTTTCATTATAGACAATGAAAGAGATGTAAAGGGCTATCTTGCTGTGTTTTTAATGTACATTTCTCTGATGAATAGTTATGTTCAACACTTAAACAGTTTTATTGACTTTTACATCTTTATTTGAGAAAAGTCTATTAGTATCAGTTACTAATTTGTAAACCAGGTTATTTGTTTTCTTGGTACAGAGTAGTTTTGTTTTCTTATAATTTTTTTTTTTTTGTTAACTTTGTTTTCGTGTGTTTCTAAGTGTATGGGTAGGGTATGTATGCATATGAATGTTCAGGCAGCGGAAGATATCAGGCATCCATTTCTATTGCTCTCTGATTTATTTTTTTGAGGCAGGGTCTCTCCCTAAACTTGGAGTTAATCTAGGTGCTAATAAGCCCTTTTCTCCATGTATCAGTGCTGGGGTTATAGGTACCTTCATTTAAAACTATATGTACTGCAATCAAAGCTGACATATTTATGCTTGTACAGCAAGCACTTTTACCAGTAGAGCCATCTATCTGGCCCCTCTTATATGTAAATGTAGTTTTGAGACAATGTCTCATAATGTAGCTCTGGCTGGCTAGGAACTCACTCTTAGAACAGGCTAGCCAAAAACTCAGAGATCTGCCCACCTCTGCCTCCAGAGTACTATGTTTAAAACTATACACTGCCATATTCATCTCTCTCTCTCTTAGTTTTGCTTCTTTTTATTTATTTATTTTTCTTATTTTACATATTGATCCCAATTCCCTCTCCATACCTCCCTCACTCTCTTCCACCCTCCCATGCCCCTCACCACTATCCTCCCTTCCCACTCCACTTGTAGGATGATGCCTTCATGGAGGGGTTATCTAAATCTGTCAAGTTATTTGGAGTAGGGACTAGGCCCTCCCTCCTGGCTCCAGGTAAAAGGGAGTATACCTCCATGGGGAACATGCTCCCAAAGTCCTTTTGTGCACCAGGTATGCATCCTGGTTCCACTGTCTGAGATCCCTTAGACTGCCCAGACCTTCTAACTGAGATCCATGTTCAGGGGGTCTGAGTCAGTCCAATGCTGAATCCCCAGCTATCAGTCTGGGGGCCCATTAGCTCCTCCTTGTTCAGGTCAGCTGTCTCGGAGGTTTCTATAGCTTGGTCTTGTCCTCCCTCTCTGCATTTGGATTCCAGTTCCACTCAGTGTTTAGCTGTGAGTGTCTACTTCTGTTTCCATCAGCTATGAGATGAGGGCTCTATGATGGTAGATAAGTTAGTTATCAATCTCATTATCAGGGAAGGGCATTTATGGTAGCCTTTGCACAAATTGGTAGTTGGTGTCAGTCTTGTAGGTCTCTGAATATTTCTCTAGAGTCAGTTTTCTCTTGAAACCTATACTGGCTCCCTCTTTTATGGTATCTCTCTCTGTCTCTCTCTGTCTCTCTCTCTCTCTCTCTCTCTGTCTCTCTCTGTCTCTCCCTTTCTTTTGTCTGTTCCTTCCCTGATTCAATCTTCCCAGTCCCATGCATTTTCCTTTCCTCTTCCCCTTCTCTTTATGCCAGACCCCTCTCCACTCACTGCCCCCCCCCCCTCACTCCCAGTATGCTCAGGAGATCTTGTTTCTTTCCCCTTCTGTGAGGGACCTTGTATGAATCTCTTATAATCATCCACGTATTCTAGTTTCTTTGGTGGTATGAATTATAGGCTGGTGATCTTTTGCTCTATGTCTAAAATCCATATATGAGTGAGTACATATGATGTTCCTCTTTTTGTGACCAGGTCACATCTCATTCAGGATGGTTTCTTCAAGTTCTATCCATTTACCAGTGAATTTCAAGATTCCATTTTTTTTTCTGCAGAGTAGTATTCCATTGTGTAAATGTGCTACATCTTTATCTATTCTTCAGATATTTTGATTTCCTCTATTGAGAGTTCTCTCTTCAGTTCTGTACCCCATTTTTAATAGGGTTATTTGGCGTTCTGCTGAGTAGTTTCTTGAGTTTTTTGTATATTTTGGAGATCAGCCCTCTGTCAGATGTAGGGTTGGTGAATATCTTTTCCTAGTCTGTGGGCTGCATTTGATCTTGTCAACTGTATCATTTGCCTTACAGAAGCTTCTCAGTTTGAGGAGGTCCCATTTAGTAATTGTCGATCTCAGTGTCTGTGATACTGGAGTTATGTTCAGGAAGCGGTCTCCTGTACCAGTTTGTTCAAGGGTACCTCCTACTTTCTCTTCTAAGAGTTTCAGTGTGGCTGGATTATGTTGAGGTCCTTGATCCATTTGGACTTGAGTTTTGTGCATGGCTATAGACCTGGGTCTATCTACAGTCTTCTCAACACCATCATTCAGTTGTGCCAGCACCATTTGTTGAAGATGCTTTCCTTCTCCCATGATATACTTTTAGCTGTTTTGTCAAAAATCAGGTGTTTGTACATGTGTGGGTTAATATCAGGATTTTTGACTTGATTGCATTGGTCTACCTGTCTAGTTTTGTGCCAATACCAGGCTGTTTTCTGTACTATAGCGCTATAGTAGAGCTTGAAGTCGGGGATGGTGATGCCTCCTGAAGTTCCTTTATTGTACAGTGTTGTTTTGGCTATCCTGAATCTTTTGTTCTTCCATATAAAGTTGATTATTATCCTTTCCAGATCAGTGAAGAATTGTAGTGGGATTTCAATGGGGATTACATTGAATCTGTAGATTGCTTTTGGTAAGATTGCCATTTTTACTATGTTTATCTTACCTATCCAAGAGCATGGGAGATCTTTCCTTTTTCTGGTATCTTCTTTAATTTCTTTCTTTAAAGACACAAAGTTCTTGCTATATAAGTCTTTTACTTGTTTGGTAACTATTACCCCAAGATACTTTATGTTGCTTGTGGCTATTGTAAAGGGTGATGTTTCTCTGATTTCTTTCTCAGCCCCTTTGTTGTCCATATATAATAGGGCTACTGATTTTTTTTTTTGTTTATCTTTTATCCTACTAGTTTGCTGAAGGTGTTTATCAGCAGTAGGGGTTCCCTGATAGAGAATTTTTGGTCGCTTATGTAAACTATCATATCATCTGCGAACAGTGACAGTTTGACTTCTCCCTTTCCAATTTGTATCCCCTTGATCTTCTTTTGTTATCTTATTTCTTTAGATAGAACTTCGAGTACAATATTGAAGAGATATGGAGAGAGAGAGGGCAGGCTTGTCTTGTTCCTGATTTGAAAGGAATCACCTTAAGCTTCTCTCCATTCAATTCAATGTTGGCTGTTGGTTTATTGTGTATTGCTTTTAATTATGTTCAGGTATGTTCCTGTTATTCCCTGATCTCTCCAAGACCTTTATCATGAAAGAGTGTTGAATTTTGTCAAAGGCTTTTTCAGCATTAGTGAGATGACCATGTGTTTTTTTTTTCAATTTGTTTATATGGTGGATCACATTGATGGATTTTCATATGGTAAACCATCCCTGCAACTCAGGGATGAAGCCTACTTGGTTATGGTGGATGATTTCTCTGATGTGTTCTTGAATTCAATTTGCTAGTATTTTATTGAGTATTTTTGCATACATCTTCATGAGGGATATTTGTCTATAGTTTTCTTTTTTTAGTTGTGTCTTTGAGTGGCTTGGCTACCAAGGATATTGTGGCCTCGTAAAAAGAGTTTGGTAATGAACCTTCTGCTTCTATTATGTGGAACAATTTGAGGAGTATTGGTATTAGTTCTTTGAATTTCTGGTAGAATTCTGCACTGAAGCCATCTGGCCCTGGGATTTTTTTTTTGGGGGGGGTTGGGAGGCTTTTGATGACTGCTTCTATTTCATTAGGGGTTATAAGTCTATTTAATTTGCTTATCTGTTCTTGGTTTAATTTGGTAAGTGATAGTTATCTAGAAATTTGTATATTTCCTTTGAATTTTCAAATTTTGTGGAGTATAGGTTTTCAAAGTATGACCTGAAAGTTGTCTAGATTTCCTCAGTGTCCGTTGTTATGTTTCCCTTTTTGTTTCTGATTTTGTTAATTTGCATGTTGTCTCTCTGTTTTATGATAGTTTGGATAAAGATTTGTGTATCTTGTTGATTTTCTTGAAAAATCGACTCTTTGTTGCATTGATTTTTTTTTGTATTGTTTTTCTGGTTTCAACTTTATTGATTTCAGTCCTCAAATTGATTATTTCCTGGCATCTCTTCCTCTGGGGTGAGTTTGCTTCTTTTTGTTCTAAGGCTTTCAATTATGCTATAAATTTTGTAATGTGACTATCCTCTGTTTTCTTCATATGGGCACTTAGTGCAATGAACTTCCCTCATAGCACTGCTTTCAAGGTGTCCCATTGTGTCCTCATTCTCATTGAATCTAGAAAGTCCTTAATTTCTTCCTTTATTTCTTCTTTGACCCAGGTATGGTGCTATTGTGCATTGCTCAGTTTCCATGAGTTTCTAAGGTTTCTGCGATTTGTGTTGTTGTTGAATTCCAACTTTTAAGCATGGTGGTCTGATAAGATACATGGGACTATTCCAATATTTTTGTATCTGTTGAGGTTTGTGATGTTGCCAAGTATCTGGTCAATTTTACAATAGGTTCCATGTGGAGAAGAAAGTATATTTTTTTGTGAGTGAATGGAATGTTCTATAGATGTCTGTTAAACTCAAATAAGACATAACTTCTGTTAGTTCTTTTGTTTTTTTGTTAAGTTTTGTCTGTCGGTACTGTCTAGCAGTGAGAGTGGGGTGCTGACGTCTCTCACTATGAGTGTGTGAGGTTCTTTGTATGCTTTGAATTTTAGTAGTGTTTCTTTTATGAATGAGGGTATCTTTGTATTTGGGGCATAGATGTTCAGAATTGAGCCTTTGTGCTGATGTATTTCTCCTGTGATGAATACGAAATGACCATCTTTATCTCTTTTAATTAATTTTGATTTGAAGTCTAAATTGTTGGATATTAGGATAGCTATAGCTGCTTGCTTCTTGGGTCCATTTGAATGGAAGGTCTTTCCCAACTCTTTACCCTGAGGTAATGTCTGTCTTTGAAGCTTAGATGTATTTCTTGTATGTAGCAGAAGGATGGATTCTGTCTTCGTATCCATTCTGTTAGCCTGTATCTTTTTATAGGCGAGTTAAGACCATTAATGTTGAGGGAAAGTAAGGACCATTGATTGTTAATGCTTGTTTGTTTTATTTGTTGTTGGCAGTTATATTGTGAATATATTTGCTCTGCTTTAACTTTCAGTTCTGGTGAACTGATTATCTATTGCCTATCTCTTTGTGAGCGTAGTTAACTTCCTTCAGTTGGAGTTTTTCATCCAGAGCTTTCTGTAGAGCTGGATTTGTAGATATGTCTTGTGAAAATATGGCTTTGTCATCAAACATCTTGTTTTCTCCTTCTATAGTGAGTTTTACTGGGTATAGTAGCCTGGGCTAGCATCCTTGGACTCTTAGTACTTGTAGACACATATCTAGGACCTTCTGTCCTTGAGAGTTTCCATGGAGAAGTCAGGTGTAATTTTGATAGCTCTGCCTTTATATATTACCTGGCTCTTTTACTTCACTGCTCTTAATATTCTTTTTTTATTCTGTATGGTAGGTGTTTTGATTATTACATGTCAAGGGTTTTTTTTTTTTCCCCCTTTGGTCCAGTCTATTTGATGTTCAGTATGCTTCTTTTACTTTCATAGGCATGCCCTTCTTCAGGTTGGGAAACTTTCTTCAATGATTTTGTTGAATATGTTTTCTGCACCTTTGAGCTGGGCTTCTTTGCCTTCTTCTATGTCTATTATTCTTAGGTTTGGCCTTTTCACAGTGTTCCAATTTCCTGGATGTTTTGTGTTAATGATTTGTTGTATTTATGATTTTCTTTGGTCGATGAATCTATTTCCTCTAGTTTATCTTCAGTGCCTGAGATTATCTCTACCATCTCTTCTATTCTGTTTGTTATGCTTGTGTCTGTAGTTCCAGATCGTTTGCCCAGTTTTCCTATTTCCAGCATTCCTTCAGTTTGTGTTTTCTTTATTGTCTCTATTTCTGTTTTCACATCTTGAACTGTTTCCTTCACCTTGGCTCCTTACTTTCTTCAAGAGGTTTATTAACTTTTTGCATTTTTGGTATGGTCTTTTCCTCTAGTTCGTCCAATTTTTTGTTTGTTTTTTCTTCCATTTCTTTAAGAGATTTTCTCACATTGCCTTTGAAGACCTCTATCATGTTTATGAAGTCATTTTTAAGTCATTCTCTTCTGCTTCATCTGCTTTGGTGTGTTCAGGTCTAGTTGGTGTACAGTCCCTAGATTCTGGTAATGTCATGCTTGTCTTTCTATTGTTAAGTGTTTTCTTGTACTGCTGTCTTCCCATCACTTCTTCCAGTGGGTGCAGGTGTGGTCTCTCTCTTTCTCTCTATGCTACCTTCCTGGTAGGCTTAGGTTGATCAGGAGTTTGATGTCTGTAGTTCTGGGTGATCAAAACTTTCTAGGAGCTCTATCCTCAGGCAGGGGTCCAGTGATAGGGACAAAGATCAGGCAGGTGGGGACTCAGGATGATCCCACATGGATAGTCGGGTCTAGTGTGCTCAGAGCAGATTCAGAAAGTTCCCTGGAAGTGGCGGGATTGTTGGACACCCCCTCTGGTCCAGTGTTCAACCAGAGCAGTGGGGTCGTGGGCTACAGAATGAGGGGAGGGCAGGTCCTGGGTGGGCGAGGGGTTGTGGATCTGAGTAGTAGGAGTGTTCTTGCTGAGAATAGGATACAGGAGGGGAGCGACTTTCGGGGCTAACCCAGGGAGTTACCAGGGAATGGTGTATGTTTGGGGGGATTCGACCTGAACTGGTCCCAGACTCACCTCTAGAAAAGGCCCGGTGATGGGGGCCAAAGATCAGGCAGGTGGGGATTCAGGGTGGTCCTGTGGAGATAGGTGGATTTCCGACAGAGGCCCTGCTCTCTGGCAGAGGCCCAGCAGAGGGGGAGGGTCCCATATTCATCTCTTACATATATTTTTGATGCTATGCTCAACCAATTGAGCCTAAATAAGTGCATTTATTTCTGGGGTCAGTCTTCTGTGCTATTGGTTTCTTCCATGCCAACTCCATAAATTTATGACTTCTGTAAAATTGAAGTTAGGTTTTATTACATCTTAAACTTCACTAATATTGCTCATGATTGCTGTACTACTTAGAATACTTTGTTGATCCATATGAAATATAGGATTTCTTTATGTATTCAAAAACTAACATTGTAATTTCCAGAGACACTAAATCTGTAGGTAACACTGGATTATATTGACATTTTAATGATATTAATTTTTCTCTTCATAACCATGGACATCTTGACATTCATTTGTATCTTCAATTCCTTTCATCAGTCCTTCTATAGTTATTGGCATGTGGATCTGTCTTCCTTGATTTAATTTATTTCTAAATATTTCTAAAGTGTTTACCAGTTTTACAGGTAGGATTTTGTTAGTACACTAATGCTTATGATATTTAAATTCTGACTTTAGTTTCTGAAATTTTGTTGAATTCATTTACTAATTCTAAGAGCATCTGCAAGCACAGATAGTTTGGCTTCTTCCTTTTTAATATGACTGCCTTTAATTTGTTCATTTGCCTAATTACTTAGTCTAAGATTTTCAGCATTATATTGAATTTAAAGCATAAGAATAGGCATCTTTGTGTTGTGTCTTACCTTACAGGAAAATACAAAATCTTTTCATCATTGAGTCATTTGTGTTAAATATATATAGGTTTTATATCATGACAGATTCCTCCTATAACTAAATTATTGAAATTGCTGAAAAGATATTAGGTTTTATAAGAAGCTTTTCAAGCATCCACAGAAATTATTATAAGTATTCTTGTTTCGTGTGTTACAGTTTGAATGTGAAATGACTCTCACCAGCTCATATGTTTGAATATCTGGTACACAACAGCTAGCACTGTTTGGAGAGGCTATGAACTCTTTGGCATGGGGGACCTCATTGGCAGCAGTGGGTCACTGTATGTGGGCTTTGAGTGTTATGGCCACTTCTGGTTCTGAGCTGCTTTCACTGCTCCCTGCCTGCTATCATGTAGACAAAAAGCCGCCTCACGTTCCCACTGTCAGAGCCAAGGCTGCAACTTAGCCCTGTGCCTCATTGACACAGTGAACTGAAACCAAGAGAAAAATATAAATGTTTCTTTCCATACATTTCTTCTTCTGGGTATAATGTGACAGCATCACTAAGTGACTAATTTGTTCTTCTAGTTGAGGATCTCTCCATCAATGTTTATCAAAATCACTGGCCTCTATTTCCTTTCCTTGGGTCCTCATTGGCCTTCAGTACCTGGCCTTAAAGTGAGTTGAGAAGTATTCCATCTTCTCAGAGTGTATGCAAGATAAATGCTAGTTTCTTTAGATGTTCAGTTGAGTTTCCTAGTTAAACCTCGGTTAGATCCTTAGCTTTGCTTTGGAGTGAGTCATTTTAGTATTGATTCAATGTCTTTATTCATTACTGGTTGTTATGTTAACTGAAGTGTATGTTTTTATGAATTCAAACAGAGATTGGTCTGTTATACAAAGTCTGATGTTTAAAGTTCCTATTTTTCCTTTTCATTACTAAAATACCAACTTTTCCTCTAATGCTTTTTCTTTCCATGTTCATTTTCTTTAGTATTGATTTCAAAGCTTGTAGTTGGCAGTGGGTTCCCTTGGATTTCTTTTATACTATAATTTCTTCATTTTGCTTTTATTTCTGAATAGATCTCTGTGACATTGTAAAATATATATATATATATATATATATATATATATATATATATATGGACTACTGTGTTCTAGTTTTCATAATGTTGCTCTGATAAGGACATACCAATAACAATTTGGGAATAAAACTTATTTCATCTTACAAATCCAAGGTCACAATCCAACATGAAGAGAAGAGTCAGGTAAGGAAAGATGGAAGCCTGAACTTCAGTAGCGACATGGAGATATGGTCTCCCCAACTGAGTTTTCATACTCATTCAGCTTTCCTGTACAACCAAGGACCACCTCTGTGTCAGAGGTGGTACAACCCACAATGACCTTGGACCTCCTACATCAACAATTGATCAAGACAAAACCTCACAGCCATGCCCTCAGGATAATCGGATCGTGGTAATTACTCTGTTGATGTTCTTTCATCCCAGCTGTCTTTAATTTTTGTCAACCTGGTAAAAACTGACCAACAATTGACACATTTGACCCTATAGCCTTTACATTTCCAAAACTCAGTATCATGTAGGAGACTTTTACAACTAATTAGTTCATCTGCCTGCTTGAGATGCAGCCTTGGACCCCTGAACCACGGCTTCTGTGCATTGACCCTTAGAAAACCCACCCAAGAAGATTTCACCTCAATGTTGCTAGTTTCTTCTTATTCATTGCTAATTCTTCAGAGCTAGCTGACGCACACCAATCACCTTAGGAAGCAAAGGTTTCACTTAGACAGTTTCTCAATCCAAAATATCTCACAAGTCAGGCCTCCATCATCTGCACCTCTCTCAATATTCTATCCTGTAGGTATCCATAACAGCTCATCAAGCTAGTTCCAAACACACCCACAGTCCTCGCCACAAGCAACATGATTAGGCTCAGCATAGAACAACTCCAGTTTTGGTCTAATGCACTTGGTTTTAGTGAGATTTCTCTAGGGAACAGAACCAATGGGATGAATGCATATACTCATAAAAGAATTAAACCAGTTTATGTTAAATAGGAAAAATAGTTATCTTATATCCAAGAAGCTGAGGACCCAGTGTGGTTGGTCTTTGAGTTTGGGTGTCTCAGCAGTCCTGATGAATCCTTACACACCCTAAACCTGGAAGGTTCTCAGTGAATCACTCATTCTTAGAGAATAATAAAAGTTTGGAAATGCTGCTTCTGATATAAGTGAAGAAATCAGCAACAAGGTAAATCGACTTGGTGATAAAAGCAAAAGCCAATCAAACAAAAGACAAAGAATCTTCCTTCTGACATGACCTCTTTAAAAAAAAAAACAAAGAACAAAACAAAAAACAAACAATAACAACGAAACAAAACTGGGCTGCTACTTTTGAGTGATTTTCCCACATTAATTAAGGACAGTTCTTAAGGTGAGGCTCTGTACTTAGGTGATTCTAATTTATGGCAAGTGACTGTAACACCAATTCTCACAGACTTCTTGCTTCCTAACATTCTTGCAATCTCCAAAGGTATATGTGTCTTTTTATATGCTGGTGAGTAGAGTGATGACTGGCTATTATTAAAGTGGAGGCTGCTCCCAGGGAAAACCAAAACAAAATTTGAGGGTTCAGAATTTTTACTCCAACTGCTAACTTTAAGGGAGGTGAGAGAATTTGATAATTAAATAGAGCAAGTGCTATTGGTTGGGTCAAACAAGCATACTAGAGAAAGCCTCCCTGAAGCCCAAAAGATTAGGTATGGAATGACTTCTGGGTACAGAATAGTTTCCTAGAAAAAGATGCACCCGGAGCTCTCACATCAGCTCTGTGCATTCTGCTTGTACCTCATCATCTTCTCATCTCCATCATCGTATCTTTTATGACAAATTGATGAGAGTATCTGGTTTGTTAATTTCTTGAAAATTAATCACCCCAAGATGGAGGTTGTAGGGATTCCAGTTTTTAATTTTTTTTTTATTTTGTCTTTCTGTCTGTCTATCTCTCTCTCTATCTAGTGGATCAGAAGTCCCAGAGACTGGGTGTTGTTAAGAGTCTGAAATGTGGAATAATTGTGACTGATCCCTCAACCTGTGGGATCTGGCAGTGTTTCCAGTTAAATAGTGTTAGAATTAAAGTGATTTAGAGGCCATCATGTTGCTGTTCACTGTAATAGTAACTGCTTTCTTGGTCTGTAGAGACAAACAACCACCTGTTTGGTGTTAGAAGTGTGTTGTGAGTATACTAGGCTAAGTTGGATTTTTAAAATCTAATTACAGAATATAGGATCACTGAATATAGAAATGTAGACTGACAGCCATTTAGTTTTAAAATGTTGTTCTATTATTTTCTGGCCTCCATGGTGATAAAAAAAATAACTTATGAAATGTCCTAAAATTACTTACTAGAGCTGGAAAGCCAAATGGAAGAGAAATAAGAGAATTAATTAAACAAAAAAAACTTTCATATTTTTAAATGTCTGTTAAAACCTTGGTTTAAATCTCATTATGAGTATATATTACCTGGACTTCTCATCCAACTGTATTAGTTATTTTCTGTTTCTGTGATAAAGCACCATGACCCAAGACAAATTGACAGAGATATATTATTTTGGCTTGTAGTTTTAGTGGGCAAGAGTGTAGTGTGCTAGTGTGGAGCATGGCAAGCAGCAGGCATGGAGGCTGGGAGATCCCATCTTTAATTTCAAACAGGAAACAGGACTTGGAGTAAAACGAGGCCTGCCCCCAGTGACATACTTCTTCCAGCAACACTGTACCTCCCTGTATTCTGTCCAAACAATGGCACCAACTGGGGATCAAATACTCAAATGCTCATACAAGCCACCTTAGACTCCCCTTACAAACCAATTCAGAAGCATCAAACACTTCTCTTTGAGTACTGTGCTCCAATCCCGAATCCCTTCTGGCTTTGCTAACCCCTCTCATCCAGAGCCAATTTGTGTTCAGTACAAACAATGCATGCCTCTCTTCCCTGAATTTTCATTTATAAGAGTGCCTTTAACTCTAGGTTTAGCATATATTTTCCCAAATGCTTTTTAGCCTTGTTGTGAGGAGTTTTGAAAAATGTTCTAGGACATTGGCCTTAGTAGTAGACTCTCTAATCACCTAGTAATCACATTAATTTCAGAAATACCTCAATCTCAAGAATTCTGTCTTAGCAGTGGTTACCTATGAGAACCTACGGTCCTTGGATTGACCAAAATCCAAGATTTTCCTGTGAACCACACTGGTTTCTTTTTGTTGCATTTAAGAGTGTTTCTTTCTTTTCCTTTTCCTTTAATTTTTAATTTATTTTTATTGAGAATACATTGTTGTAATACAACATATTCTGATTGAGGTTTCCTGATTTCCCCAAGTCCTCACCACTTCCCAACCCACCCAAGTACATACTTGTTACTTTCTTTCATTACAATAAAACAAGAATCTAAATATAAAAATAAAAAATAAAATATTTAGCCTTTCATATTGTCTCTTTGATACTATACTTCTGAGCATATATTTCTTCTTGTTTATCTTGCCTGCAGTTTGGTAAGTTTCTTTATTAGCTACAGTGTCTCCCAACAAATATATAAAGAATTCACAATCCCAATGTGTTTCTTGTAACAAATTATTTTTTTCTCTTTTTCTGGACACTAATTATGTATGTGCAAGCTATTATTTAATTGCCTCATTGGTATGAGTGGCTTTGTTGCTTTTACAGAAATTTCAGCTTTATGAGACCCTATTCCCATCTTTGGTTTTTAGAGACTGGATCTCATATAGGCCAAGTTAGTGTCAAATTGGTTGGGAGTGACCTTGGACCCTTGATACTATTGTCTCTGCCTATGAAATGTTGAGAGTCCAGACATGTAAAATCATTCTCAGCCTCTAAGACTTCTTCACATTAGTTTCAACTAATCTATTTTAGATTTTATTGATATATATTGGTCTTTTCCACCATGTTATTAAATTAACACATTGAGTTTACAGCAATTACTGTTTTATTCAACTCTAAAGTATCCACTCAAAGCCTGTATTTCCCTCATGAAACCATTTCTAGAGTCTGTATCTTTATTGTGTTACTATTAATGCTTTAAAGTTTTTGTCAGATAATGACTTCTGGCTCATCTCAGAGTTAACTTTATGCTACTGTTTATTCCTTTGAAACTTCTCGGGTTTCCCTGGCTTTTCTGTTGTCTAATATTTTATTGGCTTTAAACATTTGGAGAATCAGACTCTGGGTATTTTTAGAAACCTTATGGAGAGAGAGAGAGGGAGAGAGAGAGAGAGAGAAGGGAGAGAGAGAGAGAGAGAGACAGGTTTGTCAGCCTGACTTTCTTTCCCTGGACTATGGTTCTAATGTTGATCCTGTTTTAAAGGCCTTGGAGTGCTACTGCAACTAGCAAACGCTTGTGGCTTTGAAGAACAACCTTAAGTCTAGACATGATCTATTTTCTGTGAGAGACTATTCAGCCTGCTTACAGGCTTATTTTTGCATGAAAAGCTGAGATGATTTTAGGAGTTACTCTTCTCAAACAGTGATTCTGTTCTCTTTACTGTGTTATAGATTCTCTTCAACTCTCAGGAATAAGACCAATGGAACTTCAATCTTGTGTACATGAATGCAAACTTTTCCAAGCTGGATCATATTTCAGAGCTGTAGGAGATAGATAGATAGATAGATAGATAGATAGATAGATAGAGAGAGAGAGAGAGAGAGAGAGAGAATGGATTCTTTCAACAATATTTGAACTCTAGATCATTAGAGAGAATTAGTATCTTCAAATTCATTTTAGGTTAATACGTGTGCAAAGTCTTTAATGACATAGTTGTGACTTTGAAATAAGGTTGCCTGTAGGAAGGGATAGGAAAATAGAAGCAAATAGCAGGGACTTTATTCTATGTTCTCTGTCCTATAAGGGACCGGTCATCTACAGATGTTTCTTAGGATAGCTTTTTCTGAGTGTTCATGGGTCATGTTTGGTAAGATTATGTTGCCTTTGAATAGATATAGGAGGTTGGGAAGGAAAATTGCACCAGGAAATTTACTGCCAAATTAATTGTTCTTTTCTCTTTTTCCTGTCCTCCTTCTCATGTGCTCTTTCTTTTCTTCTTCCTTCTTTTTCCAATTGGTTTGCCATAGTTACTTTTCAGTCTTTATATGATTGCTGCATGTATGTTATTCCAAATCTCTGTTGAACTTAGTAGGAATGGCAACGGAGTGTGCCTGGTCTATCTTCACCAAAACTAGAACTTCTTCATGAAGTGGCTTTGGAAACCATCCTGCCATGTGTGAACATTCTGCTGGTTGCAGATTGTATATATTTTTTTTCATAGTTAGAGTATAGCTATAGAATAGTTTATAAAAATAAATAGATAAAACACGGTAAATTGTCTAGGAAATAGTACACAAAGTTGAAAAGTAAATTTTCTGAAGTGAGTGTTTACTGGCTAAATCTTGGAAAAGAACAAACATTCATGTGTCTTTAGTATAATCTGGTAATGAAGAGAACCTGAGAAGATGCTCATGAGAATACATTTTAAATAAAGACATACACATGGTTAGAATTAACAGATGGCTTCCTTGTAGATGCTTTAATATTCAACCCACCATTTCTTTTGAGCATGCCACTGCACACATTTCTAGCAAGGTATAGTTACATTCAAAGTAGAAAGTGTTCTCGGTGATTGCTAAACAAGTTGTGTATGATAAGCTCTAAGAATAGCAACTCGTGAGAAGTAAGAAGACTTGCACCTTTTCTCATTTAAGTACTTCATTTGAATTTACGGGAACAAAAGATCAAGATTTTACATTTAAAATCAGAGAATCTGAGAAATGAATGGCATTGTTGCTGTAAAAACTTACAAAAATGTTCATGTTATTCTCTGCAATAACAAACCAAAGATGCTAGACCAGTGCATTTAGGCTGGTTAATACTGACTTACTGAAGTACTATGGGGCTTAGAATATTCCGCCTTCTTTCTTCACTGCTTTAGAATATACCCATGTGCACGTTTACATCCATACATCCTTATCTTGTATTTAAGTCAAGAGAAAAATAATGCTCTTTTGTAAAAGTGTTCAATTTGATTCTGTGTAAAGAGATGCCAGTACTTCCATGTAGCTAGGAAATATTTCCAATCTAGATGTCCATTAACCAACGAATGGATAACAAAATTTGTTATTCTATACATAATGGAATTTATTAGTCTCTAAAGAAACAGTGAATTTGTTAAGGAAATACAAAACATTATACTGTGTGAGATAACTCAGGACCAGAAGCTCAAATGTCTTATATATAGTCCCCTTTCTAACTCTTCTGTTCTGCTTTGTTTTTTTCTTTCTAATATGGAATACCTGTGGAGGACAGTAAAATAAAAAGGGTACACTGGAGGGAGAGATTTTAAATGAAGGAAGATTGTAGAACACAGGTTAAAGGAAATGAAAGACAGGATATATTGTATGTAGAAGGTGCAGTGTGGAGTAACTGAGGCAAGGGAAACATAAAGAAGACTTATGGAAACCTGTGTTTTGTAACTAAAATAAAACATAGAAAAAGGAGTGGCCCTTCGTTTTTGGAATGTGCTGCCTCTAGAAGGGATGACTAACTCAACATAGTTCTCAGGAACGAAATACTTCCATAGGACTAAGTAGGGAGGCAGAGAACAAAACAGTGCACACTCTTGTTAATCTCCTTGGTTGATACCACACCTAGTGAATTTTCAAGAGATTAATATTACAGAAAACCACATCCAATCAAAAGTCAGACTTATGGAGGACATTCCTAACTCATACATTTACAATTCAATTCGCATACCTAAGGCTCAGCGGTCATTGTTAAGAGGGCAGCAGAAAGATTATAAGAGCCAAAGGATCAAGCATTTTAATATGAGATTGTGCTCTAGGAATGTCAGAAGTGACACCCTTAAATTCTCACCAACCTGACTCCCTGAATATGATGTGAGCAAAGACAACAACAGTAGACAGGTAGTATGGATTGGGGAAATCCCACATGGTCTCAACCCTGTACAACAAAATATAGGCAAGCAGGGAAAGCTGAGAGCAGAAAAATTAGTCTTCCTCAGGGAAGAGCACATCAACTGGTTATCTAATACCAAATGGTCAGCCCAAAAATATATAGACAAATAACATTACACAGAGTGAACAGGTTGTATTTATATATTTTGGAATATATATGTGTATATATTCCTATATACACATACATACATCACACAAATATGAATTCATATGTGTATGGATGAATTTATACATAGATTATATATGTGTATGTGTAACAATAATTAATGAAAAGAGAGGCTATGAATTTGAAAGAGAGGAAGGAGGGTCATATGGGAGGGTTTGAGTGAAGAGAGTAAAGAAAGAAATGATGTAATTATATTATAATCTCAAAAAAAATAAAAGAAATATTTTAAAATTCTAGTAAACAGAAAAATAGTACAAATGTTAAAGTATATTTCACTAGTCAACAGATCCTAGCAGAAAGCTATTTTCCTATTAGTTACACGTGGGGCAGAGACTTCAGGGAATTGGATGGAAATTTCTAAAATTAAAAAAAAAATCCACTTAATCTGATTATAACATCAGATGTTAAGAATCAATGTTTGTGAAATACCCTTTTACAAATAACAGTCTCTAATGTAAAAACTAACAATGTTGTGCCTGAGAAACAGACACTTAAGTGATCTGTTTTTAGACTCCATATCATTGTGTCAGGTTTTCACGGTGTGTTGCCATTGGTCTTATCATGAGTAAAATAAGTAGTCTACTTTTCATAGACTGAGATTCTCATAATTCTCCTATCATATGCTTACCTCTTTTCACATTCTCATTGGCTAGATGTTTTCTGCTATGTCACCTAGACTGTAGCTGTTTACTCTACTTTTATAACCATGTAATATTGTACATCAGATAAAAATACCCTCCCTAAAAAATGTCATATCAGAGAGCACACCACATGCCTTGGTTGTGAACTATAGGAAAGTACAGGCTGGGACTGAACTTGAAATGTTGTCCCTGCTGCTCAGATTCTGCTCTGTTGGAGGGTACAGAGTGAGCTTCTTCAGAGAAAAGACATCACAAGTCTTACCCAGCTGTGAGCCCTGTGAACCAGAAAGCCAACTTGCTGGGTAAGAAATGCCTGATGCCTACCTGTAAGATATAGGTTGACCATTGTGGGCAGAATCAACTGTCCTCTGATTGGAACTGACACCTGTTCCATGGAGGAAGGCTAGGAGGAATGTCAAGCCTGGGTCATGATAGGCCCATATGGAAAACTTATGCTATTAAACCAAATGGATACAGCATTAAATTGCCTTCTAAATATCTATGCTTATGCTCTTCCTTTGTCAAAAGATGTTTCCAGCCTTAATCATAGGAGCCATTTCTTACAGAGGATGGTAAAGAATGAAGAAGTTCATGGCTGTCCAATATGTTGATACCAAATGATGAGTGTAGGCTCAGTCCTAAGCAATGTATTTCCTTTAATTTTTAAAAAATGTTAAATTTATTTATTTTATATCTGGACCACAATTTCCCCTCCCTCTTCTTCTTCCATTCTCTCCTCCCACTTCACCTCCACACTTCCCCCTCCAATCCACTCCTCCTCAGTTTCTGTTCAGAAAGGGGCAGGCCTTCCATGGGTATCAACAAAGTGTGACACACCAAACTGTGGTAAGAATCAGACCCTCCCCTTGTATTTAGTCTGGGCAAGGCAATCCAGTGTGAGAAATAGCATTAGGGACAGCCCCTGCTTCTATTGTTAGGAGTTCCTCAAACAGACCAATTTGCACAACTGTCACACATATGTAAAGGGCTTATGTTGGTCCCATGTAGGCTTCCTGGTTGTTCATACAGACTCTATGATTTCCTATGAGCCAAGTTACTTTAAACAAGACATTTATGCTAAACCCCTCAAAGGCTCAGAAAAAATTACAGTGTAAGTATATAACAAATTTCATTCTCCAGCCTCAGTAAAACTACCACAATCAACTCACAATAGCTGTTACCTGCACTGGGCCCACAGAAGAGAGTCCCTGTCAATAATCAGTCACGGAACAGGCAGGGGCTCACAGAGCCCTACCTTTACTCTGGAACTACTTACTATTGATAGAAAGATAGATTCCTGAGGAGGGGAATTGGTGTCTTTAGTTTTGTACTCACTGCTGAGCCCACCAGGTTCCATTGGATAGCTCCAGACCTTAGGGGCATATAGATATTTCTGGTTAAACACAATGGCTCATAGAACAAAACAAATAGATATGAACACAACAGAAAGATTTTATAGGAAGAATGGAGTGAGCTGAGGAGGGATAGGGAGAGGACTGAGAGAGAAAGGAGTTAGTATGCATTTTATACATGTATAAAACTGTCTAAATTAAACTTAATTAGTGAAAAAAGTACTACTTGAGTGAATTGACAGGTTGGGCAACGACATGTGTCATATTTAGCAGCTTCTTCCTAGTCAACAACAAAAAGTGTTTGACAATCAGGTTATCTAAAGAAAGTGTTGGAAGTCAGTACAATTAATCAGAACTGCTAGTTCTGGTGAAGCAAGAGACTATTACAAGCATGGTATAGACAGAGTCACAGCAGAGGGAAAGTTCTAGCATGTCTGTCATATATTGTCATTGTTTGAAAACAATTTCATTTGGAAGTGTCCACAATTGGGGTAGATGGCCAAGGGAGAGGCCTTTTGAAGATGATTAATTTAAGATGATTAATTTAGCTGATTAAATAAAATGAACCTCAATCTTCCATGCATCTTTACTGTGATGATTCATTCTGTCAACTTGATGGGATTCAGAAGCACTGTGAAAAGGAAACTAACTCTGGGTGTGACTCTGAGGGAATCTCTAGATTCAATTAGCTGAGATGAAAGACCCACCCTGAACATGTTCGGCATCATTCCATGGATGGGGGCATGTGAACAGAATACATACACTATTCTCTCTGCTTCATGGTGCGGATGCTGTGTGATTGACCCCCTCAAGCTCCTGGTGTCACAACTCCATGACTTCTCAGACATGGTAGACTGTGGGCTCTTCCCTTCCTTAAGTTGCTTTTATTAGATATTTTGTCCTAGCTATGCACAAAGTAACTAATACGCCAACTATTCTATTATTAAAATTGCTTCAGAAGCTGAGCCACCTGGGTTTGTCATAATTGAATATGTGAAAGGCTGTTCTATAAACTGAGGCTAAAGTTTGCTTTATGCAGCCCAAAGGACAGAAGCAGAATCACTAAAACTCTTAGGAGATGCACATTCATTTGTGCTGTAGACATTTTTATGGTAATATTTTTTTACAATCTTAAATATAACACAAGAGTGCCACAAATGAAATGACTTTTCACAAACCATTTTAAGTACCTAATCATTCCCTTCCACATCACAGAATGACAATCCCCCATAGTGTTTAGACAGTGGATGCTCAGCCCCTCATCGTTTCTGTAATTTTAGCTGGATTCATTCATGTCAGGGGCCACTCTTTCTACTCTGACCTGAACTCTTTTTCATATTCATCCTCTTAAGAAATCCCTTCCAATCTGACTGTGTTCCTTTTGCCAAATAATTCACTTTATTCTTGTACAAATAGATACTTTTATTTAAAATATATCTTATATAAGATGTATACATAAAAACGGACAAAGCAGATGCTCAGGTACATGTCACATTAGGAATGAAAGCACACTTGTCATTATCAAGAGATTTGGAAGGAATCCTGCCAGCACCCTGAAAGCCCATATCCCTGTTAGTTGTGTATGCCTCCCTCCCTTAAAACACTATTGTGATTTTCAATAACAATCCCACTGACAGATTTGCTAACCAAGTATACATCCCAGAATCTTATGTTTTGGGTCTGCTTATATTTTGAATTTATATAAACAAAATTATATACCATCTCTTCTTTTGTGTCTGCCTTCTTCATTGGAAACTATTTTGTGAAATTCAAATATGTTATATCAATAGCAGCTAAGTCATTTTCATTGCTTCATAGCCATTCTATTGTGGAAACATATTACAGTCTCTCTCTTTTACTCTTTATAGATACTTAAATTGTGTCCTTTGGGAAATATTACAAATAAAACTACTGTGACTATTTCAATGTTTGATTCCTGGTACATGTAGGTTACCAGAGTTCCTGTAAACAGCTAAAACAAAAAATAGAATGAATTAGGTGTCTATAGGTGATATAAATTCATTTCTTATAGTTTTGGAGACTATGGACTGTAGATTTTAGGCACCGTTAGGGTTTACAGAATGTAAACCCTCTGTTCTCAGGCAGCCACCTTACTGTGGGGAGCCTATTATAAGGGCACTAACCCTATCCATGAGGACTCTGCCACATGGCCTAATCACATCTCAAAAGACACATCACAAAAATCATTAGAGTGGCAGTTAAATTTTCCCATATGTATTTTGGGCCATACACATCCAGTCTGTAGTAGCAGATCATGGTAAACTGGGACTGGAAGTCATTATGCCAATTATACTCCCAGTGGGATACACAGGATGCTAGCTGTATGATTTTTATCAATGTTTTGTTTCTTGTTTGGTTTTAATTCTTGTACTTATGGGAGGGTCTTTTAAGTAAATTGCATTGTTACAATTCATATTTGTCTATTATTAATGAGGTCACACAATTTTACATAGTTGATTGATCACTTTAATAATCTATTTGGGTGCTTTATATTTTACTTTAGGATGGTTTTGTTTATCACATATAAATAAGTTATAATCTTAATTTTTCAAATAAAGTGAAGCCAGAATCAGTTTTCACACTTTGATATAGATCTCTGATTAAATAACACCTTCCCCAGGGAATCAGCTCAATCTCAGTGGTCTGTCGACTCCACCTTAAGCCTAAGCAAGGTGCAAGTATAATGTTAAATGCTCTATTATGTTTAATTCACTAACTGTGTGACAACATAATGCTTTTAAAATTATCATGGTCTTAACTGGATGTGGTAGTTTTAGATTGTAATTCTAATGTTTGGGAAGCTGAGGAAAGACTGTGTGCTGGAAAGCCTGGGCTACCTAGTGAGACCTTGCCTCAAAATGCAACACTGTAGCCAGTACAATAAGTTTTACATCTTTATTCACCTCAAGATTTCTTTACAGATTTTTATTGCTTTGTATATCTAAGTGAGTTTTATAATTGGCTTGAAATTTTCCACAAAATACCCTTGGGAGACATTTATTGGAGTTGTGTTTGATGCATAGATCAATTGAATATAATTCATACATTTATAACATCAAGCCTACTAAATCCTGAAAATAATATGTACCTGTGTTTATGCAACCTTCAGTTTTCAATAGTATTTTTCTGTATGAGAATATTAAATATATTTGTTATTTTCAGCCCTATGTTTTTTCATGTCATGGTATTACATTAGCCCAAAAGGGACATTAAAATAAATGGACCAATAAATATTGAAAGTAAATGAATGGAACTGATATAGCAAGTTAATATTAAAGAAAAAGTAAAATGAATTAAAGAAAAGGCTGAGAAGCCAATATGAGCATTGGATAACCTGAACTTAATAAATAATGCCATTCTAAACAAGAATTATGTCATATATTGATAATGGTAACTATGGAAAAGTGAAAGTATCAATCATAAGTACACGTGGATCTTTCCAGAGAACCTCTAATATATTAAATAGTAACCAACAGAACTGAAATAATATGCACAAGAATCAATAATATTAGAGCTTTCCTTTTTCTGAAGCCAGCAAAACAAACACATGAATAATAAGCAATCATTCCAGCAAACTATCAGGCACACTCGTTCTCACACAACTGTATGTATAACTACAGCCTGGTGGACAGAAATGATACTCTCCCTTTCCAAATACACTTGTAATACATACAAAGGCAGCTTGTCAGTTAGGTCTTAATTGACCAATATCTAAAAGAAAAATTTCCATGATAAATATCAACAAGGATAGGAAGCATCAAGACATGGAAACATGGCTAGAAGGCATGTAACATCATGAATGCTTCAGAAGGACTTCATATTTCTTTTAAAAGCTTAGCACAACACTTCCCATTCAATGCAGTCTAGATATACCCAATGAGATAAGCAACAAAAATAAAAATGTTTGTATAAATGAAGGTGGAACTGATTTGTTTTCATCTTACTCAGACTGGGAACAACTGTCTTCCACTACTATCAATATGGCTAAATGAATTTTAATGTGTGCACTCACATTAAAAAGGAATGGACCATTGATGTATGAAATGACATGCATAAGCCTCGGAATAATTATGCTGCGAGTCAGAACCAAGGAGAGATAAAATTATTCACTCTTTGATTCCACCTATGTAAAAATTTTGCAAGCCATTGATATATGTTGAATCTAGATCAGTGGTTAGGTATGGTTGATGCGAATGTGGAAGATGAATGGGGGGCTGCAAAAGGGCTCAAGAAAACCCTTGAAGTTGATGTGTGTTTGCTACTGTAGTCGAAAGGAAACCTATAATAATGAACATACCATTTCTGCCTCACTGAAGCTGAGCTGCAAGGCAGTTCTGAGTATACTGTGGTTATCTGTATGTACACATCTGTTCATGTAAGTCTTTTATCTGGATTGATGTTATTCTTATAGGGAGTGACAGATGCCCTGAGTGAGTGAGTGAGTGAGGAGTGAGTGAGGATGAGTGAGGAGTGAGTGAGTGAGGATGAGTGAGGAGTGAGTGAGGATGAGTGAGGATGAGTGAGGAGTGAGGATGAGTGAGGATGAGTGAGGATGAGTGAAGATGAGTGAGGAGTGAGTGAGGATGAGTGAGGATGAGTGAGGATGAGTGAGGAGTGAGTGAGTGAGTGAGGATGAGTGAGTGAGTGAGTGAGGATGAGTGAAGATGAGTGAGGATGAGTGAGGATGAGTGAGTGAGTGAGGAGTGAGTGAGGATGAGTGAAGATGAGTGAGGATGAGTGAGGAGTGAGGATGAGTGAAGATGAGTGAGGATGAGTGAGGAGTGAGTGAGTGAGGATGAATGAGGAGTGGTTGAGGAGTGAGTGAGGATGAGTGAGGATGAATGAGGAGGAGTGAGAGAGGGGTGAGTGAGTGAGTGGGTGCCACTCACATAGTCATGGCCATGTCAAGGACCACATAGCCTCATAGAGATGGCAAAGCCTTCTTCAGGGACCTGAGGATGAATGTTGGCATGCTGAAAATACCCACCAGACCCCCTCCTTATCACCCCTGCATTGTTTACACTGTAAACTTTATGGCCTGAAGACTGCTCCACTACAGACTGTTCCCTCCCAAGATTACCTAAATCTGTCTTCCTAATCTAGCTGTATACCATAATCCCCACCTCCTGGTTTATCTCTGTGTAATAACCCTGCCTCCTTGTTCAGCTGTATGCAATTAGAATGCTGCTATGTTCACATAGTACAATAAACACTGTGAGCTCCTGTGGTCCTGTGGTTCCGTGGGCACAGAGCTCTGACCACCTGACCCCAGCTTTTTCATGTGTCTGTGTTTGTCTTTTCTCCATTCCCTCACCACGCCAGTCAGGTCCATCTCTAGAGGTCTCCTGGACACAGTACATCATAGTGTATTACACATAAGAAACTGACATATGGTTGAACTATTCCTTTGAATGTTGAATTTGGTTGGAATTATGCTTAATCTTTCTCTTTTTAAGCCCATGTTAATTATGATTTCTGTTTGATTGTTAAAATCATGATCCAAATATATATGTGTGTGTGTGTGTGTGTGTGTGTGTGTGTATGTATGTATGTATTTTACAATTAAGAATCATTATTATCAGTGTGTGGTGTGTGTGTGTGTGGTGTGGGGGGGTGTGGGGTGTGTGTGTGTGCTGTGGGGTGTGTGTGTGTGTGCTGTGGGGGAGTGTGGGGTGTGTGTGGTGTGTGGTGTAGGGGAGTGTGGGGTGTGTGTGGTGTGTGGTGTGTGTGTGTGGAGCGTGTGTGGTGTGTGGTGTGGGGGGTGTGGGGTGTGTGTGTGGTGTGTGTATGTGTGTGTGTGTGGTGTGTGTGTGGTATGTGGTGTATGTGGGGTGTATGGGGTGTGTGTGTATGTGTGGGGTGTGTGTATGTGTGTGGTATGTGTGGTGTGTGTGGTGTGTGTGTGGTGTGTGTGTGTGTGTGGTGTGTGTGTGTGGTGTGTGGTGTATGTGGGGTGTGTGGGGTGTGTGTGTATGTGTGGGGTGTGTGTGTGGTGTGTGTGTGTGTGTGGTGTGTGTGTGTGGTATGTGGTGTATGTGGGGTGTGTGGGGTGTGTGGGGTGTGTGTGTATGTGTGGGGTGTGTGTGTGGTGTGTGTGTGTGTGTGGTGTGTGTGTGTGGTATGTGGTGTATGTGGGGTGTGTGGGGTGTATGTGTATGTGTGGGGTGTGTGTGTGTGGTGTGTGTATATGTGGGGTGTATGGGGTGTGTGTGTATGTGTGGGGTGTGTGTATGTGTGTGGTATGTGTGGTGTGTGTGTGGTGTGTGTGTGGTGTGTGGTGTATGTGGGGTGTATGGGGTGTGTGTGTATGTGTGGGGTGTGTGTGTGGTGTGTGGTGTGGTGTGTGTATGGGGTGGGGTGTGTGTGTGTGTGTGTGTGTGTGTGTGTGTGTGTGTGTTTCTGTGTGCAGCTGCTGAGTACACACAGCTTCCAGGAGTCAGTCTTTTTCTTCCACGATGAGAGCACTGAAGACTGAAGTCAGGCTGTCAGGGCTGGCTGCAAGGGCCTTTAACCACTGAGCAATCTGGATATTCTCATGAGCCAATTTTAAACCTTGAGCTCCCTGAGGGCTTACATGATGATGCTTTCCTAACTCCTCTAACTCCAGGTTCTATGACATACTACAATAGTCCATGCTCAACACTGTGTAAGTGAGTGGAAGAAGGACCATAGACAAGAATGCCACACAGCAGACACATTAACATGGCAGGAATTTTAAATAAGGCCATGATTTCAGAGGGAGATCTAGTTACACAGACTTTAAAACATATTAATCCTTAAAGCACTGACAATTTCCCCCAAGTTTGGATTTTCTCACAATATTGTGATTTTTAAATTGATTCTTGAAGCCCACTGCGATTATTAATGTTCTCCCATTGTTTTGTTCCACATAGTGGACTTTACATGAATATTATTCTGAATCTTTCAAGAAAACCTTGGGGGAGGAAGGGTATCTATGAGATAAGAAAGGGTTTATGGAACAGAACAGTGTTCTTACAAGAACCATTTAATGCATACATATGAAAAAATTAATAATGTTTAAACCCTTGTATATTTTGCTCCACAATAGTCGGCCTTTTAAGAAATGGTAGTACTATCATGAAAAATGTCAAGATGTTGCGTGATGGATCACTTGATGTGTGGGTAAATGACATTCAGTTTGTGCACTGATGCATAGACAGCATTTACAAACTAACTATCATATTGATGTATGTGGTCTATTTTGTCTTCACTGTTGTATCTTATATATCTTGTCTTGTTTTTTGTAACATATGGGGTGATATTTTATTATCTTGTTTATTCTTCTTTTTAATAAAATATTTTTCTCTCTGATTTGGATATTTTCTGCATAGCATAAAGATTCATATGAATCAAATTTTTATCACTTCTCAAAGTAATTAAGTAATCTGTGATGCCACTTCTTGCTGTCTACTTTCATTCAGTTGTACATTGTATCTTATGATCAGTTCTTGGAGTCACATCAATATGTTTTAATTTTTAATAAATTCTGTGTGAAAAGTTGGGAAATGCTGACTTAGTCAAATCATTATTTGTGTGACTATTTGATTAATGTTTCCATCTCTCTTAAGAAAATGTTTCAAAATGTGCTCCATGCCTATTTTCCTGTTCAAGTCAGGATCTCTCATATCGAGCTCCTGACACGTGCAAGTACTATAATAAAACTGTGTATTAATATACATACAATCCATGCCATTGAGCTAGCAACACTTCCATTATGCATCAAGCCCTTTGATGGATGGGGAAAGAATTTTACTGGCATGTCTTTCTTTGCCTTTAGGTCTGTTTTGCTCCAGTTCCTTCCAGCATCTATCTACCTGACCTGTATGGGATTCCTATTTACCTGACCTGTATGGGATTCCTGTTCTCACTAACTGAATATGTTAGCATTTTGTGCATTAGCCTTTATGACGAACATTTCTTTTCTGGAAAGGGATGCTTAGTTTGGCTGATTGTGAAAAACTGTACTTAATAGCTTGTAGAATTTAAAGTTAGTATCAAATTTGCCTCCCTTTGTAATTTGAAATGTCATATATTGGCTTCCTAGAATGTATAAACCTGTATTTAAATTGAGCATGTCTTTGGTCATTGCCCCATATATTTTATTTCGCAACCAAGATACAGATAAAAGAAATTGAAGCTCACACCATTGGTACCCTTATATTCTGAACTGTTGAACCTGCCATATTATTGATGATAACATTTGCTGTGTTTTCTTCATTAAAAACATATTAACTTCAATTCACACTTAGGAGGGTAAGAGTTACTCTCCATCCTTCAGGAGGAATTTGTGGATATATTTTCAAACAACTGCATAGAGATATTTACAAAAATCAATGTTCTTAGATAAAAGTGGACACTTAATTTCTAAAGCAAGAGTGAGCTACTATAAGAATGAATAGTCTGATAAGAAGAAAAACTTCTAAAAGTTAAGAGAAAATCATTAATGTGATTGCTGAAATATATGCATAGAAATCTAATAGAAGGGATAAAACATAAAATTGGGAAAGTTGCCCAGAACTTCTTACAAAAAAACCCCACACACAATAAAGATAAAAAATGTAGAAAACAAATAAGAATATTGATAATCAATAATGAGGAGCCTGATAGAGAAGCAGTGTGAAGAAAAAGAGGTTGCTTATGAACAAGAGGCAGCAGTGAGCAGGAGGAGGAAGGGCTGGAAAATTTTCTCTAGACTGGATAGAATTGAGTTATCACCAGGACCCCTGAGTGCAAGAAGATAAGACTCTACCCATTACTTTTCTTATCATGGTAACCAAATTGTCAACCACACCACTTCAGTATGGAAGATTTTGGCCCATGGTATTAGGGTGTCAGTCAATGATCATTTGGTCCCACATACTGGGCAGAATTTCATGTACAGAGCACATGGTGGATAAGATATGTTCACATCATGACCAACTAGGAAGCAGAGAAAATATAGTGTTTCTCCTTTTCTGGATTTCCTTTTTATTCTTTTGTTCTGTTAGAACCACGATGCCCATGGAAGGATGTCACAGCCATTCTAGGGAGAGGATAACTTCCAGTTAATCCTTTCTAGAAACACACACACACACACACACACACACACACACACACACACACACACACACAGTGGTATGCTTTTATAGGTCAATGTGGAATCCAGTCAAGTTGACAACAAAAAATGGATTAAACATCACAACTAAAAATGTGATCAAACACAACTACCTTAACTAGAAAAGTACCATGAAATAGACACAATATTTTATTGTTTATTTGAGAACAAAATTGCCTGAGATGTCACATGTCTGTAATCTCTATATCCAGAAGGATCAAGAGTTCAAGGCCAGCATCAGTTACTTAGTGAGGCACAGGTCAATATGCTCTATATGAGACCCTGTTTAAAAAAATAAAAAAGAAACATATGAAAATAATTTTTATCTTTCATAAAGACACATGTAGAGAAGTAGCTTTCAAATTGGAACAAAAGGATTGATATCTCCTTGCAATGGTCCACAGAGAGGAAACTGAATTAATAAGGGTAATAACAACTGAAATGTCCCCACTTTACTAAAGTGGGATAGATTAAATTATCTCTTTAGATAGACAAGACAGAAAATCTGGAAGAAAAACCTGGTGGAAACAATGAAAGTTAACAAGGTATTCAAGGAAGCTATGCTTGAGTCTGGCGCCTTAGACCACCACTCGGCCACCCTGAAAGGAAAACACGTGCGACCAGGAAGATTGAGCCCAGTTAGGAATAGAAGACAGGAGAGAGAAAGAGAGAGAGAGAGACAGACAGAGAGAGAGAGATAGAGAGATAGAGAGAGAGAGAGGACATAAAAGAGGGAGCCAATATTGGTTTGAAGATAAAATTGAACACAAAGAAAGGTCTAGAGAACTACAAGACTGCTCCCAACTAACAATTTGAGCTTCTGTGGAAAAGCTACCATAAATGCCCTTCCCGGATAGTGAGATCAACAACTAACTTATCCATGGAGCCCTCATCCAATGCCTGTTGGAAACAGGAGCAAACACCCATACATAAACACTGAGTCGAACTAGAACCCAGATGCAGGTGGAGAGGACCAGACCAGTCAGCAGAAACACATAGAGACAGCTTACCTGAACAAGGAGGAGTTAACGGGCCACCAGACTGATAGCTGGGAAGCCAGCATGGGACTGACTCAGGCCCCCCTGAATATGGGTCTCAGCCAGAAGGACTGAGCAGTCTAAGGGACCTCAGACCGTGGAGACAGGATGTATCCCTGCTGCACAAAAGGACCTTGTGAACACATCCCCCATGGAGGGATAACTGCCTTAACCTAGAGAGAGGAGAGAAGCCCTAGTCCCTACTTCACATGACCTGTCAGATGTACATGACCCCAACTGGATGGCATTCCCCTACATATGTAATTGGGGTGGGGGAGGGTGGTTAGGGTACATGTGAGAGGGCAGAGAGGGTAAAAGGGAGGGAGGGCAGGGAGGGAGGGAAGAAGGGAAGGAGGGAGGGGGAACTGGAATAGACATGTAAAATAATAAATTAAATAAAAAAAAAAGTGCTTTGACTCCAAAATTTAAGTTCAAGGACAAGTTACTGGGGAAAATGATTTCTATTTTTGTTTCCATAGAAAATGAAAAGATGTGGATTCCTTCCAGATTAATGTGGTTTGATCAAGCCAGACCATGTGAAACAGAGTACCAGGTGATCCTACATTCAAAACAGCTGGACAAAGCAGCCTTACAGACTACAGCCAGGATTTCTGCATCTTCTTAGAATCCCCCATGACAGTGCCCCTTACCAGCAGGAAGTAGTTTGGAAAGAATGATGCCCAAATTCCCAAATATTGTCTACAAATGTTTGTTTTCATTTAAATGGACTTGGTTATATAAAAATAAATAAATCAATAAAAATAACAAACAGAGATTCATGATTAAAAAAAAAAAACAAGGTATTCAAGAAACATGCAGGCATATATCCTCATGAATACCCTTCAGAGCTGGGTGTGGTCTTAAAATCCCACTTCTTGGGAGGCTGAGACATGGAGATAGGCAGTCTGATTACATAGCAAAACCTACAAAGTCAACGTTTAACCATAAAAACATTGCTGTGAATCTAACAAATGCAACTAGGAAGAGCTTCACTAACTAAAAATGGCTTAAAAACAACCATGGTGTTTGTAGCTCACAGGTACATGGAAACTCTGGAAAACATTTATAAAGGAAAACATTTAATTGGGTGGATTACAGTTAAGGGTTTCAGTCCATTATCATCACAATAGGTAATGGCATCTTGCAGGTAGACATAGTGCTAGAGAGGTAGCTGAGGGTCTCCTTCTTGTGCAGGCAACAGGAAATTGAGACACTGGGCGTGGCTTGAGTGTATATGAGATCTTAAATCCTGCCTCCACAGTAACATACTTCCTCCAACAAAGCTACACTTAATTGAACAAAACCACACCTCCTAATAATGCAACTCCCTATGAGCTTATGGGGGGACAATTACATTCAAACTATTACAGCAGGTAAATATGACAGTGAGTCTAACTAGGTATTTGCTAAAGAAAATTAGTTTAATAGCATGATGTCCAATGATATCATACGCATTCATAAGCAAAGATCAAGAAATTATCATCATGAGGGCTTAGAAGACTTTTAATGTTCCAAAGTTCCTAATTGATATAAGTAAAATCATTCAATCATATTGTGCTTTTATTATATCATGGATACATGCTGTAAGAAAAGTTTAAAAATGCACAAGTAGCATAGGTATTGAAAGAGGAAACCTGCATACTAAAAATAATGCAGAAAAGAAATAATCTAAATAATTTACTCATGTGAGTAATTCATCTCATAAAGTGATATTCTCTGAATTAAAAATAGAATTGGGTAAAAATGCAATGCAATTGAATATTTAATGTTGAATACTTGAGAAACATGAAATTGATTTCTGACTGCCACATGCTAATGACCATACACACATTTGCACCTTCATAAACATGAATGCCAACACACATGGCCTTGCCCTTGAACATACACTCAAACACATGAACATACATATGCATGCATACACCAATAGACACAGAAAAATGATCTTGACAAAATGTGTCTAATTTTCTAGTTTCTTTGATTTCCCATAAAGAAATAATTACAAGATGAAAGCTGGCTATTTAATAGTACATAATCCTTTTTTAAATATTTTGTTTTAAATATAAAAGCATGGGCAATAATAAGAATCCTGTATTTGTAATTAAAGTTTAATAAAACCCTGGTGACTGGAACTAAAATGAAAAAAATCTTTGAGCAAAAATTTTCTGATTCATAAAAGCATAAGTTTCATACTGTGGTGTCAAATTATTGTCATTTTCTACATATTACTTTCTATTTTTCCTGTTTGCCTTTATATTAGCCAATGATAATAAAATTGTTGGCATCATTTAGTAGTTTTCCTTCTGTTTCAGCAGTAAATATTATATAATGACCTTAAGTATCCAACTTCATTTTTAA
This sequence comes from Phodopus roborovskii, assembly GCF_943737965.1. Lineage (NCBI taxonomy): Eukaryota > Metazoa > Chordata > Mammalia > Rodentia > Cricetidae > Phodopus > Phodopus roborovskii. Next base: position 13,221,268 of record NW_026126517.1, on the reverse strand, counting down.
AACTCCTATTTTAAGTTCTTCCTTATTTTTATCTAAAATTAGAATTTAAAATAAAACTTTCCAGTTTGCTGCTTTTTAAAAAGTGCTTTCATAATGGACACATTATTTCACTAAAGTCAGTGAATATAAAAAATAATAAAAGCATGGTCTTGTTCTCCCTCTCTGCATCTGGATTCCAGTTTGGCTCAGTGTTTAGCTGTGGGTGTCTGCTTCTGTTTCCATCAGCTGCTAAATGAGGGCTCTATGATGGTGGATAAGTTAGTCATCAATCTCATTATCAGGGAAGGGCATTTATGGTAGCCTTTTCACTGTTGCTTAGCATTGGACCGTCTCAGACCCTCTGAACACGGGCAGTCTAAGGGACCTCTGACAATGGAACCAGGATGTATCCCTGGTGCACAAAAGGACTTTGGGAGCACATTCCCCATGTAGGGATACTCCCTTAACCTAGAGGCAGGAGGGAGGGCCTAGTCCCTACTCCAAATGACTTGACAGTTTTTTTTTTTTTTTTTTTGACATCTCCTGGAAGGCCTCACCCTCCCTGTGGAGTGGTGGTGGTTGTGGGGGGGGGGGGAATGGGATGAGATGAGACGGGAGAGTGATGGTGGGGGACATGGGAGGGAGGGAGAAGAAACTAGAATCAATATGTAAACTAAGAAAAAATAAAAGCATAGGGGCCTTGACAGAAATCCTAGCAGCCTTTGGGGGACCCAAGACTTTCCTGGCCTTCATAGGCTCATATATGCACAGACACACAGACACAGACACACACACATGCATACACATGCACACACATGCATGCACACATTCACAATGTACATATACATAGACAACAGACATAAATAAAATAACCCTTTTTTTAAAAAGTGTAAGTAAACATTTCATTGTGGGCACTGAGATTCACCAAGAGAATACACCAAGAGAACTGAGAGGTGTCAGGGGAATGGACCACCACCAAAACTGAAATTATATAAAATGTACAAAGCAGTTGTTGAACCCCCCCTGCAGAAGTACACTTTTTGTCATTAAGTGAGTAGATGAACACAGTTAAATAGAGTAAAGGTAACGTTGAAGGATGTCAGAGATCACAAAACTGGACTGCTCAAAAGAGGGGTGAGGTGTGCTAGCAGTCTTGTGTCCAGAGAGACACAGAAGCAGCAGAGTTCTGTCACACAGTGCTTTCACACTGGTCTAGAGTCCTGTTCACACCAATTCAGTGTTCAGTGATATACTGCTTTTCCATTTATGTTCTTACATGAGTGCAGGACAGAGGACATATAAAATGGTTCTTTATAAACTGTGTTAAAATTTCATCCCCCATATAAATGTTTTCCATTTTAATAAACTAGATAAACAGTGTGTCCTTGTTTAGGTGTTGAATCAAACTCCAGTACTCAGGGCACAAATATGTTTACTTTGATAGCATTTTTGTCTAGACATCTAGATTCTGATGGTACCTTGAAAGGTGTCTATGAAGTGATAGGAGTCCCCTAATATAATTCCAAGTCTGTTGTAAGTAATTAACAAATAATAAGCAGCTGCCATATTATTAATAAAAAGTGAAAAGAAAAAAATCTTCAAAAAATGATGATGATCTGTATATTGGATCAAAAGTCAGCCAGTTATCAGTACTAAGTGTCATACTGAATTAAAATTAAAATATCATGAACTACAGTAATAGACCTAAGTAAAATATAAAGACACAAAAGGTACAAAAGAATACACACACACACACATACACACATATATATATTGTATCATGTATCATTATATCAATCACTAACTTAATGTAAGTTGGCATAAAATTTAGAAGGCAGGATATGTATTTTATTTTTTAAGTTACATACTATTTATTTATGCAGTAGAGTGGGGATCACATATTGAGTTCAGAGGACTACTCAGTGGAGTTGATTCTGTCCTTTTATCATGTGGGCCCAAGGGTGAACCTGAGACCATGAGGCTTACTGGCAGGTACCTTTACCCACTAAACTACCTCAGAGATACAAGATAGGCTATTTACAGGGATTAAAAGAATTCTTCATTATAATAAGATAAACAATGATTTTATTCCTATCTTTTAAAAATAGTAAGTTTTTTTTCAAAATATGGAGAATAAAGGTAGCCAGCATCCATGCAGATTGTGCATGCACTCTCTTACACACAGAGAAGTGGCTATGTTCCATATTCTGATCAAAGTGGGTCGCCTAGGAAGGTTTGCGATTTTCCTGGCAGTTTTACTTCTAAAGGCCCATTCATGTCTGCTATTTATTACTTTGATTGATGCATTCTCTTTTGAATCGATACCCAGAATCCCCTGGTTACTTAGGGTCCACTTGTGCCTTGCTATCTTTGCAGTATTCTCACCACAGTGTTTGTCATTCTTTGTACTATTTCTTGATGTTAAGGTCTGGAGCTGAGAGAGCACTTTATATCCTTATGGTTTCCTGCATTATTATTGTTATTATTATTATTATTATTATTATTATTATTATTATGTGATCAAAAGACATACTACATTTTTAAAGGTTATGGTTTTCACTTAAATTTGCATGAATATAATTTCATGCTCATATACAGTTGGAAGAAATAATGAATAACAATATGATGTGTTTATTACTCAATTTCTCCTAATGGGAGCATCTTGCAAAACTATCCAACTATTTCATAACATTGAAACAACCTATTGTTCTTATTTCTTACTTTGGACATCTCATTTTGTTTGAAGTCATTCATGTGTACTATATTCTGTATTATTTTAACAGACATATGGATAGATTTATCCATCCTCACAGCCATAAACTCAGAGTTCTCAATAGTTAACATATTTCTCATAGTTGGGAAGAATTCCTAGGAATCCTTGATCAAGGTGGCAGTGGACTTGGGGATGATGCTGATGATGATGAGCATCTTCTAGATTTGTAGATGACCACTTTCTGTCTGATGTACCCTTTTAAGGAGAGACAGACAGGGAGATGTAGAGGGAGAGAGAATAAAGGATCAATGTATTCCAGTCTCTTGTGATTCTTGTTAAACCTTGAATCATCACAGAGGCTCCTACCTTTAAGACCTTCCCTAAACCTAGTTACTTCTCAGAGCACAAGTTCTCAACCTGCAGATTGTGATTCCTCTGTGTTTGTGTGTGTGTGTGTGAGCTATAGAGCAGATATCCTGTATATCACACATTTATGTCACAACAGTAACAAAATTACAGTTATGAAGCAGCAATAAAATAATTTTATGGTTGGGGGTCACTATAACTTGAGGAACTTTATTATTAAAGGGTCACAGCATTAGGAAGATTGAGAACCACTGTCTCAGAGCCTTTACCTCATACACCTCATGAAGGATTAGAGGTTTAACATATGAACCATGAAAGAACAAAAATAAACTAAAAAACATCAAAAAATTGAAGTCAATAACAGACAAGACTCAAAATTCTATCAATGAAAAGACCCTGCCAATTGCCCTTTTGTGCACTCTGCTCATATCCCTGACTGTGGTACTACTAATTTATTTTCCTTATCTAAGACTTTCTTATAAAAATAGCACATAAATGAAATGATATAGTAGGTGGTATTTGGATGCAGCTTTTTCTTTGTATACTATTCACTAGAAAGCTCTCTACACTGTTGTGCACATCAGTAGAGCCTTATTTGGCAGTTCAAGAAACAATATTCTATTGTAGCATATGCCACCACCCCCAACCGAGGGACATCTGTACTGTTTTTGCCTATTATGAATATGATTATTATAAATAATCATGTAAGTTATTTTTATATGAAATGATCTTATTTCTCTGGGATAAAGAAGGCAATTACTAAGTGATTAAACGAGTTACATCTCTCATAGCCTGACAACAACAAGCAAAGGAAGAAAGGGCTTACCTCAGCTCATGATTTAAAAAGGGATGCAGTTCATAATGAGGGAAAGCACAGTGGTGGAAAGTGAGGCAGCTGGTCACAAAGCATCTTCAATCAGGAGGCAAAGAGATGAATGCTGGAACACAGAAGCATTTCTCTTCTTTCTCTTTTTATTCATCCTGAGCCCACAGGATGGTGCCAAGAAATTTATTCTCTCAAAATGCCATTATAGACACACCCAAAGTGTGCCTTACTATCCTTCTAGGTGGTTTCAATCCTGTAAAGTTGATTTAAATGAGCTATGAAGGCTGTACAATAACTGCTTATTTGACTTCCTGAGAAACTACCCAATTTCTTTCTAGACTGTCTGGACCATTTCATCTTCTCACCAGCAATGCAACAATGATCCCATTTCTCTACACTTCTGCCAGCATTGAGTCTCATCCCTCTTTTTACATTATCCATTCTGATAGGTGTGTAGTAATATCTCATCATGGTTTTAAATTGTCTTCCTGATGGTGAAAAAATAGATCATTCCCTGAGCTTAGTTACTATGTCTCTGTCCTCTTCACCAGCATCTAACTGTCTTTCATCCTTCTACTAAGTGTGTGTGTGTGTGTGTGTGTGTGTGTGTGTGTGTGTGTGTGTGTGTGTGTGTGTGTGTGTGTATGCTCGGGGAAGGGAGAGGGAAAATTGAGATTTGACATTTCTTTATATATTCCAGACACCCCATTCCTCTGTTGGATATTTGTATTGCAGATATTCTCCAATAATATCCACTTTGTCTTTTATATGAGCTTTTGAAGTTTTAATTTAGACTAGGTGTACTTGATCAGGTTTTCTTTTGACAAATGGTACTTTCAGTGTCAAGACTAAGAATTCATTGTTGAGTCCCACATCCTGAAGAAGCTTTTCTGTATTTGATTTTTATAAAATGTTATGGCTTTACCTATAGCATTCACATCTCTAGTGCTTTCAAACTAATGTTTATATGAGAAGTGCTGTTCCTTCTCATGTTTATTTAAAATATATGGCAGCTTATAGCTTTTTTGTTTTAGCTAAAGTCCACACTATCATAAATTGTATAAGAGGCAATGAAATGCCATGTTTTATACTCTCAAACCTTTATTTTTCTGTGCCAGTTCCTGAAGTATGTTAATGGTCTGTTTTAAGAGCTTACTTTTGTCTGTACATTTCTCAGTCATTAAGTGTGGCTCCAAGTCCACAGTATTCATAGACAAATTCTTACAGGCTCACTTCCTTCTCTAATGCCCTATAATATTTGTTCGTACAGTTAGTGCAATATGCACCCGGGTTCTAGTCTTCTTCTCTTTTCTCCCTCACTCCCTAGTTACGTGGTAATCTCTCCTACCATAAGACCTTTTTCTACTCTAAACCTTAAAATCCTCCCTCTACAAACTGAACCTGGTTGCCTCTTCAGTTCTGGGTTCAACATCCTTTTCTATAAAATGTAGTAAGAGCCCCAGTCTCAAAAGATCAAAGAAACGATATTCTTAAGGATTGCTTATCAAGATAAACTTGTGTTTTTAAAGTTTTTGAGATTATAATATAATTACATTCCTCTCTTTTCCTCCCTCTCTCTAAACCCTTCCACATATTCTTGCTGCTCTCCTTCAAGCGCTAGACCTCTTTTTTCAGTAACTGTTATTGCATGCATATATGTGTAAACATACATACATACATATGTATACATATGCTTTTATTTATTTATTTATACTTATTTTTCTTATTTTACATATCGATCCCAGTTCCCTCTCCTTTCAACCCACCCTCTCTCCCACCCTCCCATGCCCCCTGACAACCCTCCTCTCCTATCACACCCACTCCATTTGTAGGATGATGCCATCCAGTAAGGGTCATCTAAATCTGTCAAGTTATTTAGAGTAGTCCCTCCCTCCTGCCTCTAGGTTAAGAAAGTATACCACCATGGGGAATGTGCTCCCAAATTACTTTTGTGCACCAGGGATACATCCTGGTTCTACTGTCCGAGGTCCCTTAGACTACCCAGGCCTTCTAACTGAGACTCATGTTCAGGGGGTCTGAGTTGGTCCAATGCTGGATTCCCAGAAAAAAGTCTGGGGGCCCATTAGCTCCTCCTTATTCAGGCCAGCTGTCTCCGTGTGTTTTTAATAGCCTGGTCTTGTCCTCCCTCTCTGCATCTGGATTCCAGTTTGGCTCTATGTTTAGTTGTGGGTGTGTGCTTCTGTTTCTGTCAGCTATTAGATGAGGGCTCAATGATGGTGGATAAGTTAGTCATCAACATCATTATCAGGGAAGGGCGTTTATGGTAGCCTTTCCACTGTCGCTCAAATTGTTAGTTGGAGTCAGTCTTGTAGGTCTCCGAACATTTCTCTAGAATCAGTTTTCTCTTGAAACCTATATTGGCTCCCTCTTTTTATGGTATATCTAACTCTCTTTCTCTGTTTTTTACTCGCATCTATTCCTCTCCTGACTCAAACTTCCTAGACCCAAGTGCTTTCCTCTCCTCCCCTTCTCTTTCTCTTACCTCCTTCTCCACTCACTTCCCCCCTCCCAATATGCTCAGAAGATCTTGTCCCTTTCTCCTTCAGTGAGGGACCTTGTATGAATCTCTTAAAATCCTCCTTGTATCCTCTGGCTGTGTGATCCTTTACTCTATCTCTAAAATCCATATATGAGTGAGTACATACCATGTTCCTCTTTTTGTGTTACCTCATTTAGGATCGTTTCTTTAAGTTCCTTACATTTGCCAGCAAATTTCAAGATTCCATTGATTTTTCTGCAGAGTAGTATTCCATTGTGTAAATGTGCCACTTCTTTATCCATTCTTCACTTGAAGGCATCTAGGTTGCTTCCAAGTTCTTGCTATCACAAATAACGCTGCTACAAACATAGCTGAGCACATATCTTTGTTGCATGGATGTGGATCATTTGGGTATATGCTTAAGAGGGGGATTACTGGGTCTTGTGGTAGACTGATTCCCATTTTCCTGAAGAACCACCATACTGACCTCCAAAATGGCTGTACGAGTTTGCATTCCCACCAGCAGTGGAGGAGTGTTCCCCTTTCTCCACATCCTCTCCAGCATAAGTTGTCACTGGTGTTTCTAATTGTAGCCATTCTGGCAGGAGTAAGATGGTATCTCAGAGTTGTTTTGATTTGCATTTCGCTGATAGCTAAGGATGTTGAGCACATTCTTAAGTGTCTTTTAGCCTTTTTGATTTCCTCTATTGAGAATTCTCTCTTCAGTTCTGTACCCCATTTTTTAATAGGGTTATTTGGTGTTGTGTTGACTAGTTTCTTGAGTTCTTTGTATATTTTGGAGATCAGCCCTCTGTCAGATGTAGGATTGGTGAAGATCTTTTCCTAGTCTGTAGGCTGCCGTTTGGTCTTGTCAACTGTGTCCTTTGCCTTACAAAAGCTTCTCAGTTTGAGCAGGTCCCATTTATTAATTGTCGATCACAGTGTTTGTGCTACAGGAAGTGGTCTCCTATACCAATTTGTTCAAGGGTACCTCCTACTTTCTGTTCTAAGAGGTTCAGTGTGGCTGGATTTATGTTGAGGTCCTTGATCCAGTTGGACTTGAGATTTGTGCGTAGCTATAGATATGGTCTATTTGCAATCTTCTCCACACTATCATCCAGTTGTGCCAGCACCATTTGTTGAAGATGCTTTCCTCATCCCATTGTATACTTTTAGCTGTATAGTCAAAAATCAGGTGTTCGTAGGTGCGTGGGTTAATATCAGGATTTTGATTAGACTCCATTGGTCTACCTGTCTATTTTTTGTGCCAATACCAGGCTGTTTTCAGGACTAAGGCTCTATAGCAGAGCTTGAAGTCAGAGATGGTTATGCCTCCTGAAGTTCCTTTATTGTACAGGGTTGACTTGGCTAATCTGAATCTTTTGTTTTTCCATATAAAGTTCATTATTATCCTTTCAAGGTCAGTGAAGAATTGTGCTGGGGTTTTAATGGGGAGTCCATTGCATCTGTAGATTGCTTTTGGCAAGATTTCCATTTTTACTGTTTATACTACCTTCCAAGAGCATGGGAGATCTTTCCATTTTCTCATATTTTCTTTAATTTCTTTCTTTAAAGGCATAAAGTTCTTGCTATATAGGTCTTTCACTTGTTTGGTAAGTGTTACCCCAAGATACTTTATATTGTTTGTGGCTATTCTAAAGATTGATGTTTCTCTGATTTCTTTCTCAGGCCCTATGTCATCTGTATATAGTAGAGCTACTGATTTTTTGAGTTTATCTTGTATCCTGCTAGCTTCCTGAAGGTGTTTATCAGCTGTAGGAATTCCCTGGTAGAGCTTTTTGGGTTGCTTATGTAAACTATCATACCATTTGGAAATAGAGACAGTTTTACTTCTTCCTTTCTAATTTGGATCCCCTTGATCTCCTTTTGTTGTCTTATAGCATTTGCTAGAACTTCTAGTACAATATTGAAGAGATCTGGAGAGAGAGGGCATCCTTGTCTTGTTCCTGATTTTAGAGGATTGCATTAAGCTTCTCTCCATTCAATTTGATGTTGGCTGTTGGTTTACTGTATATTGCTTTTATTATGTTTAGGTATGTTCCTGTTATTCCTGATTTCTCCAGGACCTTTATTATGAAAGGGTATTGAATTTTGTCAAAGGCTTTTTCAGCATCTAGGGAGATGATCATATGGCTTTTTCTTTCAGTTGTTTATATGAGGGATCACATTGATAGATTTTCATATGTTATACCATCCCTGCATTCCAGGGATGAAGCTTACTTGTTCATGGTGGATGATTTCTCTGATGTGTTCTTGGATTCGATTTGCCAGTATTTTATTGAGTATTTTTTTTTTTTTGCATCAGTGTTCATGAGGGATATTGGTTTGTAGTTCTCTTTCTAAGATGTGTCTTTGTGGGGCTTGGGTACCAAGGTAATTGTGGTCTCGTAAAATGAGTTTGGTAATGAACCTTGTGCTTCTATTTTTTGGAACAATTTTAGGAGTATTGGTATTAGCTCTTCCTTGAATTTCTGGTAGAATTCTGCACTGAAGCCATCTGGCCCTGGGCTTTTTGTTTTGTTTGTTTGTTTGGGAGGCTTTTGGTGACTGCTTCTATTTCATTAGGGGTTATAGGTTTATTTAAGTTGCTTATTTGTTCTTGTTTTAATTTTGGTAAGTGATAGTTATCCAGTAATTTGTTCATTTCCTCTGAATTTTTGAATTTTTTGGAGTACAGGTTTTCAAAGTATGACATGAAAATTGTCTCAATTTCCTCAGTCTCAGTTGTTATGTCTCCCTTTTCATTTCTCATTTTGTTAATTTGCATGTCCTCTCTCTTCTTTTATGTTAGTTTGGATAAAGGTTTGTCTATCTTGTTGATTTTCTTGAAAAACCAACTTTGTTGCCTTGATTTTTTTGTATTGTTTTCCTGGTTTCTACTTTATTGATTTCAGCCCTCAAACTGATTATTTCCTGGTGTCTCTTCCTCTGGGGTTAGTTTGCTTCAGGCTTTCAGTGGTGCTGTTAATTCTCTAATGTGACTATCTTCTGTTTTCTTCATATGGGCACTTAGTGCAATAAACTTCCCTGGTTGCACTGCTTTCAAGGTGTCGCATAAGTACAGGTATGTTGTATTGTCATTCTTATTGAGTTCTAGGAAGTCCTTAATTTCTTTCGTTATTTCTTCTTCGACCCAGATATGGTGCAATTGTGCATTGTTCAGTTTCCATGAGTTTGTGAGGTTTCTGTGATTTGTGTTGCTGTTGAATTCCAATTTAAAGCATGGTGGTCTGATAAGATACAGGGGATTATTCACAATTGAGACTTTGTGCTGATGGATTTCTCCTGTGATGAATATGAAATGACTGTTTTCATCTCTTTTGATTAATTTTGGTTTGAAGTCTAACTTGTTGGATATTAGGATATCTACACCTGCTTGCTTCTTGGTTCCTTTTGATTGGAAGATCTTTCCCAACCCTTTACCTTGAGGTAATGTCTGTCTTTGAAGCTTAGATGTGTTTCTTGTATGCAGCAGAAGGATGGATTGTAGAACATCTATCTAGGACCTTCTGGCCTTGAGATTTCCCATGGAGAAGTCAGGTGTAATTTTGATAGGTCTGCCTTTATATGTTACCTGATCTTTTTTCTTCATTGCTGTTAGTATTCTTTCTTTATTCTGTATGTTAGGTGTTTTGATTATTATGTGTTGAGGGGTCTTTTTATTTTTATTTTTTTGGTCCAGTCTATTTGGTGTTTGGTATGCTACTTGTACTTTCATGGGCATGTCCTTCTTCAGATTGGGAAAGTTTTATTCAATGATTTTTTTAATATGTTTTCTTCACCTTTGATCTGAGCTTCATCACCTTCTTGTATGCCCATTATTCTTAGGTTTGGACTTTTCACAGTGTCCCACATTTCCTGGATGTTTTCTGTTAAGGATTTGTTGTACTTAAGATTTTCTTTTCAATGAATCTATTTCTTCTAGTTTATCTTCAGCTCCTGAGATTCTCTTTTCCATCTCTTGTATTCTTTTGGTTAATCCTGAGATTCTCTTTTCCATCTCTTGTATTCTTTTGGTTATGCTTGCATCTATAATTCCTGATCATTTGCCCAGTTTTTTTTTTTCTATTTCCAGCATTCTCTCAGTTTGTGTTTTCTTAATTGTCTCTATTTCAGTTTTCAAGTCTTGAACTGTTTGAGTTTTTCCTTCAGCTGTTTGATTGTTTTTTCTTGGCTTTCCTTACTTTCTTTAAGAGATTTGTTCATTTCTTGCATTTTTTGCATGGTATTTTCCTCTATTTCTTCCATTTTTTTGTTTGTTTTTTTCTTACATTTTTTTCATTATTTTCTTTTTTTTTAATTTTTAAAATTTATTTTATATAACAAAGTCCATTTAAATGAAAACAAACATTTATAGACAATATTTGGGAATTTTGGCATCATTCTTTCCAAACTACTTCCTGCTGGTAAGGGGCACTGTCATGGGGGATTCGAAGAAGATTCAGAAATCCTGGCTGTAGTCTGTAAGGCTGCTTTGTCCAGCTGTTTTGAATGTAGGATCACCTGGTACTCTGTTTCAGGCGGTCTGGCTTGATCAAACCACATTAGTCTGGAAGGAATTCACATCTTTTCATTTTCTGTGGAAACAAAAATAGAAATCCTTTTCCCCAGTAACTTGTCCTTGAACTTAAATTTTGGAGTCAAAGCATTTTTTAAATTTAATTTATTATTTTACATGTTGATTCTAGTTCCCTCTCCCTCACTTCCTCCCTCCCTCCCTCCTTCCCTCCCTCCCTCCTTCCCTCCCTTTTGCCCTCTCTGCCCTCTCACATGCACTCTAACCACCCTCCCCTCCCATCCCCCCACCCCGATTCCGTATGTAGGGGAATGCTATCCAGTTGGGGTCATGTAGATCCCACAGGTCATGTGAAGTAGGGACTAGGGCTTCTCTACTGTCTCTAGATTAAGGCAGTTATACCTCCATGGGGGATGTGTTCGCAAAGTCCTATTGTGCACCAGGGATACATCCTGTCTCCAGGGTCTGAGGTCCCTTAGACTGCTCAGACCTTCTGGCTGAGACCCATATTCAGGGGGGGCCTGAGTCAGTCCCATGCTGGCTTCCCAGCTATCAGTCTAGTGGCTGTTAGCTCCTCCTTGTTCAGGTAAGCTGTCTCTATGTGTTTCTGCTGAATGGTCTGGTCCTCTCCATCTGCATCTGGGTTCTAGTTCGACTCAGTGTTTATGTATGGGTGTTTGCTCCTGTTTCCAACAGGCATTAGTTGAGGGCTCCATGGATAAGTTAGTTGTTGATCTCACTCTCCGGGAAGGGCATTTATGATAGCCTTTCCACGGAAGCTCAAATTGTTAGTTGGGAGCAGTCTTGTAGTTCTCTAGACTTTTCTTTGTGTTCAATTTTATCTTCAAACCAATATTGGCTCCCTCTTTTATGTTCTCTCTCTCTCTGTCTCTGTCTCTCTTTCCTGTCTTCTATTCCTAACCAGGCTCAATCTTCCTGGTCGCACATGTTTTCCTTTCCTCCCCCTTGTTTTCTCCTACTTCTCTCTCTATTCGCTGCCCCCCACTTCCCCTGAGCTCTGGGGGGACTTGTCCCTTCCCACTTTACATGAATCTCTTAGAATATACCTTGTATCCTAGTTCCTCTGGTGATGTGAATTATAGGCTGGTGATCCTTTGATCTAGGTCTAAAATCCATATAAATGAGTGAGTACATACTGTGCTCCTCTTTTTCTGACTGGGTTACCTCATTCATTATGGTTTCTTCAAGTGCCATCCACTTGCCTACGAATTTCAAGATACCATTATTTTTTTTCTGCAGAGTAGTATTCCATTGTGTAGATGTTTTTTGGGTCGCTTATGTAAACTATGATATCATCTGCAAATACAGACAGTTTGACTTCTTCCTTTCCAATTTGGATCCCCTTGATCTCCTTTTGTTGTCTTATAGCATTTGCTAGAACTTCTAGTACGATATTGAAGAGATATGGAGAGAGAGGGCATCCTTGTCTTGTTCCTGATTTTAGAGGAATTGGCTTAAGTTTCTCTCCATTCAGTTTGATGTTGGCAGTTAGTTTGCTGTATATTGCTCTTATTATGTTTAGGTATGTTCCTCTTATCCCTGACCTCTCGAGGACCTTTATCATGAAAGGGTATTGAATTTTGTTGAAGGCTTTTTCCACATCTAGGGAGATAATCATATGGTTTTTCTTTTTCTGTTTGTTTATATGGTGGATCACGTTGATAGATTTTCGTATGTTAAACCATCCCTGCATTCCAGGGATGAAGCTTACTTGGTCATGGTGGATGATTTCTCTGATGTATTCTTGAATTCGGTTTGCCAGTTTTTATTGAGTATTTTTGCATCGATGTTCATGAGGGATATTGGTCTGTATTTTTCTTTCTTAGTTGTGTCTTTGTGAGGCTTGGGTACCAAGGTTATTGTGGCCTCATAAAAAGAGATTGGCAATGCACCTTCTTTTCTATCTTGTGGAACAGTTTGAGGAGTAGTGGTATTAGTGCTTCCTTGAATGTCTGGTAGAATTCTGCGTTGGATCCATCTGGCCCTGGACTTTTTTTGGTTGGAAGGCTTTCAATGACTGCTTCTATTTCATTGTGGTTATAGGTCTATTTAAGTTGTTTGTCTGTTCTTGATTTAATTTTGGTAAGTGATAGTTATCCAGAAATTTGTCCATTTCCTTTGGATTTTCAATTTTTGTGGAATACAGATTTTCAAAGTATGACCTGAGAATTGTCTGGATTTCCTCTGTGTCTGTTGTTATGTTCCCCTTTTCATTTCTGATTTTGTTAATTTGCATGTTCTCTCTGTGCTTTTTCGTTAGTTTGGATAAAGGTTTGTCTATCTTGTTGATTTTCTCAAAAAACCAACTCTTCGTTGCATTGATTTTTTGTATTATTTTCCTGGTTTCTATTTTGTTGATTTCAGCCCTCAAGTTGATTATTTCCTGGTGTCTACTCCTACGGGGTGAGTTTGCTTCTCTTTGTTCTAAGGCTTTCAGTTGCGCTGTTAATTCACTTATGTGACTATCCTCTATTTTCTTCACATGGGCACTTAGTGCAATGAACTTCCCTCATAGCACTGCTTTCAAGGTGTCCCATAAGTTTGGGTATGTTTTATCCTCATTCTTGTTGAATATTAGAAAGTCCTTAATTTCTTTATTTCTTCTTTGACCCAGGAGTGGTGCAATTGCACATTGTTCAGTTTCCATGAATTTGTAGGATTTCTGCTATTTGTGTTGTTGTTGAATTCCAATTTTAAAGCATGGTGGTCCGATAAGATACAGGGGACTATTGCTATTCTCTTGTATCTGTTGAGGTTTGTTATGCCACCTAGTATTTGGTCGATTTTAGAGAAGGTTCCATGTGGAGCAGAGAAGAAGGTATATTCTTTTGTCTTTGGATGGACTGTTCTATAGATGTCTGTTAACCCCAGTTGAGACATAACTTCTATTAATTCTTTTGTTTCTTTGTTGAGTTTCTGATTTATGGTCCTGTGTAGTTTTGAGAGTGGTGTATTGAAGTCTCCCACTATAAGTGTGTGAGGTTTGATATGAACTTTGAGTTTTAGTAGTGTTTCTTTTACGAATGTTGGTGACTTTGTATTAGGGGCATAGATGTTCAGAACTGACTTTGTGTTGATGGATTTCTCCTGCGATGAATATGAAATGACTGTCTTCATCTCTTTTGACTAATTTTGGTTTGAAGTCTAACTTGTTAGATATTAGGATAGCTACACCTGCTTGCTTCTTATTTCCATTTGATTGGAAAATCTTTTCCCAACCCTTTACCCTGAGGTAAAGTCTATCTTTGAAGCTTAGATGTGTTTCTTGTATGCAACAGAAGGATGGATTCTGTCTTCGTATCCATTCTGTTAGCCTGTGTCTTTTTATAGGTGAGTTAAGACCATTAATGTTGAGGGTGAGTAAGGACCATTGATTGTTGATGCTTGTTTGATTAAGTTTGTTGTTGGCAGTGGTATTGTGAATATATTAGTTCTGCTTTACCCTTGGTTTCTGGTGTAGTTGGATTATCAGTTTCCTACATTTTTGTGGGCATAGTTACCTTCCTTGGGTTGGAGTTTTCCTTCTAATACTTTCTGTAGGGCTGGATTTGTAGATATGTATTGGGAAAATCTGGTTTTGTCATTAAATATCTTGTTCTCTCCATCTATAGTGATTGAGAGTTTTGCTGGATATAGTAGCCTAGGCTGGCATCCGTGTTCTCTTAATACTTTTAGAACATCTATCCAGGACCTTCTGGCCTTGAGGGTTTCCATGGAGAAGTCAGGTGTAATTTTGATAGATCTGCCTTTATGTTACCTGTCCTTTTTCCTTCGCTGCTCTTAATATTCTTTCTTTATTCTGTATGCTAGGTGTTTTGATTATTATATGTCGAGGGATCTTTTTTCTTTGGTCCAGCCTATTTGGGGTTCGGTATGCTTCTTGTACTTTCATGGGCATGTCCTTCTTCAGATTTGTAAAGTTTTCCTCGATGATTTTGTTGAATATGTTTTCGGCACCTTTGAGCTGGGTTTCCTCACTTTCCTCTATGCCTATTATTCTTAGGTTTGGCCTTTTCATGGTGTCCCACATTTCCTGGATGTTTTGTGTTAAGGATTTGTTGGATTTATGATTTTCTTTGGTCGATGAATCTATTTCTTCTACTTTATCTTCTGCGCCTGAGATTCTCTCTTCCAGCTCTTGAATTCTGTTGGTTATGCTTGTGTCTGTAGTTGCCGATTTTTTGCCCAGTTCTTCTATTTCCAGCATTCCTTCAGTTTGTGTTGCCTTTATTTTGTCTATTTCAGTTTTCAAGTCTTGAACTGTTTCCTTCACCTGCTTAATTGTTTTTTCTTGGCTTTCTGTACTTTCCTTAAGGAATTTGTTCATTTCTTCCACTTTCTTGTTTGTTTTTCTTCCATTTCTTTAAGGGATTTTCTCACATCTTTGAGGGCCTCTATCATTTTTATGATGGTAATTTTTAAGTCGTTCCCTTCTGCTTCCTCTGCTTTGTTGTTATGTTCCATTCTAGTTGGTGTAGATTCCCTAGATTCTGGTGGTGCCATGCTTGTCTTTCTGTTGTTAGGCATTTTCTTGTATTGCCTTCTTCCCATAGCTTCTTCCAGTAGGTGTTGGTGGGGTCTCCCCCTCTCTCTATGGTACTTCTCCAGTGGACTTATGTGGGTCTGAGATTCAATATCTGTAGCTCTGTGTGATCCAAGCTCTCTAGGAGGTTTCTCCGCAGACAGGGACCCAGGGATGAGGTCAAGGATGAGGATCAAGTAGAAGATGCCAACAGGTACAGTGGTCCGCCAGAGATAGGCGGATCTCTGGGAGGGGTCCGGGACTCCAGCAGAGGACTGGAGGCGGGGTCAGAGACCAAGCAGGTGGAAATTACGGGTGGTCCTGCATGGATAGTCAGGTCTCCTTTGTTCAGAGTTGCTCCGAGAAGTCTCCAAAGTAGGGTGGACTGTCAACCCTCTGTCCCACTGCTCAACCAGAGCAGCAGGGGCAGGACCGTGGGTAGGGTAGGGCACAGGGTGGGGGTGGGGTAGGCTGGCGGTTGGGATGGGTGGGGGTGTACCAGAGCTCCAAGGGTGCTCTTGATGGGGACAGGAGACAGGAGCAGCAGCTCTTACATTTCTTTAAGGGATTTTTCTCCTATTGTCTTTGAGGGCCTCTATCATTTTTATGAAGATTTTTTTTAAAAAAAGTTATTTTCTTCTGCTCTATCTGCTTTGTTGCATTCAGGTGTAGTTGGTGTAGAGTCCCTAGATTTCGGTGGTGGGGGTCAAAGATCAGTCAGGCAGGGATTCAGGGTGGTCCTTCAGCAGAGGCCTGGCCATCCATTCAAAGATCAGGCATACAGGGACTCAGGGTGGTCTAGTGTGCTGAGAGCAGAATCAGGAAATACCCTCTGGCAGAGGCCTGGAGATGGGGGTCAAAGAATGGCAGGCAGGGACTCAGGGCAGTCCCAGGGGAAAGGCAGATCTGTGGCACAGGCCCAGCAATGGAGATTCTACATATGTATTCTTAAATACAACCGGTTTAGCCTGTATAATGTTACCTGCATGTATGTTTACAGGGCTGAACATTTGGCACTGGACAACCAATTGGGGTACTTTCCTCCATAGAAGATCACTTTTCCTACTTTCTGCTTGCTTTATTTATTTATAGTTCTTTGTATAGGGTTGATGTCCTATGGGATTTTAAATTTTTAAATATACTTATTTATCCCCCTCCCCCTGTGTATGTGTGTGTGTGTGTGTGTGTGTGTGTGTGTGTGTGTGTGTGTGTACATTATCCCATGTAGGTCTGAAGAGATTACAGGATTCCACTACAACTGGAATTACAGGTACCATCATTTGCGTTCTGGTAACCAAACCTGGGTCTTCTGCAAGGGCAAAAAGTGCTCATAATAGCTAAGTCATCTCTCCAGCCCCATTTCATGATGTAGCTTTCCCACTTGAAAGCAAAACAACAAAATGGGTAAATGAATACATTTGATAAATAAATTTCTAAAATCAAAAGTTGTGCTTTTTAATTGAACTTCATGGAATCTAGATGCTAAATAGACGCCATTCTTGCTCTCCAAGTGAGAATATAGCAGAATAGAAATATGGACCCAGATGAAATAGGGGTCTGGGCAAGGGTGAGGTGGCACTAAAACACATCCTGAAATGCTCATGTGACTAGCATTTGATGGCTGCAATAAACAATCAGAGTGGTTTCTTCTGTACACTTAATTCCTGAGAGTGTGGAGTCATAGCCCACAAAGCCTCTAACATGCCTCTCACATAGTAAACTCAAAAGCATTAAGAAATGAAGGGGCAGTCCGGCAGAGGAGGCTATTAGTGTCCGGATGTGTACCAGAGCACTTTACAAAGACTGGATATAATTTTGTTGGCCTATTTATGAGTTAAAAATATACATTATTTTGTTTGGTCCATTTTCCATTTTACACTCTCCTGGGAGCCCCACAGAACCACAGCTCATTTTTAACTCCCTCCTCATTTTCCATCCACTCATGTAGATGGGAGGGAAAGTCACTTTGCCTTTGTCGATGCTTGGGAGCACTCAAGTTATCTCCCCCAGAGCTGGCAAAGTTAGGGCCCCACATAGAGAACTTTCCATTCTAAACCCCCTTGCTTTGGCCCAAGGGACTAATCAAGTGTCCTAAATACTGACTAACTGGGGTGGGTCATTTCTATGCCTGTGTTCCAAAGTGAGGCTGGGAAGTAGAATAAGTGTGAATACAATTTGCACACTCACAGTTTGTTTGCATTGTTTCCTTTCTCTGGAGCCTGCCAGAACAGGGAGCTGGAGGAACAAATGTTTTGGGGGATGGGATTCTAATAGGTCACATTTGGGCACTGTGTCTCATTATAACTTTCTACCCGACCCCTGCATATCAGCCTCCTGTGCATCTGAATCCGTTAGTCAGACACTGTGCATCTCCTGTCTGAACATCTAATAGTCCTTGCTAGACACAATGAAAGAAAATGTTGATTGCACTCAGCTTTGCCAATGTCTCTAGACAGGAAAGAGCATACAAAATCCTCTTGAACAAACGAAATGTCACTCAGAGCTCAAACGTAAGAAAACAAGATATGTTGTATTATTTTTGTAGATTAGAGATCAGTTGGTTCCAATTATTTCCTAGGATGTATAATAAGCTAGCAGGGCTGGTTTTGTGATTCAGGAACACTGTCTAAACCAGTTCAGTGGCTGTTTATACACTGAAGTCCTTACTTCCCTGTAAAGTTGGCATTACCTGTGTCTTGGAGTGATGCTTTCTAGGAAGCCTGTGCTTTGGGAATTGAAAGAGTAGACTTTCCTTTTCCTTGTTGATGAGCTTTTTAGTTTATTCAGTGTTAGAGCAGGCAAAGATTTGAAGGGTGAAAAGAATCTGAACTGAGCCCCTTCCATCTTGGCAGCACCACCCCCACCCCTCTTGGAGCTCCAACTTTTTGCCAAAGGAAATCTTTCAAGAAAGTGGCTTGTATGACAGCGTGGGAGGGAGGCAGGGAGGAAAAGGAGGCTTTAGAATTCCACGAGGCTTTTGAAATGGGTTGCAGGTTTTTACAGCAGGGGATGTGTCATTGGAAAGTTCACAGGTTTGGGGACACTCATTTTTCTCCTAGCTCTTCTCAAGGCAGATCTTTGTTTTCTATTCAAAGCTCCCTGGGTCCTGGAGGAAAGGCATCCCTTCCTTCCCAACTCTTGCAGTAAGTACTTATGACACTTGTAATCCAGAGGCCTCCACATTAGCTTCTAGTCTCTAGTTTACTTTCGGATCTCAGTACTGAGTACCACTTCATAGATCTTTCTGGATCCTGAAAATGTAACCCAGTGAACAGGGGAGCTGGTTAGTGATACAAATTCTATTCAATACCTGGCAGCTCTCATCAGGCCTTTAACATAGAGCCCTGATTGTCCAGGCAAATGAAAATATGAGCAACACCTCTTACTTTATATTTTTGGAAACCATGGCACAAACTTTGAAATCATTCATTTATGGCATACAATTACAAACTGGAGCCTACTATCCCACTGTCTATAGATACTGCTCATCCACCCTCCACCTGACACCATCTTGCTACTTAATTGTATCACTGGTAGATTCCTGGTCCTTAGCAAAAGGCAAGTTGGCCCCATCCACATGAGCACAAAGTGTGTGTGGGCTCCCTGCTTTCCCATATAACCTGTGGGAAGATACATATCTCAGTGCCTGTATCTCATAGGTGTTTGATGGTGGCTGGTAGTGGTGTCTAGGTTTGGTTTTTGTAGGCTCTTGGCCTCTTACTCAAATAATTGAAATAAAGGCTCAGACAGATTCTAAATCTAAAGTAATGAGGAAACTTTATTCAAATCAAAGTAATGTTACATATGAAAAGAATGTGTTGCCAAGATTAAAAACAGGCCCCATGAGTGGTAAAGTATTCAGAGGTCCCAATCATTCTCTGGGTCTGCTTTTAGACTAATCAATAGAAAAGGGCATTTAGATGCCCAGGAGTATAACATGGAAACTTTCATATGTTTTGATTGGCAGGTTTGGATTACATAATTTTTGCCCATCATACATGTCCCTTCCCATGTTATATCTGATTTTAACCATAAACACATTTACTTATACATAGGCATACGATATTAAATAAGAGACTGCCTAAAAATTCACTTAGAAGACACAGTTTGTTTTTTGGGGCATGGGCTCAAAGCCAGTTTAGATAAGATAGGTCAAATGCTTACAGTTTCTCCAAGTGTTCCAAGATGTGTTTGAATTGAAATGGGGTGTTATCAAGGGGTTAAGAAGAAAAATGACTTATTTCCATTGTTTAGCAAATACCTATGCCACTCCATACAGGTGGGAGTCCTAGAGTGGTAATAGGATGCCTTGTACATTGTTTAGAGGTGTGTGTGTGTGTGTGTATATATAACAAATGCAAATACCTTCATAAGTTGCCAAGTGCATTATTAGAAGAAAGATATGTGTATAGCTCAAATCAAGTGTGTCCCAGGTTTCTGAGCCATCCCTCATTCTTCATTATCTCACAATATTAGTAGAATATTAATAATATGGGTATCACTAAATATGAATGTTATCATTAGTGTTGTGTACGGGTAACAGTAAAAAAATAATAAAACTTTTCTGGGCAGGATGTCTGTTCCACCAAAATAGCTCACAGAACAGATCAGGTAATACTTATTTTGGCAGTATGCTAAAATTTTACTGGAAATATAAGTAATGGTCAATTTAAGTTCTCAAAACATCTTATTGCTACAGACATGCATGTCAAGAAATGAAATCTATGAGAGAAAAGGAGGATGACATGATTCAAAATCAAGATGAAGCTAGACTAAGAAACATATATATATATATATACATATATATATATGTATATATATATATATATATATATAATACCTGTATCAATTACACATGGTGACAGCACATTTATGTCACTTAATTCTTGCAAACAGTAGATTGTGGAGGAAATAATAAGTCATGTGCTACACATGATCTTAGTAGATGATAGACGGACCTTATCTATGATGATGATCCAGTATATCTTTCATTAAAGCAAAAAAAGAAAATGAAAAAAAAATAAAATCCAGTTTCTAGTGATGTCAGAGCCATTGTATACCACTGTACAACACAATGCTCGCATGACTTACTGTGGATACTGATGAAGGCAAGTCTCCTGTTCTACTTCCTTCAGGAGAAGTTTTGAACTTGACAAGACGGGCAATGAATGTTAATACTTTAGCATTTACTATTCCATGCCACCATAATTACTTTAGAGTGTACTCTCCCATATATAAAAACGTGCTTTTTGCAAAGCAGAATTCCATGTTATTCTAAGAGCAGCCAAAGACAGAACATGTTTATTTTGTCCCTTGATCACATCAACAGGTCACATTGGGTGACTGACCTACACCCTCTAGTCCTGTGTAATCTACAATGCTTGTACAGTGACAAAAGAAACTAAAAGCTCCCCACATTAAGGGGCACATGACTATATATGAGTTGACCCTGAGCACCAAACAGTCTTCCATCAGGTGGCGCAATAAAGAAATATCCTTTTTGATAGAGAAATAATGTATACTTGGGTGGCTGAAAGAGTTTGCTCAGAGGATAGCCAAGAAGAGTTATATGTTATTATTGCATGTGCAGGAAATTCACGGAGGGGATAATGCTGGGAAGGCAGGTTGAGGTTTATGGGACTGGATGTCCTTTGGCCTCTGTCATCACCGAGAATCCTAAGTGGTAATGTGAGGTAAGTGGAGCTGAGTTTAGGAGTATATCCCTAGCATATGGCCTATGAGGAAGAACAGAAATGTGAAGACATGTCCAGATTAGCATGGTCCAAGGTCAAGCCCTTGGACAGAGAAAGTATGGAAGGAGCAGGTAAATTAAATAAAACATGTCTTCCCTTCACTATGTGTCCATGAGAAGTGGTGGGAAAGAGCTGCTTGACCTTACATCTGGACTTTGGACTCAGAGGGACCACTTGTGATAGTGTCCTTGTCACACATGTTTATATACAAGGAGAGCTGAAAGGAGAAGTCCATTGTTATATGCTTAGTTCTATGTGGATTTCCTCTCCACACATCCCTAGGTCTTACCACTTGGATTGTAAATCAGTGTGGAATAATTTTTACAAGCTGGCCTAGACACCTTTGTCAAAGTTGGGTCAACACTATCTTATGCTTGTTTATGCCCTTTGTACCCTACAGACAATTTAGAACTGTGCTGGCATGCATGGGACTTCTATGCCAGAAGCTTGATATATGTTTTTCTTTAGACACATCAAGCTCTGAACATGGGAAGCTCAGGGCTGGGTTCCGTGAGTGTGCTGGGTGAGCATGCCGTTGTAGACACTGCTGCTGGACCTGCTTATTTTAGGTCCCGTTCTTCAAGATTTTCATTTGTGGGGATGTTACCTGCTATCTGACAGGATGGCAGAACAAATTTAGCGTGTGCTATTGTTTTCCTGTGGTGGAGAGAATGATGACTGTCCTTTCTGAGATAGCTCTACAGGTCCCACACTTAGATACAGATGACCACCACTCTTCTAACTGCATACTGAGCAATGTTGAAAGGGTTGGGCCACTTTCCATGTTGTTCAAAAATCGCAGGGTTTAAATAGCAGGGCCATATTTAATTAGAGTCTGAGTAAGGCTTCAACTTTGAGGCAGAAGCAGCTTAGAAATGGAGCTTTTCATCTTCGAAAAATTTATCATGAGATGAAGCTTTACCCTTGACTATCCAGAGAAGGTGAGCCAAGCAGAGTCTGATAGATACCAAACTATAGGGTTCCAGGAAGGACTCCTTCGCAAAACCTGAGGTATTGCTAATAAGTACTTCCCTGAACAGATTCCACAGGGTGAGTCTAATGCTATAAGTGCAGAATAGAAAGCTTACTTTGAAAGCAGTAGGATCATATCTGGGGAACAAATAGCCACAGATTCTCTTTGAGCATACACACCACTCTGCAAATGTTTCCTCTGCTCTAGCTCTCTGATCTTGAGTATTCTATGCAGGTGTTGTCAACGCCCATCTCTCATTGTTAAGCAGAGACTAGCAGAACTCAACACAGTGGAGAACTGTACGGATTAAGTGACATAATAGCTGTCCTATAAGGGTTGAATAATTTCCCTCAAGAAAAGGTGTTTTCTTTCAGACTGGTCAAGTAAATGTTATCAATCATTTGTCAGCAGCAATCAGGTTTTATAATTGTATTCTTCTATTAGCATGTAGTATGGAACTGAATCTTTGGGAGTACATAGTTCTATGAATATTGCCATTTTAACAGATCATGGTGTAAGCACAGGGTACACAGAGAGGACATGTACCTCAATACTTCCTGCATTACTCCTTCACCCTCCCACCTCCCCTACTTCTTGGCAAACACTCATGCTGTCTCCATCATTGTGATTGCCATTTCATGTGTGCCATATAAAAGAACTGTGCACTAACTTTTTGAGTGGGATTCTTTAGGTCTTTGTAATGCCTTTGATGTTAGTATGAGCTACCTATCAGTAGACTGTTCCTTTTTGTTGCTGAAAGTTATCTTGTAAGAAGGTGTCACTGTTTATTCATTCATTGGTGGAAATTCACTTGGATGGCTTCTAGATCTGGAAACTCACCAGATATGCTGCAAATAATTGATGTACCAGTTTTTCATGAATACAAAATTTCCTTTATCTGTGATAAAATTTCCAGGAGTGGGATTTCTATTCATATAAACAGTAAATACATGCTTAGCTTTATAAAAGATGCCAAATGCCGTGGCTATGCTATTCCATGTTCCCACTTAGCAACACTTGGAGACATTAGCTGCCTTCTGTACTTACCAGACCTCTGCTTTGACAACACAATGCCTTCATTTAATCATAGTATTCTACTAGGTCTGAAGCCATAATCATGTGGCTTCAGTTTGCATTTTGCTAATGGCTAGTGAAGCAGTTTATTTATGTATGTACTTTTACTATAATGACCCTCCTTCTAGAATGTCTGTTCAAATTGTTTTAATCTTTAAATTCAACTTCATTTTATTACTAAAATTGTGTTACCTGAAGATCAATTTGAGAATCAACAATTATATCTTATTAAGTCTTGCAATCGTTAGTTCTGCTTGTCTTTCATATATTTGACCCCTCATGGATTTCTGTGACTAGCATTCTTTAGCATGTAGATGTTACACAGTAGATTATATTGGGTTTATATCTAGGCATTTTGTGTTTTTGGAAGTTATTTTAGACAGGGATTTGTTATTTCTTTCAAATCATTAATTGTCACTATATGGATAAATAATTTATTATTTGTTGATTAACATTGATACATCTTTTCATCATTTCTAGGAACACTATTGTACCTCTCTTGTGATTTTTTTGTATGCAGCAGATTATGTCATATGAAAATGGGCATGCTTCTGGGTCTTTGTGTCATCTCTTGAAATGCCCTCCATTCAAGTTCTATGTCCACTTCCTTGTTTCTTGCCATCGCACATCTACAATGGAACAAGACAGAGAAAAGCAAGCAACTTGTCTGGCCACTTGGTTGATATTTTAATTCTGTCATTTTCTTCAGCCTGGCTTTTAGGTGTTAGGTGATCTTTCACTAGAGTTTTCAAGGAAATTCCCCTGCAATTTACACAGATTTCACAGCCTCATTCAACACAGGGGATGATGGGAAGTTTGCTTCAAGCCCAAACCAGAGACTGCATTAGAGTGTATTCCTATTTCCCCATCATTTTTTCTCTGACACCCCCTAAATTCAGGCTCCTTTTCTGATTTTATTCCCATTCTTCACATCCCAGATGTGTGAGCTAGGAGGAGCCTGCTCTGGGGCAGAGAGAGGGAGGAAAAGAGAGAGAGAGAGAGAGAGAGAGAGAGAGAGAGAGAGAGAGAGAGAGAGAGAGAGAGAGAGAGAGATCTTCAGTGCAGATAGTAGCACATTGAACTGTGGCTTCTTTAGCATTGTGATCTAAGAAATTGAGCTAAATGAGTCTAGACACAGGGCAAGAGAAAACTTTAACTCGGCTTATGTTCAGATTATTTCAAATTAGTGAGTTAATGAACCCCTGAAACCACAGAAATTATTTGGATCAATTTACAACACAGGAAATCAATGGAAGCTTTCTTTGGTTGGCCGGAGTGGTTATTGGTAATTCTGCACCATCTGCATCTTGAAATGGCTGTGTGGGCAGGTGCTGCTGGATGGACAAGGACCTGCATGGAGGGGCTGCACAAGGAACCAGCCAGTTGGGGACAAAGAATCAAGGGAAGAGGCACTCTGCAAGTTCTTCTGTGGTGTTCTTCCTGGTTTTGCTGAGTTTTGTCTACTGGTACAGAGTACCCCATGAACTGTAGTTCTCTGGATATCTGTTCTAGCTCTGCTGAAACTGAAAACTCCGTAAACCCAGGTCTGTAGCTTCCTTTCATCCTGGAATGCCTTGGAATGAAAGCCAGCTCTGCCCTTATGAAGCTGCAGTTCACTGCACTGTCTTCCTTCAGGGGGTATAGACAACAGCTTGCAAGGTTCTCCTCAGCATCTCTTTCTCCTTAGCCAGCCACTATGTCCAGAGGCTATGAGAGCTAGTCTGCAACATTGCCATCTGGTGGCTTCACAGCTCCATTCAGGGTTTAGAATATGAAACTGGAAAAAACAAAACAAAAACAAAACAAAACAACAACAACAAAAAGCTCTTCTCTTTTCTCTCAAGCTCCACCCCCCCCCCTTTTTTTTTTTTTTTTTTTTTTTTTTGCTTTTTGAGGAATGGTTTACTCTGTGTAAAAGTCCTGGCTGTCCTGGCAACTCACTTTGTAGACTAGGCTAGCCTCTGCCTCCTGAATGCTGGGACCTAAGAAATGCACCACCACTGCTTGGCTAAGCCATTTCTTTCTTTGGCTACTTTCAGTTGGCTTATGATGAACTTTTGACACACTTGTGCAGCACTTTTAGCCTCTGCCCAAGCCATTTCTCTCTTCCTGGATGCCTGTACCCAGAGGTGAAGGAAAAACATGGATTGGGAAAGCAACGGGATTTCTGAAAAGATATTTCAATGTACAGGGAAAAATATGGCACTGAGATGCATATAATTGTTTATGTTTTTAGTTTCCTCAGCACAGGCAACATACTCAGCCTAGGGACTCTTTTGTTTTATGCTTCTGTGCTTTGGGGTGTGGCAGTTTAAATGTAAAATGTCCTCCATAAGCTCTTGGTTTTGGAGCTCTTGGTTTTGAACACTTGTTGCCCAGCTAGTAATACTATTTAGAGAGATCAGGGAACATCTTGACAGAGGAAGTACCTCACTGGAGGTGGGCTTTGAGGGTTTCTAGTGTGACTGTCCTTGCTTCCTGTTAATCTCTTTTTAGACTGCCTGATACAATGTGACAGGCTCTAGCTCCTGCAGCCATGTCTGCCCTGTCATGATGGATGGTAGCTCCTCTGGAACTATGAGGCAAAATCAACCCTTCCTCCTCCATTAGGTTGCCTTTGTCAGGGAATTTTGTCTCAACAACTGGACAAAACAGAGGGTCACTGAGAGAGAGCACCATTTCACTGAAAAAGGCCTTCGGGCTTGGTCCTCTTCTAGAGCCCTTTTTCATGCTGAACCCACACCATGCATTGTTGCTTCACAGATTACAGATATATTTTTACTCTGTAAACAAATCTGGAGAGTCTTCCTGCTGTCTGAATTTTTAGTATTCTAGTTGAAAATGTCAGCTAGCTGCTTCAGTCATCCTGATGTGACATAGTGCTGGCTTTTAATCCACTTCTGTTGCCGTTTTATTTCTCCTCCTCGTGTTGCTCACCTTAGGAATCCCACTCTATGTATCTTTAATTCTTTATTAAGTTCCAGTTCCTTTCAGGAGAGACTGCTGCTCCCTGAGTACTTTCCTTGGTAGTGTTTTGACTTATTCTTTGGGAATTTCACAAGTGCATACAGTTCCCATTTACCACCCTCCTACTTAACTCCTTCCAGGTGCCTCCATGTACACCTCCTCCCAACTTCATGTCTTCCTCCTCCACTCTCTTTCTCCTTCTTCATTTTTTTTTTTTTAACAACCTGCTGAGTGAGTCCAATGAGCCTGAGGCCACCCACTACCCCATGACCAATGTACTAGGGACCACACCCCTAAAGGAAACTCAGTCTCCCTCCCCAGCAGTTGCTGAAGTTGTGTTCTTCCCCTTGATCTTTGTTAGCAGAACCTCATTGCAGGATATGAGGACTTGGAAACAAAAGCCCTAGCATCCGTGCCTCATTCTCTTCCTTTGTGATGTATACTGCTTTGGGCTTTGGCTACCAGGTTCCATCTATACTTGATAGTTGTCCAAAAAAAAAAAAAAAAAAAAAAAAAAAGCCAGCTCAGCAGGGCACTTAAACATTAGTATATCATTTTAGGAATTAACACAGCAGGAACTTCACTGTAAGCAATGAAGTGAGACTGATTCCAGGGCAGCAGGAGAGACAGAGTGGGTGTGGACCACTGATAAGCTATCCATCTGCCAAATGACCACATTCGGAAGAGTTGAATATGAAAATGATTTACTGCCTGTGAATTTAGAGGCATTTAAGCACAGACACTTACCCCGCTTCATTTTCAAAAAAGGAAAGATTCGAGAAACTTGGAAATCACAAACTAGTGCACTCAGGGATACCGAGAGAGGAAATAATCAGCTGGGAATCTGAGCGTGAATTGGAATTGGGGACTTTATTGTCAGGCAGACATGCTCTCTGAAGGGTTATAATTATCTGGAGCACTGATGGCAGTGTCACCAGGAGTCCACAAGGCAGAAAAAAACAAAAAACAAAAACAAAAAACAAAAAAACCAGCAGAAGTGCTATGCTCCGAAGACTGGTGTCACAGACCTCATGTGGTCAAACTTAAAAGTTTATTTTTTTACTCTTAGTTAATTCCTTATATATAGAATCAGAATAAATGGCTGTCAATTTGCTGAAGGATTTTCTTACTAAGTATGCCTAGCTGATTTTCAAAAAACACATTAGACATATAGAGTTGACAGTGGAAACTCTATTTTAGGCAAACAAATTGCCAACACTAAGAAGTTATAGATAATAATTTAGGGAGAATTTTCAAATTACACGAGAAATAAGGAAGTCAGCACTTTGATGGCTGGGTTTATTTTATTTGGTTTATTTCTATTAAATGACTTAATTATTATGAAGCTGTGTCTCACTCCATAGCCCAGGATGTCATCATAGTTATAACAATCCCTCTGCCTCAGCCTCTCTTGTACTTCGGTGGCAGGTATGAGCAACTCTGCCCACTTCTGCTTCGCACATCACAAAAGCTCTAAGGTACCACTCACTGATTTACAATACTCCATGAACTATTGGCTAAACTTCAACCTTTAAATGCAGCAAATATGCATATGTTTTAGTGCTAACTACTGAAATAAAAGCTGAAAATACTAGATACTTAATGAAACTGGATGATCTATAGAAACTGGGCATCTCACCTTCATATTTCTTGTATTAGAGGGTACTTTCTGAAGAGACATGGTTATAGATGACTGTGTCAGAAAACATCTGACCCAAGAACCTCCTGGAAGGAATGAAGTACATAGAGTGAGAGGACAGAGCCTATAATTTTCATACAGATGCTTCAAAGTACAGCTTGGAAGAAGATATAGCTGTTATAGGAAGGAAAAGGAAAGGAATTAAGAACAAATTGTATATTCATGTATTCATTAACATCACAAGTATTTACTGAATTTTCTATAGCAACAACTCAAATATCAGTCTTTATGATACTTCTAGCTCCCAAACCTCTTGTTTAGTATCTCAAGTATCCTATTTAAGGTAAAAAGAAAAAAAAATATTAAGACAATGTGAAAACATAAGAATGGATCCAAAATGGAGGGCAGGCAACTCAGGACGTTTTCTGGATTTCTGTTATGCCAGTTATGGTCTGGTCTGTGAATCATTAGCACCAATTTCACCTGGATGCTTGCAAAGGTTCATTGTTAAAGTTCATAGTAGGTGGGCTGCCATTCCTAGGTACCTGATCTCAGAAGGGCTCTGCTTTTTAACACAGTATTCTTGCCATCTTGAAATTCTTTTTCTTTATTTCATTGAAGATAGATTCTTTTTAAATATAATATAATCTGATCACGGTGCTGATTTCTACTCTGGCTCCTTCCTACCTCCCTTCTCATCCAGATGTATTCCCTTTCTGTCTCTCATTAGAAAAGAATAGGATTCTAAGGGATAACAATAAAATATAACAAAATAAATTATAAAGATTAACAAAAACTATCACATTGGAGTTGGCAAGACAAGCAAACAGAAGGAAAAAAGCCCAAGAGAAGGCACAAGGTTTGGAGACTTGTTTGAACATTCAGGAACCCCATAAAAACACTAAACTGGTACAGAGCGGTGCAGGCCCTGTGCATGCTCTCTCAGTCTCTGAGGTCATATGAGCTTTGCTCATGTTGATTAGTGGCCTTGTTTCCTTGGTGTCCTCCCATCCCTCTGGCTTTTATACTCTTTCTACTCCCTCTTCTGTAGGTTTTCCAGAGCTTTGGGGGAGGGGTTTAATGGATAAATTCCATTTAGTCTTGAATATTTCAAGGCCTCTTACTCTCTGTATAACGTCTGATGATGGGTCTCTGTATTTGCCATCTTGAAATTCTTAACTTTTGAGAAAAGGTCTCTAAATTTTAGTTTTCACTGGACTCTAACAAATGATATGCTTGTTGTTTTGTAGACTCCTTTTTTGAAAAACATAATTTTACTTTTAATTGTGTGTATAGTGTGTCTGGGTGGGTATATGCTTGAGTGTAAATGTCCAAGGAAGTCAGAAAAGTGATCAGATTCCCTGGAGTTAGAGTTCCTGGTGGTTTAAACATTCAGCATTTGTTCTAGGACCAAATTTGGGTTCTCTGGAAGATCAGTATACAATCTTAACGGCTGAGATGAGCCATGTCTTCAGTCTCTTCCTCTATCTTTGTAGGCTCCCAGGCTGTTCAAGAAAGGAAGCATTATAAAGAGCCACATGTTACCAAAGTCCTCAAGTGATGGGCATGTTCTCTAAATGTAACCCATATGATTTCAATAATAAGGAGTTTAAAAGGAAAAGAAAATTAACAGCTGGTGTATGGTGAACTTCTCTGAAGCAGCTGCATCTATATTAAAGTTTCTGCCGATTATTGGACCTCGGTTGACTAGAGCATCAAGATTGTTCAGGGAGGGAATAATATAGGTTAAAGGACAAACTTATTTTGGCCTTTATCTGACCTAATATTGCCATGAATAAATATTGTCTTGATAAAATTCTAGAACCGTAGCCTCAAGCTTGATACTGATAGCCTCTACTCACCCTAAGGCAAGAAGGTGAAAATGACAACATCTAAGTTCTATAGATTTCTCTACCTTGCTGAATCTTGCATGCTGGCTTAATTTCCCAAATGCTGTATTTTGTGAACATACTGATTCCTACCTCTTTTTTCCTGTCACTATAGCACTATAGAAGTGGATGTAACCTTCTTTGGAAGTGCCATTCAGAGTGATTTGAATACAAGTTCCTTCATATCTATCGGCCCTTATATCTGCCTCAGGGAAAATAATTTCTAATTCTCTTAATTCATAGTTACCACTTTATGTTGACAGAAGCATTTTTTTTTTTTTGGTATTGTGACACATGAATCATTCACACGTTTTATCTCCCTTGAATCAGTAAAGGATTTATGTCACTTTTCCATCACTGTCGAAGTATATAACAGAAGTCAACATAATAAGGCAAAAGGTTTATTGTAGCTCAATTTGAAGGTTCCACCTCATGAATGGAGAGACTCATTGCATCTAGGCCTGTAGTGAGAGATGGTAAATCATGACTAAGATTCCATGCTTAATAAGCAAGGGTACTGACTCCAGTGCCAGGAAGTGAATAAGAGAAAGAGAAAGAGCAGGGGCTGGGGCTGGGGCTAGGGTACCACTTCCTACTTCTGTCCTTAGACAGACCCCTAATAAAAATCACTCCCAACCAGGCACGATTCTTCATCTCTTAATGTTTTAACATCTTCCAGTAGCATCAAGTTGAGGATCCTGTTAATTGAATTTTGACACTGTCTCCCCTTGGTTTCACTAAGAATAAACCGGTAAGAGGCCTATTTTGTTATCATCTGCTGTACAGAATGCCAGCAGATCTGTAAAGAGACTGCTGTGTTTTGGATATAGACGATGTCTCAAGAGATCATGCCTTTGTTTCTCAGCCTGATGCTGTTGGAAGTTGTGAACATGTCAAATGATGGAATCTGGAAAGGGAGTACATGTGCATTTTGGATTCTGCCAGACTTTGCCTGAGTTGCTTTCTGAGGTTCATCATTTTATAATGAAAACATGATAGTAAACAAGACATCCCCCTGTCCCAAGATCTCTGAGTTCTATTGACTATCAGGGCAGAGGGCTTCCTGGGAACTCTGGGATTTCTAGCTGTTTGTTCAGAAGTGCTGGTGGCCTCTGAACCACTCATGAATGGCTGTCACCTACAAAAACGGCAGTCTCATTAAGAACTTGTGGGATCCACACTAAATAGAGGCAGCTAGTATGATGTTTCACTACAGGCTACCAGTGGGTTGCGAGTGAGTTACACAGGAAGAAAGGTGATGAGATGTTGACATTTAGTGTCATCCACTTAGATCCATCCTTGTCACACAGATGTACACATTTAAGTCAGTGAGACCACAGAAAATTCTGAAAACTGCCTATTACAGCCTGATGTGTAACTCAAGGTAAAAGCCCTCCTATTTTGCAGCAGCATGAGATAGTGAATTCAGAGGAATCTAAGTTCAAAATACTTCCTGAACCTCTTCTTTGTCTTTTAAACTTTCTATGTGAAACTCCTTTCATCTGAGGAATTTTGCTTCATCCAAGTATATAGATATGTAAATGGGCTCACAGTTCAAACACTTACTGAAAGAAAACCTTAAGAAACTAATTTTGAGCAGTGGTGGCATGTGCCTTTAATCTCAGAACTTAGAATGCAGATGCAGGTGGATCTCTGTGAGTTCAAGGACCATCCTTTTATCCAGAATGAATTCTTTGATAGCCAGATATGTTATACAGAAAAACACTGTCTCAAAACCCAAACCAAACCAATAAAATAAAATATATTTTGGAATTATTCTTTGGTACAAATTTAATTTGCCCTTTGTTAAAAATTAAAATAAATCTGTATACTAATGAGATAGATGCACTTATCTGCCCTTAAAGAATTAAATCTTTTTTTGGATATTTGATAGAATCTGATGCAGAACATTTTAAGAGTTGGTCAATATTTTTAATTTTTTGTCAGCATTGATTTTTAGGCCATTTCATAAAATTTCAGAAATTCTCTTCTAATTCCAAGCAAAATGCTTTTAGTGATTGTGTGTGTGTGTGTGTGTGTGTGTGTGTGTGTGTTTATTTCAAGTCAGTAACTCAAATATCAAGGTTTAAAATCAAACACTCTAGGATAATAAAATACAAAGAGATGTGAATTTTATACTTACAAACTGGAGAATGATGGTAAGAAAATAGTAAAATCTTTGTGTTCTGTAAACAAAACAATGTTGTTTCTGTAAGAGAAGGAAACTGTGTGTACAGTAAAAACACATCCATGACATACAGTGAGTGGTATTGAGTCTGGATGAGGGCTTGTAAGCAGTATTCAGTGTCCTTGTGTGGCATGACAGAATGATGGCATGCCTGGCAAAGTGTGCATCTAATAGGTTCAAACCTAGGGTGCAAGGAAGTTGTGTGATCGACACAGGACAGCAATATTTGAAATACCATGGGTACATTATACCTTTGGTTTTGAATTAATTTTTGCTAGTTATCTGTTCAGAAACTTTTTATCGCCAAATCTTTCATAGTGCTGACACTAAGTTACATCACCCCATGTTGGGCAGAAACCTACAATTTAGGAAGCTGGGGTTTAGATTCGCACACGACATTTAATTTCTCAAGTAGTGGTTTTCATAAGGTTTGTGAATAGTAACAGAAACCCAATGAATTGTAGCTGCCATGGCAAGTCTGAAAAACTGTTTTCCTAATAATATGCATTAATGTTAGGCAATTTATTTCCTGTCTTATTTTCAAGAATTTAAAGAAGCATATTATAGGACTGGGAAGATAGATAGCTCATTCAGCAATAGCTTGCCTTTACAAATATTAGAACCCAAGTTCAGTACCTGTAATCTACATAATATGTTAGTGTGTGGTGGCCTATGCTTGTAATCACAGCACTAGGAATGCAGAATTTAGGTTTCTGCGACTTTCTGGTTAGTTAGCTTAGCCAAATTAGTGAGGTACAGGCCAATGAGACCAATGATCCTGTCTCAAACATAAAAATTATATGTAGCTCCAAAGGAATGGGACTTTAGGTTGTCCACACATGCACATGCATACCCTGGACACACATCCACCTGAACAGGAATGAATATGTATATTAAATATATAAAATTGTATATATACATATAGATGTTTATCTATATGTGTGTGTATACATATATACATATATATATATATATATATATATATATATATATATACTTATGAATACGTGTTTGCTTATTTATATTCCACTGGGCACTGATAAATAAAATATAGGTGTTTGTGGAGAAAAATAGGAATTCTGTAAAATTTCATCACCTGTATGATGGGAGATGTCAGTCAGTAAATATGTTTCTCATACTGGTTAATGGATAAAGCACTGTTGGCCAATAGGAAAGCAAGATAGGGGGGATTAGGAGACAAGGAGGATTGGAGGAAGTAGCAGGGAGGAGTCAGCATGGAGAGACTGGAGAGACACCGGCACCACTCTCTGGTAAGATGAGACCACGTGGAAATACTTAGATTAATAGAAATGGGTTAATAATTAAGACAGAGCTAGCCGATAAGAAATTAGTACCTGGCCAACAGCATTATATCAAATACAGAGTCTCTAGTGTTAACTGGGGCTGGTGCCGCGGTGGGTCCAGGCCGGCAGGGAAAAACTACTCGCAACACCTGTATTTTAATGACATAAGACACATAATGTTTTCTATCTGCAGACATTTTTTGAATTAAAATAATTGATGTCTATCATCTTTTAAATGTGTCTATGATATTCCACCATTACAACCTTATAAATTGTTAAGCCAACTCTTCTGATATATGTGAGCCTAATTTTTGAAAATAAAGCTGTGATATCCCTGACACTATGCCTTGGAAAAGGAACCCTTATTTGTTTTTAAGGAAACATTGGTATAACCATATTTCTTAATCAAAGGATATTTACTCTCTTCTTTCTCCTTACAAATACCTCCTTTCTCTTTCTCACTTTTTGACCCTTGTAAAAATAAGTTCAATCTTTGTAAAGATATTCAATTTGAAAATAAACAAACAAAAATAAAAATTTTCTTCAAATAAGGTCAATTAAACACCCCCAACACACAGACAACACACCCACACAGCTTTACTTTTCTTAGGTTGACCAATGCATCAGGATCTGTAACATCTACTATATCTTTTGTTATTGCTTGTTTTTTATTTTATTTTTATTTACAGACAAATGGATTTCTTTTGTGCCTTCTATTTTTCACACAGGGGTAAAGTTTAGAATACAGTTTTTTTGTTTTTGTTTGTTTGTTTGATATAAGCAGTTTCATTTATTTCAAATTTATACTTGGAAATTCAAATACATTTGTGTTAGCTTTTGATTAAGAAAGAAAATTAAAGATAGTCTATAATCATTATTTAAATTACAATTTCTATGTTTAAAACCATTTTTAGAAGAGAATTTTGCTGTTAAAGAAAGAACTGTACTGTTAATCTATACACATTTGTTTTCTAATGCACATAACAACTTTATAGTGATTTTAAAAGTCCACTTTTGATGCGAAGGTATTGATTATTATTAATGACTTCAGGAACATGAAAACTTTGGCAGGCTAATAACAAGGCAAAATCAAAATAATGGTTTAAAACACTGGCTTGCCACTTAGAAATGAAGCAACCTGTGGGTTATCTTTTCTGAGACTCAAGTCAGATAAGTATGTCAAATGCAAACTCATTACCTACTTGTAAGTCACTTTATCTGCTGTGTGCTAATCACTGAAGAATGCTTTCTATGTTCAACTCTTAAGTTTTTGAGAATTTTGTAGTTAATGTAGGATATTTCTTCTATCCACTCTTGTTTTCTCTCTCTCTCCTTTCTTTCTGTGTGTTTTATACTAATATTAACCAAACATTCTGTTTGTTTTTGTTCTTTGAGGCAAGGCCTCACTCTGTAATTCTGGTTGTCAAGGAATTCACTACGTAGTCCAGGCTAGCCTCAAACTCACAGCGATCTGCCTGCCTCTGCCTCCTGATTGCTGGAATCAGAGATGAGTGCCCCCTTCTCCAACCCTTCTCCAAATAACCAAACATTCTAAAATACTATTTGTATAAAGATAGCCAAATAGATATACAGTTCTAAATAAGCAATAAAACAACAAAATCACTACCCACATATAAAAATGAAGTCAGTAGTACTTCAAAGTCCTGAATGGACTTCTTGCTTCACTAAATAATTAATTACAATCCTTCAATTTATTTTACATTTAAAAATATTTTTTTATAGTTTACTACATATACTATTTATAAAAATCAAAAAATATTGAGTTATGCTGAATGCATTTCTGTCTAATTTGCTTTCAAAAAATGAATTTTGCTTTGAATTTCTGAGACTGGCCACGTAGTTGGAATACACTCACTTTTTATGTTTATTTGCATTCTACTCTAGGAATATATGCAATTCATTTTTGTGTTTCCTTAGGTATCTCTAGCTGTTTGCTTCTGCTTTTGTGACACTGGAGATGAAAGCTGAGGCCTTGCTTTCCCTGGCCAATACTCTAGCACTCAGTTGCATCATGGCTCTCTCCCATTTTGCATATGTCTTTTGGTACCCACATGACAGAATATTTGGGAATTCTTAGATCCTAGACTATATATATATATATATATATATATATATATATGTATGTATGTATGTATGTATTATTATTATTATTATTATTATTATTTCTCAGTCTCTTTACACTAAAATTGAGATTTTTCCAATGTTTGACCATTTGGTGACTGTACTGTGCTGTTCCTACATGCTTTTAACTTTCATGTCCTCCCTAATGCAAATGTTTAACACAATTTCTAATGTTAATGGCCATTTTTCTCCTCTGTGAAATGCTATGCAATCCCTTTGACAATTTTAATTTGATTGTCCTTTTCTGAAATTCCATAAATCTTTTCATGTTTTCTGTACTAGTCTTACATCCAATATTGCAAATGCCTGAAAAGATCAGATACCCATACCCAGCTTGTCTCTTCATTTCCTTTACAAATTATTGCATGTTTTTAAAAGAGCATGTCCAGTCCACATGGATAAAACTTAGTGCATGATGAGACTTTGGGGATCTATCTCATTTCTTTTGCATGAAAATTTAACTTCTAAATTTGTTTATTTAGATGTTCATTCTTCAGCAATTGGCAGTGTCAGTTCTGGCATGTCAGCTTCCATTTATTTGTAAATGGATCACTCTCTGGACTCTCATTGGATTCCATTTGTCTATTGATGTATCATCATTTATACATCTTGATATCTAGTAGGCAAAGTCCCATCAAATTATTTTATTAATTCAGAAGTCTCTTGTCTATTTTCAGACCTTTGCTTAACCATAAACTTTAGAAGCACATCTAAGAAAGAAAAATAACCTAATGGGATTTTGGTCCGAGTTAAAGTGTGGGGGAACCAACACTCATGCAATCCAAAGTCAGGTTCTAAAAAAAGTAGAAAGTCTTTGCATTTATTTATGCTTGCTTTAATGTCTTTAAACCAATATCTGTGGCATTTTCATAAACAAATCCACATATTTAATTGGTTTTACACCAGGAAATTTTTGCCTTTGATCTCAGCCCAAAGGAAGACTTGTGCCAGGAGTAATTTTGGTTGTCCCACTATTATACCTTTTTAAAAATAACACAACTTATGGGTTTGAGAAGTAAGTTTTTAATGGGGCCTCTAACAGTGGAAGTGAGTATAGCTCTGACTTTTTGCCTGCTCTTGGGACTCGTTCCCTCCGATTGATTTTCCTTGCGCAGCCTCAGTATGAGGACTTTAGACTTTACCTATTGTATCTTGTATTGTGTCATGTTTTGCTGTCCTCTCTTGGATGTCTGCTCTTTTCTGAAGAGCAGAGTGAGGAGGAGTGGCTCTGGGGAGAGGGAAGTTCAGGGAAGGACACCTGGGTGGGTGGAAGGAAGACTCTGGCTAGGATGTATTGTATGAGAGCAGAATCTATTTTTAATAAATGAGTAAATTTAAAAAAGAATTAGTTGTTATTATAAGCAAAACAAACAAACAAACAAAACAAACCAAACCAAACAAAAAAAAAAAACTTGGCAAATTTTAAACTATTTAAAATGCTCTTGGTTTTTCACTATTATTTTGAATTTTCCATGTAGCAACATCATTCTTTGGTCGAAGTTTATTTTATCACATTTTCTCCCTTTCATTTCCCCTCTCGCCTCTCTTCTCCTCTTATTCTCCTCTTCTCCCCTCACCTTCCCTTTCCCTTCTTTCTCCTCTCCCTCCTCTCCCCTCCTCTCTCTTTCCCTTTCCTTCCCTTCTCTCCTTTCCTCTTTGTAGTTGGGCTGCTATCTAGCTCCCAAATAAAGAACCACAAACTTTATTATGAGTACTTATGCTTGTCTCACTAGCTCTTTATAACTTAATTTAACCTGTTTCTATTCACCTATGTTTTTTGCCTTGAGTTTTTTTTTTAACATTTCTTTCATTCTGTAGGTTCTACATTCCTGCTTCCTCCATGTCTGTCTATCTGGCTCCTTGTGTCTCCCTGGCATCTCTTTTCTTTATTTCCCAGAGTCTAAATTCCTTCTTCTACTTACTCTCTCTGTCCAGGAATCCTGCCTATACTTTTTACTTGGCTGTTGGCTATTCAGCTTTTTATTAGACCATTTAGGTACCTTAGGCAAGCAACTTAAAACAGCAACACATCTTTACATAATTATTCAAATACAAGATGTCTTTGCATGGTTAAACAAATATTCAAAAACACAATTTTTCTTTCTCTTGGATTGTCAATGCTAAGGTGAAATGAAAATAGGAATTTCTTTTATAGTCATAGTTTAAAAGTCAATACTTTTTACAATTTACCATTGAACATAGTACATTGTTGATGATAATAAAAAAGCTAACTTATTATTCTAACTGGAATTCATATAGGCATTTTAGAAAAAGATGCTGGTTATTTTATTGAAGTATATCTTTTTCTATTGATAGAATCATACAAGTTTTATATTCTTAGTCTGTTAATATTGTAAATAGCATTACCTATTTTTCTGATTATAGATTACTCTAGAATTCCTCTGGAAAGCATTTGAAGCCATGCAGTTTACTAAACCAACATCTTCATTATGTTCTTAATATATTTTCTTAGACCTTCTAGTCTATAGTTGTCAGTGAATTTGTCATATAATTTTCTTTTCTCATACTATCCTGACCTGTTTTAAGTATCATGTTAAAGACATTG
Source organism: Phodopus roborovskii (assembly GCF_943737965.1). Taxonomy (NCBI): domain Eukaryota; kingdom Metazoa; phylum Chordata; class Mammalia; order Rodentia; family Cricetidae; genus Phodopus; species Phodopus roborovskii. The sequence goes on along the minus strand of NW_026126517.1, from coordinate 13,183,309 downwards.
TCATAAAGTATTCAGGTACTACTTTTTTCCTTTTCTAGTAAAAATGAAATAAAATTGAAATTATTACTTTCTAATATTTTGACAGACCTATTTGCAAAAGTCTGACTATCGTATTTTGGAGGGGAAGACTTTAAACTATCAATTTAATTATACAAATTCTTTTAGAATATTCATGGTCATCATTTTCTTATCGAGTAAATTATGCATTTCTTTTACAAGGTGACTGTCCATATTATTTAAATTCCTAAATTAGTTTACATAAAGATTAGGCTCCCTGGCGTACAAAAGGACTTTGGGAGCACATTCCCCACGGAGGGATACTCCCATAACCTAGAGGAGGAGTCCCTACTCCAAATGACTTGACAGATTTTGTTGACCCTTCCTGGAAGGCACCACCTTCATTGTGGAGTGGGAGGAGTGAATGGGATGGGAGGGAGGGAGAGAGGGAGAGGGAACTTGGATCGATATGTAAAATAAGAAAAGAATTTTAGAAAGATTACGATTATGTAATTTAATAGCTATTGTATGTTCTGTTCTATTCCTAATATTTTTGTACCTTCTGTCCTATTTTGTGGTGAGTCAGTGATTGATGACTTTTTCAATCATGTAAATAAGGTTGCTTTTGGCATTTATATCTTTTTGCCCCTAGTTATCAATTTCTTCTATTCTTCCTTTCCCTGTGAATGTGTTGTGTTTGTGTGTGTGTGTGTGTGTGTGTGCTCACGCGTGTGCATGCACGTGCACGAGCATGCAAGTGCAGAGATAGATGTTAATGACTTATACACACACACACACACACACACACACACACACACACACACCATTCCATCAGTAACTCTGGAGCTCATCAATTGGCTAGACTGACTGACTAGTGATCTCCAGGGATCTTCTCTCTTTCCTGCACTCAAATTCTGGGCATCTACCTGCATACTCCATGAGTGCTATGGATCTGAATCAGGTTCTTATGTTTGCATAGATAACCATTTACTGCATCTCCCCAGGCTCACTTCCATTTGATGAGCTTTTCTAACTTATAAACTAGAATGTTTGACTCATTTCACTTTTAACACTTCCATTCTGTGATGACAACTGTCATGTTGTGAGTTGTCCTCTGGACAGGTAACTGACTCTCCAGTTCAAAGTCCACTAAGCATCTGAGGTAACCAGACATTTCCTAGAAGTGGATCCTTTAGCCCAAGCTGTCAGATGACTATAACCCAGACTTCTTAACTGCAACCTCAAAAGACATCAAGAGCCAGAGTCACACAACAAATCTACTTCTAAACTCATGACCCAGAGAATGTAAACTACTAAACAATTGTTTCCAGCTTAGTGTTTTTGCAGTTCTAATTATAGATAACTGATAAAGATATTTCATATATACATGTGTATGTTAATATATAATATATTAAAATATATAATATGAATAATATATGAAAATATATCTCTAAGTTGTTTTAACCTCAACTACCAGTTTACAAGCTATGTAAATTATTAACATTCTTATTACTTACTTGATATCACACATAATTAAATTCACAAAATTTATGAGACTGACGCGCTACCTACTGTGCTAACGAGGCTCCTTAAACTCACAAAATTTATAACTCACAGACCGATACAATGAATTTAAAGTAATCTCTGGTCTCTCTTAACTGGTACTAATTCCAGGTATGTATTCTGTTGACACATTTTGAAGCCACATATTTATAAACTCTAAGCAATATTATACTATTAATCAATGTTTCTTTGCTAAGTACCACCTCTTTTACTTCAAGTATTCTATCTGGGCAAATGTAAAATCCTTTTAGATCAAAGACCTTAGGAATGCCTCTATATTTTCAGTATATGCTCTCAGTTTGGCTTATCTCAAAACACTATTTGAAAGTTGCTTTAAATTTTATTATAATGTATGATATATACATCAAATAAAAGAATCAGAACTTCCCAATGTGGATAAAATGTAAGTAATGAACATATTTGTGTAATAAAAATTAAGGAATTATTAAATTTGGGGTATTTCTTTACATGCATCATTTAAATTAACAGGCTAAAATTGACACTTGTCCTCCATTCTACTACTATAAACTAGCTTTGACATGTGTGAACTCTACACAATAGAATTCTGTGGTATAGAAATTTTTAATGCCAGGGTTCTATTGTTCAAAAATTCATTTGTGACACTTTTTATATTGTTTCATATGAATGTAGTTTGTTTTCATGGATTTAGAACATTTCATTACTTTTCTACTTGACTATCAATAAATAGGTAATTTGGTATGTCTTTATTGCAAACATGTTACCATGAAATTTCTTGTATATTTATAACCTGGCTTCTCTATATTCATATCCTCAGTTCTAATATGTAATTCAAACATTTCCCAAGTTCTTACACCAATGATCTATTTCATCTCCAAGTAAAGGAGATATGATTAGTCCACACCCTTGAATATGGAATCATTGCCTTTTGTGTTTTAGACATTTTATAGCTTGTGCAGTCATGTGGTTTAAATGCCATTTCATTGGATAGCAGAATTGAATTTGTTTTATATTTCCATCATCTATTTTAAGATTCCCAGGTCTATTCAATTTTGGCCCCAGTTGTTTTCTCTTTTAGTTGTCCTTAATTTTATATTGGCATAAAGGAATCTTTGAAATGTTATTATTGAAAATCCTATAGATACCTTTCCTATTCCATGACTTACCTTCCCATGCAAATGTGTGGGTGAGTGTGGAGTCAGTGTGTGTGGAGTGCATGTGTGAGTGCACACACACAGACAGAGAGAGAAAGAGACAGAGACAGAGAGAGAGAGAGAGAGAGAGAGAGAGAGAGAGAGAGAGAGAGAGAATAAGAGAGCATGTGTTGCTTTGCTGAGGATTAAACCTAGAGCCTCAACTGCATTTTTGTAGACAACATTTCCTGGTTTTAAAACACTATTTTTAATGAAATAAAGATTTATTTTCTTTATGAAGATTTTACATTTTAATTAGTGTGTATGTTTATAAACTTATATGTTAGTATATGTGTGTGAGTACAGGTGTCTCTGGAGGCCAAAAAACTGGGACAGATCCCTTGGAACTGGAGTTCCAGGCAGCTTTGAGCTGGCCAATATGGGCTCTGGGAATTGAGCTCAGGTCAATTGCAAAAGCAGTACACACGTTTGGCCACTGATCCATCTCTCCAGACTTAACTATTTAACTTCTGAGGCAATGTGCATTGCAGGTTGGCTTTCAACTCCTTAGAGCTGGGATAGCAGATGAGTGACACCACTCTTGGCTAAATTTCCTAGGTTTAATGTGGTATCTTACTGCAATTATATTCCCTGTGGTTGATAATTACAGGCATTGTTAGAGAAGTCTTTGCCTATCTCAGTGTCTTGAAGACATCCTTTTATGCTATTTTCTAGAAGTTATACTTTTTAAAATTTCTTGTAGTATGATAGAGTACACAGTGAGAGATTGAGTCAAAGATTCATTTGTTCATATGAGTTCTTCTACTATTAAAGTGTTCTTTTAATAATTAATGTGAAATGAATTTTCTCAAGTTCCTTTCTACCTCTATAAAATGACTAAGTTTCCTTCTACACATTGAGTCACAATAATTGATTTTGAAATTCAACCAACATCTGTTATTGTTCTAACCACTTATGTGCAAATATATTTCATGTCTGCTTGAACATGTTTTAATTCTTCATTTATGTCTTTCTTAATCTCATTCAGTAATGTTTTATAGTTTGTGATAGAGTCTTGAACATCTTTTATTAGATGTACTTGAATTTTATACTATTATAAACGGTTTGATCTATTTAAAATTTTCATTTACTTTGGTTAGTAACTGTACTAAAAATAAAACAGATTTTTTTGTTTATCTTACCCAGATATTTTTATTCCATAAATGTACTATTAATTATATTAGTTTACATATAGTCTTTTTAAAAACATAATCATACTATGTCTGGATATTCACAGTTTTATTTCTCTGTTTCAATGTTGTTCTGTTTTCTTTCCATTCCTTGTTATTGCATTTGCTAGGACCAACAGATCAGTGCTGAGTAACTAGCACAATGAACTATTGTTTCCTTCAAATTCCAGGGAGGGAGCATTTCAACATTCCACAAAGGAATATTTGCTTTTAGCATTTTTAAAATGTATTATTTATCGGGAAAGGGACATTTCCTTCTACTATTAAATTATAGTGTTCTTTTAATAATTAATGGGGGCTGAATTTTTTCAAGTTCCTTTCTATTCTATAAAATGACTAAGTTTCCTTCTATACATTGAATAATTATACTTGATTTTAGATTCAACCAACATTGCAAACCTAGACTACTTGATCCATGATATATCAGGTGTTATTGAAATCTATTTGCTAACATTTTATTATTTAGTTTTGCAATCATCTTTATGAAAGAGATTAGCATTAATTTTCCTCATATTATTTTTGATCATGATTTGTAATCCAGAAATATGTTGCTTTAAAAAATGAATTTTGAATTAATATCTTCTTTTCTATTCTCTGGAAGAATTTTTGCCATGCTGGTGAGGTTTCTTTCTTCAATAATTTAGAAGTTGCTTATGAAGTCACCAGTCATAGGGAAATCTATATTTAAATGATCACTTTATACTTAAGTAATGTCCCTCTTTTCTGGGATGGATGCTGTTCTGAAAGGACATACCCAAATAATGCAGCAGTGGCCTGAATTTTGGGGAAGACACCAACCACTTTCTAATTGGGTTTAAGGGCAACTCCCCAATATAAAATGCATATCTGTCACCATTATCAGCAGACAGACCACAGACTCCCAGGTGAAAATCTACTATTACTGTGTTGCTAAAATGACTTTTCATTATACCTACAGATTAAGACAGCCCTCCACCCTCATCAGAGAAATGTCTATTTGCAGTAGATGGCGGTTAGCATAGATACTCACAGCTGGTCAAGACTCTTGAAAATAAGGGACTGCCAAATATTCAGTCTTAAATGTTCCATACATATGACATCCTCATCTCCCAAGGCTGTGGGATCATCACAGAAAAAGGGCAGAAAGAGTGGAATGTCCAGAGATAGTAAATGACTCCAAAAAGCTGTGTCTTCTGGGCACAGCAGGGCGTTGCACATGTGAACTCCCAGTGATTATGCAGCATTCTTAAGTCCCACAAAAACCCAAATCCGATGAATTCCGAGTGTGGAGAGGAGAGGTGGGCATAAAGTTCTGCCCCTCATGAAGCAACTATTAGCAATTCTTCTGTGTTGGGAGACACGTCATTATTGTAGCCCACAGTATTCATAGCTGAGTAAAAACCATGATTATTTTTTCTCTTTGTAGCAGGCAAAGTTTCTTCTAGCAAGCTATCTAAGAAGAATAAATCTTTCATTTGAGTACCAAGTAGAGTTTTCTGCATTCTCCCGCTCAAGTATGTGCTATCCTAGCTATGCCACTTTTGGACACGAACCCCAAAGACTACATTCTATTGCAGAGACACTTGCCCATTCATGTTCTCTATTCACAATAACCAGGAAATGGAACAAGCCTGGATGTCTATCAGTTGATGCAAGGATAATCAAAATGTGGTATATTCGCACAATTAAATATCACAGCCAATAAGAAAAAATGGTATTTGCACTTAAAAGGATGGTGCTGAAAGCAGTTATTCTGAGTGACACAATCTGGATTCAGAAAGAGAAATGTTTCATGTTTTCTCTCATTTTTGAATGTTAGCTTTGAATCTTTAGTTATATGTATTTAATTGGGAACAGTCATAGAGGTCAGGAAATTTATGGGGCGGTGGGCATGAGTGCAGGTTTCCAAGGTAGGGAAGGTGTAATTCACTGGTATAATGGATTAAAAGGGAATTATGTACATGGAAGGGAGGAATCCTGGTGAGTAAGGGAGAAGGCAAGGTAGATGAAGGGAACTGGGATGGATAAATAAGGCCTTATTTATGCTTTGCATGATAAACTGAAATTTATTGAGAGAGTTAGAATTTGACCAGCTTCTACATGTACTTGAAAAGAAAGCATATTCTAAATGAAGCCTAGTCTTTCAATTGAATTTAGTCTAATTTACATTTAATGAAATTGTTAATGTAGCTAAGTGAACATTGGCCATTTTGCTAGTTATTTTATTTTGGTACTATGTTTTTCCCCTCATTTTCCATGATTTTCAGTTAATAAGATATCTGCATGTGCTATGTGATTTTTCTATGTTTGGTTGTATGTATAGTTCATTTTATTTTCATTGGTGACTAGAGAGATGGCAACATGATTACTATAAATTTAATAGAATTTAAAGAGAAAATCATTTGACAATTTGATAGTGTATAAACCATGAATAGAATACCTTAGTTCCAGTAAACCTCTTCTATCTTTATATGTTATCAGTATTTTGTATTTTAATTCTGTGTACAGTTTTAGACTATTCAAAATGGTGTTGTAGGGATGTAATAAATCATGCTGGTAATCTCAGATCTCAGAGGGAGGTACAGGAGAACTGTCTAAAAGTTTGAGGCCAGCTTTGTTAACATAGCAAGATTTTTGAGATTATGCTTTAATTACATTTCTCCGTTTCCTTTTTTCCCTTCAAATCCTCCCACATACAGCCACTCTACTCCCTAGTCTCCTTCAAAGTCATGGCTTCTTTTTTTGTTGTTGTTACTAAATTTTAGTGTGTGTGTGTGTGTGTGTGTGTGTGTGTGTGTGTGTGTGTGTGTGTATTCTAAATATGACCTTTCAGTCTGTGTATTGTTACCTGCAAGTATGTTTTCAAGGCTGGCCATTTGACACTAGACAACCAGTTGGTGTGCTCTTTCCAAGGGAAGACTTCTTTTGGGCCTAAAAAGGACCAGACACCAAGCGTAGTAGAACTTCCTGAGCCTGGCTAAAGTTTGGCGATCTCTCTTTGGCCTATCACTTCCCCATAGGAGTGACTCAGCAAAACTGCCTCTGTCTAGCTACTGCTGAATCTTAATTTGCCTCAATACCTCATCTTATCCCAAGGTTCACACCCCTGCCCCCAACATTATATAAGTACCTGCCTATTACAATACAATGAGCTCCTGCTTTGACAAGGCTCCTGATTCAGTATGGTTCTCTCTGGTGACTAGGAGAGGGATCTGGATCCTGCTCAGATGACTAGAAGAGGGTCCTCTCCAACCTGCTCAGTCCCAAGGAGGGACCAACTCCTCCACAGCCTTACCTGCCGGAGAACCATCAGGCTACCTCTTCCATTCCCAGATTTCCTTAGTTACCTTTGTGTAGGGTTGAGGGCTCATAGGCTTTGCTCCATTCAGTTTGGCATGTTCATAGGTGCCATCTTTGTTCAGCTCACATTTGGACACTAAGCACATTTATTATCCATGAAACAATTTGAGACCCAATGTTTGGACTCTTTGCAGGCCTGTTTCTGTGCTACACATTTCTGCTGTCTCCTGCTCAGGGCTCTTTGTTTTTTTTTTTTTTTTTTTTTTTTTTCCATGAGTTGGGCACATTTATTATGAGCTCATGCTCTCTGGAACTCTATCTGTGGGAAGCTTCAGATGGCTAAGTTAAATCTGTTCTCTTTCAGGCAGAATTTTAATCTGCTTCTGATGGAGACCCTGGGTTCCTACCAACCTGGCACCCCATGCTGCCCACACAGCAGACCCCTTAAATACATCAAGATTCTGCATTTGCCCTGAGGCAGGAAGCTAGCTTCAATCCTTATTTGATACTCTGAAGTCTTTTTTATTCCAGTTTTAGACTTTTGAGTATTTTCTTTGTTTTATTGCCAACTCAAGGATGAGTTAAGTGTATTTTAACCTGTTCTTGTAAAGTTTAAAAATACAGAGACTCATGTCCTTCCACAAACAGTTAAGAAAACTCATGGGACTCTAGCCCCACATAGCTCCAATCAAGTATAAGCCACAAACCCTCTTCTTTCTGTTGAGCTATTACCCTGACCTTCAGAAAGCACATTCATAGTCTTTTACATAGTTTAACTATCCAAGTGCATGTGCAGAGGCATTAAAATACAGTTGTCTTTTACTTACATTTATCTATTAGAAGAAAATTTCTCCATAGAATTTACTGATTGCCTATTCCTAGTGATGACCAGTATTATCTTTTGTGCTCCATATGCCCTACAAGTATTTAGAATGGCTCAGTAGTTCATTAGATTTCAGCTCTGACATTTTGGCAGTTTTGCAGGTGGTAAATGTTGTCCAGTCACCCCTCCCACCATGGCCACACAATGTGTGGTCCCTTGTCATTAGACAATCATAGCATGTGTTGATGCTCATTGCATTGATCCAGCCATTAACTGGGGGCTACAGATGGCAAAATTTTATTCTTTCTTCTGGATTTATGACTCTGAATACAGTTTGGCTGAATCCAGTTCATTCCTGCTTGATCCAGAAAGCCCCATTCCTCTCTCTCCAAACCCTGTTGTCTTAGAGAATCTCCAAGAAAGAAAATGCACCAAAAATCCCAGTGCCACATTCTTGGTGACTGCGGCACCTCCTCCCCTGCAGTTGCCAGCAGCCCAGGTCCCTGCCTAAGTGCTCAGCTATTGACCATACTTGAGCACAAACTCAGTTTATGGCAGATATGCCATCACTCCTCACCTGCAGGCTATTTAAGCTCCTTGCTTTAGTTTGACCAGTGACTTCTTCTGCCTCCATCTCTGGGACTAGAGAACTCACCCAGGAGTTGCTTAAACCTGTTCTTTACTTTTTCAATTCAGCTTGATCTAGTTTACTGCTTTGACAGAGATACCTATTATTGTTATATAGAAAATATATGAAATACTTTTATGAAGATAGATTTTTTTTCAATCAGTTAACAGTTTACCCAATGGGAATTCAGTTTTGATTTATTTAACCCTAACCATATATGCATATGAATGTATGTATGTATATGTATTACTTCCTGTAATCAATTTTTTTCCTTGTTTTACCCATAGGTGATTAAACACACACACACACACACACACACACACACACACACACACACACACCACAAATGATTCAGTTGTAAAAGTATATAGTTAAGACAATTTTTAAGTAATTTGATAAACCCACATTCATTAAAAATAGTCTTCTTACTGAACCCCAAATGGCCCCATCTTGGCCTTCAAGGACCCTATCAAGATGTCTCCTAAGCTTTTCTAAGACCTTTGAAATCCTAGGTTCAACTTGTACATTGCTTTCCACATACACAGAATCAAATATTTATTTTAAGTTTGAAACCACAACCTAAGCAATATAAATTACCATTTCATGAGATTGTCCATTGCTAAAAAAAAAACCTCCACGAAGTACTTAATATAACCAGAATTCACTTTTCTACAAAAGAATTGTCTCTGTTATTTTGTCCATCATACTCCAGGAAAATGAGGTCTTTGTCTATTGTTTCATTGGAGGACCCTACTACATTTCCACAGCATAGATCTTAGTTTAATATGCATATACACAACTATATTGGAATTTAAATAAGAATTAAAGGTATTTTCTATTTATTGATGTTTAGGTCTTTTTCCTCCCAAATATTATATTTCTATATGGAAAGTTCCTATGCATAAGTACTTTTTAAATGTCCTAATAATGTCCTTAGTTAATTTTTTTTTTAGGTATAATTGCAGGTTCCATTTTCTGAATAGACTAATGACTTAGAAGTAGATTTCAGTCCTCTGTATTTATGTATTTTTTCTGGCTATTTTGCTTGAAGTGAGTAACAGTGAAACAGAGAGGAGAGAATGAAGGAAAAAGAAGACAGGACTGTGGGGCATTCACAATGTACTGTTTTTCATTATAAAATACCACATGGGCAGTTTGGTTGATCACTAAGTGTAAGGAGAACTTGGTCAGTGTATTAAAGCCTCTAAGACTTAATCAGACATTAAGCAAACAGAAGATTCAGTTCCTGGTCTTCAAACCTACAGAAGCAAGTCCTCAAGGGTCTGGCTGGGCAGGAACACAATACACAGCATCCATGGGCATCACTTCAGTAAAGTAATCCCAGACTGCGCAGACCAAAATCCTTCTCTCTTCCTGTTTTACCTCCTCCACTATCACAATGCAGAAGACACTGGGCATTAACCCCTGTCACTCCCTACTCCTATTTCTAACCGATTCGTATTGTTAGGGCATAGATTTCATTTACTTAGCCTATTAACCCCGAGAATTAGCAGGTAGTAGAAGCCAGTGCTTGGGTTCTAGCAACTTGGACAAAATCTCGTTGTCTTTGGCCTTGGGCCACAAGACTCAGATATTAAGAAAGGCACTCCGGGACCAGAATGTTAGAGAAGACATCGTTTTCTTGGGAAAGGGGCCTGGACTCTACATCTGCTGGCTATTTCGCAAGGCATGACACTATGAAGGAGGGGGGTCAGGCATTAACACGGCTGGCAACCCACAGTGTTAAATTGTCCATAAAAACGGTTGTTAAAGCCAGGGAAGTTTTTTTTTTTTTTTTTTTTTTTAAAAAAAAAAAAAAAAATGGCCCTTCTGCAGACACTCCATAGGCTGCTTATTCAGGAATTTTACAAAAGCTTAAGGCTGGTAATGAGGCCTCTGGTACTCCTCTGCAGCCGGCTCAGCGTGACCAATGGACCACGTGATGCCTGTACATTGAGGCCTAATTGATGAGGTTTTGAGGCTTAAATGGAGCACTGATTGCGGGAGTTGCAAGGAGCTGCTGCCAGCCAGGGCTCGGAGGTGAGGGGAGATTTTTACACTTCATTCCCAGAGCTCCCCTAATGACTGTTATGAAATGAAAACTAACTTAGGGAGAAATGGAAACGGGGAGGGGACTAAATGCCTCCAGGCCAAATTCTGTAATCTGATAGTCCCTTAGCAGGAGGCAGCTAGAGAATAAATGTCTGTGGAATACCTTTATTGCTCAGCTTCTGAGAGTGACCAGCTTGTCTCATTTTGTGTGGTGTGTGGCTTGTTCTGGAAGGTTTCATCAGTGGGAGACCCTGTATGAATTACAAGCCAGTTTACCTAGAAGTAGAAAGACCTGTTCTAGTCTTGGCCCAGCCATTTACTAGTTTTGTGAAGTTTCTTTTTTCTAGAAGTTTCATTTTCTATCTTCTGTGAATTGGGGGTGAAGTAATACAATTTTTCTCCTTTCATTTTGTGGTTACAGAACGCCAGTGAATCAATTATTCAATGTGAAGAGCCATCAACCATCAAGACCTCTCTTTATCTTATGTCTTACCACATGACAGACATTTTGTACAAATCAGATCAACTCATGTCATCCCTGTAGCTCCAAAGGTTCCAAAAGATGGCACACCTGTGTTTTCAGACACTCTTGCTGTGGTTCAGATAGGAAACATTTCCCAAGAGCTCATGCAATAAAGTCTTGGTTCTAGTTGGTAGTGCCATTTTGTCAGGTGACAGAAGCTGTAAGAGACTTGGCTCACTGGGGAAGGTCATTGAGGGTGTGTGCTTTGTCCCTGGACCTTGTCCCTGGACCTTTCCTCTTTGCTTCCTTTTTACCAGGAGGTAAAGAACATCCTCCTCTGCATGTCAGCACATTGTTGGGGAGCACTTTTCCCCCAATTGAAACATCCCATCCTAGAGGGAACTCTTTAAAACTTAGGGTGTTTTGAAGGGAGGCTCCTTAAGTTTCAGAAAGTAAACTCAGACACCCCAGGAAATCCCTGAAACCATCCAGATTCACAAGACTCCATCGTTACCAAGATTATATGAGTAGTAAGACTTGCTGGGGAGAAGAGACCCTCTGACATGTTGACCTGCTTGCATCTTGCAGAGAGCTCCAAGGTTCCAGCTTTTATGAACTGTCACTCATAAGGATGGACTTTTGGTGATGCCTTTGAGTTGTCCATGTGCTTGTAATTTCTTACCCTTAATCCTGTAAATGACCCTACTAAACTTATTAGTTCATTCATCTGAACTTTGGTGAGGTATTTAGGGTGAGTAGCTTTGTTTCTGTCTCTGCACAGGACACAACTGGCACCTGAATAAGGACCAGCAGAAACAAAGATGAGTTTGAGAGGAGTGATTGCATAGTCTTGGCTCTGTAGCAAGAAATGGAACTGAAAATGAACAGTGTGAAAGTGGGGCAATTATAGGGGGAGTCCTGATAATGTTCATCTGGTTTGCCCCCATGGCACAGGTAGCATTGGCTTTTCTATGTGTAGTGAGATGTTTAGCTTGTTGAGCCATTGGAAAGTGAAGTGTTCATGGTATATATCCCAAACTAATGTTTTCCCTCCATGTAATATTGAGTGGCTTGGCTGCTTGCTGTGTGTGGTTTACTATGTGAGTGTAGAGATCCCCTGAGAATGGTTAAAGGCTTAGGGCAAATTTTCCAGTCCCTGGGAGTAAAATGATGAGAATGTCATCAGGCTTACGCAGAGGTTGCACTATTATAGATAATAACATATTCAACATATTCAACTTGAGCTGAGACAGTTGATGGTGCAAACTTGCTTGAGTAAGGGAAGAATTACAGAGAGAAGAATTGAAGCTAGCATCATCCTCTGTGTTGTCCTCTGATTTGTTGGGTAAATTAGATAAAAGGGAGATGAGGCAGAGGAGATGGCCTCTCGTTTCTTATTGCTAGGTGTGGAAGAAGAAAAAAATTACAAGTTAGATCTGTGCTAAAGAGCCCTGTCTGCAACTCTAAACCTTGGAACCATAGGAAGAATAGAATGAGGAGGAAGAGAACACAGTAAAGGAGATACCTCTCAAGCCTAATCTCTAACAGTGAAGAAGGAAAATTCATGATTCAACACACAGACAGAGGCTTAACAACAGATAGTGAGGAAGGGAACATGAAGGAAGCAATAGAAAACAGCCTCCAGGATTGACTTTTCATAGAGACAAAGGGAAAAATCTAATTCAGCATGCACAAAAGGACCTTGACAATGGCCTACTACAAAAACTATGATGACCAGGAAATCCTTGGCACCTGAACTTCTTGAATTGGGATGGTCTTTTGAATAAGCAATAGAATACCCTCTTACTTCCTGGCTTGTGAGGCTGTGAGATATGGGAAAGGTGGGATAGATTTTAGTGATACAGAGGTAAAGAGATCTAGTACTATGGCCATGCACAGCTCCTTGAGGCAAAGGGGGTATAAACCAAAGAAGCTGGAAGGGAATCCCTCATGGACAAGTTTATAGGAGCTATTGTAGACACTTGTTCTTACCAGCACAGATCTCAGAGACTGAAGGACAATGGAGGAGGGACAAGCATTACTAAGAGAATTGGGCACATGAGTGGGAGTGTTTGGTGTTTACAGGGCCAAAAAGAGCTAGGTTCACCAGAGAATTGAGAAAAACAACTCACTAAGAAAGACTGTGGAGCTCTGGCTGTGTTGTTTAGTCCTATGGTAGGTCATGATCTTTATGACATCAAGTGGGTTCAGTGGGCTTAAACCACAAAGAGTAGCATGTGAATCAGGCTCATAAGATGCTATATAAAGAAGGAAAGCCAAACAAAAGGGCTATAATGTTCAAGCTCCAATGCCAGGAACAGCAGAACATCATGGGTTACTGGAAAGTTGGATAGAATATGATATATACTAGGCAGATAAACCATACTCTATTTACTGGAAGATACCCAGGCACATGCTAACATATACAGGCATCACACATGTGGGTATGGGCACTCATGCATAGATTGTTACATAGGGGGCAGATAAGCACACACTGCTCTACCCAGGCTGGATAACAATGGCAAGGGGCAAATAAAGAGCAAAGGAGAAAACACACTTCTGACAGCAGGCCATATTTATACAGAATCCACATGAACAAGGCAATCTTCCAGAAACAATTACAAAACAGGTTATATCACTGCTTCCTGAGGTTCCCTGGGCATCCAATGTCAGCCACCATTAGCTGACTCATGGTCCACTGGATGTTCAGTGTCAGTCATATTATTATCTAAATGCAAATTAGTCAGGAAGGCCCTTTGTTCCTTTTTGGGGCTCCTCTGTATCATTCAGAGATAAATGCGACTCGATTTGAATGAAGTCAGAGTCCAAAGACCAAAGATGGAACTGATGAACCTTTGGAAGGCTTAAGTTCCATAAATAGTTCATCATAGGGACAAGGAATATAGAAAACAGAGAAGTGCAGATGATATCCCATTCCACTTCCTAGTTCAGAGGAAGGAAGTGTACAGGCATAGGACCCTGTCTGGCTTCTTACCTTAACAGGATGTTCAAGGTACCTACAGTGAGGATCATTCAGAGTTACTGGAAGCCCCACATTAAATTGTGGATTTATTTGTCTTTTATCAATGTAGTAAATGTTGGAAACGGCTCTGCCTTGGATGCAGTGTTCCCAAGGATATAAGAGGCAATAAATATCAGAAGATAGATACGGTTACACAGAAGTATTAATACAAATGATTAATTTTTACTTAAGGTTGGGCAACTTTCTCCCCTGAATGTGTTGTTAGTCAGATAGATACCCAAGGCTCCCCAAGCTATAAAGGATATTGCTACTGTTGTTGGTTATATGCCAAAAGTAGACAGTAAGTCCTTATTGCTGAAGGATCCTCAAGATTTGATGGCAAGAGAAAGAGAAATAAAGCTATAACTGAACTGAAAACATAATCCCTGTTGGCTAATCTTTATGGTAGCTGAAGGTGCTATTCTGGCTTCTGGAGGATTGTCAGTAACATTTCTATATGACTATGGATCCTGTATGCTACAATATCAAAATGCCAAGCACGATGTGATTGCAGTTGCAATAGTAGCATGGACTGTCTAGAGTGCAACCAACTCTTTTCCATTTGTATATAAGGGCCACTCAATAGAGGGAATTCGATGTCTGGTATGTAAGTCAGGACTAAAGCCATTGGTTAGGGTTATCATTGGTAAGCACCAGTGGGCAAAAATATGTTATTTTTTGTTAAATTAATGTGATATGTCTATCAAACCAGCTTCTAAACATGTTTGCATATACCCTTAGACCACTGTTGTTAGCTGCAATAGATTATGGAAGTAAATTCCCTTTTGCAACTGATAGTATCCACAGAGACTCATAACTATTGGTGAAGTTTCTGGGGGAAAAGTGGCTGTTACTATGGCATAGCATCACAATGCTTAGCTTTAGACAGATATCTCCATCACTATGTCCAAGGCCCAGTGAGCATTGAAGAAGAGGCAGCAGAAAGAATGTTCAAGGGACTGAGTGTTATGTAGCAATTTCTTCCCAGTTGAAACATCCTGTCCCAGAAAGAAGCTTGTTAACATTAGGGGAGTAGACTTCTTAAGACTCAGAGAAAACTCATAATTCCTGAATTTTACTAGATTCACAAGGCCTTCTCCTTTCCAAAAGTTATATTAGCAATAAGGACTGAAGGGGAGAAGAGATTCTCTGACTTACTGAGATAAGTGTAAGTCATGCAGGAAGCTTCAGATTTTCAGCTTTTAAGAGTTGTCACCTATTATGGGGTGGACTTTTGATTGTGCAGCTGCATTTCATTCATATATACTCCTATAAGTAATCCAAATAAATTCTGTGTTCATTAAGTAGCATTGATGATATTTTGCTTTAGTGTGCTATTGATCCTCTATCTAAGGTGAATAGATGTTTGTTCATAGTGCCCCAGGGAAAGTGTCATGCTGCAATGTGATTCTGCCTCATCATAGACTCAGAGTCAATAGCACCAAAGATTATGGCCTGAAATTACTTAAACTATGAGCAAAAAGATGAAGCAAGATGAAGTGGCCTTGAGTGGCCTGGTCTGGGTTCATTCTAGATGGAAAAAAAAAAAAAAAGAATCCAGAGACTTAGAGGGTATCTGGCTATATACTGGTCTTCCCTACCTCCTCTATACGACTGGAGGATTTTTCATGGTTACCCATACAGGGAAAAGAAAGCATCACCTTGCTATACAAGTTTCAGTCAGAATAGCAAGAATGACTGATTTCTCACCTTCTCCCTTCCTACTTGTTTCCTTCTGTTTGTTTGTTTGTTTTTAATCCCCACTGACCTTTCCTGAGTAGTACAAATGTTAGAGTTCATTCTAGGTTCTAGACCAGGATTGGCAAAGGAGTGCATTGGGTCTTGCTAGGAGTATCTGGGAGTACCATAGTGGGAAGTTAGGCAATAAATACTCGAATATCAAGAAGTAGTAAGATCTAGTGCAATGAATGGAAGCTAAGGATGATAATTCAGGTCTGTAATTCATCACTTACAGGACAACGGTAAGAGTTTCATAAGTCACAAACTAAATGCAATTGTGCAATCTTGGGCTGCAGAGCAAGTCCAGAAATCAGTCAGAGTAAACCAAAACTAAGCAAAAGCAGTGCAAACTAGAAGGAAGGGGCCCAAAGAGTCTAGGTTCAAATTAATGATAAAAAGATAGAACAATTACTCTAATTCACTTATATATATGTATATACTTATATATATGTATATAATATGCATATATATGAGTATACTTACTTATAACTATACCCTCTAAATTTGTGTAAGTATTGTGTGTTGATCAAAATTTGTTCCAGTATTTAAGAAAATGGCAATATTAAATAACTTATTTGGTTATTACACAGTCATACATGAATCAAAGCCTCTGATATGTAAATTAAGACACAATTAAAACTAGAAAAGGCCAGTTGCAGGGGGACAGTGGAATGAGGCTGAGCAGTAGGTAGAGGGAAACAAACAGGAACAAGGTATAGTGACTCATGTATGAAAATGACTTATCAAAGCCCATCACTTTGTATGCTTACATAAAAAGTTAATTATATAAAAAGGTAAAAAAAAAATAACCAAAAAACCCAGGGTTGTAGGTGGTCAGAACACATGAATACACTTAAACGTGGTGTTTTCCCACATACTGACTCCTGTGCTAGTTGAGCCAGTAGCCACAAGTGCAGACTGCTGCTGTTCTATTCTCCTAGAATACAAACATCCAAGCCTTTGTCAGGGTGATGGAAAGCCTATCAGCAAGTTAACCTGAGCCAGTGAGAGGATTTGACAATGTCTTAAATAGGTTTTCAACCAATCTTCATTAATTTAGCTCTTTCTCATCTACCCTGCTTCTAGCATTCTTGATGTCACCAATTATTGAGTCTTTTGGAGGTGCTGGTATAAATTGTGTTTGCTGTTGGATTTCCTCCTGATTGCTTGGCATTCAGTTTTCTCAAGCCTCAAAACTGTTTTCTCCATTGTCTATCTGATTTACACCAGCTATCAGTTCAGCCATCAGTGACTCCTTTATCAACTTCTGTAACCTTTGTTATCCTTTGGTCAAGACTTTAGGGCAAAAAAGGATGCAGTTTCAAGGGACCAATTGGCCATCTTTACTTTATATTCACCTGAATTACTAATGCATACTTATAGCAGTGAAATTTTAGAAGCTTTGCTTCTGAAGCTCTTTCTGTATAGTTCTTGGACTTGAAGTGGTAGCATGGCTAGGAATGGTGCTTGTTGTTCCAAAGTAACTTTTTAGAAATAATTGCCATTGTTTTCCTGAAATAAATAGTAGTAATGATGAATCTTCTTCTCATTTCCTTGTAGATCATCTTTAAAGAAATCACTGGAAGGCATCATAACTTTATTTATTCTTTGGTGTCTTCAAATTTCTTAGCTTTTCTCTTCATTCATTTGTTGTTAAATACATACCAACCTTCCTGAATCTGTTCTCCATGTTTCCCAGTCTTGCATTTTGTAGATAATTCCTCAGCCATACTTTCTGACTCAGACATTAGCTCCACACATTGTTCACTCTGCACAGTTACTTAACATTGTTTTTTATTTAAGTACTGTAATTGATATTGCCTGGTACTTGAATCCTGTCTCATATTGTTGCTATTTTAAGCACATCTCTATATGACACTTTTGTTGAAATGCCTGCCTTTCTCAGGGTGGCCTTCTGCTCAGATGCCACTATTTTATGACAAGTTTCTTTCTTGCTTGTCTTAAGATGTTGCTCTTCAGTGATGATGGGGGAGGGCTTGCTTCTGGGTACATAGATAATAGCTACTGTGTAACAAGCTGTTTTTTTTTTTTTTTCTTTTATCAGTAAGAAAACAAAGTCCTCCAGTGGTACCTGAGTGTTGAATCTGGTAGAGGAGGTGAGAGGGCAAGTGTATAACCAGATACCCTATAGGTCTTAGATTCTTCTTTGCACATCTTCCATCCTAGAGCAAGGCAGTCAAGGCCACTTCATCTTGCACTCTAGGCCTGTCCTGAGTGGGATGGGTGTAGAACTCTAGTTCAGGGTAATACCATCTGTATTCTACTTTTGAGAGATTCTTCACTATTCTAAGTTCCATTCATGCATCTTTTTCTCAATGTCAAGTAGTTATATATTCCTAATTATTTTGAAATAAAATTGTCCATAACTTCTATGGTAGTAAAATTATAGCCTAAAGCTCATGTAATCCTAACATCTCTTTCCCATCCTATTTTATTTATTTAAAAATATTTTCTCCACCTGCTTTTCTGCATAGCTGTTGTTGATCTCTAATTCAGTATTCCCATACTGTCCATTCCAACTATCAGACCAGTATAGCCAACATCCTCCATACTTTACAAGCCACTGTAAGTTTTTAACTGTCAACCAGCTTTAACTCAATCAACATTATGTTCCTGATTTTCTGGTACCTCCTGAGAAACTCTGGAGTCCTCACATTCCTCTGCTTACTCTCTCCCGGTCTCCTGTGACTGTCATACTAGTCCTGCTGGAATGCTTGATGGAAGTTCAGAGTCTTCTCTCTTTCCTGATGGCTTCATCTGTTAAGATAGCTTTCAATAGTGTTGTGATGACTCTACCTCAATGATCCAACAACTTGTGCAAAATGGTTCATTCTTCCCTGCTGATCAGTTCATGATAAGGGCATGTAGATGATATTCCACAGTAGAATGCTGTCATTTTACTTTATAGTTGGTTGTTCCATATAGCCTGTCAGTCTTACTGCCATGTCAGTCTTGAATTATTTTCAATTTCTCATCAAAAAGAAACATTAAATGGAGACTTGGAAGTAATATGCAAGTAACTGATCAAGGGAAACTGGGGATCGATATTTGGGAGCTGAAGCCAAATCTGCTAGGACTTCTTTTACTGGAGGGGATTTTGGAAGTGTCAGATAATTCTGGACCAAAAGCAGGCTGCTTACTATGGTAAGGAAAGGTACAGGATTTGGAGCCAGTTCAAAATAGCATTATTTTTTCCCTTTTTCATTTATTAGCATTGTGACTTGGCAGGTGAGTTAACTCGATTGAGCCTTTGTAACCTAATCTGTAACAATATGGGATTGTATTACATCATGCCTAAGGTCTCTATAAAACCAGATGATTGAATTATTTGTCAAGCAATGCTTTGTTGTTCTCTGGAAAGCTCCACTCTAAACTCAATCCCAAATTATAGATTCTTGCCCCACTTTGCCTTTCAAAGACATTACTCCTCTCTTATCTGACAACCCCAGAGAACTTTTCTCTCTACTCAGTCTTCACAGAGTAAGGCAACACACATTTCTGAATCCTGATGGGTCATTTGCTGATGGGGAAGACAGAGTGGATGCTGTCTGACTCCCTGAAACATCCCACCCCACAATATACAGGCAGGAAAGATAGCAAAGCTCTAGGGAGTCATCAGTAATCCCTGCCCCAAAGACTCTGGAAATTGTTGGTTGTCACTTCAAGTCATGCACACTGTCTCAACTGTTAGACCCTCGTGGCATCCATATGAAGACTTTGTGCATTGGTCTCTTTTCAAAAATCTATTTTAGATTTATTTATTTATTCATTTAGTTTCATGGTGTTTGAATATTTGCCTAAATGTATGCATGTTTGTACACACCATGTGTGTTTTCTTGGTGACTAAGAGATCAAAAGAGGACATTATATCTCCTATATCCCCAAAGCTGAGGTTATTAATGGTGTGAACTACCATGTAGGTGCTGGAAACTGAACCTAGGTCTTCTATAAGTCAATGAGTGCTATCAACTGCAGAGCCATCTCCTCAGGTCCATGAACTAAGAGCATAATAAATATATTATAGCAGAACTTGGTTCTCTTACATAACTAAAAGAAGTGGATTTTATAATTCAATTTTAAGTGTTCACCAATTTTAATTTAAAAAATCTTTACAATGTGACATATATTCAGTTCAATGTTCAGCTTGTTTGCCAGTATATATAATGTGTTAATTTGTGTGTATGATACATAGATCACCTTTTCCTTGCATCTTTACAGATGGGGAAATAGAGAAACAAAAAAGTTTTGTGTCTTGCCAAATGTTTCAACATTTGTAGAGGGAAATGAGAACATTTCAATATATTGAAGTGAACTATGTTAACATGTACGTATCATTTCCTTATAATTTTTCTCTTTCTTAGGAAAAACAATCCTTAAATAACTTTGGTCCAGCAGATTGCAAAACGTGTTTTTGGCTTCATAACTGAACCATCACATCACAGTACAATTATGGAGAATAAAAAAGTATGTGGAGAGCAAACTTTGCTTCTTATTCATTTCATATTACTTGAGTATCATGTCATAGGATCCTGTGATTGTCTATTGTATCATCATGTATGTCTATTATTATGTGAGCATAATGAGGGCACCCAAGGTGCAGTGCCTTATGTTGAGAAGTCTTATCTGCAAGACAGCTCTTTATTAATAGCTTCTGTGTCTGGTGTCATGAGAAGAGTAAATAAGTAACTGATGCGCGTAGATGTGAATGGTTTGTACCTGGAGGCCAGCTTCTGACTATGTGTCAAGAATATGGCTATTGACTTTAAACACAGTATACAATAGTTATCAGTCTGAGACTATCAAATCCATCCATCCATCCATATGTTGGATCCACATACACACACAGCCATATTTAGACTGCAAAAAAAGGTTAGCATCTACACAAGGAAACAATATAGAATAAAGATACCATTTACCCAGTAGCAGAAAGAAATTCTAATTTGTTGTCTAGAAAAGTGGATCATAAGCCCCAGCTTAATAACTGTGTGTAGAAAGAGCCCTGTTATGAAGCTGGTGTGTGTAGAGGGGCTGCCAGTAAGGTGATAATTTTATAAGCAGAACCTTCACACAATACTCTCTGGGATATACAGATAATATTAGCTTCTGGAAATGTCCTTTGAGATCATGAATTCAAGGTCTGAGATAAGTAGCAATTATAAAAATAAGAGTTTATATTCCATGTAATATGCCTCATGTATTAAGGGATGTTTAAGAATATCATTACATTGACATTCTGGTATGTGATATCTAGAATTCCCAAATTAGCCTGTTGAGTTTTTCCAGCTACCTTTATTTCTCTTTATTAGTATTCTGGCTATATTATGCATCTGTTCTATCCATGCTTTTAGAAAGAAAATGCCTTCTTGTTGTATAACTAACAGTCTGATTTGTTACGTGAGGTGGAATTACCTGCAGTATCTTTTTGCCCTTCACACATGAAACCATCCTAGCATGTTGCTTTGGTGGGTTTATAATAGGCACAATCTGCTTTGGGAATATACCTGTAACTGTGAGATGGTGATAGCCAGAGAATGGTTCTTTCCTAAGTCTCCTATTCCATACTGGAAATCTGGCTGCTTTGTTTCAATTACATTTAATATCTTCAGTTTCAGCAACCCTTAGCCTGCTGTGATTAAATATTGATACTGTTCTTCAATTTAGGCTTCAGTTTTTACCTTTGTTAATAGTTGTATTGTATCTGGGGACAGAATGCTTATTAAATTCTTCCCTTTACACCCCCAAAATCATATAAGTGAAGACAGAACTTGAAAAATTGCTTCTTTTAAAGAAATTGATGAAGATATACTGATAACTGTCTCCCTTGCAAGTCTTTGCTTGGCATGGCTGAGCATGCTCACTCACAAGGTCTACATCTAACTGGGAGCTTCTTCAAGGCAGGGTCACAGTTGATTTTTATATCCTTAACCTCTTTATTTTTAAATCATGTGTGTGTATGAAAATATCTGCCATATGTGGGTGGATACTTGTAGAGTATACAAGAGGATGTAGGAACTCCTAGAGCCAGAGTTACAGATAGTTGTGTGCTATTGATGTGAGTATTGGAAACTGAACTTGGGATCTCTGAAAGATCCTAAACATGGAGACATTCCTCTAGCCTCCATCTTAATCATGTCTTTGAATGCTTGCACCATCACTGACAAGTAGATGATCAGTTACTTGCTAGCAACTCAGTTGAACAACAAAAGTATTTTGTTTCTAACTTCTGTCTTCCTTTGATATTATTCAGGGACTTTCATTTCAAAAAGTAAGTATATCATTGCTTAACATTTCTGTCTTTGCAGAGATAGATTATAACGGCTAATTTTTAAGTGTAACTTTGCCTAGATTAACCGATGTCCACATATCTGAAAGATCATTACTTCTTCCTGTTCACTGAGGGTGTTCCTGGAAGTCATGAATATTAGTTGGTTGGGTAAGGAAGGCCCATCCTAACTGATGTGCACAGTTTACCTTCTGACCTACAAGTAGAAGATGAGAGGTCTACCCATCTCTACAATCACAGAAACTCATTCTTATAATGAATCAGATAGTCTACTATCTGTCTACCATATATCATTTATCATATTTACTTACATCCATCTCTTTGTAGATCCCATTAAAGCTATCTATCTTGAGAACCCTGACAAACCCAGATTCTTCTCCAGATTTCTAATAAGTATCTAGTGATATTAAGCCCAATTTCCTGAAGCCTCGCAGCTGGACATTTGAAGTTTATTTATATAGTGAATTTCCTTTCATCTCACATGAAAGGAAAAGGACATTCTGGAATGGGACATCTAGCTTATTACCACAGAGCCCTGTGGTTCTAGTCACATTGAGGGGTATGAGAAGGCCAAAGGAAGTATGGTGGGTACACTGGGCATTCTAAAGCATCCCCTTTTGAGTTTGGCATATTTTCAAGGTCTAGGGGTAAAGCAGTGATATTAATGTGATTCCAATTAAAGTTAGAGATGATATGGACAGAGCTAGAATGAAAACTGCATGAGGCAGAAGAGAAAGTGACTCTTTGATCTCTGTAGATGAGGCCTTCCCACCTCTGGCTTCTGTAGTGGGTCATGTGGCAGGATCAGCATTCAACATACCATGCTCATTACCACTCTTTTCCTTATCTGCATGAGAATGTGGTCATCTTGGAACAACTCATCAAACTTCCAGTGTGTTTCTAGAAGCCTTTGACATGTATATACCCTTTAAAGCTGGATTTTTTGTTTTTGTTTTTGTTTTTTTGTTTTTCATTGCTTCTACTGAGAAGGTATAGAAATAGAGTGGCTTATAACTGCTGCTCTTTTGGAAGTCTCCCTTAGACTTGGTGCAGTGCTCAGAGTTCTTAATTTTCAGTTCCTTCCTCTTGTCTCTTGTATTGACCTGCTAAACTTAATTGATGTTTAAGTTAGAAGTCCCAAGGGAGGCATTACTCTTGCATTGTCTCTCAAACTCTTTAGCACATTAACCTTAGTAGGTGAGATTTCCTTTGTTTATATGAGACAAAATGAAGCAATACTCATGATCATTACCTGAGAAGTGATTTTAATTTAAAATGTTTCATTTAAACTTTAGTCATTTCAAAAAAAAAATATAATTTACTGTCTTCTGATCAGAAAGGGAGGATGGCAATTGTGACACTGTTAACTAGCAATCAAGCAA
This sequence comes from Phodopus roborovskii, assembly GCF_943737965.1. NCBI lineage: Eukaryota > Metazoa > Chordata > Mammalia > Rodentia > Cricetidae > Phodopus > Phodopus roborovskii. The sequence goes on along the minus strand of NW_026126517.1, from coordinate 13,159,694 downwards.
AAGGAAGCTTAATCACCTTTATAAGTGAAGGCAAGTACTGCCAGGTGGGATTAGATTTGCCTAAGTCAAACAATTATCTGCAACACCTTGCTTCTGACTGCATATACTCTTTAAGAAGGCCAGCTTACATATTTACTGCCCCAAGGAAGGACAGGGAGGAAACTGAACTTTTTGAAGCCAGTCTATTGACTTGAAGCATAGTTTAAAACTAATTTATAGAAAAAGAAGAATGTCCAAATAACTCACAGCACTGTCTGTTCCTAGTGCGTGTAAACAAACAAGAACAGTAATGAATTCTAGATGTTTCCTGGCCAGCCTGCTGTGGAGAAGCAACGTCATTTGCTTTGGTAGATTCCTGATGTGTTGACTGGCTGCCTAGAATTGAGATCCAGTTGCCAGAGGGAATAAAGAATTAAATCTCAGCTTTCCACGGTGCATAAATGCCTGAGTGAAGGTGAAATAGAACAATGTGTTGCCCCAGTGAGATGGTGTGAGGTAAAGGACTCAGAGGACTGTGCTAATCCTAAGATACAAAACTGAATGTCCAGCTACTGACACCATCTGAGTTGTCCCTTTTGTATCACAAAAGTGTCTGAAACAGAAAGATGGCCTATCACCTGCCAAGGTGTATGTCTTCTATGCTTGTCTAGAGGCCTTGGCCTAGGAAGTGGCCAGTTTATTCCTTAACTTTGTCCTTGGAAAGAAAACAAGTCATATGATTGGTGAACTTAAGAGAAGTAATTAAGGACTGGGACCTCAGCTTCTTTTACTCTGTTGCCTGTGGATGAATCTGCAATATCATTTATAAATCTATGCTGTTGATAAGGAGCTTCTAAAAGATGCCCACATCCAGAACCCATCTCCAGAGATGGCTTTAGGGTGGTGGGAGCTCTGGGCATTGACTGCTTTCAGGATTCCATTCCTGATTCTAATATGTAGCCAGAAGTGACAAAGTATGAGCTAAGCCATTCACAGGACAAATGAATCTCCTGCCCTTTCCTGTGGAAGTAGCCTGAGGCTCTCTGTGATGTTGTGTTACTAGTATGGGTGAGGATGTCACATGGAGAAGGTATTAGCAAACCTAGTTGTAGTGACATGTTGGAGAAGCTCTCCTGAGTTTTACCAGTAATACATCTGACTTCCCATCTTGCTGTCTTCTCTTTTATATCTCATTTTGTTCTAAACTTAGAAAAGTGAAAATTACGATTAATTTTCAGCCACAACTCCAAGATAAGGCACTCACCATCTTGAGCTAGTCTTTCACCTGCTCTCAGTTAGTTTTACATTCCAAGATCCTCCATGTCACATTTGCACATCCCTCTGAGGACCAAAGACTCCAGGCTCAGAGAGTCCATTAGAAATATCCTCACACTTCCTGTCAAGAGAATTTCATTTTCATTTTTTACAAGTATGGTTAAATCAGAAGTAGCTTCTTTAAAATATGTATATGTAGCTACCTATGAGCTATTTGTAGAAATTGATATTGTATTTCTCAAGATTAATTAAAATCAAAAAGACTTATTAGGCTCCTGTCATGATGTTCAAGGCTGTATTAAAACAAAACAAAACAACACCAAGCTCTTGTTCTCTGAAGGGTTTAGGGATCCACTGTAACTATGAAACCATGGTTTATTTGAGGAAGTTATCAGTTTCTTTTCTTGGAAAAGTCATTGAAGAAAAAAAATACCTTAATAGAGGGAGCCAATATAGGTTTATTTTTATATTTGAATGGAAAGACTCTGCAATTAGGATTTGTGTGTGTGGTATGTTCTAGAATTATATAGGATATCTAAATATCTCCCAACTTAGTGGGAGATATTTTCAGCCAAGCAGTCTATATAGACAGACCCAGAAAAACAAGACAGTGTTGTCTGTGTCGGGAATGACTGTAAACAGAGAACAAGTATGTTCCAGTGATGCCAGGCCCTAATTCCAGAAGTATGCCAAACAGGCAGCAAGTCACAATGCTTCTAATCTGCTGTGCAGCTGCAATGTTAATGAGCCAACTTGCTATGATTTCTAATGCTGTTAGAAGAGTCCAGCCACCATGGACCTTGATTGGCAAATGACAGACTATACACAGTCTTGCTTCTCCCAGACTCTGGAGAACAACAGATTTAGTACATAGAGGTAAATGAGCAATAGGAGAGAAAAGAAGGGCACAGCTTTCCTTAAGTATTCACAGGTGGGAAAATATCTCAGTGTGTACAAATGCTGGTAAAGGACAGGATCTGTAGGAGATGCTTAGCAAATGTGTATGAATAATGCCATCCAGCAGAAAAGGGGAAGAGATCTGAAGTCAGGACTCCAGAGTCACTGCTGATCCTTGATAGTCATTTAGGATTTTTGTCATGTCTTTCTTCATCTTAGAAGATAATAATTGTGTTATGAAATTCCAGGGGAAGGCAACTCCTGCTTTGGAATTCATACCCTTTCTCAATGCTTACCAGGGGATGCACAGCAGGTTTGTTTAGCATCACCACTTGTATTGTGGATGTTTCTGTGACTGCAGCTGTGGTGTAATGCGAGGGTGTGAATACAGAGCAAAAAGCTGAATCAAGCTGTCTTGAAGAAATGTGTCCCCTCCCGTGTTTGCTTTTTTCCTTACCTTGTTCCTCCTTCCCTCCCCTCTCTCCTATCCTTACAAGTGCACAGCACCCTGTCATTCTTTGTTATATAGAAATAGAAAAAGTTAAACAATATATCTAGGGAAGCCCTTGAAAGAAGAGTGAGCTACAGATGGCAAGATGCTGAGGAATTTGTAAAGGAGCCATAAAGGTGGAGCCATCTGCATGTCCTTGGTGATGAGGGTCGGATTTCCCAGGTAGAAGTACAAATGTCAAAAAGAGGGATGGACATCATCACCCTTCCAGCTGGAGCTTCCAGCCTGTTCTCTGTGCTCTTGAGGAGGAAGTGTTAAGGTCACTGCTGTTGATAGAACCCTAACTTGCTTTGCCATAATGAGCAAACTTAGTTTTTTAACTATTGCTTGAAATAATTCATGTGTCTGGGTATTGATTTAAAATATTAGCCAGGTTGGTGTTCCAAGCTAGACAGTTTTTTTCTCTCACTCCACTGGAGCACTGTTTCCAAAAGACACAATAGAAGGTAGAAAAAAGGGGCCTCATGGGCAATGATGAATGGTTGAAGGAGGGAAAATGGAGTTTACAGTTATTGGTAAGAATTCATCCTGTGGTTCATCAGACAAAAAGATGAACCGTGTGATTTGAGATAGATAATAAGAGAGTAGCCTATGATGTATAAAAAGTAAAATAAAAACAAAGATGATGGAGAGGGTGAAAACAGACGAGATCTTCGTAAGTTTGAGGGATATGTGAAATAAGAGAGGTGTGGAGAATTCTGAGGTAAAGCAGGGATGACCCATGATGAATGAAGCCATGAGTGTAGCAGGCCTTAGGGGAATAGAAATCATCACTGGGGAAGAAGCAGCAGAGAGACTATCAGGCCTCTTGTCCATGTTAACATGATGTCACCATCTCCCAAGACAATAGCCTTGTTCAGTGTGAGTATGAACAGAGTCAGCAAGACGCGTAACCATGCAGTAACTGAGTAGGTCATTGCATCTGAATGCATCTATCCAGGTTTTCCTTGAGGGATACAGTTATATAATCTCCTTCCTCCTTTCTTCATGCTAACTCCAGGGATCTTTGAATGCTACAAGATAGATCTCTTGCTTCCTATCTCCAGAATGTATAGAGTAGTTATTAGCATCTTTAATCAACCTGTTTTAATGACAGCCCATATTTGATCATGAGCTCTTAGCAAGTATCCATCTAGGTATGAAGACAAAATTTCTTATACTATGTACCTGGACTGGGGGAGGGTCATGCTAATTTACTGAGGTGATTGTATATGTGGGAATTTTAAACATTTTAAATGTGTAACAGTACACTACCTACAATACATTCCTCCTTTTATGTGTTTTATTTTTGTGTTCGATGTTTGAGACTCTGTAGCCAAAATTTGCCTGGAATTTGCTATATAGCCTAGATTGTCCTTATGTTTATGGCAATCATCCTGATTTAGCTTCCCAAGTGTTGGAATTATTGGCATGAGCTAGGTACCCAGTTCTTGACCATGATCCTTTTGTGCTCCTCTAGCCTCACCAAATTGATTGTCTTCTGACTGTTGACTGATGAGACAGTGTTTATTTGCCTGGATGATACATCTTGTATCACACAGGCATGTTTTTTTGTTTGTTTGTCTGTTTTTTTCATATTGGACCTTGACACTGCAACCATTAAAGGGTAGTGTCTGTGTTTTTTGTTTTGTTTCCCTTTGAATCTAGGCAGACCTTTTGGATTACCACAACCAATGAAATATGTCAGAAGGGACACCCTATTCTTTGTGAAACTAATCAAACAATACTATACACCTTTCTCTTGTTTGTTCTGAGCCCATGCTCTTGGAATTCACCCTGCAGGCTATGAGCATAAACCTACTCCATCTCATGTGTGAGATCACATCAGAAGCACATGTTCAGGCACCGCCTGACAATTTAGTTGAAGTCTGAGAAAGTGGCTGGTATCAAGACATTTCTACAATATTTCAGTCCAAGCCAGGAGAAGGTATTCCTGTTGTACCCGCCCAAATTCTTTGCCTACAGGGTCATTGGGCTTATAAAAATTTAAGTATTGAGTTTATTAATCAGCAAAAGATAACCACAGTGTCAAAGTAGTAATATAACTGTTAGAACTAAATGTTTGGGAGTCCTGTGGGGTGTGTGTGTGTGTGTGTGTGTGTGTGTGTGTGAGATCTGTGTGCTCACTAACACATGAGCACATGAGCTGTCTCTTGATTTAATCAAATTTACACCAGCACGGAATTGAATTTATGCTAAAGTACTTCCAGGGTTGGTAATGCCTGATGACTGTCATGGAACTACAGCCAACTTGAGCACATCTCCAGGGCAGATAATCCAATCTGGGCAAATTCCAACTACACTGCACTAAACAACGGTCAAATGTTCCAATTTCTCTGCAGATTCTTCCAGATATTCCTTAGCTCCATACCATGAGTATTTTTGGATCAACAGCTCTCCTAAGCTGACTCATACCTCTTCCTACAATTTTTTTTTTTTAACTTGACTTCTTCGGACAATACCCACATCTTTCCTTTCCATAGTATACCTTTGACCTTAGACCTTGGGTTGGATATCTCCTTGACAATGGCTTCTTCACCCCATCTTCTCCTGGCTTTTATCCCACAGAATTTCTATATACTGTTGAGATGAGATCAATTTTGTCATAAAAATTTTAATTGTCTACATTATCTTTGAACTATCCTTGTATTTGTAGTATTTTCAATCACTTGTATATGGCACAGTGCCTTTTTGTGTATTATAAGTGCATAAATCACACACACACACACACACACACACACACACACACACACGACAGCCTGCTTTATATCTCCTTCAGAACATGCTATCAGATATATAATGAGAAACTAAAATTTGTTGTAATGGATTATACTATTAAGGTGCCCTTAGGAACTGATTCTCATTTTATAATCCTTAAAGTCTGGAAGAAGATTTGCAGTTGTCTAACTCAAAGGTTTGCTTCAAGAATTTAAATATATATCCTCTTGACTTGCTGTGAACAGATACATAGGAAATGATCACACAACCCACTAGGCCACTCATGCATTATTTCTTCTCCTGCTTGAATTTTGCCAGGACATGTTTCACAATGCAGGGCATAGGCAAACTCACTAGCACAACTCTTCCTTTCACCTTCCTAGGGTACATATTGACTCAGGCAGGAGTGGTTCTGATAATCTTTTCCACTCTCGGATTCAGTATAAATCCACTCATCACTACATATTCTGTTTTACAAAATAAAAGTTCAGAGAAATAATCTTTCTTCTCTTAAGGAAGAATATTTCTTAAGTTATTAGTGATCTGCAGAGAGCAAAACTGCAGGTAAATCATTGTGCTTTGACCAATATCTTTTTTTGGGGGGAAACCCTTAAGAGTTGTTTGTCTGTTTGTTTTTTAAAGGTGGCCAACTCTCACTAAAATAAATAAATTCTAGTAGGATAAACAGACAAATGTTTCAACCTGGTGGTATTTTGCTTTTGGCTCAGAAAGGGAAAACACGTTTTTGTTAATAGATTTTTCCCACTCCTGTCACATGTTCCACAGGTTATAGAACACAAATGATGGCAACTCTCCTGCTCTTTGCATTAGAAACAAATAAACAAAAGAATGCCAACTAAACAAAATATATGATTTATAATTCTCTACAATTGCATCTCTTTCCAGCAATATATAATCATACCACCTCTCTCATTTTTACAACTTGGAAGGGATAGAAGAAATAATATTTTTTTAACTTTTGCTGATAAAAATATTAAGTAGAATAGCAAAATACATCCATTTTCTTGAGTGTATTGTGGAGAAGGAAAAAAATTGTGTCACTATTTATTAATCACTTGGATTGTAAATGCAGAGTGTTTGACTTAAGCTCAATCTGTGCCAAAACAAATATCCCTATAGCAAGCCCTGTATTAAAACCATTTTTCTCAGATTAAAATCATCCAAGCACTGCCTTTGGTATTGTTTTTGCTCAGGGTGCCAGAAGTTTCCTGGAGACTTTGGTTCTTCCCAAGCTGTCTGACACTCAGAAAATACTCAGGGCTCCTTACCTGTGCTTGCCCTTAAGCTCTAGCTAGAACAAGTGTTGTGATTTCAGTAGCCATTTGTAGAAATGTTGCAGGTCAGAGGAAACTAAGGTCAAACTTTTCTTGTAATGTTTTCTACTATATTTATATTTTGGTAGACTCTTTTCAGGGATTTGATATGTTTTCTGCTTTGAGGTATGTCTCATCTATCCAGACAGAATTTCAATCAAAGCTATTATTTACTTTTTGAAAAATTATAGGAAGTGAAATGCTTGTCGAACTAAAGCTTGTTGACTAATATAAATACCAAAAATCCACATATAAAATTATATACATACAACATAAATATATTCACTTTCCATTGTAAGTAAGAGAGGAGAAAGATATCATGATAACATTAAGGATCATCTAGAGCGTAAGTGGATAGAGCTACTTCAAATACAATGAGAAACAATGGCCTTTGGAGATGTTGCCATATGAATTGAGATTTCAAAAGGGTAGCAGATAGCATAAGCTAGAGAAAGAGTGTTTCAAGTATAGCATGCAACTACTATACATTTCCAGTGATACAGACAAAGGGAAAGGAAAACTGGTGAGAAGGAGAAAGTTGAGATGAGAAGGCACATGGCTGTGGAAGCAAAGGCGTGTCTGATTCTGTGTGGTGAGCTGGCACTAGGAAGGGGTGGGGGGGTTAAATCTGGCAGCAAAGCAGTCTAATTCACAATTCAAAGAGATCACTTCAGCTGCCTTGTGAATATATGTAGTAGCTAAAGCATAGCAGACTGATTACTTAGAGTCAGTCACGGTAGTATAGAGAAAAGGTGTTGGTGGCTTGGATGACAGTGAAGTTGTGGCAGATGGAAAGAAAACCAGATGACATTTGATGGTGGAGGAGGCATAGTGCATGAGGGTATGGTTTGTGTTTCCTTTAGAAGACTCTAGAATATCTTTGGCAGCTATAGGAAACAGTAGGGCATCACCTCCCTGACACTAAGAAAATAAAAAAAGTAAGAGAGGGTTTGTGAGCTGCTGTGGCTGATGGAATGCTGCTGTTACTGTATTAGGCTCATGAACAAGTCTTTAGGTCCCACAGATAGAGTAAGCCTGAGGTCACTGGATAGTTGTCTCTTGAGCACCTTGAAAGAGTTCACACCCTAGTGAAGTAGCAGAGAAATGAATACATCTGGGGTACAGAGGAATAGAATGCATTGTTCACACCATGATAAGTGCACACTTCATACCACAGGGATTGCATATTCACATCACGGAGATTGCCTGTTCAAATCATGGTAATTGCATGGTTCACATCATGGTAAATACCTGGTCTGTATTTTTAGAATTTTACAGTTCACATCATGGAAATCGCATGGTTTATATAGTGGACATTACATGGTTCATATGATTGGAATTTATGTCTTTGGAAATGTATGGTACACACCATCAGAATTGTAGAGTTCACATTGCAGAATTGCATGGTTCACTCTATGGGAATTGCATGGAGGGTCCCAGCAGGAAAGACTTCCAGAACCCAAAATAATAGCCATAGACTATTCAGTCAATGAAACCACCTGCCACTCAGTGTGATGAGAACTTTTCTTGCAAGCTGATCATTCCTTTCCTACTCCCTACCCCTATTTCCTGCCTGGTTCTTGATGGTCAGGAGGTACAAGAACATGGGAGATATTAGAAAGGCTACAAAGCAGTGGGCTACCTGACTTCACAAATGTTCACCTGTCATGAAGAGTTGGAGGAATGGAACCTGGTATTTATATGAAGATTGAAGTGCCAGTTATTACATTGAATTAGACCTCCAAGGAATAGTAGTAGTGCAGTTTCTGTGGAAGAAGAAATGGCCATGGATATGTCTTCCTTGGGGACTGCAGTTGACCTTGGCCTCAGTCCCAGATCTTTCTGTGTAGTTTAAGGGCATACCTCTGGAGTAGATGAGGAACTCATCTCCCTCACTTACCAGTTTGTGGCCTCACACGCAGGTTCTCTCACCTCTTGCTTTCTCGTTAGTGAAATGAGATATAATACTGTTTTCTACTCTTTGTCATGTTTATGTAGATTAAGCAAACAAATGTGTGAAAAGTTTAGAGCACTGCTCATTAAAGAGTAAATACTGGTAAATATTATCTATTGTTATCATTTTTGCGGATAAGGTTCAACAACATCATGCTAATTAATAAGTCATGCTGATGTTTCTAACCACAGTAATGACCTAAGGAGGATGTCATACACATTTCGATGAATTAGTACCACAATGCTGGATAATACAAACTATACTAGATGCTGGCAGGGACACAGTGAGTGGCTTGTGGCAGTTACAGCCTCTATGCCCCATCCCCCTCCATCATGCCCAGCCTGTCTGCACCTGAAAACTTTTCTCCATCCATATCAACATAGGCCTATTTTAATTCGCCCTGCTCTTGGGGGAATGGTCACACTGGCTCAGATTCTATTTTTCCATTCCTGCTCTCAGCCCCGTTGTAGATGACAGCTGCCTTGAGGACCATGACCCCAGAAACATGTGGGTTCAGCAGCAGGTATGCTGCTGTTGCTTGCAATTCTCTGGCTCACTGTACTTGTTGACTCAGCAAACAATTCGCCCAAACTCTTGAAACTTCAGGAGAGAGGCCAGGGGCTACATTGGTGGTTTGGGGATTCAATTCCCCTTTCATCCTTGTAAATAACTGTTTTAATTTGAGGCCAGGGCCCATTTCTATGGGAACCTGGCGCTCTCTCTGCTTATAAATCAAGAGTGTCAATCTTTACTGCTGTCAACCTTTAACTAGAGCCAATCGAATGGAGATTTTTGTTGCCCACTTTGGTGTCCTTGGGCTAGTTCCTTTCTGGTTTGTCTGGTTTTGGCTAAAGGTACTGGAATCATATTCCAGGTGGCATTAAACTTCCTCTCCCCGACACGTTCATGCTCACAACCCCTTGGAGTTTGACAAATTGTTTCATTCTCACCAAAGCCAGTTGAGCTTGGCAAATCTATCAGACCTGCCACAATTTCACAGAAAAGTTTAGAAGGAGAGGATGTCTTATCTCAACTGATAGCTGCTTTCTAGGAAGAATGCCTACATTTACAGTGTTCTGATGAGGAACACAGTGTAGATGACAACAATGGCAATGACTATTATCATTATGCTTTAGGCTACCTCTCCTGGAAAATGCTTTAGACTGCATTTCAGAGGCATCAAATTCTTTCTCATTTTACTTGTGGTTCAGGCACAATGGACTTTGTAGATATTGGTACATTTGATACAATCATTCAAGAAACTCATTGGGTGTTTAGGGGTCCTGTTATTTGAAGACACTAAGGGAATTGATTTTAATTTTCTCATTGGGGAGCACAACATAGAGAGAAAAAGTTTCTTTCCTTACAGATATTTATAATCTAGGTGCTGAGATAACACAGGAAAGCAATGGGGCCCAGCACTTGACCAGGGCATCAACAACCAGATTAACAGCTCTGTGAGTAGAGTTGAGAGGACATGTACTGACTGCTTCCCAAAGTCAGAGACACATTTGACCGGAGGTCATCCTGAAGATATAGACCTTAAATTATAACTAGATATTTATATTTGATGGATGAAGGACCTTAAGATATAGAGGTAGACTTGGAAAATGATGTTTAGGAAGGCCTTTCACTAAAGGGAAAGAATGATTTGGAGAATGCAAAGTGCCAAAGAAAGCAAAGAATGAAGAGCCTTGAACTGAGAACTAGGCCAGTAACAGGCTAAGGACTGATTTAGAGGAGGGCAGAGGAGCCATTCTTCTACAAACTGAAGTGTTGGGTTTTTGTCTCTAGTGCTCTGAAGTCCCTTCCCTTTCCTCTCTTATTAGTCAGGGTTCATTGTTTTCTGTTTGTTTTGTTTGTTTGCTTTTTCTTCTAGTGGAAAAATATTTCTGTTGAGTTGTTGTTTGACTAGGCCTTGCCTAATAATTGGGGAGCCAATCTTCTTTAAATTGTGGTGTTAATGCTACTGCTGTTTTAAGGTATTATATTTGAAGAGCCTGAGCATCATGGGCCAGGTTTCAGCTAAGCCACCTCAGAACTGCATTCCTCATACAAACATCAGTCCTAAGACAGAGACCTTTTCATTGCTTAGCAATCCTTTCCTGTGCTACTCTCTCCTGTACCTGTCCAAATTCTCTGGGCTGCAGCTAAGAATTCATCTTCTCTACAAATCCTCACTTATTTCTCCAGACCCATGATATTTTCTCTCTGACCACGTGGAGAAGGTACCTGCAATTGCAGATAGCTAGACTGTGGGCATTGCTGTTTTGTTTTCTGTTTCAGGAACACTGGTTTTATAGCATACTCTGTAGACTCCTCAGTGGGTACTATTTGACAGTTTGTTGGTGCTGCAACAGTTTTGGAGTTTTATTGGGTAGGGTAAGTGCTTACAACTAGTAGTTGTATTTTGATGTTGTTGTTTGTTTTTTGTTTTTCCTTGAGAAAATTCAGATATGAAAAGAGAATTTTCTGTATGGCCATGTGGCTGCTAAGAGCCACCAGCCAATCTTCTTGGAAACCTTAACTTGTTTTAAGTCTCTGACAAGGGAAAAAGGATTCTGCTGCCCTTACTCAGGAAGTGCTTCCTGGTGGCTTCATGGGACCTCTGTCCTATGGTGCCTTTGCCTCCTTTATGGAATGTGTGGGTTCTGAAGACCTAATTCCACTGAAAAGCACTTCTTCAGATTTTCAGTACAGTAGTCCCCCTTTATCCAGAGAGGATATGTTCTCAGGTCTGCAGTGAATATCTGAAACTGTAGAGCCAAAGCTTATACATTGTTTACTGTTTTCTTGTACATACACAGCCATGATAATATTTGATCTATGAATTAGGCATAGTAAGAGATTAATAACAATCTGCTATGTGATAGAAAGATGATGACAATGTGTTGTAATTAAGGCTAAGTAGATGTACCCTCTCTCAAAAGGCTTTATTTTACCCTTCTTACTTTTTCCTTGTGATGCAATAAAATCTAGTATCAATACCCTGAGAATGAAAGCACACATGGAATGGTGAGTTTTAATTGCCAAATTGACACAATCTAGGAGCTGCTGGGAGCAGCATCTCCGAGAACATCTTTAGGCCATTGTCTTGATCACAGTGGTGGTCATGGGAAGGTCTATCCTGAATGTGGTGGTGTTACTTCATGGGCTGTATACTGGCCTGAATGGAAAAAAAAAAAAAAGCTGAGAACTACCGAGCTTATGTTATTGCCCTGTTCCCTGATCTAGACTGGCTGTGACCAGCTGTTTCAACTTTTTGCTACCTTGGCTTCCCTGCAGGGATGGACTGTGAGTGGAGAAAATGTCTCTTACATGGTTTTGTTAAGGACACAAACATTTCATGACAGTAACATGACAGTAACAGCAACTGGCTACTCTGTTATATGCTAGCAGGCTGCACTGACCTTACTTGCACACAAGCCTTGCACATCCCCAATATGTAATCTGATAGCTGAGAAGACAGCAAGTGTCTAAGCCACAGGAGACTGGCACAGTCTAGGTGCAAGGTGCCAGACCAAGAAATAATCCTGTGTGTCCTGGGCAGAACAGTGTCACACTTCACCACTCTACTTACAATTTTGGTCAACTCAACTCACAAATTGTGTCCCTTTCTTTTCCTGCTGCTGTGAGAAAACAACCCCCCCACACACACAAAATAAGAGAGTGGGTGCTTATTTCAGCTCACAGTTCAAGGGTGCAGGGAAGCCCAAGCAGCTGCAGGCCATCTTACACCCACAGTCAGAAAGCACAGACTATAAATGCATGTTGCTGCTCAGCTGCCTTTCTCTATTTACAGAGCTTGTGGTCTCCACAAAGGAGTATCATCACCCACAGTGTGTGTAGGTATTCCTCCTTCAGTTTGCACAGTCAAGATAATCTCCCACAGACATGGCCAGAGGATTTTACCCCAGGTCTCCAAGGTGATTCTAGTAACAACAGCAAATTGCTAGAAATTTTCATCTAATAATATTTGGATCAGAGTTCCTAGTTGGCTACTGAAAATACTTGAGTGAAAACAATCATATAAGGGAATACAACTACATAAGAATAAGCTTGCCAGACTTCATCAACAAATGAGTTTTGAGTCAGGACAAAGCCATAGCTAATTAGATAAAATGGTAGGGCCTATATTAATGAACCATTGTGTGAAAGTTCTGAGCATCACTTGTAGTTTATCCTTCTCATAGAGAAGAAAACCAAAATGGACAAGAATCTCTACAGAACTTCAGTGTTTTTTGAACAATGTTATCAAAATCTGAAAACACATGAGGCTTCTGGGCATGCCCATGACTTTAAAGAAATATACCTCGAGCCAATTTAATACATATTTTAGGAGGGAATTAGGCACATGGAATGAAGCATAGCAAGTGGTAAAAGTCAGTCATGAAAGCTTGATCTTAATTTATGCTAAGTGGACAATGATTTATGTCAAATGCTGAAGAATACCTAAGACATCACCTACCACCGTCACACAAATATTAGAAGAATTTATCATAATTAATGATATTGCTCTGAGAATTAAAGATGACGAGGAGTTTGCATTTCTTATAAAATGCTAACTATGTTATTTGTTTCAGGTAGTAAGTAGAGTCCCCAGGCTTGCTAAATGGTAAAGTTAAACATGTAGGGCTTACAAACAAGGCTCCAGCTACAGGTAGCTTGTACTTAATTTTCAGTGAGTCTATGGACTCCCTGTCCCTGTAACACACATACTGCCCACTGTGCTCTACTGGCCTGTGCTTTTGAGGGTTACAGGGAACAAACAGAGAAGTACACATCTTTAATGCCACCCTGAGTGGAATGTTAAGAGGGGTCTTCAAGAGATTATTTTTATGTGGCTTTTGGATGATTTATACCCACTTTAAACCTCCTCATAGCCATCCTGGATATAGAATTATTATTTTTAAAAACATATTTTTAATCTTATTTTCTATTGGAGATATATTTTTCTCTCATATAATACACCCCAAACACAGTTTCCCATCCCTCCACTCATTCCTGCTCCCCCAGTATGCCCTTACCCCCAAATCTACTCACCTTCTTTTTCCTCTTCAAGAAAGAACAGGCCTCTAAGAATGACAACCGAACAGCACAAAACAAAACAAAGTGTACGATAAAGCAAAAGCCATCATATCAAGGCTGGGCAAGGCAACCCAACTGGAGGAAGAGTCCCAACATCACGTAAAATCATCAGAGATATACCTGTTCCCGCTGTCAGGAGCCCCACATGAATACCAAGCTAACAGCCATAATGTATATACAGAGAACCTGGTGCAGTCCCCTGCAGGACACATGCTTGCTGCCTCAGCTTCTGTAAAGAACAGTGACAGCAGAGTGGCCGGTGACTTATGATTGGGCCACACAGTTTTTGAGTAGCAGGGGTAAGACTATGCCCAAATGTTAGGGTCTTCCATCTGCCCATCTGGAGAGATGAGCCAGACGCTAAGGAGCTGACGGTAACCTGGCCTGTGGGCCACACACTCAGTACCATTTGTGTCCTTACTCCTGGGTTAGGCATGACTCAGTGTCCTTTCTTGTTAAGTGTGAAGAATACCTTCATTCCAAATATAAATTTGGCAGGCTAATTTGGCCAGAACAGTACAGTAAGATTAATGCTATATTCCTCTACAGTGCCGTGTGTCTGATGCTAATATGATATACAGCATGAGTATGTGTGAGAGTTTTAGTTTTGTTTTTTTTCCAGGTGTGCTTGATTTGAATTGATCCACTCATGCTGCCTCACCTCACAGACATTGGCAAACAGACATTTCTGTGTATTACAGCCATGAGTGATACAGCTCTCCACAGCTATGTTCCCCCTAACCAGGGTGGGGTCCACACTGGTCTCAGATAACCTTAGCAGCACTTTGGAAACAAGCTGCTGACAGGTCACATTTCACATCGGGCCTGTTATTTCTCTCTTTTTTAAAGATTTATTTTATTTTTATGTCTCCTCTCTCTCTCTCTCCCTCCCTCCCTCTCTCTCTCTCTCTCTCTCTCTCTCTGTCTCTCTGTCTCTCTGTGTGTGTGTGTGTGTGTGTGTGTGTGTGTGTGTGTATGTGTGTATGTGCTTGTCTTCAGGAGTGTATGCCAGAGATGTGCAAGAGCCTTTCGAGACCAGAAGAAGGCATCAGATCACCTTATCCTGGAGCTATAGGCAGTTGTGAGTTGCCCAAATTGGGCCCAGGAAAGAGCTCAGGTCCTCTGGAAGAGTAGCAAGTGCTCATAACTGATGATCCATTTCCCCAGCACATGACTGTATCTTTTCACTCAGGATGCCATGACACACATACCGGGGGTTGTACCTAATTCTTCTTAGAATTCCTGACTCGAATTCCAGGAGGTTATGGGAGAATTATAGCTGTGCCATGTTTGCTGTTGCTGCTGTTTTGTGTCCCATGGAAGCACATTATTTTCAGTGGCATGTGTCTCTGTATGGCTGTGTTCACTGTGAGCTTCCAGGGGGCTGGTGCTGCATCCAGTTCCTTCGCTGTGCAGTGACTTGTTCTTGGAGGTTCCTGCTTTTCACCAGCACCAAAGCTACTGGGTTATGCTCTTGGGTTGCCATCAGGACTCTTAGTTCCCTTGTTCATAGGTGACACTCTGTCTTTGTTACTTTATTTCTTTGTTGTCTTTCCATTAGTAAACCAGAGATGTCTGCTCAGTTACAGGTCTCCTATCATGACCATAGAATGGAAAAGCACAGGGTGTGATTGACTACACATCACTAATGTCAAATCTGCCAGCCCAACCATACTATTTGCACGTCAATGACAGAGCCACTGTCCTTCATATCAGAGAGATATTAAGCACCTCCCCACATGATTCCCCAAATGAGACGTTCCAAGAACAGCTTCAAGGAAGCCAGATAATTTGCATCACATACCAAATTAATATATATTTATCCCCCCCAAAAGGGCTGCCTTGTGTTTCATTTGCTAAGTGTATTTTATGTTAATAATGAGTAAAGGCATTAATGAGAAAGTGACTTAACTTTAAAGGTTCTTGCATTATCCTCCCCCAAGGAAATAGCTCCATAATTTCCAGAGCCACCACCACTGTCATCCTGAGTGTGATTCTGTTTCTCATGTAGATGTCACACAGCTCCTTTAATGGAACACACAGAGTTGATAAATCTAATGGCTAGGAAAGACATTCCTGGCTTTCTTGACTTTGGACTAACTTCCAGAATCTGAGCCTGAAGAAAATCAGACAAAGTTCAAGTTTATCCTCAACATTCTTGCAGAAACTCTACTTGTAGCTTCCTAAGAGTTAAGAATAGTGGACAAGTGGTCTGAGAGATGGTGGTCTAGAGAATTGCCTACTTCTCCAGAGGGCCTGGGTTTGATTCCTGACACCCACATTGTTGCCTACAACCATATTTGATTCTAGTTGCAGGGTATCTGACACCCTCTTCCAGTTTCTGTGAGCATGGGATACACATATAGTTCATAGACACATGTACAGGCAAAACACCCATTAAAATATAACAACATAAAAATCTTAAAAGTAAAGAATAGTTATCAATGGGGTGCATCTGCTGAGTAGATAGCATGCCATCAGAAAGGAGTGATAAAGGAGACCTTTTCTAGAAGTTGCTCTTGGTACTCTATGATATGAAAGAAACACATTTTATAGCCAGGGCTAGAGAGTAAGGGGAAAACATTTGCACACAAATTCAGCTTCCCACTTTCTGGATCAACTTGTAAAGTGTACCGAATGTACAGCAAGGGAGGATAGTGGAAAGATTAGGACTTCAAACTTCTTTTTAGGTTCTGACCATATTTTATAATTTATTTATTCTTTTGAATTTCACTTTACATTCCAACCAGTTTTCCCTCCCACCCCTCCTGGGCTCCCCTTGCTTCTTTTCTCAGCCTTCTTACCCCCCTCCCCGCCCAGTCCACTCCTCCTCACAGGAAAGGGCTCTCATGAGAGGAGTCAACAAAGTCAGACACAAAAGGTGGGGGAAAGGCCAAGGCCCTCTCCCTTGCACTAAGGCATCCCACCATAAGGAATGGGCTCCATCAAGTACCAGGTTTATGTAGTGGTCCTACTGCCTGGAGCCCCTCTGAAAGTTCAAGCTTCACAACTGCCTGCCACAGGTGAATGGCCTAATTTGGTCCCCTGGAATCTCTACTGCTGTTGGTGTAGAGTTCATGAGTTTCCACAAGCTTGGTACAGTGTCTGTAGATTTTTCCATCATGATCTTGAACTCCCTTGCTCATATGTTCCTTCCACCCTCTCTTTGACTGGATTTCCAGAGTTAGGCCTGATTCTTGGTTGTGGATCTGTGTGTCTGGTTCCATTAATTACCGGATGAAGTCTCTGTGATAATAGTTGGGGTATTCACCAATCTGATTACACGGGAAGGCCATTACTGCTAGGAGTCTTAGCTGGAGTCATCCATGTGGATTTTTGGGAACTATCCTAACACCAGGTTTCTCCCTCACCCATAATGCTCTCTCTATTAAGATACCTCATTCATTGCTCCTCCACTGCATCCCTCCCTGCCTCAACAATCCTGTTCCATCATGTTCTCATCCCTCCCTCCCTCTCCCCTACTCCCCATCAAAGTTCTAGTTTACCCAGTAGATTTCATCTAATTTCTATTCCCAGGATGATCCATATGTCCATGTTAAGATACTCCTTATGTAGCTTCCCTGGAGCTGTGGATTGTAGTCTGGTTATCCTTTGCTTTACAACTAATATCCATTTATGAGTGAATTCTTGTCTTTCTGAATCTGGGTTACTTTACTCAGGATGTTTTTTTTTTTTTTTTTTTCTAGTTTGATCTTTTTACCTGCAAATTTCATGAGGTCATCATTTTTTACAGCTAAGTAGTACTCCAGTGTGTAATTGTACAACATTTTCCTTTTCCATTCTTCGTCATATAAGTTGTTTCTAGGTTATGGCTATTGCAAATAATGCTGCTTGTACAGCCAATTTGGAAATCAGTATGGTTGTTTCTAAGAAAACTGGGAATCTACCTCAAGACCCAGTGATACCATTCTTAGGTATATACCCAAAGGATGCTCAGTCATACCACAATGACCCTTCTTCTTACTGATTCAGACATGATAAAATAGAAGTGCATTACCTTCTGCATTGTATTGCAGTAAAACAACACATGGAAACTCATGCAGAAATGCCTATCAAATAATGTTTCTTGTACCTACCTATAGTAGTGAGTGATCCACACCCTTTTATCTTGAACAGTCTATGTCCAATTTGTACACAATTGGTGCTATTAAACACCACAAAAGAGGATCCTGTTTGTGACATTTCTTGATCCTCCAAGGCAAATAACTGGCCACCCTTGGATATTATTATACACAGCAACATGAATTATTAATTACTTATGTGTCTGCCTTTATCATCACATGTTCTTTGAAACAATAGCCTTTTGTCATATTCTTCTCTGACACCTAAGGTAAATGGTAAAGGATTGAGTTTTAAATGCTGAGGCAATAGGCAACATTGTGTTCTGGTTGTTTAATTCAGTGTGGGACAATTTGGCAAAGTATAATGTTTTCAGTGAGGACTGGGGTGATGTGTTCTGATTTTAATCTGCTTCTATTATACCTCCCACATGATCCTGTGTTAACACCTGTTCCCTGATAATGACACAATTACACCACTATTACATGTGTTTGTGTGTGTAATAAGTACTCATCTATCTGTCTATCTATCTATCTATCTATCTATGTATGTATCTATCATCTATTCTTAATATGTCATACATTAAGCATAAACATATATAGTGTGATAATTCCACATATAATTTTATGTGATTATTTGTGTGTCTGAGTGCCTGTATACATTGCTTGTATACAGAGGCCAGAAGAGGGAGTCAGATCCCCCTTAGAGCCAGAGTTGTAAGTAGTTGTGAGCCACCCAGTATGAGTGCTGGGATCTGTGCCTAGCACCTCTGAAAGATCACTAAGTGATCTTAATAACAGAGCTATCTCTGGGCTTTAGGGACCCACTAGAGGAATTAGTTCATGGGGTTATGATTTTGAGGGTTATTGTTATTTCTGGGGAGGGAAGTGAAGGAGAAATGAAAAGGGCAATTTAATTTTTGTACTTCCAGTTTTCAAAAGAAATATGTATTTGTGTGTTATTTGGCATTTAAAACGTATTTTTGAGTGGCAAAAGCAAAATGAAAATCAAGAGAAATTCTCTGAGAAAAGAGGGAATGTCATGTTGCAGTCTGCTTGTTGTCCTTGAACGTCTTTAATTTCAACAGCTAAAGTCTGCCCTGCAAACAAACAGAAGCATTCATAAATGTACAAGTAGATCAATATTAAGAACCTTGTGGATGATGTTCACATACTCAGAAAATTATGTTTATAATACTGAATGAATGCGAAATTGATATTCAGTGGTATGGATTCCTAATAAAGACCTTACATTATTTTAACTGTAAAAAAATATTTTTAAGATTATACCTTGTCCTTGGACTCTGTTTCTCTTCTTTGTATTCACCAAAAAGTAAAGAATAGGCTTTGTCACTTGATTCTGCCACCAATTCCTGCCACCACCATGTTCTGCCTAAGTGCATGGGGGCCAGGCAGCTATGGAATTCAACCTCTGTAATATAGATTCAAATGGATTTTCTCTCCCCCCCCCATTTCTGTTGGTTATTTGATCAGAGCTAATGAAGAACAGGTCAGGAAAAGGAGAATGTTGTAAAGATCAAGGCCAGCCAAACTATATAGACTATACTTCTAAATGAGAAGAAGAAAATCACAGAAGCAAGTGGCACTTCATTATTGGAAGAAACTATTTGTCCACATCAGGTCTCAGATTATGAAAAACTTGTGTGCCCTTTTAAAGATCATTGAAAAACAGCCTCTGTCCTTGAGAAGAATTCAGCTCTATTAAGAGTAACCTGGTAAGCCTAAGAGTGGAAGAGCAGGAATAGGGATGAGTTAAGTGGTTTCCATCTGTGCTTCAGGTGAAGAGGTCATGTGGTGAGACATAGGGGATCCATCTGGGGTTTTGGGACTTTGAATGGGGATACTATTGTTTGATGAAGGAATAAACACACCTGTTCGCTGAGTTTGCCAGTATAGCCAATCTGTTTCATATTTTAAACTGAACTCAATTATAAAATTATAAAATCAACAGGCCTCTGTGGAATAGAGGTGAGTCAGGGCCATATCCTGCTTTGCAAATTAGCATCAACAGTTTGATAGCAATGCCCAGGCTTGTGCTTTTCAAATGTGTGTGGTAGAAGAGCCCACCAGCCTGGACATCTCATGAAGGTCTTTGCCTGGCCCTCATTTCTTCCTCTTGAGTAGAACTGAGGATCCTCAATAATGTAAAACCAAGATAAGTACTTCGAAAGTTGCACGGTGGTATACTATGCTAAGACAGCAAAGTCTCGTGTATAATTTCTCATAAATATGAAACAAAAGGAATAAAAGCAAGTCATAAATGTTTGTTCCTTGTTTTTTTGTCACTGTTACATGAAAAAGATATTATTTATAAATGGGCATGCATGTATGTGTGGTGGTGGTAGTAGTGTGTGGGTGTGTGTCTGTGTGTCTGTGTGTCTGTGTGTCTGTGTTCCTGTGTGCACGTGTGTGTATATTGAATGAGGAATGGGCTTGGTGGTAGTGTTCACTGACCCTGAAACTGTGTTCCAATATCAGTTGTTTCTTCTATTTTCAAGTAACGAAAGTTCATGATTTTTTTAAAGTTCTGGAAATTTTCTCATAAGGTTGCTTAATACTATTTATTTTTTTGGATTCCTTTTCATAATGTGTCTATTTTTAAGAGTAAGAATAAGGAATTTTGAAGGTGCAGGCTCTTTATGGGCTGGAAAACCATCAAGATCTATCAAGTAAAATTTATTCCTTAATGCCCAAAGACCTAGGTAGACAGCATTCATTATTGATCCAGCATTCATCCCAAGTTCTATGGTGTGCTGTTTGGATCATCTCACACACACACACACACACACACACACACACACACACACACACACACGGTGTCCTCTCTGGATTTTTAAAACGTATCCATCTCTCTATCTATCTATCTATCTATCTATCTATCTATCTATCTATCTATATTTCTATCCATCCATCCATCCATCTAATATTACTGCAGTAATTGCAGTTTCCTTTGCCTCCTCTCATCCCAGCCTCCACCCCATCTCCCCTCTGTCCTCAACCCCCAATCTACTCCTCCTTTGTTTCTGTTCAGGAAAGGGTAGCTCTCCCATGAATATTACCAAACATAGCATATCAAGTTTCAGTAAGAATAAATACCTCCCCATGTATTAAGGCTAGGCAAGGTAACCCAGTATGAAGACTAGGGTCCCAAAAGCCAATAAAAAAAATTCAGAGTGTAGGATCCCAAGGCACCTTGAGCTAGCCTGAAGCTATTGGCAGGAACTCCTTGCCCCAAGGCTGTTGTAGGTACTCTTCCCATTTTGATAACACACCTTGTGACAACACACCCCGTGATAACACATACCTCATGGCAATACATACCTCGTGACAACACACACCTTGTAGGGAGGGCCTAAGCCTAAAATTCCTGTAATTTTTCCACTGTGCTATAAGTCGGTATTTAACCCTGTTCTTGCTCCTCAATAAACGGCATTCGGCATTTGGTGTTCCGACTTTGCCATTGAACGAATGAACCATTGTCTTGTCTTTATTTCAATCTCTAGGCCTTCGCCTGATTCATGGAACAGATTGTAGCGCGGGCACTACAAGAGAGCCCCTATTCCCACTGTTAGGAGTTCCACAAGGGGACCAAGCTACACAACTGTAACATAAGTGCAGAGTGCCTAGGTCAGTCCCATGCAGGCTCCCTGGTTGTCAGTTCTATATCTTTGACCCCCTATTAGCCCATATTAGTTGATATATGAGTTTTCTTATGATGTCCTTGACCCTCTAACTCCCATAATCCTTTCTCCCATCGTCTGCAGTATTCCTGGAGTTCTGTATGGTGTTTGGCTATGGGTCTGCATCTGGTTCCATCAGTTGCTGGATGAATCCTTTCTGATGACAATTGGTCTAGGCACAAATATATGAGTACGACAGAAAATCATTAGGCATCAGTATATTGATACTTTTCCTTCAGGAAAAATCTTAGGTCTCTGGGTCATGACTTTGGGTCCTGATGCTCCAGGCAGCGTTGGGATTGGGCTTACTCTCCTGACATGGGTTTAAATTAGTCTGGTCTGTGGTGATATTTTATTTTGTGATTTATTAAAGCTTGCCCAAGGATTCAGAAAGCAAGCCATAGAAGCCAGGCATATACCTTTAATCTCAGCAGCCAGAAGCTAGGAAGTGGTGGTACACACTTCAAATTTAAATTTGAAACAAGGTTGTTTTACACATCAATTCCAATTCCCTCACCCCACCCCCATCCTCCCCTATCATCCCCACCAAACTCCAGGTCATCCCCTTTCTGACCCCCAGGGAGGGTGAAACCTTCCATAGAGTCTTCAAAATCTGTCATATCATTTGGGGCAGGGCCTAGGCCCTCCCACATGTGAGGCTGAGAAAGTATCCCTCTATGTGGGATGGACTCTCAAAGTCCATTCTTTTTTTTTATTTATTTTTATTTAATTTTATATAACAAAGTCCAACTAAATGAAAACAAACATTTATACACAATATTTGGGAATTTGGGCGTCGTTCTTTCCAAACTACTTCCTGCTGGTAAGGGGCGCTGTCTTGGGGGATTCCAAGAAGATTCAGATATCCTAGCTGTAGTCTGCAGGGCTGTTTTGTCCAGCTGTTTGGAATGTAGGATCAGCTTGTACTATGTTTCAGGCGGTCTGGCGTGATCAAACCACATTAGTCTGGAAGGAATCCACATCTTTTCATTTTCTGTGGAAACAAAAATAGAAATACTTTTCCCCAGTAACTTGTTCTTCAACTTAAATTTTGGAGTCAAAGCGTCTTTTTTTTTTTTTTTTAATTTATTATTTTACATGTCGATTCCAGTTCCCTCTCCCTCCCTCCCTCCCTCTCCTCCAGCCCTCCCTCCCTCCTTCCCTCCCTTTTGCCCTCTCTGCCCTCTCCCATGCACTCTAAACACCCTCCCCTCCCAACCCCCCACCACAATACCATATGTAGGGTAATGCCATCCAGTTGGGGTCATGTAGATCTGACAGGTCCTGTGAAGTAGGGACTAGGGCTTCTCTCCTATCTCTAGAATAAGGCAGTTATCCCTCCATGGGGGATATGTTTGCAAAGTCCTTTTTTGCACCAGGGATACATCCTGGCTCCACTGTCTGAGGTCTCTTAGACTGCTCAGACCTTTTGGCTGAGACCCATATTCAGGGGGGTCCGAGTCAGTCCCCTGTTGGCTTCCCAGCTATCAGTCTACTGGCCCTTAGCTCCTCCTTGTTCAGGTAAGCTGTCTCTATGTACTTCTACCGCATGGTCTTGTCCTCCCCTTCTGCTTCTGGGTTCTAGTTCGACTCAGTGTTTATGTATGGGTGTTTGCTCCTGTTTTCAACAGGCATTAGTTGAGGACTCCATGGAGAAGTTAGTTGTTGATCGCACTCTCCGGGAAGGGCATTTATGATAGCCTTTCCACGGGAGCTGAGATTGTTAGTTGGGAGCAGTCTTGTAGTTCCCTTGACCTTTCTTTGTGTTCAACTTTATCTTCAAACCAATATTGGCTCCCTCTTTTATGTTCTCTCTCTCTGTCTCTGTCTCTCTCTCTCTCTCTTTCCTATTTTCCATTCCTAACCAGGCTCAATCCTCCTGTTCGCACATGCCTTCCTCTCCTCCCTCTCATTTTCTCCTACTTCTCTCTCCATTAGCTGTCCTCCCCCACTTTACCTGAGGTCTGGGGGACTTGTCCCTTCCCAGTTCTGTGAGGGACTTTATATGAATCTCTTAGAATACAACTTGTATCCTAGTTCCTCTGGTGATGTGAATTATAGGCTGGTGATCATTTGATCTATTTCTAAAATCCATATATGAGTGAGTACATACTGTGTTTCTCTTTTTGTGACTGGGTTACCTCATTCAGGATGGTTTCTTCAAGTGCCATCCACTTGCCTGCGAATTTCAAGATACCATTATTTTTTTCTGCAGAGTAGTATTCCATTGTGTAGATGTGCCACATCTTCATTAACCATTCTTCAATTGAGGGGCATCTAGGTTGCTTCCAGGTTTTTGCTATTACAAATAGTGCTGCTATGAATATAGTTGAACAGATGTCTTTGTTGCATTGATGTGAATCCTTTGGGTATATGCCTAAGAGGGGGATTGCCGGGTCCTGTGGTAAACTAATTCCCATTTTCCTGAGGAACCGCCATACTGATCTCCAAAATGGCTGTATGAGTTTGCACTCCCACCAGCAGTGGAGGAGTGTTCTACTTTCTCCACATCCTCTCCAACATAAGTCATCACTGGTGTTTCTAATTTTAGCCATTCTGGCAGGGGTAAGATGGTATCTCAAAGTTGTTTTGATTTGCATTTCCCTGACAGCTAAGGATGTGGAGCATTTTCTTAAGTGTCTTTCAGCCTTTTTGATTTCCTCCATTGAGAATTCTTTCTTCAGTTCTGTACCCCATTTTTTAATAGGGTTATTTGGTGTTTTGTTGACTAGTTTCTTGAGTTCTTTGTATATTTTGGAGATCAGCCCTTTGTCGGATATAGGATTAGTGAAAATCTTTTCCCAGTCAGTGGGCTGCCGTTTGGTCTTGTCAACTGTGTCCTTTGCCTTACAGAAGCTTCTAAGTTTGAAGAGGTCCCATTTATTAATTGTTTCTTTCAGTGTCTGTGCCCCTGGAGTTATGTTCAAGAAGCGGTCTCCTATACCAATTTGTTCAAGGGTACCTCCTACTTTCTCTTCTAAGAGGTTCAATGTGGCTGGATTGATGTTGAGGTCTTTGATCCATTTGGACTTGAGTTTTGTGCATGGCGACAGACATGGGTCTATCTGCAGTCTTCTATACACCCTCATCCAATTGTGCCAGCACCATTTGTTGAAGATGCTGTCTTTGCCCCATTGTATACTTTTAGCTGTTTTGTCGAAAATCAGGTGTTCATAGGTGCGTGGATTAATATCCGGATTTTCAATTCGATTCCATTGGTCTACCTGTCTATTTTTATGCCAATACCAGGCTGTTTTCAGAACTATAGCTCTGTAGTAGAGCTTAAAGTCAGGAATGGTGATGCCTCCTGAAGTTCTTTTATTGTATAGGGTTGTTTTGGCTATCCTGGGTCTTTTGTTTTTCCATATAAAGTTGATTATTATCCTTTCAAGGTCGGTAAAGAATTGTGGTGGGATTTTAATGGGGATTGCATTGAATCTGTAGATTGCTTTTGGTAAGATTGCCATTTTTACTATGTTTATCCTACCTAACCAAGAGCATGGGAGGTCTTTCCATTTTCTGGTATCTTCTTTAATTTCTTTCTTTAGAGTCACAAAGTTCTTATTATATAGATCTTTTACTTGTTTGGTAAGCGTTACACCAAGATACTTTATGTTGCTTGTGGCTATTGTAAAGGGTGATGTTTCTCTGATTTCTTTCTCTGCCTCTTTGTCGTCTGAAAAAAATAGGGCTACTGATTTTTTTGAGTTTATCTTGTATCCTGCTAGTTTGCTGAAGGTGTTTATCAGCTGTAGGAGTTCCCTGGTAGAGTTTATTGGGACGCTTATGTAAACTATCATATCATCTGCAAATAGAGACAGTTTGACTTCTTCCTTTCCAATTTGGATGCCCTTGATCTCCTTTTGTTGTCTTATAGCATTAGCTAGAACTTCTAGTACGATATTGAAGAGATATTATACTAGGGATAAATACTGATCCATTACTAGAGGCCCCATAGACTACCCAGTCCCCCTAACTAACACCCACATTCAGGTGGTACACACTTTAATCCCAGCATCCAGAAGCTGGGAGGAGGTGGTATACACATTTAATCCTAGGACTCAGGATTAAGAAGAAGCTGGTCTCTGTGAAGCCAAGGCCACCCAAATCTAGACCAGATTGATCCATTCCGAAAGAGAAAAGCTCACACAAAGATGATTTCGACACTTGGGATCATGCACCTTGCACCTTTAGTCCCAGTATTAGGGAGATATATAAAACAGTAGCAGGGTCTCAGTAGGAGTCATTCATTCTCCAGTCACATTGAGGATAGGAAGACAATTAGTCTCAGGATTCTCTAGCCACGCTGAGGTGAGGCCTCAGGACCAGCCCATTCAGCTGGTAAGAGCTAGTGGTAAGAGCTAGTGGCCTGCTACTTTGTTTTTTGGAACTTCAGCTTGAAGGTTGAACCCCAATATCTATCTCTGGGTCATTTATTTTTCATGTTACACTAGTCATTGGTAAGCCACTCTCTCAATATCTAGGTCACCCATACCCCAGCATATCCCATAGGCAGAACAAACTGTAGGCTGGCTGGAGGTTATATGGTTTCCAAAAGCTTGGCATTTTACTTATTTTAGATTTTTTTTATTAATTTATTTTTTTACATTCCAATTATAGTTCCCTCTCGTTACTCTCCTCCCATTCCCCCACTCCCTCCCTCCTCCAAAGCATGCTTGAGTTTAGAGAAAGAGAGATCCACACTCAAACTCCAAAGCTAGCTTTAATTTTTAATTGGATTGGGACTACGAAAAGACCATTTGCATTACATGTCTGTAGAGAAAGGCAGAAACAAATAGTTGGGAAAATTTATGAAATTTTATCCTATTGGAGATATGATATATTAATAGGCTAATTTACTCTTTTTTCTTGGAACATATTTTTTTCCTGGATGACTTATCCTTTTTTCTTCATGTCTTATTTGTCCAGTGGTCTTCAGATTCCTTAGCTGTATCCCTTCATTCTCCTGAAAAGACAAAGCAAAACCCTTCTCCAAACCTAATTTTGGGGGAGAGTCCCTTATGGCAAGTAATATCTGATCAAATGAAAATCATTTGTTAATTTAGATTGAACAGCCATGCTGTTTGATTAACTATCATCTGTTCTAATCAAGGGGTATCTTTTGTTCAAATTTAATCTGTATCATGTTTTGATGGTATCCATAGATTTTATTCTATGGAAACAAAAGCAAAACCCTTTTCCAATGTAACCCATATTCTGTTTCCATTCTGAGGTCAGCATATAGTTTAATTCCATAGTTTTATTTTTCTATTATTTAATGTCTCTCCACAGCGTCATTCCTTTCTTATTAGCATTCAGAAAATTCAAAGTTATTAAAACACTATGCAATCTATTTCTGGTGGTCTTTATTACTCCTTTCTGTTTATTTAGCACATCCTTTAGAGTTTGATTTGATCTTTCTGTAACTGCTTGCCTTGTATGATTGTGTGGTATACCTACCTGTAATATGTTTTCTATTGTAACATGAAAAAAATATTTCATTTTACTAGAGACATATGCTGGAGCATTGTCAGTCTTAATTTGCACAAGTATTCCCATGATGGCCATAACTTCAAACAAATGTATGATTACTGATTCAGCCTTATCAGAACCCAAAGCAGTTGCCCATTAAAATCCTGAATAGGTATCAATGGTATACATTTTTAATTTTTCAAATTCTACAAAATGGAACACATCCATCTGCCAGATATCATTCCTTTGAGTACCCTTTGAGTTACTTCCTGATGGTAGTGGAGTTTGGTTAAGTTGGCTTCCCACTCCCTCCACTTGAAATCTTGCCTGGTCACAGGAAATGGCCAATTCAGACTATATATCCACTATTGTGGGGTGTCTTGTATACTAACCACCAGATGTCTATTAACTGAACCTCCTGAATCCTCACTGATCCATCCTTCCCACAATGACTGCTTGCATTGAGCATTGGCTTGACTCACCAGGGTGTGTCTCCTTCCACACACTATTGAATTTTATTTACATTTTTAACAAATCAGTAGTTATTGGCTTATCAGTGAAATTGTGGTCAGGTATTTCTAGAAGGACAGTCTTCCTATTTCGGCATTTAGAAAGCCAAAGAATATAAATCAGAGGTCAGATTTCTTCATTAGTCATTTTTATTTGAATGCTATTGTGAGCTGCCCAACATAGTAACCATTAGCCAAATGTGCTTATGTAAATAGAAATGAAAATGAATAAAAATGAGCAAAGTTAAAAATATGTTCACTGGCATCAATCCTATTCAAATCCTCCCCAATTCCACAAGGTTAGCCTCTGCCACCTTGGAGACAGCACTCCTACAGTATGTTGTCATGTCTTCAGAGAGTTCTAGCCATCAGTATCATAAAACCTCAATACTTGGGACAGTTTGAAACAAAAGATCTCTTAAGGAAGCTACTCTAATGTTTTTTGACATTTACAACATCATGGGAAATGAATATAAGTTTTACTATTTGTTATAAAAAGTTATTAATGAAAAAAATTGTTAATAATGTTTAAGTTATTGTCTTGTGAATGGAGCTATCTTTTTTGTGAATGACTCATAGAACTATCTGATGCATGGGACAGAGAAATGTGACTGAATAAACTTCTGTGCTATTACTTTTTCAGATCTCTCTTAACGGGCTTTCATTTTCTTAAAATGTTGTCTTTGCTGGTCATTGATCTTGAGTTGCTACAGAATGTAGAATGGATTTTCTATTCTCTTGTCTATTGTAATAAATGCAGAGATGCTAGGACAGAGGAGACATAGAAACTGGAGCAAGTGGGCTCTAGAGAATACACTGTAGTGCATTTTATAAATAAGCAAAAATTCTTATGGGGCTGCATGGTCAAATACTTGTCCAGTGTATAGAACTGAAGTACCTGAGAAGTGTCTTAGCTGGACAATCACAATAACAAGTGTTCCCTCCCTCCTTCCTTCTCTTTTTCCCTCACTCTGTCCCCTTTTCCTTCCTTTGGGTTGCTCTTTCTTTCATTCTTTATCTCAGATTTACTTGCTCTGCCCCAAGCATATATTCCTTTAAAGATTTTTCTTAAATTGTGTGTGTGTGTATGAGTGTGTGTGTGTCTGTACACATAGGAGTGTAGTTGCCCAAGGAGGCCAGAATAGAGTGTCAGGTTCCATGCAGTTCAAATGACAGAAGGCTATGAGCTGCCTGATTAGTGTGCTGTGAACCAAACTCTTGATTGCTTGCAAGAGGGTAAGGGCTCTTAACTGTTGGGACATCTATCTATCCAATCCCCACAAATACATATACTTTATACATATATTTTTATATAAATCAATATTTTATTAATTGCTTGAACATTCCATACAATGTATTTTGATTGCATTCATCATAACAAACCCCCCTTAACTCCCATGAGGTCTATTTTTAGTTCCCTACCCCCAAAGACTTTGTTGTCTCTCTTTTTGCAACTTAATAACTTAGCAACTAAGCATGTATATTTTGAGTGACAATGTGATTGTGGGAACAGCTCAATGAATAAGACAGACACAGTCTCAATTCTCCATAACTGATCTTTAAAGTTCACTGTTAGGTTAGTAACTATCTTGGGAAGTGTAATAGAGGAGAAATGCATGATTATAAATAAGTAAACAAAACCCCTTAGAAACTGAGAGGTTTGACCCACACAAAGGTAAGAGATGGAAGAGCAACTCACCCAGAAATATATCAGCATCTGCTGATTACCTTTTGTTAAATCATGGGATTCCCTTCTTCCTTCAAAGAAGCCAGGTGAAGTCTGTTCTTTAAATACATGAAATGACATTTTTCTTTCATGGTGTCTGAGTTCCTCTGAGCTTTCTGACTCAAATTCAAGGGTGGTCTTAAGAATTACTTCTGGTGAGAAGACTGGGAGACAGTTGGGGATAGATGAGAAGTATGTAATCCTGGTAAGAGCAATTCTCTACCCATCACTCATGAAAACAAAGGGAAGGACAGGAAAGGAAAGGAAAAAGGAAAGGGAACGGAAGAGAAGGGAAAGAAAGGAAAGAAAAGAGCAGGTGTGACCACACACACACACACACACACACACACACACACACACACACACACACACTTCTTTGTTGGAGTTTTCTGTTTCCTGTGACAGCATTGTTACTTTGGGTCCATCGATGTCAGCTCATTGATTCCAACATAGCTCATTGATTGGGTCAAAAGAATACGGTTCTAAATGACCATGAACCCCAAGTTAAAAGAGGGGCCTGCTCTGGTTTCTGTAGCAGTTGTGTGAATTGTTCTTTGTAGTCACCACTTTCCTTTTCTGTCACTGATTTTTCTTCTCATCTTCTTCATCTTCCACCTCTGCCCTCTGCCCAGATTCTTTAAAAAAAAAAAAAACATGCCACTAATTGCTGATGTCTATGGAATTTGGAGCGATTGCTTGTTAAAAGGTTTTAGGGCATTCTTCTAATGACATTGAAATTAAGAAATATGATAATGTATTATAATATATGAACCCTTTCCTCTTACTTGCATGTGTGTGTGCATGCATGGATGCTATTGGTCTGTACTCAGATGCGCTTTTGAAATGTTACTTTAGGAATGCAGTTGTCTCTTCAAAGTGGCTATCAAAGGAATTAGAACTCAAATTAAGGATTATTAAAAAGACATTCACGCTGAAATATGTTATTACTGCAGAAGCTGTTCCTGCATTAGCAAAATGAAGCCAGTGGAACAACTGGCATTTACAACGGAGGTTCTAAATCAAAATTCTGCAAAGCAGTCCTGTTTTTCCACTCTGATAGTATCCTTTCCCTCAATTCTGCCACCAGGAACTTCTGTAAGTATTTTGCTATGTAAAACACCTGGCAGGTTTTGAAACCTGCAAAATGTTTGGCTCCTAGTTCCCACATTTTCTTCAAACACTATTTCACCCCCCCCCATGGTTTCGGGGAATTGGCTCAGCAGGAAGTTGAGTCTTCTGGGTGCTGGATTTGAGAATTTAGTACTTTGGGCATTTGTCCATTTGATGGCTTGATTTCCAGTATGCTGTATTTTGGAACTGTTAGATGGAAAAACATTTCAGGAGCAAATCTTTCCTGTGTTTTTTTGAACCCTGTCTTCCTCCTCTTGCTGTTGCTTCAGATACTGCGCATTCATTCTCCTGGGAAACCCTGCTTGACTTTTTGACCTCCCTCTTCTCACACTGTACAATGTCCCAGATATGCTGCATATACCCAGTACTAGTTGTTAGCAAGCCACCTGACATTTCTCGACTCTATCCCTCCTTCCCCATTGTTCAGCTATATCATCCTTCGTCTAATTCCATCTGTCTTCTCACCTTACCTGCATTATTGGAATGATGCAACTGCTTAAAGAGCCTCTGGTACTATTTCTTCCCCTATTTATTCCAAAGAATCCATCCATTGCAACACAGAAGAGGTAATTTGATTGTGTCATGGCCTTACCAAAATTGCACCAATGGGAATAAATTTAGATCTTAGATGTTTCTAAAACATGATGGGCCATTGTACACTGCTCTATATTATGAATTTCACTTGTTCTATATTTCATTTGATTCCATACTGCCACGTACCTTTAATGTGGAATGTCCACCACAGCAGTCTCACTATCGGACTTTTACTTTTTCTTCCCCTCCTGTCTTCCACACTTGGAAAATTGAAGAGATGCTGCCAAATAGAGCTGAGCCCCCACGTTTTCAGACTGTGTAGAGACATCTTAAAACTACATTATTGGTGTGAGAGAGATAATTCTGCAGGTAAGAGCACTTGGTATAGAAACATGTGGATCAGAATTAGTTTCCCAGTACCTAGTGTAACAAACTAGGCATGGTGTATCCACCTACACTGTAACTCCAGGTCTGAGGGATCTGATGCCTTTTTCTGGCTTCCATGTGCACTTACAAGTATTTGTGCTTATACTCACACAGACAAACAAACAAACAAATAAGTTCAAGTTTAGAAAATAAAACCAGATAATCATAGAAATTATATTACTCATACTATATTTGGGATGCGTGTGTGTGTGTGTGTGTGTGTGTGTGTGTGTGTGTGAGTATGTGTTGTGTTTTGTTTTATTTTTGTATGTGGTGTATGTACTTGTTAATGTGGACATGTGCAGGTTTGGTAGTGAGTGCATGTATGCATTGATGTGGGGTCCAGAGATAGATGTCAAATGCCATTCTTTAATAGCTCTCTACTTTTGTTTTTAGAGATGTCCCCACAAAAGCTTGAGCTCAGAATGCTTTGGTTTTCCTAGGCTGGCTGAACAATGAGCTTCAGGAACCACCTTATGAAGCTACAGAAACACACTACAATGCCTAGCTTTTGATGTGAGTTCTGGAGATCTTCATGCTTTTGTAGGAGGTACTTTATTCACTGAGCCATCTTCCCATTCTGTGCTCATGTTTTAATTGCTTTACTGAGATACACTGTGTACCACTTGAACCACCCTTGTAAATGCAATGATTCATGGATTTTCAGTATTATTACAAACTTAGGAAATCATTTGCACAGTCAATTTTCTGATAATTTTTATAGCATCCAAAGAATGTCCCAAACAGTCAAGGGCCATTTCCCATTTCCAAGAAACCCCTGTGCTCCAAATAACTACATGCTATTATATCTCTTGTCTCAAAATGTTTGACTATTCTAGACATTTCCTATAAATAGAATTGTATGCTACATGGTCTGACCTCCTTTTCTGAACATGACATTTTCAAGGTTCAGCCATGATGGAGTATATACCATTTTTATTTCCTTTTAGCTACTAAATATTATCAAGTGTGCTTTGAATCTGAAATAACCAACCCAGGTATTATGTTCACAATGATACAAACAACACACACACACTAGATGAGATGAGCTATTGTTTTCTCATCATCATTAGCTGATGGTGCTGAGTTCTGCCATCATTTTTGGTGAAGTTTTATATATATATATATATATATATATATATATATATATATATATATATTCTGTTTTTCTTGGGGAATGTATCTAGAGATAAAATTCCTGGGTCATATATATTTCTATGCTCAATGTGTCTCACATCTGAACCTACCAGTAATATATGGGGACTATATTCCAGGTCTGAAATGGCTTTCTGTCACCTGTCCTTTGGAAGTGGTGAGGCAGTAATCCCTGTTTTTGCATTGCATCTCTTCTGAAGTTCATCTTTTTTGTGCACTTATTATATATTTTGTATATTCTTTGTAGACATCTCTTTGGAATCTTTGTTCAATTTTTGTTAGTGTTACTGAACTGTAGGAGTGATTTGTTTATTCTTGTTATCAGACTTGTATTAGAGATGACTAGAAAGTGTTTTTTCTTATTCTATGGTGTTTTTCTACTCCCCAGACACTATGTTTTGAAGTTCTTTTTCATTGTGATGGTGTCAGTATTAGTCTGGGTTATCGAAGGGAACAATATCACTAGAATAAGTAACACATTAAAAGAAATTTGTGTTGGTCTACATGAATCGTAAGACAGAATTCTTAATTTTCAATGTATAGTGATACATTGTGTCTCTTCACTATAATGTATAATGTTAATTACATTTTTTGATTAGCGCATACAGTTTTATTCTGAGTGTAGTTTGGATCTTTATCATGAGTATTAGATTTTGTCCATTGTTGTTTCAGTATTATTAAGATGTTGTGATGCTTAAGTTTACTTCTCAACTGGCCTACTCTAGACTTACATGAGAAGTAAGTCTCAGAGATGAAAGAACTGTCTAAATTAAGGGAGCTTTTTGGTCTGTGGGCATTTCTTCAGGTGAAAATCTTGTTTACATTAATTGAATTAGGGAAGCAGACATGCCCACTGTGGGTGGCTTCATTCCCTAGGGAGGAGATCCTGAGCTGTGTAATAGTAGAGAAAGTAGGAGTTTCAGAGGTAGGTCAGTGATTAAGAGTGCATATTGTTCTTGCAGAGGACCTAAATTTGGTCTCCAACACCTACACCAGGAAACTTGCAAGCATCTATAACTCCAGCTTCAGGGGATCTGATTACCTTAGGGTCTCTATGGTTACCTGCATTCATGTGCACAAACCACATACAGATACAGGCATACACACATGTAATTAAAAATAAACTAAAAAACAAAAGTATAGATTCCAAGAGTTCTGAGAAGTGATGAGCAAAGGGGTCAAGAACAGGATAGAGAGACCCACAGAATTAGCTGACTTGAACAAGAGGGAGCTCAGGCACATCAGTCTGATAGCTGGGAAACCACTACAGGACTGACCTAGACACCCTGAATGTGGGTGTTAGTTAGGAGGATGGGCAGTCTATGGGGCCTCCAGTAATAGATCAGTATTTATCCCTAGTATAGGAATGGACTTTGGGAGCCCATCCCACATAGAGGGAGGACCTAGGCCCTGCTCCAAATGATATAACAGAATTTGAAGACTCCCCATGGAAGGCTTCATCCTCTATGGGGAGCAGAAAGGGATGGACTGGAGTTTGGTGGGGGTGATAGGGGAAGATGGGAGGGTGAGGGAACTGGGACTGGTATGTAAAAAACCCTGTTTCAAATTTAAATTAAAAAAATGGGGAGGGGAATATAGAACGTGAACTGAATGCAAGCATGCATGCATTCATTTTTTTCTATGCTCTTGAGTGTGGATGTAACTAGAAGATTCAAGGTTGTTCATTTTTTGACTTCTCCAAATTGACAGACTGTAAACTGGAACTGTGAGACAGAATAAACCATTTTTAAAAGATAAGTTGCATTCATTAGCGTCTTTTGTCACAGGAACAGGTAAAGAAGCTAAGATTGTCATTCCCTGTTTTCCTATTGATATGGAAGATACTATTTGATTTTTGCTTATTGGATCAACTCAAGAGTAATCTCAAAATGAGTAAGTTGTGCTACTGTCTCTCAAGCCACACTCCTGAATTCTGTAGAGGATGTTAGTGTAGGACCATAAAGCTTATTCTTAGAATTCTTAGAGTTTCTCTCTTTTTAGTTGGCTGTGGTAGTTGTGATTATCTTGGTAAGTTTCTGACAGTACTTTCATGTAGTTCTATAAAAAAATATTTTTTTAATTTTGAATCTTCCTTTTTGCTTTTATTCATCATCCTATTTCAATTTTGTCAATTTTGTTGACTTTTTATTGTTTTTCTTCATTTGATGTAACTTACAATAACTTAAATATGATTTTGTTCACCATGTTAAGATTTTTCTTTTCTTTTTGTTCTCTAATCAGTGTCTTAATATGGAGAATTAGATTTTCTTTGAAATTTTAATTCCCATTTAATAGAGATATTTATAGCTATGATTTGAGACTAAATGCAGAGGAAAACTGTATCTTTATTGTCCTTTATATTTACATAATTAATTTTGCTTGTATTCTGGCATTTGCTTGTTCGTCTGTTTTTGTTGTTGTTGTTTTCACTGTAGGTTCAACCTATTTTCTAAAGTTAATCCTTAATGAAAGAATTAAGCTTTTCGCCTGAAAAACCTCTTCCATGATTATTATAAATGATTGTGTTAGCAGTAGTGTACTCTTTCAAATTTTGTTTTTCTGGACAATGTCTTCATTTGCTTTTGTTTTTGAAGGATTCTTTTTATGGATATAAGGCTGATTGTTGGTTGGCAGTTCATTCTCCCCCATCCTCCCTTCTTCCTTCCTCTCTTTGTTTCTATTTCTTCATTTTGAATATGCCATCAATGCTTTCTGGCCTCCATGTTTCTGATTAGAGTATTTTCACTATTGTGTATTTAAATATTGATTTTTTTTGTTACACTTAATCTACCTGGAAATTGTTTTTAAAAATTTAGATATGTAGGTTCCAGGTTGTTTGTCATATGCTAGATGATTTTAGACATTATTTGAAAAATTTTACAATATGTTTCTTTTACCCTTTTTCTATTGTATTCCTCTACTAATCACATTATTAAGTTCTTAACACTTTGGGTGGCATTGTATATTTATTTGAGGCCCTGTTAATATTTATGCATTCATTTTATATCTCTAGTCTTGGGATTTTGTGTTATATGTTTATTTTTAAGGTTGTTGAATTTGTTGCAAGTACAGGTTAGATTGTTTCTCTCTAGTGAGTTTTTTATTTCAGTTTTTATACTATCAAATCTGGGATTTTGGTTTTGTTTAAATGATTTGTGTTGCTTTATTTATACTATGTATAAATATTGATTGTATATTGTCACCATGTCTACCTTTTCTTTAAAAGCTTCATATCTTTTTGCACTTTGAACACACACACACACACACACACACACACACACACACACACACACGCGTGCATACACACACAGCCTTTGAGTCATCAGAGGAAGTTCCTGTTGCTTGATATTTAAAAAATAAAATTTGAACCACACTTTCCTCTTTGTTTATGTATCTCAACCCTTGGGTCATCCAAGCCCCATGGCAGCTTGCTGTTGTCTCATCTCATGGTTAAACCTGGACATTGTAGACAATGTATCAGCTGAATTCTTCCTGAGCTTTCTCTGTTTTCACTTATTCATTTTTCCTAGCTATTTAGGCGAGCTATGTTGTTGAACTCTGTTTTCCAGATGGGAAGCCTCTGTGTTCACTCTTCAGAGCTCACAGCCTTGATCTTATACACAATTATCCTACAAGGATAGTGGTGTTAACAGGGTCCTCTTCAATTCTCTTTCCTTTCCACATTACACCATCTCCCTCTATTGTTACTCCACCCAGCATTATTTCCCTAGCTACTGGATGATTGTTGCATTGTTTTTGTTTTTTGTGTGTTTCTGTTTGTTTTTTACAATACTGAAGGGCAAAACTTGCTTCATAATCTTATCCAATTAAGTCCAAAACTGCTGAGGCTCTGGGTAAGGACAGTATTTGAAGCCTCCTTTCAAGGTTAGTTCTGATCTCAGAAACAATCTCTCATCTCTCAGTTGTTCCATGCAGGATATATTTTTTTTTCCTGGTTAAATTCTTAGGGTATAGTTTATTCTATGCTCCTGGGGTGCTTTCATCTTATTTTTGTACCAACAAAAATCTCCATTATACTCAAGGTTTCAACATGTTTCAAAAAATCTGGTTCCATTAAAAAGAGTTTCAGACTGATTTTCTCAGTCTGGTTTCTTTTGTCCTGTTGGGCAAAGTAGATCTGAGCATAAAATACTCTTGCTCCCAAGTATGTACTTTGTAGACAGGGTGCTGATAATTTCAGCAGTAGGTTCTAGTCTTGACTATTTCCTTCATAGATCTTCTTCCATACATGTAAAATGGAAGAAGAAAAAACAAGGCTCTAGAGTCCTCAGATGGCCACAGCCTCCATTCTATGCATTGGGTATGTAGAAATGGTGAGTTGACTAACTTCTTAGCCAC
Organism: Phodopus roborovskii; assembly: GCF_943737965.1. Classification (NCBI taxonomy): domain Eukaryota; kingdom Metazoa; phylum Chordata; class Mammalia; order Rodentia; family Cricetidae; genus Phodopus; species Phodopus roborovskii. Next base: position 13,122,846 of record NW_026126517.1, on the reverse strand, counting down.
ACATATGGAACACTAGGGTAGTTAGGAGTTTCTGTATCTCATCACTGCCTGAAAAGTACTATAGCAATTGACCCGGAGTTGTGGATGTCTCTCTCTCCTTGGCCACATTGATATGGAAGAAGGATTGGACATGCCTAGTCCAAGTGACACAATGTATTTACTATTCTGACAAGCTTTAGCAGATGACCTTGGTTAAATGTCCCTATGTTTTCTGTATGACCTTTATGACAGTTTTCAGATACTTCAAAGAGCTCTTTTCAAAATTGTTTTTAGTAGTTATAATTATCTCTCTGGGTAATAGACCTGAAAAACTGCTTACAACATTATTCTGAATACTGTAATTTTGCCAAGTATGTGTACATGTATTTATGCATGTGCATGAATGCCTGTGTGTGTGTGTGCGTGTGCGTGTGCATGCGAGCGTGCGTGCGTGCATGCATGTGTGCGTTTTGCAGAATACAATATCCAATACTGTAATTTATTTTTAGATATTACTTTAGTGGTGATAAATAATAATGCTGGTAATTTGTATTAGTAAGTAAAATTTTCTGTTAAGACAAATTAATTTAGAACACCAAGGCAAACTCTTGGAATCCAGTTGCAGAGAGGGAGGAGTGGTGAGCAAAGGGGTCAAGACAAGGCTACAGAATCCCACAGAGACAGCTGATCTGAACAAGTGGACTCCAGACTGACACCTGGGAAAACAGCATTGGACCAACTCAAACCCCCAGAACTTGGGTCTCAATTAGAAGGCCTAAGGGACTTCTGACAGTGGAACCAGGATGTATCCCTGGTACACAAAAGGACTTTAAGAGCACATTCCCCATGAAGGGATACTCCCTTAACCTAGAGACAGGATGGAGGGCCTAGGCCCTACTCCAAATGACTTGACAGATTTTGATGATCCCTCCTGGAAGGCCTCACGCTTCCTGTGGAGTGGGTGGGGAATGTTATGGAAGTGGGGGGTCAGGGAACATGGGAGGATGTGGGGGGAGAGGGAACTGAGATTGATATGTAAAGTAAGAAAGAATAATAAAAAAGATAAATTAATTTAGAATATATGTTTATACAATTGACTTACTATAATGACAATTATGGTACTCAGAAAGGGGAGGTCATTAACCTAAGATGTTACATTGGAGATAAATAGGAAAAGCAAATGCATGCCTCTAAAAGGAAATGTGTTTCCAGCTTTGATGATAAGCATGAACTGCCAACACCTACAGTGCTTTTGATTAAGACTGACATTCATCTCTGCTCCCTATACCCAGACTGTGCTCTCTAGTGTTCTCAGCACAACAGCTACATTTTATAGAAAAGTATTTTGAGGCAAGAAAAATGTTAATGCAACTCTGTGTTTTAGACAGTTTCTCATTACTGCAATAGAATACCAGAGACAATACATTTTATGTAAAGGAAATATTTAACTCACTGATTTGGACTTTGAAAATCTAAATGTGTACCAGGTGTAGTGAAGGACTTTCTAGAAACATGTCTTGAACTAGAACAGAGAGAGACTGAAAGAGAAGAATCCCACAGTTCCCTCTGGGACACACCGTTCCTGATGGCCTAATGACTTCTCACACTCCTCTAATTTCTAAGACCCATGTTTAGGTTTGTTGATTTGTTGGTTTGTTGTCACTGTACATCTGTGGTATTGGTTTTTTTTGTTTGTTTGTTTTTATAACAACTCCAAAAGTCAGTTGTTTAGAGCAAATAATCTCCTACTTATTCCTTCATTTGTATTTGTATTTGTAATTTGTGTGAGTGTGAGTGTATATATGTGTATATATGATGTGTGCATGTGGTGTGTGTGTGAGTGTGTATGTATGTATGTGTGTGCATGCATGAGTGCATGAGTGAGTGCGTGCGTGCGTGCGTGCATGCGTGCGTGCGTGTGTGTGTGTGTGTGTGTGTGTGTGTGTGTGTGTGTGTGTTTGGTGACTAGAGGAGGACATTAATATCCTGTTACATCATTACATCAATCTTCACTTTATTCACTTGAGACAGGGTCTCTTACTAAACTCAGAGCTAGAGTCCCACAAAGAAAGTCCAAAAGATGTTCTTACCTACTGAACCATCTCTCTAGACCCTACATCTCAAGATTTCAACCATCTCCCAATACCCTGCCCCATGAAACAAATATTAACACACAGACCCTCAGAGGACATTAAATATCTAAATGATAGTACTCTGAAAAGGTCTTGACATTAAGTGGGGGCATTTTAAAGACTATTAAGGCCAGTGATGAAAAGATACTCAGCTAAACGAGCCATACTAAGAAACAGGATCATTTCATATTAAAGCAAATAATAAGGTTAATTATAAAAGTTTTGAAAATCAAGGATAATTCCATTTAAAGGGATAAAAATGCAAAAGTTTAACTTTATTGAATTAATTACTATACAAATATCATATGTGAGTATTGTATTTACTAAAGTAGGGTGGCTGTGAAGTACATACACATTTTTTTTCATTTCTCTGTGTTAAGACAAAACTTGGAGTAAGTCAGATAGTCCTAGACAGATAGCAAGCTATACCAAAGAAATGAAGAACTCAAGTGTAAAATTGACCATACATCTGTTAGTGGATTGCTAGTTAGGAAAGGGTCTTTTGGTTAATAAGCACAAATTATCACCTTTCAACAAATTTGAATTTGTTTCTAGATAACTACTGTGTCAGATACCCTATGCCCTTACAAGCAATGTAATGGGTTCCATATCTGTTATGACCTACCAACTTTAATTGGCACATTTAATTAGACTAAGATACTAGTAATGCAGCATTTGTTTTTAATGATGCTATAATGAGTAAATATATTTGAAATATTATGTTATATAAATTTAATATGGAGGCCAAAAGCTAGAAAATTCCAGATAAGTATGATGGCAGGAAAATATTGCAGGACATATCCAAGGTGGCAAACTGTTTACAGCTGAACGAATGGCATGGAATCCAAACACTCTCTGATGCAAGCAGTGAAGGTAAAATCATGAAAACAAGCTCTGCCTGCTGCTATATGGCTCAAGGGTATATCATTCTTGAAAAGAATTAACCAGCTGTTACAGCCTGACCAATATTTCACTAATTAATAACAAATCCTTTAACTGTGGCTGTTCTGAAATGGTATCATTTCTCTTTCTCTTTGCCTGGTAAAATTACTATACCATTAGGGAAACATCTAATTAGATTTAACTTAAGATGATTCCACAATGAATGTAATGATACTCCATTTATACACAAATACATATAACGATAAAGTAAACTAACCATTTTAGAGCAGGTTTGAGAATTGGGCAGTTAATTCAGTTAATAATTCTACTTGTATATATGGCATGGAAAGCAAGAAAATAATCATTTTAAATTTGTAAATATATAAATTTTTTGAGAAATTTTAATAACATGTTTAAAATTTATCCATCATGTGTGCATTTAATTGAATCAGCATTTAATAAGGTATAATTTGTATGTGTTTCTTTATCCAATAATAACATCTTTGAAACTAATCAACAGTGGGAAAATAAAATGTTTCCAGCAAAATATTAAGTAAATAACAATAAAGAACATAAGTAGTTGAGAGTTCTTTTTGATTATGCTTCTTTATCAACTTCACTGGACTTAGAAGCACCTAGATCAGTAAAGCACACCTCTGAGTGTACCCAAAGATCTGCCCTGAATGTAAACAGAAGTATCTTGTGAGCTGTCAGTTCAAATGGGATGAAAGGGGAGAAAGGAAAGCATTGCCTTTTACAATCCTACACCTAAAATAGTAAGGGAAATAATCCACATGTGACATTTATCAGTCAATTCATCCTTTGAGAAAGGTAGTAAAATGAATTGAAGCTACCCATACTTATCCTTATTTTGCCATGCCACTCTCTAATATTTATGTGTTTGTTGTGGTGGGATTGTGTGTACATATGCATATCCATGTTCAGAATTAAAGCTCAACAAGGGCCTTGCATATACAATGCATCCTTTTGCTACTGAGCTGCACCTTAGCTCTCCCTTTTCATTCATTGTTAACCTCCCTTAGAAAGCTTACCTACTTATCACACTGCCCTTCCTGTCACCTTTACTTACATTTCAGTGTCTATAAATCTGGTTTGTACTCTTATCACTCTACAGAAATGTCTTTAGTACTCCCCAGCCTTTATTAATGATCACTTCTAGCACTAGACCATAATAAGCATATGCTAAAACTTAATACAATTTCCTTTCTTGGTCCCCTTATTAACATTCTTTACCATATCTTCTCTTCTTTTAATCATTTATTTCAAGTCCTTTGGGATGATGTGTCACTTCTGCAAATCCTAAATAAGAGGATTTATCAGAAAACATTACCATTCAGCCCACTCTCATTGAATCTAATGATGATTCTAAAATCTTTCATGGTCTTGACCTCTTCCAAGTAGCAATCCTGCCTTGTCAAATAAAAATCTACTAAAGATCCCCCTTAAGTTGACTAGTGAAATTGATGTATATTATTTTTCCATGGATTTAATAGAGCTAGAAGTAACCATTTCATTTAAGACTAACTCCTGATTACACATGAAACTCTAGATAATGGGAACTCTAGATAATAGTCACATTCATTTCCATAGACAAATCCATACTAAAACCAAGATTTGAAGAGGATGTGTTGTCATTGAGTGCAAAGGACCTCATATTGAAGCCTGCTTGGGAAAGACAAGCAAGATCCAGTGGAGAACAAAGAGTGTGTGTTAAGATAGTAGATAGAGAAGAAAAGAATAGCAGGGATTTCTTCTGACATTAATGATTGGGTATATCTATTACATAGAGATGTATACCATTTGAACTGTGTGTTATCACAAGAACTTTAGTTGTTACTATAGAAATGTGTTGATTTTGGTTTCCTTTATCTGTTCCAATACAAATAGCAAAAGTAACTTTGGCCATTGTTTGTAATATTTAAGGAGCAGTGTCTATGGGACCCCTCTTGACAATGATTCAACAAGATGCAATCCATTCTTGGTGCTGGTAGTAAACGATGTCTAATTGGTGCATTGTCTTGTCTATATATGGTGACTCTTATCAATTTTGGCAGTTCTTAGAGTAGTAAGTTTCCATATGGCTTTTCAAAAGGCCTTTAGTGTTACTTGTTTCTCTTTTCCCGTTCCATCACATTCCTCTCCCCATTTAGTCCTACTATAGTACTCTCTTTATTCCTTTATTCTATTTATCCTTCCTTGGAAGATTTCATTCTTTTCTATGGTCCTTCATTAGCTACATCACTTCTGTTGACCTTCTGAAGCACCTTTATGGAAAGTTTTAAAAGAAGGCATCTTCACATAAGAGAAATCATATTGCCAATGTTATTGGCTATCCTCCAAAACCTAACAGTAGAGCTCTAGCTCTATTGCTGAAGATACCACTTACTTATACTTATATCATTGAACTTGGAGAAACTGACTGGTATCCAATTAAAATCTTTACCTCTACTGAATAGTATTCATAAAAGTAATGGTCAGTTTCATCCAACTTCAAATTCAGTGACCTACAACAATGACCTGTCTATATGATATATTGGTGCACTAGTGGGGTAACTGCTATAGGGGTAATCAACCACTTTTTAAAAATAGTGTTAAAGGCTCACACTATGAGAGAGGCCACACATGTAACACTGTTAATGAGTCCAACAACATGAGATTAGATAGATCATGGGCTCTAGGCAAAAACTTACTACTATAATTCTGCTAAATTAACATAGCACTAAATGACATATTGGTATACACACAGATCAGTCTACTTCTCAACCCTCATCAGAAAAGCTTCTTCTTGCAATAGGAAGTGATAATTAACACCGAGATCCACAACTGGACAATGTGCAGATGGTGAGTCCTTGAAACACTTGGTCCAAAAGGAGAGTTTCTTTGTCCCACCAGGTTCCAGCTGCCCTTCTCAGACCCAAATAAACACACAGACACTATGTTAATTATAAAGCTGTTGGCCGGTACTTGGGCTTCTTGTTGGCTATCTCTGTCTTAATTATTAACCAATTTCTATTAGTTCATGTATTTTCACGTGGTCTTGCTTACTGGAGAAAGGTCCAGACGTGCTACTCTATTGGCTGGCTACATGGTGACTGCCTCTGTCTACATTTCCCAGAATTCTCCTCCTTTCCTAGCCATGCCTATCTTTTTTGATTGGCCAATTAGTGTTTTATTTATCAACCAATAAAAGAAACATATATACAGAAGGACAACCCCTGTCAGAGATGTCTTTATTAAACCCCTCTCCTCAAGGCTCATGGATTTGTGGGGAAGAGGAGTTAGAAAGATTTGTAAGAGCCCCAGATTGTGAATGACTCCAAAGAAATGGTGTCTTCCAGATACAACCTGACTTATGTATGTATGAACTCACAGACATTGTGAAAGCATGCACAAGACCCTCACCCCTCACAAGTTCAATACCAAATATATTCCAGCACTGAGAAGGGGTGGTAAACACCAAGTCCCATCCATGGTCAAAAAACAACAAACAAACAACAACAAAAAACCCCAAAAACAAAACAAAACAAAACAAACAAACCACTATATAACTAATACAGGCCTGGAGAGGGAAAACCAGTTTTCTCTAAGTGACACTGGATATAGTAACTAAACTCCAGGTCAGGCTCCATGCTTAGAAGTAGTTTGCCAACAAAAATAAGTTCAATATGTCTTATGTGCTTTTGTTGTTTTTGCTGTTGTTACAGTCTGATGGTTGCTTGAGGGAGTTGACTTTTTAAAAATTTCTTTTGAGAAAGAAAAAAACCTGAAGAAATTGTGTGGGTGGGGAAATACAGAGGGTATAGCAAGACTTGGGGAGGAGAAAGAATACCATCAAAATACATTTTGTGAAAAAAGAGTTAACTTACAATGTAATTTTTTTTATCAAGTCAGTTGAAAAATAGGGGAAAAGTCAGAGATGCACATCCCATATAAGTCCCTGATTCATCTCTAAATGGACATCACAGCCATAGCTTGCAAGAAAAAAATCTAGACTAAGCTCTGATAAGTTCCCTTGGACATGTTCAGCCTGCTGTCTGCTTTAGTTATTTTATGTGTTATGAATATATGCATATGGGTGTGGTGTATGTACATATATGTATGTAAGGAAGTTCACAGATATCAGAAGGACATAGCCAGTCTCCTTCTTTATCACCCTCCACTGGCCACATAGCTGTTTGCCTGAGTGTTATGAATCCAAGCTCAGGTCCTGCTCCTTGTATAGCAAGCCCTCTTACCCACTGAGTGACCTCTCCAACTATGCTGCCTGAATTTTTAAATTTACTTTACTTAGAACATGGCCACATCTATTAATTTAAGCCTCCCCTCTGGCAGCTTCCATCCTATAACAGCACAGCTGAGTAGTTGTGTCAAACCCACATGGCCCACAAATTCTAAAATATCCACTCTATATTCAGATGCATCAAAAACTTGGCGCAAACCCTGCCTAGTGATACCAAATAGACCAAATAGCCTCAGAGAAAATGTGAGCTGTTGACTGAATTTAGACCACTCTAACATGTACCGTTCCAAAGAGAACAACTTGTGTATACTCAGGACAAAAGAAGGAAGCAACCACAGAAGTAGTGGTAGAAGACTACAAGTGGCCCAAAGGGTAAAACAGTTTCAGCTTTTAAACTGTGACCTCTTCTTTGGATTGCCCCTGGAAGATGAATGAATTTCTGAGTAAAAGCTGTTTCAATGGAGAACTGAGTTCTAGAACTGTAGTCATGTAGAAGGAGCATGCAGATTGAGTGTGTGATACACGCTTTGACATGTTTGTAAAGAGGAGAATAAAGGTGGCATTCTAGCTGAAGTTAAATGTGGAGGTAATAAGAGAGTTTATGGGGATTTATTTTGTTTCTAGTTGTTCAGGATAAATTCTACTTCACTGAAACTTTGTGACAGAATCTAAATGAAGAGATATTGTCATTGAAAAAAAGAGGGGTTTAAAATAGTGTTGTTCTTCATGTGGCCTGAAGATATGAGTTTGAAAGAATAAGTTATGGGAAACTTTGCAAGCCCCAGAGAATCACAGAACAGCAAGAAGGGGAATATGTAGACAAGGAAGGATTTTATCTTTGGAAAGGGAGAGGTGAAAGAGTTGCTATCTGATACCTTCTATTGTAAGACCCACAGAATGAGGAGTCTTCCAGGTTCGGTCGATACCCCAAGAACTCAATGTCCAGTCCAGTTGCTGCAAAACCCAAGAGGCTTTAATGAACAGGAAACGTTTGTGCAAACGGGCTCCTCCAGCACGCAGGCTAGGGAGAAGCCCCCTCCCTTGGGCCCAGGTGTTTTTAAAGGCAAACCCACAAGCTTAGGGAGGGGGGTGGGACCCTCTGTCCATTGAGTATGTGACCCTTGGAGGCCGGATGGTCTCGCTATTAGGGTCAGCAGACCTTAGGGCTTCAGGTGTGTTAATTAATCTTGTCTGGGCAAACCAGAGTTACAGCTATCTCTTGACCCTATTTACCACCTGTTGACTCACAGGAAAGGAGGGGCAGTGTGAATTCTTCTTATCTCAGGGCCTTGTGAGAGGAAGCTAGCAAATTCCAAGGAACAGATATTGGTTTCTAGGTTAGTCCATCATTAACATTACTTTTTAGGTCTTTCACTATTTTCTCTTTAAAACAGGCAGGTGGCAGGAATTACTGAATGGAGAGACAGTAGACATGTAGTGTCTTTTAGGAAACACACTTAGTTTGGAGGAGGTGAAGTTGTCTGGCTAAGTGCTCTCCTCCATCTGCGCTCAGCTACTCAGGAGAGCACAGAGCTGGTGTTTGTGTAGCTTCACTCTGTGTTCGTGTTTGAAAGAAAGAGGACATCGTGCACCCAGTAGCAAACATAAGCCTAGGTTCCACATAAACCTAGGTTCTTGCAATATCAAGGGGATAATGGAGAGAGCTGACTCCAATTTTGAAGAAGTTACTTGGAAAAATAAAGATGGAAATACAAACATTTTGTTTAGAGAAGTGGATGCTCAAGTCAGGGATTTGGAAGACTGGACCACATAGCCAAGCTTAAAACTTAAGCCTGTGCGGATTAGTGATGAAGATGTCAAGAAAGCAAAGCAAAGTATTCACTCAATCATCCTTGGAGAACATGAGGCAATAAACCTTGATACTGAAATCCTGATAGAACTTTCATTGATTATAAGGTAGAATGGAATATTTAATGGCTGAAAATTCATGGAACAGGCTATTTGGTAAATGGTAAAAGAATAAATAGATGTCAGTATGCAATATTATTTAGAGAATGATGTTGTGGAAAGGCAGAATCTCACAGAACACAATTCAATTTTAATAGCATCAGTAAGAAGCTACTGAGTCAAAGCACAGGACTGAGAATTCTTACCTAAAATGACCTCAAAGGAGAGGATGTGTAAGCAAGACAAGAGGGTTTGCATGCAAATCCACACCCACACCCACACCCACCCACCCACCCACACACACACACACTGGGTGCACACCCTCTAATAATTGACTTGCCCTACTTAAAATAAGACCACAACTTATAAATTCAAAAAAAATATTTACCTCTATCATCATTTTATGTATAGATTTGATCCAGAGCATCTCCCCCACCCCCAAGTCTACAGATCTCCCCTGCCTCTGTTTCCATGTCTGGTAAAGTTCACAGGCTAATCTTTATGCGATGGATTCAATCAATTAAACACATTCACTATGCTGATGAGTGGCTCCTCAACAAGTATCATCTTAATAATGCATTACCTGCTCTCAAATCTCCTTTGTTCTTCCCTGGCATTATGTTTCACCGGTTGTAAAAACAGGCATTTCAGAATCTTCAGTGATATTTTCTACCTTCCAAACATTCTCAAGGCGCCGTCTCCACCTGGAGCTCCCCATCTATGTCTTCTACCAGGCATTTATCTCTCATGGTCAAGTATCTAATTCAAACCTTTCCATATTCTCCCCAAGAAGAATTACTACTTCTTTGTAGTGTGTGTGGTGTGTGTGTGTGTGTGTGTGTGTGTGTGTGTGTGTGTGTGTGTGTTAAAATTGCTTTGAAAAAAATTGCTTTGACAAATGTTTGCTGAATGCGTTTATTTTTGCCTGACCATTTTCTCTACTAGACAATGAACCCCTTGAATCAAGGACCTAGAAAGATGTCTCATAGACTGCTTAATAAAGCCTGCCGAATTGAGGCGTACTTAACACACTAGCTCTTACCACATGCACATTGCTTTTAAGTACATTTTCTCTCCTTTGTTTCCATACTTGAAATACAAATTGATCACTCAGAATTTTGTCTCTAATGCCCTTGTGGGAACATGTTATTAACTGGTCAGTGACAAGTATGACAAAGACTTCCCCTCTCCCTTATTTAGACTGCTGTCATCAAACCAGCTCAGAGAGACCTGTAAGGAACATTACCATGACAGGATTAAACATCCCCTAGAAACTGGTAAGCACTTCTCTCTAGAAATATATTTGGTAGTGGCAAAACAAACTCAGTTGCTAACCCATTTTTATTTATTTAATAAATTGCTTTTATTCCACAACCTGTTCTCTGATTGTCATAAATGCATATATCTTTGAAAGAAGGGGAAGAGCAGAATTTTCTGATACAGGTGAAAACATTACCCACAAACAAATCCTCTTACACACTTGAGAATGTCATTGTTGAGAAGTTTTATTTATTTATTTTTATACAGCTGCTTAGAATCCTGGCTCTTATGTGTTTAACAGGAATCAGCAATCCAAAAAAGAAAATTCAAAGCCAATTTTAATTGCTTGACTAGAATAAAATGTTTGCACTTATAAAATTCAAGTTTCTATCAAGCTGTCTTTGTGTAGTTAGTACCAGAAGATGTGATTAAAGAGTGAAACAAAATTTTCCTTTGGTTCTAGAGAAAAAAAATAGGATGCAAACAGTTGGTGTCTTCAAACTACGTAAATAAAGCTTGCTGATGTATGTCAGACAAGTGCTTGTAAACTAAAAGTTTATTTTAAAAGCTGTATGTTTCAAGTTCCGTTAAATTTTATTTGTCAAGAAGGAGTTAAATACAAGAACAAACCAATACACTTCACTGCAATTGCAGCCTTACCCATTTTCTCTTTGATTTACAAAATTTCCTATTTTTGTTTGATTGAACAAAACTTGCTTGTCAGTATGCCTCAAAAGTCTCTCTCCCTGTAGATAAATGACAGAATTTAGGTGTCTGGAGAAAGCTAGTCTTAAATACACAGCTCCTTCTCCTCCTCCTCCTCCTTCTTCTTCTCCTTCTTCTTCTTCCTCCTCCTCCTCTTCCTCCTCCTCCTTTTGACTTCTTTCACGCGACTGAGAAATAACTGAATAGGGAAAAGAAACACAAATAAGCATATAAACAAGCTTATGACATGTCATCTTCTAAGTTCATGTCTAGCCACTCTCAATGTCTTCCAGGGAAGTCACCTAAGATAATCAGCCACTTACCTGATAAGAATATTCCATTCCCCATAATAGTGTTTTACTTATAGAATTACATAAACAACTCAGTTTTTTCTCCCCAAGACATTCTCTACTATTCTTATGACAAGCTTTAGAACTCTGACAGATCCCTGGTAGGAACTTGCAGTTTTATGCTGAACAGAAGAAACCTTGTAAGTGAGGGAAGGATTTCTGAAGCAAAGTTTCTCGTTCTAGCTAAGACAACCTGAATATGCAGACCAATTTTTGTTTCTTTAGTGCCTCTGTGTCTTAATGCTAGCTAGTGAATAGATTGCAAGAGTATCTTATTAATCCAGAACCATTGGGCATAAATTGTCATTCAAGGTATTTTTCAAACAATCACAATAGCTGATGCTCATATATCCACACCATAGTTTCATGTCTCATTTCATCCTCATGACTAGGATCATTTGGAGACTATGGATGTTGAAGCATTTGCCACTGTTTATAAAATTGTTGTCATTGGGGTGGGATTTGAATCACAGTATTTTATGTATTTTAACTACTTAAGGAAAAATGATGAAAAGGAATCTTTGAGGAAATATATTTTAAAAAACTTGTTTATACAAGTGCCTAAATAAGTTTTATTTAAATTTCTTTACCTTTTACATACTTAGGGTTTTCCTCACACAAATTGAGTAAAGATGATGAGTCAGGACAGGCATAATTAATATCCATTACTGTATTTTGCTAAAGTAAATAAAGGTAGAGAGCTACTTCGGGTTCTTATTGTCAATTTCTCTATGATGGGTTGACAGTTATCATTTCTCTTGGTGTGTGCACTTGCTTAAGAGTCCTGTCCTTTTTTTCCCCCAGTTTAGTTTCTAATGTTGTGCATCAGATGTTCTCTAGGCAGAAAGACTGGTTCATTAATCTTATTAAATTGGTTGACAATGGCTAACAGTTGAGCAAACATTGAGAGAACAGAATCCCCAGTTTTGCTGTGTGTAAAAATCATTTTGGAAGGGTATTCAACTGACATTCATGGGAATGCCCTTAGAATGATTCAAGACAGCATCCCTGTTTGTCTAAAGGAGATTTTGTCCTGCTCGTAGCTTAATAAATGTTGATTTAGGAGAAAATGACATATTTCATACATGAATATATGACATTCCTTTCTGTTTACTTTCTAAATTGCCCATATGACTCTGGGAAGATGTGTAGGATTTAAGGTTAGTCACATCTAGATTGAAATCTGTTCCTGTCACTTTCTAGTTAATTGGCTTTGGGGAAGTGACGTAACCTTTAAAATCCTCATCATGTCACCCACAGAATTATCTGGTTGCTGTATCTGATCAACTGAGAGGATTCCAGAGAAAACATTTCCATATCATTGTATGCTTGTACACAGCTGTATAGACTTTTACAGTTAGCTGTTTCTGCGTTTATGCTATGTCTCTGAAGTTCAGTGATTTTCCAGGTGGGATAGCCAGACTGCTGTTGTACAGAAAATCCTTCCACATCAACAAACAAGGTGGGACCACTGCATCTAGGCTGCCAGTATTTTAGGAGACACCAGGAGCCTAATATGCTAAATATCCTGCTACCAAGTGTGGAAATGGGAAGCCCACTCCAGGACGAGCTTTCTCCCAGAGAAGTGGGAACTAGAAGGTTTTATTCAAGCAGCTTTCTCCTTCAGGTTCAGCACCTGCTCAGTCACCCAACCCTCCCAATTTGAATAAGTGATTAACAACTCATTAACAGATCATTAGCTAAATCAGCCCAGTGCAGTGAAGAGGACCCAGGTTCAATAATTCGCCCAAATTATCAGCAAATGCAGACTGAAAAGGAAATTAACTTTGTCTGATCAAAATGCTAGCGTTTGTGCTATTTTTATAACCAGATGGAGTGGAGTGATTTGTGGGAAATTAGTCTTCCATTTACATTCAGAAAAGTGGGAGCTGGTCTTGCCACTCTGGAAGACTGCTTAGGGTGAGGCAGAACCACCCCCACCTCTCTGTCACAGTCTTTCCCCAGGTGTGAAGGCGGCTGGTGATCACCAGCTGCTGTGACTTTGGAGTTTTCAGTCTCTGTACCCAAAGCACCTCAGATGAGGTTTTGGCCACCTGGCAACTTTTCTCTGTACTCTACATTCTTTTCTTGGCTATCTTCTGGAAATGGATTAACATAACGCTCAAGCTAAGCCAGAAGATATTCCTTTCCTGAACACAATCTCTTTAGCAGTCACTTAGGGCTGAAAATAGGGAAGAACTTCATTAGGTACCAAGTGACAGACAAAGAAGCCTGGTGAACTGTTTTCTGAAGGGAGAGCACAGATAATGACACAATCTATTGAAAACCGGGGAGAATGGCTTTGGAGTACTTTAACCATAAAGACACGATACATGAGAGATAGGCACACTTATCCTGATTTAAACACTTCATATCGCATGAGAACAGGCCATATCGAATGAGACAGGGACACAGGTGGGCTAACTGTAGATCTTCACCTGTCCATCCTCTCCGCAAAATCCAATCCCTTATTCTTTGTCCCTAGCTTTGCAGCAACTTCTGTATCTTCCTTTCCTCCTCCCCCATTTCCAGTGGATCAGACAGATCTTAATTTGAAACTTACTTTTCCCACTCACTGCTTTATTCCTTCACCAAATCAAACATCACTCGCTGGGAACCCACAGGCCACTGTAAACAGTAGAGCAATTAGGCTGACAGCAGATCTTCACTTGTCCTTCCATTCTTCCAAGTCCAGTTTGCCACCCTCATCTCAAACTGTGTAGTAGACTTCTGCTATGATTTCTCTCCACTCTCTGTCCTTATACCCAGTGGACTAAGCAGATCCTGGTGGAACACCCTCCTTCTTGTGGATACCCCTTTCTTAAAGTTAGGTTCCAATACTTAGAAACACATTTTACCTGGAGTCCTCAGTGGCCACACTAATCAGGATCCCAGAGGAAATTCATCACAGGAATCACACAGCCAGCACACTCTCCTAACTACCAAAGAGGAAGCATAAACTGAGCAAAAAAATATTTGCACCTAGAATTACAATCTTCCCAAGCCCAGATGCCTAGATGCCAATTTAAAAATATAACCAAAATATCCAGGTCAATGTCTCAACTACTGCTCAGAAATCCAACAACAGGAGCTGCTGGGGATTACAAAATAGCTGCAGCACAAGAAATACATCCTAAAATAACCTTTTATTGGAGGGGGCTGTTTCTTTTTGTTTTGTTTTTTTTTTTGATGGAGTTTTTCTGTGTAGCTTGGCAGTCCTGGAACTCACTCTATGTACCAGAATGGCCTCAAACTCAGAAATGTACTTGCCTCTGTCTCCTAGGATTAAAAATGTATACAACCCTCATCTTTCGCCCTCTCCAGGAAGCTAGGCACTTTCAGCCAGATTGGTGACTGAAGAAGAATCATCTTGACTCATGGACTGCCACTCAATTAGAACAGGAACATTAAAATGGACACTAAGGAAATTCTAAGAATCATAAGGCATACTTTAAAAACCTGTACTTCACCAAGTTGTAAAATATAAAGGAAATGAATAATTTCCTCAATGCTTACCACTTACAAAGCTAAATTAAGATCAGATAAGTAATTTAAATAAACCTTTAGTCCCTAGTGAAACAAAAGCAGTCACTAAAAGTCTCACAAAAAAAAAAAAAAAAAAAAAAAAAGCTTAGGTTTTATCACAGAATTCTACCAGTTCTACCAGACTTTCAGAATAATTAAACTCCATACTCTAAAAATTATTCTGCAAAATAGAAACAGAAGACAGAAGGAATATTGCCCAAACATTTTTATGAAGCCACAATTGTCCTGATACCAAAACCACATGAAGACCCAACAAAGAAAATTACAGAGCATTTTTTCTTATAAATGTAGATGCAAGAATTATCAATAAAATACTTACAAACTGAATGCAAGAATGCATCAAAAATGATCGTCAAACTTGATCATGTAGGTTTCATTACAAGATGCAAGCACAGTTTGGTGTATACATATCAATAAATTTAAGTAACATAAAAATAAATGGAAAGATAAAAAAAACAATATATCTCATTAGATTAAGAAAAGGACTCTGGCAAAATCCAACACCTCTTCATGATAAAATTCTTGAAGAGATTAGAAATACTAGAGACATACTTCAACATTATAAAGACATCCCCAACAAATGGTGCTGCATGTGGAAAAATACAAATAGATTGATACTTATCACACTGCACAAAATTCATGTTCCAATAAATTAAAGACCTCAACATAAAACCAGATACATTGAATCTGGTAGAAGAGAAAGTAAGGAAAAGCCTTGAATCCACTGGCACAAGAGATTCTGAACAGAATAATATTAGCATATCACTGGGATCAACAAATAATAAATGGTAGATCATGGATCTGAGAAGCTTCTGCACGCCAATGTCACCATTATTCCGACAAAGCAGCAGCTTACAAGATGGAAAAAGCCTTTGTTTTTTCAACTACCTATCCAGTAGAGGGCTAATATCCAAAAGATATGAGACACTCAAAAAATATATATCAAGAAAACAAGTAACATAATTTTAAAAATTCTAAACAGGAATCTCAAATGCCTGAGAAACACTTAAGAAATGTTTAACATCCATCATTATCAGGGAAACACATATCAAAACTACACTGAAATTTCAACTTATGCCTATCAGAATGGCTAAAATAAAACAATGAAAGCTCATATTGGCAAGGATGTGGAGTAAGGGGAACATTCATACATTGCCGGTAGGGGTAAAATTCCTATAGCTACTAAGCAAATCAGTGTGTTAGTTCACCAGAAAGATAGGAATCCATCTACCTCAATGCCTACCTGTATCACCCTTAGGCATATGAACAAAGGATGCTTCATCCTGGCATAGAGTCACTTGCTCATCTATGTTCATTGCTGTTCTAGTTATAATGGCCAGATATTGGAAAAAACCTAGATGTCCCTCCATGAAGACTGGATAAAGAAAATGTACATTTATACAATTCCTCAGCCTTAAAGAAGAATACAACCATGAAATTAGCTAGTAAATGGATGGAATTAAAAACATTTTCCTGAGTGAAGTAACCCAGAAAGACAAAAATAGCATATATTTGCTTATATGTGGATATTAACTGTGAAGGCAATTATAACGAAGCTACAATCCGTAGAACCTTAGATGTTAGCTGTTATAGAATATTATTTTAAGATGTGTTATATTCATTTATGCTGTGGGATATTTTTTCAATGATGCAAAGATGTTTTGCATTCTTTTATGTTGTATTGTTTAGCTCTGTGAAGCTGTGTTATTTTGCCTGCCTAAAACACCTGTTGGTCTAATAAAGGGCTAAACAGCCAATATCTAGGCAGGAGAGGGATAGTCAGGGCTGCCAGGCAGAGAGAATAAATAGATGGATAAGGAGGGAGGAGTGAGAAAAAAGAAAAATGCCAGGGGCATCTACAAATGCACACCGCCAGGAAAGGAATAAGAAGTAAAGAAAGAGATATAGAATAGACAAGGATAACAGAACAGAGGCAAAAGGTAGATGGGATAATTTAAGAAATGTTGGCTAAAAATCAGTCAAGATAAGGCAAGGCATTCATAAATAAGAACAAGTCTCTATGTATTTATTTGTGAGAAGGGTGGTGGGTCTCAAAGACCAAAGAGTAAAGAGAGAAAAGACAAGCAAACAAACAGAAAGGACCAACTACATTTTGGCATACCAACATGAAGCCTGAATTTTGATAGGGCCTGAGAAAGCTAAAAGCAAGCAAGCAAGCAAACAAACCAAACAAACAAACTGAAAAACAAACCGGACGTGGCTCCTTTGAGGAGTTCTATCTTTAGCAAGTCTTTGAGCAGCCAGTATATTAAGTTAAAAAAAAAAGTTTAAAAGAACACCTGCTACATTGGCAGCACAAGCATTGGCATTCTAGTGCTTTGGGGGTGGAATGTAGCCCCTTGGCAACCACACCTCTGAACCCCAGGGATTGCTGTAGGCTTGGCTTTCCTAGGCTTGTCTTTCATGGACAGAGAAGTGGGTACAGCCAAAGTTGAGGTGGATTCTAACTGTACTGCTTAGCAGGTTTTTGCTCATGCAGAAAGAGAGAGAAAGAGAGAGAGAGATGCAGTAAAAACAGATGCAGATGGGAAAAAGCCTCTAAAGCTATTACAGTGTGCTTAACAATGAGTGTAGGCCTTTAAAAAAAAAAGAAAAAGGATATAAAGAGTCATATAAAGAAAGAAATAATTTAAAAAATAATAAAGTCTTTAAAGAGAGAAGTAAAGTAATAATAATAAAAAAGAATAAGACATGTAGAGATGGGAAATACACAGGTAGTCTGGATTCTGTGTGTTGCTGTATTGACCTTGAATTCTTTAGTTGCTGATAAGCAAATGACAGGTGCTAAGAGATACAGGATTGGGAAAAAAAAAAAAAAAGGACAGAAGGACTGCTGATATAACCCAGCCTAGAAATTTTAAGAATGCTATAACTTTAAAAAAAAGAAGTTAAAAATTATGTTACCTTGGGGAAGAGGTTTTGCTTGTGTTTCCACAAGTAAAAGGAGGCTGTGGATTCCTTCTAGGTTAATATGAATCAAGTTTGATTAAGGGAGACCTCCTGAATAATATATACCCATACACATACATACATACATGCATACATACATACATACATACATATATATATATATATATATATATATCTTCAAATTCAAAGTTTGCAGCTAGTCTTCCTAGGACTTGGTCATTATTACAATTTTCTCAGGGCCCCCATAAAGATACTTTCACCCAAAGACAACAGGCATAAGTCTAGAGAAAACAATACCCAACATCCCCTTGGGTAGATGGTTGTTGATTATTTGGTGGGCTATGGATATTTGTTAACATTTATGGGAATATAGAATAAAAAGACAACTATTTAGATATTTTGATTGGCATGGATTTGATATATCGATACAAATTACAAGTTATTTTGTTGTACTATATATCTTTATGTTTATTTGGGGTATTATGCTTTCATACCTCATTTAAAAATCCAATATGTAATTAGGAAACAAGTTTAGCAGTCATCTTATAATAGTATAACTTGTCATATTTTCAGAGTAAAACAGGTATATTTTAAACAGGTGGTCTTGAAACACTTCAAAACCCCATGGAATACGGCATTTAAAATGTTTGGTTACATGGGTCTGTCCATGACAATCTATATGAAAATCATCAAATAATGGGGCAAACAGAGCCCCAGTTGTGCTACCAAATGAAACGTCCAGTTCTGGAAACTGCTTTATATCTGATTGAGTTGTTGACCAAAGGAGTTCCATGGGACTTCTCAAACAACCCAGGCTATTGCCAAGACTATAGGTTGCTTTCCACAAACTGATAGGAGGGCCCCATCGTTGAAGCTACACAACTCAATTGAAAAATGGAGACGTTCAGGTCCTGCCTACATAGAGCTCCTATGTTCTAATGTCTTTGGTGCAGAAAGTTGTTCTGCATGCCAACAAAAGGGAAACACAAATACCAACCCAGCCACAAACCATTTGATCTACAATGATATCCTGTCTTCATGGTATTCTAGGGCATTGCTTGAATAAAGCTTTTGGTAGTAACCAACTAATGTGTCTGATTTGCTTTAGGCCCACTACATAAGATGGAACCTATATCCAACACTGGTTTGGTGACTAAGAACCAGATACTAGATAGAATAGGGAACTAGAGTGAATCAAATAATATTGGCCTAAGGACAACAAAAACAACAAAACATAGCAATAAAATGACTCCTAAGACATTTCGCTAGGCTCATACATCAGTTCCTTGCTCATTCATCATCAGAGAAGTTTTCTCCTTCATCAGATGGGAACAGATACAGAGATCAACAGCCAGATACTCTACTGAAAATAAGAGAACTTGGAACACACAGACCTAAATGGAATGTCTCCGTCAAATCCCCCCACTCAGGCCTCTGAGAATCCTGAGGAAAAGGAGGCAGAAAAATTTTAAGAGCCACAGGGCATGGGAGACACCAAGAAAACAAAGTCCTCCATATCAACTTTAGCAAAGCTCATACAACTTTACAGAGATTAAAGCAACAAGTGTGGGGCCTGTATGAGTCTTCACCAGGTCTACTGCATATATATTTTGGTTGCCAGTTTAGCATTTTTATAGAATCCCCGAGTATACAAATGAATAGGTCTCTGATTCTTGTGCTTTCTCTTGGGTTCTTTTCATTCTGTTTGTGTTATGCAATAATGATGAGTGTTTTTTTTTTTTTTTTGATCTTATTATATTTTATTATTATCCCTTAGAAGCCTGTTTTTTTTTTTTTTCTGATGAAAGACAAAAATGGAGTGGATCCAGGTGAGAGGGGAAGTAAAGGGGACCTGAGAGGAATAGGGGGAGGGAAAGCCATAATCTGGATATATTATGTAAGAAAAAATTATTTTTAGTAAACAGAAAAGAATCACATGGCAACTCCAAGAACATTTATAGTGTTTGTTCCATTTATCTGTTAAAATAAATTCAATTTGAAATAATTACAGAGAAGTATGAAACAGAAAATTAGTTTTCTTATCGCTTCTTCTTGGAGTTGGCCCAAGCCATTCAGCTATGAGTTCTGCCTTACAAATGACATTTAGCCCAGATTCCAGGTTTGCTGGTTCTGAGTTTCTAGTAGCTTTCCAATACTCTACGCATTCCTAACCCATCCTGAGTCAGTTCTGTTACCTTCAGCCAAACAATTCTGACTGATACAGTACATTTTAGTTTCTGGTTCCAAACTGAAGTCTTAAAATTTGAAGTAATTGTCTCATCATTTTTGCTTAGATGTCTTCTTGCAGGAAAGATTTTATATTTTTTCATAATTATTCTACCATTGCCCTCCATTTGGCTAACATTAGAATGCTGGGGACCATTTTTGATTCCTTTAGTCTGAGCTAACAGCTTTAGCTGTTATCCAATCTGACCATTTCAGTTCCAGATTATACACACACTTGGTTCATCTGAGAGTCTTCACTGAAATGTTTTAAACATAGCAGCCATGCAACTTCCCTTGTTTAACATGCACTGGGTACTCTCAAAGGAAAACTGAAATAGAGAACATGGCCTCCTGATACATCCCGAAGAAAATACCATGCAGCCTCAGTTTCTATTAAAAATATGCAACTCTATTTATTAGAGGGAGTATTCCAGAAAAATTGTACCACATCCTATTCTTTCCCTGGCATATTATACTATCATGGCAGTATATAGCCGACTAAGCATCCTGGTGTTCTCCTTTTAAATGACTTTCCCTTTAGATACTCTAGATGTTAGCTTAATGTCACCAATGTTGAGTCCTTTCATGATCATTCTATTCAAATAAATTTTGTTCCATTTAATGGAATCATGAACGTATAATTACGTATATGTGTGTCCATTTGCTTTTTATTGTTGACCACATATGCATTTGTTCATTCACTTATTTACTGCCCATTAGTAGCTGAGCATAAATTTCAGTTTGTTAGGAAGAGCCTTTGTCTACGGCTGCTGCTTCAGTAGGTTATTAATGGCACTTCCCTTTGTTTTAAAATGTCCAGGTCTAGACAACAAGTTAAAGGGCCATCTCTCCCTTCAGGGCATACGGGTCAGACTTGCAGAGATCATTCTTTTCTTTTTAATGTCATGGATGCATATCAACTTCCAACAGAAAGTTCTCTTGAGGACCTCATAATGCCGTTAATGAAAGGTCAATATTAAACATTTTACCAATTATTCTTGCATGTTAACATACTGTAGATCCTCATGTATTATATTACATATCATGTTTTTAGTTTTCTTCTTTATCTGCGAGAACTTATATATTATTATCCTTCTTTTGCTTATAAAATCTTTTGCTTATTATCCTTTCAAATTCTGTGAAGAATTGTGCTGGGGTTTTAATTGAATCTCTAGATAGCTTTTGGCAAGATTGCCATTTTTACTATGTTTATCCTATCTGTCCAAGAGCATAGGAGAGCATTCCATTTTATGGTATCTTCCTGAATTTCTTTCTTTAAGGACACAAAGTTCTTATTGTTTGGTAACCATTACCCCAAGATACTTTATGTTGTTTGTGGCTATTGTAAAGTGTGATGTTTCTGTGATTTCTTTCTCAGCCCCTTTGTCATCTGAATAAATTAGTGCTACTGATTTTTTTTTTTTTTTTGAGTTTATCTTGTATCCTGCTAGTTTGCTGAAGGTGTTTATTAGCTGTAGGAGTTCCCTGGTACAGTTTTTTGGGTCGCTTATGTAAACTATCATATCATCTGCAAATAGAGACAGTTTGAGTTCTTCCTTTCCAATTTGGATCTCCTTTTGTTGTCTTATTGTTCTAGCTAGGACTTCAAGTACAATATTGAAGAGATATGGAGAGAGAAGGCAGCCTTGTCTTATTCCTGATTTTAGAGGATTGTATTAAACTTCTCTCCATTCAGTTTGATATTGGCTGTTGGTTTACTGTATATTGCTCTTACTATGTTTAGGTATGTTCTTGTTATCTCTGATTTCTCCAAGACCGTTATCATGAAAGGGTGTTGAATTTTGTTGAAGGGTTTTTCAGCATCTAGGGAGATGATCGTATGTTTTTTCTTATTCAGTTTGTTTATATGGTGGATTACATTGATAGATTTTCATATGTTATACCATCCCTGCAACCCAGGGATGAAGCCTACTTGGCCATGGTGGATGATTTCTCTGATGTATTCTTGGATTCTGTTTGCAAGTATTTTATTGAGTATTTTTGCATCAATGTTCATCAGGGATATTGGTTTGTACTTCTCTTTCTTAGTTGTGTCTTTGTGGGGCTTGGGTACCTGGGTGATTGTGGTCTCATAAAAAGAGTTTGGTAATGACCCTCTGTTTCTATAGTGTGGAACAATTTGAGGAGTATTGGTATTAGCTCTTCCTTGAATCTGATAGAATTCTGCACTGAAGCCATCTGGCCCTGGGCTTTTTTTGTTTGGAAGGCTATTGATGACTGTTTCTATTTTGTTGGGGGATTATAGGTCTATTTAAGTTGTTTGTCTGTTCTTGATTTAAATTTGGTAAGTGATAGTTATCCAGAAGTTTGTCCATTTCCTTTGAATTTTCAAATTTTGTGGAATACAAGTTTTCTAAGTATGACCTGAAAATTGTGTGGATTTCCTCTGTGTCCCTTGTTCTGTTCCCCTTTTCTTTCTGAGTTTGTTAATTTGTATTTTCTCTCTCTGCTTTTTTGATAGTTTGGACAAAGGTTTGTCTACATTGTTGATTTCTTCGAAAAACTCTTTGTTTCATTGATTTTTTTGTATTGTTTTCCTGGTTTCTATTTTATTGATTTGAGCCCTCACATTGATTATTACCTGGCATCTACTCCTCCGGGGTGAGTTTGCTTCTTTTTATTCTAAGGCTTTCAGTTTGTGCTGTTAATTCTCTAATGTGACTATTTTCTGTTTTCTTCATAATCAACTTTATATGGAAAGACAAAAGACCCAGGATAGCCAAAACATCCCTGTATAATAAAAGAACTTCAGGAGGCATCACCATCCCCAACTTTAAGAACTATCACAGAGCTATAGTCCTGTAAACAACCTGATATTGGCACAAAAATATTCAAATAGACCAATGGAATCAAATTGGAAATCCTGATATTAAACCACACACCTAGGAACACCTGATTGTTGACAAAACAGCTAAAAGTATACAATGGGGGGAGGAAAGCATCTTCAACAAATGGTGCTGGCACAATTGGATGATGGTGTGTAGAAGACTGCAGATAGAACCATGTCTATCGCCACACACAAAACTCAAGTTCAAATGGATCAAAGACTTGGATATCAATCCAGCCACACTGAACCTCTTAGAAGAGAAAGTAGGAGGTTCCCTTGAACAAATTGGTATAGGAGACCACTTCCTGTACATAATTCCAGTAGCACAGACACTGAGATTAACAATTAATAAATGTGATTTCCTCAAATTTAAAAGCTTCTGTAAGGCAAAGAGCACAGCTGACAAGACCAAACAGCAGCCCACAGACGTGGAAAAGATTTTCACCAATCCTACATCTGAGAAAGGTCTGATCTCCAAAATATACAAAGAACTCAAGAAATTAGTCACCAAAACACCAAATAACCCTATTTAAAAAATTTGGTACAAAACCGAAGAAGGAATTCTCATTAGAGGAAATCAAAAAGACTGAAAGACACTTAACAAAGTGCTCAACATCTTTAGCTATCAGGGAAATGCAAATCAAAGCAACTTTGAAATACCATCTTAATCCTGCCACATTGGCTAAATTAGAAACCCAATAACAACTTATGCTGAAGAGGATGTGGAGAAAGGGGAACACTCCTCCACTGCTGGTGGGAGTACAAACTTGTACAGCCATTTTGGAGATCAGTATGACGGTTCCTCAGGAAATGGAAATTAGTTTACTACATGACCCGGCAATCCCCCTCTTAGGCATATATCCAAATGATCCACATCCATGCAACAAAGACATGTGCTCAACTATGTTCACAGCAGCATTATTTGTGATAGCAAGAATCTGGAAGCAACCTTGATGCCCCTCAACTGATGAATGGATAAAGAAGATGTGGCACATCTACACAATGGAATACTACTCTGTGGGAAAAAACAATGGAATCTTGAAATTCCAGGCAAATGGATGGAACTTGAAGAAACCATCCTGAATGAGGTAACCCAGTCAAAAAAAGAGGAACATATACTGGCTCATATATGGATTTTAGACCTAGAGCAAAAGATCACCAGCCTATAATTCACACCACCAGAAGAGCTAGGATACAAGGTGGATTCTAAGAGAGTCATATAAGGTCCCTCACAGAAGCGGGAAGGGAAAAGTGCTCCAGAGCACATGGGAAGTGGGGGGGGGCAGTGAGGGGAGAGGGAACTAGGAGAAAGAGAAGGGAGGAGAGGAAAGCATGATGGACTAGGAAGATCGAGTCAGGCAAAGAATAGAAGGCAGAAAAGAGAGAGGGGGGAGAGAGAACATAAAAGAGGGAGTCATTATTGGTTTGAAGAGGATACTGAACCTAAAGAAATGTCTAGAGACCTACAAGACTGACTCCAACTAACAATTTGTGCAACACTGGAAAGGCTATCATAAATTCCCTTCCCTGATAATGAGATCAACAAGTAACTTATCCACAATCATGTACTGCTCATTTAGTACCTGTTGGAAACAGAAGCAAACACCCACAACTAAACCCTGAGTTGAACTAGCATCGAGATGCAAAGAGAGAGGACAAGACCAGGCGGCAGAAACACATAGAGACAGCTGACTTGAATAAGGAAGAGCTAAGGGGCCCCCATACTGATAGCTGGGAATCCAGCATGGGACTGACTCAGACCCCCTGCACATGGGTCTCATCTAGAAGGACTGAGCAGTCTAAGGGACCCCAGACAGTGGAACCAGGAAGTATTCCTGTGCACAAAAGGACCTTCCAGGCACATTTCCCATGGAGCTATACTCCCTTAACCTAGGGAACAGGAGATAAGCCCTAGTCCCTACATCAAATGACTTGACAGATTTAGATGACCCCTCCTGGATGACATCACCCTACATTTGGAGTATGGGGGAGGATGGGAGAGAAGGGTGGTCAGGTGCATGTGACGGGGGAGAGAGGGAAAAAGGGAAGGAGGGAGGGAAGGATAGGGAACTGGGATCGATATGTAAAATAAAAAATAAATATAAAACAATAAAAAATCTTTTGCTTATAAAATCACATGATAAAAACATGACGTTATTGTTTTTCTCAATTCATCACTGTTTTTTTCCCCTTTATCTTTTTTCTTAAGCTGTATTTTAGACCAACCAAGTTTTTCCTCTATTTTCTTCCCAATTAATTCACATCTCACCATCCTCTCTTCAAAATTATATTTTGACTCTTGGAATCTCTCTCTTACTTTCTTACTAATAGACTTCCTATCCTATCCCAACACCTGTGGCTGAGTAGGTGGGTAACTCAAAGCATATATTTGCTTCAGATGAAGTCTGATTGCTATGAACCTGTTTCTAGCTTGTGATTTTGGGCAAGTTTCAAGCTCTAAACTTCCTCATTTTGAAGTGAAATTATGCCCTAGTGTCAGGGGAATGCTGATGTTCAGACTATTTTTCTAGATAATTGTGGGGAAAAAAATCTAGTAATATAGTTGGGAAGTGCCAGCATAGTCACATTGCCGTAATTGATACAGGAGGTTTGTAGCTCATTGCTTGAGACAAACTGACAGTCTTTATTTGCTGTCTTGAAGTCCACACTGTAGCATCCTCTCTGATCATCAAAAGGATACCCAAGGATTTACATGTACCCATCTCCTGGATGTTCATTTCATTTTATAGGAACCATCACCATTAGACTTCTAGTCTCCTCTCACTCACTATAGCTCTACATCACAAGTTAATTTTGTCCATGTTTCTTCCTTTCTTCTTTCTTGCCTTCTCTTCTTTATTCTTTCCTTCTTGTTACCTGTACCTATATGAATCTACTTCTCAAGATAAATGCTTTTAATTTACCCTCCAGAGAGTTTATTACTAAAACAGATTCTAGGCAGAATGTAGTTAGAAAAACATGATTAGAAAAGACTTTTAAATGAATAAACTTGGATGCCGCTTAGAATATTCATTAATAAGTATCTTATACAATCCCAACCTAATAGGCCATCACAGAGAGTCCTCAGTGAGCTCTGCCTCTTGGTATTCCCACTCCGTGGTCTTTTGCCATAGAGACATTTGTAGCCAAGAGAATCAATGAAACTTGCTGTATTCCATTGTTAGGTAACAGAAGGCTATGACTTCTGCTCACCACCATGTAGCCTTGGCTTGTGCAGTTTGTTGATACTAGTTGTCACACTAAAGGGGCTCCGTGATAACTAACAGAGCAGTGTCCAGCAATGAGAACATTATCTTGTTTAACATCTTTGGAAAACTGAGTCTTGAAAATAAAACAAATATCAAATAGGTTTAGAGTCAGAGAACTCTCTGGCCAAGTCTTGAAATGACTGCAACCCAAAGCTCCCTTTGACTGCGGGAGACTACGAGTTTAGAAGACCCAGTGAAGCAATACCATGACAGAATGGAATCTGAAGGAACTAACTTTGGGGGCAATGTCTTACAAGGCAACAGGGAACCAGACTACACTGGAACCTTTCCTTTTTAGTTTTCCTCATCTCAAACTCAGGGTGTTATATGCTGGATGTATTTTAAAGCTTGTTGCCTGGGTGCTCCAAAAGCTTTTGTTATAACCTTAATTTAATCTTCACTGTCACCCTCAGAGAATATTTTTACAACTTTCTTTCTGTGCTTCTATTTACTCTTTAAAATGATGTCTCCTGCCAGAATTCCCAGATGATAACTCAGCTTCTCACTAAAATAAGCTAGCCTTAGTCATTCCCGCTCTCAAGCCCCTATTCTATCCTTGATGCTGCCCTTTGCCTTTAGCTACCACCCCTTTTCTTCCATATCTAAAGAAGGATCTGCTTTGCTTTCCTGTTTTCTGATGACAGCTGCCAACCTCTCCTTCTTCTACCTATTCTTACTTTCTCCTGACTATGTAATAACTATTAAACTCTTTCCTTTGGTCCATTTTTTTCTTCTCTCCTTTCCAGAAACTTGACACAAATATAAGTATAAGAAAAAAAGAAATTTTTTTATGTAAAATTATACAAAACACATGCAGATACTGTTCTACATATATATATACATATGTACATATATATATATGTACATATATATATGTACATATATGTACATATATGCTATACTTTCTGCTATGTATCATCCTTCTATGTCTTTCAAGGAATGGTTTACACTTTCAGCAAAATCCTTACTACTTCTTGAACAATTATAAACTTTAGCTCACTTTATTGTGGAGTTACTTGTTATGAGCATATTTTCCTGCCAGCCTGGTCCCAGTGCCACGCCAGCCCCCAAATAAAACACAGAGACGATGTATTAGATATAATGCTGTTGGCCTGTTACTAGCATTACTTATTGGCTAGCTCTGTCTTAAATATTAACCCATTTCTATTAATCTTTGTATTTCCACGTAGTCTCATCTTACTGGAGAGAGGGCCTGGCATTCTACTCTCTCTGTCTTCCATGTTGAATCTCTTCCCTACTTCTTCCTCTCTCCTCCTAGTCTCACCTATCTTGCGTTCCTATTGGCCAACAGGACTTTATTCATTAACTAATAAAAGAAATATATTTATAGAATGACATCTCCTCTTTTCTGTCTAAATTAAAAGAAGGGTTTTAACCTTAACATAACAAAACAGTTATCAAATAAGGACCACAGTTAACAATATTTAGTCCATTAACATTTATCAAGATTTAAGAAAATATTTTATCATCTATCCTATCTTTGTGAGTCTGAAGTCCTATATGTAATTTATCTTTACTCCTAACTAAGGAAAACTATAACCATAACTATCTGTCTTCAACTCTATCAAAGACAAAAAAGGATAATACATAAACTCTAGAAATGACAGAGACAGCTCACTACTTTGTCAGGCATATGAAGTTCTTCTGTAACATTCCATCTTCAGCCCATAGGCTGTGATGTGTCTGGCAGAGTCCTCAGCAAATCAGGAAACCTTAAACTGTCCACCTGTATTCACAGTTTGTCACTCACTTTTCTCTGTGTCCTGCAGAAGGTCTGGTAGATTCTTCCATGAAGCAGGAAGCAGCAAATGTCCATCTCATATCAGCTGTCACTTTCCTATGGGTCTTGCATGTCCAGTTTATACAGCATAAAGTCAAACAGTCCAGACAAGAGCAGTATCTTGCCCAAATGGCTAGTCTTGCCATATTGAAAGCACACTCCATAATGAGTTTCTTTGATGTCCATTTTCCTTTCTGACACAGGTGGTGTTGCCAGTAACAGTTGTGCCTCACTGTTAAGAAAAACCCAAAACCATTTTAAATGCCATATTCTGTAGGTCTTTGAAAGGTTTGAAGAATGCTCAAATACATCTCTGTGTATCTTGAAAAACTAACTAACTTAACTCTGTTTTGACTGTCATAGGTAGCTATCTATAATTTGTGCTAAATTATACATTATATTTCTAAATGAGCTGTAAAACACAATACCTAAGCAAGAGGAGAAATATACATATCACAAAATTAACCTAGAATTGTATCGATAAATGAAAATCCATTCCAAAACAAAGTATTCATATTTATACCACAGTCTCCTAAGCACCTTTAAAAAGATTGGTTGTGGTTATTAACCATTAAAAACCAACCCCATTTAAATGAAAACAAACATTTATAGACAATATTTGGGAATTTGGGTGTCGTTCTCTCCAAACTACTTCCTGTTGGTAGGGGGGTGGTGCTGTCATGGGGATTCTAAGAAGAAGCAGAAATCCTGGCTGTAGTCTGCAAGGCTGCCATGTCCCAGCTGTTTTGAATGTTGTATCACCTGGGACACTGCTTCAGGGGCTCTTGCTTGATCAAACCATGTTAGTCTGGAAGGAATCCACAGCTTTTCATTTTCTGTGGAAACAAAAATAGAAATCCTTTTCCCCAGTAGCCTGTCCTTGGACTTAAATTTTGGAGTAAAATCATTTTGAAAATATATAAATTGGATTAATTCAGGAGCATTTATTTTAACAGTTGTTATTTTCTCGGTAGTCAAACAATACAGTGATAACAGAACAGCATATAGTACTCAGACTCTTTTTGTGCTTTTCACCTTTACATGGCTTTTTATTACTCTGTTTCTTCTCTTTCTATTTTTTTTTAATTTTTTGAGACAGGGTTTCTCTATGTAACTTTTATCTGTTCTGGAATTAACTCTTTGTACCAGGTTCACTCTGAAATCACAGAGATCCTCTTGCTACTGCCTCCTGAGTGCTGGAATTAAATGTGTGTGCCATCATACCCAGCTACTCTCTCCAGCTGCTCATACACACCATTGAATTGTTAGCAGCACTTCTAAAAAGCTATGATTTTTTTTTTTTTTTTTTTTTTTGCTGCTTATGATGAGTCAGGAAACGTCCCTTAAAGGAGATGCACAAATTTTTGTTTCTGTCTAGCAAAACAGAGCTCAACCAAGAAAAATGCTGTTATTAACAAGCCTTGCTTGTCTTTGCTATTTTTTTTTTCTAAAGCCCTTTGTTAAGCTTTTGTTCAGTTTTAGTGAAAGTTCATAGTGGTCACGTTGCTGGTGCCATTTTGTTAGGAGTATGTTTTCCAGCTCCAGCCCCAAATAACACACAGAGAGGCTGTATTACATTTAATGCTGTTGGCCAGTTACTAGTTTTTTATTGGCTAGCTCTATCTTAAATATTAACCCATTTCTATTAATCTAAGTATTTCCATGTGGTCTCATCTTACTGGAGAGAGGGCCTGGCATACTACTCTCTCCATCCTCTATGTTGAATCTCCTCCCTACTTCTTCCTCTCTCCTCCTTGTCTCCTAGTCATGCCTATCTTGATTTCCTATTGGCCAACTAGGCTTTATTCATTAACCCAATTAGAGAAACATATTTACAGAATGACATCTCCCATCATTTACTATTCTGATAAATTATTATCTCTACTTCCTTTACACCAGTGTTCTTTGTCATATAGTCTTCATGGAATATCACAGATTCTTGTCTACTGGTTATTTTGTTCCTGAAACTGGTTCTATGACTACTTCCTCCTATTCACTGACAAAAGACTCTGGTGACATGATGCTCCCTCCATTACTTTATTTATTCATGAAATAATGGTTCTAAGTACTAGGTATTATGCTTGATGCTGTATCTATACTTCTTTTTCTCCATTTTCCTTATTTTAGACATATTTTTTATTGTTGCCTAGAAATATTTGCATGGGTTTCTTGCTAAGAACTGGGACTGCCTCCCTGTTCCTGAAATCCATACAACTGGTCATCTCGACATTGGTGTTCCCTCAAAAATCAGATTTTACTCTTCCCTTCATTCCTTCAGTTATGGATAATTCAGTGCAATGTGTCAATACTGCTTGCAAGCATCTTTCCATCACCTCTCATGATAGATCATGCCTCACTATTACTTTTTGTGGTAGTTTGAATGAGGCAGCCCCATAGTCTATGATATTTGAATTCTTAGTTCCCAGTTTGTTGTGCTGCTTGGGAAAGCATAGAAGATATGGTCTTGGAGGAGACATCACTGGAGGTAGGCTTTGAGAATTTACAGTCACTCTCTTTCTCTCTCTTTCTCCCTCTCTCCTTCTCTTTCTGCTTTCTTCTTGCTGTTGCAGATGTGACTTCTTAGATGCTCCTGCTGCTGTACTGCTTACCTGCTGTCACAATTTCCTGTCAGGATGGACCCTATACTGGTCTAATATTATATGCCCAAATATTTTCTTCAGTTGCCTTTGTCATGGTGTTTTATTTACAGAAATAGTGAAGTAACTAATATACCTCCTAAAACACCTGTTGCCATTTCATGCCGTCTTTTACTTTAAGCCTGCCATCTTTAGTTTCGTTTCTTCTCTTCCATTTTGTTCTTTTCTGTTCCCTTCCCTTCCCTCCTTTCTTTCCTCCACTCTTCTCATCTGCTTCCATGTCTTCTATTAGTTAAATTTGATTCCAGACACATTATCTTTCAAAGTATTTGTTCTTATTCTTGTTTTTCCAACTCAAGTTTCTCTCTGAATATTTTGATGTATTTGACCCAGGGGAGGACCTATGCCTCCCTAATTTTAATTTGAATATTTAACCAGAGTTTAAAGACTTTGATTTAGCCCAGAAGACAAACTGTAATATTTTCTCACCTGTCACTGATTACTTAGCCCAGCATCATGTAAGTCCTCTATCATGGCTCCAAACATTTCTAAACATTTTAATTCTCAGAATGTTCTCTCTTGTAAAGTTAACAAACTGAACTACCTGCTATACACATACATTACTTGAGATTTTCTACCTACATAGCTTTTACTCTGATAGTTCGATTAGAGTTGGACATTACAGAAAGCCTGGTATCATATAACATAGGCCTAGCCTCGTTCCTCCATGTGTCAAAATCTTAGTTAAATATATTAAAAAATCTTGAAAAGGGATAAGTAAAATACCTAAAATATTGTTTCCTGAATATTTGAGCAAAAGACATGAACCAATACACATAGAAGAGAAATTGCTAACAGCTAGTAAATATGAGAAAAATTTTATTGAGTCAAATAAAGAGATACCCATACCCATGATTTCAAATAATATCCTAATGGTATAAAAATAGCATTTTATTTCAGGAAAGAGGTTGTGAGACTCAGAAGCATAGCCATTGCTATAAAGGATGTAACTACACCTCAGTTAGTTCCATATGTTCAAAATAGAATAAGAATCTCAAAATTATTTGTGAACATGTGTAAAGTGCCCCAGAGGGCAAGAGAGCCTATTAGATGCCTGGCAATTCTAAGCCACCTGATGTGGGTGCTGGTAACCCGACTTGTGTCCTCTGTGCTGGATGAGCTGCTGAACCCTCTTTTCAGACTATATGAATAATTTTTGAAAGATTAATTCTACTTGTAGACATTTATCCTAAGGAAATTTTATGAGAAATTCACATAGATAATTGTAAGTAAAGATATTTACCAGAGAGTTATTTGTTGTGACAAACACTAGAAACAAATTAAATGCCCAGTAGTAGGTGAGTAGGGAAATAAATCATCTACATGTTGGGCTGTTTTTGTCAATTAAAAATAGTGTTTGCAAAAACTATAAAGAAGAAGAAAATCTGGATGGTACTGAATGAAGACCATTCAACAATTATTCTACATGCCTGTTTCTGGGGAGCACTCTTTCTTCCTTCTGGTGTGCCCTCTCTGTGGTGAAATGCTCTCCAACTAGTGCCACTTTTTGTTGCTTCACTCCGCAACTCCTTAGAACGAGTGACTTGGTGTCTTACTCTGTACACATAAGGACTTGAAAATTTGATCCCAGGTACCTATGTAAAATTCAGGCATGACTTTGTACACATGTAGTCTAAGCTCTGAGAGGCAGAGGCAGGAGGATCCAAGGGCTCACTGGTCAGCCAGTCTGGCCAATTAATGGGCTCCAGATTAAAGGCAAGATTGTGTCATAAAACAATATGGTGGAAAACCAATTGAAGAACCACCTAACTACTATGGGACTCCACCTGTGTACATGTGTACATACACACACACACACACACACACACACACACACACACAAACCCACATACACGCACACACAAAGAGTTGCTTGGAAGTTGAGTGAGACTGCATACTCAGTTCTTCCTTCTGACTTTTTATTTTCTAATCTCTTTGGCTCAGGGTAACCATCTTGTAAATTTTCTTCATATGTAAGTTTTCAAAAGGCAGCAGCTCCTGAAACAGAAAGGTGCCTCATTGTTCAATTTTCCAGACAAATTTTATGTAGGTAAATCTGAAAAACTTTTGTATTCCAATGTGCTACATGATGTACACACAAACCCTTTCTCTAATGCTCACAAAATTCAGGACAACTTACTTTACAAATGCACAGGTTGGGAATAAGCAACCTTTTGCTTACCTCCTGCCTATAGTCTGAGAAAGGATGAAAGAACTTAGATGGAGATGGTTACAAGATGTGTGCTTGCAAGTATCTATTTGCTGCCTCCCTGGCAAGAAGGGATCCTTCTCACCTGGAAACAAGGTAGCATAGGAAAGCAAAACAAAGCATACATCCGTGTTGCAGAAAAGGTACTGACTTCCAAGCACTTTTCATTCTTGAGGACCTCCTGGTAAAAGTTGAAGTGTCAAAAAATTTCCACAATAAATGTCCAATTTTCAGACTGTGGATCAGAGGGAACGAGAAGTCTGAGTTGAGAGGATGAGAGTGTGAATGAATGTTGTTTGCGTCTCTCTTTCCACAGCCTTGAAACTGTTGCAGAAGAGCAATGCCCCTCCAGGAGAGCCTACAATGACTTCACATTCTGCACAAAGATGCTCAGTAATAGCATGTACTGCCTTTAGAACTCCAGTAATTGCTTGTAAATCCTACTAAGCCCTAGAAGCTTTGGGTCCATTTGTTCAGCTCTGATGTGCTATGGACTAATAAGCCAGAAAGAGAAGCCAGAACTTGGAGTTGTCTCTTGGGGATAAAACACTCCAGCTAGGGGCTAGATGATCCAATCAGATTCAATCCTTTAGAGAAACATCGTACAGCAGTAGGATATATATATATATATATATATATATATATATATATATATATATATATATATATATCCTCATTGCTGGGAAAGATCCTTTTCACCTGCTTTGTCCATGGCAACATGGGTAGAACAAACCAGAGACCATCTCTAAGAATGATCACATATTTTCTTCAGTGCCACTAAAATACTTTCAAAGTGTTTGACTGTAGCCCTTGGATGGACTGGGAAGTTCATGAACTGGGCAATGTTCTTTTTATGTGAAGGTTTGCAAAAGGTGTTCTTAATGTGTCCATGTTCTACCATTGAAAGAACATAGGAAGAAAACATCTGATACCCTAACCCTGTTATTATGAAGGTGATGTGAAGAAATAATCACAAACTCCCTGATCAGGTCAGATCTTCTACTGTGTATTCAGATACTACACTAAATACAAAGTCACATTAAAGAAACTTCCTCATCCTGTGTGTGAGTGCATATGTGTGCGTATATGTACACTTGTGTGTGCATTCACACTTGCCCTTTGATTTAGTTACTAAAATATGAAAATATTAGAAAGTGTAGGAAGATACTTGTTATTAGGGGTAGAGCTTGTGACCAAGAATAGTATCTTACCAATGAAAGCACAGAGGGAGATGATGCCCTTCTACCATGTAAAGTTATAGTGAGCAGACAGCAATCTCAGGGGAAGCAGACATTCACCAGACAACACAATTTCTGATGCCTCTACTTCAGACTTCTCAGAATTCAGAGCTGTGGGAAACAAGTGTCATTTGTTCATGAGATACCAGTATAAGGTATTTGTCACAGGTGCTCTAATGAGCTTCAATAATTCTTGAAAAAGTCTTTTATAAGCTTTACTTTTAACAAACTGGCCTTCTCTTAAGGCATGAGACACTTGTTCTGTAGTTATTTGTAAATTCAGACATATATGTATGGACATCCATTAAAGTCAACCTTACTGGTGACCATTATTTAACAGAAAGTTTTACAGCTAAGCTAGATGGATACTTTTTTTTTCTTTCTTAAACATTCTAGTTCTCTCTCTCATCTTCTATATAATTATATGTTACTATAGTTATATATCATTTGCATATTGACTGTCTTATATGGTATCATACATTTATACTCTATTCTATCCTCTTAGTCCATATGTATTCATATTTTTCTCATACCTGACAGATGTGACTTAAAAGAGGTAGAATTTAATTGGCTTGTGGTTTTGGTTCAACAAGGCTGGGAAAGGCAGGGAAGGAGGAGCATGCTCAGTCTTAGATGGAAGTGTGCAGATGTTGCTGTCCACATAGTGACCAACTAAAAACCAAAGGATGTTACAGGAAGTGGAGCCTAGTTATAACTCACAAAGATTACCCTTCTCTGCCACCTGTGCTTACTGTCCCATAAGCTCTGAAGCAGTGCCACTAGCTGGGCGGGGGCAAATATTCAAACATGTGAGTCTATGGGGAATACTTTACTTACAAAACATACTATCAACCAAATTCTATCTACTGGACACTTGAAACCCTCATAAGAACTGCCTTATTACATCATAACACAATCTTTCTCTTTATTCCTGGTTCATGGCAAGAAACTCAGAACTTATATACATTAGGTAGATACTTTACCCAAACCCATAACTGTTTTATTGGTAGGTATGATTTTGTTCCAAAGACAATGTCTTGGGGAAGAAGTACCTGTCACAGGACAGTTGAAATTATCCACAACAATCAACAGAAAGGGTTATTTATTTCTGACAAGAGAAAAAAAAATAGGTGAAATAGTCATTTGATTTTCCTTTTAGGAAAGATAGATAACTGGAAGTGAGTGTCATATGGCAGGCCTTATGTGCTATCTAATGGGACACAGATATAGGATATTTCCCCAAATGTACCTAACTTAAAGACTTACACTTTTGTTGACTGTTAACATATATGAATTTCTATAATCACAGCAAACATGACTACACACATCTTTAATAACTTGAAGGTATAAGTTTACTGCAAAGAAAAGAGCAGAAATACAAAGTGTTGCTTTTTACCTGGTTCCCAATTAGAGACTGTAAGTCTGGCAGGAAAAATTAGACATGAGCAGGCAACAGCTGGCTGTAGAGATGGTGTCAGAGCAGGATTTGTTTTCCTAGACCACAGCTTTCCAGAACAAAAAGTTTCTGGCAAGAGACATTCATATCGTAGGGAACGTGGGCGGAGAGTTTCTGACCTGACCAAAGAGCTTAAAATGAAATTTGTGGAAGAAAGTGAAAAATACCCAGATAAAACTGCCAGACTGAATGCCCTGGAGGATAACAGTGTCACAGAGAGAAGCATCATGATACAGGCTCTGTTCTGTTATTTTCAGAAGAAAATAAGAGGGCAGTGGATCACAGTGCTCTGGTCCAAAGATGTCTATATTCCAGTATAAGCTAGTGCCCAGCTCTATCCCTTTGTGCCTGCTCTTCACAGCTCCTGTAGCTTCCCTTGCTGGTGTGCTTTGGTATAGGCCCCCGTTTGGGCTTCTCAATTATTATCTGAACATAAGGGTACATAATAGGTCCAAGAAATCTTAACCTTGAATCAGGGGCATGTTGTGTTTATTGGGATTGCTTCTGCTGCATGGTTTCTTGGCCTCTGTTTCAGGTTTCCTTGCAAATAAATCTTAGGAACCATAGGTTTTGTGCTGGCTATCAATGTAAATCTCAGATGATGATGTAGTCATGCCTCATCTCATGTTTGCCTAAGCATAGTTTTCTTCATCTCTTTTCTTTCTTTCTTTCTTTGTTTCTTTCTTTCTTTCTTTCTTTTCTAAGACAAGGTCTTGCTGTGTATCCCTGGCTGGACTGGAACTTACTAGACAAGGTTGGCCTGGAACGTCTGGTGGACCTCCTGTGTCTGTCTTCTTGTGTGTAGGGATTAGAGTCAGTAGTCCCTATATGGCCATTATTACTTCTCTCTCTCTCTCACACACACTCTTCTCTGTCTCAGTAAATTTCTTCTTCAATTTCTTTCTTTTAAATATTTCTCACTGCCCTTGCCCTTAACCCTTCTTAAAGTCATGAATAAGTCTTGAATTTTAGAAAGCAACTAAACCAACATGGCACAGGCATTGAGATGAAAAGTTTTGGAGTGGGGAAATCATGAAGGAGTTCCAATCTCTGTGTGCCCATTTCCTTCCTCATAGATTGTGAATTTTCATGGTGCTCTAAGTCTTAAAGATATAAACATCACATAAACAGCTTGCCTCTGCTTAAGTCATTTCTATAGCCTAATTGTTTTTACTTGTTTGATTTTCATTGTCATTGTAGTCAAACCCAAGTCTGCCAAGTCCCTTTTTATAAATGTTATCAGATATTAGAAACCCAGACATGAGGTTGGGGTGTCTTTCTCCCAACTTTCATTGCCCTTTCACTTGGCACACCACCATTTGGCATGTCCCCATCAAGTTCCTTTCCTGATATAATTGGTCATTCCATTTGGCTGCCTGTCAAGCTAACTCCTCTTATAACATTGTACAGGGGACTCAACTTGTCCACTGGGAAGAGCAAGCCAGCCTTTTCCTATACTCTCTGAAGCAGTTCTCCACCTACACTCAGAATCTCCTACTCTGCTGGCCTCATCATGTCAGCATTCAGCATAGGGAAAAATATTTTTAAAAATCAATGGGATATTTTCCCAGAAGACAAAGAATACCATTGTATATTTATCCCTGAGGTTTTTTTTAATTGTACAGTACTAATGACCAGAATGTAGCAAAGGAAGGAAATGTCTTATCCAAAATGTATCTTTTAATACTTGAAAACATGTCGAAGAATCTTCCAGATATGTTTGTTTTGTGTTATTTCAGCCAGTAAGCCTGAGAGCAATGAATACAAATGATACAGAAGTTAATGCCAACTAATTAAAGGTGAGCTTTCAAATGAAAAGAATTGTTGGAGAATAAAATAAGGTGCTTAAAATCTTTGCCTTTCTTCAAGATTCACATAACAATAACAGCTACAGTAAGTAATTACTCTAATAATTAATCACTCCTCTGAGTTTAGGGTCACTTTTATATCATGAGTGACACTCTTTGTCTTCTGTGCACAACTCTGGGCCATTCAGATTCTAAAAAACAAAGGTATTTTTAAATATGAAAGCACTCTGCTATAGACCTGAAAACAAGAGAAGATACAAAGGAAGACTTAAAACACAGAACAACAAAAGGCATTTTGAATATGTGAAATCCCTAATGGAACCATGATCTTTCCCAAATATCTAAAGAATCCTTGTCACTCCCACTACTCTGTGTTTATATTAATATTATCCTGTTATTTCGTTATTCCTCCTCATCTTCAGCTATGACTGAGATGGGTCCAATTAGGACAGTGTTAGCAGATGCTTTGAAAGCCACTTGTTGAACAATTCCTACAGGCAGAGGATTGGGTCACCAGACAGCTGTAACATGAGTTCTAATAGGTCTTAATAATAACAGCCAAGAGTCAGATATAGGAGAAAATGCTGAGAGATCAGGAGCAAGATTAAACCCACCTTTACCTCACTAGCTCCCCAGTAGAAAAGAGACTGAGTTCCATTTTTCTCCACCTATATTCCTTTCACTGCCGATCCATCTCACTTCCTGTCTGTCTTTACAGACCTCCAGACCTCTATGGTTAGCTAGTGGCAAGCTCCACTCTCTGATCTTCAGACAGGCTTTATTTGTACAAACAAGACATTACCATAGGCAGCAGTGCCTTAAGGTAAGAGCAGCAACACAGTACTCAGTCACAGAGACAAGCTGGCTCAGGACTGGTTGTGTTCTCCTGTGGTAGTGACGAAACTCTGCCAAGGAAGGCATTCAGAAGACAAAGTGGTCAAGGGTGATTTTCAGCACCATTTCCTCCATCTCTCCAGTGGCTACAGATGTGGTGCTAAAGAAAAACCTCATCCAGAAAACCATAGTAACTGTGAGATCACAACAAAGAGGACTTTATTTAGGTCTGTCACCGCAGATATAGAGATCACCACAACAGAATTTTGTCATCTACAGAGATCTGCTCAATTCTGAATATAGCAAGGGTTAGTTGGAATTTGTAGCTGAAAAGCAAAGTTGTTAGTTTGTGGATGAAAACTTGCCAAGAAGATGGAAACAACAGTGTTAAGGGGGGGGGGGCGCTAGCAGAACCAGCTTGTAGGAATGTTGTTTAAGAAGTCCAGGCTGACCAAATTAGGCCACCTGAACATGGGTGTCAGTTGGGAGGCATGGGCTGTCTATGGTTCCACTGTCAGTGGAACCAGTATTTATCCCTAGTTTATGAACTGATATTTTAGAGCTCATCCCCTCTGGAGGGATATCTTGCTCAGCCTAGATACAGGGGGAAGAGCCTCGGTCCTGCCTCAAGTAATGTGACAGACTTTGTTGCTTCACCATGGGAGACCTCACCCTCTCTGAGGAGTAGATGGGGTGGTGGGATGGAGAGAAGGTGGAGGGAGTGGGAGAACAGGAGGGAAGACAACTGGAATTGGTATGTAAAACAAGATTCTTTTAAAAAGAAAAAAAGTCTGACATTAATAACTATGATTGTAAAGTTGATCGGATTAAGAAATCCGTAGAATTTCTGACATTATGAAAGGATGTTGTTATATATAAATGTTTTCTATGGGGCTCATCCTCAAAACTTGTATAACCAAGTCACACACAGATAAAAATTTCTAAATGTCTCATAATCTTGTGATCAAATTTATAATTTTGTGTTGGAGCCTACTTATGGCTAGCCTTGGCCCACATGCAGCCAGAGAGCTATAGGCTGGTTGTTTCTTGCAAGACATTAATGGGGTGTTCTCTTTGGATGTGTTTGTGAGAGCTCCAGAGACAATGAATTGAGGAGGAAGACCTGCCCTGGATGTGAGCAGCACTATCCCATGGTCTGGCCTCATGAGTAAGAAGGAAGAAAGCAAAGAGCTTTAGTACCTGTTTCTCTGCTTCTCTGCAGTGATATGAGTAAGCAGCTTCATGGCTTCCAGACTGGGAGTGCTGCAACACAGTTGCCCAGGTCTTAGATAGGGCTTTCATGAGAACAATGATAACAGTTAACAAACATTGTGAATGAACCATTGGCTCCCTAAACCAATATTTTCCCAAGAAGCAAATTGATAACTCTTGTTGACTGCCCATTTTTTAACATTTTACTTTATCATTAAGGAAAGCTTCGCTGCATTGTCTTATGAAATCCTCAGATAACAATCTGTAGGCTTTTATAAAATGTGTGTAGGAGAGGGTACTCTTGAGTAAATCCCATCTTCTGATTCTGCAAATGGAAATCTGTCCCCTACAAGTACACTCAGTGTTGTCTAAATTAGGATAGAAGCATCAGTGCATTTTCTCTGTTCCTCTGCCCAATGACTATGGTGAGCAATGATAGGTTGCTTAAGTTGTGGGCCAACCCTGACTAGGTCTCCATCCATGAGTAAGTAGTTGGCTCATCTTCAAGTATTTCCTTTTCTTTATCTGTCAAATAGATTTAATGTTGACTATTTCCCTAGCTGTCACTATTAAACTATTATCAAGTATGTAGAGATAGTAGCAAAGGGCCTGCTTATCAGAAATCTTCTAACTCCTTCTTCTATGTAATTATTATAGAAATAGACATAAGGATGTATGCAGTTCTTTCAAGTGCTTCTGACTCTAGCTTCTCTGTATCAGGTGGGAAAGAAAATATCATGAGGAGGGTGGATTTCATTGGATGGAAACAGTGATGCTCGGGCTGCTCACTGGCTGAGTACTATGCATTTCCTCTGGGTCTTCAGACATTTTCTGCAATTGCACTGAGCACAATCAAAGAAGGGCCACTTCAGTGATCAAGGAGATGGAAAGACTGACAAAGACAAGAAACTTGTTATGCATGGAGGGCACAGAAATAGGTATATTGAAACTGTTGGCATAACTTTTCACTGTAGAAGAACAAGAGAATGAGGGACCCCTTGAAAGCAATGAAGAGGCAATTCAGTAATACAGAAGAAATTTAGTGCACAGTAGGAAGCAAATTTGTGGAATTTATGCAACAAGATGGCATGTGTTAAAGTGTTAAAATCAAGCCCATGGTGAGGTGTGTTCTCTGGTCTGCTATGGAACAACCAAAGACAAAATACTGCTGATGGGCCCAGGCCTATGCAGAACCAGTCTTGAGGGTCAGTCTTACACTATGTGTCTATATTCTGCCGAGGATCATTTGTCTAGACAGAGATAACAATTTTTTTCAACAACTTTTTCTACTTGTGACCCTGTTTTGGCAAGAAAAGCTTTCAGGTGGCATTGGGTGTATAGCTGTGAAAATAGGTACACAAATCAAATACATACTGATAATAAATGATAAAGAAGTTTATTTTAAAAACAAGTTTTGGTGTACATGTAACTTTACTATTTACTGATTGTCAAAGCAAATTTGCATAGATATGTTTCTTTGCTTTTCATAGGGAACTAATTCTTGGCTAAATGTTTGATACTGCAAGACACAGAATATCTTTTCTTATATTTCAGAGTTGATCAATATTATGATTTTAGGATGGTCAGTGCTGAGAATGATGCAAACCAGCAAAAGTCCATTTAGAGCCATCTCAAAACTTGTTGGAAAATTTTCTCTAAATCTCAAGGCAAAAACCATTTAACAATTGTTTGTAACAAAACTCAAAATGTCAAACCAAACTTCCATTTTTAAAATCAAGCAAACATGCTGAATAATGACACTAAGAAACTATTAAAATTTTGATTTTCTATAATTAAGTGTATGATTTTGTAAGAGTGTAAGACTTTATACCTGAAGTAAAAACACTGAAGTTCACAATATGCACAGTGGCTTTTGAAACCAAGTAGCAGTGTTTCAGGTACAGTGTAAAATACCAGTGTTCTGTGTTCAGAACCATGTCTGTTCTGAGGCCTCATCACTGGTCTGACTCGTATTGCAGATATGATTATGTGCCATGTGCCAATCTTCTACATAAAGAGACAACAATAGTAGTGAGCACATAAATTGAAGTCAACTTCCTTGGGTAAAAATTGAGTCTGTCAGGTGAGTGGGCATTCCACTGGTGTTTCATCTGGGTGTAGTGCTAACTCTAATTGAATTCAGTATTCAGAGGCAGAGAGTAACATTTGATGCTACTTATCTCCAAAACAAATTCTCTAAGGTCATTTTGTTTTTTATTAACAGTACAGTTAAGTAACTGGTGTCAGGTAGAAAGATGAGCCTGAGAATGCTGGGTTAAAGCAGGCCCAACTGACAGTCCTGATTGTCTGTTTTGCCCTATCTAAGAATGAAAATCTTGAATTATAAGAGTCATCCATTTCAGAGGATACCCGAGGCATAAGAAACATATACAAATAGTATTGTAAATGTGTGAAGAGATACTGGAATATCCTATAAAATATGAATTTAGTCAAAAATCCACAGTACATGGTAGTAATTTTATAGAAGGTGTTTGTCTTGAGCCCTGCATCCTCAGTGTTGATTAAGAATGTGGTCTGCCTCTAGTTTACCTACAGTAGGCCTTTTGAGATCATCCATACTGTCTTCTTGCATTTTCTCTGCTACTCTCAGTTGCTTAGCCTCATAACTATTGAGAGATTGGGCCAGAGAGTTTTTGTGCCACAGGACTTTCTAATGCTTTTATAAGAAGTTCAGTAAATTTTATAATTCCTGGTCAAATCTTACTACATGCCAGGAGCATGTACCACCTCCTCCACCCCTTATAATGACAAATGTATGTCCTGAGTTAAGAAATACTAATTCCAGGTATTCACCCAAAGAGCACACAATAGAATTAAATATAATAATAAGCAGAAAGATGGTTAACAAACTAGCAGACTCTGTGTGGCTGGCTCAATGATGCACATGCCATCTTTGCAGAGTCTCAATTTTGTATCATCAGTGTAGTATAATGGCAGAGTATCATAAACCATAGATCCAGACTCATAGACATTGAGTTATGCCAGGCTTCTCATTTGTAA
Organism: Phodopus roborovskii; assembly: GCF_943737965.1. Classification (NCBI taxonomy): domain Eukaryota; kingdom Metazoa; phylum Chordata; class Mammalia; order Rodentia; family Cricetidae; genus Phodopus; species Phodopus roborovskii. The sequence continues at coordinate 13,080,313 of NW_026126517.1, read as the reverse complement.
AATGTGTGTATGTGGAGGGGGGGTACTATTGACTACATTGCTAATATAACAAATATTATTTCCATAGAAATACATTGCAATGTTTATATTATAATTCTAATCCAGGATCATCTGCCCCCATAATCAACATGTACTTTCTAGTCCTTTTTACCCCTATTATGCCCACATACTCTTTTAAAGACCTGATTAATTTTCTTTGTCTAGCTCTCTAAAATGTGATTTAGAATTTATGTTCCCCTCCCACTCTAAACAGCTTAGTTTTGGGAAAATAAGTTTTATGTATATGGTATAGAACATGCATAGTCAAGATAAAAAAAATCTTGTCTGCTCCTTTGAGTCAGTTTCATCTGTGAGTCCCACAACCTTCCCTCATAAAGGGACTAATGTTCCCCTCACAGAATTGGGATGTATGCCTTGAGAGTGGCTTGCTATAATGAAGTTTGTTAGTTTGTTTCCTCGGCCTACTTTTTTTTTTTTTTTTTTTTTTTTTTTTGCTTCTTCCTTCACACTTGCTAACTTGCAGTTAGCTATTTCTGCTTCTTTGCAGTGTTGTCATATATCAGAAGTCAAGCATGTGCCAGCACCATACTCATGAACTTCCAGAAATATGAGCTGAATTAATTATTTACCTAGCTTTGGGTGTTTTCTTATAGCATGAGAAAATTGACTAAGCTAGCTCTAATAGAATAATGCAGACATAAAGCATATGCTTTTGACAGTTCAAGATCATGGGCTGGCAGATTCAGAGTCCAATGACCTAAGATCCTGTCAGATTATCTGTTAACTAAGCTAAATGCTTTCCTAGTACAAAGGCAACCATCTTTACTCTGTGTTCTCGTAAGAGTCAGAGAGCACTAGGAAACTCTCTGAGGTCTCTTTTATGGGGAAACTGTTCCCATTCCTGAGTGTCCTAATTTCATGACTTAAGATGCCTGCCAAAGTCTTCACTTCCTAATTCTATCACTCTAGGGACAGATCTTAAGATATGAACTTTCCAAGGACATGGGCATCATCCTGTCACTTGACTGCCAATGAAATGTTTCTGGAGAGAGGGATATGTGAAACAGATGACATTTGTAGTGTAGTGCTTTTAACTTCTATTCTTGGGAATATGTATTCATTCTATGACCAATAATCATATTCATTATAGAGAGGCCCAGAAAGATGTTTGATCCAGTATAGTTGTGAATTGAGATATAACAAACGGCTACAACAAATTTTACTGCCATCTTGGTCTATATTTGTTGTCCTAACAGACTACTATAGACATGGGAATTAATAAAGAAAATATGTGTATTTCTTACTGTTTGAACCTTCTCCCTAAACCATTACGTGGAAGAACAAACCATATAGTTAGAGAAGGCATGTTACTGTAGGTCTCTTCCTCCTCCTCTCATGAGTCATTGAATGTATTATAGGGATGGGACATGCATGGTCTTATCTCACTCTGACTACTTCCTATAGATCTCACCTCTAAACACTATGTGTATATAAGGGAATGCAGTTTTCAGTACAAAACTTTGGGGGACACATTAAAACCATAGCATCTAATGTCCCAGCTGAATCATTATTTACTGCTTACTAGAAGGGGCCCTAGAAAGCTCTGGGAGCTAAGAAAACCAGATTCCATGTGCTAGATGGTTTTATGTCAAGATAAAGTCATCTGAGAGAAGGAAACAATTAAAAAAAATGCCTCCAAAAAGAAAGAGGAATGAAACGTAAATGCATCCAGGAGATCAGGCTGTAGGCAAGCCTGTAGGGCATTTTAAATTAGTGATTGCTGGGGGAGGACCTAGCCCATTCTGTATGGTGCCATTGTTGGATTGATGGTCCTGGACTCTATAAAAAGGCAGGCTGAGAAAGCTGGAGGGAGAAAGCCAGTAAGCAGCAGGTAACCATGTAACCATGGCCTCTGCATCAGCTCCTGCCTCCAGGTTTCTGCCATGCTTTTGTTCCTATCCTGACTTCCTTGAATGATGAATAATGATATGGAAAAATAAGAAAAATGAACTTTTTTCTCCCCAAGTTTCTTTGGACATGGTGTTTCACCATGGCATTAGTAAACCTAACTAACACAGTCTGAAAGCTCAGAAGATTACAAATCCCATGATGCACTTGCCACATTTATATAATCAGCAAGCAATTGCGGGGCAGGTTTTTTTAGTGGAATTGACTGAAGTTGGACAAATAACTCCATACATGGAACTTTCAGGAGTCATACCCATCCATGCCAGGGTAAGCTATTCAGTGATAAATTTGTTTCTCAAATATCCATACTCCTGTTAACCTCAATCAACACATTAGAATACTAATTCCACTAAACTAGACTTGGGAGGAATTATTTCTCTCTTTTGTGCTACATGCCATATCTCGAATGAATATACATTTGATTAACATCCCTCCAGCGAAACACATGGAAGAACTAGTATGCTAAAATGCATCACAAAAAAGATAAATAAGCTTTATTTCTGTTGGTCATATCATTGTGGTGTGTTTTGTTTATTGGCTGATGGTGTGTTTCTATCACATTCCTTTGTTTCTCCTGTACAGAGGCAAAGGAAATTAAATGCAATGTTTTTCTGACTCCTTTGCAGCTAAAGTTGGCACTGCTCATTAACATATCTCTGACTTAAGATTCAGACTCCTTGGGGTAGAAGGAAAGCTTTCTGTTCTACTAATTAAGAGGACATACACAGCTGCCACGTCTCTTTTTCTGTCTGAATTCAAATACAATCTTTGAAATTTCAGTGATAGTTTTGTTTCATAGGGGAAAGACCATGGGATTTACAGCATTGAATCTCAAAGTTTCTGAGTCAATTCTGAAAATTATATGAAAAAAACAAGTAACACTGCTCAGACACTGAAGCAGGGATTCAATTATCTGTACCTGTAGGTATTCTTAATATATAGACATAAAGCATACATTTTCCTGGAGAAGGAGATAGTGAATTTGTTGATATATGTACATGTATGTGCATGAGCGCACATGTGTGTGTATACACACACAACACACACACATACACACATACATATATACATACACACACACATACATGTATATATATATATATGTATACATATATATATATATATGTATATATATATATATATGTATATATATATCTTTTCCTGTAAATTAAGAGGTGGAGTTGGGCAGAAGTCCAATTGCTATGAGTTTTGCCAGACATATGGTCATTTTGCCATCATGACCTCATTTACTCCTCAGCAAGTCTGGTTTCCCTCCTTTTCAGACAAGAAGAGGGCAGTGCACTGAGATTGTGGAACTTACTAAGAACCACACAATTAGTCTGATAGGTTACCACCAGTACTGAGCAGTAATTGATGCACAAAGGTGGCATCTCCCATGACCCTGGGTTAATGCCTAAGACAGCAGATACTCAGAGAGTTATGAAAATGATGTGCTCTATCAGGAGTAAGGGTGGATGGAATTTAACATTCCAGATATAAAGGTACACACCCACACTTCCCCAATAATACCTGTGAAAGCCAAAGACCTATAAGCACACACAAGTTGTTCTTAGCTTGTACTGCTCTTTTCGAAACCATGTTTTCCAACCTCCCTCTCTCCAAGTTGTCACTGGAAACCACACTTTCCAGAAACCTCTAGTAGATATGCTCTTTGCTGATAAACAGAATTCACATACCTACAGGCTTGCTACCAGATTTCTTAACAGTCTCCAGGAAGATTTTGACAGCTGAGTGATGTCAACCAACTGCAAAATGCAAAAAAGAATACAAGGAAAACACCCGAGGGATTCTGTGCCTGAAGCTTTGTGTGGGTTTTATTAAACTGTAGCAAGCCTCTCAGGATGACAGGCATGGAGTTGGCATCCATGCCACCCTCACTGTGTTCCCACATGGCAGATCACCATTTTCTTCTGGACAATAGATAGATGCTCAAGAAAAGAAAAAGGGTCTAGCACCCTAGGATCCCATTTGGGTGGAGGGATGGATGACTCTTATAGCCCTGCAGAATCACAGTTGGTGCCTGTGGCTGGGGCTTAATGAAGGGAGGAGTCAGAGGTGCTGGACATCAATGAGCAAAGGGATGTTTGCTTCTGTCAAATCTAAATCCAAGCAGAGTCTGCCAGAACCTAATTGAGAACTGACAGCTTTCAAATACCACCACGGGCCCAGGGTCAGGTCTGTAACTGTCCTCACAGAATGCCCAGAATGCACCCTTCAGACAGAAAGCTGGCCACCAGCTCTATTCTCTCTCTCTCTCTCTCTCTCTCTCTCTCTTTTTTTTTCTGGCCCCTGGATTCAGCAGGAGGCCTTGGGTCTGGAAGGAAGCTACAATTTTCTCTTCTCCCATCTGGTAGCATATTGCTTCCCATAAATTAGGTTTGGAGGGGTCCCAGCTTTGCTTTGGGGAATCAGTTCTCTCTAGCAGTCCCAGGATTAATTTCTAATAAATGACTGTGGGAAATACAGAATGCAGACTGATTATAAAAGCTCCCGTATTATAAAGCACAATGGATCTTAGTGAAAGACTGTTTAATAAAATGTGGCTATGGCAGCAGCTACACACGTGTGAGTGGGTAGCTAAGTCACATTCCTTGGTCCCTCTGATAATCTGACTTTTCATCTTGGCATGGAGGCAAAACATCTTTAAATATTGTCAAAGTTCTCAGGAGTTTTCTCTCACCCAGTCTAAGAAACCCCTCTTCTATACAGCTCCTGACATGATTTCCAGCTGGAACAGGGGTGCCTTCAGGATTCAGAGAACTTGGGGAATGCTAGGCAGCAGAAGTAACAAAGACATGGTTGGCTGACTATACAGAAATATAGAACAGGATAGCACTCTCTACAATGGGGCAAGGCAGGGCAGAGGTTGGATCACAGATACCAAACTAAAATTGGCTAAATGGAATTAGCACCAGTAATGATAGTTTACAAATAGTTTGTTAAATATTTATAAAGAACTGGAAGGGACAATTTTAGTATTTTCCAACACAAATAAATGAGAAATTCTAAGGGAATGAAGATGCTAATTACCCTGATTTTCCTTGCACATTGAATATATATATATCAAGTTATCACACTGTCCCTCATAAATATGTACAAGAATTGTGAGTCAATTAAACATTTTATAAAAGAATACTGGGAAAGGAAGTAGGAATCAGGAATACTGAAGAGACTCTATTCCTTGGCTATCAACCTAAGATTTTTGCAAATATTATTAATGTCACAGGGACTGTAGAGAATATGTAAACATCTAGAATTCTTTCTACTTAAATATTACTGAAGACCTCTCACCCATATCCTACCTATACTTCTGACTTGGCTGGCGCCACTGAAAGCCAGTGTCCCCCATCACCCAGTTGCCTACAAGCTTCAATGGCAACTGTCTGGGATCCCACTTATGGAGTGGAGACATTAGAAAGAAGAAAGCCAGCAGGGGAGGAGGCCAAAGGGGGAAGAGATCCTCTTTCTCCATCATTTCATCCACCATGTACCTTAAGTGAACAATCCTAAGTATGGCTCTGGAGTAGCCGTTCACTGACAAGCCCGATAGAATGAAAAATTTCCAGATACCCTAAGTAGACTGAACAAAGGCTTTGGATTGGAGATTGCTCAGAGAGTTTGGAAATGACTTCTCTAATGCCATATCTCAGGGCAAGAGCTCCTTCATACAGCCGCCTGGAGATATGTTCATTCTCCCCATAGCAAGCAGGGGATATTTACTTTGTCACGAGGCTCCATCTTTGGCTTGTAGCTCTCTCTCCCTTAATGGAATAATTTAAGCTCTCTAACTTTATTTTAGCCAGTGCACATAAAATCCAGTCACCCCCATTCCCATTTTAAGGATGCCAAAGACTGAGGCCTGGTCCTTGTTTCATGTGGGAAGCAGCCACTAACTCAGAGAACTTTTCAAAGGTTGATCAAAATTTCTTGCCATGCTGGCTGAAGCTGACAGTCTTTACTAGATAAAAATACTTAACAAATAAAAAACCTCTTAAAGGCAAAAAAAAAAAATGTTAACAGGTGAATATATTTTCAGTTACTATGATGTGAATGAGACTAACTCATAGTGAGTGTTACTGAATGAAAATATTAGCTGAATAAAAATGCTAACTAGACACAGATGCTAACAGCTGAATAGAACTAGTGCTGCATAGCAAATAATATTTGCTGAAGGAAAATATATTTACTGCAGGAGAAAGGGAGAGAGGTAGAGTGATTTATCACAAACAAATAGCTAGAGTGGAGGATGCCTCCTATGGTAGTAGATTATTACAGTATTCACAGTCCCCATGTCACAACACCTCAGCCTTACTTGCCAGCTCTTTTTATTCCATGCCTCTCACAAAGATGTCCTCCTGTTCCAGCCACCAACAGCATGTATTCATTTATAAAAGGGTTGTTGCCTACACTGCCCTGAGTTGTTTGCCAAATTGTTCTCCTGTAATTCATAAACCTGGCATCACACACAATCATGACACCAGTTCCCGTTGCATGTAGACACTGAGGTTCCAGTTATGGGGTCAGGTGGCAGCTTTTAGTAAAGGAGGTTTCATTGAAATGAGGCCCTCGCATTAGCAAATAACTTTCTTGATCACTGTACTCAAAGAAAACTTAAAAATGGAGAGAAGTATGTTGCCAGTCTATGTGAGGTAATTGTTTTGACAGGTTAGCTTAATTAACATGGATGAAATGTGGAGTTTTCAGAGATGTACCCTGGCAAATGAAAGGAGCCCTTTTATACGTGTCTATACAAATTGACTTTGCAGTGCACTATGGGAAGTGTCAACTGATGTGGGTGAGTTGAAGTCTTTTTGTTGTTGCTTGTTCTCATACTTATATATTTATTTCTGTATGTTTTTGCAGCGAGGCTGAGGTTTTGCATGTCTGCATGTCAACTATAGACAGTCTTCCAAGCATTTCTGTTTTATTTTTTTTTTCTCTATCATATTTCCAAACTTTCTCTGGGCTTTTCGGTGATTTCAAAGTTTCCAAAAGTGGAATAACAAATTATAAGTGGAGATTATAACAGCACATCTTACCTGGGAGTCAACCCCAGTCCCAAACTTTGACAAAAATATTCCCAATATATAGTAGGCAGACTATAAATATTTATGGGCCAAATGGATGAAATATGTCTAGAACTAGGAATTTTCCATTCCCTTTCATGTTTACCCTCAAATGTTCAAATTGCCGACTTCAGTGTACTAGAATATAAATTGGGGCTGTGTAAGGTGACCTCACAAAGATCTCCTACATTTACCATCTTGTTTAGCAACAGGGTCTCAATGAGTTAATGCTATCAGAGTATTCACAGAGTGGAAGCAATGGTAAATGGTGTGTGAATAACAGAGTAAATAATGACCTCTTTGCCTTTATGAGATGGCTTCTCCACAGAGAAGCAGGAGGCCACAGTGCAGTCTGTAGGAGTTAAAGAACAAGCCTGTGATGATAGACATTGTGCAGAGCTTCACCTAGGCACACATGCTGGGTATATATCCCAGAGGACTTTGAACTTAGATGGGGAAATGGTCCTTGTGGAGGTGTTCTGGGTGGGATGAAGCTGGGATAGCTAAATTCTCTTAGCTGCCCACCAAGCCAACCTCTCACATTCTACTAGTAAAGGCAGAGGCAGGGTACTGATGGAATCATTTTACTTTCAGAACTTTTGTTTTTTCTTAATTTTATGGAAGTGTAACTGACAAATTTAGATAATGTATATTCAACCTGTATGGTGTGATGATTTGATATACATGGTGAAATAATTACTGCAATCAAATTAATTAACACATTTATCACCCCAATTAAGTAAGTGTGTGTGTGTTTGAAGTGAGGACATTTAAAACTTATGCTTATTGCTAATTTCAAGGAAACAATAATCATCAGGCTATATGATACATCTCCAGATCTTATTCAGTTTACAACCTTCAGTTTGTACACTTTCTCCTCTCCCCAGCCTCTGGAAACCAATATTCTACTCCTGGCCTTTGTGAATTTGACTTTTACAGATTAGATCACAGAGTATTTACCCTGCTTCATCTAGTTTATTTAATTGAACATGATGTCTTCCAGACTCATCTACTAAATATCTAAATATACCAGAATCTCCAGACTGTACTGAGTACCTACTATATACATATAACTCCACTATATACATATAACCATTTTTATTTGTCCATTCACCCATCAGCAGACAGTCAGTTTGATTTCATATCCTGGTTATTATGAATAATATTGCAATGAAAACAAAGGCTCAGACAACAAAATACTGATTTCATTTCCTTCAGACACATGGCCAGAGGTAGGATCAATGACTTTTATGGCAATTCTCTTTTTAATTATTGGAGGCATCCCCATACTGTTTTCCATAATGCCTATAAAATTGTGCGTTCTAATTAACAGTGTACAGGTGCTCACTTTTAATATACCCTTCTCACCGTTTATTGTCTTTATCTATAATTGTTATCCAGATGCTTAAGAAGTGATATATCACCATAGCCTTGATTTGCATCTTCTTGAAATAAATGGTGTTGACGTATTTTATTATTTATTTTATTTTTTAGATTATGATGTAATTACCTCCTTTCCCCCTTCCCTTTCTGCCTAAATACCATAATATACCCTTCCTTGTTCTTTCTTTCAAATTTCTGGCATCCTATTTTCATTACCTGTGTGTGTGTGTGTGTGTGTGTGTGTGTGTGTGTGTGTGTGTGTGTGTGTGTGTGTGTGTGTGTGTGTGTGTGTGTGTGTTCCTAAATATAACTTGCCTTGCTAATTTTTTTTTTTGAGCTGATCATTTGGTACTGAACAAACTACTGGGGTGTTCTCTCACTCTCAGAATTTCTTAGTTGTCCTTAGTTCTTTGTGTAGAGTTGAGGCCAGATGGGCTTTTCTCCATCCTTGTGTGTCTATTGTTGTCATTGTCCAGCTCATGTGTAGGCAGTCATGTTTGTGAGACTTTATGATGAAGTTTATGACACTGCTAGGAGATACAATCTCACATCAAACTCACTGATGCACTGCCTCTTACAGTCTGTCCACCCCCTCTTCCACAATACACCCTGAGCCTTTGGTGTGGGAATGTTTAGTAGATGTATCCATTAGTACTAGGCTCTACAACTGTGCACCGTGTTTGGTTGTACCTTTCTGTATTGACTTCTCTCTTTTGCTAAGAGAAGTTTCTTTGATGAGGAATGACGACTACATTTATATGTGGACCAAAGAGAAACAGAATGTATTTAAGGATTATGTTAGTTTAGAAAAGTGGTAGCTAGATATTTTTTTTCATATACATATTGAGGCACCATATTTTTGTCTTTTTTTTTTTTCTTTTTATTCTCGACAGGGTTTCTCTGTGTTACAGTCTTAGCTGTCCTGGAACTAGCTCTGTAGACCAGTCTCACCTTGAACTCATAGAGATCCACCTGATTCTGCCTGACAAATGCTGGGATAAAAGGAATGTGCCACCACTGCTCAGCTTCTTTTGTCCTTCAAAGTAAAACGTAAAGCTGTAGTTATAAAAATAGCATGGCACTGGCATGGGAACAGACCAATGCAGCAAACTGAAGAGTCCATAATGAATTCACACATATACAGTGCAATGGTTAAGATTAATTTTCTGTGCAACTTAAAAAGAAAGACTTAATTTGGGCTCACTCTTTGTTTGTTTGTTTGTTTTTTCGAGACAGGATTCCTCTGTATTACTTTGGAGCCTGTCCTGGAACTAGCTCTGTAGACTGTAGACCTGGCTGGACTCGAATTCACAGAGATCCATCTGCCTCTGACTCCCAGTGCTGGGATTAAAGGTGTTAACCACCAATGCCTGGCTTGGGCTTACTCTTACAGAAGAATAAAGTTTACCTGAAAGGGAGGACATGATTTGATGGCACAAGCTAGATGTTTCCTGGTTACATTTTATTTGCATGCTGGAAACTGAGAGACAAAACAGAAACTGGGAGAGCTATCCACCCCCAAAGTCAGTAATGTACTTTTTTCAGCAAGAGTGCAACCCTAATGTTTTTATAACCTCTCCCAAATGTCACCACAATCTGAAGAAAAATTTCTAAATATTTCTCATTCTAAACATTGTCCATTGAAACAATCACAGACAGTAAACTCACCTAAAACACAGCAAAAACACACCGAGGAAGGATATTTCTTTCAAAAATAGTCTGAGAAAAGTGAATACCCACATACTAAAAACAATGAGAGCAGAGATCCTCACTATATACTAAATTCAAAAAAACAAACAAAAAAACTAACTCATAATTGACAAGTACTAAAAATTCTAGAATGAGACAGTAAACAAATCTTGTTAACATTGGTCTTGACAATAACATTTTGAATCCAACCCCACATCAAATTGAAGAAGACAGAGCACAGCACATCGAAAAGCTTTTCCCCAGCAAATGCAGCAGTAAATAAGGTGAACAGCAGCCCATGGAGCAGGAGATAACCCTTGTAAAACATTTATCCCTCAGGGGGTTAACAATCAAATTATGTAATTTTATGTAAATATGGAACTCTTGTGACTTAAGAACAATGAAATAACAGTGTTAAAAATGTACAAAGACTCAGACATTTGTGCAAAGATGATGTTCAAATGGCCTTTGAGAACTGTGATTCTTCTCTCTCTTTTCTGGGACAAGTGATTGCCTATGACAAGCACCCTAGGGATGGAGGGATTCTGCCTGCCATAGACTAGTTCTGGATTCTCTCTACTTTGTCTTTCCCTGACTTTGTGAGGCTTCATTCTATCTTTTTGCTTAAAGAGCCCTATAAAACTGGTTTTGGGTGGAGTTGGGTACCCTCCAGCTGCTTGTGACCTCTTTATGAGTGAGTATTTTCCCCATATTCAGGCAAGATGGAGCACATGTTTCATTCATCTGTGATTCTGTGGCTTTGTTATCATGTAAAGAGCTCAAGAGCAGAGGAGAGATAAAGAAAGGCTGGTGTGGAAGTGTTCTTACCACCATACTAACAAGAAGAGAGAATGGTCCCTGGAAGAGGCAGGAGGCCCAGAAGCAGGCATATAGACTCTGACACCAAGGTCTGAGGAATCATTGAAGGCCTGGAAAGAAACACTGAATGGCAGTGTCATGGCTGTGACATGAAGGACCAGATTAGAATGCCCACAAGAGGATAAAAGAAGATAACATGGGATGAAAGAAGCAGCCCATGGCTTGGTATTCTAGACCTCATTGACACCCTTGAGATGTTTCTTAGTGATCTTCAGCCACCTCTGATGGAGTTATAGAAAGGGAGTTATAGAAAGCTGCGGTTTGTGTGACACCCTTATGTGTTTTGGGGCTCAAAGAGTAGTTAGGCTCCACCAGTGAGCCATTTACTTATTCATTTATTCTCTCTCTGATTCAGAATATTGCACAGTCTTGTGTCAATGCCTCCATGTAGGAATCATTAACAGTTAAGGACGTTTTCAGTGGTAGAAAGCACTGGGTCATAAACACCAGCAACAGCAGTCATTGAGAAAAGTGAGAATCCATTATCGTATCACTGTGTGTCAAACATTTGTTGCTCACCAAGTACCTGAAAGGTCAGCCTCTCTTGCAAGCTCCAGACACTATTTTTCTGACTGCCTAACTATCCAAAAGGTTCGCAAATTCAGGCTTCCAAAAAGAAGGAACAAATAAATCTGCATCAGGCTTTCTCCTTTCTGCTCCATGCAAATACTCCTTGAGGTACCATATAATCAGAGGAAGGCTGTGACAGCTAGCATGTCTCTGCTCTCCCCATGTCCCAGCCGTGATACAACATTAGAAGCAATTAGAGCTTGTTCTAGGTTGTTTGTAAGATGATTATTATAGCCATTGAAGGGGCATTTCAAAACAGTGGAGTTAAGGATTACAACGTGTTCCACATTTCCAAAGCTGCTGATAGGGGTGGTGCTGAAAAGAGCCGAAGATGCAGGGCCAGACAAAGCCTGCATCTTATGCCTGCCAACAAAGCCCCAGGCTGAGCTGTTGTCACCATGGAGCACTGGAGACCAGGGAGGGGCCCTTCATCTTTGCGGAGCTATTCCAAAGAGGAGCCTACCAGTGGGAGGATGGGAGGCACCTAAGCTCACCCATCCTGTCATTCTGTTTTACTCCAGCATGTCAAAAGCTTCTCCACATCAGGCATCTAAACAATAGGAAGGCACTGGGCATGGCTCTTCTATTCTACCAAAGCAACACACTTGGCCAAGCTCCATCTGGAAAATCTGTAACCTCCACCTCACACAATTGCATTTAAGCTTACTTTTTGTCCACAGGGAGCAGGAAGCAACCTGGTCAGCTTGCTGTCCTCAGTTGTTCACCTGCCTCTCTTCCATAATTCTCTCTAAGCTCTGCAGGTGCAGACTGACAGGGCTGCCTTATTCTCTTCCTTCTCTAAAGCCCAGGGAGTGCCTGCCATGCAGACACGCTGTCCATAAGCTTTGATTACACCAGGCAATGACACTAAGATTCATGTCCTTAAGCAATTCACTTTATGAATATGTAAATAAAGGAGCATATCAGAAGATGGTGACTGCAAAGCGGAGGAGAAAAAAGAAAGGAGGTTGGAAGAAGTTACCTAAGAATTTCTCACTGAGATGGAGCATGGCAATGATCTCTTTGCTGAGGTTTTCTTTCTCCCTCAAATCCAGCTCAAACCTCATCCCTGATGGAAACAAGGGTTTTATAGCCTTGTCCACTGTCACTTGCACGTCCAAGTCCCCACCCCTCAGCCTGGCCTGGAGAGTACTGCCCTTAAGCTTCAGCAGTTCAATCTCAGGTAGGAGCTCAGCATGCTTGCTGAAATAAACTCTGGGGTATTTCTGACAGTTGTCCTTTCCAGCCTTGTAGGATGGTGATTTGGGAGAAAGGGATTCACAGTACCTCCTATACCATTTCCCCTATGCCTGCTGTAGGTTTCACAGTGCCACCAGGATGCATAAGGTTAGAGAACAGAGGTTTTTCCCAGAAGCTATGAAGAAGAGTGTTTCAGAGCCAAGAACTGACCTGCCAAAGTCCAGCTGTCCCACAGTCCACATCCCACAGCCTACTGTGAGTCTGGTCCCAGCTCCATGCTGGGACTCCCTAGTGGTACATGGTATCTGTCACTACTGTGCCCACACTTTGGCTGGCATGAAGTTCCAAGGGAACAAGGTGAAAAACTACTATGAAGTAAATTTCTTAGAATACAATTGAATTAAGTTGAACATGCTTTTATAAGGCTATTAATTAACTGGTCTTTCAGCAGCCTCCTGTGTACATTTTAATCGGCTAGTTCTGTTTGTCAGCTCGGTAATAATCTTGGCTGTCTCTCCTGATTCCATACTTATTCTCTGACACTCTCTATGTCCCCAAAAGCTATGCCCCATGGAGAACTTTTCCAATGCTCATAATGGCCTATCTCATTATCTGTGTCTTTCAGTTTTCTTTTCTTCCCATTCTCCGTACCTGCCTCATTTTTCTATTTGAGTTTCCTTTTAGGCAGCTATCTCTCTGCTCTGATTTCATTCATATAGGCACATACAGAGCCGATGGAGCGATTATGAAGCCAGCCAAGGCTCTGCATTTTCTACCCTGGCTTTGGTTCTAATTACTACCTCCTGGAAAGATGGGGAGGCCTTTCGGACCATCACAATTTCTCTGGAGTTTGTTTTCCTTTTTGAGATATACATATGAGTTAAATGTTTTTTTTTAAACCTGGTCTTTTATAAATACATTTTGATCTTATTACAGAAGTACTTCAGAGCTTTTCTACCCAGAACATTTACCCTAAGCACACCTGGCCAGGCACATGTTTCTGTCTCCTTGAGGAAAATTATCACAGGCCAATATAACTCGAATGCCTCCACCAAGATGTTGCCACATAGGGGACATGGTTTTCTTGAACTTTTAACTGAGGGTTTCTGGGGAAGAAAAGCAAATGTACATGAGACACTTGGGGGCATTTCAGCTCTGACTGTGTAAGGCTTATGGTTCCACACTGCCAGAAGGTTTTTGGTCATCCTAAAGTTAAATTCTGTGGTTTTACCATCTTTAAACATCTGTGTTGTCTTAGTGAAATTTGACTACTTCCCATGTTCCCTTTCTCAGTAGCTGCCAAACCACAAAAAAAGCCACCAGTGGCATGTGGCCCCAGATTCTACTTCGCAGATGGAACTTTCAGTAAAGGGGGTCAAGTTGCTAAGTAAATAGAATGCATTGTAAGTGTTGATAGATTTTCTGTTCTGTCCTGGCATTGTGCTCAGTGGAGGATTACCGCTGTGTGTGTTTAAATGTGACAGCTGTTTCATTCACTCCCTGGTGTGTTGGAGAAGCCGTGATAAAGCCTGCAATACGCCTTCAGAATCCTTAAAGTGAAATCCTACAGAAATTTAAAAAAAGAAAGAAAGAAAGAAAGAAAGAAATTGCCTCCAAACCCTGTCTGTGCCCATCTTCCTGTCCATTCCTCACAAGCAATATCTGGCTTTTAATGTGCTGGGTGAGAAATAACCATCGAAGACCCTTCCACCTCTTATTGCTGGGCATCCCTGAAGCAATCGGCTTCATTTGGTACTCTGGGTGCAGAGGGAATGCAGAGCATTTAGAAACCTTAATTAAGGAACATTTAAGAAGATAGGCTGATAAGGGGCAAGATTAGCAATGGATTTCACTGCTGCCTGCCCACGATTTTCTGTTTAATTATTACAAGAAGAGCTGCCAGCAAGGCAGAAGCTGAAGGTTTGACGGTGAACTGTGGTGCCCTGGATTCCTGTTTCATTAGATTTCATTTAATTCAGGCAAAGGAGGCAATTTCTTAGACCCTAGGATTGTTGAATGTTAACCTTCAGGCCATAGAATGAGAGGGAAGGAGAATGTTCTCTCCTGAGATTACTGATTTCAAAGAAATACTCCTGCCAGGGTCCCTGCACCTCTCACTGTTTAGGGAAATAGAGAGAGTGGGAATCCCGTGTTTCCTGCAGAGGACGTAAATGAGCCAAATAACCCGTTCAAGACTGTTCCGCTTGAGAGAGGGTCCAGAATGTTCTCCCCCTTTAGATTTAAAGGGCATGACTTCTGTCTAGATCCTTGTAGCACTTTCCGGACTGTCTGATTTTAGCTTGTTTTAGGTGACCCCTATTATCACTCTACTTATCTAGCATGGAGCTAGGAAGGGCTGTGGTAGAGCTGCCAGGCAAGATCAAGTAGGGGTGTATGTGTGTGTGTGTGTGTGTGTGTGTGTGTGTGTGTGTGTGTGTGTGTATGAGAGAGAGAGAGGATGGTAAATGGTAAGATAGAAAGTCAGCACAATGGTAAGATGGCAAGTTAGATGAGAGTCTCCCTGTGTCTATACCTGACTAATAACATCAGTCTATAGGATCCTGATTTTGTTTTGTCTACTGCTTATCCTAAGCCTATGGGATGGTTTCAATAGTTTGAGGGATTCTGGATGTCCAAGAAGGAATTGGGCTGAATGTTAGAGAACTTGAGTGGATCCAATTGCCTGTGTCATCTCTAGCACAGAAAATTGATGGGGCTGGATAGGAAAATGGCTACTGTAACATTCAGCACAGGATGGGCTCTTATGAAATGTTAATTTAATTAAAGCCATGTACTTGTGGAAGGTGAAGAAGTCTTCTGGCGAAATTTGAAGTCTCCTGCTTCTATTGGTGTCAATGTTAAGCTAAAATAATAATAATAAACCCAAACACAAAATGCCTTATTGAAGAATTAAACACAACTATGATATATCTATAAAGTGAAATGCATCTTGATAGTTAAAATACACAGATTACTGATACATACAATAACACATGTATATAGGATACCATTCTCCTCAATAAGTTATAAGCTACTTTAGTAACATGATGACAATCTCAGGGACAGCTCTCAGAGTATGACCTTTTATATCTGTCTATGGTGACAAACTCATGCAGCAACTCTCTCTTTGATATATCTTTTTCCCTCAGAAAAGATAAAAAGTATTATGTTTTGTAATTTGAAGTGAATTAAGTCAGACACAGAAGGCTACCTACTGTATGGGTCAATTTATATGACATTCTAGAAAAGACAAAACTTGAGAGACAATCTGAGATCAATCAGTGTCAAGGGAAGGGGTGTTAGAAGAGAGGATTGACTGAATCAGGGCACAGGGATTTCCAGGTTTGAGGGACAGTCAGCCTATACTGTTGGTTATTACTTATGGTGTTGGTTATATTTGAAGTACACTTTTATTACATCTGAGTTATGCCTTAATAAACATGCTTTTTTCCAATATTATGCATTGAGCTGAGGGTCTAGGATATGCTGGGCAGGTGTTTTACTACTGAGCAGTGTACCTAGCTCACTTTCCCATTTTTAATTTTCTGAAGAATTGTTCAAGGTGACTTCGAATTCATTTTGTTGCCTAGAACTTGTGATCATTCTACCTCAGCCTCCCCAAAAATTGATATTTCAGCCTACATCAACAAGCTTGCCAATGAACATTTTTAATGGCAAGTATTTTTTCTTGTTTTCCTTACTTTTTTTTTTTTTAGAAAGATATGTTTGTTCCTACTTTTAGACGCCGAGGGACCTCCAGAAGCATCCTTAGAAATTAAGTTCCATTGAATTCTTAGGGCATACCCAAATAGACATGGAGGAATCTAAGTTATCTGTGTTGTCTCTATAAGCACAGCTGACCTTCTCTATGAGAAGTGCCTTACTGTTTTAAGTAGAATCTCAAAGGTGTCCTGTTCCTCCCTGTTCCTCCTTTTCACAGTAAAGGAAGAAGAATAAAACAGAAAGGAAAGGGGAAGATGAGTGACGAAGAAGGAGGGATGGAAAAATGGAGGAAGAAAATGTACAAAATTGGGGAGGGGGAAGAAAAGGAAGGAAGAGGTGAAGGAAAGAAGGAGGGGAGAAATGGAGAGAGGGAGAATGGAAGGAAGAAGGAAGGAAGAAGAAACAGAAGAAAGAAAAGGGGGAATTAAAGGAGGAAGAAAGAGGAGAAGGTGGCAGTGCTGGCCAGGGGAGGAAAGAAAACTATAGCCCATTTTTATAGCTAGACCAGAGTAGGCTTGTATGGATTTGTGATGGAAGATGTCATTCTGTAAATATGTTTCTCTTATTGGTTAATGGATAAAGCACTATTGGTAAATAGGAAGGCAAGATAGGAGGGACTAGGAGACAAGGAGGATTCTGGGAGAGGAAGTAAAGTGGAGTCAAGATGTAGGACATGTGAGAAGAGGTCTAGACCCTCTCTCTGGTAAAATAAGATCACACAGAAACACTTAGATTGATAGAAATTGGTTAATATTTAAGACAGAGCTAGCCAATAAAAAGTTCTAGCCATTGGGTAACAGCTTTACAACTAATAGAGTCTCTGTGTATTATTTTGGATCTGATCCAGCTGTGGGACCAGGCTGGCAAGAAAGTACTAATAACAGATTTGTTACCTCAAACATAACCAAGCTTTTGGTTGAGGCAGGTCCTATAGATGATCTTCATATTGCTACCATAAGTTGGGGCTCCTCAAGCTTACATGAAGACTTACTTCTGTGGACCCATGGAGTCATTCATTCTGATACTTAAGCTCATAGCGATGAGTGAGGCTTATATAACTTCTCCTACATTTGGACCACTTCATAGGTTCCTTGCACAGTGTCTGCAGAGCTTTAAAAGAGGAAGCATAGGAAGGAAACCAACACAGTAAGGGAGAAGCCAGAATGTCTACCACACAGTAACAGAATCCACAGTGTTGATCCAAGAGGCACATAGCACTCTAAATGTGGGGGGAACCTTCATGCTGGGCACTAGCTCAAAAAAGATGACAGCTATTAACCTGCAAAAATATCAGGGTCTCAAAAATTATTGGGGCTCTTGGGAGAGAAATCAATAGGAGATTGTTTTGTATCTATAGCCTAGTCCCATGGCTTAATGAGACATTTCTATTAGCCAGAAAATTTGGTAATGAAAGCATATTCCTGCTGTTGATGCCATTATATCACCAGCTTCCAGGCAGGGACATCACTTTATGCCTTGCACATTGTGACTAATTAGTCCATTTGAGATGCTGATGGTGATGACAACAGCAATAAGAGTGCAGTAATAACAGGCCAGCTGTGCCCTTCTGTGGGCCTGGAAGGATGGGTCATTTTGGAGAAGGCATTTCCTATGTGGGGATGTTCACTTATGATTCTCACCCACAGAGGCCCCATTCATGGTAATGAAATGTTGAAGAATGCCTTCTTGCAACACAGGCATCACTGTACTGATGATAGGAGGTTGCTTCCACTTAACAGTGGAGGCTTAGTATTTAAAACACATGCAGTGATGAACCAAAAAAAGTCCCTTCTATATGATGGCCAGCCCTTCCTAACCCCTGTGCTGTGGATGTGGATAGACCAGTGCCTGCAATCCCAGTGCAGGGATAAATTTGATCCTGAGGTAGAAGTTCTTGCAAGTTTGCTAGACCTGAGTTTTCCAGTGGGAGACAGAGTAAAACTGCAAGGGATTTTGCTAAGGTAAGGAAATAGGAGCTGTGGTCAGTGTTGTTGTTCTCAGCTCTCTCAGAACCAATGATGGGAACAAAGTTCAGCCAGAGAAAAACACAAAGAGCAGGGGTCCCTTCGTGCTTGGGAAGCTGAACTGTTTTCTATTAGTTGGGCAAAGGCATCTCTGGAGATAAGATGTATAGAAATGGGACAGGCCCATATTCTGTCATGATCAAAAAGGACTTAAAGTTCACAGATCTCTTAATTTTTAGATTACCTGTTTTTTAATTAAAAATAATAATCTGTGCATTGAGCATGTAGGATCTGTTAAATTTGAGTGAGAAATAGAACCCATGAAGAGGATGAGAGTGATATCTGTGTGCGGGGCTTCCTTTCATGGTCAGCAGGGCCACTCTAGAGAGGGATCCAGAACTTCAATGGCGGGAGCCAGAAGTCTTTAAGGCATCCTGGAGAATGTGGAAGTGCTGAAAATGCAACAAGTGCCTGTATTTGCCAGTCTTTTTGATTTTTTAAAAATCTAAATTAGAAACAAGCTTGTTTTACATGCCAGTCCACACCCACCCATCCCCCTCTTCTGCCCACCAACCCCCATCCCATCCCTTTTCTGCTCACCAGGGAGGGGAGGCCTTCCATGGGGAGTCTTCAAAGTCTGTCATATCATTTGGAGCATGGGCCTAGGCCCTCCCCTATGTGTTTAGGCTGAGAGAGTATCCCTCTATGTGGAATGGGCTCCCAAAATCCATTTGTATACTAGGGATAAATACTGATCCGTTGCCAGAGGCCCCATAGACTGCCCAGTCCTCCTAAATAATACTACATTTAGGAGTCTGAGTTGGTCTTATGCTGGTTTCCCAGCTATCAGACTGACTGGAGTCCATGAGTTCCTCCTCATTTGCCTTTCGGAAAACTAGAAAAAAAAATCACATCAGTGAATCCAGTAAATGCCATGTGATCTTACTCAGCTCATGGAGGATACAGGTTTCAACAGAACATCAGAGTCTCAGTCTGTGTGAAATTTTATCAGTGACTTGATAAACAGTCAATCAGCAGTTGCTTCATCTCAGAAAGGTAGGTGATGTGTTAAATGGATAGAGTGGAGAGCCAAAGAGATTACATTAGAGATATTGATGTCAAGTCTAATGAGATAAGGTTTAATAGATGCAAGCTTACGTTTCCCTAATAAAGTAAAAAATACAATTTTACTTCTCCTGATGAGTCAGATGAGTTCTATTAGCAGCCTCGGGAGGGGGCTTCAGTGTGAAACATAGAGATAGTTGATGTCATAGGACAATAAAAATAAACAATGTAAATAAAAAGTTGACATATCTTTCCAAAACTACCTATTCCAGTGAAAGTTTAGTAATAGGAAAGCACTGACCCCATTCTGTGCTGATTGGAACATTCTGAAACAGCAGACATTGTTTTAAAGTGTCATGTATTAAGAGATGTATCAGTAAACAGGACACAATTAAAGAATAGCATACATTTGTATTCTTGCAAATCTCTTTTAATAACAGGCTTCACAGAGGACAGCAGAATTCTCATGTCAGCTTTTGCATTCAGTCTCAAACTCTGTAGTTGGAAAAGGATGTCTTTTCACAGCCTTATAAATAATTATAGATGTCTTCTTTGATGCCACATGAAACTTTAGAAAGTCTTAGTTTCCTAAAGGTTAATTGCAGTGAAAATCTAAGACTATATATGAATGTTTCATAATCCTACACTAAAATCTACTGGTCTTATTTTTGCTCTTTGTGACTTCCTGCCTCCTGGCAAACCTCTCCTTGTCTGTCTCCAACCCCTCACTCTCCAATTTCAGATGAGAGTATTCTAGTTTCTACTCTAGGAGTCTTTTCTTTTTATTTGAAATCAACATTTATACATGTTCTTCACAATTCTTTATAAAATAGCAGGTGATCAGAGAATGAAACAATAAAAATAATCCCATCATAACAGCACTGCAAACTGACACGCATAGAGATCTATTTTACAAAAGCTGTGTAAACTATTCACTGAAAACTACACACAGACCATTGAGGAGAACATTAAGGAGGACAGAGATAATCAAGTACCATGGACCAAAAGAGGCTATGATTTTTAAGATGACAATTCCGCCAAGTTGTTTAGATTCAGCACAATTCCAGTGAATTTACAGCAACCTATTTTTCTTTTTCTTTTTGAGACAGCATCTCACTATGTAGATCTGGCTGGCTTTGGACTTGTTATGTAGACCAGGCTAGCTTCAAACTCAAAGCAATTAGCCTGACTCTGACTCCAAAATTCTGATATTAAACAGGTCTGACACCATTCCTGGACAACCTACTTAAAAAATAAAATTTCAGGTGACTACAAAATGTATACAGAAATACTTAGGTCAAGATCACAAAGGGAATAACCCCAGAGACAGCTGACCTGAGCTAGTGGGAGCTCACAGACTCTGGACTGACAGCTGGGGAACATGCATGGAACCAAACCAGGCCCCTCTTAATGTGGGTGACTTGATCTGTTGAGAATGGGCTGACAGTGTGACCAGGACCTATCTCAGGTGCATGAACTGGCTTTTTCGGAGCCCATTTTCTATGGTGGGATACCTTGCTCAGCCTTGATACTGGGGTGAGGGATTGGTCCTGCTCCAACTTAAAATGTCAGACCTTGTTGACTCCCCAAGGGAGGCTTTACTCCCTCTGAGGAGTGGATAGGGGGTGAAAAGGGGAAAGATGTTGGGGGATAAGAAGAGGAGGGAGGGGGAATTGGTAGGTGAAATAAAAAAAAATAAATAAGAGTTCTGAAAACCTATAGAAACATTAAGAACTAAATACAAAAATTACTTTAATGTATTATAAAATTGCACTGGTTTAGAAGGTATAGTAAATAAATTGGTGCGGGAGAACAGAAGTATTTCTAAAAGGAGAACAATGTTTTCTAGACCTACTCAGTGAAAGAGTGAGATGATTAATTTCTGAAGATGTGTATGTATATACAGCCAGCAGCAACTAGCATCACCACAACACAGAAGAACCATACAGAAGCTATTTCTTAAGCAAAACTAAAAGTCTTTGGTCTAGTAGAATAAACCAGAGTGGTAATTTATTGTTTTTGTTTAAAATTTTTCACATAATATATGATGATTGTTTTCTCTCTACTTCCCCAACTTGTCCCAGATTGTCCCTACCCACCCAGCTTCATGACCCCTTCTCTCTCTCTTCTCTTTCACTCCTCCCTCTAAAAAAAAAAAAATCTGCCCTCTCTAAAAAACTCAGCAGGACAAACGTAACAAATAAAGCTCCCCCTCCGCAATCACATGAAACAGATGAAGTTTATTTCATGTTAGCCAGATACTCCTGGCCATGGGAACTGCCCTGGAGTGAGGCTGATATACTAAATGACACTCCATTGGAGAAACCATATACTGCCTTAATATACAAGGAAGTCAGCATTACAACACACACGCAATGAAACCTTTTTGTAGAGGGTTGGATGGTCTGTGAGCCTCTTGTCAATTTTGAATAGTTTACTGTTAGTTTCTAGAGAATTATAACTGAATAGTATTTCTGTTAGCCTCTTGTCAATTTTGAATAGTTTACTGTTAGTTTCTAGAGCATTATAACTGAATAGTATTGTGTTGTGGTATATTCTATATTTTATTTATCCACTCAAGTGACTATAGTTGACAGTACTGTACTACACACAAGAACTACTGTTCTTGTCACAAAGGAATGAGAAATAATGAGGTTATACCTAGGCTAATTGCTTAAATTTATTTATTTCATTATTTCCCATAACTATGCAGTTACTGCAAATGAGTGAACAATAGAAGATTCAAAGTTCCACAGACTGGTTTGAACATTGAAGTCTTACTTACACCCAATGCAGGATTTTATGCCATGGGGTCACTTAAAAGACACTGGCTAGCTAACTTATTTTGATCTTCCAAATTTATGACAGTTTATCATCACCAAACACCTCCCTCAAAAGTGAAATTCACTACTATTACACTTATAGCAAGCTCCTGCTGAAACTTTGCAAAAATTGTCTTTTCTTTTGAATGTTGCAATTGTGGAAGAATAATATAGTATGTAGTCCTTTTTTTCTTAGATTGTTCCTTTTTTTTTTTTTTTTTTTTTTGGTCAAATACTCAGATTAAGCACCATAGTTAGTCTGTCATTCTTTCAAGAAACAAAATATCTTATGAAAGATATAATTTGTTCAGTTTGCAGCTCCAACAAACACAGTGTTTCTTCCAGAACATTCTCACAGTTGGGGTATGTGACATAAGTGCTTTGTGTTTATTTCCTACTTTGTCAAATAGTCTAAAAAGGCATATAACTGAGGATCAAGACTTGGCAAAATTAATAATGCTTCCTTTCTTCCTTAGGATCAACCTCACATGAAATTGCCCTTTTAAAAATGCAGTGCCAGAGCATGGTAGTACAGCTCAGCACTTGGAGACATTTTTGTTTGACAGTCAATATCACATCTTAGGCAAATAGCTTGGCTATCTTGAAGGAACTGTTTTGATGGACTCCTGAGGTCTTTCAGGAGTCTTCAGTTATACTTTGAGAATTATTGCTATAGTATAACATGGCTTGAGAACTTGCAAACTAGGATTTTAAGAAGAGAGAGGATGTGAATTTGGGTAGGTTGGGAGGAAGGGGAGGACATGGGAGGAGGTGCATGAGGGGAAAGCAATCAAAATATATTGTGTGAAGACCACCCTGTCCTCTGCTCTGTGGCTGTAGAGTTGGGTTCTCCTAAACTCTCATGTGTCTCTCACTCCGCTCATTCCATTCATGTCTGTCTTTTGTTTGCTTTGCTAAGAAAAGAAACAAAGGATTAAAGGAAGAAATGTAAGAGGAAGGCATAGGTTTTATGTATAACCTGGGAAAGAGCTGCTGTGCACTGCTGGGACAAGCTTCCAGTGGGACACGTGGGGTGTTGGAATCCTTTTTTGGAAACATCAGAGATTCCTGACAACTTCTTTTTGGTTAAAGATTTTACTTTACTTTATTGTGTATATATGAATGTTTGTATGTGTGTGTACAGAATGTATTAGATGTGTGATGGTATGTATGGGAGACAAGAAGAAGATGTCATTTTCCCTGGAGCTGGAGTTATAGATGGCTGTGAGCCACACAAAGAAGATGCTGAAACTGATGTTAGGTCCTCTGAAAGAGCTACAAAAGTTCTATCTGCTAAGCCATCCTTCCAGCCCTCTGGAAATACTTTTTGAAATTTGTTTTCATAGACAATATACATAGCACTTCTCAGTCAGTATATCTTTGGGGTAGGAATCAAGGACTCAGGCATATGTAGTATATAAAAAGTAACATAGCATTTACCTACATATATGAAAAAGAACATTGACTGAAATACAGGTTAAGGAAATATATTATGAGGTTATCACAGATGAGCCTGGCTATACTGTGTCCATATGTTTGGACAATGTTAAATAAAAGCTTCATGCTTCACTTACCATAGTTGGGAGGGAGGGTGAAGGGCTTAGAAGCAGCCCTCTGGCTAGTCAAGGGAGAACACAGTTTCCATCTTACTTGGGCAGTGGAGGAGGAAATTTCCCTAACCCCAGGAGCTCTTTCCTTTGCTGCCAATGTCTCTATTCAGCTCTGCTTCACTCTCTAGCAAGAAACAGGTAAATGACAACTAAGAGTCTGGAAAAAAAAAAAAAAAACGGCTTTGGAGACCAACGGCTGTCCACATGAACATGTCAGAGTCGTAATTGCTACTTTCTTTTCATCACTTTAACTTCCAATCACTCAAGGAAGAACACTTAGAGTGGAAAATCTATTAATGTCGAGGCTGGGCACTGGCTATAGGCGCATTCTCTGCACAGGGGGGTATCCTAGCTCCCTGCTTTTTCAGAGCTGCAACTCAACCTGCTGAAGACTTGTAAAGAAACCAGGAAAGCTCTTCTCTTGATTCTTTAAAGTGGCACAACATGCCCTGTTACTGACAGATACGTGGTCTAGTTTATTTTGGAAAATGCTTTGGTGATGGGTTCCATCAGGCCCAGCCTGATTGATCTAAACACAGATGGGACAATCACCACATTTGATCAGCCCAGTGCTGCTCTCCCAGAACACGCCACACCGGCATGGCTCCTCCATTTCTTATGGAGTTATACAATTTGTACAGTGCCCTCTCTGACTCATATGCAGACATCGCCCTATGATTTTGTTTTCTAGATTCAACCTCAAAGGAAATGAATCTACTTCCAGCTAGCTGCAATTTACCCATGCTGTGATAGTATGTCAAGTTAGTGTGACACTAGGTGGCTCATGGAGTGTAATTATTATTATTTTTTTTGGTGTGTGAAATATGAGATGTTTCCCACATTAAAAAAAACATGCATTTTATGTTGTCTTGTTAAAAAAAAAAAACTAAAGGAAAACAAATGCCAAAATAGGCAATGCTCTGCAAAACATGAACCAACTCTAATTAATGATAAATAACATCTGTCAAAAGTATGTCACAGTATTTGCTACTTAATGATGGGGATGCATTCTGAGAAAGGCACCAGGCAGTGATCATCTAGTGTGAATAGTGCACTATATACTAACACAAGCCTGGATGGTAGACTAATGTTGGTCAAGGCTATAGGCTATACGGAAAATACACACATACAAAGTATTGCTCCTATAATTCAATGTAAATAAATACAGACACATATATGCGCATATATTTTTATCCTTCTCTCTCACACACACAAACACACATGGGTCATAACAACACAGCTTATGGGGAAATGAAACAATCAAAAGACATGGCAAACCAGAGATGAATGAGGCTTCTTCCAGTAAAAAGAACACACTGTGTTACATATTTACTAAGGAATATACTCTCAAATAATGATTAAAAAATAGTATAGTGAAGTCGCTAGACAAACTAAAACATTGTTTGTTGCTGTTATCAGGTCTTCTGCACTCTTGCGTATCTGTGTGTGTGACTAATGGTTTGGTGGTTTTGTTTACTCACTCAGCACTGCCACAGCATGTGGACAATGCATTCAAGTGTGTGAACATGGCTATGGCACAGACAAGGGGTAAGAACTTTTCAGAACTTTATCATATGGGATCATTATCAAACTTGTGGTTGTTCATTGTTAACCCCAGCATTATTATATGGCACATGGATTCATTGGCCTCAGAGAAAATACTTCATAGTTGTAGCTCATTTAAAGATCTTTGCTAAGTAAATACTAGTAATGTTACATATTTTGAATAAAGAAACAAAGCATAGACTATAATTTGAAAGACATCACATAGCTAGTGAGCGATAAAAGTCTGCAAAACACATACTGTTAAAGATGTCACCATGCTGCTACCTGGCTTACATTCCAGGATGACAATTGTGACTTTTGTCCCATCTTCCAGTCCTAGACTATACAAAATAACTAAATGCAAATTTTTATTCAGGGATATTTTATCCATGATAATAAGTTTCCATTGATATTATTCCTAAGAAGGGTCTCTGGAACATCTGAAATTCAAAGTAGTCTACATTCCCTACACTGGAGAGGTGAACACAGGAGGATCATGTTTTCAAGTTTATCCTTCAATATACATGAGTCAAAACAGCTTGGGGTTCATGCACTAGTGTCTCAAAAAAACAAACAAATGAACAAACACACATACCAACAAAAGCAATCTAAATACTAAAAGACACAAACCAAGTTGTTGAACATAACGCTGGTCCTACATTGCCTGTAACAGTCCTTTGTGTGAGAGCTGGCTGCATTCTTGATCACACCCGTCCCTCATTCCTCTCAGTAACAGTGGGATTCATGTAACATACACTGTTCACTTTAGTTTGCCAACATTCATAGGACTTTGACAAAATATATTAAGTCTTACAAGGGACCATTCTTTGCCGATTTATTCATCCCTCCCCCCCCCCAGAGGAGCCATTAGCTCTATGGTAGAACTGGTGGTTGTTCTAGCCTGGACTCTTGGGTTTTCATTGTCTTGATTTCTGTCTCATAGGAAGCTACAACTTGCCTGCTAGCCAGCATTGTTCTAGTTCAAATCCTCCTGTCAGGGGCTTCTATGTCACCAAAATGTCTTCCATGTCTCCAGAAGATAACAAACAGTTTGTTTTTCTTCCTCATTTTCTGGGTTCTATTTGAAGTCTTTGCTGTTGATTTGCCTGTTCATCTCAATAGCTCTAGGGATCTCCACTGTTCAGCCCTCAGCTCCAGAGCCCTGTATTCCAGAACTGACATGGGATGTGAACTCTCCATCTTTCATTGCATCATGTCTACACTCACACTGTCTGATTGAACTGCTCTGTGCTAAAGTCTCATACAGAAGAGAACTGTCAAGCATACATGTTGAGTCCAGCTTCTTAGTATTACACTAGGAAATGTCTGCAACTGGATTTTGCCATGTACTGTATTTATGTATTTTAATCAGAATTATGTCCCAGGGATCCTTGACTTCTGGGATATTTGTTTTTAAATTTTCCCTTTGCGTGGCATCTAGGGCTGATCTCTCACCCACTTTTAAGCACAGAATTAAGAGTAGACAATTTTTGCAATGATACCATAGGAAGCAGTGTGGAATCTTTCTTCCTTGTTCTTGAATCACTGACTCTGAAGCAAATTGGCTATGTTGAACATATGTTGATGTATGTTAACATGGACACTCAAGAAAGCTTCTGAGGGTCAAAGTAGCAAAGAGCTGAGGCCTCTAGCTAAGACTCTATACTTAACTGCCAGTTGGATGAAGATGTCACCTTGAGAATAAACATTGTAATTACAATCAGACAACTGGTGACTGTTGCTTCCCCACTGTGATGCTTCCAAGGCCCCGATGCACACACATCATGACTCATACATTTAGAAACAATCATATAGCAACCAATGACCAAAGCACAGGGAGTTCTCAATCATTAACTGGAGGATTGTTTGTGTATTCATGGAACTAATTTTCTATAACAATTGAAGACTTTTCTATAACTCTTCCCTCTAGGAAAGGACTCAGATGGGCCTTTCCCTTACTTCTCAATCCATGTCTAAAGCTTAAGCCATTGCAATGATGAACATAGGAAACTGAGATTTCTTTCCTAAGAAGCTTTAGTATGTTGTCTCTCATAACTACTGGCTTAATTTGAACATACCATTGTAGAGACAAACATTGAAGAGTTTCTGTTCCATCACAGACAGATGCTCATACATTGGGAGTCAGATGCATCTATTTTGAATCCAGAATTTCCCACCTATTAAGAACAAAGGTCAAATTATGTACTTAAGGGATGAAAGGTTGCCTTGTACAAGGAATATCGATCTGCGAGCTCCAGTGTCCAGGTTTTCTGGTGAGAATACTATTTCCCTTTGCAGAAATTGTGTAAAGATTGGGTGATAAAGTTTTAAAAATACATCTTAGAAATGATAGTGCTATATAGGTAATGGGAATTTAATAAGTGATAGCTTTCATTAATAGTAAAAGAAGACCCAGGCCAACAGATCACAATTGAAAAGCTAGCTCATTTTAGAATAAAGATGCTTGCTTGAATTGCTTTGGTTTAGAGGTCATGGGCACTTGATTCACAAGTGGGAGTGTGGTACTGATCATCTCTGCCTTAGGTCCTCAGAGTGGCTAGCAGCTCAACAGTAAAATTAGGATGGGTTGGGAGAAGCATCCCATGTGTAGGGATAAAATGGTGCTGGGAGCAGATCAGACTAGCTAGAGCATGAGAAATGGGAGAAGGCAATGTTGTCAAAATGGCTTAGTGGGTAAAGGCACTCCTTGCCAAGCATGATGACCTGAGTTGGGTCTGTGGAATTCACAGGGTAGAAAGAGAAATGACTTATAGCAAGCTTTCCTGTGACCTCCACACACATGCTTTGGCATGTGTATCCTATCCTCAGATAAATCAATGGAGAAGAAACATTTTTTAAAAAGAAATAGGGTCAATGCAATAGGCAGTGCTAGGAAAGAAGATGGGATGCCCTTTGCTGTGACCTTGGTTGTATTTTCTCAAGCCTAGTGAGACAGATATTTTGAGCAGAATTTTTGTAGAAGACTGTTAATGGCACCATCTGCCTTAACCAATAGGTGCTTCTAGCACCTCCCTATCCCTTCACAACACTGCAGATATTGCTAAACACCCCTATACCAAGGTGTGAAAATCACCCCTGGTTGAGAATCACTGCCTTAGTTCAACAACTTCACCTTTGCTGACAATGTCAACTGCAGTTCAGTGTGCCTGGGTCAAATACACATTGTATAATGCTAAGAAGCCAGGTCTAGATCCTTCTAGTGTATTATCTTCATTTAAATACTTGAAAATTGGACAGGTGTCCTCTTTTATAGAAAAATGACAGAGTAAGAAAAAGATTACTGAGGAGGTGAGGCTCATATACAGTCACAAAACTGCCTATTTAAGAAACGTTAATGTAAGTGCTAATGAGTTGACATTAGAAAGTGCCAGCATAGTGTAAGGGGCTCATAAAAGACCAGAAATGAGTTGTTTTCCTTCTACTCCTGATCATACTATGGGTTTCATTCTGTAGGCTGTAGGAGAACTGTACGACACTTTCTTGTAGTTTGGTGACAGGATCATAGTGGGAAATGACATTCTGCCTAAAGCTTGCCTCTCTTGCTTCATCGTGAGATGATGTCCTAACTCTTGGGGACATTTGCCCTAAGGGATTGGCACAGTGCCTCTTCCCTAAATGTCCTTAATTACCATTTCTACACACTAAGGAGGCCACTTTCTCCAGACATAATGAGCCTAATGTTGAGTCATTAAAACAAAGGTCAGTGTAGTCCAGCAAGTTGGCCTGGTAGGGAGGGGGGAGGCTAGAGCCACAGAGGCCCCTTAAGTACATCCCAGTTTTGAACAATACAGATGCTCACCTGAGAGCTGCCTGAACACAAACCACTGGCAGCTGGTCACCCTCCAGTACCTCCTGGATGGGGTCACCAAGGGCTGGAACACACTTTCTGAATTGAAGCAGTGGACTGTGAAATAGGAATTACTGACAGCTCTTAAGTATATCAAGAGAACAGCCCCATTCCTTGATAGAGAGCCACTAATAGACATCCAGAAACCTATAAAGCAGACAATTCCTCTCTATCATCCTAGTTAAATCAATGTAGTTATATTACCCTCATCATTTTCCCTTTAACGTTTATTACATTTTGCCACAGTAATTTATTTTTCCATATCCATCAGGCGATTAAAGACTTTATTCTGAAGATACACATATCCTTGTGACCTAGCAGCAACTGACCTGAGCTTTTCTGAAAAAGTGATTCTCTCTCTTTCTCTCTTGCCCCCTCTCTTTCTCTACACACTCATGCACGCATGCGTGTGCAAACACACACACACACACACACACACACACACACACACATTCGGGGGGGGGTTAGTGTCCAAGGCTTGCATATCTTGATCCCTTCATTTCTAAGTACTGAAAAAACTTAACAGACCTGCATGTCTCTTTTCTCTCCTGTCAGTTTCTCTCACTTACACACACTTTCCTGATGTTTCTCTCTTCCAACATCCCCATCTCCACCTTCCTATGAATGGCACATGAGCTTCTGGTAAGAATGATACCAAACATTTGATATGTCTGAGAGCTGCAACCTAAACTATTCAAATGCCTCTTGCTTTCACTATTTTCTGTTCCAGAAAGTAGAAAGAAGTCTAAGATAACCATACCTTCAAGGACCAAGCTGCATTTGTTACAGACAGGGGATATGGCTGCTTTTATACAGCCAAGGAGCACCAGGAAGGGCACATCTCCACAAAGCTGAGGACAGGAGCTTTTGTACCCAAATTAGGTGAAGTTCTTTATTTAGGTGAAGTCTGCCTGAGCTCTCCATAGTTCGTTCATCCCTTTATTATCTTCCATATTCCCCTCTTCCTTATCACTAGTAGCCCAACATCTTTACTTCCATATCTGCCCCACCCCACACTGACTTCCTATATGAGAGAAAACATTAAATATTTGTCTTTGTGGGTTTGTGGAAATGACTCATTTCATTTAATATGATGATCCCCATTTCCATTCATCTCTCTCTCTCACTCTCTCTCAAAAAATATGAGACAGAGAGAAAGCTACCTTACATTTTTGTATCCACTCATAGAGTGATGAGCTTCTAGACTGATTTTCTAGTTTAGCTCTTGCAAATAGTGCCATGGGCATGCAGAAATCTCTATAGTTAGCCAGTTTTGATCTTCTTACCTATACAACTTTAATACACATTTCCATGACATAATTCTGACAAGAATGAAATTGTCTCAATGTAGTTTTGATGTGCATTTCTCCGGAGCCTAAAGATACTGAATAATGTTTATGTATCATTAGCTATTATCTTTCTTCATTTGAACAGTCTGCTCATTTCATTGTCTACTTTTTGGTTATATTGTTGACTTTGTTGTTTTATTTTTTGATTCTTTATATAATTCCATTTTTCATTCTATCTTAAATGAATAACTGGAAAAAATTTTTCTAAATCCCATAAGCTGGTGGTTTCTTTTAATGCAGGAAAATTTTTTAATCGGATACAACCCTATTTGTCAAGGATTGGCTTTATTTCCTGAGCTGTTGGAATTCATTCAGAAAGCCATTGCCATGTATAGATATTGAAGCATTGCACCAAGGGTTTTCCTATTGTAGTTTCAAATTTTCAAATACTACACTGAGAACTTTACTCCATTGTAATTCATTTTTGTGTGTGCAGGGAGAGATCTGAATGTAGTTTCATTCTTCTGCTGGCAAATGTTCAGTATCCTCAACATCACTTGTTGAAGATGCTCTATCTGTTCCAATGGATGTTATGCCTCCCACAATATCTTTGACAAAAAAGATATGGCTATAGCTGTTAGTTTCTATTATTTCTGCTTCTGTTTTATTCCATTGGACTTTGTATCTGTTTTCATGCCAGTACCATGCTGCTTTTGTTAGTGTGGCTCTATTTTATAGTTTGAAACCAGATACTGTGATTGACACCACCAGAACTGCACTTTAATGTCAGGATAGCTTTGGTTATTTGTGATCTTTTGTGTCCCCACATGAATTTTAGGACTGTGTCTTCTAATTCTGTGAAGAATATCATTGGACTTGTTCTAAGGATTTGATTGATTGTATATACTACTTCCTGTGATGTGATCATATCAAAAATTTTATTTTGCCAATCTAGGAATTTGTGTTGTTCTTTGGCTATAATTATTGCCTATGAAACAAACACGAGACTCAATGCCCATGTGGAGTTTATTGAGAGAAGGGAGAGAAAGGGGGGTAGCTTGTGGCAGAAAGAGAAGAGAGATAGAGAGTGAGCGAGCAAGAGAGAGAGAGAGAGAGAAAGAAGAGAGAAAAGGCAAGAGAGAGAGGCGCTCTTGGCACGCTTGCTTTAAAAGGGAAACTTGTGCATGCATAACTGAGTCCCCTGGCAGCCAGGTAAAACTTGAGCAGCCAGGTAAGTCATGATGTAGAGAAGACATGGCCATGAGTGTCCCTCCCATCATCGGAGGCGGGGTCAGCAGACTGCTGGTTCCCAACAATGTGAAGAGTCTTCCCCCTTTCCAGTGTCATCTATGAGGTCTTCCCTCAGCACTTATGATTTTTTTTTATAGAGAGCATTATCATATTTGGTTAAGTTTGTGACTAAGCATTATCTTCTTTAAAACAGTCTGTTGTGATGGAACTTTTCTGGCAACTTCTAAGGCAATTTCAACATAGATGTGTATGTATACAAAAATTACTTGCTTTAACAAGCAGCTACTTTACTGAAGGAGTCTGTCATAGCTAAGTGTCTTCTGGTAGAGTCTTATTGGGGCTTTTACAAATTATTTAATTACTTAACTGTAGGATTGGATCAGGGCACCTTAAAACAGAATAATTTGACTTATTTCTTTCTTAATTGTATTCTTCTGGCAACAACACAAAAGAGGACACATTGGAGTCCCTAAAATTTATGAAGAAGAAATGCATAGAGCAGCTCTGAAGAGACTTTGCAAGGACAAAACTTTCTAGAAGCCTGCTCTTTCCTTGTCACCTCCTCCTGTGCTCCACTTGGAATGCTTCACAAAATAATCTGAATTTCCCTTACCACAAAGAAGACACACACACATTGATCAGCACAAGAAAGGGGAACATTTGCCTTTTAGTTTCTGACTTTGTGAGGATGAGATGTTGGTGTTTGCTTGCTTGCTTTTTTTCAGACTTTGAAACTGGCAAATTGTAATTCATTCTTTGATTTTAATTCAAGCACAATCTCCAGAAATCTTGCTTTCCACTCCAAGTCTCATTGTGGCAGGTACAGCCTTTCCTTGCTCTAACAGCATCTCTGGATGATTGTGTCATGGTGTTCTGACATTATACAGGGATCATTATTTTACCATTGTCTCCACTTCTTCATTGGGAGATTCTTGGCATAGAAGATAATCAATACCTTGTTAGATTTGGCATTTGGGACATATATCAGTGAGTGGTGGACCAGTGCTTGTTCTCAATAATGTTGTCTGAGAAATTGAATGAATGAGCAAGTGTTTGACAGCTGTCTGCATTTCTACTGACTTAAATAAGAGACCTTAGCAAGAACCACCTCCCCAAGCTCCTGGATACCTCATACCATTTCTTTTAAGTCAGAACTTTATGTTATCCAGTCAGTAAGTTCCCTTCCATCTTCCTACAGGATACAACTACTCCCTCCCTGCTGAATAAATATTTCACCTTGTGATATTTATTATCAATTTTTTCTGGCATTTACTTACATTTCCAACTGGGGCATATGTGTTGTATAAACATCTTTTTTGTCATATACGTTTCTGGGTAATAGTCCTTTGCAGCC
The DNA here is from genome assembly GCF_943737965.1 of Phodopus roborovskii. Lineage (NCBI taxonomy): Eukaryota > Metazoa > Chordata > Mammalia > Rodentia > Cricetidae > Phodopus > Phodopus roborovskii. Next base: position 13,047,046 of record NW_026126517.1, on the reverse strand, counting down.
ATTTAAAAACCATAATTAATTTTCACCAGAGCTTTGCTGAGTTGAAATGGACATCCTTAATCCTTCCCTTGCACACAAGGAACTGGAGAAGTGAAATGATTTAAAAGTAACTGTGTCTTAGATCAGTTTAGGATTGGTAAAGGGATTTAGTGCTTCCAAGACTTATTTATGCTTTAGCTTCCAGGTATTGCTGCCTGGAAATGAATTATATATTTGTTCTGGGAAGCCACACTCACAATGTGTTGCTTATGGAGAAATTCTGAACACAGCTGAGACATCCCACAGACAACCTAGATTTGCCACTCACCTTTTCACTCCCCAGGTACTGTGTGTTTCAGAGGCCTTTAGATGGTTCGCTTAGGAGTTTACCCCATAGGGATCCTTGCAATTAAGCATATAGTGGAATCATGCCAGTATTCCTCATATAATCCAAATATTAAAAAAATTAAATCACTGGAATACAAACCAAATGTAAATGTCTGCTCTTCAGTTTATCCTGAAACCAAATTACATCTCAAGTCCTAACCTGACTGGAGCACAAAGAAGTAAGAATTGTTAAATACTGTCAGTTAACCGGTTAATTGTTATCATGTAACTTTAAGATTTTCCAGTCAGTAATATTAACAGTTTAATCTTCACCCAGGGTATATCTACTTTTGGCAGGCACACAGGCCTGGCTGTTTTCTTCTCTGTATTTATTTATTTATATTCATGACAGATGTTATAGATATAGATACTTGAGAAAAGCAATTAACAACCAGCTGCTTAAATCGTTTCCCATATAAAGCAGTATGGCTAAGAATGTGTTCTTCAACCATGATTTCCAAACCTCTGACACCATTTTCCTGTATTTCAGGATGGGCTTAATAGTCTTTCTCTGAAATAATAACTATTAATACTCAAAGAGACCTCACTGTGTACTGGACAATGCTTGAATCATTAGTTACTTTCCTCTTGACAAGGTAAAGATATGAGGTAAGAGAAGAGATGATAGTTTGCCCAAGCTCATATAAATGGTACATGGAAAATCACAGACTTCAACCCAGGATATCTATGCATGGAGATCATAAAATTAAGCACTTTACAACAATGGTGGTGAGTTACATATCTGTAGAGTTAGATGGAGTAGGCTTGTAACCTCATTTCTCAAAATATGAAATATAGAGCAATGTCACCATTGACTGAGAGTTTGCTACAGATGTGGCATCGTATTTGCTCCCCATACCTATCAAGCCATGATAGTCATTATGACTAACACTGTTGGATATTTTTTCATGTGTTCATTGACAATTTTCTTTTTTCCCCTTTGATTTTATCTTTATTGTTTTCTATTTAATTTTAATACTATTTAAGTATTAATTAATTTCCCATTCCCTGACTCCTCTCACATCTTCCCCATTACCCTTTCCACCCCACTCTATGTTCTTTCTCTTTCTCTCATTTAAAAATCCCCACAAAACAACACAAAGAAATCAAAACATACAGACAAAAGACAACAAACTAACAAACAAACAAATAACACAGTAAGGCAAAAAATTCAAACAAAACAAAAACCTCCCAAAAAATCATGCAGTTTGTTTTGTGTTGACCAACTACTCCTGGGCACTGGGTCTGTCCTAGGATATGGTTGTTATATCCAATGACTTCAATGGAGAAAACTTATTTTCCCTTTGCTTATGATTATCAATTATAAGTAGCTTCTTAGTTAGCAGTAGGACACCATGTCAATTTTCCCCTCTGAGCGATAGGACTCTGTCTGGCTTTAAGTGGTCTTTTATATGCTGCCACAGTCTCTGTGAGTTCACATGTGCATTAGTCCTATTGTATCTGGAAGGCAGTATATTTTGATGTTATCATCCATTGCCTCTGGCTGTTATAACCTTTCCATTATTTCTTATACACAGATCCATGAGCCTGGGGAGGATGTATTTGATAGACAATCATTTAAGACTGAATGCTTCAAAGTCCCTTGATCTGTGCACATTGTCCAGTTGTAGAATGCTCTTAATTTTCATCTACTGAAAAACTTGTTACTGATTATTGAGCAATGCATAATGATCTTTTGGAACCATTTTATTGCTATGTTCCTTTATCAAAATAACTGTAGTGGTTTCCACTAGGGTCTATGATCAAGATAGTCTTAGGTTCTTGACCACATAAGCAGTATCTAGCATGGATTTCATCTCATGGAGTGGGCCTTGAAGTCAACAAAAAAGTGGTTGGTTATTCCCTTATTATTTGTGTCACTATTACACGTGTATATCTTGTAGGCAAGTCACTGTTGTAGTTTACAGGGTTTGTAACTGCATGGTACTTGTGCTTAGTTTTCTCTTCTAGTATCTTGAAAAATACTTTTAGCACCATGAACATTAGTCAGTAGGAGTGAAGCTTTTAGTTAGGCACCAGCTCAACTTCTCTGTTTGATGACATATACAAACATTGTCTTCAGCAATAGAGTCTTACCATCAGGATATAGAGAGAAACGAGTGGCCTTGACAATAGTCTGTGATGTTTGGAGGCTCCATGGGATCCTTTTGGCCAAGGATTTAATAAGATGTAACCCATTGTGGACACTGGAGTTTTTATTAGGTGTCTACAATATTTATTTGGGGCATTCTCTCCCCCATTACATGGTGACTTCATTTAGATTCTGTTACTGACTATTTGTATTTGATTTTTTTTTTAAACTGATTATATTCTTAGGTCATTTCTAGATTGGGTCATTCGCTTCCTTGTTGTTTAGTTTGTTAAGTTCTTTGTATGTTCTAGAACTTTATATGTACATCGTACTCTAGTCAAAATTGCAGTCATTAGGAAAACATGGAAAGGATGTAGATAAAAGGGAATTCTAATATGCTGTCTCTATGAATATAAACTAGTGATCATCTATGAAAATCATATAAATATTTCTAAAAATAAACTAAACAGATCTACCACATGACCCATAGAGTTAATTGCACATATTATTTACCTTAGCATTATTATTAAAAATGATAACTTAAAAACCCTGTCTAGGTTTCCAACAACAGAGGAGTGGGTAGAAAAACACAGTGCCTATACACAGTGGGCATTTTGTTTGATTTTTCTTTCAATCATGAACTATGTAGCTGCATCATTAGTAGCAAAATAAATACATGTGGAAATAATATTATTAGAGGAATTTAGCTAATCTCAGAAAGATAAATATCTTTTCTTTTATTAGTGTGTCCTAGACTTTATATAGATACAACAAATTATGTATGAACATGGCCCAAGTATGTTTAGGGCTTTAGTTGGTGGCATGAACCTGGGAGAGCAGGGCCTAAAAATGAGGCAGACAAAAATATCATCATGCAATAGCCAACTTTATTCAGAGCATTAGACAATTTATACTCTGAGGGCTAAGAAGAACCACATGAATAAAGTTTATAATCAGAAGGACAAGTTGCACATGGCAAAAACATGTTTCTCCATAGAGTAATGGTAACAAAAAACAAAAGCCAGTTGTAATGAATAATCTGTAATGAACTCACTCCTATAAACTACACCTGGGAGGAACACAAAAGCACATTCCTTGAACAACACAATAATCCAGGAAGAGTTTACAAGACATTTGTCTTATTTACTTGGAGTTTATCCCAAGGTCTCAGAAATCTCACACAACTTCTTTCATGGGCTTTGTTCTGACACAATTCTGTCTAAGGGAAGAGAAGGGGAAAATAGGAGGATATTTAGGTATGTTCCTGTTATCCCTGATCTCTCTAAGACCTTTATCATGAAAAGGTGTTGGATTTTTATCAAAAGCTTTTTCAGCATATAGTGAGATGATCATATGATTTTTCTTTTTCAGTTTATTTATATGGTGGATCACATTGATAGATTTTCATAAGTTGAAACATCCCTGCATCCCTGGGATGAAGCCTACTTGGTCATGGTAGGTGATTTCTCTGATGTGTTCTTGGATTCGATTTGCCAGTATTTTATTGAGTATTTTTGCATCAGAGTTCATGAGGGGTATCAGTCTATAGTGCTCATCCTTAGTTGTGTCTTTGTGTGGCTTAGATACCAAGGTAATTGTAGCTTCATGAAAAGAATTTGGCAATGTACCTTCTGCTTCTGTTTTGTGGAATAATTTGAGGAACATTGGTATTCGCTTTTTTTTTTTTTTTTTTTTTTTTTTTGAATTTCTGGTAAAATTTACACTGAAGCCATCTGGCTCTGGGCTTTTTTGGTTGGGAGGCTTTTGATGACTGCTTCTATTTCATTAGGGGTTATAGGTCTATTTAAATTGCTTATCTGTTCTTGATTTAATTTTATTAAGTGATACCTGTCCAGGAATTTGATTATTTTCTTTGAATGTTCAAATTTTTGGAGTACAGGTTTCAAAGTATGATCTGAAGATTTTCTGGATTTCCTCATTATCCATTGTTATATCCTCCTTATCATTTCTGATTTTGTTAATTTGCATGTTTGCATGTTTTCTTTTACTTAGTTTGGATAAAGGTTTGTCTATCTCATTGATAGAAAAAACCCTTTGTTACATTGATTCTTTGTATTGTTTTCCTAGTTTCTACTTTATTGATTTCAGCCATTACATTGATTATTTCCTGGTGTCCGGGGTGAATTTGCTTCTTTTTGTTATAGAGCTTTCATTCAATTGTGCTGTTAATTTTCTAATGTGACTATCTTCTGTTTTCTTCACATGGGCACTTAGTGCAATGAATTTTCCTCTTAGCACTGTTTTCAAAGTCATAAGTTTGGGTATGCTGTGTCTTCATTGTCACTGAATTCTAAAAAGTCTTTAAATTCTTTATTTCTTCCTTGACCCAGGAATGGTGCAATTATGAATTGTTCAGTTTCCATGTGTTTGTAGGGTTTCTGCAATTTGTGGTGTTGTTGAATTCCAACTTTAAAGCATGGTGGTCTCATAAGATGCAGGGGGTTATTCCAATTATTATTATTATTTTGTTGTTGTTTCTGTTGAGGTTTCCTATGTTGCTGATTTTGGTCCATTTCAGAGAAGGTTCCCTGTGGAACTGAGAAGAAGGTACATTCTTTTGTGTTTGGATGGAATTTTCTATAGATGGCTATTAAACCCAACTGATTCATAACTTATGTTAGTTCTTTTGTTTCTTGGTTAAATTTCTGTCTGGTGGTCCTGTCTAGTGGTGAGAGTAGGGTGTTGAAGTCTCCCCCTATAAGTGTGTGAGGTTTTATATGAGATTTGAGTTTTAATAATGTTTCTTTTAAGGATGTGGGTACCCTGGTATTTGGGTATAGATGTTCAGACTTTGTACTGATGGATATTTCTTGTGATGAATATGAAATAAACTTCTTCTTCTCTTTTGATTGATTTTGATTTGAAATCTAACTTGTTAGGTATTAGGATAGCTACACTTGCTTGCTTCTTGGGTCCATTTGATTGAAATATTTTTTTTTCCCAACCCTTTAGTCTGAGGTAGTGTCTGTCTTTGAAGCATAGATGTGTTTCTTATATGCAGCAAAAGGATGGGTTCTGTCTTCATACACATTCTGTTAATCTGTGTCTTTTTATAGGCATTAAGACCATTAATGTTGAGGGAAAGTAAGGAGCATTGATTGTTAATTCTTGTTTGTTTTAGATTTGTTGTTGGCAGTAATATTGTGAGTAGATTTGTCCTGCTTTTTCTTTTGGGTTCTGGTAAAGTGGGATTATCTATTGCCTATGTGTTTGTGAGAATAGTTAACTTCCTTGAATTGTAGTTTTCCTTCCAGAACTTTCTGTAGAGCTGGATGTGTAGATATGTGTTGTGAAAATCTAGTTTTGTCATGGAATATCTTGTTTTCTTTATCTATAGTGATTGAGAATTTTGATGGATATAGTAGTCTGGGCTGGCATCTGTGGACTCTTAGTGTTTGTAGAACATCTATCCAGGCCTTCTTGCTTTCAGAGTTTCCATGGAGATGTCAGGTTTCATTTTGATAGGTCTGCCTTTATATGCTACCTGGCCTTTTTCTTTTGCTGCTCTTAATATTCTTTCTTTATTCTGTGTGTTAGATGTTTTGATTATTATGTGGCAAGGGAATACTTTTTTTTTTTTTTTTTTTTTTTTTGGTCCAGTCTATTTAGTGTTTGGTAAGCTTCTTTACTTTCATAGGAATGTCTTTGTTCATGTTGGGAAAGCTTTCTTCAATGATTTTGTTGAATATTTTTCTGTACCTTTGAGCTGGGCTTCTTGTCCTTCTATGTCTATTATTTTTAAGTTTGGTCTTTTCATAGTGTCCCACATTTCCTGGGTGTTTTTTGTTAAAGATTTGTTGGATTTAAGATTTTCTTTCATTTGTGAATCTATTTCCTCTAGTTTATCTTCAGTGCCTGAGATTTTCTCTTTGATCTCTTATATTCTGTTGGTTATTTTTGCATCTATAGTTCCTGATTGTTTATCCAGATTTTCTATTTCCAGCATTCCCTCATTTTGTGTTTCCTTCATTTTCTCTATTTCAGCTTTCAGATCTTGAACTTTTAAGTTTCCTTCATCTGTTTGGTTGTTTTTTCTTGGCTTTTCTTTCGTTCTTTAAGAAATTTGTTCATTTCTTGCATTTATTTCTTAGTGTTTTCCTCTACTTCTTCCAATTTTTTTTCCATTTTTAAGGGATTTTCTCATCTCTGAGGGCCTCTATAATTTAAATGAAGTTATTTTTTTTAATGTCATTCTCTTCTGCTCATCTGTTTTGGTGTATTCAGGTCTAGTTGCTGTAGAGCCCCTAGATTCTGGTGGTGTCATCCTGGTCATTCTATTGTTGAGTGTTTTAATGTACTGCCATCCTCCCATTGCTTCTTCCAGCGAGTACAGGTGTGGTCTCTTTCTCTCTCTCCCTTCCTCTTCTGGTGGGTATAATTGGGACAGGATTTTGATGTCAGTAACTCTGGATGATCCTAGCTCTTTTGGAGGTCTTTCAAGCAGAGGCCACAGAAGGGCCAATGATGTGGAGAAGGCAGGCTACAAACCTCAGATGGTCTCAAGCAGAAGGCAAAGGGACTCAAGGGTCAGGTGAGGGCAGGCTCAGATGATCCCTTGTAGAGGGGTGGGTCCAGTATGCACAGAGCTGACCCTTAAAGTTCCAAGGAGAGGATGGGGTTGTTGGATCCTTGTTCTTGTCTAACACTCACCCCAGGTAGGGGACCTAGTAGGGCCAAGGATGAGGGGAAGGCAGACTCTGGATGGTCTGCATGCCAGGGCAGGATCACTCAGGCTAGTGGTGTGTGTGTTGGGGGGGGGGGGGTCAAGATGCAGAGCTGACCCAGGAAATTCCAAGGAAAGGAGGTTGGGGGGATTAGCCTAGGCTGGTCCCAGAATAACCTCAGGCAGGCCAAGGGACCCCCAAATTCTGTTTCTTATGTATAAAATGCCACACTTGGCTGTAAGGAATGTCACCATTCACCTAAAGCATGTCTTGTTAGCAGATGACTATGTGGGGCGTTGTCCTTGAGTTCACACTCAGTTGTGAGTTTCTGTTTTTATTTCTGAGCTACCTTTTAGTTATTTATTAGTGAGAACACTAATTGTTTGAATGTGGATAACATCAGTGTCTGTTTTCCAAGAGTTTGTTTGTCAAGAATATGCATACTTAGTACTGATCAATAGGTAGGTGCTGAATTCTGTCTATATGAAGCTAGGAAACCCCATATCAATTGATAATGTAATCCCAAGGTTTCAGGTAGATAGCTGAAATTGAAGATAGCACTGAGACCTACATGAAATTATAATTTTTGATATATATGTATATATTTGCTACACATGTACATACATACACACACATATAATATATATACATATATATATAATGCACCAATGAAAATGTCATCTTTATAAATTAAGCTATTTACATCAATTATAAGTAAGACATTAATAATAACTACTAATGAAACAGAATCATGATGTCAATGTCTTCAATAAGCTTGTTTAATATTTTTGAATTACTTATTGCCAGAACTTTCCATGTATAATTTTATACTTTGGTTGAAAATGGGTAAATGAAGACACAGAAACTGGAATCACTGCACTGTAGTGCAGTGGCTTATGGTTTGGTCTTGTATACTCCAGAAGATGCAGAATTTGTTGTTACTGACTATAGCACAATGTAATTGAAACTGGGTCACGCACAAGTCTTGGCAAATGATATGCAAGTAGTGTAAGTGGTCTTGGATCTGCCTATGTATAACAACACATCTTTTTCTTTAGATATGAGCAAATTAAACATGATTACAAGTGGGCGAGGATCCTTGGAGAGTATCCATATTCTCAGGATGTAATCTTCATGACAGGTACTTGTTAGCCTGCTGATGGGAGATGTCATTCTGTATATGTTTCTCATACTGGTTAATGAATAAAGCACTGTTGGCCAATAGGAAAGCTAGATAGGTGGAACTAGGAGATGAGGAGGAAAGAGGAAGTAGTAAGGAGGAGTCAAGATGGAGAGTCTGGAGAAAGCAGAACCGCCAGCCACCTCTCGCTGGTAAGACCACGTGGAAATACATAAAAATGGGTTAATAATTAAGACAGAGCTAGCCGATAAGAAACTAGTACCTGGCCAACAGCATTACATCAAATACAGAGTCTCTGCGCGTTATTTGGGGCTGGTGCGGTGGCAGGACAAGACTTGCGGCAGGAGGAAAAACCTTACTCCTTACAGCCTGCTATATCTGACTCTGAATACATCCTCTTTCTTTGTGTTTTTTGTGCCAAGTATGAGGGAACTTTGCTTTGTTCCCCCTGTAAAACTGCTATGTATAGATCTTGAAAGTCAGGCAAAGATAATCAGAATGTAGGAAGTAATGGAATACAACTAAGTTGTGGTGTAGTAAAATTAGGAAACAAATAAACAAGAACACACATGAGTCTTTCCCATGTTTAAGTTTAAAAATAGAGCTGTACATCTAATGGTTCAAATCTCTGGTAATATAGTCATCCAGTTTGTTGGGGTAATTGAATCCTCTGATCATATGTGACAGGTGAACAATTTCATAGATCAAATGAATAACCAGTCAGATTAGATCACTTATCAATACAGTCAGTACATAATCAAGCCTTAAACTCAGATCTAAAAATATTCTCATTAATGGCCACTGATACTTTCATTTCCAAGAAAACCATAAGTTATTTACCTTGTGAGTTAGTGAACTGAAAAGTGGATCATGAAGAGTAGATGTACACTAGACCATCTGAAGCTTACTCCATGATTTTCCTCTGGCCACTCCTTTCCTGATGGACCCTCATCACCCCTTCCAGAGTCTTACAGCATTGATTAGTTTTAGAAGGGGATCTAGAAATCTTCAATGTAAATACTTTTAAGCTGAGTGTTTTAGAAAATAAGCTTTAGAAGACCTAGATCTCTGGTCCTCCCATGGGTAAATCGCACAATTTAACTAGACTATCACTACTTTAATTGCCATTACACATTGTGATTACATATAAGACACTGTTTTGAAATGTTTTAGAATGGTCTTTTATCAAAAGATGAAAGACATACTAGGAGAGGGTGCAGATAAAAGGGTTATCATTGGTGAAAAAGTAAATTAATAGTAAATTAATATTTATTATGTAAAATGATATGTAAATTTCTCAAACCCAAAAGCCCACTAAGAATAGAGCTACCATATGATCCAGGAAACTTACTTCTGGGAATATAAAGTAGCTGAACTCAATATAAGAAAGAGATCTCATGTCATCTCTTGTTCCCTGGAATATGATTCACATGAGAAAAATACCAAAAGATTAAATGTTCATCAGAGGGTGACAAGTTAATAGGTTATATATCATATGCATTATGTAACAATATGCTTCCTTCAAAGGGGAGAAACCCTGTCATTTTTGAGGATGTGGGTCAATACAGAAGGTGTTACACTGTGTGAAATAAAGTTTGCATAGAAAGAGAAATAGCACATGAGAACTTATGTACATGGATTCCAACAATATTAAATTCACAGGAATAAATAGAGAGACAAAGGATGGTCACCTGAAACTAAGAATGAGGATTGAGGCAGAAAATGCAGAAATGGTCATGAAACAATGCACAGAAGAGATAGGGTGTAAGATCGGAGGCATATGACTACAGTCAATAATAATAAATATTTCAAAAATACTGAAGATCAATGTTAAGGTTCTTTACATAAAAACTGATAGTAAGCTAATGGCTTAATCATGATTCACATGGTGTTTACATCTATCATATGCCATTTAAAAAAACTAAAGCTTTCTAATAAAAAATAATATCCAGTGTAAAACAGTAAAGCCTAAGAATGTGCTCTGTTGCTAAAGAAAAACTAAAAAAGATGAAAGGCATTGTTGTCTACCTTCCTGCCTTTCTCATATTTTCAACATAAAATAATCTGAGGCCCAAGTAGATTTCACACCCATATAAGGGTATACAGTTCTACTTCACTATAGCAATGGCAAGGAAAAAAAATCAGTATGAATGCTTTTTTTCAACTCCCAAATCAAGATACAATTCTGACAAGTCCAAGTATACTTATGAGGACAACAGGACAGAATATTTGAAATTGAGACTATTCCAGAAAACCCATAATATATAGTCACTCTAGGAATGAGGCAAAACCATTTTCTGACTGGAGACTACCTTGAGTGACAAGTGAATGACCTATAGTGTAAAGTCACTGAGGGTGACGGCCACATCCTTCCTGCTTTCTACATTTTTTTTGATATATTATAGGATCTGCCAAATCATATTGATTGTCATGATGCTTTCTGGACTAAGATTTATGCTCTAATGGCTCCTGTGGACTTCTTGGCTGGCCAGACTCTCAGCATCTGGAATGCTTTAGGGAAGCAGAGGCCAGGAGGAAATGATTGAATAACTAACCTGGCTTCCAATAAACCCAGCAGGAGAATGTCCTGTGGTGTGGCAGTAACTAGAGTTTTAATGCCAATAGTTGCAGGCAGCTATAGATAATATATGTGTCCCTTAAATTTTGTAAGAGCTTCCAGCTGCCATAGCAAGAGGCACTCAGGAAATGTATCCTGGAAAATAAATGAATAAATAAAAGAGACAAGTATATAATACTGGCACAATCTTCTATCAGCCTGGATGGCTCAGCTCCAAGTATCACACCATTGTACATCAAATATATTGCTCATGTGATAAGGCAGAGCAAGCTCAGTGGCTGCCAGAAGCATGGGAGTGTGAGCTGCAAGATTGCCACCTCAGGTTGCTGTATAGGACACCAGCCAGCCTAGGCAGCCGACAACATTTGTAGAGCCGAGAGAGAGGCTAGTATTCCTCTTTGAAGTGTTATCTTCCATTTTCTTGTTTTAATTTTTCTTCTTTTATATTTTTTGCTTCTAAATGGAAGCTTGCTGAAGCAACTATTATACCAAAGCTCAAGTAACTGCCATGACTCCAAGACCCTAGCTTTCTTTCTTTTTACAGGTTCAGGTCCAATTTTTCTGCCTAATATTTGGGTAAGTCCTCCTTTCTGCAACCCAAGTGTGAAAATAAAACCACTAAAAATTGAGAAGATTTAATATTCAGTGGATCCTGCCCCCATAACCAGGAGTTGTGCTAGTTAGCTGTGTGCTACTATAACAAATGCCAGAAACAATCAGCTTTTAAAGAAGATGGGTATATTTTGGTTCATAGACTCTAAACCATGATCAATTTCTCCATTGTGTTTGGTAGTATAGTGAAGAAGCATGTCATGATGCTAAAGCCAAATAACTCACCTCATAGCCATGAAAAGGGATTAAAGACCATCTCCTAGGGCCTGCTCTTCAAGTTCCCACTACTCCCCAGTATCCACAAACTGGACCTGAGATTTCATCACAGGGGCCTTTCTTTGGTCAGAGATAAGGCACTCTTCCATACTGGAAGGACATTAGGCCTTGAGTCTGTCAAGTCCATGAGTTAAATCATGGATGGCTAAATCAGAAAACCTCAGCTGAATCTTCCTGAACATGTGAACACAGAAGTCACACAAGTATACACACATGGTAGAGCCTGCTCCAACTGATACTCTGTTGTTGATACTCTTAAATACATTATTCATGAATAATGTCCTCACACTTTCACTGGGTTCAGAATTTTTCAAATCAATCTTCCAGTCCTGTAGGGATTTCCATGTGCCTTCCCCAGCCATGATGATACCACTCAGGGACACTTACCTCAGCATGGCAGAAAGCATATAATCTGCATGTGTATTCCCTAATCACTTAATGTTGGTTGACTTGGTTGAGTTTTTGCTTCTGTGTGAGCTTTAGTTTCTTCATTTTAAGAACAGATGTGAGCACAGTCTATTCTTTAGCTCCAGAGAATGGAGAATTCAATGTAATGAGGTACTTACAATTAGTTTAGCAACTGCTAAAAGTAAGATTGTATTAAATATTTGTTGAGTAAGTGAGCAGAGACACAGTAATCTCAAAGGATCCCAGAATTTCTGCACGATTATTGATATTGGAAATTCAGAAACAAAAAAAAAATGTCAAATTCTCATAATACTTAGTATACTTTGAATGTCCTACCTTTTCTGAAGACCCTATTAAATACTTCAGAAGTTGGGGTTTAGGCTTTGTTAAGAGTAGTTTTTTCCCTGCCAGTCTGGTTCCAAGCCACTCCAGCCCCAAATAACACACTGAGACATCATATTTGATATAATTGCTGTTAGCTTGTTTCTAGCATTTCTTATTGACTAACTCTGTCTTAAGTATTAACCCATTTCTATTAATCTAAGTATTTCCACGTGGTCTCATCTTACTGGAGAGAGACCCCGGCATTCTTCTCCCTCAATCCTCTATCTTGAATCTCCTCCCTACTCCTTCCTCTCTCATTGTCTCCTAGTCCCACATATCTTGCTTTCCTATTGGCCAACAGTCCTTTATTCATTAACCAATACAAGAAACATAATTACAAAATTACATCTACCATCATCTCCTCTTTATGTCTAAAATAAAAAGAAGGGTTTTAACTTTAACCTATATGTAACTTATCTTTAAGCCTAAGGGAAACTATAACCATAACTATCTGTCTTCAACTCTTTCAAAGACCACAGAAGAATAATATATAAACTCGAGAAATGACAGAGAAAACTCGCCTGGTCAGTCACTTGAAGTTCTTCTGTAATGTTACATTTTTCAGCCTGTAGGCCTTAGTGTGTCTGGCAGACTCCTCAGCAAAGAAACTTTAAACTGTCCACCTGTGTTAGCAGTATGTCAGTCATTTTTCTCTGTGTCTTGTAGACTGTCTGGCAGACTCTTCGATGAAGCAGGAACTCAGTAGCATATGTCCATCTTATATCAGCTGTCACTTTCCTGTGGGTTCTGCATGTCCAATTTATACAGCATAAAGTCAAACAGTCCATACAAGAGCAGCATCTTGCCCAAATGGCTAGTTTTGCCATATTGGAAGTATAACTAGTTTCTTCATTGTCCATCTTCCTTTCTGATGAAGGTGGTATTTCCAGGAGCAGTTATGTCTCATTATCAAGATAAACCCTAAACCATTTTAAATGCCATATTCTGTAGGTCTTTGAAAGATTTGAAGAATGCTTATCCATCTCAAATATATCTTGAAAACCTAACTAACTTAACTCTAAGTTTTGACTATTATAGGTAACTATAATCTGTAATAATTTATACATTACATTTCTAAATGATCTATAGAAACACAATGCCTAAACAAGAAGAGAAATATACATATCACAAAATTGACCTTAAATTGTATCAATAAATGAAAATCCATTCCAAAAAAGTATTCATATATATATATACCATAATTCCCTTTTTAACTTTAAAAAGATTGGTTGTTGTCATTAACCATTTATAACCAAGCCCACTTAAATGAAAACAAACATTTATAAACAATATTTGGGAATTTGGGTGTTGTTCTTTCCAAACTGCTTCCTGCTGGTAGGGGGCACTGTCATGGGGATCCTAAGAACATGCAGAAATCCTGGCTGTAGTGATCTGCAAGGCTTCCTTGTCCAAACTGTTTTGAATGTTGGATCACCTGGGATGTTGTTTCAGGGGGGTCTGGCTTGATCAAGCCATGTTAGTCTGGAAGGAATCCATAGCTTTTCTTTTTCTTTGGAAACAAAACTAGAAATCCTTTTCCCCAGTAAACTGTCCTTAGACTTAAATTTTGAAATCAAAGCATTTTTAAAATATATAAATTGAATTATTCCAGCAGCATTTCTTTTAACAGTTGTTATTTCCTCAGCAGTCAAATAATTTAAAGATAACAGAACAGCATATAGTATCCATACTCTTTTTGTGCTTCCCATCTTTAAGTGTTTTTTTTTTTTAATTTCTCTATTTCTTTTATTTTTATTTTTTTGTTTTGTGAGACAGGGTTTCTCTGTGTAACTTTTATCTTTCCTGGAATTAACTCTGTATACCAGGTTTACTTTGAAATCACAGAGATCTGCTTGCCTCTGTCTCCTGAGTGCTGGCATTAAAAGTGTGTGCCACCACACTCAGCTACTCTCTTATCTTTTTAAAACCATTTTATTCTTTTTCTCTCCCAAGCCTATGCATATTTTGAAACACACTGTAAACCTTTGGCAGTTTTCCATAATCTGAATCTGTCTTTACCGTAAATCTTTATCTTTTTCTGTCCATGAGTCTTTACCTGGTAAACAATGGCATTGCTAAAATGAAAGCCACAGTTGTATTAGCCGCGGTCTCTCCAAGATGGTGGCTGGTACTTTTACCGCCAGAACTGAGAGCTGTGTTTACTGCCTTGGTCTACACTGCCATCCAGCAGTATGTTGCCAGATTGGAGATATGGTCACTGCCATTGCCAGCTCTCCTACACACCAGTCAGTTGTTACAGTTGTTAACAGAGCTCTTTAAAAGCCTTGTGTTTTTTTGCCGCTATGCTGAGTTAGGAAACCTCTGTTAAAGGAGCTGTCCAATTGAAAAAAAATGCTGCTACCAAGAAGCCATGCTTGTCTCTGTTGTTTTGTTTCTAAAGCCCTTTCTTAAGCTTTTCTTAAGTTTTATGTGGAAGTTCTTATTAGCCACATTGGAGGTACCATTATGTTAGAGTATGTTTTTTTAAGAGTAGATTTTTTTTTCCCTGCTGGTCTGGTCCCAAGCCATGCCAGACAAATAACACACTGAGACATTGTGTTTAATATAATTGCTGTTAGCCTGTTACTAGAATTTCTTATTGATTAGCTCTGTCTTAACTATTAACCCATTTCTATTAATCTGAGCATTTCCACGTGGTCTTATCTTACTGGAGAGAGACCCCAGCATTCTTCTCTCTCAATCCTCCACTTGGACTTTCCTCCCTACTAATTCCTCTCTCCTCCTTGTCTCCTAGTCCCACCTATCTTTCTTTCCTATTGGCCAACAATGCTTTATTCATTAACTAATATGAAAATCATATTTACAGAATGACATCTTCCATCAAGGCTTTACTTCTATTACTTAATATTTATTTTATTACTATTTACATTTAGATCTGTGTGTCTATGGAGTGCAGGCCACAGCTGTGCAGGTGTTTAGTAGACTGATTTGAGTGATCTGGAGTGGGAATTACAGATTGTTGTGAGCTGCCCTATGTGGAAACTGGAAGTCAGACTCAGGTCCTCTGAAAAATGGTGCCACTGACACTCAGGGTAAATCTTCCCAACTCAATGAACCCAATGTACCCACCTAGACATGCTCAGAGGTATGCCTCCTAGGAAATTCTACAGAGACAGTAATGAAGTACACACTTGTAATCACTGAACCATCTCTTCATCTTCCAGACTTCACTTTTAAAGACCTAAAATATGAAAGCCAAAACACAGATGAAAGCTGACCAATGAAGAAGCCTTGTAACATGTTGTGACATCAAGGATATTTCCTTTTAAAGTGTCTACCAATCATCAAGACCACAGATCAGCCTCAGTAGAGGGTACTGCTATCTGTCACTCATCATTCTGTGGATGTGCATGCCTGTGGAGAAACAGTCATTTCTAAGACCAAGTAGACACTGTGGATCACATTATGGAGACTGAAGATTTAGTAGACTTAATCATTTTATTATAATGTTAAGGTTTACAAATTTGTGGCCTATAGGTTTCCAGACATAAGTCCTCCAAAGATTACCTTTAAAATAACTGAAATCCTTTACAAGGGAATATATGTCCCTGTGTTAAGACTTTAGGACACAGAAATAATTCCAAATTTATGGTGTCTTTTCATCAACTTTCATTAATTCCTATGACTACATTTAGATGCCCCCTATCTCAGATTAGATGCTGTCTACACTACTCCCATCTCCCCTTTTCTTCTGTTACCCAATAAGATTTCCAAGGATGATTGCAACAAAGCATATCCCTACTCATAAGACTCAGAAATAAAGAAATTAAGAGAGTGACATCTTTGCCTCTCTTTGGAGTGTACTTGAGAATGTCAGTGGTGTGTCAGCATTTTATTCTGTTACATAAAATTAAAAGAAAACATCTATTATAATGTTTAAACTACTATGTGTACTCTTGAATTTTTTTTCAAATCCTTTTATTTACCATCACAACAGTTCTATATGAGGGAGGAGGTTATTGAGCTACCGATGATTACCCACAGAGATAATTAATAGTCAAACCATGCCTAAAATATGTTAGCTCCAAAGTGCATGATGCAGTCATTAGCTTTCACCAGTTGTTAAAATCTCATGACCTATATAGCTAATTTGTGTAGTATTTCTGGGTGGTTCCTGTGATATTTGGTAAATATAAGTAAGGCATGAGTCCTGGCTTGGAGGAGCTTAAAATTAAATAGGAAATATCAAACAGGAGCAAAATGTCTGCAATAAAAGAAGATTATGGAGCGCTCCATACAAGTGCTGCAGAACACACAAACACCATTGTAGTGACATTTTTATGGAACAAATTCAAGTTGGAACATCATGAAAATTATGCTGAACAGAATCACATTTCTATATGTATCCACTGCCAATGCACAAAACAGTATGAACCACTGCCATTTAATATAAATGCCTATTTTTGTCTGATGTATATCCTTATATTATAAAATGAAACATCTCATCAAACGGTCTTCTGAAGTGTTCCTCCCTTCAACTTTTTCTTCTTATAAGTCTGCCTCATTATACACCTTACATCTCTGGAAAATCCTAGAGAATGTGGTAAAAACGTAAGAGTTTGCCTGGGGCACAGCTGAAGCCCTATGTGCTACATGTATTCTTTTATCATTGTCTCCATGACTTAGGGTTTGTAGAGAGGAGGACTATGGATATTTTGGAAAGAATTTCAACATAAATGGAACCCTCGGGGGTGAAGATGTGGACTCACATGGATACAGAAGAGAGGTAAGGGTGCTCAAAAAAGATAGTATCAGATAAGGGCTAGGTGGGAGAAAAGTTCCCAACACATACACAGTGATGGATACTTGCATGGGTGTGTGGGCATAAAGTAACATAAGAAGTCAGTTAATTGAGAGCTGGCAATACAGATCAGTGAGCAATGGTGTTTGCTGCCAAGCCTGATAACCTGAGTTTGATACCATGTGGGAAGGCCAAGAATTGACTCCAACAAGCTGTCCTCTGACCTCCTTAAGTGCACCTTGTGGCGCTTCTTCCCCACAAGAGAGACTTTAAAAATGTAAGAGCAGCTTTTAAAATTCAAATAACAGGGTGTGAAAATTTGTGATGTTTTTAAAAATATTTAGGCAATGAAGAATTTTTAGATTTATGAATAAGGAACTTTCCAGGTATGATCTGCTCTGGGGAGACAGCAGGGATAGCAGTGCAGAAGGAAGCTGTGGCATTTAGGACAAAAGTCAGTCTGAATTACATGAGAATATATAGAAAGTCCAGTAAGTGATTTGCGTACCTGGTTTAGACATGGCGTTGCTACAAAGGAAAACATGCTGGAGCCTGGAAAGCCGAAAGCTGAGGGTGCCTCCTGAGAACTATTGGACATGGAAGAGATCCAGTTGTTGATGTAAGATCTGTAAGGTCTGTAACTTGGAAAGACAATTAACCATAAGGAGGTATTACTAATATCTAGTATAGGCCACATGTAACCCCAGCATGACTTAGCTGCGATCTCAAGTGATGCTTACTACAGATCTACTCTGAAGCAATTATTGCTGTCTCTACAAAACAGCCCAGGACACATACCTACAGGCATGTCTGGGTGAGTTTCCAGTTTAGTGTAGTTCAGATGGGAAGATCCACCCTGGCATGAATGTGCCATTTTATAGGTTGAGAACCTGAACTCAACAAAAAGGAGAAAATGGGTTAGTTGAGTATCGGCATAAAGTCTGATTCCTGACTGTACACGATGTGACCAGCCACCTCAAGCTCCTGTGGTCATGCTTTCCCCACTATGAAGGGCTTCACCTACAATGATAAGCCAAAATATACCCTTTTGCCTTTAAGCTGCCTTTTGCTCCTCTGATCAGATGTAAATAAGGAACCAAGGCTGGGAAGTCAGTGATGACAGTTCAGTGATGCAATTCATGGGGCTGGGAGAAAGGTCCAGGGGAAATTTGTAAATAGGCAAATCGGGTACCATGATTTTGTGATGGGTTGGGTGTGGCACCCAGGACCTCTGCAGTGCATCCCTGCAACTGCTGGGAGTCTTTCATCAGGACATTCTAGAGGCCTGAGAAGACTCTAAGGCAGTTAAATGAAGGGGAGCTTTAAGAAACTATGGCTTAAGACATATACTTAAGGAAGTTCAAAGTGAAAAGAAGAGAGATATTCCTACTTTAGAAACTTGGGGAAAGACTGCTTCTAGAGGACTTTGCTTTGAAGACCCAGGCAGTATCAGTTTAGGTACAGTTCCCATTTTCAGAAATCTATTTCTATCAACACACACACACACACACACACACACACTCACACACTCACACACACACACACTTATAGCTCAGGGACTCAGATCTGGCTTAGGCATCTTGATACTGACACTGTATAGGAAAAAAGGATGGCAAAACATAACAAATACATCTCTCCACTTATGTCCACTTGGATCAATGCCTGAAAACATTGTCATTGTCTTCCTTCCAAAGAATACAGAGCCTTCAGATCTGAATTTGTGAACATTCACTGTTGTTTTTTCTAACCACATTTCTGTTTATATCTTTCCCAGAGGAATATAAGTTCCATGAAAATGGCATCTCTTGCCATTTTTGTTGTATCTCTAGCATACACAGCACTAGTAGAGTATTTCATGATACATATGCATCAGGAGCTTGAGAGATGGTTCAACACACACAGTGCTTACCTTGCAAGCAAGAGTACTTGACTTCAGTCTTCAACATTCATGTAAAAATTCAGATGTGAATATATGTGACTGTAATTCCAGAAATAGGGAGGTAGAGGCAGGAGGATCAGTGGGGCTTGCTGGCCAGCTCCTGCAAATCAGCATGCTCAATTTAGTTTGATATTGGCTGTTGGTTTACTGTATATTGCTTTTTATTATGTTTAGGTATGTTCCTGTTATCCCTGATCTCTCCAAGACCTTTATCATGTAAGGGTGTTGAATTTTGCAAAAGGCTATTTTCAGCATCTAGGGAGATGATCATGCGGGTTTTCTTTTTCAGTTTGTTTATATGGTGGATCACATTGATAGATTTTCATATGTTGAACCATCCCTACAACCCAGGGATGAAGCCTACTTGGTTATGGTGGATGATTTCTCTAATGTGTTCTTGGATTCCATTTGCCAGTATTTTATTGAGTATTTTTGCATAAATGTTCATGAGGGATATTGGTCTGTAGTTCTTTCTTAGTTCTGTCTTTGTGGGGCTTGGGAACCTGGGTGATTGTGGTCCAATAAAAAGAGTTTGGTAATGACCCTCTGTTTCTATTGTGTGGAACAATTTGAGGAGTATTGGTATTAGCTCTTTTTTTGAATTTCTGGTAGAATTGTCTACTGAAGCCATCTGGACCTGGGCTTTTTTTGGTTGGGAGGCTTTTGATGACTGCTGCTATTTCATTAGGGGTCTATTCAATGGGAGGTCTATTTAAGTTGCTTATCTGTTCTTGATTTAATTTTGGTAAGTGATAGTTATCCAGAAATTTGTCCATTTCCTTTGAATTTTCAAATTTCGTGGAGTACAGGTTTTCAAAGTATGACCTGAAAGTTCTCTGGATTTCCTCATTGTCCGTTGTTATGTCCCTCTTTTCGATTCTGATTTTGTTAATTTCTGCTTTTTGGTTAGTTTGGACAAAGGTTTGTTTATTTTGTTGATTTTCACAAAAAACCAACTCTTTGTTACATTGATTTTTTTTTTTTTTGTATTGTTTTTCTGGTTTCTACTTTATTGATTTCAGCCCTCAAATTGATTGTTTCCTGGCGTCTACTCCTCTGGGGTGAGTTTGCTTCTTTTTGTTCTAAGGCATTCAGTTGTGTTAATTTTCTAATGTGACTATCCTCTGTTTTCTTCATATGGGCACTTAGTGCAATGAACTTTCCTCTTAGGCCATTATAGGTTTTAAGAGAAATCTGCCAGAGATCGACAAGGATGACCCCAACTAACAATCTAAGCAATACTGAAGAGGCTAATTTAAATGTCCTTTCTCTATAATGAGATTGATAACTTCCCTATATGCCATCCTAGAGCCTTCATCCAGTAGCTAACTAATAAAAGCAAAACAGACACCCATGGAAACCGCTGACATGAACAAGAGGGAGCTCATGGATTCCAGTCTGATTACTGGGAAACCATCATAGGACCAAGCCAGATCCACTGAATGTAGGTGTTTTTTTAGGAGGACTAGTCAGTCTATGAAGCCTCTGGAAGTGGATCATTATTTATTTCTAGTATACAAATGGACTTTGGCCGCCCATTCCACATAAAGGGATGCTCCCTCAGCCTAGACACATGGGGGAGGGCCTAGGCCTTGTTCCATATGATATTACAGACTTTGAAGACTCCGCATGGAAGGCCTCACCCTCACTGTGGAGCAGAAAGGATATAGGATGGGGTTTGACAATGGAGGTTGAGAGGGTGTAGGAACTGGACTGATATGTAAAACAAGCTTGTTTCAAATTTAAATTAAAAAAAATAAAAAAAAGAAAGGAAAAAGAAACATTTAAATACCATATCCTGTAGGTCTTTGAAGTGTTTCAAGATTACCTATCATTGCAAAGTACATCTCTATATATTTAGAGAACCTGAGTAACATAACTATAAATATGACAAACATTGGTGACTATTAACTTGTAATTCTTTTTTTTATTTTAATTTATTATTTTACATGTTGAGCCCACTTACTTCTCCCTCCCTTCCCCCTCCCTTTTACCCTGTCTGCCCTCTCACATGCACCCTAACTACCTTCCCCTCCCATTCCCCCACCCCAATTCTATATGTAGGGGAATACCATCCAGTTGGGGTCATGTAGATCTGACAGGTCACGTGAAGTAGGGACTAGGGCTTCTCTCCTGTCTCTAGGTTAAGGCAGTTATCCCTCCATGGGAGATGTGTTCGCAAGGTCATTTTGTGCACCAGGGATACATCCTGGCTCCACTGTCTGAGGTCCCTTAGAATGCTCAGTCCTTCTGGCTCATACCCATATTCAGGGGTGCCTGAGTCAGTCCCATGCTGGCTTCCCAGCTATCAGTCTAGTGGCTGTTATCTCCTCCTTGTTCAAGTCAGCTGCCTCTATGTGTTTCTGCAGTCTGGTCTTGTCCTCTCCATCTGCATCTGGGTTCTAGTTAAACTCAGTGTTTATGTATGGGTGTTAGTACCTGTTTCCAACAGGTATTAGATGAGGGCTCCATGGATAAGTCGTTGATCTCACCATCCGGGAAGGGCATTAATGGTAGCCTTTCCAAAGATGTTCAAATTGTTAGTTGGGAGCAGTCTTGTAGTTCTCTAGACCTTTCTTTGGGTTCAATTTTCTCTTCAAACCAATATTGGCTCCCTCTTTTATATTCTCTCTCTCTCTCTCTTTCTCTCTCTCTCTCTCTCTCTCTTTCTCTTTCTCTCTCCTGTCTTCTGCTCCTAACCAAACTCAATCTTCCTAGACACACATGTTTTCCTCTCCTCCCCCTCGCTTTATCCTACTTCTCTCTCCATATGCTGCCCCCCCCACTTCCCTTGTGCTCTGGGGGACATGTCCCTTCCCGGTTCTGTGAGGGACTTTATATGAATCTCTTAGAATACACCTTATATCCTAGTTCTTCTAGTGCTGTGAATTGTAGGCTGGTGATCCTTTGCTCTAGGTCTAAAATCCATATATGAGTGAGTACATACTATGTTCCTCTTTTTGTGACTGGGTTACCTCATTCAGGATGTTTTTTTCAAGTGCCATCCAGTTGCCTGAGAATTTCAAGATACCATTATTTTGTTTTGCAGAGTAGTATTCCATTGTGTAGATGTGCCACACCTTCATTATCCATTCTTCAATTGAGGGGCATCTAGGTTGCTTCCAGGTACTTGCTATTACAAATAGTGCTGCTATGAATATAGTTGAACAGATGTCTTTGTTGCATGGATGTGCATCATTTGGGTATATGCCTAAGAGGGGGATTGCCGGGCCCTGTGGTAAACTAATTCCCATTTTCCTGAGGAACTGCCATACTGATCTCCAAAATGGCTGTATGAGTTTGCACTCCCACCAGCAGTGGAGGAGTGTTCCCCTTTCTCCACATCCTCTCCAGCATGAGTCATCATTGGTGTTTCTAATTTTAGCCATTCTGGCAGGAGTAAGATGATATCTCAAAGTTGTTTTGATTTGCATTTCCCTGATAGCTAAGGATGTTGAGCACTTTCTTAAGTGTCTTTCAGCCTTTTTGATTTCCTCCATTGAGAATTCTTTCTTCAGTTCTGTACCCCATTTTTTAACAGGGTTATTTGGTGTTTTGTTGACTAGTTTCTTGAGTTCTTTCTATATTTTGGAGATCAGCCCTTTGTCGGATATAGGATTTGTGAAAATCTTATCCCAGTCTGTGGGATGCCATTTGGTCTTGTCGACTGTGTCCTTTGCCTTACAGAAGCTTCTAAGTTTGAAGAGGTCCCATTTATTAATTGTTGCTCTCATTATCTATGCCCTGTAGTTATGTTCAGGAAGTGGTCTCCTATACCAATTTGTTCAAGGGTACCTCCTACTTTCTCTTCAAAGAGGTTCAATGTGGCTGGATTTTTATTTTGAGGTCTTTGATCCATTTGTTTTTTTAGTTTTGTGTGTGGTGCCAGACATGGGTCTATCTGCAGTCTTCTACACACCCTCATCCAATTGTGCCAGCACCATTTGTTGAAGAGGCTGTCCTTGCCCCATTGTATACTTTTGCCTGTTTTGTCAAAAATCAGGTGTTCATAGGAGTGTGGGTTAATGTTAGGATTTTCAATTCGATTCCATTGGTCTACCTGTCTATTTTTGTGCCAATACCAGGCTGTTTTCAGAGCTATAGCTCTGTAGTAGAGCTTAAAGTCAGGAATGCTGATGCCTCCTGAAGTTCTTTTATTGTATAGGGTTGTTTTGGCTCTCCTGGGTCTTTTGTTTTTCCACATAAAGTTGATTATTATCCTTTCAATGTCAGTGAACAATTGTGGTGGGATTTTAATGGGGATTGCATTGAATCTGTAGATTGCTTTTGGTAAGATTGCCATTTTTACTACGTTTATCTTATCTATCCAAGAGCATGGGAGATCTTTCCATTTTCTGGTACCTTCTTTAATTTCTTTCTTTAGAGCCACAAAGTTCTTATTATATAGGTCTTTTACTTGTTTGGTAAGCGTTACACCAAGATACTTTATGTTGCTTCTGGCTATTGTAAAGGGTGATGTTTCTCTGATTTCTTTCTCTGTCTCTTTGTTGTCTGAAAAAAGTAGGGCTACTGATTTTTTTGAGTTTATCTTGTATCCTGCTAGTTTGCTGTAGGAGTTCCCTGGTAGAGTTTATTGGGTCGCTTATGTAAACTATCATATCATCTGCAAATAGAGAAAGTTTGACTTCTTCCTTTCCAATTTGGATCCCCTCAATCTCCTTTTGTTGTCTTATAGCTAGAACTTCCAGTACGATATTGAAGAAATATGGAGAGAGAGGGCAGCCTTGTCTTATTCCTGGTTTTAGAGGCTTGCATTAAGCTTCTCTCCATTCAGTTTGATGTTGGCAGTTAGGTTGCTGTATATTGCTCTTATTATGTTTAGGTATGTTCCTGTTATCCCTGACCTCTCCAAGACCTTTATCATGAAAGGGTGTTGAATCTTGTTGAAGGCTTTTTCAGCATCTAGGCAAATAATCATATGGTTTTTCTTTTTCAGTTTGTTTATATGGTGGATCATGTTGATAGATTTTCGTATGTTAAACCATCTCTGCATTCCAGGGATGAAGTCTAATTGGTCATGGTGGATGATTTCTCTGATGTATTCTTGAATTCGGTTTGCCAGTATTTTATTGAGTATTTTTGTATCGATGTTCATCAGGGATATTGGTCTGTAGTTTTCTTTCTTAGTTGGGTCTTTGTGAGACTTGGGTACCAAGGTTATTGTGGCCTCATAAAAAGAGTTTGACAATGAACCTCCTGTTTCTATTTTGTGGGACAGTTTGAGGAATATTGGTATTAGTTCTTCCTTGAATGTCTGGTAGAATTCTGCACTGAATCCATCTGGTCCTGGGCTTTTTTTGGTTGGAAGGCTTTCGATGACTGCTTCTATTTCATTATGGGTTATAGGTCTATTTAAGTTGTTTGTCTGTTCTTGATTTAATTTTGGTAAGTGATAATTATCCAGAAATTTGTTCATTTCCTTTGAATTTTCAATTTTTGTGGAATACAGATTTTCAAAGTATGACCTGAAAATTGTCTGCATTTCCTCTGTGTCTGTTGTTATGTACCCCTTTTCATTTCTGATTTTGTTAATTTGCCTGTTCTCTCTGTGCTTTTTCGTTAGTTTGGATAAAGGTTTTTTCTATCTTGTTGATTTGTTGCATTGATTTTTTTTTGTATTGTTTTCCTGGTTTCTATTTTGTTGATATCAGACCTCAAGTTGATTTTTTTCCTGGCATCTACTCCTACAGGGTGAGTTTGCTTCTCTCTGTTCTAAGGCTTTCAGTTGAGCTGTTAATTCTCTTATGTGACTATCCTCTGTTTTCTTCATATGGGCACTTCGTGCAATGAACTTTCCTTGTAGCACTGCTTTCAAGGTGTCCCATAAGTTCGGGTATGTTGTGTCCTCATTCTCGTTGAATATTAGAAAATCCTTAATTTCTTTCTTTATTTCTTCTTTGATCCAGGAGTGGTGCAATTGCACATTGTTCATTTTCCATGAATTTGCAGGTTTTCTGCTACTAGTGTTGTTGTTGAATTCCAATTTTAAAGCATCATGGTCTGATAAGGTACAGGGGACTATTCCTATTCTCTTGTATCTGTTGAGGTTTATTATGCCACCTAGTATGTGGTTGATTTTAGAGAAGGTTCCATGTGGAACAGAGAAGAAAAAGGCTGGGCTGATACTTGGGATGTTTCTGCACCAATAGTCGGATCTCACTGGGCTTAACTTGTAATTCTTAATAACCTTTATAGCTTAAAGACTAAAGTTTTACATTATTCAAACAATCTGCAAAAGTGTGTACAACATAGGGACAATGCTCTCAAAATTGTAACAACATATATACGTATCTTAATCAGAGGTAGAAATGTATAGTCCAATATGACAAAAAAAAAAAATCTTTAATCTGTGTCAGTATACAAAATATCTTAAACAGGGGTAGAAACATATATATATATATGTGTGTGTGTGTGTGTGTGTGTGTGTGTGTGTGTGTGTGAGATAAAAATAAATAAAAATGTTTTGAACAGAAATAGGAACATAAACAATAGGGCAAATATAAATTTGTATTTCTATCTATATACAAATTATCTTCGGAATACAAAAATAATTTTACATATGTATCAGTATACAAGAATCAATGCCAACGTTAATTGTCTACAACTAATAGTTGCTAAATAATTTACAAGTATATACACTACTCTATCTTAATATCCTATCCTATCAGTTACCCTTTCTTTCTATAGCAAAGTGATTCATGAGTCTAAGTATTATTATTCTGCCCCCAACTCTATAATAACTTAACCAACCCAGAGAAAAGCTAAAACCATCCATTCCATTTGTTGGGAGATGATGTGTCATTTTCTTAGAATTACTTCTAGCTATCTTGTAGGCAATGGTATCTCTATGGGATCCTGTAAAAAACTGCAACAATAATTAAGTCTCAAAAGAACTAGCTGTAACATTTGTAGCTAGTCTCTGATGTTCTTTTCTGAAGTTCTGGCTAAAGTATTTGATGAAGGTTGACCCTCTCAGGTAGCCAATTTAGAATTGTCTTGAGCAGTTTGTACTCCAAAGCCAGTCTTTAAGTGGTGTTTATCAGTTTGATGGCATCATTATGAACCAGGCAGAATAATTGTTGCAGGGCCAGGTAGCTTTCCTAGAGACTGCAGAAGTTTTAGCTAGAGCATTAAAACAACTGAAAGAATTCAAAGGATACAAATTGGAAAGAAAAAAGTCAAAGTATACAAAGTATTGTTATTTGTAGATGATATGACAGTCCTTAGTTAGGCATTTCCATTGCTGTGAAAAAACACCATGAGTATGGCAGCTCTAACAAAGAAACATTTACTGAGATGATGTCTTACAGTTTCAGAGGTTCAGTACATTATCATTATGACAAGGAAAAACTGCAGCCTGCAGGCAGACATGATGCTGGCTATATCTACCCAGAAGGCAGAAGGAAGTCGATTGTTACACTGAGTGAATCTTGATAAAAAGACCTCAAAGTCCATCCTCACAGTGTCACATATTCTCCAACAAGGCCACACCTTTTTATAGTGCCACCCTTTTTGGGGGCTGTTTTCTTTTAAACCACCACAGATAATAAACATGAGTGATCCCAAAACTTCTTCCAGGGAACTCCAATAGCTGATGAACACTTTCCACGAAGTGAGGGATACAAGATTAACAAAAAAAAAAAAAAAACAAAAAACAAAAATCAGTAGCCCTCTTAGATAAAAATAAAAAAGGGACTAAAAAAGAAATCAGGGCAACAACACCTTTCAAAATAGCCTAAAGTAATATAAAATACCTTAGGATAACTCTAACCAAGCAAGTGAAAAACTTTGATAAAAACTTCAAGTCTCTGGAGAAACAAATTGAAATAGATTTCAGAAGATGGAAATATCTCCCATGCTCATAGATCAGTAGGATTAACATAGCAAAGATATCCATTCTACCAAAGGCAATCTACAGATTTAATGTAACCCCCATCAAAATACCAACACAATTCTTTACAGACCTTCAAAGGGCAATTCTCAATTTCATATGGAAAAATAAAAAGCCCAGGACAGCTAAAACAATCATGTACAATGAAAGAACCACTAGAGGTATTATCATCCCCAAATTCAAGATGTGCTATAGTGCTCTAGTAATAAAAACCCACATGGTATTGGCATAAAAATGTAGATAAATGGAATAGAATTAAAAACTGAGTTATAAATCCAAACACATATGAACACCTTATTTTTTTTTTAAATAAAAGATACACGCTGGGAAAAAAAGACACTGTCTTCAACAAATGGTACTGGACAAACTGTATATCTGCATATAGAAGAATACAAATAAATACATATTAATCATCATGCATAAAACTCGGGTCCAAATGGATTAAAGACCTTAACATAAAACTAGATGAACTGAACTTGACAGAAGAGAAAATGAATAACAACTTTGTACTCATTGGCACAAGAGAAAACTTTCTGAACATAACACCAATAGTGTAGACACTAAACAACAATCAATAAAGGAGACCCAGTGGAAACTGAAAAGCTTCTGTAACACAAAGAACACTGTCAATCCAACAATCCTCAGCCTACAGAATGGGAAAAGATTTCTACCAACTCTACAACTGATAGAAGACTAATATCCAAAACTTATAAAAACTTATAAGAACACAAGAAACTAGATATCAAAACCATATAATCTGATTAAAAATGGGGAACAGTTCTAAGCAGAGAATTCTCAGTAGAGGAATCTCAAGTTGCTAAGAAACATTTAAAGAATTGTTCACATCCTAAGCCCTCAGGAAATGCAAATCTTTTGCATTTACACCTATCAGAATGGCTAAGATCAATAACATAAGGGACAGGGGAGGCTTCCAGTAGAGGTACTGGGTTGCATTCAATTGAGTTGTTAGCCAAAGGGGCCCCATGGAAATCTCCAAACAACCCAGCATGGTGTTGAGACAAAGGGTTGCTCTCTGCAAACTGACAACACAGCCTCACTCCTGAGGACAGCATTTACCCAACTCATGGAACATGGAGAAGTCGAGCTGATGCCTAAATAGATACTTCACCCACACACTCTAGTCTGTTTAGCAAAAAAAAAAAAAAAAAAAAAAAAAAAATACTCTGCAGGCTACCTAAAGAGAAATATGGGCACCAAACCAAATATAACATAATTGACTTACAATCTGTCATGTCTGCAAAATATGCTAGGGCAATTGTGGCATAGAACTTGCTGGAGTAGTCAAACAATGTCTGATTTGATTTAAGGCCCACTCTATAGGAAGGAAGCCATATCCAACGCTTCTTGAATAACCAAGCACTAGAGACTATTGGTTAAAAAAAATCAATAAAATGATTCCTAATGATATTCTGCTACATCATAGATTAATGCTTTATCTAGTCATTACTCCAGCAGTAGATGGGAACAGATGCAGAGACCCACAGACAGATATGATATGGATAGAGAACCTAAATTGGAGGTCTTTATCAAATGTATCCCATCGTAGTTGACAGAATCCTTCAGGAGAGGAGGCAGAAGATTGTATGCATCACAGTGGATGGAGTATACCAGAACAAGGCACTCTGAATCAACTAAACAAGCCCTATATGAGCTCTCAGAAACTGAAGCAGCAAAGGCCTATGTGAGTCCACATCAGGCCCTCTGCATATATATTGTAGTTGTTAGCTTAGTATTTTTATGGGACCTCTATCTATAAGAACAAGTGGGTCTCTTATTCTTTTGCCTTCTCTTGGGACTCATTTCCTCCTATTAGCTTGCTATGTCCAATTTTGATACAAACGTTTTTCCTTCATTTTACATCTTATTTTGTTGTGTTTGGTAGTTATGTCTTAGAGGCCTGTTCTTTTCTAATGAGAGACAGAAAGGGAGGTGGTCTGGGAGGGAAAGATGATTGGGAAAAACTGGGATGAGTAGAGGGAGGGGAGATTATAAGCAGGATATGAGAAAAAGAAAAGAATCTGCTTTTAATTTAAAAACAGTGATACCACTAAACAAAATAAATAACTAAAATTTATTAAGTGTTGCATGTCTGTTAGAGACACTTCCAGGAGTTTCAGGGAGACTGAGTGAGTGTTCTACATCTGACAGCTATTAAGAACATGTAACAGAATTGAAACTCAGGATTTCTGATTCTAAATCTAGATCTCTTTGACTGTATATCTCTCTCTTTTTTTCTCTCTCTCTGGTGATATAGTGAATATACACCCTCTCTCTCTCTCTCTCTCTCTCTCTCTCTCTCTCTCTCTCTCTCTCTCTCTCTGGGGGGACCTCTCTGGGTGACTGCACTTGTATTGCAAAGGTGTACATTTCATTCCAACAGAGATCACAGAGAAGCATACCTCATCCCAGAGCAAAGCCCTTGTGATGCTTGTCCTCGCTGGTGAGCTGGAGCCCTCATTTATCCCTCACACTGATTTTGAGGTGTACACTTCAAAGCCCTCTGCAGCTTTACTGGACTCACTTCTTTGCATCTGGCTAGGGAGGGGAAAGAGCTGAGAAGGGCTAAAAAGGCGATGCTGTGCTTGCTCGAGTCTTTAACATGTTCTCAAAGCTAGCTGCTCTGTCCTCCTTTCCCTCTGGCTTCCTTGTTTGCTTGACACAGTGATTGCTTTTTTCCCCCGACACTGCATGAGGCACCAGGAATAAAGGGGCTTAGAAAAGAAGGTAGAATCTGTACATGTTCTTTACATCGGAAGGGAGCCAGTTAGAATGAGAAAACAGTGGCCTTCCTCGGCCATCCCCACAGAGACTTTGCCTAGGCCTGGCTTACAGCAGCCTTTGTCCTTGTTCCCTCCCAGTGTCCCTCCTTCATCCTGCTTGCTGTGAACAAGCCTTCTTCTTGGCTGTCTAGAAACAGACCCAATCAAATCTCATTTGCAGACTTGCAAAGGTAGATTCTGAAAACCTCAGACCTGCTTTATTTGTGTGAAGGCTGTGATGTTTGTCTGCCAGAAAAGAGAATGTGGAGCCGACACATTGTTCTAGGGAGTCACAGGTGAACTCCAGGTTTAGTGTGGAGTCTATAGGCCAGTTGATGAAGCACACTATATATATATATATATATATATATATATATATATATATATATATGTACATATACATATATATGTATATGTATATATATATATCAAAGTTTGGCATCTCCTTTTTTTCCCTTCGGATGTGCAACAGGACGTCATGTTGAAAATAAAATGATAAAACCTTTTATTTTTCACAGACTACTCTCCTTCCCTTTCCTGCCCTCCACTCCATGAAAGCATATGCCCTCAAGCAGACAATTAGGTGTGTTAGGTGTGGCCATGCCCGAGGAAGGTTTTGACAGGTAACCAGCCTGGGAATTTCAGTGGTTCCAAATGCCCAAGCCATGAAGCAAATTATACTGGTATTTGGGAAGCATAAGCATCATTTCCCTCATGAACCAGGATTGGTGGGTGGGCAAACTATCTCAAAATAAAAAATGAAAAGTTCAGCAGACACCATGGGGCAGTGCTGATTGAACACCCAAAGGCTGCCTAGAAGTTGAGTTACTGTATGGAGACCATTTGATAGGCAAGAAACCTCTGCAGAAAGATCCGTTCAGCCTTGTTCCCATTGCAGGCCACTGTTGCCTTTTAGCCTTCTCAGGGATAGACAGTGGAAATCTCCTCTTGCCAATCACTAGCATCTCTCCCAGTCCATATCCTACCAGCTCTCTGCAATATAAAACTTGGCTCTGTCCTTTGCCATGAACACCTTGTTAGAAACCCTTAGCATGCAATGCTGTGACACCTGAGAGTCCCAAATAAGGTTAATTGTTTGACTTAAATAAAAGAGAGTAAGTCTGCTGAAAAAAAATATAAATCTCACATTAATGATTTGGTCTGTTGCCTTGAAATCAATGATTTGGGGACAGTAAGTGAAGACATTCAGTCTTAAACTTGATAACAAGTTTCCACTTCTTTGCCAAGTATCTGTTACTGAAGAAAACATTGCCTGGACACATGGTTTTCTTCCTGAGCTTCCAGTGGCAACATGCATTCTACTAGGATGTGTGGCTTTTAGTCAGGGCTCTGACTGTGGGTCACAGCCTACGATCAGATTTCTTTCTGAGTTAGCTCCAGGCACAGTAATAGTTACTATTTTTTAAATAAGCAAAAGACAATACATATATTTGTGAGTGTTTAGTTTCTTCTGTGTAATATGAAAATGTGTCAACATTAAGTCACTTCATCCCATGAAGGTCCCTTGGGACCTTACAGCCCTCCTGGGCCCTGCTGCTTCCCTGAGTCCTCACTGCATATTGTCAATTGAGGTGAGGCTAGAAGCCAACTACCATTGGGATCATGCTCCTTTATGCTCTGCACTCCTGCCTAGTTCATCTGTTTCATGTTCCCTTCAAACTCCTAAGAGCCATTCTCCCCACCATCATCTTCCCACCCCAGCGAATGGTGCTTTCATGATTTGGCCAGTGCAAGAGCACGGGGATAAGTGAGCTGGTCCATCTCCCCATCAGGGAAATATCTGTGGTCATTTGCTTGTGGAAATAATACCTTGATAATACATCTCTTTATATTTTTCTTCACTGAAATCTATAAATTGCTCATCTTATGTCTCAGAAATGGAGCTGGGAGTGCAGAGGCAGGACTCCATATTCCTCTAATCCTCACTTTCTGCTTATGTGAATCCCCAGAAGCTCTTATATCATGCTGCATTGCTCACAAAGAGTTCAACTTTGGGCTCCTGTATAGGTTCTGAATACTCCTCCCTCTGGCTGAACCCCTTTAGAGTTTTTATTCCTTATACCGCTATTTTGTCCTGTCTGACTTGTAACTATGTGGCTGAGTGCAGATTGAACAACTCTGGAGAACAGAAATTTGTCAACGGCTGTCTACCCAAGGAAATGAGTGCTCCATGGCTTGGCGTTTTGCCAAATGTGTTTGATAATTAATTGTGTGACTTTAGACAAGTAATTTGCTCTGCGAGTGCTTCGGTTTCCTTTTATAAAATAAGACTCGACCCAGCATGACCTCTACTTACTCATTCAAGTGATTCATTCATGTAATAAGTATTGAGTACCTGGTATGTCGCAGACACTGCCCTAGGAACTGAGTATAGAATGACAAAAAAGACTGGGCATTTTAAAGTCTGGAAGAAAAGCCTTATGTGTTTGTATCCACTTTTATTTTTATTATCTATTACACTTAGTTGCAGTCATGTGTATTTTGATCACTAATGAATTGTATATACAACAGTGTTCCCATACGATAACAATGGAGCCAAAACATTTCTGTCTCCTATAGACATCTCTGTAGTCATCACACCATATCAGCAGTAGGTAGTGTGTGTTCATGGTATTGCTGGAGTAGACATGTCTTCTGGACTACTAGGGCAATGGAAATTCAGCAAGTCATTACGCATGATGCATAGTTCTTAAAGTAATAATAATAGCTGTATTTCTGGCTTCTGAATTTACTATGATATGACTTTTACCTTTATTTTACCTTTTACCTTTATTTTAACTTGTATTCCTTATTATTTTACTGTAAAACAGAATATCTTACACTGTCAGCAGCCATATCTGTCTAGTATTTTCATCATCTCCTGATTTCATCAAGAAGTGACAGCAAGTGAGTTATCTGTAACATTTGGTGTGCAGAAAGTCACTCTTGGTTGTTAAAACAATGGCAGTTTTCCTAGTAGTTCAGAACTTGTTCTGCTCACTAAGTAGGCCGTAAAAATAAAGTAGCCATACACATAGAAAAACAAGTCATATACACATTATTTAGAAAGCCACATGATAAGATCAGTGTGTGACAAGTGCCAGAATATGAACAATCATTGCACGAGAACACTTCTAAGATTCAGAGAAGGCTTCAGAACAGTGCTATCTTGTGAGGGTCTTGAAGGACAAACAGAATCCCTATGGGATGTCTAACTAAGAGAGCAGTGTAGTGGGTCTCAATCTTTTTAATGGTGTTTGATTTGTAACTATGTGGCTGAGTGCAGATTGAGCAACTCTCAAGAACAATCATTTGTCTGAGGTTATCTACCCAAGGAAATGAGTGCTCTATGGCTTTGCACGTGTCAAATGTGTTTGACAATTTATTCATTAAATACTTGAATATAATTCCTCATCTGTGATGACCCCATTAAAAATTATTTTGTTTCCACTTCATAACTGTAATTTTGCTACTGTTATGAATCATGATGTATATATTTGGTATACAACCCCCCTGGGGGCCCAGACCCACAGGTTGAGGAACCCTGGAATAGAATCCTCAGAGGCACAGAAGTGAAGATGTACAGTCATGGAGATGGCCAAAGTGGAGCAAGTATGTGAGAAAAGAGGCTGATGGCCTTTAAAAACAGGAGCCATAGACATTCACCTGCATGTACCTTCGAAGTGCTGGAAATGATATTTTAGAAAAACCATTCCCTCAATGCTTTTATGATACTAAGTACAGGCTTATACACAAAGTACTACATATTTTGATGTTTTTCTATTAATAACTCAAGACAAGATTCCATCCTGTGGCTCATTTCAAATTCAAAAGTTTCCAACAGTTAATCTAACAGGTGAGGCACTGACCGGAAACGGTGCATGCACAAATTATAGTTGAGCAATGATGCTGTAAATGTTGAATGAAATTGGGAAAAAAAAAAAAAAAAACTATTCACCAGACATAGAGATGTGCCTGCCTGATCCAGTTTAGGGACTAAATCCCAGAAAATCATGCATGGAAGGCAGTAATAATCTCAATCCAATGACATCAACCACTAGCCACTGGAGGTAACTACACTGTGGGGAATCATTGTGTGTGTTATCAATGCTCTCTCCTTTTCCTGATTGACATCAGAGCAGAATTCTTAACATTGAGGTCCTTAATGTGAGTGATAGAGACATCAGATGGTCCCTGATGCCCACCTTATATCCACCAGAACTGACTACCTGGAATCTTGCATCTCATGTATTGATTTTGTCACTACTAAAGCTGCCTGATGGGATCCAGTTGCCTTGCCCTCCACCTTTTAGTTACTAAGTCTACTTAGCCTGAAACTGCTCCCAGTCTGCTCCCTCTGCTGGCCAGATGTTACTTCACCACTGCAAGAAGATGCTTTTCCAAAGTCCCCTTTATCATGGCGATCATAATCTTTCCTTTAATTCTCGGCAACGCACGGTTGGAATCTAAACATAATTCATTTAATTCCAACGTCTCTTCCTCCAGAAGATAATAATAATTTAAAAATATTGCAGATGAAATTAGGGCTGCCACTGGATCCTTGGCCTTGGTATCAATTAATAAAGCTTGAAATGAGCTGTGATTAATTGTAAGTCCAGGAGCACAGCACAGTGTGATGAATATGTTCAGATTTCAGGGAGAAAAACTTTCCATTGGTTGCTTGAGGCAGGAGCCTTCACAATAATAACCAGTTTTGTTTCACAAATGTGTCTTTGCTGTACAAATTGCAGAGTACATCAGGCCTGGAGTGAAGTCTGCTGATGACAGAGCAGGAGCAGGGGTCTTGTAGCACAGCCAGAGCTTTGAAGCTGTCTCCCCATCCCTCTTTCTCATTCCTCCTTCCTTCTTTCCCTCTCTCCCTTCTTCCTGTCTTATATATGGGTAAGAGCAGGGAACTTAATATGTGATGGAAGATTTTGAAAGAAAAGATCATACACTGATGAATTACAATTACAAAGAAATTTATCTATGAGATATTTTGTTCCTTTACTTTCAGAAATATTATAGACGAAGTTGTTTGACAGCACTCAGAGGGGGGAATAGATTATAAAACTCTGGCGATGGGGGTGGTAGACTGCAGTCCTTATTTGTTCTACTGTCATGGTTTACAGTATGAACCCAAGTTATGTGCTGATTAAACAGTGCAGGTCAGCATTAGAGGAAATTCCTGGAATGGAATTCCGACCTAACCTGTGAGTGACAGGGAAGATAGACTTGAACTTAGAGCTTTTTGTGGGAGTCCTGGCTTCACTTGAGGTTAACAACAGCATCTACTCCTTGATTTTCACCAGGCTCCATGATCGAGACACTGCTTTGCTGTAAGGCTCACCAGTTGTCTTTTTAAATTTGGTTTTTATTTTGCTATTATTTGTTTTTAAAATAAGAAGGCCCACGGCTCAGTTTTTAACTTGCGGGGGAACCCTGTAATCATGCCTCCAGTCCCATCAGTTGGTGTGAAATCTCTAACAGATTTCCCAGACTCTCAGAGCCTGTTTGCTTAACCTGAGAGTAAATGGTTATGGCACCTATATTAGATAAGATAAAAATTAGGCAGAGGTAGTGGGGAAGGAGCTTATTAACAATAAAATGTTATAAAAATATAGGGAAAGCCTTGCATAATATCTTCCATGTATTCTCCAGGGAAGTCTATGGGGCTGTTGTATTCTTTTGTTCAATGTGCTGTCAACCCAGAGTTAAATCTATGCTGTGTTATTCACACAGCTACACCCCAAATTTGAGGCTTCTTTCTCTTCTAAGAAACAAAACCCTCGAGAAGGAAGGAGTAAGAGGAGATAGTGATGGTCAGAGGGAAGTGTGAGACACAAGAAGTGATTATACTTTGAGGCAAGGACTCCGGCACAAGGCCACATTTGCAGTGATTTAAGGGCAGCATTTAATAGCAGTTTTTCTGGTAGGTGTTCATCCATGAAGGTCAGAAAAGCAAAACCTCTGCCTATGGCTTTTATTTATCCAAGCGTGTTTGGAGTTAGAGGGTAGCTTTTGACAGTAAAGGATGGGGGTGAATATGCTGCCATGAATAGTTTTCATCGCTTCTTTTTTGTCCTGTTCCTACCTCCCTGGGTTCTCACAGAACAGAGGGAGGATGAGATGCTAAGAGTGTTTGATATGTGGCTCCAGAGGACAATAATGGTGCTAGGGATTAAGGGCCTGCTTCTTGGACCCTGTGGTGTCTCAGCACAGGCATGGGTACAGGAACAGGTGTGGGTGTAAACTCCACAAGACTGTCTTGGAAGGACTGAGCAGTGCTTTTATTTGTTAAAACTCTTAGTACTAGCAGGTCAGAGAGCGTGGAGACTTCACCAAGCATCGTTAATACCTTAATAAGGAAACTGTCACCATCAATACCAGCTATGCACCTTAGACTGGTGGGGGAAAAAGAAAAAAAGAGAACCTATTACAAGGTTTGTTGAAAAGTACGTGCTGCTTGAAATCATTTGTGAAACCCACTAGGAATTCAGCATTAGCCACATACATTCCCAGGCACCATTGTACTTGCCCTTATTATGTAGAAAATTTAGTTTGCTTCAGGTTTTGATCATACTGCTTGGATTACAGATTCCCAACTTCTGATTATTTATAGGGTTTGGTTCTCTCTTTGGGAATCTTTTTGGAAGACCAGGAGAGAGTAGCTCAGATACAGCATGACATGTGCAAGGGTCTGAGTTCAATCTCCAGCACCCCCAAATGAAAACAAAATTTGCAAAGTGTGATTCAGGAATGTAAATCAGAGTGAGTATGGTAGAGAATTTAAAGAGTAGCATAAGAAGAGTCAGGGTCAGGAAGGCAGGAGGGGTGTGGTTAAGAGGAAAGAAAGTGGTTAGTTCATTCAAGATGAAGAAGAGTTCTTTTTCTTTTTCACTTTTAACATGGCTGTGTTCAGCCCGATTAACATTACAGAAGTGAGAAGATACCAGACAGGAAGAAAGAATTTTGCAGACACGGGCCACTGAGAGCCTGCCATCTGGCCCTGCACCTCCTGTGCCAGTCCCAAAATGAGAAGCCTGTCTGTCACCAGCCCATCATGTTTAGCATACCTTGCTTAGCATGGGGAGGGATGAAAGGGATCTGAATCCAAGGGGGACCTGCTCTTCCAAAATGCCAGGTGACAAACAGTCCTAGGAGGATGGCCACAGGGAAATGGGGATGAAGGCTAAATTATTCTGATTCATCTTCTCATGTTAATTGGGTCTCTTCACAGCCACAGGAGATTTTCAGGAGGAGAAATTCAGTTTATTTCTGTCCTTTAATATTGAGTCTAGTTTTTGATATCTTACTCTATATTCTTTTAAGTATCCTTAAAGGAATTCTCTGGAGACAGAATCAGTTTGTGGGACTGACTAGGCTGAGAGTCCTCCAGGTTCTGGGGAGAAAAGAACCCAATTTTTTTCTGATCTGAGGGGAAAAAAACTCTTGTGTTTTCTGCTTTTATGGGAAAGTGTTAGACATAAGAGTTCATCAGATTTATTTTCTTGTCTTGATCATCTTTCTGAATATCTCCTCTACAAAAAGACCCCTGTTTCTCAGAGCCTCCACAGATAATCTCAGTACAAGATTTATGGTAGGGAACTATCTGGTCTGCCCCTGCACTTGGACGAAAACCAAGTGACTGGAGCTAACTCTATTTTCCAGATTGAAGACATTATAGAGTCAGAAGCTCCTGGAGTAACTATTTCTTGAAAAGAAATGTCCTTGGCAGTTGGTTGCATGTCTCATGTCTTGGGTAAGTGTCTTGACAGAGCAGTCTGCTTCTTACTTAGCACAAACATACCATCTTAGTCATTTTACATTCTTGTCAAGGAAATAGAATCAGGTTTTAATGAAGGGCCAGGTTTGTCTTGAGGAAACATTTTGTATCCCTCTTCAATTTTCTTTTTGCCCCCTGCTACTATTTTTCCCCAATGTTTACATATAAGGGTCTCTTGTAGTTTTGATAATTAATTAGAGGTAGAGAAAAATACTAATAAGCAAATGATCCTTAACCTGATGATTCATAGGAGGTCGATGAGCAACCTTTACCACTCAAACATGGAAATATTAATTTTGGAAAGAAAGTGCCAGGCATTAAATTGATCCAGTATGACTCACTTAATTACCCAAAGCTGGCCAGTAGCTATAATTTGGTTGGTTCACTCCTGTTCCTTTCTCTGTGATGTTTCTCTTCTAAGGTACTATAGTATAGTGAATACTCCATTAGACTCCAAACTTCCAACTAGAAGCACCATGAGCACAGACCATTGGCAAACATTTTGTTTATTCCAGCAGCCTGCATCCCTGATAAACAGTGAGTGAAAGCTTTGTCTCTCTCACACACACACATTTGTCACAGAGCACTCAGTTCAGGCCAGAGATCTGTTAAGAGTATTGAGTCGATTCTGATCACTGCCTTATCTTATCACAGAATGAATACACAGACCCAGGGTTCTTCAAAGGCAAGTGTTTTATCTAGATCAGCTGTAGCAACAACCGTCCACTTGTGAGTGGGAAACCCTAGGTCAACCCTCAATCACCAAAAATACTTACATTGTGATTCATAACAGTAGCAAAAATGTATTGTTATGAAGTAGTAATGAAAATAATTTTATGGTTGGGGGTGCCCACAACAAAAGGAACTGTATTAAAGAGTTGCAGCCTTAGGAGGGTTGAGAACCCCTAAACTATAATGACGACACTATCCAGAACTGCCACAGATGGAGATGACAGGGAAAGAGTTGGTGGATAGTTCTAGTTCTCACTGGTTCCCTGGAGAAGATACATACGACTCTTGAAACTTTATATTCTTTAAAAGTTATTTTTTATATCAGTAATGAATCATGATAATACTTCTCCACTAGGTCTTTGATAAACTAAAATGAAATCATACAGGCAACAAATATCTTACTTTTTGTTTCATAGTAAGCATTACCAAATGTTAATTGTATTCTTTGATGAGCAATAAAACCAAGTGGTGAACAAGATATAAAAAATGCATTTCATAGCAATAACTCCTAGAGAATAAATATCATTTCCTTTGTGAATTTTTGATAGTTTCCTGAGTACTTAAAGAAGTGATAATGTCAGTTATACATGCTTTTCAGGCCATTAGCTCTTTTTATTGGGGCAACTGAAATTACTTCATTATGAACCTACTATAGAAATTATCTGCATGTATAGATGGCATTACCACTTTCATCTAGATGGTAAAAACTCTGCATTTTCCACACTGCTTCATTTATGGGTTGATCAGAAGTGTTCAATAATTTTGGCTCATAAATTGTTTTTAATGAGTGATCTGCACCATTTTTGTTAGACGTTACAAATCATGGCCTCCATTACCCGTTCTCTTCATCAGCCTTCCCTCTACCCTCATGAGAGTTTCAGGGTTTGCTCACACAGAGAGGTTGCTCTTCTGTATGTCTGCAGTACTGGGTCTCTGGATCCACTGTTGTACATTTCTAAGGAACTGAGCTGGGAACTGGTGCCAAAGGAATGTCAATGTATCTGGGCATTTTCCCAACTTTTAAACACAACTGGATAAACAGGGGCTCTTCAGGGGATAAAATTGACTAGAGAACATTCAGCAAACTGCTTGGGAGTGGATGACTAAATGAGGCCTCAAGGATCCAACCCAGGCATTACAGAAAGAGAGCAAGAGCACAAAACCCAGTTTTTTCCTGGGTGTTGTCTGAGTCCCATTTTCAGATGACTTACCTAGAGGGCTTTTAACATACTGGTTTCTGGGTCCAGCTCTTGTTTTGCTGCATGAAGTTTCTGAATTAAAATAAAACACTTTCAAAAAGAAATTGTGAGGCAATGCATCATGCCATGTATTCCCATGTCAAAAACATGATATGTGTGACTAAATTGTGCATTTATTCCGTGACAAAAACAAAATAAAACTTAAAAAGTAAAGCAAAACTCTCACAATATGAAGAGCCAGTTCCTCCCCACCAGAGAGTTTGATCCAGACCTCTAAAAACACAATAACTTTAATCTCCCACCTACTATTGGACAAGTGCATCTCATAGAATTATTGTTTTTATTTTTATTTATTTATTTATTTATTTATTTATTTATTTATTTATTTTGAGACAGGGTTTCTCTGTGTAACTTTGGAGCCTGTCCTGGACCTCCCTTTGTAGACCAAGTTGGCCTTGAACTCACAGAGATCAGAATGCTTCTGCCTCCTACGTGTTGAGATTAAAGGTGTGTGCCCCCATTGCCTGGCAGTGTGTTCTTTCTTCCAGATGCAAGGATATCTTAATTAAAGAAAAATCTGTGTGGCTTTGCACATCTATGTCCCTCTTTGTAGATGCCTTCCTGCATATCTGTAACCTCTTATTTATTTTTCTGGGTCTCTGCTTATCTTTAACCTCTTTGGGGGGGTTCCTTGTATGGCTCTGGATCTCCTGGAACTCACTCTGTAGACCAGGCTGGCCTCAAGCTCACAGAGATTGTCTTGCCTCTGCCTCTTAAATTCTGGGATAAAAGGTGTGCACCACCACCTGGCTATTTTTTATTTTTATGTGAAGCCCTTAGGGGTTGTCCTGGGGAGAACCAACGACCTGATTCACATTTTTAGTTGTTTCTCTTTTCATATTTTTCACCCTTCAAAATATTTGCAGTTATTTGTTTGCCCATGTTTGTC
Source organism: Phodopus roborovskii (assembly GCF_943737965.1). Classification (NCBI taxonomy): domain Eukaryota; kingdom Metazoa; phylum Chordata; class Mammalia; order Rodentia; family Cricetidae; genus Phodopus; species Phodopus roborovskii. The sequence continues at coordinate 13,006,445 of NW_026126517.1, read as the reverse complement.
CTCACTAAATAGTCACGAGTCAAAGGGAGAGATGACATCATTTCAGGCCCTGTTTTTTCTGCAGCATCAAGCACAGTTGTCGGTGTCAGTTATTATTATTTAAGTGGATGGATAGCTGAATGAAATTCTAGGTAAATGTGTAATTAATTAGGAAAATAATTATTTTTCCCAGGGGGGAATAACTCCAAGAAAAGTGTGGAGCTAACGTTCGTCCTGTGGCTTTCTCACATCTGCTCCCTGTCTTTGGCCACCCACGCATAGGCAGAGCGCCACACTGCAGGCAGAAAGAATAGCAGGGTCAAGAGAAGTAACGCCAATCTAAAAAATCAGAAAATTTGCCTTCTGTCTGTGAGCTGTAGCTGGTTACCTGGGGAACCAGATTTATCTCTGTGTCCTCAATATAGTACATCTCAATGAGGGCACTTTTAATAACCAATTGATGTGTAATTGCCTGTATAAATTATGTATCTCTTGTCCAGCTCCTGCACACTGAGTGAATTATGGGGAAAACCTCCTCTCAGGACTATTAGGTAGCTACTCTGATGCAATCGGAGGGTCCTTCAGAGAGTTTTAAAGGGGGCCCAATTCACTTATTTCAGCTTTTTCAGACAGACTTTGAAGGGAGGATGGGAAAGGAAAAGAGTCACTGGAATTTTGAAGCACACATAACATCAGGTAGAAAACACACAGCCATTGAATTTTAGCCCAGAAAGTGCTTATGTCACAGAGTTAAAACTCCTAGTTAATGGTTTAATCATCTGAGAAAAAACTACATGGTGCATGTTGGTGTTGCTTCAGCGTCTCCAGCTATATAGGATGCGTTTGTGAAATGGAAGAAGACAGGCCTCTGAAATTAGAAAAGGAGACCAAAAACTGTATGATGCAGACAAGAGAATGAGTCTTCCTCAGCCTCATCCTTCCTCTCCCACTGTGCACGTGTGTGTGTGTGTGTGTGTGTGTGTGTGTGTGTGTGTGTTGCATTTTGAGATGTTGCATTAGATAACCCAAGCTAACCTTGAATAGTGGTCCTCCAGTTTCATCCTCCAGAGTACTGGGTTTACAATCTCAGATTCTTTGTAAAAGAAGGACACAGCGTAGGTTGCCATAATCATTAAATGAAAATGTACATGGTAAGAATGATATTGTGTAATCGTTTTTCTGGTATTACCCCATTCATTTCTAGTTGTATCTCCATCTCCTCCTCTGCCACTGATTCTTGGGAACAGGAGGAAAGAGCCTCCTATCAATAAAGAAGGCATGGTCTAGTAGAGATCATTCCATCAGAGACTGGGGAAAGAATTACTTTCCAGCATCAAAGAAGATTATAAAAGGCAGTGGGGTCTGGGGTATAGGACATACAGGGCCAGTTGTCAAACTATCTACTGTAGAGAAAACCTTGGAGTGATAGAATTTGGAAGACTTGGATTAAGATTGCTAGACATAAAAAAAATAAAATATGCAAATCTCACAGTGGCTAGAAGATAATGTCACTATAGAGCTACATTATAGCATATTTGTGACTCTCCAAACAAAACATGCCAGACTACCCAAGGTTGCCTGGGTCCAATATAGCCAACAACTGATTTTAGCTTCATTATAAAGCTACAGAGCATTAGATTGTCATGACTGTCTGTGTCCATCATGCATCTGATGCCACAGTATATTAGCAAACATTATAAATGCACAGGGGTGGGGAGAGTAAATCTCATTACTGAACAATCATTGTCCATGTTTGGAATCCTCCCTTTCCTCGCTCTTGAATGACCCTTCCTTTTATTAAAGTTGCTCACAAGACACTGTCCAAAATTCTGGATGAAGCCATTGTAACTCATCTTTTGATCATTGACCTTTAATCTTTGATAGGACTCCCTTCCAATTAATTTCCTCATTTTTCCCCCATGAATTCTTTGTCTGGTAACAAGAGCCTGGAATTGCTGGTTGAGTATCAATCTGTCCTCTTATTTCTATGAGTCTCTAGCTTTCTTTATCTGCAGTCTTGGAGAGGGCCACTGTATCATCTCACAGAATCAGCTCAGCAAGTATGACATGGAAATGCAGCCTACAAAGAGACAGGACTTGAGTTCTCCTCCCTGGGCATCTCCCAGTCCTGAACAAGGGCCACACATGAAACCAAATGTTCTGTAGTGAAACAGAGATGGCTGAGTAGAATTTAAGAGGGACATACCCATCACTTCTCCATTATACGAATTTGGCCTAAATTCTAGGCAAAATAAAAATGTGGCCAAAGCTCAGCAGTGTCTTCAGTAGCAGTAGGGTAGTAATCAGTAGACTGGACCTAAGCCAGGAAAAAAAAAAAAAAAAAAAAAAAAAAAAACAAGCCCAAACAAAACAAAACCATAAAATTCCCAGGAGAAACGTTGGCTGGATTTAACAGGCAACAAAGATCTCATTGCTGAGGAAAAGCTTATTTCAATTAGCTTTTTATGACCATAACAGAACACACAAGAAAAAAATTCAGGAGGAAAGATCTGGTTGTTTGGAAGGATTCATTTTGAGATCATTCAGCTCTTTACTCCTGGGTCTGTGGTAAGGCAGAGCACCATGTCTGAAAGATATGGTGGCAAATCAAAGCTGATGACCTCCTGGCAAACAGGAGGCAGAAGGAGATACACAAGGAGAAGCTGGGGACCCACTTCTAGCCAGGCCCCACAAATAGTGCATCTAGCTAGGAATTAATTCATGGATAAATGATACTACTCATGATCTAATCACCTCTCTAAAATCCATCTTCTACCAGCCAAGTCTTCAGCACAGGATCTTTTGGAAGCTGATTTTAGCTCCCAACCACAACAAAGCCATCCTACGTGCTTGTGGAACATCAGCAGAAGAGGTAGGCATCAAATGTCACTTGAGCAATGTGCAAATTCTCTAGCCTTCATCTCTTTTCCTTGCAGCATTGTGTGGAGTATTGGATAGACCAAAGATACATCCTTCTGACTAGAATGTACTCTATTTTTTTCTCAGTATGTGATACTATGTTAAATAATATAAGAGGAAAACTCATTAAACACTAGCTGTGGTCACCAAGAACTCAGAAACAAATAGCTTATCTAGCAAACATTTATGAATACAGATCATGCAGAGACACAAAAAAAGATAAACTAACCACGAATGAAAAGTTTCCATTGTGCATTGAAAATGCATTTTTGTAATGAAATGTACCAAGTATCATTAGGGAGAGGGTGAATGTGTCTGAGGGAAGTGAGTGAGGACTGTCCTAACACAAACTGATGGACAGACCTAGAGCATAAATTTTGGAGACAGACTTAAATTTTCTGGTTATGGGACTTGAGGGCCATTCATTTCACTAAGCCCCCATTTCCATGAAGGTGACTTGGAGGAGCCCATGTTTTACTTTAAATGAACACTATTTACACTTTAAGTGAAAACTAATCTGTGCCCAGGTGTATGGAATCTCTGGAAACTGCCATGTGTTGACTTTGCCTTCACTGTCTTTAGCTTTTGAGAGCACTTTACAGGCTACCAGCTCTTCCTTGATCTTTAAGTCAGTTAGAAGTTCACATGGGTATCTGAATTTCTTTCTTGGCTTCTCCAAGGCAATGCAGATTTAGAAGTGTTTCCACAGATGCCATGTTCAGGCTCAGGGTCAGGGGCCCTGTGGTCCTATGGGAAGCAGTCAATCACAGACATCACACAATTGAGACAACCCTTCCAGAGATCTGATTCCAGCTCCTTCCCCACTACCTCCACAGGAATGAAGACTTGTAAGCTTTCTCTGCATGATGCCCTTCTTTGTTGAAAATAATGTTTGAATAATTTTCTCATTTAGCTCTCTACTTTTTTAAACAGGATCCCTAATGTAAGATGCTAAGAATTAGCAACAGGCATAATTTGCTGTGTCATGTTTCAATACATTATTAATCTAATTTTATACCTAGTTAAATTGAAAGCTAACTCAATTCAGTTTCACTTTAATTACAGTCATTCTCACTCTCAGATAGTCATGTTTTATCCTAATTATCAAGTATTTTCATATGAATAAACAGTTAACGCCAGTGACTCACTTTTTGGTGTTCTTTCATCCCTTGGTTGGAAACTGTCTTTCTTCTTAAGTTGCCCTAATGGGTGAACCCTTGCCCATGGAACCCCTAGAGAGAGGTTCTTTAATAGCTCTATGTTTTCTTAGTAATTGTCTGAGTCCTTGGTTCTTAACCTTGGGTTCTAGATGTTATGGAATTATGAAGTAAGTTGAATGATATAAATAAGAGGTGTCTAATTAGTTGGAAGGGTCACTTATAAAACTGAATTCAGAGGAGAGTTGGGCAAGGGTCTGATAAATCCTTTGAAGGAATGAAAGAACAGATTGAGGACTTCTTCATTCTATCTTTCTGAAATTAATAGCTGTGCTTCTACATCATGGCTTTACTCCCAAGATCACATGGACTTAGAGATTAAGTCTAATAACACTAATGATACCATCTACAATTTGTTCCCTTTTGCTTTGATGTCAAAGGGATAGATAACTATGAATACTGATGGGTTATTTTAATGGAATGACTATTATTTGAAGATTTTTTTTGTTTAGAATTCCTGATAATCCATAAAATTCTTCCAAATAAGTTTTATTAGTCTTATTTTGTAGACAAAAAAAAAAAAAAAATACAAATCCCTACCATTGAATATTTGGTAAGTAACTGAATTCAAACCTAGATGCACTACCCCTTCCTCAAAATCCAAGGCCCAAGTCTGATGGGGGATGTTCTTCTATATATATGTTTCTTTTACTGGTTGATAAATAAAATACTATTTAGCCAATACAAGCAGGAAGATAGGCAGATCTAGGAGACCAGGAGAATTCTGAGGAGAGAAGGCAGACAAAGCCTGCAGAGGGAGAGACGTATTGTAGCAGAGGAAGGAGTAAGGTCCAGACCCTTCTCTGGTAAGATGAGACCAAGTGGAAATACTTAAATTAAGAAATGGGTTAATAATTAATAAGAGCTATTCAATAAGAAGACCTAGTCATCAGCCAATACTTGTACAATTAATACAGCACCCATATGTTTATTTAGGGCAAAGCAGCTGTGGGACCAGGCTGGAAAGAAACTCCAGAAACACACGTCTTCTTTTTTTATTTTTTAATTTTTTCTTATTTTGCATATCAATCCTAGCTCACTTCTACCCTCCCATGCCTACCCCCCTACCTGAGCCCTCCCCTTCCCATTGCCCATCCACTCCCCAGGAAGGGTGAGGGATCATCAAAATCTGACAAAGTCATTTGGGGTAGGGCCTAGGCCCTCCCTTGTGTCTCTAGGCTAAGGGAATATCCCTTCATGGGGAATGTGTCCCGAAGTCCTTTTGTTCACCAGGGATACATCCTGGTTCCACTGTCAGTGGTCCCATAGACTGTCCAGGCCTTCTAACTGAGACCCATGTTTGGGGGGGGTCTATGTGGGTTTTATGCTGGTTTCCCAGCTATCAGTCTGGGATCCATGAACCCCTCCTTGTTCAGGTCAGCTGTCTCAGTGGGTTTCTGTAGCCTTGTCTTGACGCCTTTGCTCATCACTTCTCCCTCTCTGCAGCTGGATTCCAGGAATTCAGTTCAGTGTTTTCCTGTGGGTGTCTGCTTCTGTTTCCATTAGTGACTGAATGAAGGCTCTAGGATGGCATATAAGGTAGTTATCAATCTCATAAGGACATTTAAAGTAGCCTCTCCACTATTCCACAGATTGTTAGTTGGGGTCATCTTTGTAGATATCTGGGCATTTCCCTAGTAGCAGTTTCCCTTCAAATCTATAATTTCTCCCTCTATTATTGTACCTCTTTTCTTGCTTTCCTCTATTCCTCCATGAACTCAATCTTCATGGCCCTCATGTTCTTCTCTCTCTCCTATTCTCCCCTTCTCTTTCTCCTAACTCCATCTCAATTCACTGCCTCCCCCAACTCCCAATATGCTTAGGAGATCTTGTCCCTTTCCCCTTCTGTGGGGCACCATGTATGTCTCTTTTAGGGTTTTTCTTGTATCCCATCTTCTCTGGCATTGTGAATTTTAGGCTGATGATCCTTTGCTCTATGTACTCACTCATGCTTTATGCACTTTAAGCAGTGGAGAAGCGTTCCTCTTTCTCCACATCCTCGCCATCATAAACTGCCATTAGTGTTTCTAATTTTAGCCATTCTGACAGGAGTAAAATGTTATCTCAGAGTTGCCTTGGTTTGCATTTCCCTGGGTAAGGATGTTGAGCACTTTCTTAAGGGTCTTTCAGCCATTTTGGATTTCTCTATTGAAGCTCAGCCATAAAAGACTAGGCTCAAAACCATAAATATAAGAAACATATTTCTTCTAATATGAACACCAATCAGAGCTCCTGGAATTTGCAGAGGGATGCCTGGGACCCTGCATGATCTGCTACTGTTGCAGGGAACAGGAGGTAGACAATGATGGTTGTGGGTCTTATTTATTACCCCCCTTTAGGGTGGTGAAGGCCCATGGCCTGTACTGCTCAAGCTGTCGAAACCAGGCTGGATTCTCAATACAGAGAGCAGCCTGGGAAAGGGCCAAGTGCTTCAAAGCAGGGCTACATTCCTGAGAAGAGCAGTTGTGTTCTGTGTCACACAACCCCAGCTGTTTGCCAGTTTAGATTGCAGAAATAGGCAGTGTACAGGAAGTTGTTCAGTGTGTCTAAATCACCAAATAAAATAAAATTTATCAAGAAACAAACTGTTTTGTTCTAATTATCAAGTATTTTAATACAAATAAACATTTAATTGTTATGAATAAGGTCCCCCCCCACTGGTTCCACCGCCATGCCAGTCCCAATTAACACACAGAGATTCTGTATTTGATATAATGCTGTTGGCCAGTTACTTGTTTCTTACTGGCTAGCTCTGTCTTAAGTATTAACCCACTTCTATTAATCTAAGTACTTCCACGTGGTCTCATCTTACCGGAGAGAGGGGCTGGCGTTGTGCTCTCCCCAGTCTCTACATGCTGACTCCTCCCTACTACTTCCTCCAAACCTCCTTGTCTCCTAGTCCTGCCTATCTTGCTTTCCTATTGCCCAACAGATTTACAGAATGACATCTCCCATCATTTAATGCCACACATTCTTCAGGGTTATCTCACACCTTGGTTTAAAACAGTATTTCTTCTGAATGGCCCGATGGGTGGGCCTCTATCTGTGTTACAATAAACCTTTGCAGTCTTTGAGGCTTGAGCTACATGTAACTTTTATATAATATAATGTTATCCTATATATTTAATTAGTAAATTAATTAGTCATTTTCATGCTGGGATTAAAAGCCCAGGTTTCACTCATGCTAGGCTAGTACTGCACCATTGAGTTACACCCCCCCCCCCAGATCCTCCCCAACTGTTTTCATCTTAAAACCCATTCTTAGCAAACTGCCATTCATTTAGCAGGTGGTTGGTCAGAAATGGCCTGCAAGCTGTGATTTGCTGACCTTTCTCACAGAATCAAATCATTTTGAACTTCCAATTCATTACAATGGTTAAACCTTCCCAGGTGACTCTTGTAGTCCACCATGAATTAGGCCATATACTTGACTTTTCTAGGTTAGGGTCTTTAAAGATTAATGATAAAATAATCCCTACATACAAAACTATATACTTAACAAACGAGAGTCATAACGTAATATTAAAATGAGAAAATGTATTACTAATAGCTGCTTAAGTTGGGAATAACTTTGCAGTTACTAGTCTCCTTACAAAGAGATAAATTTTGTTTCTAAGCACTTTTATGTTTCTAGTATAATAAAAGTGCAGAAAATAAAGCTTATGCATAGCTTAACATGTAATTATAAAACCAATATTTGTGTTTATTTCTTAAACAGAAAAACCAATAAACAGGACATTTCTAGGACCTTTCCCATTGTGATCCTGCAGGAAAACAATTATATTCTAATTTGTAGCACTTTGGTGGCCATGTCCCTGTGGTTTAATGGGTTTTTATTTGGGTTTCAATTTGCACTACCCCACCATTAATGGACTGAGAATTTTTTTTTCAACTTTTGGGGAATGCTGGGCTACATTTCTTGCTTTTGTAACATTGCTTTTTTTTTTTTTTCTGATTTTCTCCTTGTTTTGGCGAATGCTTTGTCCACTATATAGACTGCAGATTATTCTGTGTTGTATGTTGCTGGCATTTTTATTACTCTCTTATTTTTGAAGAATAATATTTTTACCTGAGTACACATTCATGTCTTGAGTGGGGTGTGCATTTTAGTGCAGTTGCCCACAAAGCCAGAAAAGAGGGTGCTGGATGTTTAGCCACTAGAGTAATAGGCACTAGTGAATTGCCTTACATGACATGGATATTGGGATCTAAACTCAGGTTCTCTATAGGAGCAGTACATACCCTTAACTGATGAGCCAAATATCCAGCCACCCATTCCATGCTCTTACAGTATCTTTTGAATAGTGTTTGTCTGAGATTTTAGAAGTAATTTTATTTTACTCTTCCTTGTTCCCTCCTCCTTTCTGCCCGTCCTTTATCTCTCCTTCATCTCATCCATTGCTTTCTTCTGTCCTTTAATACCTTCAAGGAGGATGTGTGTTTCTTTCAGAAAGATTGATTAGAACCTTCTTATTGATCTAAAGACATCCACACTGATGTAAATGGCTATTTTATTTTGCCGAGTCACTTTCTGACACTCTTTTCTGTGCATTGGTTCTGTGGTCTACTTTTAGACTATCACTTTCTCAATTAACATCTTCTTAAAATAAACCTTGATACCTAATAGACTTATCCAAGTAATCTTTACATTCACAAAGTTAGATCTATATGTTGGAAAGGGGTAGGTAAAGGATTGATGGCCAATGGCTATGGGATTTGGAATCTTTTAAATGTTGATCTATGCGCAAAGAATGTTCATTTATTTAGGCTTACAGCAAAACTTCTTAATAAAGTTCAATAAAGATTTTGTTCACAGTATTTTTCATGTAATTATATCTACATGTGATGAGGGATGTCCTTCTGTGTTTATATTTCTGTTATCGGTTGATGAATAAAACACTCTTCTTTAGCCAATAGAGGCAATAAGATAGGCAGGATGAGGAGACTAGGAGAATTCTGGGAAATGTAGGCAGAGGTAAGCACTAAGAGAGGACATGTACACACCAGGAGGATATGTCTCACCAGACGTTCTCTGGTAAGAAAAGGCCATGTAGAAATACAAAGAAAGTGGTTAATAATTAAGACACAGCTAATATATATATATATATATATATATACATATATATATACATATATATACACATACACACACACACACACGTGTGTGTGTGTGTGTGTGTGTGTGTGTGTGTGTGTGTGTGTGTGTGATCTATGTGTTTATTTCGGGCTAAGAAGGGCAGAGGGACCTGGCAGGACAAGAAACTCTAGCAACACACATGGATTCTTAACTACATTGCATTACTTTTACTTGCTTAAAAATGTACTTAAATTTCAGATTAAAACTCTGTCTAAGTAGAAATAAAGTGAGTTTCTGCTTTGATAACTGTTGTGTGATATATTTTGCTATGTTAAGGTTAAAACCCTTCCTTTTTTAGACAGAAAAGAGGAGGTGATGGGAGATGCCATTCTGTAAATATGTTTCTCATACTGGTTAATGAATAAAGCACTGTTGGGCAATAGGAAAGCAAGATAGGCGGGACTAGGAGACAAGGAGGATTCAAGGAAGGAGTAGGGAGGAGTCAGTATGGGAAGACTGAGAGAGCAGATCACCGGACTCTCTCTCCGGTGAGAGGAGACCACATGGAAGTACTTAGATTAATAGAAATGGGTTAATAATTAAGACAGAGCTAGCCAATAAGAAACAAGTAACTGGCCAACAGCATTATATCAAATACAATGTCACCACTGGTGCAGCAGTGGTCCGGAGGCAGGGAAAACTACTGGTAACATTATGGCACCCAGACTGGCAGAAAACTTACTCCTTACAGTATATGAAGTTGTGTGCACTTGAATGCAGATGTCCATCACAGCTAGAGCTGTTGGATCCTCCTGAACTAAGATTACAGGAAGTGGTGAGCTGTCAGACGTGAGTGGTAAGAATTGAACTCAGAACTTCTGCAAGAACAGTACTCACTCATAACCCATCTCTTGAGCCCAATGTTTTCTCTTTTAAAAACCCATTGAGTCCAGTTAGTGTTGTCAGTATCTGTATAGGTGTGGGACCATGTATTGGAGCATAGCTTAGGGCTGCACCCCTGAAGAAAATTGGCTCTCCTTTTTGGATGGTAGCCATCAACTGTCATCACAGCTCCTTAGCTAAGAGTGGAACTTTCTGATATGCCCCACCAGTGCATGTTGGCTTGAACTCATAGAGGTCATATGCATGCAGTCATGGTACTGTGAGTTAATGTATGCAATGGCCCTTCCCTTGTCTGGAAAACGCTGTTTTAATTATTATATGATCTTAGGATCTTATATTTTATAAGATATATAATCCTTTCTAAATATTGCTGAGTATGTTTTCTAATTAAAAATTTTATTGGCCATGCTTCTGAGGGCTATCATTTGTAATTTGGGGTGATGTCTTTCTCTAATTGCAGTACAAGGTTAGTAAATTTTGAACATTGTTAGAATCTACCACTAGACTCATATTAACATTTATTTCTTTCTTTCTAGGAAGTTTAAAGTTATTACTTTATAACTTGATATTTTTACAAAATTTAGGCTAAGATTTTCTGAGTTCAATAAAATCATTTTTAGGAATTATTCTTCAGATTGGTCCATTTAATCTGTCAGCTAATTTGTGGCTGGCAGCTCTATTCACAGCATAAACACTGTGGCTCTCTCTGTCTCTCTCTCTTTCTACTCTTTCTCTTTCTGTCTGTCTATCTCTCTCTCTCATATGTGTGTGTGAGTATATACAATTCTGCTAGTCATATTGTCTTTAATAACTTTATAAAAGTCTCCTGTACTTTCAAATGATAGCTATAAGAAAAAAAAGAACATCTTCAAGTTTGTACATTTTGTATTAACTTTTTCTGTCAGCTACAGTGTAATTATTGCACCTCTTTGATATAGTTTTGTTTCCACTCACTTCCTTTGTGCTATGGCTACTGGTTACTCTGTACTTCTATGCATTGTATTTATGTACACACTACATTGTTTCTCTTTGTAGTTATCATTCTGGAGAAAGTTTATCAATTTGCTTTCCAATCCTTTAGAGAATAAAACTTTGAATTTTATTGATTTTTTTATCTATTTTTTTTTCTGTTTATTTTCCTGCCTGTGTCATTATTTTCCTGCCTGTGTTTTGGGTTTTGGTCGGTCCTCTCAGTTAGATTACTGATGTTTAAACTCTTCTCCTTTTAGACAGTATCTTCAAACTCATTTTGTAGCTGAAAATGACCTAAAGGTATGTGTCTTCAGGCCAGTTTTGATACGATGCTGAACACTAACCAAGTTTTCTGTGAATGTTAGTCATGTGCTCTACCAATTGAACTATAGCTCAGCCCTCCACATGTTCCTTCTTAAGTGAGGATTTTATAACTACAGATGTTCTATGGTGTCTTCTTTTTTCCTTGGTGGTCGTGAATGGGGTGGGTCAAGGTCTCACTATACATCCCTGGCTGACCTAGAAATCACAATGTAGATTATGCTGACCTCGAACTGACAAAGATCTTCATACTTCTGCCTCTCCCACACTGTCATTAAAAGTGTACTCCACCACCCCAGCAAATGAGCTCATATTCTGTTTGTTTCTTTGTTTACCTTGTTGATTTTTTTTTACTCTCAAGCTATTTTTAAATTTTATTTATTTTATATTCTTTAGTTCATTGATCATGGTGTTTAACTTATGCACATTTGTATGGTTTCACAAATATGAATTACTGATTTTTAATTTCATTCATTAAATTAAACTGCAATCAGAAAATATGCTTTCTATGATTTCAAATTTTTAAAATTTAGCAAGACTTGATATTTATTCTTCTCTAGCATATGGTTTAAGCAGACCCCATTCCATGTGTACTTAAAGCTACTTCTGCTACTATTAAGTGGAAGGGGGCACATATCACACACACACACACACAATATATATATATATATATATTTTTTTCCCTTGTTCATGCTGTGGCTCATTTCTCTATGATTCTTTATTATTCTTTATTGTAACTAGGTATTAATTATTCAATTATTAGTGCATATCCTGATTCTGTATTTAATTATGATATAATTTTTTGGTGTTTTTGAGACAGGGTTTCTCTATATTTTTGGAACCTGTCCTGGAACTAGCTGTGTAGACCATGCTGGCCTCGAACTCACAGAGATCTGCCTGTCTCTGCCTCCCTGGTGCTGGAACTAAAATCGTGTAGCACCAACACCCGGCTTAATTCTGATATTCTCATGCTTCCTTCATTTGAAGGGATTTTTTTTTAAACTTCGTAAATATTTGTTTCTTTTTTCTTTCTTTTTTTATTTTTAATTTATTTTTTCTTATTTTACATATCGGTCCCAGTTCCCTCTACCTTCCTCCCTTTCTCCCTTCCTCCCTTCCTTCCTTCCTTCCTCCCTTCCTCTCTCCCTTTCTCCCTCCCTCCCTCTCTCCCATGCCCCCCCCTGAACACCCTCTTATCCCAATCCCCCAACACACAACACAGGGAGGGTGATGCCTTCCAGGAGGGAGGGATCAACAAAATCTGTTAAGTCATTTGGAGTAGGGACTAGGCCCTCCCTCCTGCCTCTAGGTTAAAGGACTATCCCTTCCATGGGGGGTGTGCTCCCAAAGTCCTTTTGTGCACCAGGGATATTAATAATACTGATGAATAGACTCATTTATCTTGAAAATTCTTATTTTATATCTATTATTTTTATTTTTTAATTAATTCATATGATGTTATCCACCCCATATGTTAGCCACTTTATCTCTGATTATTGTTTGTATTTTTCCCCATTGTTTTATTTTCTCTGTGTATCTTTGAGTTCCGTTATGCCTGGTGCATCAGTTGACACTTGTTTTTAAAACTGCACCCTGACAGTCACTCTCTTTTGACTCAGTTGTCTGATCTTGTCACACTGAATTCTGCTGTTGATTCTCATCTGCCACTCTACTTCCTATTTTCTACAGTTTTACATCTTTATTGCCCCTTTCATATTATATATTACATGATATAGCACATTTACTCCTTTAATCATTCTGTTCATGTTTCAGAGTTATTTTCCCATTGATTCTTCCATGCATCTTAAGTTGTTATGGTTGATTTCTGTTTTATATTTGGTCCCAGTGATATACAAAAATAATACTTTTATATATTGCCCTCCCACACTTTTTATCCTATTGTTTATATATATATATATATATGTGTGTGTGTGTGTGTGTGTGTGTGTGTAAGGGAGGCAAAATTTATAATGTCATATGTCCTTCAAGAAGCAACTGTAAGAAAAGAGTCATGAAGCTTATGATACGAGCTTTTCCAACCTCTCTGACTATCTTCAGTTCCTCCCATGAAAATTTACAAATGGGTAGCTATGCTCTCATTTGCTTCCTTCAGAATATTTTCAGTGAGCACCTTACATTTCTATGACAACAATCAACACCAAACAATGCAATATACTATTTCTTAAGTCATTCAAGGTTTAAAATTAAAAAAAAAAATGAACAATTATGCTGTCATTGTTATTCTCTGCACAGTTACACTCTCTGAGCCCTTCTGTTTAATCCTGTGCATATGAATTACAGTCATGCATCACTTCATTCTGATGTTTAAGAACTTCCTTTCATAGTCAATGTAAGATAGTCCATCATCAGTGACTTACCTTTTAGTTTATCTGAGACTGTTTTTAGCATACATATGTGAGTACTTAGGGATGCTTCAGTTCATATACAAGATACTCATGTGATGGTGAGCAGAGCTGCTGTCTCAAACATTCACCATGTCTTTAAGGTAGAAACAGTCAATATCCTCATTTGACTAGGACATAGTTCAGCCATAGACACCTTGTATAGGATGCACAGGACTTCAATATAATTTTATTTTCCAGTCACACAAACTCACACACACACACACACACTTCCTTCCTTCCTTTTATTTAATCACCCCACATTAGAAAAGTAGTAATTTCTCTCCAGTCTATAACTTATCATGCATTGACCAGTGGTTCTGCCACTCACTTATTTCAGTGTTATGTTTAAGGAGATTACGAGGTGTTGCCTTCCCGTGTTTGACTTAGTTCATTAATTAAAGTGATTTCCTGACCTAGCTACACTATTGCAAGTGATAGGATTTCATCATTTTAATGGATTTGTGGATATTTCTTTGTATATAGATACCAGATATTTATCCATTCATCCACTTGTGTACACATTGATTGTTTCCATTTCTTAGCTCTTGTGAAGACCACTGCCATAATCATAGGTGTACACAAATGGCACCTCCTGGTGATTTGAGGCTAGTGATTGTGCCTCCATATGGTTTTCCAAAATGACTTTACTGTGTCCTCTTTTCAAGGAAGATGGTTTTACCAAATATAAGGTTCTTTGTTGAAAAGTTCATATTCTCATTTGTATATGTCAAGTCAGTACCTTCTAGCCTCTTTTTTTTTTAATGAGAAGTTAACAGTTAATCTTGTTACAGTCACTTGTGTATAATGAGTCACTTTTCTCTCTCAGCCTTCAAGATGTCCTTTTTATCCTTGGCTTTCTTAGTTTTGTGTGACTGTGTGTGAATATCCTTTCAACTTTCCTGTGGGAGAATTTTTAGCTTCTTGGACATGTAAGTTAATGCTTTTCATCAAATGTCCATAGTTTTAAACAGTATTTCATTAAATATTTTTCTGGTCCTTATTTTCACTTCCTTTACCCTTGTCAGTTCTATTGTGTGTCTGTTGAAGAGCATTGTTGGTCTCACATTTGAGCATGACTCCTTCAATTGTTTTAAATGCAATTTTTTAGAAACAAATTGTTCAGAGAAGCAGAGACTTCCATATGTTCCTCTATTATCCCCATTCATAGGCCTCATGTGTTGTAGCATGAGTTTGTAACAATTAACATATCCATATGCCAATATCACCAAAATCTAGAGTCTACATTAGGGAACACTCTAGATGTTGTACCTCCTGTAGAACACGGCATCCACTTACCATTATAATTTTAATAGTTTTACTGCTCCAAGAATCCTCAGTGCTTCCCTTAATTATTCCTCCTATTTATCCATCTAGCCATCCATACTAACATTTGGCAGCCACATGTCTTTTTCACCATCATTCCATGCAACATACAGTTGAAAACACAGTAGTATATGATCCTTTTAGGTGGGCTTGTTTTGGTTAAAGTTTCCTCCATTTCTCTTTTTAATGATTGACAGTTCATATATTTATAGCACTGGATGATCACACACAGTTTTGATTAGCACCTAATTTATCTGTTCCTTTATAGAAGGTCACTTTAGTTGCAACACCGTTTCAGCAATTATGAACAAGACAGCTGTAACATTGAGGTGCAGCTTTTTGGGTAAATATGGTCTTAATTCATGCGAGTATATTCTAGAGAATACAATTGCTGTGGCATACAGTAAGAATATTTTTAGTTTTATGAGAAATTGTCAAACTCTACCTCAAAGTGGTTGTACCATTTGGTGTTCATACTAGCAGTGAAATAGGATTTATTCCACGTTCTTGCTGTTTACTGTGTGAGATTTGGCTATTTTAACAGGTTTAAAGTATTGTTTCACTGTTGTGTGACTTTTTGGGAGACATCAATAAATAGCATACCAACCACAGATAAAGGAAACAATTCTACCAAATACAGCTATTATTTATTGTGTTTGCAGGAGCATGATGAACCAAGGCTGCCACATCACTCAGAAGTCCACCCTTTCCCATGGGATCATGAGAGCAGCAATCCATGTGCAACTTGCAGACTGGCCAGCTGTCTGGAGAATCTTTTCTCCCAAGCAACTGTTGCTGCTTATATAATATTGGAGAGGAGTCTCATGAATCGCATAACATTCTGCCTTTTCTTGGCCTCATAAACTGTAAGAACCACTATGGGAGAAATGTTTCCAATTTAAAGAAAATGACTATATAAATTGTTTTCTACATTTACGATTTCGTCATTATATGTTAAGCAGCTTTAATTGCTTGTTTATTATATGATTGTATTATTTAATGACGCATCTGATCCTTTGCAATTTTTGTTCTATTTATAAAGAAAGTTATTTGATTTCTTATTATTGAGTGTTGAAAGTTCATTGTATACTATGGAGAGATATCGTCTGTGAGGTAGGTTGCAGGAAACCTGCTCTAAAACTTGTCTTCTGTCTTGACATATTTTGTGAAGCAGAAATCTTTAGTCAGTGGAATCCAGCTTGTTAACTATTTCTTATATGCATAATGGAGATGAATCTATAATCACCACTTCACTAAACCAGTATAATTACTAACTTCATTCTAAATATTCATCTTTATCCATAGATAAGTATAGTTCTCACCCTCAGCAAAGAAACTTCTCTTTTTAATAGAAAGAGAGACCACAGCAGAAAACCACAGCTGATCAAAATGCAGGCAACAGTGGATAATGTACTGGGTATTCTCAACTGAAATACCTGTAACACAAGTCCTACACCTGGAGCTCGGAAATCTTTTCAGAAAAGAAACAGAAAGACTGTAAGAGCCAGAGGAACAGGAAGTTTTCTATGAGATTTGTCTCCTAGAAATATCAGAAAGGTTACACCTATGAAGTCTCATTAACACAGTTGACTAAGGAAGGCCTGAATGACAACAGTGTTGGACATGCTAACACAAGATGGAGGAAAACTTTCAAGACCTCAATTCTAGACAAAGAACTATGAGCAATTGCAGAATGCTGAGATTGGGAGGAGGTCTTCTTCATGGAAGGACACACAATGGTTATCATACACACACACACACACACACACACACACACAAAATCTTGAAAAGGTACTTTGAGTTTTACTTTTCTAGTTGAGATAACTCAGTTGATCATATGACAGTGACAAATTCTATGTACAGATCCAGCAATAACTAGTTTTATATATACAGTCATGCCACAGACACAGTCCCTTGTGAAGACTGATTAAATTGGTATCAGTTATTTTCCCAAGTGGTGGTGTCTTCTCAAGTGTCACTTGTAGCAAATTTTACCTATTCTATATCATTTTGTTTATATACTTGTACTGTAATACATAATACCTAGTTATTCTTTGTTGTAATTTTATGGCACATGTACAGTGCAGTGAATTTCCACAGCTTGGCCTCCACCTAATATCTAGGTCATCATCATCTTCCTTTTTCTCTTCTTTGCCCTAACCGAAAACAAAACAAAATAAGCATAGTACTCTCTTGACTTAAAGTATTGCTGTTAGTTTTAGCTTTTACATGGGTTTTAATTTCTGTCACATTTCAATGAGCTCCATTATTTACATTCACCTATGTATGCATTCCACTATTTGTCTATATTCTTTTTTTAATTTTTTAAAAATTTTTATTTTTTTTCTAATTTTACATATCAATCCCAGTTCCCTCTTTCTCCTTCCTTTCCTCCCTCCCTCTCCCTCCCTCCCAGGCCCCCTGACCACCCTCCTATCCAATTCACACTCACACCCTCCACAGGGTGGGTGAGGCCTTCTAGGAGGGGGGGGTCAATAAAATCTGTCAAGTTATATGGAGTAGGGACTAGGCTTTCCCTCCTGCCTCTAGGTTAAGGGAGTATCCCTCCATGAGGAATGTGCTCCCAAAGTTCTTTTGTGCACCAGGGATACATCCTGGTTCCACTGTCAGAGGTTCCTTAGACTGCCCAGGCCTTCTAACTGAGACCCATGTTCAGGGGGTCTGAGTCAGTCCAATGCTGGTTTCCCAGCTATCAGTCTGGGGGGGGGGGTCCATTAACTCCACTTTGTTCAGGTCAGCTGTTTATATTCTTAAAGAAAAAATTGATTTTCTGATAACTGATTGTATCTGGATCACTGATAAGACAATTTGATTTTTTAATCTCATTTATTAACTTTTCATTTTCATTATTTTTAAATCTCAGCTTATTATTATCAGTAGAGCTTTGTGTATGCGAGGTAGGTATCTACCACTGAGCTACATACCTAGCCTGGCAATTTCACTTTTCTGAAATATATATATATATATATATATATATATATATATATATATATATTGTGTGTGTGTGTGTGTGTGTGTGTGTGTGTTGTGTATGTGTATGGTTAAATTGTGTATGCGTGGTTCATGTGTGTGCATATGCATAGACCAGATGAAGATGTCTGGTGAGTTCCTTTATCATGTTCCATCTTATTGCCTCAAAATAGGCTCTCTCATTAAACAGGAAGCCTGCCATTTCATCTAGGACAACTGGCCTGTGAGCTCTTGGGATATGCCCATCTTTCCCCAATGCTGGTGTGAAGGCATGAACAGCTGTGCCTAGTTTTTGCTTGGGTGCTATTTCCTGCTGAGTCTGTTTAGAGTTACTTATAGGTATGTGATTTCAAAGCTGACCACTTGGTATTGGATGATCAGTTTTGGGATTCATTCCTGAGTAAGACCCCCCCCCAACACCTTGCCATTTCTTTATTTTATTTTATATCACATTATTTACAGCTTAGTGTTGTTTTTAATTGCTGTTAATATTTTTTTGTGATTTCCTATAGTTCTGTGTGTTGAGGTGGAAACACATGGGATTTCACCCTTTATGTTAGCTGCCCTATCAGTGGTGTACTTGTTCAGGTCCTATTTAGGCACTGTATTTTTGAGGAATCACAAGTGCAGCTTCTTGCATCTTAATCTATAGAAGACTGACAGGCTGCCATGCATTTTAGCAATTCCTAGTCTACTTGTGTTTGCCTGTTTCTAATCTCCCTGGAGCTTTCAGCTGCAGAGGTGAGAGAGATAGAGGAATGTTCCTACCATTGACAGCAATAAATCACTATGATTTCCCTGTCCATATCTTTGCCCTAGGGTTGTAGGACTAAGTCCAAGTTTTAGAATCTGAAATATTTCTTCTTCACAGGTCATATAAATTTCCTCTGCCTTTCATTTGCATTGGAAAAGCCAAAGTGACAGTTCTAACCCACTTATGAGGTGATACGTACCACTTCCTTACAAAAGGATGGTGATTGTAAACATCAACATACCTGATTGCAGCTTTTAGCAGTTTTGTTAGACTGATAATAGGTAATACATCTTGTCATGGTCATGCAGTCACTGATGCGCCACCATCTAACAGGTTGACAGAAACATTATTCAAAGGATGACTGATGATGAGATCACATGTGTATTTGTAGTTTCTGACTTCAGGAGCACTAATAGTTTGCTTTCTCCCTTAGTTCTAAATTTTTAATATAGTGAAGACTCTTGCTCCAAAGGGTCCTTAATCAGAGTAGTCAAGTCAGACCTGTGAATTCTTCATCTGCTGCTTCCACCAATGCAAACAGGAAAGGGGGCAATGGTGTATCCAGCTACTGGTCAGCATTCAGGCAACATACAGCTCTGACTGTGGCTGTAATTACCATGACTATTCCAATCATCTCACCAGGAGAAGTGAGGTTAAAATATCCAAAGAATAGCAAACCAAGAAGAAAAGAAAACTCTATTCCATTTTAAATGGGAAATGCATATGTTGAAACAAATAATGCCTCCTTCCTTGTTTTTGTGTGTGGCATTTATGTGTTTTTAATGGGAGGATGGCAAACTGGTGTGTGCCTGTATTTGTTGTGCATCTATGTGTATGTGAGAGCATGCATACGTGCACATGCATGTGTGTGTATGTGTGTGTGTATGAGTGTGTGAGTGTACGTATGTAAGTGCATGTATGTATGCAAGTGTGTGTGTGTGTGTGTGTTTGTATGAAATATTTAAAACAGGATCTGGCTCAGAAGTCCAGAGTATTTGCTGCTCTTGCAGAGGGACTGAGTTTAGTTTCTAGTACCCATGTTTAGAATCCTGTTCCAGAGGATTCATAACTCTTTTGGTCTTCATGGACAACCTACACACATGGCATGTGTGTGTATGTGTGTGTGTGCACACATGTGCGCATGTGAGTGCACACGCAAAGACTCACACACATATACACACGCATAAAAATAAATCTGAGAAACATTTTATGTTATATAAACTTTTATGTTACATGTTTACCAAAACTGGGGGAAATCCTTTTCCTCAAATATTTAGGACAGTAAGAAAATAGCTGTAATTATTAATCATTCGAGAAAATTGGGTTGTGAGAAAACACAGCATTGGTAAAAGAGGAGCTCACCAAGCTTAATAGAATTTATGAGTTTTATTGACAGCTCCCTTTGCAAATGTATGTGTGGGAGTGTGGGTGAACTTACACACATTTACACATATGTGCATGCATACACAGACACACTTTGCTAATCTATGATATTTTCCATCTGTCAGTGCGAATGAATCTTTCCAATCATTTTTGAAACCATTCTGTTTTTGTGAAGCCCTGAGCTTGTACCCAGCGAAAGCTTGGCAGGAAGCATACGTTCCTCGCTCAAGTTCTTGAACACGACAGCTGTACTTCTCTCACACAACTTGAGAAAATGTTCCCAGCCTTAATCAACTGGCACAAGGCAACAGAGGGGCTAAATACAGGCTGTGTCACAGAGCATCCATAAATGTGTCAATTTCTCTCATCTCTTAGAATCTCTATGACCCCCTTTTCTCTTCAAGGCAGTCCCTATTTTTTAAGCTGTACCACATTTTTATCTGGAATCAAGTCTATTCTTATCACACAAACTGCAGTGTTTTGTCTTTGTGGACTCATGAAACTTAGTAAGAATTAGTGTCCACCTTTGTCCCATGCCATCCTTAATAAATCTACAAGTTAAAGAGACTTTTTAGTTTTTTCATCCTGAGGTACCCTTTGGTGCTAGTATATGATTCACCCTTCACATATCATCAACATTGATAAAAATAGTAAGTCGTTTCTTAATGGCTATTTGTGAAATATCAGGCGCTGTAGTAGGTTGTGTGTATTCCGAATGATTGGCTTAGTAATTCTACACAGTCCCACCATTACTTAAATATATGAGCATTGTGATTTCTGCAGACAATTCTGACTGCGGTTAAGTGAGGTGCCTTGATTGTGCACATAAAAATGGGAGCAATTCCTTACTCTAAAGAAGAGGAAAGGGATATATTGGCATGTATTGCTAGACTTTCAATATTTATCACTTGGTCCTACTGCTGTTGGGCCTTTGGTTAAGCATCACATTGTGGGGTTGGGAGGAGCACATTATAGAACAAGTTGCTTCCTGTGGAAGGAAAAGATAACATGAAGACCCCAGTCCCACAGTTCCCTTTGAGTGCATTCTGCCTCCCACAAAGTAGAGTTCCCCCACCCCAGCTAAAGTTTCCCAATGGTCAGGAACCAAGAGCCAAGAATTTAACACACTGGTCTTTAGTGTCACAAAGATGAGCCTATTACCCATTCAAGTGTAGGATGCTCATCAACTCTGTGTGGATATAATTTCCCATACAACCGGTGCTGTGTGGGGTGTGGCTGATGGTGACAATGTATGTCTTTTTGTTTCACCTATGAAGTTTACTCATTCTTTTTCATTTCATGGAATAGGATATACAGCCTATACAGTCACCATGTGACTGACATCATTGGTGGCTTCTTCAGCGTTCTGGAAATCATCCAACATTCTGGGAACTTTCCTTCTTTTATGTAAGTGTCTATAAGTTTAAATGACATAGCCTATATAGAAGTAATGTATTTACTTTTATATCTTCCAGCTCATTGTATGCATATTCAAGTGTAAATATGTTTGATGAGGAACGGACTGATATGAAGCATTTCATTACATCTACATGAATTACATGTCTGTGAGAACTTCAGCCATGACAAGTAGCTCTCCAGGTAAGAAAATTTATACAACTCTGGCTTATTCATGAGTGAACCTATTTATAAGTGGCTGCTGTACTTATTGTTTTCATCATTGCCATCCTGTACTCACTTCATCTAGTAATTGACAATGACTTGATATTGGCCTGGCAGTGGTACTACTTCAGAGGAAGCTGGAAGGTAAGAACTGGGAAGGAAAGTCATTGCAAAGAGCAGCAAGGTGCATGAATTTCTCTACTGCAG
The DNA here is from genome assembly GCF_943737965.1 of Phodopus roborovskii. Classification (NCBI taxonomy): domain Eukaryota; kingdom Metazoa; phylum Chordata; class Mammalia; order Rodentia; family Cricetidae; genus Phodopus; species Phodopus roborovskii. The sequence goes on along the minus strand of NW_026126517.1, from coordinate 12,984,374 downwards.
CCATTTTCTCTATCTCTAGCAGATTCTTGTTGCCTGACTTTTCTTATTACCTCTTGCTCTTTTAGAAAGCTGGTTCTGTTTTTCTTAATGTTATACTTTTTTGCTTTTACTCTCAAGGGTCTTTTTACTATCTTTGTTGTCTTACTTTAATCTGATTACAGAATGTTTGGACATTGCCTAGAGTCTAATGTAGAAATCTTAACTCAAAGATGGTATATAGAATTAAAAAATATGCTATTACCATAATTTGAAACTATCATGCAAATGTAAATTAGAAGCATCTTTTCTTAGTTAACATCATTTTTCACGACCTTCAGAATATTGGTAATACATAAGATGTGTTATGTGTGTGTATAGTCTATAATTGATTTGTATTATCTAGTGAGGGCCCAAACAATACCAGGAGTGCAATCATATTCTGAAGTGATATACCAGCTGTACCAGAATTTATGGTTCTAAGGTCACAGATACTGTGAGCCATCTAGGGATGACAGGTTAGAAAATTTGAATATAAATAACTCTGAGTTCAAAATGAAGTATCATATTTTGCCTGATTGTATTTCCCTCAAACCATGACATGTGATTATTAGGTGTCAAAAAATGAAAACTCTTTGGAGATTGTAGGACATTATATTTGATTCGGGTTTAGACTGATCTTCTGGAGATTAAGTGAGAACTCTTTGACCTAATTTCCATGGTCTTATTGTGTGATGACATTCCGTAAGAGACGTAAACAAATGTCTACTCACTACAGATAGGGAACTGACAACAATGAACCAAAGTAATAATAATAGGGAAGTCCAAGTTGGTGAATTAATGAGTCTATTGGGATTACTTATAGGTGTGTAAGTGAAGGATTGCTTATAGGAGGAGGGATGAATTAAAGTTAGTCACATCACTGAAAATGAAATCTGCAACACTGGAACTCTCTGCATGACTGAGAGGCAGCTCCTCAAGTTTGATAATCACCTCTTCTCAGCAATATTTACTACTTATAGAACCTTGGAATTTGGGGTGGGGAGCATCATGTGAATCTTGTAAGTTTCAAGAATTTCCTGAGTCTTCTGAGCTGTTTAATTTCTATGTCTTAAAAAAAAATTCCCTCCTGATGGAATGCTTCAGTTTGGATGAAATTGTTCTACACAGGCCTTAATTAGAGCATGAAACTCTTAATCTCAGGGTTGTGGGTTCATGCCCACATTGGGCATAAAAATGTAAATGGAGTTCTTAATTGGTCTAAATAATAAAAGCCCCGAATCAGATACTGAGGAAAACTTGGAGATATCAAAGAGAAGACGAAGCAAGCTAACACCATCTTTACCTCATTAGCTTCCCAGCAGGAAAGAGAGAAAGTTCCTATTTCTTCCCACTTATATACTCTTTTGTCCAACCATCTCACTTCCTGTCTGTCAGTATAGACTCCAGACCTCTATAGTTAGCTAGTGGCAAGCTCCATTCTCTGATCTTCAGAGAAGCTTTATTTGTACAAGCAAAATATCACCACACTCCATGATGGCAACATGAAGAAAAAGGATAAAACTGTTCATAGTGAACCAATATTTTCTTCAGCTAAATTCATCTGAATACCACAAAACTGCAAAGGTGGTCTTTTAAGATTAATTTCTACAAAAATTTTAGGTATCCCACAATGTTAGGTCTGTCTTCTCAAAATGAAGTCAACATGCTGATATTCACTTCCAACATCTAGACACGTCTCTTGATCTTTTCTATGATATTTATTATTATTATTATTATTATTATTGTTATTATTATTATTATTTGTGTGTGTGTGTGTGTGTGTGTGTGTGTGTGTGAGTGAGTGTTTTGGTACCTACATGGCATGTGGAATCCAGAGGACAACAGTTAAAAGTTCTCTCCTTCTACTGTGTGTCCCAGGAAACTCACCTCATTAGGCTTGTGCAGTGAACATTTTTACTTGTCCAGTCTTTTTATCAGCCTCTCATACCACATTCTGCCTCATTACATCTCTTTTTGGCCACCTGGCCTGAAGTGTGAAGGTAAGCCTGCAAGATAACAAGTAATGATTACACACAGTGACATAACCTATAGAGCAGACTTCCACGTCTTGCCTGTCTAAATTTTTCTCACTCCTGCCCCTTTCTTTAGTCTTTAAATCTTCCAGATGGGATTGAGATTGTGGATACTTGGCATTTATTAAATATTTATTGATCACCTACTTTATATCAGACATTTTGCTAGGCAATATAGACCATTAAAGTGATAGGTGGAGGGAATAGACAACCACATATAATGTACACCAACTGCTGGTTTTGAGGTAAAGTGATGGTAGCTAAGAAGCAATCCTTTCCCTCTGGAGCTGAGCAGGAGATGGCTGTGCAGAATGGTAATGCTTAAAGCCCTCTAGACTGCATACACTCACCCCCAAAAGAAATGTTATTTTTGCTATGGCACAAAGTGAATTAGAGTGAAATAATGTGCTCCTATTAATTTATATTCATATATACAGGAAGGAAATTTTGTGTTGTAATAAAACTAACTCTTAAAAAGCAGAAGTTGGATAGATGATTCAGTGGCTAAGAACACTTGCTGTTCTTGCAAAGGACCAGAGTTTGGTTCCCAACATTTATATCAGGCTGCTCAACTCCCTGAAACTCTAGCTCAGGAGATTCACCACCCTCTTCTGCAGACACACACACACACACACACAGAGAGAGAGAGAGAGAGAGAGAGAGAGAGAGAGAGAGAGTATAAATATGTACATATATATATATATGTACAGATGAACATACATACATAAAAATAAAGATAACTTAAATCTTAAAATGATAACTCAACATGATCTACAATGACTAGTTTTGGAAATATCTTCAAAATAATTTAAAATCATTAAATTATGTTACAATATGAATTTCCTTCCTGGAAGGATTTATATAAGCAGAAATATCCCCATATACACCCAATAACTTAGTCTGTAAATGCTTATTAGATCTCACATATACAAAAAAAACTGTCATGGGTTATATTAGCAATACATTTATAAAAACATCCCTAATTTCAATGGAAACTGAAAAAAATTAAAACCCCAAGTATAATTTTACATGAATCAAATTGACAAACCTTTAGAAATCTGACAATATTAATTGTTGGTTAGAATGTGCCAGAGGTCACTGGATATCTGCCATATTAACTGCATTTTCTTAATCGACCACTAAAGGTCCTTGGCATTATTGCAATTAAATACTGTTCAATTTCCCTACTGACAGCATGTGGGTCCCTGCAGCGGTAGCTTATTGCTCAAGTGTGTCTTTCATTTCAAGTTGTGCCTTGTTCTTGCTCTCTGCCAATCAAAATCCAACTCACTGTTCAAGCCTACTCAGTGTCATCTTGTCAGTCAAACTTCTTTTTGTGTTTCCAAATATGCTATTAATAGTTACAATAATGATGGCAAGTAATGCTTCCTTGTGTCGCAGGCGATGAGAATGGGGCAGCTTGATTTCATTAAAACCCACTCAATAGCTATGAGATGGCACCACTGTTCCTTTTTTGCTGAGGAAGAGATTCAAAGAAAGGTTCAGAGATTAGGTCAAGATTATCGAGAACATAAGTGAGATAGGCAGAATGAAAACAAACATACTCAAACTGTGGACTGTCTTACTGACATCCCATTACAGTTCCATTTTACAGAGTGAAATTACAATTCAGATATAAAATTCTCCCTAAGATAGTTTTACAATCCAAAACTTGTGCTCTGATGAATTGTATGTTCTTGTGTATATGTGTGCCTGTGCGTGTGACACACGTGGAAATCAGAGGACAAGCACAGGTATCAGTCCTTGCCTTCTATCTATCTTTATTAAGGCAAAGTCTCTGATATTTGCCACTGTGCGTGTCATGTAATCTGACCCACCCACTCCAGGAACTTTCCTGTCTCTGCCTCTCAGCTCATTGTGGGGCCCTGGGATGACAGCTGAGACTACCCTGCAAGAGTCACATCATTTCTTAACACTTCCAATGCAAGCTTTTTTTTTTTTTTTTTTTTTTTTTTTTTTTTTTACCCAGTGATCCATCTCCCTCCTCAGTCTTATTTTACTTTTTAAATTTAAATTTTAAATGATTTGTGAAAACTTTATACACAAACGCTGCATATTATTTCCATCCCTCACTCTCCTCTCCAATGAGTTTTTAAAAAATAAGTTTCAGTTTTTAGTACCATAAATAAAAGGACCCAGAGACTGATATTGAGGTTCAAGCCGAAGATCAGAAAAGCAAAGCAGCCTGCCACTAGCCTCTTTCAGCTACCTCAGAATGAAAGGGCTGATCCTGTCCCCATAAGCTCTCACCAAGCAGGAGACGGTTGCCTGTTCTCAGTGTGGCTGAAGAATCCTGAGACTTCAGCACCTTCCTATGCTCAATGTGAGTGGAGAATGAAGTCCTCTACTGAGACCTTGCTCCTCTCTTATATAGCTCCCTGATGGTCTAAGAAATAAAACCCACCTCAGACACCACTCAGATAGCCAAGACCTGAGACTACATAGGCCATGAACCTAGAAGAAATTCAAATATGACTGTTTGCTGTAGGAATGCAGCAAACAAATGGCTACTGATAACCTTCTGCTGTACTTATTGTTCAATGTCGTCATCAGAGAAGCTTTATCCTACAGTATATGAAAGCACATATAGAGACCCGTGGCTGGGCAATGTACAGAGAGTGAGAGACCTTGGGATACTCAGTCATAACTGGGATATCTCCATCAAATCTATCCCGCCGGGGATCAGGAGATCCTGAAGAAGAGTAGGTGGAAAGACTGAAAGAGTCACCATGGAAAGGGAACACCATGCAAACAAGGTTTTCTAAACACAGCAGGAGCAGCAGTGACACACACACGAACTCAACTGAGTCTGACTCAGCATGCACAGGGCCTGCATAAGTCCAGACAGGGTCCCAACACTAGAAGGGGATGCTTGAAGTGGGTCGGGGGGTCATGTGCTGTTTGTCTCCTAGGTCTGGGTTACCTCACTCAGTATAATTATTTTCTAGTTCTTTCATCTCACTGCTTCTTTTGCTTTCCTTTCTTTCTTTTTTGATTTCTTAAAATCATCTATCTGACTCTAATAATAATAAAACAGTCAAGACAAATAAGTATCTACACTTTATTTTCAGACTACAAAGTAAAAATTAAGAGAATTGAGGGTTTAGTTTAAAACCCTGCAAGTGCTTGAAACTCTACATCTCTTTTAAATCACACTGTTCTTAATAGGCAAGCTCATAGCCAGGATGAGTGGACTAGCAGGGGGCAAGGTGGGTTTAGAACAAAAACTGACAGGCTTCAGAACTTCAAGAAGGTTGGATTCCACATCATTTCTGAGAAGCACACTCCTGAAAATTCTCCCCAGAAGGTTCTGGTGAGGTCACTGCATTTGTAGGAATTACCTTGTCTGTTACAAAAGTTTGCATTCAAAGCTGTTCATCTCACTTTTTCTTGAGATTATATTTAACCAAAAACATTGAACTGATAGGCTAATCTTAGAACATGCTTGGAAAATACTCAACTGATAGTACAAGATAAGTTAACTAATGACTACATCCCTCATTTTTCCCTCAGTTAAGAAGAAAAATAACTGTTTTTCTATCTCAAGGGGATGTTGAAAGGTCTGGTGACTTGTGTGCTTGGACATGTTATTAAAAAGTCCATGGTACCATGAGACTCTTAACACATTGTTACAGCAAAGTCTGCAGTGAAGACTGGGTTTACATTCTCTTTTATGTAATCTTTATCAAATATAACAACAGGATAAATTTCAAAGCTCTCTAAACAGGCTTTTATATTCTAGACATTTTGAATCTGTTGAAGTCAGTGGTATTAAAAATGTTGCTTGGGGGTTAAATATTAAAGTAACCCTTGAGATCTAGTGATGAGCCCCACTCAATTACACATAGCTACAGGAAACCTGTTTCTAACATCTGTGCAGATTAACAGCTTCTCAGGAAGGAATGTGAGCATTCATTAAAAAAAAAATCCCACACACACACACGCACACACCCATTCACACAGAAACACACACACACACACACACACACACACACACACAGAGAGAGAGAGAGAGAGAGAGAGAGAGAGAGAGAGAGAGAGAGAGAGAGAGAGAGATGTTTGAAGAAGTTAAACTTTCCTCAAGAACTGGAGGATACCACAAGAAAATATCAGGAGCATCCAATTAGTCAATTACCATGAGCAGAGACTTCTGATAAAGAGTAAAGAGACATTTAAGCAAACCTGTTTTACACAAATAGTCTCTTGGCTCATCTCTCATTTAATGCTTACAGCTGCCAGAGCCCCAGCTCAAGCCACCTATTCAACATAATACTTTGGAACACTGTGAGTACTTCAGTCTGTGTGAAGGACACTCTGAAGAGGCACAAGATGCTACTAGCCATCCCAGCACTAGTGTTACATTAGACATGGCATCTGGGTAATCAGAGGGAGATAGGTTAAATTCTCTTCAAAACACTTTTGTTTTGTTAGCACCGGGAGTCGAACCAGGAGCCTTGTGTGTTTAAGCCAAACACTACTATCACTGTTTTTTTTTTTTCATATTAAAATCAGATATAACATTAAGGAAAAACCATTTATTCACAGTAGAAACCTCCTTTCTTCTAGTTCTTAGACATATGTAGCACAGGGTAACTTAGCCTACTGTGCAATCACATACCAGAGATTCCTACACAACAGTGACTCTGCTCAGTGACAGAAAAATGAAGTATGTTCCATCATTTCACTACACATGCCTGCAGGCTGTTTTGTGCCTTCTATTCTAGATGCCCACATGTGGGATACTGCTGCACTTGCCTTTCTGTGCTTGGCTCATTTTATTGGACTCAGTGTTCTTACTTTTGTTGTTATAAGTGACTGCACTAGATGCCTGTCTGTCCTATAGCTGACCAGTATTCTATTGTGTGTGATATTTGCCACATGTTTATATGGTGATGTCTTTGGGTTCATCTGATTTGAAGGGCTTTGAGGTGGAGATGGGGGCTCCCTCTGTCTGAATGTCCATTTTCTTTCCCAGATTTGGGGAAGTTTCCACTATTATTTATTAGAATAACTGTTTCATGCTTTCTTTTCCTTTCTTCTTTCTGGACTACCCACAGCATATACATTGGTCTACTTGATAATACCCACACATGCCAAAGTTAAGTTCATTCTTTATTATTCCTTTCTCTTAGCTAAACAGACAAGATCTTTTTAAATGACCAGTCTCCAGGCGAATGGATTGTTCCTTCTCTTTGACAGAGCATGCTGTTTGGATTCTTTAGATTTTCCATTCAGTGCATATAGCTCATTGTGGTAAAATTTCTGTGGCTCCTCTTAAGATTTCTTCTGAATGAAATCCTCACTCCAAGAAGGCATTGATTTCTAGGCTCATTCTGTATTTTTTTTTTTTTTTTTGAAAATTTTTTAGTTTAAATTTGAAACAAGCTTGTTTTACATGTCAATCACAGTTCCCTTTCCCTCACCTCCTCCCTTGCCCCCTCCCAACCCCCATCCCATCCCTGTTTTGCTTTCCAGGAAGGGTGAGGCCTTTCCTGGGTGATCTGCAAAGTCTGTCATATCATTTGGAGGAGGGCCTAGGCCCTCCCCTGTGTGTCTATATTAAGAGAGTATCCTTCTATGTGAAATGGGCACCCAAAGTCCATTCATACACTAGGGATAAATACTGATCCACGACCAAAGGCCCCATAGACTGGCCAATCCTCCTAACTAACAAGGAGTCTGAATCAGTACTATTCTGGTTTCCCAGCTAACAGACTGGGGTCCATGAACTGTCCTTGTTCAGGTCAGCAGTTTCTGTGGCTTCATCTAGCCTAGTCTTGACCCCTTGTTCATCACTCCTCCCTCTCTGCAACTGTATTCTAGGAGTTCGGCTCAATGCTTAGCTGTCTGCTTCAGCTCCCATCAGCTAGTGGATGTCATATAAGGTAGTCATCAATCTCATTATCAGGGAAGAGCATTTAAGGTAGCCTCTCCACTATTGCTTAGATTGTTAGTTGGGGTCATCCTTGTAGGTTTTTGGACATTTCCCTAGTGCCAGATTTTTCTTTAACCCTTTAATGGCTCCCTCTATTATGGTATCGCTTTTCTTGTTCTCCTCTATTCCTCCCCTGACTCAATCGTCATGCTCCCTCGTGTCTTCCTCTCACCTCCTCTTCTTCCCTTCTCTTTTTCCTAACTCCCCCCCCCACCATGCTCCCAATTTTCTTGGGAGATGTTGTCCCTACCCTTTCTCAGGAGGACCATGTATGTCTCTCAGGGTCCTCTCATTCTATATTTTTATGCAGGGTATTTTGAAAAATCTCAACAGGCAGTTAAAACACTTTCATGTCCTGTGTATTGATTGCTATTTTCTTTGTTTGGTTCCTGTTTCCTTCCTTCTTTTTTCTTGATTCTTGATTCTGTGTTGATATTTTTTTTTCAATTGGGAAAACAAAACTAAACTGTCATCTACTTTTCATGGTTTGGTATTGCATAGGAGACCCTTACACAACAGTGACCAGAAGGTTGTAAGGGGTTTTTGATAGTCCATGCTAGTCTACTCACTTTGTACCAGAGGACCCTGATAACCCCATGATATCCAGAGCCATCTTTACTTTGAAGTGAGATAGATGCCAGTCCTTGGAGTATTCACTAGAAAAATCAGAACATCTATTTCTTTCTTCTGGGAGCTGCTGTTCTTGTTTTTTGTTGTTTTTTTTCTTTATAGACCCCCCACCCCTGCCCTGATTTTGTGGTAAGCTAAGAGGAGAGTTGTCCTGACTACACCTATACTAGTTTAAATTGCCATGTTTGTTCTCTGTAGTCTTCACAGGTCTATCCTATGACACATATCTGTGCTTTAAGACAGAAAAGGCAAAACTCTGTTTTCTGGGAGATAGCTGTGTAAGTAGTGACCCTGAATATGTGTCCAATCCTTGTCCTTCCTGGAGGGGAGATATGAGTTGGAGTCTTTGCCTGATCACTCTCCTGATGGAGACCAGTGACTCGTGTCAATCCTAACTTAGATTACCACATTTGTTCTATGTAGCCACAGGAAGTCAATCAGAGAACTTTTTAACAATTTCAGGCACTGTGATACTGAAATATATTGTAAGCTTCATGAAAAAAAATGTCATTATGGCCATCCTTATAATTCTATTTCCATAGTGAAGAAGAGACAGAGGAAGAAGAAAACGAGAAAAAGAAGGAGGAGAGAGACATATAATGCTAGGAAAGGCATCTATTGAAGATGATAATGTTCTACATTTTCACATTTTCTGAAATAATCACTTCTCTTTATTCTGAGGACAGTCTACTTCATATGCATGTGGCTACCTGGGAAAGCACGATGAAGTAACCCTGAATGGACTTTGCTACCAGCTGCCTTGTTCCCAGGGAAGTAATGGAAGTATGATGCTTTCTACTAGACAATCAGAAACAACAGTGATTGTAAGATTAGTGTCATAGTCGGCCCTGGCACCATTAAAATTTGAAACAAGGCAATGGCAGACTGTGCCATTTTCCCAGTCATGAGCTCTCAGTTTGAGCAGATCAAATCAGGGCAGGAAGTATCAGACAGTTAAGCCTAAAATTCAGCTCTTAGTACAGTTTCTTTTACTAAATTTAATACTGAATGTATTGTGGTGGAGAACACATTTACATTTGCTTTGTCTGTTAAATGGAAAGGCAAAAGCTCCTCTGTGACCAAAACCATGAGCATACTCTACATCAAGTTCTTCGGTGTTCTTGGCCATACAGCCTTTATTGTCTTTGACCCCTAAGTGTATTTTACTTATTTCTAGTTTTAAAGAAAATGTTTTAAGAGTGCTCTTGAACCTTCATTCCAACTTTCTGGGTACTTAAAAAAAAAAGTTTTATCAAAGAAAATATTCATTGTAATTCAAGGTAGGATCCATGACGGATGTGTTATTTTTCCCCTTAAAGTGGCAAAAGGTCATTTGTATGGAATAATTAATGGTAAGGATCTTTTTGGCTTGCTAAATTTTCAAAATGTACATATGAATATTTAAATATCTATGCACAGAGCAAAGCATACAGCAGAAGCAATACCAAGGCATGGCTGTTCATCAAATATATAAAATAACACCAACAACTTACAATTCCTCCTATACTTGCTTTCCAGCCTCTCCATCTTCCTGCAGAGATACCTATTTTCACAAAATGAAGTGTTATTGCTTGCTTTTATATGTGTGTTTGTGAGTGTATACTTGCCATGTATTTATTGCTAAACAGAAAGCTGTCTGAAGCAGTGTTTGCAAATGGAGTGCCTAAAGGAGACATAGCAATGATGTGCACTTTTATTTTAAACTCAGCTTCCTCTACCTATACTAACCCACATAGGTGCCTGGGTTATCATTGCACATGACCCTGTTGCTAGCAGTCTGTTGAATAAACAAACTACCATTCAGTCAGCCTTTCTAAAAAATTTTTATTTTACTTTATTTTAAAAACAATTTTACTTTACATAACAATCCCAGTTCCCTCTTCCCTGTCCTCCCTCCCATTCCCCCACCATTTCTGTATCCTAGCCTCCATCTACTCCTCAGAGAGGTTGAGTACTCCCATAGGGTATCATCAAAGTCTGTCACAACATTTGGGGCAGGACCAAGATCCCCCCACCCCCATCCTCCACCCCCAACTCCCGGATCTAGGCTGAGCAAGGTATCCCTCCTTATGAGCTCCAAACAGCCAGTTCCTGCACTAGAGATAATTACCTATTCCACTGCTAATGGCCCCATAAACTGCCCAAGCCTCACAACTGTCACCCACTTTTAAGGAAGGGCCTAGTTAAGAATGGACTTTGAATTGTCTCCAGGCTTTCTCTCTTAGTTTATGATATGTATTTTGTGTGGTAGATGAAGAGATGCCATTTCCACCTCCTGGAGCTTTGCTTATTTTTGGCCACAATTGTTTGTTCCCTTTGACCAATAAAGCCCCTGTCCTGTTTCTGTCCTTCTGAAGCCAGTTCAAAGGCTTTTGGATCTGACTGTCCTGGACTTCCTTGTCCTTGAACTGAGTCCCCTTAGAGTGCTTATCATAATGTAGATGATGGCTATGCTACAAAAGATAAGCTTATTTAATCTCTGTGTTGCTACAGCTGAAGAGACAAGAAACAGCTGACTGTTCAACACTTGTGACTGCTATTTCCATCGCCCTGCCCACACTGCATAATTTTATGCATCTAACAAGTGTCAATTTGAAATGTTCCCCATTGATACACAATTTATACTACCATTATGCCCTTTAAAAATGAGAGGCTTACAAATTGTAATTTTACAGAACCTTTATCCTACATACTGTCCTTTGTTATATCAAGAAATGTGATATCAACATGAATAGGGACTATAGTGCAACTTTAAATAACACATGCATTAATTCACACAACCATTGCCAACAGAGACAAAACTCTTCCTAGAAGATATTCATAGCCTTCCAGGGATGGACAGGCTATATTTAGAAAAATATTTTCTTAAATGGACTCAGTATATAGTGATTATGATCGACTGAAGTTCACATACTAAAATGGCTTTTGTTAAATGACATGTTACTAACAAAACATATTGGTATTTATTTTGATAGAATTTTCAAGTTTTGAAAATATTGTATAAACCAATGATGTATTTGGGGTTATGTATATATACATGTGTACATGTAAGGGTGTGTGTATGGGCATATATATGCGAATGTGTAACACATAAGTAGGGTATCTCCATCTCTATTGATCTGTCCATTTCTACTTCTTGGGTATTTTTTTTTATTCTCTTTTTTTTTGAGTGTTTTTGTTTGTTTGTTTGTTTGTTTGTTTGTCTTGTTTTGTTTTTCTAGACTGGATTTCTCTGTGTAGCACTGGCTGTCCTGCAACTGGCACTTTTTTATAGACCAAGAGATCCTGGAACCCACAGAGATCTGCTTGTCTCTGTCTCCAAAGTGCTGGTATTAAAGGCTGGTGCAACCACCACCTGGCCTTACATCTTTTTGAGACAGTGTATCTCACTGAACCTGGAGGTGACTGATTTGGCTAGGCTAGATGGTCAGTTAGCTCTAGGGACCCACCTGTGTTCAGGGTTACAGACACATGGCACCATGTACAACATTTTTATCTGGGTTCTCAGGATCTGAAATCAATGATCTATTTTAAGAGTTTGTGTTCATAGCCTGTGTTTTAAGTTTACAGGTTAATATCACTAATGACTAATATATAGTTTTGAAATCTTCAGGAAAATATTCCATGGACATTCATACAATTTGTTTTGATGACAACAAAATTGCAAGTAAAGGTTAATACAGATTATGTGTTAACCCTTAGACAATTTTAACTTGCTACCTCTTTATTAAGAACTAATATATGCATTGTTGTCCTACAATATGCGACTGGATCATGTTATGATCTAACATAGCCCAGAGAGAATCCTAGAGGGAGGGAAAGGCATGCATCATTATGCCCGTAGTCCTGGATGCACAGATTGAACTATTGAGCAAGTAACCACCAAAGTGTAGCCATAAGGAGGACACTGTGGACAAGATAGGCAGAAAGTCAGCGTAAGGTCTTATGTGTCCTGAGACTAGAACTCTCAGTACTCAGTGTGACAAGAGATGGGGTTGGATAAGATGAAGCAGTGCTTTTGAATCCTGGACTCCTTTAGTCATTTATACTAAAGGGGTCAAAGCAGGCCAGGTAGAGGGCCAGCATTAAGGTAAGCATGCTAAGCAAGGAGCTTTTACAGGTGACTATGGTGACATCATAAGATTAAAGCAAACATCAGAATCTCTAACTTGGAAGAAGTGGTAACAGTAAAGGAAATTATTCCACATAAAATGGTATAAGTATTAACAGTTATAGATGGACTGTGTGAGTCTTCCTCCTCTTGATCTGATGGTGGTAAGTCGTACAATTTAAGGGCCCTTGCAAGAATGTAATGACATTAATTTCCTCCATTTCATCTCATCTGGAAAAATGCAAACATTGGTTAGAAATACCATTTTCTATAATTAAAAGAGAAAAAGCAGAAATAGTTGAGGCTTCAGAAAAATGTATTTTAGTATGAGAAGAAACAGGGCATGGCTCCAAACATCTAAAAGAAGAACATAGCTTGGAAAAATGGTTTCTGAAAGAAATAATATCAATAAGAAAGATAAGATGGCCACTTGAAGTCTATTGAAAAATGCATTTTGACCTTTGCGGGATGTGAAGGGGAAGTGTAGTAGACAATATGCTAAGATGAAATCAGAAGTTCAAAGGAACTGACTGATGAAATAAGCCTGAAAAAGAAATGAAAAATGAGAACGGGTGTACGTAATGTCAAATGCTAGGGAGATCAGAGGCAGACTGCTGATTCCCTCTAAAATGCAGAGTAGGGGACAAAGACACAAACAATAGCAGATTATAAATACGGAATAAAGAAGAGATGCCATCTGAAAAATAAAAGGAGTTTTTCAATCCCCAAATTAGGGGTGAAAAGCAATAATCAAGGACAAAAAATAATTCTCAATATGAAGGGAAAAAGTCATTTCAATGAAGAAGTAATTGTCCTATGTTTATAAGATGGAGCCCCTTCTTAGAATTCTATCTTTCCCAGTTTTAATAATAAAAGTTCAGAATGTTACATGGAATAATGTAACAAATTTATAAAGAAAACAGAACATGCATCAGGCTTATTCTACTGTTAGTATGCAATAAGGTATTTATAGATCTTTATAGATTTTAAAAAACAGTGTCTGAGAATCTGGGGTTTGTATGCAAAAAAATCTTCTCTTTTCATGCAAAGGCATCAGGCAAACATGCTCAAATTCTTTAAATTTCTTTTTAAAAAATGAATTAGCCCTTCAAATGGGTAATATTTATTTAATAAAAAATTTCAATGTGAATACCTCTCAAGTACATCTACTAGATTAAATACAAAATTATATTCTATTTTTAATAGATGTATGAAGTAAACATGGTTATACATTCAGTAACTCAGAATTGAACTGATTCATGCTGTAAATTTGAATGCAAGAACTTCACAAGTATCTGAGGGTGCTTCTAAGCATTCAGGGAATGTGTCATCAAATGGTATTTCGTAAACTTGAATGTGCTTACTCCAAAGATGGGAAGGAAATGTGCAACAAAAATGATTTTGTAACAAGACTGAAAGATATTTTGTTTAGCAAAAATCCCGAAACTAATCATAACGACAATCAGCTGTGAGGTGAAATGTTTTGTGCAATCTACAGAGCATAAGCCATCTAGTACTGGCTTTACATGAAGGCCATATTTCCAAAAAGAAAAATGCTAGCTACAAAACAACAACAACAACAAAATGATCCAAAACTGCATAATAAGTATTGATAATAATTGATAACATCTTTAATCAGTGAAGCAACTGTGTATAAAAGAGACCCTTGATTATTGCATGGATTGGTCTCAGATATTTCATTGTTTTCAGTTAAATAATTCTAGTGAAATTATAATTTTTGAATAAGTACATGGCTTTATATACCCTCAGAACAGTGAACTATGTTTGTAAGTTAAAGATTTTATGTGAATGATACATGTTTTATAAAAAAAATATCCAATAAAAATGTAAACCTTATGTGATTATAAAGTCTGGAACTACTCATACACTAAATAGTTGACCAAAATACAGATGATTATTTCCCCTCTTTCTCCAGTCAGATTCGAATCATGCTTCTAATCTTATCTGAATTTTGATATTCCTGGGTGTTTTATTCTGATCACTAAACCCAAGTTCCGTTTAACATTTCAGATCAGCTCAAACTAGTTTTGAACTACAGAAAAGGGACTGGAGACACACACTATGTTCAAGAAGTCAAAGATAATCTGACAGCATCGGATGCCAATTTTCCAATAAGATACAATCAATTAGATTCATAGCTAAGTTCAAATATCTTTAGGTCTGTTCTTATTAAAACAAAACCAGGTACATAACTATACACATTATAGGTGAGTTTGCCATGTTTTAAACACTCACATGTCTTTGAATATGTACAAGCTAGTAAAATATTCAGGAAAAGAATGTGGACAATATCTTCATGAGCTGTGTAGCAATATTGTAACAATATTTTAGTATTACATTTGCAAACCCAGAAAATCTGTTTTTTACAGCTCTTTCCTAAGACAGAACAATAAGAAACCTGTCATCTTAATGTCTCATACAGTACTGACAAAGGGTAAAGTGAATGAGAGTGTAAGACCGGCAAAAATAAGACAAGATTCTGCTGACATAATGAATTAGTGTTAGGCATTCTGTTTAATATCAATATAAAATAGCAAAACATTCTGTTTTATATCAATACAAAATCCACACGCAAAACCATCCAAGAGTGTGCTTCTATATGCAGTGTCTTCTGAATAGAATGCTTATGGGTTTTGTCCCATTTTATTCAATATTTTCCATGGATTATATCTGAGTTAAGAACTTGCTTGTTTTCAGGCAATTTACATGCTAAACCCTTCACTACATCACTGATACAACCCTAATATAGACAGTCCATCTTTCAATCTATTCACTTCACCATCTGTATTTGTATTTATAGTTAATTAAAGGCATACAAATATATAATTAGCTTTTAATATAAAGTAAGCTACATATTCTCTTCTCTATAAAGACCATGACCTTTTGATGTCTTTAAAGATAAAATTGTATTTCAGAATTATAATGTATACTATAAATAAATATGAAACATTCCTAAGGAAAAACACTTTAAGAAAATATTCACACTTAAAGGTTTGTTTTTTTTTAATAAAATTTAAAAGTTAAATAGAGCATGAAATGGATGCATTTATAAAAGTATCCTCCATAGGAAATCTAAAGGGATTTCTATCGGAAAGATTGACATTCTGGTTTGTTGGTAAGGTAGCTATAGTACATGTTTCATGATTAGGAAAATGCATGATTTCCACTCTGCTTACTTATTTATTTATATATTCATTGCAGTGAAAACTATTCTCTATGGACAATATTTCTGTTGTCTCTACATCTATAACCACAGTCATGGCAATATAAATCCTAGGGTCATGCATCAAGGGAGGTGCCAAGATGAAGAAATTTATTGCTGTTTAAGTTTTAAAAGGATGGAAATTCTCAGTTGTGGAATTAAAAGTATGTTAGGGAGTTAATGAGTATGATGGTTAATCCTGTCTGTCAATGTGATGAGACTTAGAATCTCCATGGAAACAAATCTCTGGAAGTGCTTGTGAGGGATTAAATTAATTGAGGGAGGGAGACCTACACTAAATGTGGGCAGCACCAATCTATGTACTGTGGATCAGAATTGAATAACAGGGAGAAAGGGACTTGATCTCAACTATTCTTTGTTATCTGCTTGTTGACTGTAGCTACAATGTGACCAGCTTCCTGACCAAGATTCTGCAACCATTACTTTCCCACTATAATGGATGCACCCTTGAACCAAAAGCCAAAATACACATTTGCTCAAGTTGATTTGCTGAGTATTTTGTCACAGCAATAGAAAACACCTATTGTGTTGTCATGAGTGAAAAAGGAAAGGATAACAGTGACAACTTTCAGTAATAGCCATAAATCTACAGTGAAATGGACAAAGAATGGCAACAGATTTGAATGTCTGCATATATATATATATATATATATATATATACATATATATATATATATATATAAATAATCTGAGTTTGCCATCAGAGCTCTGGAACACTGACTTCTTCATTTTTGGGGTGCATCAAAAATTTTCCAAGCTTTTTAAAACTTCACTTGATTTTTGTGTTAGAGAAGTGTTTATATGTGTATATATGTGTATATATATATATATGTATATATATAATATATGTGTGACTGTTCATTTGTATGTATGCATGTATGTGGTATACATGTGGGCAATGTGTATTTAAATGTGTTTGTCAGTGTATATTTGTGTGTTTGTGATCATTCCTGTATGCATGTGTGTATGTGTTTGCATTGTTGGTTATGTGTGTATGCATGTATGTATACATGTGTATATGTGTATATGTGCATGTATACTTTGTGGATAATTTGGTTCTTTTATCCCATTCCTCTTTCTCTTAATACTTACTGTTTTCTTTTTGATTGATCCATAAAATTTGTGAACACAATGAAAAAAATTATAGTACACACCTTAAAGGTGTATCTCACAGTCAAAAGAAAAGCATGGTTAGGGCACTTTTATTTTATATTACAAAGTTACATCTATTTACACTTTATATAGTAAAGAAAATCTGTAATACACATTATAGAAAGTTTAATATGTACACACTGCTAATGGTTTATATTGTCTGAATTAACTTTTGACACAGATGGTGCTTTGGGTAAATTGTGGAATTCAGTGTCCTCAGGAATTTGTGAACCTCTGGAAAAAATACCAACATGGTAATTCTCAGAGATGGAGCTGACAACCCCACCAAATGGACAAGACTAAACTTCGGGATTCCCTATAAGGAATGCTAACTGGGGATGAGACAGGGGAACAGGATCTTGGGTAATACTAGTCCTCTGGATTTATAGATTGCTGTAAATATAGTTCAGCTTAAATATTCATCTCAGGTCTGTGCTCACTAGTGTTTGTAATAGGTGGCATGGATTTTGGTGTTCCTTTTACATATCTGGTGTCCCACCTGAAGTGAGTTAAGTCTTATATGCAGGGATTTAGCAACAATCTGGCAACAATGTGGCCTGAACAGAGAAACAAACACAATACAATCTCCCACTCTAATTTGGGAAGAGATATAAAGCCATGGTTACTCTACACACTTGGGGTAGAAATGAACAACTAACTATATGCTTAATGAATAGTTAATTAGTCAAACAACTAATTAGTGATATAAATGTAACATACTTTACCCTTCCTCTGCTCCCCCTCCTTCTCTTCTGCTAATCCTTGTTCCTCTTTATTCTCTTGTTCCTCTTCTTAGTAGCCATTAATGATCTTTTCCTGTCCTCTGTTTCCAGCAAGAATGTCTGTGGTGGTGACAGGGCTAAATGATTTCCAGGATCACTCATGTAACCACGCAGACTCAATTTTAACCTGAGTAAAACCTAAATACTAATTATTCATTAAATGATTTACTGAAAATACAAAATACATAAGCCTGGACGAAGCAGAAATATGAAGGACTTTCATGTTTGCCCTTAAGAAATCATGAAAATAAAACAATGTGTAATTGTGATAGGCATTAAAATCATTCTACACAGCAATTAGGCAAATTATAGATAGTAGGTATCAATGACAGTAATTAGCATTGCTCTTACACAAACATGCAGTCCACATCTTAGACAACAAATCTTTCCTAATATGACTGCCATCAGTATTCACTTGTCCAATGCTGTGTACCTATGGAAAGATTCCCTCCTCCATTCACACACAGGCACATCATCCCAAAGATGAAAGTCCTTGGTCTGGTGAATAAAGCCAATAAGTATTGCATATGTATTCCTAGATCCCTGTGATGCCTTAGCTGGGATGGTGCTGGATAGCATACCAGGCTTCCTGGTCACATCATTGTGCCTATGGTATACTACTGCTTATGGTATTGCAGTCACATGCTGACATCATTTGTGCTGAAAATGACAATAACATCTCCCTCCCTTGTCAAAAGAAGGAATCAGGAAAAAGAAGTAAAGTCTTTGGTGATGACTTGTAAACTTTACCACAAACTAAACCAGAGAATAATCTTCAAAGGAAAGATGCAGTCAAAAAAAAAAAAAAAAAAAAAAAAAAAAAGAAAGAAAAAGAAAAGAAAAGAAACATCATAAAAGAAGTTTAGAAACTAGAAACAAAGTACTGCGACTAAATTTAATGTGCTTAATAATGACCCAAGGATTTTATTAAAAGTCTGTTTCCCGAATTTCTTTCTGTGGGAGATGTCCCCATGCACTGGGTTCTGACAGTACCAGTAATAGTAATAATAACTTCAGAGATACAGCTTAAGAGGGAAGAGTAATCTCTCCTCTGCCCCAGCTTCAGCTCCCAGAACCTCCAGACCAAACTTTTGTCAACTAGAATTGTTTAACATCCCCCTGTGTAGTTCACAAGCGCAGTTATTCTGTAATTGGTTACAGCCAGTTTGGGATGACTGGTCTTCAACATAATAACATGGGTCTACTTATAAAAAAAAATGGAACATCCAGACCCCCATAGCCAGGCCTCTGCCTGAGTGCCAGGCCTCTGCCAGAGATCCACCTATCCCCACGGGACCACCCTGAGTCCCTGCCTGCCTGATCTTTGACCACATTGCCAAGCCTCTGCCAGAGGTGAGTCTGAGACCAGTTCAGGTCGATCCCCCCACATCCTTTTTTGGGAACTCCCTGGGTTAGCCCGGAATCTCACTTCCTGCTATATCCTGTCCCCAGTGAGAACACTCCTAGTTCTCTGACCCACAAACCCCTCCACCCAGAACCTGCCCTCCCCCCACCCTGTGCCCTACTGAACAAACTGTCCTACTTCTCTGGTTGAGTACTGGGCCAGAGGGCAGGTCTTTCCATCTCCAGGGATCTGCTCTGAGCACACTAGACCCACCTATCCATGCCTAACCACCTTGAGTCCTTGCCTGCCTGATCTTAACTCCCATTGCTGGGCCTCTGCCAGAGACCCCCATCACCAGGCCCCTGCTGGAGCTCCAGGCCTCTGCCCAATACCCGCCTATACACATGGGACCACCCTAAGTCCCTGCCTGCCTGATCTTTGATCCCCATCTCCCTCTGTAGGAGGCCCTTGCCAGAGGAGAGACCTCCTAGAGAGCTTGAACCACACATAACAACAGACCCAACTACACCCACCTGGAGAGTAGCTTAGAGAGAGACTCCACTGCACCCACTGGAATACGCTATGGGAAGATGGCAATACAAGAAAACGCCTAACAATAGAAAGACAAGCATGACACCACCAGAATCTAGGGACTCTACACCAACTAGACCTGAGCACACCAAAGCAGATGAAGCAGAGGAAAACAACTTAAAAAATAACTTTGTAAAAATGATAGAGGCCCTCAAAGATGATATGAGAAAATCTCTTAAAGAAATGGAAGAAAAAAACAAACAAAAAATTGGAGGAAATGAACAAATTTCTTAAAGAATGTAAGGAACACCAAGAAAAAAACAATCAATCAAAAAGATGAAGGAAACAATTCAATCAGTTCAAGACTTGAAAACTGAAATAGAGACAATAAAGAAAACACAAACTGAGGGAATGATAGAAATAGAAAATTAGGCAAACAATCAAGAACTACAGATGCAATAATAACTAACAAAATATGAGAGCTCATATAAAACCTCACACACTCATAGTGGGAGACTTCAACACCTCACTCTCACCATTAGACAGAACCACCAGACAGAAATCCACCAAAGAAACAAAGAACTACAGAAGTTATGTCTCAGTTGGGTTTAACAGATATCTATAGAACATTCCATCCAAACATAAAAGAATATATCTTCTTCTCAGCTCCACATAGAACCTTCTCTAAAATCAACCACATACTAGGCACCATAAAAAAACTCAACAGATACAAAAAAATTGGAATAGTCCCCTGTATCTTATCAGACCACCATTTTTGAAAGTTGGAATTCAACAACAACCCTAATCACAGAAACCCTACAAACTCATGGAAACTGAACAATGCGCAATTGCACCATACCTGGGACAAATAAGAAATAAAGAAAGAAATTAAAGGCTTCCTAGCATTCAACGATAATGAGAACACATACCCAAAATTATGGGACACCTTGAATGCAGTGCTAATAAGGAAGTTCATTGTACTAAGTGCCAATATGAAGAAAACAGAGGATAGTCACATTAGAGAATTAACAGCACAACTGAAAGCCTTAGAACAAAAGGAAGCAAACTCACCCTGAAGGAATAGATACCAGGAAATAATCAACTTGAGGGCTGAAATCAATGAAGTAGAAACCAGGAAAACAATACCAAAAAAAAAAAAAAAAAAATCATTGCCACAAAAAGTTGGTTTTTCAAGAAAATGAACAAGATAGACAAACCTTGATCCAAACTAACCAAAAAGCAGGGAGAGAACATCAGAGAAAGAACAGCAGAGAGAGAAATCAGAAATGAAAAGGAGGACGTAACAACGGATACTGAGGAAATCCAGACCATTTTCAGGTCATACTTTGAATACCTGTACTCCACAAAATTCGAAAATTCAAAGGAAATGGACAAATTTCTGTACAACTATCACTTACCAAAATCAAATCAAGAACAGATTAGCAATTTAAATAGTCCTATAATCCCTAATGAAATAGAACCAGTCATCAAAAGCCTCCCAACCAAAAAAAGCCTAGTGCCAAATAGGTCAGTGCAGAATTCTACAAGAAATTCAAAGAAGAGCTAATACCAATACTCCTCAAATTGTTACACATAGTAGGAGCAGAAGGTTCATTACCAAACTCTTTTTATGAGACCACAATATCCTTGGTAGCCAAGCCACTCAAAGACACAACTAAGAGAAATACAGACCAATATCCCTCATGAACATTGGTGCAAAAATACTTAATAAAATACTGGCAAATTGAATCCAAGAACACATCAGAGATATCATCCACCATGACCAAGTAGGCTTCATCCCTGGGTTGCAGGGATGGTTCAACATACAAAAATCTATCATTATGATTTAACATATAGCCAAAATGAAAAAGAAAAACCACTAGATGCTGAAAAAGCCTTTGATAAAATTCAACACCCTTTCATGATAACAGTCTTGGGGAGATCAGGGATAACAGGAACATACCTAAACATAATAAAATCAATATACTGTAAACCAGCAGCCAACATCAAATCGAATGAAGAGAAGCTTAAGGAGATTCCTTAGAATCAGGGACAAGACGAGTCTGCCCTCTCTCTCCATATCTCTTCAATATTGTTCTTGAAGTTCTAGCTAAAGCAATAAGACAACAAAAGAAGATCTAGGGGATACAAATTGAAAAGGAAGTAGTCAAACTGTCTCTATTTGCAGATGATATGATAGTTTATATAAGCAACCCAAAAGACTCTACCAGGGAACTCCTACAGGTGATAAACACTTTCAGCAAACAGGCAGGAAAAAAAGATAAACTCAAAAAAAAATTAGTACTCTACTTTATTCAGATGACAAAGGGGCTGAGAAAGAAATCAGAGAAATATCACCCTTTACAATAGCCACAAACAATATAAAGTATATTGGTGTAAAGCTTACCAAACAAGTGAAAGACCTATATAGCAAGAAGTTTATGTCTTTAAAGAAAGAAATAAAAGAAGATACCAGAAAATGGAAATATCTCCCATGCTCTTGGATAGGTAGGATAAACATAGTAAAAAATGGCAACCTTGCCAGAAGCAATCTACAGATTCAATGCAATCCCCATTAAAATCCCATCACAATTCTTCACTGACTTTGAAAGGACAATAATCACTTTATATGGAAAAACAAAAGACCCAGGGTAGCCAAAACAACCCTGTACAATAAAGGAACGTCAGGAGGCATCACCATCCCCAACTTCAAGCTCTACTCTAGAGCTATAGTCATGAAAACAGCTTGGTATTGGCATAAAAATAGACAGGTAGACAAATGGAATTGAATTGAAAATCCTGATATTAACCCACACACCTACAGATACCTGCTTTTTGACAAAATAGCTAAAAGTATACAATGGGAGGAGGAAAGCATCTTCAACATATGGCGCTGGCACAACTGGATGATAGTGTGGAGAAGACTACAGATAGACCCATATCTATAGCCAAACTCAAGTCCAAATGGATCAAGGACCTCAACATAAATCCAGCCACACTGAACCTATTAGAAGAGAAATTGGGAGGTACTCTTGAACAAATTGGTACAGGAGATCATTTCCTGAATATAACTCCAATACCACAGACACTGAGAGAAACAATTAATAAATGGGACCTACTCAAACTGAGAAGCTTCTGCAAGGCAAAGAACACAGTTGATAAGACCAAACGGCAGCCCACAGACTGGGAAAAGAACTTCACCAATCCTATATCTGACTGAGGGCAGGAAGGAGAAAATGTGGTACATTTATACAATGTATTACTACTAAGCACAAAACAAAACAAAACAAAACAAAAACAATGGAATCTTGAAATTCGCAGGCAAATGCATGGAACTTGAAGAAACCATCCCGAATAAGGTAACCTAGTCACAAAAAGAGGAACACGGTATGTACTCACTCATACATGGATTTTAGACATAGAGCAAAGGATCACAAGTCTATAATTCACACTGCCTGAGAAACTAGGATACAAGGAGGAATCTAAGAGATTCATACAAGGTCCCTCACAGAAACGGAAAGGAACAAGATCTGGGCATATTGGGAGTGGGGAGAGGGAACTAGGAGAAAGAGAAGGGGAGGAGAGGAAAGTACATGGGACTAGGAAGATTGAGTCAGGGGAGGAATAGACAAGAGAGAAAATAAAAGGAGAGAGAAAGAGAGAGAGAGAGAGAGAGCATAAAAGAGGGAGCCATTATAGTTTTGAAGAGAAAACTGACTCTAGAGTAATGTCCAGAGACCTACAAGACTGACCCCAACTATCAATTTGAGTAACAGTGGAAAGGCTACCATAAATGCCCTTCCCTGATAATGAGATTGATGACTAGCTTATCCACTATCATAGAGCCCTCATCTAGTAGCTGATAGAAGCAGAGGCAGACACTCACAACTAAACACTGAGCCGAACTGGAATCCAGATGTGGAGACGGAGGATGAGACCAGGCTATAGGAACCCACAGAGACAGCTGACCTGAACAAGGAGGAGCTAATGGGCCCCCAGACTGACAGCTGGGAATCCAGCATTGGACTGAGTTAGACCCCCTGAACATGGGTCTCAGTAAGATGGCCTGAGCAGTCTAAGGAACCTCTGACAGTATAACCAGGATGTATCCCTGGTGCACAAAAGGACTTTGGGAGCACATTCCTCATGGAGGGACACTTCCTTAACCTAGAGGCAGGAGGTATGGCCTAGCCCCTACTCCAAATGACTTGTCAGATTCTGATGACCCCTCCATGAAAGCATCACCCTACCTGTGGATTGGGGGAAGGGATGGTATGGGAGGATGGTTGGGAGACATGAAAGGGTAAGAGACAGGGAGGGAAGGAGGGAGGGAGGTAGAGGGAACTGGGACTGATATGTAAAATAAGAAAAATAATTTTAAAAATATATTTTAAAAGTTATTTTCTATTAGTTCACACTTACTACATAAAAAGTTGTTTACAGTTTTTTTCTAGAGTAGATTTGCATATGTAAAACACGAATTCATGGTTTTAAAATCTATTCTTTCAAAATCTCCTTGATGTGTTGATGTAGGGCACTTCATCATGAAGGACGGTTTTTAAATTCTGTTTTCTGTCATTGTTATTGAGTTTAAAAAGCTCAAATACCTAGGAAAGTTTACTATAATCAAAAGTTTAATTATTTCATGTATGTGTCATTCAAACCAGAATTGTCTTCTTCATGGGAGCTAGTATACCTAGTACAATTGAAGTGTGATGCTTAACACTGTTGGCTTTTGGGGGGGTACACCCCCCAGCTCCCAATTAAATCACACATGGAGTCTTATTATTACTTATGAATGCCTAGCCACAGCTTGGCTTGTTGCTCTCCAGCTTTTATTAAATTAACCAGTCTATCTTTTCCCTCCTAGCTGTTATCTTTCCTACTTCTGTCCTTTATATGTTCCTTCTTACTCTGCGGCTGGCTAGGTGACTGGCTGACTGGCTGGCCCCTGGTGTCCTCCTCTCCTCATTTCTCCTTCTATTAATACTCTCTGTCTGCCAGCCCAGCCCTACACTTGCTCCTGCCTCATTATTGGCCATTCAGCTTCTCGTTAGACCACCAGGTGTTTTAGACCGGTACACTAACACAGCTTCTCAGAGTTAAACAAATGCAGCATAAACAAAAGTCACATGCCTGAAAATAATATTTGCCAACCTACAGACAATGCTACCCTTAAGGGATTGGTTAGGTGAGAGAAAGAGAGAGAATAGAGATAGAGACAGAGACAGAGAGCAGATACTGAAGACAATAACATTTAGTATGTTTTCCTGAAGGCAGGCTAAGCAAACTGCTTCTGCAGTGAGGAGAATGAACTGCTTTGGGGTTTAACCATGAAAGGAGCCGGACACAGGGCTATTTTTCTCATCAGATCACAAAGGGAAACCTCAGGTGGAACTACAAGCACAAAGGCACAAGATACTGGATCAGATATGAACATTGTGAAGGTCAGATAAACAAGGGAATGGAAAGAACCCAACTCAGAAAGTGTGGGAACAAGCCAGATGGAAACCTCGTAGGCAATAGCTAAGCTAAAAGTTAGAATAGCTGATGCACTCCTGTGTGTGTGTAGGGGGGAGGCAGGCAGTGGATTTACAAGGCACTTTAGGATAATTTAAAAGTTACATGAACATCCATTTTAATGTTTTGGTTTAGCAAACCAGTTTGCACTAATGTTTTTTGATACACTCTTCTTTATGTTGCATTTATTTTGCTATACCTGTCATAAAATTTTGATCCTTAAATGTAGCATAATACATTTCCCAGATTTCAAGACACAATTAATTCTCAAAAGCAGCACTGATTTCATAATGGTTTCTGGGAGGTGTGGAGCAAAGGGGACTCAATATATAAAACATACCCACAGATGCAGGCATGCACCAAAAAACTAAGCACATTTAAGAGAAAGTGTCATGTTTCTCCAGATCAGCCTGGATTTTTGCTAACCTCCCTCTCTGTCATCAGTGCACAGCTGTATAGTTACACAATGCCCTGGGGACCACACGCCAAGGCAATGGCACTTTCTAGGAAGACAGGCACTAGGCTTGAGGGCATTTGGTAGGCACTTTTGGGTCAGACTTGCATTTACAAACCTATTAAACAATGACAGCCTTCAGTCTGTTCAGCAAAGTCCATTACAAAACTCGTGAGATAGAGGTACACTTCTGCAGCTCCTCCTATAAACAATAGAGGTGTTTAAAACAAGCTCTCTAGCAGCGTGTTCCTTATCAGTTCACAGTCAGAGGTAGACACTCAAATGCCTCAGAACACAGTCTACTATTTGTCCATGGGAGAAGGATATCTAGTTAATTTGTCCATGGCAAGAAGGGTTGCTTTCAACGCCTGCTTCTGTCAACACAAGAATGTCTGTTCAGTAGATTTTGAGGATTGCCATGTGGAACATGGTATCTATGTTCTCAGATGAACAGGAATCTAAAACACTTTGTTAAAGCTTTACTATTAATCCTTAGGAAGTGTGGGGATTTTGCTGCCCATAGTTCAATATTGGTGTGTGTGTGTGTGTTTTTTTTTTTTTTTTAACTCTTATTCACTTCTAAATGTTGTGATGTTCAAAAGGCTCACAGTCCCCAGGGATAGGGCAGGACAATCACTTCATCTAATGCTCTGGAGCTCAGACCAGCTCTGTGCTTCCCTTTTCAAGGACAACAATTTCCACAGGGACTAGTCAGCTGATTCTCCTGTCCAGGGTCATTTCATCGTGCAAATTGGAGCCTCTTTTTCAGTTCAGAGTTTGCACCTTCATTTTCCAAGCAAAAGTGAGAGCCCACTGGCTTTTCTTGGTGTCTCCTTTCACCTGGGAGTGGATGACACATATACACCATAGGTTTCACCACGGGTGTGAGAAAATTAAAAAAAATGCTGGTCAATATCCATCTACTCATTTAAGTCCCTATATTTAGCAATGGGCTATAGAAATGTTAAATATATAATCTCTAACTGTGATGGTCTATGCCAGCCAACATTGTTTTGAAGTTGAAAAATGTTATGAATTTACACAACAAAATCAAGTGATAAGATGCTCTAGGCAGTTTACTTTGTGACTGTCACAATTGTGAGCATATATGACTGGCTGTCTGAGTGTTTTCAAGTTATAAGGACTCTGTCTGAAAACTACAGAGTAGTTTTGTGTCTTCTTTAAGATGTGTCACCTGACTTTTGTGGGGATTTTAGAAAATTGTTCAGACACAGGAACCAATACATCTCCTACAACAATCATAGTCTGTGTGGAATAGTTCAAACACTGCTTTCCTGTGTGTGGTGTGCAGGTCAGAGGGTAAACTGCCTGGCTTATCTAGGAGGGAAATAACTTCAGTTGTGTGTGCTAATGATGGCTGAGACTGATCAGCACTCCACTCATAAATGGAGCAACTTACTGGGCTAGGGCCATGAATAGAGGAGATGTGTTTTCAGATTGCTTGTTAGTATACCAGAAAGCAGAGATACCTTCAAGGAATCACCTGCAGAAATTCTTTCTTAGGCCAAGAATGAGGAAGAAATTATTGGTAAAGGACTCCTTATTTTTGTCATGATATTCACACACACACACACACACACACACACCTGAGGAGAGGAGGTTACCATTGAAATGCCTGTCAATTCTTAGTTGTTTGGTGATGAGTACCATATCCACAAACTTAAAAGAATAAAAGTCCTATTCCAGACTTAATGCAAACTCAGACTTCTGTTCTCTGTTGCTATCTCTTGTAAACTGTAATTTTATTCCATGTTTTCAATCGATTTATTGATTTATCGTATGTTCCCAAATAATGTTGGATCATGTGTGCAGTGTTTCACAGGCCTGTGCTAATTCATGTGCATTCTTCTATGCCACTTTTAAGAAGAGTAACAAAGGAAGCAAGCCTGTAAGCACCATCTCACACATCCAGGCTTGACTCCAGGCAAGCAGCCCCAGCACAGGCTCCTTTCTCTGTTGATCTCCATAGAACCTAAGCCCTCAGCTCCATCCCCACATCCTAGGCTCAACCACAGTAGCAAAGCTCCTGTATCGGCTTTTTCTGGTGAGGCTATCAAGAACCAGACCCACCAGTGCCAATCCTACAATTCCAGCCTGGCCTCCAGTCATTCAGCACCTGCATTGGTTGAGCCTAAGGCAGGCTACACCTGACAACAGACAACAAATGAAAGAAGTCCACATGTCCAGGCAACATTGAAGAACATGAATGATAGGATTTTTGCAAAGGTGATATGCCGTCTCCCAAACCCATTAATCTTACAGAAATGTTCTCCAATGAGAATTACCCAGGTGGCCCCCAAAATTTAAAGAATAACAATATGAAAAATTCATCCAAGAATTTAAAGAATTTAAATAACAGAGAAATTGGCTACTCGAGCAAAGAATATAAAAAAGTTCTGAAAACTAAGAAAAGAACAAACAGGAACTATGAAATATTATAAAAAACAAAAAAGCCAAAAAACAAATTCCTTACAGGAATGGACTCCCAGGCCAATAGTGTAGACCAGCTCTTCAGCGACATCATAAATGAAAATGTCTGTCTTAAGAGTTTCTATTTTTGTGATAAAACATCGTGACCAAAATAACTTGGGGAAGAAAGGGTTTATTTCAGGTTACAATTAACAGATTATACTCTGTCACTGAGGAAATCAGAGCAGCAATTCATACAGGGCAGAAACCTGAGCTTGGGAACAAAAGCAGAGGCCATGATGGAATACAATTCACTGGCTTGCATCTCAAGGCTTACTAGGACTGCTTCCTTCCTTCCTTCCTTCCTTCCTTCCTTCCTTCCTTCCTTCCTTCCTTCTTTTCTAATTTTACATTTCGATCCCAGATCTCTCTTCCTCCCTCCCTGACTCCCTCTCTCCCTCCCTCCCATGCCCCCTCCCACCTTCCCATCCCATTCCCCCACACACACACACTCCACAGGGAGGGTGATGCCTTCCAGGAGGGATCAACAAAATCTGTCCAGTCATTTGGAGCAGGGACTAGGCCCTCCCTCCTGCCTCTAGGCTAAGGGAGTATCCCTCCATGGGGAATGTGCTCCCAAAGTCATTTTGTGCACCAGGGATATATCCTGGTTCCACTGGCTAGGACTGACTTCTTACAGAACCTGGGACCACTAGCCCAGCGATGGCACTGTGAGTTAGGCTATTCCACATCACTCACCAGTCAAGAAAATCCACCACAGTCTTGCCTACAGGACTATCTTTGTGGTGATTTTCTCCATTGAAGTTCCCTTTTCAAAATGACTCTAATTTTTGTTAAGTTGATATAAAAACTAGCCAGCACAATTGACACCTTGTCATCTTGACACACAAACACATTACTTTTAAACTATAACTTTTTCTTTCTTCCTTATCTCCAAGAGCTAATATTAATATAATAATATAAAATATTCCTACTTTGACATGTTCAAAGACATATATATGGAATATATATATATATGTATGTATTATGTATCTTAATGTAGAGTTATATATGTATATAACAATGTTTAATGAAAAAAATGAGGCCACTGATTTGAGGGAAATCAAGGAGAGAATAGACAGGGGTTTGCAGGGAGAAAATGGAAGGGGAAAACAATCTATATTATAATCTCAAAAATATAAAAGGGGCAATTTTTAAATTGTTTTCTAAATTCCAAAATCTCTTAACTGTAGGCTCTTATAAAATAAATATTAAGTTATATACTTTCTTACTCCATGAAGAAGGAACCAGGACAGTCCCAATCAGCTTAAAGCAAAAGCAAAATTGAACAGTGTAAAAACATAGTACCTGACTTCTGGGGGTCATGATTTTCCAGGCTCTGAAGGCCTCCAGTTCTCCAGCTCTGTCATCTGCAGCACACGCAGCTTATGTCCTATGCTGAGGCTTGCTCTACTTCACAGTTACTCCTGTCCTTTGTGGTCCCATGGTGCTGACATTTCCAAAATGCTGGGGTCTCTATGGCAAGTAAGAATACACCTTCACTAATAGCATCTCTTAATTTCTCTTCAGGGACTTCAACTTGTCCACAGAGTAACAAGCTTGAGCTGATCTCCATTACCCTTTCATGCCTTCAAAACAAATCCCTCCTGGATGACTCTTTCATTCCAAGTTAAGTTGTTAGCATGAGATGCATGAAGTCTCTGCCCTCTCAGAACTGCAGCTTCTGGATGCTGCCCCTTAGGTCATACTTTCAGATTTCATTTCAGTGAAGCTGGCCTCTTAAAAAATGCTAATTTCTCAACTCCAGCTGACCAGCATCATTTGTCCCAGAAGAGGAAAGGTTTTACTTTAGTGGATCTGGTCTCTTGTTAATCATGTCTGATTCTTCAAAATCATATGTTTATAGTTCAAAACATCCTGCATGGTCCTAAGAGAGTCTTAGCTCTGAGCCTTCACAAGCCAGCCTCCATCATCTGTACTTTTCCAAGCTACACAGAACAGTTCATCAAGCTTCAAACACTGAACAGCTTTTCCACCCTAAGGTTCCAAAACTCTCCCACAATCCTCCTCCAAACGTGGTGTGGCCTGTCACAATAATAGCCCACACTCATATTATCAGCTCTGTCTTAGTTACAGTATGTATTGCTGTAAAAAAAAAAAAAAAAAAACCATGGCCAAAACAACTTGGAGAAACAGGATTTATTTTCCTTATACTTCTATATCCCAGTCCACCACTGAACAAAATCAGGGCAGAAACTCAAAACAGGAACCTTTAGGCAATAACTGATGCAGAGGCATTGAGGCATGCTCCTTACTGTCTTGCTCTTTATGGGTTTCTCAGTGCCCAGGGTTGGCACTGCTCACAGTGAACTGAACTCTCCCACACCAATGCTCAGTAAATAAATGAACAGGTCAATTTGGTGGGAGCATTGTCTCAATTGAGTTTTCCCATTCCAAAATTACTCTAGCTTATGTTACATTGACATTCTCCAAGTTATGGAAAGGCAGATAGAAGATACAAGAAGAACACAGAACATAGTCAGGATCAGAAAAAAAGTTCATACCACTTGTTATAATGAAAACATCAAATACACAGAACAATGAATGGATGCTGGAAGCTGCAAGAGAAAAATCACATGTTACAAATAAAATAAAACTGATCAGAGGAATATCTGATTCATCATTGGGAACTTTAAGCACCAGAAGAGCCAATTCTAAGAGACCCTGATGACCAAGCTGTAGTTGGAGTTTCTTTCTAGCCTGGTCCTGCAACCATTTCAGCCCCAAATAAACATATGGGTGCTATATATTAATTATAAAATTGTTGTTCCATGGCTAGGGCTTCTTACTGGCTAGCACTGTCTTAATTATTAACCCATAACTACTAATCTATTTCTATATGTCCTTATCTTATCAGAGAATGGCTGGTATGTGCTATCTTTCCTGTCTCTACATGGTGTCTCTTCCTGGTGGCCTCTCTCCGCCTCCTCTCCCCAGAATTCTCCTCGTCTCATAGCCTCGCCTATGCTTTCTGCCTGGCTACTGCCCAATCAGTGTTTTATCCATCAACCAATAAGAGAAGCATATATACAGAAGGACACCCCTCATCAGCAAGCTAAACTACTTTACTCAGCAAAACTTTCCGCCAGAGTTGAAGGAGAAAGAAACATTTAAACAGGCTAAAGAATTCATGTCCACAAAATCAGCCCTACAGAGAATGATGAAGCTATACTTTTGACTGAAGAGATAAATAAGGATAAAGAATAGATTATAGAAATAAGACAAATGAAGGTTGTATTCACTAGAGATTCTATTGCTTTGACAAAACATCTCAAATATATATATATATATATATATATATATATATATATATATATATATATAATTTAATTGGGCCTATACTTTCAGAGGGTTAGAGTCCAAGATGGTGCATGGTGGCAAAAGTAAGTGAGAATTCACATCCTGATCCACAAGTAGGAAGAGACAGAGTGATACACGGAGAACAGCGGGACTCCTTTGAAATCTCAAATACCACCCAATGAGGTATCTCTTCCAATAAGGCCACACCTGTTAATCCTTCCCAAACAATCTACCACTGGGAATCATATTCAAATATATAGGTCTATTGGGGGAAGCATTTATAATTCAAACCACCAGAACACTAAGCTTATTGTGATATAAAATAGGAGCAAGTACACAAATGACAAAAAAAAAACAAAACAAAATCAAAACACAATAATAACTTTAAATATTAGTAGCCTCAGATCCACAATAAAAGACAATGCTTGATTTGAATGGATTAAGAAACAAAATCCATCTTTCTGTTGTTTACAAGAAGCTAATCTTTAAAGATAAATACTGCCTTAAAGTGATATAATAACAACAACAACAACAATAATAATAATAATAATAATAATAATAATAAAGATTCCAAACAGATAGGACCAGGAAGAAAGCATGTGTTGGTATCCAAATAAATTCCAAAATAGATTTTGAACTAAAATTAATAAGGGGAGATAAACAAGGATAAGTTATTTTAAATAAGGGAATAGCTAACCAAGATGACTTTATAATCCTAAACAAATATGCACCAAACTATGGTGTACCCAATTTCATAAGAAGCATACATACTACTAGAATTAAGAACAGAGTAGCTCCAATTAAATAAGAACAGGTGATTTCCATACCCTACCTTCAACAATACTTATGCTATCTAGATAAAAAATATAACCACAAAACTATCAGATAAGTGATAATATGAATCAAATAGAGCTAAATAGATACTCATATAATCTATCTAAACATAAAGAACGCACATTCTACTCAAAGTCCTTGGAAGCTTCTCCATAAGTCAGAGAATAGAATACAACCTGGAACGTAAGGCAAGTTCTAACAAATTCATAAGAAATTAAATAAGTGTAAGTCTAAAAGAAATGACTCTCTTGTAAGTACACAAAAGCATGGAAATTGAATAATACATTAATAAATGATAAGGGAGTCATAAAAGAAATCAAAGAATGATAATAATAATAATAATAATAATAATAATAATAATAATAATAACCTTCCTAGAATTAAATGAAAATGAAAACACATCACAACTTCTGGGACACAATAAAACCATCCCAAGAGAAATTTTTCAGCTCTAAACAGCTACATTAAAAAATCAGAAAAGCAAAACAAACAAAATACACACATATACAAGTAAATGACTTTCAGATATAACTCAAGACTTTGCGAAAACAAGAACAAACCAAACTCCAAACCATTAGATGGCAAAAGCACACCATTACCACCACCACCAACAAAACCTAAAAACAAGAGACATTAATAAAATAGAAACAAAGCAGTAAATCAGGTGGTGGTATTGCATGCCTTTAATCCCTGTACTTGGGAGGCAGAGGCAGGCAGATCTCCATAAATTCAAGGCCAACCTGGTCTACAGAGCAAGTTATAGGACAGTCAGAGAAATCTTGCCATGAAAAGCCAAACAATGTTAATAAAGTAATAATAATATACAAACAAAACAATACAAGGAATCAGCTAATCTAAGAGATGGTTTGTTGAAAAAATTAACAAGAGTAACATACCCTTTGCTCAATAAACAAAAATGAATGAAGAAAAAGAAGAAGCAAATAAAATGAATCAGAAATAAATAGGGATACATTTCAACAAACAAAAAATTTAAAATTTTATAAAGGAATACTTTTAAAAAGTATTCTAACATAACTCCATTATGTTAGAAAACCTGAAAGAAATGGATGAATTTCTAGGTTTATCCAGAACACCAAAGTGAAGCCAACACTAGATAAACAATCTAAATGGATCCTAACAAAGAAGGAGCTCAAACCAGCAACAAAATGCCTTTCCACTAAAATTAAGTCCAGGCCCAGATGGAATCACAGCAGAATTCTACCAGACTTTTAAACAAAGTCTACAATCAAAATTTCTTAAATTATTCAAAGAAATGGAAACAGGAGAAGCACTTCCAAACTCCTTCTTATGAAGTCAGTCTTACCAAAATGCCAAACCTAGGAAGGACAGACAGACAGACAGAAGGATGGAGAGAGAGGGGGGGTAGAAGGAAAGGGGAGAGAGAGAAAGAAAATAATACCCTTACACGAAGAGCTATAATCCGTTAGTGACTGCTCCAAGAAGAATGGATCTTTAGGACAAGCCTACTGACAGGTAAACACTCCTGAGTGGGTAGACTCAAGGCACGTACAGAAGAGAACCCTAAATGGATTCAGCAGGTTGTTTTTATATATGCATACATATAACACACACACACACACGTGTGTGTGTGTGTGTGTGTGTGTGTGTGTGTGTGTGTGTGTGTGTGTGTGAGAGAGAGTTTTGGGGAAATGGGAGGATTTGGAAGGGTAGGGAGTGGGATGAATGATACAAATATACAAGTCATGTCTGAACTTCTCAGGAGTTAAATTACAAAAAAGTATAATGAATGTGTTTTTAACAACGCTAATCATCTTAAGTGGAGTACATTATGAAACATGTTCTGCTGAAAATATGGGATTCACAAGGAGAGTGACATTTCTGTAGGACTCTGAGCATGTGGAAGATAAATGATCTTTGGTATGGCTGTAAGAAGAAAGGCTAGGAGGGGATTAGTTGTCAAAGTTTCAAGAGGTTGGATTGAGAATGGCACCTATAGGGCACAGTTGGAGCAGATGAATATTCGTATGCAATCTGGATCACATAGAGAAGGAAAATAGCTACAGACAGGAAAGCAAAAGTTGTTTGGAATTGGATTTGGCCTGTCATGCTGAATAGTATGGACAAAGCCCCATGAATTGAAAATTATGAAAAACGGTGCACTTTGAAAGAAATTAACATAGATCAATGTGCAAAAGACAGTGATTATTAACACTTAGCTCACTCGTTCAGTAGGAAACTATTGAGTGACTATATTCTATGAAATATCACAACAGAAATTCCCCTATCCTTAACAATAACCTGATTGACAAGTTGCTCAACCTATGCATTCACAATAAATAAACTGTCACATGACTCACAGCAAGTAGTTTGAATTCATCCATTTATTCATTTATATCCCAGTGAGGTCTTAGCAAGGAATTGTTATATGCTAAATAGTATTTTGACCTCTGGGAATATGGCGGTAATAAAGAGCCAGAAGAGTGCCTTTCCTGAGGTAATATTTCCCATTAAAAATTAATAAACAATAACTACTGATATAAATACATTAAAATACAATTTAAGAAAGCACACATTTAAAGAAAAATATTGCCTTAAAATGTGCATAGCAGAATGGTTTTGAATACAGATCTGTTAAAGTCCCCTGTGAATAATTACAGTTTGAGAAGAGCACTGAATGAAGGACAGTCCTTGTGAAGACCTAGAGGTAAGAAGCCATCATCACACAAAGAGGAA
Organism: Phodopus roborovskii; assembly: GCF_943737965.1. Lineage (NCBI taxonomy): Eukaryota > Metazoa > Chordata > Mammalia > Rodentia > Cricetidae > Phodopus > Phodopus roborovskii. The sequence goes on along the minus strand of NW_026126517.1, from coordinate 12,949,238 downwards.
GGAGCAAGAAAAAAGGGTATCACATGAGGCTAATTTTAGGGGACTGGTTTATAATCTAAATACGGCAGAAAGTATGAAGGGTTTGTTGTTTTCTTGTGTATGAGGACTCCTCTGTTGGCTGTGTGGAAAAGTATAGCTGGAAAAGTTAGGAAATTCATGTGGTAACCAAGGTAAGAGAAATGGTGTACTATAGCAGTGCACCTCCCTTTTAAGAGAAGAGTATTCCAGTCATCTTCCAAAAACTTGAAGTGGAATTAACAAGATTGGGATGGGAAGCCTGGACGAATAAAAATCTGCATATCTTCTATCTGCATAGCTTCTAGGTGAATGGTAAAAATGTTTAGGTCAGCTATTTCTGTGGGCTTCTCCAGCCTTGTCTTTACCCCTTTGCTCATCACTCTTTCTCTGCACCTGGATTTCAGGAGTTCAGCTCACTGCTTTCTGTGGGTGTCTGCTTCTGCTTCCATCTGCTACTGGATGAAGCCTCTAGGATGGCAGCTGGGAAACCAGCATAGGACCCACCCAGATCCCCCTGAATGTGGGTGTTAGGAGGACTAGGAAGTCTATGGTGCCTCTGGTAGTGGACCAGTATTTATCTCTAGTGTATGAATGGACTTTGAGAGCACATTCCACACAGAGGAATACTCTTTCAGCCTAGACACATGGGGAGAGCCTAGGCCCTGATCCAAATGTTATCACAGACTTTGAGGATCCCCCATGGAAGGCCTCATTCTCCCTGGGGAGCAGAAAGGGAATGGGATGGGGGTTGGGAGGGAACAGGGGAGGAGGGGAAGGTGAAGAAACTGAGATTGACATATAAAATAAGCTTGTTTCAAATTTAAATAAAAAATGTTATCATAAAAAAAGAAAAAAATGCTTACTATGAAACAGGACCGTTAGAGATGGGACATAACTAAGAGGAGTGTTCTGGAGCTGGTGAGATGGTTCCTGGGGACACCCACCGCCAAGCCACATGACATGAGTGATGTTGACCGCTGAACCCATTTGGTGGAAGAGGAGGAGTGACTTTTGCAAGCTGTCCTCTGACCATTACACGAGTGCTGTGGCATGTGTACGCCCACACTTAAATGTATATGCACAAACATACAAAAAATGTACAAATAAACAAAAGCATAAATAAATAAATAATAGTGTTAAAGAGAGGATTGTGTTGAAAAATTAAGCCACAAGTGAGGAGTTAGTTGTATGTCCAGAGCTCTAGAGCGAAGCTGGTGGTAAAGACTCTCATCTGGGAGTGACTAGAGATGCAAAGCTATATAAAATTATTCCCAGACCTAACTGGAGACAAAAAGGGATTAAGGCACCATCAAGAAAAGTTAACATCTTCAGAAATAAGTTATAGAGGGAGCAATATAAAAGGAAGGCATGGAAAAAGTGGCCAATGTTGTAAGGCCATCTCTGGCATAAGGGTCCAGGAGCCAGAGCTTGTGATTTGAATGAGAAATGCCACCATAGGTTCATGTCTTTAAAAACGGGGTGGTGCTGATGGTGCTGTCTGGGGAAACTTTAGGAGGTACTACCTTGCTGAGGAAAGTATCACTGGAGGTAGACTTTCAGTTATTGCAGCCTGCCCACGCCCATTCCAGTTTTCCTACTCTGTGTTTCTGCTCCCTTCCTGTTCTACTCTTTGTCTTCCATTCACAGCTAAGATGTGATCTCTTGGTTTCCTGACCCAGTACTCTGTTGTCATACCTCCCTGACATTATCCAAAGCATCTGGCTTTGGATCTGCAAGGCCAAATAACAAAAAAAAAAAAAAAAAAAACAAAAAACTATTGCTTCCATTAGTTGTTTTGGGGAATATTATTTTTTATCACAGCAACATAAAAATATAATTAATTTGTGAGGTGAAAATTGCGTTTTAAGAAGGGACATGTTCATTATCCAGAGCTGCTGAGATGCCAAGAACTGCAAGCATGTCATCAGGCTTGGTCATTCAGATGCAGCTGGTAATTTTGACAAATTAACCTCAAGTGGTTTTGATAAAATGGTGGAAAATAAAGTGTCAGTGATTAAGAGAGACATTTGAGATTAGAAGATGAAAGACTATATGAATCAAACTTAGAGTTTTCTATGAGGGGACTGAGATATCCCGGTGGTAAAGATGTAAAAGCTGAAGAGGGTGCTTCTCTCCTGTGAAATTCATCAATATGTAAAGTCCTGTGCTATTGGGAAGGCAACCAGCACCCAGAAAAATGGTGAACTTGAAGATAGGGAAGAGAGAGTGAAAGGTTGCAAATCAATCCAGAAGAGCTTCACATGAGCAGAGTCTTCCTGGTACTTGGCTTTTGTTGGTAGTAGAGAACATACAGCCACTTTGACAGCAAGGAAGGTGGACACTAGGGGCAGCTGGAAGGTAGGTTCATGGATTGAGCAAGGGAAAGCCTGAAATGTTTGCTCTGGAGAGGGCCAAGGAAGTGAGCAGAAGTGATGTAGGCAGGAGAAATGCTTCCAGGCACATGGCAGCCGGTGTGAAACCCAGATACAGTTCCTGGAAAACTGCAGCAGATGGGACTAGCCTGACAGGCGTCCTCCAGAGAGCACGATGGAGAGGCACTGGGGGAGCTCTTTTTAAGTAAAGTCTGATGCTGAGCCTGAGGCTCATTTGCCATCTGCCAACGGGCTGTGCTGTGACAACCAAAGAGCAGCTTTTCTAGGTCTGCAGAAAGCGAGATGCTGTCTCCAGAACACATGTATGGATGTGTAAAGTTAAACCTATGGGCCCTGTGTGGGCAAGTCCAAGGCAGTGTGAGGTAAAGGAAAAAGCAGGTAAAATAGAGACAGGGCAGCGTCAGGTTGCAGTTTCATCCTTTTAAAGACTTATGTATGATTTGGAGCAAAATTTTAAAAAATCTTACAAGATAGATAGATAGATAGGTAGGTAGGTAGATAGGATATGACAAATTGGTTCATGACATATGCAGTGGGATTCCTGTTCTTTAGCCAGGAGTCCCAAGTTTCACTGCCCCCAACTCTTGCTTTCTTTTTAATTTTAGTTGACTTATGTTGATACATTTACAGTATATAAGGCAATATTTCAGTACATGAATTCAGCATAGAAGAATATGGTCAAGGCAATTGGCATTTCTTTGTGCTGGAACACTGGAAACCTTTACTGGCTATTAGGAAGTATGCAGTGAATATTTACCTAGCCCTATACAACTGAACCCCTATGCCAACTAAACACCAACTGTCCATCTCCCCTACCACCTTGCCCAGCCTCTAGTGACTATCCTCTTCTACCAGATCAACATTTTTTAGTTTCTGCACAGATGAGCAAATAAGTTGTGCCTACCACTATTCCTACTAGACCCTAAGAGGATGCATTCCAGGGTGGAAATCAGCAAAATAACTCACTCAAATGGCCTTAAAAGGGGCAATCAGTATTGAGGCAACCGTGTTAAAATAGAGTGAAGTATCAAAACAAAATAAAAGTGATTGTGATTGCAATTCAGGGACAGTTTCTTGTGGCAAGTGTGCCACATTTCTAGAACACTCAAGAAGGTCCTCTGAAGAGGAGACAGAAAGCTGTTTCAAGTACCCCAAAGGAAAGCATGGAACTTCTTGCATGTTCTTTGGTCATGGCACCCAGGACAAATGCTTAGAAAAAAATAATAGCAATCCCATACAAGTAAAGGAAGTTTCCCTTGGAAACTACTAACTGGTGCATTTTATGTTGACATAATACTCTTTATTCTGTTGCAAATTGCTTTAATTAAGAGAGTGAGGAGCAAAGATCAAGCATGCAGGAAACTGGACCTTGAAGGTCGTTTTCATCCAGGAAATAATTTGCTTGGGAGTTTATCACACACAGCATTATTGTGCTCTGCTCTGTTAAGCCAGGATGAATCTGCTTTGTTACAATGGAAACAGTTGGTTCAGAGGGTCAAGGCTAAAATTTCAGAGGTTCCAAGGCCCCCATGCACTGAGCCAAACTCAAGTGTAATACCAAAAAATAAAGCAGAAACTTTTTCAGCTAGAATCTGGGGGTTTTCAATGAAAAGTAAATCTTAACTTAATGCTTCATATGTATTTAGAATTTCTTCCCCTCTTGTTCTATTTTATTATTTTATTTTTTTAACTCTGTCATAACTTTCTTTTGAAGACAAATGAAGAGTTGAGAGGGATCAATAATTTTGCGCTTACAGCATTTTATTGATCTTTTTTCTTTTTTAATTTTTATTTGTCCAAAGGAGGAGAAAGAATGTAGGATATAGGTTAAAGGGAGAAACCATTATTTTTCATTACTGTGCCTTTTTCCTTTCTAACATATAGTTCAAACAAAACCTCTCCCGCCAAAGCAGTTAGTGGTGGTGTGAATCAAAGCCTGTCTTTGCCTTGCTGGTGAAAGGCACCTGGCTGTCTGGTCCAAAGGATAGGCTATCATTGCAGAGGAGGCCAGAGCTCTGTTAACATTAGAACAAGTAGAGAGACGCAAGAATGCCAACTAGGACTCATTGCTAGTTTCTGCATCATTTAATGTTCCAATATATGCCATGGCTTCTTGAAGAGATGAAGGTACAATTAATGCCTTGCTAATAGGGACCCTGTGACCATCCTTGAAGATCTTTGAAGATAGAATTTTTGAAGGAAGTTGGTAGTGGTAGATGTATTGATCACTGAGATCTGCGCCAATACACCCACAAAAAATGCATACACAGTTTACAGTTTATCTTTCCTGATCATAGAAAAAAAAAAAAAACCAGGTTATGACCCCCATGCTCATTAGACTAAAGAAACGGTTGTTCTACCTCTTTTCTCTTTTTGTTATATTAAAAAAAAAAATTGCACAACTCTTAATTGAGGGCCTGCTGCTCAAAAACACCATTGTGGATTCTTTGTATACATCAGCACTTCCTTGAACAAAACATGGATTTCCTGTGGAGTTTACATTCTAGAAGGGAAGGCGGACAATAGTCAAGCAGGATAGTTAAATGAGGAACACCAGATTTAAGCATTAAGAATAGGATACCTATACAATGTACACTTAAACTGTTTTCAGAATAGTTAAAGCATCTTATCAACATCAAACTTTTAGTTTAAAAAAACTTGGGAATTGAAAGTAGAGCATGGTTGGATGGTTCTGTCCTATTCCTATTTCTGTCTTCTCTGCTTCAGTATCTGCTCTACTTCAGACGTGCTCATTAGGCTCTCTTCAGCAACAGTCAAACAAGAGGCATTACCTGGAACCCTGGGTGCAATGTTTTGCTAGTGGGAAGCAGAGCCAGCATGCCTGCCCCATTGACGAGAGTCCCAGATCCCTGCTCTGATGTTTTCTGCAGCCAGATGCAGTTGTTTGCTATTACCAAAGAGACTGTTTCACAGCTTCATAAGGTCCGTCTTCTGTTCAGCAATATTGCAGAACTATTTTTTCCCCATTTCACAAGGACAGTAGGTTTTTCAGGATTACAGTGGCATGTTTGAAAGAAGTTAAGAGAAACTGGCCTGGCGACACAGCTACTCATGGGGCTAGGGCAGGAAGATCACAGGTCCACACCTTCCTGGGCTGCGGTCTGAGTTCAATGCAAGCTTGAGAAACTGAGACTTGATTTTAAGAGAGAAAGTCCTAAAAATAAATAAATAAATAAAACATAGGAAGAGAAAGTCGTTTTCATATCAAGGATACAGGTTCATGGAAGCAAGAGTCAGAACTGGTGTGGGAGTCAAATGCAATTATTCTATGGCTGTGTTAAATGGAGAGATCTGTCATTGGTATTGACCTGAAGGATGGTGGAAAACTTAGACATGCCTCTGGGCCTGTTTCCATGCTGGCCATCTTCATTTTTTTTCACTCATCCAGGAAATAGGAAGGATCTTTCTTCAATATCCTTGAGAATTTAGGGGCTGCACATTTTATCTTTTTGATACTCTGTTGCCTGTTGCCTCCTTCATCCCCAGTCTAGTCTAGAATGTCCTATGGGATCCAACTCCCATTCTCATCCCATGTCTCTTTTGCTGAGTTTCATAAGGGTGTGCATTTGACAATCAGTTAAAACTAGTTCTTTGCCATTTCAAAGCTCTGCTTTATTCCAGTATCTAGCTCTAGCTGGCACCTCAAATTCATTTTACTCATGAAGGAGTCTTTTGGGTGCTGGATGTTATTGCTAAGTTGACATTTTACTAACAACCACCATCAGGGACAGCTTTTCCCCGTACTCAAGTCATAGAGTGAGAACACACATTATACAATAGACTTTGTTTCAAATATTTGTCCTATTTATGAAGAGAAGAGCAGAGAAGAAAAGAAGCAATTGTCTGAGTGAAATTTAAAAATTAAAGAATATTCCAAGCTCACACACCACAATAGAAAAGCATTTAGATTCATGGAACATAGCTTGGTGACCTCCTAGACGTTTCATTTTATCAGACTGTCAAAAAGATAAAATGTGTTAATAGATGTAAAGCTGTGAGATGATTTCAGATATGTAGAAAGGACTCAACAAGAGCACTGCTTTCTTCTCCTGCTAAGGAAACAATAAATTTATTAAAAGGAAAATGTGATTCAAGCTCTTCTTCTTGATTCCATGCAGTATTGTGTGTTCTGTCCAGTTTCAATAGGATTACCATGGATTTTTAGTGTGTGGATTTCTCCTTCTCTCAGTGAGCACCAAGTATGCTTCCTTCTTCCTTTATATATACTTTGGTATCCAAGTAAAATAATGTATCAGGCTATATCAAGTCTACTTGTTTAAAAATTACCTAGTCAATCTTTATGAATGTTTGAAACACCCCTCCCACATACTCATCAGAGTCAACACCAACTCACTTAAATGAATAGAGGGAACATATATACCCTGTCTGATCTCTGCAACTGTGGAATTGTTATCATAATCTTAAGAATGGCGTGTATCCTAGTTAGAGAGATATAAATAAGAGATATATAAGTGTGTGTGTGTCTGTGTGTGTGTGAGAGAGAGAGAGAGAGAAAGAGAGAGAGAGAGAGAGAGATATCTTAGGATGCATTTGTTTCTCATCTTGTTTGCTCCTGTAATCTTTGTTTCCACATCCCTCCATCCCTCCATCCCTCCATGGTAGTGATGAATCTTGAAATAACAGTAGCCAACCTCATAATTTCCTTACGAACATCATCTTCACTAAGTATTTCTAGGTAGAAAAAATACATTCCATTACTGGCCTGATCAATGAGTTATTGACAGGAGGCATTTTGACTTAAAAATAATAGATTCCCCTGAGAAACCAGTCATGGGGAGTCACTGGGAACATCAAACTGCAAGTTCTTGCCCTTCACTGCAAGAATGGAGGTGGATTTCCAAGTCTTGCGCCTTCTTCCAGATTCACTTCTGCTTTCACTAACAAGAAAAAGAAGGAAAGAAGCAAAAAGGGAAGGAAATAAAACACTTCACATGATCTTTGATGCCAGAGCATTTTCAGTGAGTGATGATTACTGTTATTAGTCTCTAGGCTATTTGTGTTCCTGACTTTGCTCTGAGATGGGACTTGTATGAGTAATTAGATTGTCCATATCTAGGGTAAATTTTCTTCAGTGATTTCATCTATATATTGCTCATTCTGTGTCTGACAACTGAAAAGCTAGATTCCAGCTAGCTATCCCCTTCGCCAAGTCATTATCTTCAAGGGAAAGGAGCACCTTGGTAGGAAGAAAAAAATCAAGGAGATTCTTCTAAATCCAGTGAGTTGAGAGAAAAAGGAAAGCATGCCTGAAACATGAAGACAAAGCCCTCAAGAAAGAATACAGATTATGAACCTTCAAGATGAGGCTTTTCCTTTCAGGGTCCTCGACTAGCCTTCTATTACATATACCCAGATGCTGCAAAGCTACACCTTATTCGCATACATTTTTTGGTTGGTATCCTAATATTCTCTGCCTCCTTCAGAGTTACTTCCACAATGCTTTGGAGTTTTAAAAAAGATTTGAAATTTATCCCTTTTTAACTTAATTTTTATTTTTAGGATTGCATAAGGAGAGAAGATGATTATTTTCTCTGACCTTGCGTTTGCACTCTCACCAGTTACTATCAGGAACAGAGGGGTTCCTTCATTAAATAGTAACTTATTTATGTATACCAGACATAGTTCTCAGAGCTGAGGATACAGGTGAAAAAGTCAACCGCAGGCCTGGCCCTCTGAGACCCTGCATTCCAGGAGAGACTATTTATGAGTATAAAGACTCATATTAATCTCTCTAAGCAGCCAATAGAGAGGTGTAAGCATATCTTCTATTTCCATTCAAACTCATTCATTCCACATTAAAAGTTACAATACATCACAATATAATAAAATGAAAATACCTCTCTGAGTCCTTTATCATGGGACGCTTGGGTAACACAACAATGATAAAATGTAGCCCTTAACAATAAATATCTGTATTCTAATTGGTCAGGACTAACAGAGAGGTAAACAATACCACATTCAAATAACAATTTGGACAATGCTAAGAAAAGTGGTTCTGGGAGGTAGAATGCTTTGGGGGCTCCTCACTCAGAGACTTGTGAATTTGCAGAATAAATAAGGAGCCAGAGAGGTAATTCTTGTTTTTGTTTTTTTTTTTTTTTTTTTTTTGTTTGTTTTTTTTTTTTTTTTTTTTTAACAATGTAAGAATGGTAGGGGGGAGAATATCTAAGAAATAAATCCATCGTTCCTCTTCCTTTGTACAAACCTGTGTGACCTCTCTTCCAATCAGAGAAGGGTTTCCCTTGGCAACCACATCACTCATCTTCCTTCCCAACAAAGCTCTGAAAATAAAAGTTGAGGCCAGCTAATAATTACTCTATAACAGATTGCCTGCTTTGTCTCACTCCAAAGAGATATTATATGTCTTCCATTTAAAAGAAATATATTTCTTACAGATCATAAGTATTTTGAGAAATAATTTGAATAAAAAGCATTTGTTGGTACTCTTTATTTAGTGTGCTAACTCGAAGCAGTGAAGGATGTCTGTCTTTTATTTTCTTATCCTTTTGGTCAGATTCATCAAATAGAACCTCATTCTATTTTAGACATAATTAAAGGCAAATGATGAAATCCAGTGGAGAAGTATATCCTTATAAGTCATAGTTAAGTACATATAATTAAAGTAGATCTAAACAGTACACAAAACAGTGAGAAATAAATTATTTTCTTAGACCCAATAAACTTTCTATACAGAAACCTAGTAAAACCATGCCTGGCATTGTCATATGCTCAACATCACTGTAGTGATAGCCATGTTTTTGAAACAGCAGCACATTGTGATGTAAAATTTCAGCACTCAGTCCTCTGCTTTGAGCATCATATTCTGCTTACTCCACAGCAAAGGGCATCAAATTATATTTAATGGCCTTACCATCACCTATTATAAACAGCTTGTTTGTGGGGAACACACTAAGCAGCTGGCATTCTCTAGTCTGCTCTGGAGGAACCTGTTGGATGAGGTACTTCTGAAACCATCTGAAGCACCTCTGAATTGGCCTTTATCAAAGGAAGTGGAAGAAGTGAGCCCAATGAGTATTTTAGAATATATGAACAATTTCATTTCCGTGCTCCCCTCACTTCCTGCGCATTCAGAGTTACACCATGACAAGCAATCCTCTGACTTCTCATTAAGTTTAACACACAATAGGTTTTGTTTGTTTGTTTTTGTTTTTTAGAAAAAAATATATGAAAAGTTACCCCCAAAAACATGTTCATTTTCCACGTTGACTTGTCACAAAATTGGTGGTGGTGTATCTGTGCATTTTTGTTTACAACTAAAACAAAGCTGAGACATCATATCCGCCTGGTGCAGGCCCACCTTCCTCTGAGGAGCAGCCTGCTGTGAGGCAAACAATACCTGAGTTTCCTCCAGAGCCTGCATTTCTTTGTTAGTCTATGCCCAAGCATTAACCAACTCCCAACTCTAACCCCTTAAATTAGAGTCTTCTAAATATTTCAGCTGAGCTACTGTGTGCTATTCAATTCACACCTTCCTCAGCTGATTATGATGTGAGATTGCTTTTCTGATCCCCACACCTGGGGAAAAGAAACAAAGGTGGTAGTATTGAAAACTGATAAACTTAGGTAAATTAGCGACTGTCACCACTTTCAGATGCATAAGGATGCTTCTGTGGAGCTTCGGTGACAGAGGCCTACCTGTAGAAGGCAAGAAAATTCCAGAAAGAAGAGGTCCTTGCACAGGGGCCATGCTAATCTTCTCTGTATCATTCCAATTTTAGTATATGTGCTGGGATATGAATAGAGGAGAGAAAGAAAAAAGACACATCAATAGAGGAAGCCATTATAGGTTTAAAGAGAAATCTGGCACTAGGGAATTGTACAGAGATCCACAAGGATGACCCCAACTAGGAATCTAAGCAATAGTGGAGAGGCTACCTTAAATGTCCTTCCCCTATAATGAGAATGATGACTATCTTATATGCCATCCTAGAGCCTTCACCCAGTAGCTGATGGAAGCAGAAGCAGAGATCCACAACTAAGCACTGAGCCAAACTCCTGGAATCCAGTTTCAGAGAGGGAGGAGTGAAAAACAAAGGGGTCAAGACCACATTAAGAAAACCCACAGAACAGCTGACCTGAGCAAGTGGGAACTCATAGACCCCAGTCTGTCAGCTAGGGAACCAACATAGGACCAACCAGGGCCCTGAATGTAGTTGCCAGCTAGGAAGACTGGTCAGTCCATGGGGCCTCTGGCAGTGGAACCAGGATGAATCCCTAATGCATGAATGCACTTTGGGAGACCATTTCCTATGGAAGGATACTCCTTTAGCCTAGAGATATGGGAGTGGGCTAAGGCCCTACCCCATGACCTGACAGATTTTGATGTTTCCTCATGGAAGGCCTCGCCCTACTGGGGAGTGGATGGGGGATGGGATGGGTAGGTTGGTGGGAACATGGGTGGGAGAGGGAACTGGGATTGATATATAAAATAAGATTGTTTCTAATTTAGATAAAATTTGTTTAAAAAAGAAGAAGAGGTCCCGCAGGCCTTTCAATGACATGTTCAATGGCTTGGCAAATTCCACTGGATCTCTTTTTTGTCAAATTTGTTTCATCATAGGACCTGGCTATGTTCTGTCTCTACTATTTCTTTCATAAATTCTATTTTCTGTATTTTCTAGTCTCTCCTGAGGATTTTCATGTGTTCATTTAATCATCAAACATAATTGAGTTCCTTCTGTATGTGGGATACAACACAAAGAACAAGGGATAGTCAGGTGGTGATGGTACATGCCTTTAATCCCAGCACTAGGGAGGCAGAGGCAGGCAGATCTCTGTGAGTTCGTGACCAGCCTGGTCTACAAGAGCTAGTTCCAGAACCGCCTCCAAAGACACAGAGAAACCCTGTCTCAAAAAAAAAAAAAAAAAAAAAAAAAAAAAAAACAAGAAAGAAAAAAAAGAAAGAAAGAAAGGAGAGAGGGGATATCTCAGATATCTCAGGTTGCCAGGATAGATGGATCTGATCATTACATTTTTAGATATTAGAAAGGTAAAGTATAAATAGATATTACATTATATAGAAAACTAACAGGAATTCATGGTTCTGAAAGAGGCTTAGCAAGGCACTTTAAAGGTGTCTTTATTAATAGACAAATTGAAAGACCAAAAAAGTAATGTTAATGATTGACTAACCTAGAAACCAATATCTGTTCCTTGGAATTTGCTAGCTTCCTCTCACAAGGCCCTGAGATAAGAATTCACACTGCCCCTCCTTTCCTGTGAGTCAACAGGTGGTAAATAGGGTCAAGAGATAGCTGTAACTCTGGTTTGCCCAAACAAGATTAATTAGCACACCTGAGGCCCTAAGGTCTGCTGACCCTAATAGCAGACCATCCGGCCTCCAAGGGTCACGTACTCAATGGACAGAGGGTCCCACCCCCTCCCTAAGATTGTGGGGTTGCCTTTAAAAACACCTGTGCCCGGGGGAGGGGGCTTCTCTCTAGCCTGCGTGCTGGAGGAGCCCGTTTGCGCAAACATTTCCTGTTCATTAAAGCCTCTTGGGTTTTGCAGCAACTGGACTGGACATTGAGTTCTTGGGGTATCGACTGAACCTGGAAGACTCCTCATTCTGGGGGTCTTACAAATATATCAGTAGAAATCAAAGAAGCCAACTGGTATAGAGACCACTGATGTTGGATAAAGCAAAGACAATTCAATGTCGAAAAGGCAGTTTAAAAACAAAACAAGCAAGCAAACAAGAAGAAAAAAAAAAAAAAAAAAAAAACCCAGCCACATGAAAAACAAACCTAGACCCAGAACTTGTTCCCTTCACAAAATTAACAATGTAAAGGTGAATTTTGTGTGGACCCAACTGAGCTAAGGCATTGTTTCTGGGTGTGGCTACTGATAATCTTTCTAGAATACATTAGCATAGAAACAATAGCTGGATTAAACATTACTTACCCATGTTCAAGAGAACCTCCAAGCCTTTGAGAGTAAAGATACACTAAAGGCATGCAGGGAGGGGAACTTCCCCTCTGAGCAGGGCTTCCATCCTTTCTTGCCCCAATCCCCTGGCAACCTCACTTCCCAGGACTTCAGACTTAACTGGCAGTTTCATAGCAAATTGTACTTGAGGAGGTCAGTTCTTGCAGTAAAATTTCAAGTATACTGTAATAGGTACCATCTGTACTTAATATCTATCTAATCTATCTGTTCTCTTTCTGATTAAATGTCTGATACAGACTGAACAGATCAGAGGTCTAAATGTAAGATGCAAAGCTATAAAATTCCTAGACGATAAGAGGAAAACATCTGGGTGACCTTGGGTATGGCAATGACTTTTTATATATAACATCAAAGGTGTGATTCAGAAAAGTAATAATTGATAAGATGAACTTCATTAAAACTAAACACTTATGCTCTTTTAAGACACCACCAAGAGAATCAAAAGGCAAAGACTGAAGAAAATATTTGCAGGAGACAGGTTTGGGAAAGACATAGCTGACAAAAAACTGTCATGGAAAATACACAAAGAAGTTTTAAATTTTGACATTAAGAATTCGGACAACCTATTAAGAACAGGCAAAATTGCAGTATTGTGATACCTCTGGTTTTGTTCCTTTTTGCTTTTGTCTCCATATGAATTTTAAGATTCCTCTCATTTTTGTGAAGAATGTTATTAGGATTTTTATAGGTGGTATGTTGTTCTTTAGTTATAAAAGCTGGAGAAGGGGTGGTAGTGGTGGTGGTCCTGAGTGAGGGTCCCAAGTGAGTGGGATCCCATGGTAAGGGACAACCTGGGAGAGCATAGCAGGTTCCATAGCACATGAGGGTGACCAAGGTGGGAGGGAAAAACACGCCAGGCAGATAGAGCTTAAAGCAGGAGTTTATTTAGAAAGGAGAGTGAGGGAGAAGGGAAGAGACATAGAGGCACCGGGAACAGAAGATGAGAGAGGAGGAGGGAAGAAGAGGAGGGTACCTGGTGGCCAACAGAAAGCAGGAGAGAAAGAGAGAGAGAGAGAGAGAGAGAGAGAGAGAGAGAGAGAGAGAGAAAGAGAGAGAGAGAGAAAGAGAGAGAGAGAGCACAAAAGAGACCATAAGTGGGCAGGGGTCTGACTTTTAAAGGGGTCCTTTACACCTGCCTGCAGACTAGTACTCATGGAACCCTGGGCTGACCAGAGTATGGCCTGAGTGCATTCTGTCAGGTAACAGGGGAAGGCCAGTGTAATGCCTGAATCCTTACATACTATGTGGAGTCTATAAATTGCTTTGGGTATTATGGACATTTTGACAATATTAATTCTTCCAATCCATGTAGTTAGAAGGTTCATTTATTCATACTTGTCCCTCTTTTGAATCTTTTCCAATTTCTGCCATCAGTGTTTTGCCATGTACATTCTAGAGGCTCTTCGCAAGTTGATTTTATACCTACTATTATTTCATTTTTGTAGCTACTTTGAATTGGAATGTTTTCATAATAACTTATTTATTACCATGTTAATTTATTTATGTATAAAACAGCTATTGACTTTCTGCATGTATATTTTTGGGTACTGCAAGTTTGCTGGACCTCCTGTTCACACCAAGTGGAAGAAACTGTAAGTAGGAAGATGAAGGCCACATGCTCTCTTCTTTGTGGAAGTGGGTTGTAGACTAGAGATTGCTAGAGGCTGGAAAGGCAAAGGATAAGGAGCATAAAATCAAGCTGTAACACTTGTATCAAACTAATTACCAAGAACATGGTGGGATTCTCACAACATGATAGGATAAGAACAGTTTGCAAAAGCTTTATGTTGATGAAGATTTGGAGGAGGTAAGTCTAAAGGATCCAGCACAAACAATAAAGAGAGAGAAATGATAATTATCCTAATTCAATAACTACATATCACATTGTATTTTATTGAAGCTTACACTGATGATATGCTAATCAAAAATATAAAAATAAAGGGCCTGGAGCTATTGCTTAGAGATAAGTCATTGATCTTATGTGGGAGTTTCTGGGTTCAATCCCCAGAAATAAAAAAATTAAGAAACCAAAATAAGACAAATTAAAATTGATCAAAAACCCGAATAAATACTCCACCAGAGAATTTATACAAAAGTGGTAAAAATAATGCATGGTTAAGAAAATTAAAGTTAAAACAATGAATTAATTTAAAACACTTGTTGTTTGAATGATCAAAAAGCAAGATGCCAACACCGTCAAATGCTGGAGAAGATGTGCAAGTCAGCACAGCTACACAGAATACTGTGTGTGGTTATCTACATCAGCAGCCATCTTCGTAATTCCTGAACATTAGAGCAATCATGGCATTCTTCTGTGGGTAAATGATGAAACTCTAGTGTGTTATTCACAGCCAAAAAAAAAAAAAAAAATACCCCAACCCCAACCAACCAACCAACCAACCAAACAAACAAAAAACATATTAAAAACATCAAGGAGCCTCTATCATATTGCCAGTTGAAAAAGCTCATCTGAAAAGACAGAAATTCTATAGGGTTCTATTACATATCATGCAGCAGTAACAAAAACAAAGACAAAGCAATAGATGGATGGCTTGGAAGTTTAATGGAAGAAGCTCAGTGGATGTTTATGTTGATGAGATCTTATCTCTGTCAGGCACTGTCCATCACTTTGAAGAGAACAGGGTGTCCTAGTAGCCTACTTTCCAAGTGGGCTAGGCTGCCTGGCTGGTGACCTCCAAGCATCTGAAATCTCCGACGTTCTTGGAAATGGCATTGCAAATATGTACACCACTCAGCCTGCTGGCTTTCTTTTTTATTTTTTCTAAGTCTATACATTGTTTATTTCTGTAGTTTTCTAGTTAATGCCAACACCGTTTTCTTTTTTTTTATTTAAAATTTTTGGGTTTTGAGAAACATTACCACTACATCCATATCCCTTTCAATCTGCCCCCTTCTCCTCCCAAAGCCTCTCATGTACCTTCTTGCAAATAATACACAGAGATGCTGTATTAGATATAAAGCTTTTGGCCTGCTACTAGCATTTCTTATTCACTAGCTCTGTCTTAAATATTCCTATTAATGTAAGTATTTTCTTGTGGTCTCATCTTACCGGAGAGAGGGCCTGGACCTCTGGTCTCTCAAGTCTTTACATGTTGACTCCTCCCAACTACTTCCTCAAATCCTCTTTGTTTCCTAGTCCCACCTATCTTTCTTTCCTTGCTTTATTCATTAACCAATACAAGGAACGTATTTACAGAATGACATCTCCCATCATCTCCTCTTTTCTGTCTAAAATAAAAAGAAGGGTTTTAACCTTAGCATAGAAAAATATCAATTATCAAACAAGAATCACAGTTAACAATATTTAGTCCACTAACTTTTAGTAAGATTTAAAGAAAATATTCTATCATCTATCCTATTTTTGTGAGTCTAAAGTCTTATAAGTAACTTATCTTTAATCTTAACTAAGGAAAACTATAACCATAACTATTTGTCTTCAACTCCATCAAAGACCACAGAAGAATAATATATAAATTCTAGAAATGACAGGGACAACTCACTTCCTGGTCAGACACTCCTCAGCAAAGCAAGAAACTAAACTGTCCACCTGTATTGGCAGTTTGTCAGTCACTTTTCTCTGTGTCCTGCAGAATGTCTGGTAGACCCTTCCATAAAGCAGGAATGAAGTAGCAAATGTCTATCTTGTATCAGCAGTCACTTTCCTGTGGGTTCTGCATGTTCAGTTTATACAGCATAAAGTCATAGTCCAAACAAGAGCAGTATCTTGTCCAAATGGCTAGTCCTGCCACATTGAAAGCAAACTCCATTACGAGTTTCTTTGATGTCCATCTTCCTTTCTGATGCAGATGGTGTTGCCAGGAGCAGTTGTGCCTCACTGTTAAGAAAAACTCTAAATCATTTTAAATGCCATATTCTGTAAGTCTTTGAAAGGTTTGAAGAATGCCTATTCATCTCAAATACATCTCTGGATATCTAGAAATCCTAACTAACTTAACTCCAAGTTTTGACTATCATAGGTAACTATCTATAATCTGTACTAATTTATATATTACATTTCTAAATGAGCTACATAAACACAATATCTAAACAGAGGAGAAATATACTTATCACAAAATTGACCTTAAATTTGTATCAATAAATGAAAATCCATTCCAATGCAAAGTATTCATATCTATACCATAATCCCATTTTTTTTACCTTTAAAAAAATTGCCTGTGGTCATTAACCATTTATAACCAAGTTCATTTAAATGAAAACAAACATTGGGAATTTGGGCGTTGCTCTTTCTAAACAGCTTCCTGCTGGTAGGGGAAACTGTCATGGGGATCCTAAGAAGTTGCAGAAATCCTGGCTGTAGTCTGCAAGGCTGCCTTGTCCCAACTGTTTTGAATGTTGGATCACCTGGGATGCTGTTTCAGGGGGTCTGGCTTGATCAAACTGTGTTATTTCTGGAAGGAATCCACAGCTTTTCATTTTCTGTGGAAACAAAACTAGAAATCCTTTTCCCCAGTAACCTGTTCTTGAACTTAAATTTTGAAGTCAAAGTATTTTGAAAATATATAAATTGGATTAATCCAGCAGCATTTGTTTTTAACAGTTGTTGCTATTTCTTCAGCTGTCAAACAATTTAATGACAACAGAATAGTGTATAGTATCCAAAGTTTCTCTGTGCTTTCCATCTTTACATGGCTTTTTTATTACTCTATTTTTTCATTCATTTTTTTTTTTTTTGAGACAGGGGTTTCTCTGTGTAACTCCTGTATACCAGGTTTACTTTGAAATCACAGAGAACTGCTTGCCTCTGACTCCCGAGTGCTGGAATTAAAGGCATATGCCACCACAGCTACTCTCTGTCTTTTTATTATTCTTTTTTAAACCATTTTATACTGTTTCTTTTTCTCTCCCAAGCCTACGTATATTTTAAAACACACTGTAAACCTTTAGAGGTTTTTCTTAATCTGAATATTTCTTTCTGTAATTCTTTATCTTTTTGTAGCCACCTATCTTTTATTTGATAAACAACATTGCTAAAATGAAAGCCACAGCTGTATTAGCTGCGGTCAATCTAGAACTGAGAGCTGTGCTCACTGCCTTGGTCTATGCTGCCATCCAGCAGCATGTTGCTGTCTTGGAGATGTGGCCACTGCCATTGCCAGCTCTCGAACACACCATTAAGTTGTTAGCAGAGGTCTTTAAAAGCCTTGTGGTTTATTGCCGCCTATACTGAGTCAGGAAACCTCCTTTAAAGGAGCTGTGCAAGTGTCTGTTTGTCTCTAGCAAAGCAGAGTCCAACTGAGGAAAATGCTATTACCGAAAAGCCTTGCTTGTTTGTGTTCTTTTGTTTACAAAACCCCTTTTTAAGCTTTTGTCAATTTTTAAGTGGAAGTTCTTTAGTCCACGTTGAATGCCATTTTGTTATGAGCAGTTTTTCCCTGCTGGTCTGGTTCCAGTGCCACACCAGCCCAAAATAACACAGAGACGCTGTATTTGATATGATGCTGTTGGCCAATTACTAGTGTTTCTTATTGGCTAGCTCTGTCTTAAATATTAACCCATTTCTATTAATGTAAATATTTTCACGTGGTCTTATCTTACCTGAGAGAGGGCCCAGACCTCTGCTCTCTCAAGTCTCTATATGCTGACTCCTCCCTACTACGTCCTCGAATCCTCCTTGCCTCCTAGTCCTGCCTATCTTGCTTTTCTATTGGCCAACAGTGCTATATTCATTAACTAATATGAGGAACATATTTACAGAATGGCATCGCCCATCAACCTGTAGCTTTTTATGTAGATATGGAACCTTGTAGAATTTTCCTTGTCTACATCAATATGTCAACTGGTGTCATTATGCCGAACTTGTTCAGACAACCATATTATTGAGAGTTCATGGGTACAGCTTCTTTCATTCTGTAGAAGACATCTCCCAGCAGATGTCTTGGTATTCTGGCTTTTGCCAACTTTCTGGCCGCTCTTCCATAGCTTTCCCTGAGCTGTAGTTGTTGGGTTGCATTGGAGATGTACTAATTGGGTCTGGTCACTGCACAATCACTTACTGTCATTTTGACTACTTGTGGATCTTGGTAGTAGTATCCATCTTTTGCAAAAAGTAGCTTCTTTGATGCGAGGTGAGAGCTACAGTTACCTGCAACTCTAACTATTCAAACCCCATTGCTGATATAGAACTTTGAGGAATTAACTTGGAATAATCCTAGACACATCTTCCCTAAAGGATGGCTTTCATAGTATTGGAAGATGCTGTCCCAGCTGACAAGGGAAATAAGCAATCTGTAATCCTACCTACCTGTAAAGCCTGTGCGGCACACAATGACTGGACTGGCAAATATTCATGATGGCATAATAGTGTTACTTTTATCTAGGAGGTAACCAATAGCTATCTAATTAGACTTAAAGCCCATTCAACAAGGAGGTAATTCATGTTTGATGCTGTAAACCTCACCATCTCCCATGGCTGGTGATGTCATAGACTCAAGATGAAAACTTTCAACTGTCATTTTTCTAAATCATTAGAATTTGGTTGTTGTTCTTTTGCTGCAGCTATTGCCTACGAAACACAAACACGAGACTCAGCGCCCATGTGGAGTTTGCTGAGAGAGGGGAGAGAAAGGGGAGTAGCTGGTGGCCAACCGAAAGCAGGGGAGAGAGAGGAGAGAGAGGAGAAGGAGAGAGCAAGAGAGAAAGAGCAAGAGAGAGAGAGAAAGAAAGAGCAAGAGGGAGAGAGAAGGAGCAAGAGAGAGGTGCACTTGGCGCGTTTGCTTTTAAAGGGAAACCTGCACATGCGTGACTGAGTCCTCTGGCAGCCAGGTAAAGCTTGAGCAGTCAGGTAAATCATGATGTAGAGGAGACATAGCCATGAGCATCCCCCCCCCCCATCATCAGGGGATGGGGTCAACAGACTGCTGGTTCCTAACATTGGCTTTTGGGTTTTTCACTTTGGTTCTGAGGGTAGAATTCGTCTCTTCGTGTTCACAAAGTAAAAACTTTACTGGCTTAACTATTGACCTAGCTCTACAGATGCATTTTATGGTTTGTTAATTAAACCATAACAAAGCTGTACTGTTGGGGCTGGAGAGGTAGCCTGGATGTTGAGTGCTGCTGCTGCTCTTCTAAGGATCAGAGTTTGGTTCCCAGCCACGCATGGACAGCTCACAACCATCTCTAATTCTGTGTCCAAGGAATCCAGTGGATTCTTCTGGCTTCCATGAAACCCATGGCATCTATTCACAAACACACACATGCACACACACACACACACACATGCACACACACACACACACACACACACACAGAGACAATAATGAATTTAAAGGGGTTGCAGAGATTGCTAAGTGATAAAGAGCACATCTTCCAGAAGACCAGAATTTGTGCCATGTTCCTAAGTCATGTGGCTCCCACCATGATTAATCCAACTTTCTTGGTTATCCATTTTTGCTTTAGCTCCTGTGGGCACCCACACACATATGCTATGCTACCCTACCATAACTGAAAATAATAATAAAAAAATTAAACAATAAATGAACTTTAAAATGAGAGCTCTGCATTAAAAAAGAAACCAAAACAGAGCAAAGCTGTCATAAAGGGGTTTGGCTGTGATCATCCACCATCCTGACTTTCCTGAACAGTGGTGTTTCTTTAGACTCATGGATTCCTGTGCTGATAGGAGGAACAGCCAGAGGAAGCAGGGATGTGTTGGAAGATGTGCAGAGGAAGAAAGTTTGATTTAAAGAACAGGAGGGGGATAGCATGGAGAGAAAACAGAGCATACCCAGGTTTGAGAGACTGTAAAATAGAATAATAGCTGACAGCCATGTGAGTTAGGCTTGAGCCAGACTAGGGAGAAGAATAGGGTTCATCCTGTGTGCTTTTGTGGGCAAGGGTGCATGTGCATCTGTCTCCTCCAATACAGATGAAGATCAGTGAGGACAAGACTGCTTATTGACTGTTTCAGTGAAAGGGTCGGCACCCAGTGCTCAGTACCACTGGGCCATTGTCTGGAGGCTAGGTGTGAAGTCCTTATCCTGGATCATGGCTGGCTGTTCCATGATGATGTGCAAACAGTTGTTTTACTATTTCCAGCTTCCTGCTTCCTCTTTCATATTTTTCCTCTTTTGTCTGTACCTGTCAGCTGGAAAGACTAGACTCAACTTCACGTAGCTGAAAGAAACCCAGACAGGTGCTGTTTAGGAGTGAGGGCACCAAAGGGACAGCTGTGCTCTTAAAGTAGGGAAGTGACAACCACAGCTAAGAGACTCTGGCTTTTAATTAGGTAACTTATGCCTGAAACTGGCAAGCTCTGGCTCCCTCACTCCTCCTTCTCCCCTCCATTAACACGTGGCTGGCTGCCTGCCTTTTTCTGCCTGTCAGGATGGAGGCACCTTGTGTTGTCAGGAGGCCAAAAGCAGCTCCCTTGTAGCAAGTGGAGCAGATCCATATGTCAGTGCGAACCCAAGAGAGATGGGCAGAGGAAACAGATATAGATGGAGGGAGATGAGACAGAGGAAGGAGGGAGAAAGAAAAGGAGAGCATAGAGGAAATATGAAGACATGCTGGCTCTTATGAAAGAGACCAGTAGGGAAAGGTCAAGGGTAAAAAGGGCTATAAAAACAGCAGGTGGGGATGCTCCTTCCAAGAGAATGGCTATTTTTTTTTCCAGTCAGGACAGACTCCAATCTCTGCCCCTGCTGGGATTCGAATAGTCAGTGCACTCACTAAAATAGTGTTCACAGATTCAGCAGGCTCTCATGGAAATTGCTGATGAGCCCTTCTCGGAGAAAAGCGCAGGGAAATTCACCCTCTTCTCCCCTTAAAACAGTATGTTCAATGCTGCTTTCTTCTTCCCAGTCCAATTATCCTATTTGCAGTCAAAAAGGAGAGCTGTATTTGAAGGCATATTAGAAAATATTTATTTAGAATGCTATTTACCACACTGTGCCAAGGTGACAAGGGAAAGTAATAAGGAGGGGGCACTTTCTTTAGAAAGAAGAGAGGAAGAGAAATTTTAGCAGTAGCTTCAAAGGCAGGGTGTGTACTTTGAGACACAAGGAAATAACCTTATAATGAGGAGTCATAGGGAGAACTGAGGATGCGGCTGTTTCTATACATCTCTCTTAAACCCCATTGTTCTAGTTGAAAGACAGATTGCTAGAGATGGAAGGAGCCAGTAAATTAGAGGGACCGAGAACTATAAATAAGTTATGTTCCCTTAAAGGCATATGCGCGAGATGAAATTCATATTTTAAAAAGGGCTCTTGCTCCTGTTATTAAAACTTAAAGAACTTTGCAAAGCAGCTAAATGACTCCCTAGTGTTTATTGTTAGTTCTGTCTACCCACTTCCATTTGTAGCTGAAGACCAGGCAAGGGGAGAGATTAGTTTTCTTCTGATTTCCTGTTATTTGTCTCACCTAGTTTCTTTTGTTTGTTGTCTACTCTCCTGTGTTTGTCTTTGCTCCTGCACCTCACCTTCTCTTGGGGGAGAAGTGACATTTTCCTATTATTCATTTTATTACAAAATCTAAATACAATGTACAAAACCTCTTTGTGGAAGGGTACACAGTTGCCAGCTGCTTTCCTGTCTTGCTTATTGAGGGGCTGTTATGCATCTGGCATCACACACTGGTTAGGTTAACACTAACTCATGGAAGGAATTTTTAACCGTGGGACAGTAGGAGGCTCTTTTGTTACCCACTCAGTTCTGTGGTTTTTTTTTTTTTTTTTGTAATGTAAATGAATCATCTATCAGCCTTGCCCCTTGTTCTGCCCTCTCCTTACCTATTCTGAAAAGAGATTCACTTCTTTAGAGGTGTGCTTCACCCCCCCCCCCCAGTGTTGTTGGCAAAACAGCAGCATCAGTAGATTCTAGGACTTGTGAGAAAGACAGAGTTTCAGTCCTTGTCTGGACGAATCTGAACTCTAGTGGCAGGGCACTCCTAATTCCTCTGCATTCTGCTGTCTGAAGCTATTGCTGAGCAGAGTAAATGGCAATTACCAGGCAAGTTCATTGCAATAAGTTTCTTACCCACAAATGGAACTGGCCCTATTGAAATAAGAAAATGGCTTCACTTGAGTTTTCTCACTTATTGAAGATTTCATCAAAGTCACACTTAAAAAGCATATCCTCCATAGCTAGAGGATATGCATGTGGGCAGGCCTGTACTTTTCTGAAGGGAAGAGAGAAAGAGAGGTTTCCTGAGGGGGTTCAGAGGTGGGACTGGGAGGAGAGGTGGGAGGGGGAACTGTGATTGAGTTGGGACGAAATAATGAATATTTACTAATTATTAATATTAATATTGAAATACTATATATAGCTGGGGATATCAAACCATTTATTATATTTCTTAGAAGCATCTTGAATTATTTAATAAATATGGAACTCCCAGAAAAGTTGAGTTTCGGACAGATATACTGACTTCTTGATTTGTAAAAGCCCAAGACTTGTTTGTTGAATATTAATCAGCTCTGCTGTCTTTCTCCAAAGGTTTCCAAGAGCTATAAATGCTTTCCTGCCTAATTAATATGCAGAAGCTCTGTCATTCCTGCTTCAGTCTTTCACAGGATCCTGTTCTGTACCTTGGTGTAACTATTGAGATTTAACTGAGCTGAAACCCTCTGGTTTATTTGCATAAAATAACAAAGCTTTTTCCCAGGCTAGCAACAAGCACAGAAATTGGAGTTTTTGGAAATATACTTGTATTATTAAGTGTTCTCTAGAGGAGCAAATCTGCACATGCATAGGAAGGCAATTTATTAGAATGTCTTGCAGGCTGTGGTCCAGCTAGTCCAACAATGACTGTCTACCAATGGAAGGTTCAAGAAACCAGTTCAGTCCACAAGTTGAGATCTCTCAGCTGGTCTTAAGTACATGTCAGAATCATGAAGAAGTAGGCTCTAATACCAGTGAAAGAATGGATTTGCCAGGGAGAGTAAAAGCAAGCAGACAAAGAACATGGGCTTCCTTCTTCCATATCTTTTATATAGCCCATCACCAAAAGGTGTGGCCCAGATTAGATGAAAGGAAGGTGGATCTTCCCACCTGAAAAGATCTTGATTAAAAGTGAGCCTTCACACCTCATAAGATCCAGGTGAAAAGTGGCTGTCTTAACTTCAAATGATTTAATTAAGACAATACACCTTGCAAGTGTATCTAGCTGCTTGGGTTTTAGTGGATTCTATAGTCAAGTTGGCAACCAAAGTTAGCCATCACAAGTTCATCCATGTCCACTTGACACACAATGATATTGCCTTATGTCATTCTTAATTTCCAAATAAAAACAATAACAGGTCATAATTATATATAACATTATACAACTATCCCTCCTATAACTGCAAGTATATTATAAATGTAGAGTAGGTGACAATGTTCCTTGAGGAATATTCTGTTAGTACCTTAAACTTAAAATGATAGCTAGTGATATTCTCTTAATTGATGTTGTATTACCTGGTAAAGAATTAAAGAAAAACATACATGTACAAACACATTTTTAATAAAATCTGACAGAAATACGCATACTAATTACAATTCTTATTTCTGCAACTGGCCTTAGCTGGTATTTATAACTACCTTCCTCTACTTCCCATTCTGTATGTACTCCACCCTCAGCAAGCACCTCAACAGGTTTTTGTTCTTTTCAGAGAGGTGACCCATAGTTCATTCTTGAGGGGTCTGTGCCTATCCTCATCTTGCCTGGATTACAACATTATAGTTTCCCTTGACTTTAATCACAGGACACAGTAGCACCAAGAGATGCCCTAAAGATCTCCAGCACTCCAGACATAATTTTTGCTACATCTATTGCAGAGAAGCAATCCAATTTCCCTTTGGCAACTTGTATCAATTCCTTCTTCTAACACTGATATTCCTTTCTTAGCCTGCAGACCTAAGGGCTAGGGGAAATTCTGAGCTTTCAGTTCAAAGGATGTGTGTTGCATCCCCAGTAGGAGTGCTCCCTATCTGGAACCAAATAATTCTAGACCAGCAGAACTTAAGATCAGGTGAAAAGGAAGCAATTTTCTTAGGTGGTCATTAAAGGTGATAGTGAATGAAACTATTCCCTTTTCTACCCTTTGATTCCTGAACACATAGATCCTGGCTATGGGAGAAACTACCAGAAACTGGATACTGAGTCAAAGTACATATTGCTTTCTGGATAACCCACTCTAGTCCTCTAGGCTACTGCCACCTAATTAATTGATGCTGTAACTATGTCTTCAAAAGGGCATTCAATCTTTCTACGAGGCCAGCTGCTTCAGGATGTTGGGGAATATGGTTAGAACCGGGGATTCTATGATTGAGAACTGAGTCATGGAAAGGGGATGATGCATTCATTTTACCTGCTTAGGATGACAGATACCTAGGATGGCTTGGTGGTTGGCTCCTGAGTAGAAATACAGTATATATTAAGAGTAAGAAGATTCTAGAATACTTGGCTGGGGCCCTAAGTGACACCATACTTTCCAGCCAATCAGCTGCTAGCTGACTACTCCTGAAGACCAAGAATCAGGTTGAATCCCAGGGTGGATGTGGAGAATTGAAGGTGGAAGAGGTTTCAGTCACTCAGCAGGGATAACAAATTTTACCTTCCCAGTCTTCTCTGCTCCCACAAACAATAACTTAATGACTTTGTTTAGCCATGTTGCTTCATCTGGTATGTCTCAAAGGAAGTCAGGTGCAATTTAATTATGTTAAAATCTTTTTGGCAGTGTATCTGTGAATACAATTTATTTTATTTTATTTATGTGTATAAATGTTTTCCCCAATGTATGTTTATATGCCTTGTGTGTACAAAGTCCTCTGAAATCTGAAGTTAAAAGTTGTGACCTACACAGCTGTTGCAAATCTGGGCCCTCTGGAAGAACAGCACATTCTCTTACCACTGAACCATCTTCCCAGACCACTAAGGATTTTATAATGGCAATACCCAGAGGACTAGCAATGTTTCCTTGCTAATTGATAGGTTATCTGTATATGTTCCTGGTTATTCCTGCCCCTTCCCCACAAATATTCATATTCTATTAGCATGAAAATATGAGGAAACAACAATGACTAAAGAAAGTTTTATAGACTAGTGTGACCAGTAACATATTGCAGGAAGCAGAGGCCAGTACTGTTAAGGGGAACACAAGCCAGGAAGTGAATTGTGTAGAGAGAAATGTTATGGTGTGATACAGCTCCATGAAGTCATTGCAAGATCTATCCACAGCTCTGGACTTTGAAATGGTATTTCAGAGTTGTGCTTTTCTGGGGCACAGAGAAACAAAAGTGACAGCTAATAGGTTTGGGTTGCCCAGAAGGAAGGATGATTCTAGACTACAAGATTTTATTTACTTAAACAGATATAATTGTATAAGAGTGCTCATAGACAAGGGTTCTTCTTGTAGTGTTCCTTTCAAGCAAAAAGAAAGAATTATTCCCAATGAGTGAATGATCTAGGCTGTTCAGCATAGCTTCTGACACAAGAAGTCAAGAATGAATCATTTCAAAGAGCACATAAGAAAGTAACCATTTTCAAGTTCATATGATCTTGAACAAGATTCCTAGAGGAGAGCACACTGATACCTGGTTTTTTCTATAGTCTAAGACTTTTAATCTATCATCCAAAAGAATCTAGTGCTGACTGGAGACATGTAGTTTTCTTTTTTCTCTTCCTTCCTTCTTTTCTTTCCTTCTTTCTTTCTTTTTCTTTTTCTTTCTTTCTTTCTTTCTTTCTTTTTTTTTTTTTTGAGACAGGTTCTCTGTATTGCTTTGTAGCCTGTCCTGGAACTACCTCTGTAGACCAGGCTGGCCTCAAACTCACAGAGATCTGCCTGCCTCTGCCTCCTGGGTGATGGGATTAAAGGTGTGTACCCCCAATAATGTGCTGACATGTAATTTTCATACCATCAAGGATAGTTAACCTTTATTATTGCTGTTTAGTAAAATGGGAGTAGGAAACATCCCTAGAAGAAAGTGAAGACATGATGACTCTGGGAAGCTAATGGAGGAAAAAATGATCTATTTTATTAAAATGTTCTCAGTTTATCAAGCATCTCCGTATTGCTTGCATCCTGGTAGTGTTAGTATTCAGGCATCTGTATTGGCCTATCCTTGGGATTCTGTCAGGATACACCCTCCGTTGAAGCTACCTGTGCATATTCAGTATGTTCCCTTTTAAAAGGGCCCTGCCCACCTCCCATCTTTCTTTCTCTCTCTCTCTCTGACTTTCTGTTGCTCCCTCTCTTCCCCTCTTCCTCTCGTCCTCTTTCCTGCTGCTCCTGTCTCTGGAAGCTGGTCTCCCCAAATCCTCTCCTTTCTTCTTTTTATGATCCCTTTTCACAACAAACAAAACAAAACAAACAACAACAACAACAACAAAAACCCTCTACTTGAACTCTGTGGTGTCTTTCTCTTGCACACAGTACTTTTCTTAAATCACAACAGTTAGAACCTAAGAAAATAGCGATACAATTTGTAGAGGATTCACTATCCCCAAATCATTATGGAAAACAACTGAGGTGGCATGTGGGCAGCACCCACAGCACTGAGAGCACTGATTCTCATCAGGCAGGTACACCTGTGGAGTCTTAGCCACACTACACATTCCAGTGGTCTTCGATGAAGAGGAGTAAGAACGTCTATAAAGGAGAGACGGAACTTTCACTAACCTCATAGACCTGCTTTGAAAAGTAAATGCAATGCTATAACCAGCTCACAACGTAATATCTGGTATGTATTAATAATCTGATATGTGTTAACTAACATTGCTGTTGTTACCCAAAAGCTTTAGATTTCTGGGAACCAATGACTTCTTCCTCTTCACAGGTCTGACTAAAGAAGCAAAGAAAATAAACTCAGGGTTCCTCTTGAGCCCTCAATCTCTGGATCTTCCATATACACCCAAGAACTTAGGACATCTTTTTCTTTAAAAATTGAACTGTCTATACCAACAATATGGGATATATATGTATTGCGGTTAAATAAGGATCAGGCGGGTGGAAAAACCGTATCCTTACATATATTCCTGAGGGATTATTTTTTTTGGGGGGTGACTTATGTTTCAAGCAATCTATTTTTGTTTATTTGCTTAATTTATTATTGTTCATGTTTTAAAAACAGGCCATTGGATAAATTGTCAGAAGCTTCATTATCAATCAAAACTACATCAGTGATAACCACCTGACATTTTTTTTCACCCCTGCACACACTCTTTCCTCTCTTGCCACTCAAAGCAATAATGAGATTTCACACTTGGATACTATTTAAAACTCTATGATTGGCAAAGTGGACAGGGGTGTGATGTCTTGGTCATTTTCAAGATAATGATATGTCAAGAGAGGCTGTATAAAGATCAGGTTGTTATGCTCAACTAAATAGTAATTCGGGCAAGAAGAAATCCCAAGCCTGCCCCTCAATGCTGTTGCTTAAGAAAGTGCCAATAGAGACTTGATGAGGAATTTGGATGAAGAGCAAAAGCTGAATAAGACACATTACTGAAACCCCATTCCAATTTCCTGAACCATAATATTTGATATATTTCTAAAGCACATGCAAATCATCAGGATCTTTCAATATTCAAGATTTCATTTCATAGATTATTTATGAATACCTTATTGCAGAATCTCATTTATGCCACCAGTGGATGTCTAACTAGGCAACTGTACAACTTGCATCACATTATGTCTTACAAAATTTCACTATGTATAAGTAAGTGTGTCCCTCTTTCCCATATGTCTATTTGAGACATTTTCTGCTTTATAAATGCCTTGCAACAAAGGCACCAATGAGGGCAGATGGGGACAGAAAGAAGGTGAAGTAATGAAGCCCCAATAAGTCCCAAACTTTCAACAGAAAGAAATGCTGAGGCGTAATCATGACCCAATAATAATGAACACTCTCTGCTTATGCCTGAGACTTTAAAAATAGAACAAAACCACCACACACTCAGTGTTAGCTCCTGTGGTTTTGGATGCACCTGTTCTCAAGGCTTAGCCATTATTGTACTCTGTGTTGGAGGTTATGAGGAAAAATGCACTTTTGCATTCTATGACAGCATGTGACTTTTTTTTTTGCTGCATATGGTCTATGTTTATGTTTATGAGAACTATACAGGTGGGTCTTACCTGCTTCACTTAACACCAGATCTGACTGGCATGATAAAACTAGGACACAGATTTTGTTGAGACTTCACTAATCTAACAGTAATAAGGCTATGGGTATATTTGTTGTTGATTGGCTTGGTTTAATTTTTTACCTGACTTTTGGCTTATTTCAAAGAAGAAGTTAATGGGTATGGTAAATAATTCCTTGAACAGAATAAGTGTGTAATCCCAACATTTGATGGCTTTAGGCAAAAAGATATATCTGCCTGCAATATTATTGTATGAGTGGTTCATTATAGCTTTAAAATTGTGGCTGAATTTTAGGGATATTCCATTACTGTTCAAGGAAGTAACTTGCAGAATAGGACTCCATATACCACAAAATATGTACTCATGTACTCAATGGATATATACATATATATGTATATATATATATATGTACAAATCATTTTTAACATATTTATAATTTATATAAATATATTTCAGCCACTAATAGTCTGTGGGTTATCTATCATTGGCTGTTAAGATGGGTTAATTTCCATCATATTTTCCTGAGGGTCACTGTGTGCATATCCCTCCAGCACCCTCAGAGATACAACCTGTCCAACTTTAGTGCCTTGTCCCTTAGGAGAAACAGCTTGCAGTCTTATTTCAATTTAGGGATCAGTTCTCTATGAATCCCTAGTGAGGTCTCACTCACTCCCATTTAATGATGGTACTAGGCAGTGACCTAATTCCAAAATTTTGAACATCTTTCCCCTGAGATCTTCGCTCCAATCTAAAGTACAGCTGTGGAAATGAGACCATGGTAGAGAGCTGACTTGTAGTCAGCTGTCTCATGCCATCCTCCATGAAAATAAAGACAATTACATCAGAAAAGTTGGAACATTGGGTCTTGACTCTCAGCTGATTCTGGTGCACGGACAGACATGAGTGTAGAGGGTATGCATCTTTTATCAGCATAGTTCTCTGTGGCCACTGACATTAAATCATTAAGCCAGGTCTATAATTAACTAGCTGGCGATGCAGGGATTTCTAAGAACTTTAAACACATGATATTTTCAGTCTCAGCTCTTGTTAACAAACTTCATTGAGTTTGTAAGGGAACAGAATTATGAACACGACTGACTTATGCTAAGGGCTAATGATTTAGAGGCAGACAAGGAAAATATGCACTCAGATAATTACAACGAAAGTCATAACATGATGTATTCTCGAACGTAATAGTGGAGCACATACATTTCTGACATCAATCTTCTCTATTATCACCCTTCTTGTTCATAGGTACACTTTCGTCTCCTGTCTGGGTAACTAATAGTCTCACAGTATATCTCCAGTTGATGTGGTCCTTTTCTCCTCACCTGTGGGCTTGCTGCAGATTACCTCAGCATCTCACACTGCAATTGTTACTTTGTGAATGTTAATATGACAAGGCACCAATTCTGAGATCTCTAGAAGATGAGCCTACCTTTGTATGGTATTGTAGAAATGCATGTGTTGGGGTTTCAGATGTTCAGTCAGTATTTAAAGTCATTTTCAGAAGAAAATATGACACTAGGCAAAGTAGGAAGAATGCTTACTGCCAGTTAGCATCTTCATGGAAGACTTCAGAGAAGCTATTTTTGGGATAGTTGTTATGGTTTGGATAGAAATTGTCTACAAAGTCTTATATATTAAAGGGTTTGTTTCCAGTCAGTGTGGCTATTGTGAGGGGATTTCATAGTGACAGTGTTAAATTAATCAGTTGGTTAATCTATTAATGACTTTGTAGTTGAATGGACAAAAGAATGTAGGGCCTGGTTGGAGGAAGGAGATCCTGAGGCACATCTTTGAAAAGCATATCTCATCCCTGATACCACCCCCTCTATATCTGTCTCCATTTTCTTATAATGTCTGTGAGGTCAGTTACTTTGTTCCACCCCATGACCTCAATTGTGATGTAATATCTCTCCACAAGTCTAGAAGCAATGGTGCCAAATGACCATGGACTAAAGCCTCTGAAACTAAAACCCTTTGTCTTGTAACTTGATTTGCACATATGCTTTATCAGAATGGAGAAATATGACTGACATGATGGTTCATGAAAAGCAACATAGACTTCATAGTAGATGTCTAGGTAACTCTGGGCAGGGCTTCATCCTGGACCAAGGGCCCTTCATTATACCTACCATCATCTTTGAAGACATCATTAGAAACTAATATGAGTTTGACTCATGAAAGGCTTCTACTGGCAGACGAGATCCATCCTAGTGCATCAAGCAGCCCAGAAAAAAATTCACTTGTGCCTCAGGAAAGCTCAGCAAAGGACTAATAGTCTGGGTACTTCAAATGCTGTTAGCAAAACTGCATGCATTGCTCTGACGGCTTGGCAGACTTCTGCTGAGGTAGAGCCAGATCCCTTATTGTAGTTTCTGCTTCCCTTCATCACAAATCTTCCCAGAGTCTCTAGCTGACAGATAAATCTCTTTATCACTAAACTATTTTTGCCAGTTGCATCTATAAATTATTAGACGAGTAAAAATAGCTTTGTAAACCAACTGTTGGCTACAGAATTAGATTTGATCCTACAAGAGGAACTTCCATTATTAACTTCCTTTGAGAACAAAAACAAGGCACACATCAAGGCTATTGACTTGATGCTCTCTGTCTGTGGAGACTTACTTCTTTTGAAATTGGCTTCTGAAGAGTCGTTCTGAAGCTTTTGTTTATAGGCATCAGATTGTAGTTAAACTAACTGGGTAATGATTGCTTTTGATAATTCCAGATAATGATGTGAGCGGTGTTTATATAGATAAGAAAATACAGGGGCCCTGCAATATTACCACCACGATTCACCTCACATTAGACAGCCTATCAGGTATCCTACAATCCAATCTTTATCCCCCTAGTCAATTTTCAGAATTATTTCCTGAATAGTGTGGAAATTGCTTCCATTCTGAAATTTACAACAGCTAAAATCATTGGAGATACGATTTTACTAACAGTATGATTTGAGACCATAGGTTTATTTCACAGGTATACAAGTATAACTTTTCTTCCCTTAAAATATTGTTATCCCCACAGGATGGTATTTTGGAGACTATTGTCTGTCATTCTGAGAAATCAGCTGACCAGTGTTTAAGGAGAAGAAATAAGTAAAACTTTAAAGAATTAAAATTAAGAAAGTTTATTTTCCTCTCTGTGTATAACTTTATTTTCCTCCCATTCCCCTAGAATACCATTTTACTGCTGAACATTCATTTAGGCCTTCAAGATGTAGGGAATTAATTCAGATTCCAAACTACACCAAATACGTATATTAGGCATGGAAAACAGACTTGTTCATCTCTCCATTCCACAAAGTGCCATTGCTTTTTTTTTTTTTTTTTTTTTTTTTTTTTTTTTTGCCATGTCTTGGGTATGATACTTGGTAATAAGGATATATATATATATATATATATATATATATATATATGTATGTGTATATATATATATATATATATGTATATATATATGTATATGAGAAAAGAAATAAGACCAGTGGGACCACTTGACAAATTTTGTGGTACACTGTTCTTCTGAAACCTCCCCTGACTGGGTTGCCGAGGTGAGCTGATTGTTGAGAGATCATCCACAAAAATACCAAAACCAAAAGATTGTCCTAGTCTGGGAAATCTCACTCAGAGATTGCCTGGTTGTGAATAATGTGGGATAGAACAGCTTGCCCTTGCCTTATTCCTATTTGACAGCTAATGAAATAACTGTACAAAGGCTGTGAGCTCCTGAGTAAAACATGACTGAAACTGAAACTGAAAATGACAGAGAGCTGGGGTCCATTATAGCTTTTCATTCTGTTTTGGTTTCCTACTTTTGAGATTCCATAAGTTTAACCATGTTCTTGAGCTCCAAATAATTCCTTATTGAATTTATTTAATGAGATTGATTATTGAATACATATTGGTACTTATAACACTTCTCTAAACTTTGTCAGTTTTCTGAAAACTTGTCTCCATTTGCCTTTTCCCTGTGCAAAGGCACTTGCAGGTGACCTGAATAAAGATTGACAGCTATTTTCTGGTAACCAGCCTTTCTGCCTCTAGGAATAGGTTTTCCCCTGAAGATTGGAAAGAGCATAGTGACATTATCTAGTTCACTGGTGCTGATCTTCTTCCCATAGGGAAAATAAAATACATTATGCACCTAAACAAAACTGTTGATGCTTTTCTGGTGGCAAGAGATTCATACTTCCCATCTCCCTATTCCTGTGTCTTATGAGTATTTCCAATATAATATGAAACATAAAGATGGAGTCAAGAATGCAGGTTCATATCATTTTTGTTTTTAACAAGTTCATGACTTTTAAGTGTCACATAATGTCTCTGCAATTAGTGTTCCTTTCCATGTTAGTTCAGTTGGAGGTTTTCTGTCCCCTACACTTACTAGTAGATTAGATATAAGGTATAAGATACTCCTTTGAGAAATAAGTATACCAGAACATGTGTGCATAATTATGAGACATATGATATTGCCATAAAGAAGAATGATTTATAATTTTACAGGAAGGCACACTGTTTAAAAAGAGAACAGTCTAGTTGGAAGTCTTCCCAGGAAAGCCACAGAAAATATGTTGGGGTCAGAAATAAAAATGATCCCAATTTCAATTAATAAAACCACTAAGCATTTATAAAAGCTGAAATAAACTTGGATTGGAAATCCTTCTCACCATTATTTCATTATAAAATGCATGATCTTCATGTGTTCCTAGAGGGTTTGTGTTCATCAGAATTCCAAGAGCTTGTATCCTTTGCATTATTAAAAAATAAATTAATGTCGGTCTTTTCCAAGCTTCAACATATCTGCTCTGAAATATTCAAACAGAGATGGTGCCAAAGAAAGAATTCATCATAACACTTTATATATTTTTTTTCCTTTCTAATTTTTAACATCAAAGAACTACTGAAGATTGACAGATCTAGGATCTTTGTGGATACCTCTGATCTACCCAGAGTGGTTGCCAATCACTCCAGGAGCTGATCCATCCTGGAAGAGACTGGTAAGTAGTCTCCTTTAACAACCCAGCAGCCTGTGGAACTAAAGCACTCAGAATGTTTTTTTAAAAGCTACAGTAACATTATATTAAATGTATAACATTTAAATTAAAACATTCTCTACTTATTTGTAACCTCTATAAGATATGCAAGCCAGAAATAATTGACATGGTCATTTTATTCTCTTCCATAATGGTTCATCTACCTTCTAGGCTCATATTTCCTGTTTGTGATTGCTAATGTTAGTTGTTAAGTTGAAACATCTTGGGAAAGGGAGTCTCAGTTGAGGAACTGCCTCCATATACTGGCCGGTGGGTGTGCCTGTGAGGTATTTTCATTATTAATGACTGATGTGGGAAGGCCCAGCCCACTGAGTGTAGCACCAATCCCAGCAGGTGATCCTGGCTTGTATAAGAAAGGCAAGTAAGGAGTCAGCATTCCTCAGTGATCTGTTTCAGTTCCTGCTTCCTGGCTCCTGTCTTTGAGTTCCTTCTCTGAATTCCATCCATGAAGAATTGTTACTCAAAAGAGCAATGAGGTAATGAACTTTCTCTTCCTCACATTTGGTTTTGTCAGTGTCTTAAGGAAAAAACAAAAAGCCAACTAGGATACTGTTAAAATGGGTTTTGGATCTATGACAAACCTCTGTAAACACTTGGTCTTATCCCCACCTCTGTGGGAAAGAGAGTAACTCATACTGAATGAGAGTACAGGATACCTAGTGATGTTCCTCGGCAAGAGAGACCTAATGTTATATTGCTTTCTGCATTCTGTTTCATTATTGTAGTCTGAAAATGACAAGGAAAGAGCTGTAAGCAGATAGGATGAATGGAGAGACAAATGGTACAAGAAAGCCATGCAATAAATAAGCCTGCCGATGTGCAGCCTCTCTATACACAGTGATTCAAGTGGGTTGAATATGGTGGCCAGCTGCTCAAAAGGAGTTTAGTCAGCAGAAAAGAGTACAATAGGTGAAGGGATTGGCATGTCCATTTGTCCCAGTGTGCTCTTCACATTGGCAGTTTTGAGAACAAATGCCCAGAGGCCCATTCTAGTCTGCATGCTTCATCCATTCACTTATAATGAGGTCTATGAATCATGTTTGTCTTGAAAGATAGCCTGATTTGTCACTGTATCTGACAGCTGTCAATCACAGTGACATTTGGCACCTTTTCTCTGATATTTATTAGATCCAATTCAACAACAGACTCTCAGCAAAAGTGCAGATACAGATTGTATTGGAGCCCCACACAATTTGTTTCTTCTTATTGCTTCAGCAAAGCTTTACTGCATGAAAAGACATCAGGCTGGACTAGTTTTAACATGAAGAATTGAAAACTGACATTGAGTATCAGAAGGTAATGAGCTTGGCTCAAACTACAGTCTTTTCCCCACAACCAAAAGTGATGTAACTCTTCATTCTACATGGAAGAGGCCTGGGATAGTTCCCTCATATGAGAGCTAATCTTTTCGACAGCATGTAACAGGAAAAATAAAGTCTTGGGGGATATTGAAGCTGCTCAGAAATTGAAAATGAATCAAATAATGCTATCCTGACAAGAATTTTGAAAATTTTATGCAGAGTAATAATATATTTTGAAGTACTTTTCTTCTAGTTGCTGCTGATGTGTGTATAGGATATAGGAAAGCATTTTGCCCGGCCAGGGCATGTATCCATCTCTAGAATGCTATCTAGGGAGTAAAGAGTTAGAGCCCAATGAAGAGACAAAATATGTGAGAGGAGATGTTCCCAGAAGATTCATTGTCTCAAGGGTTCCTTTTCATTTTCCCCACTTTGAAAATAATAGTTTTTATAATAAAATAATTGACTGTTATGGTTGTGGAGGATAATGGTTTCCTCTGAAGATTACAGTTTCCCCCAATTTCTATTCACTCCTTTAGCATCTCTCTTTTTTATGATCTTTCCATGATAAGACAGGGCAGATGCAATATGAGATGCAGCCAGTTTGATGAGAAGTCTATCTTTTCACAGGTAATGTATGGCCACCTATAAAGTGGAGAAAGAATGCTTATGTTGTTCCCATTCTGTGAACCTTAGCAGAGGTGGTCACCCCTTTTATTAGTTGATGGAACTAGTCAATGACTCGACTGCCTCCAGTTGCCTGCTTGACTCTTAGTAAGCTTCTAACATCATACACCACTTTGTTGACCTTGCAGGATCTGTAATAGCTCATGGTCACTCTGAAATCACAGAAGCTGGACAGGGTTCGTCTGGGAAACCTGATCCTTTAAGTCCTTCTGAAGATTGGACTCTGCTGTGTTCCTCAGTGACTACTACAGCACTGTGTGACTGAATCTCTATGTTGTTTACCCAGGGCACAAACAAGGTCCCCAGGTCCTTTGTCTTTGGGATTTTCCTTGTTTCTTTCTTTGCTTTCTCAGGAGCTGAGCTCTACTTTCAGCTATTTGTCCTATGGTTCAGTAACCTCTAGCTGTTTTTTTCTCTTTTATATTTCTAGGTAGCTTCACACACCACAAAAAAAAAAGCTGATTACCCAGAGCAGGCAGAGTGTGCTACCTACCCTGTGTATGGCAGTATTCAAGAGGCTACATGAAAAGAACAGTGCCACCAAGGTTATGCCAGCTTCCCTGTTGATGCTCTGCAACAAGTAAGAATATTAAAGTATCCAGTTCTGGAATGTAGGGAAAATGGTGTAAAATCACAGTTTTTTTTTTTTAAAACACACAGAAGGCTTATTTTTTACTTTATTTAAATTATCACAAAGCATCTCATAGGGAGGGGCTGGACATCCATACTAATGTACAGGCAGAAGTCTTTTAGCTACAGCATTTCCTGTTGCTCCTGGGAAGATTTCTTCCTCTACTTCAATGAGAGGGTTTAAATGGAAACTGCTATCTCATCTGCCTGCTCTCTGGCTAATGGTTCCTTTTAGATGTATGTAATTGGCTTGAGGAATGAACATATGATTTCTGGGATGCACTTGGCTTAGCCATTATTTATGGTTTTGAACATATGAACAATTAAAAGTTTCTAGGTCTGTGTGTTTATTACAAGGACTGGTGACCACTACAATGTAAGTTTTACAGAGCAAAAAGGAAGGGAGTAAAAATGGAAAAACATTAAGAAAGGAAGGGTGGAGGAAAGAAGAAAGAAGTAAAATGGAAAGACAGAAGGGCCAGAGGTTGAGAAAGCCTGCAGCAGTCAAGTGTGGCATTGCAAGATCGGTTTAGCTTAATTGCTGCAATACTGTATGTTAAAAATCATTTAGCATAAAAACTCTCTAAAATACATCACCTCTTAGGTAATTACTGATTCATTATGCTGAGCTTATAATGATCCATTTACAATCATAGAGGGAATCTGCTCCCATTGTAAGAGCTGATTCTCTGGCAGCTCTTCCTGTCAGTCAGCCTAAGAGAGGTGTTCCTGCAGTTTTGAGCTCGTATAAAAAATCTATAGAGAAAAGACCAGTGCAAATGTGAAAGAAAGTAGAGAAAACATCATGTCCAAGTGAATCAGGTTAGCTTCATAATTTCTAGTACAATTAATATTTTCTTTGGGCCTTGAGAACTCTCTCTCTGTCTCTGTCTGTCTCTGTCTGTCTGTCTCTTTCTCTCTCTCTCTAGTTAAGCCCATGTGTATGGGGAAGTATATTCCCTTGTGTGGAGTAATAGGTTTACATCTGCAATCATTTCTTTGCCATAACTTGTTTCTTGAGACAAGACTAGCTCTTAGTGGATCTAGAGCATGACCTGTTTGTTAAACCAGCTGGCCAGTGGGCCCCCACGATCTGCTGTCTTCCTCCACCCAGTATTTAGGGACAGAAACAAAATGCCATGCCCAGCTTTTGCACACATTCCAAGGATCTGAATTCAAAACTTCATGTTGGCCCATTAAGCAGTTTACCCATGGAGTCATCCACCTCCCCAACTTGGCTCTCTCTCTCTCTCTCTCTCTCTCTCTCTCTCTCTCTCTCTCTCTCTCTCTCTAAGATGGTCTCACTCTGAAGCCCAGATTAGCCTTGAGTATATAATGTAACCTAGGTTGGCCCTGAATTCATCCCAATCTTTCTGCCTCAGCATGAGCTGGCAAACCTGTTTTATAATTTCTAGCAGGGCTGAAAATCTGTTTGTGGCACCAGGCATTGTCAAACAACTGTTACATGAAGGTCTTATTCAGCACTGGCCTCAGAACACTCTGTAAGTGGAAATCACTGGCAAGGTGATTCTTTGCCCATCTTATGTATAAAAGAGCAGCCATCAAGGAAAAGAAGCAGGAAATAAATTGTGGTGTGATAAAGCAGAGAATGAGTAAATATTAAACCATGTACAACATGTGGCCTCCCAGAATTCCCATAGTGCAACTTGGTACCAGTACCTTTCCCTGGGAAAGTTCAATCGTGACAATTCATACACCTAGCCTTCCAGGCTGATGAGAAAACTGTTTCTTCCCTTTTAGCCACTGCTACTCTGTCTCCTTAGCGTGGCCACACACTGGTTGTTCATTGGATATTTCTTCCTTCATTCTTTCTGCATCTGTACATAGATTCAGCATTTATTATACTATCAGCTCTCCACCACCCAGTGTCAAAGGATGGCTCATGGACCTTGAAGTCATGTGGAGGTGGAGCTTTTGCAGTGTTGGTTTAGATGTTATGACTGGCAGATCAAGGCCATTGCTGCACTTCTGCATGTACTCAGAGGTTACCCACGGCTGTCCTATGTATAATGAATGCAAAATTTTTAACAAGGGTTACAATGACCTAGGGAATGATGTGAGGTGAAATAAGGGATGACTAGAGGCTGACCAGACACACTAAGTTCAAAGAAGGATGGTGTTCATTTTTAGAAATTATAGCCATATTTCTATAAAAGTACTATCATGACTTTTTCCTTCAGTATTTCTGCCAGTGTGGCTAAATAAATAAATAAATAAATAAATAAATAAATGTCTTAACTAGACCATCACAAACTCTCCACACATGCCTTCCCAAGACTTGAGGACTGTCAACAGTTGGGAGTGTACTCTGAGGGGGACTATGTTCCCCTGACTGGACAATCTCATATTGATGTAGCTACATGCTACCCAGGTTCTTCTTGATGAAGGCCTGAGAGAAGATACTGGGTCACTGAATGAAAAGGTGGCCTTGAAGGCCTCTAAGTTCCTTCTAATCCCAACATTCTATGTTTTTCCACTATTTAGGCAACATCTAGCTCATTGTACCAGTCATGTATCTGGATCACAGGTCCCGACTCTTCTAGTTTAGTCACATTGTAAGTATAATTTGAATGAGGAGAGGATGCAGATTAGTGAATATTCCAGTGTGATTAATACACGCCAGGGAGGCAGGGCATCCAGCAGTACACAGCATTCTCTCCCTAAGAAGGGATACGTGTTTGAAGCATCAGTTACTGCTTATTTTACACATGGGTGTGTCTGGGCAAATTTAAATGCTGTGTATATAGGAACTTTGATATAAACCACTATCTCAGAAACATAGTCATTTATCAAGGATGATGTTTTTGTTAATAACCTTCCTCAGGGAAACTTCAGAACAAATACTTATATATTTGGTGATACTGGGCCTTCAGTCAGCCATACACTTGAAAACTTAATCTTCCATTTCAGAATAATAATAGGATGCTGTATGGTATAACAAGACAAGGTCTGCAAAATATACTGTATTCCTCTCCCAGAGTATCAGACTGAGGTGGCTTAGGGATACACAGGAATTACAATTTTAAATGAGCTTAATTTTGTAGGGGGATTAAAAGGATTCTAAGAACTCCCCCATGGAAAGGGACTGTTGGTTTGAAGAGTTGGCCAAACTTGAAGCCTTATAGTCTAACCCTAGATTTGAACAATCAAGGTCTGTTCTGAGTGCTGAGGAGGAAATGGGCCTTAGGAGCTGATATGGAGTTGAATGTGGAAATTCTATCCAAATTCTCCTAGTAAGACATGGGAGAAGCTGGGGGTGGGGTGGATGGACACCAAGACTCTACTGTGCATGGAGTGTTGAGTCTGTAGAGGAAAAGGCAGAGATGTAAGGCTGTAGAGTAGCACCATGTTCAGGATGGAATAACTTGCGACATAACCACAGGCAAGAATTTGAAAGGTCCCTGGGCACTGTGACAACAGGGAGTGTCTGATGGAGGATGTGTGGGTTTGAAGTGACTTAGAATGAGAATGGCAATTAAATTGTCAATGATTAAGCCCTGGGGCATGGCAGGTATAGGAAACTTGGGATCAAGGTATTAGTCAAGACTTAGTATAATGTAAAAAACAATATGCCTTACCCTGGATGGGTATGGAAAGAGGGGAGGGAAGGCAACACTTCACTGCAGCATTATTAAATGAGGGGAAGAAAGCCCTACCATTGGAGACTAGAAGATAATGGAATTTGCAAGTGTAGTAATTATAGATCTTTCTAGGGTAGGGCTTTCAAAATGTATTTTCAGCCAGGGTATTTGGGGGAGGGAAAATGAAATGTCATCTCCTCTGTGAATCCTTATCCAAAATTTCTTACACTTAATTAGTTTTGTACTGTTAGAATATGGCTCACACAGTCTCCTAACTTCCTCTGCAAACACTTTTCCTAATACACTTTGTTGTTGGAGCCAGTACAATTTCATAATAATATTTATTACTGATATATTCAAAGATCTTTTTAAGGAAATATTTATCAAATTATATTAAAGGAATATATATGAGAGAATCAGTGAATGTCATATGTACCATGCTCCCTAGATGTCTCAATGCTTACATGTTGATCATCTTTTGAGGTTATTGTATTCTCACAAGTATCTTGGGGCACAGTTCTAATTGCTATTCATATTTTAAAGACGATGGAAGTTTGCTTGCAGAGGTTAATTGTCCAAGATCATGCAGCTGGAAGGGGCAGAGATTTGGAGTATGAAAATCTCTACATCTTGTGTTTTTCCAAAGCACCATGCACAAGGAGGACAAGGGGAGAGACATCTAGAAACCCCTTTAGAATTTAAATTCCTTTCTTCCCAAGCTGTCACACTAGAATACAACGAATAAACTAATGTGAAATGACACCTATTCAGTTGCCTAAGCTAGAGCCATCCGTCATGTTTAAAACCATGTCCTATTGGGGACAAGGGCTTCAGGTAAGTGGGATAATTGATGTATGAACAAAAGACCTTGAAATCAGAAAAGAAGAAACTGTCAGTTCCCAGTGAGGAACCATGTGAATTGCCACTGAGATCCTAGGGTGTTGAGCAAACATGCTGGAAGATCATAGGGAATAATAGTCTTCCTGGTGACATGGGCTAATCAAAGTCTAAAACCATGCAATATCAACTCCTAAACATGTCTGAGAACTTCCTTTTTTTTCTTTTTTTCTTTATTTTTTTATAACCAAGTCCATTTAATGAAAACAAACATTTATAGACAATATTTGGGAATTTGGGAATCGTTCTTTACAAACTACTTCCTGCTGGTAAGGGGCGCTGTAATGGGGGATTCGAAGAAGATGCAGAAATCCTGGCTGTAGTCTGCAAGGCTGCTTTGTCCAGCTGTTTTGAATGTAGGATCACCTGGTACTCTGTTTCAGGCAGTCTGGCTTGATCAAACCACATTAGTCTGGAAGGAATCCACAGTTTTCATTTTCTGTGGAAACAAAAGTAGAAATCCTTTTCCCCAGTAACTTGTCCTTCAACTTAAATTTTGGAGTCAAAGCATTTTTTTAAAATTTATTATTTTACTTGTCGATCCCAGTTCCCTCTCCCTCCCTCCCTCTCTTTTACCCTCTCTGCCCTCTCACATGCACCCTAACCACCCTCCCATCCCCCCACCCCAATTCCATATGTAGGGGAATGCCATACAGTTGGGGTCATGTGAAGTAGGGACTAGGGCTTCTCTCCTGGCTCTAGATTAAGGCACTTATCCCTCCATGGGGGATGTGTTAGCAAGGTCCTTTTGTGCACCAGGGATACATCCTGGCTCCACTGTCTGAGGTCTCTTAGGCTGCTCAGTCCTTCTGGCTGAGACCCATATTCAGGGGGCCTGAGTCAGTCCATGCTGGCTTCCCAGCTATCAGTCTAGTGGCCGTTAGCTCCTCCTTGTTCAGGTAAGCTGTCTCTATGCGTTTCTGCAGCCTGGTCTTGTCCTTTCCATCTGCATCTGGGTTCAATTTCGACTCAGTGTATGTATGGGTGTTTGCTCCTGTTTCCAACAGGTATTAGATGAGGACTCCATGGATAAGTTAGTTGTTGATCTCACTATCCAGGAAGGGCATTTATGGTAGCCTTTCCACGGATGCTCAAATTGTTAGTTGGTGGCAGTTTTGTAGTTCTCTAGACCTTTCTTTGTGTTCAATTCTATCTTCAAACCAATATTGGCTCCCTCTTTTATGTTCTCTCTCTGTCTCTCTCTGTCTCTCTCTGTCTCTCTGTCTCTCTCTCTCTCTCTCTCTCTCTCTCTCTCTCTCTCTCTCATGTCTTCTATTCCTAACCAGGCTCAATCTTCCTAGTCGCACATGTTTTCCTTTCCTCCCCCTCGTTTTCTCCTACTTCTCTCTACATTCGATGCCCCCCCCCCTACTTCTCCTGTGCTATGGGGGACTTGCCCCTTCCAGGTTCTGTGAGGGACTTTAAATGAATCTCTTAGAATACACCTTGTATCCTAGTTCCTCTGGTGGTGTGAATTATAGGTTAGTGATCCTTTGATCTAGGTCTAAAATCCATATATGAGTGAGTACACACTATGTTCCTCTTTTTGTGACTGGGTTACCTCATTCAGGATGGTTTCTTCAAGTGCCATCCACTTGCCTGCGAATTTCAAGATACCATTATTTTTTTCTGCAGAGTAGTATTCCATTGTGCAGATGTGCCACATCTTCATTATCCATTCTTCAATTGAGGGGCATTTAGGTTGCTTCCAGGTTCTTTCTATTACAAATAGTGCTGCTATGAACATCGTTGAACAGATGTCTTTGTTGCATGGATGTAGATCATTTGGGTATATGCCTAAGAGGGGGATTGCCAGGTCCTGTGGTAAACTAATTCCCATTTTCCTGAAGAACCTCCATACTGATCTCCAAAATGACTGTATGAGTTTGCATTACCACCAGCAGTGGAGGAGTGTTCCCCTTTCTCCATATCCTCTCCAGCATAAGTTGTCATTGGTGTTCCTAATTTTAGCCATTTTGCCAGGAGTAAGATGGTATCTCAAAGTTGTTTTGATTTGCATTTCCCTGATAGCTAAGGATGTTGAACACTTTCTTAAGTGTCTTTCAGCCCTTTTGATTTCTTCTATTGATATTTCTTTCTTCAGTTCTGTACCCCATTTTTTAATAGGGTTATTTGGTGTTTTGTTGACTAGTTTCTTGAGTTCTTTGTATATTTTGGAGATCAGCCCTTTGTCGGATATAGGATTGGTGAAAATCTTTTCCCAGTCTGTGGGCTGCCATTTGGTCTTGTCCACTGTGTCTTTTGCCTTACAGAAGCTTCTAAGTTAGAAGAGGTCCCATTTATTAATTGTTGCTCTCAGTGTCTGTGCCCCTGGAGTTACCTTTTTTCAGATGACAAAGAGACAGAGAAAGAAATCAGAGAAACATCACCCTTTTCAATAGCCACAAGCAACATAAAGTATCTTGATGTAACACTTACCAAACAAGTAAAAGACCTATATAATAAGAACTTTGTGGCTCTAAAGAAAGAAATTAAAGA
This sequence comes from Phodopus roborovskii, assembly GCF_943737965.1. Taxonomy (NCBI): domain Eukaryota; kingdom Metazoa; phylum Chordata; class Mammalia; order Rodentia; family Cricetidae; genus Phodopus; species Phodopus roborovskii. The sequence goes on along the minus strand of NW_026126517.1, from coordinate 12,906,039 downwards.
AGGTACCAGAAAATGGAAAGATCTCCCATGCTCTGGGATAGGTAGGATAAACATAGTAAAAATGGCAGTCTTGACAAAATCAATCTACAGATTCAATGCAATCCCCATTAAAATCCCACCACAATTCTTCACCGACCTTGAAAGGATAATAATCAACTTTATATGGAAAAACAAAAGACCCAGGATAGCCAAATCAACCCTATACAGTAAAAGAACGTCAGGAGGCATCACCATTCCTGACTTTAAGCTCTACTACAGAGCTATCGTTGTGATAACAGCTTGGTATTGGCACAAAAATAGACAGGTAGACCAATGGATCAAATTGAAAATCCTGATTTTAACCCACACACTTATGAACACCTGATTTTCAACAAAACAGGTATAATTATACAATGGGGTGAGGACAGCATCTTCAACAAATGGTGCTGGCACAATTGGATGAGGGTGTGTAGAAGACTGTAGATAGACCCATGTCTGTCCCCATGCACAAAACTCAAGTCCAAATGGACCAAAGACCTCAACATCAATCCAGCTACACTGAACCTCTTAGAAGAGAAAGTAGGAGGTACCCTTGATCAAATTGGTATAGGAGACCGCTGTATGAGAACTTTCTAAGTTCTTGGAAAGGAAGACAAAGGTAACTGTAGAATGATAGTGTTAGTTTAAGAGTACAAGCATCACACTATCAAATTTCAACTTAGCACTACAAGCCTGGAGCTCTGGTACTGTCTTAAGCTGGGGGATCAAGTCAGGCATGCACTGTAGAAAGGTCATTGAGTGACCATGCATAGTGTGAACTGGTAGGGAGATCCTGGAGAAGTGACAATAGCACTCAGGTGAACACTGTTCAAAGTTTACTGTGTGTGTAAACAGCCTGACAAGGTGGTTTGAATTCAATTTTTCGTTAAGAATATGTGGTTGGCTTCCCATCCTTTAAAATTCCCCAAATCATGAGCTTTGATGAGCAAGTGTGGAGGTGAGAGAGAAGAGCATGCAGTGACACCTGGAAGTAAAAATGGAGGGTAAGAGATGCCCCAGAGACACCCTGATATTCTTGGAAATCCAGTCCTGTCGTATTATCTAGCTAGCTTATTTTAGCATTCCCTTGTCTTAGACTTCCAAAGAGCTTCATGTGTCTGAGGTATCTGAACATTCAAATAGATTATTTTAAGCAGGATTTCTTTTTAGGTGTGAGTGTATTTCTTAGCTCTTGTATGACATTAAAATTCCCTAAAGGTCACAGATTATATCATAATCTTCTTGTTACACTCCAGTGAGCAAATAGCAGTTAGTACTAACAAATTTTTATTAAACTTACTATGTTCCTGGAACACATAGGAATATTGTTGTTGTTTTTGAAGGTAAAATATAGATTTGAGGTTGAGAAATGAATGGTGATATTTGCACATTCGAGCTGATATCTGGGTAGTTTGTACCCCGGAGTCTTTAGAAATATGAATAATTATTAGTCTCCTTTTAAGAGTGAGGTATTCACTAATAACATCCCTAATGAACTCAACTCCAGAAAATTATATCAAGTGTCTCTTATTTCAAAGTTAATATTCTCTTATATTTTTTGGTTGTGAGCCTAGACTTTAACAGCTGAGCCATCTTCTGCAAAAAACGTGAGCCTCCAAACCTTGGGGTTAGAATGAAAAATCTAAGGATTCAGGACCTGAGTGAGGCTAGGGCAAGTTGTGGTCCTCTGAAAGTGATAAGGTCTGATGGTAGCAATGGTAATAGCTGACACCTTTCTTCCTCAAGAGAATGGAAACAAATTGGTTCTAAATTCGATTGAGTTAACTTTGATTCTTTGAAATTGCCTCAGATCCCTAGCTGGTAGAACCTAGACATGAACTTGAACAAAACTCTAGCAATAAAATGTCCTTTTACTCTAGTAAGTCTGGAAATGAAAGGGCTGAATGGTCCAAGGAAAAGGTCACTGATTTTAGAGATAGACAGATAGAGGGTAAAGTCCTCCAGCCCCTATCAAATACCAGAATTACTGAGTCAATGTGGTTGAGTTACATACTTGCTGGGCTCTGGCATCTTCTTCCATGAAAATAGTGGAATCACAGTGCAGGTTCCCATGGGCAGAGAGTGGCCTCTGTAAATGTGGTCTTTCATGTGCAGTCCATTTATATCATGATACCCATGATGCTCTGGTGATACTGACTAAAAGAAAATAGATTGATTTTTTTTACATTTTTTATTAATAAAATTTATTTAAACAAGAAACAATATTATTTTATGTATCAATCCCAGTTCCCTCTCCATCTCATCCTCCCATGCCCCCCACATACCACCTTATCCCATGCCTTGTCCACTCCCCAAGAGGGTGATGCCTTCCATGAGGGACCATCAAAATATTTCATGTTATTTGGGGTAGGGCCTAGGCTCTCCCCCATGTCTCTAGGCTAAGGGAGTATCCCTCCATAGGAAATGGGCTCCCGAAGTCCATTTGTGCACTAGGGATACATCCTGGTTCCACCGACAGAGACAACCACATTCAGGGGGCCTGGTTTGGTCCTACATTGGTTGTTGGTTCCCCAGATGTCAGATTGGGGTCCATCAGTTCCCAATTGTTCAGGTCAGTTGTTTCAGTGGGTTTTCCCAGCATGGTCTGGACCTCTTTGTTCTTCCGTCTCTGAAACTGGATTCCAGGAGTTTGGATCAGTGCTTAGTTGTGGATCTCTGCTTCTGCTTCCATCAGCTACTTGAATGAAGGTTCTAGGATGGCATTTAAGGTAGTCATCAATCTCATTATAGGGAAAGGGCATTTAAGGTAGCCTCTCCACTATTGCTTAGATTCCTAGTTGGAGTCATCCTTGTGGATCTCTGTACAAATCCCTAGTGCCAGATTTCTCTTTAAACCTTAAGGGCTCCCTCTATTGATGTGTCTCTTTTCTTGCTCTCCTCTGTTCATCTCCCCACTTAATCTTCCTGATCCCTCATGTTCTACTCCTCCTCTTCTTCCCTCCTTTTTCCTCCCTCTCTCCCCTCATGCTCCCAATTTGTTCAGAGGCTATTGTCCCTTTCCCCTTCACTGGAGGACCTTGTATGTCTCTCTTACAGTCCTCATTGTTTCCTAGCTTCACTGGAGGTATGGATTGTAATCTGATAAACCTTTGCTTTATATCTAATATCTGTATATGCGGGAGATCATACCATATTTGTCTATCTGTGACTGGATTGCCTCACTCAGGATGGTTTCTTCTTGTTCCATCCATTTGCCTTCGAATTTCAAGATTCCATTGTTTTTTTTTTTTTTTTTTTTTCCTTTCTGAGTAGTACTCCATTGTGTAAATGTACCACATTTTCTGTACCCATTATTCACTTGATGAGCTTTTGCAAATAATGCTGCCATGAACAGTTGAACAGATGTCCTTGTTGTATGAACATGCATCCTGTGGGTATATGCCAAAGAGTGGAATTGCTGGATCTTGAGGTAGACCAGTTCCCATTTTATGGAGAAACAGCCATACTGACTTCCCAAGTGGCTGTAATGTTCCCCTTTCTGCACATCCTCTCGAGCATAAACTGTCTTTGGTGTTTTTGACTTCAGCCATTCTGACAGGAGTAAGATGGTATCTCAGAGCTGTTTTGATTTGCATTTCCCTGATGGCTGAGGATGTTGAGAACTTTCTTAACCAACAAATTAGTTGGTGTTTGGGTTACTAGCTTCTTGAGTTCTTTGTATATTTTGGAGATCAGCCCTCTGTCAGATGTGGGGTTGGTGAATATCTTTTCCCATTCTATGGTCTGTCAGTTTTGACTTTTGACTGTGTCTTTTGCCTTACAGAAGTTTCTCAATTTTGGGAGGTCCCATTCATTATTTAGCACAATGTCCGTGCTACTGGTATTGTGTTCAGGGAAAAGTCATTCAAGAGTACCTCCCACTTTCTATTCTAAGAGGTTCAGTGTGGCTAGATTTATGTTGAGGTCTTTGATCCATTTGTCCTTAAGTTTTGTGCATGGCAATAGATGTGGATCTATCTATAATTTTTTACATGTCTACGTACAGTTATGCCAGCACCTTTTGTTGAAGATGCTTTCTTTTTTCCATTGTATAATTTTAGCTTCTTTGTCAAAAATCAGGTGTTTGTAGCTGTGTGGGTTAATATCAGGGTCTTCATTTAGATTCCATTGGTCTACCTGTCTGTTTTTGTGCCAATACCAAGCTGTTTTCATTACTGTAGCTCTATAGTAGAGCTTGAAGTTCCTTTATTGTACAGGTTTGTTTTGGCTATCCTGGGTTTTTTTTTTTTTTTTTTTCATATGAAGTTGAGGATTGTTCTTTCAAGGTCTATGAAGAATTGTGCTGGGAATTTGATGGGGATTGTATTGAATCTGTAGTTTGCTTTCGGTAATATTGCCTTTTTTACTATGTTGATCCTACATATCCTTTCTCCTTTTTTCTTTGATTTCTTTCTTTAATGACTCAAAGTTATTGTCAGACAGGTCTTTCACCTGTTTCGTCAGAATTACTGTAAGATATTAAGATATTTTATGTTGTTTGTGGCTATTGTAAAGTGTGATGTTTCTCTTGTTTCTTTCTCAGCCCCTTTATTGCCTATATATGGTCGGCCTACTGATTTTTTGAGTTACTCTTGTATCCTGCCACTTTGCTGAAGATGTTTATCAGCTATAGGAGTTCCCTGGTAGAATTCTTTGGGTCACTTATATAAACTACTTCCCAGTTTGTATCCTCTTGATCTCCTTCCTTTCTTTTCTTTCCTTTTTTACTTTCTTTCTTTTTTTTTTTTGTCTTACTGCTCTAGCAAGAACTTCAAGTACAATATTGAAGAGATATGAAGAGTTGACAACCTTGTCTTGTTACTCAATTTTTCTTTTATTATTTATTTATTTATTTATTTTTCAATACATGGTTTCTCTTTATTGCTTTGGATCTTATCCTGGAACTAGCTGTATAGACAAGAACTCACTGTAGGCCTTGAACTCACAGAGAGTTGCCTGTCTCTGCCTCCCAAGTACTGGGATTAAAGGCACGTGCTACCAGTGCCCAGCCAAATCCTTACTTTGGTTTCAAAAATTTTCCCCAATATGTGAAGTATCTTAATTATCAAAGAAAACATGGTTAGTACAAAGCGAATATTTCTTTTTTTATATTTTTCCCTTAAATTTCAGGGCAGATACAGTGTTATCCTGTTTTGTCTGTCATTTTTTTTTTGGTTAGTTGGATAAAAAGAAATAAATCTCTCCATGTGGGACAAGTTTGTTGAAAGGACACAGATCTATGTGGATATAGTAGAGATAAAATAAAATATTCAACTTAATCTTTAATTCTTTTCTGTAGTAAAATATGGGCCATTTTCTTTATAGTTTAATACATTATTGTTGACTTGGTGAGTGATAGATGTATTTCACTTATTTTAGGAGGAGCACAGCATGACATGTTCTCAAATATGACTCTCAAATATTTTACCAGAATATTTAAAGATATAATATAGTCCTTCTTACAAACACTTCTGGTAATTTTTATTAATTTCCTAAACATTATCACATTAAATAAAAAGTTATCAGTGTCTTTTAGTATTTTTTTCATTGTTCTTTACTCATATTTGTCTCTCTACTATATTTTATCACCTATCACTCTGCCTCTGCTCTTCTTACAGAACATAGTATCCTCTCTAGATCATGTCATATCATATGAATTTGAATCAAGTGTGAGACAAACATGCAATAGGTCTTCCCTTCCCTATTGCATTAATCACACTTTTTCACTCCCCTTCCTCACTTTAAACTATTTCTAGATATATACAGTTCTATTTTCTTGTCATATATATTATATATTATGTATCTAAATATAAATTTCTGGCTTATTTCACTTAACATTTTGTCCTTTCCAATTCTACCCATTACCTAGCAAAAGACACAATTTCACCACATCATGAAAAAAAAATCTTTGTTTGTGTATGCACATACATGTTGGGACATTTCCTTTATCCATCAATTTGTTTGTAGGCATCTAGGCTGCCTCTACAGTTTGGCTATTGTGACTAGTGCCTCAATAAATACAGATGTGCAAGTTTAGGATGCTTGCTGTGGTGTTTGCTGATTCAGAATTCTTCAGATATCCAGAAGTTGTAGAGACCTTGGATCATACAATAATACTTTTTTTGTTGGTATTTTTTTTTTTGTGAAGAATCTACACAATATTTTCCTTAGTAACCATATCAATATATAGTTTCACAAGCAGTATAAAAGGACACATCTTTCTTTGCATTCCCGGTAGCATTTGCTTCTTTGTTGATTTTGACTGGGATAAGGCTGTCTTAGTGTAGTTGTGATTTGCACTCCCTTGATTACTAAGGACATTGATCAATGTTTTTCATGTATCATTAATCATTTTTTATCCTTTTTAAAACTGTATGTTCGAGCCTTTTGCCCTTTGTCTTTAGAAGATTTAAGTACTTAGTTTTTGATTTCATTCTAAATTCTAGCTAGTGAGATGCTACTGGGTATAGTTGGCTAACATTTCTTCCATGCTGCAGGCCAGCTCTTCAATCTGCTGATTGTTTTCTTTCATGTGCAGAAACTCTGTAATAGAGCAATGTCCTCAGAACATAGGCCATTTGCATCTTTAAATCAGCAGCTATGTCTGTCTTATTTCACTTAGTGTAATGATCTTCAGTTCCATCCATTTCCCTGCAAATGACATAAATTTCATTGGTTTTATGGGCAAACTCTCTCTCTCTCTTACACGCACGCACACACACACACACACACACACACACACACACACACACGGGGGGGGGGAAGGGGTAGAGAGACAGAGAGACAGAGACAGGGCAAGACCTTTTCTAGCAGGTAAATTAAAAAAAATGGTAGGTAGCTCAATAGCACCCAAAGTTGACCTCTGTCCTCTTCAGGCACATACACACTCATGTACATGCCCCCTTCATATATACACAGAGAGAAATAAACACACACACAGAAACAGACACACACAGACACACACACACACATACACACACACACACACACACACACACACACACACACACACACACACACACATCCCTTACTGGAATGGGGTATGTTGAAGATTACTAGATCCTCACCTGAAATTTAAACCACTTTCTCATGTACCATACACTCTTATACTCATGCACCATAGCATGGTGTAATGCTGTCCTGGCTACCCAAGTTCTTATAAGGTACAAGGGTACACAACAGATAGAAAGGCAACTGAAAAGGGGAATCCATCTGCATTGCTTTCAACAGACCATCAACCATGCTGAGGTGGGACTTTAAAGTGATGGAACTGTTTGGGTTCACCCATGCACTTGTAAATAACTCCGTTGATGTTCATGTAAGTTAACTCCCAGAATATTTATTCATATTTCATTGGGGAAAGCAAGCAACAGAAACTTTGTAATTCCACATTATCCTATTTGTTCTTACGATTGTCTCTAAGTGGTTGGAATCTTGAAAGGAAATTCCATGCTTATATTGGTATCTTTGCTTAATTTAAATATTTTTATTCATTGAGATTATGATATAATTACATCATTTTCCCTTCCCTTTCCTCTGTCCACTCCCCCACAGTGTATGCCGACCATTACTCTCTTACAAATCATGGCATCTTTTACTTTAATTGTTTTACACACACACACACACACAATGTATGTGAATGCATGTATTGTCAATGTGTGCACAACATATATATATATATATATATATATATGCAGGTATATTATACATATATACATATAAGCATGTATATTATACATATATACACACATACATACACACACACACACACACACACACACACATATTCCTAAGTACAATCTGCTCAGTTTGTTACTTCTATGCATACTCTTTTAAGGCTGACCATTTGACACTGGATAACCAATTGGTATGTTCTTCCCTGGGAAAGACTGTTTCTCCCCATCTCAACATTCCTTAGTTGACCATATATAGTTCTTTGTGTAGGGTTGAGGCCTCCTGAGCTTTCCCCATCCACATTAGTTTATCTATTGGTGCCATCCTTTTCCAAGACATGTTTTGCAGCCATGTTGTTCAGGGTTCCCAGGTATAGCTTCTGACATTTCTAAGAGGCAGTCTCAAAGAAAACTGACTTTTACAATATTTCTTCCTTCTCTTCTGAAATGTTCCTTGAGCCTTACATGCAGGAGCTGAGTTGTGTTATAGATATATCAGTTGGGACTGGGTGTTACATCTCTGTATATTGATAAGTTGTGGTCTTCTGAAATGGTCTCCATCTGATGCAAAGAGAAATTTCCTTAGTAACACATGAGAATGAACTTATCTTTGAGTATGAAGACAAATATTTAGAATGTAGGTAGGGATTATGCTGATTTAGTAAAGTGTCAATAGGAGGTTTTCTTTCAAATTCCATGAGTGTACTAGCCATGGGTAGTTGGTGAGGTTTCCCATACCAGAAATGATTCTCCTGTCATTCAGTAGGCCTTAAGTCCAATTATAGAGCTACTGTTCATCACAAAGGTATACATACACTATTGCACCATTAGTGTTATCATGTAATGAAGGTCATTAGTGTGGTCCATACACATCACAGCTGGATATGACTGTGGTTGCTTCCACCCTTTGTATGCTGTCTTCTAGTACCATTAAAGATAGACCTTGGGGAGAAAGCTTTCAGATCAATAGCAGTTCAAGTCCTGTGTGTCTTGCACCCAAAGTAAATGATATATTCAGCAATGAGGATTTACTTTCCACATCTAGAAGACAACTAAGGATTATAGCAATAGCCTATAATGTCTTGTAAGTTTGTTGGACATCTCTCACCAACAACTCAAAAAGGGCTTGTCATGAACAGTGTTAGGGGTTTTGGTTTATGGTTCTTGTGGGAGGCATTGTCAACTACATGGGAAAATTTATATATATGTGTGTGTGTGTGTGTGTGTGTGTGTGTGTGTGTGTGTGTGTTTAGATAGATAGTCAATACTAGGATTCCTATTTACTTTTCAGATATCATTACTGTTATTTTACCCTTTTCCCTCCTTCTTATGTACTTCCCCTATCTCCTAATTAGAGCTCACTCCTATTTATCCCCTCCCTTCTTCAGATCATTTGTAACTGTATTTTACAGTGTTTCTCCTAAGTCTTCCTCAAACAGTTCAGAATGTCATTCCTTACTTATTTTGAATTGATATTTTATGCAACATTGGTGATGTAGATCTAGTTTTAATTGTCTATACATGTTGATATCCAGTTTTTGCAGCTCCATTTGCTAAAGACATTTTTTCAATGTACTTCTTGATGCTTTGATAACAGTTAGGTGGCTGCAGCTGCGAAGATTTACTTTTAAAAGGTTTCTCAAAATATTTTTCTGTTTTAATTTTATTTTTGAGAGTACGATAGAATTACAACTTTCTCCCTTCCATTTCCTTCTTCTAAATCTTCCCACTTACTCCTTCTTGCTCTCATTCAAATTCATGGCCCTCTTTTTTGATAACTGTTATTGCATGCATATATGGGAACCTCTGTTTTTTTGTTTACATATCTGTTTTGTGCCACTATTGTTTTGTGTTTGTTACTGTTGATCTGTAGTATAATCTGAAGTCACTGCTATTTCTGTCTAGAATTGCATTGGCTCTTGTGGTCTTTTGAGCTTCGAAGTAAATTTTGATGGGAATTCCATTGAATCTAAGGTTTACCTTCAGCAAGGTGGACACTTGCACAGTGCAGGAACATAGAAGGTCTTACCACCTTCTAGTTACTTCTTTGCTTCTTCAATTTCCTCTATGTTTTCATTTTACATATTCATTTTTAAGATTTGGAGTGAAAGAGGTGTTCTTTTTAAGCTATTTTGAGTAGGGTATTCTTATGATTTCCTTTCCTGCAACTTCATTATAGATATATAGAAGCTACTAACATTAGGTGGGTTGATTTTGTATACTGCTATGTACTGAAAGTGCCTACAAGGTCTAGATGTTTTCTGCAGAAATCTTTAGGGTTTGTAAAGTATAGGATCATATCACCTACAAATAAGGATAATTTTATTTCTTCCTTTTCTACTTACAACCCTTTTATTTCTTTTACTTGCTTTATTGCTTTAGCTAAGATATGAAGCTCTAAATCGAATAACCACAGAGAAGAACCACCCTTGTATCATTTCAGATCTTGATACATTTTGGCTTAGAGGTTTGCCATATTTAACCTTTATTACATTAAGCCATGATTCTTTGATTCCCAGTCTTCAGAACTTTCCTCTCATAAGGCAGAAAGGAAAGACACACCACCAGACTTATTCTATTTAGCTAGAATTACTCTGATAGGAAAACTGGAAAAGACACTTTAAAAAGGAAACCACCAATAAATTTCTACAATGAAAACAGGCAAAAAAAACTTTCAATAAAATATTTGCAAACTGAATTGACAGCACATTAAAAATATCATGTGCCACGATCACGTTGAATCCTTAGTGGGAGGGATGAGAGGGGAGAGTGGTGGGTGCATGTGAGGAGAGGGAGGGAGAAGGAACTGGGAACGACATGTAAAATAAAACTAAAACTAAAAATAAAAACTTAACAAAAACTTAAAAGAGGGTTTTAGAAACAAAAGAACAGAAAGAAGCAAGGCTTCTTGGTAGCAGCATTTTTCTTGGCTGGACTCTGTTTTGCAAGAAACAAGCCAAAACTTGTGTGGCTCCTTTAAAGGAAGTTTCCTGACTCCACATAAGAGGCATAAAACCACAATGCTTTTAAAGAGCTCTGCTAACAACGTAATGGTATGTATGAGAGCTGGCAATGGCAATGACCACATCTCCAAGCCAGCAACATGCTGCTGGATGGAAGCGTAGACCAAGGCAGTGAGCACAGCTCTCAGTTCTGGCAGTAATAGTACCTGCCGCCATCTTTGATAGACCATGGCTAATACATCTGTGGCTTTCATTTTAGCAATATTGTTGTTTACCAGATTAAAAAAACTCATGGCCACAAAAAGATAAAGATTTATAGTAAAGACAGATTCAGATTAAGAAAAACCACTAAAGGTTTACAGTGTGTTTTAAAATATACGTAGGCTTGGGAGAGAAAAAGAAACAGGATACAATGGTTTAAAAAAGAATAATAAAAAGAGAGAGAGTAGCTAGTGTGGTGACACACACCTTTAATTCCAGCACCTGGGAGACAGAGGCAAGCAGATCTCTGTGATTTCAAAGTAAACCTGGTATACAGAGTTAATTCCAGGACAGATAAAAATTACACAGAGAAACCCTGTCTCAAAAAATGAAAACAATAAAAGAAATAGAGTAATAAAAAAAAAAACATGTAAAATGGAAAGCACAAAAAGAGTCTGGATACTATATGCTATTCTATTATCTTTAAATTATTTGACAGCTGAGGAAATAGCAACAACTATTAAAACAAATGTTGCTGGATCAATCCAATTTATATATTTTCAAAATGCTTTGACTTCAAAATTTAAGTTCAAGAACAGGTTACTGGGGAAAAGGACTTCTATTTTTGTTTCCACAGAAAATGAAAAGCTGTGGATTCTTTTCAGACTAACATGGTTGGATCAAGCCAGACCCCTTGAAACAGCATCCCAGGTGATCCAACATTCAAAACAGCTGGGACAAGGCAGCCATGCAGACTACTATAGCCAGGATTTCTGTGACTTCTTAGGAGCTTCATGACAGCGCCCCCTATCAGAAGGAAGCAGTTTGGAAAGAACAATATCCAAATTCTCAAATATTATCTATAAATGTTTGTTTACATTATATGGTGTTGTTTATAAATGGTTAATGGTGACAACCAATATCTTTAAAGGTAAAAAGGGGATTATGGTATAGATATGAATACTTTGTTTTGGAATGGATTTTCATTTATTGATACAATATAAGGTCAATTTTGTGATATGTATATTTCTCCTCTTGTTTAGGTATTGTGTTTACATAGCTCATTTAGAAATATAATGTATAATTTAGCACAGATTATAGATAGTTGCCTATGATAGTCAAAACTTAAGAGTTAAGTTAGTTAGGTTTTCAAGACGTATTTGAGATATATTTGAGATGGATAGGCATTCTTCAAACCTTTCAAAGACCTGCAGAATATGGCATTTAAAATGGTTTAGGGATTTTCTTGACAGTGAGATGTAACTGCTCCTGGAAAAACCTCCTGCGTCAGAAAGAAAGATGGACATCGAAGAAGCTCATTATGGAAGTTGCTTTCAATATGGCAAAACTAGCCATTTGAGCAATATACTATTCTTCTCTGCATCGTGACAGTTATGTATCTTTGCATTGACTGTTACACCCTACAAGAAAGATGATTTTCTGACCATGTTTGATAGTAACCCAGGAAATGGTAGAAACAACTATCTAGAAGACAATTTGGTAGCATGACCATTTAGCAAGAATAACAATAGCAGGTTCTACTCTAGGGCCTGTGACTTTTCCAGCCATGGAGAAAGTGGACTAGGATTATAACACCATACATGAAATTCCCTCTAGAGGAGTATCTCAAATACAATAGGAAAATAGTCAGTTACTCATAACAGTCATTCAACTATTGGAGCAGTGGGTGCATCTGGCCTAAGCACACTAGTAATGTATTGTGGTATGCAGGGTCCAAAGCTAGGAAAAATCCTTTATATTTTTTTTCCCTAGCACCCTACATTGGACTTATGCCAGTGTAAAAGTTAGCCAGCAGGAAGGAAATTTTCAGGTCAATGTGAGATTGGTTTCTCTGTGTCCTGCAGCCAAAGTATATTGTATCTTCAGCAGTAGGATCTCGCCATGTAGTTGTGGTGAGTCACAAAAAACAATGTCAATCAATAACTTGTGCTGCTTTAGGAGCCTCTGGTATGTCCCTAACCACTAACTCAAAGGGAAGTATTTCATGCCTCATACTGTAACTCATTCCTTGTACTGCAAATTTAATTTAGTAGTTTGTCTTTTAGGAGGAACATTGTCTACAAAGCAAAGTAATTTCTCTCTTTTAAGTTTGTAGTTTGAAATAAGCTTGGTAGCTAGTGAGTTTCCATAAGGCTTTTCAGTAATTTCTTAGTTTTGATTAACTGCTCATCACTCCCTCCATATAAATTTGGGGTTGGTGTGTATGTGTGTGTGTGTGTGTGTGTGTGTGTGTACATTCATGATGAATGCTGTTAGATTTTTGATAGAGGTTGCACTGAATTTTTAAGTTGCTTTTGGTGGGATGGTTAGTGTGGTGGTTTGGAAGAAAATGGCCCCTAAAGAGAGTGACACTATTAGGAGGTGTGGCCTTGTTGGAGAAAAGTATGTCACTATGGGGCCAGGCTTTGAGGTGTCTTTTGCTCAAACTTCCTTCAGTGTGAGTTGTTACGAGCATGTTTTTCTGCCAGCCTGGTCCCACAGCTGTGCCAGCCCCAAATACATACAAAGACACTGTATTAGATATAATGCTATTGGCCTGTTACTAGCGTTACTTCATCTAAGTATTTCCATGTGGTCGTATCTTCCTGGAGAGAGGGACTGGCATTCTTCTCTCTCGGTCCTACATTTTGAATCTCACATCTACTATTTCCCAAATCCTCCTTGTCTCTTAGTCCTGCCTATCTTGCTTTCCTATTGGCTAACAGTGATTTATTCATTAACCAATACAAGGAACGTATTCACAGAATGACATCTCCTATCATTTCCATCATCTCCTCTTTTCTGTCTAAAGTAAAAAGAAGGGTTTTAATCTTAACATAGTAAAATATATAACTAAACAGTTATCAAATAAGAACCACGGTTAACAATATTCATCCATTAACATTTATCAAGATTTAAAGAAAATATTTCATCATCTATCCTATCTTTGTGATTCTAAAGTCCTATATGTAATTTATCTTTAATCCTAAGGAAAACTACAACTATAACTGTCTTCAACTCCATCAAAGACCACAGAAGGATAATATATAAACTCTACAAATGACAGAGACATCTTGCTACCTGAACAATCACCTGAAGTTCTTCTGTAATGTTCCATCTTCTGCCTATAGGCCATAGTGTGTCTGTCAGACTCCTCAGCAAAGCAGGAAACTTTAAACTGTCCACCTGTATTGGCAGTTTGTCAGTCATTTTTCTCTGTGAAGTCATTTCTCTCTTCCATGAAGCAGGAACCCTGTAGCAATGTCCATCTTGTATCAGCAGTCACTTTCCCATGGGTCCTGCAGTGACTGTCACTCAATTTCTTGTTGCCTGCAAGATGTAGCATTCAGACCTCCAGAACCACATCTCCCTGCATGCCACCATTCTCCCTGTTGTGATGATAATGTATTAATCTTCTGAAACTGTAAGCAAGCTTCCTCAAATATTTTCTTAAGAAGAGTTATTATGGTCATGGTGTCTCTTCAAAGCAATAAAAACTCTAACTAAAACAGTCACTTTTTGCAATATTAATTATTTCAATCAATGAGCATGGGGGTATTTTTTATTTGTTTGTCTTCTAGAATTGCTATCAATTTCTATTTTCAGTGCCTTAACAATGTCATTGTAGAGGCCTTTTTATTTTGTTAGCTTAAATCCCAAGTATTTTGCCTCTTGTGGCTAATAGGGAACAGATTATTTCCCTTAAATATTTTTCAAAAGGTTTATCATTGGTATATGGGAAGACTCCTTGTTTTATGTATGCTGATTTTGTAGCTCAATTCCATAAGAAAAATACACAGCCTAGTATTAGAAAACAAGGTCCATCTTTCTGGTACCTCTAAGAACTATACTTTAGCATGGAAATAGACATCACTTTGGGTTAAAAGGATGGAAAAAGATATTCTGTATAAATTGAATCAGGAATAAGCAGGGTACCTATTCTAACACTTCACAAAATTGACCCTAAGTTAAAACTAGTTAAAAGAGACTTTAAAAAGTCACTTCATGCTCATCAAAGAACAATATAAGAAGATACCATAATTCTATATATGTCAAACATAGAGGTATCAAATTTCACACACACAAAGTGAATCCATATATTAATCCAAATATATTGACATGAGTACTCAACTATAACCAGTTGTCAGATAATTTAGGCAACAAATAAACAGAGCCATACACCATGAGTCAAATGGCCCAACAGACATCTACAGAGCATTCCACCCATTTCTTAGTAGCTCATGGAACTTCCTCCAAAATTAATTGAAAGTTAGGAAACAAATCAATTCTCTACAAATGCAGGAACTTTTAAGTGATATCCTGTATTCTGTCTGACAAGAATTAAGCAGAGCTAGATATCAACACCAATAAAAATTTCAGAAAGTATATAAATTCATAGAAACTAGAGGACACATTATTGAACGATGAATGGTCAATGAAATCAAGATGGAAACAGAAATTCCTTCAATTAAATTAAAAAGAAAACACAACATACTAAAAATGTATGGAGGACAATGAAGGTAAACCCTAAGAAGAAACGTCATGGCAGCAAGTTCCTATACCAAAAAATTAAGTGATCTCAAATTAGTTACTTAATGATGTACTTAAGGGACTTGGAAAAACAGGAGCAAATTAAATGAGAAATGTAGATGTGAAGAGATGACAAAAATCATGGATGAAATCAATGAAAGAGAAATAAATATACAAAGAATGAATGAAGTGAGGAGTTGGTTATTTGAAAATATAACCAAGATTGACAAGTACTTGACAAAATTAACCAATAGAAAGAGAAGACTCAAATTAATAAAATTATGAATAAAAAGTTAGTCATTACAACAAATACCAGTAAAATTCAGAGAAATAAATAAAGGCATACTTCGAAACATATATACCATGTATTAGGAAACCATTAAAAAGTGGAAGGACTTTTAGGTAAATTCAACACACAAATATTGAAGCAAGATGAAACAAATAATTTAAATAGGTCCATAACTAGTACCAAGATTGAAGCAATAATAATCTTAACAAAATCTACCAACTAACAGGTGACCAGAACCACAAAGTTTATTTAAGAACTCTACTAGAACGTCAAAGCAGATTATTGGTATTACTCAAATTCCTCCATGAATCTGAAAGGGGAAAGAGACTCTCAATCTCATTTTATGATATTGGTATTATTACCATGATAACCAAAACAGATCAAGGCAAGCAAAAGCAAACAAAGAAGCAAACAGCAATGAATGACAAAATCTACCATTCTTCCACAATAAAAGTCTGAGATACTGTAATTGGGGGAACTTACCTCAATATACCACAAACCTCACACTAAGATCAGGTACACAAGTTTCCACTCTCTCTATTCCTTATCAATATAGTGCTTGGACCCTTAGCAAGAGCAATAAGACAAGATAAATAAACGAAAGGATACAACAGAAGTGAAGTTATCACTGTTTACAAAGGATATGGTTCTTTATATAGGAGACTCTAAATAAATCATTTTGATTATTTTGTCTTTACTAAGATTATCACCTATGATCAACCTTTCTAATTTTAATATTTCTTTAGAAGTACAAACATATGATGTTTAAATTTCATATTGAAGAGAAAGGATTGTGAATAATAGTCTGGCTCTCTGCCATGGGTGCTATTTTTAAGTGATGAGAACAAGGTTAATGACTATACCTGTTTTATATCGTGTCTCAGAATTCATACACCTGTTCCCCATTGTTTAGAGGGTATAATTCAGACACTTCCTGGTTGAATCTTAACTGCATTCTTTACCTATAAACTTTATTTTTATTGTACAGTGATTATATACTTAGCATAAAATATCCAGCAATCTATTGAAGTACAGGCTATGATAATTCTTCAAATTAGGTTTCATAAGACACAGTTCCTACAAACAACAAATAAATACACAGATGGTTTGAGGTATCAAGAAGAAAATAGAGCAAGGAGACATGTGTGTGGAGGGAATGGAATTGTGGGCCAAGAAAGACTTCTTAATCTGTGATTATTGTTCATTAAGAATATAAGGGAATTAATAAAGCCAGAAGGCTATCTTGGTAAAGAACTTTCCTGACACCATAGCATCTTAATAGGTTCTGAGTGACAATGTGGCTACTGTGGAGAACCCCATGCATCTGGGACAGAGGATGCAGTGGTGTAGAATGCATCCAGATCATAAATGCAGGAGTCAAGACACTTCAGCTGTGGAGGATGAGATGAGGATTGTTTTCACTCTGTAAGACATGTGGGCAGCTGTCAGAGACTTTCAAGCATATATGCTATATACAGATTCCACTTTATTTTAAAGTATAAGCCAATATTAATAGAGCAAATAATTGAGGTAAAGTGGGATACATATGGACTTTATTAATCAAACCAGAACATTTTTGAATGTGGAAATTGACACTAGACTTCAGCATGGAAGAAAAACACCATAGACGATTCCATAAGGAAATCAAGCTGCATACCAACCCTAATGCAGGGAGACAAAAGTGGAAGCTACTTCTGTGGAGAGGGCAGTGGGCATCAACTTGCTTGTGCCAGATGCATTCCATATGCTCTGCACCTGTCCTCACCTTGCTCTCTGCCCCAAGACACTGACCTAGAAGGGAATCTTTAATAAGCTCATGTGTCCTATGGGTTTAAGGTGAGTTCAGTCAAAGGGAGGTTCTAACTGGAGATGGAAGTAGGAAAGATTTGCTCTTCTGGTTCTTTTCATTAAGGTCACCTCTAAAGAAGATGAGTTAGGCATGTTCTTTTCTTTTCTAGGTTCTTATAACCTTGACCTTTCTCAGTCCCCTTAGAACGAACTAGCAGCATGGGCTAGGATCAGACCAGGGTTATTATACTACCCCTCAGGCTTTCCTTAGCTCCTACATGCAACTTTGTAGTTAGTCTTTTTGTAAATAAGCACCTCTTGTATTATCCTAATTTGACTGTGCCATCTGTTCCTAGGAGGAGAGGATCTGGCACATTGTCCATCCCTGGAGGTAATTCTAGAAATGAGTCCCTGCAAGATGTGCCTAGCAAATGTGATCTTAGACACAAGTCCCTTGGAATGGCCTCCATAAATCATAATGGGTATTAATTTTTCAGGTAACAAAGAAAAAGCAAGAAGGAGACATTTTTTCCCCGACTTCCTTTAAACTTGGGAATTCATTAAGCAGCCCTTGAAGGGAGGTGTTCATGACAAATCTTAAAATATGATGTTATTTAATCATGGCATGAAAAGACTTTTATATTTCAAAATCAGCCATTAGATGCCTTTATAATGAGGCATTTTCACCAAAGGCAGCTCCAGATTGGGTCTTTGCTTGTCAAAGGGGTCCCCTTATTTGCATACCATGGAAAGGGTTTCAGCCTCAAGAATGTGGCAGAGAAAAGGCACAGCTGGTCTTTCTGTGATGTTGAGAAAAGGGGATCAGAATGAGAATGGTTTAAATAAAAAATAATTTCCTAAATTCATGGCCAACCAGAAACAAAACTTGGTGATGAATGAAATACACCATGCTTCATGGGCACACTTTGGATAATAGGGGTGTTGCATTTTGTTCAGTAACCTTGGAGAACCAAGCTATTTCAGAATCTGCCTGTGCAGTACATGGCAATATCTTGGGGAGAAAGGGACAAGGGAGGTATACCAGGTGTTTGCCATATCAAGGAGTCATAAGGTGGCAAAAGACCTGTTCTGAAATTTTAGTCTTTAAAATTTCATGCCCGGAGCTTAGCAGGGTACCTAGTAATATGGTGGAAATATGTAAATAATGATAAATGGGTGTCTGGATGCAACAAGATACCATATTCCCCACAGGTTAGTACTCTGAAATGCAATTAAATTGGTGAAGAGAATTAGGAGAATAGTTGTATTGCTTGCCATTTTGTAACCTAAACAAATCACTGCTTTTCTGCTATTTTTCAAATTCAACTTGTTGCTTCAAATGCATAGTTTCAGTAATAAGTCATCATATTGCCATGTTCTTATGTGATAGTTTGCTTCCATTTGAAAATACTGATTCTTTTTTTTTTTTCCTTTGACTAATGATGATAAAATTCATATTACTGCCAGGTTTGGGGGTGAGAATTTAACAACATTCCAGGGACAAATAGCTATACCACAAAGTTTAGACAAATCAAAGCTAGGAACAGAAAACCCAACAAAAGATGTCTAGCAGTCGTAAGGGTAAACGGTATCTATCCTTGGTATTGAAGACAGCTCTCAGGCAGAGATATGATAGGTGCAGTCACTGAAAGAGTAGCTACCTATTTCTTTAAACTTTCTGTAAATTCAGATAGTGGCTCTGAATCTTAGAGTACAGAGAAACTCCCTCCCCTCACTTGTTTCCATTCATATTTCCTGTAGGAATATGTACTTCTCTTCACAGCATTAATATTGACACATTTTTATATCAACAAATACATTTCTAATATAGGAAAAGAGCTACAGTGGAAGAACTCATGTTATGTTCTTTGTTCCTTAGTTTTAGCCCCCTACAGTATCCATCCTAACATGAATCAAAACCTAGACTATTGTCAACGTGCTTTTATCTTTATATTGTAGGAGAAAAAAAACTCATACATAATTCACTACATATGTATGTATATATATATATATACACATACATATGATATGTGTTATTAATTAGTTGACTTTGCTTAATTTGAGTTTTAATATACATGTCAAATATAATTTAACTTAAATATCTATATATTTAATTTATATATAAGTATATGTATATAATATATATATAATTTAAATATAATTTAAAATTGTGAGCAACTAGTAAATCTCATTTTCCCACAAACATGACGTTCCTACATCACAAACCAAATAATTAAGATTATCCAGTATAAACAAATCTCACCTATTGTCTCCATCTCCTTCTACAAGTCCCATTTTTATAAACTTGTCTCTCTGAGACCCCAGACATTTGCATTGTCCTCTTTTTTGTACCACTATGCATACTGGTACATTGATGT
This sequence comes from Phodopus roborovskii, assembly GCF_943737965.1. Lineage (NCBI taxonomy): Eukaryota > Metazoa > Chordata > Mammalia > Rodentia > Cricetidae > Phodopus > Phodopus roborovskii. The sequence continues at coordinate 12,886,199 of NW_026126517.1, read as the reverse complement.
AATCAGACTATCTAGGTATGTAAGACCTCAAACATATTTTTTTCAGCAACTAATTCAACTGTAGCAGGTGAAACAGTTTTTTGCTCCAATTATCTGAGTAATTTAAGTACATAGAATCAATCTGAGTTTATACTAATCCTGGAACTATTTTCATCTTCCTGTCTGAATGATAAAAATTTTAAAAGAACAGAAAAGGCATTAAATGAATATTCTTGTGGTCGTTTGAAGGTCTATAATGAGAGCAAGAAATACATAATTGAACACAGAGTAGTACAAGGTAAGTCATCAGTGTAATAAATTGAAACACACATTCGTGCAAAGCAATAAACTGGAACTCTCTCATATGAGGTCAGGTGTGTTGCTTTGAAGTCAGACAGCAATTTGCCTTCCATAGGACAAAGCCTTCTCATGATTGCACATGCTCATTGATCTGGAGCTGTTTAATGAGGCAAAGAGTGACCAGCAGGTAACACCAGGAAATTTGCTCTCGTACCCAGAGAGCCAGGGATCAGCCAGAGCCTTGAACATGCAAAATGAGGTTTCTTTTCCTGAGTTGACTATCAGACTGAGCACAGGATGCATTGTGATGACATTTCACAGGTGCCTTAACAGGGTCCCGTGAATTTTTATTGCCTAAAAACAGGAATAATAACACAGACCATAATATTTCCTTCAGAACATGTTCAGGCTCTAGTCTCAGCCACACTGGTATTAATTAAAAGAATAAAAACTCTTTTCAGAAGGTCTAAGGTCAAAATGGACCTAATTATAAATTGCTTAAGTAAAAGATTTTCAAAATATAAGACCACCCCATCTTTTCCCCAAAATCCCAACAATTTTATACTTGGTCCCTTTGAACCACACATTTACAGTAGATGTTCTTTGTACTGAGCATTGGGCATATTAATATATGTAGACAGTCCCTTTTCAGATTCCACTCATTCTCTGTCCTATCATATTATATGTATGTGTTAGGAACACAAGGGATGTTTTCTGGAATGTGTGGGAAAAAATTAAGCACAATTCCCAGAAATGGTGGTATAGTGAAGGATAGAGGGTGTGCAAGCACTCTTCCTGGCAGGTGTCTGAAAATAAGTGAAAGTCCAATTTAGCTAGAAAAGTGTTCTTGGAGATGTTTGATGAATGTGGCTTCCCACTGGGTTAGTGCTGCTACTAACAGCAATCCTTAATGACTTTCAGGAAGATTTCAAAATGTTTTATAAACATTAATAAAGCCCCAGAACCTGTCTTTGAAGAAGATTTGAATAAGCAAGATTTAGCATTCCAGATGTGGAAAGTGACACTTGTTAGGGACAACTGAGTTATGATGCCTTTATTTGAGCTCAGTTCAATTCTGAACATGGCTGGTGCTGCATCTGGTGTCTTAACTCATGGCATACTTTTTCATGTTAGCAAACCTCCCTGGGGAGGATTGTAATTCTGACTAGCTTTGAGGGTTTCCTTCCTCAGCTAATTAAGTTGATTGACAAATTTCTTGGGGCACCTAATCTGTGCCCAGCCTGGATTAGAACATTTGAGTCCTTGCAATGCAGACCTAACACTGTGAATAACAGAATGGCAAAGGAAGGGGGAGAAAAGAATAGAGGACCATAGTAGAAAGGGCAGAGCACTGAGGATGCAGACATAGATTTTAAAGATCCATTTTACATATAACTAAGAAGGAACTCCTTTTCCTTGTCAAAGTTACAATGTCTACAGGTTGGAGAGTGCACTGGCAGAGCACAATACCAATAAGGTACCTATGCCATTGCCAGTTACATTTAGAAAATGCATGCTTCTCCAAGCCTCAAACTGTTTTTCAGAATTAAAGGCAAAAGATGCCAAGTAATTGTGAGCTTATACACAAACTTCTTACTGAAGCAAAAATCTCACCTAACCTAAGAACATAAAATTGTAAATTCGGTGTGCAATACAGCAAACCTGAAGACTTCCAGGGATATCCATTCTGTGGCTGTTGGCAATGAATATATATATATATATATATATATATATATATATATATATATAATAAGAAATCAATGGAGCTTGATGCATGGCAGCCATTACCCTCCTCATAGGCCATTTACCCTCTTAAGAAGCTGCATCTGGCAACTTGACCTCATAGTGACCTTTATTAAGACAGAAGTTAAGGCCAGAAGAAACAAGAAAGATCAAAAAACAGAGACTGAACTTGGACCGAAGGCCATTCGGTTCAATATAGTTAAGTTTACTTCTAATGAGGCCAAGGTTGTAAGTGAAGCTCCACTGCAACTATCACAATTCACCTACAGCCCTAATTCTAGAATCTTCCAAAAACTAGCTATCCTATTTTTAAGTTGATATAGTTGGCAAACAGAGAGATTCCCTCTCAAGAAAAACGAAACAAAATAAAACAAAACAAAAAACATGTCCATGTCTACACGTGCCTGGTTAGGACAGGAGTAAGAGTCATCAGTAGTCATAGCGCTTCCTGAAAAGTTTTGGGAAGTGACGTTCTCTATCACCTTCCTATACTGGAACACCAATGGTCTTATTTTTGTTCCATCAGATTTCTTGTCTCCCATTCTTTCCTTTGCTTTCACCCTCAGCAGAGTTGACTTTTTGATCTCCAGTAATGAGGTGTCAGGAACAGAAAATAAAAGATGCATTGATATGATTCTATTCTGAAACACCTGAAATAAAAGGTGGAAAAAAGTTGGTTGTGTCACTCAGACTGCCCTGTCTAGGCTTTCTCATTAGTTAATACCATATCCCTTATTTTATATTGGGGACCGTAGTTTTTCCATGCTCCCTCTTTAGAATCACAGTCCTCTCATTAGTCCATTCACTAGACCATTCAATTAATACTTACTGAAAGCCAGACACTATGCTAGACAAGGGGATAAAATAAAGAGCAAAAGTGCAAACACATGCCCTGTTCTCCTGGAACTATCAGCCTGTTGATAGAGCCAGACTTAATTAAGTGATCACACAATTAAATCTAAACCTAAATCTTCCTGTGAGAGGGTGCATGAAAGAGAAGGCACATAGTGCCCTCATCTAGGTGCCTGTGATTTCCTTCTGGCTAGGGCTGAGAGGCCTTCATTTTTAAATGTGAATCTTGTTGCTATTCCTGCTACTGAAACCTATTTGGTTCATGGGTCTTCAGAAATTTGCACAGTAGCTGCATCCTATTTTTTTTCCCAGTTAGCCTGATATTTCTGCCGGGGTTTCTCATGGAAGCAAGACTCTTAAAGTTCTTAAAATCATCATGGAGAAATGTCATAGCAGACCATCTTCTGAGACATGAGATCTGGCTGCTGTCTTGATTAGGTGTTCACTTAACCTATATCTTTACATAATTCTCTGGTTCTCTATGTCCTATGAAATGGACATAATAATTACCATATTAGTTTTCATGTTGCTATAGCAAAATGTCTGACAGAGACAATTTAAAGTAGTATTCAGTTTGTCCATGTTTTTAAGGGGTCATCCTACTATGGCTGAGAAAGCATGATAGCATTCTTGATTCTTTGGTGATCCAGAAAGTGGACAGTGTAAGACATGAAGTACTTCCTTCAAGCAGCCATTGATTCCAAAAATTTCCAGAAATTCCCAAACTAATATCACCACCTGGGGACCAAGCATTTAAGTCAAGAGATTATGGAAGAGAGTACATATTGAAGCCATAGCTGGCATTCTTGAGGTATGTGGCATTCTAATGTGCATGGAAACAGTTTATAAGTGATGGTATGGGAGATAGAAATAGAGTAACACAATTATAGTCACTTTTGTCATGGTGGGAACTAGATGTGATGAAATACAACAACACCTTGAAATATATATATATATATATATAATTTAAGTTAGAAACAAGCTTGTTTTACATGCCACTCTCAGTTCAAACACCTTCCTTTTATCCCCTGTTCCCCACACCAACCCCCATCCATTCCCCAGAAACTGCTCCCCATGCCTTCCATGGGGAATCTTCAAAATCTGTCATATCATTTGGAGTGGGGCCCAGACCTTCCCCCAAGTGTCTAGGCTGTGGGAGTATCCCTCTATGTGCAATGGGCTCCCAAAGTCCATTCCTATAGTAGGAATAAGTAGTAGTCCACTACCAGAGGCCCCATAGTCTGCCCAGTCTTCGCAACTGTGTTGGTCCTATGCTGGTTTCCCAGCTCTCAGACTGGGATGCATGAACTCCCTCTTGTTCAGGTCAACTGATTCTGTGGGTTTCTCTAGAGTGGTCTTGACCCCTTTGCTTATCACTCTTCCCTCACTGTAACTGGATTCCAGGAGTTGGGCTACTTTAGCTGTGAATGTCAGCTCTAGGATGTGAAGGCTCTAGGATGGCATATAAGGTAATCATCAAACTCATTATCAGGGAAGGGCATTTAAGGTAGCCTCTCCACTATTGCTTAGATTGTTAGTTGGGGTCATTCTTGTAGATCTCTGGACATTTCACCTTGGCTTTTTTTTTTAATCCAGTTTTTGCTACTAGAAAGATGCTGAGCCCTGGACAGAAACTCTTCCTTTTCATCCAGCCAGATCTTGACAGAGCCCTTAGCTTGCTGTCTGCAAGGACTGGACGTTTCCTATTCCAGAAAATGGAGCACTCGATCTGACAAATATTTCTTTCCCTCCTGATTTATGATCTCATACAAGCTGTAATAATTGTGATATTTTAATATATAAGTGTGATATATCAACGTAGTAAGAAAAATTAAAAGAAAATAAGAGAAACAGCATGTGCCTACCATTTACTCCATCTTTGTAAACAACACTTGTAGGTCAGAGCCGCTTCTGGTGCTTGTGGCTTCAATGCAAGGTGAATAAATCTGTTCCCACAGGCCACCTTCTGAGAATGATCATCTAGATTATAAAAATATTTATTTGCCTCTTCCATGATTTAACTTCTTAGGCCACTCCTGTCCTTTGCTGCCGCCATCCTTCTGGGTTTACACTGCAGCCCAGGCATGGAATCTGTGAGTCCTGATCATGTTGATGGCTCTACTATGAATGTGTTACATTCTTAGATCTGTTCATGGTCTTATTTGCAGTATGTGTTTTTTAAAACTAGCATTGCTAAAGATTGTAAGCACACTTTGCTGGCAAAGTGCTTCCATATCTATGATCACTAGAGACCAGGTATTTAACATCAGGAGAGCAGAACTGAAGGATTCCATAGCCACCCCAATCTCCATCACCAACCTGAACTCTGCTGCCTTGATACTAGGCACCAGGAGAGTCCTTCTAACTGGTCTTATAAAAACAGCTGAAATTATGTTGACCCTAGTAGCACATGCAAGAGAATCTTCAAGCAAGGGCTCTTCAGGTTTGCTTTGGGCATGTGGATCTTTTGTAGATCTCTGTATTGTAATATTATAACCTGTTATAGGTCGAATAACTTGAGCTTGTAATTGAGACAGAATGGATGAAATGCAGAACAGAACTTCAAAAACATTAAGCCATGGGACTCTGGGAAAAGAGACAGAGAGAGCTGAAGAGATGACACACCAAGCTGCCTATAATCCAGTGGTACTTGAGCCAGTTCTGGGATTCTAAAGGTAACACTTTGCTACACTTCAATGGTGAAGTACTGTTGAGGAAAACAAAACCAAAGGCCATGTTATTGAGAAGGCCATTTGCAAAATAAATGATTTTTTGGTGTCTGGTATAAAAGCTTAAAGGGGGAATGAGAGCTCCTAGGTCACAAAGGATTTTCTAGTTATTTGGGATTTTGTTATTTTGTTTCTGTTTTTGTGGAAATAGTACAAACATAGGTAAATTCCATTTAACTTCAGGAATTAGTAACATCTTAAATGGAGCCAATCCATTGAGCAATATTTTCATGGGGGTGCAGAGCCATTCCTGAAGCACTGTGGCTGTTCTGGATAGGCTGCTGTAGCTGCCTCTACTCAAACACCATCGGTGCTATGAGGGTTTTTCACAGCTGTGGATCATAGATTCTGAAATCATAGCAGTGAATCACACACCTTTGTGATAGCCCCTTTTACAGACATTAGTGTTCAGAAATAATTTTTTGCCATACCTTGTCTCAAAATCTAGATGGTAAATTGAGGGACAGCATCTGATGTGATCTGTATTTAAAAGGTACAGCTTTGTGCCAGTGAAATAGGACACTGGGTAACAATGTCTACCATAAAGGCTAATGACCCAAATTCCATTCAGGGGACCCATGTGGTAGAAGAGGAGAACTGAAAGTTGTCCTCTGACGTCCACTCTAGCATGATAGCATATATACCTATATATGTACATTAAATAAACTTACAAAAATATATTTTAGACGAGAGAAAAAGCATAAAAGCAAGAGTCATTATAGGTTTGAAGAGAAAACTGACCCTAGAGAAATGTCCAGAGACCTACAAGTCTGACTCCAACTAACAATTTGAGCAACAGTGGAAAGGCTACCATAAATGACCTTCCCTGATAATGAGATCAATGACTAACTTATCCACCATCATGGAGCCCTCATATAGTAGCTGATGGAAACAGAAGCAGACACTGGAATCCAGATGTAGAGAGGGAGGACAAGACCAGGCTGCAGAAACACATAAAGACAGCTGACCTGAACAAGGAGGAGCTAATGGTCCCACAGACTGATAGCTGGGAATCCTGCATGGGACTGACTCAGACCCCCTGAACATGGGTCTCAGCTAGAAGGACTGAGCAGTCTAAGGGACCTCAGACAGTGGAGCCAGGATGTATCCCTGGTGCACAAAAGGACTTTGGGGGCACATATCCCATGGGGGGATACTCCCTTAACCTAGAGGCAGGAGAGAAGTCCTAGTCCCTACTCCAAATAACTTGACAGATTTAGATGACCCCTCCTGTAGTGCATCACCCTACATGTGGAGTGGGGGTGGGTGGGAGGGGAGGATGGTCAGGAGGCATGAGAGGGTGGGAGAGAGGGGAAGAAGGAGAGAGAGAAGGAGGGAGGGAGAGGAAATTGGGATCAATATGTAAAATAAAAATAAAAAATAAATTAATATAAAAAGACATTTTACAGTGTTATGTGAGACATTTGGATGTGACATTTACTTGTCCGATAGAGTTTCGTGTTTTAAAATAATTTCAATGGCCCAATTGTATGATTCTCAGAAACTACATGCTAGGAAATTACACACTTTAGATGGACCAGATGCACTCAAAAACTTTTGTTGCTGATGATATTATCTGGGGTGGTGGGGGTGGGGTTAGGGATGGGGTGGATCCACAAGGTCTGGAGAACTAGGCAAAATAAAAACAAAAACGAGTCTGGAAATGTTATTGATACCCATCAAGAAGCCTGGAGGACAGACAGAGTAATAAAGCAGACCCAGGAGTGATTCCAAAAGGCTGAGGCAGTGTGGAAAGTGTTAGACAGAAAGGCTAGCAGCCAACAGGTTCAGGGAAAGCAGAGTACAGAAACGAATAGAGTGAAAGTGACATTGGGGTAGACCGCTCAGAATGCAGTGCACAGTCTCTGGGCAGGTGGTAGATGTTTCTTTAATGGCGCTTACCATCAGAGCCTGAACAATAGCTGATGATAAATATTGCCTTAACATTCCTACTTCTCTTTTTTTTTGCTAATTTGCATAGCTACTTTCAGATTACAACACTGGTCAGCCACGCCTGTTATGAGCACTTTGTAGTTATGGAGCCTTCTAGGGAAGACTGATGTAGAGGTTGCTAGCTGTTGCCCTGCTGTGTTCACTGCCCCCTAGTCTGCCTGTAAAGTCTAAGCTGGATGCCAATTCAGATTCATAAATGAGACATGGCTGTGTCTTTGATATGATAGAGGCAACTCTATTTTTACACTGTCAAAAACAATGTGTCGATCCCAGGGAGACAGTTTAGCTAACCTGAAAAGCTACATATTGGAAGGCTTGCAATCTGGAGGGCTTTTCATTCATTAGCATTTTAAAAGGAGGGAGGGAAGGACAGGAGGTGGGAATCATCACTATCCTTTGACACCTTGATAGGGGAATGTGCATCTATGCTTCCACTGGGAGAACAATTATTATTCCCATCTCATTTCCTTTATGCTTTTGTTTATGCTGTATTTGTTTACTTCAGTGAAGCTGGGCTCCTATTATTGTCTAAAACACCTGATGCTCTAATAAAGAGCTGAAGGGTCAATAGTGAGTCAGGAGCAAGGATAGGCAGGGCTGGCAGGCAGAAAGTATAAAGAGAAGGAGAAACAAAGAAGAGTAAGAAGAGAGAAAGAGAATAAGGAGAGGGACTTCAGGAGCAAGCTACCTAGCCATCCAGCTATACAGCAACCCACAGAGTAAAAGTAAGATTTACAGAAGTAAGAGAACACAAAAAGCCCAGAAGCAAAAAGTAGTCAGGTCAATTTAAAGATAAGAAAGCTGGCTAGAAACTACCCAAGCCAAGGCCAGACATTGATAACTAAAAATAAGCCTTATTGTGTGATTCGTTTGGGAGCTGGGTGGCCAGGCCCTCACAAGAGGATAAAACAATCTTACAACAATAACTCCTATGTGCTTGGCTAAGCATTAGTATTAAATAGTACAGTATAAAAGATACTATGTTATCTGCTAAGAGCTAGGGTGGGGGAGCAAAAATGAACAAATAAAAACATAGACACTGCACAGAGGCTATATGAACAATCTTTAGCCACATATTTTTGTCTCTGGTAAAGGTAACAATGAACCACCATGTGTACCCATTTCTTCTATGCATGCTACTCTAGGAGTTTTCCAGGAGGGGTTATGGCAACATGGAAATTGAGGGAAAGAAAGGGAAGAACCACTTTTCTCTAAATCAACACTAATATCAGTTATATTAGTCAGAATTCTCTAAGGAAACAGATATATATCTTTATATAGAGATCTAGATAGATCTAGATAGATAGACAGGCAGGCAGGCAGACAGACAGACAGATAATTCTTGCAGTAGTAGTCCAGTGATTGCAATTCTGGCAATTCTTTGTTGTACAATTGTACATGTAGATGTCTCAGCAGTCCCACCTTTGTGATGGAATCTTAGAGGCTACCTGGAGAGTTGATGCTGGAATACTGAAGAAGTAAGTTCTAATATGGGGGAAGAGATCTCTCAGAAGCAGGATAGAATTTGCCAGCAAGGAGAGGGCAAGCAGACAAAAAGCAAAAACTCCCTTCTTCCATGTTTCTTTTTAAATGGGTTTCCCCTACAAAGAGGCATTTAAAATGGTCCTTCTACCATAAATCATCCAGGAACTTCCTCACAGGAGTGCCCAGTTGCTTGAGTTTTAGTCTACTCCCGATGTAGTCAAATTGATGAGCAGGATTAGCCTCAGAACAAGCTTCTATGTATCTTATTCTCAGTAAGTACTTTACTTTATGGGACCTCAATTTACTCATTTGTAAAATGGATTTAGGACATCTTTTTTAAAATTATAAAGTGAATAAGATGAGCTGATACATCTCAAGAATTTACAATGATGCCCAGCACTTATCACCTATTGTTATAATTACCACTATGTCATTAGAAGAAACATTTGTCTGAGATTGCATAACTGCTCCTAACTATAACACAAACTAGGTCCAAATCTAAAGCTTCAGAAGAATTTAAGAGGCATTGAGACATACTTCTGTGTAATTAAAAGAAAATCCTGAAATTGCCAAGGCAGATAATGAGATGGAGAGCAGAATAGCTTGAACTAGAGAAAGTCTCTTTTCTATGGGGCAGAAACAAATACAGACTGAAGCAGTAGAAGCAGAGAGCAGTGCTAGCTGAGCCTCACAGCCTAAAAAGATAGACTAGACTAGACTCTCCCCTGAAATCCACAGAAGCCCAAATCACCAACACTCAGGGGATTTGAGTCTTTTACTAAGTGGTGGTGATGATGATGATGGTGGTGATGGTGATATAACTTCAGCTGAATGGCTTTTGTATTAAGGATTTCTAAATATAGTGCCTCTTTAAAACATTTTTTTCTGGTTGTTCCCATATGCCACTGAAAGAGCAACCAATGTGTTTTCTTTCCTACTGATTAATGAAAAATTGTCATCCAGAACCATAATACAAGCCTTGTGCCTGCTGTGTCATTTTAGAAGGTGTTGACCATCTCTATTTTCCATTTTTAAGGTAAGCTCCTAGTTTGGAGTTTAGGGAATCAGTCATGCTGGTCTGGGAACAAAATACATCCTCACGGTAGTACAGGGTCAAGGTCTACACAGCTTTGGGACCTCAGAGAACAGGGCAGGAACCGCTGGCTAGTTCAAGGTTTCTCTGGGTAGGATGAAAATGAGGAAGCAGATGCTTTGGCCAGCTCCAGCAAGAGGTGCCTGGACCTCATTAGAGTCCAGCATTTTGCCCTGTCCCTCAGCTGGATCTGAAGTTTAATTCATAGATAGAATACACTCACAACCATGCCTTTCTTGGACCTTACTAAAATACTAAAAAACACACACACCACACACACACACACACACACACACACACACACACACACACACACACAGCAAGCACCTCTCTTTTTGGCAGGAAATCTCTGTATTTTCAAACAGAAATTTGTAGTGGAAAGCAAAGAAATTGTTCAGTGTCATAGTAGATACAGGCTTTTAAAAAGACTAATGCATTGAAAAGCGAATATATTGGGGCTATCCATAACCCTGACATTTTGACAAATACCTCAGTGTCTGCCTGTGTGATCTAATTGATTATCTCTATGAGTTTCCTTCAAAGATAGCCATCTCTGTGGTATCTTCCTCATAGCTCTTAAAAACCTGGGGCCCAATGTCACTATGCCATTTGTGTTCCAGAATGTGTTGCCATCTTCTCTAGTCATTATCATCCCCTAAAGACACAAGAAGTTCAAGGGTGCAGTGGCAACTACCTCAAGAGTAACAAGGTAAATATGATTAACTTTCTAGTTTTTCTAGGGGAGTTCTTTGGCAGAAAGAAGCTCTGTTGGAGGGAACACAAGCTAATTCATTTCCTTCTCTCTTGAAACTGTCACAGAAAAGGCTTGTTGCCCTTACTGATTTTAATCTGTCAGGTAGAGGAAACCACAGCACATTGAGGCAGGCACAGAATGTATTCACAGGACTCAAGCATAAAGTCTGGTTGACTTTAGTTGTACTTGTTTCTGAAGAGACAGGAGTGGAGAAAGGTCATTTCAACCTAGACAGAGCCATTGAAGACAGAGCTACTGAGAGCAACTTAAAGTTTGCCAAAGAACAGCCTTTCTTCATTCACTGGTCAGTTGTATATTGAATATGTCTGGGTCTCAGGCCCCATACTCACCATGAAGAAAATAACCTCAAAGGTTACAGGCTCCCAGAGGACCATCCCTTGTAATACTTTTTTCTAGTCTTCATCAGGAAGGGTTTACCTAGAGGTAGGAAGCTTGATTTCAACTTGAAGTAAAGTAAAACTTGGGAGACATTGAGGGGTGGAGATGAGGTGAACAACAAACATGGAGAAACTATGAAAGACAACTAGCCCATGCCTTAGCCCAGTTCCTGACTGGAGCCCCAGCCTTCTCCATCTTGCAAATCTGAAACAGTCCGACTTACAAAACTACATACACATCTATATTCTCTCATCTGCACTATCATTGACAGGGTTCAGAGGCCAACTTTGATCTTCAGCCTGAAATGCTGTACAGCCTCAGTGCTCTCCCTTCTGCTCACTCCAAAACCCTTTCTGCTCAGTCAGTAGTAACATGACTCTGTGTAACCAATAACTTCCCAGCTCAAACCTCACCCTCTACATCCAAATCCATGGCATGCAAAGCTACCAGGGTGACCATGCTGTGTGTCAGACACCCACCCATGGAACTCCATGCTAAGGACTTTATGAAAATGATGTCAAGATCGACCGCTTTGTTCTCATAGACTGCCAGGATTGCCCCTGGTTCTCTTCATGCCCAACTCCTGCCAAGAGTCCAATTTGCTAGTTATGCTGCACTCTGTAGGGCCCCTGACATCTCCCTGGCTCTACATCACATGGCTCTACTTGGCTTCCTTTGAATCTCTGAAATAGTTATGAAAACTCCATTCTCCCATGCCTCTGATCTCATTTGAAAGTGTGTCTCAGTGAGCCTTGTCCTTTGTGTACATTTGGCTCTGTATTGGTCAGATTTCTGCTATTAGAATAAAATACCTCCAGACTTGGTGGTATAGGCTGTAACCCCAGCTACCCCAGAAGTTGAGGCAGGAGGATTACTAATTTTAGACTGTAAAGAGTGAGTTCAAGGATAAATAGAGCAATTTAATGAAACTATGTTTAAAAAAGAAAGAATAAAGAAAGAAGAAAAAAGAAAAGTAGAATGATGGCAGGACATTGATCTTGTCTAACTGGGAATGCAGGTAGGTGGCATTGGTTTTTCCTAGCTGGGGATGTTGCTAGGTCATATCTGTCTTACCTAGTATATGAAGAATTTAGGTTCAATCTATTAAACAGAAATAAAACCAAACTTCCTCTGAGAAATGCAACTTAAGCAAAAGGCTTATTTTTGCTCACAGTATTGAAGAATCTCGTCCATTGATCATTTGGTCCCATTGTTGTTGGGTCTTTTTAAGGAATACCACTATGGCTAGAGTATGTGGTGGGCTACATTGTCACTTCGGGGAAGCCAAGAAACAAGAAAGGAAAGAGAACAAGAGTCTCACAATGCCCTGCAGGCACATATTTCCCACTATTGCTTATGACAGTCTGATAATATCAAACTGAGGATCAAGCTGTTATAGACTACTTGTACTTCACTGTGTGAAGATGTGTTGCTGTGATTGGTGTAACGACATGCTGAATGGCCAATAACTAGGCAGGAGAGGATAGGCAGAATTTCCAGGGAGAGAAAGGAAGAGGAAAAACAAAATCTAGGCACCTAGGAAGTCACCAGCCAGATTGGGATAGACAGTGCTAAGATAAGGTAATGAACCTCATGAAAGAACTTAGATTAAAAGTATGGGTTAATTTAATTTATAAGAACTAGTTAGGAAAAAGTCTAAGTTAAAGCTAAGCTTTTATAATTAATCATAAGTCTCCATGTCTTCTTTGAGTTTTGTGGCGCAAAGAGAAAACCGACTTTACCAAGCCTCTAACATATGGGCTGTAGGGGACATTCCAGATCTAATCTGTATCATTGGCAGATATAGTAAGGGTGTGACCCCTGGGCACAGTATGTACCTTATTCCCGTGAACCAATCTGAAGGCACAGAGATTATTTCTCCTTCAAAATTCTTGTGACCTTTTTTTATGGGAGATGTCATTCTGTCAATATATTTCTCTTATTGGTTAATGAATATTATTGTTAATGAATAAAGCAATCTAAATGGGACCAGGAGAGGTGGAGGATTCTGGGAAATGAAAGTCATGATATGATCTCAGGAGGAGAGGACAGGTGAGTCTGGAGTTCTTGGTAAGATAAAACCATGTAGAAACACAATATTCTTAAGTATGGGTTAATAATTAAGAAAGAGCTAGCCAATTAAAAACACTAGTCACTGGCCAACAGATTCATAATTCATATTTCATCTGAGTAATTCTTTGGGGCTGTGAAGGGCAGGGGCCTGCCAGGCCAGAAAACTCATGTTACACCTTTTGTTTACAACTGACAGTCTGAGACATGTTTGTGAGAAAGAGAGCAAGCGAGCAAGCAAGCAAGAGAGAGAGAGAGAGACAGAGCCGACAGAGACTGAGAGAGCAAGCTATGAGTAGGTGTATGGGAGGAGTGTGGGAGAATGGGAGGGAAAGGAAACTAGGATTGGTGTGTAATTTTAAACTTAATGCAATTTAAATAACAATATGTTTTAAGAAATGAAGAGGCAAGCATATAAACCTGAAAAGGGGAATTTAAATAATTACATTTATTAAAGTCTCTCTTATTTCCTCAATAGGAATTAGACTATAAAACTGGCATGAATGCAGACCAAATGACAGTTTACTTATTTATTTTTTGTGACCTTTCTTCTCATTGACATTGCTCCTATCCTTACCAGGTCAATTTTTGTATCCTAGCTCTAACACTCTCAAAGTGCTTACCATATTTTAGTATCTCTTGTTGTAGTTTAGACATAGCACTCTGGTTTGAGTGCACGCTTTGAGATCTAACTTAACATCAGAGCAGCCATGACAGACTCAGACTAATATACTAGGACTAGGTCTCACCCCCATAATAACCAGGAAAAGCTACAAGCTGTACCCTGTGGAAGACCAATAAGAATTGAGAGAAACAAGTACTAAATGCTCCAGAACATTGAAAATAGCTTACTTGTATATGGATTGCCAATTTCCTTGCAGCCACACCACTACTAATACTTCTTTGACAAGACTTCTGTTATCTCACTTCTGCTCAATCAGGAGTTCAAACACCATCCAGAATTTCCAAACCACTCCCCACCCTTTACTCCTGAAAACCCCTGCCATATCTGAGCTCATTGCTCTCCCTGATCTAACCACTGTGTTAGAACTGATGAAGATCCCAAGTTCAAGCTTGCAATAAAGGCTCTTTGTTTTGCATACAAACTCAGACTCCTGGTGGTCTCTGGGGGCTTCATGATTTAGACATAACAGCTTACATGCATGCATGTATTCCACCTGATTACAGCGCCCACAGAAGCAAGATGAGGGTGTCAGATCCTCGAGAATGGGAGTTACTGGTATTTGGAAGCCAATATGTGATTGCTGGGAGTTGAACTCGGGTCCTGCGGAAGAGCAGTGAGTGTTCTTAATTACTCCACTATCACTCAAGGGTCCTGTTCATTTGCTCTTAAGACAATTGAATTAACATACGACTGGCAGAAAGGTGTTTGCTTATTGTGTAACCCAATGCATTGGGTAGCTGGAACACTGCTTTCCTATTGCTTGTTGTCTCCATCCATTTTGTGTTCTATAACAGAAAACCACAGATGAGGCAGAATACAAGGGAAGTAAATTTCTTTCTTACAGTGATGGATATAGAAATCATTGAGGCTAAGAAGTTCATACATAACGAGTGCTTTTATGCCTCATAATTCCATGGCAGATGGCAGGAGGGTAAAAGGAGGGAGGGAGAGAGCAAGGGAGGACCTAGCCCATTTTCATAAGAAGACTACTCTCATGATAATTGATACAGCACCACAATAACAACCTTAATCATTTCCCATTAGGGATCTGCTCCCAATACTCTTTCATTGGCTATTAAGTTTCTCATAAGTAAGCTCTGGGGGCCAACTTGGATCACACTAATGGCATCCCTCAAATCTCTATTGTCTCAAATATTACTGACCTGGAAAGAGGCCTCCTGGAGTCTGGCTCAGCAGTCTTAGAACATATGCTAAATACAGATAGTGTTGACAGTGAAGTAGGTAGGGCTCAAATGCCCAGATGAGACCATTGATGATATTGAAAATAAACATTGGCATCTGGATCATTTCAGCGCCTCTGGGGAAATAAATAGAGCTAACTAACATGCATGGCAAGAAGAGGCCAAAAGAAAACTCAGAGGCAGCACAAGAGGTTGCTCTTTTTGTTGTCTATTTGGGAAGAGGTGTAAGTAGTTGTCAGCCTTCCATCTGCTGCAGAGACTAAGTGAAGCTTCCCTTTGGTGACTGAAGAAGTGCCACGTGAGTGGCTCAACTCTTACCTAAAATCTTCCTCTCTGCACTTACTGACATTTAGAAGCCAAACCCCATTACCTTAAAATTGGCTAAATAAGGTCTCTCCAGTTAATTCTGCCTATAAAACAATTTTTCTATTCAAGAACTCTGAACACCAGACTCCATCTCTCATAATAAAGAGGCCATTAATTCTCTGCTGCTGCTCATTATTCTTATTAACTATTCGCAGACTTTTTGCTGGAGGCAAAATGTATCTATTAGAGCCAGCAAATAAGGATGGCCAACATGCTGAGGCTAGCGTCCTCACTGAGGGACTCAGCAAAGCCAGTGACATTGGACTTCGCCAGCTGGGCTCTGCATCTGTACTGTCACAGGCCCAAGAGGGAAGGTGGAAAGATGGGCTGTTTGAAATATGGGGTCTCATTTTTAGACTTGCTTATTCAGATCCCCTGTCTTGAATATACAGCAAAATAAGAAGTGTCAGGAGTAAAAGTTAGCCATTGATACTATCTTTAGTTTTTTTTTTTTTTAATATATGTGTAAAATTGTTGAATTTAACAGAAAAGTTACCTGCAGGGAGCAGGTAAAAGAGATTTGTTCTTACATTGGAGTTTTCTATGAAACGTAAAAGCATTAAAGAATAAAGAATGAATTGTTCCTGTTTACTTAGTTTTTACCAATGTTTCAGTTAAAAATGTTCTTCACTGAAATGAAATACACTGTACATAGCATAAAATTTTCTCACTTGAAATGTGTAAGACCATAACTGGAGAGACTGCTCAACAGTTAAGAGTGCATGCTGATCTTGCAGAGGGCTTGAATTTGGTTCTCAGCAACCCCATAGGGCTATTCACAACAACCTCTAATTCCAACTCCAAATGATCCAAAGCCCTCTGTGGCCTCTCTAGGTACCCACACATGTGTGCACATACAAACATGAAGATAAACACACGCATACACATGAATACTAATATTTTAAAAATAAGTCTTCAAAATAGAATTATAGTCACTTTTACTAGACTTGCCAAATGATGGCAGTATCATTATTCATTTTTAAAACACTGTCACCCAGTCAAGAAGGTCTGGCTATCTAATTCATGCTCTGGCCATCTGCTCCAAGAAATCATTAATTAACATCTCCACACTTACCATGCAATGTGCATTGACTTGATTCTTCTTTCATATACTCCAAGGGTTGAGGTTCATCTGTGTCATAACACATGTCATCAACTCCTTCCTTTCTATTGCTGAATAAAACAAATAGAACTGGAATATATGTTAAGGATTATCTATTTCTTTACTAGTAACTAAAGCATTAAGTCATTTCAAGTTTCGCTCATCACTAGTAAGTCTATCTTGAACAAATATGAACATCTACATGTAGGTCATTCTATGGCTAAGTTTCCTCTTGTGGGATATAGTACCAGAAGTAGAATAGCTAGATTGTGATGTATTTTATTTTTTCCCTTTTAAGAAATTCACAAACTACTTATCCAAAGTGGTTATTCTATATTTCATCCCCACTCAATATTTTTATTGAAGGTTCCTATTTTTCTATCTTTGCCAACATCCGTCTTATAATTGCCAGTCTAGTAGATATGCAGCCATGTTTTGTTGTGGTTTTAATTTGCATTTCCCTGATTAATAGTTTTTTAAGCATCTTTTCATGTGCTTCTTCACCATTCAGGGACTCTTTGAAGCAATATCTGTTTACAATCTCTGCATCCTTCTAAAAATTGAGTTTCCTCTCTTTCAGTAACTGAGCTGGAAGTACTCTTTGTAAACCTTTGAAGCAGTCCTTTATCAGATTGTGCTTGGTAAATACTTTTCTCCCAACCTATTGCTTATCTTTTGATTGACTCAATAGTTTTATTTGACACACAAAGTTTCACCTTTTGATGGATCCCAACTAATCATTGTTTTTAGTTTCAATGTCCTATCCAGAAAAAAAAAGTCAGTACAAATCTTAAGAATTTTCTTTCTATTTTTCTTTTATTTAAGATAGATTATTTTTAAATATAATATATCTTGATTATAGTTTCCCCTCTCTCTATTCCTATCAGTTCCTCCCCCATGTCCACACTCACCCCATCCTGATCCACTCCCTGTTGAAAAGAACTGGCTTTGAAAAGAACTGGCTTCTAAGAGATAACAACCAAATAAGACAAAATGAATTATAATAAGGTGAAGCAAAGGCTTTCATATTAAAGTTGGGCTTTGCAACCTAACAGGAGGAAAAAACTCCCTAGAGCAGGAACAAGAGTCAGAGATCCACCCAGTCCCACAGTCAGGAGTTCCATAAAACATACTAAGCTAGTAGCTATAATATATATGCACAGAACATGGTGTAGATCCATGTAGGCTCTGTACTTGCTGTTTCAGTTTCTGAGGCCCCATATGTGCTTTCCTCACTTGATTCAGAGTGCCTTGTTCTCCTGGTGTCCTCCATACACTCTGGCTCTTATACTCTTTCAGCCTCTTCTTCCACAGGATTCCCTGGGTTTTTATGGCAGGGATTTGATGGAGACAACCAATTTATGTCCTCTCTTCACATAATGTCTTGCTGTGGGCCTTAGCATCTATTACAATTTGCTGCCAGAGGAAGCCTGTCTAGCGATAACTGGCTAAGGCACTGATCTATTAGTAATCATTAGGAAATTAGGTCTCTGGCTTATCTTGTGTATTTATTTAAGCAGTGTCTGGAGTGAGCCTCGAGTTTTAGTTGGCTTCTGCCTCAAGTTCTTTACCACAATTTTCCTAGGATATTATGCAAGCAGGATAGATTGTAGGTCAAAGGTTTTGTAGCTAGGTAGGTGAACATGTTTCTCTTTCAGTATCCTGCATAATACCTTGTAACGAGTATGTTTTTTCCGCCCGCCGCCTGGTCTTGTCCCGCAGCCGCACAAGCCCCAAGTAATGCACAGAGACTCTGTATTTGATATCATACTGTTGACCAGGTACTAGTTTCTTATCGGCTAGCTCTGCCTTAATTATTAACCCATTTCTATGTATTGTCACGTGGTCTCCTTACTGGGGAGTGAGGCAGGCATCTGGTCACCCTGGTCTCTCCATGCTGACTCCTCCTTACTACTTCCTCTTTCCTCCTTGTTTCCTAGTCCCGCCTATCTTGCTTTCCTATTGGCCAACAGTGCTTTATTTATTAACCAGTATGAGAAACATATACAGAATAACATCTCCCATCAATACCTTCCCACACCAAAGAGACTAGAATGTAAGGGTGAAGGTTGCATGTAAGCATCAACTTGACTTCACCATGTTCAATGAGTTCTGTGGGTGTAGTCCTCAGCAATGGGGTCTCACTGACAGTTTTTAGTGGGAGTGACCTTTTGTCTTAGCAATAGCCTAGGTTGTTTGGGGATTTCCATGGGAACACTTTTGGCCAGCAAATCAATTGAATGCCACCCAGTTCCTCTACTGGAAGCCTTGCCTGGCTACAAGAGATGGACAGTTGAGACTCTGTTTCACATTACTAGGAGTCTTCCTTAGGATAACCTTCACAGATTCCAGGAAGTTTCTACTTCACTAAGTTTCTACACTACCTCTAAAAATTTCCCTCCCAGTTCCAGTGATCTCTCCCCCTACACTCTATAGTTCCACCCTATCTCCCCCATACCTGATCCCTCACTCATAGTACCACCTGCCCCAAGTGTGCCTCTAAAACCTATTATATGCCCCCTCCCAGAGAATTATCTCTATTACTCCCCACACCTCTCCTTTTTCCCTAAGCTCCATGGATCTGCAGATTATAGCTCTATCTTTCTGTGTCTGGGGTATCTCACTCAGCATGATTTCTTTTTCTATTTCTATACAGTTGCCTGCAAGTTTCATGACATCATTTTTCAACAGCTTAGTAACAGTCCATTGTGTAAATGTACCCCAATTTGTTTATCCATACATATATATTATAAACAGAGACCAAATGAACACAGTTGAGCAAGTGCCCTTATGGTAGGATGGAGCATCCTTTGATATATGACCAAGAGTGTCATAGTTGTGTCTTGAGGTAGAGTCCCAACTTTATGTGGAACCACCATATTGATTTCCATAGTGACTTAAACTTTGCACAACCACTAGCAATAGAGGAGTGTTCTCTTTTCTCCTCATTAGTATGAACTGTCCATTGTGGTGTTGTTTTTAGCCATTTTGAAGGTATGATACACAGTCTCAAAGTGGTTTTTTTGATTTGCATTCCCCTAATAACTAAGGATATTAAACATTTCTTAAGTATTTCTAAGCCATTTGAGATTCCTCTATTGAGAATTCTCTCTTTATATCCATACCCCATTTTTAATTGGATTACTTGCTTGTGTTTGATATCCAGTTACTTGAGTTCTTTATATATTTTGGATATTATCCCTCTGTCAGATGTGGAGTTGATTAAAATTTTCCCCCATTTTGTAGTCTGCTACTTTGTCTGATTGGAGGTGTCATTTGTCTTACAGAAGCATCTCAGTTTCATTAGGGCCCATTTATTAATTGTTGATCCTACCGCCTGTACTATCAGTGTCCTGTTCAGAAACTTGTCTCCTGTACCAAGGAGTTCAAAACTATTCCCAATTTTCTTTTCTATCTCTGTATCTGGTTTTGTACTGAGGTCTTTAATCCATCTGGACTTGACTTTTGTGCAGAGTGATCAGTGTGGATCTATTTGCATTCTTCTACATGCAGACATCCAGTTTGACCAGCATCATTTGTTGAAGATTCTTTCTTCCAGTCTGTATTTCAAAGTTCTTTATAAAAAAGCCAGGTGTCCATAATTGTGTGGATTTATGCCTGGTCTCTAGTTCAATTCCATTGATCAACATGTCTGTTTTTATGCCAATGTCTTATAGTTTTTATTACTATATCTATGTAGTAAAACTTAAAATCATGAATAGTGGGACCTTCTTTATTGTTCAGGATTGTTTTAGCTATCTATTTTGTTTTATGTTTTCCATCTGAAGCATTTTTTTGGAATTTTGATGGGAATCTAATTGAATCTATAGATTGCTTTTGGCTGGAGGGCCATTTTGCTGTGTTAATCCTACCAATGCATGGACATGAGAGCTCTTTTCATCTTCTGATTTCTTTTAAATTTCTGTCTTCAAAGAATTGAAGTTTTTATTATACAAGTATTTTCACCTGGCTTGTTAGAATTACCACAGGATATTTTATATTATTTAATGCTGTTTGTAAATTATGTTATTCCTGATTATTTTTTCATTCACTTTGTTATTTGTCTATAAGAGGGCTACTGGTTATTTGTATTTTTTGGGGGGTGTGTTAATCGAGCATCCAGCAACTTTGCTGAAAGTGTTTATGAGCTGGAGGATTTTCCTAGTAGAATTTTCAGGATTGTCCATATATACTATCATATCATCAGTGCATGCTTTGACTTCCACCTTCACAAATTATATCCCCTTGATCTCTTTTAGTTAACTTAATGCTCTAGCTAAAACTTCAAGTACTATTTTGAATAGATATGGAGAGAGTGGACAACTTTGGTTTGTTACTGATTATAGTGGAGTGTCTTTGAGTTTCTATCCATTTAATTTGATATTGGCTATAGGTTTGCTGTATATTGCCTTTATTATGTTTAGGTATGTCCTTTGTAACCCTAATCTCTACAAAACTTTTAACATAAAGGAGCATTGGATTTTCTTAAAAACCTTTTCTGAATCTAATAAAATGATTATGTATGTTTTTCTTTCAGTTTATTTATATGATGGATTGCATTTATTGATTTTTGTATATTGAACCATCATTCAACCTCTGGAATGAAACCTACTTGATCATGGGATGATCTTTTCGTGTGACCTTTGTTTTAGTTGGCAAATATTTTGTTGAGTATTTTTCCATGTATATTCCTGATGGAAACTGGTCTGTAATTCTCTTTCTTTGTTGGGTCTTTATGTGGTTTGACTATTAAGGTAACTGTAGCCTCATAAAATGAATTGGGTAATTTTCCTTCTGTTTCTATTTTGTGGCATAATTTGAAGAGTATTGACATTAACTCTTCTTTGAAAGTCTTATAGAAGTTTGTGCTAAAGGCATCTGGCCTTTGGGTTTTTTATTTTGCGGGGGAGGGGTGTCTCTTAATGACTGCTTCTATTACACTAGGGTTATAGGTTGATTTAAATTGTTTATCTGATCCTGTTTCAAATTTGTTAAGTGGTAACTACGGAGAAAATTATTCTTTTAGATTTTCAAGTTTGGTGCCATATAGACTTTAAAAATATGTCCTTCAGATTTGATGATCACTCATGGAAGGCCTCACCCTCCCTGGGGAATAGATGGGAGATGGGATAGGGGATCAGTGGGGGCATGGGAGGATGGGAGGGAGAGGGAACTTGGACTGATATGCAAAATAAGATGATTTATAATAAAATATATAAAAGGAAAAAAGTATGTCCTTTTGATTAGTTGGATTTCCTTGGTGTCTATTTTTGTTTTTGTCTGTTTACTGTTTTTTTTTTTTTTTTTTTTTTTTTTTTTTGAGACAGGGTTTCTCTGTATTGCTTTGGAGCCTGTCCTGAAAATATCTCTGTAGACTAGGCTGGTCTCAAATTCAGAGTCTGCTCCTGAATGCTGGGATTAAAGGCATGGGTCACCAAAGCAAGCCAAGATCTATATATTTTCCATTTCTAACCTTATTCATTTGGATATTCTCTTTCTGCCTAGTTAGCTTGGATACTGTTGTCCACTCTGCTTGGGTGTAATTGTTTTACTTTGTTCCACAATTTTCAGGTGTTTCATTCAGGTGCTAGTATGAGATCTTTCTGCCTTTTCTTTCTTTCTTTCTTTCTTTCTTTCTTTCTTTTCTTTTCTTTTCTTCTTAATGTAAGCACTTAGTGCTATGAACGTTCCTTTTAGTATCACTTTCATTGTGTTCTATAATTCTGGGTATCTGGGTATCTTGTTTATTCATTTTCTGTAACATGAAAAAATAAGTGACCCAGAAACTGATAGTGGCGGTCAAGCTTCAAGCTAAATATTTGAAAAAGCAAAGCAGCCAGCCACTAACTCTCACCTTTAGTTCAGGCTGAAAAGGCTGATCCATACAGGAGCTCTTCTCTAAGTCTCAAACTGCTGCCAGTCTTCAGTGTGGCAGGAGAATGAAAAGCCCCTCTGAGACCTTGCTTGTGTCTTATATATTTCTCTAATGTTGCGATTAAAGGTGTGAGCTATAATTCTCTTTTAGACTGATTCACTCTTGTGTAGATCTGGGTGGCTTTGGACTCACAGAGTTCTGTCTAACTCTTAATCCTGAGTCCTAGAATTAAAGCTCCTAGCTTCTGGCTACTGGGATTAAAGGTGAGTATTACTACTGCCTGGTCTTATAGCTTGAGCCTCACTTTGCTGTCAAACTTTAATAAATCATAAATAATACCACTACAGTTATCATTGAATATTAGAAAACTTTTAATTTATTTCTTTATTTATGTCTTGATATATTTTTTATTCAGTAGAGTTGTTGGATTTCCATGAGTTTGTAAGCTTTCTGTTGGTTATCTCCAACTTTAATATGTGGTGGTATAATAGTATATCTAGAATTATTTCAATTTTCTTGTATCTGTAGAGACTTGCTTTGTGTCTGAGTATATGCTTAATTTGGAGCTGCAGCTCCATGAGCTGCAGAGTAGAA
Source organism: Phodopus roborovskii (assembly GCF_943737965.1). Lineage (NCBI taxonomy): Eukaryota > Metazoa > Chordata > Mammalia > Rodentia > Cricetidae > Phodopus > Phodopus roborovskii. The sequence goes on along the minus strand of NW_026126517.1, from coordinate 12,863,018 downwards.
GATATATTGTTTTGTGTTTGGTTGAAATGTTTTGTAAACATCTGTTAGGTCAATTAGGTTTATAGAATCCTTTAGTCCAGTATTTCTCTGTTTAGAGTTTGTCTGGATGATGTGATCATTAGTGAGAGTGGGATATTGAAGTCTCCCACAAATAGTGTGTGAGAGTCAATCTGTGATTTAAGCTGTAGTATTGTTTCATTCACAAACTTGAATGTCCCTGTGTTTGAGGCATAGATGTAAAGAATTGAAATGTCATCTTGATGGATGTTTCCTTTAATAATTATATATAGTCCTTCCCCATCTTATTTGATTAGTTGTGATTTGAAGTCTACTTTGTTAGATATTAAAATGTCTATACTAGCTTGCTTTATAGTTCCATTAGCTTGGAATATCATTTTCTACCTTGTCACCCTGAGATAATGTCTATCCTTGATCAACATCAAGGTATGTTTCTTAGATGTGGCATAAGGATACATCCTGTTTTTGGGTTCATTTGTTAGTCTGTTTTTTATTGTGGAATTGAGAACATTTATATCAATGATTGCTGATTACTGTTAAATTTTTGTTGGTGGTGGTGGTGGTATGTATGTGCTTCTTTTTTTTTCCCCCTCTGGTAGATTACTTATTTCCTTTATTTTCAAATGTGTAGTTATCATTCTTAGTTTGGAATTTTCCTTCTAGCGCCTTCTGTAGGGCTGGATTTGTAGATAGATATTGTTTAAATTTGTCTTTATCATGGACTATCTTATTTTCTCAATTTATGGTGATTGAAAGTTTTGCTTGGTATAGTAGTCTGAGCTGACATCTGAGGTTCTTAGATTCAGCCACAACCTATCCAGGCCCTCTGTCTTTTATCTATTTATTTTTATTTTATTTTATTTTATTTTATTATTTTACATATTGATTCCAGTTCCCTCTGCCTCCCTCTGTCTTTCCATCTCTCCCGCACCCCCTCACATGCACCCCAACCATCCTCCCCTCCCATCCCCCCACCCACTCCACATGTACGGTGATTCCATCCAGGAGGTGTCATCGAAAGTAGAGTCTAGGATTCATTCCTGTCTCTAGGTTAAGGGAGTATCTCTCCATGGGGGATGTGCCCCCAAAGTTCTTTTGTGTACCAACAATACATCCTGGTTCCACTATCTGAGGTCCCTTAGACTACTCAGGCCTTCTAGCTGAGAACTATGTTCAGGGAATCTAAGTCAGTCCCATGATGGATACCCAGCTATCAGTCTGGGGGCCGGTTAGCTCCTCCTTGTTCAGGTCAGCTATCTCTATGTGTTTCTGCAGCCTGGCCTAGTCCTCCCTCTCTGCATCTAGGTTGTAGTTCAGCTCAGTGTTTAGTTGTGGTTGTTTGCTTCTGTTTCCAACAGGTACTAGATGAGGGCTCCATGATGGTGGATAAGTTAGTTGTTGATCTCATTATCAGGGAAGGGCATTAATGGTAGACTTTCCATGGTTGCTCAAATTGTTAGTAGGAGTCAGTCTTGTAGGTCTCTGGACATCATGCTCAGTTTTCTCTTCAATCCTATAATGGCTCCATCTTTTATGGTCTCTCTCTCTCTTTCTCTCTCTCTCTCATCTTCTATTCATCAACTGACTCAGTCTTCCTAGTCCCACGTGCTTTCCTCTCCTCACCTCCTTTTTCTCCTAGTTCCATCTCCACTCACTGTTCCCCCCACACTCCCCATGTGTTCTGTAGAACTTGTCCTTTCCCCTTCTGTGAGGGACTTTATATGAAACTCTTAGAATCCACCTTGTATCCTAGTTCCTCTGGTGGTGTGAATTATAAGCTGGTGATCCTTTGTTCTAGGTCCAAAATCCATATATGAGTGAGTAAATACCATGTTCCTCTTTTTGTGACTGGGTTACCTTATTCAGGATGGTTTCTTCAAGTTCCATACACTTCCCTGCGAATTTCAAGATTATATTTTTTTTCTGCAGAGTAGTTTTCCATTGTGTAGATGTGCCACATCTTCTTTATCCATTCTTCATTTGAGGGTCATCTAGGTTGCTTCCAGGTTCTTGCTATTACAAATAATGCTGCTATGAACATAGTTGAGCACATGTCTTTGTTGCATGGATGTGAATCCTTTGGGTATATGCCTAAGAGGAGGATTGCCAGGTCATGTGGTAAACTGATTCCCATTTTCCTGGTGAACTGCCATACTGATCTCCAAAATGGCTATAAAAGTTTGCACTCCCACCAGCAGTAGAACAATGTTCCCTTTCTCTACATCCTCTCCAGCATAAGTTGTCATTGGTGTTTCTAATTTTAGCCATTCTGGCAGGAGTAAGATGGTATCTCAAAGTTGTTTTGATTTGCATTTCCCTGATAGCTAAGGATGTTTAGCACTTTCTTAAAGTCTTTCAGCCTTTTTGATTTCCTTTATTGAGAATTCTCTCTTCAGTTCTGTGCCCCATTTTTTAATAGGGTTATTCAGTGTTTTGTTGACTAGTTTCTTGAGGTCTTTGTATATTTTGGAGATCAGCCCTTTGTCAGATGTAGGATTGGTGAAAATCTTTCCCAGTCTGTGGACTGCTGTTTGGTCTTGTTGACTGTGTCCTTTGCCTTACAGAAGCTTCTAAGTTTGAGAAGATAGCATTTATTAATTGTCGATCTCAGTGTCTGTGCTACTGGAGTAATGTTCAGGAAGCAGTCTCCAAAACCAATTTGTTGAGGGGTACTTTGCACTTTCTCTTCTCAGAGCTTCAGTGTGGCTGGATTTATGTTCTTTGATCCATTTGGACTTGAGTTTTGTGCATGGCGATAGACATGGGTCTATCTGTCTTCTACAAACCATCATCCAATTGTGGCAGCACCATTTGTTGAAGATGCTTTCCTCCCTCCATTGTATCCTTTTAACTGTTTTGTTGAAAATCAGGTGTTTTTAGGTGTGTGGGTTAATATCAGGATTTTTGACTCTATGCCATTGGTCTACTGTTTTGTGCCAAAACCAGGCTGTTTTGAGGACTATAGCTCTGTGGTAGAGCTTAAAGTCAGGGATGATGATGCCTCCTGAAGTTCTTTTATTGTGTAGGGTTGTTTTGACTGTCCTGGGTCTTTTGTTTTTCCATATAAAGTTGATTATTATTCTTTCAATGTCAGTGAAGAGTTATACTGGGATTTAATGGGGATTGCATTGAATCTGTAAATTGCTATTGGGAAGATTGCCATTTTTACTATGTTTATCCTACCTATCTAAGAGCACGGGAGATCTTATATCTTCTTTAATTTCTTTCTTTAAAGACATAAATTTCTTACTATATAGGTCTTTCACTTGTTTGGTAAGTGTTACTTCAAGATACTTTATGTTGTTTGTGGCTATTGTAACGGGCAATGTTTCTCTGATTTCTTTCTCAGCCCCTTTGTCATCTGAGTAAAGTAGGGCTACTAATTTTTTTTGAGTTTATCTTATATCCTAATGGTTTGCTGAAAGTGTTTATCACCTGTAGGAGCTCCCTGGTAGAGTTTTTGGGTCGCTTATGTAAACTATCATATCATCTGCAAATAGAGACAGTTTGACTTCTTCCTTTCCAATTTGGATCCCTTTGATCTCCTTTTGTTGTCTTATTGCTTTACCTAGAACTTCAAGTACAATATTGAAGAGATATGGAGAGAGAGGGCAGCCTTGTCTTGTTCCTGATTTTAGAGGAATTGGCTTAAGCTTCTCTCCATTCAGTTTGATGTTGGCTATTGGTTTACTGTATATATTGCTCTTATTATGTTTAGGTATGTTCCTGTTATCCCTGGTATCTCCAAGACCTTTATCATGAAAGGGTGTTGAAATTTGTTGAAGGCTTTTCAGCATCTAGGGAGATGATCCTATAGTTTTTCTTTTTCATTTGTTTATATGGGGAATCATTTAGATAGATTTTTCGTATGCTGAACCATCCCTGCAACCCAGAGATGAAGCCTACTTGGTCATGTGGATGATTTCTCTGATGTATTCTTTTATTGAGTATTTTTGCATCAATGTTCATCAGGGTTATTGGTCTGTAGTTTTCTTTCTTATTTGTGTCCTTCTGTGGCTAGGGTACCAAGGTGATTGTGGCCTCATAAAAAGAGTTTGGTAATGAACCTGTTTCTCGTGTGTGGAACAACTTGAGGAGTATTGGTATTAGCTCTTACTTGAATTTCTGGTAGAATTCTGCACTGAAGCCATCTGGCACTGGGATTTTTTTTTTTTTGTCTGGAAGGCTTTCGATTATTGCTTCTATTTCATTAGGGGTTATAGGTCTATTTAAGTGTTTGACTGTTCTTGATTTAATTTTGGTAAGTGATAGTTATACAGAAATTTATCCTTTCCTTTGAATTTTCAAATTTTGTGGAGTACAGGTTTTCAAAGTATGACCTGAAAATTGTCTGAATTTCCTCTGTCTCCATTGTTATGTCCCCCTTTTAGTTTCTAATTTTTTTTTTTAATTTGCATGTTCTCTCTCTGGTTTTTCCTTAGTTTGGATAAAGGTTTTCCTGTCTTGTTGATTTTCTTGAAAAACCAACTCTTTTTTGCATTGATTTTTTTTGTATTGTTTTCCTTATTATTATTTTATTGATTTCAGCCCTGAAATTGTTTATTTCCTGACATCTACTCCTCTGGGGTCAGTTTGCTTCTTTTTGACCTGTCTTTCAGTTGTGCTGTTAATTCTCTAATGTGAATGTCCTCTGTTTTCTTCATATGGGCACTTAGTGCAATGAACTTTCCACTTAACACTGCTTTCAAGGTGTCCCATAAGTTCGGGAATGTTGTGTCCTCATTCACATTGAATTTTAGGAAGTCCTTTCTTTCTTTATTTCTTCTTTGACCCAGGTATGGTACATTTGTGCATTGTTCAGTTCTCATGAGTTTGTAGGATTTCTGCGATTTGTGTTGTTGTTGAATTCCAATTTTAAAGCATGGTGGTCTGATAAGATGCAGGGGGACTATTCCAATTTTTTTTTTTTTTTTTTTTGTATCTGTTGAGGTTTGTTATGTCGCCTAGTATGTAGTCGATTTTAGAGAAAGTTCCCTGTGGAGCACAGAAGTTATGTTTTTTGTGTTTGGATGGAATGTTCTATAGATGTCTGTTGAATCTAATTGGGTCATAACTTCTGTAAGTTCTTTTGTTTCTTTGTTGAGTTTCTGCCTGGTGGTCCTGTCTAGTGGTGAGAGTGGCATGTTGAAGTCTCCCACTATAAGTGTGTGAGGTTTTATGTGAGGTTTGAGTTGTAGTAGCATTACTTTTAAAATGTGGATGCCATTGCATTTGGGGTGTAGATGTTCAGAATTGAGACTTTTTGCTGATGGATTTCTCCTGTAATGAATACAAAATGACCGTCTTCATCTCTTTTGATTAATTTTGGTTTGAAGTCTAACTTGTTAGATATTAGGACAGCTACACCTGCTTGCTTCTTGGGTCCATTTGATTGGAAAGTCTTTTCCTAACCTTTTACCCTGAGGTAATGTCTATCTTTGAAGCTTAGATATGTTTCTTTTATTATTATTATTATTATTATTATTATTATTATTATTATTTTAATTTTATATAACAAAGTCCAATTAAATGAAAACAAACATTTATACACAATATTTGGGAATTTGGGCGTCGTTCTTTCAAAACTACTTCCTGCAGGTAAGGGGCGCTGTCATGGGGGATTCGAAGAAGATGTAGAAATCCTGGCTGTAGTATGTAGGGCTGTTTTGTCCAGCTGTTTTGAATGTAGGATCACCTTGTACTCTGTTTCAGGCGGTCTGGCGTGAACAAACCACATTAGTCTGGAAGGAATCCACATCTTTTCATTTTCTGTGGAAACAAAAATAGAAATCCTTTTCCCCAGTAACTTGTCCTTCAACTTAAATTTTGGAGTCAAAGCATTTTTTTTTTAATTTAATTTATTATTTTACATGTCAATCCCAGTTCCCTCTCCCTCCCTCCCTCCTTCCCATATCCCTCCCTCCCTCCTTCCCTCCCTTTTACCCTCTATGCCCTCTCGCATGCACTCTAAACACCCTCCCCTCCCATCCCCCCACCCCAATTCCATATGTAGGGCAATGCCATCCAGTTGGGGTCATGTAGATCTGACAGGTCCTGTGAAGTAGGGACAAGGGCTTCTCTCCTGTCTCTAGATTAAGGCAGTTATCCCTCCATGGGGAATATGTTCGCAAAGTCCTTTTGTGCACCAGGGATACATCCTGGCTCTACTGTCTGAGATCTCTTAGACTGCTCAGTCCTCCTGGCTGAGACCCATATTCAGGGGGGCCTGAGTCAGTCCCATGCTGGCTTCGCAGCTATCAGTCTAGTGGCCCTTAGCTCCTCCTTGTTCAGGTAAGCTGTCTCTATGTGTTTCTGCAGCCTGGTCTTGTCCTCTCCATCTGCGTCTGGGTTCTAGTTCGACTCAGGGTTTATGTATGGGTGTTTGATCCTGTTTTCAACAGGCATTAGTTGAGGGCTCCATGGATAAGTTAGTTGTTGATCTCACTCTCCGGAAGGGCATTTATGGTAGCCTTTCCAGGGAAGCTCAAATTGTTAGTTGGCAGCAGTCTTGTAGTTCTCTAGACCTTTATTTGTGTTCAGTTTTATCTTCAAACCAATATTGGCTCCCTCTTTTATGTTCTCTCTCTGTGTCTCTGTCTCTCTCTCTCTCTCTCTTTCGTATCTTCTATTCCTAACCAGGCTCAATCTTCCTGGTCGCACATGTTTTCCTTTCCTCCCCCTTATTTTCTCCTACTTCTCTCTCCATTCGCTGCTCTCCCCCCCCCCCCCACTTCACCTGAGCTCTGGGGGACTTGTCCCTTCCCAGTTCTGTGAGGGACTTTATATGAATCTCTTAGAATACACCTTGCATCCTAGTTCCTCTGGTGATGTGGATTATAGGCTGGTGATCATTTGATCTAGGTCTAAAATCCATATATCAGTCAGTAAATACCATGGTCCTCTTTTTGTGACTGGGTTACCTCATTCAGGATAGTTTCTTCAAGTGCCATCCACTTGCCTGCAAATTTCAAGATACCATTATTTTTTTCTGCAGAGTAGTATTCCATTTTGTAGATGTGCCACATCTTCACTAACCATTCTTCAATGGAGGGGCATCTAGGTTGCTGCTATGAACATAGTTGAACAGATGCCTTTGTTGCATGGATGTGAATCCTTTGGGTATAAGCCTAAGAGGGGGATTGCCGGGTCCTGTGGTAAACTAATTCCCATTTTTCTGAGGAACCGCCATACTGATCTCCAAAATGGCTGTATGAGTTTGCACTCCCACCAGCAGTGGAGGAGTGTTCCCCTTTCTCCACATCCTCTCCAACATGAGTCATCATTTGTGTTTCTAATTTTAGCCCTTCTGGCAGGAATAAGATGGTATCTCAAAGTTGTTTTGATTTGCATTTCCCTGATAGCTAAGGATGTGGAGCATTTTCTTAAGTGTCTTTCAGCCTTTTTGATTTCCTCCATTGAGAATTCTTTCTTCAGTTCTGTACCCCATTTTTTAATAGGGTTATTCAGTGTTTTGTTGACTAGTTTCTTGAGTTCTTTGTGTATTTTGGAGATCAGCCCTTTGTCAGATGTAGGATTGGTGAAAATCTTTTCCCAGTCTGTGGGCTGCCGTTTGGTATTGTTGACTGTGTCCTTTGCCTTACAGAAGCTTCTAAATTTGAAGAGGTCCCATTTATTAATTGTTTCTTTCAATGTCTGTGCCCCTGGAATTATGTTCAAGAAGCAGTCTCCTATACCAATTTGTTCAAGGGTACCTCCTACTTTCTCTTCTAAGTGGTTCAATGTGGCTGGATTGATGCTGAGACCTTTGATCCATTTGGACTTGAGTTTTGTGCATGGCGACAGACATGGGTCTATCTGCAGTCTTCTACACACCCTCATCCAATTGTGCCAGCACCATTTGTTGAAGAGGCTGTCCTCACCCCATTGTATAATTGTACCTGTTTTGTCGAAAATCAGGTGTTCATAGGTGCATGGATTAATATCAGGATTTTCAATTCGATTCCATTGGTCTACCTGTCTATTTTTATGCCAATACCAGGCTGTTTTCAGAACTATAGCTCTGTAGTAGAGCTTAAAGTCAGGAATGGTGATACCTCCTGATGTTCTTTTATTGTATAGGGTGTTTTGGCTATCCTGGTTCTTTTGTTTTTCCATATAAGGTTGATTATTACCCTTTCAAGGTCGGTGAAGAATTGTGGTGGGATTTTAATGGGGATTGCATTGAATCTGTAGATTGCTTTTGGTAAGATTGCCATTTTTACTATGTTATTCCTACCTAACCAAGAGCATGGGAGATCTTTCCATTTTCTGGTACCTTCTCTAATTTCTTTCTTTAGAGCCACAAAGTTCTTTTCCTTGTTTGGTAAGTGTTACACCAAGATACTTTATGTTGCTTGTGCCTATTGTAAAGGGTGATGTTTCTCTGATTTCTTTCTCTGTCTCTTTGTCGTCTGAAAAAAAGTAGGGCTACTGATTTTTTTGAGTTTATCTTGTATCCTGCTAGTTTGCTGAAGGTGTTTATCAGCTGTAGGAGTTCCCTGGTAGACTTTATTGGGTCGCTTATGTAAACTATCATATCATCTGCAAATAGAGGCAGTTTGACTTCTTCCTTTCCAATTTGGATCCCCTTCATCTCCTTTTGTTGTCTTATAGCATTATCTAGAACTTCTAGTACGATATTGAAAAGATACGGAGAGGGCAGCCTTGTCTTCTTCCTGATTTTAGAGCAATTGGCTTAAGTTTCTCTCCATTCAGTTTGATGTTGGCAGTTGGTTTGCTCTATATTGCTCTTATCATGTTTAGGTATGTTCCTGTTATCCTTGACCTCTCCAATACCTTTATCATGAAAGGGTGTTGAATTTTGTCGAAGGCTTTTTCTGCATCTAGGGAGATAATCATATGGTTTTTCTTTTTCTGTTTGTTTATATGGTGGATCACGTTGATAGATTTTCGTATGTTAAACCATCCCTGAATTCCAGGTATGAAGCCTACTTGGTCATGGTGGATGATTTCTCTGATGTATTCTTGAATTCGGTTTGCCAGTATTTTATTGAATATTTTTGCATCAATGTACATCAGGGATATTAGTTTGTAGTTTTTTTCTTAGTTGTGTCTTTGTGAGGTTTGGGTACCAAAGTTATTGTGGCCTCATAAAAAGAGTTTGTCAATGAACCTTCTGTTTCTATCTTGTGGAACAGTTTGAGGAGTAGTGGTATTAGTTCTTACTTGAATGTCTGGTAGAATTCTGTGCTGAATCCATCTGTCCCTGGACTTTTTTTGGTTGGAAGGCTTTCGATGACTGCTTCTATTTCATTGCGGGTTATAGGTCTATTTAAGTTGTTTGTCTGTTCTTGATTTAATTTTGGTAAGTGATAGTTATCCAGAAACTTGTCCATTTCCTTTGAATTTTCAATTTTTGTGGAATACAAATTTTCAAAGTATGACCTGAAAATTGTCTAGATTTCCTCTGTGTCTGTTGTTATGTTCCCCATTTCATTTCTGATTTTGTTAATTTGCATGTTCTGTCTCTGCTTTTTCATTAATTTGGATAAAGGTTTGTCTATCTTGTTGATTTTCTCAAAAAACCAACTCTTTGTTGCATTGATTTTTTGTATTGTTTTCCTGGTTTCTATTTTGTTGATTTCAGCCCTCAAGTTGATTATTTCTTGGTGTCTACTCCTGCGGGGTGAATTCACTTCTCTCTGTTCTAAGGTTTTGAGTTGGGCTGTTAATTCTCTTATGTGACTATTCTCTGTTTTCTTCATATGGGCACTTAGTGCAATGAACTTCCCTCGTAGCACTGCTTTCAAGGTGTCCCATAAGTTCGGGTATGTTGTATCCTCATTCTTGTTGAATATTAGAAAGTCTTTAATTTCTTTATTTCTTCTTTGACCCAGGAGTGGTGCAATTGCACATTGTTCAGTTTCCATGAGTTTGCAGGTTTTCTGCTATTTGTGTTGTTGTTGAATTCCAATGTTAAAGCATGGTGGTCTGAAAAGATACAGGGGACTATTCCTGTTCTCTTGTATCTGTTGAGGTTTGTTATGTCACCTAGTATGTGGTCGATTTTAGAGAATGTTCCATGTGGAGCAGAGAAGAAGGTATAGTCTTTTGTCTTTGGATGGAATGTTCTATAGATGTCTGTTAACCCCAGTTGAGACATAACTTCTGTTAATTCTTTTGTTTCTTTGTTGAGTTTCTGATTTGTGGTCCTGTCTAGTGTTGAGAGTGGTGTATTGAAGTCTCCCACTATAAGTGTGTGAGGTTTTATATGAGCTTTGAGTTTTAGTAGTGTTTCTTTTACGAATGTGGGTGACTTTTTATTAGGGGCATAGATGTTCAGAATTGAGACTTTGTGTTGATGGATTTCTCCTGCGATGTATATGAAATGACCGTCTTCATCTCTTTTGACTAACTTTGTTTTGAAGTCGAACTTGTTAGATATTAGGATAGCTATGCCTGCTTGCTTCTTATTTCCATTTGATTGGAAAATCTTTTCCCTACCCTCTACCCTGAGGTAGTTTCTATCTTTGAAGCTTACATGTGTTTCTTGTATGCAGTAGACGGATGGATTCCGTCTTTGTATCCATTCTATTAGTCTATGTCTTTTTATAGGCACATTAAGACCATTAATGTTGAGGGAGAGTAAGGATTATTGATTGTTAATGCTTGTTTGTTTTAGATTTGTTGTTGGCAGTGGTACTGTGAATATATTTGTCCTGCTTTACCCTTGGGTTCTGGTGAAGTGGGATTATCTATTGCCTATGTCTTTGTAGGCATAGTTAACTTCTTTGGGTTGGTGTTTTCCTTCCAGAACTTTCTGTATGGCTGGATTTGAAGATATGTATTGTGAAAATATGGCTTTGTCATTAAATATCTTGTGTTCTCCATCTATAGTGATTAGAGTTTTCTGGGTTGGCATCCGTGGACTCTTAGTATTTGTAGAACATCTATCCAGGACCTTCTGGCCTTGAGAGTTTCCATGGAGAAGTCAGATGTAATTTTGATAGGTCTGTGTTTTTCCTTTGCTGCTCTTAATATTCTTTCTTTATTCTGTATGTTAGGTATTTTGATTATTATTTGTCAAGGGGTCATTTTTTCTTTGGTCCAGTCTGTTTGGTGTTTGGTATGCTTCTTGTACTTTCATGGGCATGCTCTTCTTCAGATTTGGAAAGTTTTCCTCAGTGATTTTGTTGAAAATATTTTCTGCACCTTTGAGCTTGGCTTCTTTGCCTTCCTGTATGCTTATTATTCTTATGTTTGGCCTTTTCACAGTGTCCCTTTTTTGGATGTTTTGTGTTGAGGATTTGTTGGATTTACCATTTTCTTTGGTCAATGAACCTATTTCCTCTATTTTATCTTCAGTGCCTGAGATTCTCTCTCCCATCTATTGTATTCTGTTGGTTATGCTTCTGTCTGTAGTTTCTGATCATTTGCCCAGTCTTTCTATTTCCAGCATTCCTTCTATTTGTGTTTTCTTGACTGTCTCTATTTCCGTTTTCAAGCCTTGAATCGTTTCCTTCTGGTTAATTGTTTTTTATTTGCTTTCTGTACTTTCTTTAAGAAATTTGTTCATTTCTTCCATTCTTTTGTTTTTTTCCTTCCATTTTTTATGGGATTTTCTCACATTGTCTTTGAGAGGACCTCTGCCTTTTAAAGTCCTATTGAGAAGTCAGGTGTAATTCTGATAGTTTGCCTTTACATAACACTTGGCCTTTTCCCTTGTAGGTTTTTTTTTTTTTTTTTTTTTTTTTTTGATGTTGTTGTTTAGTATTTTGTTTGTTAGATGTTGGGGGGGGGTTCTTTTTTTTTTCTGTTCCAATCTATTCGTTTTTTTTTTATGCTTCTTTTATCTTTATAGGCATGTTTTTCTGTAGGTTAGTAAGATTTTTTTTGTATGAATTTGTTGAAAATATTTTTCTTGGCCTTTGATCTAGTTTTCTTCTCTTTCCTATATACCTATTATTCTCAGGTTTAGTCTTTTCAAAGTGTTGAAGATTTTTTGAATGTTTTGTGTCAGAAGATTTTTATATTTAATATTTTCTTTGACCAATATATCTGTTTACTCTTCTATCATATCTTCAAAGCCTGAGATTCTATCTTCCATCTCTTATATTCTGCTTGTGAAACTCATCTCTAGAGTATTTTTTTTTCTAGTTCCTATACTTTCATTTAGAGAATGTGTTTTCTTTATTGATTTATTTTTTTCACATTTACTTTATTTTTTTTTTAAATTTTTCCTTTTTTATTTAAATTTGAAACAAGTTGTTTTACGTGTCAATCCCATTCATTTCCACTTTGGTGTCTTGAAGAATTTTTTTCTTCCCTAATTTGTTTTTGTTTTCCTGGATTTCTTTAAGGAATTTTTTATTTACTGTTAAGGATCTTTATCATATTCATAAAGGCTATTCATAAAGGCTATTTCAAAGTATTTTTACTTGGATTATTTATATTGGAATACTCGGGGCCTGCTGTGGTAGGTTAGCTGGATTGTAATGGAGACATGCTGTTCTGGCTGTTGTTATGTGTTTATGTTGGCATGTCAGCATCTGGATTTAGGATGATTATAAGTCTAAGTGTTGATTTCTGGAGTTGTCTTTGTTGGAAGGGTATTTTATTCATTGGTTTTTGTTTTTCTCTCTGGATTTTTCCAAAATGTGATAGCTGTTTACAGAATTTATTCCTGCCCTAAACAGTTTCTTAGGGAATGTTTTCTGGCATTGAAAGCTCAGTAATTCTGATGAGTATAAAGAAGGAAGATAGATGGAGAATGTATTTGTTACCTCTTGAAGATGGGGGTCAAAGAGGAAAGGAGACCACAGCAGGTTTGCAGCTAGAGCCAGGGATGAGACTGGAGGTACTGGATTTCAGGAGCAGTGGGAGAGCTATGGGTCAGTCTTCAGCTTACTTGTTGCTCTGGTAGGGGAAAGCTCTTGAGTTATCAGGGAGTGCCTGCTAAATTGGGGTTGAGATGCAAAGAGGACTAGAGGGAAGGGGAAGTTTGTGAAATCCACAGGAGATGGGGGGAGCTGCAGCTGGTCTTCAAGCAGTAGCACTGGGATGAGAGTGCTTGATTGAGTCTGAGGAAGAGGAAGACAGGAGAAAGTCTGTGCACAGCCTACCTGGTTTTCTAGCAGGCATGGCCTGTGGTTTAGCAGAGCTTCCAAGGTTTTCTCTTAATACCACTCATGAAATCTGTTTTGTCTCATAAGTTTTTATTCATATTAAGTTAACTTTTGTGGATGATGTGAGGTGAAGGCTCGGGTGACATCTTTTCCATGTCACTACGTAGCTGATCCAGCACCATTTGATGAAAACATTATAGTTTCATCGGTTAAATTAATTCACCTGACATTTTGTAATCTACTGACTGTAAAGTCAAAGACTAATATGTGTCCTCTAAATTTAGAATGTGCAACAAACTAATAACTTAAATATCACTATGCTGAGTTTCCAAACAAGGAGCTAAGAAGCAAGTAAGCTTGGTATGCTTCTATACAGCAGGGTGATTATAAACAACAGTGATTTTCAGTGTGTTTCAATTATTGCTCCATTTTTATGGTGGAACATTCATTTTCTTGTGCATAATCATTCTTTTCAGGAACTCTAAAGTATCAAAACTATTATTATAAGATGTTATACATTATCTTAAAAATTGTAGGAGGCTATTGTTTTGATGTAAGCACCAATTATCCTGATCGTGAAGTTCCATCTGTCTTTATCCTTAAAGTGAAAATGAAAATGTAACCTGAAGTAATCTTTAAAAGTGGGAAGTAAAGGTATTTAAGGCCATTCTATGTGTGTTTAGCAAACAAATAGTGGAAGAATCTTTCCTGGAAGGTGTGGCCTCCCCAGCCTCAGGTTCTTGGCCAGGATTATGGGACCAGGCATGATGAGTTTTCTCCTGTGAAGGAGTCTCAAATCCAATCAAAAATATTTTGGTTACTCCCATAACATCCATGCTACTATTGCACAAATGGATGCATGGTGCCAAGCTGATTGTTATTTCTGTATCTCTTCACCCTCATCATCAGAGAAGCGTCCTGTTGTAGTGAATAGCTGTGAATACAGTGGCTCATAACTGTCAAAATACAGTGAAGAGATGACTATAGAGTGCTCAGTCCCAAATGAGACCTCTATATTAGGCCTTTGAAAAGGCTCTGGGACATAGCAGAACAAGGCAGGGAAACATTGTGGGAGATAGTAGTTGAGGAGGAATCTGTGCAATAGTATCTTCCAGCTGTTTCATGCATGCACTCACAGCAGCTGTGTTTGTCTACATAAGAACTCACTAGGTCAAGTTAGCCAAGTTAGCCAACATTCCATCATGGGTACCGGAGGGGCTTAAAAGGTTCTATAGTTCCTAAAAGCTATTGGCGTTGATGACTGCTGGAGAAAAGAGAGTCAGTTTTCTTCTGGGGTGTGGCAGCTCATAGATTGCCCCTGTTCCATATGGTAAAGGACCCTACACCCATGCAAACACAGGCAGCACAAATTGTATTCAACCTTTTTTTTTAAGTTGATGTGAAGGTGGGAGGTGGGTATTTATGAAATATCTAATAGAAGGTAGAGGAAGGCAGGGGAGATATGACCAAAATACATTGTATATGGGTATGAAACTCTCAAGGAATGGGTAAAGATAATGCAATTTTAAAAAACAGACATATTTCTCAAGTCATTCGGAGTAGGGTCTAAGCCCTCCCTGCTGCCTCCAAGCTAAGGGGAATGTGCTCCCAAAGTCCTTTCATGTACCAGGGATACATCCTGGTTCCACAGTCAGAGGTCCCTTAGCCTGCCCAGGCCTACTAACTGAGACCCACGTTCAGGGGGTCTGAGTCAGTATAATGCTGATTTCTCAGCTATCAGTCTGGGGGTTGTCCATGAGCTCCCCCTTGTTCAGGGGGTCCAGAGGCATGGGAGGCAGGGAAATGGAACTGGGATTGATATGTAAAATAAGAAATAATTATATATATATAATAAATCCTAATAGGTATTTATTAAAAGATGGCAAAGAAATGTCCAACAGATACATGAAAAAATACAAAACAATTAGTCACCAATGTGAATCAAAAGCAAAAATGATATCAGTCAATTCTAGTAATGACTATTATAAAAAGATTAATATAACCAATATTGTCAGTGATGTAGACACAGTGATGTGGAGACAGTATAATGCTTCTTCAAAAAGGTAAACATAGAATTACCACATGATTCCGCAATCTCACTAACAAGTATGTATCCAAAATAAACAAAATTAGCATGTTAAAGAGACATCTGTGTTCGCCTTGTTCATGGCATCATTACTCACAATAGTCACAAATGGAAACATTTCCAGTCTACCCACTGGAAAGCAGATGAAAAATTAACTGCATGTATACAATGGAATGTTTATCAGCTATAAAAAGAATGAAAACCTGTCATTTTAAATAACATGGGTGGATCTGGAGCTCTTTTGTTAAGTGAAACAAGTCGGACACAGAAAGACTAGAATTGTAACATCTTGCTTATGTGAAATCAAATATGTTGATATCATGAAAGGTGAGAGTAGAGTGGTGGTTATTTTAAGTTGAAGATGGTTAAAATTGGCTCTGAGTTACAATAAGTTAAGAACAAAACAATTCTGATGTTATGTTCCAACATACTTTTCTTATTGATAATTTCATAATGCATATAATTTATTTTATTCAAATTTATTCCCATATTCTCCCCTCCAAGTCTCCCCATTCCCCACTCTATTTTTCTCTCCCAACTTCATGTGTTCCTTTTGTAATCCCCAAGATTTTTTAGTGCTGCGTGTCCGTACATGAGTATAAGATAATCTATCAGAACATGGGTAGGTTCTCAGGGCTACATCCCCAAGGAAAATTGACCGACTTTCCCTGAGCAGCCGTCAGTTGCCAATAGCTTCTCAGCAAAGTGTGGGACTTTATTAGTCCCTCCAGTATCCATGCTGGGAGTTTGATTGCCTTTATTTTATTCAGATTCTGTGCATGTAGTCACAGCTGCTATGAGTTAATGCATGCAATGGCTCCATCATGTCTGGCATATACTGTTTTGCTGCAAGTATCACTACCTCCGGCTTCCATAGTCTTTTGCCCTCTTCTGTAATGATCCATGAGCCTTGGAAAAGGAGCATGTAATACAGTTATCCCATGTAGAATTAATATATTACTCCAGAATTTCTTGTACAAATTTAACAGTTGTTTATGTACTAATTATAATCTCTTGCACAAAGAAGCTTCTCTGATATTTGTTAAACAATTGTGCTAATATAATGGTATGAGATAAAACCTAGAGGCTGTTTCATATGCATTTTTCAATCTTATGGACACAGTTTAATGCTATGTCAATTTAGCTGAATACTAGTAGTAGGTCTCCTCTAGGGCTCATGACCTAGACAGTCACAGATTTTGGCCCAGTTAACAGTACCAGGCACAAATTCAAACCCCACTTTTGGGTTTTAAATCCAATTGGATGCTGCCTAGTTACTCCAATAACATTCCGCTGCTATTGAGACAATGAGCATATCTTTGCTAGGCAGTCATTATTGTAGAGCTCAAGTGTTATGGGTAGTTTTCCCTTCGGCCTGTTCCCACAGCTGCACCAGCCCCAAATAACACACAGAGACACTATATTAGTTATAAAGCTTTTAGCCTGTTACTAGTATTTCTTAATGGCTAGCTCTGTCTTAAATATTAACCCATTTCTATTAATCTAAGTGTTTTCACGTGGTCTTCTCTTATTGGAGAGAGGGTCCAGAGTTCTCTCTTGGTCCTACATTTTTAATCTCCTCCTCCCTCTTCCCAAAACCTCCATGTCTCCTAGCCCTGCCTATCTTGCTTTCCTATTGGCCAAAAGGGTTTTAATCATTAACCAATAAGAGAAACATATATACAGAATGACTTCTCCCATCATGCAAGGTTCACAACTGAATAGGATTGCTACAGCTGGTTAAAATTGCTGACTACTTTTCTATCATGGTAGTGTGCAAAGAACCTTTCCACTTCAAAATCTGCATATAGGGGTGGAGCCTCATTTTGAAAGTTTAGTTATAAAGAGATGATGTTTTAAACTTCACATTACCCTATTAGCATGTATAGTTGTATTCTTGAGTACTAATGAAAAAGTAAATATTATTTTAAAACCTCCTCTTAACAAATCAGTGATGCTCTATTCTTGTGTCTCACTGACAGAAATTACTAAAATTTTGTCTTTGTTTCTGCTTTTGTAAACATTATCTGTCTATAAACTATCCTTCTGCTAAGCTCATTAGAACACATATTTCCTTTTGCAGAATGTTTTGTCCAGTTTGTAACTGAAAATAAAGTGAATTTATTCAACTAAATTCCAGCCAGTTTTTCTGTGACAATACTAATAAAATGACCAAGAATTTTGGGAGTATGTTTAGTGATAAAAGCATGTCCACTATCTTTCACTGTTAGGAAAGATAATTTAGACATACAAGTCCATCGTCCCTTCTTTTAGTCATTAATAACTCCATGTCATAAATGCTTTTTATTCATTCATTTATTCACACATTAAATTGTTATTGAATTTCTGCTCTTGGTAACAGGTATTTATGATTTACTCTCAGGTTCACTTGGGATGTTCTTCCTCATGACTCCCTCACCCCAATCTTTTGGCAGATACCAGTTTGATCTCATGTTCCCAATCACCTATTCCCTTGTTCCTTCCTCCCTGCCTCAGTAGGACAAGGCTCAGGAGGCACAAAGACTCTGGTTTTAAAATCAACAAGAACTATAAAAATAGGCACCAGGCCTGAGGCAAAACCTGTCTCCCATAGTGAAGTCTGCCTTGATTTGTTACTTCACAACTGTTCTCATCCATGCTTGGCTCTATTTCTTTAGCCCCGGAGAATTCTTACTTCCTGGATATTGGCTTTTTGTTAACTACCTGCTTTGTTCTGCTTTATTTAGTTTTATTTGCTGGTTTGTTTTAAATTTCTCCCCTAATTCTGTGTGAGAGTTTATTTCATTTTGACCCTTTTCCTTTTCTTGATTTCTTTAGACTGGGTACATTTCTTCTGAGAGTTGAGTCCTATGTAGATATTCAATTCAGTCCAAACCCTCAATGATTTGGCTATGACCAAAGCTGGCTTGTTCTCTAGAATCCATATTTTTGACATGCCATCTGTTTCCATTGATATTCCTTAGGTTCAAGTACCATAAGTACAGTAATCATAAGGTTTTTGAAACGATAGCAGATGCCTAACAATCAGCTTCCATGAGGAAGCAGGTTTTGGCTCACAGATTTTAACTCTCAGTCCATGATTGTTTGGCCCCAGAAAGGACATGACTCCAAGTCATGGCTATGAAATAAAAGAAAGGAGTCTAGACTCCTATGATCCCTTTTCATGAATGCCCCAGTGATTTAAAAAGCATTCTGTTTGGCCCCATTTTCTAAAGGTCCCATTATTTCCTCAGACTGTCAACGTGACTGTGAACTCGTTAAACTATGGGCCCATGGAAGACATTCCAAATTTCACCTGTAGCAAGTATGTTAGTCTGTCTTGTGTTGTTATAGCAAGATACTATAAGAAGCTTCTTTGGTTCTTGATTTTTCTATCTGGATGGTCCAAATGTTTTAGCACCAGCATTCTGGGGAGCTTCCTTTCACCCTTGACTTTGGACAAATAACAAAATGGCAGGAAAAAGAAATGAAAAAAAAAAAAAAAAAAAAAAAAAGATGCCTGCATGCAGATGAGCCTAAACACAGGAGGAAGAATTATCTTATAATAGCTATTCCAAAGAACAAATATTACTCCCTCATTAACTAATTATTCTCTCAGAGAATCATCCTCTGGTCTAAGCCTCTAGTACATAAAACTTTGAGTGACAGATTTCAAATCAAATCCAAGACATAGCAATAGGTTAGTGACTATTGTGGGTTCTGGGATAAAACTTAATAGGTTGAAATTAAAGAAGTCAGTACATAATACTTAAAATAGTTTCTAATATATTGTTATGAATAAATTTAAGCTCTCCCTATTCTGTGTTGTTATTTACTATCACAACCCAATCATGTTGCCTTTAGGCTGCTTCCCTTATAATCCATTTCCCACTCTTCAGTCCAGCGATTTTTCTTTTATTCAAATTATCACCTGCTCCCAGGGCTTCGGGTAAAATGTGTAATTTTGACTTGTTTACAAAATCTGTCTTTCCATTATTTTGAAGCTCTCCTTGTCATGTAAGGCAATTTCTTGCCTATGGTACAACCATATTGTACCTTATTTTTCTTTTTCTTTTATGTTGTTTGTTTGGTTGGTTATTGGTTTTATTGTTGAATGGTCCCCTATATCTCTGTTCTCACTTATAGTAGCAATCATGATCAGAACATATCTTATCTTGTCCCTTTTTTGTCCTGTCCCTTTTTCTTGGTAACTTATCCTTTTGCTTAATGTCCTCATTATCCATTTTACAGATATCCTGCCTGTCTTACTTAGGGTTTCTTTTGTTGTTGTTTTGTTTTGTTTTTGAGACAGAATTTGTCTGTGTAGCTTTTGGAGACCTGCCTCCTGCCTCCTGCCTCCTGCCTCCTGCCTCCTGCCTCCTGCCTCCTGCCTCCTGCCTCCTGCCTCCTGCCTCCTGCCTCCTGCCTCCTGCCTCCTGCCTCCTGCCTCCGGCCTCCGGCCTCCTGCCTCTGCCTGGAAAGCACTGGGATTAAAGGCATGTGCCATCACCACCTGGCCTTTACTTAGGGTTTCTATTTACTTAGGATTGTCTTCACAATTTAATTGGGACTGACTTATAGTTTCAATCTTTAGTCCGTTATCATCATGGTGGGAAGAATGGCAGTGTGGGAGCAGACATGGTGCTGGAGAAGGATCTGAGGGTTCTACATCTTGATCCACAGGCATCAGCAGGAGACTGTATGTCACACTGAGCATAGCTTGAGCATATACAAACTCAAAGTCTATCTCCACAATGACACACTTCCTCCAACAAGGCCATACTTACTCCAACAAAGTCACTCCTCCTGATAATGCCACTCACTATGGCTAAGCATCCAAACACATGAGTCTAAGGGGAGTAAATCTTATGCAAACCACAATACTGCCTTGCCTCTCTAAGATTATTCAGTTGCCTCTCAGTATGTTCCCACAGCACTTCTATTCCTTTATCAAGGACTTTTCCATATTCTCTATAACTGTCTAAATATCTGCCTTTCTCTTTTACTGGGTATCAAGTTCTCCAGGTAAGCTGGCCTTATACTGTTCTCAGTTATATTCTAAAGGTCTAGCACAAGGCTAAGTATATAAAAAGCTTCTAAGACTTCTTTCAGGTTTCTAAATAGTCAACAGTAGTTTGCAATGGTAATATGGGAAACTGCAATCTACACATCAGATCCTGAGGATACCCATTACCAGAGATAGTAGCTGATGTATTCCTGTATTCTATGAAGAAAATCTACATAGAGAAAAAGGAAGGGCTAGAATGAATTCATTAATGCAAGGAAAGGAAGAAGGAAGACTGTTTCAGGGTGATGTGACACATATTCTTCCATTGGTCTTTATAGAGCAAGTTACAGACTTGGAGTAAAAATATTAAACAAATAGAAAAGAAAAGAAGAAGGTGGGGGAAAACATGTACTGCTGGAATACTGCCTCCTCCTTTTGGCTCCCCAGATGGTAATATTGCCACCTACTACAGACTCCATAGATAGGTTTCATAGGATTGTCCCCATGTGCTTCATTTATCTGTCACTTTTGTTTTCTCTTATTTCTATACTTTACTAATTTGACTTGACACAATCAGGACATGACCAAGAGAAACAAGATGAAATCTTTTAAATATTTCATTTAATAGGAAAGTACTGGTTGCAAATTCCTGTTGCTTTTTATTAGGAAAGAGATTGGGACTATTGACCATTACTCACAGGGTTAGCATAAATTTATAATAAAATTCTTTAAGAGGTGTACAGTATCTACACTTTAACTAATGGAAATTGCTTTAGAATTATATTCATTTTTAATGAGTTGTAATGAACTTTTCTCTTCCATTGCTCCCAGTCAGAAAGTAGCCCTTTAAGTGCCTTACAATCTAAGAGAAACACACACACACACTATGACAACTCCTAATGGTGCTTGTTCTGCTAAATACATTTTGGCTTTCCTAGAGCCTCTAGAATGTGATATGTCCTTATTTAACATGTTGTGTTTCTCAGTATCTTGTTCTCCTATGTTATGAGGAGCAAATGCAACACTTTGAAAATCTACTGATTTCAACTATTCTTCTTAGATAAAAAATTTAGGATATATAGGAACCCTGTTACCTTTATGAAGCTCAGAGCTCACTGAGGAAAAAAAAAAAAGAGGAAAACTAGTCTATTAATAGGTCTTATTACTTCATCCACTTCCTAGAGACAGAAAAGTTTATGAAAATGAAGGAAAAAAAATCTTGCTATGCCTTCCACCAGAGTACTTTAAAGGTAATAATTGGAAACACATGGATTCTTCCCATGGTATCTTCTATCACTACCCACGTCAGATCAGTTGTTCTCAGTCAACAAAGGGTCTTCTTTATACACTGAAATAACATCTGTTCATCTATAGAAATGTTGAGTTTCTATCTTAGCATAAGAAGTGCATAATAGTCACACATGCTTTCCTCTCCTCCCCTTTTCTTTCTCCTAGTTCCCTCTCCACTCACTGTCCCCCCTACTCCCCATATGCTCAGGAGATCTTGTCCCTTTCCCCCTCTGTGAGGGACTTTATATGGGTCTCTTACAATCCTCCTTGTATCCTAGTTTCTCAGACAGTGTGTATTATAGGCTGGTGATCCTTTTCTCTATGTCTAAAATCCATATGTGAGGGAGTACATACCATGTTACTCTTTTTGTGACTGGGTTACCTCATTCAGGATGGTTTCTTCAAGTTCCACACACTTGCCTGTGAATTTCATGGTTCCATTGTTTTTTTTTTTTTTTTTTTTCTGCAGAGTAGTACTTCATTGTGTAAATGTGACACATCTTCTTGATCCCTTCTTTAGTTGAGGGGCATCTAGGTTCTTGCTATTACAAATAATGCTGCTATGAACATAGTTGAGCAAATGTCTTTGTTGCAAGGATGTGGATCATTTGGGTATATGCCTAAGAGGAGGATTGCCGGGTCTTGTGGTAGACTGATTTTTCCTGAGGAACCTCCATATTGATCTTCAAAATGGCTGTACAAGTTTGCACTCCCACCAGCAGTGGAGGAGTACAAAACCAGGGCTTACTTTTAGTGTAACAATGTTTACCAATTGGAAATAGAGAATGGGGAGGAAATCCTGAACATAGAAACAGTTGGCCTGCACACATCTCCTAGTGGGTAGGGTACACTCAGCCCCTTTGTCTCCATCTTTCCTGTGCTACTGAATTCTGTTTTTTTTTTTTTAAAGTACATAATAGATTAAACAAACTATCTGTACCCAGAATACTAACAAGAGTAGTTCTTAATTTCGGTTGTTAAAGAGAAATTGTGTGGTGGAAGGTACTACTTTTAAATTCTCACACTAATTATAAACCACAACCATCCTTGAATGATAAAGTATGTAATGATAACACAAGTCATTATGTTGCTTATTATGGCCTACAAAGTCAGCAGGCTTCTCTAAGTGACTATGTGGTCAGCAGGCAGTAATGTCCATGCTATCTCAAGCATGGCCAAAATTGCTTAACCAATTACCAATGACTGATCAGAGTTCTATAAATAGCACTAAACCCCAAAGGCAATATTGCGTACTTTACCTCTTGAGAAAATAAGTTCACTTGCTTTCTTAGTTTCTACTCTTGTTGCTGTGATGAAATAAACCAACAAAAGCAAAAGAATATTTTTTAGCTCATGGTTGATGGTACCATCAAGGTGGAAAAGACAGGGTACTTGAAACTTGAACCACTTGGTTACATTGTCTACAGTCAGAGATGGGAACCATAGATGCATTCCTACTGATGCTCAGCTGGTTTTCTCTACTCTTAGGTCATCCAGGATTTCCTGCCCAGGGAATAGTTTCACGCACAGTAAGTGGGACTCTCCCCTATAATTAATGTAATCAACATAATTCTCCAGAAGCAGAGGTCCATATAGTGGGTGACTATACTTTGTGTCACGCTGATGCTGACTACACTAACAAGCACACCTTCTTTTAGAACTCTGCTCTCCTTCATGGTGTTATCTATAAAGCAGGAAAGAGCTTTTTCTCTAAGTTCAGTAGCCAGATGCAAAATTTTAATCTTTTTTTTTTTTTTTTTTTTTGCCTATAATTCCACTCTATAAATATAGAGCCCAGCCATCTGTTGATTCTTCACATGTTCAGGTAGCATAAGGAAAAGTGAGACTTAACTAGGGACTGGAGTCCTGCAGAGCTCTCTGACTTTCTTTTTAATTGCCCCTGGGGCCAAGGAATAAAGTTTCTAAGCTTGAAAATAGCCAGAAGTCATGCGTCCTATCATAAGCCCTGCATCCTCAATTCCTCAATGGGTCTATGTTCCTGCCTGTTATTGCCTTGTTGCCATAGTCTTAAATTTTAGTGCCCAATTTAATCTAGAAAATTCACCCACCACTTGTTGGATTCTGAGAAATGGAGGAATGTTATACAGCAAAAATCAACGATTATTACTGAGTATCATGTTCTCAAAGAATTACCCCTTATCTCATTCAATGAAGATTTTAAAATGTATATTCTGTCAGTCACTCCTTTGAGCTTCAGAAAACCAAAGTTAAAAAGCAAAGCCCTCTTCTTAGGAAATTTAGCATTTAACAAAGACGACAGACACACAAAAGAAAATTAAAAAGGCTGCCTTTATCTTAGATGTCTGTGTGAATTATAGCAGAAACTCAGGAATAGAAACCTAGAAGTTTCTTTGGGGAGGGAGGCAAGGATGCATTAATAAAGGAAGAAGATTGATGCTAAACCCCCAGAGATTAATGTATTCCAGTGTGCGGGGTCAGGAGTTCCAGACAGATGTGTGGTGTGAGTTAAGATGTGGGCTGGGTATAAAAGTGAAACTCTGTGCTGTCAAATGTTTTAGAAGAAATCAGGATGGTGGATGGACAGGTTTGTGCTTCCATCTGCCTGAGCAGCTTCACAGGGAGAATAAGAATGTTGACATTAGACAGAGTCCAGTTCAATTGTCTTTTACTTTACCTGAGTTTCACCACAAACAAGATAACAGCATGTGTGACTTTCATCATGATTAGGCAGACAAGATTTGTGGTGTGTGACTCTCTCTGACACCAATCACAGCTGTTCCTGGTTGGAATACTACTTTCTGCTTCCCTGAACTCTGTGGCCAAAAGCATCTGGTTCATTTCTGGCATGTTTCCTGGCATCTCTGTGATCCTTGAATCTGAAATACTTGGTTGATCTGGCCAGGTTTATAAAGGAGCAATTGTGATTTGGAAGTTCTGATTCCATTAGATCACGTGACAGTGACTTAGAGAACAAACCTTGGCTTTATTGGTTCTTATCCATCAGATGTACAGGGAGTCCAGATGCTTTCAGTGCATCAACAGAAATAGATGAGTTATTTCAGAGAGAATGTTAAAAATATTACAATAGAATTTCCTCCTGAGTAGCATCTTATGAAAAGGAGTTCAGAAAAGGAACCCATCACTGATAGACCAAAGCCCAATTTACCACTGGGCATTGTCTTGTAAGGCAACAACACATGTGGGATATAATTTACTGGAAACTAAGTGCCCCCTGTTGGCTGATCCTTTAACAAACAGATTTGTGGTTCCAGATTACTGAAAGCATTTTTTCTTTTTTGTATATGTTGACCACCTAAGAGCAGGTTTCCACAAAAAGTATGAAATATATCTTGCTGTCATCCTTTGGAGTATTTGTCTCATTGATTAAAAAAAAAACAATAATAAGGGAGAGGAGAAATTACTTAATAGGTAGAATTTTTATTTTGTCTTTTGTAATATGCCTTTCAATGGGAGTGCCCTTGTTTTTCAACATATAAAACTTAGAGATACATATGCAATGATAGACCTGATGTCATTAAGTGTATTAACATTTTATGATGACCTGTGAGGACAAGGAGTGGCATTCTTCCAAAACAAGGAACTGCACCAACAGGACATAAGAAGGAATGCACACACAATTCGTCTGCCATTGGAAGATGCTTCCACTCTGGAGGACTTTGATTACAGCATGTATCTGCCATCAATTGCAATGTTTGACTTATTTGGCAAAGAGTGGTTGGATTTGGAAGACATTTCAAAAGGAACACAACAAATTTAAGTGGGAAACCACATTTATCAAATATACCATGGTAAAAATTGCTAGAATTCATAAGAGTCATTTAAACCTAACCTTGGGCAGTTAGGAAAGGATGGACTCCAATAATGGCTATGGTTTCTCAAGTGGAACATGTCATAGGTTGTAGAGCTTATTGTGTTCTAAGATGTAGATGTCTAGCCCCGAAATGGACTGGGAATTATCTCTTTTCCTTTGCATGTATGTTGAGAACCTTTGTGCTTCTGTGGTTTTGCATGGCACAAAAACACATATGCACATAGTTGTTTATTTCATTCACTTATTCAGTCACATAGCATATAATGGTGCATGAAGATGTACAGGTTTGTTGGTAGACACAGGCCTCTAGGGCCAAGGGGATGCTGACAAGAAATTACTTTTACCTTGGTCCAGGCTGCAAGCAAACAGATGCTATGTCTTTGAGGATGTAATATAATATTTGAATAAGCAAGATCAATGATATCAAATAATGAAGAAAATATCTATAACAAGGCAGAGTGTTGTGAGTTCTACATAGCAGGAAACAAACACAGATCAAGGGAGAGAGGGAATGTTGGGATGCTCTTTGCTTGTTTTGTGACAAGGTCTCATTCTGTTACTATAGTTGACATCAAACTCAAAATTCTCCCATTTCAGCCTCTGAAACTGTAGGCATGCTCTACAATGCTGATTTGGAAGGATTTTTAAATTATGTTTTGAATTTTATTTGATACCATGTGTATTTGTGTGTACAATGATGTATGTGTATAGACATAGATGTCACACCTCACATGTGGATGTCAGACAACTTTTGGAGTCAGTTCTCTCCTTCCACCTTTATATGGGTTCCAAGTTCCAACTCAAGTTTCCAGGCTTATGCCACAGCAAATTACCTGCTAAGCCATCCTGTCATCCCATGAGAGATTACTTCAAATGAGTCACTGATAAGGTAACATTTAAGCCAGAAAAAGGGTTGATGAAATAGAGAGCCATGAGGTTGTGAAAAGGGAAAACATTCTAGCTACCAGGTACATCAAATATAAGGGTCCAGTCTAGACATTCTCTGTCACTGGACAAGAGTCAACCGGGGAAAGTGGTAAACAGTAGAAGTGAGGCAGGAGAGGGGATAGTGGGTTTGGGGGCATGCTTACTTTGTTTGTACATATGTGAATGAAAGGATGGTAGAGGGAGGGCACTGCTTTAGGACCGCTGTTATTACACATCGCAGGGGCCCCTTTTCTCTCAAGCTGTCAGAGTTTCCAGACAGACATTTATCTAGCATACCATGATGCATATGGCCCCATCCATTTCTCAGAGCTGTCTGTTAACTGATCCTGGTGCTGTATGGAAGCATCTCAAAGCCAAAGCTCTTGCCCTTTGTGTTTTCCATACCACCTCAGCAGTCAACATCAACAGGTGGATTTAGAAGTAATGCTTGGGGAAGGGGTCTTTACGGCTTCTGATGACTTCTGATGACACAAAACCCAGTTAACATGAAAATGTCATGTATATACAACAATTCTTCGTTATAGAATACTTACAATTTTCCCTTTGTAATTAGATCCCTGGGAGAAAGAGAATCTGCAGAAGGAATTGTTTTTATATTGTATGAATATCAACATAAGGAAAAGTCCCTGCCTATGAGAGATCATTAAAACAAAATAAACCAAAATCACTTTTTCTTCTTAAGTAATGAATCCAGAGGCAATATCCAGCTCACCATTTGAAACTGCTGAGTCACTTTCCACTTGAAATGAATTGAGGGCTATTAAAGGCTTTATAGACAAATTCATTAAATATGTATCGAGCCAGCTTAAGATGGAAATTGTTATAAAAACTGGCAACAGTTCAAACAGCAAAATGGTTCAGTTTATGACAGAGATATTTTACTTCCTCCCGGATTCCATGTTCCACTAGCCCATTCAAACTAGCAAGGCAGAGTCGTCCCCATGTGTCATGGTAATTGCTGCAACTGCTCACATGGCTGTTCTGGGAGCCAACGAAAACATTGTGATTCCAGCCAGGTGTTCCCTTGCCCGGGAGGCTTCTTGTACAGCAAGTTCTGCAAAATTCACCTAACTGCTGACACCCGATTGCCTGCAGGTGGGATTTGAGACCACTGGAATAAGCAGGCTGGTGAGCAAAGGGGTGCATTTTCAGCCACTACATGCAGACATGCAGGCACATATTAGGAATGACAAGCTTTTGTGCAGATAATATGGACCTTGGGGGATGAGGAAGAAATGGGAAAGAAGGGAAAACTGAGTTTGCTCTGACGAAAAGAGCGAATAGCGTTGAATGAAACAGAGCCCAACTGGCAAGGCCAATGTGGCTCTCATTAATCCAGTGGCTATCTTCAAGTTGTGTAGAACAGCCTGGAGACCATATGTTTCCATGCTGTACTGAAAATTATCTTTATTTTGTGTCTGCAACATAGGTGATGCAGGCTCCTCAGCTTTAATTAATGTCTGAATATATTGCTGGTATCTTGAAAAATTATGCTCTGAAAATTAAAAAGATAAAGAAAAATGGAATTGGCTTCAAACTACCTAGACTATATAAATTTGATAATCAAACAAGTAGAGATATATCAGCAATTTAAATAGTTAAAGTCCTAATAAATAAAAAAGTAAATATAACATCTTAGGAAAAACAGTGAGGGTAACTAAATCAAAGAGGCTGACAGGAACAATGGAAACATTTGCGTTTGGAGTCCAGGTCAAAATGCACCATGCTTCAGATTGTAAAATGACATAATGACAAGCCTAAAAAGGAAGATGGTGGACAAAGGCAATGTTGTGCTTTTCAAAGTTTTCTATGTTCACCTCAGTTAGTAACCTTTTTGTTAAGGTGCTCTTACCTGGCAGCACAAAATGTAATGGGTATTTCCGGACACTCCTATCTCACTGCCTTCTGTGAGTGAGCTTCTTTATATTATGAAAAACAAGCTGGAGAATACCCTGTGCTTGCTGTATACTTCTGAATGTAGTACTCAGGTCAGGATGGTGAAGAATATGCAATTGTACACATTGTATATTAAAGTACCGGTGTCTTTTCTGGCACAAATTGTTTTGGAAATACCTATTTCTTTCAGAAGTTCAAGGAAAGTGTTCAGAATCTTTGTGAAAAATAAAATAAGACCGAGAAATTGACAAGTCTGAAAGCCTAGTTCTGCACAGATTATGTTGGGTTGATTCCCCTGTGTCAGAAATGCTATGGATTATAGTTCTGTAGAAAAGTAGGTATTCATGGAAAAGACTATTGGGACACCTAATGGTTCCAGAGGAATAGCAATAGATTATACTGCACCAAATTCCCAAATCACAACTTGATTTCAAAGCCAGATCAGGACTTACCAAGCAACCCCACAGTTAAAAAACAGATTTCACGAATGAATAAATCTGACAGGGATGGTCTTGATATATTATCCTGCTCTATATTGGAACTCTAACTACAAGAAGATATTCCTATGCTCTGAGTCTTGTTTAGCATTGGATATTATCTAGGGTCACCATAGATTTATCACTTCAAATCTAATTCTTAGACTCTAAATTTAAACTTGTGACTGTGATAAGGACAGTAATAACAAGAAGGCATGTTATATGTTTTTTGACAGATTATTTAGGAGACATTATAGAGTTCTGACTACAGGAATTGGAAAACCATGGTAGGACATCTTCTCCAACTTTTAACTCATTGTGAATAATTTCAGTAGCACCCCTCTATGGATAGTTATCTCTACTCAGCATGTCTGAAGATTTTAAGTCATACAAGCCTCTCTACACCCAACCCTTACAGGAAAGGTATTAGTGCTATGCTAAAAGATGACAGTCATTGGCCTCAAATTTGGTACACTCAATCCCAAAGTTCCTAAGGCAAGGATGCTCAGGAGATAACTGGAAAACATTAAGGGGTGATTTACTGTGGAGTTGGAAAGAAAGATCACAGAAGGAAGAGTCCTCAGAAAAGTCTAAAATAAGAGTTATCCTTGCAGAGAAAGATGAAAAATGGGCTCATCCAGAACAAATGAAAGAAGCTGGCAAAGCCTGAGATAACGTGGTAAAAGAGAGAGACACAACATTTTCAATATTACTGGAATGTGAAGTTCAATACCAGGAGTGTCAGGATGTGTTGAGCACACAAGGGCCTCACCTTGCAGTTCAAAGGAATTTGATATAATGCTTTAGCCAGTCATTTTTAACTAAAGGGACCAGTTAGCCCTCAATATCTATTGGATCTGCTTCTGCAGATTCAATCAAGCTGATCAAGTATAGACTTTATCTTCTTGCCATCATTTCCAACATAGCATTTCCATTGAGCTAGACATTTCAAGTGACCTGGAAAGGTTTTAAGAATATGGGGGGGGGGGATGTGTGTATGTCTGTTACATGTACCCATCATGTCAGATTATATTGAGACTAAACACCCACAAATTTCATCTTCTCAAAGAAGGGTGCTGAGACCCATCCTTCGCAGAGGCAGAGAATGACAGTATTAGCTGGAAATTGAGACAGATCAGTTGATTCGGCATCACAAGATTCTGGGTAGAAAAGACCCTTTTGTTTTCTGAGTGGTCTTGTTTGTAATATCAAATTATGTCTAGACCCCATCCCTAGCTAACATTGCTGGGTAAGCTCTGAGATCACCATGGTCAGCCTACCTCCTCTGTCCCCATTTACCTCCATATCATCTTCCTCCACTATGACTTCTCTCCTTTGTTTGAAATGAAAGCCTTTTACATTTAACATAGTGAAGTGGTGAGAGCTCTAGGATCAGGATATGCTGTGAGCTTTATTCTATTCAGTGCAAAATAGTTGCAGCATTTATTACAGGCTTCTTGAAGAAGGCAATGATTGAAAAGCTGATGCAACCTTAGTAGGTGGAGGACAGTAGTAAGAAAGAAAACTGACCAGGGGCTGAGAATGCCCTCACATGGCCTCTATTACAAGGGCACTTTGTGACTATGCTTCAATCTCTAAACTCCTTTCTGTGTGGCAGTCTGCCTCTGTACCCCTCAAGGAGAATTCTTAGTTAAGTCTTATTCAAAATGTCATCTGGATGATCCTTGCCTTTGTTGCTCTTCCTGGTGAAAGAAAGAGAGGACTGGTTCCTGTTGGATGGAGATAAGCCCTTAGTGTTGTGTAAACAAAGGAAAAAGGGACTGAGTTTCAAAAAGAATAAGACAAACTGAAAGAAAGAAGCCCTTTAGTGAACTTCACTGTTAAAGAGACATCTCCAATCTCAAGGAGTTTCCTTTAAGGGAGTAAACTTAGTCTTTGGTGTCGGATTCCAGGAGCCTTTCCAGAGTCTGATCCCTGGAAGCTAGCTCTGGAGCCAGATGAAGTCAACTGAACTCCAGATGCAAATTGCACTCTGTTCCTCACATGGCTGCTATTTTTAGCCAATACAGTATGCAATTTCTCTCAAGGACAGCAGGAATGTTCATAAACTATGCATGGGTCGTGACGGTGCTTAATGGAGAAATAACCATTGGTTAACAGAGCATTAAATGTTTAACAGTCCATTATCATAAAGTCTTTTTTTTTCTTTTTGAGAATAGTTTCTAATATTCCTTTTTCTACTCACCAGAAAAGTATTGCAGTGATGAAATTCAGAAAGGTACCTGGTCTTTTGACCCTTCCAGAGCTGAGTAGCTTTTTCACCTGATTCTCTGGAAATGTCAGGCTTAATCACTCTATAATTATCAGTCAGCTGTATCTCCTCCCAGACTCTTTTCATAAACATTTTAGAAGAATTAAAGGCAGGATCACTTTATGATCCCATTCTGAGTAGAGAAGGAATGTGTGCCTTCCTCAATAAAAATGGACCGTGGCCGCCTCTGTTTGAGATGCCAGTAAAATGCCAAGAATTCCTGGGTTCTAGGCTTGCCACTATGCTCAGAATTGCTGGCTATGAAGTCAGGTTTTACCCCTATATATCTCAGCTAGGGGAACTGAGAGAACGTTGGTAGAAACAGGAGGCCAAAAAGAGAAAGAAGTGGGTGGTGTTGCTATCCAGTGCTGTGCCAATCAAGCTGAGAAGTGCTGCTGCAAAGCAGTAAGAGCCAAAACCCCTCACAGCCAAGTTCTTCCTCCTCCATGCCCAACATATTCAAGCGGGGACTCATACTGATGCCAGGGGAAATGGAGGCAGAGTTGCTGGGTAGAGCAGCAAAGGTGGTCAACGTAGGGACATTGCAGTCTAGTTAAAAACAAACAAACAAACAAACAAACAAGCAAACAAAGGCAAACAAAGGTGCAGACTCTGCCTGAAGCTGAGTTTATGCTCTGTTCAGAGACAAGCAATGTAAAAAATAGTTATCTCGCATCACTACTCCTTTCTCATGAGGTTAGAGTGCCCAAGCCCATGAGTAGAGCCTAACCCTCATTCCCTTGAGACTGAGACTGAGAGCTCTGTATTGCAATGCTCTGACCAGAGAATGGAATGAAATATTCATTATTACAGAAACTTCTGTCCATTTCGTTTCCCCATAGTACTTGTATTTCCTTTTTATGATATTCCCAGAGGCTTTGGACAGAGTATTACTGAAAGATCAATAATAATTACAATAGTAGAGAGGAAAACAGATCCAAAGTTGGCCTAGCCTTTTAAATTAGACTAATGAGTGGCAATCATATATCACAGACATTTAGAATTTCCAGTCTGGTAGGGACATTACGGATTGGCTGGGCGAGCTTATCTGTTTTTCAGATGAGGAAATGAGCAGAGGTCACAGGACTTTCTTAAGGTAACAGCTCTCAATGGCAACAGACTGTTCTGGAAACCAAGAAAAGTTTCATGATTAGTCTTATTTGTTATCAATAATAATCAGAAAATAGCAATTACATTTCTCTGACTAAACAGCTTGAGGTAATTTTGTGTTCAAAATGGAAAATGGTTAGCAGAGTTCTAAGAAGAAAGAGGGGACTGTGTATGATTATGGGCTTTCCTTGGATGCTGAAATAGAAAGGTTGAAGCTTGGGGGCTCAGAATAACATTTCTTGGACAACTGGAGATGGGTCTAAATTGATTTTATATATATATATATATATATATGTGTGTGTGTGTGTGTGTGTGTGTGTGTGTGTGTGTGTGTGTATTTATGTGCATTATTTTTAACAAACCTCAGCTACATTCATTTATCACTTTGGTAAAAATAAAGCATAGGCATTGTATGGAGGCCCTCAGTAATTATATTATTCCTGTCCCTGACACATTGAGATATTTTGTATCAATTTGTACTTGTCTTTCTGTATCTCAGAGGCAAAACAACATTCCTTAACCTTATGATATGTTATAAGTCAGAATACACTCATTTCAAAACATGCAAAATTTAAGATTGCAAACCTTTTAGGTTTAATAGACAGACTTATTTATATCTCCAAATCTTCTAAAGACCTTTTCACATTTATTAAATTCTATGTGTTAACTTACCAATGTAGATCTGTTTTCAAATAAATTTCTAGGGTTGAATATCCATTTTTAAGAATAAAGTGATTTCAACAACTTAATCACATTCCTAATTAGATGACCTGTGTAGGCATGGAGTTAATACCTTTCTGAAACGAGGGGATGATGGACGGGACAGTTCACTTTATTGATGTTCACTGTACAATTGCATTAGCCACATTTTTATTTGTTTTGCTGGTACCTTTCCTACATATTTTCTCCCATCTTCCTACAGGAGAAAATCTTGCAGGGTCCCATTTAACCTAGCATTTGCCCGCCTATGCATCTTGCTTTGAGAACACAATGGAAATGACTTGAGAGAAGTTATTTTCTACCTTACCCAGTGATGTCTTAACCTGGCAAAATCTTGATAGAAACCTCCAATGTCATTTATCATGCAGCACCACATCCAGTTATCAGAAAAGAGTTATAGTGATCAAAGATGGGGGCCTTTATTGTAGGGGAATATCTATCTAAATTAAAATACCTTGTTGGTCTTCCCACTTCTTGGTCTTATCCTTGTAACATAACCATCATGCTTAAAAAGTGCTTAGAAAATATTTTAATAAAAAAAAAATCTGGAAATACTACAGTCTGAGATGCTTAGGAACACATTGCCCTTGGGTGCTTCTCAGTACTGTGTGTAATCATGCAATGTGGATCTTTGTCTATAACAGAGGGTGGCATACTCTATCTGCTGGGCCCAGATCAACTGGCAAGCCTGGCTGTGTGGATCTAACAGCAAGCAAGAGTTAATGGGAGCTACAATTGCTAATGTAGTTTTCCATTTGCTTCTGCATATGTGTGTGTACCAAGTAAAGTGTTTGCATATGAATATTGACTGAGTTGATTGGCATGGATCTACTCTACAGGGCTTGGAAAATATTAGATTTCTTCTTCAAAGAAATCAGAGGTGCCAGACAAAGCCTATGAAAGGAATGTATAATTAAGTTAATTTAATTCTATCGCATTTCAAGGTTTTCTGTAGAATTGTGATACCAAATAAGAAAGCCTAGGACTTTTTTTTTTTGGTCTGTTTGGTTTTTTTTTTTGGGGGGGGGGTCAGTGGGGAGGGGCTTGGGTGGATTATTTTAAGCCTGTTGGAAAACTGATCTTAAGAAAATGCAAGTGTGACAATTGGTTGTAAAGTCAATTGTGGAACCGGTCTTCTCATTCTTTTATTTGTTTGTTCATGTAGTTTGCATTTTTGACTGCTCACTGTGGTCCAGGCCCTATCTTAGGCGGCACAGACAGAGCTGTGAATCAAACCATCAAAAGACTGACTGTCCTGCAGCAAAGCTGTGTTACCCATACGGTGTTAATTTCTAGGTCAAGTTTGGAATAATTCCTAGTGAGCGAGCACCAAGAAATACATATTTCTGACTCATTTTACTTTCCAATCATGTCCATGTATTTCCTATTCAGATGTTAATTGTTCCATTTGTCCCTGGATGAATCCAAGCCATCTGCCCCTTCAAATTTGACTTAAGAGCTGAGTTAGGGCCTTTGTCTCCAGCTCCCTGTTTCTGAAGTCCCTGGGTTTGAACCATCTAGACAGTGCTGAATCATTGCCTTCTGTTTGGCTTAATATGAACATGACCTCTGGATCTCTCTTACTACCAGCTCTAAATAAATTTAAAACATGAAGCTCTTGTGCATCAGGCATTGAGAAAGAACATGGAGTCTGCACTTGACCTCATATCTTTTCATTCCAATTTGGTAATAGACAAAAGAGATATGAGAAATGTCTTTCTCAGTCTTAGAGGATTGAAGAGGTAGAATCCCTGTAGATGGAAATGAACTTGCAGCCTTTAAGGCAGGGAAAAGCAAGGCTTGAAGTTGCAGTTCTGAGTTCTGAGTTGTGGTTTAGCATTGCATGCAGGGTTAGCATAGAACAGAGTTTAGTTGGAACAGGGATTTGTGTCATTGTAAAGGTTGCTCACATCTCTCTAACCACATAATATTCCTACAAAAGAAAAGTGACAAGCCTTGTACTGTCAGAATTTCTGGCCATGACTTTGTCCCAGCAGCAGGAGAGACTTTCTTAAAGCAGGACATGGAACCATCTGGAGTCCTTGCTAAAGGCACTGGCAGTTGTTATTATTCCTTCAAAGAGAAAAAGAAAAAAATGTGCAAAATATGTTCTTTTCTTGAACTTAAATCCTTTCTAGCCTGAAAGGCAAATGGGAAAGGTAGAGCTGGGGTTTCTCTTATTGAAGTTTTTGACTCATCTCTCCACTTTGCCGAAACAGTAAGTGTATCAACCCGTGTCCCTGAAGTCCACTCAGTGCAGCCCAAGATGAGGAGCGTGTAGCTATGTGACTGCCACTTCAGGCTCTGATCTTTAACAAAGAAAATACTGTGTTTACACAGCTGACACATGAACAATGGTTGCAGTACTAAACAGGGAGTGTCTACTCACTTGCTTTCTTTTGTTTTGAGATGTGTTTTAACTGAACTGCAGATACACCATGGGAGGCTCTGGGCTCTACAGAACTTGAAGCCTGAGTATCTATGGGGGAAACAGTGTATAGTCAGTTTTCAGGCATTGTAAAGCAGGAAATGAAACTGCACAGTGTTAGAGGCAGGGAGGCAAAAACAACCTTCTGAACATGTGACAACTAGTCCTTTCTCCAGAGGAAACAGATAAAACAAGCAAAGTTCTCATTTAAGCTGTTTCTTGATGCTTTTCAGGAACTGCAACTGACTGGATCAGGTGTCTGTTAAACATCCACCACTCCCTGGGCCGTGTGCTATCCAAGGCACAGTGGTGCTCACTGGTGATTGATCTTGGGGTGTGTGCAGTTATAGAGGAGGCAGGCTACGCAGAGAGTTACACAAGTCACCACTTGTTTCCAATTGTGTGAAGTGATCAGAATCCCAGACAGCTATGGGGGCTTTTTGGTATGTACAGAAAAGTGCCCGTGAGCCAACACTAGGAAAGATGCTCAGAGCTGGTGTGTTTGTTATCAAATGCTGATGTAAATAAATCCATACATTTTAAGTCCTTTACGTATCTCAATTAATACTTGATGTGAAAAATGAAAAACATATCGAACTCCGAGCCTTTATCTACTATCACATGAAATCAGTTCTCCTTTTTACTCTAATAAAATGGTTTTGACCCCAAGGGCTCCTTGACAGACAGCAGGAAGAGTCAGAGGCAGTAAAAGAGGCAGACCTCCTGACCTATCTATCACTTCAAGTTTAGGGAAGGGTGAAGACTTGATACCACACCATATCTCTAAGAAGGAATCAGTAGAAACAGAGGGGCCCATTGTAGTACTATGTAGAAATTGCTCATAAAACCTACAGGCTTTTCCTGTGAAGGAAGCCCACTAGTCTGGGTTACTTTTGCTTAGAATGCTATAATAATCAGAGCCTAAGAATTTAGTTTGGATTGTCTAGGGAGTAGACTTTTCGATTAAGGAGAGGAAGGCAGAAACGGCAGTGGCTGGGCAGCTTTGGTTACTCACCAGCCATATGGAAGGGACGGTTTAAAGGTGAGCTTTTAATCTCCCTCTCTTCCCTAGGGTTACAAAATGATCAGAATCCAGACACACAGTACCAAAATCTGAGGGCATAAAGTGTAAGAAAAGCAGGCTTGCCTTCCTCCTTCTAAAGAAGGGAAATTCTGAGCCAATGTAAACCAGCTAGTACAAAAAAAAAGTTGATCCTGAAAGGAAGAAACATGACAAGTAAGAGAAATGTAGCTTTGGTCGTTGCTTTTGTTTTACTTTCTACATAAAACTAGGCAGTAGAGTCTCCCTATGGGAACTTGTTTGTAGCAGCTATCCCGCAATTCAGTTCTTATCCTTTACCATGTTTAGTAGTCCTGAAATTCCCAGTTATCCTTCTAAGTCAATATCCAAGGAAAACAGTGGTAATTAGTGCAACTTCCACAGCTGCACCAAGCAGTGGGAAGACATCATTTTCAGTCTAAAATAATGATTTTCAAATTCCCTTGGGCCTTAAACAGTTCGATATTTACTTTTCCAGATCATCTTTTGTTACTGATCTTTAATAGAGTTTTGCTTAATAATGAGAAAAAGAGCCATATTATGCTTATAATTCTGAACACCGCCTTTGAGAAATAAACCCAATCCCAGTTCCAATCATGTTCATTGGCTGAATTTAGTTTTAACTTACAGACTGGTAAGCTTGGAGATTGTTTTGGAATTAAAAAAAAAAAAGTGAGACTGTTACAAGTAATAGAATAAGAAAACAACAACAACAATAACAAAAAATTACCCTTACCTAATACCAACAACCAAACAACTGTTGAGGCTTCTGTTTATAATGTCCCAGGGTCTATCTACATGCAAACACATTTTACCATTTGTAATTTATATATTTTTTTTGCATTTTTCTTCTCTTAAGATTATATTTCAAACATTAAAAAATCCATTTTGGAAAGCCATAACTCTGATATTACTGTGCTGTAGTCTGAAGAGGTCTTTACTGCCTGAGGAATCCCAACAAATCATTTCTGGCTTCTGTCAGTCTCCAATGATACCATTTAGAAAGAAGTGGAGGTAAGAAATAAAAAATAATGTAACCCTGCGAGGGAAGAAGACAACAGAGTTGCCAAGTGCTGTTGTCTGATGAGACATCTCTGGAGAGGCTGGGATGAAAGCCACAAAAATTACTAAAAGCCATTTAAGAAATTGGAGACCCTTCAAGTGTGGGAGAAAGGAAGACATGAAGGATAGTGTGGTATATAGAATTCTCTCCTTTTCCTCCAGAATGCGTGATAAAGGTGTTTAGTGGAGTGGCTTCATAGATTTTCAAACAAAATGCTCTGGGAAAGAAAGGATGTGTTAATAACATCACACTGGTGACCGCAGGTTAAATGTGGATTGTGGCCTGCACACTTGAAGATTCCTGAAGCAGGACTTGCCTCTGTATTTCTGGCTCCATCAACTCTTTGTCCTAGTCTTGACCTAGACAGAAAGGGCTTATGACTATCAGGTCCTTGCTGTTTGGAAATACTTTCCTAACAGCCCAGATGCCTAGCATTGTAACACAGTAAACAGGAATATTTTCTGTCTTTACATGTAAATGTACAACCCCCAACCCCATAAAGTCAGGAAGGACAAAGATGACAACATGCACACCTCTTTGGTGCTCTTTCAGACAGGTGTTTTATGTGGAATGTAACTTGTAAGAAGTAGAAATCCCTCTGCTACTAGTATGGAGGGACATCTTAGACTAAATCTCTTGCCTTCATAATTTCAGCTGCAGTAGACTAAACCCAAAGGTTGTCCTAACTAGTAAATTGAAGTAATGGGGAGAAGTGCAAAAAGAAAGCCTGTCTTGTTTGCTGTTGTCTGGTATCTTTAACTCTTCTGATTTGTTTACAGAAAGGCATTGTCAGGGTGATGAAAACCCTACTAGCTTCAGTTCTCAAAAACATTCAAGAATTATTTCCTCACATTTCATGGAATATGCTGTATCCTTATGTTTCCTTGCTGTGCCTGTGCTGCTGGGGGATGGGTGAATTACTGCAGAGGGTGTCGAGAGATTGATAGCACAGGACTTTTGCTTGATGTTAAGAAGGCTCTTTATTAATTTTATTTTACTTCTGGGAGGGGTGCTGGGGGGAGGAGGGCTGGCCTATATACCCCAGCACCAGATGGAGAAGGGGGAAGTGAAGGGGAATGGTTTGTCATCTCATGTTCCAAGGATCAGTTAGGGCGCCTGCAGGGGGCCCAACCCAAGGTTGCAGAGAACAAAGGCATACCTTGCCTCAGGAGGCCTGTTTTTCTTTTCCTGAGGTTACAGATGCCTGCCCTGAGGGCAGCAAAGGGAAGTACATTCTTAGCCAAGGTCGTAATTCCTACAGTTTCCTTATTATTTCTTATTCCTGTGTCCTTTCTTACAATATGGGCTCTTTCAATATCATCCAAGTGTCCCTTCTGTTTGAGCATTTAATAGTTTCTGTGATTTATTTGGTGTTTGGTCCCAAGGAATGATGGCAGCATCTTAGGCAGGAAGTGACTAGATAAAAAGGAAGTCAAGTCATCAAGAGTTTCCTAATGGATGAGTGCCATTCAAACAAGCCATGGCCTCTCTGTGAGCCCCACCAATGCTTAGTTTGGGGACTGAAAAGATACTACTTTCAATTTCCAAATGAGAACACGAGTCAGGGATATTGAGTGACCCACATTTTCCTACCAACTAGTACACAACCCAAGCATAAGGGGCCCACACCAAACTCACAAAGAAAACTGGACATCAGGTTGGAGCATGGGGGCAGGGCTATAGTTATGAGAATTGGCTGGCAGTGATTATTTCATTTGCCCAGGCCTCAGAGGGTAAGACAATGCTCAGGCATGACCAACATGGAACACATCACCTGTAGTTCTAGTCTCTTAATTCTGTGCCTAAAATAACTATTTCAGTGATTGCAACTGAATTTCAGTTGTAGTCTAAGGCTGTGTTTGTCTTGCTGTTTAATTGTAATGTTTCAGAAATATTTATAGGGAAGATTTAGTTACTTCATATCACAAGTTCCACCTCTTAGCCCCTCAAAATCTCAACATATGGGGAACATATGGTAAGGGACAAAGCTACTTGACACCCAAATTAAGATTTATTTCTCTACTTAGTTTCTTTTTGAAATTGGTCAAATATGTGACATATGATTTCACAAAAAATTCAAGTAGTTTCTCTCCTTCTCTTTCCTCCTCTTTCTTCTTCTCATTCTCTCCCTCCTTTTGTCCCCCTTTTCTTCTCCCCTCACTTCTGTCTCCTGTTTCTGTGTGTCTGTCTGTTTGTGAACAAGGCATTTACCATTGACACATTTTACACATAAATGCACCTCTGAATGAGTTGTCATACATGTTAGCATAATGTCAAGCATTATGATTTGATAAGAAATATATACATTTGATTTGATAAGAAATATATACATTTTCAGCTGTATTTGCCATATATAAAAAAGGGCATTCCATGTCTATAAAAATTTGGAATGCAAAGTCTTCAATTAAAGACTAGTTGTAATTAGAAGAAAAACAGGGATCACAGTGTTGAAGGACAAGACAGGCATGCCACCCAGTATAATAAGCTTGTCATGTGATTCTGATGGGAGTCTTTAATGCAGGATGAGAGGGACAAACAGCTCTTTGATATCTAGCATTGTCCTGATTGACCTATGATAATCAGCTCCCACTCCAAAAACCTTATAATCTGAGCACTTTTCATTTACTATCCCCAGAGAATTAGCAGAATGAATTTATATTGTTGACTCCACGGTTGAGTCCCACAGCTGCCACTAGGGTTCACAGCCAAGATGAGCATCCAGAATACCATGCAATGTTCAGAGTTTTACCCTTGCCCTCCCTGACTTGGTTTATAACAGTGATTTATTGCAGAGTGGATCTGTCTCATTCATTGTTCTGCTACAACCTCCTTAACTGAGCTATCTGATAATCACAGATGACCTTAGGATTCGGGCAGTCATTGTGGACTGAAAGGCAGGACTAATTCACATGCTGGGATTCCTCTTTTCACCTGCAGAAGGAAGATGATGCCACCCCAGCCTACCCAGTCTAAGTCTGCACTATATGTGTATGGGAGTGGGCTCCCCTGACAGGCAGACATATCTGTCCTTATCATTTGCCAGGACCCTGACTGACTTCTGAGAGGAGCAGCTGGCCACAATTAGAGCTCTTAATCAGCCTAAATAGATCCCAATGAA
Source organism: Phodopus roborovskii (assembly GCF_943737965.1). Lineage (NCBI taxonomy): Eukaryota > Metazoa > Chordata > Mammalia > Rodentia > Cricetidae > Phodopus > Phodopus roborovskii. The sequence goes on along the minus strand of NW_026126517.1, from coordinate 12,822,647 downwards.
AGTAAGCCATTGATGCCACAGCTGGTTACTTCCTGACCACTGCCCAGCACCTGACTATTAGGTATTAGCTGTATAACAAACCTCTCCTTCCAGAAGATGGAGCCTTGGCAAGCCGTGGCTGACTTGGTGATTTCCATATGGATCGGCTAATGGACCTCAACTGCATTTCCTATTCAAGATCACACTCTCTCTCTCAGCTCTTAGCCAAAGATGTTTTGAGCTATGCTCATTTCTGTTTCTATCTTTTCTAGTCCCCAAATAGCTCAGTATCTGAGCCTTGAAAGTAATTACACATGGAATGGTGACTGGCCCAGCCAGTATATGGTGCATGAGACTTTATACATCTCTGCAAACCACTGCGCAGTAGCCTCCTGCTCCACAGTGAGAAAGAGCTTGGGTTTTGAGTCAGATGGGAGTTCACTGTGCAGCAAGTTGATGCACTCTTAGGAATATCAAAGAGATCACATCATTTCAAACTTCCCATCTATCAATGCAACGAATAATACCTACTTTTTGGAGTTGCAGTTAATAATAAATGAAACAAGATCGATTATACTGACTGATAAAAAGTAAGCTCCCAATGAATATTAGCTTAAAATATATTAGCTAATGTAATAATTTGTAAACCCTGGGTCTGTGGGATATGCTTAATCCATGTTAATGATATTTACTGATATTAATGATATCATGTGCCCTATGTGATGGTATTTTTTTTCTAAGGAAATGATGATTAGGTCTGTGGGAACACTTAACCAGGTAGATAGAATTAGAGGTCTGTACAGAGAACTGGAGTGATTATACACTGTAAAGTCCCAATAGGGCAGAAAAGGTCAGTGTCTGCTAATTTGGGCAGACCAAGACATGCATGCACTCATCAGCATGTGTCAGGGGTTGGGCTGTGCAGAAGGAACCCTCAAAGTATGTGATTTTAAACAGGCTGGGAGCTGCTGCTCTTAGAGAGATCATTGTTGTTCTACATGATGGGCAGCTTTCAAATTTCCAGATACCAAAATGAGGTCTGCAGACATGGTCAGGGTAGGAAACAGGTGCAAGTTAGACTTCCTGTGTCCATTCCTAAGCAGTAGATAGCAATGGAAGAGAGCAAAATCGTGAAGACTTGTTATTGCCGTCACTGTCATGTTTTCTATGATATGATGCTTCATGGATTCTAAAAGCATATCACCCACATTATTTCACTATCACAATAATGGGATATATGGGTGCTGTGTCAGTTGTCCACAGCTATAACTGAAATATGTGAGGAAAAACTTGAAGCAGGGATTTGTTTACTCTGGCCCATGGTTTCCATCTATTGCCCTCAACTTGGTTAATATGGGTCTGTGGTGAGACAGAGTGCCATAGCAGGTGACTTAGGGTAGAAATTACTCACCTCATAATGGGCTTAAAGCAGAATGAAAGGACTGGTCTTACCATGAGGTCCAACCCAGGGACTTACTTCCGCCAACTAGGCCTTGATTCCACAGCACCACAGAGTTCATCATTTGTGACCTAGTTCATCACCAAGCCATACCAGGTGAATTGTTCTTCTTCCCTGCAGAAAAGGAAAGAGGCCCATAGCAGCTACCCACTTTCCCCCGAGACACATAAAAGGCAAACTTTGAGACCTCTGAGGTAAAAATCTAGCCTCTGTTCTTCAATATCATGAGCCTTTGTTTGTCTGTCTAAGAGTCTTACTAAGTATCCCAGCCTTAAACTAATAATTCTCCTGCTTCAGTTTTCCAGGTGCTGAGATTACAGAGATTACTGCTATGCCTAGGTCAAATTGTACTTTTAGTTTATATCGTCTCACTGTATTTGTAGAATCTCCCTTGGAAGAAGCAGACATGTTGATATCCCTGTGTAACTGGTTATACTCAATGGCTATGACAGTAATAACTGTCAGACAATTGCAGAAATATGAAGCCTCCTTCTAATTAATACTCAATTTTAGGATATCGTGTTATGATACAACCACAATTCATTTGACAATTAGACTAAAAACACAATTTGAAATAAAAAAAGTAGGGGGAGGACAAGAAAGAAATAATGCATTTCATTACCCATTTTCTTATTTTTCCACCAGATATAGTTGGCTTTGGAGGCACAAGGGAGACCACACATCAAATAAATGTTTTTAAAGGGAAACCTAGCATTCACTGTGAGATAAAGTACCAGGAGTTCAGCTCATGCTTAGGTGTAAATCTCTGCTTCTGTTTCCATCAGCTCCTGGATGAAGTCTCTATGATGGCATATAAGGTAGCCATCAATCTCATTATAGGGGAAGGTCATTTAGGCAGCCTCTCCACTATTGCTTAGATTCTTAGTTGGGGTCATTCTTGTGGATTCCTGGGAATTTGCCTAGTTCCAGGTTTCTTATTAAGCCCATAATGGCTCCCTCTATCAAGGTATCTCTTTCCTTATTCTCCTTCTCTGTCCTTTCCCAATTCAACCTTCCTGATCCCTCATGTTCTTCTTCCTGTCTCTCCTCCTCTTTCTCATACTTCCTCCTCCCACCCCATGCTCCCAATCCAGTTGGAGAGAGGGAGGAGAGATGAGTAAATGGGTCAAGACCACACTTGGGAAACCCACACAAGCAGCTGGCCTCAGCTGAACTCCAAACTGACAGCTGGAGAACCTGCATAAGACCAAACTAGGCCCCCTGAATGTGGGTGTCAAGTGGGTGGCTGGGGCAATGTATGGGGCCTCTGACATTGGAACCAGTATTTATCTCTAGTGCATAAACTGGCTTTATGGAGCCTGTTCCCTATGGAGGGATATTCTCTCATCCTCTCAGGGGAGAGGGTCTCGGTCCCGCCCTAAATGATGTAACAGACTTTGATGATCCCCCATGGGAGGCCTCACCCTCCCTGAGGAGTGGATGGGGGTGGGATCAGGAGGTGGTGTGGGGAATGGAAGGACAGGAGGGAGAGGGAACTGGGATTGGTATGTAAAATAATATTGTCTTTAATTTAAATAAAAATTAATTTAAAAAGAGAGCATAAGAGGTAATGATAGTAATCTGGATGTACATATGTACATCAGATTGTGAAAAATTAAGTTAATGTAATTGTATAGTAAAAGTTATTAAAAAAAAAAAAAAAAAAAAAAGAACCAGGGATTGTTAGAGTGTGTATCCGTCACCCAGTAGCCTTGTAGCAAGTCTTTAGCTGGTATAACCAGTACAGGAAGCTCTAACTACTGGACAATGGAGCCTCATCACTCCTGTTTAGGGTCTTTGTACATGAAAGTGCTCCCACAAGTGACAATGCACTTTACTTGGGAACACAACTACTGCCATGACTAGTAGAAACGATATGATTCCATGGTAATAAGCACAGATTTCATAAGTCCTTGAGTAATAGTTCAGGAAGGGAGATTCTTCACCCTCCTTGTTGTATAGATTAGATGGTTCAAAGTTACAGAAATAATTTGATTTACAAAAGGTCACTCATGTCAAGAATGGTAGCCCATTGTCTCATCTCCACACTGTCCTCCTTGAGATAGATAATATACTATATACATATTGTGTCCCCCCCATCTAGTTTCTTGGTTATGGCTCAGCAAAAGGCTTATTTATTAAGAATATTTATTATGAACCATGACAAACACTTGGGTAGATACAAAGGTAACAAGAGGTATGTGCACACAAAGAGTAGATGATCTAAAAGAGATAACCAAAATCTTCAGGATGCCTGTTGTTTGCATGTGGCTGGCATTTCCCTAGGAATGGCTTGAATTCCCAGCTATTCTATATTACTCCATATTCAAGACACTGCCTAACAATGAACTTTACTTTTTCACTTTTCTTATTATATCTCCTCGATTTCTTTGTCAAGGGAAAATGTTTTGCTGCATTACAAATGATTCTCTCTGTCTCCCCAATTTTTCATTCCTCTTTCTCACTAACCCATTTTGCATGTTGTCCCCCCAACACATACATATATTCCTTCCACTATCCTGTCTGTGTTATATCACATTTATGGCATCTATAGCTTTCTATCTTGCACTATACTTATGGATATATATATATATATATATATATATATATATATATATATATATAAATTTTCACTAAACTTTTGATACTCGGGTAAAAAATAAGTCTGTTTTATTCTGAATAAGCAGTCATTTAAGTTAATGCAAGGTCATCACCATTTATTTAATTCAAATTGAGACTCTTCCAGTGAATTTTACTATAAGGCTGCAGTGATAGGTGAATACTAGCTTTATTGATTATTAAACAGATTCATTCATGAGCACGTGGATTGATTACTCCTGTTGGCTTTAACCACAAGCTAAGTCTTCAAGGAACTGCCCCCCTCCCCAGAAATTTTGGCACTGATCTTGATTCCTCTGTGAACATCATTTATTATTATCTTAAGGTTATATATTAGAGAAAAAGTCTTAAACCCAGAAGACACTTTAATTGCTTCTTTATTAAACTAGCATCACAGGGAAATATAATGAAACATCCTTTCTCTGTGACTTTTATCCTAATTATTTGAGTGTGTTTTGTGCCTGTGGGAATTCTCTTTTGTAGAGTTGACACTGTGTGTGTGTGTGTGTGAGAGAGAGAGAGAGAGAGAGAGAGAGAGAGAGAGAGAGAGAGAGGAGAGGAGAGAGAGAGAGAGTGAGAGAGAGAGAGAGAATTTGGCTAATACCGAGTTACTGAGTTCACAGGTTTGAATGGAAAGTCCATTTGTCAACTCTTCTTTCTCATGGTAGAATAGTTTTTCTAGACTAGGTTTTTGTGTATATAGTTTTTCTAACCCACCGTTTAAGAAATTTTCTATAGAGTTCCCACTAATTGTTTTACTTTCTCTCTTCCACATCAAATATCACTTACACATGACATCATTAATTAACATTCATCTTGCTTGGTGTTTACAGCATTGATTTTTAGTTACATAGAACAAAAATGGGAAACAGTCTTCAAGATTATTCAGGACACCTCCTTAAAGCACAATAGAGCAGAAACCTGGCTGGTCTATTTTTGCTTTATTCACTTTTTGTGCTTGTATGAACTGAAAGTCAGCTATATTTGATTGGGTTTTATAATGAGGTCAGAGTCAATGTCATATCCATTCTGACAGCAAAGACTTAACATTGGCAATGCATTTTACCATACCTACTGTTTGTGTAGTGTTCACCATCACGGAGCTTCTCAAAGCAGCGTTGGAAAGGATTATTATTAGCATGACACAGCAGGCAGAGAAACTGAGTTTCATGAACCATAAATGGCTTCTTTTTGAGTCATTGGGATGCAGAATTCAGACCCCAGTACAGACTAAAACATCATGATTCCTTTTCTCTTTGTTAATTTTTCATTCCCACAAAAGTAGAAAGTATGCCTCTAAAGTCTGTCTGGCTACTGAATACACAATAAGAGCCACATGTACATGAAATCCCCAAGTAGTCTCTGGTCCATTCAGAGTGTCCATGGTTAACATGTGACAGAAGAAGCTGAATAAATCAATGGTGATTTATTAAGTAAATGGTGCTGGGAATGTAGGCATGGTTTATGAAGAAAAACAAATCAATTTAGATCCTCATTTACAACTAAATATCATAATAAGACCTAGATGAATTACAGAGTCCCATTAAAAAACAAATAAACTGGAAATAAATACAAATGAATAAGTGTCCAATCCTTGATAAGGTGAAGTGACTGTGTTCAAAACTAATGGAAGACAATGAAAATGAAGCAATCAATAGACACCACTAGGCACAATTTTAAACTTATTGTGAAAGCCATCAACAAGTAGTAGAGACAGGAAACACCTATAACACATGTGCCTGTAACACCTGAAATGCTTATGTAGATCAATAAAAATCTTTAAAACTGTTAAAAAGATAAAAGAAACAAAGGTTAGAAATATGTGAAAATATTTTCAATTATAAAAAGAAAATAAATTAAAGTAAAAAGTCTTCAATGCCTGCAAAGATCCAGTGAGATTAAAAACAAAACAAAACAAAAACCTTCTCTTAGTGATGTAAATAAATTGGTAACGTTCTTTAGAAATGCATTTTAACAGCTTGCCTAACAACTGTAAAAACGTTCATATCCTTTTACCTAATATACTGCTTATAGGAAATTAGGTTAGAAATAATCAGATACATGTTCAAAGCTGTTAATAAATACTGGTTGCAACCTCACCTAAGATGCACACAAGGAGAGGAACAGGCCCTGGCACTATGTCAGAACTTCGGAGTTGAACGGTAAAACTAAAGATTTTCTACAACCTCTTATACAATGATTGAAGAATAGAGAACTTAGAGTATGCTCACGTACATATATCCACTAAGATCAATATTTTTCAAAAATTGTAAATGATATAATGCTATTGGTATAAGGTTGAGAGGGAAACAGGCTATAAGTTTGTGCATGCAGTATAATATATGCAAATCTATATGCAAATATGTGCACACACAGGGTAGAAAATGCCAGATGGAAATGTGATAAAATGTTCACAGAGATTACTTTGCCGAGTTGGAATACTAGATAATTGTAATTTTCTTAATAGCAGTGTTCTGAATTTTCCACTTTTCTAAGAAACACACACTACATTTAATAAAACAGCATGCTGTACCGTCTGAAAGGATTCATGTTAGAAAAGGAAGGGTGATGTTTTGGGTGAAAAGATTTTTTTTTTTAATTTTGTAAGCTTTCTACAGTATGCTTATATTTTAATCAGGACAGTATCTTAAGAAGAAATGGAGACTGTCAGTCAACAGCATGGAAAAGGCCACCATGAAATTAGAGATTGGACCAGAAAATCATGACAGGGATGGTAGTGTCACAAAGAGGTACTCTGAATAATGGTTTTCATTAATGGTTCAGAATGTTCACCTCTCCATACCCACTGCACTTGTCGATCACTGTCAAGTGTCCTCTCATTATGAATGGCTGTGGGCTTTGCAATTCAATGTACCATGATGATGATGGATGTAGTGAGTATAACATATGCATGTCTTAGTAGCACTTTCACACCAGTCCTTATCCTGTGACATAACCAAGCAGCATTTGTCCTCTGGAGGAGAAGGAGTACATGACTCAGTCTCCCTTGTCACATCAGCTTGACCAGACAGAGGGTGAACTCAGCTGAAGCCAAACCATCTGGCCAATCCAGGTGGAAGAGCAGCGTCTCAGAGAGATGCACTGACTAAATCCTCAGTGTAGTAATGTGTTGTCATAGCATTCCTGCCCAGCATTGTGGTGGCAGTAGTATTTAATTCACAGGACTGTGATGATTCTTTGTGAATTACCAAGGTCATTCAGAATCCCTGCTTCAGTTGAGGTTTGCATTAAAACTCTCTCCTGACAATCACCTTCCTATTGTTCAAATGTCATTCCCTTTAGTTAACTGATAGTACACCAAACAACACATGGGCTTCATGGGGAGAAAAGGTCTCTGTGAAAGACTTGAACATTCCCATTTCTGCAAGCACATCTATATATCCATACCTCACAAATCCCAGCAAGGTAACCCCACACAGAGATCAATGTATAATGCCCTTACATTAAGTTAGACATAAAAACTTTTCCATGGCTCCAATCAAATTTGGGCAATAATAAAGCCTGGAGTCTGAGCAGTATAGCAGGTGGCTAGTTTTGTTTGGTGCTTACCCACACAGCAAAAACTGTCCTCCCATGCCAAGCTGTTGTTGTAATCCTTCTACTGTTCTTTAACCTTCAACACCAAATATTAAACCAAGTGCATGAATCAGTAGCATGCCAAAACTGAGAGATGGTGATCCAATGCCCGAGAACTCATTAAACATCATTCTGCTTCTGTCCAAACACTGACACATAGGAAAAAAAGACCTTGTCAGTATGACAGGCACATCAAGCTGTCAGCGACTGATGTCATCATCCATTAGAATTACAAAAGGAATGATAAAAGCCGACCGTTTACTGTGGGTCTAAATGGCATCAATATTGTGCCATACTCTTTGCACACATGACATCATAATAACCTGCCAAAGTAAGTGTTATTTCCTCCATTTTACAGAAAGTGTAAAACAAATGCATTAGCTGAGGTTAGGAAATGAGGTGAGATCATAGGCTGGTGCATGGCAGACTGAGAGTTTGCATCTATATCTGCAGGAATTTATACTCATTCTTGCACGCCTCAATTTGTTTGCTTCCCACACCAATACCTTAGAGTGAAGAGACAAGCTGATTTCCACTTATCTTGAAAGTTACATTTATTCTTATAAATCAGCAGATTGGCATTGCGATTTTGGAATAACATTGAGCTCCTAATTAGCCCAACTCTTTCCTCTGTGGTCTCAGTTGTTTGACATGCAACGAAGACTTTTATACCTGTCTTTTATACATATCTTATAATCTTAAAGCAGTCCCAAAATATCAATTCTCACCTGGCAATCAATCTGTAGTCATTTTATTATGAGGACTAAAAGACAATGAGTTTCCTTCATTTGCTGCTTAACATACAGAACCTTCTGATTTTGCTAGTAAAATATGGTAATTATAAATGCACTTGACTTCATTATACCTTTTACCTGGCTGCCTGCTGTTCTTGTGCTCATGAATGTAAATATAAAAGTATTATCTCCATATACTTAATCATCTTTATAATCATGGCACACTCACACACACACACACACACACACACACACACACACACACACAGAGTAGGTGGGGGGGAGTTCCTTTTTTTATCCATCCCTTTTACTATGATGCCTGGGTCAGCCTTTGGACCAAATATGCACAGCTGTGGCCATTGCCTACTTCTCACTTCCCTATCATGCTCTATACACAGAAACTTACCTTCTGGGAAGATTTTAATAAGATACTTTATGAAAATATTATTAATTTACAAAAGCTTTAAATCATGCTCTCTCTGGATTAGGTTTGCTCTAACTGGGACAGTGATGAACTCAAAATATTAAACTTTGGCAATAAAAAAATCTCAGCACTGAGTGAAAGCTTATGAAGTGGAAGACATTTCTAAGTGTGTCTTTCCCCCAGTGTCCCTCAGCTCACATTGTACAGATTTTATTTCTCTCAGCAGTGTAGCCTTTTCTTACACAGTACTCATAGTGATAGATAATTTATAAGTAGGCTACAAAACATAAATACCATGCTTTTCCAACCATGAGAAAAATCAGACTCCAACAAACAGGACTTCAGACTACATGCCTAGTGTTTTTAGGTTTTAGCTTATGCAACAATGTTTTGATGTGAGTCAAGAAAGGTCTATATCTTCCTGCTTTATGATATTCACAGGAAAATACAAGTGCTGATGATCCTTGAATTAGGTAAGGTCATGTCTTAGCACTCCTATTATAAGCTGAAAATACTGTTGTGTGTAAAATATATTTACTACACTTACTTTATAGAAGACCCTGGCTTCTCACAGTACATGGGTTCAGTTCTGCTGTTTCCCCCTCATGACTACATGGCTTACTAGAGCTGTGATTCACCGCTACCGCCAAGGAGTAGGAGACATTATTTTACATTTATGAGTTCCACACAAAGTTCAAAATCCACAAAGCAGCTTCTACTAAATAATAGTTTTCACACTATCATGGTATTGGATCTTGGTAAATTAGGGATTGTTTATAATTATGAAACATTGTGATGATAATATAATAGTATCAACTTAAATAAATGTAAAATACTGTATTAACATGCTCATTGTTCCAACTTCATACTTGAAATAATGTCTTTTAGCAGGTATGAATGTGGGAACATTTTCTAACATATGTTTTTGTACATGCTATATGTACTGATATAATCATGCCCATGGTCTTACTAGTTTTCTTTTTACTAAACAATCAAGTCTCGACTACTTTCTCAAGAATTTCACAAAATGAAGGCACATAACTGTCAATATTTCTGGATTTAGAAGTACTTCTGCATAAATACCATAAAGAATTGGTAAGAAAAAGGTGGGGGGGGGGTAAATAGAAGCCAAGTGCCCTGTCTTTTACAGCTACTGTGGTGTATTGATCTCACTTCAGGAGCACATATATCAGTGTGCCAGCAGCTAAGCCTCTAGTTTCAATACCACATTCCTCAGAAGAGCCATCAGCATGATGCTGTATACTCATTTCCTCGGAAACACTCCCTCTTGGAGAAAAGATGCAAGCTTATAAGACTCCGGATGCTAATGAAACACACAAGGCTCTGGAAGCTCATAAAGTTACAAGATTTACAAGAAGCCTCCCCAAGCTGATAAAAATTATGCATGATTGCTGCGAGAGAGCAGATGCTGTCTGGTGTCTGTGGTGGAGCTGCCTGCAAGTTGGGCAAGGTGCTTCTCCAGAGATGGAGCTTCTGAGAAGCATCATCCACGTTGGAGGAAGTTTGTCAAAAATATGCTTTGGCTTTCTGTGCTCTTCTGCATAACTCAATACACTCAGTGGTACATTAAGGAAACTTTGAGTGGAGTCAGTTTGGACTGCTTTTGGTACCCCATCCAGGATGGATAGATGTTCCTTTTGTTTTCCCGGAGAAAATCCAAGAACACATAGAGAGAAAAGATTATTTTATAATTAATCTTTCTTCACACAGTTTCCTTCTTCAAGAAACTGACTAAGAAGCACAATGTTGGTGGCTATGGAAGGAGTGGATTTTGGTTTGTTCTTACTCATTCTCCATTAAATGCATATGCACAGGGCCCAACACTGCTTCCATTTCTATGGGAAAGTATTTTACAATCACACTGATGTAGAATCTAGCAGAAATAGAAGAAAATAAAGAGGCAAATATGTTTCTACCTATAAGGTTTAGAGTGCTGTGAAGCTCTGAGTCAGATAGGTCGGTGGAAGCATATTCAGACCTCTTGCTATAGAAGAGAGACACTGGTGGTTTTCCAGGGGTATTGGTGTGTTTTGGTAGCATAGCATGAAGATGTGACAGTGGCAGTTGGGAGGACCACAATAGGCCTGGGATTGGTTCAGTGTTGCCTCTTTACCCTCTGTAACCTAATTTGAATAGTATCAGCAGCTGTACCTCCCTGGTCCCTTCCAGGGAAGTGTGGCTCATTGTGTAGGCACAATGAAAAAACCTTGAAAATGAGATGGATTTTGATAAAGCCTGTATAAGATCTGTGCTCACCTGCCTCTCTTGATGGCCATCATTTTCTTCCTTTGTTTTTCTTCTAAGGTGATGTTGTGTTTGGCAAGAGCCCAGAGAATCCACACAGTGAGCAAGAATGTGAACTGTCTGCTCCTGTGGGTAGCAGGGCAGCCTTACATAACTGGATACTTTCACTGACAATAGCTATATCTGCCCAGGCTCCAATAGATAGCTTTATTCAGGCTTAAGACTGCTTCTGAGACTCCCCTCAATTCTCTGGAAGAAGAAATATGGATGGAAGCACACAAGGAAGAAGTATGGGCATTTGCAAGTGGAGCCCAGCAGTGTAGATAATGCACTTTGTGTCATTGAGAAACCTGAATGCCTGTCTCAGTTCCATTGGAATCCATCCATTCAATGTTTAATATAAGAGTTTGAACAATGCGAGTTCATCTCAATTGTTTTATTGTTTCCCATGTTGCGAGGGAATTATTCCTTCATACAACCTGCATTTGAAGGCAGAGTAAAACAAACAACACACAAATAAAAATACCTACCAGAAAAGGAAAAAGCAAGGACACAAAGGAAAAGTAAGCTTGTCTTCTGAAATAGAAGGAGATCATTAGAGAGACACAACCAGAGGGGAGCCCACTCTGGCCTGTCCACTCAGAACTACAATTGCCTTAGAATCAGGTTCCCTGGAGCAGCTTCTTGACATGGACACAAGCCACTGGACTGTTAGTGCAATCACTTGAAGTCAATAGGTTGTTTGTTCTTGCATTATTGACATTGCCTTTATTTTTGGTGTATCACTTTAAAGATTAAAGGATGAAAGTCACACAGATATTTCAAAAATAAATAATTTGACAAAATTCAATTTACTTTCACAAGCATTTCTACAAATTAAAAAATGGAGAAAACATCTCATTCTTATAAATTGACCATTGTCACAAACTCTGTATTCTGTTTGAAAAACTAAGAGACATTCCTAAAGAAAGTCAGAGAGTATCAGGGATGTTTGACATTATGACCTGTAAATAATAGTAAGCTAAAAATCATATACAATGCAGTTAGACATGAAAAACAAAACAAACAATATAAAAAACAAAATGGATTATTGCTATCATTGAATACTATTGTGCTTTCCATAAAACACTCAAGATAATTTCAAACATACTAATATCAAGAGGCTCTAGTAAAATTATTATATCATTCTTAAGATCTGATAACACTTTTATACATTGAAATTTACCAATAAAATCTTAACAATCTTTAGAACAATTACTGTTTTTATTTAAATCAAAACTACAAGACATACAAGAAATTATCTAAAAAAGATTGTGAAAAATTTGTATTGGAAAAATTGTAAAATTTTATTGCACACAATAAAGTAATATACCTAAATAATTTATGCTATATTTATAAACAAAGACCAAAAGAATTAAACAAATGAGAAAAAATTTTCAACTATAATTCTGACATAATTGATTCTGAAATTCATATGAAAAAAATAAGAATCAGGAATAACTAAGAATTGTAGGTAAGAAAAAGAAATGAAATTCATTGCATCAATATTGAGATCAGGATTCATACATATTCATCTAGGTCAACAGGACAAAATAGAAATATGAGAATTGCCACTATATCTTAAATTTATGTAAAAACTGTTCCTATGCACAATGAACAGGAAACAATTTAAGTTTTTAGCTGAGTAAATTAGCTAAGTATATTAAAATAAATCTCTACTCACAACCAGCCTCAAAGTAATTCCATAGCTACTGTAGATCTAAATTCAATACACAAGTGCAGGAAAGGCATATGTAGAAACATGAGAATGTGTGTTTACAGCAGCAGAGGAAAAAAATATTTCTGGGAAAGACACAAAAGAATATACAATACATGGAAAATCACACTGAAATGAAAACTGAAACTCTGAAAACAGTATAAACAATTGTAAAACAAGCTGTCACCAACAAAAGACACTTTGTTTGCATAGAACTGGAAAAGGTACATAGTTTAAGCATCTAGAGTTTACTAAATACAATGACAAATATGTGCCACCAAATAGAAACAATGCTACTCCATGGGTACCAGACATTTTATACACACTTTCCTGAATGGACAATGTGTGTTAAGAGATGATGATGGAGGTGTGTGTTTGTGTGTGTGTGTGTGTGTTTTACTCAGTCCTTGTCTTATGCAGTTCTGATACATAAACATTTTAGACACTAAGTTAAACAACACAAGTGCCATCAACAACAAGTGTAACTTTCAAACACCCTGTTACATTAACTGTGACTTCATGAGCTACCTACTGCTATCTATTAAACTCACAAGTCACTATGTAAGTTAACAGACACTCATTCTGAGAAATGAACAACATGTCACTTGTCTTAATCTATAATTGTTCATTACGCAACAGTTCACACAGGTAACATTGACTGTGCTCTGAATCAGGGCAACATATATCAAACTACCCTGTGGTACATATCCAGATCTGTTACAAGGGAAATATTTAAATATCTTAAATGTACTTAGTGTAATCACTCTTGACTCATGGCTTTATATAATCTCTGTTTGGACAGAGCTTTTTTAGTCAAGGATAAAGAAAAGCACAGGGAATTAATCCAAAGAGTAGCCTATTGAGCCTGCCCTTGTATTATGTCAAAGTACTAATGAATAACTTAGAAATTTGCTCCCATCACATCAACTAGTTTAAGGGTCCCTCAGTGAAATGGTGAGTAGTACTGTGAATTAGGGCAAATTTGCAGAAATGTCAACACACAATTTTGCTATTATTTAACTATGCTGAACTAAATTCTCAGATAGAAAAGTAGAAAGTAATAGGACATTTACAAAGAACACTAAATTTTAATGACAATCATTGATTGCTTGGGTTTATATGAAAACATATGCAAATTGTTTTTTTTAAAGTATCAGGCTTAGTAATTTCTCATGAATGACCTTCAAGTTCTTTGACTGTCCTATCATGTCCATTTTGATAAGGGATACTGAAAATGAAGTTTTACTTTTTTTCGTTTATTGTATTTTCACTTTTATATTTTATTTTTATTCTTGTACACTGTTTTGGTAATCTATCTTAAATACTGTTTTGTATTTATGTGAAGAGTGTTCACATCATTGTTGCAATAAATGATTGTTAGTCTGATGATTCTAATATTTGAGTCATTTTAGGATGGTATCTATTGACACTATTTTCTGTTTAGAATTTATCATACTTCCAATTGTCAAATGTTTTAACAAATGTTAGATTGAAAAGTGTATCAAGAGAGTGTGAGTCTTACAATCCCTAGGGACTGTTGCTATTCCCTTTGTTTAGCATACAGCAAACCTCATTAGGTGACAAAAGACCAACTGCAGATCTGTTTGTGGGAGATATTTAAATATCTGAAAGGCGCTTAGTATGATCGCTTGTGATTCATGGTTTTACATTCTCTCAGCTTGGACTGAGCTTTCTCAGTCAAGGACAGAGAAAAGCACAGGGAATTAATCCAAAGACTAGCCTACTGAGACTGCCCTTGTATTAGATCAAGTCACTAATGAATATCTTGGGAATTTGCCTCCAGAATAGCTTCTCACAGCAAGTACTGTTTAACCTTCTACATGCAGTGGCTCAAAATGTCATTTTAGTGCTCAAAGGACTTACTATGTTGCTTTGGTTGTTTCTTATGCACATGTCACTTAGAGCCTCATCTATTACATCTAACACTTTACTTCTTACAGACTTCACTATGCTGCTTTGGGTCTTAGCCCATCAAAGCTTCTATAACTCAAATAACAAGAACAACTATAACAAATAGCGTTAGTAGCTGATAAGCAACAAACACTCATTTCTCATAGTTTTGTAGGCTGGGAGGTGCTATATCTTTGAAAGGCCCAGCAAAGTCAGCCTGATCTCTTTTTCATAGACAAGTTTCTTCCCATTTAGTCAGTCTTTTCTTAAAGTGAGAGAGCTTATGGAATCTCTCTGGCAAGAGTGGCCATTCATTTTACCCACCAATGTCATTGTGCATAATACTAATGTAGATATAGATGATTGGAATTACCCTGAAAAGTCAGAACTGAACAAGAAAAGTGAGATAAAAGTATGACGAGGTTCCTGTCAATTTTCATTGTTAATGTGATTTGATTTAGAAACATCTGGGAGACATACCTCTAGACATGTCTCAGGACACATTTCTAGGATGAAGGAAAAAGAAGCTGCTCTCTCTGGCAATGGATGACAATATGACCATCTGTCTCTCCCTCCTCCTGCCAGAGCTTGAGCCACTCAAAACAATGACTTCTCCATTGTGATTGCATCCTAATCTGTGGATCAATATACCTGCCTTCCTTAAGTTGCTTTTGTATTATTATATTTGGTCACATCAGTGAGAAAAGTAACTATTACTGAAAATTGGTAGCAAGGAATGAAGGATACATAGAGGACTGGTATTATGACCAATCTGACCATGTAGCTTGTAAGCCATTGGAACTGATTTTCAGGTAGAATATTGAAGAGTGAGTTTTCTGTGAGGGGAAACCTCAACTACTATAAGAACTTAATGCTCAGTTTGGTTGGATAGTAGATGAATAGAAAGCCAATGGGAAGGCAGAAAATCAAAACTGCATATCAGGTTTCAGAGGAAAATAAAAAGTATGTGGACAATTTGGCAAGAGGCCATTTCTGCTATATTCTGAAAATGCATAAGACTCCTTTCTGCTCTTGTCCTGATAGTTTGAGTGAAGGTGAACCCAAAAGTAATAAGTTAAGTTGTTTAGCAAAGGAAATTTCCTACCTACATGACATCTGCCTATAGCATGGCTATTTCTCATTGCTTTCAGTCATATCTACAGAGAAAGATCAGAAAACTGTGCAGATTAGTGAAGGAAGGAGCTTGGGTGATTTTAAAGTCATAGATAGGGCCAGTACAAAGAAAACAGATGGAATTACTAGCGGTAAGAAGCATTAAAGAGAGGTCCTGTGAATGCATGGTGATAAGAAGAGGGTCCCTGAGGGCAAGAACACTTCCCTACAACTTATAGTTTCAACTTATAAAACTACAAATAAATTTGAAAAAAGATAGTCTAATTAATAATGCAGGTTAAGAAGCTTCCTGCTCAAAACCAACCACTTTAGTAACTGTTTTCCCAGATTCAAACACCAAGATACATGGAGGTCTGTACAAACATGGTGGAAGAAGGTGTGACTACATCTCATGCTGGCAACATTGTCCATATGATGCTATTTTTCCAGCCATGCAAAATGCAGGGACCTGAGTCTATAGGGAGTTTGATCAAGGTTTCAGAAGACTACGGAGCCCAGGTAACACTTATCTGTGTTAGATTTCCAGTGAGGAGGCCAAGAGAGGCCACTGTATGTGTGCTGTAAAGATGAGGCTTAGCTTCCCCATTCATCTTTGCTGCTTCCTTATTGTGGATGAAATGCCATCAAATACTTCATGCTACTTTTGCCAAAACTCAAGCCATTTTCATACTCACACCATCTAGACTCTGATGCCCAAATAAGTTCTTCAATACTTAGATTGATTTGTTAGTATTTTGTCATAGCAACAAGAAAATAACCAGAAAACAAAAATGTTCTTTATACTATTTTTACTAGATATTTTTCTGTTGTCATGAGGGAGGAGAACAGTGAGAAGGAGAAAGAGAGAGAGAGAGAGAGGACAGAGAGAGAGTGTGTGTGTGAGAGAGACTTAGATATAAATTTAGAATTAAATTTTCCTTCTAAAGCTTTCTTAAAGTAATTTTAATTTATTGTTTTATGATTGAAATAAATTCTATAGTACTGGCTGTAAGCATAGGTATCAATGAGTGAGATAAACAATGGCACTGAATGACAGGCAAATTATGCCTCTGGCTTTTTATTTTTATTAACCTTTCCAAATTTAGGAAGAAAGGCCAATTATTCAGTTTATTCAATTGGGAATTTTAAGATACAGAAAATTCATAACTACAATAGTTTGACAATGAAAGTAGACAACATTTTCTTTATTTTTCCCTTATTTGAGAAAAATTATTTTATATTCCAATGATTTTTTTCTAGCAAAGGTCTGCTACCCTATTTAGCCATTGTTAGCAGAGCTAGATCATAACAACCTCCCATTACTATGAAGGTAGTAATCAAACTAAAAATCAAACCCTTTTGAAGCAAAGGGTGAGGAAACAATATACTTTTTGATCTTTCAAATAAGAACAAAACTTGAAGTCCAATAAAACTGGACTCAATTTCAGCATGTACAGAAGATGTTGAAACAGTCTTCCTTTCAAGGAAAATCTTCAGCCACTGAAAAACAATTACTTTTCTTGGATACCCACCAAACAACTGAAGGGATAAGGAAATCTACCATCTCAGCATCTTTAGATGCAGGGACATGGAAAAAGGGGCACAAAAGGATGTATTTCCCTGGAGAAGGTGCTGGGATGCTGAATCAGCAGGAAAATTTAAATACTAATTGTGGCAGATTGCTTTAGGCTGCCTCTGGTCTAGAGGGAGAATTTCCTCAAGACTATAGACTTTAGGGTACATGCCTTTGTGAACTCTAACTCTAGAAATCCTATTAGGTTCATATGATGAAGGTCTGAGCAAACTGCTCCAAGCTCTAGTCAAAAGATTGAAGATTAATTATTTTGAAACATGTTTGGAGCCTCCATTATAACAAAGATTTAATAATGGGGGGAACAAGCTGAGAGTATTATCCAAGCTGGGGCAAGCAGTTCTTTGGTCAACTCTTCCTTCTAGCCTTCCTGTAGTGTACAAATGTCAAGGGAGGTAAGAGCTTTATATGAATGTTTATATAAATAGGGTGGGAATATAGTGTCCCTGGAAGAGAGTAGTGGTCAGGGCATGAGGAGGCAGACAGCACATAGCCATAGTACTGGAAAAACATTTCTACTAGGCACATCTCACTGATAGAGTGATAATTAATCAGATGCACTAGGACATGTTCTTCCCTCCATCTTACCAGCCCATCAGCAAGGTTGCAGTGCAGTTCCTGTGGAAGACAGCCTACAGGGCAGCAGGGCACTCTCAGAGGGACCACCTAGTAGCATCAGAAATGGAAGTGAATGAATAAATAAGGACTTTGTGGCAACTGTTGTTCTCTAACACTTAGCTCCAGCAAATATTATATGCAGATCAACTTGTAACCTGAGAAACCAAAGCCCCTCATGCTGTAGGCCAATTTACCTCTGTCTAACCTTAAAACATTATTCATAAATCATGGGGAAAATCGCTCTAAAATGAAAGGACCATTAAAAAAATGTATCAGATTTAGAACTATCAGTGTTAGATCTCAAAGAAACCTGGGACAAGTGGCTAACTGAAGTATCCATTTAACAAATAAAAGCAGAAACTCTCCCAGTATCCCTCAGTACCTAGGGATCCTCTAGCCACTTCTCACCTCCATTTCCCTTTCCCCAGCCTGATCCCTTTGTCACTCAGCCATTTTGGCTACAGCACACTCTTGGACTCTTGGCAGAGGCTGCCTCTCTTGCTCTCTAGCTCTTCTCTTGTTCTTACTCCCCTCTTCCTCTAATGGTTGGGTGTAGTCTGCTGGCTATGTTCAGTCTTCACTCTTCCCTCTGCCTGCTTTCTCCCTTATATCTACAATAAAAAATTCCATACTTCAGGAATAGTCACGTCCTCTTTTTTTATTTCATTTTCCAATCAGTTGTAGTATTTGTTGACCCAATGGAGTTGTCACCTTATCAAAGGGAATAAGAGTTTATTCTGGAGAAATGTGGGAGACCATGGTCCAGAAACAGGTATTTTGGCTACCCCAGGAATGGTGCTTCAGTATAGTAACGGTTTCATGAGTATTTGCAGCCATATAACAAAACATGTCAGAAACCAAGGTACAAGAATCATAGATGCAATCCTTAATTCTTCTGTCAGGTTTTCTGTAAGGTTATCAAGAAAACATTGTTATTATTAACAGAATCAGGCAGAATCAGAGTACTGAACATTTTGACCTTAGGAATGTTTAATAATCTTTAATTGATGCCAACCAAGTTTTATCCATGCTTTCTTTGGCTTTTATCTTTTACAAATTTTTTTTCAATCCTTCCTATCTTCTTACCCAGTCAACTTCATGTTCCTTCTCATTATCTCTCTGCAAGATAAAATAATAAAAGCAACCAAACAAACAAAACAAAAATTAAAGATGAACATAACCTCTCTCTCTCTCTCTCTCTCTCTCTCTCTCTCTCTCTCTCACACACACACACACACACACACACACACAAATAAAACAAAATTAAAAAAAAAAAAAAACTAGCCCACATAAAACAAAGCTCATTTTGTATTGGTGAGCTAATCCTAGGCATTGGCTTGCCCTTAGCACATTTCACCTTCTGTTTTTGTTCTTACTTATCTACTTCTATTTTGGAACATTCCTTTATCTTACAAAGAAAAAGTCCTAATTTGCATGATAAAAGCATTTTTAATTCAGCTTCTAAAAAAATTGATGAAACTATAGTATTTCCTCCTTCTTATTGTTTTTTGTTTGGGAGTATTTGTTCATTAATTTTTCTTCACAAAATTTAGAAAAAAAAACATAATAAAACACAAGTTTCAATGAAATCTAAGAGTCTGAAAACAAGTATCCAGCAGTTACAAGTACAGGCAGAACAAATTTAAAACAACTACTAGCTAAAGATCTAAGTCCTATTATAATACACACTCGAAACTGCCTTTTCAGATTTTTTTTTTTTTTCATTTTGGCCCAGGAGGCCTTGTGATACCTTATTCTTCCAAATATACTGTATAGGGAGACGCTAAATCTAAATTATACTTTTGCTGTATTGAAGCACATTATCTGTATACATGGTATTTTAAGACCTAAGCAGAATAAACAGGTATTTACAGACTGGCTTTAAAATGGCTGTCTTGTTTTATATTTTATTTTTATTTTGTTTTCTTTATTCACATTTTTAAAGTGAGAATAGATTCTTCTCCTGTACATACATACCAACCATATTTTCTCCTCCCTCTTCTCATAGCTGCCTCCACCACCTTCACTCTTTTCCAGATCCCTCCCCCTGCAATCCTCTTCAGAAAAGAGTTGACCTCCAAGAGACAACAGTCAAACAGGACAAACAAGACACAATAAGACATGGCAAAAGCCCTTATACTGAGGCTGGACAAGGCAACCCAATAAGAGGAAAAGAGTCTTAAGAGCAGGCAAGAGAGTCAGAGATATACGGCTCCCATTGTTAAGAGTCCTACAAAAACACCAAACTAACAGTTATAATATGTACTCAGAGGTTTTTAGTTTAGTTTAGTTTTTAATAGTCATGCCTTTGGTGGGGGTGGTGGTGGTGGTGTTAACTAGGAAGAGGACACAGGGTTAAGGGAGTGGGAGAAAGCACACAAGCAGACAACTCTTCATGTGTATTAGTGATATTGTTACATTCAGAAATTACTGTAGAATGTGTATATTCACACACATAAATACACATTAAATCAGGCTAACCAAGAACAATAATTTTATGCAGTAAGTTAAATGTGTGAAAATAAAGTAGCCACAGGTGATTTTATGTAGCTATTTTTAGGAATTTCAGGGGTAAATTGAATTTTTTTTCTCAAAAATTACACAGAAAATACAATTACATGATACAATTGTAAATGCACATGAATGCAGATTCTACTTTTCAGTAAAACTTAAGTAGAAAATTTCTATATCTGTTTTTTGTTTTCAAATTTAGGAAAGGCAGAAATAGCAGATACATTGCCAGGCAAAATTCTGTAGACCTAGATTAATATGCCCCCACAAAGAGAAGTTAATCAGTAGAGAGAGAAACACTTTTACAAAGGTAAACACTTAATGTGTTAAGTAAGGAATCAACTTTCTCTCTAGGTTTTATCATGAAATATCCTGTAGCCATTTTTCTCTTGCAGATGGTTTTTTTTTCTCTCCTTAGGTGTAAAGAAGGAAGGCAAAGTCAGAGAATATTTTAGAGGGGAGTTGATTATATTAATATAGTAATAGTCCTTAAATTTACCTCTTGTTCTGACACAAGTTCTAAATATTTTTAATGTGGTACATATTCCTTTTTAACAGCACTTGTAATTTTGACACAGTCCCTAAGACTCTCACTATGTTTGTAAATTACAAATTTTATCATTTCTTTTCTTTAGATAGTTTAAAACATGCAGAAAAATATGTTGTCAATTCATGAATTTATCCTTTTGTGTAGGACTTCTTGTTTAACATGCAAAATGAACAAACAACAGTAAAAACAATTGAGGAAAGAGAAATGTTTTCTACTGAGAGAAACATACCTATGTTAGACATGTTTGTGTTTTCCAGGGCTTACATGTTGAATTATCATAAAGTCAAAGACAAAAATAGATGGAGTAACAAATGGCACATGCTTTCTTCCCCTTCAAACATTTCCTCTTTTCTTGAATCTCAGTTTCTATTTTCCCCTTAAAATTGCAGTCTTTTCCATGATAGTTAAGGGATATGTCTGTGAATCAGATCATATTCATGTTTCTTTTATACTTAGGTATATTTAAAGCTTCCCTCTAAAATGATTATATACTATAGTGTTTTCCTCCTGATACCTCTACCCCACCCCACTGAGTTCCAGGGAACAATTGTCTCTTATGTCTGGCATCTGTGTGCTTAGAACAATTATAGAATCAAACTAAAGTAAGAATATAGCAATGAACACGAAATGTTACAGAAGAACTCAGTATCAGATACTAGAAGAGTGGCAGGGTCAAAAAGACTAATAGTTGTAAATTAAGAAATGTTCTGAAAGGAATTTAAAAAACCTGATTCCATGAGATCAAATATAGTGTAATAAAACAAACAAAATAAGATATGTTTGATACCAAATTGTATGAAACAAAACAGAAAAACAAACTGAAAGATATCCAACCAAAAAAAAAAAAAATCTAAACAATCATCAAGGGGCCATTACCCAAATCAAGGTTCAGGTGAGAGTTTCAATGTAGCAAGAGTTTCATGAAATTCTTATAGAAACATCAAAAGAAAGTAATAATTAAGGCACTTTGTAAACACATTGTTGGCAGCGTCCGGTCAGTGAGTGATGACAGTACCAGTAAATTGCCATCTTAGATAGATGTTATCTGATGACAATCTTAGCATAGGATTGGGAGAAGCTAGTAGTTTGTTAGAATATTCCAAAAGAATTCACCTAAGCCATCACAAATATAGAGGTATAAGGTGAAGGGCCAGAAATGGAATTATAGATAACCTAAGACAACTGGAACAAGACTTGCCACTTTCAGCTCTCCAGAATGTTTTGAATTCTAACCAGTCAATCAGTCTTGTAGTATGCATAACTTGGGTGAGGCTTTTTAAATGATAACTTCAGTTTTTGCTATAATTATTGTGGTAAAGTTGTAAAGGAAAAATAGGCAACATACAGAAGCAATAGAAGCAGAAGATGGAAAAATCTAAAGAATAGGTATAAGAAAAATCAAAATATTATAATAAATATGAAGATTTTCTATATCCAGCCACCAATTTTTATATATTTGCAAAAATGACTTTAAATAAGAAATAGTAGAAAATAACAACTGAATTACAGAGGGAAAAGCAGGTAAACAAATCCTTCACAAACTTAAGGTGATACATTATCTAAGAGTTGTGGAACAATACTAAGTAATATAATGGACAAAGACTTTAAATTATATTTTCAAAAATAATATAGTAGCTGGGAAGTGATGGCACATGCCTTTAACCCCAGCACTTGGGAGGCAGAAGCAGGTTGAGCTCTGTGAATCTGAGGCCAACCTGATCTACAAAGTGAGGTTCCAGAACAGCAAATACTGTTACACATAAAAGAAAAACCCTGTCTTGTCAAAAAAAAACCCCAAATAATAATAATAATAATAATAATAATAATAATAATAATAATAATATAATACATCAGAATAATTTACACAAAACTGTCTCCTGAGCAAGTCACATTGAAAATATAGAGAGCCAAAACAGACAAATGCTAGGAGACAAAACACTATTTTTATGGGAACAAGGATAAAATTTACTATAGTTTTTTTTTGAAAAACTATTGAGTAAAGACGGAGTTCTATATATTTAAAACAGTGAAGAATAAACCAATGACTCAAATCTTTGTATTGAGTAAAAATTATTATTCAAAAGTAAAGGTGTAATATTTTCTCAAACAAATGGAAATGGAAATTCAGGGCAATTTATCATCAAAAAAAAAAAAAGCAACTTCCATCTGCTCTGTAAGAAATAATAAAAGTCTTTCAGGTAGAAAGAGGTTGATATATACCAGAAACTGGGATAGAGGGTGGTATAGAAACAGTAAATAATGGCCAAATAAAATACCTTTCTTCTTACTGGGTTTAAAACATAATTAAAAATAAGCTTAAAAGTCCTTAAAGAAACAACACTTTGTGTATTACCACACATGGACAAGGAAGATACATTTGTCAATACCAAAAACACTCTGGATGCATCGAATAGAAGCTTTTCCCCCACATGAGTTACAATTGCTATTTGAAAGTACAGCTAAAAACTAGCTAAAATATAAATTGTAAATTTTACCGTGACCTCTAGTTTTCTTTAAAAAGCATTTAACCATTATTATGAAGGCAGAGATAAGATAAAATGTAAAAATATTCAAAATAAAGCATGAAGTGAAGTAATTAACACACCAGGCAGGCAAAAAGCAGAAATTTCTACTAAATAAATTTTATTAACAGTCATTTTAGTGACTAAATTAAAATGGCTGATGACATTAATTAAAGATATATTGCTACCATGGAGCAAAATCATAAGGTGTAACTGTATGTTGCTAGTAAGAAACCTGATTTAGATATAAAAACTCAAGTTGGTTAAAAGTTAAAAGACAGAAATATAAACCATGTAACATTTAGCCAAAGAAAATTGGAGTATCTATAGTGATGTCAGATTTTAGAACAAAGGAAGTAATCAGAAATTAGCTTAGGTATCACATAATGATAAATCAGTTCTATAAGAAGAGAAATCCTAAATGTGTATGTGTATAACAACATATCAAAATATATACATCAAACATTTCAGAGATAGTAAAATAGACATATCTAATACTTAGTTAAAATCTTTAATATACTCTGTCAGTATCCAGTTGATTAAGAACAGATCAATAAATGTATGGGTGATTTAAATGATATAATCAATAATGTTGATCTAATAAACAGTTATTGGATCTTTACTAACAACAATCCAACACCTATACTTCTCAATCTCTCAAGCTCTTGTGGATCATTTACCAACTTAAAGCATACTCTTTGTGATAATCCATATAATAACAACTTTCAATGGGGGAAATCATGCAAAGTATATTCACAGAGCAAACTGATTTAAACTAGAAATCAACAAGAGTAGAGCAGCTGGAAAGTCTCCAAATATCTTGAAGTTACATAACATATTTCTAATTAATACACGCATCAAAGAAGTCTAGTGAGAAATTTAAAATCTTTTATTTAGTGGAAAATAAAATATAGCTTGCCAAGAGTTGTGCAATGTAGTGACTACAGTAATCACTGAAGTTAGCATGAATTTGCATATGTGTGTATGTGGGTGGGATGTATGTAAAGAAAGGATTTCTAAAGTCAACCATCTAAATTCCTACCTTAAGAAACCAAAAGAATTATTTAAACTAAATCAAGTAGGAAGAAATGTTTAAAATTTACTGAAGACAGTTTTTAAATCTAAAGAAGAAAACAACAGCAAAATCAACAAAGAATGGTCCCTTGGAGAAGAGCATAAGTTATAAAACTTTAACCAGACTGAGAAAAGAAAAAAGGGAAAGAAGAAACATTCTTTGAACCAGGAAAAGTATAAGGATGTTGATTATAGAATTTGTGCATATAAAATGATAAATACCATTAGAAACACCGGGCTGTGCTAAAGGAGTCCTTGGAAATGGACACTAGGAGAAATAGGAAGACTGGTAGATTCTGTACTTAAATTATCTAAGATTTAACAGTGTTTACAAAAGTTACTTACAAATGCATAACAAATTTAGACATAAGTACAGCAAATAAGTACAGGATATATATTTATAAATGAAAAAAATAATAAATTATTGATCAAAACAAATAAATATTCCTATTGAATTAGTTTGAATAAAATTTATTGTAGTACCTAGTTATTTAAATTTGTAGATTATCTCAAATCCCAATATATGTGCTTGAAGTTGATACTATAGACATAAGCAGATAGATTCTAAAATGTGTAGGGAAAGACAAAAGGCTAGAACAACTACAGAACTGCTCAACAAGAGTTGAAACATTAACTGCCAGAATTTGAAGGCTACAGAAAAAACTAGAGTGACAGGGTGTTCTTGATCATTCAATCAGATAGATATATTAATAAGACCAGAAACAAGCATGCCTAAATAAAATCCACTAACTTATACGAATGGTTTCATGAATGGAGGAGGCACAATGCATTGGTATAAAGAGAATAATGGCATAGGAAGGGTTAAATTGGGGGTGAGTTACAGGGAGGGAGGAAGGGGAGAGAGAGAAGGAGAGGCAACAATTGCTAATAACAAAAACAAAATCAACAACAGTGCCAGGAATGGGTTAATTCTTTTTGTGTTTTTGGCTTGCGACCCCCTTGAAACATTTTGGCTACTGCCAGTGCTCTTAGTTTTCATCTAGAACTTGACAGTAAGACCCTATTGCTGAAGATACCACCTACTTGAATCATATAACATTGAGAATCAAGCTGGAACTGACTAATATCCCTACCGATTAACTTTCATAGGGCTGGAAGGTGCTGAGCATCCTACTGAGGAGAAAGGTGATCGATCACCAGTCTTACCCATCTATAAACCCTGCAACATGAGAGTAAACAAGTACTTTATGGTGTAGTTAAAATCTATTTTAGAAAGTGAAACCCATACCTGGCACTGTCAAAAGGGCCAAGAATCTATGGCTAGACAAACCATAGGCCCTAGGAAAGAATCCTGTATAAAGGCATAATATTAAACTGAGTCCTAATGACTTATAATCATAGACTAATGTATATATCAGTCCTCATTAGAGAAGCTATTTTTTTGCAGCAGATAATCATTAACACAGGGGCTCACAACTGGCCAAGGTACAGAAAATAAGAAACTATCAAATACTCACCCCTAAGTGGAATATATATATATATATATATATATATATATATATGTGTGTGTGTGTGTGTGTGTGTGTGTGTGTGTGTGTGTGTGTGTGTGTGATATATATATATATATATATATATATATCCTCATCTCAAGGATCATTGTGAAAGAGGTGGAGCACATACTGTAAGAGCCAGCAGAGATGGATGATTACAAGAGACCCGTGCAAGCCAAAAGCAGGAAAAAGAAAAAAAGAAAAGAAAAAAAAAAAACTTAAATGAGAAGCGAGTTGGACATGAAATACCACCCTTAGCCATGGAGCTATTCACAATTGTTAGCAAGCTATTAGAGAGGAAGAGTCAGTTTTCTCTGAGTGTAGCCATGGATAAGTTGACCACATTCCAGTGGAAAGCTATTCATACAAGGCTATTTGAACAACAGATATTGATCTTGATGGGAAAAAAAAAAAGATAACACAAAACTGCTGAATGAAGTAGGGAGCATAAATCTGAAAAGAACTGAAGGAGTTGGCATGAATATGATCAAAGCACATTATTAAAATTCTCAAAAAACTAATAAAATTTTGAAGTACAAAACAATTCAATATATTAAAGACCATTTTTCAAGGTTTATCTACAATCCTTGAACAATCTTCAAATCATGATATTTCTCCCATGACAAAACTTCTTATACATTGTACAAAAATAATAATAGTCTTAAAATAGTAGATGATATTCTTAAATAGAAAATACAAAGTTATAATAGAATGAATAAAAATAGCCTGTCACTTTGAGATTTTTTAAATATTGTATTTTTAAATTGTGTGTGTATGTGTGTGTGTTTGCATGAAGGTATCCATTGTTATGGTCAGAGAACACTTCGGGTATCAGTTTTCTCCTTGTACCATACAGATCTGCAGTATTGAATTCAGCTCCTTAGGTTTGGTTGCAAAACCTTTACCCTCTAAGCTATTTAATTAGGCCCTCACTTTTGAAAACAGAGTTTTAGATGCAAAGCTATAAGCAGTATCTGTAAAAAGAAGAAATGGTTCTATTTACCTTTACTGAATTAAAAGTGTTAGGTCTGGCAAAGGCATAGGAGATTTCAAAGGTAAGTTGAAGATTTAGTGAAAATATGCAAGATGAAGATCTCCAAAGACTCAAAAATATGAAGCCTAACATCCCCATTAAAACATGGGCAAATGATCTGAATTGACACCTCATCAAAGAAAATATGCAGTTGCCAAATGAATAGATGAAAAGATACTTGATACTTGACCTCATTTGCCACTAGAGAAGTGCAAATTAAACTACTGTGAGAAGCAGCTACAGAAAGAAAAGATAGCACTAGTTGCTGACTCTGATGTGGACCTTCAGGAACTCTCATTCATCATTGATTCCAAACGCAAAATGGTATAGCCATTGGAAACACTAGAGGAGTTCTACAAATCCCAGTAGCACTTCCCATTCAGTCCAGCATCTCTCCTAAGTATCTGCAATTGGATATAAAAGTTTATGTATAATAGTTCATGACAACTCTGTCTATAAGTCCCCCAAATTAGAAACAATGTTTTAATAGATAAACAACAGAACTGATGTGTGTTTTTTAAGGACTACTATTCAGTGATGTTAAGTTATAAACAATTCTAGAGTAGGCTGAATAACTACATCCTAAATGATTTCATTATGATAATCAGAAATAGCCAAATTATTGAGATGGTTGACAGATTAATGGTAACCAACAGCTTGGTATAAGAGAGGGCTGTATAAATGAATAGAACAAGGTACTTTTTTGCAAGCTGAAAAACATCTGTTTCTTTAGTGGTGCATACATGGTGCTATGCATTTGTTACAACCTATTGGACCCATACTACACAATGACTCTTAAACACACAAATACAAAAATCACCTAGAGGCCTTGAGAAGTGAAGGCGGAATGTAATGGTATGGTAAGTGCAGCACAGATGTATGAAACAGGAATTCTGAATGGCTGTGAAGTGGCTGGCTAAAATAATTTAGAAAATGAGTAAAGACTGGAGCAGTGGTTTATAATAGCATCTTCTAGCAGTTAAGAACCATACCCTTAGTAAATTCCTGGTTACCAAATCTGCAAAAACTCCTGGAATGAAACAATGGCATAAATGGATGCAGAAAGTTGAATCTAGTTCTTTCATGTTAGCATTAGAAGTCATACATAGCAGATGTCGTTGGGAAGTCTAGGATAGTGTCATTATGACTTCATGTGGAGGGGTGTTATTTATCTATTCTTTCAATTAATAAACATAAGCAAATCATCTTAAAATTGTAAGCAGGGGGCAGCTCAAAATAGGTATCATTTTCTTGAATGAGCAAGATAGAAGTTTTTACAATCAAGAGGAGTGCAGAGACATGGTGATTTATGTAGTGTCTCAACTCAGGTAAAAGAAGACATTGGAGAAAGCTAAGGAAAATAGAAAAGTATGGGATTTCATAATGATCTATTAGCATTGGCTCATTATTCATGGAAATGCACCACAGTGGCACATGATACTGGTGTATTGGAAGCTGGTGATAGCTATATGAATCCTCTCATTACAAACAATATCTCATTTTTCCTCCACTGACTCGAGACACCAACATGATAAATTTTTAATTCTCTGGTAGTTGTATATTTTTAGATCTGCTCTGTTTCATTGGTTTAGTGTCTATTTATGTTTGTAGCACACCAATGTCATTTTATAAATTTCTTTATCTGATAAAGTACTGTTCTCTTAATTATTGTTATTGATAGGGAATTCTGGTATCCATTTTTATTTGCATGAGTCCACATGACTAGTTTCACAAATGTATACTTAATCACTATTTTAATGGATTTCCTTCTGTGTGTAAACTTACAAACAAATTAAAACCTTCTAAATGTTGATTATAGTTATGAAGAAAAAGGAAATGTATTCTTCTTTGTATGTTAAGTTTATACACTTTTTATGTTTTGACTGATATTGTCTACAGTAGTTTATCTTGTACTTATTATTAAGTGATTTTATTAAAGAAAATTGAAAGGTATTTATTTTGTATAATAAAATTATTACCAAATACCTCAGATTTTTTTTGATATTTCTAATGATTTCTCTGTTGACTGTTGAGATTTTTCAGGTTTCCTCTAATCATATACTGTTGTTAAATTTCTTTCCCAGAGGGCAAAACAGGCAACATCTGCTTCCTTCACCTCTATTCCCAGTGACTTATAGGGCATTACTTCCATAAAGGTTCACTCTAAAGAAGCAGTGATTTTATTAGGGCTAATTAAAGAGCACTCGATGAAGAGTTATATGCAAAATAGCTACACAGGAAGGTCTGTACCCAGCATGGATGATGAGTCTATCATGGCTGTGTAGATGAAATTCCCCTAGTCCATCCCTACCTATATACTGTAACCCAGTGGTTCTCAACCTGTGAGTCATAACCCTTCTGGGGATCAAATAAATGACTTTTGTATGGGGGTTGTCTATGATATTTATATTAGGATTCATGACAGTAACAAAATTATAGTTTTGAAGTAGCAACAAAAATAATTTTAGAAACTGTATTAAAGGGTCACAGCCTTAGGGAGGTTGAGAGCAGTGACTGGTCTTGAATGAAGGACCCATGACCATCCCTCCTGTTTCCTTCTATGAGGAAATGTCAATTCTAATCAATCCCAACTCCGATGATCTTTCAGTAGCAATTTCAGTCCGGCTACTGAAGATGGCCGCAGAGTGGTTCAGATCATGCTGGTGTATATCACTCACTTCTTCTCTGGTTCTAGCATTCTTCTTTCCTGCCTCTTTCACACGTGTCCTGGATCTTGGGAGGGTTGACATAGATGTCCAACTATTCTCCTTCAACTCCAGAGAGGTACCAAGCCCTTGTGCCCTCTCATTAATTGTCTCCACAGAATGACTACTGCCAGTCTCAGGAGTCTTCCTCCTACTACAAAACACAATTGAGAAAAAGGACAAAAAAAAAAAAAAAAAAAAAAACCAGAAAAAAAAAATACATCCAAATAAAAACTGACTGCCTTAATATACTATCATTGTAAACTCACATGTCAAGAAGCACCCAGTCAATACCTCATTTAACAAAACTACCTCAGTTACATTTTAGACTGGACCCCATAACTTTCTGGTCACAGGATTTTGTCTAAGTTCCCAGTGCCAGATAAGTCTTTTTCCCCTGGTGGAGGGGGCCTAAAGTCCACTTAAGGGTTTGTCTTATAAATAAACACTCCTTACCACTATTGGTCAAACTGTCATACCTTGTATGACACTTTCATTGTGAAGCATGCATGTTCTACAACAGAACAGAACTTTCGCCTTTATTATCCTCAGCAACCTTAGTAGTATCTTTTTAAGTCTACAAAATTAGCCACATGGGAAGGGGTACTTCTGGCTCAGTTATAGCTGTATTTCTATAAGTCCTGAAACAAAAGCATGCTATATCTTCAGCAAAATGTTTTTACTAGTTAGTTCTGTAATATTACCAACAGTTTTGGTAGATGCCTTTATCCTTTGGGGATCTCTATAACCTTCTTGGCCATGGAATAGTAGGGAGATAATGCACCCCTAGAGGTAAGTTTCACTATCAACTAAATCCCTGAAGATGATAGCACTATGGCCTATAGGATAGTACTTGTATAACATATTTTCTGAAGGTGACAGATAGCCCTCCATTTGATCTCATAATCTAGATATGCTGTTGCACAGTTCTTAATTAAAAATTGTCCTGGATCATCTCCCCTAGGGCATGACCCTGGTAAAACTTTCCCTGCCCGATTAATATTTTACTTCATTGTTTCCCCAATTTAAGAATCTGTGTATGATGCTAGAGAGATAGGTCAGAGGTTAGGAGCACTGGCTACTCTTCTAGAGGACCTGGGTTTGATTATTATCACATAGTATGGTAGTTCAAAATCATCTATAACTTCAGTTCTGGACAATTCAATGGCCTTGTCTGTCCTTTTCTGATACCAGGCATGCATGAAACAGAATACAGCCATGTACATCTATTTTTGTTTCCACAGAAAATGAAAAGATGTGGAATCCTTCCAGACTAATGTGGTTTGATCACGCCAGACCTCCTGAAACAGAGTACAAGGTGATCCTACATTCAAAACAGCTGGACAAAACAGCCCTACAGACTACAGCCAGGATATCTGAATCTTCTTCGAATCCCCCATGACAGCTCCCCTTACCAGCAGGAAGTAGTTTGGAAAGAACGATGCCCAAATTCCCAAATATTGTGTATAAATGTTTGTTTTCATTTAATTGGACTTTGTTATATAAAATAAAATAAAAATAATAATAAAAAAACTGTGTCTCATGCTGGTTTCAAACTCAGTATTTAGCTGATAATGACCTTCACTTTTAATTACCCTGCCTCTACCGCTCAAGTACAGGCACCACAGACATGTAACCCTAGACCCCCTCTACCAACTGAGATATACTCCAAGCACCCACTTCTAGTTTCCATTACATGTCCAATATTTAGAATTTTTCTGGTGATTAGAAGTTGTAATTTTCAAGATAAAAAGCTAAGCATCAAATGCCTGTTGTCCAAATACAAAACCCATAGTTTAGGGAATACAGAATTATGGCCCAACAGTTACTTGAACCCACAGACACCTCTAAGAGCTAGGTGAAAAGAAGAACAGGATTTTAATGAGGGCATAACTTCAATGGTTTTCCCATAGTGCTGTACAAACCCCAAGAATATCCTCTTGTTCTTGGTAATAGAGCCAAAGTCACATTTTGGGGTCTCTCCAGTCGCCAGGAAGCTTGTGGGGGTATATTCACCATGTAGGGATGAAAGAATGATGTCAAGGACAAACAGAAGACAGGGAGTAGAAGAACAGCCCTGCACAGTGAAAATAGCCATAACTGCTGGGCAGTGGTACATCCCTGTGCACACTGCTGACTCTGACAGAAGAGTCCAGGGAAACTGGGATGCGCTGAAGAGAAATACTTAGAAGAAACACTACCTAACAAAGCAGTATAGAGCCCTCCCTGCTACCAGACAAACCTGGGAAAGTGACCTGTGAACTACCAAAAAAAAAAAAAAAAAAAAAAAAAAGAATTACTTATGTACTCAGGTACTGAGACTTTTGCGTGTTGAGCTGCTTTGACAAAAACATTGATAGTTTATCCTCTGTGAGAATTGGCATTCCTGGGATACATAGTAAGTAGACACCTGCAACTTCAACCCCATTCTATATAGTACCCACCCCGTGGAGAGAATGTGGCGTCTGCACCTCCATGAGGCATCTTACACTGTTGTCATACTGCTTGGCATACAGAATAGCTTTCCTTATGTTTATTACTGTCATTCAGTTTTGTACCACCTAAGAGGGAAGGAGAGTTTCTTCCCATAACCAAATTGTAGGTAACAGACAAAGCCTCTGAGTTCCCAGCCTCAGCCTACAGCCATGCTGAGCAGACTGCCTTTGATTGACATGCCAATGTTGAAGGAAAATCCACTGTAGATGCTTGACCACTGCCCAGCCTCTTCCAATTGTAGGCCTCATATCTATCTTCTTCATGGCACCAAAGGCTATTGATCTGTCATCCTGAGACATACAGCAACCTGAGAGGCATCAGACCAGAGTGTGTAGTTAAATCTCATACCCTGGCAGATATAATGAGGTGTTTGAAAATAGGAGGGAAATAAAGATAGAAACACAGCAGTCTCTCACATAAAGTGGAAATTCACAGCAGTGTTGTGGGGAAGAGGAGGTTTTAAATTTGACATGTGAATGCAATACTATCTTTGCTGTTCAATTCAGAATACTGACAGTTACCTGCTGAAAGTTTGAAACATGAGCTATCTTGACTTCCACACCATGATAATGTATTTCCCCTTGCACATGGGTAATAACAGTGGCCACAATAAGAAAAAAAGTACTTGGGTTCCAGAGATGGTTCAGTAGGAAACACTCTTGTTGTGAAACTGTATGGGACTGAGTAGATGTAGGTATCTACTCCCAGCTCTGTTAGGGCAAGACAGGAGGGGGAAAGAGGGAAATGCCTTGAAGTTTATAGGTTGGCTATAAAAGACCTTGTCTCAAACAAAGTGAAAGGCAAGGACAAGCACCCAAGGGTTGTCTTTTGACCACCACACATGTACCTATATTCTCACACATGAATATGTATATGCACATACATAGAGAGATTTTAAAAGAGAAGCCATGTTTGTAGCAGTTCAGAATCTTACCAAGGAAATAAATGAAATCTATGGGTATATAGAAAGATTCTAGTCAGTCTTCCTTTTCACCCTGACTGGCAAAACTAATTGTATGAGACTTTTGTTAAAATGATGACATGGTAATGATATACAGTGGGTAAAGCCCATTACCAACTGCATGTTACTGCCGTACAAATATGAAGTGAGGCATAGAGGACAGTAGTAGTAGAATTTGTTTGGCATGGATACATAGGGCATCTGCTTCCTAAAATGATTCTCAATTGATTACGCACATTTAAACATCAGCATTATATTTATGGAGAGAAAGTGTAGAGAAGTCTCTAAAATAAGCAGGATGTCAGTTCACATTACACTCATGCTCAGACACACCAGTGATGCCCTGGAGGTGAACTGGATCTGGAAACTTCGTGAATCATATTCTGTAAGACTCACAGAAAATGGATAGTTTGAGATCTGGACACTTACTGGTGTTAAAACCTGCAATTACAAGGCTGTTTTTATGTTTTTGTTCTTGATTTTAAGGAAATTAAGAAATGTAGAGAAATGGTAGGAAGTATTTTTTTTATACTGAAATAGTCCCTTTTAGGTCACTCATATAACAGCTATAATATTAGAAAATGGGGTCTCAGTCTTCCATATAGTTTGGCTTTGCTGCCATTAAATCAGTGTGATGCTACACAATGAAATGTTATACTTTGTCTCTTAGACTCACTTGAAGTCATAAGTGCATGTGTTAATTAACTACTCTTTTTATCTTTTCCCCATTTTAATATTTCTTTGTTTTTGAACATCAAGAGTGGTTCACCCAAAGTACTTTCCCTTTTGTTTGTTTGTTTGCTTATTTTTTTTTCATTTGAGGATCAGCTCATGTTTTGGGGTCAAAACGTCACCGTTCCCACCGTTCCCCAGGAGATGCTGAAATTCTGTGACTGGAAGAACTTTGGTGAACCTGTTTAAAGTAACCACAGACAATTCTATTTCTCATTGAATGATACAGAGAGGTAGAGTCACTTCTTAAAAGGTTCACAGTTCTTTTGTTTAAAAACAAGACTAGAAGGCAGGTGTCTTCATTTCTTGACTTGTTTTCTTTATTCCACAATATTCTGAGTAATGATAAATGTTTTTTGTTTTTCCCTCAGAAATCAGAGAAGAGATAAGAATACATGGTGCTGTTTTGTCTTTTCAAGCCTTGCTTTGGAAGACCTTAACCTTGTCACCCTGCTTTCCTAAAATATAACCATTTGTTCTGATTTGGAATTCCTAATGTTATAGGTTTCCTTGCTGGCCCTCTTGTTTGACCATTCATCAGGCATTTTCTGCTGAGAGCCAGAAACTTGGCTCACTTCTCTACCCTGCACAGAGAGCTTCATTTGTGCTGATTACCCAGCATTTCACATAAAAGTCATTAAGAATTCTGTTTCAGTGAATAAAAGAATGTAAATGAGGTAATTATGAGCTCCGCTTACCTTCCTAACCCTGTGCATTGTGCAATCATTAATGCTTGCGCATGATCTACTCACTGGAGAAACCAGAAAGATAGAAAGTAAAATAGCTTTGAAAGAAAATTGTGTTGAAGTTTATTCTGTGGCAAACTTTTTTGTTGTTGTTTGTTTCAATTTGTGGGGTTAAGGAAAGAGTCTTTTAATGTAAACTGTGAAAAAGACAGCATGAGAAATGGCTTTGAATTGCTGCCTCTAACCCTTGCCTCCCCTTTGCATAAATTAACTTCAAGTTGCAGGGGTTTTCTCCTAACACATTTCACACTTGTAGAATGGCATTCATCTGAAGAACTCTTTAAGATATATCTGCATGATCCTTTCCACTTGCTGGACAAATGTATCTTACCACAGAGCATAAGTTGGCTGTTAAGCTTTAGTGAGCAGAATGAAGCTGGGCACTTACATTACCATGGGTCAGGGATAATGTGGTACCCAAAGCTGACCTTGATTGAGCCTCTCATCTTTCCTCCTGTGATGAGCACATTATCTTTGTCATCTTAGTGCCTCTAACTTGTACACTTACCTCCAACATTCATAAAATATCCCTGTGTCTGCTATTGTGTTCTGCTACTCTTGCTACAAGAATATGTACCATATGACCCCAAATTGTCTAATCATGCTCTGCCCTTGATCTAGGTGAGTTTTGCACATTGAAGGTTATGACTCCAGTAATGCCCTCAGTGTAAAGAAGAGGATAAACAGAATACATGAAGAGTATAAGACTAATGGCTTCTGCTTCTTTCTAGTTGCAGGTCATTAAAATGTAAAGTGGGGGTGGATGAACTCTGTTTTTACAGACTCTGGAAAGAACCCCAGGAAGAAAGTCCTCCCCACTTCAGAAGTGAAAAGCCAAAAGAGAAGAATCAGGTCTCTAGGAAATAAACTTCGCATCTTGCATCCAACTGTGTTCTCTGTGAGTAACCATAAAGCTCTTGTTGTTTCTTCTGCTTTTTGAGCATTTTGTACATGAGTTTATATCATTTCCACACCAACCTCTCCTCCCTCTGATTCCTTCTATGTCCCTGAACTACCTTTCAAAATGAATACTTTTACCTTATTATTCTTTTTTTTTTCAGTACATGCAAAATGATCTTTTTATTTATTTATTTATTTATTTTTATTTAATTTTATTTTTTATTTTTTTTATTTATTTTTATTTAATTTTATATAACAAAGTCCAATTAAATGAAAACAAATATTTATACACAGTATTTGGGAATTTGGGCGTCGTTCTTTCCAAACTACTTCCTGCTGGTAAGGGGCGCTGTCTTGGGGGATTCGAAGAAGATTCAGATATCCTAGCTGTAGTCTGTAGGGCTGTTTTGTCCAGCTGTTTGGAATGTAGGATCAGCTTGTACTCTGTTTCAGGCAGTCTGGCCTGATCAAACCACATTAGTCTGGAAGGAATCCACATCTTTTCATTTTCTGTGGAAACAAAAATAGAAATACTTTTCCCCAGTATCTTGTTCTTCAACTTAAATTTTGGAGTCAAAGCGGTTTTTTTTTTTTTTAATTTATTATTTTACATGTCGATCCCAGTTCCCTCTCCTTCACTCCCTCCCTCCCTCCCTCCTTCCCTCCCTTTTGCCCTCTCTGCCCTCTCCCATGCACTCTAAACACCCTCCCCTCCCAACCCCCCACCACAATACCATATGTAGGGGAATGCCATCCAGTTGGGGTCAAGTAGATCTGACAGGTCCTGTGAAGTAGGGACTAGGGCTTCTCTCCTATCTCTAGAATAAGGCAGTTATCCCTCCATGGGGGATATGTTTGCAAAGTCCTTTTGTGCACCAGGGATACATCCTGGCTCCACTGTCTGAGGTCTCTTAGACTGCTCAGACCTTCTGGCTGAGACCCATATTCAGGGGGGTCCGAGTCAGTCCCCTGTTGGCTTCCCAGCTATCAGTCTAGTGGCCCTTAGCTCCTCCTTGTTCAGGTAAGCTGTCTCTATGTACTTCTACCGCATGGTCTTGTCCTCTCCATCTGCATCTGGGTTCTAGTTCGACTCAGTGTTTATGTATGGGTGTTTGCTCCTGTTTTCAACAGGCATTAGTTGAGGACTCCATGGAGAAGTTAGTTGTTGATCTCACTCTCCGGGAAGGGCATTTATGATAGCCTTTCCACGGGAGCTGAGATTGTTAGTTGGGAGCAGTCTTGTAGTTCCCTCGACCTTTCTTTGTGTTCAACTTTATCTTCAAACCAATATTGGCTCCCTCTTTTATGTTCTCTCTCTCTGTCTCTGTCTCTCTCTCTCTTTCCTATTTTCCATTCCTAACCAGGCTCAATCCTCCTGGTCGCACATGCCTTCCTCTCCTCCCTCTCATTTTCTCCTACTTCTCTCTCCATTAGCTGTCCTCCCCCACTTTACCTGAGGTCGGGGGACTTGTCCCTTCCCAGTTCTGTGAGGGACTTTATATGAATCTCTTAGAATACAACTTGTATCCTAGTTCCTCTGGTGATGTGAATTATAGGCTGGTGATCATTTGATCTAGTTCTAAAATCCATATATGAGTGAGTACATACTGTGTTTCTCTTTTTGTGACTGGGTTACCTCATTCAGG
Source organism: Phodopus roborovskii (assembly GCF_943737965.1). Classification (NCBI taxonomy): domain Eukaryota; kingdom Metazoa; phylum Chordata; class Mammalia; order Rodentia; family Cricetidae; genus Phodopus; species Phodopus roborovskii. Next base: position 12,785,194 of record NW_026126517.1, on the reverse strand, counting down.
ATGGTTTCTTCAAGTGCCATCCACTTGCCTGCGAATTTCAAGATACCATTATTTTTTTCTGCAGAGTAGTATTCCATTGTGTAAATGTGCCACATCTTCATTAACCATTCTTCAATTGAGGGGCATCTAGGTTGCTTCCAGGTTCTTGCTATTACAAATAGTGCTGCTATGAACATAGTTGAACAGATGGCTTTGTTGCATTGATGTTAATCCTTTGGGTATATGCCTAAGAGGGGGATTGCCGGGTCCTGTGGTAAACTAATTCCCATTTTTCTGAGGAACCGCCATACTGATCTCCAAAATGGCTGTATGAGTTTGCACTCCCACCAGCAGTGGAGGATTGTTCCACTTTCTCCACATCCTCTCCAACATAAGTCATCACTGGTGTTTCTAATTTTAGCCATTCTGGCAGGGGTAAGATGGTATCTCAAAGTTGTTTTGATTTGCATTTCCCTGATAGCTAAGGATGTGGAGCATTTTCTTAAGTGTCTTTCAGCCTTTTTGATTTCCTCCATTGAGAATTCTTTCTTCAGTTCTGTACCCCATTTTTTAATAGGGTTATTTGGTGTTTTGTTGACTAGTTTCTTGAGTTCTTTGTATATTTTGGAGATCAGCCCTTTGTCGGATATAGGATTAGTGAAAATCTTTTCCCAGTCAGTGGGCTGCCGTTTGGTCTTGTCAACTGTGTCCTTTGCCTTACAGAAGCTTCTAAGTTTGAAGAGGTCCCATTTATTAATTGTTTCTTTCAGTGTCTGTACCCCTGGAGTTATGTTCAAGAAGCGGTCTCCTATACCAATTTGTTCAAGGGTACCTCCTACTTTCTCTTCTAAGAGGTTCAATGTGGCTGGATTAATGTTGAGGTCTTTGATCCATTTGGACTTGAGTTTTGTGCATGGCGACAGACATGGGTCTATCTGCAGTCTTCTACACACCCTCATCCAATTGTGCCAGCACCATTTGTTGAAGATGCTGTCTTTGCCCCATTGTATAATTTTAGCTGTTTTGTCGAAAATCAGGTGTTCATAGGTGCGTGGATTAATATCAGGATTTTCAATTCGATTCCATTGGTCTACCTGTCTATTTTTATGCCAATACCAGGCTGTTTTCAGAGCTATAGCTCTGTAGTAGAGCTTAAAGTCAGAAATGGTGATGCCTCCTGAAGTTCTTTTATTGTATAGTGTTGTTTTGGCTAACCTGGGTCTTTTGTTTTTCCATATAAGGTTGATTATTATCCTTTCAAGGTCGGTGAAGAATTGTGGTGGGATTTTAATGGGGCTTGCATTGAATCTGTAGATTGCTTTTGGTAAGATTGCCATTTTTACTATGTTTATCCTACCTAACCAAGAGCATGGGAGGTCTTTCCATTTTCTTTACCTTATTATTCTTAAACACACATGGACATGTATATTTAAATACAATCTTCTGAATCTGCTTAATCTTTGGTGTTTCTCATATTCAAATGTGTTTAGAGCTGGCCACTTGGGAGTGAGTGACTTATCAAAAAGCTCTTCATGGTAGGAAACTGAATGTACTCTTTTAGTAGATTTTAATTGCCTATAGTTCTTCTTTTTGGGTGAGGCTTTGTGATATTTCTGCCTCACACATTGCAGGTCCTGTTAGGCCACCATGTGACTAAAGTTTCATGGGTGAAGCTCTCTGCCTTATCTAGAAGACTCAATCTTGCAGCAGACTTCCTGGTTCTCTGGCTGCTGAATTTATTCTTCCCTCTTCTAAATGTCTCCAGAGTGTTAGTTGTAGGGTATTGTAGATAGACAAGTGATCACGTGAGGCTGGACACCCCAAAGTCAGTTGTTTTCTGCATCTTGACCAGTTGTAAATTTCTCCAATGGTCCCTTTCTGTTGTACAAAGAAGCTTCTTGGATGAAGTGTAAGAGCTATACTTGCCTGTGGCTATAATGATGAATATTTAGATGTAGCTGGGAAATATGCTACTATAGGAAAGTGACAGCATTAAGTTTCCTGCTAAGGTCTATGACCACTCCAGCCATTATAGTTGGCCAAGTTTATAGTACCAGGCATGAGGTCCCTCCTATTGAATGAATCTGAAAGTCAATTAGGAAGCTTTTGGTTACCCTTGAGAAATAAGTTCTACTATTGCATCCTTGAGGATCTCTTGTTTTTCTGGTCATTATTGTGGTTCACAGGCTTTAAGGCTGGGTAGCACTATGGGTATTTTTTTCTCCCTTGACAGATTTCAGATGCTGTGAGAACTAGTCCTCAGAGGAAAAGCTCCCAAGGTTAGTTCCACCTTGATTTCTCAAAATCCTACACCCAAAGTATGTGGTGACATTAGCAATAGGTGTCCTTACTTTCAACTGCTGGGGGCAAACAAGGGCAACAGCAGTAGACTATATTGTTTAGGAATTATGTTGAATTTCCCTGGCAAATATTTCTCCAGATAGTCTATGCCTCTTTTGGAGCATTGTTACACCAAGTGGTGCAATTTCACTTAAGCTATGTATACAGTTATACATATAGATATATATGTATACTATATATGTAAACCTTCTGATCATATGGTATTATAAATTTTGTTATTTTTTAAAAGAAAATGTGAAAAACCTTTTTAAAAGTAAAATCAAGAGTAGCTCTCCTGATACAGAAATTGGTGCTTTCAAGCAAGATACTATAAGAAGAAAAGATATTAAGTAGACTTGAAAAAGATCTATAGGGGTAGAAATCCTTTCACATTCTAAGCTTTTCCTTAATTTTTCCTGTGTGTGTGTGTGTGTGTGTGTGTGTGTGTGTGTGTGTGTACGTGATTGAAGAATGAAAACAACGTAAGCCTTTCTCTATTTTATCTAACTTTTAGTAAATTTTACTCAGGTCATTTGGATAATTGGTAAAACAAACATGAAATAAAATGAGATCCTAAAGTCTGTTGTGATCTTTGGCAAGGCATGAACAATAAAGATAAGCATTGGTCTCTTGTGTTTTTGAAAGAGAAGACTATGTAGTAAACTGGGCCTTTCTTTTCATGAGTGTTATAGTGACTACTGTATGTCAGATGAGTGTTTACAATGAAAGTGAAATGAGGAAAAGTGAGAAGATAGAATACCATAAATACATATGATGTGGAGCCAAAGGATATAGAAGTGTAGAGGCCCAATACATTAGATACATCCCCAAACTCTCTGTTTGTGGACTGAGAGTTTGATGCATCACATTCCTATGCAGAGCACTTGCCACTGCAATGCAGGCTAGCGGCAGGGGAAATGATGTCTGCCTTCAACACCCAGCTGAATCCAAGATGGAATCATTAATGGAAGTTTTGGGGATTGGCCAAAGCCCTAAAGTCTGTTGCTGAAAGACAAAATTATGAGAGAAAATGCTTAGCTAGATTGATGGTGTTGGCTGTTGACACAATGAAGCACAGGGGGAAAAATAATAAAACAAAACAAGGACAAATAAGAAACATCAGTATCTTACTAGAATATTCTAACGGGCTTATTGCAACATTTCTTCATACATCCTGTAGACAAGGATGTGAGACTGACCTTAACCTCCAAACTCTTCAATTACCTGCAAGTACTGCTGTGAAGGACAATTGACTCTGAAGAGCCTTTTAAAGGGCATAGCCAGAGGCACAAGACTGACAAATCATGTGTGCTTAAACTGTATATACACTAAACATTACTCTCTTCCTTTGCTCAATCTTTTTCTTTTTCATGCTTTCTGACATTTTCCAGACAGTGTCTAATCCAGAGGATGCTGAATACCCTACCACCTCTAACAATCTGTGTCAACCATAGTAACTCATGTCACTAAGTATGATCGGTTTTGGGAAACAGACTTTTTCAGGAGGTAGGTGAGGTAAATTATATCAAATATATAATTCTTTTTTTTAAAAAAAGACAATCTAGCAAACAGTGTATATGAATTGTGAATTTCTGAACATGTAACATCTCTGTACTTCCCTGGTTGTGATGTCTATAATTGGAACAATCTTGTTGTAGACTGAGGATGAATCAGTCATTAAGCTAAGGTGGAAAGACAGCAGCATCTGATCCCCCTAAGATTTTGTGGATACTTTGCTAAATGTTTGAATTTCATGTTTTTACAAGACACTCCCAAGCAATAAAAGCTCTTACTGTTGTCCACAGTTGTCTCCAAGAAGTTGACACAGAATTCTGAAGAACCAAGATGCATCTGACCCAAAAGCCTTCTCCCTAAAGATAGCTTCCATTACATAAGGAAGTGCTACCTGAGCTGCCAAAGAAGATTATTCAGTTGTCCAACTCAGCTGGGATACCTATGAACACATAAAATATCAGTATGACAAGAAATCTCTACAGGGACACTAGTGGTACTCAAAGTTGGGTGACAACCAACAACTATATAATTGAACTTAAGGCATGTTGAACAAGGGGAAAATTATGCCTGGTACTGTAAACCTGGTCAAATACCCATGGCTGTTGAGGTCTTGAATCTCACAGGAAAACCTGTAACTGCCACTTTCCTAAACTAGTGTAATTCCAAGCTGAATTCTAAATATTTGTCTTTATATTTGCAGGTAAGTGTATCTCTCACCACTAATCAATGATGAAGCTTCTTCTTCCTCCTCCTCCTTCTTTTTGTAGGTGGAAAGCCAGAACTAGTCAAAGTGATTAGAACAACTGACTTGTGCTACCAGATACAATTTATACATCTATAACACAACCCTTACACATGTGGCTTGGGGAACATCATAGAAGAAGGGACAAAAAGATGGTAAAAATCATAGGACCAAAAGAAGAACTACAAGATTGAGTCTTACATGCATGACAGAGAAGTTATACCCAAGAAATCTTAATTGTTGAGCTGCTAAGGCAAGACCTGAACTATAACTTCAGTTGACATGACAATGTAGATAAAAAATATGTCATGGAGCCTGATCCTTCCATGAAGAGCCATAGGCAATTAAAAACTGCTGAGAGAAGAAGACTTGGTCTTCCCCAGAGATAAGCATCCTATATGGTTATCCAATCATAAGAAGTTAGCCCTAAATTAAAAATATACAAGCAATGTTAAATGGATTCAGTTAGTTTAATCTGTATATTTATTTGCATATATATGCAACAATAATAATTAAAGGATAAAAAGCCATAAGTTTTAAAGGTGGGGACATGGAAGGGGTTGAGAGGAAAAGAGAGGACAGAAATCATATACATATGTATAAGAAATAAATCGTGTGTGTGTGTGTGTGTGTGTGTGTGTGTGTGTGTGTGCAAGAAATATGGTTCTTATGGTTTCAAAACCCAAATATGGACCAAATATAAGGACCTATATTTCCACATAATACTCAGAAAATATCACTATGAAATACTATGTCAAATATTTCCTTGTTTCTATTATATATGTGTGCATATCTATCTCTCTCTATATATGTATATATATATATATATGCATATATATATGAATTTTGACTCATCAGTGATGAACTTTCCCAACTCTTATTGTCTTAGCTAAGTTATGTTTAAAATTTTTTTACAATGGTCTATTTAAATTTGTCATGTGATGAACTTTCCCAACTCTTATTGTCTTAGCTAAGTTATGTTTAAAAATTTTTTACAATGGTCTATTTAAATTTGTCATATTATTCTTTTGAAATCACATGTGACCTATGACAAGCAATTTGGTTAGAAAGCATGGAATTTTCCGCAAGTGTTTTGCCCAGGATGAGTCCATGCTTTCCAGCTGGGTTTGGATATTCCAGCAGTCTCAGAATTGTTGCCAGGGCATTTGGTGCTGAGGATCCTCCACTTAGATTTTATAGCTGCAGCTCATTTGCATAAGTAAGGACATTACCATTTACATAGTCTTCCAGAGTAGAAAATTCTGGTGCCCTTTTCAGCAGCACTTCTCTGTTTAACCACCGTGGTCAGCTTCCCACTTCTGACTACATTCTATTTGTCTTATGAAGTTTGGTAAGTGAGCCCCAAACTGCAATTTCAGTCTCTCCTACAGCCATCCGGAAATATTGTGTCACTGTCAAATCATGTTCTTGCCATATCAGTCTCAGTCTTATTCCATCCTCACTACCTAAACTCTTGGTCATTTTTTCTCCATGGTGACAATTTTTATTTGTCACTCAGAACACTGCTGGAATGTTAGCTGTGTTGAGTGCAACTCCCCCTCTCTTTGTAGTTGTATTAGAGCCTGTCTTTAATCTTTACACATATCTTCTGCAGTCCATATTCTTTACTACAATTTATCTCCCACTAACATGTGTTTGCTTTAGTATCTGTAGAGTTTTTAATATTCATTTTCTTGCATTCTGTGACAGCTGTCTTTTAAGAGAGACTTTTTACGGACTTGATGATTGAATGACTTGGTGAGTGAGGAATGAATGAATGAATTAATTAATTATTAGGAATTATTAAGAATTCATGTAGTACACAGTTGGAGAGAGTAACCAAGATGGATCACTAACCACAAAGAACCTAAAATCAAAATAATACAGATTGATGATCCAGCAGAAAAAAGAAGAAGGCTACATATTTAAAAATCTTTTACTATCAATGTTTCTGAACTAGTGTTTATTGAAGCCTGTTGAGTGCAGGACGTTTGTGTTTTCCCTGAAGCATTGTCTAACAACTTTTAAATTTTATTATGATGAACGATTAATGACAACCTAATGGAAAACAAATGACAGTGGCTCAAGAAAACTGTAAGATTGAACTCAGCTGTAAACGTTCTTCAGAAAGGATCTAGGACCTAAATTGTCCCTGGAAAGGGCCGGTGGGATTTACAAGCAATCATTAACTAAATATTTAAAATGGGAAGATTTATAGTATCTCTGTGCAATGCAGTTTCCATGATTACAGAAACCCTGTCTTTCTCTCATGACCACAAGTACTGGTTGACTGAGAGAATGAGTATAATCATCACCGTAATTACCTTGCTTCTCCCATGAGTATAACATTGCTGGCACCATTTTGTTGCTGGTAATTTTTTGCCACACCAGGTCTGGCTGCTTCAGCCCCAAATAAGCACTTGGACAGTATATTAATTATAAAATTATTGGCTAATGGCTAGGGTTTCTTCTTGGCTTACAATAGAATGCCTGGTACATCCTACTTCCCAATCTCTACATGATGTACCTTTGAGGTCTTGCTCTGCCTACCTTTCCCAGAATTCTCCTTGTCTCCTTGCCTCACCTATCTTTCTGCTTCTACTGGCTGTTAGCCAAACAAGGGTTTTTTTGTTTGTTTGTTTTTGTTTTTTGTTTGTTTTTTTTTGTTTTTCAAGACAGAGCTTCTCTGTGTGTTTGGAGGCTGGAGGCTGTCCTGGAATTGGCTCTTGTAGACTAGGCTGGTCTCGAACTCACAGAGATCTGTCTGTTTCTGCCTCTCGAGTGCTGGGTTTAAAGACATGCACCACCACTGCCTGGCTCCAAACAGTGTTTTATTCATCAACCAATGAAAGAAATATATATAGAAGGACATCCCCCATCACAGAAGCAAGCAAAGTTTAACTTTCATCTATAGTTTCAGTTTATAGGACCAGCACAAGTTAGCTCCATGGTTCTGGGGTTCAGTCCATCATTAAGTGTACTCTTCACCTCAATCAGGCAGAGAGCAGAAAGAATGGGAAGGAGGAAATGGTAGAAGGAAGAAAAGTAGAAAAATGAAATGAGGTGGCTGGGGACAAAATAGGCTCTTCAAACTCATATGCCCAGTAACCTGTTTCTGCCAGGACCTATTCCTGTATTGTGAAACATTTTCTTGGCAGTTGTGGACAAATGTTTAGTCAACAAGGTATGATGACATACAAAAGCAATGATTCCTTCCAGTCTAAATTGGTAAATCAGTGTGCTTATTGGGGATACTTACAAGAACATGGGTGATGCAGAGTCAGTGGCATCACTGTAAATCCTACCCCAGCAAGGGTAAGCCTTAGAGCATCCTGAATAACTTGAAGGCAACTCTGCCAAAGAGAGTTGTGCTTCCTCCTCCCCCTTCCTCCTTTTCCATCCTCCAGCAAGCATTTACTGCTCATAACAATATACCCTTGTACATTTTGTAATCTTCCTGATCCTCTCAATTTCATTTGCTTCCCAAGTCCTATGAGTCACATTCATCCCTCAGGGAAGGAATGTCTCAATCTCTAGAAAATGGTTGCACAATACCCCTGATATTTTTTGTCAACTCCCCTTACTGCCATCAAATAATTGATGCATCAATCCATTAAAGAGGAAAAGAAACCAAATAAAACAAAACCTCATCTTCTAGACATTCTAGACACTTTCTAGAAGTTTCCCCTCTAAGAGTGATGACATTGGAGAAAAGGACATCAATATTTGAGGCTTTTTGGGGACAAGTTGCAAATTTAAGCCTATCTTCTCTGATCCTCAGTTTTGTTTCTGTATAATGGAGATAGTGAAAGGACTAATCTGACAAAAATTCATGAGTGTCTGGAAAGTACCTAGAATAGAGTTAACATTCACTAATTATTATTTGTCAATATATAGCTAAAATGGTAAGCCCTGACAAGATTCAAACTACAATCCAGATCCTGTGAGTAACATGAATAGAAAAATTGTTTTCTTATCCCAAAAATAAATGTTTAAATGGATCGATATGAATAGAAATAAAACAATACTAACCTTTTGCTTTGATAGCCATGGTGGATGGGGCTGGAAAAGTTTGTTGAGTAGAAACTGCACATGACTGTAGAAACATTTGTCATTCCGTTCATAATACATACTATCCTGGTTTCATCAACTCTTACCAGTATAATCAAAGACATAGTGACACCTGGCCTTGAACCAAAAATGGATCCTTGGTTTGAGTGGAAAGTGAAAAAAGATGAGTTAAGTGAAGCTAGCAAGAGTCTTACAAAGCTTAGAGATACTAGGAACCTTATTCAAAGTGCAAAGGAGTCTGGTATTATGTAACGGGCATTGCAACTACTGAGTATTTGACGTGAACCACAAGGTTGAATTTAGTTTTTGTCAGAAATGTAGAAAGTGAATACAGATGAAAGATAAGGGTAAAAATTTAGCAATAAATTTTAATTGACATTGAATATAATGTAAAACTTTTACTGTTCATTTGAAGGACACTTGCTTTGCATAAAAACAAGATGGTGAACGCTCTGTGCTCTCTTGGATTTTAAGAAAGATGTATTTTAAGGAATAATTAAAAGCTAGCCTAGGCGAGCTGGTCATCATAAAGCTCACAAAAGCCAAAATGTTGATGATTTGAGCATAAATGAATCAGAAAACTGTGGTTGCAATTTCTTATCAAATGAATCAGAAAAAAAAATGCTCCTGGCAAAATCCATTTTTCAATTCTACTGCACCATAACCTCTAAAATGTACTCTGAGGCACAAATAACATGGAACAATGTTAGAGGAGACAGCAAGGAAGACAGGGGAGGTTGTGCAAGTTCTTTTGGCTGCATGCCTTTGGTTAATTTTCTTGTCTCAAATCCCCTACTCTAATTCTAGCCATTCCTTTCCACCTGGTGGGAGGGAGTGTGGCAATGTAGGATTGTTGGGTATTTTTCAGTTCTATAACAAATGGGTTTTAAGCAGTGGTCTGGAAATGGTCAACTCTCATAACATTATTGTAATAAAATGTGAAGGGGTCCAGCCTTCAATTCAGGCTTTAGATTAATAAAATTTAGTATCAGTTCAGTTCATTTTAAATTTATGTCTAAGAAATTCTAGAAGTTATTTGTGTGATCAGTCCAAGAGACTTTCTTAGAGGCATTATTCATAATTTCTTGACTTGGAAATGGAGTTTACAAAAGAGTTCTTCCCACGCAAGTTTAACTTGAGTTTTTCTTTAAGAGTGGAAGGTCACAACCTCATGAAGCTTTGAGACTTCATCTAATTGGATTCAAACTTGACTCAGATCAAGAAACACATATTTCCCATTTAGAAGTCTGAAGTACAGGAAATTACAGGAGACTGAGAGTACACACTAGTGGTTTTTAACAGACACAGACAGATTAGCATTGTGTTTAGACCTATTCTCCATACAGTATTTAAATGACTTATGTGTAGAAATCATGTCCCAAAAGACATCTTAATTTGCTAATAATGGTAAACCACATGGAGAATCAACCCTTTCCAAAGACATTGAAAGGATTTTGCAGGATTTGTGCAGATTTAGAAATAGTAAGTACCAACAAACAGATGTCATTCCTGCCCAGTTTTATTAAATGGCAAGATTAATTTCTGAAAAAGGGAGGCATGAGAATGTTATTCCAATACAGTGGTAGGTGGTGGGAGGAGTAGAGCTGACATGAAGATTGCAATCAAGCAAGAGGAAAATCTGATAGTCTAAGATTATATATATATGTGGTGTGTGTGTGTGTGTATAATATGTAAGATTATATATGTTATATATATATAAGATTATATATATATATATGTTTGTATGTGCAATTACAATTTTAAATCGGTTATTTTGAAATTTATTTTCCTAAAGAAAAACTGATACATTAATCTGCTCTCACATTAACCACCTTGCAAATATCTGATAATTGAAGTTTATAGCACATTTGTAGAGATTGACATAGACAATATAAAAGAGAATATTCAGAATGGCTGTTGTAAATTCAGTAGTATTAATTACAGTAATATTTGATGCCAAAAGCAACAAGCTCAAGAAGTGTAAGGTGTCTAACACCTATAGAAATGTGTTTGACAAGAAAGCATATATTTTATAATGGATGAGCAGTTTTCCCCTGGTTGTTATTCATGGCCTTGGGCTTCTCTGAGTTTTAGGTTATATTGAATTTTGGATTCAATATCTCTTAAGACCTCAGGTCCTCTGTTGAATCTTCTTTTTCCAGCACCTAATAGGAGCCAAAGATAAAAGGAGTGAAAATGTTGTACCTGCTTGGTCATCTCAATCTGTAATGTTTTAGTTCATTTCTACTCATAGTCCATCATCCTAATATATTCCAACCAGTCTTATGTCCATACTCTATGCAAAATAGTCTGAAAATATAACTTTCAAATGTGTAGTTATTCAACAATAACTGGAAAGCATGATATTGCTTTCTCCCACAGTTTACCCCTTCAGATACCAGAGATGATGTTCTCCTACTTTTGTTCCCACAGCAAAATATATAATAATGAAAAGGGAGAGGACAACTCAATATCACACTTCATGCATACTTCCTGATGGATGTCCAGCACCTCAATACCAAGACCATGTAAGTACAAGGACTCTGAAGCCAGGGACTTTTCAATCAAAATGTAATCTGTCCCTTAAATGGTCTCTAATACAAAGAGTAGTAGGAAATACAGCATGATGAGAAAAAAAATTGCTTTCATAAAAAGAATGATTGTGAGGCAAAAAAGTTACTAATGCAGAGGAATGAAGAGTTATTGTAGAAAGGGTAGGTTAAATAAACACAATCTAAGGAAATGGCTCAGCTTTTAAGAGTGTTTATTACTCTTCCAGAGGACTCAAGTTTAGCTCTCAGCATCTGTAACTCCAGTTCTAGCGAATCTGATATGTCTGGTCTCCTTAGACGCCTACACTACCATGCTCGAATCTGTCATAATTAAACATTAAACAAATACTTTAAAAATTAGTATCTGTTTAATTTTTTAATTGTATTTGTAATTTTTTGTGTGTGATTCTATCTCTTATATTTTTGGTTGTGAGTGTAGCCTTTAATGACTGAGCCTTCTCTTCAGCCTGTGTGATTGTAACTCAATTGTTCTAATTTGATGCCAGAGATAAGAGTTATTCTTAGAAGTCACTGAAAAAGAAACACCAATAGCATTCTGGACCACAATACAGAATACTCCACTAAGAAAAAAAAATCATTGTTCAATTCTAAATTAAAATACTACACATATGTAAATACTACTACTACTACTACTACTACTACTACTCTCTCATACATCCACACACACATACTCTTAAACACATAGCGTGAGAGAGACAGAAAGATACAGAGACTTTGAACTTATTGGAAATAAATTATATTGTGTGTATTAATGCATCATGGTTATTATTTCTATTTTTAACCAGTCATTTTAGTATGGTAACATAGGATCTCACCAAAAGGAATGTGCAGACTTTCCAATGCAATTTTCTATCCTAAACTTTCCTCTATTCTAATCTCAGTGCTTTCATTGAGCTGATTGGGAAGCCCACTGCTAATTGAGTAAGTATTAATCATCCTCATGCAGAGGCAGATACAGCCCGACTACATCCAATTCTGTGTCACAGAACTGTTCCCAAATTTCCAGAAACACAAACATATTTTCATATCATTTCCAACTTCCCTTTAACTAGGTGCTGGTATTTGACTACTCCAGAAGAGGTCACTAGGGATAGAGAAAGATCTCAGTCATTTACATTTGATTGTAGAATACAATAATAAACCTCAGATTTCCCCCTATTTTATGTGGTTTAAGAAGCTTAATGGTAAAATAAAATTGTGTAAACATGGTGTTTATGTGTCAAGAATAACAGTAGCTGCATATTAATATCTTATAATAGATAATCTATAAAGTATAAAAGCTGACAAGGATAGATAAATCAATTTTTTTCCTTTTAAATACTGCATTGGGATGATGATGGTGGTCATGTGTCTGGGAGGGAGGCTGGTATATATATATATATATATATATATATATATATATATATATGTGTGTGTGTGTGTGTGTGTGTGTGTGTGTGTGTGTGTGTGTGTAGATATATACATTAAACTAGGACACATAGTTGTACTACCTCCATTGTCCTTCATTTTCAAGGGTATATTAATCTTAGCCAGGGCCTAGGAAGGTAGTTCAGATATTGAGAGCACTTTATGCTCTTCCAGAGGACTTGGGTTCCATTCCTAGCACTCAAATGGCAGCTCAGAGTCCTCTGTAACTCCATCCCTCTGTAACATGGCTTCCTTTGGGCCCTGCAGACAGCAGGTACACATATAGTATACAGACTCACATTCACACAAAACAAGCATATACACAATATTTTTAAATTTTAAGTTTTAAAAAAGCCAATCTATCTCAAAGTTTACATGTGCTCTTCTTAATATATTTTTATTTTGTGATTGAGAATTCAACATAAAATTGACCCTTTACCTTTTTTTTCATACTACTTTTATTTAAAAGTCCGATAAAATTCAAATTCAGTAGTAAGTCCACCTGGTTGTGGACTTTTCTGAGTTAAGATTTTTCATTTCTACTTCGATCTCTTTGCTGCTTTTTGCATAGTATACTTAAGGAAATGCAACTCTCTCTGTCTCTCTCTCTCTCTCTCTCTCTCTCTCTGTGTGTGTGTGTGTGTGTGTGTGTGTGTACATATGTATGTGTAGTAAGTATAATGTACATCATTATGATGGTTAGTTTTGATTGTCAGCTTGACTGATTGAAAAGTGCCTGTGACATTACTGATAGGACACCTCTAGGTTACCTTTGAACATCTCTAGTGAGGATTAAGATCATTTTAAAAAGAGGAAATCTTGACTAAATCAGAAAACTGCTATTAAGAGCAGGGTCAGTTTTGTGCATAAACCTGACCAAATGGTCCTTAAGCCACTGGAACTAGTTGGGAGATGAATTAAATAGAAACATTTGGAGATAGAGATGAGTGAAAATCTGTATGTTGTAACTAAAGATGAAAGGGTAATTCTGCTGAGAGCTCAGAAGGCCAGAATGCTAAGAGGGATGTAGATAGTAAATGTGCACACAGGATTTCTGATGGAAAACAAGACTTCATCAGAGATTAGATTGCAAGCCACCCCCAGGCAAAAAACTAGCTAAGTTTTTGTCCAAGACAGGAGACATCTGTGAAGAAACTGAGTCTAAAGGTGCTGGACAAGTTTGCACAAACAAAACAAAACAAAACAAAACCCTTCATTTCCCCCTATTCTACCATGTCCCCCACCAACCCCCCATCCCACCCCATATTCATTTCCTAGAGAGGGTGAGGCATTCCATGGGAGATCATCATATTCTGACATATAATTTGAGGTAGGACCTAGGACCTCCCCCCATGTATCTAGGCTGAGAGAGTCTCTCTCCAAAAGCCCATTCATGTACTAGGGATAAATACTTGTTCCACTGCCAGAGTATCCATATAATACCCAGGCCTCCCAACTGACTCCCACATTCAGGGGCCCTGGTTCAGTCAGTCAGGGGAGACAGATCCCCATCTGTCAGATCCCCATCTGTCAGACTGGGGTCTGTGAAATTCCACTTGCTCAGGTCAGCTGTATCTGTGAGTTTCCCCAGCATGGTATTGACACCTTTAATCATCATTCTTCCCTCTCTACAACTGGATTCTATGAGTTTGGCTCAGTGCTTGGCTGTGAATCTCTGCTTCTGCTTCCATCAGCTACTGGATGAAGGCTCTAGGATAGCATTTAAGATAGTCATCAAACTCATTATACGTGAAGTGCATTTAAGAAATCTTCTCTACTATTTGTAAGATTCTTAGTTGGGGTCATAGTTGTAGATCTCTGGACATTTCCCTAGTGTCAGATTTCTCTTTAAACCTATAATGGCTCCCTCTATCAAGGTATCTCTTTTCTTGCTCTCCTTCTCTATTCTTCCCCAAACTTGATTCTCGTAGTCCCTCATGTTCTCCTCTCCCCTTTTCCTCTCTTCTTTCTCCCACCTCTTTCTCCATTTGCCCCATGCTCCCAATTTGCTTAGGCGATCTTGTCTCTTTCCCCTTCTCTGGGGGACCATGTATTTCTCTCTTAGAGTCCTTGTTTTCCAGATTCTTGGGGTTTGTGTATTATAGGCTGGTTATCCTTTGTGTATTATAGGCTGGTTATCCTTTGCTCTATGTCTAATATCTTACCAAAATAATCTAGAGATTCAATACAATCTCCATCAAAATCCTGGCACAATTCTTTACAGACCTTGAAAGATCAATACTCAACTTGATATGGAAAAACAAAAAAATCCAAGATAGCCAAAACAACCCTTTACAATAAAGAAACTTCCAGAGGCATAACCATCCCTGACTTCAAGCTCCACTATAGAACTAAAGTAATGAAAACAGTTAGATCAGAGGAATCAAGTGAAGACCTTGATAATCCACACACATATGAACACCTGATTTTTGACAAAGAAGCTAAAATTATGCAGTGGAAAAAATGAAAGCATATTCAACAAATGGTGCTGGCATAACTGAATGCAGACAGATCCATATCCATCCCCATGAACAAAACTTAAGTCCAAATGAATCAAAGAGCTCAACATAAATTCAGCCACACTGAACCTCTTAGAAAAGAAAGTGTGTACCATTGAATGAATTGGTATAGGAGACCACTTCCTGAACATAACACCAATAGCACAGACACTAAGATTGTCAATTAATAAATGGGACATCCTGAAACAGAAACTTCTGTAAGGCGAAGGATGCAGTCAACAAGACAAAATGGCAGCCCACCGAATCAGAAAAGATCTTCACCAACCCCACATCTGACAGAGGGCTGATTTCCAAATTATACAAAGAACTTAAGAAGGTAGTCAATAAAATCCCAAATAATCCAATTAAGGAGCAGAGTACATAACTAAATAGAGAATTCTCAATAAAGAAATATCAAATGGTTCCAGTTCCAGTATGCCTTCTGGTGCCCTGCTCAGAGCATACTGAAGACTGAGGACTGCATGCAGGGGAGCCTGTCCTAGTGGGCCAGCTTACCAGTAGTCTGCCAGCATCCTGGTCTCAACTCCAAGGACAGGAGAGGGTAAGTGTGGGCCTGTTTCCAGCCTGCCTTCCTGTGACCTGTTTAGAGCATCCTGAGGACTGAGAACTGAGGACTGCATGTGGGGGAGTCCACCCTAGTAGCTCAGCCCATCCAGAGTCTGTCAGCATTCTCATCCAGCCTCCAACCATGGGAGGAGTCCCTCTACCATACAATGGAGTAGGAGAGCCATCAGAGTTATGGATCTCCTTGCACCCACTGGAAGAGAACCTTGGCCCCATACCTACCAGGAGAGGCAGAGACCTACCAATATGCATGGGAAGAAGGAATGGGTAAATGACAGTATAAGAATACAGTCAACAATAGAAAGATCAATATGACTCCACCAGAATCTAGTGATTCTATACCACAAGACCTGAACACCCTAATACAGATGAAGCAGAAGAGAATTACCTGACCCTAAAAACAACTTTATGACAATGATAGAGACCCTCAAAGATGTAATGAAAAAATCCATTAAAGGAATGGAAAAAAAATCAAGAAATGGAGGAAAAGACAAACCAAAAATTATAAAAGTATAAGAAACAGTTCAAACAGTGCAAGGTGTAGAAGCTAAAATAGAGAAAATGAAAAAAAAAAATGAAGTATGCTGGAAATAGAAAAGTTAGACAATCAGGACCTACAGATGCAAGCATAAACAAATGAGTACAAGAGATGGAAGAGAGAATCTCAGGCACTGAAATAGATTCATCTACCAAAGAAAATGTTGAGTCCAACAAATCACTGACATAAAATGTCCAAGAAATATGGGATGCCATGAAAAGGCCAAACCTAAGAATAGTAGGTATAGAAGAAGGTGAGGAAACCCAACTCAATGGTACAAAAAATACATTCAACAAAATCATAGAAGAAAACTTTCCCAACCTAATGAAAGACGTGCCAATGAAAACAAAAGAAGTCATCGCATAGTTCACAAAAGAAAGTGCACTTGACACATAATAATCAAAACACCAAACATACAGAAAAAAGAAAGAATATTAAGAGCAGCAAAGGAAAAAGGCCAAGTAACTTATAAAGGCAAACCTATCAAAATTAAACCTAACTTCTCCATGGGGACACTGAAGGCCAGAAGGTCCTGGATAGATATTCTACCAGCACTAAGAGATCACGAATGCCAGCCCAGACAATTATACCCAGAAAATCTTTCAATCACTATTGATGGAAAAACCAAGGTATTCCATGACAAAACCAGACATAAACAATACACATCAACTAATCCAGTCCTACAAAAAGTTCTGATAGGAAAATGATGGGAGATGCCATTATGTATATATGTTTCTCATACTGGTTAATAATAAATCACTGTTGGCCAATAGGAAAGGAAGAGAGGAGGTACTAGGAGACAAGGAGGAAAGAGGAAGTAGTAAGAAGGAGCCAAGATGGAGAGTCGAGGGAAAGCAGTATGTGGGCCGGGTCCCTGGGAAGAGAAATACATAGATCAGCAGAAATGGGTTAATAATTAAGGCAGAGCTAGCCGATAAGAAACAAGTAACCGGGCCAACAGAATTATATCTAATACAGAGTCTCAGTGTGTTATTTGGGGCTGGCGTGGTGGCGGGACAAGACCAAAGGCGGCGGGCGGAAAAAATGTACATGTTACAGGAAAACTCCAATTCAACTATGCCCACAAAAGCATAGGCAATAGATAGTCCCACTTTACAAACAGGCAAAAGAAAAATGGGGGAAAATTTGCACACAATACCACCACCACCACCAAATCCAAAACAAACAGGAATTAACAATCAATGTTTATTAATATCCCTCAATATTAAAGGTTGTTTTTTTTTTTGCTATTTTTTATTTTTAAAAATCCCAGTTCCCTCTCCAACCCTCCCTCTCTTCCACCCTTCTATGACCCCCACCACCCTGCCACCCCATTCCCCCCCAATCCACATGTAGTGTGATACCTTCCAGGAGGGGTCATCTAAATCTGTCATTTGGAGTAGAGGCTAGGACCTCCCTCCTGCCTCTATGGAGTATTGTTCATGGGGAATGTACTTCCAAAGTTCTTTTGTGCACCAGGGATACATCCTGGTTACTCTGTCAGAGGTCCCTTAGACTGCCTAGGCCTTCTAACTGAAACCTATGTCAGGGGGTCCAGGTTGGTCCAATGCTAGATTCCTAGATATCAGTCTGAGGTCCATTAGCTCCTCCTTGTTCAGGCCATCTGTCTCTGTGTGTTTCTGTAGCCTGGTCTTATCCTCCCTCTCCAAATCTGGATTCCACTTTGGCTCAGTGTCATCAGCTACTAGATGAGGGCTCTATGATGGTGGAGAAGTTAATCATCATTATCATTATTAGGGAAGGGCATTTATGGTAGTCTTTCCACTGTTGCTCAAATTGTTAGTTGGGGTCAATCTTGTAGGTCTCTGGACATTTCTCTAGAGTTAGTTTTCTCTTCAAACCTATAATGGCTCACTCCTTTATGGTATCTCTCTGTCTCTCTTTTTCTCTCTCTTTCTCTTGTCTATTCCTTCCCTGATTCAATCTCCCTAGTTCCACGTATTTTCCTCTCCTCCCCTTCTCTTTCTTCTAGCTCTTTCTCCACTCACTGCCCCACTCCCAATATGCCCAGGAGAGCTTGTTCTTTTTCCCTTCTGTGAGAGACCTTATTGAATATCTTAGATTGCTCCTTGTATCCTGGATTCTCTGGTGGTGCGAATTATAGTCTGGTGATACTTTGCCCTATGTCTAAAATGCATATATGAATGAGTACATACCATGTTCCTCTTATTGTGCTTGGGTTACCTCATTCAGGATGGCTTCTTCAAGTTGCATCAATTTGCCTGTGAATTTCAAGATTCCATTGTTTTTTTTCCCACAGAGTAGTATTCCATTGTGTAAATGTGCCACATCTTCTTTATCCATTCTTCAGTTGAGGGGCATCTAGGTTGCATCCAGGTTCTTGATATTACAAATAATGCTACTAGGAACATAGTTGAATAGATGTCTATCTTGTATGGATGTGGATCATTTGAATATAAGTCTTAACTTGCCTATAAAAAGACAAAGGCTAAAAGAATGGGTAAAAAGATAGAATGCATCCTTCTGACGCATATAAGAAACACGCCTCAATTTCAAAAAATAGGTGTCACCTCAGAGTTAAAGGTTGGGAAAAGACTTTCCAATCAAATGGACAAAGGAAATGAGCAGGTGTAGCAATACTTATATCTAACAAATTAGACTTTAAACTAAAATCAATCAAAAGATACAAAGCAGGTCACTTCTTATTCACCACAGGAGATATCTCTCAAGATGGTGTCTCAGTTCTAAACATCTATACCCCAATACAAATGCACCCACATACATAAAAAGAACATTACTAAAATTCAATCTCACATACACTTATGTGTGTGAGTGGGGATTTGAACACCCTACTCTCAACACTAGACAGGTCTACCAGACAGACACTTAAAAAAGAAACAAAGGAAGCAACAGAAGTTATGACCCAATTGGGTTTAACAGATGTTTATAGAACATTCCAAACAAACACAAAAGAATATACCTTCTTCTCAGCTCCACAGGAACCTTCACTAATATCAACCACATACTTGGCAATATAAAAAACCTCAATAGGTACCCCTCCAAAAATGGAATAACCCCCTGTCTGTTATCAGACCATAATGCTTTAATTTAAAGTTAGAATTCAGCAACAACACAAATTGCAGAAAACCTAAATTCTCATGAAAATTGAACAATGGGTGATTACACCATTCCTGGGTCAAGGAAGAAATATAGAAATTAAAGACTTCCTAGAATTCAATGAGAATGAAGACAAAATATACCCAAATTTATGGGACACTTTAAAAGCAGCACTAAGAGGAAAGTTCATAGCACTAAGTGCCCACATGAAGAAACTGCAGACAGTCACACTAGACAATTAACAGCACAATTGAAAGCTGTAGAACAAAATGAGGTAAACTCACCCCAGAGGAGTAGATGCCTTGAAATAATCAATTTGAAGGCTGAAATCAATAAGGTAGAAATTAGGAAAACAATACAAATAACCAATATAACAAAAAGTTGGTTCTTCGAGAACATCAACAAGATAGACAAACAAAAAGACAGAGAGAGAGAACATGCAAATTAACAAAGTCAGAAATCTAAAGGGAGACATAACAATGTACAAAGAGGAAATACAGAGTCTTCAGGACATACTTTGAAAATCTGTACTCCTCATGATTCAAAAATTTA
Source organism: Phodopus roborovskii (assembly GCF_943737965.1). NCBI lineage: Eukaryota > Metazoa > Chordata > Mammalia > Rodentia > Cricetidae > Phodopus > Phodopus roborovskii. The sequence continues at coordinate 12,765,295 of NW_026126517.1, read as the reverse complement.
ACAGAAATGAACAACTTTCTGGAGTTATCACATACAAAAATTAAATCAAGACCAAAAAAGTAATTTAAATAGACCCATGAACCCTAATGAAATTGAAACAGTTATCAAAAGTCTCCCAACCAAAAAAAAAAAAAAAAAAACAACCCCAGGGCCAGATGGTTTCAGTGCAGAATTCTCTCAGAAATTTAAAGAAGAGACAATACCAATACTCCTCAAATTGTTCCATACAATAGAAGCAGGAGAGCCATTGTCAAAGTCTTTTTATAAGGCTACAATTATACTGGTACCCCAACCACACAAAGACACAACCAAGAAAGCAAACAAGAGACCAATAGCCCTCCTGAACATTGATGCAAAATTACTCAATAAAATACTGGCAAATCGAGTTCAAGAATATATCTGAGAAATCATCCACCATTACCAAGTAGGCTTCATTTGAGGGATTCAGGGATGGTTCAACATCTGAAAATCCATCAATTTAATCCACCATATAAAAAATCTAAAATCACTAGATGCTGAAAGAGCCTTTGACAAAATTCAATACCCCTTCCTGATAAAGGTCTTTGAGAGACCAGGGATAACAGGAACATACCTAACCATAATAAAAGCAATATAAAACAAACCAACAGCCAATATCAAACTAAATGGAGATAAACTCAATGTGAGTAAGGGGAAGAAAGGAGGAGAGCAAGAAAAGAGATACCATAGTAGAAGGACACATTACAACTATAAGTAGAAATCAAGCACTAGGGAAATGCCCAGAGATCTACAAGGATGAATCCAACTATCTAAGCAATAGTGAATAGGCTACGCCTAATGCCCTTCCAAGATAATGAGATTGATACCTACCTTATTGCCATCAGAGTGCTCATCTAGTAGCTGATGGAAGCAGAAGCAGACACCCAGGTAAACACTAGCTGAACTCCTGGAATCCAGTTACAGAAAGGGAGGAGTGATTTGCAAAGGAGTCAAGACCAGGCTGGAGAAACCCACAGAAACAGCTGACCTGAACAAGAGGAGCTCATGAACCCCAGTCTGATAGCTGGAAACCAGCATAGGACTGACCCAGATACGCTGAATGTGGGTGTTAGTTAGAAGGACTGTGCAGTGTACAGGGCCTCTATTAATGGATCTGTATTTATTCCTAGTATGAGAATGGACTTTGGGAGCTCATCCCACATAGAGGGATATTTTTCCAGCCTAGACACTTGGAGGAGGGCCTAGACCCTACCCCAAATGATATGACTGACTTTGAAGACTCCCCATGGAAGGCATCACCCTCCCTGTGGAACAGAAAGGGGAGGAGATGGTGTTTGGTGGTGGTGGGGAGAATGGGAGGGTGTGGGAACTGGGATTAACCTGTAAAACAACTTTGTTTCAAATTTAAATTAAAAAAGGAAATCTCAAATGGCTGAAAGACACTTAAGAAATTGCTTAACATCCTTGACCATCAGGAAAATGAAATGAAAACAACTCTGAGACATCATCTTACACCTGTCAGATTGACTAAAATCAAAAACAAATGACAGTTTATACACTCCTCCATTACTGGTAAGTGTGCAAACTTTTATAGCCACTTTGAAAATCAGTATAGTGGTTTTTCAAGAAAATGGAAATCAGTCTACCACAGGTCCCCATAATTCTGCTCTTAGGCCTATACCCAAGTTTTGAACACTCATACCACAAGGACATCTGGCCAGCTATGTTCATAGCAACATCATTCGTAATAGCCAGAACCTGGAATCATCCTTGATGCCCCTCACCTGAAGAATAGATAAAGAAAATGTGGTGCATTTGCACAGTGGAGTACTACTCAGCAGGAAAAAAAAAAAGAAATCTTGTATAAACCCATTTTTAAATTGATTTTTATTCTTTGTTTTTATTATTCTTTGAGACTTTCTTATGATGTTCTTTGATCATGTTAATATGTTAATTCTCAATACCTTCTCTTAATCTCTCAACTCCTTTAACTCCAAATTTGTATCTTCTTTTATTTATTTATTTGTGTGTGTGTGTGTGTGTGTGTGTGTGTGTGTAATAACACATTGTGCCCAATGCTCTTTATGTATGGTAACACTCACTAAAGTGTGCCCAGATAATTATGACCCACTTGTACAGAAAGCTGATTCTCTCTACCCCCAAAGCAACCAACTGTCTATAGCGCTTCGGTTGGAGGTAGGATTCATTTGATCCATCCTATTCTAAACTTGAATACTGACTGATTTGATCTTGTGCAGGTCTTGTGAATACAATCACAGCTTTTGAGAACATGTGAGAGCAGCAGTCATTTCATGTCTGGAAAACATTGTTTGGCTCTAGTCTTCCTCAATGTAAGATAGTAAGATAGTCTCTTACTATCTTTCTCTTCTGTGATTTTTCCTTGATGGGGAATGCCCTTCTGTGTATATGTTTCTCTTATTGTTTGATGAAGAAAACACTGATTGGTCAATAGCCAATCAGGAATCATAGGTGGGACAATGAACCCAGGAGAAGGCTAGGGAAAGGAAAGCAAAGCAAAGAGAGAGGCAGCAAGGAGATGCCATTCTTCCCGAGGAGTTACATGTGGGGTTAGGGGTAAGCCACAGCCTCATGGCAATACATAGATTAATATAACTAGGTTAATAATTAAGTCAAAGCTAGCCAGTAAGAAGCCCTAGCCATCAGCCAACAGTTTATAATTTATTGTAAGTCTCTGTGTGTTTATTTGGCGCTATGTGGCTATGGGACCAGGTAGAACAGAAACCCCCATCTTCAGTTCCTGAACCTTGAGAGCGAGTATGATATGGGTCCTATCACAACCTGCATGTGTTGTATTCCAATAGCCTAACTGATGGCATTGTGGGAATGAAGGGAGCACAGAGAACCTGGGTTCATTTGGACCTGCTTGCTTTGTTGAAAGCTCAAGTTTTTTGTTTGTTTGTTTGTTGTTGTTTTATTCTTTTTGTTTGTTTGTTTGTTTTAATGGACAACACATTAGGATAGCTTAGCTAGTCTCAGGAGGATGTTTCTGTCTCAGGTTATAAACATTAAGCAGGTGGAGGAAGTTGTGCTTGCAAAATTTTGTACACCTGGCCAGCATTCAGACTTACACAAGATCAAAGCCTTCCCCTGAGCCTGGGGGAAGATATGTCCCCAATTCCCATGGGTCAGAGACTTTGGGTCTGTGACATGGCCATGCTATGTCAAACAATATACATTCACTCAGGAGTTCATCATCTATATGTGCACTCACCCATGGATACCTCTGTTCTCTTCAATATTCCATTTGACCAATAATGAGTTCTTGCATTAACCACAATCCACTGCACTAAGAAATGTCTCTGGTGATTTCTGGGGACCTGTACTAGTCTGTATGTAAAGAAATAAAAAATTTAAAGGGAATTCAGCACTATGTCCATTTAGCAAATTAATAATATAGGTTCACCCCTGGATCCTGTGAGCTCTCCAGATGTGGGTTCTCAGCCAGCTTTTCAGTCCTAGGCATGTGTTTCCACCACGACACCCTACAGTTAATGTGGTTTGTACTGTGCTGGTCATGGTTATAGTTCACAGGTATCATAGCTGGGTAGGACTGTTGTTTGTTTCCCTTCTTTGGAAGTTTGCACAGTGCCTTCTGGTACCATGAAAGATAGTCCTTCAGGGAGGGGATATTTCTATGCATTCCCGCTCAAGGGCCTTTGAGTCCTGTATCAGAAGTGAATGGTAATTTTAGCAATAGGTACATACTTTCAACCTCTGGGGTAACCATGGGCAATAACAATAGTCTATGTACTTTAAGAGTCTCTTAGATAACCTGACCTAAGTCAAAAGAGGGCTTCTCATAACTGCTACTGGGTTTCTTTTAAAGATGGTCTTTGGTTGTTGGAGAGATCATGGTCATGTCAGCGCAAAAGATAAATTTTATTTAAACCATATGTGTCTGTTTACACACAGCCTTAAGAGTTATAGGTATTTTTAGTAGTTACTATTATGATTCTTAATGAATTTTTCAGACATCCTTACTGTTATTTTTACACATACCCCCTTCCTCTGTATTTACCTTCTTATCTCTCCCTAACAAGAACTCCCTACCCTTTCTTCATTTCAAGTTTCATGCTGGCACAAAACTGTTTTGATAGCTATAACTTTGTAGTATATTATGATTTTTGAAAATAAAATGTTCTCAGATTTATTTAATGTTCAAAATTCCTTTGATTATTCAGGGTCTTCTGTGGTATCAATTGAATTGTAGGTTTTTTTCTTCTATTTCTGAAAAGATGCCATTTGTTTGTATTTGATTTAAAGGTCTCTTTGGGTTTAAGCTATTTTTATTTATAGAATAATTCCACTCTTTTGTGGAAAATTGGTAAATGAATTTTCTCAACTAAATCATCATCACAGAAAAAGAAATCAGAGTAACCTCAATGCCAAGTGTCTTTTAAGTTCTGCATATTTTGGAGTTTTGTTATTTTTTTCTTCAAAGAATTAAGAAGTCCTAAATCAAGAATACAAAATTAAACAGCATTTATCCATTTAAGGTAACTATAGGAGGGTGCTGAAAATTTTCTATTTTAGATGTAATTCTCCTGGACATGTCAGAATGTATGGACAGAAGAATAAAGCAGTTGTATGTCATGCTGTCAATTTCACAGAATGACAGACATACTTAGATAGCATTGTCTGAATGTTATATGAAGTATAATACATTGCTCCTAGGGTCTTGAAGAACAAAAGAGATTAAATAAATAGATGAAATAAAGTTCAAGAGAAAATTATGCAACCAACAGAAACAGCACTGCTGTTGTAACTACATGACTTGCAATAAATAGGAGCAATAAAAATAGTAAACAAAGCACTCACCTTCATTTATTATTATGATCAAGCATTACATAATGTTCATGAACATATCCTATATGTTTATATGCCTGAGATTCACAGGACATTACATCTCTGGTGCATAAGAAGGGAATTTTCAGCTCAAAGCTGACTTTATGGACTCATGGTTATAAACGTGGTCCAAGTTGACTAAAATCTCTTCACATGGAGCAATCCTGTACTTGAAGAATCTGATCATGGAAAATTGTGTTTTACAAACTTAAGTCTGATGCAAGAGTTCATCAACAAATTTCCTTAGAGGAGAGAAATTGCACTGGTTTTATAAGAAAGAGGTTTTGTCTCTTTCAGTCATGGAGTCCTTAACCAATGGAATTAAAGAGGAGTAGCTGAAGGTATTTACTTTAAAGACACATAGAAGTTGCTATGTAAGTTGGTTAATGTATATTACTTTCTCCAGGTTGGATAGCTTATAATATGGATTTTCACTGTTATCATGGGAGACATTCTGGTTGTCTTCTTCATGCTATGTGACTTTTTATTCCTAGTTCATAACCAAAATGAGAAGGAACACTTGCAGTGGTACTGTTACCCATTGCTGATGTTCACCCAGTGGTTATGTTTACATTTTTTGAAGTTTTCACATACTCTATGCAAACATACAGAGTGTTGTGTATCATAGCTATTCAGGTAAAGAAGGATGTAAAATGTGAGTGCTTGGATGTATTTATTAGACAATTTGTTAACAAATTTGATCAATGCATACTTCAACTTTATAGTGGGAAGGATGTCTCTTACTAAACAATCAGCATTGGAAAAGCTATCAACAAATTAAAAATTAAGGTTCCCTATCTTTTCCTTTTCCTTTTTTTTCTTTTTATTCTTTTTGGCATATCTCTAACCACACTCATTTCAGCCATTAAATCAAGAACAACAAAAGCTAAAAGTGTTGAAAGGTGAAAATAACAAAAAATCCAATGAATTGGGAGAGAATGTAAATGCAAAGCAAATGAATTATTCATATGCTCTGCAGGTTGCCTTTTTTGATTCTTAAAAAAAAAGAATAATAAATTTCTATGGAACGAAACTTGTTAAACATTGGAGCAGCTCACAGAGGTGCCTGTAACATCTCTTTAGGAGGTCACAAATTCTCACAGACCCTACTAAAATGCACCATGATCTATGGGATAAAATGGTTGCCAGTTTCTGGTAAAATCTTATGGCATCTTGGCAATTTCACATAAATTGTATTCATTGTGTATGAGTGTAAACACACACAGCTCACACTAGTGGTACTATTAAAGTTCATTGTTAAGACTTACAACTGGGGTTACAACAGGGCTGTCTGTGAAAGCTGATCAGGATTAGGAGATAGGATTGCAAGAGCCTATAGCAGCAGGCCGTATTAAGTGAACTATCCAGTCTATGGTACAGGGAGAGCCTGGAAGCTAAGCAGGGGCAGAGGAGGAACACCTGAGGGCAACATGCCTTCCATGAGTGAATCTTTACTTGATGGCACACAAAATGGAGAGCCTTAGAAATTTCAGTCTCCTGGAAAGCTATAGAACTCCTTTTGATTACCACACTGCGAGGCGTGGAAGCTATTCCTACAGGAACTATATTTTCAAAGCACTTGTATTGTTGATGAATGTGGGGAAGAAAAAGACAAAAAAAAAAAAAAAAAAATAATGTCAAAGATCCAGCTGGAATGGTGAGGAGTTGTAGCAATGAATGGAAAACAAGAAATAGCTGAAAGTAAGTGCATCAGAGAAAGAAACCTATATCACTTTAGAAAATATATGAAAAGACAAATGGGAAATAGAAAACATCATTGGGAATCCCATAGCTAGCACTACCTTGACACAGCCTCAAACAATAATGAGTCCTGGGGGACAGTGCTGAGGCATACAGATTTTTTTTCAGATAAGAAAGGGGAAGTAAAGTTGGAAACTAACTTTGTAGTTCATGAATCTATTATATACATACTTTCATTAGAAATGACTAATACTTAGGACACATAGATTAACTAAAATCTTTTTTCTTTTAATTTACAGATGAGGATATATCTCAAAATATCTGTTCAAGGTCATATGGTTGGTAAGTGGAAGAACCAACATTCAAGCCCAGATATTCAGATAATATTTCTGACTCTTTCCTAATATAGGGATGTAAACAAATGTAATAGAAATACACTTTAAAATGAAATTCTGAAAGGGGAGGATTTGGCTGAAGTCCTGGCAACAGTGCCAACAGATGCTGCTAAACTCAAAGTGTGGTTCATTAAGAGTTTTTAATTTGTCCAATTATAAAATGAATAAATATAATTATAGCATAAATGAAGAAAATTCATGCCCGAGTAATAACAGCTTTGGATGAAGTTTTAAGCCTGAAATCACATGGAATTCTAAGCCTCCAATATGGGGTATTGTCTCCCTGGACAGAATATAAATTCTTGTTTTGAAAATTTATTGTTATTATTTTTATCAGTGGGAGTAGTAGTGGTACTACGTGTGTGTGTGTGTGTGTGTGTGTGTGTGTGTGTGTGTGTGTGCATGTGCACACAGACAGGCACACATGTCTCAAGGACCACTTTTACTTGTACCGATTTTGGGGCATCAAGCAAATATCATGAAATGTGCTTCTAACCCATTGACTTATTTTGCCAGTCCAGAATATGAGCCTGATACAATACATAACTATCTAGAAGAAGAAGCAGACTCCAATACCTAGACTATAGCCTGACACACTCTCATGAATGGGAGGTCCACCAAGAAAGGGCATTTAGAAAAATCATCCCATCGGTGTAAATGCATGGATGCTGATGTGTGAGGTATTTATGAAATTTGAAAAAAATAACAACAAAAGTAAAACAATGGGCCGTAATAACAAGCACATGGACTTCTCTTAAAGTGTGTCAGGAACCCAGAGTATGGAAAATGATACATTGTATTGTAACAATCAATCATTGGAATTTTATATAAAATACCCAAGAATGTTTTAATTCTTGCATTTAACACTTTACTGGAACCATTGACTATTAGTTTAAATTCCAAAGACAGGTTTTATATAATATGTACAAAGATATTTATGTAAATAAATGTATTCTAACTACACCTGTGTGTAACACATTCTATTTTAAAACATTAATAGACTACTATCACATTTTATTTATTAACTCATATATTTTGTTGTAAACATCATTAAGAATCCTTTTTCTTCTTTGATACACCACTTAATGAGTCCAATTATCTAATTCTTTGGAACAAAAACAGTTTCCATGATTAAATACATGTTTATCTAAATAAGTGGATTCTATCAAAAGTTTGTTGCCTTCAATCACGATAAACAATTTCATGAATAGTATTATGCTTATGAAAGGCCTTAATATTCCAGATTAAGCTTATAAAAGATTAGGTAAATTAATGTTCAGTAAACAAAGGATAATATCACCCTAGGCTATAGATTTGCATGTGACCATTATTAATGTGTTGAGATATTATCCTTCCATCATTTTTGAGACTTTCTTTGCATTCTAATAAATAATCAATTAAACTTTTATAGGCTGCTGCAATTAATGTGTGTTCTTTAGTGTATAGTTGCAATGTTTTGTAGATGTCTGTTAGGTTCATTTGATATATAGTGACATTTAGGTCCAATATTTCTCTGTGGTTGGTGGTTTTACTTTGTTTTCTGAACATTGTGGTTGATGCTACCTTGCCTGGCTGATTCTGAACTGTCTTTTAAAAAAATATGAGTGACACATGATGATCAAACCAGTAAGTAGATTTCCTAGGTTCAGCCTCACTGTCTACTTCCTGAGTTGCCACACTGGTTTCCCTCTGGAACTGATGCTGGCAAGTGATGGTGCGCCTTTAATCCCAACACTCAGGAGGTAGAGGCAGGTACATCTCTGTAAGTTCAAGGCCAGCCTGATCTATAGAGCAAGTTCTAGGACAGCTTCAAAGCTCCACAGAAGCCATGTCTCAAAACAAACAAGCAAACAAAAACAAAAACATGAATTGAACTAAATTCTTTCCTTTTTGAGTTGCTTTTGGTCAGGGGGTTTAATCACAGCAATAGAAACAAAGCTAGGACAGTATTGATTCACCAATGATCACTCTTTTGGGGATACTCTGTGACTTCCCATTTTGGGGCATTTTAATCAAATTAGATTCAAGTTAGCTTGTTGTGTTACAATTTAGAATTAAAATATTCTCTTCATTAGTTAATCTTTAATGTCTATAATGTAATCTTTAAAGTTCATTTTGCCAGATATTAGAGTAGATATCCCTGTCTTTTTCATGAGGCAGTATTCCTAGAATATCTTTTTCTATCGTTACCCTAAGCTGATGTCTATCTTCAATTTTCAGGTCGGCCTCTTGGAGAGAGTCAAACCTGAATTATGTTTTCCAATCCAACCTGCTAGTCTGGGTCATTTTTATTGGGTAATTCAAGCTATTAATATTCAGAGAGATGACTAAAACTTGTATATTCATTTCTGTCCATTTGTTGATTTTGTGGTTTGTTTAGAATTATTTGCACAGACCCTTCTAATACTTTTTATTTATTCCCTGTGGAGTCTTGGGTATGTTTTGCTTCTCATTTTTAATGTTCTTTCTAGTGTTAACTAGAGAGCAGCATTACTGGTTAAAAAAAAAATTCCTTGAGTCAGTTTTTATGGTGACATTTTAGTTTGTTCATCAGCTATAACATGAGTATAATACTCTAGTTTGGCAAGTTTGTTTTTTCATAACGTAGAATACATCTTTCTAGGACATTTTGTCTTTAGAATTTCTATCAGATAATCAGTTGTAATTCTGATAGGCCTTTTTATTGTAAGAAATTTAACTACTGTCTCTTGAAGATTCAATATATTTTTATTATTTTGTATTTTTATCATTTTAACTATAACATGCCATGGTGTTTTTTCTTCCAATCTTGTCTATTTTGTGTTCTATCCATCTTTTCAAACTGTATGAACATAATTTGAGAATGGTGAGGCTGCTACCTCCTCTTCCCCCTCCTTATTTTTTGTCTATTGCTTAATGACTTGGTCTTTTCATTTTAAAACTATTATTCACTGAATGATCCAGTTCTTCTACCTTGTCTTCAAGCCTGGAAAATGTTTCTCATATGCCCTGTTTTATAACTGGAATTTTCCATTTATCTTTTCCTTCCTTCAGCAATTCTACCTATTTATTGAGTTCTATTTTTGTATCCTGAATTGACTTCCTTGTTTCACTCAGCTCTGTTTTTGTTCAGTTGGAATATGTTAATGCCTTCTTTGAACTGTTTGAACACAATTATAACCATTATATAGATACTGTGGGAGTTTCCCCAACACATTCTCATTGAGGGCTATTTCTATGGGATTAGTAGCATGTTGTCTTGGTGTTTTTGCATTGCTTTTTTTTCTGATACTGAAGTAGTTAGTCAAAGTAGTTGGTCAGTTGAGTCATTTCCTTTCTCTGTTCTTTATTTCTTTCCCTTAAAATTTAAGTCACCATTCGTCTATCAGCCGAAACACTTGCCATGGTCAGAAGGAGGACTATGTCACAGTAGGGTTGTGGTTTCCTCTTCATCTCTGGGCAAAAGCTCTATCTTATTTGTCCTCTGAGATCTCACAAATGTCTACAGAAACTATCCAAGGATCAGCACGCTTCCTTGCCTAGTCCTTACCTCTACCAATGTCTAGCATTGTTCTTCAAACCTAGGTGTTGTACTCGAGGTTAGCTCAGGCCCCATTCCTTCTTCAGCTTCTCATACCTGCTGTGTCCAGAATACCTAGATACTTATCCTGGGTCAGATCTGCTTCCATCTATGACTCCATGTCTTCTGCTGCATGTTTTAGTACTCTCATACCTGATCATCTTAGCTTATGTCAGCTCCAGTCTCCTCCTTAATTTCACAGCTCCTGACTACCAGTTGTGGTACACCCCATGCTGCAGTACCTTACCCTGTGTTAGCTCCATTTCTCTGTGTTCTGGACTACTTCTATGTATTGTTGGATCTACAGACTCAGACTTATTACCGTTAGTCTTAATTTACTATTATTCTAATATAAATATTTTTGTATTTAAGTAAACACATATGTGTATAATAGTCATGTCTTCAAGACCTAATGTTGCTGTTTTGTTACCTGTCACTCATTACTCAGGTAACTGTTCTTTTTTTTTTTTTTTAATCTTTACGGTGTTTCTTTTTAATATATTTTGCTTCTCTTGATAACTGATATTTTCACACTGTAATATCTTTATTTGTTAAAATTAGACTTTTGCTATCCTAATATACTAACATTCTATGTTGCTTAATTGCTTAACCCTTATATGGAACTAGTTGCCCGGCTTAGTAAGTGGTCTGAAGAGACACCAGGGCCAAGGACAGTCCTATATTTCCAGAGGTTTGGTCCATTATCATCATAGTGGGAAGCATGGCAACATAAAGGCAGACATGGTGCTGGAGAGATAGCTGAGAGTTCTACATCTGGAACAACAGGCAGCAGGCAAAGAGACAGACACTGGGCCTGGCTTGAGCATTTGAAAACCCTTCCTCCAACAAGTACACACCTAATCCAACAATGTAATACTTCCTAATTAGTGTCCTGTTGTTCTACTCATTAATGATCAAACATTCAAATCTATGAGCCTATGGGGCCATTAATAATCAAACAACCACAATGCCCATGCAAACATTATTTGCTGTGGATTGTAGTCAAACACTGCCATTACAGCATCTCTCCCATGCCCATCTCTAAAAAAGAACACTTTGAAAATTATTCTTTCATGCATGATTTCCATAGTTTGCTAACATTTACTTTTTGTCTATTTTTTCTTCTTTGAATCACTGGATAATCCTTTCCCTTCATTCTGACAGATTGTATAATGCCAGTTAATGTAGATTTTTAAAATATACAACTTTTTCTGTTGATTCCCCACTTCTATATCATACCATACAATTATGTGTTTCTCTTCACTGGCTATGCTAAAGCTTTCTAGCTAGGTTTTAAATCCCAGGACTTCTCTACAGTGATCTTATGAACAACTTCTCTCCTGCCCTGGACTTATTCCATGAGTCACCTCTGCTATGGTTGGGACATGTCCTGAGTATGTTGTTCAATGGTTCCTTTGTTCATTCCAGTTGTGAGGCAGTGAGAGAGAGGCTTGATCCAGCTATGAATTGTAGAGTGGGATTTTGTAAAGTGATTGCTTTACATATAATCAAAAAAGTGGAATGATAATGGTTGAATATTGATGGCTTTGGAAGAGAAAAAGTGAGGAAAAAAGAGAAAGGGATGGAATTGAGAGAAAACTCACATTCACTGTTTTCTTGCCCCATGAGACCTTTCTGGTTCCAAGAAGACACCAACTATGTTTCTGTCACTTTTCACCTCCAGAAACTTGAGGCAAAATAAACAGATTGATTTTTGAATGGTGGATATCAGAAAACATTTTCATTTTGATATCAGCCCATTCTTAGATTTTCTGGGTATAGAATTCAAGATAGTGTTCTTTTTTTCTTAAAACTTTGAAAACTTTGGTAACCATCGATCCATTGCTGATAGTAGAGATGAAATACTATTTTATTTCTATCACTTTAACAATTTGAGAGTTTCTGGGGGTATTTTTTGCCTTTTATTCTTCTTCCATTTGTCCCAGAATCATCAATAAATAATGAATTATTTGGCAATTCCCCCCAATAATTTACTTTATTCTAAATTTAGGTAATGATAAAAGACTCCCATTAATTACCTATAGAATCTTTTGATTTCCCATATAGTTTTATTTTAATTTTCATTGTGTTTGTGATGTATGTGCCCAAGCATATATCATATTAGCGCGCGCGTGTGTGTATGTGTGTGTGTGTGTGTGTGTGTGAGTGTATGTGTGTGTGCTTGAAAACATTTACCTGCACATGCCAGAGGTCAACATCTGATGTTTCCCCTTGGCTGCTTCCCCAATTACATTTTGAGGTGGGGTCTTTCACTGAACCAAGGCTCATTGACCAATGCGTTTTAAATATCTACCTATCTCTGTTCCCCACTAGCATACGGTGACCATAGGTCCTCATGCTTGCCTGACAGGTGTTTTACTCTCTGAGCCAACTCCCTTGTCTTTCATTATTTTTTTTTATTTTTAACTTTTTATTGATTCTTTGTGAATGTCACATCATGCATCCCTATCACACTCATCTCTCTGACCCCTTGCTTCTGCTCTTTGCTCTTGTACCCTCCCCCCAAAACAAAATTTAAAGGAAAAACAAACAAACAAAAAAACCCAAAATGAATACCAAACAAACAAACAAAATATCTCAGCATGGAAGCATTAATGTGTCACACAATGTATCCTTCACTCCATACATCTATACTTGTTTATTACAATGAGTCATTGGTCTGGTTCCAGAACTCTGGCATCTGATACAGTTTGGATTATGGGCTTTCACTGGGATTTCTCTTCAATATCCTACTGTTGACTTGTGTCAGGAAGATTCTGTAGCTTTGGATCTACAGGTCCAATACCTTCACATCTTCTAGCAGTTCATAAATGAGGTGGGTGTTCTGGTTCTGAGTCTGGGTGATAGCTAGCTTGGTAAGCCTGCCAGTTTTCCCTCGTTATCACCACCAGGATGAGCTTTCCTTGTATTGCCCAGGCTAACTTACCCAAAACAGTAGGCAGCAAGGAACTGAGCCAGTTCCCCTGTATTTTTAAACAAATCTATTTCTTTTTAGATTTGTTTTTCCTACTTAACTACAAGCCATTTTAATGACTTCTCTTACTTTAATAAACTTTATTCCAAAAAGTTTACAAAAAATAAAAATTGAGTCAAATATCTTCTGTATGTTTTTAACATCTACTGGTCAAACCTGATTAAGGATTATTATATATTTGTGTCCAGGTCATTAAAGTGTGTAAGGAGTAAGATTTTTCCTCCCGCCACCGGTCTTGTCCCGCCTCCGCGCCAGCCCCAAATTACACACTGAGACTCTGTATTTGATATAATGCTGTTGGCCAAGTACCAGTTTCTTATTGGCTAGCTCTGTCTTAATTATTAACCCATTTCTATGTCTTTCCACGTGGTCTTACCAGAGAGTGGCTGGCGCTTCTGCCTTCTCCATACTCTCCATCTTGAACCTCCTTCCTACTTCCTCCTTCCTCCTTGTCTCCTAGTCCTGCCTATCTTGCTTTCCTATTGGCCAACAGTGCTTTATTCATTAACAAGTATGAGAAATATATATATATAATGACATATCCCATCAAAAGTGTACTGTTTGTATCATACCAGTTTCTGTTATAGCATTACTGTTTCCTTTCAAAAGTTCCAGGATATGGTGCTGCACTTAAACAGTGTATTTCTTTAAATTCTCCTGTGGCAGTTTCTCTAACTTGTCTTGCTTTTGAAGATGACCTTGACACATCTTTTATGGAAAGATTTAGTTTGGACTGTCTGGGGTTTATCTCCGGAAGAGACTGCAGTTAAAGGTGTTTGAAAGAAGGTTATACAGGTGAAGATACAGTGTTTATCATATTTCATATCAGTACCCATATGATCACTACAACTTATCACTGATGTGGTGAATAGAGTCCCTGGCAAGATAACAATGTAGTGGGCTCTCCAGTACAGCATTATTTTTTTTCTTTCCCATTGCAGTCTTTGAGCAGAAATCCCTGAAAGAAATCTATACCTAAGCAGAAATTGTTCTCCATCTTTGAGAGAGAAGTGTCTGTTCATTGTCTGGAGTTCTTCATGAGGTATTTGTGTTTTCTTATTTAGGTTAGTGTTTAATTATTCATTCATATATGTAAGAGTTTGTGGTTATTCACTTTGTACTGGAGTCATAACCCAATAGTATGCTAGTAGTTTTTTTTTTTTTTTTTTTAACTTAGATTATCTAGCTCTGGTACTACGGTGGTCTTTCACTTGATTTCTGCACATACACACACACACATACACACACACACACACACACACACACACCTTTGTTTGACCTTTTGTGTTATTTGATTATATCAGCATTGCCTCACTTTCTAATGACAAGACTCTTGGTGTTAATCTTACATGTGCATTGTCTCCCTTGCCCAAGAATTTTCCTGTTCTCCAAGGAGTCCTTATTCCTTTGCTGGTGAATAACACCACTGGAGAAGGCCTAGCCATGACTGTGGTTATTGCTACTGGATTATTGTTGCTCTGTGTCCTTCTCTAGGAATGCACATTTTAATGTAGATATTTATACTAGTATGTCTCTTTCTTGAGCTATAAATGAATTTATTTGATTTTTCTGGCTCTATAATGGTATCACATGTTTAGCCAAGTTTTTTCCTCCCTTTGTTCATCTGTAAATGGCTCGCCCCAAACAGCATATCCCACCTTCTGTTTATAGTTTAATCATTTGTCCAATTCCATTATGTATGCATTGCAATTTATTTTTATTGTTTTTTATTTTACATATCGATCCCAGTTCCCTCTAGTCCCCTCCTTCCTTCCCTCCCATACCCCCAACCCCCCTCCCATACCTTCTGCCCCCCCCCTCCACAGAGAGGGTGATGCCTTCCAGGAGGGATCAACAAAATCTGTCAATGAAGCCATATTTTTGTAAGAAACAACATAACGTAAAATAAAATGCTTATTGACAATTCCTTTTGCCTTTAGTCTTAAAGTTTTCAGTTATTTCCAAGGTTACTCAGTTTTGCAACTCCTCCCTCCTTCATTAAAGTTGCACCACACATTTGTAACACATTTGGATTCCTTTGTCATGGTGTCTACTGTATCTAGGATTTCCTCCCTCACCATTGAATTCTCTCAAAATTTGCATACATATAGGCTCCCTTTTTCTGCTGTAAAATTATGGAGATTTACATGGAATGACATGAATTATTTCTTAGCTAATTCATTCAAATATGGGATGGGGTATATGGCAACCATTATTGTAGAACATAAAAAATGGCTTCATATTCACAGAAAATGCCCTCTACTTCACATAGTTAACACTCTCTTGACCCCAAACTCTTTGTTTTGTACTTCAGCTTTAAACACTTTGTCTTTTCCACATTGTCACACAAGTGAAATCAAAAGGTAAAATTTCATTTCACTTAGAAATTCATACAAATTTCCTGTGTTAATGGCTCATTTACCTTGACATTTGAATAAATATTGCATAATATATCTACCCATATATTGAAAGATATTATTTCTTTCAATGTAAGAAGACTATGAAGAGAGCTGCCATGGTCAGAGATATTCACGTTTTGCATGGTTATAACTTTCAGATTTATGCCTAACAGATGATTGTTGAAGCACAATGTCAGATTAAGTTTAGTTTTTTACTTACTGTCAGCCTGTATTCTAGAGACAATGTCATTTTGCAGTCTCACCTGCCATACATAGAAGGTCTTGTTGTGCATGTATACTTGGCAACGATTTCTGCCAGCATTTCCTTTGTCAGACTTTGAAATAGTAACCATTGTAAAAAAGCATGTGATATTTCCTATTTATTGATCTTTTAAAAATTAAATACCAATTTATACAAACTTGGTCAATGTGTATAAATAAATTCACATAAGATTAAGTAGATTAGTTCTATGGTGCAATCACTGTATAGATCAAGCTATAAAATGCTTCAGCTACTCAGATCTTCATGGGAAGTCCATTCAGGCTGACCATAGCACTGTGTTCAGTAGTTTGTAATCTCAGCCTTCTGACAGCTGAAACAGGATGATGATTTGTTCAAGTGAGGCCTGGCCTACACAGAAATATTTTTTTTATTGATTTTTCAGATAGTAGATTTTTTGGGGGGAAACCCTTTTAAGGACTTTTTGCTCACAAATATGAAAATAAACATTTCAGCCTATAAACTTGGCATTATTAACTTCCCTGTTTATCTGTGTTGCGTTTCTATTGCAGGAGTTAAACACCATTACCAAAGCAACTTGGGGGAAGAAATAAAATTACAAGTTACAGTCCATCAGAGAAGGAAGTATGGGTAGAGACTCAAGGCAGGAACTGAATGAAGCAACGGTCATAGAGAAACAATGCTTACAGCTTTCCTCTTTGCGACTTGCTCACCCTAAGTTTTAATGCAACTCAGGACCAGTCGCCCAGGGTTTGCACTACCCTTAGTGGATTAGTTTCTCCAATATCAATCATTAATCAAAGAAATGCCTATCAGACTTGTTGATGGACCATATTTATGAGTCCATTTACTCAATCGAGAGGCCCTCTTCTCAAATGTGTCAAACTATGTCAAATTGATGTGAAACTAACCACCACACTATGTAAGTCTTGTTTCATTATATATGAGAGAAGGAAAAGTTTTGGTTTCATTTTAATAGAAAATCTGATTTGTTCAGTGTTGATTAGCAATATAGAGTTTTTCACAATAGTGGTTGTGGCAAGTATCAGGATGCATTCCACATCTTCTGTTCTTTTCTGTTGAATTGCTTGTTAAACATATGTCAATATTACTAGTCTATTACATTTTCATTATTTTATTCTCAGGGCAGCCTCACTCAAGCAAGTCTCAAACTCTCAGCTCTCCTGCCTCACCCTGCCAATTGCTGAGACTGAAAATGTGCCACCATGCACAGCTCAACACTGTAGCTTTATTTGGGAGGAAAAAAAACCCTCAAACATTATGTTTGCTAGTATGTGTCATACCTTATACTTTATTCCCTTTCTTTAGAATACAAGCACTTACACTCACATGTGCATGCATGCACATACACACACAGGTATAACATAAAAAATTTTAAAAATAGCATTCCAATTTTCCTAAAGAATGAACTTAAAATGTGCTGAGATTTTTAGTTGCTGAAAGTTAGACTATCTTTGAATAAAAGGATAACTTTGAGGAGAAATGACATATTTATATTATCTCTTGAAATTTCTATGCCTTGTGTTCTCACATTCCTTTAGATCTCTTATATCCCTGCAATGTTTTCAAGTTTATGTGTAGCTTCAACACCTTTGACACATCCGTTACTAAGTATTTGATGTTTCATATTCTTATAAATAGCATGGTTTCTATCTTGTGTTCTAATTGAACTTTACTGATATGACAAAAGGATGCAATTCATATTTTGTATTTTGACCTTGTGTTGTGGTACATTTTAGAATTCATATTTTAATTCAAAAGCTATCTGCAGGCTATTTTTGAATGTCTAAAGCATAGTAATAATACCCACAAGTAGTGATAATTTTGTTTTGCTTTTTAATGCTTTAACTTTTTTACTGTGTCATATTTTATTGACTAAAACCACCATGATAATGCCATGCTTTATCTAATTATAATTATTTTCTTACTCATAATACAAACACTGCTTCCCTGATCAATTTTGATGCTTTATGCCTGTGTTATAATTTACATACATCCTAAATTTTGCAAACTTCTTATTATTATAGCTTGAAAGTTAGTAAATGTTCAGTTTTAACTAAGTATTCACCATTTTCTCCTCTTCATAAAGGTCATCAGACTAAATAAGTTTTTCTATAAACATCCTGGTTTTAGAATTTATTTCTCTATAAAATATTAGTAATAAAACTGTCAGCTTTTTAAGTTTCTGGAATCCTTTTGCTTTTGTTTTTGGTTATTTTCCCTTCACCTAGAGCTTTTATATGAACTTCATCAGCACTCCATAGCATTTGAGCATTTGTAGACACCATTGCCAAGCACTCTGACACTGTCATTCTGATGCCATTCTCTTTGAAGATATAATATCTTTCCTTTATAGCTGCTTTTAACGTTTTCTCTGTTTCTTTGGTTTTCAGAAGTTCTATGATGTGCCCATGTGTGCTATTCTTTGTACTTAGTACCCTCAGACTTGTGGATTATCTGGAATCTGGTAATTCATATTTTTAAAATTATATTTTAAAGGATTTGTATCAGGACTTCTCTTTTCATCCTGGACCACAAATTTCAGATGCTAGACTGTAAGGTGTACGTTTTTTCTGCCTGCTGCTGGTCTTGTCCCGCCGCAGCACCAGCCCCAATAAATACACTGAGACTCTGTATTTGATACAATTCTGTTGGCCAGTTACTTGTTTCTTATAGGCTAGCTCTGTCTTAAATATTAACCCATTTCTAGTATTTCCACATGGTCTTACCAGCAAGAGGCGGCTGGCCGGTCTGTCTTCTCCATACTCTCCATCTTGAACCTCCTTCCTACTTCCTCCTTCCTTCTTGTCTCCTAGTCCCTCCTATCTTCCTTTCCTATTGGCCAACAGTGTTTTATTCATTAACCAGTATGAGAAACATATACAGAATGACATCTCCCATCATCTCCTCTTTTCTGTCTAATTAAAAAGAAGGGTTTTAACCTTTTAACATAGCAAAATATATAACACAACAGTTATCCAATAAGAATCACAGTTAACAATATTTAGTCCATTAACATTTAGTAAGATTTAAGAAAATATTCCATCATGTACACAATCCATGATGGAGCATCTTTTTCTCATCCATTAGTTTCATTTATTTAACTACCCTTTTTTCTTTTCTTTTTTTAAAGTAAAATCAAATTAGTTCTTATTTGTGGGAGATTTCACATAATTTCTTTTCTGCTTTATGTCTTTTTCTTGTCTTTGTAAAACTTTGTTTTACCCAGAAACTTTTTTTTTTACTTCCTAGTAGCTTTAAGAAGGTGAATGAATGTATACTTGGATTAAGGAATAGAGAGATAGATATATAATAGGTAAGAGAAAGGTAGATGACAGACAAATGTGTACAAAAACATAGTTGTTTAAGAATGAGACAATAAAATATAGATTAGAGATAGAGTTCAGAGGCACATTTGTTTGAACTTGAAAGCATCTTTGCAGAGCAGCCAGTGTGTGTCCAATACTTATTTACTTGTTTATTTATAAATCTGTACATTCATTTACCAGTGCATTCATTCATGTATTTATAGTGTTGACAATTAAAGTTGAGTAAATTCACTATACGAAAGAATTACTTTGAGCTATGTAGACAAGGCCTTTTAAAAATTCTAGACTTAACAACTGTATCAATATGTCACTTCTTTGGATTTTTTTAAATTGTTTCCAAAACAAAGATTTCTTTTCCTCTTGTGCCTCCTAGGAGGATACACCTGCCTCAAAGTTAGTATTTCAGAGATTGTAGATGAAGGCGGTTGACATTCTTCCACACAGAATATAATATTAATGTAATATCTTTTCCTTCTAGACTCTCATGCTTATTGCCTTCTAAATTTGTTATACTTGCTTTCTAGGCCCACAGCCCTTCTGGCTGGATTGATCTATAGTAAAATCCAGTATGGTTAGAAATGAAACAGTTTTCCTTTTCTAAGAAAAAAAAATGGGGACTTGGAACTTAGAAATACATTCTATACAGCTTTAAAATAATATTTTATGAACTTATTGAGAAATCACACAATGTGTTTTTTTTATCATATTTACATTCCCAACTCCCAGATCCACCACCTCCCTATCCATTCAATTTCCTGTCTTTTTAAAAATTATTTCTAATTACAGATAATTACAGTATTTTCCTTTTCCCTTTTCCTCCCTCCAACCCATCACATGTACCATTCCCCTTGAGTACATAGCCTCTGCCCACCCCATACACACATACTTTTCAAAGCCTTTCAAGTACAATTTGTGTTGTTTAACTACTTCTGGGTGCAAAGTCAACTCCTCGAGCATGTTCAACATACAAAAAGGCCACACCCTTAAAGAACACTGACTGTCTCTTTTCCCAGAAGCTATCAAATGCCAATAACTTCTCAGCTAGGGGTAGAACTTCTTGCCTAAATTACCTCTTCCTCTGTGGTGTTTGAATGTAATTGACCCCCATAAACTCATATGGAGTAACACTATTAGCATGTGTGGCTTTGTTGGAGTTTTTTTTTGGGGGGGGGTCTGTCACTGTGGGAATGGGTTTAGAGGTCTCACATATATTCAAGCCAGTCCCAAAGTTTCAGTTCACTTCCCATTGCCTGTGGATCAATGATGTAAAATTCTCAGCTCCTTCTCTAGCACCATGTCTGCTTATACATGGCTATCTTCCAGTATTATGTTAACGCACTGAACCTCTGAATTGTAAGCCCACCCTCACTGCAGGAGTCAGAGGTCAGGTCCTGATGGCTTGGTTATAGGAGGACTTGCTCTGCCACTGATCTAAGGGGTGGGGGGCAGTCCCAGTGGCCCAGACTGACCAGTTCAACTACCATCCAGGCACCTTTCCTGGGCCTTGGTTTGGGTCAGCCTAACATCTACACTATCAATGATCTGCTGGAGTTCATGAAGGAACTTGTGCTGTGGAATGACAACCTCAGGATCTCCATGGCTAGGGGGGGAAAGTGGGATATTTGAAAGGAATTTTGGTGAGGGTTCAATAATGATGGTATTCCAGAGGCCAGAGGCCTTGAACCAGACCAATGATTCATTGCAATGAACATTTGTGTGTGGGATGATTGCATGAAACACTGCAGATCTGAATGCAACCAGGACAAATGAAAGATGGAGAAGTGTGGTTGTTATTGTGTTTGTTTTGTTTTTTAATCAATTTAGATGGCTTTTCTTTTGGAGGGGGTGCTATAAGGGTGAGAGCCATATATGGAGGAACTTGGAGGTAAGTGGGTTTGGGGTGTATGATGTGAAATTCCCAAAGAATCAATAAAGAACACACACACACACACACACACACACACACACACACACACACACACCATGAAAATGCAGATTAGAAAAGTAGCTGAATGCTTTAAGTACTTTTTAACAGGCTATACTAGTAGGGACATGGAAGACAATGGTGCTGTGTGATCTAATGAACTGTTGGGGCCTGGCTCAAGAGGTCTCAAAGGAGAAGAATTTTAGTATGTTGCCTAGAAACCATTCTTGTTGTATTTTGGTAAATGTGGCTGCTTGTTTTTTTTTTTTTTTTTTTTTTTTTTTTTTAATCTTTCTCTGGAAAGGTTGCCTGAGATTAAAGTGAAGAGTTCTGAATTAATTCTGTTGGCAGAGGACATCTACAAACAGCCTAGTATTAACTGTATAGTGTGGTTACCAGTATTATCTTTAATAAAGATTTATAGTAAAAAGGAGATCCAGGAAGAGGAATGGAGCTAAATCCTGTGTTCATGGCAATAAACAGATTTAAAAAATGCAATAAAGGGAGTGGTGATCTCAGGGCAAGATCCTACCCAGTTAAATTTCCAACTTGTGAAGGAATTAAAGAAAAACTTTTGGCCAGATGTCACGGTGCACACCTTTAATCACCACACTGGGAAGACTGAGACAAGTAGATCTCTGAGTGAGGGCCAGCCTGATCTACAGAACAAGTTACAGAACATCCATGCTTAGGCAATGAAAACAGACATAATTGGAAGATCTCTGAATTCAAGGCCAGCCTTCTGTACACATCTAGTTTCAGAACAGCCAAGCTTAGACAGTGGAGGAAACCTTGGAAAGAGAAAGCTGATGAAGATGTAATTAACGGGAGTGGGGGGAAGCACATGTTCTGACCCCAGCAAGTAGAAGAACATGGCAGCTTAGGTTATCTGATGCTGGCTTTAGAGTCAAGGATAGAAGAAAGGGGTTATGGAATATTCCTCAGTGACTAAGGAAAGCTACTGAGGCTAGGCATGTGTCAGGGTGTCCCTGAATAGAGGCTCAGAGAGGCCATTGTGTGAAGCTGTGAAGAAGCCTGTATTTCCTTAGGGACCCCACAATGTTAGAGATGCCAGAGTCATACCTGTTGAGGATAACTGCTAACAGATAGTGGAACCAGTCCAAGACAAAGACATGTGTTGCAGTCAACAAAGCTGAAAGGAGTTGTAGATTTGAAGAACTTTTTGACATCAAACATGGAGATAGAATTTGGAGTTTTCCCAGCTGATTTTGGGTCTTGGTCCAGTATTTCTTTATTGTGTTCCCTTCCCTATGTTTTCAAATGGTAATATACATCCTGTGCCATTATATGTTGGAAGTATATGATCTTTAGCATGATTCTGATTTTTATAGGGTATTACAATTAAGAGATTACATTTAATCTCAGAAGAGACTTGGAACTTGGAACTTTAAAATATTGTTGAAACTGTGGTAGACTATGGGGATTTTTGAAATCAGACTAAATGCATTTTGCATTATGATATTATTACTAGCTTATAGGGGGCTAGGGAGTG
This sequence comes from Phodopus roborovskii, assembly GCF_943737965.1. Taxonomy (NCBI): domain Eukaryota; kingdom Metazoa; phylum Chordata; class Mammalia; order Rodentia; family Cricetidae; genus Phodopus; species Phodopus roborovskii. The sequence continues at coordinate 12,742,352 of NW_026126517.1, read as the reverse complement.
GAATATGGGAGTTTTAATGTAATTGGCCCCCATAAGCTTATAAGGAATGGCACTATGATGAGGTATAGTTTTGTTGGAATAACTATGGCCTTGTTAGAGGAAGTATGTTGCTATAGGGGTGGACGTTGAAGTCTCATTTATGCTCAAGCCACACTTGGTGATTCAGTACAGTGCCTGTCACCTCCTGATCAAGATGTAGCTTCTCCATTTTCAGTTTCTTCTCCAGTATCATGTCTTCATGCCATCATGTCCCACCATGAACCATGATGATAATGAACTGAACCTCTGAAACTGTAAGCTGCCACCCAATTAAACATGTTTAAGAGTTGCCATGGGTATGGTATCTCTTTACAGCAATAGAAATTCTAACTAAAGTATCCTCTGTGATGGAATTTGTCTGGCTTGAGTTTGCACAGTCTTGTGCATGCTGTCACAACTGCTCTGCTATGTCCCCAAAACCACTGTTTTGGTGTAGTTATCTACTACCTCTGGCTCTTACAGCCCTGACACTCCTCAGGTCTGTAATGATCCTTGAGCCTTTGGAGGAGGGTTGTGAGATAGATGTCCTATTTGGGGTTGAGTGACCCACAGTCTCTTATTCTCTGGACCTTAAGGAGCTGTGTATCCCTGTGTGAATCATTATCAACTGAAAAAAGAATTTTCTCTGATGAAAGTTGGGAAATACAATAATCTATGCATATAGCAATGAGTTATTAGAAGACAGTTGAAAGATATGTTCATTTAGCAAAACAATAGTAGTAAGTTCTTCCCTGAAGTTTATCACCTATCTCTAGCCCCAAATTCTTGACCCCTGTTATGGTATCAGCTATAGTTTTCATCTTGCAGAGTCTGCTTTTCATCTAATCAGACATGTTACTTCCAATACATCTGTGCCATTACTCATGAGTTGCTCTATCTTACAAGGCCAGTTGTTAATGTAGTTTTTGGGTTTCACAGACTCGCTTTTCACTCTCAACACATTTTCTGCCATCCCTACTGTCTTTGGTACATAGTACTTCTGATCCTTGGATCTGTTCAAGATTCTAATTTATATTTTTATAGTCTTCCAGTTATGATTTTTCTGCAGTCTGCCACATTGTGATGCCTTTACATTCACAGAATATAGTGACAGGAGTAAAGATCTCTAAAAATTTAGAACCAAGGCCCTAGGAGATAGTGGATTTATTCTTTATTAACTGGTACTGGGCACTGCGGGACACTTTGAGGCTAATGATGCCATTCCCACTTTAGCCCTACATACTTAATCTTCTTGCCTTTCACTGAATGCCTTCAGCTTTCCCCAGAATGTATCATATATAGTTTGTCCTTTTAAAGGAAATTATTTTATCAAACACACACACACAGAATATTGATCATAATTCTACCATTATCCTTTCTTATACTCATTCCACCCACTGAACATATTCTTTCTTGTAAAATACCTCCCTCCAACTCATATAATTTGTTTCAATCTGTTTAATGTGCTTGTGACCCACTGTGAGTAATCAGTGTTGTTTTTTGTCTGATTTGTTTTTTGTGTTTTGCTCTTTTACTTGTTTGTTATGAGCCAGGGTCTTGTGCCACAGCCTTGGCTGGCCTGGTACTGGCTATGTAGCCCAGGCTGAACTTGAACTTTCAATAAGCATCCCAACTTAGCTTCTTGGGTGTTGGCATTGTAGGTATGCACAACTGTGATTAGCTCCTTTTTTATTCTTTAATGTAGATATTAGGGTGGAGATGGGGGTGGATCTGAAGCTGCTTTTAGTGTCATGTCTTTGAGACTTGTCAAAAGGCAGATAAATGCAAATCTACAATCATCAAAAGTTTTGGCTATCATTATCCATGATCAACAGAACATGACTATACTACCCACTGATTGGTAACACAAAATGAAGTTCAAAGTAATGACACCATAAAATACTTTACAGATTCAAACTGGGCTTTGTAAGGAGTATGGGTTTTTCCACCTGCCGCCTGGTCTTGTCCCGCCTCCGTGCCAGCCCCAATTAACACACAGAGACTCTATATTTGATATTATACTGTTGGCCAGTTACTACTTTCTTATCGGCTAGCTCTGTCTTAAGTATTAACCCATTTGTGTTAATCTATGTATTTCCATGTGGTCTTCTTACCCTGAGCCGGCTGCCGTGTACTGCTCTCTCCAGACTCTCCATCTTGACCCCTCCTTACTACTTCCTATTTCCTCCTTGTCTCTCCTATCTTCCTTTCCTATTGGCCAACAGTGCTTTATTATTACCCAGTATGAGAAACATATAGAATCACATCTCCCATCAGGGCTTCTAGGTTTTTCCACCACCATGAATGCTTCTTGGGTGGTAGACATTGGTTGAAAAAATGAAGATGATAAGAACAGCCATGGTCACTGCTGCTGTTATAGGCATTAGTTTAGATTTCCAAAAACTTATACATTGCTTTTAATTAGATAATGAAAACTTTTCCCCTTGAAGGGATAATAGAGGGAGGTCTTAATTTTTTTTTCCTGAAGGTGGTCTGCAGTTACCATTGTTATGGCTTTAGTTTCTTTCAGGGAGTCACAGGGTAATAGATTCATAAGTGATGCTTGAGTCACAAAAAACTTTGTTTTCTTTCAGTTTTCACTCTCAAATTGGGTTTATTTTTATTTTACATCGTTCTAGTTGAAAGTAAAAAAAAATATTTTAATTAAACATTTTTCCAGTGAATGATTAATTGCTTAAAAACAAGTAGAAAGGTGAATAGTGCACACAAGAAATCTAATTTTTATGCTAATAAACTATAAAAGAAGAGTCCCTAGATAAAAGCCTAAGTTAGGTTTGAGTGTCAACAATTATATCAGCACTTAATATTAGAAACTGACTAATGGATAATCCAGTGGGGATGGCTTAGATTCACTTGCAATTATTTTTAGAACCCAAATTCTTAAACTAAGAAGCAAATTGCCTTTGATATATATTTTTCATTTGTGACTGGCACCCTGATCTGCACTTTGGGACAAGGAGATGGGGTATGATATGGGTAGGACATTTTGGATAAGCTTTCTCATGCTGAATACTGAGCACTCCATAACTATAGATAGAAATATTAACAACTGTGCGTTTGGACAGTATGTATCCACACACATCCTTAGTAGTTTGTCTAAATATGTGATCTACAATGATTTTCAGGCTTCACCTTTAAGACGCTAGATGTTGGGTAGATCTTAGGTATAACACTTGAAAACCCTTATGCCAGAGGATATAAGAGGTGGGGAGCTCATTGAGAGAACTGTTCTATTTGCCAAAGTGAGGCAGTGCAAAAGGGACATGCAAATCCCTGTAGAGCATCTGGTAGTTGCTCTGTAATCTCTTTCCTATTCAGAAGAACTCATTTCCTTTCTCAACAATGCCTTCTGCAGCAATCAGGAACCATTCACAGAGCTGTTTCTTAGGTTATTTATTATTTGTGCCTATCAGCTTGATGAATAGAGGAGAGGCTCAGGAGCAGATGCACATGACCTACTTTTCTGTACCAGCCTCTCTTGCCTTTGTTTCCCTGGTGGAAAGATCTGCAGTGGGCTTGATTGGGAGTAGTGGTAGATTAGTGATGACAAAATTAGTTTTCATTTATCCTGTGTACCCCTATTCAACACCATTCAGGAAGGGCAGTATGAAGTGCAAATATATTTGCCTCTTGCTATCCTCTGTCTTGTTACACTAAAGGATTACAGGTTACCAAGAAACACAAAATATATTCTCTCTCTTTACCTGCCATATCTCCAGCCCAACAAGCATCCTCAAACTGGAGTTAATTTCTCTCAGAGAACTTTACTTTTCCTTCTCTTATTTTTAGCTGCAGACTTGTGGTCTTTGTTATTGACCTTGTGAATTACAGCCTCCTGAAGCAATGGGAGCTTTTAGCTCTCTCCGAGAGTCTCTTTATGCTGCTCTCACAGACATACATTCTCACTAAACCCTGTTCCTCACATTCTGGGAGCAAGCAGCGTCCATCCCCTTTCCAACCCTTTCCTGCCTCCTTGGATTTATGCTTTACCTGAGTTCATCACATTCTAGCCTCTGGGTGTATTTCCTAATGAAATTTTAAAATAGGAAGGCCTCCCTCTCTTGGTTAAGGAATCCAATGACTTTTTGTTTTTGTGGCAATGCACCAAAGCTCTTGTGTAATGCTGACAAGAGGAGAGGTAGGGATGGATAGCAAGTGATAGCATTTTGTGTATCTACAGAGGCAGCTGAGCAGTGAGTAGCCTTTAATTCAATTTTAGGTACAGTTCAGGAAAAACAAAGCAGGACTACTTGCCATCTCAGACCATAGAGCTTGAGACTTATGTTCTCTTTGCCCCAGTTATTGGACTTGCAGTGACCTATAGTTGCCAAGGGTTTGAACTCTGCAGCCAGATTATCTGGGTTGGGGAAATTCTGACTTGACCAGGGTACATTATGGGGCTGTGGTGTCTTGCTTAACTCCTTCATTCTTCAGTCTCTTGTGGTACAAGGTAGACCTTTATTTCTGCTTCTTAGTTTCCTGAGACTGAATAAGGTGAGTTTCAGCATCCAGTACCTAAAAAAACATCTGTTAGTCTGCATGACTCAAGTTATGGGGTATGTGCTCGATCACTATTATCCACTACAGTAGTCATATTTATCTCACCTTTGGTACTTACAAACAACCGTGTATTCCTTGACACTCTAGCATCCTATCATTCCATTGCCAAGTACATTACATAAGGTGTATGTATCTGGGTATGAGTTGGAGCAGGGGTGTTTAATCTAAACCAATAATGTACTGTATTTAACTCTCTCCTATGCTTGTCTACATCAGGTGGGTCATGAAGAGATTCAGCACCATGGCAATGCCTTAGCAGATGACTTCTTTATGGAAAGGACCTTTGTGTTAATCCTACTGTATGATGGTGAACAAGCTGATACTACTACTGGCAAAAGAAAGGGTGCATCTCTGAGTAAAGTAAAGTTTCTTCAGGCTGCCCATATGCTCACATTTGGCTTTTAGGATTCCACATCTTTCAATTAGTGTCCTTGAATTATAGATAGTAGAGTGGCAGAGAGTTCAATTTACAATATAAGTCAACTACACTGAGATTCCCAGTTTGATTTTTCCATTAACCCCACCCCTTGGCTACAGGGAATAAGCACATTCTAGACATCTATAAAGGCTTCCAGGTTCTGCACACAGCTTTTGATCAGATATTTGAAAACCAAAGCTCCTCCTCTCTCTTACTTTGTTCATGAATATCAGTAATAACAAGCTAATATCAGCATATTTCTTAGTGTGATGAAAGTGTTTAAAAGTATACCACACTTGTTTATGCAGAGTCTGGCTCCTCATTAATGTTCTATCAGCAGTACCTCTGGGATGATTTGTATAGCCCTATGACCACATCATTCCAGGGCCAGCTAGTGTTCTTTTCACCTTGTGTTAAAATTGTCTTTAAATGGAATCAGATTTGAAATATTAAGAATCTCTAGAACCAATTCAGAAAATTCAACTTCAACATTCCTTCCTCAGAAGCACCATTGCTACCCAAATCTATCTTAGTCAGCTAAGGATGCCATAACAAAATAACACACACTAGATGGCTTAAGCAAGACAAATGTATTTTCTGATAGCTATCGAGCCTAGAAGTCCAATATGAAGGCCATCGGTGCACTGTGCTCTAGGGAGGCCTGACATCTTCCAGGCTTCTACCTTCTCATTTTGTTCTTACAAAATGAAATGTCTCTGTGTGTATTCTTAGCATATTTTTCCTTCATAAAAGAAGATCAGATTACCAGAGACCCTTTTTATTTATAGTCTAGCCTATCTGATAAGGTGCTCATTCTTATGACTCCATTTCATTAGTATCTTCTTAAGACATATTTCCATATATAATCACATTAAAAGTTAGGACTTACCATGTGAATTTAAGGAGGTAAATTTCACTCTATGAGTTGTTACATGATTCAGTGGGTAAAAGTACTTTTTGGATAAGATTGGTTACCTGATTTCAACCTCTGGATCCCATGTGGAAGAAGCCACTCCAGAATAGTATCCTCTGAGCAACACACACACACACACACACACACACACACACACACACACACTCACAGTTACAAACATGCAACTACACATATACACATCACACTCTTTCTGACATACACACTAGCAAATAATGTTTTAGTTCATCTTTGACAACTAGGGTGCATGGGATGCAGAAAGGGAGGAGTAATAAGAAAATGGGTACAAGGCCAGGGTACAGAAACCCACAGAGACCTGAACAAGGGGGAGCTCATGGACCCCCAAACTGATAGCTGGGAAACCAGCATTGGACCGACTCAGACACCCTGAATATGGGTCTCAGTTAGAAGGCCTGGGCAATCTAAGGGACCTCTGACAGTGGAACCAGGATGTATCCCTGGTGCACAAAAGGACTTTGGGAGCACATTCCCCATGGAGGGATACTCCCTTAACCTAGAGGCAGGAGGGAGGGCCTAGTCCCTACTCCAAATGACTGACAGATTTAGGTGACCTCCTCCTGGAGGCATCACCCTACATGTGGAGTGGGGGGGATAGGATAGGAGGGTGGTGGGGGGGACATGGGAGGGTGGGAGGGAGAGGGAACTGGGATCAATATGTAAAATAAGAAAAAAATTAATAAGTGTAATGATAATTTTTATTCCAGATCGACTCAGGGTTTAGTTGTGGGTGTCTGCTTCTGTTATTTTTAAAAGTCAAAAATATCCAAATACACTTGAAAGAAAAAATTAATAAATGTAATGACAATTTTTTAAAACTCAAAATATCCAAATATATTTGAAAGAAAACAATCAAAAACAAACAAAAAAATAGGGTGCAATGTTTTGGTGGGAAACAAAAGTGATTATGGGTGTCACTACCTCTGGGACATGTAGCTGGGTACTGGTGGCTTAATATTTGAGGAGCTCCTTCCTGTGGGAGCCCATTAAACTATGGATGAGATCTTAACTTTTTCTGTAGGAAATAATTTCAGAATAAGTTGGTATGTAGCAAGTTGGAATCTGTAAACATAAAGATAATACACACTTAGATTAAAGTAGAACATTAAGGAAATAAGGCATTTGGTAAGGGCCTTGCTATGTAATTTGGAGATTTCTAATGTTACATTTTGTAAAGGGTATAAATAGCTGGGGTTGTGGATTGTGGGCTGGTTATCCTTGGCTCTATGTTTAATATCCACTTATGAGTGAGTGCATAATGTGACTTCTCAATCAGGATGGTTTCTTCTAGTTCCATCTATTTGCCTGAGAATTTCAAGGTTCCATTTTTGTTTTCCTTTGAGTAGTGTAAATGTAACACATTGTGTAAATGTACCACATTCTCTCCATCCATTCTTCAGTTGAGGGGCATTTAGGCTGCTTCCAGATTCTGGTTATTGCAAATAATGCTGCTATGCACACAGTTGAACAGATGTCCTTGTTGTTTGACTGTGCATCTTTTGGGTATATGCCTAAGAGGTGAATTGCTGATCTTGTGGTAGACTGATTACCATTTTTTTACTATGTTGATCCTACCTATTCTAGAGCATAGGCAATCCTTCCATTTTCTGGTATCTTCTTTAATTTCTTTCTTGAAAGACTCAAAGTTCTTATAATATGTCTTTCACTTGCTTGATTAGCATTACCCCAAATTATTTTATGGGTTTTTTTCGTGGCTATTGTAAAGGGTGATGTTCCTCTGATTTCTTTCTCAGCCCCTTTATCATATGTATATAGTGGGGCTACTGATTTTTTTTTTGAGTTAATCTTGGATCCTGCAACTTTTCTCAAGGTGTTTATCAGCTATAGGAGTTCCCTGGTAGAGTTTTTCAGGTTATTTATGCAAACTATCATATCATCAGCAAATAGTGAAAGTTTGACTTCTCACTTTTCAATTTGTATCCCCTTGATCTCCTCTGTTTCCCTATTGCTCTAGCTAGTACTTCAAGTACAATATTGAAGAGATATGGATAGAGTGGAAAGTTTTGTCTTGTTCCTAATTTTAGAGGAATCAAATTGAGTTTCTCTCCATTTAGTTTGATGTTGGGTTTTGGTTTGCTATATATTGCTTTTATTATGTTTAGATATGTTCTTGTTATCCCTGATCACTCCAAACCCTGTATCATGAAGTGGTGTTGACTTTTATCAAAGGCTTTTTCAGCATCCAGTGATATGATCGTGTGGTTTTTCTTTTTCAGTTTTTTTTTTTTTTTTTAATATGGTGGACTTCATTGATGGATTTTTGGATATATAACCATCCCTGCATCCCTAGGATGAAGCCTACTTGGTCATGGTAGATGATTTCTCTCATGTGTTCTTAGATTCAATTTATCAGTATTTTACTGAGTATTTTTGCATTAATGTTCATGAGGAATATATGTCTGTTGTTCTCTTTCTTAGTTGTGTCTTTGTGTGGCTTTTGTACAAAGGCAGTTGTATTCTCAAAAAAACAATTTGGCAATGAACCTTCTGCTTCATTGTGTGGATCATTTTGAGGAGTATTAGTATTAGCTGTTCTTTGAATTTCTGGTAGAATCCTGCACTGAAGCCACCTGGACCTGGGCATTTCTTTGATTGGAAGAATTTTGACGACTGCTTCTATTTCATTAGGGGTTATAGGTCTACTTAAATTGCTTATCTGTTCTTGATTTAATATTGGTAAGTGATATCAATCCAGAAAATTGTCCATTTCTGTTAAATTTTTGAATTTTGTGGAGTACAGATTTTCAAAGTATGACCTGAAGATTCTCTGTATTTCCTCAGTGCCCTTTGTTTTTTCCTGGTGTCTACTCCTCCCAGATGAGTTTGCTTCTTTTTGTTCTAGAGATTTCAGAAGTGCTGTCAATTCTCTAGTGTGATTGTTCTCCAGTTTCTTCATGTGGGCATTTAGTGCTATAAACTTTCCTCTTAGACTACTTTAAAATGTCTTATAAGTTGAGGTATGTTATGTCTTGATTCTCATTGATTTCTAGGAAGTATTTAACTATTTTCTTTACTTCTTCCTTGATCCAGGAATAGTGCAATTGTGAATTGTTCAGTTTCCATGAGTTTATAGGGTTTCTGCAATTTGTGTTGTTTTAACTTTAAAGCATGGTGGTCTGATAAGATACAGGGGACTATTCCATTTTTTTGTACCTATTGAGGTTTTCTATATTGCTGAGTATGTGGTCAATTTTAGAGAAGGTTCCATGTAATGCTGAGAGGAAGGTATATTCTTTTGTGTTTGGATGGATTATTCTATAAATGTTAAACCCAATGTGTCATAACTTCTATTAGTTCCTTTGTTTCTTTGTTAAGTTTCTGTTTGGTGGACCTGTCTAGGGTCAAGAGTGGGGTGTTGAAATCTTCCATTATAAGTGTGTGAGGCTTTATGTGTGATTTGAGCTTTAGTAATGTTTCTTTTATGATTGAGGTGCCTTTGTATTTGGGGCATAACTGTTCAGAATTGAGACTTCATCTTGATGCATTATCCTGTAATGAATAAGAAATGACGTTCTTCATCTCTTTTGGTTGATTTAGTTTAAAGTCTAAGTTTTTAGATATTAGGATTGCTACAACAGCTTGTTTCTTGGGTCTATTTAATTGGAAAATCTTTTTCCAACCCTTAACTCTGAGGTAACATCTGTCTTTGAGGTTGAGGTATGTTTCTTGTATGAAGCAGAAGGATGGATTCTGTCTTGGTTATCTATTCTATTAGCCTGTGTCTTATTATAGGCAAGTTAAGACCATTACCATTGAGGGATATAAATGTTGCTTGTTTTGGATTTTTTGTTGGTTGTGGTATTGTGTGTAGATTTCCCCCCAATTTTCTTTTTGCTATTGACAATGTAGGATTGTCTTTTGCCTATGTTTTGTGGGTGTAGTTAATTTCCTTGGGTTGTAGTTTTTCTTTCAGAACTTTCTGTAGTGCTGGATTAGTTGGTATGTATTGTTTTAATCTGGTTTTGTCATGGAATATCTTGTTTTCTCTATCTACAGTGATTGAAAGCTTTGCTGAGTATAGTATTCTGGGCTGGCATCTGTGGTCTTTTAGTGTTGGTAGAATATCTATCAAGGACCTTCTGGCCTTCAGAGTTTCCATGGAGACGTCAGGTGTAATTCTGATAGGTTTGTCTTTATTTTTCCTTTGCTGCTCTGAATATTCTTTCTTTTATCTGTATGTTTGGTGTTTTGATTATTATGTCGTGAGTGCAATTTCTTTTGTGGTCCACTCTATTTGGTGTTCTATAAGCTTCTTGTACTTTCATTGGCATGTCTTTCTTTAGTTTGGAAAAGTTTTATTCTATGGTTTCATTGAATATATTTTCTGCACCTTTGAGTTGGGTTTCTTCACCTTCTTCTATATCTATTTTTCTTAGGCTTGACCTTTTCACAGTGTCCCATATTTCCTGGATAATAATGTTAGGAATTTGTTGGGCTTAATATTTTCTTTGGTGGATGAATCTATTTCTCCTAGTGTATCTTCAAAGCCTGACATTTTTTCTTCCATCTCTTATATTTTGTTGCTTTTGCTTGCATGTGTAGTTCCTGGTCATTTGCATAGCTTTTCTATTTTTAGCATTCCCTCAGAGTTTGTGTTTTATTTGCTTGCTTGTTTGCTTGCTTTTGGCCCTATTTCAGCTTTCAAGCCTGCCTTGCACTGTTTGAATTGTTTCTTGCAATTTTTGATTTGTCTTTTCCTCTGTCTCTTGAAGATTTTCTTTGCTTTTTTTCCCATTTCCTTAAGGGATTTTCTTGTTATCTCTTTGAGGTTCTCTATCATTGTCTAAAGTTGTTTTCAGGGTTGTTCTCCTTTGCTTCCTCTGTGTTGGGATGTTCAGGTCTTCTTGGTGTGGTGTCCCAAGACCCTAGGAAATCATATTGATCTTTCTCATGTTGACTTTGTTCTTATACTATTGTCTACCCATCCTTACTTCCAGTGGGTGCCTGTGGGGTCTCTCCCTCTAATGGTGGATATGGGACCAAGGTTCTTTTCAGGTGGGTGCAAGCATGTCCAATACTCTGGTGGCTCTTCTTTTCCAGTGGGTGGTGGTGGAACTCCTCCCATGGTTGGAGGTGGGACCAGGATGCTGGCAGAATCTGGATGGGCCAGTCCACTGGGACAGGCTTTCCAGTGAGTACACAGTCCCCTGGCCTCTGTAAGCTCCAAGGTAGGCCAGAATAAGGTCTACACTTACCCCCTCCGGTGGGTGGAGTTGGGACTAGGATTCAGGCAAACTCCACATAGGGCTGGTCTGCAAGTATGGGCTCCCCTATGCACAATCTCCAGTTCACAGGAGGCTCCAAGCAGGGCACCAGGAACACAGGCTCTTCCAGTGGGTGGAAGAGGGACCAGAAAGCTGGCAGGCTCTGGCAGGTCTACTGGGACAGGCTTCCCCATGCATATGCAGCACCCAGGCCTCAGGAAGCTCTTAGCAAAGCCCTGGAATGCCAGACTTTAAGTCTTTCAGGAAAGAAATTAAAGATGCCAGGAAATGGAAAGATCTCTCATGCTCTTGGATAAGTAGGATCAATGTAGTAAAAATGGCAATCTTACCAAAAACAATTTTTAGATTCATTGAAATCCCCATCAAAATCCCAGAACAATTCTTCAATGAAAGAATTCTTCAATGTTCAACTTTGTATGAAACAATTCTTCAATGTTCAACTTTATATGAAAACAAAAAACAAAAAACAAAAAAACCCAGGACAACCAAAACAGTTCTGTACAATAAAGGATCATCTGGGGGCATCACCATCCCTGACTTCAAGCTCTATTATAGGGCTATATTAATGAAAACAACTTGGTATTGGCACAAAAACAGACAGGTAGACAAATAGAATTTAATTGAAGACACTGATATTATTCCACACACCCTTGAACACCTTATTTTTGATAAAGTAGCTAAAATTATACAATGGTAAAAAGACAGGATCTTCAACAAATGGTGCTGGTACCACATTTTCCTTATCCATTCTGTAGTAGAGGAGTATCTAGGTTGCTTAAAGGTGCTAGTTATTTAAAATAGTGCTGCTATGAACATGGTGAACAGATGTTCTTGTAGTATGAATGTGTATCATTTGGGTATATGCCTAAGAGTGGAATTGCTGGATCCTGAGGTAGACTGATTTCCATTTTTCTGAGAATGTACCATACTGATTTCCAAAGCAGATATACAAGTTAGCATCTACAACCCCACAGAAGCTAGGAAAACAAGGAGGTCACTAAGAATGGCATACATGGATTTCCTGAGGAGAAAGAAACAAAATCTCCTGAGTAAATTGGGAGCTTGGGGGAGGGAGGGAGAGGGGAGGATGGTAGGAGAAAGAAGAGGAGGGAAGAGAACTGGAGGGATCAGGAAGGTTGAATTAGGGGAAGAACAGAGGAGAGCAAGTAAAGAGATATCTTAATAGAGGGAGCCAATAGCACTAGGAAAATGTTCAGAGATCCACAAGTATGATCCCAACTAAGAATCTAAGCAATAGTGGGCATGCTAACTTAAATATCCTTCCCCTATAATGAGATTGTTGACCACCTAATATGCCATCCTAGAGCCTTCATCCAGTAGCTGATGGAAGCAGAAGCAAAGATTCACAGCTAAGCATTGAGCCAAACAACTGGAATCCAGTTGTAGAGAGAGAGGATGATGAACAAAGGGGGCAAGACCATGCTGGGGAAATCCAAAGAAATAGGTGGCTTGAACAAATGGGAGCTCACTGACTCCAGACTGACAGCTGGGGAACCAGTATAGGACTGAACCAGGCCGACTGAACATGGGTGTCAGTTGGGGGCCTGGGCAATCAATGGAGCCTCGGGCAGTTATCCCTAGTGCACAAATGGGCTTTGGGAGCCCATTCCCTATGGAGGGGTAATCTCTCAGCCTAGATAAACATGGGAGGCCCTAGTTCCTGTCCCAAATGATGAGATAGACTTTGATGATCCACCATGGGAAGCCTCACCCTCCCTGAGGTATGGATGGGGAATGGGATGGGAGCTGGTGGGGGTAATGAGAGGACTGGAGGAAGAGGGAACTGGGACTTGTATGTAAAATAAAATGGTTTTTAATTAAATAAAATTGATTTAAAAAAGATATAATTCCCAGCCAGGTTCAAGGTAAAGTAAAACTTAACACATAAGTTAAAATTTAGATCTGGTTTAACTTTTTTGTCATATTGCAATGAAATTCCTTCACTAAAAGAAATTTCAGTGTGGTTGAGAAGGAGTGCTGTTCAGGTGTAGGAGTGAAAGAAGTTCAAATAGCATCATGAGTTGCCTATCCCTTAGCCGTCAGTGTGCTTATTTGCCTCTTTAACACTCTGACTTGAAAAATCTTTCAGGAAAAGAACATTTTCCTCCATGCATTATGATGTCTATGGAGACAGTGTTCACATCTGTTTTAATTCTGCCAGTTGTGATGAAATTCTTGGCTCTCAGCCATTAAGAAATATGAAACGAGGGTTTCCTTACCATACCATGCCTTCCCATTTTCTCCATTCTACTTCAGGTTTAATCTCTTTTCAATAAATCGTTGGCAGCGGTCTGAAGCTCCTGACCTTTGTTTGTTTGAAGTTTTAAAGATTTATTTATTTATTTTCAATCATGTGTACATGTGTGTTTCACATGTAGATATGTGCATGGGAGTACAGTGTCCAAGGAGGACAGAAGCATCATATCCCTTGGAGCTAGAGTTGTAGATGGGTGTGAACTGCCTGGTTTGGCTGGTGGGAACCAAACTTGTGTCCTCTGTAAGAACAGGATCTCTAGCTCCATGACCTTTCTTTTTAAACAATTACTCCATCAATCATAATGGGACAACTAGTGAAACTGATGGTCACAGCATACTTGCCTGACAAATGGGGTTATTATTTTAAAATGTTCTACATGTCTACAGTGTATCTTGATCATATACAACCCTCATTTCTGTCTTCCTACTCCCTCCAAATCCATTTATCGAATCTCCCTCCCAAACTTATGCCCTCCTTTGAAAAAAGGTCAATTAATTAATTAATTTTAACCCATGAGTTCTACCCATGTTGCATAGGCAAAGTACTATACAATAGAGCATAAAGAATCTATCAAGGGCCACACTCCTAAAATAAACAAAGAAATAAACAAAAAATGACTCCCTCTCCCAGCAGCCTTAAACTTCCAGTAATACCTCAGACAGGGGTGGGTCTTTGGAAGCTTGTTCCCACTTAATGTTAAAATTTTTAAATGGCTTGGTCTTTTTTCAGTAGCAATTGTTGTGAGCTCATATATGCAACAGTAATCTTGTTCAGAGGACAGCATTTTACAGAATTCCTCCCTGGATGTCAGCTTTCACATTCATTGTGCCCTCCTTCTATAATGGTCTCTGAGTCTCAGAACAGGGGTGATATGGATGTACCATCTCTAGCTCTATAAAATATTTTGTAGATTCCTTGGAGATAAAATACATCTCAATAGTCTTATCTAGCATCTCACCCGGCATTCTAAACCTAAAACCTTCCAGACAAGATGTGCCTACTGGTGGAATATTGGCAAAATAGTATATGGAGGGGGGTCAGCAACTGCTTTCTTCATTGGATTTGAGGCCTGTGGTACAGGAAGGACTGTCAACATCATCCAAATTTATAGCTAGGGAAGTCATAGGCCCTAAGAACTTATTGATGCTAATTTTCTAAATGGTCGTGTTGTTGAACTTCCTTCTAAATATTTATGTTTATATCAACAGATATGTGCTTCTCATAAATTTAGTGTAAGAAACTTCTTATTGCAACTCACAATGTTTAAAATAGTGATTCATTACTCCTCAAAACAATGAGAATAATGACTTTCATGCTCACTCATTCTTTGTGACTTTGATTAAAGAAGGCTGGATTTTCATCTCTCTGTCGTTAGCTTTTAACTTTTTTGTAAAAACGGAAATTAACATAGACTGTCATTGCATTCTCAGGTATGACCCAGGATGAACTGAAAACACTTCACTTACTTTGACTCCATGATGACAAAAGTTTAGTTATCAAGCAAAATTAATCATTATAATAATATGTCAGGACCATAACTGAGAGTTTCTCCCATGCCATACTTTGAATAACACATTTTCATAAATAAACTGTGCTTCTTATAAAATCACATAAAACAAACCATAGTTAATGTCCAGATCTTCAGTTATAGTTATGTGAGACACAAAAATAAAAAACAAAAACAAAACAAAAAACATCAAAAGTTCAGGGCCAGCTTAGTCTGCAAAGCCTGGGAAACTTAGGGAGACCCAGTCTTATACTAAATAGTAAAAAGCTGGTGGAGATATAGCTCAGTGGTAAACTACTTACCTAGCATGATTAAGGCCCTCAGTTCCATAAAAATACTTAAGGTGAGAATATGTACTGTATATAATAATATATGCAACTAAAGTATAGTTCTAAGATCAAATGGCCCTTATACAGCTTCTGTATGAAACAAATCCAGACAGGATAAGGGTCAAGTCCAGTGTATAAACTGCTCAAATTCCCTTATTTGCTGAATGGATTCTTGAAAGGAAATGCATTTCTTCACATTTCCCTGTGGAACAAAATTCATATATTGTTTATTTCATATGATATTTGGAATCCAAAGGCCTCCCTTACTGTGTGCCAATAAATTTTACATATTTAAAAAGTTAGAAACAAATCTCTAAAGAAATTATGTTGCACTTGCCCATCAATGTCTGCCTTTTCTACATAATTTGATGTTTTTTAAAAATATTATTAAAAAGGAAGTACGCCTTTTCTAGAAATCACCATCAGAAGTAAACTGACACCACCTGCCCCCACTGAAGCTAAGGTATTCTATAAAACTGTGATTTTTTTTCACAACCTCTATAGGGGTGGCAAATCAGACATCCTGTGTGTCACATATTTACATTTTGATTCATAACTAAGAAAATTACAGTTATGAACTAACAATGAAATAATTTTATAGTCGGGGGGGGGGGTCACTGCAACATGAGGAACTGTCTAAAAGGGCCACAACAATAGGAGAGTGGAATATATCTAGCCTACATTCTTATCCTATATTTTTGTCACTTCTCTATCTTGAGAATCTTCTTCTGAATGGATTCCACATGCTTTTGGTTGTGTAATTTTCTAAATATATCCACAGAATTCCAAAACGTGTTAAGGTTCTCATCTTCCTCCCCTTTCTTCTTAGGAACAAGGTCTAACATATCTTGGGCTTGTCTCAAATTTTGTATGTAACTTGAGGATGACTTGAACATTTCCTCTCCTGTGAGCACCCTGAGGGCTGGGGTTACAAGTGTGTGCTATCACACACAGTTTTCATGGTGCTAGAGACTTGAGCCCAGGGCTCTGTGGATGCTAGACAAGTACTTTACTTCAATTGAGCTCTATTCCAATCTTCTATTTAATATTGGTCCAAGCTGCCCAGAACCTTTGCCTATGTCCTGAAGCTGATTAGTTTTGGTCCACTTGACACAAACTACCATTATTTGGGAAGAGGGAACCTCAACTGAAGAATTACTTCTACCATACTGGCTTGTGGCCATGTCTATGGGGCATTTTCTTGAGTAATGGTGGATGTGAAAGGGCCCCACCCACTTTGGGCAGTGGCACCCTGGGTCTGTGTAATAAGACAGGCTGCACAAGCCATGGGAGCATGCCAGGAAGCAATGTTCCTCTGAAATTTCTATGTTGAGCTTCTTTCTTGAGGTCCTGCCTTGGCTGTCCCCAATTATGGGCTGTAACCTATGAGATAAATAAGATTTCCCCACCCTCCAAATGTTTTCCCTTTATTTCTAACATGTTTTAGCACAGCAACATAAAGCAAACGAGGACTTTTTGCTACAGACTACCTTCTTGCTAGTCTCCTAACTAATTTTTCCGACTCATTTTTAGTGCACGAATCAGCATGTTCATTAAAACGTTGCAGATCTGATCATGTTGTTAAGTGTTTCCCATGGCATTGATGCCATCAATGGCATTGCATCTCACTGATAATTGAATCAAACTCCTCACCCAGCCTCCATATCTCTCTAATCCTTTCTTCTATCTTCTGCCACCTGACTCACTTATACTCACTTATACCCACTCTTCCAGCCACACTGGCAGTAACTCCCTCACTAGTTTGTTCTCTAATAAAACAAGGCAGATCCTAACTGTGACAAGGAATGTGTCTAGTTTCTTCCCTCACCTCACTTAGATCCTGATGCAGATGTCACTTTGTCAAATGGGATAGTGATATCAACTCCTTTTGTCAAGTAGCCTGTCTCATGCAGTCAGTCTGGGTTAGGTCCTGCCCATTTCATTTGATAGATTTACATATATATTTACCTTTACATGTTTAATCCTCTCTTGGTATATATTGATATCTGTACTTGTTTTCTCTTCCATACTGTATAGTCTTCTAGAGAACAGATATCTTGCCAATTTGTTCATATCTACATCCCCATGGCTAAAGCTGTTTGAGATACAGAAGATTTTGACATCATGAAACAGATAAACGAGTAACTCAATGAACATGTTTATTGGCAAGTAACAAAGTATATGTATTAAAAAATTTACATGAAATAAACATAGAAATTTCTTTTAAGATATACATTTTATTGATTCTCTCAGAATTTTATAATAGCATATTATGAACATAGTCATCCACCCTCCCCCCGCTCCTCACCATTATTCCTCCTACGTTTATCTGCCCTGCCTTATAACCCCTCTCAACTTCTTTATTTTCTCACTGAATCTAGTTTGTGCTGCCTGTATATTCCTAGAGGTAGGGCCATCTTCTGGACCCTGATTAGCATACCAGGGACATACTCTTAAATAAAACTGACTCTCCTTCCCTAGGAGCCATCAATTGTCAATGTCTCCTCTGTAAAAGGTGGAGGGTCATGAGCTTCTCACTCCTCCATGCAAGAACATTGATCAACTTGACCTTGTGCATGCACATGTCATAAAATTCAAGTGAAAGTCCTAATATTTTCTCTTTTTCATGAAGAGAGTAATTTATTCACCTAGAGACAGTCTAGGACACAGAGAGGTCAAAGGGACAATAGAGAACTCCTAATCCTTTTTGTTCTTTTAGTTTGTTTTGTACAGCAGTTACATGTTGTCTTGAAAATACAGGGATTTTTTTTTTTTGTATCTAGTTCATAAAAATCTCAAAAGTACAAGTAATGTCATGGATAATTCAAAATTCAGGTGGGTCTGGCTTACTTCTGATACTTTCAATCTAATTGGTCTTTCTGCATGCTCTTTAAAGTCTGACACTTTTAAGCCAGTCTCTTACATGGAATTTGACCCCTAGGCCAGCTTGTCTAAGGATGAAGCATTCCCTGTCCTCTTAAGCTGCTGGTATCTGTGTCTATCTTCTGACCTTTCCTATCTGTGGTTGGCCTCTTCAATCAGGTTCAGCCCTGCTTTGATTCACTCTTCCATTCCTAACTGTGCGCAATTCTTCACCTTCTGATTTTCCAGGGCTCCAACTCTCCAGGGCCACCATGCACTAACCCTAATGAAGAAAAGGGACTTGAAAATTCATTATTTTATAATTTAAAATATTAAAATTAAGTGGGAAACAAGAATAAGACAAGCTTAGAAAAAAGGTTGACCACTAGACACACTACTATTTTTATTTTACCAATTATCAGAAAAACACAAGAATAATATCTTCAAGTACAATTATTTTTTCTTCTTTTCTTTTTTTTATTTTATATAACCAAGTCCATTTAAATGGAAACAAACATTTATAGATAATATTTGGGAATTTGGGCATCATTCTTTCCAAACTACTTCCTGCTGGTAAGGGGCACTGTCATGGGGGATTCGAAGAAGATTCAGAAATCCTGGCTGCAGTCTGTAAGGCTGCTTTGTCCAGCTGTTTTGAATGTAGGATCACCTGGTACTGTTTCAGGGGGTCTGGCTTGATCAAACCACATTAGTCTGGAAGGAATCCACATCTTTTCATTTTCTGTGGAAACAAAAATAGAAATCCTTTTCCCCAGTAACTTGTCCTTGAACTTAAATTTTGGAGTCAAAGCATTTTTTAAATTTAATTTATTATTTTACATGTCGATCCCAATTCCCTCTCCCTCCCTCCCTCTTTCCCTTCCTCTCTCCCTCCTTTCCTCTGTTTTACCCTCTCTGCCCTCTCACATGCACTCTAACCCCCCTCCCATCCCATCCCCCCACCCCAATTCCATATGTAGGGGAATGCCATCCAGTTGGGGTCATGTAGCTCTGACAGGTCGTGTGAAGTAGGGACTAGGGCTTCTCTCCTGTCTCTAGATTAAGGCAGTTATCCCTCCATGGAGGATGTGTTCACAAAGTCCTTTTGTGCACCAGGGATACATCCTGGCTCCACTGTCTGAGGTCCTTAGACTGCTCAGTCCTTCTGGCTGAAACCCATATTCAGGGGGGCCTGAGTCAGTCCCATGCTGGATTCCCAGCTATCAGTTTGGTGGTCCATTAGCTCCTCCTTGTTCAGGTAAGCTGTCTCTATGTGTTTCTGCCACCTGGCCTTGTCCTCTCCATCTGCATCTGGGTTCTACTTTGACTCAGTGTTTGCTCCTGTTTCCAACAGGCATTAGTTGAGGGCTCCATGGATAAGTTAGTTGTTGATCTCACTCTCCGGGAAGGGCATTAATGGTAGCCTTTCCATGGAAGCTTAAATTGTTAGTTGGCAGCAGTTCTCTAGACCTTTCTTTGTGTTCAATTTTATCTTCAAACCAAGATTGGCTCCCTCTTTTATGTTCTCTCTCTCTCTCTCTCTCACAAGTACAATTATTTTTAATGCAAAAACTTATCTATAAGCCTGGCCTGTATGTGATACTTAAATGTAACTTACTGATTTATAAATTCATGTGTCAATTGGCAGGGTTTTCTGACATCATAGACCAGATATTCAGAGAAAACTAAACCCAAGAAAACCTTAATGACAAATTTTCTTCTGTAACATTCTAGATTAAGAATGGCTCATTCACAGTGGGAACAAGTGCAATTCTTGTGTGGATTAACTTTGCTTTACATATAGTCTTCAAAGTTCTAAATGAATGGTGTACCAATAAAAAAGCCACTAAAACAGACAGGGAAACAGACCCAGGAAAAAGAACCATCAGAAAGAAGATCATAAAATAAGACCTAAAACCATTATAGGGAATTTAAGAATAGCTATAAAATATAGTGCATATGTTAAAGGTAATAAAAAAGACCATTAAAATACATTGAAGAACAATGGACAATTACAAAAAGCTGGGGTAGTTGGTTAGGAACCAAACCTAGCAACTAAAGAGGAGTAAGATAATCACTGAAATAAAAATTTACTGACCTGGCAAGATAGCAGATATGGGAATTAGTACTCATAGAAACAGTAAAAGAAATAATTTAAAATATGCCATGAAATATCTTTAAAAGCAATGGACTGCATGAAAAATAACATACAGAGAGAATAGAGTGTCCTTGTTTGAGGAAACGAGTCCAAGAGACAGAAATGAAGCAATCTTCAAGGAATAAATAACCAAAACTGTTCCATGATAAATGAAAGAGGTAGAGTCTCAGATTTAGGAAGATAACTGGATCACACACCACAACGTATACAACAGGCCACCAGAGCCCCTAATAGAAATGTTTAGAACAGGAAAATATGTCTGGAAAATCTGAAAAGTATTTCCAAGGCAAGACAGATTCCTTCCACAGGGCTAAACACTTTATTGACAGATAACCCTCAGCAGGAACAATAGGAGCCAAAAAAGACTGAGTTACATCCAGAGTGTTGAGAAGAAACAGTGGAAATCCAGAAGCCTGTCTTCTTTAGACAAAAGGAAAAGAAAGATATTTTTAGATAAAAACAGAATGCTTAACCAGAATCAGTCTATTCAAGGGATGCAAATTTATTTCCTTTAGAAAAATGAATCAAGATTGTAGATACATATAGATACAAACATATAGATACAAAAACAAAATCCATAAACAAATGTAAAACACAATTACCCAAGTCAATATGACAAGAGTGAAGTTAAACAAGTAAAATGATGCTGATATATGTGGGAGGAGCTATGAATGTCAAGGGCAGACAGGAAAGTAAAGCAGGACACACAGATTTTTTTGCACCCTGTTGATTAAAAAAACATGAAGTACAAAGGATCCAAGAAACAAAAAGCTGGTATAAACTTGAATAACAAAATGACTATAATAACTATGTTAAATCTTTTAGCAAGCAATGCCTCTTTAGTTAAAAAGTAGGCCTTTTCAGACTAGATTTTATAATATTTTTTCTTTGAAAAATTCATAAATAGATACAATGTATTTTGTTCATACCTAGCCATGCTTATAGTTTCCAACTCACCCCAACACATCTTCCTTCCAATCATATTTGTTCCCATTTAAAAATGAAATACACTGATCTAGTCGGTGCTGCCCTTCTGCACATGTTTATGGTTAGACACATATGTGAAAATGAGCTACCCAAATTTACTGACCACTAATAAAATGGGAGGGAGCTGTGTAGAAGACTTTCTGCTATGCTGGTCTCAAACAAAAGAAAGTCTATCCTGAAATACAGTTGTTCAGATAAAGTCATCTTATATTGCTTAAAGCTGAAATTCATGGGGAAGATCATATATATATATATGATCCCTGACTTGATCTTCCTGCTCCCTCATGCCTTAAATGCCCTTCCCTGATAATGAGTTTGATGACTACCTTATATGCCATCCTAGAACCTTCATCCAGTAACTGATGGAAGCATAAGGAGACACCCACAGCTAAACACTAGCTGAACTTCTGGAATCCAGTTACAGAGAGGGAGGAGTGATGAGCAAAGGGGTCAAAATCAGGCTAGAGAAACCCACAGAATCAGCTGACCTGAACAAAGGGGAGTTTATGCACCCAGTCTGATAGCTGGGAAACCAGCATAGGACCAACCAATTTTCCCTGAATGTGGTGTTAGTTGGGAGGACTGGGCAGTCTATGAGGTCTCTGGTAAATGGGTCAGTATTTATCCCTAGTATAGGAATGGACTTTGGGAGCCCATTCCACATAGAGGGATACACTCTCAGCCTAGACACATGGGCAGGGCCTAGGCCCTGCCCCAAATGATATGACAGACTTTGAAGACTCCCCATGGAAGGCCTCACCCTTCCTGGGGAGCAGAGGGCATGCACATGCTATGGGGATTGGTCGGGAACTGGGATTGACATGTAAAACAAACCTGTTTCAAATTTAAATATAGAACATTATCAAAAAGGAGAAAACAAACTGTGGTTAAAGGAATTTGTAAGCAGTTAACAAAATGATTGTTAAAATATTCTTCCAACTTTTCTGTTAAATTAGTAATAACAGGTCTTTAAGTTTAAATATTCATAACAACAAAGAAGACAATCTACTATGTTGGAGAAAGCAGCTGATGCAAGAAAAAGCAGATAAATAACAATAGCATAGACTAAATGGGAAGAAAGATAGGTTAAGGTTAAGAACACAAATTAACAACATTGAAAATTAGCTCAAAGTGGAAGAGGCTTAATGCACCACAATTTGGTATGTAAAAGTGTAATAAAGTGAGAAAAGTCCAGTAAAGAGAATTTTTTTTTTAAAAAAAGACAAAAGACATGAATGCCATAAGGAGAGATACAGTAGAATTTAAAGATAATTTTTCTACAAAACTATGAGCAAAAATGGAGAAAATACAAATAAAAATAAATGACTAAAAGATACAAATCAAACAAATTAATAGTCTTTTAAACTTCCTGAAGAAACAACATTCAGACCATTCTGTTCATTTTCAATTTCTTTCAAGAACAGGAAAAAGAAAAATTTATTTTTTGAGATAAATTTCAAAACTGGAGAACTATGATGAGAAAGAAAAAGAAATCTTTTGTAAACCCACCTCATTCTGTAAGACTCAAAGCATTCAACAAAACAAGAGAAAACTAAATCCAGCAGTGAAAGAAAAATCCCATGTTAGGAAAATCCCTGGCATGCCTTTCCATATTATATTTATGTATGGGAAAGCATGCACACACACACACACACATACACACACACACACACACTTCCTGATTAGTCACCTTTTTTTTAAGAGACTGAGGAATGAAATTGCAGCAAGTTAAGGGTGACCAAGACAATTCAGTACACAAAAACCTAAAAAGAAAACCACACAAGGATTTAAAGAAGGAAGTAAGAACAATGGGTAAAATAGTATAAGATCATTTTAGAAGCCATAGCTGTGTCCCAAGAGGAACATTTGAATTTAATTACAGACACTGTTTAATGAACAAAAACTAAACCAATTGCAGTGGGGAGGGGGTGGATGGGGAATCTGCAAGTGTTCTCTTGAAATACCGAATATGGTCAGGATGACCAACATTAACATTCTTTTTAAAGTCACAAATGGATTCTAATACACCACACAAATACACACACACACACACACACACACACACACACACACACACACAGCTATTTTAAAAGTTGAGAATTAGGGAGATAAACAAAATTTCCTTTATTTATAAATAAACATGTCCTTTAAAAAAACTGTCCTAAAAAAAAAAAAAAACATAAATCAATTAAACTGGTACTGGAGAGTTAGCTCAAAAGTCAAGAGCACTTGATGCTCTTGGAGGGGACCCAAATACAGTTCCCAGCCCCCTCAAGGTGGCTCAAAACCAGCTATGATTCTAGTTTCAAGGGTTCTGATTCCCTCTGTTGGCCTCTATAGATACTGCAAGCATCCATACTGCAAGCCCTCATACACATAAAAACAGATCTTTAAAAAGAAAACCAATTTACCAAATAGTTCAAAATAATTTAGCAATTATATTATATGTAAGCTCAATAAAAATAACAAAAATAGGATTATATGTGGGGAAACACTTTTATACAAAGCAATAAAAATAAAATAAATCATTCTAAAATTTAATAAAGAGGCAAGGAAGTTACAAGTAAATACATTTGAGGTCAGTGTGACATTAAAAAAACAAACAACAAAAATACACAAAAATCATGTCTTACTCTCAGCCACTGAATGAGCCTGGGGTAAATGCCTGTATCAACACACCTTCAAAATTCCCATTTCTTTATATTCAGATAAAGTGTTATGATGCAAATTGAGCACACCCAAGGGATTCTGTTCAGTGTCCTCACCTTAGAAACACATGCTCCTATAGAGAATAGGAGACTTTCTAACATGCTTTGCTATATATTCATGAATGGGAAAGAATAAATACATGCATGCATACATACATGCACACACATATACTTCCTGTATTAGTTACCTTTTTCATTACTGTGACAAAATACCTGACAAAAGCTACTGAAGAAAAAAAAAAGGTTTATTTGCCTTATACTTTTGAGGGTTGCTGTGAACTACTGAGTTTCATTAGATTACTTACAGGGTATGGGTGAAGTGTTATTAGGATTATTTACAGGATCATGAAGACTCAATGGCAACGCCATACTAGGAAGCCCATTCCAGCATAGGCAATTACTCATTTGAAAGCTGGAACCCTGAAGCTCTCTACATGACTTTCAAGCAACTAAACAGGTTAGAGGGTGCACTCCCCTTTGCAGTCCCTACTGCTTATACAGCTTATGGAAGGGATGGACCTTGTGCATCAGGTAAGTTTTAAGGACTTCCTAAGACTTGTCAACTGTTTATTTTGTTTATTTCTAAGTTTTAAGGAGCCTTGCTGTAGAAAGTGCTATACCTCAAAAGCATAGCACTCCTGGTGAAATCATGACTTCTTTAGTAAAAGAGCAAAGAGGAATGAAGGCTCTCTTCCTCTTTTTTTGTTAATTCTGGCATCTCTACCCATGGAATGGTTCCACCTACATTCAATATGTTTTTCCCTATGTAAGAGAGAGAGAGAAAGAAAGAGAGAGAGAGAAAGAGAGAGAGAGAGAGAGAGAGAGAGAGAAGGTCACCAATGCACAATAGACACAACCAGAATTATTTTTTTTATAGTGATTCAAAACCAATCCTATTATACTAACAGTGAAAAATCAATCACCACCTTCCTTTAGTAAAATGTCTGTGCTTCCTTTGTTCATGGAGGGTGTTTCTTTGGAAATAATTGCAATGACACCAATGTTTTCTTCATTTACTACATGTA
Organism: Phodopus roborovskii; assembly: GCF_943737965.1. Classification (NCBI taxonomy): domain Eukaryota; kingdom Metazoa; phylum Chordata; class Mammalia; order Rodentia; family Cricetidae; genus Phodopus; species Phodopus roborovskii. The sequence goes on along the minus strand of NW_026126517.1, from coordinate 12,717,286 downwards.
ATACCTATTTTTCCACCCCCATTTATGGTTGAGTTTATTATGGCTTTGTGCTCATCAATATACAAACTAATAGTACTTGCTCCCATTAATAATAATCATTAAATAAGCTTGAAATAAGTGGAGAAATATAATATAAATAGATTAAATATAATAACATTATTAAAACAATCTAACCCTTAGACTGTGATTCATATTTAATTTGCATGTGTATGTGTGATGTGCATCATGTGTTTTTGTGTTCATATTTTGTTTGTAGGTGCATGTATGTGTGGCTGTAGGAGATTGATAGCACACATCTTCCTCAATGGCTTCCTACCATATATGAGTAACAATCTCTCCCTGACCCCGAAATTGGCTGACTTGTCTAATCTAGCTAGCCAGCTTTCTCTGGAATGCCTTTTGCCTGCCTTCCAGTGGGCTGAGAATAAAGGCATGCTGCCAAACCACTTGATATTTATATGCTGATGAAAATCCCAACTACTCTTCATGCTCAGATAAACCACTGAGCTATATTCATAGCCCTATGATTTCTATAATGTTCTCCTTCTTAATGACATCTGCAAAAGATATCCTAGGATTCATTTTAAAAATGAAATACCAATACCTAATTTTCACTTCTATCACAAACTAATTATCACAGAGAAGTTGACAGGCCAACAGAAGGAATAGACTCAAGCTATTAAGTGTGGAAACTTAAACTACAAAAATGGTACAGTAGAGCTTAAAACAAAGGAGATGGCCTCTAGAGATGGAGCAGTTTATTATTTTTTGGAAATCCAAATGCCATGACAACCCTATTGTGACACAGAGCTCTAAAGTTTAGGAGAGAACTCTAGGGAGATCTTTTAATATCTCATAAAGGGAGGGCATTGTGAACAAGTCCCAAAATGCCACCATAAAAGAACATTGATAAATTTTACACCATTAAAAGGAGAAACTTTTGGTCATAAGAAGATACCAGAAAGAATGAAAAAGCATTGGCAGTCCAGGAGAACTTGTCCCCATAGCCAGCGAGAAATTTGTCATATCACGAGGACCACTTCTCAGGGTAAACTAGTTAATAGGAGAGTATACTAACAGAAAACCAACCTAGAAACCAGGAAAAGGTGTTAAAACAAACAATTCATTTGTTCATCTGTATCAAAAGAAATGATCCATGGCATCAATAAGATAAGGAGGAGAAAACTAATGTTACAATGACAAAGCAATTTAAAATCAAGTATTCATTAGTCTCTCTGTCAGTGAGAATGACTTTGCAGAGAAATTTGAAATCTTTTCCACTGCTGACATAATATAAATAGATATAGCTATTTGAAGATCAGTGTGAGTCAGTCTTAAAATATAGGTTGCATATATGCCTTATGATCTCACAATCATACTACCAGCCAATTTAAAAAACACTTTGTATGTGTGCAGGAATAATAAATGAGATTCATCGTTATACGTTTTTAATAGAACTTTCTAAAAATGAAAAATAAAATATGTTTTAATAATTCCATAAATAATTCTGGTACACTCTTGATTGAACTATTACAGATCACCAAAAGGAATTACTTGCATCAACAACCGTATATCCATCAGAACTCTAGTAGGAAGTAAATGTCATGTTTAAATTGGGTAATATGAGTTCAGGACAGGAAAGTACTTAGAAAGGAGGCATATGTTACCCAAGGCTAATGACAACATAGGTAAATTTTCTTTACAATGGAGGGGACTGGGGTTGATAATAATTGTTGAGACTGAATGTGGGCAGGTGTGATCAGAGCTGTGTTTGTGGCTCCTGACCTTGGAGATCAGTTACCCTGAGGAAATTTGACAGGAGGAGGAGGTAAAATAAATTGTTCCACCTCACCCCTTCCTCCTGTTATCTGTCCTAAATGTCATAGCCCTTCCTTGGGGGTGAAAAAAAGATAGCCAGTGATTCCAGCGAACAAACAAGAGGTGAGAAAGAGAGAAGAAAATCACGGCTCAGAACATTTCCAGGACAGGAGGATACTGGCAGAAAAGTGAAAATGTACTTTCAGTGGGTCATCATATGTCATCAGGATGTTGATTTCAGGTCGACCAGGACTTAGGAGGGCCTTACTTAAGGCCATCTGTGCCAAGGGTCCTATGAGCAGGGAAGAGCTTTGTTGGGCAGATTCACCTGGAAGAAAAGTCTGGCAGGAACTCACCGAAAAGAAAAGAATGGAGTGTTGGAAAGAGTCCACAGAGAGCAAGCATTGGAGGGGTGTTTATTGGGCAAAAGTGCTAGGTAAGAATTATCAAAATATGTCAGAGGGGTCTTTTTTTTTATCCTTGTAAAATCAACTATCTTTGTAGTTTGTTTTTGAAAATTGGAACAATTTACACCTTTCCTTTGGTTTAGTCAGATATGTATTGTCTTTCCAGAGTTGGATGAGATACTATAAATACATAGACACACACACACAACACACATATATTAGACATTTTAATGATGTTGATAATACATTTGCTGGATAGTGATGACATTTTTTTGAAAGCTGTGTGCTTTAAAATTTTCCTGCACTATGAAAGGAGTTGGTTTTAAAAATTCACTATAAAAAATTCAAAATACCTTCAATAAAAATTAAATATTGACTTTGGAAATAGTTAGCACTTTACTAGTGATATAGTGTTCGTTCCCCGCATCTACATATAGACATTCTTTTCTATGGGCCTGTAGAAAATTAAAATATTAAAGTATTCTAAAGAGATGAAACCACTAAATATGTATTCTTTTCAACTATGTTGCAAATAAATTTTAAGAGTGTAAACTGGATATTCAATTCAGAGGAAAAGTCACAGGGGACCCGATTAGTCATCCTAGCAGGGACCTCAGAGTCTTGTGCAAGTCACAATAATCTTTGTTTGTTCACACTTCCTGAATTTCCCTGTAAGAGAAAAGAGTTGTCAAATGTTTGCTACCCATGGAAAGATTCTAAATGAAACATGGTAATTCCTATTTTAAAAAACATACATTCATTGATGCATATGTTTTTGTATATATATATATATATGTGTGTGTACATATATGTATATATATTCATGTACACATACATATATACATACATACATATATATATATATATATATATATATATATATATATCCCCTGCAATGTCCATATGATACCTACCTTGGATATATGTGAATATGGGTATCAGTATGTGATATATTTCTTGGGTGCATGGCTTCAAAATAAGATTTAGTGATCGTCTCTCCATTAGGCCAATCTAGCCCTTGATTGGATAGCTAATTGATCTTCACAGAACATCAAGTTTCTCTTATGGATACACTCAGTAAATAAAACTTGGGGTTACTCAAAGATGACTAGAACCTACCATAGACTTCCAGTAGTATAACAGCTAATAACTACAATGAAACATGAACTCAAATTGGGATTCATGGTGTTGGTTGAAAATGAAGCATTGAATAAAGAAGGGAGCAACAGGTATAGATGTTTGAAGAAGGAGGTTCAATTTGTGGGGGACATAAATATGGGTCTCTAGATAAGGTAATCTTTAACTTGTGTCTTAAAATACTATCATTTCTTGGTCATGTAAAGATCAATTCCTGGGAAGGAGACCTTGGACCTTGGAACAGGAGGACGTGACTTGCTGTGGGGAAGGTTAAATTGAAGAATTATTGTAGGTCCAGAGCATAGTGAACTACTACATCTTCTTATTTGATGATGCTCCCCAGCTCCATCATATAATTGCTGTTACTAGCAATATGGGTACTGAGGTTGGACTGAGAATGTAGATCAGTTGGTATAATTCCTATGAAAATGCAGGAGATCCTGGTCTGAACATCCAGTACTGCATAAAAACATATATAATGATGCATCATATTCCCAGCATTCAGGGGGTGGTAGCAATGGATCAGAAGTTCAAGTTTATCCTTGGGTAAGTACTCAATGTCTCAGGAAGGTGTGTTTTAAACTAAGCACTTGTTGAGATATTTACTTTAACTTAAACTATCAATAATGAAAGTATGGAATATACATTGAGAGAATTACATATTAGCATATCATCACATATCTGATATTTTGTATATATATTATGTGTGAACGATATGCCATTTCTGAAAATTCTCCTAGCCTGCCTTTCCCATCTTCAATCCCATATATCAGACAGGACTGCCAGTAAGTCTTTCAGGTTAAATTTTTCAAACTTGTTCACATCCAAGAAGAATCCATATTGCTTCAGGATGGCTCAGTGATCTAAAGAGATGTGTTCAGAAATTCCACTGTTGTCTCTTTGTTCATTGACATAAAGAAGAATATCAGATCCCATAAATTACTGTCCTATCCATTCATATTCTTCATCTCCTTCCAATATTAATTATTTCAGTCTACTTTTTCTCAGTGAAACTGTTAACATGTTTATTCAAATCTCTTTTTTTGAATAATAAATAAAGCAAAATGAGAATGCATGCAATATATGTAAGATATTGTATAGCCTTTATTATCATAGTGTATGGGATATATTATATACATGAGTGTCCACTTGTGTGGGTGTGTAGAAAACCCCATGCCATGGCATATATTTAAAGGGCAGAAGATAATACTACATCAAGCTTGCAAGCCCATAAGCATCTGAGAACTCTACTGATTGCATATCCCATCTCACCACAGGAGCCCTGGGATTATAGGTGTATGCTACTAGATCTGATTTTATGATGCTTCCAGGGATCTGAGTTCTGAGTTCAGGTAATCATTCCTGCATGTACAATACAACTTTTTGTTTCTTATTTTGCTCTGTTAAGGACAGTGCCCAGAAACTTGTACATAGATGTAAGCCCTTTACACTGATCTACATCCTCTGCCTAGTTTTTATTTCTTCCTTTATTTGAGTGGGGGTCTCACTATGTAGCTCAGGTTGGCATTGAACTTGAAATGTTCTTGCCTCAGTTTCCTAAGTACTAAGTAAGCATACAGGCATGCACCACCATACAAAGACAACATGGCTTTTGATATTCTCTGCACTCATCACCAAGCTTACTCCCATCTAACCTTTGAACAGACCACTATTATAGATTTACTATTATTTTGCTTGGTTTATATTCTTAAGAAATATTTATAACTTTAAATAATGTATCTTCTCTTTCTCCATGATTTTAAACTTGAGGTACAAGCTTACAGTAAATATGTTTTCTGCAGCTCACTCTTCTTGCTCAGTTTTCTCATATGTGAAATATATACAAGTAGTTATATGTTGCTATAATTCTGTCACTTTCTTTCTAAAGAGAAATTTTATATAAAAAACAATTCATACTCCCATCCCGCTGTCCATACGCATTTGCATTAATTCCAGTGTATCCACAGAAGTGAATATCACTGCAGTGTATATTATTGAATTCATTTTCTTATGCATGAGAATTTCACTAGGGCAGAGGCAGGGGGTGTTTCTCCAAGAAACAGACTTTAATACCTACCCTTCCCTAGCTATACTCTGTCTATGCCATATGCTTTTTGTTGTTTATGTCACCTTCTGTAAGTGTGACAAATATCCAAAGCTATGATTAGCATAAACACCTTCCCTAGACTACTCTTCAGTCAGGCCATCACTGGTTGGCCTCTACTCTATGGTAATAATTTTGAGTTATTTTGGGATGATTCACACAGCAAGTTAGACACTGTACATGGCAATGAATACGCACCCATAGGCACAAAAATGCAAGAATGTTTCATGGCATTATTTCTACACTTTTCATCTGTAATGTTACTCTCTTGTGCATTAAGATTTTTAAGAGAATTTTACAGTCAGCTCTCAGAGGCTGACCTTCATTGGTTCCACATCTTCTTTACCATGTAAAGATAATGTTTCTCCAAAGTGCAATTAATCCACTCTCCCTCCAGAAGTCAGAAGTATATGAGTTCTTTCATATATGTAATTCTGTCTGAATTATAGACTACAACTTTTTGCTAGAAAATATTACATCTAAAACAAAACAAAACAAACAAAAAACAACCTTTAGTTGTGGTAGCATATACCACAGATGCAGAGGCTGTCTTAACTGTCTTTAAGTACACACTTGAGTGACATGAAGTTCACGAGGTATTTTGTGCAATTCTCACTCCCACTCGTCTCCAGAAATCTTCCTGGTGAAACTGAAACATTATGTAGGTTTAAACAATGATTTGTTTCTTTCACTCCTGGAAGCCCATGGCAATCAACCTCCTTTGGGTCTGCATAAATTATGTTACTCTATGGATCTCACACAGGAAGAAACAGGTAGTATAACAATTCATTGAGAAAATTATCCTTGAGGTCTCCCTATAATGTAATGATGTATGTATGTATGTATGTATGTATGTATGTATGTATGTATGTATGTATATTGCTGTAATCAATTCCTTTTTATTATTTTCTTTTAAAACTTAGATTTAACAAGTTTGTTTTGCATGTCAATCCTGTTTCCTCTCCTTCTCCTCCTTCCTTGCCTCCCCAACCCTCATCCCTTCCCCTTTCTTCTCCCCAGGAAGGGTGAGACCTTCCATGGGGGATTTTCAAAGTCTGTAACATCATTCAGACAGATCAGGGCCTAGGCCCTTTGCCATGTGTCTAGGCTGAGGGAGTATCCCTCTATATGGAATGGGTACTCGAATGCAATTTGTATACTAGGGATAAATACTGATCCACTATCCACTACTAGAGGCCCCACGGATTGCCCAGGCCCCCTAATTGCCATCCACATTCATGGTTTCTGGATCAGTCCTATGCTGGCTTCCCAGCTATCACACAAGAGTCCATGAGTTGCCCCTTGTTAAAATCAGCTGTTTTTGTGGATTTCTCAAGTCTGGTCTTGACCTCTTTGCTCATCACTCCTCCCTCTCTACAACTGGATTCCAGGAGTTCAGCTCAGTGTTCAGCTATGTGACTACATATTTGAAAGCACATTATAAAATAAACTATGGGGGTTATTATTATAGATCTCTGGATATTTCCCTAGTGCCAGATTTCTCTTAAAACCTGTAATGGCTCCCTGTATTGTGGTGTCTCTTTTCATGCTCTCCTCTATTCTGCTCCCAACATAATCTTCCTGCTCTTCCATGTTCTTTTCTCCTCTTCTGTTTCTCTTAATTCCCTCTCTCCTCCCCAATGCACCCCCTATCTCCCAATTTGCTCGGGATGTCTCTCTTAGATAACTCCTTGTTACCTAGCTTCTCTAGCAGTGTGGAGTATAGGCTGGTGATTCTTTGCTTTATGTATAAAATCCATATACAAGTAAATACATAACATGTTTGTCTTTTTGTGACTGGGTTACCTCACTCAGGAGGTTTTCTTCCAGTTCCATCCATTTTACCTCAGATTTCAGGATTCCTTTGTTTTTGTTTTCGGTTTTGTTTTTCCACTGAGTCGTACTCCATCGTGTAAATGTGCCTTTATCCATTCTTCAGTTGAGGGGCATCTAGGTTGCTTTCAGGTTCTGACTATTAAAAATAATACTGCTATGAATATAGTTGAGCAGATGTCTTATGTTGCAGGAATATGCATTGCTTGGGTGTATGCCTAAGTGTGGAATTGCTGAATCTTGTGGTAGACTGATTCCCATTTTCCTGAGGAACTGCCATACTGGTTTCCAAAGTATCAGTACAAGTTTGCACTCCCAATAGCAGTGAAGAAATGTTCACCTTTCTCTACATCCTTTCCAGCATAAGCTGCCTTTGGTGTTTTTGATTTTAACCGTTCTGACAAGAATAAGATGGTATATCTCAGAGTTGTTTTGATGTGCATTTCCCTTATGCTAAGGATATTGAGTACTTCCTTAAGTGTGTTTCAGTCATTTTAGATTTCTCTATTGAGAATTCTGTTTAGCTCTATACCCGACTTTTAAATAGGTTTATTTTGTGTTTTGGTAACTAACTTCTTGTATTCTTTGCATATTTTGGATATCAGCCCTCTGTCAGATGTGGAGTTGGTGAAGATCCTTTTCCATTCTATGGGCTGCTATTTTGTCTTGTTGACTGTGTCTTTTCATTACAGAAACTTTTCAATTTCAGGGGTCCCATTTGTTAAATGTTGATCTCAGTGTCTGTGCTACCAGTGTTATGTTCAGGAAGTAGTGTCCTGTACCAATTTGTTCAAGGGTACCTTCCACTTTCTCTTCTAAGAGACTCTGTGTGGATGGATTTACGTTGAATTCTTTCATCCAAAAATACTTATGTTTTGTGCATGACCATAGATACAGAACTATCAGAAGTATTCTACACCTCAGCATCCAGTTATGCCAGAGACATTTGTTGAAGATGCTTTCTTTTTTCCACTGTATAATTTTAGCTACTTCAACAAAAATTATGTGTTCATAGGTGTGTGGGTTAATAACAGGATTTTTGATTCTATTCCATTGGTCTACTTGTCTATTTTTGTGCCAGTACTAAGCTGTTTTCAGGACTAAAGCTACATAATAGATCTTGAAGTCAGGGATGGTGACACCTCTGGAAGTTCCTTTATTGTACAGGGTTGTTTGGGCTATCCTGGGTCTTTTGTTTTTCCATATAAAGTTGAGTATGGTTCTTTCAAGTTCTATGAAGAATTGTTTTGGGATTTAGATAGGGATTACATTAAATCTAGAGATTGCTTTTGGCAAGATTTCAACTTTTACTATGTTGAGCCTATCTATCCAATAGCATGGGAGATCTTTCCATTTTCTGGTATCTTCTTTAATTTCTTTCTTTAATTACTCAAAGTTCTTGCTAGACAGGTCTTCCACTTTTTTGGTTAGAGTTCACCAATGATATTTTGTGCTGTTTGTGGATGTTGTAAAGGTTGATGTTTCTCTGATTTCTTTCTCAGCCTTTATCGTCTGCATATAATAGGGCTACTGAATTTTTTGAGTTAAACTTGTATACTTTGCTGAAGGTACTTATTAGCTGTAGGGGTTCCCTGCAAGAGTTTTTCGGGTACTTATATATACTATCATATCATCTGCAAGTATTGAAAGTTTGACTTCTTCCTTTCCAATTAATTATATCCCATTGAACTCCTTTTGTTTTATTGTTCTAGCTAGAACTTTAAGTACAATATTGAAGAGATATGGAGAGAATGGACAGCCTTGTCTTGTTCCTGATTTTAGAGGAATCACATTGAATTTCTCTCCACTTAGTTTGATGTTGGCTATTGGTTTACTGTATATTGCTTTTATTATGTTTACATATGTGCCTCTTATCCCTGATCTCTCCTAGATCTTTATCATGAAGGGGTGTTGGATTTTGTCAAAGGTCTTTTCAGCATCTAATGAGATGATCATATGTTTTCTTTCTTTTTCAGTATGTTTATATGGTAGATTCTAATGATTGAATTTTTGTATGTTGAACCATCACTGTATCCCTAGGATGAAGCTTACTTGATCAAAGAGGATAATTTCTGTGATGGTGTTCTTGGACTCAATTTGCCAGTATTTTATTGAGCAAGTTTGCATCAATGTTCTTGAGGGATATTAGTCTGTTGTTCTCTTTCTTAGTTGTGTCTTGGTTGAGGCTTGGTTGTCACAGTAATTGTAACCTTGTAAAAACAAACAAACAAACAAACAAAAAAAGCTTTGGCACATACCCTTCTGCTTCTATTGTATGGAACACTTTGAGGAGTATTGGTATTAGCTGTTCTTTGAATTTCTTGTAGGATTCTGCACTGAAGCCATCTGGCCCTGAGCTGATTTTGGCTGGGAGATTTTGGTGACTGCTTCTATTTAATTGGAGGTTATGGGTCTGTTTTAATTGCTTATCTGTTCTTGATTTAATGTTAGTAAATGATATATATCTAGAAAATTGTTCATTTTCTTAAATTTTTTCAAATTTTGTGGAGTACAGGTTTTCAATGTAGGACCTGAAAATTCTCTGGATTTCCTCAGTGTCTGTTGTTATATCCACCTGTTCATTTCTGATTTTGTTAATTTTCATATTCTCTTTATTTTTTTTAGGTTAGTGTGGGTAAAGGTTTTTCTATCTTGTTGATTTTCTTGAAGACCCAACACTTTTTTTACACTGATTCTTTGTATTGTTTTCTTCGTTTCTACTTTAGTGATTTCAGCCCTGAAATTGATTATTTGCTTATGTCTAATCCTCCTGGGTGAGTTTGTTTCTATTTGTTCTAGAGCTTTCAGTTGTGTGTTAATTTTCTAGTGTGACTGTTCTCCAGTTTCTTCATGTGGGTCCTTGTGCTATGAACTGTCCTCTTAGTGCTGCTTTCAAAGTGTCCCATGAGTTTGGGTATGTTGTGTTTATTCTCATTGAATTCTAGGAAGTCTTTAATTTCTTTCTTTATTTCTTTCTTGACCCAGCAATGGTGCCACTGTGAATTTTTCAGTTTCCATGAGTTTGTAGGTTTTCTGAAATTTGTGTTGTTGTTTAATTCTAACCTTAAAGCATGGTGGTCTGATAAGATATGGGGTTTATTCCAATTTTTTTTTTTTTGTATCTGTTGAGGTTTGCTATGTTGCTGAATATATGGTCAATTTTAGAGAAGGTTCTATGTAGAGCTGAGACGAAGGTATTTTTGGATGGAATGTTCTATTGATGTCTGTTAAATCCAATTGGATCATAACTTCTGTTAGTTCCTTTGTTTCTTTGTTAATTATCTGTCTGGTCATCTTTTCTAGTAGTGAGAGTATGGTGTTGAAGTCTCCTGCTACAATTGTATGAGTTTTAATGTGAGATTTGAGTTTTAGTAATGTTTCTTTTATAAGGAGGAGTGCCTTCATATTTGAGGCATAGATGTTCAGAATTGAGTTTGTCCTGATGGATTTTCTCCATGATGAATACAAAATTACCTTCCTCATCCCCTTTTGGTTGGTTTTAGTTTGAAATCTATTTTGTTAGATATTAGGATAGCTACATCAGCTTGCTTCTTTTGTCCATTTGATTAGAAAATATTTTCTCAACCTTGTAGTCTGAGGTACAGTGTGTATTTGAAGTTAAGGTATGTTTCTGGTATGCAGCAGAAGGATGGATGCTGTCTTTGTATCCATTCTGTTAGCCTGTATTTTTTATAAGCAAGTTAAGACCATTAATATTCATGGAAGTTAAGTACCATTGCTTGTTAATTCTTGTTTGTTTTGGATTTGTTGGTGGTAGTGGTATTGTATGTAGATTTACCCCATTTTTTCTTTTGGCTTCTGGTAAAGTGGAACTATCTATTGCCAATGTTTTTGTGAGTGCAGCTAACTTCTTTGGGTTTGAGTTTTCCTTTCAGAAATTTCTGTAGGGATGGATTTGTGGACATGTGTAAATCTGTTTTTGTTTTGTTTTGTTTTTTCATGGAATATCTTTTTTTTCTATCTATAGTGATTGAGTGTTTTGCTGGGTATAGTAGTCTGAGCTGGCATCCATGGATTCTTAGTGTTTGGAGAACACCTATCCAAGACTTTTGGCTTTAAGAATTTCCATGCAGTAGGTGGAGTAGTAAGATGTAATTCTGATATGACTGCCTTTATTTGTCACTTGGCCTTTGGCCTTTGTTTCTCTTAATATTCTTTCTTTATTCTGTATGTTTGGTGTATGAAACAGGAACTTGTTTTATTTTTTCAATTAATTAATTAATTTATTTTTCTTTTACATGTCTAATCCAGTTCTCTCTCCCCCCTCTCACATGCACCCTGGCCACTCTCCCCTCCCATTGCCACCGTTCCCACTCAAAATTGGTCTTACACAGGTTACACAGCTGTCAGTCTGGAGTCTGGAACTCAGGCCTGCACATTTAGGCCTTATCCCATAGCCTGATCCACCCCTCTCTCTTTCTCTCTCTCTGATGCAAGTATAAAAAGCCCTTGGTGGTTTGACTTGACAGCTTGTATTTTCTTAATTCAGTGATTCTCAACCTTCCGAATGCTGCTACTCTTTACTCTTTAATACAGCTCATGTTCTCCTGACCTTCAACCATAAAATTATTTTTGTTGCTACTTCATAACTGTAAATTTGCTACTGCTGTAAATCATAATATAAATTATTTGATATTTCCAATGTTCTTAGGCAAAACCTGTCAAATGGTCTTTTCACCCCCTTGAGTCATAGGTTGAGAATGGCTGTCTTAAATTATGATATTGGGCTTCTCCATGCTATCTGTAACATACTGTATGCTGAACAAAATCATGTGATGGGAAGCTTCCTACCATCCTAGAAAAGGTTATTAAACTTAGCCCTTTCCTGTGTTCTAGGAATTGGTCCCTGAGAAAGATTGTCTGCTCCGAGTTTCAGTCCTGAGATGAACATGGTTCTCTTTAGGAGCTTATCTGGATTTCCCTCTTATGGTAGCCATTTCCTACCCTTCTTATCTCTTTTATTAACACAATTAATGTAACTTCTGCTCAGGTTTTGAAGGGAAGCCTCCTTTTCCCTTTAAGGCTCTAGCATGTTGCTTTGGTTTTGTCTAATGCTCTGTTTCCCATCTTAATGCCCAATCATGGCTTTGAAGCTCTCTAGATCCTGAAGAAAATTTGTGTTAGCTTCATTTGCAAAACTCTGCTTTGCTTTGCTTTCTATATTTAATAGTCTCCTCAAGCACTCATACAGTTTTTTTTTTTTTTTTTTTTTTTTTTTTGTGGAAGCTTTGAAATCTACTCATTATCTTATCAAAACATTCAGCACACAATTGTCATCTGTGGTCACCTTACTATGTATACCATAACTTAATACATTATCTTTCAGTATAAGTCAGCTTTGTAGACTGATTGCCACTATCAGATGTCTTTACTGTGTTTTTGGTTCTAGCATTTCATGTTGTCTTGCTAACATATTTAGGCACATAAATATGTTTTATTAATCAAGTTTAGTAATCTTGATTTGATCATCGGTCAGATTACAAAAACTGATATGATGAAAGACATTATTTAGCTCATAGGTCTTGTCTAGCTTAAATAAATTACCTTGACCCGATTAGGCTAAATAAGAACTGTTAAACCCCTAGACTTTTCTGTAATTGTTGAATCTCACTCATCTGCACAAAGTATTATACTTATTAAAAGTAAAATATTGTTTATTATCATTTATCTCTTACATTTAGTTACCAATTTAGCACTATGCATTGTTGAAGGTGGATCTAAGCTGTTTACAAAAAAGCATGTATACATATGTATTTTGTTAATTGTTCCTGAAGAAATGCAAACAAACATTAAATATCCCAGACTGGGACCATTGACAGAAGTTGAGCTTGTTGAGGTCAAGGAATTTATTAGGCTGTCTTACCGATGGCTGAGGGGTTACTTACTCTAAGGCTATAGGTGGCCACAAAGAGCTGTATCACCGTAGAAATCTACTCACCATGAATAGAGTCCTGCTTTTAATCAGCATTCTATGTATTTTACATTCCATTATCTCCCAAGATTACTTTCAGTTGAGGGAGGGAGTAATAGCCAGAATTTCAGGCAGGGTCTTTATATCCTCTAGAAAGTTCAGTAGCTTCCATAGATCTGTCTATCACTGTATTTTTCTGTTCTAGTTGCCATGAATTTTGCAGAGCTCAAGAATGGTATATTGTTATGAGCAGAGGAGAAGGTCACCCATAACATATGTATGTATCCACATGACCAACCATCTCATCATTATTTAAACAGTACATATTTGAAAATGGATTATTTCCTAAAATTTTATTTATAACATCAGTCAGTATTCAATAATTGCCAAACTTCCTTAATAATTTACTGACATGTGAAGGGGTTCAAAAGGGTACCTTTTCCTATATGCAGAGTCCAAGCCAAGGCTGAAAAGACAATGCTTAGCCTTATGATTTAACTCTCATTAATTCATGCTTTTTTGTTTAAAGGCATGTCTTTCACATTTTAGTGCCCTCAAGTATGGTGTTAATTAAAGTGCAGTCTGTTCTTTTTGAGTAGAAGAAAATGATAAATCTTTGTAAGAAAATGCTGTGTCAGGTATGCTTCATTTTGGTAAGCTTCAGGCTGACCTATCAACACCATTGCTTGTGAGTTCAGTGTTAATGATTCAACAATATCCTACATCTTGACAGAAAAAGAGGAAAATTGAATCACTTCATGATGACCAGGAGATATGAGGACATCAGAGTTTTTTCTTAGGATTCTTAATCTAATTAATTTAAGAATTTAAGGACTGACTCAAACAGAAACTTGAGGACAATTGTATTAGTGTTTAAAGGAAAAACCTAGGGCAGGCAAAGTACAAGTCCCAGCAACTGCTTAGAGGAAGAAAATGAAGCAGAGAAGGAGGAAACAACCATGCCATTTGAGTTTCTGGAACATGGTGGTAGGCAGACTTATGGCAGAGATAGAATCAAGACCAAAGCATTAGAAAATCATCTTTTTCTTTTTCTCATACAGGTTCGCCCTATACTTCAGGCTAGGCTTAAATTTCCATCACTATTCCTGCCATAGCGCCACAGTGGAATTACTGGCATGAGCTACCACATCTACCCATCTTATTTGAATTATTTTTTAGCTCTACAATCTGAATGTCGTTTTCATTTCTTACCCAAGTCTTTGCCAGGGTTTTTCTTTGGTAGTTTTTGTTTGCCCTTTATGTTTTTTAACATTTTTCTATCTTTCTTCATTAGTCTCTTTTACAGTAGCTTCATCTTGTCATATTGACACAGTAGTCATTGAAAATATGTTGTAGAGGCTGGAGAGATGGCTCAGCAGTTGAAAGCACTGGCTGTTCTTCTAGAGGACCCAGGTTCAATTCCAAGCACACACATATTAGCTCATACCTATCTATAACTCCAGTTCCAAGGGATCTGACAACTTCATACCAAGGCACATAAAAAATGAAATTAAATTAAAAAAAAAGAAAATATGCTGTTGTATACAAATAGCCATTGTTACACATATGAATTCGAGAATACATATGCTATTGTTAGATACTATGTTAGAACATGTGAACAAAAAAATACTATGTTAGAGCATGAATGAGGTGGGCATGTCCATCTGCTCCTTAAATTGTATTGGAATACTCCTTAAATTTTATTCTGGAATACTAATTACTACACAGATATTTTTTACCAGATGGAGATAACTATGTAACATGCATTTTCGTTGCTGAAAAAAAAAATCTGAAAATGGCTTAATTGTGTAAGGTAAAAAGTGGATGTTCTCGTGTTCTCTTATTTATTGGCACAATTTCATAGAAGGGAAATTGTTTAGCATCATTTAATGGATATTCTCAGCGATGAATCATCTTTCACTCTTCACTTGCCTTCTTTGTTTTTAATTAATTTCCTTCCTTTTATTTAAGTATTTTGAAATTAATGTCAAACTTTCATGAAATGTCACAAGAATGGTGCAAAGAATGCCTTCATGGCAGTTAAGTTTTTAGTTTCTTAAGTAAGTTTCCATGTTGCTTTCCAAAGTGGCAATGCTAATTTATATTCCCCAGCAACAACATATAAGAGTTCTGTCCTTGCCAGCACTTATTTTTCATCATTTTGATAAAGGCCATTTTAGCAGGTGTGAGGTGATATTTTATTGCAGTTTTGATTTGCATTAATCTAATAATTAGTGATGCTGAGCGTGTTGTCATTTAGCTTGTGGCATTGGTATGTCTTTCTTAGAGAAATATCTGTCAGGCTCAGTGCCCATTTTTTAATAAGATTATTTATTACATAGCTATTGAGCTGTTTGAGTTCCTTATGCATTTTGTCTATTAATACTTAATCAGATTGATAATTTCTGAGTATTTTCTTCCATTCTACAAAAGGGATTATTTGTAAATCATATAGCTATTTTCACTCTGTCTGTTAATTTATTTACTTAACCATGATCATTAACACAAAATCACAGTTTTAATACCAAAGAAGAATAGAGATATTTTTGCTAGAGCCAAACATGAATGACCATGACATGGGAACACAGATTCAATCTACCATAAATACCATGTTCAGATATAATAACAGATGTACAGAGTTTCTTATAGTTACAGAGCAAAAGAAAGTCATTAAATCATGACCCTTTTCAAATAAACTGGTGGAAAATTTTACAAGAAGGTAGAGAATACCTTCTATATCTCAGATCTGATAACAGTTTGGGTTGTCAGATGCTAATAATCCATTAATATATCCCACTACAATTTTGCCTGACAGTCACAGAATATTAAGTCAGACACAAATGATCAGTGAGTGGATTATATCTTATGTGAATAGTATTATAACATTCCAAGGCTCCACTATAATGGGTCCATGAGCCTTGCTGATCTTTAATGTAGGTGGGAATTTTCTGAGAATTTCATAGGCTTTAATAACCCCATTTCGAGCTATAGAATCAAAGTAACTAAAACCTGTATGTTGATGATGTATCTACATGCCCATGTTCATTACAACATTATGAAGACAGTAGCCACAGTAGAGTTGACCTAAATGTTCATCAATAGATGAGTAGAAGGAATGACAGGTGTTGATCAGAGTCAAGGTATCAGGTAGAAAGGGTAAATAGGATTTGGTAACTATTGAAACTAGTGTGACTATTATCAATAATAATGCATATTTCAAGATAAGAGAAAATTTAAAACTTTTCACCAGAAATATGATAGTTACACAGTATGCTAGATATGTGAATTTTCATTTCATGTTGAATAAACATATCAAAATTCATTATACCCATGAATGTATAGTTATGAGTTGTCAATCAAAAGTAATATCAACAAGAATAATAAAAATGTTAAATAGACAGGGAAAAATATCCAAGATACATTGCTAAATTAAAAAGACAGTTTCAGGAGGACATATGAAATATTGCCTTATGTTTAAAAAATCAATAAATGTCAAAATCAATTGAACACCAGGATCTGTACCTTGTACTGTAGTTTTATATAAATATGAGGTAATACACTTAGAGTGTGTGTATGCATACACACATTCGTCTGTCCTAATATGCTAGGGTTCATGACAGTACCACTACTAGGTGACTAAACCATAGACTTTGGTTACTGGCTGTTGTACTTACTGTTCTCTTGCTACTAAGAGGTATCATGACCAAGGCAATGTATTAACAAAAGCATTTGACTGGGGGCTTGCTAATAGTTTCAGAAGGCTAGCCCATGCCTTTAATGCTAGGAAGCATGGTGGCAGGCAGGTTGGAATGATGCTAGAGCCATGGCAGAGAGATCACATCTGATCTACAAGTTGGAATAAGAGAGGACAACTGGGCCTGGCATGGGCTTTGAATCATCAAAGCCAACCTCCAGTGACATACCTCCTCTAACACGGACTCACTTCCTAATCCTTCCTCAGCAGTCCACCAATTGCGAACCAAACCTTTAAATACATGAGCCTATGTGGGGTAGTGTCATTCAAACCATCATTCTGGCAGTTCTGGAGAGTAATGAGATAATGTAGTATTTGATTTCCCCACCTCCCCCCCCCACCTTTCACTTGTAGTGGCCACTATCTGAATGTGTCCTCTCACTGTTGTCCTATTCTGTGCCCACTTCTCTGGTGAATTTCTCAATCAACCAAGTGTCTTATTTCTATAAGGGTGCTAGTCAGACCTCTTCGAGGTCCATCCCCCAAATTCTGTCACTATGTGTACAGAAGTCTCCCTTACTTATTCTTCCATTTTTCATGGTTATTCACAGTCTAAAAATATTAAATGGAAGTTTCCAGAAAAAGCAAGGAGTAAGTTTTGAATAGTTAAGTAATATAATGATGCCTTGTGCTGTTCTGCTCTGTCTTTTCTAGAACCCACACTGTCTCTTTACCCAGTGTTTACATACTCTGTACAGGGGTCGGTCCTTAGTTGCATAAGTAGCTATCTCAGTTATCAGCTACACTATTATAATAGTGTAGTGCATGTTTAAATGGCCTTATTTTATTTAATAGTGGCCTCAAAGCTCCAGAGGTCTCATAATGGCAGCTGAGATATGCCAAGGAAAGGCCATAAAGCACTTCTTTAATGGAAAACATAAGATATTTTGAAAGAGAAAACACACTCATATGCATCTCATTATGATTGTTATATGTGTTACAATTATTTTATTTTATTACTTTCAGTTGTTAACCTTCTACTTATCATAGGTATGTATGCATAAGAAAAATACAGTATATTGAGAACTTATAAGAACCGCAATTTTAAGCATCCCTGGGGATCTTGGAATATACCATTGCTAGATAATAGAGGTCCATCATATTCACATTCTGTAGTCACATGTATTAGGTAGAAATTGACTATACAGTTTAGAGGAGAGACATATTTCAGTTTAAAACACTCGGTTTCTCCAGTGTTAATATCCTGCTACATTGTTCTTTATTGATTGCTCCTTTTTCTTAGACATATTGCTATATTTTCCCTTACCCCTGAAAAGTAAGTTTCAGAGATGAGACTTATTAGATGTTAATTAGTATGTCAATGAGTATATGTTAAAATAAATAAATGCTCCCAGAAAATGACACTATAACTATGAAAATCAGAAATCAATATTGAGATTGATATTGTAGTCTAATTCAAAGACCAATCAAGTTTTCTGTTTATCTTCAAACATGTTCAGAGCATTAATAAGTCTACTTAAAAATCCTATATAGTGCTTAGTTGTCAAATTTCTTTGACAGCCTTCAGTCTGCAAAATGTCTGCTTGCAATTTGAAATGATACTTTCAACAGTACAGGAGAGATGTTCATAGAAAGGCACCCAGCATCGGATCATATAATGGTCCGCAATATTTGATCTGGATGAGACAACTTGAGCAAGAATTCCACAATCATGAGTTCTTCCCTCCTGTGCACCACAATAGAAGATACACAGTGTCAATCTGTCTCCTTAGTGATGTCACTAAATTCTACAGTATGTGAACAATAGCATCTGTGAGATTTTCCACTCACAGCAAGAATTCTTACATATAAATTAATTTTACAGAGTATACAATGTATCTGGTGGTAGACATTTTCCCTTCCTAGGTTTTTTTTTTTTAATCCAGTGTGACACATATATTCCTGTCCTACTCAGTGTACTACAATCTGTTGCTGTCATTATTCATTCTGAAGTTCTTGATTTTAAACAATGCCCTGTCCCTTTAGCATGCCTACATTTTTCCATGGGACAAATACTTTTATTACTTATCCCATTGTCCAGATAAAGCTTGGTGGGGGAAGAAAGGGAGGTGGCAAGAAATACGGCCCATATATTTAATACAGCATGAGCTTTATCATTTATCCTTTCCTCACTGTATGTATTCATGTTGATCATTCCCATTAGTGGAGGCCCCAGACTTGGTGTCCAGAGTGTGTCCAGACTTGGTCTGAAAGAGCTCGCTTTACAAACTGTGTGTACTCTCCTAAGAGTCGCTATTTCTACTCCTCTTGGAAATCTTTGCCTGGGTATTTTCCAAGAATGTTTCTCATTTTCCCCCTACACTTCTCTTTCACTCTTTGCTGAAAGATTGGAACACTGCTATTGAAACGTGGTTAGTATTGTGGTTGGTAAACAAAATTGTAGTTTCATCTTTCCACACTGTGTTTTTTAAAAGCTGCTTACCTCACATTCTGATAAAGGAAAACAAAGAAGCATTTTCCTCTATTGAAAAAAATAGAATGAAACTAATGTAATTGTCAATATTTATGAGCTCATAGGTAATCAAATGATCCATGTCAGAGCTCCTAAATCTCTCAGGCATTTGTCCATTTATTTGAATGGAAGCTCAGTTCCTAGTTCCCATTTTGATATTATATACCAGCATAAATCTTGGGTAGACATTTTCCGTTTATGTTGAACATACTGCCTTCACTCTGCTAGGGTCATTAAAAATCGACCCAGAACCCCTGAATGCGGGTGGTAGTTAGGAGGACTGGGCAGTCTACAGGGCCTCTGGTAGTAGAAAAGTATTTATCCCTAGTATACAAATGGACTTTGGAAGTCTGTCCTACATAAAGGGATACTTTCTCAGCCTAGACACATGAGGGAGGGCCTAGGCCATGCTCCAAATGATATGACAGACTTTGAAGACTCCCTATGTAAGGCCTCACCCTCCCTGTGGAGCAGAGAGGGGGTAGGATGAGCATTGTGGGGGGGGGCAGGTGAGGAAGGGGGAGTTTAAGAACTGGGATTGACATGTAAAACAAGCTTGTTTCAAATTTAAATATAGAAAAGTATCAAAGAAAAATAATATACTTAAATCATTTACATATACAAAAGGCCTTGGTAAGATTAAAAATTAAAACACACATGTTCTATGCTTATAGAAAGACATAAATGTTATAGAAAGTGAAACTTCAAGTGAAGACTTTGTAAGACTAAAACAGTCATGTCTAACCATCACCATTATCACTATTGTTATTGTTATTTCTTCTAAGGGAGAAAAGATAAAAGAAATACCCATTGGTCACATGCTAATATTTTTAGAGGGCTTGAAAGAAGCAGAAAGCACAGTTAATGGTGAGGAAGGTTATGATAGAAATACCCTCTAAATGACAGCCAGGGAGGGGCTCCTCTCACTAATTTCTATACCCTGCTTCAGATATTAACAGCTGAGATGGCTCTGCTGAGACATTGCAGTAGCAACCAAAGGCCATGGGAGTTTAGCCTGTGCCAACCAATCAGTTAGACAACTTTACTCATGTGTTCCTGTAACACCAGCAGAATGTTATTATTTTCTACACCAAAAAAAATGATAATAATTTCATGTCATAAGGAAAAGCTTCAATTGTGTGGCTAGAATTTTTGTATTAAAATACTGTCTACATTTAAATAATTGTGTTTATTATCAATAATTATTCCACTGGTACATTTGGGAAGGGAGGGATGAAAATGGTTTTTATCTTATTAGTGTGTTTTTACTGTTAACTGTATGTAATATTGGTTCCTTTTGATCTCCCTTTGATTATAGTGTCTACAACTAATAGAATCTGTTATTATTTCCATTAATAACTAAGTATCTCTTGTGGCTGACAAGGCAATTTGTTATTATCAGGCTGCTTTTGTGCAGTGTAAAGAGGTTTGCACCCACTCTCCCACCCAGCCATTATAAAACAATGGGTGTTTGTCTGCTTTCAGCAGCCTGGAGGTGCTGCCCTCCTCACAGGGTCTCTGAATGGAAGGTATCAAGAAAACACCTTGACAGAGTGACTGAGGATGGCAGGTGAGGATTCCAATATGGAATCCTGTAAGCTTCTACCTTACAGGCACATCTGGCCACTGAGCCCCTGAACATGGTACTGCCCTTGGTTTGCTATGCTCAGATTGAAGGTGAGTAGCATAAAGGAGGAAGGACAGGGATAAAGGGTATTGAAGCTGAAGTTTCTCTTGCAATCATCCCTTCTGCATTTGGAGTTTCCCATCTTGAAGTTCTGGCAGATTATGAAGGTGAAAGATTCAGCAACTCAATTGGCTTTATTGTCAAGTTTCTATATTTGTCATGAATTTGTGTGTCTCTGCCATCCTCATTCCCAGTGACTTTGAGTTATTTGACAAACTTGACACATACTGAGATAATTCCCTCCACTTTCAAAATGCCTCCACCTCCAAGAATAACTCAGTGTTTGGCTCATTAAAACAGAAATGACTGAGTGGAGTTGAGTTCAAGATGTGGCAATTTCCCATCTTTCAAATAAAGTAGGTGGTCTTCAAAACACAAATGTTCCCTGAAGGGCCAAGTTGACACTCAGACTGTCATTCACAACAGATGCTTCATAAGTTTTCAAAATCCATTGGTTTGCTGTGCACACTGTATTCTTGGAAACCTCCTTGGCTTAAGGATGTAACCAAAGAACTGATAACAACAGCAAAAAGAAGAGGAGGGAGCTTTCCAATGTGGCAGTTGCAGACAGCTGTTGGCAGCTGCTCCAGTTCCCCCAAGGCAAGTCTTGTCTATGGAAATATGAACTGATGCAGAAATAGTCACAGCATTCACAGGTGGTCTTTGCATGTGGTCAGGAAGTGCTGTGGTGACCATTTCAGCACTTGTCCTAACATCTAAATGCAAAGAAGGAATTTGGCAACTCAAGTGAGTGACACTACCAGTTCCTCTGGGAGCTATGCTGCCCTTTGAGGCAGTTGAGGAGACTTCTAATGTGTTGTACATGAAGGTTTCTGAGTTCATGGCAGAGGTATCAGAGGTAGAAAAGTGAACAGAGTCTTAGTAGGCCTTGACCCTACATGGTCCATTTCCTACCCAACTCACCCTAATAATGCCACAGCTGGATAGCACATCTTCTTGGTGAGGTTAGAGAATGTTGTACTCTCACTGCTAAACACTTAGACCACAGAATCCCCTTCAACCTGCACTGGAGAGGGACCTTGCATGCCTCCATATATGCAGGGGTAAGTTCATTCTCTCCTAGCAACAAAAATTAGAGAGGAATCCCCCTCACCTGAGCCTAATTATAAAGCTTCATTGAATCAAGAGCTTTGTGCATGTCTTCTGTTTGTGTATCATGGCATAACTCAAGATTGCTCTGGTTCTTTTTGCTATTTTTAAATGTTAAAGCAAGCAACTGGGAGGTCATTTGCCTGAGGATGTCCTTATACCTGGAGTCTTCGAATAAGCAAAGTGAAACTTGGAGACATTTCTTATTACTTTTCAAAAACAGCCTAAAACATGCAGACAATTGAACATGTAACTTAAGACCTCCAATGAGCCTGTACCCAAATAAGGCAAGTGTAGCCAACCAAACAATTTTCTCTCAATCACTGCCAAGGTAGCTGGTAGGTGACTTCAGAAATCTCTCAGTTCTGAATGCTTCCCACTTTATCCATGACACTTCACTCACTCTGTTAGAGAGAGGGAGCAAGGGAGGGAGAGAGAGAGAGAGAGGAAACAGTACTGTTTGTATCACATACAGGCAAAAAGGCAGATTTAGTGACTGCTACCCAAGACAAATCAAAAGGTTATACTCTCAATTTCTTAGCTTGCTTGTACAAACTAGAATTAACTAATACTTACATTTTATGTAGATTCCTTATATTTCTTCTGCTAGTAAAATTTAGTAATTTCCCTAGACCAGCCTTATTATGCCAGGGGATGAAAAACAAACAGAATTTCATCCACAATAGCTGACTCTTCCTTGTGAGATTCTGATCCTTACTGGAATTATTTGGTTACACATTGTGGTGGTTTGAAAGAAATTGGCCCCAAAAGGGAGTGCCACTATTAGGACATGTGGTCTTATTGGAGTAGGTGTGGTTTGGTTGGAGCAAATGTGCCACTGTGGAGGCAGGGTTTGAGGTCTCACGTATGCTCAAGACACCCCCAGTGACTCCTCTACATTCTCTTGCCTGTGAGTCAAGAGGTAAGAACTCTAGCTCATTCACTACCTTCATTCTGCCTGCCCAACACTATGGTCTCTGTAATGGTAATAATGTACTAAACCTCTGAACTGTCAGTCACCACAATTAAATACTTTTCTTTATATGATTTACCATGACCAGTACCTATCTAAGGAACTGGCTTTTTGGTTTCCACTTCCTATGGTTTCAAGCTCAACCTTGAAACAGAGGGGAGAGCTTGGTCCTGCCTCAACTTGGTATTCCAGACTTTGTTGATTCCCCAAGGAGAGCTTTACCCACTCTGAGAAGTGGAGGGGCAGTGGGAAGTGGGGAGACATGGGGACTGGAAAAGGAGAGGAAAGGAGAACTGGGTTGTTACATAAAATAAGAAATGATTGTTTTTAAATGAAAAAATAAGAGTTGCCATGGTCATGGATGTCTCTTAACAGTTATAGAAACCCTAACTAAGACAGCTGCATCTTACAGTCCCCTGCATTAAACCCTTGGCTACCAGCTCCCTGTGGCACTATTTTAAGAATGTGCAAGCTTTGGGAAATGGGGCCTCATTGGTAGACTTGAGTCACTACTAGCAGTGTATCCTTGGGGTTGAAGGACAGTATTTTATCACAGATCTGTCCTCTCTTTTTGCTTTCTGATCTGTATAAGTAAAATAACCCCTTCTTCCATATGCTTCTAGCACCACCATGTTCTTATTACAGACCTAGAGTCGCATGGAGTCAAAGACTATGGACTGAAAACTTGGAAAATTTGAGATAAAATGAATCCCTTCATATTTAACTTGTTATGTGGGTTACAGTTATGCCAAGAAAAGAAAAAGAGAAAACAAATGAAAAAAGAAAACAATGAAAAAAGGAAAGAATAAAAAAAAGTCAGTCACCTATTATTTGCCTGAGCACAGAACTCATTGCCAGCCTTGGGACTCCTTCCCCACACTTTTACCACCAGTGCAGGGAGGTCAGCAGCCAAACCAGTCAATTACTAAGCAACATCATTAGGCACTAGGCAGAGAAACCATGTTCCATTCATTGCAAGGTGTGGGATTTATCTTCTGGGAAATTACCACACAGTTCTTGATGTGACCCACTTTAATATACTAGGAATCAGTCACGATTTGTTAATTTAATTTGTCCCGGAAAAGGAGAAAGTATCAATTAATTGTGTGGCACTGGCAGAGATTTTTCAGTTCATAAACTAAATTTCAACTATTTATCACCAAGCATAGCCAATATCATCATGCTAATACAGAAAATGAAGAATTGAATTCAGAGATGATCAGTGATGTCTTCTGTGTCATATCATTCCAAGGATGAGAACAGTTCTTAAAACCAGTGCTGAGAGCCTTTACACTAATAAGGACACACCCATCCCTTTCCCTTATTAATTTCTTTTTCTTAAAAGAAGAAGGAACCGGGAAATTCAATACAAATTAGGCTCTGGGTGATTTGAAGGGTATAAATTTTTTCTCATTGAACATCTGACTTTTATGGGTTGAATCATAACTGCGGTAGGAGGTGTCCAGGTGCTAGATGGAGGCTGACTACTAAATGTAGTTATTTGGCTGAGCTGCTAGGACTCTAAGTGAGGGAGAACATTCCTTAAAAATTATATCAATACATACCTAGTATAAATTGATTGGCATTACTTTATTATTCTTCAATATAAGAATACTTATCTTTAGCTTTTAGGCATGTACTCTTTCATTTTAGAAAATATTATTGTACTTGGGCTTTCTTTGGATAGCCAGCCTCCAAATAATAACAGGGAGACTTATTAGTAATTATTAATGTTTGGCCTTAGTTAGGCTCATCCCCAACTAGCTATGATAACTCGAATTAACCTGTTTATATTATTTTATATTTTGCCCCATGGCTCATTACCTCTCCTCCACCCTGTACATCTGACTCCCTCCAAGTCTTGCTGTCTTAATCTGTGTGCGTAAGATTTTTCCCAGGTTCTTTTCTCTCCATGGAAGTCCCACCTATTCTCTCCTGCCTGGATATTGGCATACAACTTTTTATTAAGCCAATCAAAAGGTGCCTTAGGCAGAGACATGTCTTCATAGAGTACAAAAAGATTATCCCATAATATACCACATACTAGAAACACGAGTGTGAGCTCCTCAGTATTATGTGTCTACTACCCTCTTGTAGATGGTTCCCCAGAACATTCAGGGTTGAGTACACAAGACTCTTATGTCAGATGTAGCCTTGCACATACTATCTTATGCAAGTTGGTATCTTGCACATACCAACTCTTGCATACTTCTTACTCCCTTCCAGATTCCACAGAATCTCAAATTTACAGAAAGTAAAGGAGCTTTAAGTGTCACAATTATATCAAAAATGCCTAAAAACATTTTTTCTTATAAGTAGTAACTACCCAATAAGTGTTTGTTGGATTGGACTCTATTTGAAAAACAAATTTCATTTAGGTGAACTTTTTTTTTGTTGTTGCCATGGTTAGGAAAGAATTTGGCCTCTCTTTACTCAACAATCAGATTACATTGGCTACAGTGTACGACTGCCTAGAGGTTTAAGAAAAGCACAAAAGCTGCAAGCATTTTTGTGACAGCCCAGTTCTGAGAGGACAGATGTGAAATCGTAAAAACACTGAAGAATAATGTATTCTGGCTAAACCAGACTGGTGCAGCCTTCCAGGAGCTCCTGTTATTAGCCAAGCTTGTCAAGAACTAATCATTAGCTTTCAAGTTCTGGAAGGCTACTCTGAAAGTTTACTTTAACCTTAATACACACAAATGTTTGTTTTGCTACCCACTGATAAGAAAACTATTAGCATTCATTAAGTGCAGCCATAAATCTCTCCCACTAGAAGAACAATATTGCAGCCTTCCAACTGCCATAATGAATGCAGTGTTTAATCTCTCCTTGGGAGAGTGTCCTGGCTTCAGACTTGTGTTACAGTCATACTACTTGGAAAGCATGGCATTCTGGGACTGTGACTAATGCCAAAGAGGTTATACCGGACCCAAATTCAGTTCCATAATACCTTCAAATTACTATTATCTGAGAAGCCTTGATTCTGAAAAGAAACTAGAAAGATGTGACTTATTCAGAAAGGTATAATTGACCTTTATTGAGCATCCACTAGATAGTTCATTGATATGGCTGAACTGTTTTTGCATTAGTTCATTTTCTCCTTATATCCAGCCTCCAGCCATTGATGTGCCAAAACTGGGGAATGAGTAGAGGCATAAAAATTGACTTAGAGGCCTAAGATTTGAGATCATATGTAGGCATGCATAACGGTTTGAATTTAGCTCTCTCTGCCTCTGGAACAGTGGTTCCGACCTTTCTTAATGCTGTGACCCTGTAATATATGTTCCTCATGTTGTGGTGATACCCAATCACAAAATTATTTCCATTGCCACCTCATAACTGTAACTTTGTTTCTGTTATAAATCATAATGTGAATATTTGTGTTTTCCGATTGTCTTGGGTGACCTCTGTGGAAGGGTCATTCGATAGCCAAAGTGGTTGTGACCCATAGGTTGAGAACCACTGCTCTAGAGCATGGCATTAATATGCTGCTGGTTCCAATTCTGTGAGTAGTATTTTGATTCAAGGAAATCCATGGAGGCCTGGATCACTGTTTCTGTTCCCATTACAGTTTATAGAGTTAAGTCTTTTGTTTACTTTGGCTGGCACAGTGTTCTGGGTTTTCCTTTGAAGAATGACTTCCCTGGGTTGCAATATTCTTAAACATACCCCTGCCCTGGGAGCTCTGCTTCATACTTCAAGTTCCCTGGATGGCATACACCTGGTGCCCTGTGTCATCTGCTGTAGTTGCACAGCTGAGCTACAAAGCAGCGGGAACCAATGGCCCGGGGACAGGGAAGTGTTTCTCTATAGACCAATAAGATGGAGATTCACCCTGGGGTACTAAATTACCAACCAGATGTGAGAAAGCCTGTGCAGTGTGTAGCTCCTTGTCTTCCTCTTCCATACATTTCTTGCACAGGAATCTGCATTTCTAGCCTTTTAAGTCTCTGGGTTTCTAAGGCAGATGGTTACAAATGATCATTTCCAGGGGGATCCAAGTTTTACAAAAAAAATTAGAAAGAGAAAACAGCTCTTCTAAGTCTGAACATGAGTCCCATAGGCAATTTCATGTAGAGACCACCCAGAGCTACAGCCTTCCACAGGCCTTTATACCCTGGAAGAAGATTGAATTGAGGTATTAAAATGGGAGTCCTGAGCATGGGGAACAGTGCTTTGCTTATTCATGGGGGAAATTAAAGGTCACCTTAAGCACGGTGTGAGCATCTAGAACATTACTTTTGAGTTGAGCATCTGCTTTCTAAAAATTCAAAATCCCCAACACTCCACAATATGAAACTTTGTGAGCAATTACACAATGCCATTATATAAAAACACTCACTAAAAAACATTGTAGATAGCTAGATATTTGTGATAAATAAAGTATATGTCTAGACTTGGGTTCTATTTCCAAGAAATGTTATTATATAAGCAACTACTACTACGCATGAAAAATGCTGAAGTTTAAAGAACTTCTCACAACTGTTTATTTACTCAGTTTGAGAGAGGTGTTCATTACACAGCTTGGTCTGACCTCAACACATGGCCTTCCTGCCTCAGGCTCCCAAATGCTAGAATTCCATGAGATGGCTTCAAGCATTTTGGCCAAGAGATACTAAGCCTGTATACAAAACATGGTGGACCTTGTCATCTAGATTAACAAGAGAGGCAACACCCTGGTGAGATAAATGCCAGCAGCATGGCTTATGTTTCAGGAACTTTAACTGAAATGGGCATATGAGAAACTGTTTTACAAATGGTATTATAAGACATAGACCATCTGTAAAGGAGGGAGAATTGCAGATGACGGTGGCAAACAATTCCAGATACTTTTGAGGTAGAATCTATCTGCTCAGTTTTGTTTGAATGGCAGTTCATTACTGAATCAATTCCTAAATATGACAGCGGAATGCCAGCTTTTAACAAGCTTCCAGCTTTCATGTGTGTGCAAGTGCTGTATGTATGTTGTATATGTATGTATATAGGTATGTATTATGTACTATCTGTGTATGATTATGTGTGTGATATATGTGTTTGATGTACATGTTTGGTGTACGTGTGTATGTGTATGTACGTGTGTGTGTGTGTGTGTGTGTGTGTGTGTGTGTGTGTGTGTGTGGTGAATGCACATGTATTTGTGTGAAGATACAAGTTCCCATGCATGTGTGAAAGGCCAGAGGACATAGTCCTGCTCTCACCTGTACCCCATTAAGAAACAGGCTCATGGAACTTAGGACTGACCTGGCATCTGGCAAGCTCCAGTTGTCCTCCTGGCTTTCCTCCCCATAGCACTGGGTTTCTAGATGCTTGAAGACACGAGTAACTTTTCCCATGGTGTTGGCAACTCATATTCTGGTCCCCACTCTCTGCAGAAAATACTGTTACTCTGGGACCCACTGAGCTTCCTCCTCATCCCCTGTCTTTGTTAAGCTTTATATGCTCAGCTTGCTTGAATACATCTGCATAAATATTCTATTCTGTGAAGAATTGAAAAGGACATGGAGAGTTCCCATTGAAAATGAATCATCATAATTATTTTATTATATATGCAATGTTTTTTCTCTACCTGATTTTGAGTCATATTTGTATTTTTTATTCCCTTAAGAATAAACTAAAAGGAATATCCATGTACAACAAAGTGAAAATTGGTGTATTTGTGTGTGCATGAGAAGACATAAAAAGAAAATAAAATCTTCAAATAAATTCAAAATAAAACCTGTGTGATCTTATCTGCCTAATAAACTATGGAAATGGTATTTTAGTCTCAGCAGGAGTTTAACTATTTGCATGAGTTTTCAGTTCCCTTAAGGGGCTTCAAAAAATATAAATAAGTGAAAGAAGATTGTTGGTTTCCTCTGTAAGAGATGGCTGGATATGAGCCACAGCTGAGGATGAGAGAAATTGGAAAGGTCAGGGCTTGGAAAGCATCCAAGAACAGTTCAGATTCCATGGCTCTTTTTGGATCCTCCACCTGGTTGCAGGGCAGTCTCTCTATGCTTTGGCTTATTTTCCTACTTCTCTACTGACAGAAGACATGCATTAAGGAACAAAAGATGCTGAGGAGCCCTAAATCTCGAGAATGGTGTAGACAATCATTACTTTCAAAACTAGTGAGTTACCGAAACACCTGTAAAGATGTCCCCAAGTTCACATATACAATGATTTTTGGTAAGGTTTTTTTTTGTAGAGAAAAACCAGATGTGTCTTCAGAAGAGTAGGGGATTTTCCAAAAGATGTTACCTAAAAGGGTACCAAGAAAAAAACCATAACATCAAAACAGAGGAAAAAAAATAAAACAAAGACAAAGCCAGGATTAGATCAGCTAAAAACAAAGTCAGGATTAGATCAGCTAGCACTATGGAATGCTGGGGATTGCTCCTGATGAGGTAGACTTCTATCTGATATCA
Source organism: Phodopus roborovskii (assembly GCF_943737965.1). Classification (NCBI taxonomy): domain Eukaryota; kingdom Metazoa; phylum Chordata; class Mammalia; order Rodentia; family Cricetidae; genus Phodopus; species Phodopus roborovskii. Next base: position 12,687,648 of record NW_026126517.1, on the reverse strand, counting down.
GTCTGGTAGTAGCAGTTGCCCAATATGTGTACAGTGGGACCTCACAAAGCCTCCAATTTAGTGGTTTAATGTATTGTTTTATTAATCCTATCAGTTAAATATTCTGAATATAATTTAATATGAGCATTTGCACATGGAACCAGTGAAATTTCATTGATTTGATTTTGGTTTGTTCTATGGGCTTCCTACATTTATTCATGATTCCCAAACCAACCAGCTACATTTTCTTTATTTACAGTGTTAAATTAATCTAATGTATGGATGATATTGAAGTTGAAGGAATGTTGTATCTCTTGGGTACTTTCTCACATTTGATGAATAATGAAAATGGCAAATCAGATCTGTGAATTGTTACAGTAACCTGATAATAGAAGGAAAAGGCAGAAAGAAGAATGCTCGCCTATTTTCCAATCATCCTGTGTGCTGTCCCAAACATAACTGTGCTGATTAGTTTCATGTCCAGTTGGCACAAGAAAGGTTCATGGAGAGGAAATTAAAAGGCTATCAATTGAGAATAAACTTCCATAAGATTGTACGATAGGCAGACCTGTAAGATATTTTGTTAATTAGTGATTTATTGGGGAGGCTGTGACCCATTGTAGTGGAGTCATCCCTGGGCAGATGGCCCTGCATTTTATAAAAAAGACTGAGCAAGCAATGAGGAGTAAGCCAGTATGGCACACCGTTCCATGGTCTCAGCATCAGCTCTTGCCTCCAGGTTCATGCCCTGCTTGAGCTCCTGCCCTCACTGCTTTGGATGATGAACTGTTATATGCACCTGTGTGTAAAATAAAATCTTTCATTCCCAAGTTACTTTTGGTCATGGTGTTTCATCACAGCAAAGTAGCCCCAACTAAGACAATTACAGAGAGTTTTTTTTAAAACATTATTAAATTCTATTAAAAAAGCTATTAAACAGACACCTAATGCACTATGTTTTCTGTACTTCTGTATCAAAATAATATATTCAATACTTTAATCTATGGTATTTATTTAGTCTTCAGAATTTACTAGGAATAAGAACCTAAACCTGTTACTCTCCAATTTTTCTTTTCTTTTTGTTTTTACTGTGGATGTGTCCCTTTCTCTGTCTATTCTCCATCACCTTTCTGTTTGTAAATCACTTATTGAATTATAACTGTGCATGAATACTTCCTAAAGTAAAGTGTGGAGAGAAAATTCAGGAGATAACATCCATCAACCTAAAACTTCCCTTGGGCCTCCATGATTTTCCTGCGTTCTCTTCTGCTCAACACCTCCTCTGCAGACAACCAATCCACTATTATTAGCTGACATTTCTATTATTTTATATTAATGGTCTAATATATCATTTATTCTTGCAGTCTATTGATTTATTTCCAAATAATAATGTGGTGTCATTATACCACATTCTAGTTATCAATTCACATCTTGTTTTGCTAAAAATGTGTTCATATTTCATGTTATAAATCTGACATCAATATTCATAACAACACTCCTTAGGTCCATCTAATCTCAGTTCTCTTGGATAAATACTAATAGAATAGTTGAATGCTGTGTTGGGCAAATGCTTAAAATTTTAGAAAACTGGAAGGATTGGTCTTTTTCCATTTCTATGTGCTCCATGAGAACTGTAACAAGACATCACTCCCCAGTCTCCAGTCTTAGATATGGCTGCTGTGCTATGTCTCAGATATTCTAGTAAGAGTGTGGGAAGATTTTGCTATAGTCTTGCATATGTCTTTTGACTACTTATATTTACTTATTTATGATATTTATCTCTTTTTAAAATAAAACGTTCACAAATTTGGCTGTTTTTATTGGGTTGTTTTCTTTTTTATTATCAAATTTTGAAATAAAAAACATAAAAATCTCCTAATCAGATTACAAGACCTTTACTGTTTATGTGATATGCAAATACCTCTCCTCAATCTGTTGCTTTCCTTTTTAAGTCTCTCAGCAATGTGTTTGAAAGTGTTGTTGTTTTTTCAGAAAACCAAATTACAAATCCTTGTGAATTGTACTTTTAATCTCCATATACAAACTCTTTAGCTATCTTATAAAGATCCTCACTCGAGTTTTTGCTATGTCTGGTGGCATGGTGTGATGTAATGTGGATGTGCTTGGTAGTGTAGGTGTGTGCATGTGTTTGTGTGCAGGTGCAATTTCATGTCTGTGCACATGCATGTGTAAACCAGAGGTTGACAGCAGTTTCTTCATTAATCATTTTGAGAGAGGTCCAGTCAGTGGACCTGCAACCCATTAATTCAAATAGAGTGAGTGGCCAATGAGCTTCAGTGATCTGCATGTTATCTATCAACACCAGTGGCAAGGTTACAAGAACATCTTATCATGCCCAGATTTTCCATGGGTTCTGGGAATCTGAGCTCAGGTCCTCACACTTGCATAATAAGCATTTTACAGACTGAGCCATCTCTTTGACCTCTTTTTTTTTTCTATATATTCAAAGGTTTAGAACTTTACCTTAGATCTGTGATTAATGTTGTTTTTTCCCCTCCATTTTTAAATTTTTTTATTTTCATTTTACATTCCAACCACAGCTCTCCCTCCCACCCCACCTTTCAAGCCCCCTCACCTCCTCTCACCCTCTTCACCTCTACCCAACCTACCCCCAGTCCACTTCTACTTGGGTAAGGGCTCCCATGAGGAGTAAACTTAGTCTGGCTCAATAGGTTGGAGCAGGGCCAGGCCCCTCTCCCATGCAGACTGTGATGGAGAAATCTACAGAGACAGCTGAACTAAGCCCTTAGAAATTCATGAACTCCAGACTTACAACTGTGGAGACTCCAGGGGACTGAACTAGGCCCTCTGTCTGTGGGAGACAGTTGTGAAGCTTGCATTATCTGAGGAGTCCCTGGCAGTAGGACCACAATACAAACCTGGTACATGAGCTAGCTTTTGGAACCCATTCCCTATGGTGGGATGCCATGCTCAGTCTTAATGTGATTATTTTGAATTATTTTTTTCTCAATATACACAGACATATGCACACTCCTACACTTACAAGCACATTGTCACCACACCAGATACCCACTTTAATTTGTTTATGGTTCATTATTCAATTTGATTTTAATCATGCTTTTTACTATTCATTAATAAATATGAATTATAAAAAAGAATGTTTTTATTTTAGGATTGTCATTTTTGGATTTAACAATATTCCCATTACTTTTCTTAAACATTCTTTTATGTTTGTTATTAAGTATTTTCCCAAGACTAAAAATTAGATGTAATACAATAATATCAAATATTGTAAGATCTTAAATTCTTCAACTATGACAAATATAAATGCTTGTTTTTCTATTAGCTGTTATGGATTGTAATATATTGATTGTCAATGGCAGTCCACAGAATGGGAAAATATTTTCAACAACTCCACATCTGACAGAGACTAATATCCACAATATATAAAGAAGTCAATAAACTAGACATCACCAAACTAAATGTTCCAATTCAAAATGGGGTAAGATCTAAATGGGGATTCTCAAATAGTCAAGAAACACTTGAAGAAATGTTCAACATCCTTAGCCCTGCAGGGAAATGCAAATCAAAATTAGTTTGAGATTCCATCTTATACCTGTTAGAATGGCTAAGATCAAAACCACAAGAGACAACTCATTCTGGCAAGGATGTAGAGCAAAGTGGCCACTCCTTCACTATGGGTAGGAGTGCAAACTTGTACAGCCCCTTTGGAAATCAATATGGTGGTTTCTCAGTAACCTGGGAATGGATCTACTTCAAGAACAACTACACCAATCCTAGGCATATATCCAAAGCATGCCCTATCCTATCACAAGGGCACCTACTCAACTATGTTCATAGACCCTTTATTCATAATAGCCAGAACATAAAAAAAACCTAAAAGTTCCTCAACTGAAGAATAAAAAAATTGTGACATATTTATACAATGGAGTATTACTCAGCTGTTAAAAACTATGGATAGAAGTAAAAAAGAATCATCCCAAGTAAGGTAAGACAATCCTAGAAAGACAAACATCATATGTACTCACTCATTAGTAGATAATGAATATTAGCTGTAAAATAAAAAATATGCCATGGTCCACAGAACCCGAGAGGCTAAGTAGTAAGGACGGCTCAAGGGGAAAAGGCAAATAACTCCCTCAGAAGGGGGAATAGAATAGATTTTGAGGGTGGCCTTGGGCAAATAGGATTGAGAAGAGGAGGGATCAGGTGTGGGTGGGGGGAAATACTGGTAGGAACAACTGGAACTAGGGAGCATTTCTGGGCAAGATCAAAAGTCAGTGCAATGGAAATCCCATAGAATCCACAAGAGTATACTTAGTAAAGACTCCTAGTAATGGGGGACATGGAGACTGAACAAGACATCTTTTGTAACAAGGTAAGTTCTCACATGGAGTTATTGGGACACCAATGCAGTCACAAAACTTTCAACCTACAGCGAGTCCTGCCTGAAGAGTATTTTGGGACTAAAACCTAACAGAATCATCATCAAAGTGGCCAATAATTGATGGAAGCAGATAAAGAGTATCACAGCCTGGCCTTAAATAGAGTTCAGGGAGTACTGGGGAGGAGGGGGAGGAAGGATCAGAGAAACCAGAGATGTCAAGGACACCTTGAGAACAATGCTCACAGAATCAACTGACCAAAACTCATGGGGGCTCACAATGATCAGGGAACCTTTTGGAATCTGACCTATGTCCTCTGCATATATGTTATGGCTAAGTAGCTTGGTGTTCCTGTGGAATTTCTAACAGTGGCAGCAGGGCCTGTCTCTGACTCTTTTGCCTTCTTATGGAACTCTTTTCCTCCCATTAGGTCACCTTGCCCAGTCTTGATGTGATGGTTTGTGCCTGGTTTTATTATAGGTTGATCTTCTGGCCTAGATGGCCAAGGATTCTGGTGACTAGAAGTCTTCAGGTCCATTAGGGTGTTTCTGCTGAAGTTTTGGAAGTCTTGTATTCTTGAATCTGGTCTGGACCCTGGTAAAGCCAAAGGCCAGGATCTGAAGACCAGGATGGCGGTGTTTCTGGGAATAAAGATTAGGCTTAAAGTGGTTTATTAGGCAGTGGGTGATATCTGGAGTCCCTAGGACTAACCTGGCCTCAGGTAAAACTTCTCAGGCTGTGGGCTAAGGCATATTATTAATCTGTAAACTTATTGTATATTGTTCTAATTCATGATCGTTTTCTAACCAAGTATCTTGTTTTAAATTTGTTGACATTTAAAGGTTCACTGTACATCTTTGGTAATTCCTTCACTGGGTGTGCCATTGAAAAATACATTCTTCCCATCTATTTACTTGAAAATGTCTTTAATAGAGTGTTGGTATTTAATTTTAATAAAGTTCTATCTCATTTCTTTCATGGACTAGGCCTTTGTGTTGGTGTTATTTATAAAATTCATTGACAAGTCAATGATTGTGGCAAAGTCTTGTACTCAAGAGATTGAGGTAGAAAGATCATGAATTTGTGGCAATCTATATCATCAAACCTCTTTTACATTTATTTATGTATTTAGCTTTATGGAACTTATTTTTTGACAATTTCATACATGTGTATAATACATTCTGAACACACCCCCTCGTTCTTGTACAGTACACACCTTTAATACCTATAATCATTTTTTCTAATTTCTAACGTTTGATTTGATTATGAGATCCATTTAATTAAACCAGAGCTGTCTTTGTGATCATTGGATTGGAATTTTCCTTTGAAGCCTGGAGTAGTCATTAGGGGTCCCAGGAATAATGGCAACAACTCCCTCTCCATCGGAGTCTGCAAGCAGCAAATAGTCGGTAGTGAGGGAATAGCATTCTTGAGTCTCTCCTCTTTCATGCCTGACTGTTGACAAGCCAATTCTTGGGCATACCCAACACAAGCATCCATACCTGCTATGAATTCTTCATGCTAGCTATATTAAGCACCAAAAGATGAAATTCTACCATCCTTCTCAAGGTCTTCTGGTTTTTACATTTACCAGGAATTGTATAAATGTCTTTTTTAGAGTTGAGACCTAAGAAGTCAATTATTCCAAGCATCTTTGGAGCCTTGAGTGTCTGCACACACCCTCCCCTTCTCCAAACCCCTTCCCACCTCCCATCCACTCCTCAGAGGGGGTAAGTCCTTCCCTGGGGAGTCAACAAGGTCTGGCATAACATGTTAAGTCAGGACCAAGCCCCTTCCCTCTGTTTCAAGGCTGAGCAAGCTGGGAATGGGCTCCAAAAAGCCAGGACATGCAGCCAGGATAGGTCTTGGTCCCATTCACCATATTTTAATTTAAAGCAGATAGTCACTAAATTGACCAGAATGTCCTTGAACTCATTCTTTAACCCAGATAAAACTTGAATCTGAGATAATCCCAGCATCTTTTAATAATGAGACTGTTTTTTTTTCATTTGCTCCTTTGTCAATATTTGTCAAAATTTGACTAGTTGTGTGGCTCTGTCTCTCAGAGATTCCCCATTGATTTATTTGTTATTTCATCAAATGTGTGTGATGTTCATTACTGCATCTTTACAGTAAGTATTAGAGATGGGTAGTGTCAGCCTTTTGAGTTTATTTTTCTCCCTTAATATTTTATTGACTATTATGACTTTCATATCTCTCTAAACAAATGTTGGATTCAGTTTTTCAATATCCACCAAATAACTTCCTGTGCTTTCTTCAAAAATTGGAATCACATTTCACCTACAGATCAAGCTTAGAAGAACTAATCAATATTTTGACAATATGAAGCTTCTTGTCCATGCCTGAAGAATGTCCCTCTATTGTTCTTTGAGTTTGAACTCAAAATGTCATAATATCCTTCACATAAACATTTTCTAAATATATAAATCATTGTTTACTTTTACATGCTGACTTAAATAGCATCCCAACTTCACTTTTCAGCTGTTCATTACTGGTGCACTGGAAGGCAAATCACTTGTGTATATCAATCTTTCAATCTGTGAGCTTGTTGTAATTTTTCATTAGTTCTGGATATTTTTTGTTAATTTCTTTGGGATATTCTTTATAGACAATCATCCGCAGTGCATGAATTACTGTTTCTTCCTTTGAATTTGAGCACTTTTTACATTTCTAAAGTTTTTTATATTTGTAAAGACTATCCAAGAAGTATAGGTTCTAAGTGCACAAAATAATGGCAGTATATACAACTCACTTTTGTATTTTAAATCCATTAAAGATTTCATCATCATAGGTAAGGGCATTTCATCAGATTAAACTTAATAGTGTCTTGAATCACACCCTTCTCAAACTCTGTCTCCCCTTCCATATTTCTCATTTTCCTTATTCTTTCCATTATCACTGATAGATGGTGGATAAAGGCACAGTCACCTAAACAGAAAATGTAACAATTAGAGAAGATGCAACAGTAACTCCTTAGCCTGTGATTAAAAGAAATAACTCACTGTACTGGAAATAAATTCAGCATTCTGGTTTCATGCTGAGAAATCAAGCAGGGCCTAGATGAGGAAGTCTATTCTCTCATTTGGGAAAGCTTCCTACTGCTCAAGACACAGTCATAAATCAGTCTTTAAAATATTCTTCAAGATTCCCATAGTGTCTTCATATTTCTCACCTCCCAACCCCTTTTTAGATCTCCTTGTTCATCCCCACTTTGAAACAAATATTCAGATCTTCCCCCAGTTGTATAATTATATTATTAAGCATAAATAGCAACTTAATATTAGGCCTAGAAAATGGAGTTTATGTATTATATTGTGAGAAGTGAAAACTAGTTCTTATTTCACACGCAGGCTCCAATCAATCAAAAGCTATTACTTGGAGAGTAGTGATGGGAAGGTGGTAAAACCATGTTGCAATTCAATAGAAAAGAGCAGGCCATGATTTTTATCAAGAGTATAGTCTATGGGATTAGTGTGATCACCATGTATTCAAAGATCCATATTTAATCCAATCATTTCATTTTCAAGGGTGAAAAATGGAGTTCAGAAGGTCAAATGACTTCTCTAAGTCTTAGGTTTATTGTTGGTAGTATTGAAACTCAAATCTGAAGGGAGATATCATTCTGTAAATATGTTGGCCAATAGGAAAGCAAGATAGGTGGGTCTATGAGACTAGGAGGAGAGAGGAAGTAGTAGGGAGTAGAGTCAAGATGAAGGACAGAGAGAGAAGAATGCCAGCCCCTCTCTCCGGTAAGATAAGAAGACATGGAAGTACTTAGATTAATAGAAAAGAGTTAATAGTTAATATTTAAGACAGAGCTAGCCAACGTTAGTAACAGGCTAACAGCTTTATATAAAATACAGTGTCTCTGTGTGTTAATTGGGGCTGGCGTGGTGGTGCGACCAGACCAGCAGACATAAAAAAAAAAAAAAAAAAAAAAAAAAAAAAAAAAAAACATACTCTTAACAAAATGGTGTTCAATGTGGGGTGAAGAACTTTCACTCAAAATGTGACAAAAAGCTTTAAAACATGTTTTAGTAACAAAAGAACAGAGACAAGCAAGGCTTCCTAGTAACAGCATTTTTCTCAGTTGGAATCTGTTTTGCTAGAGACAAATAGAGACTTGCTAGGCTCATCTAAGGGAGGTTTCCTGACTCAGCATAAGAGGCAAAAACCTGTATGGCTTTTAAAGAGCTCTGCTAACAACTGAATGGTGTGTATAAGAGCTGGCAATGGCAGTGACATCTCCAAGCTGGCAGCATGCTGCTGGATAGCATCATAGACCAAGGCAGTGAGCACAGCTCTCAATTCTGGCTGCAAATATCTCCCGCCATCTTGGATAGACCATGGCTAAAACAGCTATGGCTTTCATTTTAGCAATGTTGTTGTTTAGCAGATAAAAGACTCATGGCCAGAAAAAGATAAAGATTACAGTAAAGACAGATTCAGATTAAGAAAAACCTCTAAAGGTTTACGGTGTGTTTTAAAATATATATGTAGGCTTGGGAGAGAAAAAGAAACAGGATCAAATGGTTTTTAAAAGAATAATAAAAGAAATATCAGAGTAGCTGGGTGTGATGGCACACACCTTTAATTCCAGCACTCTGGGATTTCAAAGTAAACCTGGTATACAGAGTTAATTCCAGGATGGATAAAAGTTACACAGAGAAACTCTGTCTCAAAAAATGAAAAAATAGAAGTAGAAAAAAATAGAGTAACAAAAAGGCCACGTACATATGGAAAGCACAGAGAGAATCTGGATGCTGGATGGTATTATATTGTGCTTGTATCATTTGACTGCTGAGGAAATAACAACTGTTAAAAGAAATGCTGCTGGAATAATTCAATTTATATATTTTGAAAATACTTTGACTTTTAAGTCTAAGGACAGGTTACTGGGGAAAAAGGATTTCTATTTTTATTTCCACAGAAAATAAAAAGCTGTGGACTCCTTCCAGACTAACATGGTTTGATCAAGCCAGATCCCCTGAAACAGTGTCCCAGGTGATCCAACATTCAAAACAGTTGGGACAAGGCAGCCTTGCAGACTACAGCTAGGATTTCTGTGTTTTCTTAGGAACCCCATGTCAGCGACCCTGACCCCTACCAGCAGGAAGCAGTTTGAAAAGAATGACACCCAAATTCCCAAATATTGTTTATAAATGTTTGTTTTAATTTAAATAGGCTTGGTTATAAATGGTTAATAATCACAACCAATATCTCTTTAAAGGTTAAAAAGGGGATTATGGTATACATATGAATACTTTCCTTTGGAATGGATTTTCATTTATTGATACAATTTAAGTTCAATTTTGTGATATGTATATTCCTCTTGTTTAGTTATTATGTTTTTATAGCTCACTTAGAAATGTAATGTATAATTTAGTACAGATTATAGATAGTTATCTATGACAGTTAAGTAAGATTTTTCAAGATATACAGAGATATATTTGAGATGGATAAATATTTCTCAAACCTTTCAAAGCCCTACAGAATATGGCATTTAAAATGGCTTAAGGTTTTTCTTGACAATGAGGCACAACTGCTCCTGTAAATACCACCTTTGTCAGAAAGGAAGATGGATATCAAAAAAATCTCATTATGGAGTTTGCTTTCAATATGGCAAGACTAGCCATTTGGGCAAGATACTGCTCTTGTCTAGACTGTTTGACTTTATGTTGTATAAACTGGATATGCAGGGCCCACAGGAAAGTGACTGCTGATACAAGATGGACATTTCTACAGGGTTTCTGCTTCTGGAAGTTTGCCAGACAGCCTGAAGGACACAGAAAGAAGTGACTGACATACTGCCAATTCAGGTGGGCAGTTTAAAGTTTCCAGCTTTGCTGAAGAGTCTGCGAGACACACTATGGCCTATAGGCTGAAGATGGAACATTACAGAAGAATTTCAGGTGCCTGTTCAGGTAGCAAGATGTCTCTGTCATTTCTAGAGTTTATATTTACCCTTCTGTGGTCTTTGATGGAGTTGAAGACATATGGTTATGGTTATAGTTTTTCTTAGTTAGGATTAAAGATAAGTTACATATAGTACTTTAGATTCACAAAGATAGGATAGATGGTAAAATATTTTCTTTAAATCTTGCTAATGTTAATGGACTAAATATTGTTGACTGTGGTTCTTATTTGATAACTGTTGTGTGATATATTTTGCTAAGCTAAGATTAAAAACCTTTTTTTAATTTTAGACAGAAAAGAGGAGATGATGGGAGATATCATTATGTAAATATGCTTCTCTTATTTGTTAATGAATAAAGCACTGTTGGGCAATAGGAAAACAAGATACGTGGGACAGCGAGACTAGGAGGAGAGAGGAAAAAGTAGGGAGGAGATTCAAGATGGAGGACAGAGAGAGAAGAATGCCAGCCCCTCTCTCTGGTAAGATAAGACCATGTGGAAGTACTTAGATTAATATAAATGGGTTAATATTTAAGACAGAGATAGCCAATAAGGAATGATAGTAACAGGCTAACAGCATTATATAAAATACAATGTCTCTGTGTGTTAATTGGGGCTGGCGTGGTGGTGGGACCAGGGCTCAAGGAAAAACTGCTCCTAACACAAATCTACCTCCATTCCTCACTTCTTGAGCAAAAGGCTTATCCCTCTGTGACCTAGCACATCTTAAAATGCCGGGATAAAATGCAAACTGTTTTGAAATATTAAACTAAAATGTTTCAGTGGACTACCATTAACATTCACCCTAATTTGTTGTGGGCAGAGCTGTGAGCTTCCTGAGTGTGAACCCCAGTTTGGCATGCATATTTCTCATCAGGTCTTCAATTTCCTTAGTTGTAAATGGAGTTCATTATATACATAGATTCAAAGCAGTTGGACTAGGACCTTATGTGGTTATCACTAAATAAGCACTTACCCATAATTATTACTTTTATGTGAGGATATATTTATTCAAGGTGATCTTTTCAAAATGAATCAAATCTAAAATTAATTACAAAAGCCTCTCTATTTTTCCTTTTTTGAGGTCCTTTAATGTGTGAGCTGTGGAATGAACTATAAGCCTATTAACTTCATTAGAATAGCAGCAGAATCCTTTGACAATCAAATTATGCAAAAGCCAGAATGATTTTGATCTGTCTAATACTTAAGTGTATTCACATGTTTTACCTGTGCTAAGTACAAGCCTTAGAATGCCATACAATTTGATTCCAAATAATCAGGTTTCACTAACTGGAAACATTATTTAAGCCTATTATTTCTTTATAATTTTTTCTTAGCTCCTTTCAGGGGATTCCGTCCTATATAGAAATGGAGAGACAGAGCAAGGCTTAGTAAGTAGGGGGTATTCCCAAAACTACAGAACAGAAGTGTTGTCTAATAGTTTCATTTTTAAAGACCAATAGTATAGATATACATATACTTTTGATAGCCTTTGTTAGTCTTTTTTTTTTCATTTTCCAGAGCATCATTTACATGTTTTCAATACATACCAGTACAAGAAAATAGCTAAATTTTTACTGATTAATCTAAACTCATTAACATTTGAAAATAATAATAAATATTTATCTACATGAAAAAGACCAATAGTATAGATTCCTCTGTTCACTGCCAGAAATTTTGGAGCTTTGAGATTGTTCTGTGAGTCACTAGGTGATGATCACACGAGTCCACACCTGTGTAAGGTGTTGACATGTATGCCTTGGGAATGAGCTGTATTATTCTGAGATTATCCCTGTATGCTGTAGGGAATACACCTGTTCAATGAGACTCTAAGAAGCAGATATGGGGATACACAGCCATCCACACAGAGAGAGTTTTGCTTCACAGGTGTCTCAGCTCTAAGGATTCTGAACACCTTGGTGGTTGCTCTAATTGGCATTCTGCCTGAGTATCTCATGAGCACACAGTCCCATTTTTGCATGGGAAAACTGCAGGTGTTTCCAAGGCTGAGTAGGCAAAGAAAGCCCAGTTGTTCAACAAACAACATTGCAACAGTGGAGTGAATTTGATTTTAAAATTGCAGGAACATATGTTAACTCACCTTGATGATAATATAAAGTCATCACTTGTATACTTAACTTCTTCAGTACTGTTTTTAAATTGAATCATATCCTGGCTTATTGAGTTATAGACCTGGCACTTGTCTGCTTCCTGATTAGTGGATGCTCTGATTGAACCATGTGTTGACTAATTCTGCTGATGCCAAGGTATGGCTTTACTGAGCCAAATTTCCAAACTGTGTCTTTTTAACAGCCTTTTGAGAGGTGTGAAGAGCCAGCTCATGTTTTTGTTAGCAAGCATTCCAGTGACTACTCTTAAAAATTCTTACTGATAATTTAATAATTTTATCCAGGAGAGAATATGTAGTTTGAGGGCCATTTGATGGCATATATTTCTTCAAGATCTCAAGAACAGTTATGGGTATCAGTTTGAGAGACATGGATGCAAGAAAGCAAGATTGCATATTGGACAGTGAAAGTGATTGTTGTACAATAATTTTTGTAGCCTTGAAGTGAGAAAAATCTGTAAAAACAAATTTAAAATTTTCTTTTAAAATTAATTTAGCCCAAAACTTGGAGTGGACCCCAGAGTATTTGTCAACAAGGTTTGAACACCTTATTATGATGCATTAGGCCTGGGGCTTACTAAGTATACGTGCAATCCTGTCATCTAATTCTTTTCCCAGTCTGTGAAATCAGCAGTATCAATGTCAAGGAACAAGCTGTATAACTGCTAGTAGTGCCAGCATTTTGGTCTTGGTCTTATGACTTAAAATACCATGGGTAGCCAACTTTCATCTCTAAATGAAATGCTATTTTCCTTGTGTTTAAGAGCTGATGTATCTTTGTACGTATTGCACATGGACACCACAATAATGATCAAGACAACAGGCTAGATATTACCTCTGTGAGCATCAGAGGAGCTTACTCTCCTACGCTTGCCTTATTGCTTTTCAGGGACTGGTCCCTTACTTCATTAAGAAGAATGTGTTTTACACTGTCATTCATTTTAAGCTATTTGATTATGATTTTTAGGAGGATGCAGATTATCCTAAATAACCAAATCAACAGGTGTTTAATAAGTTCTATGATATGCTTAATTCTGAATAATGCTCAGATGGTGTAAAACAATAGATACAAGAGCAAAATTCAAAAGATAATTAGTCATCAAGACAAGTCCCTTTGGAACTGAGAGAATTGGGCAAGGTGGGTAGGAAGAAGGAGGAAGAGAGAGAGGCAGAAAGAGAGAGGGGGGATAAGCTATCAAATCTATAGGAATTTGTGCATCATGAATCTATTTCACCCAGTGTTTTCTCACCTTAGTTATCAGATGAGTCAGGAGCACTCTCTCTCATTCTCTCTCTCTCTTTCTCTCTCTCTCGTGTGTGTGTGTGTGTGTGTGTGTGTGTGTGTGTGTGTGTGTGTGTATGAGTGTGTGTGTGTGTTTGGCAGTTTAAAAGTATATGTTTCTTCTATAGTAGCTCATGATTTAACAAAACAGTTACTGAAGTTTGGTATTGTTCTGTAGTTTGGAAGTTCTCTTCTGATGTTTCCTGTGGCCTAAGGTCTTCCATTTCTAGGACTGGTCTCTTGTATTTTCAGTGTCATTCGTTCATTGGAACTCGGAGTGTAAAATCATTTCTGAAAGTCCATGCCTTTGTTTTGATACTGGTGGCCCAGTTCTAGTCTTTTAAACTCAGAATATTACCACATAAGTTCTTATCTTGGTAAAGAGTAAACTAATGTCATTCAAGAGAATTATACCAAATATTTTGAGTAAACCATTGAGCCATGCATGACTATAAAACACTTTAGGCCAGGCTATGCATGTGTCTGATTCTGGTTCCTATCATTAATATTATTATAGCCCCTCATTTAATATAATGCACATGTTTTGGTCATTTGATGGCCTATTATATTTCTGCAACCTGAAACATATTTGTTGTGATTTGAGCGTGAAATACCTTCCACAGATTTAAGTGCTTGGATCCTTTGTTGCCTGCTAGTACTGGTTACTGGGGACAGCATGGAGTCTTTACCACAAGGGGTCTAGCTGGAGGAAGTAGGTGGGTAGGCTCTGCTGCTTGCTTGCTTTTGTCCTATGCTTTTGGTATACAGATGTGAGGAAGCCTAGCCAAGCCAGCTCCAGCTCCCTTTCCTTTTCTGCCAGACAGACAGGATCTCCAAAGCCAAGCGCCTTCCTCTATTTAGTAGGTTCTGTCAAGTGTTGTTACAGTGAGAAGAAAAGCAACAGGCGCTTCAAGGTGCAGTGAGGGGACATTAATTCAATGGAATCCTGGCCAGAACTTCAACAGTAAAATCCCTGAGTAGTTGCCATGTGATTATAATCATAACACTAATTATATAACAGTTAAAATGGTTGAAATGTTCTGAAAATGAGGTTGAAACAGAATTGCAATGCATGGAGCTTACTGTTCAAAACTGAAGGAGTCTATATTCAACTGATATTCAGTGGCAGATTTTGTAGAGAAGAGGAATTTTGATAAGAGAAATAGCATTGCATTTTTGAGGATTTACTCTATTTTCAATCGGCAATAATTCTATACATATGTAGTACAATGCAATGTTTTGATCTGTGTGTGCATAACAGAGTGATCAAACCAGACTAATTAGCATCTCCATCATTTTGAAGCCATTTCCCTTCAGCAAAATCTTTTGAAACTGTGTAGCATAATTTGTCGTTGAGACATTTATTCAGGAAAACATTTCCAATGTCTTTTGCTGTAGATAGATACACTGTTAGTCCTTACATGTGCCTTATACACCAATGACATTTTCATGCTGGAAATGTCCTGTCTCTATAATTGAACACCTGTCACAAGCACATCACATTCTGAATGTGCATTAAATATTCTGAAGTCAATATATTAGAAGTTATCAGAATATATTCCTCAGAAACAACAAAAATCACCAAAACACCCTGTTTTTAGTTTTGCTGGCAATAGCAGGGCACAGCAGAATCCAGGACTGATTAGTTATTTATCAAATAAGCACACTGGTGACAGGATTTTAAAATATCAAATTAGTCCAACGGAACTCCCTGCAAAATAGAAACTTTTGAGCCCAAGGTAGCTGTGGACTCTGCAGGGGAGTACCCAGAAAATGTAGAATAATAAGGTTCTTGCTGAGGTTGCCTTCTGCCAAACTTTTCAGACTTCTTAAAAGTTGCTCTAGCTTGTTCTATTTTCTAGGATTCTTTTCCTTGGGCCATTTTGTTTTTCTCTTGGTCTGAGATGATACCTGGGACAGCAAGATCCCTGTGGGCACTAAATGTGAACCAGAAAATACTCATCCATCTGCCATCATTTTGGATGCTGAGAAACTGGAGATAAACCTAATCTTGACAAGAATAACAATTGCGTTGCACCACCAATCTGATTAGTTGCTTGTACCAGGGAGGTAATGGAAAAAGGTAAGCAGAAGCAACTGTTCTTCAAATGCAGTGATCCTTAATGTTCTAGCTCT
This sequence comes from Phodopus roborovskii, assembly GCF_943737965.1. Classification (NCBI taxonomy): domain Eukaryota; kingdom Metazoa; phylum Chordata; class Mammalia; order Rodentia; family Cricetidae; genus Phodopus; species Phodopus roborovskii. Next base: position 12,671,798 of record NW_026126517.1, on the reverse strand, counting down.
TTAATACAGTTACTCATATTACGGCAACTCCCAACCATAAATTTATTCCATTGGTACTTCATAACTGCAATTTGTTACTGTTTTGAGTTGTAATGTAAATATCTGATATATTGGATATATGCTATGTGATCCCTTGAGATTCCTGACCCACAAGTTGAGAACCACTGTACTAATGGACAGATGAGATGGATCCAATGAATTAAGGCTCCATGCAGCACCTTCTTCTGGCAGAAGAGAATGCATCCCTATAGAGTGTTATGTGTGAGTTCTGAATGCAGTTTAAAAAGGTGAATGTAGAACTGGGTGATGGTAGCATATATCTTTAATCCCATTTCTTGAGAAGCAGAAGCAGGAGGATCTCTGTGAGTTTTAGGCCAGCCTGGTCTACAGAGATAGTTCCAGTATAGCCAGGGATATACAGAAAAACTCAGTCTCAAAACCCCAAAAGAGAAAGAAAAAAAAAAAGAGAGAGAGAGAGAGAACATAGAAAAGAAAGCACAGAGCATTTTCTTTTCTTTTTGTTTATACCAATGACAGAAACAATTTACTATAGAGAGGAAAGTTATTTCTCACCTTACATAGAGAAACCTGTAACTTTGCCAAAATCAATATACATGAGCTGTATAAATTTCTACCAATTCATAGTTTACTGGCTAAAACATGACTAAAAATGTTCAAAAAATGGAGGGAAATTATCCCTATTCTTCTAGTTCAGGCAAAATTTTTTCAGCATGTCCTATGTGTCAGTCTCTTCCATTTGTAGGAACACTGTATTGGGATGCCCCATCCAAAACAGAGAAAGATAAAAAAGCAACCCTCTTATTGCTGAAAATAACAAATCTATTTTTTAGAAAAGTATAGTCTAGCCAATCTCTAGAGAGCTTGATGGTGCTAATGACCATGGCTGAGACACCAATTAAAAAAAATTCACACTGGCGTGTGTGCATGCGTGTGTGTGTGTGTGTGTGTACGTGCGTGCGTGCGTGCGTGTGAGTGTGTGTGTGTGTGTATGTATGTATGTATGTATGTATGTATGTATGCCTGCCATACTTACAAGAGTCAATACTCTTCTGTGTATCAGGCAGAGTGAATGCAAGTCTTTAGGCTTGGAGGCAAGCATTTTTATCTGTTGAGCCAATTCAATGACCTGAGACAGTATCTTTTTAAGGGTCTTTAAGAGGTCAGTTTCTACAGATGATTCTGGCTACCTGATACTTTCAAAGTCAAATAAACATTGTGATACTGGAAATTTTACAACACTGTTACTGTTATTTAATCTCATAAATGTTCATGAAGACAAACAAGTATGTTTGAGATAGAGAAATGGTGAGGCCTTGTACTGTGTCTTTTGTCTTTGAGAGTATTATGTGACCACACCAGTTCATCTAAATTTTAGCTCTACCCTTATCTTGGAGTTATACATGTAAAGAATTTTTAATTTTCTTCCTCTCACCACCCATAATATCCTTTCTGGGCTTTATGAAAAGCCAATACATGTTTATCAGTATCATGGGGAATCTAATGATGTTGGACAAGAAGAAAATCCAGCAGCAAAAGAGTTAAGGAGAAATTTCCTGGCCTGTATGTTCTCTTTGTGCTGATAATAACTCTAAATGGTTTAACTGCATATCTTTATGAAGAAATCATCTATGGGTCCTCTCTTGCCCTGGAAGAAGTTGGATGCTTGTCCAAATCCTTTCAGTTTTATAAGGTGTTCACTGTGGAACTAGGTTTGGAAGATGAAAGCTGTTTATATCTCAAATTACCTTCTAGTCAGGCTTCTTCAGCAACTAATTGGCATGTCCTTGAGTGTATCTGCTTTTGAATATCCTTTGACATCCATCTGCTATGAAGATGTATTAGTTATTTAGGGAGAAATCAGATTCCTGGCTTAATCCAAGTGTATTCATCCCTCTTCAAGCCTATTAAGCTGGGGCTGAACTCTCAAGCTAATGCACAGTGCAATCACCAACATTCTAGAGATGTTGGACACCTACATATTTTCTATCCCTAATGAAAAACCCGTTTCTAAAATAAGAGGTATACAAAGAAGGAGGAGAGAGGGTAGAAAAGTCAATAAAGACCTAAGGATTCAATTAAGAGTTCAGGTATCTGCCAGCTTTTATTAGCTCCGACTTTGACTTACACTGCTAAGGTCAGCAAGTGGTCAATAGAAAATGGTGCAGTGGGAGAAGAGAAGCCATTAGGATCTTGGACAGAAGAATATCCCAGTGTCCTAAATGGATAAGAAGATACAATTGGCCTTCATGACAAGAAAATCACAGTTAATTACTGGGACAGAATTTTTCCTCTGCAACCTACTAACCAGTGTGAGGTATTTTCCCACTACCATATTGAAATATCAAATGTAGCACCAAAATACTTTCAAAAGACTCTGACCCACCTCCATATATACATAGGCATAATTCTCAGAGAATGGGAAAGGGCAATGTCCTTCCTGATGTAAAGGAAGAAATGATATGACATATTTGTAAGTTGTATTTAGTAACAACATTAATTTCAAAAGTGTGGTTTTACTCTAGGTATGAAAGAATACCCAAAGGAAGCAACAAAACCAAATATTTGTCCAAGTGTTCTGATATACATTGTGACCAAATATCCTCTGAGCAATAGCATTGGGTATAAACATCATGGTCAATGCTCAAGAGCTAAAGAAATAACTCTCACTAGAGATTTTACCTGAACTCATCCAGGTATTTTTGCTTCCCATCTAAGTCCTCTAATTCTTGTAGCATTCTTGCTATCACCACTGTTCTCCATGAAGCAGTGTCCCAGATGTGGAGATGTGATATGGAGTGGTCTTGATAAATGAGCCTTGCCACAGTCTCCTTGTTTTTATTCCTAACATTCTAACATTTGGGGACACAGGGCAGATGACAATGTTTCTCTTCAGGACCACAATTTCTTCTTGTTTCTTCTCCAGCCCATGTGCCCAAGAGACAAATATCACTTTGGCTTCATCTAGTCTGTTGTTTTTAACTAGTATATGCTAGCATATAGTTAGACTAGTCATTGAAGATATATAGGGAAACCTGAGCCTTTGGGAATTGAAATAAGATGGATGCAGACCTCAAGGAAATAGTAGGAATTCTAGTTCAACTGAGTGTACTGGCACATACCTTCTCTTGAAATATCACTACTTTTTAACTACATCATTTTAGGTAGCACATGAAGTAATGAGTTTAATTATTGTATTGTCATTCATGTATATAAGTGTACTTTACTCTTACTTGCCTCTCCCCTCCCAAGTATCACAATTTTTACATTAATAACATAAAACATCGCTTCACAAGGACAACATTAGTATGATATATGTTTGCTAAGGGCTGGGATTATGTGTAGGCATAGAAAAAACAGTATGCTGGCAGAAAAGTGAATTAGCTTGCATAGGAAATTTAAAGGCTGTGTGTCTAGAAGCACATGCATTTTGATGGGGGCCAGCATGTGTTTCAGAACGCTGGTAATGCTTCAGTGGAAGTGTGGCAGCATATTAAAGGTAAAGACACTGGTAAAACTGAATAGGAAGATGGATTGACAATCTGTTGCTTAATCCTGAGTCTCATTCACATTCCATGAAGCAGGTAGTATGACCTTCCTGACCTCTGTAGAACACTGGTATTTAGTTCTCTGGAGAATATAGACTAGAGACAATTTTGTTGGGGGGTGCTAAATGAAACAATGAATGCAGGCAGTATTGAAATCAAATGGATTGCATAACCAACTGCCCTCAATACCTTTAATACTTCACTCCAAACTCTTAATCCATTTGGTAATGGGCAGCTGTGACATCATACTCAAGGATGGTCTAGACCTACATATTTGCTTTTAATTAATAGGATATAGTGATGTCATGGATGAACTAGAAAATTGTGGCTTCTCTCATTCAGATAGTTGTAGTGCCATTTCATCTTAACTCCCTGCTTATTTATTCTGATGAAGCAAACTCTATGGTGAATTCCTTATAGATAGGAACCATTGGAGACCTCTACCCAACAGCTTGTGAGGAAATAAGTCCTGCCAGAATCCAGATAAGAAAATTAGAAAAAGATCTTCCCTGTCATTCTCAGAATAGGGTGCCTGAAGACTTGGAATGTGACCACATGTCCTGGTTTACCAGAACAAAAGTTTTACAGCACACAGTTTTGGAAACAAAACTGGAAGCATCATGGAGAAATTAAGATGGTTGTTCATTCTACTAGTGAGAAATGGACAGGCATAAATCCTTTCTATTGTCATCCAGGATCTTTATTTCAAAGGCTGTGAGGTAAGTGATGTTATTTGAAGCCACTGAAGTAATTTCTTATTTAGCACTAGGTAAGTAAAACAATAGTCAGAGTTATAAAATAACAAGGTAGGCCAAATTCCAGCAAATAAAAAATATAGGCCCTATAGCCAGAATTCCCTTACAAAATCATTAGGCATGGGCCCAGATATGTCACAAGGAAGTTAATCTCGTCTATTTGAATACAACTTCCTAAAGTCATTTTAGTGTTTCACTCTTGTTTGTTGCTTTGAGACAGGATTTCTCTATATTGCTCTAGCTGTCCTGGAACTCTTTCAGTAAAACAGGCTACCCTCACAGAAATTCACCTACCTCTGTTTCTGAGTGCTGGGATTAAAGGTGTGTGTATCACAGCTAGGCTTTAGTGTTTCCCTCCTAAGAAATTGACAAAATTACAATAATACTTTAAACAAATTTTTAATATAAACATAAAATAATAAAGGGAAAAATAGAAAAAAGAAAACAGAAAAAGAGAGCAGACGGAATTGTTATCTGTAATCATGAATGCTGGCAACAACTTTGTAGTGAGATATTATTTATGATTTATTAAGCTTACCTGAGGATTCAGAAAGCAAAGTCAGCCACAGGCCATAGAAGCCAGGCACAAACATTTAATCCCAGAAGCTAGGAGGTGGTGGTACACATCTTTAATTTTAAAACTCAGGATAAAGTGGTAGATGGATCTCTGTGAGTCCAAGGGTAGCCAAATCTATACAAGCTTGAATCAGTCTAAAAGAGAATTATAGCTCACATCTTTAACCCCAACATTAGGGAAGCATGTAAGAGAGCCTATTCATTCTCTGTCCACATTGAGGAGAGGTTACAGTCTGAAGCTTGGTGAGAGCTTGTGGAAACAGAATAAGCCCTTTCAGCCTGAGGCAGAGGTTAAGAAGCTGGTGAGTGACCAGCTGCTTTGCTTTTCTGGTATTCAGCTTGAAGCTTGAACCCTAATATCAGCATTTGGGTTTTTATTATTTCTATATCATGTTACACAACATGTTCAGAGATCCTTCAGAGACAGTATGTCCTTTATCAATCAATGATTTGAAAGGAGCTATGCTAGATTAGATAATCCAGTGAAAGATATTATCTTCACGTATATGTTCAAAGATACGGACATGATTTTAGGAAACTAAATAAAAGACAAAGTTGAAGATACAAAAAGAAAAAAATAATTTAAGCACTTATCTGAATCTAGTCAGAATTTTTAAAAAGGCAGAAAACTGAGGAAATTGTTATTTAAAGATAATTGACTTGAACATATACCAAACACAATAAGACCCATATTTCCTACAGGAAGTCAGTACAAACATATAAAAAAAAGGGTTTTAAAAAAGTTCATATCACAAAACTGTAGACTACTATACAAAAACAATAATGGAAAAAAACTGGAGAGAAAAAAAGTCACTCTGAATCAGATCAGGAATGAGGAAAACATCAGATTTCTCAGTAAGAGCAACATAACCAGATACCCAAACATTACAGCTACGATAGATAAGCAACACTTCTAATGATCCTCAAAGGTAACATTTGCCAACTGCAATTCTCTTTCCAGAAAAGAAAAACAAAAAGGCAGAAAAGTTAGATGACAGTTCCTTAAGAAGGAAATGAGATTAATGTGAATGGAGATGGTTGAATGAAAAGGCTAGCTAGCAGCAGTTTAACTATGAAATGTGGGGAATCATGAAGGGTTGAGAGAGGAGTGTGGGACTGTGATAGAGGCCCACAAAGAAATGAGATCATCTCTGATTGCTTCTCTTCCCTGAATTTACATGTCCATAAGTAACTTCTTAGGCATTAGAGTTGGAAAACAAAGTGTGGCACCTGTGATTTACAACCAGAAGCACTGAGAATAGGTGCCCAGTTATCTACAGTCTCTTTGTATTCGTTTTAATCCCCAAACTGGGGAGATGTTGGGACTTCTGTCATCCTTCTCCTCTGGCAGGCAAGAGTCAACAGAGCCCTGGTGGATGTGGGAGTTACTAAGCAATTAGTTTTGTTTAAGATAATAATGTTTCAAGTAATATTCAAAGCATAATTTGATAATCTTATGAATTAGATACATTGTGTTTGATGGGAGAAAAATCTTCTACTCTATGTGATGAAGTAAAAATGCATCTAGAGGGCAAAGAAATGGCTTAATGCCTAAAAGCACCTGCTGCTCTGTCAGAGAATTTGAGATTGATTCCTAGTAACCACATGACAGCTCATAACACCTGTAACTCCATCTATAAGTATCCTAATTCCCTCTTCTGGCCTCAGTGGGCAATTGCTCAGATGCACACACACTCACACAGAAATGCAAACATGTGCACTAACACATATATGGATTTTATACATAGAGCAAAGGATCACCAGATTATAATTCCCACCACCAGAGAAACTAGGATACAAGGAGGATTCTAAGAGGTCCCTCACAGAAGGGGAAAGGGACAATATCTCCTGAGCATATTGGGAGTGGGGTGTGCAGAGAGTGGAGAAGGAGCTAGGAGAAAGAGACGGGGAGGAGAGGAAAGTACTTGGGACTAGGAAGATTGAGTCAGGGGAGGAACAGATGAGAGGAGAGAGAGAGAAAGAGAGAGAGAGAGAGAGAGAGAGAGAGAGAGAGAGAGAGAGACCATAAAAGAGGGAGCCATTATAGGTTTCAAGATAAAATTGACTCTAGAGAGATGTCCAGAGACCTACAAGACTGACCCCACCTAACAATTTGAGTAACAGTGGAAAGGCTACCATAAATGCCCTTCCCTGATAATGAGATTGATGACTAACTTATCCACAATCATAGACCCCTCATCTAGTAGCTGATGGAAATAGAAGCAGAAACCCACAACTGAACACTGAGTCAAACTGGAATCCAGATGCAGAGAGGGAGGACAAAACCAGTCTACAGAAACACACGGAGACTGTTGACCTGAACAAGGAGGAGCTAATAGGTCCCCAGACTGATAGCTGGGAAACCAGCATTGTACTGACTCACACCCCCTGAACTTGGGTCTCAGTTAGAAGGCCTGGGCAGTCTAAGGGACCTCTGGCAGTAGAACAGGATGTATCGCTGGTGCACAAAATGACGTTGGGAGCACATTACCCATGGAGGGATACTCCCTTAACCTAGAAGCAGGAGGGAGGGCCTAGTCCCTACTCCAAATGACTTGACAAATATGGATTACCCCTCCTGGAAGGCATCATCCTCCCTGTGGAGTGGGGGGTGGGTGAGAAGTGATGGTGGCCAGGGTGGGAGAGAGAGAGAGAGGGAGGGAGGAAGAGGGAACTGGGATGAATATGTAAAATAAGAAAAATAAGTAGATAATAATTGATGGGATATGCCATTATGTATATATGTTTCTCATACTGGTTAATGAATAAAGCACTGTTGGCCTATAGGAAAGGAAGATAAGAGGGACTAGGAGACAAGGAGGAAATAGGAAGTAGTAAAGAGGAGTCAAGATGGAGAGACTGGGGAGACGAGATGCTGGCCCCTTTCCCTGGTAAGAAGACCATGTGGAAATACATAGAAATGGGTTAATACTTAAGACAGAGCTAGCCGATAAGAAACTAGTACCTGGCCAACAGAATTATATCAAATACAGAGTCTCTGTGTGTTAATTGGGGCTGGCGCGGCGGTGGGACAAAACCAGCAGCGGGAGGAAAAACTGTACTCCTTACAAATAATAATAAAACAAACATGTGCACATACATCAAAATAAAATTAATATTAAAACATGCTTTCAAAGAAGGAAACAACATTCTAGCTTGAAAACCAGCCTGCCAGCCCATAGACAAGGAAACAGAAGGAGTCCCTGGAGAATGATAGGCAAATGGAAGACTCAGCCTCCCTCAGGAAGAGGAGATCAACCTCATCCTTTGAGATTGAAAAAATTGAGCTGGTGTCACACAGAAGTAGAAACTGAAGTCCCGAAGATGCTCTCTGTAGCCTCTGTTTCATCCTGTGTGAAATTTGGGATGAAAGGTTATCCTTTGCACAGCTTTGAAGTTACAGTGTGGGTATGATGGAATGTGGGTTTGTGTAATAGATTTGATTGATAAAACAGTAACCACATTATTCAAGTCCAAGATGAAGAATGTTACATCAGAAAACTGATAGTTTATATAAATATTGAACATACCAAGGGGAAGAAAGTTAAGTACCTAACATGACAAATTTTAACCCTCAGCTACAAAACAGATCTTCAAGAATTAGCACGAAAAGTGTTGAGGGGTCTCCACTGCCTTCAGAAAGATGTGATCAAATGTCTTGGCTTGTGTAATGCAGTGAGGGAAACTCATGGAGAGTCAAGAAAATCATGACCACCTGGAAAAAGCTACACAAATGCCCCCATCAGAAGATACCATGTAACAAGAATGACACAAGTAGAGGGATGCTGGGACACAAGGGATGCTGGGAGTCACAGCATTGTATTTGCAATTGAGAGGACACCTCACAAGAGGCCATGCTATGATGATGGCATTTCAACAGAACAATTCAGTGCAAGTATTGTGAACATGTATTTGTGGAGCCAGGTCTCCTGTTGCAGATGTCCTTTGTCCACTTAAATTGACAATCATAGAATAAATCTTGTTTTACTAATACAGACCTCTCCAAAAGCCTTCTACCTTCCAACTCTCCTTTGGAAACTTGATAGATGTGTTATGGTTTACAGTAAAATATACTGTGAAAAGTCTGATATGCAACAGGGTTATCAGGGGAAAGAAGCAGAGCACAAAAAAAAAAAAAACATCTGTTTTTCTCCCATAGATAAAATAGCATAGTTCTGAGCTCAGCTGGGGTGGTATGCATGTGATGTGAAAACCCTTAAAGGCAAGAGATTCAGCAGCTCCCTTGGTGTGTGGGACAGATTGCATGCAGGATGTGGGTTTCCTAAAGGATCTATTGTAGTTGGGTCCACAAGGTGGTGGTATTGGCAAACACAGAGACTTTCAGAGGAGGTTTTGGAATCATTAAGCATGTCCTCAGAGAGGATCTTGTTGACTGGCTGGTTTTAGTTTAGTAGTGCATGTTCTTTCAGACACACATCTCTGTTGGGATGTGATGTGGCCCTTAAGCCACCCAAATTATAACTTAAATAAATGCCACCTTTTCTCTTTATAACTTACCTAATCCAGGCATCTCATTGTAGTAACACAAAGCTGAAAATGTGGTAAACTTGGTCCATTGTTTATCTTTGAGAGTTATTCCTGGAAGCTTACCTAGAATCCATTCTTCTGCCCTGCCAACAATTCCTAGTACTATACCTAGACTTAACAAAGCCTCCTCTACTTAAAGCAGACAAGCCTGTGGTCAGGGGTAATACCAGTCAATGTTAGGGAGAATGGTGCAGGCTTCAAAAAGCTGCTGTTGAGAAGAAAGAGTGATGGTTTAGGGTGGTTAGGGTGGTTAGGAGACACAGCTAGAGAAGGCATGCAACAACATGTTTTTTATTCTTGCTTTCTGAACAGCTCAAATTGTAATGGGATGGGGAAAAAGCAGATGTTTGGGTTAACCAAGAGTTCTCTTAGTCCTACAGAAGAAAAGCCTTGTAGAATAGTTGATTCATAGTCTCAGGCAAGGAAGCAATTGAAATGGAAGCTGGAGTATGTTTATTAAAGATAGTGTCTGAAAGTGATGGTTTCCATCTGGCAACTAATTCTTTATATTAATAACCCCAAATTCCTCCAAAAGCAATTAGTCTCTGTTGAAAATTTTGAGTCCTTACAAGTATCAATATTAAGAGAGAAATATGAGTTCTGTATATCAGTCAAGTTCTCCAATTGCTTAAATATTCAACACTATCTGTTACCCATTCTGAAAGATTTGCTCAAATATGTCAAGATTTCTCTGATGATTCTACTTAAGCTATGAACTCACTGATATCTCTACCCATGTAAATCATTTTTATAAGAATTCTAAAAATATATATGTAAGTATGCTGATAGGTTAAGTAACATGAGAACTGAGACCACAGAATAGGTAAGAAAAATGAACAGATATATTCCAATATTCTTCTTTGTTGTACATGTAGGTTGAAAATATCTAAAAATACTTGAGGCTGGAATATTTTTGTAGTTTAGATATATATTTTGCATGTATTTTGTAATGTTTATATGTTAATGAGACATCTTGTGGATGAAATCAAGTTTAAATATACATTTCACTTGTCTTTCATATGTATTGTGCATGCATATCCAAAAGGTAATTTTATATATTTATGGTGCATCTGTGCCTTGCCTGTAACCCATCCCATTAAGTCAAATATTGTGGTTTTAGTTGTGGCATAAGAATTGGGGATCTTGGATTAGGGATGCTCAATCTGAATTCAATCTTAGGCAATTAAAGTTAAGGAATCATCTCTAAAAATTATTTTTACATCTATTTCTCATTTTCAATTCCTCTGAATCTCCAATATCTACCTATTCATAAGTATGATATGTTAGATATCCCCATGTGATGGAGTTAAAAGGATAAACAAAACAGAAAAAAACTTTCTGGTCAAAGAGTACTGGGTTGGGAGAAACTGACATTTAACCAGTATTCAAATTCATAAAGCATCATAGATTGCTACTATAGTGTTTAAGGAAAATAAAAATTAGCACATAAGAGGCATTAATTTTAGATTTGGGAAATTAAAAATATTTTTCAGAAAAAAATTAAACAATCTTATTTCACATATCAATCTCACTTCTATCTTCCTCCCATCTTCCCACTCTCCCCCACCATTTCCCCATCCCAACCTCCCCCCCCCCATGCACTCCTCAGAGAGTGTGAGGCCTCCCATGGGGAATCATCAAAGTCTGTCACATCATTTGGGTCAGGAACAAGGCCCTCCTCCCTGTGTCTAGGCTGAGAAATGTATCCCTCCATAGGGAATGGGCTCCAAAAAGCTAATTCATGCATTAGGGTTCAAATTTATTGATTATCTAAAATCTGGATACTGACTAGGGATTAGACATTTAAAACACAAGTGAAAATGACCCTTCATTCCAAGTAGAAGAAAGAACATGTTCAAAGTTCCTGAAGCAACACTGAAAGGTGTAGTATCCCTACTCACAAGGAAAGGTTATGAAACACAGAAGCAGCTTTAACGGGACTGGAGACTGAGTCACTGTAATATTACCACATAACCAAATAAACATGCGCCCCACAGATACACAGAATATATATATAGATATGTGTCTTCTTTGCCTTCTTATGGTGGGGCATTTAGGATATATCTAATTTTATTCCTTAGGCATGAAAGTAAATATTTTGACATTTTAACCAATTACAGATAGAGAGCCTGTGCTGGGCTCCTGTAGCTGAGCAGCTATGGCAATACATTTTGAATGTTCTTAGCCACCTGCTAGTTAAACCTTCTGGTCTGTGTTCTGTGTTGCTCTGGCATGCTGCTTGCATGCCTGTTTCTTTACATTTCAGATCTTCCTGGCCTGGGATTTAACCTTCTTCCTTAAGCCCTGGGGTTTTTAGATAGGGACATGTTACCATCAATAACTAAAAGGAATTTGAGAGCATCTACAGCCTTGTATAAGACACTACCCTTCAGATCTGAAGCTATAAATCTATCAGGTAAAGTGCATTGAGCTTTCAGTGCATAAACAGAAGAAATAAAATACTGTATATGGCATAACAAAACATGGTGATACCCGAAGGATCCATTATCTTATAAGCTGCTCCTGTTTAAACAAATGAGGAGGGCTGTGGTATCTGCTGGTGGATTGTAATTACAATAAGGGGTAATAACAATATTTAGTAGGGCTGGTGTGAAAGGGGTGAGTGTTGGGGTCTTAAAACCATAAAATAAAACAAAAGGATAAAATGACTGTGTTCAACTCAGAGAACAAGTTAGATGTGGCATGTTCATTTAATTTGTAGTTTTGAATGTAGTTGCAATGCTAATTTTGCAATTTTTAAAACTATTCAATATTGAAAGCCATGGAGCAAAACTAAAACCCCACAAGGCCAGCCTGCTATGTGCTTTGGATAATGCCCATTGTGTGGTTCATTAATTGTCTGTCCCCTTATCATCTGTCCCTGTCCCTGGAGACTTTCACTGACTCAGATGCAGGCTTCAGAAAATTCAGGAGGCTTGGAGTGTACATCCCCAGGAGTCAGACAAGGCAGAGAGTGCCACCGTGTTAACCATTGCTATTTGGTGAGGACTAATGTTCAGTCTAAAACTATGACCATTTATATGCACTGTCTATTCTGGTGTCAGCCTGGATGTAGCACAAGGATCCTACAGAAATTGGTAAAGTAAAAGTCCTTAAACCTAACATAAAACAGGAATATGAAGAAATTAACCAGATATACTATGAAGTAAAAAATGCACACTAAAATAATAAGCATTATTTATGACATGTAAAATATATCAGTATGTGCAAAAATGGGACATTTGCTCCCAGCCTTTGAAGTGGTCTGAAGGCAACAACTTCAAATCCAAGAGAGCATAGTTCTGTTATAAGTGATTGAATTACTTCAAGCAGCAATGCTGTGCTGTCAGTCATATAAGCTCCCAATTGGGTGAATAACTCTTTTGAAGCTTCAGAACCAAACTTAAGGGCAAAATTCTTTTGATTTACATAATTGTCTGTATTCTGAAGAAATTCAGTGCATATTAAAACCAGGCAGGCACAATAATACATCATATGGTTTTGTGTGTGTGTGTGTGTGAGTGTGTGTGGGTGTGTGTTTGTGTGTGTGTGCACGTGCGTGTGTAAATTGAATTACAGCCTAATCACAGACAATTGCAAGTGGTTTGCTCTATACACTGTCATTGTTCATATTTGTTATGTAAGTATGAATGTATATACTTATTGTATTTTTATTTCTGAACTTAATCTCTGCTGTGATCACCACATTCATACAATCTGAAATTTTATGTATTTTTATCAAAAGGTAGCAATGACATTTCAAACTTGGTGTATCTGAAATTAAATTTATGATATATTTTGAACACTACCACCACACAAAATATGTCCCTTTTGCTTTTCAGGGTTCCTCCTCTCCAATGCCACATCTGTAGTTTTAGTTGCTTAGGACTGAATTTGGGGTTCACCTTTCTTCAGCTCTGCCTGTGTGGAATACATCAAATCCAAGAGAAAATGCTAAAAGCTTCACCTTCAAAACTATCCAGATTCCAACAACTTCAAGTCACTACAATAAAATGCTAGAGGCAACCAAACTAAAAGGAAAGAAAGTTATTTAACTCACAGTTTAGAAGCTCAAAAACACTGCAAGAGCATCAAGTCAGTTCTGGTGGTATTATGTGTTAGAACATGTTTTTTTGTTTTGTTTGGTTTTTTCTTTTTAAACCTGATTTTAATAATCTATGTTCTGACATGTGGATTTTATTTTGATAATTTTTTAATTTAAATTTGAAACAAGCTTTTTTGCATGTCAATCCCAGTTCACACACATTCCAGTCCTCCCCTGTTCCCCCCACAAACTCCCATCCTATACCTTTTCTGCTTCCCAGGAAGCAGACTTCCATGGGGGGTCTTCAAAGTCTGTCATATTATATGGAGCAGGGCCCAGGCCCTCCCCCATGTATCTAGGCTGGAATAGTATCCCTTTATGTGGCATGGGCTTCCAAAATCCATTCGTATAGTAGGGATAAATTCTGATCCACCTAAGAGTGGAATTGCCCCGTCTTGTGGTAGACTGATTCCTATTTTCCTGAGGAAATGCCATACTGATCTCCAAGTTTGTACTCCCACCATCAGTGGAGGAGTGTTCCCTTTTCTCCACATCCTCTCCAGCATGTCATTGGTGTTTCTAATTTTAGTCATTCTGACAGGATTAAGATGGTATCTCAGAATAGTTTTGATTGCATTTCCCTGATAGCTAAGGATGTTGAAGATTTTCTTAAGTGTCTTTTAGCCATTTTAGATTCCTCTTATTGAAGATTCTCTATTCAGTTCTGTACCCCACTTTTTAATAGGGGTATTTGGTGTTTTGATGACTAGTTTCTTGAGTTTTTTGTATATATTGCAGATCAGCCCTCTGTCAGATGTGGGCTGCTGTTTGATCTTGTCAGCAGTGTCCTTTGCCTTACAGAAGCTTCTAAGTTTCAGGAGGTCCCATTTATTAATTGTCAATCTCAGTGTCTGTGCTACTGGTATTACATTCAGGAAGTGGTTGCCTGTACCAATTTGTTCAAGGGTACATCCCACTTTCTCTTCTAGACGTTCAGTACAGCTGGATTTGTGTTGAGGTCTTTGATCCATTTGGACTTAAGTTTTGTTCATGGCAATAGACATGGCCTATATGCAGTCATATAACACCATCATCCAGTTGTGACACCACCATTTGTTGAAAATGCTTTCCTCCTTCCATTGTATATTTTTACCTGCTTTGTCAAAAATCAAGTGTTCATAGGTGTGTGGATTAATATCAGGATTTTCGATTCGATTCCATTGGTCTACCTGTCTATTTTTATGCCAATACCAAGTTGTTTTCAGAACTATAGATCTGTAGTAACACTTGAAGTTGGGGATGAGGCTGCCTCCTGAAGTTCCTTTTTGTACAGGGTTGTTTTGGCTAACCTGGGTCTTTTGTTTTTCCATATAAAGTTTATTATTATCCTTTCAATGTCAGTGAAGAATTGTACTAGAATTTTGATGGGGATACCATTGGATCTGTGGATTGCTTTTGGCAAGATTACCATTTTTACTATATTTATTCTATCTATCCAAGCGCATGGGCGATCTTTCCATTCTCTGATATCTTCTTTAATCTCTTTCTTTAAAGATGTAAATGTTCTTGTTATATTACTTTATGGTGTTTGTGGCTCTTGTAAAAGGTGAAACTCCTCTGATTTCTTTCTCAGCCCCTTTGTCGTCTGAATAAAGTAGAGCTACTGATTTTTTTGAGTTTATTTTGTATCCTGCTAGTTTGCTGAAGGTGTTTATCAGCTGTAGGAGTTCCTGGGTAGAGGTTTTTAGGTCGCTTATGTAAATTATATCATCTGCAAATAGTGACAGTTTGACTTCTTCCTTTCCAATTTGGATCCTCTTGATCTCCTTTTATGGTCTGATTGCTTTACTTAGAACTTCAAGTACAATATTGAAGAAATATGGAAAGAGTGGGCAACCTTGTCTTGTTCCTGAATTTAGAGGAATCACCTGAAGCTGTCTCCATTCAGTTTAATGTCAGCTGTTGATTTACTGTATATTGCTTTTATTATGCTTAGGTATGTCCCTGTTATCCCTGATCTCTTCAAGACCTTTATCATGAAACAGTGTTGATTTTGTCAAAGGCTTTTTCAGCATTTAGTGAGATGATCACACAGTTTTTCTTTTTCAGTTTGTTTATATGGTGGATCACATTGATGTATCTTCATATATTGAACCATCCCTGTATCCCTGGTATTAAGCCTACTTGGTCATGGTGGATGATTTCTCTGATGTTTTCTTGGATTCGATTTGGAATCAGTCTACTGCAGGCACTGGTAATTCCACTCTTAGGCATATACCCACATGATACACATCCATGGATCAATTCAACTATGTTCATAGTTATTTGTAATAACAAGAAACTGGAAGCAACCTAGATGCCGCTCAACTGAAGAATGGATAAAGAAGATGTGGCACATTTACACATTGGAATATGTCTCAGCAGAAAAAAAACCAATAAAATCTTGAAATTTGCAAGCAAATGGATAGAACTTGAAGAAACCATCCTGAGTGAGGTAACTCAGTCACAAAAGAGGAACATGGTATATACTCATTCATATGTGGATTTAAGACATAGAACAAAGGATTACCAGCCTATAATTCACACCACCAGAGAAACTAAGGTACAAGGAGGAAACTAAGAGATTCATGCAAGGCCCCTCACAGAAGGAGAAAGGAACAAGATCTTTTGATCATATTGGGAGTGGAGGGGGGTAGTGAGTGGAGAGGAAGTTAAGAGAAAGAGAAGGGGTAGAGAGGAGAACATGTGGGAGCAGGATGATTGAGGTAGGGGACCAATAGATGAGAGCAACAACAAAAAACAAGATACCATAATAGAGGGAGCAATTATAGCTTTGAAGAGAAAACTGACTCTAGAGAAATGTCCAGAGACCTACAAGGATGACCCCAACTAACAATATGAGCAACAGTGGAAAGGCTAACATAAATGCTCTTCCCTGATAATGAGATTGATAACTAACTTATCCACCATCATAGAGCCCTCATCTAGAAGCTGATGGAAACAGAAGCAGAGACCCACAGCTAAACACTGAGCTGAATTCCTGGAATCCAGTTGCAGAGAGGAAGGAGTGATAAGCAAAGGGGTCAAGACCAGGCTTCAGAAACCCACAGAGACAGCTGACTTGAACTAGGGGGAGATCATGGACCCCCAGACTGATAGCTGGGAAACCAGCATTGTACTGACTTAGACCCCATGAACGTGGGTCTCAGTTAGAAGGTCTAGGCAGTCTAAGAGATTTCTGACAGTGGAACCAGGATGTGTCCCTGGTACAGGAAAGGACTTTGGGAGCACATTACCCATGGAGGGATACTCTCTTAAGCTAGAGGCAGGAGGAAGGTCCAGTCCCTACTCCAAATGAGTTGACAGATTTTGATGATCCGTACTGGAAGGCATCACCCTCACTGTGGAGTGTGTGTGGGGGGGTATGGGATAGAAGGGGAAGTGGGGGGCATCAGAGGGAGGGAATGACAGAGAAGGAACTGGGATGGATATGTAAAATAAGTTGCTTCTGGTTAGCATTTTATCACAACAGTAGAAAGCCAAGACAGAAGTTGAATCCTGGCTGAGGAGCTTGACTTGCTTTATGTAGTTGACAGGGATTTGCAGAGGTTTTTCAGCAGAGAGTCAAATGATTTCAGCATGTTTCTGTGTATGCATAATAGTGTGAGATGGGTCGCTGGGGAGAGAGAGATGGATATTGAACATCTAAGCTGCAGTGTTATTGCAATTGTACAAATGCAAAGTGATAAGGCACTAATATAGCATATTTGTCATTGAATAGGAGAGCTTCTAGGAAAAGACGTAACAGTGAATCTGCTTCCTGGATTTGTTTCGAAATCAAGTGATAGTTGCTAATGCAATACCTTAGTAGTGAGATGCTCACTGAACAGTCCATTAACTCACTTGCTGTACATTATATATATTATCATATGTTAGCATTTTCCTCCCTCACTATTCCTGATTTTTCTTTATTCCATGTTGTTTTCTGCAAGCTGAAATATAACATGCCATTAAGTCAGCAAATGTTTCACTGAAATGGCAAGAAAATAAACAATTGAACTTAAAGACCATACAATATTACTTGCAATCATTCATCTCTACTTTACTTTTTTTGACAAATATCTGTTCCCCCTCTAAAATATAATAAACACAGGTATGGACAGATTTGTTCATTACTCTGTCTCCAGCTTTTGTGTTTTTTAGAAACATGATGTAACATAAACTTTACTATGGAATGATTGAAGTTATTTGAAAAGAAAAAGAAAGAAAACTAAATAATTTCTACCCTCATCCTATGTATATTTGATAGGATATTTGATATCTAAACAGTTACTAAAATAGACATATATCTATCCTTTCTTTCAAAAGTAAATACTATCTCTCCATTATTGAGAAATTATATTTAATATTCTTATAGTTACACATAAGGAGTTGTTTTAAAAGGAAAATACTGTTCTAAGAGAGTACATGTGAGCTGGTGTAGAGAAGTGGCATGTTTTTGATGGTTAGAAGCTTAACTATAAGGGTTAAGAATATAGCTTAGTTGTCAGAATGTTTGCCTAGTATTCATGAAGTCCTAGTTTCCATCCCCAGCACTGCAAAAGTTAGACAGGATAATTTAATAATGAGAATGTTAAAAAAAAAAAAAACAGGAGTAGACCAACTATCAACTTAGCTGAACTAGAAAAGACCCCCCCCCAAAAAAAACACACTAGAATTCCAGCATGATAACTTACAAAAGCATATTTCTCAGATGGAGTTCCTTTGCATAAGACAACCACCCACCAAAACCTGACTGTGATGGTTTCTGTTCAGGGTGTCACCAATCTGTAATCAAACTAAAGTGAGGACAAAATCCATAACAAGGATTCTTAGTGACCTCAGAATTGCCCTCGGGAACTTATAGGTTGTTTTAAAATTAGTTGTATCATTATTGTAGGTGTAAAAGGAAACAGAGTTCCCAGGACCTGGGTCCTCCAGGCTGTTCCTATCTAAATGGTCCTACCTTTTCCTTTATTGCACATTTAATTTATGCACAAAGTTTCACTAGAGTAAAAGATTTTGCTATAGAGAATATACTCTGGTAAATTTCTTAATTTGGCGAAAAACCAAAAGAATCTTCATTTCCTGATATTCTGATGAATGTGTTGAGGTCAAAGCTCTCCTAGTCCCTGCTGCATTGTGTATGTACCAGGCTGCAGCCATTTGCCTCTTGGATTCTTCTCTGTGGGTATTTCTGTCACTGAAAAAGCCATACTCAGATTGAATTTTTCAAAATACAGCATAATACCTTTAATCAGGTCACAGTAGAGTCTTAACCTAGCAGAGAGTCAGACTATTTAAAATGAATTAGCATCTCTGCTGCAATCCATTATCTGTTTATTTCCTATGCTAAGTTTCAGAGGTTAATGTTGTCTGCCTGTTTCCAAATCCTTTTTGTTCTGTTAGTTATTATCCAGAGAAACTAACCATCTCACCTTTAGCCCCTCTCAGTGAAGCTTGCATTTGAGCTGCACTGAGTTCTTCACTTTTGCTCAACATGAAGACCTCAGATGATGGTGTCTGGTGTCTGTTTCTACTTTCTTGATACCTACTATGATATTTACTGCCTTTCGTTCTTGTCTGGGATTTGAAACTCGGAGTTTGGCTGATTGAATGGGCAGCACAACTTCCTTGTATCTTTGCAGCATGACTGTAGACTATTAGGTTCTTCCCCATGTGCCTCAGTTCCTCATCTTGCGTGGGTACATGAAATATCACTACACTGGCAAGTTGCAGTGACAGTAAAATCAAATAATCCAGCTCCTGACCAATAGCACATGATCAATAAAATAAAGTTTTCACTAGTCTTGCTTGTCTTTCATGTTCATTTCAAATGGTACAGAAAAGAATGTGTATGAGAGCTCTGACAATTCAACAGCAATTTGGCTAATATTGCAGAGAAACAAGAAGGTGGCAATGTGTCTGAGAGCATGCATTGGCCAGGGAGAAAGAAGCGGTAAAGGTCAAGTTGGGATTCATCCAGGTCCTCTGAGGCATCCCTAAGAGAAACCCACCTCTGGATTCCTCTCATGTTTGATGCAATGAAATTCCAAATGCTGGGATAAAATGTATGGTTTTATTAAAGCTTTATGTTAATTAGTTGGCCAAAAAAGAATGCTGCTCCCTGAGGAAAAAGGAGCATGTCAGGGAAACGGAAAAGAAAATGGCACGTGGCATTAGAACAAGTGCAAAATGAACTGAGGGCACAGGTTTTAATAATAGAGAACACATTGATAAGAAGGGACAAACTATTAATCTAAACCTCATGCAATTTAGCTGAAGCTGCCTCTCCCCAGTGCCATGGCTGCTAAGTTTGCCAGCATCAGCATCCACTTTGCATCTGTGCTCAGAGTATCTTGTTCAGTTTGCTGCTGAAACAAGATAAATAAAGTTGCGGAAGGGCTCAGAATCTGGTTTAGCATCTGTTATCCCAAGCATCTCTTGTTCCCTAACCCTACTCTAACCTGGAGGATGTCAGGCAGGCACAGCCTTCCAAACCTCATTTTCCCAAATATGGTATGTATTTCATAATGTTGTATGAAGCCTATGTTAAGCAGAAAGATAAGTGTGTTATGGAATGCAGTTGCTCTCTGAGTCTCATATTATAAAATAATAAAAGAGGAAATAATTCAGGGGTTTTCTGCAGACTATGCTCCAGAGACAGCATCCCTCTGCACTTCTGCAACCAAGAAAAGGAAGATTTTCAAGAAAATAAGAAATGTAATCTCTCAGACAAACAGCCCAAGTTAGCATGTGTCTCCCAAATGAATCTTCTAATTCCCAAACTTTGCCATTTTCTAACACTTAGAATTTCCTCCATTATTCCCATTGTCAGGTTCAGATGAAATCTAAATTCCTCCATAAAGATTTTTCTCTTACATCAGTCTAAGATTATCCTCTAATCTTCTGAAATTCAGTAATGCTAGTTGTCTATCCTCCTTATAAATGGCAAAAGCAATAGTCACCCTTGAGAAATTATTTCCATTTTTCACTCAAATCTCTTTATTTGTTACAAGTCGTCTTTCCTCTCCTTTATTTCTACAGCAGTTTTCTCATTTGTATTTGAAATAATAGTCTGTGGTCATGAAAGCATTATTCATTTATTAGAGGCAATTTAGAAAGTCAAAAAATTATGAAGATAACTTTAAAATGTTTTTAAGAACCATAATGCTAATGGAGATTGATGAACACAGTCAGTGTCTGCTGTTACAAGAATGTACCTGGAACTGATTTATTAAGGAAAAAAGTTCTGTAGGTTCAAAAACATGTTTTGTATTGCTTAGCTCTGGGGAGGACATCTTTGGATTCACTCATGGATGGCATTGTGACAGGGATGCATATGAGAGAGAGCTGACATAGAATATTGAAAGATGAGTGGCCCTTAGAGCAACCATTGTATAGTAAATTGCCTCAAATCTGGGAGTATATGTACCCCACAAGTTAGATTCAATATATCAGTTTCTAGAAAAAAAGCAGATGATATTAAGGGGGCAATAAGGGGGTGGGGTGGACAAGGGAAAGTCAGGAAAAGAAGTTAGAGGCATATAGTCAAAATACATTGTATGTAACTTTCAAAGAATTAATAAAAATATAATAAGAGGGACAGCCTATGAAGTTTTGGAAGCAGCTTAGTTTTCCTTCAATGAATGGATGAATAAAGAAAATATGGCATTTATACATAAGGGAGTTTTAGTCAACTGTACAGAACTAAATTATGAGGGTGCAGGAAAATGACTGGAACTGAACAGCATCATGCCAACCCAGAAAACTGGTTATCAGGGTAATTATTTCATGTGTGGATTAAGGAACAATAGCAAAAAGACATGGAAATAAGTGGAGTTCTTTGGGAATGTGAAAGGGAGAAATGGGAAAAATAATACTGGGTAATGGGTACTAAATATGATCAAAAAACATTATATGAATGGTTAGAAATGCCATAATAAAACCCATTGTTTTGTATAACTAATTTATGGTAACATAAAGAGGGACAAAAAAAATAGATTAGATGAAGAGATGGATGATTGGGTTATTGAGTTACTGCCTATTCCCTCCAGGCCACTCTGAGTTCCTGTGGGCTGGATACTTGACCCCCTATCACCAGCCTCTGCTAAAGAGTGCCAAGCCCCAGCTAGATCCACCTTTCAGTGCAGAAACATCCTGAGTCCCAGCCTAGTCTTTGACCCCCATTATCTTTGACCCCTATCACCAGGCCTCTGCTAGAGGTGAGTCACATACCCTTCCCTGGGAACTCCTTGGATTGGCCCCGATCTCACTCCCCCCTGTGTCCTATATCCCTATCAAGAGCACTCCAGGTGCTCTGATAAACACCCCCCCACCAAGAGCCTGCCCTCCCCCTACCCTGTGTCTTTCCCTGCCCACTGTCCCCCCACTCTGACTGAGCACTGGGATAGAGGGTGGAGCCACCAATCCTGCCACTTTCAGGACAATTCTTGTAGCTGTTCTGAGCACACTAGACCTGCCTATCCACGCAGGACCACCCAGAATCCCCACTGCCTGGTCTCTAACCCCCACCATCAGTCCTCTACTGGAATTCTGGGCCTCTCCCAGAGATCTGCCTATCCTCTCAGGGCCACTCTGAGGCCCAACTTGACCCCCCATCGCCTGGCCTCTGCTAAAGAGGCCTCAGCTGGAGAGTGCCAGGCCCAGGCTAGATTCGGCTATTGGCACACAAAACATCTTGAGTCCCTGCCTTCAGGATCTTTGACCCCCATTGCCAGTCTTCTGCTGGAGCCTGATCTTTGACCATCATCGCTGGGCCCCTGCCTGAGGAGAGACCTCCTAGAGAGCTTGGACCACCCAGAGCTACAGGCATCGAACTTCTGACCCACTTAAGCCCACCTGGGGAGTACCATAGAGAGAGAGAGAGAGACCCCACCTACACCTACTGGAAGAAGCAATGGGAAGATGGCAATACACGAAAACACCTAACAATAGAAAGAAAAACATGACACCATCGGAATCTAGGTATTCTACACCAACTAGACCAGGACACCCCGAAGCAGATGAAGCAGAAGAAAACAACTTAAAAATTACCATAATAAAAGTGATAGAGGCCCTCAAGAAAAAAAAAAAAAACAAAAAATTGGAAGAAAATTCTTTTAAAATAGTACAGAAAGCCAAGAAAATAAAATTACAAGGTGAAGGAAAGGTCCAAGATTTGAAAACTGAAATAGAGACAATAAAGAAAACACAAACTGAAGGAATGCGAGAAATAGAAAAACTGGGCAAATGATCAGGAACTACAGACACAAGCATAACCAACAGAATACAAGAGATGGAAGAGAGAATCTCAGGCTCTGAAGATAAACTAGAAGAAATAGATTCATCGACCAAAGAAAATCTTAAATCCAACAAATCCTTAACACAAAACAGAACCGCCATTCTCTGCTCTCAGTAAGACCAGGTGGAAATATATAGAAATGGGTTAATACTTAAGACAGAGCTAGGCGATAAGAAACAAGTAACTGGCTAACAGCATAATATCAAATACAGAGTCTCTGTGCATTATTTGGGGTTGGCGTGGAGGCGGGACAAGACCAGCGGCAGGAGGAAAAACCTTACTCCTTACATATGGCGCCTACGTGGCTAATAAAAACTTCACTTAAAATTTAACAAAAGCTTTAAAAAGGGTTTTAGAAACAAAAGGACAGAAACAAGCAAGGTTTCTTGGTAGTAGCATTTTTCTCGGTTGGACTCTGACTTATGAGAGACAAGCAGATTGCGCGGAAACTTTAAGAGAGGTTTCCTGATTCAGCATAAGCGGCAAAACACCACAAGGCTTTTAAGAAACTCTGCTAACAATTTATTGGTGTGTAGGAGACATGGCAATGGCAGGGACCACATCTCCAAGCCGGCAGCATGGGGATGGCAGTGCAGACCAAGGCAGTAAGCACAGCTCTCACTGCTGGCGGAAAGACTCGTGGCCACAAAAAGATAAAGATTTACAGTAAAGACATTCACATTAAGAAAAAGTGCTAAAGGTTTTCAGTGTGTTCTAAAATACATGTAGGCTTGGGAGAGAAAAGGAATAAATGGTTTTAAAAGACAGAGAGGAACTGGGTGTGATGGCACATGCCTTTAATCTCAGACTTTGAGAGACAGAGGCAAACAGATCTTGTGATTTCAAAGTAAACCTGGTATGCAGAGTAAATTCCAGCACAGATAAAAGTTACACAGAAAAAACCCTGTCTCAAAAAATGAAAAAATAAAAGTAAAAGAAACAAAGTAATTAAAAGGTCACATAAAAATGGAGAGAATCTGCATACTGTTATGGCATTATATTGTCTTTGTATCTTTTGACTGCTGAGAAAATAACAACTGTTAAAGGAAATGCTGCTGGATTAATTCAATTTATATATTTTAAAAATGCTTTGACTCAAAAATTTAAGTTTAAGGACAAGTTACTGGGGAAAATGATTTCTATTTTTGTTTCCACAGAAAATGAAAAGCTGTGGATTCCTTCCAGACTAATGTGGTTTGATCAAGCCAGACCCCCTGAAACAAAGTTCCTGATGATCCAGCATTCAAAACAGCTTGAACAAGGCAGCCTTGCAGACTACAGCCAGGATTTCTGTGTCTTCTTAGTACCCCTATGACCGCGCCCCCTACCAGCAGGAAGTAGTTTGGAAAGAACGACACCCAAATTCCCAAATATTGTTCATAAATGTTTGTTTTCATTTAAATGGGCTTGGTTATAAATGGTTAGTGATCACAACCAATATTCTTTTTAAAGGTAAAAAGGGAATTATGGTATAAATATGAATACTTTGTGTTGGAATGGATTTTCATTTATTGATACAAATTTAAGGCCAATTGTGTGATATGTATATTTCTCCTCTTGTTTAGATATTGTGTTTGTTTGCATAGTTCATTTAGAAATGTATAATTTAGTACAGATTATAGATAGTTACCTATAATAGTCAAAAGTTTAGTTAGGTAAGATTTTCTAGATGTGTAGAGATGTATTTGAGATAGATAGGAATTCTTCAAAACTTTCAGACCTACAGAATATGGCATTTAAAATGGTTTAGGGTTTTCTGTGAGACATAACTGCTCCTGGCAACACCACATACATCAGAAAAAAGGATGGACATTAAAGAAACACGTATGGAGTTTGCTTCCAGTATGGCAAGACTAGCCATTTGGACTGTTTGACTTTATGCTGTATAAACTTGACATGCAGGACCCACAGGAAAGTGACTGCTGATTCAAGATGGACATTGCTACAGAGTTCCTGTTTCATGGAAGAGTCTACCAGACATTCTGCAGGACACAGAGAAAAATGACTAACAAACTGCCACCACATTCAAAGTTTCTACTTTGCTGAAGAGTCTGATAGACACACAATGGCCTATGGGCTGAAGATGGAACATTACAGAAGAACTTCAGGTGACTGACAAGGCAAGATGTTTCTGTCATTTCTAGAGTTCATATACTATCCTTCTGTGGTCTTTGAAGGAGTTGAAGACAGATAGTTATGGTTATAGTTTTCCTTAGTTAGGATTAAAGATAAGTTACATATAGGACTTTAGACTAACAAAGATAGAATAGATGATGGAATATTTTCTTCAAATCTTGCTAAATGTTAATGGACTAAATATTGTTAACTGTGATCTTACTTGATAACTGTTGTGTTATATATTTTGCTATGTTAATGTTAAAACCCTTCTTTTTATTTAGATATAAAAGAGGAGATGATGGGAGGTATCATTATGTATATATGTTTCTAATACTGGTTAATGAATAAAACACTGTTGGCCAATAGAAAAGAAAGATAGGTGGGACTAGGAGACAAGGAGGAAAGAGGAAGTAGTAAGGAGGGGTCAAGATGGAGAGCCTGGAGAAAGCAGACTCCCCGGTAAGAGAAGACCACGTACAAATACTAGATTTACAGAAATGGGTTAATAATTAAGACAGAGCTAGCCGATAAGAAACTAGTACCTGGCCAACAGAATTATATCAAATACAGAGTCTCAGTGTGTTAATTGGGGCTGGCATGGTGGCAGGACCAGACCAGCAGCGGGATGAAAAACCTTACTCCTTACACATTACTTCAGGGTAAATGGTCCAATCAAATGGACCCAAGAAGCAAGCAGTGTGGCTATCCTAATAATTAAGTTAATCAAACCAAACTTAATCAAAAGAGATGAAGACAGTCATTTTTTATTCATCGCAGAAGAAATCCAATAACACAAAGTATCAGTTCTGAACATCTATGCCCCAAATACAAAGGCACCCACATTTATAAAAGAAATGCTACTAAAACTCAAAGCTCACATAAAACCTCACACACTTATAGTGAGAGACTTCAGCACACCACTCTCACCACTAGGCAGGACCACCAGTCAGAAAATTAACAAAGAAACAACAGAACTAACAGAAGTTATGTTTCAACTGGGTTTAACAGACATCTATAAAACATTCCATCCAAACACAAAAGAATATGGCTTCTTCTTTGCTCCACATACTAGGTGACATAACAAACCTCAATAGATACAAAAAAAAAAAAATTGGAATAGTCCCCTGTATCTTATAAGACCACCATGTTTTAAAATTGGAATTCAACAACAACACAAATTGCAGAAACCCTACCAACTCATGAAAACTGAACAATGTGCAATTGCACATACCTGGATCAAAGAAGAAATAAAGAAATTAAGACCTTCCTAAAATTCCCTGGGAATGAGGACACAACATACCCGAATTTATGTGTTATGAGGGAAGTTCACTGCACTAAGTGTCCATATGAAGAAAACAGAGCATAATCACATTAGAGAAGTAACAGCACAAATGAAAGCCTTAGAACAAAAAAAAGTAAATTCACCCCGGAGGAGTAGAGGACAGGAAATAATCAATTTGAGGGCTGAAATCAACAAAATAAAACCCAGGAAAACAATACAAAAAAATCAATGTAACAAAGAGTTGGGTTTTTTTTTTTTTTTGAGAAAAATCAACAAGATAGACAAACTTTTATCCTAACTAATGAAAACACAGAGAGAGAACATGAAAATTAACAAAACCAGAAACAAAAAGAGGGACATAACAAGGGACACAAAGGAAATCCAGACAATTTTCAGGTCATACTTTGTAAACCTGTATTCCACAAAATTTGAAAATTCAAAGGAAGTGGGCAAATTTCTGGATAACTCTCACTTACCAAAATTAAATCAAGAACAGACAAAGAACTTAAATAGACCTATAGCCCCTAACAAAATAGTAGCATTCATCGAAAGCCTTCCAACCAGAAAGAGCCCAGCGCCAGATGGCTTCAGTGCAGAATTCTACCAGAAATTCAAGGAAGAGCTAATACCAATACTCCTCAAATTGTTCCACACTATAGAAACAGATGGTTGCTTTCTCTTTTTATTATGTCACATCATGTTGGTACCCAAGCCACATAAAGACACAGTTAAGAAAGAAAACTACAGACCAATATCCTTCATGAACATTGATGAAAAATACTCAATAAAATACTGGCAAACCAAATTTTGGAATACATCAGAGAAATCATCCAATATGACCAAGTAGTCTTCATCCCTGGGTATGCAGCGATGATTTAACATGAAAATCTATCAAAGTGATCGACCATATAAACAAACTGAAAAATAAAAAACATAATCATCTCCCTAGATGCTGAGAAAGCCTTTGACAAAATCCAACACTCTTTCATGATAAAGGCTTGGAAATATCAGGGATAACAGGAACGTATCTAAACATAATAAGAGCAATATACAGTAAATCAACATCAACAGCCTACATCAAACTGAATGGAGAGAAGCTTGTCTTGTTCCTCTAAAATCAGGGACAAGACAAGGCTGCCTTGTCTCTCCATATCTCTTCAATATTGTAGTTGAAGTTCTAGATAGAGCAATAAGGCAACAAAGGGAGATACAAGGTGTTACAAATTGGAAAGGAAGAAGTCAAACTGTCTCTATTTGCAGATGATATGATAGTTTACATAAGTGACCCAGGGAACTCCTACAGCTGATAAACACCTTCTGAAAACTAGCAGGGATACAAGATAAACTAAAAAAATAATCAGTAGCCCTACTTTATTCAGATGAAATCAGAGAAGCAACACCCATTACCATAGCCACAAACAACATAAAATATCATGGGGTAATGCTTACCAAACAAGTGAAAGACCTACATAATAAGAACCTTGTGTCTTTAAAGATATTAAAGAAGATACCAAAAAGATACCAGAAAATGGAAAGATCTCCCATGCTCTTGGATAGGTAGAATAAATATAGTAAAAATGGCAATTTTGCCAAAAGCAATCTACAGATTAAAATCCCAGCACAATTCTTTACTGACTTTGAAAAGATAATAATCAACTTTATATGGAAATACAAAAGACCCAGGGTAGCCAAAACAACCATGTACAATAAAAGAACCATCTCCGACTTTAAGCTCTACTACAGAGCTATAGTCCTGAAAATAGCCTGGTATTGGCACACAAATAGACAAGTAGACCAATGGAATCAAATCGAAAATCCTGATATTAACCCACACACGTATGGACACCTGATTTTTGACAAAACAGCTAAAAGTATACAATGGGAGGAAGAAAACAAATTCAACAAGTTGTGCTGGCACAATTTGATGATGGTGTGTAGAAGACTACATGCAGACAGACCCATGTTTGTCATCATGCACAAAACTCAAGTCCAAATGGATCAAAGACGTGAACATAAATCCAGTCCAACTGAACTTCTTAGAAGAGAAAGTAGGAGGTACTCTTGAACAATTTGGTATAGGAGACAGTTTCCTGAACTTAACTTCAGTAGCACAGACACTGAAATTGACAATTAATAAATGGGACCTCCTCAAACTTAGGTGCTTTTGTAAGGCAAAGGACACAGTTGACAAGACCAAACGGCAGCCCACAGACTGGGAAAAGGTTTTCACCAATCCTACATCTGACAAAAGGCTGATCTCCAAAATATACAAAGAACTCAAGAAACTAGTTAACAAAACACCAAATAATCCTATTAAAAAATGTGGTACAGAACTGAAGAAAGAATTCTTAATAGAGGAAATCAAAAACACTAAAAGACACTTAAGAAAGTGCTCAACACCCTTAGCTATCAGGGAAATGCAAATCAAAATTATTTTCAGATATCATCTTACTCCTGCCGGAATGGATAAATTAGAAACACCAATGTCAACTTATGCAGGAGAGAATGTGGAGAAAGGGGAATACTCCTTCACTGCTGGTGGGAGTGCAAACTCATACAGCCATTTTGGAGATCAGTATGGCGATTCCTCAGGAAAATGGGAATAAGTTACTACAGGACCAGGCAATCCCCCTCTTAGGCATATACCCAAATGATCCACATCCATGCAACAAAGACATGTGCTCAACTATGTTCATAGCAGCATTATTTGTAATAGCAAGAACCTGGAAGCAACCTAGATGCCCCTCAACTGAAGAATGGATAACAAAGATGTGGCACATCTATACAATGGAATACTACTCTGCAGAAACAAAACAATGGAATCTTGAAATTAGTAGGCAAATGGGTGGAACTTAAAGAAACCATCCTGAATGAGGTAACCCAGTCACAAAAAGGAACATGGCATGTACTTGCTCATATATGGATTTTAGATCTAGAGCAAAGGATCACTAGCCTATAATTCACACCGCCAGAGGAACTAGGATACAAGGTGGATTTTAAGAGATTCGTATAAGGTCCCTCACAGAAGGGGGAAGGGACAAATCCTCCAGAGCACATGGAAGTGGTGGTGGAGGGCAGTGAGTAGAGAGGGAAGTTGGAGAAAGGGAGGGGAGGAGAAGAAAGCAAGTGCAACTAGGAAGATTGAGTCAGGGAGGAATAGAAGACAGATGAGAGAAAGACAGGTGGAGGGAGCATAAAAGAAGGATCCATTATAGGATTGAAGAGAAACTGAACCTAAATAAATGTCCAGAGACCTACAAGACTGACTCCAACTAACAATTTGAGTAACAGTGGAAAGACTCCCATAAATGTCCTTCTCTGATAATGAGATCAACAACTAACTTATCCAATCATGGAGCCTTCATTTAGTACCTGAAGGAAACAGAAGCAAACACTCACAACTAAACACTGAGCCAAACTCAGTGCAAAGAGGGAGGACAAGACCATGCTGCAGGAACACACAGACAGCTGACCTGAGCAAGGAGGAGCTAAAGGGCCCTCATACCTTGGAAGCCAGCATGGGACGCATGCAGACCTTCTGAATATGGGACTCAGCTAGAAGGCCTGAGAAGTCTAAGAGACCTCAGACAGTGGAACCAGGATGTATTCCTAGTGCACAAAAGACCGTAAGGGCATATCGCTCATGGAGGGATACTCTCTTAACCTGGAGACAGGAGAGAAGTCCTAGTCCCTACTTCTAATGACTTTATAGATTTAGATGACCCCTCCTTGATGGCATCACCCTACATGTGGAGTGGGGGGGCATGGGATGGGAGGGTAGTCAGGGTGCATGTGAGGGGTAGAGCAGGAAAGAGGGAGGGAGGGTGGGAGGAAGTGAGGGAGAGGGAACTGGGATCGATATGTGAAATAAAAAATAATAAATAAATATAATAGTAAATTTGCCAAACCATGAAAGAAAATTGACTCTCCCTCCTCCTCTAGAAGTAATTACCTACCCACAGTTTCCCAGTTATAGTTGGGAACTCATCAACTCCTTCCCATTCCTTACTGAAATATTCACTGGCCTGAATTTGTGCATATCTTGCACAGACAACTGCAAGTTCTATAATATCATGAGGGCTGCAGAAGTTTGAATAAAAATTCCCTCCATAGGCCTTTAGGAAGGGGTACTATTGAGAGCTGTGGCCTTGATGGAATAGGTGTGGCTTTGTTGGAGGAGGTTTGTCACTAGGGGGTAGATCTTGAAGTCTCAGAAGCTCAAGTCTGGCCATGGAGTCACTGTCACTTCAAGCTTCCTGCAGATCCAGATGTAGAATTCTCAGCTACCTTTCCAGGACCATGTCTAACTTCATGTTGCCATGATCCAAGCTCTGACAATAATGGGCTAAACCTCTGAACTGTAAGGCAGCCCAAATTCAATACTTCCCTTTATAAAACTTGCTGTGGTTATGGTGTCTCTTCACAGCAACAAAACCCTAAGGGAAGTGGTTCTGTTATGCCCAGAAAACACTATTTTACTCTAATCCTTCCTGGCCTCTGACATTATACCCTTTCCCTCCCCTTTCCTCAAAGGTTCCTGAGCCATGCCAAGGTGCATATATTGGGCGAGGATGGCAGGAATAATAATATAAGGCTGAACAAGAATCCCTGATTAGTGAAACACAGCCCCCAGAGATGAACCTACTATTGTTATTCTGATCAATAGATGCAATATCAAACTGTCCCCTAAACTGCTATCACTATACCCATAGATAGGGGCAATTCTCAGGCTTTGTCACGGATGTTTCACTGTGCAGTGAATAGTGGTTAATTCAGAAACTCACAACTGGCCTATCTGTATAAGGTAATTATTGGTGGCGTACTCAGCCACACATAGGCTGTGCCTTTTAAAAGGCATTTTCCATAGTACCACCACTAGGATCAAACTTTTAACAAACACACAAAACACCCATTCAAACCAGAGTAATGTCCTTTATCACCAAAGACATAATTAGTTGGAAATAAATGGATCCAGGTATGGATAGTCCACGATAAATGTGACCAAAATTGATTTGGGTCATGAATATTATTAGGTAAAACATATTTTAAGGTAAAGCTATTATAAGATATATATATATATATATATATATATATATATATATATATATATGGACCAAAAGATATAAAAACTACAAAGTATATGAACCATGGAAATGTACTCCAAAATAATAAAGCTAATAATGACAAAGTTAAAGAGAGAAATACAGTTCTCAGTATATTTTAGAAAAGTAAAACTATTATAAAATCTTGCTTAACTGAGGTAGAGTAACTAGAGGTCAACAGAAAAAAAACACTGGAACTCAATAAATGGAAATTAGCGCATTGATAAATCATAGATTTGTAAAGGAAGTTTCAGAAGAATTCAACAGGACAATTATAAGATACTTAGGTATGAATGAAAATTAAAGCAACTATTACATGTAGAGGATGAGGATGAATAAAACTGAAACTTTACTCATAATGTTCAAAAGGTGTAAACATCCCAACTGTTTATCAACAGATGAGTATATAAATCAAGCAGAATGTAAATAGTTAATAGAATGTGGTTAAACCATAGAAAAGTGTGATATAAAATCAATCAACCTTGAAAATGTAATACTAAATGAAATAATCCAACAAACCCACACACACACACACACACACACACACACACACACACACACACACTATGAGTCCATTGGCATGTGATATTATAATCAGTAAATTTATAGGGAAAGAAGGTGGATTAGAAATTGCCATAGTTTTCGAGAAAGGGGGAATTTGTGTAGTTTTCTTTAGGGATGATGGAAATGTTTTAGAAGCAGACAGTGGCATGTTTGTACAAGTTTATGACTCTAATAAAGAGACCCTAGTTATGTACTTGAAGTAGTTGAAACTGGAAATATTCTATTAAGTATTTCTTTTATCAAAATATAAAGAAATACCACAGTGATCTCATCTCATGTTAATAGACTTGAAACTTCAAGGACCAGAGCCCAACCCTATTTTGCAATTACCATTGCTTTATTTGTTAAACCTTAAAACTGGTGAACAAAATGTGTAGGAACAGTTAAGTTTGTTCCTGGTTGGTTTTTCACTTCTTGATCTTTCTGTTAACATTGCTGTGGCAAGAGCATTCTCTTTGGTTGCATCTTCTTATGGTTGCCATTAGTTCTATGTGCAGACTCTGCTTATATACATTGGTTTTGGTGTCTTTCTTATTTGCACCAGTTCAACTGATATCTTATGTATTCTTGGTAAGTAAATCTACTTTAAATTCAAAGAAATGAAATGGTAGAGTATTGTACTGTAGAGTATAGATAAGCCTGAAGAAGTCTATGCTAACTGAAGGAAGCCAGCAAGAAAGGCCACAACTTCCACGATTCCATTTGATTGAAGTGGCCAGAATAGGGCAATTTACAGAGACCAGAAAGACAGCTCCTAGGTCTATATGTGCAAGAAGTAATGGGTGAGACATAGAACAATTGTGGGACTTAAGAGTAATGGAAATGCTTTGGAAATAAATAAGGGAATGATTATGCAATACTTTGGATTTAATAACTTGTATTTAAACTAACTGTAAAGGAATCATTATAGTGACATGTACTTTGTATCTTAATAAATTCTTTTAAAATTAGTCAAAGGCCTTTTGAAAAGCTAAATTGACTAGTACAAAGTAATAAAGTCATTTCCTATATTTGGATGCAATTAAGAATGTTTCTGTTCTCTAACATTTTTTTTTGTCTATGCACACATCAATTCTACATTGATTTGGTTTGGGAGAATTTTAAAAAAAATCTTAAAATTGAATAGTATGAGTCCTCAAATCACTTTAAATAGTGATTTGTCTATAAGCATATAAATTTTATATTTGACTTTCCCATATCTATCACAAAATGAATACAATTGAAATTTTGAGTATGAATGCATTAGAACTACTGATGCATTTCCATATTTTAAATAATGTGTGTGCATGACTTATTCTTTTTTCAAATATTACATCTTGACTGCAGTTTCCACTCTTTCAACTACTTCTAAGCCTCTCTTCCCTTCTCTTCCAGATCCATGCCTTCTCTATTTTCCTTCAGAAAAAAACAAAAAACAAAACAAAACAAAACAAAACAAAATAAAACAAACAAACAGGCTTCCTAGGGATATCAACCCAATACAGCTTAACAAGTTCCAGTAAGACTATGGAGACACCAGGTTTAGAATTTTCAACTTATTCCTTTGAATCTTCACATCTAGGAATATAGTATGTTATTTCCACATAGCATTTTAATTTCCTCTATCAGTAATTTGGAATTTTCAGCATACATAGCTTTAATCTCTACTTCAAGATTTACATTTAAGTAACTTGTATTGAGGACATTGAAAGTGCTACTGTTTTATTTTAAATTTTTATTGCCTTATTATTTAGCATTAAAATTTAGAAATACTGTATAGCCCTGGCTGTCCTGGAAATAGCTCTTAGACAAGGCTGATCTCCTACTCACAGAGATCCACCTGCCTCTGCCTCCCCAGTGCTGGGGAACTGCACTTGCTTCTACATTATATTTTGTGTATTAATTCTTGTTGATTCCTTGTTGTTTTGTGTATAGATAACTATGACACGTATAAAGAGGGAGAATTTTATCTTTCCTTTTGATACCCATGTACATTTTATTCCTTCTTTGCCATATTTCTCTAGCTTGGTATTCTATGAGGAAGTATGAGAAAATGTGTTTGTTCTTGATTATAGGAGAAATATCTTTTTAAAAAACCTAGTAAATACAGAATAGTTATAAACACCCTTATGCTAAGGAATTAAGAACATTCACTTGGTAAATTCTCATGAAGACATTATATTATTTTTTCAAATTTTCACATCTACTGACATGATCCTTAATTATTTTGGATTCAATTTTGTCTCTTGGGGAACTGAACTGAACTTTGTCTGAGCCAGCTTTATTAAAAGTCTTGTGATATGCTCTTTTCATATCATGACATAATTGTTTGCTTATATTGATATATTTGATCTGATAACATATTTTTTTAAAATTCTAGGTCAGAGCTTGGGATTCACAAAAAGAGTTATAAAACTAGTAGTGAGTGTTCCCATGTGAGTTTAATGCACTTTCCTTCCCAGAATATCATATAATCACAGCTCAATTTTCAAAGTCAGGAAAGTGACATAGTGCAATACTATTAAGCAAACTACAGACATTATTTGGATTGTCATATTTTTTATGTAATAGTATGTCAGTATAGTGGTATGAAGGGTTATCAAGTACCCTCACAATTACCATGGCAACCTATGCTATCAACTTTGAAAGTATGGAAGACCATCCCATATCTAGGAAAGGCACTTGAAAACCCAAGTGGATTCCTGAAATCCTAAAGTTCTGAAACCTATAATTTAATGTATTTTAATATTAATTTCCATAGTAATTAAACACTGTGGCAACTGTTGCAATTTGAGTTATAACAGCAGAACTAGTATGAATTTTGTGTTTTTTTTTTTTCTTGTCAATTTTAGGGACAGAAATTACTTTTGACCAAAGATCTGAATAATTTTTATATATTTTCTTATAAAAATAAAAATATCCTTTTATTTCAAGAAAACATTTAATGGTTTCCATTTGACCTATCCAGATTACCAGCTTTACTATTCATGAATCATTATTAAATAAAATAAGTATTACTTCAACAAAGACACTGCCATACTGAGATTGATAACTGTGACAATCACTAAGCAAGTGATTATTGAGGCATTTGAAAATGACATTGGTTTACTTTAAAGTTTCATGTCTTAATCATTTAGCCTTAATATGTAGAGATATCGATTTTCTTAATGTTTTAATATTCAGACAACATATAATATATGTTTATCCTGAACACAGGAATAGTTCAAACCCCACATCATGCTACTGAGAAAAGAATGCAATTTAAAACCCATCAATATCATTCATTCATAGCAATTTAAACTCAGTATTATTAAGTGAATATCTGTTGAAAAAAATTGCAGAAAGTGACCCTACGATCAGGGAGATTACAATTTCACCTCCTCTCAGGGGAACCCTGGGTAACCATTGAGCCTTTCTGTCATGGCCATTATTTACAGAATACTGCCTCAATTGCACAATATATCAAGTAACACGGAGGCTGGCCTCTTCTTTCCCTCTATAATTGCCTTGAGCTCTACCCAAATTTTACCTGTATCTGGGTACAATTGCTGAGTAGCAGTCACTGACATGAACATGCTATAGTGTATCCTTCCATTGGGGAAGAATTTCTGAACTGGTGTTTTCAGTTGGAGGTGATTAAAACTAACACTGTTAAGAACATTTATAGGAACATAATTTCTGTTTTCCTAAGTGAAACACTCAGGAGTGTGGTTGCTGAGCTAAGAAATTTTATGATTGCTTCTCTGAGCGGCTGCACCATTTTTCATTCACACCAGCAACAAGAGAACCAGTCATGTGGCATCTGCACCCAGCACAGGTACTATCAGCATTTTATGGCAGTTGTAATTGGGGATATTTCACCATGGATACCATTTTAATTTCTCCAATGGTTAATTGTGTTGAATGTCCTTATTTGCTATACCTACACATGCCTCAGTTAGGTGTCTGAGATTTTGTGGGTGTTTGTGTGTGCGTGTGGTCAAATCTTCTACCAGATTAGTAAATTAATAATATTTGTTTAGCTTTTAGTCTGTCTACTGATAACAAATTTATCATTTTAAAAGTACTAGCTATTAAATGATGATATGGTACCATGCTTAAGAAACCTTTTCCTAACTCTAGAACACACAAATATTCCTCCATTTTTTTCTTCATAAAATGTTGTATTTGTAAATAGACTAATAATTTATTTTGAGTTAATTCTGGTAAAGTTTATGAAGCTTAAAGTTTTGCTTGTTTTTGTTATGGTTGAACACATTCTTCACAACCACATTGTCACTCTCACAGTTTGGGAGTCCTGACCTTTGGGAGATGACCAGGTCTTGAGGGCTTGTGATACATGCAGTTATCACAGGGGTGGTTGCTGTGAGAGCCAGCTCTTCAGAGTTCCTGCCTCTCTGGTGACTAGTCTCACTATGGAAGGCTTTATGTCATCTGTTTCTTGAAGATAAGAAATAGCTGGATTTAATTTTACTCCAAGCTAGCCAGTATTTGTAGCTCTAACAAATACAGTTTCTGCTTTGACATCTTACCTGAAGTTATTCTTCTGGGATTTTATAATACTTTTACTTTTATTTTTCATTTATGTGATATAATTTTCCTGAGCATTTCCTTTTCACATTTCTTTTCTCTTTCTTTTTTAAAAATGTATTTAACATACTCACTATCCCAGTTAGGATCAAGGGGCCTTCACTTTTTCAGCCATTGCATTCCATTTCTTTCCTGCTCTTGCTACTTCCTTCTGCCTTTAGGATCTTCAATAGCATATTGTAATGAGCTTGGGCAGAAGCCTGTCCCTCTTTGGAGACACAGAGAAACAGTTAAGAAGTTGCTTTCTAGAAGGGAGATTGACCATTTGGAGTGTGTTCTTGAAGGAAATTCTAAAATTCTAGTCTTAGTCTTTCATTCTTCCTGTCTCTTTCCCTCTCTTGATCTCATGACAGGGAAGCTGAGAAGATTAATTTGCCAACAAGAAGATCATATTCTCATCATGATGCTTTGCCACTGCAAGACCGAAAGCAACAGATCAACTGATTATGGACTGAAATCTCTGAAATTTGGAGCTTAAGTCAAATTTTTCTCCTTGTAAATTGATCTCCTCAGGTATTTTTATAGCTCTTACATGTTATTTCTCCTTTTCATGGCTCCTTTGTCTCAGCTGGAACCCCTACTTTTATTTATTAAAAAAAATTACTTTCCTCCCCATCATGGAACACAGTGGTAATAACTGCTTCAAAGTATTTCTGTGAAAATTTTAACCTTCTAGAACATCATCTTTATTTAATTTATTTTACATTTTTTTCTTGGTTCTTCATACATCACAACATGTTTGCATATTTCTTGACATTGGGGATTCTTTGTCATCCGAACTCTGAGTTCAGTTAGTATCTGCAAGAGCTGGGGTTGGAAGGCACATCTACATTGGGCCAATTAGTACACATTTTAGTCTTCAGAAGTGATGCGGGCTCTGTAACCATCCAGCGCTCCAAACCACCCTCAAAGAATACATCAATGAACAGCTGTGACCCACAGATATTTCATTTACAAAAATGATGATGTGTCAGATTTGGCCCACAGGCTGCAAGGTGCTAGCCTCTACGCTGAAGAATTTTGGATTTTTTGTAGTTATTTCAGATTGCAGTCTATGCAGTTAGGCTCCACGAGGGGAGAGGGGTAGTATGTTTTCCATCTGTAGGCAGAAGTGCAACTCTCCAGTCAATTGCACAAGCATTTGTTATGCTGCCTGAGAACTATGTGGATCTACACACAGAATTGGGGAATCACACATCCAGGTCTCTGCTCCTGAATTCTCTCATAGCCTTTTGTGTCTGGGATTTGTATTCCATTGCCTCTGGCTGGGTTGTTACTAAAGCTTTGCTGAACTTTATTCCTACATTTGCTCTATGAACTGAGCCCACCCTTGGGGCAAAATTTTGTGAAAAAGAAAAGAAAAAAAAAAAAAAAAGGAAATCTTGCCCGTTGAAGGTTCAGCTTTATTTCACTCCCAAATCCATATATATTATATTATATTTTAGGGTCTCCAGGTATTTATTTATGTTGTAATTGTTTTGGATGTCTTAGTTGTAATGACTACAGAACATGGGCCACAATGGGATTAAATCTACAAGGAAGAACCAGGTTTAATGAACTTGCCTTTCATGCACAGAGCCATCTTTCTTTGTAGGCTGTAGCATCTTGGGATAGGGACTACCTTCAGCTCTTCTGCTCCTTGTGTTTGAAGGAAGGTGCTGAGTTACCAGACATGCTGAAATTTTCTTTAATTTTTTTGCTTGTAAGTAACTGATAGACCTTAGAATAAACTCAAAACTCGTCAGTTGTTATCAACCTATTTGACAACTGAGCTTTTGGAGATAATACCACACGCCCATTTGTTCACAGTGAAAATGTAGGGCTGGGACTAAGATGGGCCCTTGGCATGGCATTTTGTGTGGGATATGCTATCTACCTTTATCTGATCGTCTCCCCAGGTGACAGACAGAACAAAACAAAAGATGAGCTTATCTATGAAGGACACATCAGTGGAATGGACAGAAAATTGACTAAAAATATAAAAATACTTGTCTTAAAGAAAGGTAATAAGGCTTATGTTAGATTATTAAGGATTCATCAGTAACATTAAAGAATCCTGGTTTCTCACCAGATCTGGAGCTAACCATAAGCTTTATTTTTCTTTTCTAAAATAAGTTGAAGCTTATAAAAATATTCACATGGTTAAAATAGATGGTGTAATCCCAGGAATAGATGTGGTAAGGCCATAATTAGAGGGAGCCAAGAACTAGAGAAGAGGGCAGGGATGAGGAAACACAACAGATGGACCATAGATGTATACAAAGTTGAAACAAGTATACCAAGTGATCCCAGTGTCTGGGGTGCAAGCTGTCAGTGTCTGTGTACATATTAGGAAATGAAGCATTTCAGGAATGAGGGACCAAGATGTGTTCTCAGTATTTTACTTCTCTATTCCAGACCTAGTTAGCTTGGAGGTGCTTTTATTCTTGTCAAAGGAGGGACTGATAGGCCAAATTTTATCATGGCACCATTATCTTTAAAACCTTTATCATGAAAAAAATTGAAATACTTCATAATCAGGACACTTGTGTTAACCTCAGCCATTTTTTTTTTTTTTGGTTGAGAGACCTAATAATGTATTATAGAAAGCATAACGGTCATAGAAAACAGGTTAACTAAATGATTATGTTATTCTATGGTGTGGAGTTGTTTTACTTAGGGTATTCTCTCTCTCTCTCTCTCTCTCTCTCTCTCTCTCTCTCTCTCTCACTGTGATGGAGGAATGGCACTGGAGAGTTACTTATAGATGTTTGCAACTTGGAGCATATGAAAAAATGCATGGCTTTTCATAATGGCTATGTAGCTATAAAACTAATTTCATTGAAAATGAGAATATATAATACTGTTTTAGTATCTGTGTCAAACAGTTTTCACTCCCTTCATATGCATCATCTCATTCCTCATCTCTGGCAGAAGTGATATCTTTATTTCCTACTTTAAAGCCAAGGAAACTAAGCTATTGAGATGTTGGTAATTTGTCCAAAGCCATCACCCTATCCATCATAAATGCAAGACCACTATCTTTCCTGCAGTAGTTCTTTCTCAGTGTTGGCTGATTATTAGAATCACTTTCAATGCTTTAAAAATATTAATGCTCAGTATGCAATTAAATCAAAATATTTTGGGATGTGACCCATACATGCATATACTGATATTTAGTTTTTACAGTCACCCCTTCCCCCCAGCACAGGAAAACTGTTTAGATCTTAGTGGAAAAGGCAAGGCTGTTTATAATTTAAAACAAAATCAGTTTCTAGGGAGTGGCTTTCAAAGGGCACTTCATTACACCTGCCTACTCCCTCTGCAAAACATCATTGGGAAAATAAAGGAAAAGAATGTAAGTAAAGAGAGTGTAAATGAAGGGAAAATACATCTTTACTCAGATTTTTAGGGCAAAATTGTGCTCTTGCTACCTCAATGAGCTCAGTTGCTTGTTCCCACTGTAATAATAATAGAAAACAGTGAAAAGCAGAGATAAGTCCTTTCTGGGCACTGGCAGAACTTAAGGTGTAAACAGAAGGTCAACTTTGTGTTTGTCTAAGCAGCCCGGCCTGGTCCAGGTAAGGTTCCTCCTATCACTGACCTTGGTTCAGGTATGTCTTTTGAGGCAGTCTGATACACTGTTAGATTTGAGGTCAGTCTTCCTGGGATGCAACTTTCTCCTCTGACTGGAACCATGGCTTCAGCCCTTCCTTTCTGCCAGTATGAATTTCCTATGATTTTGTTTCTCATAGAGCTATTGTTTTAACTGTCTAATAGCCAAAGAGGGAGACACACATATCTCTCTCCATTTTAAAATGGCTTCTCACCTGCCAGGGTGGTAACAAAGACTAGCCTGAGATTCCTGTGCCCTAGCCATGGCCCTACTGCTGAAATATCTACCTATTTCACCTCTTTATAGTACATTTATACAACTGAGTTCCTGGCCCCACCCAACGAAACATAGCTAGGTGCCTAGGGAGGGAAGATGTGCAAAGATAAAAATGCATCACTTTATAAGGATCTTTAGGTTCTTAGGATCATCTGAGGTTGAGAATAAAACTGATGTATTGAGGTATGCTTTTGTATTCCTGTTTTTATTTTCTTCCCCTTTTGGAATTGTCTGGGCTAGTTAAAATCCTTCAGTCTACATTGAATGGATTCTCCAGCAAGTTCAGGAGCCAGCTTCATTAGCAAATCACAAAGGGCATCCTTGATGTGTGTTTGCAGCTTCCAACTAGTTATTCCAAGATCCAGCTGTTTGTTTTAAGCATTTGCCCAGAGTCATTTAGTGACTAAAATCTATGATCAAAAGCTTGCATTCTGAGGACCTGAGCAATACTGAGAAGAAATTTGGGGAGAGGGTTTCAAGGCACAGTGAAGCTCTTTCACAGAATCCCAGTCCCCTACAGTTCATAAGGCTTTGCTCGAAGCCACAAGGATGGAGAACAAAGGCCCCTGGAGCACAGAGAGCAGGTAACAAAGTAAGCAAGCTGCTATGTACTCATTCCAGTCCCCAAGTACAAGAGAACGCAGGGTAAGTGAGCCCTGTGTCATGTGCAGAATCAGAAGATCTAGGGAAACCTTCTAGCTGATGAGGACCTGAATATTCCCACTTACATCAAGGTCTTCAGCCCTTCATCCTGGAACATAAAGAGATTACTTGCCCCTTCTTAAAACAACACAGGTGGCACAAGTCTATATCTGATACTTGGTGTCTAGTAGACCCAAGTGTCTTGATCTGAGTCACAGAAACAGCTGCAGGTGATTTCTTTCTTCCGCCCAAATCTCTGAATACTTTAAGGTCAGTCCCTATTCTTATCTGCAAGAATAAGCAGAAGCCATGGCTGGCAGGTGGTTTTCCCAGTGTGAAGCCCGGTGGACGAGCTAGATCTGAGAGTGTTCCTCATGAGGGCAATGTTGAGCACACTACTGCCCCCTAATGCCACTTCTTAACATCTTAAAATAAACAAGGTGGATATCCATCTGTTTTAACAGCATCTTGCTTCTGTCCCTACCCCACCTCCTCCCTCTGTCCTAGACATAAGCACAGGATACATGGCTTGAAGCATCTTTATGAAAACCTCTGTTAAGCCACAAGCTCCTTGACCAGCCATTAGTGAATTTCCTGAACTGGAGACAGAGCCCCACTTCTTTTTAATTTGAATAAAGCCATGCAAAGTCCAACACTTTGCTGTTTGCACTAACTGCTTTCTACATCACACCTCCCTCTATCCTTCCCAGACTCTGTCCCATCCCCTAGGGAACACCCCAGGGAGGGAAGGGTCCCACTGCAAGTCTCTGAATATAAATTACTTTCCTTAGCAGGAATCTTATCACATGGTAGAATAGGAGACATTAAGGAGATAAACATGTCCGGATAAGAAATGCAAAGCTAGAGATTTGCCCTGGGGACACAGAAGTTCCAGCTTGACTTCTATTTTGTATAAAACTGTTCTGTTGCTGTGTGGAGTTTGCCCTGTCTCCACATCCCAAGGAAGCATTACCTAGGTTAGCAACATTCTAGACAATTCTATGTGCACTGAGAAAGTATGATCAGTGGCTGGGAAAATATGTATTCCAGTAACAGGGTATCTCAATCCTTTCTTTGTTTATTTCTTTGGCTTTGTTTTGTTTTCTGTTTATGCTTAAATGCCATCTCTTGCCAGCATGCCTTGCCAGTACTAACTGATGAGGTAGGTTACCTACCATATTTCTAGAGTGGCCGTGTCCTTCAGTAGTTTATCCTAAACAAGATTAACAATTTAATCCAGTTACAAGACTTCCTAAACCTCGAGAGTTATGGTTCTAAGCATTTTCTACTCCATGGTTAATGATTATGAGAAAACAGTCCTTCATTCATTATTTCCTGTAGTCCCTTCTTTCTGTAAAGAATGTTGTAACTAGAATGCTTTTGCACTATCCCAGGATCAAAAAAACAAACAAAACTTAAGTGGCCACCATAAATTGGAGAACCATAATCCAAGGGACATGTACAGAACACGATGTTGTAGTTCATGTCTTCCTGACACCAGTTGCCTTTAGTGGCTCTGTTCTCCTAAATTTTGTAGTTGATCTTGGTTATGGTCTCCTTACACCAGCTTGTTGACCCTCTGCTCTCTGAGTTCTGGGTTGGGGAAAATCCCCTGTCAGTCTTTCCTCTACCCGTGGGTCCTCTGGTCAGGTCTGGTGGTCAAATTTGGTTTTGCACTCTGTATATTTGAAGAAAAAGTAAAATGCTGGATATCCCTGTCCAAGGGTGACAGTAGATGGAGCGCTTGACAACTCCCTTCTGAGAGCAGGGTCTGTCACATAAAACTGACTTCACTCAAACTGGTCCTAGTATAAGAGTTAGTTCTATGTATATTGACTACTTAGTTAAGCAGGGGAGACAGAATTTTCATTTTGCCTTGGCCTTGCAAATTATCCAATCAGCTAGCATCCTATCTTCACTACATTTCTAAAGTAACTGTGTTTTCCAAAATCCAAACAGCCGTGAGTGTTTAGAAAGACTGGCCCTGATTAGTAAGTACTGCATGCAAGAGCAGGCTTCATGTGCTTTGCTTTGTCCAATATTTGTTATGTTAAACATAGATAATGGCACAGTGGTGGTCACAGGGATTGTAGAGGAGGTCTGTTGAGTAATTTAGAGGACTTTTTCCCTTAAAATGCAGCCATAGAAAAAGAAAGACCATTTTCTCCTCGTGGATGTTATTAAACTCATATCGTATGCTTGGAACTGAGGCAGCCATAGTGACTATAGCTAGAGGAGGAAAAAGTCACCTGGGAAGGCAAAGCTGAGTGATGCAAAGGGACTGGCTTTTTGGAACTATGTAAAATGGCTGAGCTTC
The DNA here is from genome assembly GCF_943737965.1 of Phodopus roborovskii. Lineage (NCBI taxonomy): Eukaryota > Metazoa > Chordata > Mammalia > Rodentia > Cricetidae > Phodopus > Phodopus roborovskii. Next base: position 12,628,500 of record NW_026126517.1, on the reverse strand, counting down.
CTCCATACTTGGACCACAGACATCTAAGACATCCTGCTTTTACTAATAGCAACCAATAAAGCCCATTTTCCTCTGGCTTTTTAGTTCTTCATTCAATCACTCTGCACCATTTTTTTCCTGTTGGAAGCTGAATCCTTGGGTAAGTTTATGAATAATTATAAAAGACATAGGATGCACATTTTTGTTTTGTTTCAACTTTAAATAATTGGAAGTCTCAGATATAGACAAAGCCAGAAATTCTTGTTATAAAAGAACACAGATTTTTTTATGTGCCTTTCCTTCTTGTTCATAGGAACCAATGCAAAATATAAACCAAATATTTATTTGATGTTTCTAAATGGATAGCTCTGCCCCTGAAAGAAATTACCAAAGGAAAGAACAGAACCACTCATAAATCTAGGCCTGTAAACTGCCTCTTGCTGGATGTCCTGTGCATTGATAGAGGCTAATTGAGAGTGAGCACGCCATGTTTGCATGTGGTACTTGACATCTCTACTTCCCCTTGTTAAAGGCAGAGTAGAAATGGTTATATTATTAAATAAGAATTGTTCTAGAATGAAATGGATTTGGCTGTTGCAAAAACAGAAACACCGTACTTCACATGACCAAGTAAATAAAGGCCAAGTAAATATAGATAAATACCTTTATATATTACATCTCATATATTACATCACATGCACACACACACACACACACACACGTATGTTGTGGATTATGATGGATTATGAATTTAGAAGTTGGAATAATTTGTTCTTTTTCATTATATCCACTTAGAATAATTTATCAGATTCTTAGTATACATTAAATGTTCAGAATATTGTTTCTTTGTTTTCAAAGGGACCAATGATTTTCCTTATTCATAAACCACAGGGTATGAGATCCAGCAGGTTGTCATGACTATTAATGTAACTTACTTAATATCTGCTTTATTTCATGCAATTTCCTAGATTCTGGAGATATAAAGTTAAGAGAAATACAAATAAGAACTCAAGAAAACCATAATCTAGTCATATTATATTATTATATTAGCATATGAATAAATAATGAGGACAACCCTAGATCACTTGGCTACTAATCTTTTGACAAAAATCAATAATATGAATATTCTGGAATATTCCTATCCCAGTTGGAACCATCTTGAACATGCCATGAGATGATAGAAAGATCCAGAAAGATCCAGGTTGGAACAGAGTATAAGCAAAAGCTTTAGGCATCAACAAGATTAGTGACCACCCATGTTTCAGGACAGAGGGAGTAATATAGTGACAAAAGTCATATCATCTAATTTGGAATGTGGTTGATTTATCTGAAGTTAACATCAATAGCTTCAAGCATAATGTTTTGGCCCCAATAATTTCTGTCTGTAATGTTCTCCACGGTGCTCTCATGGATTCACGTATTCTTGACATGCTCTGTGCAACTGTGGAAAGCAGATCAGGATAACTCAGAGGTCACCATGCCACTGTAACACAAGATGGCTAAAGTCATATGGGATTGAATCCTTACAATGGCTAAAGCAAGAGGCAAAAGGGAATGGAAACAATAAAGCTCTGAGGGATGGGGAGAGTGGATCATTATGGATGCACAGTCTTAATCTCATAGGAGGCCTCTGTGCCTATTGCCTGTCTCCTTCATTGCTAGCCTACCTATACTCAGCAGCCTGTACTTTGTTGTCTTACCACATAAGCTGCACCTCCAATGTTGAAGTTTTTTCTGAAGATAAATGTTACTTTACAATTAGACCAAAAACAAACTCATTCTCACTCCTATTATGAAGACGAATATTGGAGAGAATGCAGCATATCACAAGATGATGAGCAATTAGATAGGGACCCTATCTTTCCTTGGTATCACCTTGTGAAGTTAAACATTTAATATTTAATTTACATTTTTAAGTTGAGGTTCACTCTGTAATCCTGACTTGCCTCAAATTAGTGATGATCTTGTCTCTCCCTTCCAAGTGCTATGATTGTCGGCCAGGGCCATCATACCTAAAAGTATTTTAATTTCAGAAATTAAAGTCAGTCTCTCCCTCCCTCCATGTATGTGTGCATGTATTTGTCTGTGTATGTTTGTCTGTTTGTATGTCTCTGTGTGTTTGTGTGTTCACAGGAAATTGCATGGGGAATTAAAATAACCAAGGTTTGAGTCCTAGCTCTATTATAGATTAGTTGTATAAGTTGGAGTGGCTGCTACCTCCCCTCTGATTCACCTAAATCAGTAGTGTTTTGAAAAGTAGGACTACATGATGTGTAAACCACTTTGAAGTTTATAAAATTCCATGTCTTGATAATTGCTGTTTCCTGAATGCTCCCATGGACACATCTCTACAGTAGCTGTTCTCTGTGTGTCTCTCCTCTGCCCTGGAGTTCTTCCAAACTCACATAAGGAGGAGGATAGGGGGCAGAGCAGGGGAAAAAATGAGGTAGCTTAAAGCATCCTCAGAAATAATCATTTCTAGTGCCTGTTCACACAAGTCATGTTTAATTCCAACAAAGAAGAAACAGCAATTCTTCTGATGAGCACAGTTTGCATATAAAGACAAATTCAGAATCAATGAGAATAGTCTGCAAAACATTAGTTAATGAATGCCATATTCAAATAAAGAATACTTTTAAGTGGTGTTCTAGCCATCATGCCTTTCAATGAATAAAGACAATACTTACTTCAAATGAATGTTGAGAAGGTAGGCCTGAGGGTTGGACAAACAATACAGGGATATGCTTCCATAACCAAAATCACTACTGTGACTTTAGTTTCTCTTTATAAAACTCATTCTATTTATGTATTGTGTGTGAGTGTCATCAAGACCATAACCCCAGGCTTACCATAGTTTGTGGTCACTGGTCTTCCAATGGTGCATACAGCTTGGGAAGAAGCCAGAAGGGCAACAGTAGATAGCTGAGAAATCACTAGCCTCCAGGCTAGACAGTTTTTTCTTAAAAACAAAACCATATCCAAAACACTGCTCAGCACTAATGTTATCTAACCTACAGATAAACTTGGAGCTTATCTAGATCTGAGGGCTGTCTTGTAAATTGGTCTTTAAAAGTCTCTGGTGTAGGACCCAATATTTTTCCTTCTAACTAGCTACCATGTGGTGCTGTAAACTCTGACCTGATTCTGGGTGGGAGCGGTCAAGAAGCCTGTAGATCCTGTTTGCAGGCAGCATTGCTTTAAGGTGCTTTCTTTGTGTTTTCTGGAATTCCATTTTGTTTCTTATAAAACAAAGCATGTTCTCCTCTTTTCTTATAGGATTTTATAGAAGTAACAGAAGAAATGCTTGAGGGTCTCATACTGTGCTTCCTTTTGTCCTTCTCAGTGAAGGACCACTGGTTCTCTTTGCCTTTTCTGCTTAGATTTGAGGCTTATATCACAGTACTTACTATTTTGTCCCTTTCAATACAAGGCTTATGTACACCAAACATTCTTTTCTCTGTTTTCCTTCCTTTCCTTTCTTCAGTTCAGTACATTTCTAAATCGATACAGAGATGTTTCCTGGATGTTTTCCTTCAACCTTCCCAAAGCAGTTGTGGTTTCTAAAATTGTTTAATCTCTACCGCTATTGCAGAAAGTCGCCACTGGACATTGACACAAAGACCCAAACCCCAACAGCTTCCCCGGAGAGACAGAAGCATGAGAACACACAGAGTTTCACTTTTCTGTTGGTGCACCTGGAAGACACCAGCTTAGAAATTTACCCTTGGTGGCATTCTCCAGATGCTGAGAAGTCTGCCTGGGCTTTGGGGCCACTGCTGGGTGGTCTTCTCTTCTACAGCAAGCATAGCACCTGAAGGAAAACTTCAGTTACCTAAGCATGAACGATGAAAAAAACAAATACGCAACTTGAGAGGCCCCTGTGGTACCAGTCTAGGTTGACTGACTGTGACTATATTGGTGACATTCATTTACTGCCTGCTGCCAGTTTTGAAGCCACTGTTAGACAGAAGAGAAGAAGTTAATTGCCTCAGAGAAAAGGTCCCAGCATTAATTGTCACGTTAAAGTTCACATTGCATTAAAGCTTCTAGCACAAGTTTATCCAGCAGCTGGCTCAGGGGAGCCGCAGAATCCATGTCTGTACATAATGACTCTCCTCTGGAGGAATTTTCCACTTCCGTGGAGACTGAAATGGGATAACATTTAACTTAAACTCTAGTTTGAAAAGCTCAGCAGGTCCAAGGAGCCTGGAAAGAGGGGAAACTTAATTTTGTCAAAAGCAGAGAAGTTTGGGGCAGAGCCCTCCCAGAGGAGGAAATAGGCCCAGGAATCTGACAGCCAGGAAGCTAAAGCTGCAGGCTGGGGACTGCTATTAGAAATGATGACAGCAATATGGATGTGTTCATTAATTACCAGCGGGAGTCATGAGGAGACATTTCTTCTTAGGACTGGGAGTTGGGACCTTTAAGAAGATGATGAACTTATGCTAGATACTAAAAGAAGGAAGTGGTTCTGACTGTAATTTCTACCTCCTGTCTTTCTGGATTTTTAAAGAGAATCACAGATCTTTGGATCTCACTGAATTGCAGACAGTAGAGTGAGCACTGAGCCCTGGTTTTCTAGGCTATAATCTAATTGAAAAGAGTGTTGGGCCATTGATGAGGCCATGTTTCTGTTGTCAGGCAAGACATTGAATCTTTTAGCACTGTCTCTTGCATTTTACACATAGCTATGGCTTGTATCTATTCTTTCTGAACTCATGTTGATATCTAACTAACACTGAAATTCTAGTAAGAGGGAGACATTTAGGATCTGATTAGACCACATGGCTTCTCCCTCCATAGGAAGGATTGGTCCTCTTAAAATAGTGAGCTCATTTTCATCTTGTCCTCTCACGTCACAGGTAAAAGGCCCCAGTTGGGTGCTGGCAAGTTTACAGGAGACTTTCTAGACTCTAGAGCTATGTGCCTTTAAATTCTACTGTTAGAAATTGCCTAGTCACACAGACTGAGCTACAACATTTGCTTTCAGTGTCTCCCATTCTGGTATAGAGAGCAATTCACTGTTCTCTGTTCTCTGTGCTAAGCTGTCTATTCCAAAAGAAGATCTGATCTCTAAAATCGCAGACAATCATGATCTCCTTTGTGCAAAATAGATTCCATGTTCTCCTTTTTTTCACTGCTTTTGCAGGACTAAGGAATGATCCTAGAACCTGATGTTTACAAAGTAAATACTCCACTGCTCACTCAGCTATAACACCCCCAGCAGTACTGTTTATAGCTTTAGTGTTTTTTCTAAGTGTTCTTATTTCCTCCATATCTCTTTTAAATTGAGGCATGAAGAACTGTTTATTGAGCATTGGAGAAGATGAAGCCAGAATATACAGAAAGACAAAAATAATTCTTAACTCCACCTTTATTCAATGCATTTACAGGTCCATCCAAATATGAAGCCAAACATACTTCTCTAATAAATATATGGCCTGTTAGGGCTGTATGTCATCTAACAGAGAAAAATGAAGAAATTTGGATTGAGTGTTGATGTTAAAACAATCTAGTATAAAAGAGGGAGAAAGGGAAGATCACTGACTCCTGAATTTCTTCAGATTCCAGGACTGCTAGGGTCATATAGCCTTCTGTGATTAGATAATCCTTCTGTGGGTGGTGTAGCCTCGGGCTGTCTACATGAGAGCCACCTGAGAACTTTGTGCTCACTCTCTAGAGAATGTCTTCCTACTCGGTTAAATGTGTTTAACCTTTGCAAGAGAGTTATTATGATATTCAAACATCTCCTAATGAGTCTCTTCACCTTAGGGCTCTGAGGTTTCAGTCACCTAAGCAGTTTCCCTTAAGCCACTAAAAATGACAGTGAGTTCCTAGTTTAATATTATCTTTTGTCTTATAGGAAACCATGGACCAAGAGTGTCTGTCATCTGTTGTCATGCTTCGGCCTCTGCTATATGAAAGCACAGACATATTGCTGTTTGATCCCAAATGTAGAATTCCCTGAATAAATACCACTGATTCTATCTATGTACTTTAGTAGTCTGAAAAGAGCTGATTGTCAGAGGGAAAGAGTTTCTCTCTTCACAGAGGTGGAAAATACCAGTTTCACCATGGTGTTTTCAGAAGTAGAAAAAAAAAATCAAAGGAAGAAATGATCCCATTTCTAAAAGCTACCTGGGACAATGGCTTGAGTTTTGGGTAACAGCTAAGTGAAAACTCAAGAATCCTGGGGTCTGAGATTCAGAAGAACGTTGTGCTACTTATTCATTCTACAGTCTTATAGGGTCATGCCATCCATTTGGGTCTTTTTTTTTTTTTTCTTTCTGTCAGAAGAGATGCCAAGCATCTCATGTCCATTATGCGATACAAACAATGTGGAAAGTCTTTGAGCAAAAATGTATTAGGAGAAAAATCTTGTTTCTTTTACAGATTCGTTTCCTGGTCTGCTGAGTTGAGTTAGTCTCACCTGTCCTTGTCTTCCCCATATCCATAGAAAGGTACTTCAGTGTTGAACATGCCACATTTGCATAAAGGATATATAAATATACATACATATATATATATATATATATATATATATATATATATATACTGCTTAGAAAATCATTAACTTCATGATGCTAGATGATAAAGATAGCCTGGCTCTAACACAAGATTAGAAGATATGTTCCTGACAACCACACACTGCTCAAGGTTAGGTTTAAGATTTAAAAGGTGGGAAGAGGAACTCATACTGTGTCTACCCTTGATCTTGAGGTAATCATCTCACATCTTTAAGCTAAAGTGTAAACCCCATAGATTCAGAAGTAAGCAGGATGCTTCTGTTAGAGGTCAGGGTGCTTGAAGAATGGTAATGAAAGAGTCAATATTCTGTTTTACTAGTAGGAGTTGCACAAACCCCATATCCTAATACTAACATTGAAGAAATGAGCATCACACCTAATACACATCAGGACCTATATTTGGAGCAAAAAGATCCATCCAATCAATGCATGCTTGGGGACTGAAAATTCATGGGTCTGTTTCCAAGAAACCATAGAGAATTATTTGGCTTGGTAACTGTACTCTAGTCGAGATATATCTAGGTCATATACATTCATGTAGAAATTCAATGATATCATAGGAGCAAGATTCTGTGTCATTCTGACTTTCATATTTTTGTAACTACCATCCTTGTGGGCCTTAACTGCACCTGGGTCTTTCACACTGTAATATTCAGAAGACTGGAGTATGCAATTTAAAGAAAATGAACTGGATGTGCTAGGGAGAGAGTTCAGTCAATAAGATGCTTTCTGCTCACACATGAGGACATACATTTAGTACTTGGAATCCACAGAAAAAGTCAAGCATCCCAAAATGTGGAAAGTGGGTCTCTATTTCTGAAGATATTATGCACTTTAGACAAAGGGAACCTGGAATTAAATGTCAGTCCTCCTCTTTGAGGACTAATTTTCATGATACTAGAAGGCACCATGTGAGCTTCAAAAGGAGAGATGTAACCAACAGTCCTGCCCAACTATGATGTCTATGAACCAACATAATTATCAGCATGGGATGATAACACTAAAAGTGCAGTAGTAACAAACAACTCCCTAATTGTGTTCAAGACCTATTCAATAGGAGGAAAATCATGGCTAAGGCTGGAAACATAGTCAACTACCTATATTAGCAAAGTCATATACCTTGAGGGAGAACCCATATCTAACTCTTTATTAAACTAGCAAAATCCCTAACTACATTCTAAATATTTGTCTTTTTACTAGCATGTTAAGTATCCTCCTCAGCTCTCCTCAAAGCAACTTCTAAATGCAGAGATATGGAGCCCAGTCCTAAGGGATCCACCTGCAATATAACTGCAGTGCCTACTTCTCACAGCAGAAGTAGGGATTATGACTCCTAGGAATATAGAAAGGTATGCCTACAGAGATTCACCAACATGATTGCCTAAACATCAGCTGAACAAAGATAATAACAGTAAATATGCTACTGTGATTGTGTAAATGGAAGAAAGTAAAAAGGCCTCAGTCACACACACACACACACACACACACACACACACACACACACACAGCGGTGGGGGGAGAAAAACTATCACCGGGCTCCAGGCTTTGGAGGCAGGTGAATTTAGAGCCAAAACATAGTTACCCCAATTACACTTCAAATCATTTATTTTCTGTGTCTCCAGTACCTTCATTTGCCAATGATCACATCTTCTTTTTGAAGTTGTGGTGAAGATGAAAATGAAGGCCAGTATAGACAGTGGCACAACCAAGCTGTTCTGAGTTAAACTCACTCCTCTTTCACACACTCTGTAATAGACATACAACTGGCACCTTGGCACATGGAGAAAAAGTTACTGCTATAGTTGTATAGGTACATGAGAATATGTCATTTGTACTTCATAAAATAGTTGTTTAGAATATCCCTGAAGTAGCAGGAACTGAGATTCTCTGAACTTACATGATGTGTTATTAATGAACTCTTGAAAAGTCATAAATTCTATTTTGTTTATGTTCCGTGTTATTTGCTCACTGTGTTCCGGCTCCTAAGATAAAGATCGAATGGCATTATTATTTGGAAAACTATATTTACAGTAGTGGCAAATAGCTCCTGAGACTCTTAGCCACTGGAGGTATTTCAGGGTTGCTCATTAAATAAGCCTCAAATTCTTTTAGGAAAAAACTTGAGAATAAACAGTCAAGGCCAATTGCTTCTCAGCTGTTCAGCTAAAATCAAGTGTAGACAGTCAAGGCGAATGTTCAAGAACTCACTGCCAGTGTGCTTCCTGGCAGAAAGGGAATTTCCAAGGGTGGCTACATCTTGAAACCTGTCTTTCTGATGATGTCTTCTCTTCTTTAGCTAAGGACACTCATTGTCAGCTCTCACTTCCTGAAACTTCCCCAATGATTCAAACCAATGAGGCACACTGTTTGTCCCCACTTTTTTGATGAACAAACTCCAAGGGCTTCAATGGATATCTCCTGATAGGAAGCCTGGATTCTCTCTCCTCACTAAGGTCTAAGGATTCTGTCAATCCTCTGGTGACACACTGCAAAGGAAATATGAAAATCTTGCTGTGGGGCATAGATGATTCTCATCCCTAGATTAATGAGGTAATGGGTAATAATTTAATGTAGGTCAGACTTAGATTTGAATTCTTTCTATTTAATGGTTGAATATCTTTGGCCATATAATTCAAGTCTGTGAAACTTGGTTTCTTATTTAATTTCTAGTGTGCAAGCCAAATTTGTGATATTATGAAATTTGTGTGTGTTTATGTGTGTTGCCATTATAATGCCCCTTTCAATAGGGCCTGCATTTAGCCTTGTTTTCCATTTTCCATTTAATATCTTTGTCATATGTGAGTGTGTGTGTCTCACAGATGGAATGGAAGTACAAAATCATAGATAGTGGGGAAAGAAAGAGGGATTGCAAGATTATTAAGTCTGTGGAACCCTCAGGATTGAGGACAAGATTATGGGTAGGCATTCTGACATAGAACACTCATAATGGAGGGTTTGTGACACAAATGAAGACAATGAATTTACCATTTGAGAAACTTCTTCAAAGACAACGTGAAGTGTGCTATTGAATGTCTAATAAGTTTGAAGTGAAATGGTCTAGAAAGTCTGTTGTGACTTGTGTTTTATTTTTAGGATCTTTGTGTGCCTGTGCATGCACGTGTGTGTGTGTCCGTGTGTGCGTGCATGCGTGTGTGTTCCTGTCTATGCAACTGTGTTTACCACTTGTGTGTAGATGACCATAGACACCAGAAGATCATGTCAAAATCAGTGGACTTGGAGTTTTAGGTGGATGTGACCTATCCAGCATGGACATTGGAAAATGAATTCACTAGATCTTCTGTAAAAGCAGCAAGCACTCTTTATTGTGAGGGGGGGGGAAAGAAAGGGTTTGTATAGGCTTAGGCTTACAGTCCATCCATTATAAATGGTAGTCAGGGGCGAAACTCAAGGCAAGAATTTGGAAGCAGGAACTGAAGCAGAGACCATGGAGGGATGCTGCTTTCTGGCTGCAGCAAGCATCACATTCTTAACTGTTGAGTTTCTCTCCAGTCCCCACTCTGGCTTTGAACAATGAGTGCTTGCTAGAACCCTCTGGATGCACATATCAGTGCTGAGTCCTCTTTCTGACCTGCCCCATCATTTGATGATGCAGTAGATGGTTGGGGATTGGAGCAAGTGAAAAGCAATGTACAAGGACCCTCACTGAAAACTCATGACTGCCTCTTAGCCTCAATACTGAAGTCCGATTCATAGGTTTGTTTTTTGTTTGTTTTTGGTTTTGTTTTCTTAAGACAAACACATAGTCTCATGGGTTCTGAAAGATCCTCAGAATACAAGAATCCTTTCAATGAATCTTCATGAGTTTGATTGGAAGACATACTTGGTTAGCGTTATGACCTTATACAACAGACTGCATTGTTTATGGACCCTTTTGTCTCACCACCACATGAACATACTACTAAACAACACACTGGATTCTGAGATGCAAAAGAGAAAACACCTTTAACATTTTCTAGTGTCTTATACTCAATAGAGAGCAGCTATTGTAATTACTCTTTGCTGCTTTACTTGTTTCTCAGACTGGATTTGTTGAGGAACCATCCCAAATTAGAGACTCAAGCTATTAAAAAGAAATAAAGATTAATGGTTCTGATGGAGATGAAGAAAGGAAAGCTGAAAACTTGAGTGAGGTAGTGAGGTAGTATTGGTAGACAGCCTTCTGCTGATAGGAAGTGGTTAAACTCTGTGCTTGGTGAGGAACAGAGCAGTCAGAATTCAGGGTGAAATGAATGAGGAATGTGTTTAAGGAAACAGTCAAAGCAGACGCTCTTGGTGTTGCCTACCTTCTAGCCTCCATGGGATTTGGAAAATTAATGAACTAATATCTATAAAGTACTTAGAGACTATAAAAGAAGTATAGAAATCCCAAGCACTATTATAATTTTATTGAACATTTATTGAACATGGTACAGAATATATTGGAGTTATGTTTTCCACTCAGAGGGTTCAGAATCTAATTGTAACTTTCCCATTAATCATCTTGAGGGCAAACAAAATTCTAGATAAATGATAAATTTAGCAACACTGCTCAGAGGAATTCAAATTGATGCCTCATTTGGTCATCATAATTTGTTGACTTTCTGAAACATAATCATGCTGATGTCATAATGAGACATATTACTTACACTGATAATAATGATAACATGGTAATAAAAGCCAAGGAACTAGTCTACAAGATATTCCATGTATATTTTCTTCAATTTTAAAAATAAATTCTGAGAGATTAACATTCCCATCATAATCATGAGTAAATTGAGGATTATAGAAATGGAGGAGGATTACAGGAAGTGATGCATTTGAGTAGAGATCACTTTCAGCATCATGGTTTATCTGGAATCATTTGAATGTGTTTCATGATGTGGGGTATAAAGTGTCTCTTTAAACTAAAAGTCCTTAATATAAGATCCCAGAAATTTTCCCTCGTGTTCCTGGAACTCTTTCAAAAATTTTCTAGATGTAGCATATGATAAATCATGCACTTTTCTGAAGAAAAATTTTTCTAGAATCTTTAAAAATTTCATTTGTTTGTTTGCTTGTTTGTCCACAACAGGGTGTTAAGTATCCCAAACTAGCCTCAAACTCACTAGAAACTGAGGCTGGGATTAAACTCCTAATCTTCCTGCTTCTATCTCATCTCCTGAGTGCTACAATCCCAAGTATGTAACACCATTCTGAGATTCATGGGAAAGGAGTTGATAATCTGAATAAGATCCCTGGTAGAGGCATACATAGTGTCTGACAACATCCCTACTTTGGAGTTAGTGTGAGCTCAGTGGTCTGTTATTCCAAAGTTTTTACTTGATGGTCTCAAGAATAGTAAGTCAGACAGAGAAGGTAGGCGATGAGTGGCTATCAAGGGAACAAATAGTGGCTTAAGATAATTTGGTTCTAGAACTGTAATTATCTGACTCTCCAATAAATTATAAAGTTCCCTTCAAAAAGAAAAAGAATACCATGCCCTTCTTGGTTAATACTTGCCTAAAAATATGCCATCATGAGCATGGTTCTCTTCTAGTTAGCACAAATGTAGGAAATGAGATATCTTTGTGTGGGTGCCAGAGTCAAGGTTCTTGAAGATTTTCTAAATATGCTCTCCCTCTCTCTGTTTCTTAGTCTTCTCATATGAACCAGAGATACTACAGAAACTTCCGAGGATTACATGGATCTAGCCCTAGGACCATCTTAAATATCATCTTGTCCATTCAGTGATCTATGACCCTCAAAGAATGTTGCTTTCACCACCAATTGTGCATATCTCAATGTAAAACCCTATTAAAGTCATAAGGCCTCTTTGCAATTATATTTGCAGTTATCCTTTCCTCATAGTTTGCATATTCCTAGGGCACACTCACCTTTCTTTCCATATGTGTAACATAGAGCCTAAAATACAAGCAGGCAGTTGGATAGCTGGATGTAATGACACATGGATAAATTTATAATCGTCTGGAAATCTATGACATTGAAGTGAATATATGAGGACATAAGAATACAGTAGCCTTTTTGTGTCAGCTGCATTCAAACAGACTATGGCACTTGTGGCATGCACAAGAAAGGAATACCTACCAAACATGGATTGGTGCTTCCCTTATACTGCCAGGTATTCAAGAGTGATTTGGTGTGATGGAATTTTACAAAGTTTCAAACTTACACAGGGGAATAAAATGAGTTGGTTGGAAAGCCATGGCATGCTGGAAACTTTTAGTTTAATTTTGTAACTTTCTGCAAAAGGTACATTCTCATTGAGTTTGCAACTCTTGATTTATGTGATTTTGGCTTAATAGAATATGAAATGTTTTCATGCTCACAAAAGCCTAATATTAGCATCTCAGTAATGTATTCGAGTGGCCACCTACCCATATGACCTACAGACCCTTGGAGGAGCCTAATAGGACAGGGGAATTCCTGCTATGGTAGAGTACCTTTCGCAGTAAAGAGGATAATAATTTTAAAGAATCTTTTAGGCTTATATTTAGTGAAAATTCCTGACTTGTTAGCTTGGCTAATCTTTGATTTATCTTTATTTGAACAGCAACTGTTATTATCTCTTATCCTATCTATCCCCGTGGTGAGCAGTGGAACTATGCTCACCCCTGGAACCATGTCCTGATGAGTCCTTATCACCATGGGAACACTGTCCTTGTGCAGAGAATGGGAGGAAAGTATATCCTAAAATATCCCAGGGCTCTCTTGATGCAGAAACTGGATTTTCTTGTGGGATGCAAGGATGACATGAAGATGACTTGAAACAGCATGCACATTCAATTTTCCTGAGATCTAATGAATTCCAAGACTTAAAGGAGGAAGCCTTGTCTTCAAATAATAAAGAGATAAAGAGATGAGAGGAGGTCCTCCTTTGCAAGAGCAATTATGTGTTTGCTCAGTAGGATGATCTGTGTTTTCTAGTTTCTGGTATGCACTAGGGTATCCTCCAACCTCCCTCTGCCTTGTCACCTGATCTTTCAGGAGAGTTCGCTATGAGAACAGAGTAATATTTTCCAGACCATGCTGCCATGCCTCCCTGATACCTTCTGACAGTAAGACAGAGCGTGCATCTGCCTCTCTTTGGAAAAGCATCCTGACTCTTGCATTAATGGCTCATATCCTCCTCACATGTTCAGCATGGACTATATTTTAAGAGAACTTTGAGATTGTCATGCAAGCAAAATACAGTTCTTGTGACACAAGAAAAATGATTTGATTCCTAAATACACATGGTGCATACTGTGTGAATCCATTGGTCTCTAGAGAAAACACTGTCTTGACATGCAGCTGCAGAGGAGGGCTGTGTTTGTAAACATCAGTTTGTCCCAAAGCATCATTCCTGTGGGAAGACTATTGTGTATTCCTGGGATGGCAGAAGCCCATTGGGGTCTGACTATACAAACACCCACATTTATTCTCACCCCCCAAGAAAGTGGGTTGCAACTAAGCAGAGGAAGTCCTTTGAAGTAGCAAACTATAGTTCTGCTAAGGAAGCTGAGAAGGTGAAAAAAGACTGGATCCCTGCTTTCTAGGGTTTGATATGGCTAAACTCTTAAGTGTGAGTATAGGGGAATGCAGAAAGTTAAGAAATGAAAGGCTTCTGACATGCAAGTCAACATCCATTTACATGACTGGGACAAATGTCTTCTGAGCACAGGCTCAAGAAGAATAGTAACTTCCTGGAAAGGTAAAAATGATATTAGACTGAATCTATCTATATTCTGAGATCCATATTGTTGTAATATTTCAGTCCAGTTTTAGTGAGAAGATTCAAAGCTGTTCATAACTGTGCTCAAAGTTTATGTACAAGTCTGGTCCATGTGCCAGTCCATGCATCTCCTTTATACTTCCTGTGCTATTTCATCAGGTGCTATGCCTTCACCTCCACAAAAGATGTTGCAACATCAATAAAACAAGAGTTCGTCATTGGATGTTATCATTAACAAGAGACAATAGAGACCTACACAAGTATATCCAACAAAGAAAATCTTGGCTATTATTCCACTTCAATGCTTAATTCATAGCAAGTTTTGAAACTATTTCGAGGAATCTTTTAATAGCTTGCACTTACATAAAGAATATAGGAAATTGAATTTAAAAACTCTTCATTCTCTGCCATCTGGGATAGAGATCATGTTTCAGGCTATCTGTTGATGTGGGCAATCCATTCCTGACCTGATTTTTGATTTGTCAGCAGAGAGGTAAAGAACTCTCACTGCTTTGGAATCATTGATGAAATGTTCAAGTGCTCAAGCATTCTGAGAAACATGGGCACAAGGCAGGGACCAGGGCATAGGTTTGCTAAAAAGGAATCTTTCTGATTGTTGATCATTTGCTTTTCTTCTTTGGTGATATGACTATTCAGATAATTATATGTGCTTATGTGTATGTGTGTGTGTGTGTGTGTATACCTGTGTATGTGTTCCTGTTCCTATTCACATGTACCTATGTTGCTGTGTATGTACAAATTCAGAGGCCAGAAGAAGAACACAATCATCTTCCTCTATCACACTCCACTGTGTTATTGAGGAAAGGTATCTCACTGAATCTGGAGGGTTTTTTTTTTTGTTGTTGTTGTTTGTTTTAAGCCAGTTTGGCTAAACTGGCTGTCTAGTAATTTCCAGGAAACCTTCCTTCTCCATATCGTCTCCTCTTGGGTCACAGGTACTCTGGAGATCCAAACTCAGGTACTCATGCTTGTGGAGCAAACTCTTTACCAACTGAGTCATCTTTCCTGGCCCTCAGATTATCTACAAATATTTTTGAGTTATTTTTATACTCTGGACATTATCTCTGTCATATACTCCAATAATTTCCTCCATTCCACTGACATGTGTATTCATTTACTTTCCTGTGCAGAATCATTTTATATGATCTTATTTGTCAAATTTCCTGTGCTTTTAGGATCCTATGAAGAAAATATATTTGTGCGTGCATGCGTGAGTGTGTGTTTAGTAATGATGAAGTTCTAAGTTCTACCATTTGTAGTTAAATGTACAGAAAGGGAGAGCACTGTGTGAAGTGAAATAAGATAGAAATGCCAGTATCACATAATCTCTCATAAGGGGAGGCTAAAAAAAACATTTATTTGAAAGTAGGTTAGCAATCACTCTGATTGGGTTAGGTGTAGGAGACTTCAGACATTGGAAAGGATGTTTGATTTGCTTATTATCAGTGCATAGTACAAGCATATGGATAATTATCATTGATCCACATTAAATACATGACATAGGAATACATTATTAAACAGCTTTAAGAAAAGAAATCCTTTCAGAATTGTCGTATACCAGAAAACCCTTTAGTGACTCCCTGTTCTGTCAGAAATACATCAGCCAAACTGGTTCTGTTGATTTGCCTTCCCTTTTACATAGAGAACTTGGTCTTCAAATAACAATATTTTTTAAGTGTTAGACTCTCCATGTAGAACATCTCTATGTTCATCTGTTTCCAAGATTAGCCACTCAAGTAAGACATCTCTTTATCTTAGTCTAGTAGATAATTTCCTAATATCATCTCCGTGTTTCATACGTAGCATTCATCAAAATCAGTTGTAGTGGTTTTCTTCTGTGTATCACTATGATTCTAAGAACTCTCAACAGCCATCATGGTCCTCTATGCACTTAGTATATTTTAATTACTTAATATACTTAGTAAAACAATAAATGTGTTAATGCTTATAAATCAGGAACAAATTAGGAATGTAAAATGTATTTTATTATTTGACATAGTCTTAAAGTATTTTAATTGTACCCATGAGCTCTGATATTGAGGTGCATTCCCAAACAAACACTTTTTTAATCTCAAATTTTGAACCTTCACTAACCTATGTACCATGAAAAAACACTCACATTTACCCTGGGCATATTGTATGATTCTTGAAATTTGTGATGCTGACATTTGTGATTCATTTCAGGTGCAAACTGAATCCCCATATGCTTGGCAAGGATAAAGGTGAAGAAAAAAGAAGGGCAGCTGAGTACCGACCCTGGACGGAAACATGTAAAATTCAGAAGGTTTTGGGTGGTGACCTGATTGATGGGGACTGACATCTAAGTCCTGGAAGCCACTTCGGGGTCAGAACTAGCATGCCGCTGAATAAGAAAAGGAAGCCACGTTGTTTATTGAGAAACTCTCCACAGAAGATATTTCCACAGATAGTGAGATTGAGCAGGCAGTGGAAATGTTCAGGAAAGTCATAGCCAGTTTTTCACCTCCAAAAATGAATTATTTTCCTCCACTAGTCAGGTCTTGCTCTAGACTTCACTCTGTTCTTCAAGGTCCACTACAGTGTTTTTTTTTTTTTTTTAATTATTATTCTTTTATTTCTAGTCATGAATAGTGAGGCAGGCACTGTTAATTTATGTTCAATATGTCACAGATTTTTTTTTTTAAATTTTAACTCATTGAAGATATACAACAGTCCATTTGGAGTTGATAATCACGTGTTAAAAATTGGAACACTGAAGCAATGAGGCAATAAATAATTTTCCAGAGATCACACACAGCCAGTGTTTTTGTCCAGGAAGTCTGCTTAATGAATTCACACTCATCAGTAACACAGTATACTGCTGTCAATCTTCAACAATCCTTATGTTGAACTATGTTCCATTTCTTATTACAAGTTGGCATTCACACATATGAGTTTTGTTGGAACTCTGTCACTGAACTCCTAAAGCATGCAACCTCTTATTTATCACCTGTGAGATTCTTATTCACATAAATAATACATATCCTTATTTATAAATGGACTCTAGAGTTTATAGTATCTTAACCCAATCAAAAGGTAAGTTTTGGTAACATTCTATATAAGACTAGTAAGTTATTTCTGAGAAATGACCTAAATTTTACTCTAGCCCATAATTTTTATTACAAAGTTTTCTCTATTAAAGCACATGTTATACCCTACCATAATTCTGTTTAATAAAATCTAAGTCTATTAATTATTAATGTAAGCATAGTGGTATCCTCTGTAACCTGGGCATTTCCAAAATCTTTCTTGAATTTCATAAGATCAACAAAGGGCAGAAATAAAGGTAAATGGGATTCATGTAAGAGACAGAATTCACAGTGGTAGGTATCTACTCAATGGAGAAATGAATATAAAACTGCAAAAGAGCTTTCCAAAGAAACATGAAACCTGTGGAGCTGAAGAAGCAAAGAGCAACAGGGTTGAGATAGGAGTTGCCTCAAGAGGGGCAAATCTGCCACCAGTGTATCAGTTACTTTCCTATTGCTGTGATAAGATACTAGACCAGAAGTAAATTTAAGGAAGGATAAATTTTTTTTTTTTTTTGGCTCACATGTCAAGGCTACAGTCAATCACGTCAGGAAAGACACTAATAGAAGCTTTAGGGAGCTGGGTACATTGCATCCACAGTCAAGAAATAGAGTGATGAACATTTACCCTCAGTTCACTTTCTGCATTTTATATAGTCCAGGATCACAGCCCAGTGACTGGTGCCAGTAAGAATTTCTACCTCACTTGATCTCATCAAAAGAGTGTACAGACAAGCACAGAGATTCATGTCCCAGGAAACTTTAGCTTTTATCACAGTGATGGTTGAGGTTAACATATATACATATATATACATACATCTATATATATATACATACATATATATATATATATATATATATATATATATATATATATATTTAAGTTGTCCATAGAACTGGCTATAAGGAAAGAACAAATTTGTTTGTGACCTAGAGGTACCACCTGCAAAACACATTGCTTCTCTGGGTAAAAAGGATAAAAAAGAAAAATATTGCTCAGAGGCATAGTGACAATGTTAACAATGAGAGTAAATAGGTGGAGAGTGGGTAGGAATCTTTTTATTTATTTATTTATTTATTTATTCTATAAATTATTTGTGTATCTGTAGAGACAGTGTCTCACTATGTAGAGCAGAGCAGCCTCAAACTCAGAGATCTGCCCCTTCCTATGTGCTGGGATTAAAGGTGTGTACCACAAAGCCATGCTCTCTGAGAGAATGTAAACAGAAGCAAGATGAGCAAGGTACTCCTTTTTCTCTTCACACACAATACTATATATTTCTTAGACCATATTGCAATATATCATTTGGAAAAGCAGTCTAACACAAAAATACCTTGGAACAGTAACAAGACAAAACAAACGAAAGCATCAAATCAATTGTATACAAAATCATTGTGAAAATAGAAATGAAAAAAGGTACCTTCTGAAAGCTGTCTCCCCAGAAGTCTTATAAGCAAGAAGAAAGTAGAATTTAGTACTTCAAGTGTTGAGAGATGAAAAAATGCCAACATGGAATTCCTCATCCTTTAAGAGAAAATTATCACTTAAGAGTGAAGGAGAAAAGCTTTTCTTGGATGAACAAACACTGATGGAATTTCTCAGACACAAATTAATGTTTTAAGTAAGGCTGAGTTGCAATTAATGCCAAAGGAGTTCTTCATGAAGTAATAAATGGTGTGTTGGAAATCCAATGCCAAATTTAGAAGGCAAAAAGTAAATTAAAACACACAAAAATGTAAAATAATTCTTTAATTTTTCCTTGTTCTTTTTAAATGAGGTATTTATCTTATTTTTATGTAGATAATTCTTTGCCTGCATGTATGTATGTGCACTATGTGTGTGCTTGGTGTCTGAAGAAGCCAGAAGTGTTGGTTGGGTCCTTTATAACTGGAGTTATAGATGGTGGTGAGCTGCCATGTGGGTGATGAGAACTCAACCTGAGTCCTCTAAGGAGCAAGCATCAGGTCTTCGTAACCATTAAAACATCTCTCCAGCACCAAATTTCTCCTTGTTCATAATCAATCCAATGTTATAGAGTATTATCTGAAAGTATCTGGGACTTATTGTAAATTTATCTGGCAAACTATAGAACGAATTAAAAAAAAAGTAGATCAAGTTTTAAAGAACAGTTTAGTGACTACAAACACTTAGGACCCTAGTTTAGTTTCAACACCCAAGTCATGTGGCTCAAAGCTGATTGTAACTCCAAATCTAGGGGATCTAAAGGCTCTTGCATCTGAGGTTACCCCATGCATACACCCATGGGTGCACAGAGACACATAATTAAAATAAAAGGACAAGTAATAACTGTTGTTATCGTGGTTAAATAAGGGTCAGGATAAACAAATAGGCAGGCTAGATATTTATTCAGGAAGAAATAACTTACAACCTAGACAGATGAACACCAGGAAATTCCACCCGATGCTCTCCTGTCCGAGTCCTGCCAGCAAGAGAGCTTTTCCCTGCTCTTCCTCTGACCTCCTTCCACAGGTCACTTCCGCCATGGCTCCACCCCCCAATGGGTGTGGTCAGTGCCACAGAAGGACTATCTCACTACAATTCCCCTTTTAGTCTAAAGAAAAGATTTAGGCTTAATACAAAACTATATACAAAACAGTGAATAACAAGTGTGCTCTAAGAAAAGGAAAATCGAGAACAAAATGACCTACATATCTAGTCCTAGGGTGAAGACATAATGGAGTTTACAATAGAGTTGTCCTAAGCTGGAAAACGTAAGTCTAGTACCTAATATATCTAACTAGGAAGAGAGAATAATAGTTGTGATAGTTTAATCTTCAACCTCATCAAGACCTGAGAAGGAAAAATAATGATACTAGGGTAGACAGGAAGTGCGGATGGGCAACTTCCAAAAGGTGCAGCAAGGACAGAAACAGCAAGCCACCTGGACACGTGGCTAATAAGAACTTCCACTTAAAATTTAACAAAAGTTTTAAAATGGGTTTTAGAAACAAAAGAACAGAGACAAGCAAGGTTTCTTGGTAACAGCATTTTCCTTGGTTGGAGTCTGATTTGCGAGAGACAAGCAGATTGCGCGGAAACTTTAAGAGAGGTTTCCTGACTCAGCATAAGCGGCAAAAACTGCATGGCTTTTAAGAAGCACTGCTAACAATTTATTGGTGTGTATGAGAGATGGCAATGGCAGCGACCACATCTCCAAGCCGGTAGCATGCTTGCTGGGTGGCAGTGCAGACCAAGGTGGTGGGCACAGCTTTCAGTGCTGGCGGAAAAAGTACCTGCTGCCATCTTTGGTAAACCACAGCAGGAACAAATATGACTTTCATTTCAGCAATGTTATTGCTTACCAGATATAAGATTCGTGACCAGAAAAATATAAACATATACATTAAAGACAGACTCATATTAAGAAAAACCTCTAAAGGTTTACATTGTGTTTTAAAATATACGTAGACAAGGGGAAAAAATGGTTTTAAAAAGACAGAGAACAGCTGGGTGTGGTAGCACAAGCCTTTAATCCCAGCACTCGGGAGACAGAGGCAAGCAGATCTCTGTGATTCCAAGTAAACCTGATATGCAGAGTAAATTCCAGGACAGATAAGAGTTACACAGAGAAACCCTGTCTCAAAAAATAAAAACTAAAAAGTAAAAGAAACAGAGTAATAATAAAGCCATGTAAAGATGGAAAGCTCAGAGAGAATCTGGTTACTGTATGGTGTTATATTGTCTGTGTATCTTTTGACTGCTGAGGAAATAACAAATGTTAAAACAAATGGTGCTGGATCAATCCAACTTATATATTTTAAAAATGCTTTGACTCAAAAATTTAAGTTCAAGGACAAGTTACTGGAGAAAATGTTTTCTATTTTTGTTTCCACAGAAAATAAAAAGTTGTGGATTCCTTCCAGACTAATGTGGTTTGATCAAGCCAGGCCCCCTAAAACAGAGTCACTGGTGATCCAACATTCCAAACAGCTTGGACAAAGCAGCCTCGCAGACTACAACCAGGATTTCTGCATCTTCTTAGGATTCCCCCATGACAGCGCCCTTTACCAGCAGGAAGTAGTTTGGAAAGAATGACGCCCAAATTCCCAAATATTGTTTATAAATGTTTGTTTTCATTTAAATGGACTTGGTTACATATGGTTAATGATCACAACCAATATCCTTTTAAAGGTAAAAAGGGAATTATGGTATAGATACGAATACTTTGTTTTGGAATGGATTTTCAATTATTGATACAATTTAAGGTCAATTTTGTGATTAAGTATATTTCTCCTCTTGTTTAGATGTTGTGTTTATATAACTCAGAAATGTAATGTATAATTTAGTACAGATAGCTACCCATAATAGTCAAAGCTTAGAGTTAAGTTAGTTTTTCAAGATACACAGAGATGTATTTGAGATACATAGGAATTCTTCAAACCTTTCAAAGACCTACAGAATATGGCATTTAAAATGGTTTAGGGTTTTTCTTGACAATGAGACATAATTGTTCCTGGCAACACCACCTGCGTCAGAAAGGAAGATGGACATTGAAGAAACTCGTTATAGAGTTTGCTTCCAATATGGCAAGACTAGCCATTTCGACAAGGTACTTCTCTTGTCTGGACTGTTTGAGTTTATGGTGTATAAACTGGACATGCAGGACCCACAGAAAAGTGACTGCTGATTCAAGATGGGCTTGCTACAAGTTCCTGCTTCATGGAAGAGTCTGCCAGACAGTCAGCAGGACACACAGAAAAATGACTGACAAGCTGCCAATAAAAGAAGACAGCTTTGCTGAAGAGTCTGCCAGACACACTATGGCCTATGGGCTGAAGATGGAACATTACAGAAGAACTTCAGGTGACTGAAAAGGCAAGATGTCTCTGTCATTTCTAGAGGTTATAGACTATTCTTCTGTGGTCTTTGATGGAGTTGAAGACAGATAGTTATGGTTATAGTTTTCCTTAGTTAGGCTTAAAGATAAGTTACATGTAGGACTTTAGACACACAAAGATAGGATAGATGATGGAATATTTTCTTCAGATCTTGCTAAATGTTAATGGACTAAATGTTAACTATGATTCTTATTTGATAACTGTTGTGTGATATATTTTGCCATGTTAAGGTTAAAACCCTTCTTTTTATTTTAGACAGAAAAGAGGAGATGATGGGAGATATCATTCTGTATATGTTTCTCATACTGGTTAAAGAATAAAGCACTGTTGGCCAATAGGAAGGGAAGATAGGAGGGACTAGGAGACAAGGAGGAAAGAGGAAGTAGGAAGGAGTGGTCAACATGGAGAGTCTGGAGAGACTAGAACCACCAGCTGCCTCTCGCTAATAAGACCACGTGGAAATACATAGAAATGGGTTAATAATTAAAACAGAGCTAGCCGATAAGAAACTAGTAACTGGCCAAAAGAATTATATCATATACAGAGTCTCTGTGTGTTAATTGGGGCTGGCATGGTGGCGGGACAAGACCAGGCAGGGGGCGGAAACACCGTACACATTACATGTTGTCTTCATGAAGCTCATTATAAATGTAAATAGAGGTAGGAAAAGAAATGTCAATCTAATGGTAATTAAAACAAAAGATTAGTAGTTTTATTATTTTCATAGTGAAAATTGTCAGCTCAAGTGCAATTGTCAGGATTCAAAGAAGCATGATAAAAATTAACATTGTGAGCATTAAAGACATTAATGAAGGAGTCAACACTTTAAAAGACATAATGATCATATGTCTATGTAATGTCAGAACACTCAGATTTATGACTCAACAAAGTGACAAAACCCCAAGAACATTAGATGATTATGCCATGGGATCTGGAGAATATCACAGTCCTCTACTTCAAATGAGCAGATCTAGCAGGGAAGGTATCACTAAGGACATGGTGAAATGCAAAGTACTACCAATCAACTGGATAGCACTGACATCTTCCATCTACCAACAACTGAACACACATTCTTCTTGGAATCACATGGAATGTTCATCCAGAAGGGTCATATTATGGGCCATAAAACACATCTAAACACATAAAAGAATAAAAACCACTAAGTGTTTGCTTCAGACTACCAGTTACATTATAAATAAATATCAAAATGATGGTCAAACAAAACCAAGCTTCACAGAGATTAAACAATACACATCTAAGCAACCAACTGGCCAATCCAGAAATTTCATAAGGAGAAAAAAAAAAACAATTTGAACTAAATGAAGATGAAAACACAAGTTATCAAAATTTGTGACATGAATCAAAAGCAGTACTTTCAGAGAAACTTATAGGATCAAATGGAATATGTAAAAATTAGAGATCTTAATTTGATGTTTGGAGTTTATGGCTTCAGAAAATAAAAACAAAAGAGCAATGAATTCTAACATGAACACAAGCTAAAATAATATTTAAAAAATAGTGAGAGTATAAATAGGAAATCAATAGAGAAAGATGAAAACTGAAGCTGGTTCTTCAGAAGATAAATTCAGGAGGTAAACTTTTAGCCATATTAGAAATGAAAGAGAGAAAACACAGTTACTACCATCAGAAATGAGAGAACTCAGCACTGCAGATTCACATTATGAAAAAAATGATAATGTAGATAAAATACAGTTCCTCAAAATACAGTCTTTCTGATGTCATGTTGGAAAAGATCTCAATACTAACAGACAGAAAGTGTTCCATCTGAAAATATGGTCAAAACAAACAGATAGAACAAAAGCCTAGGAATAAACTTCACTGCATAAAATTCTATCACATGATAATAATGGTACCTTGAGTCACTGTGTGGATTTTGGAATAAATGGTATTGGGAGAACTGCAGATTCATTTGAATGTTGATAAAATATATCCACATCTCACACCATGCAAAGAATAAAATTCAGATTGATTACATATTAAATACCAAATAAATAATTGAGTCTACAACTTAGTTTCATAAGATAAAACCTTATAGAAATTATGCCAAACATGGATGCAATAGGTTAATTACAAAATCTATAACAAGATATTTCAAAATAGTTTTAAAATTTGCAATAAGAATTCAGCTGACCTGAACAAGGAGAAGCTAATGGGCCCCCAGACTGATAGCTGGGAATCCAACACGCAACTGACTCAGACCCCCTGACTGAGCAGTCTAAGGGACCTCAGATAGTGCAACCAGGATGTGTTCCTGGTGCAAAAAAGGACCTTGTGGACACATTCCCCATGGAGGTATACTCCCTTAACCTAGAGACAGGAGGGAAGTCACAGTTCCTACTTCAAATGACTTGACAGATTTACATGACCCCACCTAGATGGCATTGTCCTACATGTGGGGTGGGGGATGGGAGGGGAGGGTGGTCAGGGTGCATGTGAGGGAGGAGAGAGGGTAAGAAGGAGGGAGGGAGGGAGAGAGGGAGAGGGAACTGGGATTGACATATAAAATAAAAATAATAATAATAAAGGAAAGAAAAGAATTCAGCAAATTAGAAATGTTGCATGTATTTGATACATGGAACCTGTATCCTTAACATGTACAGATGTTTCAAAATTTAAATAAATAACTTTATATAAGTATGGCTAAAATACATAAGCAACTTAGTTAAAAAAAATGTAAGGGTACAGGGTCAAATTGGAGGGAGGGTGAAGAGACTTGATCACAGACACATTGCCTGTTGACCAGCTGCTAGAGCTGCTATAGGCAAGGGAGGAGGCTAGGATGGACTGTCCAGGTGGGGGACCAGTAACTACACTACTATACCATGCAATTGGTACAGGCAATATCTGAGTCTCCAGGAGCCACTGATGCAGTGGGGGGTAGTTGATGTTGGAAGATGGAGTGGGACTTATAGATTATAGGGTCAAATGGGGGGTGGGGTCGTGGAGTGACCTGCCTGCAGGTGCCTTGCTTGCTGACAGGCTGTTGGGGCTTCAATAGGTGGGAGAGGGACCTAGAACCTAGAGTTGGGGCTGTCCATGTTGGAGATCAGTCATTTACCACTTCTGTTCAATCGCAGGTGCTGTCTTTGTCTCCAGGAGCTGCACCTCATGTAATCAAAGAGGGTGTAGAGAAAGGGTAACAAGTTTGGTGGGAGTGCAAACTTGGAGAGCCACTTTGGAAATCAGTGCGGTGGTTTCTCCAAAAATTTGGAATCAATCTACCTCAAGACTCAGCAGTATCACTCTTAGGCACATACCCAAAGGATGCCCAAACATTCCACAAGGATACTTGCTCAACGGTGTTCATAGCAACATTATTTGTAATAGTCAGTACCTGATAACAAACTAGATGACCCTCAGCCAAAGAATGTATAAAGAAAACAAGCTATATTTATAAAATGAAGTATTACTCAGTGTTAAAAGGCAATTGTATCATGAAATTTGAAGGCAGTTGGATGCAACTAGAAAAAAAAAATCATCCTGAGGTCATCCTGTTATGAGTAGTTTTCCTGCCAGCATGGTCCCAGTGCCACATCAGCCCCAAATAACACACAGAGATGTTGTATTAGATATACTATTGTTGGCCTGTTACTAGACTTTCTTATTGGCTAGCTCTGTTAAATATTAACCTTTTTTTTTTATCAATCTACGTTTCTCCACATGGTCTTATCTGATGGGAGATGTCATTCTGTAAATATGTTTCTCATACTGGTTAATGAATAAAGCACTGTTGGCCAACAGGAAAGCTAGATAGGTGGGACTAGGAGACAAGGAAGAAAGAGGAAGTAGGAAGCAGGAGTGAAGATGGAAGACTGAGAGAGCAGAATGCCAGCGGGCTCTCTTTCTGATAGATAAGACCACGTGGAGATTAATAGAAATGGGTTAATAATTAAGACAGAGCTAGCCGATAAGAAACTAATAACTGGTCAACAGCATTATATCAAATACAGAGTCTCCGTGTGTTAATTGAGGATGGCACGGCAGCGGGACAAGACCAGTGGTGGGAGGAAAAACCTTACTCCTTACACTTATCTTACCAGATAGAGAGAGGGTCCAGAGTTTTGCTCTCTTGGTCCTACATGTTGAATCTCTTCCTACCTGCTCTTAATCCTCCTTGTCTCCTAGTCTCATCCATCTTGCTTCCCTATTGGCCAACAGTGCTTTCTTTATTCATTAGCCAATACAAGAAACACGTTTACAGAATATCATCTCCCATTATAACCCAGACCCAGGAATGTAAACATAATATGTACTCACTCATAAGTGAATACTAGATGTAAAGCAAAGGATAAGCAGACCATAATCCATAACTTCAGAGAGGCTTAACAAGGAGGGTCCTAAGAAGGATGCATGGATCTCCCTGGGAAAGGGACCAGATGAGATCTTCTGGATAAACTGTGGGTGGGATAGGGCAGTAAAGGGGACAGGATGAGGTATGCGAACATGAGGGAATGGAATGGTCAAGTTAGGGTAGAGATGGAATGGGAGAGCAGCAATGAAAGAGATATCCATATAGAAGGAGCTCTTATGGGGTTAGGGAGAAACCTGATGCTAGGAAAGTTCCTAGGAATCCACAAAGATGACCCCAGCTAAGAATCTTAGCAATAGTGGAAAGGTTGAGTGAACTGGTCTTCCCTTGTAATCAGATTGGTGACTACCCTAAGGACCTCTGCATGTGGGTGATAGTTTTGTAGCCTGTTCTGTCTGTGGAACCCCTGGCAGTAGGACCAAGAACTATCCTTGCTGCATAAGCTGGGTTTTTATAAACTCATGTGGTGGGATACCTTGCTCAGCCTTGATGCAGTGTGGAGGGGCTTTGTCCCACCTCAAATGAAAGTGTCAGGCCTTGTTGAGACTGCATAGGAGGCTTTACCCTTTCTGAGGAGTAGATGAGGGTGGGTTGGGGGGGTAGGGAGAGTGGGAGGAGGAAAGAGAAGGGGAACTGTTGTTGATATGTAACACAAATAATTAGAATAAATAAATAGAATAAAAATTGTGAGGGTATAGGGACTACCTTGGAAGAAGGGTGAAAGAGACCATAAGGGCATAAGAGCCAGAAGTCAGGGAAGAAGAGAGCAAAACAATTTCTTCAGAATGTGACTGAACCACTCTCTGCATTCATTAACCCCCAGAAATGTGATTGCCTGCACAAGACAAGAACAACATCAAACTGATTACCATTATAGCATGGGAAGAAAAGGGATTCATGAAAGCCCACCACTAACTAAGGGTCTATAGCTTCTGGAAAAGGGAGAGTCAGTTTTAATTACCTCACAGAAATATGTGAGCAACACAAGTTGTATGCTATGCTATGGTTTACTTTTCAAAAAGTTTTACTTTTCAAAAAGGTTTACTTTTTAATGTCCATTAAGTTGATGGAGTGGAGTGTCTTAAGAAATTGATGGAGGATCTAGGAGTTAGGAGGAGGAGTAAATATAATAAAATAAGTATGGAATTCTCAATAAATAATGAAATACATAGAAATTTTGAGTATAACACCCATGCCTTTACAATATGAATAATATTGTAGGAAATGCAGAATTTAAAACCTACAAATTAAAACTATTCAGTATGGCTTTGAATTCATGATCCTCCTGCCTCTACAACTTTCATAAAATCCTACCAGTGTGTGCCACCATTTCTCATCTGTCAGAATAGAAAAAGATTTGGCATTGTAATCTGCTTGTTTGGCCTTCTGACAAGACTGTTAAGATTGCATACACAAACATCATCATAATTGTCATCATCACCTATGAGGGATAAAATTTCTTCATACCTAAAACAATGAAAATATATTTATTCTTTTCTAATCAGTAACAATTTTTCATAATCAATAGCATTGTACTGTACAATACACCAAATTATCCATTGTGGTGTTATTTCTTAACTACAAAATTATTTGAAGCCATCTATACACTCAGGCATAGAAATTTGAGTAAAATTTGATTTTTGTAAATAATGACATACTTAAGCTTTAGAAATAAACAATGCCTTTCTGTATAAAACAGGAGAATATACTGTGAAATAAAAATAGCAAGTGCATGTTTTGGAGGAGACTTAAACAGTAATGACTAATACAAAGGTGGGAGGATAGCTAGTTTGAGTTCCACAGCGCTGATGGAATACTTGAGAAAATCAACTTACAGGACCAAAGTTTGCTCCATGAGCCCTGTCTCTGCCATCCTGGGTCTGGAATGTGGCACAGCATCATGAAGGGAACATTCAATGACATAGGACAAATTACCTCATGGTGCCCAAGAAAGTCGCAAAAAAGAAGTAAAGATGTATGGGTCCCCATGAATCTTCAAAGCCATAACTTCCAGGACTAGATATTTCCCTAAAGTACACACTATAAACAGATGCTTCTTGTCCTAACCATCTGGTCCCTGACCCGGCAGCTGCTTCCAAATTACCACAGAGACTTAATGTTATTTAAAAATGCTTGGCCAATAGCTCAGGCTTATTAATAACTTGTTCTTATAATTTAAGTTAACCCATATTCCTTATTTATTATCTGCCCTGTCACATAGTGGTAACTTTATTAGTATGGCACATTCATCTCCTGCTCCCTCTGCATCTGGCTGGTGACTATAGATGACACCCTTCTCCTTGCCATCATCCTTAGGTTGGTCTCCCACCTATACTTCCTGCCTGGCTACTGACCAATCAGTATTTTATTATAGCAATTTGAATGACAAATCTTTACAATGTACAAAAGGATGACTCCATAGCAATCCATCATTTCCCAAAAGGACCACAAGCTGGGGACAAATTCTTCATCACATTTCGGGGGGTCATTTGGGATCTAAACATTAACAAACAAGGTAACTGTGAGCAGCATGGTGTGTGAGACAGGAGGGAGATAGA
Organism: Phodopus roborovskii; assembly: GCF_943737965.1. Classification (NCBI taxonomy): domain Eukaryota; kingdom Metazoa; phylum Chordata; class Mammalia; order Rodentia; family Cricetidae; genus Phodopus; species Phodopus roborovskii. The sequence continues at coordinate 12,599,467 of NW_026126517.1, read as the reverse complement.
GGGGAACAAAAACAACTGGAACACTTTCCTAAATGTACAGTTTCATATGTATTTTTTTATTTTTGTTTTGTTTTGTTTTTTAACAGAAGTGTTTTATTACAATGTAGTGACACAGTAAAGAAAATACATTTGTTGGCTACAGCTATATTTCTAAAACCTGTTTGAACTGATGTAGCAGAGAAACAGTTAACAGTAAAAGGTAAGTAGAAATAAAAAGCCACTGTGGCTGAATATATGCAGGAAACTGCATATAGGAGACGGGAGCACCAAGGAATTGTGAGGTGTAATCAACAGACATTTTGATGAACTCACAGCCCAGGTCATTATGTTTTGAAATATTTTCCTTTAAATAGTACTTATTTAAATAGCCTGCTAATACACAATAAAACCTCTTTCCCACATAGTCCCTTTCTGCCTCCTTTGTTCACCATGCTGTGGATTATGTTTGGTTTTCTATTCGAATCTGGACTCTTTAAAAACAGAAGTTAAGACATTAGGTTGCCTTGTGGCACCTGCCTGTAGTTTTAACACTTGGAGACATGGAGGCAGAGGGATCACAAGTTTGAGGCCAGCATGTACTGTTTAGTAACTCCTCCCAAAAATAAAATATGAGCTTAAAGTATTATCTACTTAGAGTCTGTCACAGGGAAACTGGCATGCAGCCTTGACACAGGTCCCCTTGGGGCCCTATCTAGTCAAGTTGACATCTTCATCTCTGTTTAACAGTTTTCACCTTGATAAACACATCGAGACTTAAGTAATCATAGTGATGAACTGGATCCATTATTTGCCCCTGAGCCAGCAAGTACAGGAAGCCAAAGCTGTTTTAGAATTTACAGTTTGGGATTGGTTAAAATCTAATATCTATCATTAACTTAGATTCATTTTTTCCCTAATGTCAAATCTAGAGTCATGATTAGATTGTGTATTGTTCTAGAATTAAACAAGATAGTATAAAATACTAAACATAGTGAATTGTGCTCAATAAATATTTTTACTTTTATTGTTGTTACTAAACTTGTTTTAGCCTCAAACTCTAATTTTCACTAATAACATGTTATAGACCAGTCATCTATAGATTTATTTAAGTTTTTTTTTAGGAGAAATGTAATAAGTTTTACTTCTTAACCTAACATGTGCCATAATCTGCATTATCTCCTGTGTAATATGACATGCATTTCTAATTCTTCTAACTTAGCTTACCCAAGCAGCAACACATTTCCTCATGCTTCTAAAACCCCAGTGTTTTGTACATAAACCTCTTTTTATTTAATGTCCCTCTTGATAACTTTTTAGATGCAAAATGTACCCATCCATACTCACTGATACTCTAGTAAAATGTCTTTCATTATTAGCATTGTTTTAAAATAAGTTTGAAGCATATGGAGAGTGGGGAGGGCAGTGATTGGAGCAGGAGCTAGGAGAAAGAGAAAGGGTGGAGAGGAAAGCATGTGGGACTAGGAAGATTGAGTCAAGGGAGGAAGGAATAGAGGAGAGATGAGAGAGAGAGAGAGAGAGAGAGAGAGAGAGAGAGAGAGAGAGAGACCATAAAAGAGGGAGCCATTATAGGTTTGAAGTGAAGGCTGAACCTAGAAAAATGTCCAGAGACCTACAAGACTGACCCCAGCTAACAATTTAAGCAACAGTGGAAAGGCTACCATAAATGCCCTTCTCTGATAATGAGATTGACGACTAATTTATCCACCATCATGGAGCCTTCATCTAGTATCTGATGAAAACAAAGCAAACACCCACAACTAAACACTGAGCCAAACTGGAATCCAGATGCAGAAAGGGAGGATAAGACCAGGCTACAGAAACCCACAGAGACAGCTGACCTGAACAAGGAGGAGCTAATGGGCCCCCAGACTGACAGCTGGGAATCCAGCATGGGATTGACTCAGACCCCCTGAACATGGGTCTCAGCTAGAAGGCCTGAGCAGTCTAAGGGACCTCTGACAGTGGAACCAGGATGTATTCCTGATGCACAAAAGGACTTTGGGAGCACATCCCCCATGGAAGGATACTGCCTTAACCTAGAGACAGGAGAGTAGGCCTAGTCCCTACTCCAAATGACTTGACAGATTTACATCACCCCTCCTGGAGGGTATCACCCTACAAGTGGAGTGGGGGGGATGGGAGAGGAGGGTGGTCAGGGGGCATGAGAGTTCGGGAAAGAGGGGAAAAAAGGAGGGAGGGAGAGGGAACTGGGGTCAATACGTAAAAAAAATAAAATAAAATAAGCTTGAACCTGTGGTCTGATTCACAATGGATGAGGCTGGTTATTGAAAGCTTGAGAACATCTGAGGACCTTGTTCTTATGTTTTCTACTACTCTAGCTTCAATAATGGGCTTGATGATCTGCATGTATTTAGTCTTGAACTGACTAATGTAAATTTATTCATGAATAGTGTTAACACGACCTCACCTATATGGACCCTTTTGAGGTGAATGGAGATATGAGAGTGTAAGGAGTACAGGTTTTTCCGCCCACTGCCTGGTCTTGTCCCGCTGCCGCACCAGCCCCAAATAACACACAGAGACTCTGTATTTGATATTATACTGTTGGCCAGTTACTACTTTCTTATCGGCTAGCTCTGTCTTAAGTATTAACCCATTTGTGTTAATCTATGTATTTCCATGTGGTCTTCTTACCCGGAGCTGGCTGCCGCGTACTGCTCTCTCCAGACTCTCCATCTTGACTCCTCTTTACCACTTCCTATTTCCTCCTTGTCTCCTAGTCCCTCCTATCTTCCTTTCCTATTGGCCAACAGTGCTTTATTATTAACCAGTATGAGAAACATATACAGAATGACATCTCCCTTCATGAGAGCATTTATTTTATTGCATATGTATCTTTCTGTGTTTGTTTGTTTGTTTTTAAACCTGTTGTATTACAGATAGATGTTTGTGAAAAAAAAAAAACTGGACAGATGCACAGTGGAGGTTTTAGCAATGTCACCTTGCTGTGTGAGACAAGAGAGGAATGGAATGTGGGATTTGTGTCTTGTTGGATGGCAAGTCTAACAGGCTAGAGTAAACAAAGGCATGTAAAAGAAAACAATACAGTGAGGGCTATGGGTGCTGCAGAAGTTTAGGGTACTAATTAGTTAGGAAGAAATTGGGAATACTTCAATAATATTCTGGGCTTGGGAAAAATCAAATTAAAGAACTTGTGTGTGAATATCTTTGCACAGAGTTTATCAAATGTGTACATGTGCTTATAAAATTATTCATGCACACAGATGAAATATCAAATTGTTAACAACAGAGCTTTATTTACCAAGGGACCCACTGCCCCATACCTCTCCAGAACAAACACTATATTTTTAAAAAGAAATTACAGATGTTTTATCAGTATTAGTTTCATTGTATCCAGAAAAAAGTTAACCATTCCTCTTTTAAACCTTTTTTTTAATTATAGAGGTTCTATCATCTTTGTACTCTGCAAAAAGTTAATTGTGTTTTCCTCTTTTAAATACTTTTTTATTTAAATTTGAAACATGCTTGTTTTACATGTCAATAAAAATTCCTGCACTCTCTGTCCTCCCCTGTTCCCCCATCAACCCCCATCCCATCACCTTTGTGCTCCTCAAAGAGCAGACTTCCATAGGGATTCTTCAAAGTCTATAATAGCACTTGGATCAGGGCCTAGGCCCTCCCCCCATGTGTCTAGGCTGAGGGAGTATCCCTCTATGAGGAATGGGCTCCCAAAGTTCATTCCTACACTAGTGATAACTACTGATTCACTACCAGAGGCCCCATAGACTGCCCAGTCCTCATAACTAACACCCACGATCAGGGGGTCTGAGTCAGTCCTATGCTGGTTTCCCAGCTTTCAGACTGGGGTACATGAGCTCCCCCCTTGTTTCAGGTCAGCAGTTTATGTGGGTTTCTCCAGCCTGGTCTTGACCCCTTTGCTCATCACTCCCTCTCTTAAACTGGATTCCAGGAGTTCAGCTCGTGTTTAGCTGTGGTGTCTGCTTCTGCTTCCATCAGCTACTGGATGAAACCTCTAGGATTGCATATAAGGTAGTCTTATTATCGGGGAAGGGCATTAGAGGTAGCCTCTCCACTATTGCTTAGATTGTTAGTTGGGGTCATCCTTGTAGATCTCTGGACACTTCCTAGATTTTAGATGGAACTAGAAGAAACCATCCTGAATGAGTTAACCCAGTCACAAAAAAGACAAACATAGTATGTACTCACTTATATATGGGTTTTAGACATAGAGAAAAGGATTAACAGCCTACAATCCACACCGCCAGAAAAGCTAGGAAAGATGAAGGACCCTAAGAAAGACATACATGGTCCCCTGTAGAAGGAGAGAGGAACAGAATCTCTCAAGGAAATTCGGAGCATGGAAGGAGGTGAGAGGGCTTTAGGAGGAAGAGGAGGGGAGAGGTAGGCATGAGGGAGCAGAAAGATTGAGTTAGGGAAAGAATAAAGGAGATACCATAATAGAGGGAGTCATTATAGGTTTTAATTGTGTTTTCTTGCCGATCCCAAAATGTATATGTTCCAACAAAGACATAAATACTCTTTGGTATCCTGAAATTCCATATTATCACAACTTCTGCCACAATATTCTATTGTTTTCAGTTACAAATATGGTTGTGGGGACTTCAGAGATGTCTCAGACAATGTGGATGCTAAGGGAACTTGCTGCTCTTGCAAAGAACTGTGTTTAATTCCCAGCACCTACATAGTTGCTGGTAACCATTGTAATTTCAGTTACAAGGGATCTGACACCCTCTCCTGACTTCTTTGGATACCAGAAAGACATGGTGCATGTATAAGCATCCTAAATAAATAAATAAATAAATAAATAAATAAATAAATAAATAAATAGAACAAAACAAAACATACACATAATATAAAGATAAAAATTATTTTAAAGCATATTTTAAAATAGTTGTTCTCCTCTATTCTTTCCCTGGGTCAATTTTCCTGCTCCCTCATGTCCTCCTCTCCTCTCTTTTTCTCCCCTTTTCTTTCTTCTAACTCCTTTTCCCCTCCCTCATGCTCCCAATTTGCTCAGGAGATCTTGATCCTTTCCCCTTCTCCAGGGGACCATGTATGTCTCTCTTAGGGTCCACCTTGTTTCCTAGCTTTTCTGACAGTGTGGATTGTAGGCTGGTAATCCTTTGTTCTATGTCATATATGAGTAAGAACATACCATGTTTGTCTTTTTGTGACTAGGTTACCTCACTCAGGATGGTTTCTTCTAGTTCCATCTGTCTGCCTACAATTTTCACGATTCCATTATTTTTTTTCTGCTGAATAGTACTCCATTATATAAATGTACCACATTTTCTCCATCCATTTTTCAGTTGAGGGGCATTTAGGTTGCTTCCAGGTTTGAGTCAGGGAAATAGAGGAGAACAAGAAAAGAGATAACACAATAGAGGGAGTCATTACAGGTATAAAGAGAAATCTTGCACTAGGGAAATTTACAGAGATCTACAAGAATGACCCCAACTAACAATGTAAGCAATAGTGGAGAGGCTACTTTAAAAGCCCTTCCAAATGCCCTTCCTCTATAATGAGATTGATGACTACCTTATATGCCATCCTAGAGCCTTCATCCAGTAGCTGATGGAAGCAAAAGAAGACATTCACAGCTAAATACTGAGTTGAACTCCTGAAATCCAGTTGCAGAGAGGAGGGAGTCATGAGCAAAGAGGTCAAGACCATGCTGGAGAAACCCACAGAAAAGCTGACCTGAAAAAGGGGGGAGCTCATTGACCCCAGTCTGATAACTGAGAAACCAGCATAGGACTGACCCAGACCCCCTGAATGTGGTGTTAGTTATGAGGACTGGGCACTCGATGGGGCCTCTGGTAATGCATCAGTATTTATCACTAGTGTAGAAATGGACTTTGGGAGCCCATTCCTAGACATATGGGGAGGGCCTAGGCCCTGGTCCAAATTATGACAGACTTTGAAGACCCACCATGGAAGGCCTCACCTTCTCTTGGGAGCACAAAGGGCATGGGATGGAGTTGGGAATGGGACAGGGGAAGAGGTGAGGATGAGGGAACTGGGATTGACATGTAATACAAGCTTGTTGCAAATTTAAATAAAAAACATAAAATATAAAAAAAAATTAAACAGTTTAAACAGTTGCTAAGTTTTATGAGCTTTTGAGCTATGGGATAGCAAATTTAATTTTCATTTTGAAAATAAGTATAATTTATAATTTCTTTCCTGAACCTTTTTTGTTTACAGGGACTTGTTGTACAAGTCAGTCTGTCTACAAATTTTTATCCTCCTGCCTCAGCATCCTCTATGCAGAAAATAACAGGCATGTATAATCACATCTGGATTGGACCTTTTTTTATATCTCTTATATTGAAAAATATACCCTCTCTCTCTTCTAACTTCTCCCTTAGTTTCCTGTAAACTAACATTTATTTACATCTAAACACTTTGCTGTATAAACCCATTCTCCAAATCATAAATTATGCTTTGGGGGATATTCATCTATGAGACCTTTCTCTTCCTGGGTTGAGATTAGTATTTGCCAGACTCACTTTGCAACTGTGACTCCAGATTGTGCAGCATTAGAGGAGGGTTCTTTTCATTTCCTATGCTGAGATCCTGGATATAATTTCATGATGTTCTTGATTTAGCATTTCATTTTCTTGAATAAATCTTTAGTGACTTCTTGCAAAGCATACCCAGCAGGTAGATAACTGAGTAGCTTTAGATCTGAACATGTATTTTTGCCTAATATTTACCTCATAGGTTAGCTGTAGAAAATTCTAGGTGAAGGCTGAGGAGAGGCTCAGGGGGCAAAGTGCTTGTTGTACAAGCATCATGATCTGAGTTCATGTCTGCAACACAGACATAAGCTGAATGTGGAGCCCTGCATGTAGAACCCCAGTGCTGCAAGTGTGGACAGAGACATATATCCCAGAAGCTTGCTGTCCAGGCAATGAAGCCAAAATGTCAAGTTTCAGGTTCAGTGTGGGACTCTGTCTTAGGGAAGATGAGATGCACAGCTGTAGAGCAATGTATGCAAAGTTGACCTCTTGCCCCCACACTTGCACACACACACACATATATATACATATATATATACATATGTATATATATACACACACACACACATGAATAAATAGGACAACTTTAGGCTGTGCAAACTAGTTCTATGACACTGTGAAATCACTGCTCTATCTTCATATGTCTTCTAATATTGGTATTGAAGAATATGACTTCTGATCTCTCACTTGAGGCTTTTTTGTTTATGTCTATCTAGAAACTACCACAGCCCTTTATGTGAAGGTTTTGAAATTCATACTTGGACATGTGTCCTAGTTTGCTTGTTTTTGTGTTTTTCCCCCATTGCTATGATAAAATACCCATGACAAGAAGAAACTTATGGGAGAAGAGGTTTATTCTAGCCCACAATTTCAGGTTCCATACAGTTTATGACTTAGGGAAGTCACAGTGGCAAAAGCTAGAAGCAGCTATTCATACCCATATGTATATGCATGCTTAGTCCTCAGCTGGTTTTCTCTACTCTAATACACTCCAGGGTTCCTAACCAGGGAATTGGGTTACCCACTTTCAATCTGGGTCAATAGAAATTATCTTTGTCTGTGGCTGGGGAGATGGCTCAACCAATAAGAGAGCTTGCTGCTCTTCCAAAAGACCTGAGTCTAACTTCTAGCGTGTCAGGGAATTCATAACTACCTATAATACCTGACCCCATGAGGTGAAAAGCCCTTTACTAGCTTCCAGGAGAACAAGCATGTGTGTGGCATATGCCTGTGCATGCATAGGAATAAAAATAATTCCATTTGACACATTTAAAAATTGTGTTTATTTTACATGTAGGAAATCTTTTTCCTACATATATATGATCATATACCATGTGCATGCCTAGTGCTCTCTGAGGTCAGAACAGAATGTCAGATTGCCTAGAACTGAAGATATGAATGCTTGTGAGATACCATGTGAGTTCTAGGAACTCAACAAACACATGTTATTTGTGAGAGCTGCAAATATTCTTAACCAATGAGCCATCTCTCCAATCCCAAAATAAAAGTAAATATTCATAAAATACATAATTGTTCCAGGCAAGCTCGTGGATTAATCTGTTTAAACAATCTCAGGAGAGTCTACATTGTGCCAATTTGAGGATTAAAACTCTCATAAGAAAGGTCTTTGGTTTTGTTGGTTTGTTGTGTCCATTTCATCAAGAAGTTTGCCTTCTTTAGTTCTGAGAATTTAACTTAACTTTTTATTTATTCATTAATGTTATTATTTCCTTGATTCCATTCTCTTTTCTGTTCATTCACAGGAGGTGCATGATTTTTCTTATAATTTCTCATATTATTCATAACTTTATTTTATACTTTTTGAGATATCTCTTTAGATGTAATCTCCCAGAATGAGATGGATTCTTTCTATCTGTTCTCCTACTTTTAATTTCCAAGCACTACTGGTCTCAGAAGCTTTTCTCTCCTCATCGCCTTCATATTTTAAGGATCAATAAATGGAGTCTCATGCCCAGGAAGGCAGCACATTTCTTAAGATTCTTCTGATCCTTTCATTGCCTCCCTCTCTTTCAATTTCCCTTTTTAATATTTCTTGTTTTGATCTTTGTCCTTTGTATGAAAAAGTTTCTTTTACTATGTTAGCTATTTCTTAGCTGATGGTTAATATCTAACGAAAGAGTTATTAAAAAGCTCTTGGAAATGCTTCATGCCCTGGAGGAACTTCCTGGTGGGCAGAGGTTTTCCTGGCCAATGCCTTGATTGAATGGGCTCAGAGTATACCCAGGACACTTCCCCTATCTAAACTCCTAAGAGCCTCTACATCCCATAAGGGAAGTACACTGGGTTAGTACGTACGGAGCAGGTTTTCACCACACATACAGACTTTCATTCCATTCCTGTTTCTCAGAAGGAGCTGGGTGAGACCTGATGAATGGTTCTAAGTTACCACTTCTAGAAGTAAGTCTGACAAAGACAGACAGTGTCAACTGGTTGCTGAGGGCTGGAGGAGATCTATAATCCAGTTGCCAGAGAAAAGCTTTGGGTACTTGATTAAATTCACTTTGAGATACATAATAAGCTTGTTGAGGTAAGATCCAAGTTAAGATAGTATTGAATATCAGAAACTCAAATTTAACTGGGCATGCTTATTCTTGTTTGTTAAACCTACAACCTTCATTGGGATAAACTATTATTTTGTTATAACAACAGTGTTGATGTAGTTACTTCCCCTATCTATATTATTGTTGCTTTCAGGACATCTTTTTTTTTTTTTTTAAACAATTTTAATTTACCTGCTTGAGACCATTAAGTTTAGAAGTTTTTGAAGGCTTTGAGACAAAATGAAGACTGCTAGCCCATTCCTCTCCTCACCATCAGAGAGATTCCACTTTTCTTATAAAATCGCACTAACTAGTAGTTTTCAGATAACAAAGTGGCATTACTGCTTCCTTCAATGTTCTCTGGACTTGAATCATCCCATTTTAAACACAAAAAAAAAAAAAATGCGATACTTCTGTATTAGTAAGCTTCCCTGTGTTCAGTCATAATTTTTCAATAGCATAATTTCTAAATGTTTGAATGAATAATGGGTGTTAATAAAGACCTGATTGTGACTGACTCTAAAGCTTAATATGAAGTGAGCTAACCATATGCATTTATCTTCCTTTTCTCCCCAAACCCTATTAAATTATTCTGAAAGGAATCAAAAAGAGTAACTTTTGTTGTAGAGAAAGTCACAGCTGCCTGGTTTCGTAAAACAGTGAACAGTAACTGACTAGTTGAGCCCTGCCCACAGCATAGGATCTCACAACAGCTCAGCACCACAAAAGGGGAAAGGCAAGGGGAAGCATCATTTCTGCAGACTCTACTGAACCCTGCGCATCTGTGGGGAATATCTGATGTCACAGCATCAAAGATGATGGGTTGGACTGACTATAAACTCAGGAGTTTATAGGCTTCGTGTTGAGAAACCCATCATTCATCTTCCCAAGGGCTGAACACTCTCCTGAAGCCCCATCCCACTCTGAAGCAGGGGTGATTATTTTCTGGATAAATAAAATAGAATGGCACGTTATAGGCATCAATACAGAAAATATTAGGAATGACATTTGAAACCCCAAAGATGGAGATTAATTGAAAAATACCCACAGAAATGACCTCAGGACCTTCCTTCATTTTGGTTCCAGAATTCTGCCAGGCATATATCTTTCTACCTAATCCATGTTTCTCATATGAGGATTTAGAACACTCAGCAGAATAGCCCTGAGCAAAGCTCTTCCTCTATATACTGATATGACAGTCATCCCACCACTCAATAAAAAGAACAACTCATTACTCCATAGTCTTCCACTGCTGCCCAGAACTTGAGTCTGCACACTTCTACACAGGCACTCCAGCCAGTCGTTTTGGCTTTCATTTTAATACAAATGGATTTTATTATGGAAAGGGTGAATCAGCAGACTACAGACGTGGTAGAAAGCCACTGACTAGAAGTTTTAAAAAAATACAAATAAAGGAAGCTCTAGAAAAAATAATAATTACATATGCACTCAAGAACACAACCTAAAATATTATGATTAGTGTTTCCTGAGGATAGGAAGATACCAAAGGGGAGCCCTGTAGGTGGTCATAGCAGGAAAACAAACTGCCAAGACATGAGCATGAAAGTAGGTTCAGATTGACTTTGTTAATGGGGATCAAGACTTTGGGGAGTGAGTCTGATCTCAGGTGGTTTATTTCCAACAAATTTAAACACAGCGTAATTTGGAAAACAAAAAAGAAAATCTGGTGTAATACAACCCCTGGGGTACAAGGAAGAGTAATTACATAAAAACTAGACATGGGGTACGTGTCTTTTTTTTTTTATTTTCAAGAAGTTGGGTTCTAGGGATAGGCTATCTGCACTACATTAAGGGCCTAAGGAAGGGTCTGGCTTGGTCTTGGTAAGACAGAGAGCACAGAGGACATTTTGGCTATTAGCCATCTCTGGTCCTGGGTGTGAAAGCTTGGGGAGTCTCTGCCTAATAAGGATCATTTGGATTATTAGCCACCTCTGGTCCTAATTGTAGTAGCTTGATATGGGCTGGCATAACAGATAACATATGTTACCAGGCTAATAACACTCCTAATTCCAAGAATTCTGGATGAACAAATAGGTTTTTTCAACTTCCTTATTGGAAGGACAACCTATGTGTTTAATAATCCTGGTTTCTATGGATCTGTAGGTGCAAGGATATTCACATGTTGTGCTCCCAACAGACATCAAATCCAAGTAGAAATAAAGAAAAAGAACACACAGGTGTAAAATGAAATAAACAAAGAAGTGAGGTTATAAATTAAACATAACATAAAGAAAATGATAATTATAGACTTTGAAAATAAAAGTTGGGGGGAGGCCTAGGCCCTGCTCCAAATGATATGACAGACTTTGAAGACTAGCCATAGAAGGCCTCCCCCTCCCTGGGGAGCAGAAATGGATGGGGGTTGGTGGGGGAAACAAGGAAGGAAGGGAGGGTGGGGGAACTGGGATTGACATTTAAAACAAGCTTGTTTCAAATTTAAATTGAAAAAAATTATCAAAAAAAAAAAAAAAAAAAAAAAAGAAAAGAAAAGAAAAGAAAAAAGTTAAGAAAATCTCCAAGGAAGTAAAATAATCCAAAAGGAAAACAGGAAGAAAATAATGCTGCTATCGCTATGTGAGAGAGGATGTTCTCCAAAAACCCATGGGTTAAGAAAAGGCTTGATCATCAATGTATTATTAACCAGTCTCCTTGCTTCAACAAAACATCATACAGAAGGAAGAAAGGGTTTATGTTGGGACACAGTTCCAGAGTGCACTATGGTAGGCAGCAGCAGTAGAGTGGCATAGCTACCTATAGTTACATCCATAACTGGAAGCAGAAAGTACTGAATACTTGTTCTGAGCTAGCTCTGTCCCTTTTATGTAATTCAAGACCTCAGTCTAGAGAATAATCTGGCTCACATTTAGGGTGAGTCTTTCTGCCTTGATTAATCTAATATAGATAATCCTATATCAATGAACCATCACTCTCACCTTGGTACTACTGAGAAATGGTGGGATAGTTAGAACATAGAGTAAGTGGGAGGATCTTTAGTCATTAAGCCTCATATTTTGAGGAAGACTTGGTGAAACTCTCTACCTTCTCTACCTTCCCCTTCTTGGCTCACATAGGGGAACAGCTTCCAGTGACCAGTGCTCCTACTCTGATATGCTATCTCACCAAAACAAAAGTTTCAGGAATCTATGGGCTGAGACTTCCACAACTTCAAGGGACCCTTTCCTCCTTTTAGTTAAGTATTCCAGGTGTTTTGCTATAGTATTAGAAAACTGACTATCATCACAGTAAATGTAATTTAAGATTGGATACAGGGAATTGTAAAATATAGAGGCATAGTTCACATCAAAGTCTTGGGTTGAGAATGCTGATAGATTTTTATTTTTCATCATCTACCTAGGATTCTGCATAATGGCAGTATCTTCCAAGATCTCTTTATCTGTTTCAAATAGCTTTGGATCTTGCTATTTAATTTTTCAAGTGTCAAAAGTCACCCAAGTATCTTGTTTAACAACAGATTAGCATTCAGAGGATCACAGGTAGGGCTGGCGTGCTTCAGTTCACAGAAACTCCCAGGTGATGCCAACAACACTGGCCAACAGATGGTACCAGGAATACCAAAGCTTTAGAAGAGGAGAGAAAAGTCTAGGGAGCTGGACCAGGTTAAAAAAAAATGCCAGATGATCTTGAAAACAAATAAACATAGGAATGAGTCCAAGAGAACCTGAGATAAAACCTGAGACCAGAGAACAAGGAATGGGTTCCACCTGCCTGAGGCATAGAGACAAATGGAGGTATTCATAGACACAAAGAGCATTATTTCAGAGGTTGGGGAAAAAAGAGACTTTTCAAGCATTGGAGAATTGTAGAAAAGGTGGAGACATAAAACTTTTTTAGGTGCATAGGAGAATGAGCACACTTGGGCTGGAAAGATGACTCTGTGGTTAAGAGTGCTTGTCACACTTGTAGAGAACAAGAGTTCTATGCTTAATATCCATACCCGGTGGTTTATAAAAACATATAATGCCAGCTCCAGGAAATCTGGTGCCTTCTTATGGCCTCTGCATGGAAAAGGTTGGTTACACACACAGAATCACCATGGACACAAACAAAACACACAGCCCAAATGCAATACAATTGTTAATCCTTAGGTGGGAAATGCTTGCAAAAGAAACATAGTTGGTGATATTGAATCCATGATCACAGAATGGTGTGTGATATTGAACTGTCAGTCAGTATCTCAATAAATGGGTTAGGTAATGAGAGATGGGGTCAGGATCCTAAAGTAGATATTGGTAGTAAGTAGCAGAGTGAGAAACAAATAAAAAGATTCTACAATTAATAAAAAAATTGAATCATCAAAGTAATATTTGTTGAAACATAAAGGGTAACAAGAAGCAAAACCATCCATTGTAATTGAAGAGAGTGATTGTGGGGAGGTAGGTTGTAAAAGAATAAAGTAGAGGACAGTTGACTTTCATAGGAGCCTCTCAGCTCTCTCTGGGTTAAACTTCCTGTGTGTGTCACTTTAGTAAAACATGAAAGTGCATGTGTGATTTTTTTTTTAGTGACTATAGGAAAAAAAAACATAACCCTTATTTTCCTCTTGATCCTTCATCATGGCACTGTGTATAATTCTGCCTCATGGTATCCTAAAAATATGTCTATAGGCTTGGGGAACTAGTCTCTGAGAGCTCGTGTCTATCCATTGCTGAATCTAATGTGTTATCTCTTTGGGTTCCATTTATCTCCACCTGTAGACAGAGACTTAGCACCACATACTCAGGTCAGGGTATCAAATTGGAAATGGCAACCTCATCCTCTGTGCCTTGTATTTATTTGACAAGACACAAAGAAAGGTCACTTCTACCTATTAGCAGATAGTAATTGGCTTTAGAAAAGAAGATTTTCATCAATGAAGAAAAAAATAGTGCTACTGTTGTATGAAACCACAAAAGTAATTAAGGACACCCCCAGGCCTATGAATAATTTAAAGGACTATATGAAAATTCTAGAGCAAACAAGACCTTTTGCATTTAGTTAACAAGCCTTTTGTGAGGATGTTCTTGAATTCTCTAGCCATAACCACTCCATGTCAAGTACTGCCAACATTTTTTAATTACACACAAGGAATAATGAAGAAATGTGGTGAAATGGAAAATCCCAAACATCCCACTCATAGTTGAACATTAGACATGAATGATGAAGCTGAGAGAAGGGAGTCCTATAGGCAGCTTAAATCTGGTTTTCTACTTGTTTTTTTTTTTTTAATTTTTTAAAATTTATTTTATATAACAAAGTCCATTTAAATGAAAACAAACATTTATAGACAATATTTGGGAATTTGAGCGTCGTTCTTTCCAAACTACTTCCTGCTGGTAAGGGGTGCTGTCATGGGGGATTCGAAGAGGATTCAGAAATCCTGGCTGTAGTCTGTCAGGCTGCTTTGTCCAGCAGTTTTGAATGTAGGATCACCTCGTACTCTGTTTCAGGCAGTCTGGCTTGATCATACCACATTAGTCTTGAAGAAATCCACATCTTTTCATTTCCTGAATGATGGAGCTGAGAGAAGGGAGTCCTATAGGCAGCTTAAATCTGGTTTTCTACTTTTTTGTTTGTTTGTTTGTTTGTTTGTTTATTTTCCTACGGCCATACCACCCTGCCCGATCTCATCTGGTTTTCTACTTGTACATCTGAAAAGCTGTTGTAAAACCCTGACTCCAGCTTTCATGATAAAACCTCATTTTTATGCATAACAGAAATTCTTAACCATGGGCAGCAAGAATGTCTCAGCTGACATATGTTTCAAGGCTTGGTCCCTATTTGATTTAATGGAACCACTTGGGAAAGATTAGGACGTGTGGCTTCGTAGGGGTAGGTGTAGCCTTGTTGGAGGCAGTGTGTCACTGAGGTGGACTTAGGGGTTTCAAAAGGTCAAGCCAGGTCCTCCCGGCCCTACCCAAGGTCCTGTATCATCTTGCAGATCAGATCTGATCTCTCAGCTACTGCCTCAGTGTTATACCTACCTACCTGCCTACCTGCCATCAGGCTCCCCACTATGATGGCAGATTTTGATAGATGTGCCTCCTGGCAGAATAACCCTTTGTGGTGAAATGCCATCAAGGCTGGTGACATGTTGTTCTTGTACCCACCAGCATACCTCCTCAGTTGCCAGACACATGTGCTAACAGGAACATTCTGCAACCTCAAAAGACCTGGTATCATTCTACTACTACTCACACTATGAAATCCTTCTTGTGGTGTTTCCTAGAGAACCTCAGGAAAAAAGTATTCTAAAAGAGAAATCCATTCCACCATAATTTGGAGCATGAAAGGTCCACATAGTCCAATGAACAAGTCACTCAGATCATAAATATTAAAACAAACATAAAAATCCACTGCACAGTAGCCACTGGATTGGCCCTCCCCTGTTTCTGGTCAGTTCAGTCTCATGTGTCTTTGGAATGTGTGTTTTGCTTTGCTAAATGTGAATAAACAATGTTCTGCTCAAGGGGTGTCCTTAAACTAAATTCTTTCCTTTGAGAATAAGTGTGTGTGTGTGTGGGGGGGATCACAAGGCTATTATAACTTCTAAATAATCATTCTCATTCATTTGTAATCCATTTATTTTCCTAGAGGATTCTTATTCTAATTACATAATGGTTTGGGTAGTATTTGTTTGAATACACTAAGTTATACCACCTCCCTGTTTCTCATGCAGCTAATATCTGGGGAATAGATACAATATTTCAGAAGTAGGAAAGAAGAGAAACTAGCCTTAGGTTGATATTTTTTAGGTAATACACACACCTGAAATTAATATCTACTCCTACAGTCTCCTTTGCCTTGAAAAAAAACAAAGATCACTTTAATGAACACTGGACTTCAACTGAAATAACAGTTCCAATAACTTGAAAGCCTCTGTATTAGCTAAAAGATAAGATGTCCTTGAAACCCACTCATCTCTCCATTCTCTTATTCATTCACCTGTCTTTCCTTCTGTGGAGTTGATGTTTATTCATTTATTCAGCAGAATTCAGAGTGAGCCTTGCTGTTTCTGAGGATCTGTGCAAAGTGCTGAGAAAATGAGGAAACAACACGATAGTCACCCTGACTTTATGGAATGGCATGGCTCACCTGGTGAGCTTGTTAAAAAGGGCTTTTCTAGGCTGTGGATCAAGGTTTGAATACAGAAATGAATCCTAATAAGCACCTTTGGAGATTGTAAAGAAAACAGCTCCCAGACTTAACTTGGAGCATGAGTGAGGATAGACCTGTCCTAAATATTACCATAAAAAAGAATTGAGAACAATCGCAGAGGATCATAAGGCACTGTGTAAATGTATCCATCCCATTGTTGTCATTACATCTAATGTTTGGCCATCCAGGCTAGAGGGTCACCTGGGGCAGTGGCTTTAGCTCTGGCAGGAAGATGTTCTAGATCCCCTGGAATGTATTAACAATGAAGTCAAACAAGTTAAAGCTTCTATGATTATCCCTCACAAGGCCAGTTGTTACAATCTAATAGGATACGCTGTTAAAGTGGAGATGGCTGTTCCACCAAAGCCAAACAAGCTAGATGGTGAGATGGTGCTACCATTTAAAATGCACCTCCCACCCCTTCGTGGCAGTTCACTGTGGAGCAACCACCAGAGATGCATTGAAAGGGATGATAATTCCAGACTTCAGTAGGGATCAGTCACCATGGTAGCCTGTTAAATCTGTTTTCAGGCCCAGCCCCTCCCCATAAGCATTTGATGGAAAGGTCTGTGTTGGGATCAGGAAGTTGTTTGTATTCCTAACTGGTCTTAGTTGATCCTTGCTGTTTGTCTGAGACCCAAAGATGGAGAAACTTTGACCCACTGTGCCCAGGAAGTGACTCACTTCAAGAGAGCAGACCTCAAGGGGCTACTTCCCCAACTCTCCATAGAAAAAATCCACACTCCCCCAAAACAAATGACTACCAAATACGGAACTGCCACTTGTAAATACAATAAAAATTGCTTTCTGTCTGCAAAAACGGAATTGCTGTTTTCATCGAGGGTGGACAGTGTAAAATTATAAAACGAACATTGGTTCCATTTATTTTTCCTTTTTATACAGGAAAACCTACAAGTTGGGAACTATTTTATCAACATTGGAGCCCCTTGACGTAACTGCTAAGTTTATTTTCTTTCTTAGTCTTACAGGTTTTCTTCTAATTTTCAGTTTAAAAGTAAAAAGTTCGCGAAAGGCAAATATTGACTCGTCTATATCAAACAAATATTTGTATTCCCCATTTATAACCAACACATCCACATGTTAATTTGGAATTTGTAGAAAACTACCAACAAGCTGTGGTATTCATTTAAGTATTTAATATTTGAGGACTACTCCCTGAATATAACATTACATTGTCAGAATTTTCTCTCCTGCCATTAAAATGTTTCTGGGACAGAAAAAGAATCTATTCAAAAGATGAACAGTTATGAAAAAAATATAAGTGCTTAAAAAATACTTGTATATGTGGCCAGGAGACATGGTGAAGTTGAAGAGGGAAATTAACTTTTATTTAATCAAGTTCTACAACAAGGAGTTTAGAGATGGAAACACAGAGTGTAATTTCCAAAAGAAAAGATGCCCTAAGCTCTCTCAGAAGCACAAACAATTACACTTTACTCAGCTACAACTCCCAGGTGAATTAACAAATGAATCTCTCTACTCCCAGGCTAACATTACCTGCTCTGTAAGTGTGTAAGTACTGCACAGCTGCCTTTTTCTATCCTGCAGTTATCTTTCTAACCTACATCTCCACCCAACAAATGCAAAATATTTTAATGCTAAAAACAGCTGTACCCATACTCCCATATCATGAGAAGCAAGGAACCACACCATGAGTAGGTCTAGACAAAGTATTTTGCTGACATTAACCAAGAGAGCTTTTAGGACAAACATGCTATGTACTCACCCATATACAGATTATAAACATGGAGCAAAGGATCACCATCCTATAGTCCACACCTTCAGAAATGCTAGGAAACAAAGAGGATCCTAAGAGAGACATACATCCCCCCACTCCAAGAAAGGGAAAGGGACAAGATCTCCTGAGCAAATTGGGAGCATGGGGAGGGGAAAGGGAGTTAGGAGAAAGAGAAAGGGAGAACAGAAGGGGAGAGGAAGACATGAGGGAGTAATAAGATTGAGTTAGGAGAAGAATAGAGGAGAGAAAGAAAAGAGATACCATAATAGAGGGAGCCATTGTAGGTTTAAAGAGAAATCTGGCATTAGGGAAATGTCCAGGGATCTACAAGAATGACCCCCACTAACAATCCAAGCAATAGTGGGGAGGCTATCTTAAATACCATTCCACTATAATAAGATTGATGACTACCTTATATGCCATTCTAGATCATTCATCCAGTTGCTGATGGAAACAGAAACAGACACCCATAGCTAAACACTGAGCCAAACTCCTGGAATCCAGTTGCAGAGAGGGAGGAGTGATGTACAAAGAGATCAAGACCAGGCTGGAGAAATCCACAGAAACAGCTGACCTTAACAAAGGGGAGATCATGGACCCCAGTCTGGGAAACCAACATAGGACTGAACCAGACCACCTGAACATGTGTGTAAGTTAGGAGGACTGGGCAGTCTATGGAGTCTCTGGTAGTGGATCAGTATTTATTCCTAATATACGAATGGACTTTGGGAGCCCCTTCCACATAGAGGGATACTCTGTCTCAGCCTAGACACATGGTGGAGGGCCTAGGCCCTGCTCCAAATTATTTGACAGACTTTGAAGATCCCCCATGGAAGGTCTCACCCTCCCTGGAGAGCAGAAAGGGGATGAGATGAGGGTTGGGGGGACAGGGAGGAGGTGATGGTGAGGGAACTGGGATTGACATGTAAAACAAGCTTGTTTCAAATTTAAATAAAAAATATTATCATAAAAGAAGAAAAATTATCTTAACAACTTCAATTCAAATGCAAAACAGAGAGAGAGAGAGAGAGAGCTTGTAGGAGTGGTTCTCAACAGTGGAGAAACACAGGGGAGAGAGAAAAAAATAAATGCTAAATGAAGGGACAAGAAGTACTGTTTTATGTGTTACAGGGGGTTCCAAAGACCCTGGATTAGTAACATAGGTCTCTTCAGGAAATTTGTTACAAATATATAATCTCAAACTCCATTTGGCTCAGAAATCTTTGGGATGGAACACAGTCTTCTGTGCTTGATGAAGTGTTACAGGTGAATATGATTCCTACTAACCATTAAGATGACCCTGGATCATCTAATCTTTAAATTAACAGGGCAAAATATCTACTTTCCTTCATGAAGTGACTGTAAGAACCAAAGTTAATTTGTAAACCCCATCTGACTAAAGACAAGGTAACTTCCTGGAATGTTGGGAGTTATAGTTCTAGGAAAATAAAGCCACATGATTTTTATGTCCCTAAACAAGTTTGAGCTGTCTCCATGGGATGGGCTTGAACAAATGTGGGTGAGAGGCACATAGGCAAAAAATACATCAGATCCTATGCTTTTTCCTGATGGGACCTGATGGGAAATGCAATGAATTGTGGGTTTTGTCCTTTAAGAAGCCCCTACAACAAATGACTTTGTGGCCACTTGTTGGCTGCTCAGTATTTAATTAAAACTTACTTCAAATTTAGATCAAAATTGTAGAAGTGCTTTTTCTCTGGTGATTCTCTTGATTAACATAACCACTCACTGGCTACAAATACTCAACTTGCACTGGGAAGTATAGTAACTGCTTTGTGTGATTTTGTAGGTCATTTCAATAATCTAGGGAGGAGACCTATTATCAGAAAGAGTAAACAAAAACAGAAGTAAAGCCATTTGCCCTGTAATAAGGAGCTGCTGGGTGATAGATTTAGTATTTCAATCAAGGTTGTCTAATTCTTAAGCTATAAACTTGATGTGATCATAAGAACTCTAAATACTTGCCTATTTTCTTTTTCTCTTTTTAAAGTGTTCAGGTGATTGCTAAAATATGAAAGTGTTAACTGTGGTTCAAACATGTGACCATTTAATAACATCCATCAGAAAATTTGAAAGGATTGCTCAGCAAGGCTCTCTCTGTTAGTCAGTTCTACATCTTTATAAAAAACTGACAAACCAAATTGAAAAGAAGTGAGGTGCACTTCCGCCACAAAAGTGAGGATGCTAGCTGGTGTTCAAGTGGCATGTCATGGTAGGAAACTGTCATGAAAAAAAGAGACAGAAAGTCAGAGGAAAGAAGAGGAAATGGGGCTGGAGGAAAGAAAGAGAGAGGGAGTTAGGGGTAGGGAGAGGGAGAGAGAGAGAAAAAGGGACTAGAGATTTATTGAAAGGGATTGAAACACTAGAGTCCTGTAACCCATGCTTTTAGCTTCTGAACTTGGGCCCTCAAAGCTTCTAAGAAGCCCAGCCTCTGCTGCACTCCTCAATAGACCATACAAGCACAAAAGTCAAATAGTAGAAATAGTATAAAGTTGAAAAAAGAAATGAGTTACTTGTGGCAGCACTGGGAAGCAACACTGCTTGGGTCTGTCTTTGGTTTGTGGTTTTCTATTTATACAGACAGCCAGTGCTATGCATAACTAAACAGTTCTGGTCAAGATATGGCAGGGCTCATCACCAACCCATCATCCATGCACATTGTTTCAGTTCATCTCTCCTTCATGGTCACCAGTCTGACAAATCACTTTCTGGGAGGCAAGCTCTCACTCTTCCCAGGCCTCAGCCTTTTCTTTCTTCCAACAAGAGATTGTCAGATTTCACCTTCTTGTCCTATCCTGTTGCAGTAGTCTGAGTACTAGAGAGAAGGGCACAGGTATGTCTTCAGAGAATCCCAGAATCTCCTACAAGAGCATCTCTCATATGGCCTAAGACCTCCCACTAAGACTCAAGGCATCAAATTCCTACCTCCTAATAGTGCCATACTAGGGAAATCTTTAGTGTAGCAGCCAATTATAACAGGGGCTCAGAGGCAGGGCTGGGAAAGTGTAGCACTCCAAAATTCCGATGTGATGATCTACTGGGAAGTTAATACCCCCTTCTGGCAACATCAAAAAGAATCTCAAAAACTGAAGCCTTAGCCTTTCTCCCTCCAGCTCCTTCTTCCCCAGCCCCCTGTCTCTCACAGCATGCTCATGAAAGACCCTCAGAGTGTGGACCTTCACGCTATGACTCAGGAAAGGCAACACCCCAAATCACTCACTAGAAGCAGTCTTGCTGCAAACTGTAAGAGGACTTTTTATTCTAAGTGCACTGGGATCCACAGTATTGTGCCATGCAGGGGTAGAGGACTGAGGACCCTAAGTGCAGAATTGAGACAGGTTTTATAGGATTTACAACAAAGCCCCCCATTGTAAACCAATCATCTCATAGCATCAAGAGCCTGTGAGGTGTGGGTCAATGAATTTAAACCATTTTATTGTTTTTAGATGAATCATTTTAAATCATCCAAGCCTGCACTTTATAGACCAATCAGTTTTCTATTTGCATGGGCTCCTAGAACTTTTGCCTACTTACTGACAGAGGACAGGGTCTGGAATTTAAGGTATTTAGGGCTTTTTAGATAGTATTTTTAAACTTCTAGCTACCTGGGGTCATTGGACAGTTAGGCTGTGTTTTTCCATCCTTACACTCACAGAATTAATCTCGATTTCTCAGCTTGAACTTGGATTTCTGGCTCCTGAGCTGAAGCTGTGTTGTCCTAAAAAGCTCCCTGGGGATCTGGATAGGATTTCTTTTTAGGTCATAATTGATCCAATACATGTATAAGTGCCCTGTGAACAATGAGGCATCATACAGTAGAGATGTTACTCTTAAGGCCTTGTACTATGAGGGAGAGCCTTGAGAAATTAGGAAAAACAAAATATAATAAAACAGGCTAGCTTATTTAAAGAAAGACAGATTATAAAATAATTTTCTAGGAGATGGACTCTTTCCATCTCTTGCCTGGCAAGGAACTAGGCACTGGGGAAATCACAGTGTATCTCCAGATCTCGCTTCAAGTTTTGATTCTGATTTTAACTTGTTTTCATAACTGGACCTAACAAGCCTCCCTTCTTTCTCCAATTACTGCTCCACATTCTACAGGAAAAAAAATACTCTTTTTGGTTGTCTAACTGCAATCTAGTTCACAAAGGAAGTCCCTCAGTGGGTTTTTCTCCATCAACATCATTTCCTCTTTTTCTAGGAGCTAAGAGCTCATTCTATGCCTCACTAACCCTGGACACCCATCCCTGTACCTCTTTCTGCCTCCCTAGCTCTTCTGGCCCCCACTTCCCTGTGTCCTGCTGTGTGCTTGATTACCCTGACCTGGCTCATCCAGGGCTCTCAAAAAAAACAGTGCTGTCCTTACTTGGGGACACTTTATGTTCAGCCCAGAGAATCTTTCCAACATTTTATATGGAAACAACTTCTTAAAGAAAAAAGAAGATAGATGGTTGGGCAGACAGACAGATAGATAAATAAGAAAATAAGGGTGTGATAAACCTGAAACAGAAAGACAAATCGACAGTAGGACTTTATACAAAGTTGAGAAGAGTTTACTCAGGGATAATTAAGACTCAGTTCTATGTAATGTTTTGCTGTTTGGGATTATCTTATTTTGTGTTACCTGGCTTTGTTAGGGCTGCTACAGCCCTGGCTTTCACCTGCTGCAGTAAAGATAAAAGAGCATCTCATTCTAAGCAAACACCAAATCACTTAGGTTAAAAATTCAGTTATTAAATGATAGAAATGTGAACCTGAGTTCAGATGGGCACCCTCAGAAATTTTTATGTTCTTGTGTCCCAGGCTAAGGAATTTAATCAAAGACATGTGGATAGTGATAGAAAGCACATACAGGCTTGAGATTCAACACCACATGCCCAGAGAATGACCACTTATAGGTCCTTCACATAGTCCCTGCCTTCTCCTGTAGATCCCACAGATTTCTTTCTCAGCTATGCTGGATGTTGTCACATGCAGAGTTGTTGACTTCCAGTCTTTCTGCCAACTTGATTCATTTATGTTGATCTTGATACCTCTTTCCCAATGCTCTCTTCTCCTGCTGCAGGAAAACTGTAGAAACTGTAGACATTGGAAATATAGTTGTATGTTTGATGAGGAAGAGCTATTAAGTCAACCATTAAATGGCCCTCCTTCTCTATATTTCAGCCCTTTAGAATGTACTGTTGGAACTATTTTCTATTTCTTTCAAAGCCATAGGATCTACCTCCAACATGGCTGCCAGGAGAAACATGGTCTTCCTTACTCCTTGTTTGGAATAAGGGGTATCCCAAGGTTGGGAGACATACTAGGCTGCTTAGACCACGTCTACACTTAGGTTTTACAAATTAAAAACAAAAATTTTAATACCTTCTAAAGATCACATGAAATGAGTGCCTGATGCACTTCATAAAACTTAAGAGGTAGACAAAAAGAAGAAGAAGAAGAAGAAGAAGAAGAAGAAGAAGAAGAAGAAGAAGAAGAAGAAGAAGAAGAAGAAGCACACTCCTTTGTTTCTAGCATCCCTCTGTGTAGTCATTTTGGCACAAGAATCTAAAACAATAGTAGAATCTAAAACAATAGTAGTGGGTTAATGAACTCTGGGAGACTCATGATCTTGGTGAAGATTCCAACTGTCATAGCTAGCTGAAAATAAGTACAACTATCTTTCCAGATAGCCAACAAAATTAACTTTTAGTGCAAGAGGTAATCTTTCTTGTTGATTCCACCATCTGCAAAATGAATCACTTGCAGCAGAGAGCTATCTGATGTTTCTAGTTTAAAGCTCATGGTTGTTAATTGAAGAAAATACTGTCCTACTGAATCATCACTCAAATGAGACAACAATTTGTCTGGGCAACTTAAAGTATCTAAAGACTATAGAGACCAAAAGCTGTGGGTTTTCTCAGCCTTCAGCTCATCTCTCTTCTCAGATGACCAGTCTCTGGGAAAAGTGCCTTTTACTTGTTTGCATACATTTGAGACCCTCCTGAACATGGGTCTCAGTTGGAAGGTTTGGGCAGTCTAAGTGTACACACACACACACACACACACACACACACACACACACACACACAACACACATTCATAGTCACACATTATGGAAGGTAGGGAGATTACTGAAGTATAATGACATAATAAGCATTCATTCATTGTCAGTAAATGGATTGGCCAAATATTCCTGCACCATAACTGTATCCCAATTTACTGCATATGTGCTACAAGTTCAATAACTCCAATATGGTACTTTTACTTAAGGAGTTTTCAAGCTATTATTTAATGGGATGATTAGGTTGATTGTATACTTCAGCTGTCAGTTCTATATCCTTTCCACACTAGAAATGATACCCTTCTTCTTTTTTTTTAATTGATTTATTTATTCATTTATTTAATTTGCAAAGTTCTATGGAGACTGTAAAGCAACTCCAGGGGTGTGATAATAATGAGATAAGCAGCTCCCTGGGGATTCAGAGGCAATGGCTGTGGTTCAACCTTCACCTATAGGTATGATTACATCTCCATGACCAAACCCTCTTCCCTACTTAGCCCCATTCTCCAAAATTCAGACCTTCTCACAATTTGCCTCATTGGAATTGAATTACACATTTCAAAAGATTTGTAAAATTGAAAGTTAATTGTGTTTTATAGTTTGTGAATACAAATGTGGCAAGCACTTTCATTACAGTCTCTCTTTGGCATATTAGATCAGATGCTACTGTCCTTAGTTCTGCCCCTGAGGCAGCAGACTCAGTGATGAGAAAGCCCATGGAGACCTCAGCACCCACAAAGGATGCAACTCAATTAGCTCAGAATCTTTCCAGTTTTATAGCCTGGGTGGGGAGAGAGAAAGGCAAATCCCAGGAGGCCCTCTAGGGAGGGAATCATGGACTGTACATTGATGCAGGAAGTCTGAGATTTACAGGGTCACTTTTTGGTTACTGTTTAGTCCAGGGTGCAAATAGCTTTGAGAGAATAGTACCCCAGAGAACAGTTACTGTGAGTGGGATGATCACCCCCCTGTGACACTGTTTGGTGCATGATGCATGAGGGTCATTGCAATGATGTTGCTCATTCCCTGGGGAAATTTGTCAAGAAGCAGTTGAAGGAAAGCCTCTGTGTTTCCTGCTTTCCAACATGGGCAGTGCCAACTTAAAAGTACAAGTATTCATGGACTTATAACCACAAATTCCCCCCCCACACTTAAAGAAATATCATTGGGGTTATGTTTAGAGCATTTTGAAACTCATGAGGAAACTTTCTTACTGAACCCTTAGTAGTAGGCTATGTGGTCCATGGAAATGTGTAGGTAGTCCATCACATGGCATTGGTGAAAATAAAAGGAAAACAGTAAACAAAGTCCCTTAATGTGTGACTATGAATTTTCACAAATACCTTTGCCCAGTAACATGTAAGTACAATGTAAATAGTGATGGCTTTAATTTTAAGACATTATTGCACCTCTCTTAATGCACTATTGAGTGTTGTTTTTTTTACATATCATGAATGTTCAGGAGCTCCTAAATGGATAAGAGAGCAAATGGTATGTACTGTGAATCAGAACAAAGTGCATGAGGAGAAATACACTGAAGGTTATTGGGAGCAAAGTAAAATAGTCCATCTAGGAGCAGACAGTGATATAGTAGATGATATAGCAGAATATTTTAACACTACTATGGTTTGAGAAGTAGCTTTATTGAGATATACTACCCAGATCATATAGTTTACCCATTTAAATCAAATGAAATTGGTATTTGTCTGTCTTTTTAATATACACAAGATTTAAGAAATAAATGTATCCTTCCAAAAGAAGCCCTTTACATTCTACTCTCTCTACTCCAGTCCAAGTTTATACATTGATCTACTTATTGTCACTAAAGATCTATCTACTCTGGATATTATACAAACTGAGACATGGAATGTATGACTTTCTTCAATTTATCATGTGTGACGAAGCTAGAGTCAACTGGGGAGAAGGACCCTCAAGTGAGATATCACCTCTGTAAGACTGAACTATGATATGTCTCTGAGCCATTTTCTTGGTTGCTAATTGATAGTTGAGGGCCCAGTTGTGTGCAATGTCATTCCTAGACTACATATCATTACTAGGCTACATGAAAATGTAGACAGCAAGCCATGAGAAGCACATAAGCATTAAAATGTTTCTTCACGGTCTCTGCTTCAGTTCCTGGATCCAGGTTCCTGTCTGGTGTTCCTGCCTTGCCCCCTCCCTTGGTGAAAAACTATATAACCTATGAGCTGAAATAAGCCCTTTCCTCTACAAAGCACTTTTGGTCATCATTTTCTCACAGCAATAAAAATCTACCCATGCCATAATTTGGTACTGGAAGTGTTATGTTGCTGTTAGGGGTGAGGGTGGGGTGGGGTGGGGGGAAGATACACTGTGTATGTATAAGCATTTGAAATTTGGGACAGAAGGGCTCAAGGCTTATGAACAATTGTGAGAATTTGGAAGATAATGGTGAGAGAAATGCAACGTGATGAAGTCCTGGTTCATGAAACTTTAGAGGGAATCAATATTTCATAAGGGCTGTTAATGTTTTTTTAACATTATATAGAAATACAACCATTGCTTTATTAAGACAATCAATTCTGGTTGGCTGGGACTGAAGTATCAGCTATAATTCCTAAGAAACCATTTTTCTTAGGTAAAATTTTCCTTGATGTTTGTCATCAAGATCAGAAAGATGTCATCCAGAGGGGTCCATACCTGCATCTCAAGTTGGCAGCTGAAGTTGGTAATGTGTATCTCCCATGGGTATCAGTTTTGGCAGCATAAAACCTGCAAGAGTAGAGGGTCATGGAGAGTAGCTAAGGCTTAGCATCATGTGGAAAGGTTGGAACCCTAGCAAAGAGGGCAAGAAGACAATGATGAAGATGCAGCCCTAGTTGCAGGTAGTGACCCCAGCATACTGGAGATGCAAAAACCATGGAATGACCACCAGAGACAGACAATAGTACATAAGAAGTACAGCTGGCTTGAGCCAAAGAGACAATCTGTGTATGCTGAGGATGAGGAGGGAAGAGTCAGAGAAGTGGAACTACTCAAGTGCCTTGTAGCCTAGATGATCATAAACAAGTTCCAGACACCAGGAACTGAGATATGTATACTGTCGAATTTCAGGTTTGTTTTGATCTGATGATAACTATGTACTGCTTCCTGCTTCCTCCATTCTTGGAAAAAGAAGCATACAACTTTTTTTTTTTTGTATTTTATAAGAGTCCACAGTTAAAATACTGGTTTTAAAAAGAGAACTTGGCCTCCTCTTAGGCATATACCCAAAGGATTCACATCCATGCAACAAAGACATCTGTTCAACTATGTTCATAGCAGCACTATTTCTAATAGCAAGAACCTGGAAGAAGCCTAGATGCCCCTCAATTGAAGAATGGTTAATGAAGATGTGGCACATCTACACAATGGAATACTACTCTGCAGAAAAAAATAATGGTATCTTAAAATTCTCAGGCAAGTGGATGGCACTTGAAGAAACCATCCTGAATGAGGTAACACAGTCACAAAAAGAGGAACACAGTATGTACTCATTCATATATGGATTTTATACCTAGATCAAAGGGTCACCAGCCTATAATTCACACCATCAGAGGAACTAGGATACAAGGTGTATTCTAAGAGATTCATATAAAGTTCCTCACAGAACTGGGAAGGGACATGTCCCCCAGAGCTCAGGGGAAGTGGGGGGAGCAGCGAATGGAGAGAGAAGTAGGAGAAAACAAGGGGGAGGAAAGGAAAACATGTGCGAACAGGAAGATTGAGCCTGGTTAGGAATAGAAGACAGGAAATAGAGACAGACAGAGAGAGAGAGAGAGAGAGAGAGAGAGAGAGAGAGAGAGAGAGAACATAAAAGAGGGAGCCAATATTGGTTTGAAGATAAAATTGAACACAAAGAAAGGTCTAGAGAACTACAAGACTGCTGCCAACTAACAATTTGAGCTTCCCTGGAAAGGCTACCATAAATGCCCTTCCGGAGAGTGAGATCAACAACTAACTCATCCATGGAGCCCTCAACTAATGCCTGTTGGAAACAGGAGCAAACACCCATACATAAACACTGAGTCGAAGTAGAACTCAGATGCAGAGGGTGAGGACAGGACCAGGCGGCAGAAACACATAGAGACAGCTTACCTGAACAAGGAGGAGCTAAGGGGCCACCAGGCTAATAGCTGGGAAGCCAGCATGGGACTGACTCAGACCCCTCTGAATATGGGTCTCAGCCAGAAGGACTGAGCAGTCTAAGGGACCTCAGATAGTGGAGCCAGAATGTATCCCTGGTGCACAAAAGGACTTTGTGAACGCATCCCCCATGGAGGGATAACTGCCTTAACCTAGAGACATGAGAGAAGCCCTAGTCCCTACTTCACATGACCTGTCAGACCTACATGACCCCTACTGGATGACATTCCCCTATATATGGAATTGGGGTGGGGGATGGGAGGGGAGGGTGGTTAGAATGCATGTGAGAAGGCAAAGAGGGTAAAAGGGAGGGAAGGAGTGAGGGAGGAAGGGAGGAAGGGAGGGAGGGAGAGGGAACTGGGATCAACATTTTAAAATAATAAATTAAATTAAAAAAGTGCTTTGACTCCAAAATTTAAGTTCAAGGACAATTTACTGGGGAAAAGGATTTCTATTTTTGTTTCCACAGAAAATGAAAAGATGTGGCTTCTTTCCAGACTAATGTGGTTTGATCAAGCCAGACCACCTGAAACAGAATACCAAGTGATTCTACATTCAAAACAGCTGGACAAAGCAGCCCTAGAGCCCACAGCCAGGATTTCTGAATCTTCTTCGAATCCCCCATGACAGCGCCCCTTACCCGCAGGAATTAGTTTGGAAAGAACAATGCCCAAATTCGCTAATATTATCTATAAATGTTTGTTTTCATTTAAATGGACTTGGTTATATAAAATAAATAAATTAATTAATTAAAAAAGAGAAGTTGGACTTTTAAAAATTAGAATTATAAAAAAGCTTGACTTTTAAATTTGTACTCTTTTATACTGTGATGCTATTATTAACATGAGATCTTGACAATGAAACTTTGTGGTCTCCTAGTGATATGTGTGTGTGTGTCAAGTTTGCAGTGGTCAGTTGTGCTAGTTGGCCAACTTGACACAACCAGAATAACCTAAAAGGAGAAAACCTCAGTTGAGGAATTACCTTCATCAAATTGGGCTGTGGCCATGACTGAAGGGAATTTTCTGTTTCTTTCTTCTTTCTTTCTTTGTTTCTTTCTTCCTTCATTACTTCATTATTCCTTTCTTCCTTCCTTTTCTTTTTTTCAGATAGGCTTCTCTGTGTAGCCCTATTTGCCCTGAAACTCACTGTGTAAACCAGGCTGGCCAGGAACTCACAGAGATCTGCATGCCTCTGCCTCCTGAGTGCTGGGATTAAAGGCATGTGTCATCACTGCTCTACTAAGGAACATTTTCTTCATTGTTGTTAATTGATGAAGGATGGCCTACCCAACTGTTGAAAGTGCCATCCTGGGAAGATAGTCCTAGGTTGTATAAGAAAGGTAGCTGAATAAGCCATGAAAAACATAGGTTTAGCTTCATTTCCTATCTTCAGGTTCCTATCTTGAGTTCTTGCCCCAACTTACCGCAGAATGAAATATAAATTGTAATTTGAAATAAACATTTACTTCTCCAAGTTGGTTATGGTCAGCATTTTATCATAACAACAAAAAGCAAACCAGGACATCATATTTTCAAATTCTATTCTTATTTTTCCCATTATTTCTATTGTTGTCATCATAACCCAAATTGATCTGCAAATTTGACATCTTTCCACACGTATTTCTATTTATTTAGATCTTCTTTTATTACCTTTAATGTTTGTAGCTTTTTGAGATTTGTACTTTTGGTAAACTGACACATAAATATTTTATTTTTGATGATAACTTGTAATTATTATCTCTTAATCATTTTCAGCATGTTCAGTTCATTGCTGACAGAGAAATATGACTGATTCTTGCATATTCATATGATAATCTATATTTTGCTGGGCACTATTGCTGATTATAGTAACTTTGTTTTGTTGTTGCTGTTCTCATTCTTTAGTATTTTTAATGATCTTGATGTTCTGTGAAGACCTGTTGGAGCTTGACTCATGTCATGTCTGCTTGCATTCGATTTACCAAAGTCTGTTGCTTAGAGAAGTCTCAAGTGTTTTATGCTTTCAACCAATTTTATCACACAGAATACAAAATTGTGCAAACTGAAAAAATTGAATTAAAAACAGCAATATATTTACTATGTCATCAATGTCCTTGATATGTAAAACACTTTTTATTTTGTTTTTCCTTGACAAGTACATCATTGCTTACAATGACTCTTCAACTACTTTGACTTGTGGCTCAATTCAGCACAGATTTTATGTAATTAGTATAGTGATATCAGTAGAGGGTAAAGAAGGGGTGGTGTTTTCATATTTGCATTAAAATAACTGTGGCCCAGAAAAATGATCCCCATGATCCCTTGAGTTATATATGATGACTGCTGTAGCATAATATTAGAACAGGGGAAAAAGAAAAATAAGATTCCCTAGTAAGAGAAAATTCATAAAAGGACAGGTAGAAATGAGCAACATATAATGCTTTCAGACTATTAAAACATAATTTGGCTAGGTATAAGTCAGATATTTTATTTTTATTACATTTTATAGCATGTACATGCATGTATCTGGGTGGGGATATGCATGTCATGGAGCATAATTGGAGGCCATAGAGCAACTGCAAATTTTCAGTTACATCCCTTAACCATGTGGGTCTTGGGTACCAAACATAAGACTTCATGCTTCACACTTCACAAGAATCTAATCCACTGTATCATCCCATTGCCATCCCATTGTCAGGTTAAAACAAGAAACACTTGGGGTATTAATGAGGCACACCTCTGGACCTGTTCAGCAAGGCTTAACCAGAAAGAGAGGACCCAACCCAAACATAGGTGCTACATCTCATGGATTGAGCCCTGGTCTTAATGAAAAATCAGGAAAGGTTGAGAGCCAGCTAAGTACTAGAATTTCTCTTTCTCTGTTTTTTTTTTTTTTTTTTTTTTTTTTGGTCAGCTTCATGGACCACACACTCTCACCACTGAGCCTTCCCTACCCAAAGGGACTGTATTCTTAACTGTAAGAAAAAATAAACCCTTTCTCCTTTAAGTTGTGTTTTTTTTTTAAATCAGATATTGATTACAGATCAGAAAGGTGACAAAGAGAGATGAAAAGCAAAGAATTGAAATTGTTATAATAAGAAAGGGAAGGGATGGACAGTTGGCAATGTTTGTACAATGTATATAAAAGTCTACATAGTGCTTTGTTTATTATCACTGTTTTGGTTTACTTATTTTTTTTTATTTCCAAACAAACTAAATAGAGCAAGATTTTTCTTTCCATTCCTTAGTGCGCAATTAAGGGCAATGCAGGTGGAATGCTCATCTCACAGTATTTACATAGATCATCAAACTTAACCTGATGAAGTGATGGGGCCTCAAGGGTAACTTGTTGCTTTAAGGAAGGACATCTCTTTGGAGCTTTGGTAAAGTAGCAAGTCATTATGGAAGTTCACCTCATCAACAAGAAATAGAAGAAAAAGAAGGGAGGGCAGAGATCCCTCAAGCCCAACCCCTTGTAGGGCAAACTGCTGATGACATAAATGCCTCCCTCTAAGCCTGACTTCTCAGAGGCTCCACTACCTCTCCAATGGTTAAACACATGTGCCTTAGAGGGCATTTGAGATCCAACAGTCTCTGGCAAATGGGGGTTTGCACTTGGACAATGCACAAGGTAATTAATTTGATTCCACAAATAAGCAAACATTTTCAAAGGGACTTCAAAAACCAACCAAGTTAGATAGTAAGTGAGCATTCAAACCTGTAGTTTCTCCCATAGGGATAGAACAAGTTCAGAGACATCAACAAATAAAACAAAACATATATTATGGAGAAAAATGACACTACCATCTTTAAAGAAATAAATTTCCATCTTCTTTCCTAGCTTTATATTTATGCATATATCAAATATGCTGATGTTCTTCAACACTGTGGTCCTGTTCTGGGTCCTTGAAGCTCAGGAAAGACTCCACCCCCTTTCTTTGGCACAGTTGTAACTGGCACCATCTAGATATGTGAAGTATGCACAAAAGAGATGATTTGGGCTCTGGAAGAATTAAGGATGGTATATTTGGGGGTTTCCTAAACACTGCAAGAGATAGGGAGTATTGAATTTGCAATAGTTCGTCCATCAACTATGGCTTTTCTTATCTATGGAACTCGTATATGATAGTTCATTTTAGAGATATCTATGATTTCTTATTTTTCTTCTTTTCATCTATTCTCAAATAGTATTCAGGTACAAATGATCATATTTCAAACTATTTGTAAATTTGTAGTCAAGCAGCCTCAGGCTATGTAATATTATGAAATATGTTGCCGACCAGTTTTGTCTGGAGAAATACAATCTCTCTACAAAGAGAATATAAACCTGATGAAGGAACATACTCTTGGTTTAGTAGCTTCCCAGTTTCAGTTGGTGACAATAAACGAGACCAACTATTAATACCTTAATACCTGGTAACTCAGGACTTCCCATTGCCATAGGCAGTAGTTAAATGCTACAAAAGCTATCATTCTAGGTTGGCAAGACAACTTAGTGGGTGGACACTTGCTGCCATGCCTAGTTGGGTCTTGGTAGCCACATACCCCAGCTATATCAGAGAGAAATTAAAAAGGTAATTTTATCTTTAAATATTGTTGTACAGTACCTATCACAACTGTTTCTAAGACTGGTACTAGGATAAATGCAAAGCAAATGCTCATATGTGCACTCATTCTCCCTCTCTGTCTCTCTCCATCCCCCTCTCTCTCTTCCTCTCTGTTTGTCTGTCTTTTGGTCAGTCTCACATATTCACATCCTGTAGGAGCATACTCTAGAGAGGTCAGCTAATGAAATCCTGGATATACTTTCAGCAAGTACTTCAAGTTTACTCACTTTTTTTCTTTTTAACATGCATATAGTAAAAGGAAGGGGGAAAGATTATTTTTTAAAGTTTCCCTTTTTCCAAAATAAAGATTGCTTTGCTACCCCCAAAGATCTTGAAAACTCACTTGTCTCATCTTCTCCAACTCTTCTGTGTGCCTTTGATGTAGGTGGAGTCTAGAGTCACAGTCCCTCTTCTGTATGGTAGAGGTTGACATAACCGCTGAGAATACAGAAATGGGACATATTCTCCAGAATTTGATTCAGAATTTCTGAGTTCATTGCTTCTTCTAAGCTTTGGCACCTAAGTAATAAGAATGAGGCAACTGATACATTTATCTTGAAACTCTGTTTTATTAGAACAAAAGACAAGATGGGTGAAAAATCAGGTAAAGTAATAATTATAAAACCTTGTGAGTAATTTCTATGGAAAAATTACAGTTTTCATAATGCCTGCTTACTGTCCTTGTAAAATGTGTGGGTGGACCAGTTTCCCCTTGGAGTTCAGCAACAACTCTTTCTATCTATCTATCTATCTATCTATCTATCTATCTATCTATCTATCTATCTAAATATCTGTCTATTTTTTATTTATGTTACATTCTGACTACAGTTTCCCGTCCCTCCTCTCCTCCAAGTCTCCTGCCCACTCCCTCTCTGTTCCCACCTCACCAATCCACTCTTCCTCCATTTCTGTTCAGGAAAGGGCAGGTCTCTCATGTATGGGATGGATATCAGGTTGAAGTAAGACTAAGCATCTTCCCATGTATTGAGGCTGCCCAAGGAAACTCAATATGAAGAGTAGGGTCCCACAAGCAGGTAAAAAGTCAGAGATAACACCTGATCCCACTGTTAGGAGTCCCATGAGAAAGCCAATCTACAGAACTGTTACATATATACAAAGTGCCTACGTCAGTCCCATACAGGCTTCCAGGTTGTTGATTGAGTCTCTGTGAGCCCCTATGAGTCCAGATTAGTTGGTTCTGTGAGGATGTGTGTGTGTGTGTGTGTGTGTGTGTGTGTGTGTGTGTGTGTGTGTGTGTGGTGTCCTTGACTCCTCCGACTCTTACAACCCTTTCTTGTCTCTTCTGCAAGGATTCCCCAAGCTCCACCTAATGTTTGACTGTGGGTCTGCTTCTGTTTCAATCAGTTGCTGAATGAAGCCTCTCTGGTGACAACTGGCATAGGCACCAATCTATGAGTAAAGCAGAATATGACTGGGCATCATTACATTGACATTTTTTTCTTCCCTCCATCCGTGCTTGGTTCTATCCTAAGTGTCATTGTCATCCAGCTTGTGGGTCCTGATGCTCCAGGCAATGTCAGGGATGGGCCTATTCTCTTGACTTAGGTCTTAGGTTAA
The DNA here is from genome assembly GCF_943737965.1 of Phodopus roborovskii. Taxonomy (NCBI): domain Eukaryota; kingdom Metazoa; phylum Chordata; class Mammalia; order Rodentia; family Cricetidae; genus Phodopus; species Phodopus roborovskii. The sequence continues at coordinate 12,565,023 of NW_026126517.1, read as the reverse complement.
AACAATTATTGGTTGGCCACTCCCTCAATCTCTAGGCCACCTTTACCCCATAAGTAGGGCAGACTATAGTACAATTCTATGCCATTCCTCTTCACTATCCTTATGCATCTTTTTATTTGCACATTACCTAGGATTTTCTGGCCAGGGCATTCCTGAATCATGTACATGTTCAACTGTGTATATGTGTATATATGGTAAAACTGTTGCTCCCTGCCACACTTCCAGAACCTTCGTGAGAAAATCCATCCAGAGAGAATATCTCAAGACATATTTGGAAATCCAGATAGAAGAATAAAAAGGTGAAAATCATTGCTGAGGTCCCCAAGAGTCACTCTGAAAAGACTAAAAATAGAAGTGGCCACGGCAGACAAAATGCAAGATTCCAAGCTTGTGCAGACCAGGCCTTCCCCAAGATGGGTTGGCTTGAGACTGCCATCGAGGCATTTGTAGAAGACTCCACAATGGAACCCCACATGAGAGGATGCCAGTGACAGAAATAATCTAGCTTTCCACACATAATTAAACTCCATCCTATCAGCATGTACCATGAACCATCTATGCAAAGCCACCCTGTAAGCAGATTCAGATAAAGAAAAGCACGAGAACTATAAACTGATCTTTCTTCTCTTGGGGTGATAGCTTCCTGAGTTTCGAGATGTCACCTTTCTTAAATGGTGCCACAACCCAGTTACTGAAACACTGTTTGCTATATACCAAAGTGTAGTTTTTCAAAGAAAGGTCTGGCAACATTAATCATCCTCTTAACAAGGGCCCATGATTGATGTGGTTCCTGGGAGATTATTAATGCAGACATTTCTGTTCACCCTTCTTGGTATCACACAGACTTAATTTTTGGAAACACAAGTTAATAATCAGATTTTCCCCTAGAGTATAATTACTACCAGCAAGAGAAGGAAGTGAAATTCAACTAACCTCACCATCAGATTCATACTGTTCTGGGGAATTTGATTCAAATTTTCTTAAATGCAGTTGTGGTGAAAAGGGTGGCTAAGTAGAAATTGAGAATTAGCTTGTCATCATAGCTTCTGTAGTCTATCATTTCCTTCCAGTTCATTATGTAAGCATAAGCCTTATACTTTTCATCACTCAACTTCAAGCTTTGAAAATTGGGAACAGACAAATCTTCATTACATCCAAGTTAAAACTGATGGCAAAACATATTGTTACAGAGTGGATAGTGATATCTGAGATTTGTTCTTATATATTGTTCCTTGTGAAGGCAGATGGAAGAAAGATACTCTTAATGAACCACTTTCAATCCTTCATGGAACTGTGTACTTAGGAGACCATGAATCAGAACATACACCATCTGGGGACTTTTTCTGACCACTAGTAGAGAAGAGACATGTTACTGAGGTGATGATCTTTCTGTCTTTCTTAGGGTTGTCTTTGAAATGTTTTTAAATTTTTTCATATATTAATTTATCTTGATTTGTGTGTGAGGTGTGTTGAGCAAACATATGTGAAACTCAGAGAACAACCTAGGGAGCTATTTGTTTCTGTTGCTGTTGTTTGTTTGCTTTTCTTGTTTTTTGTTTCCCTTGTACCACGTAGATTCTGCACCATGTAGATTTCAAGGCTTGAAGTCAAGTCAATTGGCTTGGCAGCTGTTGCCTTTATCCATTGAACCATCTCACTGGCCTCACACAAATAGTGTGTAATCAGTATCCAATGGCCTAAAGTGTGTCCTTTGTTCTCTAAAACTTACAGAAAATAAAAATGTCTCAGAGAGGTTAATGACAGCAGGGATTACTAGTAGTGAGACATTTAATAGCTAAGCCAGTGCTTGCACATTGAAGGGGCAATCTGGAGTAGGAATGAACAGAAGCTGCAGTGAAAGTACATCTTTAATTGTCATATTAGCCTGATAACAATCTATGTAGCTCAGACCCTTTCTCTGTATCTACAACTGCTAAAATGTAAGTGGTTGGGGCTTGGTAATCCTATCACGCTAGATTAGTTTATTTTAATATGGTCTACATAATTTTTGCTGCTAACAATTATTATTGCTTATAGATTTTTAGATTTGTTTCTAAACTCCCATTGTTGACTTAAGGTAGAACAAATGGCATCATACCTTGTTTTCAAAATATGCATGGAGCCTCCAGCATGTGTGGCCTAAACCTAATTTTTACATTTGTGGGAGGCTGAGGGCAAGGCTTTTGTCAGGCCTTTAACCTAAACCAGACTTGATTTCAAAGAGGAAACTCTCAGTTGTGCAATTCAAAAGGCAGTCTTTGTGCTATTGCAGCTTTAATTTTTTAAAGCTTCAGCTTTTTACAAGACACACACTCTCTTCTACTTCATCTTGTATCTAGCAGCTTCATTCTTCCTTTTCCCAGAGCACATGGCTATTTATACACCAGCATGCTCTAGTGTGAAGGTATGCGCACAATGACTGCAGCCCGGTAATAACTGCTAGCTGTGGATTATTCAATTATGACTTCTCTTATTTCTCTAAGGATTACTTAGTACTCTTCTTGGCTGGTCTTTGATTCTTTGTGAAATCATTACAGTCAAGAGGGCAAAATGGCAATGCATTAAAATTTTTTAATAAAAAATAGAAATGAAAGACAATCCCTATAGCTTCATTTCCAAAAGAGGGTAGAGGGGTGAACTTTTAACAGCCAAAGAAAGCTCAATAGTCAGGCAACTAATGGCTTGATTGTGATACTAGGTGAGGCTACTACACAGACCCTCAAAAAAATTCCAAAATAGCTTCTGCTTCAATAGGAACTCCCAGGAATGGAAAAGGACACCATGATTGCCCTAGCTGATGCATTTTAAAACTTTTTGTGTTAAATTGGTGAGGTTCTTTAGAGAATTCTGGGGGGCAATAAGGAAGGTGAAATGTTACCAGGAAAATAAAGTTCTAGGCAAAAAGAGAGCACATTTTGCAGTTAGAATTGATCATATCATCACTGTGTAATTTGAAAAAGACGAACATACTCCAATCTTGCAAAGCTGATATCATGGGCAAGCATGATTAGAAGTCAGGGAACCTTCCATTGTCTTTCATCACACCCCTCCCCACTCTTCATTCACTCACTAGCATTTAGCCCTCCAACTCTTGGCTTGTTTTTATGTTTCCTGGATATCTTCTGTGCAGACTTCACAATCCAAAAATGCCAAAAGGAAGTAGAGGAGTCACCATGGCCAGTTCTAGCTAATAGCACATGTGAAAACATCATGGAAAAACCAAGAGCTGATAATGGTTTAATCACGCCAAAGAAAGCGAAGCTCAATAAATGTTTGTAACTGTGAAATATTCTGCATGGACAAAATGGTCAATTACAACAATAAATACTAGAGAAAAACATCTTCCTTGAGAAGAAAGAAAAATGCCATGATAATGGGAATTGGAATTAAATGTAATATAGGCTATCATTATGATGTATCTTCTACATACAACTGAGCCTTGCCTACAGCAAGAAAGGTAAAAATCTCAATTAGCCGCATGCTGTTTAAACTGTGCCTTGAGTACACATCTTTTAAGAAGTCTAACAGGAGAGGTAAGGTCTTTGGAATAGTGAACTAAGTAGACTTCCAAAAAGGAGATATTTTACAGGTGATGAGAAAATACTAATGGAGCTTAATACATGTATGTTTTGTTTGTTTGACTGGGTCTTGCTATATTTTCATGCTGGCCTCAAGCTTGTGATCCTCCTACTTCAGCTTTTCAACTACTGGGATTACATGTGTGTGTCATCATACTCTTAGGTTCCCTTTACTTTCAGAGCTGTGCCCAGACTTGTTTTGTGTAAAACAATAGAGAAAAGGCCAGCGTGAGAAAATCTAAAATCTGAAATGCTCTTCTCTGAATTACTGGAATTTTTCTACCCCAAGCAGTATATATTCAAGAATCTGGTTTTCCCACTTTAGTGTCCCCTATCCTTAATAAAATGGTTCATATTTAAATCTAGCTTTTTTCATCATTGAAATGAGAATCAATGAACTGGTCTAACTTGTTTTTCATATACTGATTTTTAAAATACTTTGAAGCAAACAGAATGGTGTGTATGTGCCAAGAATTAATTAACACTGGTCTCTGCAGTATTTTCCCGAATGAACTGTGGACAGCTGTGAGTTACAGCTCCATGGAAGTAGCAAGAGAGACGGGACATGGAGAGAAGGGGCTGGAGACCCTTCGGGCACATTGGCGCTTTTCAATTATTTATGCAGTTTAACCTTATTGGGAAACCATGACTTACAAAGAACACTCTCAGGTTCTTTGCAAGCTGAGGTTCGAAAAGAATATTATGGGAGATAGGAAGAGAAGTTTGTGCTTAAGGGAGCTCCTCTGACCTTCCTGGAGACCCTTGGTATTAAAACAGGCAGTTTGCTTAGCTAATAATAACTGTGTTCAGGACTTGTCATCTACAAAGAACTTTAATTAATCCTCATAACACCCTGGTGGGCTGCAAAAGGTAAGTGTTATTATGTGCATTTCATATGAGGCAAAATGCAGGCAGAAACAGAGAGGACATCACTTACCTGGGATAGCAAGTATAAAGTTAAATTTAGCTCAGAGAGATACCTTAGAAGACCACATGTTTTCCTCCTGAGAAGTCCTTCTTAGTAATGTATCTGGAGCAGAACATGTGGGCCATTGTTTAGAGCTACAGAAGGCGCATGTGGAGAACACGGCCAGACCAAAATGCCTTACTGAAGATATATGGAATGGGGAAGGGATGAAGAAGCAAGGGCAGAGGCAACTGCACTGGGATGGGAAGTTTTATTTCAAAGACAGGGACAGAGTGATATTGACCCCCTGTTTTGTTTTGAGTAGGCAAAATTATTCATTTCTGAAGCAGTACGGTATTAAATAAAACAAAACAATAAAACACAACCCTATCATTTCCTCAAGACTTCTCTGTGTATGTTAACAGATATGCAAGAAGAAATTCAAGTACTGAGCTATAAGAGAGTGGTGATGAAAATGTCTTTGGATAGATGGATGGATGGATGGATGGATGGATGGATGGATGGATGGGTGGATGGATGGATGGATGGACTGATGTGTGTATGTGTTGGTGGGTGGGTAGAAAAACATCTAGATAGGTAGGATGCTTAGATGCATGGGTAGATGGGTGGTACCTTGATTTGTTTCTAAACCACTGCTTTCCTTTATTATTTAACTAACATTGTTGGCCTATATACTTTCAGCAAAAGACATTCAGAGTTCATCATGTACCGGCCTAGTTCTCTTTAGTTGATTTTCTCTTGGAAGAAACTAGTTCATCTTGATGTTATGTTAGCTATTACCCAACCTAATTCTGTAGTCTTATAATAAGAGCTTCCAGAGACCTAAAGAAAATTATGACATATCTTCTTTTATAGCAGATGATACAGAAGACTCATGGGTCACATTGTTATTCCAAGATACATCGGGTCTAGAAACCAAGTAATTTGTTTTCTGTGGTTGTTCTGACCAAAGGGCATTCTTCTGACTACAAGTGTAACCACTGAACAACTGCACTAAGATCCTGGACAGTGAAAATGTTTGAAGGAATTATAACACGTATAGACAGTAAGGGGAGGAGAGGCAGATTGGTGGCTGAGACTTACCCCTTATTTTGAATTTACTACTATGAGTTTTGAGGTCTCCAAATATTAAAGCTCAGTTCTGTTTTCTACATTTGTGAAGTCACCATGAAAGCAAGGAGCAGAGTGGTGAAGATTCTTTCCTGCCATCTTCAGACTTTCACATTTCTCTGAAGCAATAAATTTAACAGACACTGTATGGCAAGATAAGAAAGAAAGTTGAATTATGGGTATATTTCCTTTGTGATTTCTCTGAAATAGAATAAACCATTTTAAGAGAATCTCTCAAGATCATCTTATCCTTTCTATAGTTCAAAAAATAATATATCAAAAAGGTAAAGCGATATTACCAGAGAAGATCAATCTTTGCTAAAGATAAGATTGAGACCTGAAATGGGACATGGCACCTATCCAGGGGCTTAGGGCACTGAGATAACTTGTCCCAAGCTCCTTTGAGAAGGTTTGATATGAGCTGAGGGAACCAAAGCAAGAGGAAGAATGTATAGAAATTTCATATTTCATCAGATCTGAGTTCTGGGGGGGGGGAATGAAACCTACTTATTTCTCAGGAGTCCCAGAAAGAGTTTCAACAGACACTAATTGGAGAAAGTGAAAAAGGAAGGCACTGCAGGAAGCTGAAGGAGAGCTGCTATATCCAGGGTGTGATGCACCTGTGTCTAAGTGAACAGGGCAGTTTGCTGGGAGAATAGCTTCAGTCTGACATGCTAGTTGTTTTACACCCACAGGTGTGCTTTAGAATGGAATGTCAGTCCCTGGCCTTGTAAACGAGCATATTAATAAAAGTATCTGCTTCCTAATCCTCAAATACATGTCAGCCAGCAAAGACAAGTCACATCTCAGAAACACTGGATACAAGAGGACTTCAGAAGTGGCCATAGGTGAGTGTAAGACAACCACTTCTGTGATGTCAAGTACCTGCATTTGAAGAGGAAATCCCTGCCCACATAATTGCCATCAGAGTCCTTTCTCTCTTCTAACAGTCTTCATCACTAATGCTTAGTATGCTTTGCCTGATGGAAAAGGCCAGCGAAAAGAAAATTCAGGTGACAGCTTTGACAATTCCCCAGACAGATGACTTTCCCCAGAGTTTAGATCCACTATCTAATGAAGAAATATCTCTTTTGGAAACTGTAGATTGCTAAGATAAAATATGCATCACCACCCTTCCTAAACCAACATTCTTTGGGGGCAAAAATAATAAAATGAATCATAACTCTTGTGAACTACATGAGGTTGGACTGAATCAAAGAAGGAGAGTTTGCTCACAGGGCTTTATTTCTTGTCTGTATTTCCTATCCCAGGATTCTTCATTTCAGATGGACTGAGTATTTATTCTTGTGTTGTTTAATGAGCTAGAAAAGCCATTTTCTAACAGTCAATGCCACACCTTGTGCATTCTCACACTATTTGGCAAAACTCCATTTATCCTTCAAATTGCTAGATAGCCCTCTTAGGTGTCTCTATGTGATTTAATGACTTCCTTTTATGTCTTTCCATGATGCTTTGTTGACAAAAGTACCATCCCTGCCAATTAAGTAAATCAGTAAGTTGACGAATGAAGACCTGTTATGCTTAGGTGGTAATAAGTTTGGACTCACAAGAACTTGTCTTTAAATTCTAATTTCATCCCTCAGGGGTGTCTTGGTTCTGAGAGAGCTCTTTATTTCTCAGTGCCCATGCTCCCATCTGTACAATGGGAATAACTGTACTATTCCCTGCAGAGTAGTTGTGAGATTTAGGTATCATGCATTTAATACACTCAGCACTGTGCACTTAAACAGGGACTCAATAAATGTTGGCTATTATTAGCTTACTGTATTACAGTTAATTGTGCATGCAATTTTATCTTATAGGCAATGAGGAACTATTAAAGCTTATTAAGCAGGGAAGTACCATTAGAAAGGTGGTTTAGAATCCAAACTAGGGAAAGAAGAAGGAAATGAAGACCTGACTGGTGATCTAGATGAGAAATACAGAAGATTAAAAGTCAGACACTTGGTTGTAATTATCCTGGCAAGCTAAGCAAAGGTTAAGTGGAAATGCTCTGGGATTGGCAGGAGAAGTTACTGGAATGTATGCCACTTCCTCTGTTACTGGACCATCCTGCTGACCATCCTTCCAGGCTAAGCACCTGCTCCCAATCCCTGCATTTGAACACAAGCCTCAACATCATCACCTTATTTATGTTGAAGTCCTATTCCCTCTCAAAAGAACAGCAAGGATACACCTCATATTTAGGATTTTTCTCTAATTTTACTACTTTTGTAGCATAAGGAAAGTAAATCATACAAATTTGAGGATGTGTTTTTCTGATCAAGTTGCAACTCTTCTTCTTCTTCTTCTTCTTCTTCTTCTTCTTCTTCTTCTTCTTCTTCTTCTCCTTTCTTCTCATCCTCATCCTCCTTCTCCTCCTCCTCTTCCTCTTCCTCCTTTTGAGACAGTATGTCATTATGTTTCTTTGGATGACCTGAAAGTTTACATAGACCAACCTGGGCTTGCAATCATAGTTCACTGGCTCCTGCCTCCCAAAGGCTAGGATGAAATGGGTGGGCTACCACACCCTTCATGGAGCTTTTATTATGGAGAAGTGGAGGACAAATTTGAATGGGGCACAGCGATTGAGGAATTGCCTTATTACTACTCCTCAATAATAAAGAGGACCACTACAGTTCTCAAAGGGGGAGATTTGAGCTACAAATTGATGGGGAATGTCTACTGTGTTAAAGAGTAGGATAAAGCTCCATCCCTAAGCAGTAGCAGGTCACCACAGGTGATGTTACTCTATCACGCTGAGGGCCTCTTGAAAGTGCTGCTCTTTCTGATTTGAGCTAAAAATAGAAGCCACATCTTCAGGGGAGAGGAAAGGGCTACCTTGCTCTCCTCTAATCCTAGCATGGACTATGGGAATCCAGGGAGATGTCAGCAGGACTGGCAGGGTTTTTGTGACAGATGATATGCTGTCACCACTTATATAAAACCCATCCTCCCCACCAGACTCCATTACTCTGACTCCAACATCTCATTGACCTTTGTTGGAAATGAGATGTGGATCACAGGAAGCAGAAGTAACCCAATAGCACAGGCATCTTAACCATTTTAGGAGAGTGAAAACCATTTAACCCCCCGTGTAATGGCTGCAGCATCTGTCTTAGAAAGAAAGAAATTGGTTTTAACTTAAGCTTCATGGGCTTTAGAGAGAACTAAAAAGGCAAAATGAGAAGACAAAATTGTTGAGCATCTCTCACATCTACCCTTCACTTTGTGACTATAGACTCAAAAAAGCCCTGGCACAGAGTAAATCTAATCACATTTGGTCACAACCCAGTAGCAAATAGAGGGAAGAAGAAGGGCATCATGGGGCTATAACCTTGGAGATAGACACTTAAAAGGAAAACCCAGCAAAATATTATGAAGTTAGCTGCCCTGAAGTTGAACAGAGAAGTGTTACAAATGTGATCCTGGCCTGAACAAGCCCAGCAGGGACCTAGTGTTGACAGGGTTTTTAGAACAAACTTTGTAGTTATCGAGGTAGCCTGAAGTGCTTCTGTAGCTGAGAAAAAGGTTATAAGAGGCTCAGTGGAAAACCTATGGTTGAATTTACTTCTAGTTGCCACCTTCAAAAGACTGAGGTAGCTTGAAAGTTGGCTGTTAGAACCTGTCAAATCCTGGCCAACTCCTTGATGCCCTGTATAGTGTAGTGACTGCCTCTTGATATCTACCTGTGGGCTGTTGCATCATCCAGATGTCTACCCTTGGTCAGAATAGTGGAAAACATAGGACAGACAGAAATCAGCAACACATGGTTAACTGCAGTTCACTTTGATCTTGTGCTCCTACAAGTCTGATTCTAGACCAGTTCTCAGATTAAGAACTCCAACGATTATCTCCAACACCATATGTAATACATAATGACATATAATGGTGATGGATCTTTGTTTAAACACTAGAATATATTTGATATATAATTATGATACATTGATATGTAGGTGATCATGCATATTATGATTATTTCACACACACAAACACTCAAGTAGAAGTTTGTGTCTTATGGGAGCTGCAGGAGACAGGAATCAACTATAGCTTCCAAAGTTAACAGCTGGGAAATCCTGATTCCTCCTTCCCTCTCTTCCTCCTCTCTTTCCTCCCCTCTGTTTTTCCTCTCTTCCTTCTCTATTTCCTCTCTCTTCCTGGCCCTATCTCTCTCCCATCTCGATGTAAAATTGGAAAGGAACTTTCCCCATCCCAATTTTTGATACCACCATACAAAGATAGGAAGTGATGTTTCCAGCAAGATTCCAAGTCTCTGAAGTTATCATCTGCATATATTAAAATGACAATTATTAAAACTAATACTCATGTAGAACAATATTGGTTTGCTAAGTGCTCTGTAAACTCTAGCTCCTGGATAAAAGAATTAATTAGCAAATATTAATTACAACATGGAAAAGTTGTTGAATTGGGCTTCAGGAGGAGGAGCCACTCTCCTTGGAGTCTCTCTCCCTGCCTGACACGGACACCATCATTGGGGTTTGTAATTTTATTACCTGAAAAAGGATGGAGAGAGCTGTGATAAGCAGGAGGGTTCAGATCCTGCTGGAGCATTAACAGTCACTAACATTAAGGGTCTGCTACATATTCATAGCCTTGGAGAGCTCAGATAAAATATGACTTTTTGAAATTTTGATTTGTGATCATTTCTGAATCCATATGTACTCATTAAATACTGTTGAATAAATTTTTAATAATGAGTAGGAACTTGACAAACGACCTGCCTGAGATGAACAAAGAGATTTAACGCAGCTGGTCTTACATAGCTGGGGGAAAATACCTGGAGAATGTTAAGACTCCATTTGTTACAGAATATTGTATTAGGTTCAAACTGTCCATTTAGAGACCAGTCACTTATAATAATCATTGTCAAGGTGCCATAGAGCCCCATGTCAGTAGTCAAAGAAAAATTTACTCCAAATATGAAAAATAAATAGGCTTGATGCTAGCTGTGTGTGCACATATTCCTGACAGTACTTTCACAGGAAAGAAAAACACACTTAGCACCATATTAAGCTCCTCCAAAGAACAAACCTTCAGTGTGTGTGTGTGTGTGTGTGTGTGTGTGTGTGTGTGTGTGTGTGTGAACATTTCCTTTTTAATGTGTGGTCTCTTCATTCTCTAAGGATTAAAATCAAGAGAAGAGGCTGTAAGAAATACCATCATGTAAATTACAGAAAACAAATAAAGCAACCCTTGACTGGGATGATCAAGATTAAAGGGAACAAAGTAATGAGGTTGTGTTGTTGTGGTTTGGGGCTGTGATATGTGCACATGTAGGATATTTATACTGAATCTCTTTAAGTAAAAGCTGGCCAAACAGCTGAGTTTCTTTAATTACGGTTCTGTCTTTTGGTGGGCCCATTTGTTCTTTGCTGCTCTCATTGTTGGTGCTCATTATCCATTGCTTGATCACTGGGAAACTGAACAGCACTGTTCTTTTTCTTCCATCAGCAAATGTAGCATTACTCATCTCTAAGTCCCCAACCGATAGTTACTGAGAGAACGAAATGTATATTCACTTTACAATGTTCAGCTTACAATGTAATTAAGAAGGTATATTTGCAAAATAAATAATACTACAGTATGGTCCAAATCTGAAGATAAATGGCTTTTTTTATTGCTCAAGGTTGGAATTATCATCAATGGTTCTAAGCTCCATTAGTGTGGCTAACTGAGAGTTATCTGTATAATTACTGTGTTTCCTCTAGTTTTGTCTTTGGGGAAATAGAAGGAAACCACAATAGATATGGATCTTAGTTATTTGAACTTCATATTTGGTAAATAGCAGGTGTAATTCCAAAATAATTGAAAATTGGTAAAATACAGAAAGAAATGTGGTGAATATGAATAGAAAGAAGTAGAATCTTAGACCTGGGTAGATATACAAGGCTCCTATAGTCAAGCTTACATTAAAGGCTAAAAACTTCAGAATACAATATATTATGTGACCCACCTATCCAAAGTCATACAACAAATGACCCAGGCATTGTGAATATCTTTCCTCTCTGCTTTATATCTGCTGACTACTTCTCTATGTCACTAAACCACATACCAGGTATCTAGCTGCTTTATTCTCTCTCTCTCTCTCTCTCTCTCTCTCTCTCTCTCTGTCTGTCTGTCTGTCTGTCTCTCTCTCTCTCTCTCTCTCCTTTTTTTTTTAACACGTCAAGTGCCAAGTAAAAAGAAATGTACTGTTATAGCTAGCAGAGGAATTTGTTCTCTAGCATTGAAAATGTGAAGTAAGTCAACAAACACAGACAAAGCTGTGACTAATTCCTCCTGACCCCAACTGGTAACATCTGTACAAGTAGAATCTAGTCTTTCATTTGCTTTGAAATCACAAATTGATGAGTAAAGATTGCAGGTACTCAAGATGTGCATGGGCATGACAGTGTGCACTTATTCTATGAGTGCTTGAAGACAGTGATAGATATGGCTCCTCTCTGACAGGAAGGAATGTGTATATAACCTTTGTTTTTTAAGGGCATTCATGGATGTCCCCTTTCTGCATTGCCTCCTGAAATAAACAAGTAAAACCTTCCTGTCAGTGGCAGCCAGGTAGCAGTCACTCAATTCCCCATATCAGAGCAGGGGGTTGGGCGCTCAGAAGTCCCAGTCTGGTGTGGAAAACTTGAGGCTTCTTGGAGAACTGTTGGTTCTTAATCAACCATGGAAGCTTTGAACACATTGGTTCTGGTGTCACTGAAGGCATCTGCTGCAGCAGCTACAGAGTAAATTGACTCACAAGAGGGAAGGAAAGATGGCAATGGAGGAATTGTCTTCCGTCTGCCATGCCTGTGTATTGTGGCTGCAACCAGAATGTGCTGTCTATGTTTAGAGTGGGTCTCCCCACATTAAGTAAGGCCATCAGGACAGCTCTTGTGCTGATCCTCCTCAGCTGACTGTAAATTGTGACAAGTAGGCATTAAAAACAACCATCACAACCAGTAGTACCTGGAGTTCATTTTCTTTCCTCAGGGCTTCCATCGTTTCCTTCACCTTTCTTCAGCTGCACTACAGGAGTACACCTTACTAAAAGGCAGTCCCCCTGGTGGGATCCTTTCCCTCATTTTTTAACCAATGAACATATATTTGAGATCTTGATAGCATAATAAAACTATCTCCAGTCTCATGGAGAAAATTAAAAGGTACAACATTCACAACTCCATAGAATATGTTTTGTGCTATATGTGAAGGACAAAATATACTGCACAGAATAAAAGGCATTACAATATCAACCAAACAAGTTCTTATAGCATTAAATAAAAACATAATTTGATAATCTGCATTTTGTTTCATGAATACATTGCAATACAATATTGAGGTCCAGGTAAAGAAAATAAGACTACTAATGAGCTTTAAGAGGAAGGAAAACAGATGTTCTTTAGAAAGGACAAGAAAATGGTTCCTCAGACAATGATGGCAACAGTTGTGGTGGGAGGTATTCAATTTTGGAACAGGTGTGTGTGTGTGTGTGTGTGTGTGTGTGTGTGTGTGTGTGTGTGTGTGTGTGTGCACTCATCAAAGTGTACATGGATGGGGGTCAGAAAGCAACTTTCAGAAATCTGTTCTACTCCCGTACCTTGTGGGCCCCAGGGATCTCACTCACACATTTGGTCTTGGCAACAAGTGCCTTTTCCTGCTGTCCTTGAAATAGAGATTTTCAGTGGTTTCCTGACAGTGTGAATGTAGGGCTATGAGGAATAGCGCAGAGTTAAGAAATGCAGCTGCAATCTTCTAACTTAGATGCCTCACAGTGGCTTCAAGCTCAACAAATGAGAAGAAATGAAGCTGTGATTTCCAGTTATGCCATCACCTAGACTTCTCTTTGCCCCACTCCCCACTCTCAATAAATGGTGCATTGTCATCCCTAGATTTGGTGTCATAAAACTGCATGCTAAACTGAACAGTTTTATTCCTCCTCTTAGCCCTTATACAATTTAAACCCATGTCATGATGCCCTACCATTAGTCATGTTTATAGAGCAGCCATAAGGGTTTAAAATGCATGTCAGATAATGATCTTTGTCTTTCGTCAGAGTATCCAGTGGCTTCCTACTTCATCATCGCACTCAGACTAAATCTGAAAATGTTACTACGTCCTGTATACATCCGACATCCTCTCCCACCTTATTTCCCACACACAGTCCCCTCTCTCATTGCCCTCTGTTCCCACTGATGTCCTGGCAGTTCCCATTACATGGTCCTTCCTGTTTTAAAACAATAGTTATTACTCTTCTGTTTGATCAAGCTACTATTCATGCCACTTTATTCTTATCCTTCAGGTTTCAATTTCAATGTGACCTCCTTTAACAGATTTAAGAGTCTGATTATATCAAAGGAAGCCTCCTTGCTATTATTTAACATGCTCAGCTGATTTCTTTTGAAAATAAAGTTCAAATAAGGCTTTGGCAGGGAATGCTATCTGGAGCCAGTGGGGGGAGACAGAAAAGGGAAGTGAGGCACAGAAGAATGGGACACAAAAGAGTGTTCTCACGCAAACCACCCCTTGGCTGCCTCAAGTCTCCAAAGAGACTGCACCTTTACAGCCACAGTGACTATATCAGAATAGGCCCTCTATCCAGTAGGCACAACAACTAGGGTTCTTCTCTATTTTCTGCCATCTCTGATCTCCCCTTGATCAATATTTTTCAGCAGAAAGTTAATCTCCTATATTTCTGGCTTTGGACACCAATTCAGAAAGCCAAGCTCTCCATCCCGTGTTACAGAATTATACATTTTCTGTCTTGAGAAGAGCCAGAGACCCAGATAATGTGTCTTAATACCCCCATAAGATATAATAACCACACAACCCACATAGAATCAGTGAACTGGGACATTTTATAAGTGTGGAGCATGTGAGAGACAGGAGAAACACATACCATACATATGACTTATGGGTTCTTCCTGGTGCATATTACAGACTGTGAAGAGCTTTGAGTACCTGGCATCCTCCCACTGTTTAGGGAAAGAAAGGAAGCAGCAAGGACCTCGAGATGTTAGTGCGCATGCCTAGGAACATAGAAAAACTCTAACCAGTGCTCATCTATGAAATAAGGGATAAGTGAGGAGGCTGCTTTGCTTCTCTGTGACCAAAATACCTGTGAGACCAACTTAAGGTAAGAAGCCAGTTGTTTTGGCTCCTGGTTTTAGTGGTTTCCTGGGGAGGAGGGGTCAGTGTGTGTGTGTGTGTGTGTGTGTGTGTGTGTTTGTTTGTATATGTTGTATATGTGTGTACAGCAGAGTTGTTTAGCTATCAGCAGTCAGGAAGTACAGGCAATTTTAACACAGACAAGATAACAATAGACTTTGAGAATACAACCCCTCCCCCAGTAACCTAATTCCTCTAACAAGACCCTAATATCCCCAATTCCACCAACTTCCAAAATCAATTGAATTCTGGATCCATCAGCAAATTAATTCACTCATTCTGTTACATCTCTAAAGATGTTACCATCTCTGGAAATTCCTTCACACAAATATTCACAGTTGTGTTTTTCTAATCCCCTGTTTCTTTCTCAATCCAATCCAGTTGACAGTCAAGGTTAACCCCTGCAGAAGCTGGACCTATGGCAAATCACATACAAAATTCTGTAGGGTCTAGAGAAATCATAGTAAGCAAAACTTTAGAGAGGAAGAAAATAACTGCAAGGGGCAGTGGCTACTCTTCTCTGTAGCCAATCTATCTAATGCAAGAATACGCTAGAAGACAAGGCAGATTAGACAACTTTATGAGAGTTATTGTCTCTGGACACAAATTTTGAAATAAAAAAGGGTGCAAAAGTAGGGCTTGCAGTAGAATTCTGAGATCATCAACACAGGGAACAAGTGTACACTCAACATGTAGGCACTTCACAGTTTGAGGAATAAAGCATCATACCTTTCAGACCCCAACATGGCTCTGCTTTGTTGCATGTTTTCTACAAGGTGGAAAGAAGAGGCACACCTTTCTACTTAAGGAACTGTAATTGTTACAAGTACTAAATAGGCCATCACATTCTCACTCACTTACAATACTGATTCACTCAGGTATTGGATTTTTGCTTGGGTGTGTCTCTTCTAAGTTCTTTATTCTGTCCCATTGTACAATGTGTCTACTCTACATTTTCATAACAGGATTAGTTTAAAAAGAATCCATGACATTTGGGTTGTGGAGGCTTTTGAATACTTCTCTTATTTTACAAATTACTTGGAAGTGTTGAATCTTTGTTTATCTATATTAATTATATTATCATTTTCCAATGCTTTGAAAATAATTCCGAGAGAATGTTTTACATCATAATAGCACCTTAAGGAAAACTGATGTTCCTAATTCATATATTATGAACAATGTCAGTGTTTCCAGTTATATAGATCTTTTTAAATTCTATTGTGTTCCTTATAATAATTCCCACAAAAATCTTGTACATCTTTGGGAAATCATTTTCCCTAGGAAAATTATGTTTTATAATATATATATATATATCCTGGTTACAGTTTTTCCTCCCTTTACTCCACCAATTTCCTACCCACCTACCTTGCCATCTGGATCCACCACCTTTTCTATCTCTTCTTAGGAAACACACAGGCACCAAGCAGTGTTGACACACACCTTTAATCTAAGCACTGGGGAGGCAGAGGCAGGGGAATCTCAGTGAGTTCAAGGCCCGCCTGGTATACAAAGTAAGTTCCAGGATAGCCAGGGCTACACAGTGACACCCTGTCTTAACCCCCCCTCCCCCAAAAAGAAGAAAAAAGAAAAGAAAAACACACAAGATTAAAAAAAAACAAAATAGGATAAAAGAGGCAAAAAAAAACCTAAAAAAGAAAAAAAAAAAAAAAAAAAAAAAAAACTAAAATGCCCAAGAAACAGATACAGATGCAGAGACTCATTCCCACAAACACTTATGAATACCATAAAAACACAAATCAGAAGCTATAAAATAGATCCAAAACCTGCATGTTTAAATAAATACATGTAAAAATAAAGATAAAATTTTAAAATAGTTCTAAAGAGACCCCATGAGACAAGGAACCTTCATAGCTGCCCTTAAATCCATTTTCTCTTGGCCATCTTCTGCTGAGAATGTGGTGTACATTTAACAGTAGTTTGTTTTCCCAGTGAAACTCTCTTGGAGAAAACTAATTTTTCATTTACAATTTTTTTTTATCAATTTCAGTAGCTTCTGGATTAGGGATGGGGGCTTGTGTCTGATTCTTCTTTTAGCTCTACAGAACGGCCCCATCTGGTACAGACCCTTGTGCCCCTGTGAGTATTGTCTCAATATCTGTGAGTTCATATATAGTTAGTCCTGCTGTACTTAAAAGGCCTTGATTCCTTGGTGACCTCTATTCTCTCTGCCTCTTCCATAGTGTTCCCTGATTCCTAATGGGAGGTATTCCATGGAGACATCCCATTTAGGACTGAATGTTCCTAGGTCTCACACTCCGTGTATTGTCTGGCTGTGGGTCTCTGTATTTGTTCCCATCCCAGCTTTTCTGATGATAGCTGAACATGTCCCTAGTCTATAAGTATAGCAGAATATCATTAGGAGATATCTTATTGTTAATGTTGCTTTTACAGAACACTAATGTTTGGTTTTCCCCTAGCACCATGGGCAATTTAGTCTCAGGTTCTTGGTAACCAAAGAAGAGTTAGGTATGGGTTCCATCTCATGAAGTAGACCTTAAATTAAATCAGATATGAGTTGGTTTCCCCCACAAGCTTTGTGCCACCATTGCATCAGCGTAACTTGCAGGAAGGAAACCATCGTAGATCAAAAGTTTTGTAGCAGGTTTGGTGTTTATGTTTCTGCTTTGGTAGCAAACAGTGTACTCTCTGGAACCCAGGACACTAACCAAGATAGAGAAGGCTCTAGCCAAATACAAACTCAATGTGGATCCTGTAAAGCTTAATAATTATAAGCATTCATTGGTTTTAATTAGTTTGCATATAGGTTAATTTTGGATTTTGTATAGTCTGTCTCATATCTCTAAAAATGATGTTCAGTGAGTTGCATAGGTGTTATTTTCAACCATAGGGTCTTGTCATCAGTTTGTGGAGAACAACCTATATAGCCTTTGCAACCTTAGCCTGGGTTGTTTGGGGATTCCATGGGAGGCCTTTTGCCAACAACTTATTTAGGTGTAACCAATATCTAATAATGAAGCTTTATTTGGTGATGAGACTCTGGGACTCTGTTTCCTTTATTATTTGGTGATTTCATTGAGATTATATTTGTTTACATATATAATTTAGGGAGTTTCTATTGTATTAGGTTTCCATATGACCCTTCAAATGGTCCTTAATTTTCTCTGTGCCTCCCCATATTCCCTTCCTTGTCTACCCTCTTCCTTCCCATCTCCTTTTGATTCCCTGGTTCCAACTCACCCATTTCCATCCTTCCATTGCTATCTATTCTATTCCCCTTCCTGGGGAGATCTGACTCTGCTCCCTAGTGCCTTATTCTGTACCCCACCTCTGTGGTTTAAAGGACTGTAGTTCACTTATTTTTGACTTACTAGTTAATGCACATATAAGTGAATAATACAGTATTTAACTTTCTGGTTCTGGGTTACCTCATTCAGGACGATTTCTCCTAGTCCCATCCAAGTACCTGTGAATGATTGTCATTTATCACATTTTCTTTATCCATTCCTCTGCTGATAGAAATTTGCTTCCTGTTGGTTGTGTTTCCAGTTTCTGGTTATTTTGCAAGAATGGCATTGAACAAACTTGAGCCAGTGTCTCTGTAGTCTAATTAGGTGACCTTTGGACATGTAACCAAAAGTGGTATAACTGGATTTTGAGTTAAATGGATTCCTATCTTCCTGGGACTCACCACAGTGACTTCAATAGTGGCTTTGTAAGTTTGTATTCCCTCCAAGGATGAATGAAGGAGTGAGTGCCCCACTTGCTCGACATCCTCACTAGCTAGCACTTTACATTTTAATGTGAATAGCTTTCTATTCCCTTCTGAAGATCACATTTTCTAATTGTTGCCTTGTGAATATGGACCCTGTAAAGCTTAATAATGATAAGCACTCATTACTTTTAATTAGTTTGAGTATAGATTGATTTTGGATTTTGTATAGTCTGTCTCATATTTCTAAAAATGATTGTCTGTTTCTTCCATTCTAAGAATTTTCATATGGTCCTATCTTTACATTGTACCAATTCAATCTCTCACATATGATAACAACTAGATTCACTAACTATTTTTTTTTTATTATTTTGAGACAGGGTTTCTCTAGACAGTCCTGGCTGGTCCTGAACACGCTTTTCTCTCCAGACTGCACTCAAATTTTCAATAATCTAGAGTGGATGGTAAGCACATGATAGGATACTGGGGTTATTCTTTATTTTAAGGGGAAAACTGCTACCTTATTGATTTTTCAAGGTTTGATTTTAATCCTCAGTTTCATGAAACGAATGAAGTGCTCAGTTGAGAGTTACAAATAAGGCCAGGCAGTTGTATGAGATACATTTCCACTATAATGAAGACACAAGTCTGCTGCTTGCTCACTGTTCCCTCAGTGTCTCTGCCCACCCACTTTTCCTTTATAGGAGTCACTGCAGAGTTGGAAGCCTATGCAGCCCAAATTGTGAGAGCAGTTAACTTACTTTCTGCCCTGTGTCTCCTGTTTTTCAGACAAACACATTACCAATGTGTGGTTGCTTGAAAGACAATGTCCTCCATGGGTTCATATATTTGAATACTTGGTTTCCAGTTAGTGGAAGAGGTTGGTAAGGATTAGGAGGTGTGGCCTTATTGAAGCAGTATGGCTGTTTTGGAGGTAGTATGTCACTGGGGTGGGGCTTTGAATTTTCAAAATCCCAAACAAGGCCCCACCCTCTCCTACCAGCTTGCTGCTTGTGCATCAGGATGCAAAGCTCTCAACTACTATTCCAACCCCATACAGATCTGCTTCCCATCATTTAGTAACCCTCTACAACTGTAAGCAAGACCCCAGTTAAATGTTTTTTTTTTTTAAATAAGTGTTGCTTTTGTCATCTTTGTCACTTGACTCTTCATTCACTGCAATAGAACAGTGACTAAGACAAAATGAGAAACACAGAAGGGATAGACAGAGAGAGAGAGAGAGAGAGAGAGAGAGAGTAGAGGGAGGGAGAAAGAGAAGAGAGAAGGAGGCAGAGAGAAGGAGAGAGAGAAGAGAGATGGAGGGAGACAGAGGAAGAGAGAGAAAAGAGAGGGGAGAGAGAAAGAGGGAGAGTGTGAGAAAGACAGAGACAGAGACAGAGAGGGAGAGAGATCTGTTGCTTATTCATAGATAGATTGATGAGGAGAAGGTTGACAATGTGTAAACACTTCAGTTGTTTCTGGGGTTTGTTGGAGGAACATGAGTACTCTGGAAAAGAAGTGGCAGAGATGAAAGAAAAGCTGAGGAAGCCACTAGATCCTAGGTCCATCATTTTGTTTAAACTTTTTTCCCTCCATAATTTATATTTCAATTTTTTTGCATTAAATAAAGCTTCTTTTTTGCCAATTTCTTCCTTGAATCAATTATTCCTGATCTTCACTCATATGACTTGGAAAGATCCAGAAATGTTCTGACTTGGAATGAGAAGACTCATTGTGCTATGCTAATAAGCAATCAAGGACCTCCCTCCTTTGGATCCAAAAGAGAAGTAACATTTCATAAGGAAAAACCTTATATATTCAGCATTTTCAACCACTTAAGGTTCACACTATGTGAATTTCCTAGGTAGCCAGAGCTTAATAAAGCCAGAGTTTAAATATATCAATATATAATAATTTGGATGGAAAGTTTTAAAAATGCATTGCAAACTTCTTTCCCTTACTAAACAGAATATTCTTGACATAAGTTAATCTTTTCCTGATGACTCAGGGCCATTGGTATAGCTCAAATAGAGTGATGCCCTCGGGCAAAGTTGTGGTACTAAGGACTATGAAGCCAACACTTACTGGACGTTGGCTGCTAGGCATTTACAGTTACTGTTCTCTTCTCTCTCCTTTTTTTTGACACCTGTCACATTTCCCTTTGCATGCTTCTAATTTATTATCCACTGTAACCTTTGAAGAACCTGTGGTTGCCAGGGAAACCAGGAAAAACAATTCTATGAAATCAGCATCATGAATATCCCTGGCTGAGCCTGAGGAGGGTTTTACCTTTGGATAAAAAGACTGGCATTAGAGTTGTTCTCTACAAGGCTCTGAGGTCTAGACACAGAATTTAGGAGACTGTTGTCTTGAAACTACAAATGAAAGAAAACCTTATGCTAAAAGGCTAAAGTCTTTGAATTATCTGTCAGAGAAAACAAATTAGGAACCTGTTCTGAATGAAGTATTGGTGAAGAACAGTTTGTCATTTGTATAGCTTTTTCCCAGGACAGGATAAATAGGAGTTGTATCAGCTTGTGATACAGAAACAGTGGAAAGAAGTAGAGATTTATTTTAATTCCCAGTGCCCAAGGTTTTTAGTTCATAATGGTCATGGAAGGTGGGAAAGATTGGTTTATTCCATGGAAACAGGAAGATATGGTAGAGGGTGCACCTGTGGGTGTAGACTGTAGTCTGGGACACAGACAGGGTGGGACAGGACAAAGGACCAGTATACACTTCAAAATCCCACCCTAGATGATCTACTTTTGCCATTCAGGCCTCACCTCTTGGGGCTTCCACAGTCTCCCAACACAAAATGATCAACTAGGAAACAGGTGTTCAAGGAGTGAGCCTGTGAGGAACATTTAGGGAAAATAATAAATTGAATTATCACAATGGGCCATGGACACTTTCTCTGTGTTCTAAGGAAGTTGGAGACTTATTGAGGTCAAGGCAATGTTTGTGGATTGCCTAACATGAAGAAAATAACTGTTCATTACAACAGTGGTTCTACTTGTTAGATGTATGGAAATCTTCAAGGAATGCTAAGAAGCATCTTGAAAAATGTGGAAGGTAGGTCAATAGGGTTTAAGGCGGGAGAACAATCTCAAAGTTCATTCTTTGATTAACTAAGCTAATGTTATAGATATTGAAATGTGTTACTTACCTTTTTATATTAATGTGGGGATTTTTCTCTTAGTTCTGAAACTCACAGAAATTAACATGTGAAAAACACAATAAGCACATTTAAAAATAAGTAGGATGTGGTTATGGAGTTATTCTTCCTATCGACTTCATTCTTATTCTTTTTCAACTCAGCTGATTTCTTCCTTAGTTCAGCAAAGAAGAATGACAGGGAACTGGTCATAAGACCTGGGATGCTGAGTATAAAATAACAATGTAGTCCAGTAGGTAGCTAATCTTAGTTGTCACCTTCACTGCATCTCAATAACTATAACAAAAGCTGCTGGCACAATGTCAGTCACTGTCTTGACCAACTATTCTGAAGTCTATCCTAAATCTGTGCCACACCTTCTGGTGGCAGTCAGATAAAAGAACATAGAAGGAGGAAATTTTGCTTTCTGCCTGCTTGCCCCCCCCCCTTTTTCAACAACTTCATCCATTCTTTCCTTTGCAGACATTGGAAAGAGTTTCTCTGGGCTTCCGAGGAAGACTGAAAATCAGGAGCAATCGTATGGTTCACAAAAACTCCAGACCACAAAAACAAAAAAACAACAGAAACAGATATGAACTTCTGAAACACACAACCTCATGAACTAAACAATTACTGGATTCTTGACTCTCCAGTGTGAAACAACCAATTTTGGACTACCACGACCATATCTTGTAAGCCAAGGTATAAATTCCGTGTGTGTGTGTGTGTGTGTGTGTGTGTGTGTGTGTGTGTGTGTGTGTACATCTATATCTCTAGCTCTCTAATTATATATGCATGAAAATATATATGGTAATATGTATATAGTATTATACACACACACACACACAGGCATACACACATATGTGCATATGTTTCTGTTTCTCTAGTGATTTTGGTTTTCATCAACAAATGTGAGGAAACTGGTGGAAAACAGCTGATTGCTGCACTGAGGCTAGGATAACACAAAGTCCTCCCACCACAGGATAAGGTAAGCTTGACCAGAGCGCCTAAGGCTGGGGCAATGCTAAAGGCAATTTCCAAACAGGAGAAGTCAGCAAAGGCTGATGGGAGTCAGGCGAGTATCTTCAAACTGTTTCTATCTTAACTAAAGAGGGAATCTAATTCTGGAATACTCTTCATGTGAGACCATAGTCACTGAGAGAGAGAGAGAGAGAGAGAGAGAGAGAGAGAGAGAGAGAGAGAGAGAGAGAGAGAGAGAGAGAAGGAAAGGGGAAAGGAAAGGAAGGGAAGGAAGGAAAGGGAAGGGAAGGGAAGGAGAGAGGAGGGAGGGGAAGGGATGAGAGAGGAGAGGAGGGGAGGGGAGAAGTGGGGAGGGAAGGAAAGAAAAGGAAAAGAAAGGAAAGGAAAAAGGGGTATTTCAGGATATGGCAGGCCATGCATTTCTTACACTTTTTCAGATGTTTTCTGACCAGGGGCAGTTCAATATTTGAAGCCCACCACTGTTAGGACTTGTAGTAGTGGGCAACTTTGGTTACCTGGCATGCTGGGTATGTCCCCAAGTGACCCAGGTTATATCCTCTTTCACCATTTCCTCCTGTCACCACAGATGGTCACTTATTTGCTCTGTATCAAGCCTTGCCTGCTATTTGTTTTCTTAGCAATTTGAGTTGATTTTAGGGAGTCCCCAAGATATCTTAAAGTGGAGCAAGAGAAAAATCAGGCTCACTGTAGCCTCAGGTTCGCCTTTGTGTTTCACTGTAACTCCAGTGCTCCCCTTCTCTGGGAGCTGGCTATCTTCAGATTCTCCCAGGACCAGCCCATCCCTTTCATTTTCAAGCTTTGTGGTGAGAGCCTGTAGCCACTGCACACCCAGTGATTGAGTTCATCTTCTGCTAGCTCAGACTGCACTGTAAGCCTCTTAATCACAATTATGTCATGACCTGCTTTGAGTATGTCCTTGTGTGCTGTTCATTTTTGCTGAGGCATCATGAAAAAGAAAAGAATTACATGAAAGGTTCAGGGGAAGATGAGGATGCTCACAGATGCTCACCCCATAGAACATGTTCTGGTACAGTTTGTGACACTACCTCAGAGAAATGTGGTTTAGGAGGGTGCCTTGCCAAAATCTGAGAGGAAGAAACTGTGAGGTTCCTAGTAAAGGAAAGGGGGGGGGAGGTATTTAAAGTACAGTTTGAATCCTCAGGTGCCCTCGGTTAATTAAAAAAAAATCTGTTTGTATTACTATATATTGGAAAGCCACTTTGAACTACTTTTTCTCTTACACAATTGTTTGGCCTGAGGACCAGAAAAGCTAATAAATAAGAAAGCACCTTATGAAACACGAGGTGCCACACAAATAGTAGTTGTTATTATTGCTAATCTCTTGGATCCTTCACCTTCCCTACACTGTTTACAACACATGCTATATTATATTCTGCAAAACACTGTTTCATATAAACACTTGTTTTAAATGGAGGACTTAATTACAAATAAGCTTGAGAAATACCAAATATTAGAATGTTCATGGATTCATAATACATTTTCATAGACTAATGGCTTTGATAATTACATTTTTTAATTCATCTTTCTTCTATTTAGCAGTTTCTTGCCAAGAGGCCCCTTATGAACAGCAACTTATGGGAACATGCTGCTAAACACCATTATCTGGATATTTATCATATTTCTCCACATCTCTGGATACTGGCTATGACAGAATATAACTTCCATGGAACTTGATGAATCCGTTAATAAATCACCATCTCTTTCTGCCCAAAGAGCCATTGAAAATATACACTTAGATTTGCTATTCAAATGACTTGTTGCTTATTCAAATGCCAATAATTCTTCTCCCTAGAACTTCAAAAGGTTGAAAAGTGCTTTTACAATTGCTCAGAATCAGGACAACTAACCGGGAACAGACCAGGAAGAATGGCTAAGAATGGCTAAGTGTATGTACATTAGCATGCATTGAATTCCATTAAACTACCAGGTACTAGCCAGAGTACACACTTCAACATTCTCCCAAATGAGTAGATAGTCTATCCATACAGATCTAATATTAAAGCATCTTATTCATCTAAAAAATAAAATCTTCATCAACACTAGAACTTTATACTAACATAGTATTTTCCTGGACACCTATCAACTAATTTTCAACTGACAGAAATGAAGAGCAGCTGTTTCATACCCACTATATTATGAAATCTAGATCACTTTCTCCAAAAGGTATTTGATAGAAGGTGGGTAAGAAGACCCAGGTCAAAGGCTGGCTCTTATCTGAAAGTATATTTTGTTACAAGGGAGCATTGAGTTCTCAATAATTTTTTGCTCAAGGTGTTTCTATTTTAATTGTTCCCATTGTTCCTGGTTTCCTCAGAAGTTTCTTGGTATTGTGATTTGAAGAGAACAAGGAGCTTTGAGGTAAAAAGAAACAAAAATAAAGACTGTGTATTTAAGCTAGAAAGACAAATAGCAGCATCTCTCGACCTCTTATTTTTACCTTGACATGAAATCTCTCCACAGATTTTTAAGGGTACAACATACTATTTTTGAACAATCAGCACAATATTGTATATCATATCCTCTGAATACGTTTATACCCTACTAAGACTTTATTGCTGTTCCTGTCTTCCTGTCCTGTTACCAATTTTCTTTCTCCCTTATTTAGAACACATTGTCAGCTGTACACTGAATGACTGTGAAACTGGCTCTACAATGATCTAATGTGACCTGGATGTCTGACCTCCCCCAAAGACTTCTCTGGGAACATCAGTGTCAATAAGTAAGTAGGTACGTGGTACAGGTCATACAATGCAAGTGATGTCCTTACTTCTGCATACTGCTAGGAACAGTGAAGGCCATACCCAGGACTTTTCCAAATGAAGATGTGTGACCGTGGTTGGTTTGTTCCTTCTGACACTCACTTATCCTTAAGAAACAGCATCATGGAGTGAGTTTGATGCCAAAAGGGGGGGCACTCGACACAGCATTTGACCCAATTCTTTCATTGCTGTATTTCTGACAGCATTTTTCAAGGCCCAGACACAGTCCAGTTCTAAGCCAACCACCTTTCAAGAAAGCCCTGCCAAATGCTTCAACCTAAGGCTGGGTACTTAATTTGGAAAATAAAAGACAGTGTCCACCTCAAGGGTATGTTGAAGGAGGAAGGGTTCTTCGATCTTGCTGTGCCTGTGAGTAAAGAAAGTAGGGAGTAAAGAGAGACTATTTGCTGTTAATTAAGGGAAGTGACAAGTTCTGTTTATCAGTAATAGACATAAAGGACCTTATGAATTCAAAAGAAGGCAAAAGGCTGTTTGTCTTGGGAACATCAGTGTATCTTAAAGTAAAAGCTTGTTCCTGGGTAGGTCTGGTGGAGGAGATTAGACTGGTTTTATATTCATTCCATTTGGCAAAATAAAAGCCTGAATATGAACATGGAGTTTTGAGACCTCGGGATCCATTTAAAGAAGTGGCAAATGGTCTCTCTCTCTAAAGTGACTCGCCTTTCCTGATCCTGTGACTCACTGTAGTATGTGATGCCAACTACCAGCAACCCCTCCTTAACTTCCTGAGGATGGGCTGAGAATAGGGTTTAAGCCTCAAACAGTCTATCTTTGATAATTCCTACAGACTATTGGCTGGAACACGAAGGAATTTTACTTATATAGTCACTACACAATCAGCAACTCTAGGTAAACCTGTTATCCACAGGATATTGTCATTTTAAATTATTATTAACCAAATAATAATACTAATTCCTCCTCCTTCTCTCTCCTCCCCACTCCTTCCTCTAGCAACTTTTCTTATTTTACATGTCAATCTCAGTTCTTTCTCCCTTACCTCCTTCCCTGTACCCCTCAACCCTATACCAACCCCTTTCTGCTCCCCAGAGAGGGTGAGGCCTTCATTGAGGGATCTTCAAAGTCAGTCATGTCATTTGGAGCAGGGCCTAGGCTCTCCCCCATGAGTCTAAGCTGAGAGAATATCTCTCTAAGTGAAAGTCCTATACTAGGGAAAAATACTGATTGACTACCAGAGGCCCCATAGACTGCCTAGTCCTCCTAACTAACACCCACATTCATGGGGTCTGGGTCAGTCCTATGCTGGTTTCCCAGCTATCAGACTGGGGTGCATGAGTTCCCCTTGGTAAGGTCCGCTGCTTCGGTGGATTTCTCCAGCCTGGTATTGACCCCTTTGTTCATCACTCTTCCTCTCTGCAACTGGATTCTAGGAGTTTGGCTCAATGTTTAGCTGTGGATGTCTGTTTCTGCTTCCACCAGCTACTGGATAAAGGCTCTAAGATGGCATATAAGGCAGTAATCAATCTCATTATAAGGGAAGGGCATTTAAGGTAGCCACTCTAGTATTGCTTAGATTGTAGGATGGAATCATCCTTGTAGATCTCTGGACATTTCCCTAATGCCAGATTTCTCTTTAAACCTATAATGGCTCCCTCTATTATGGTATCTCTTTTCCTCCTTTCCCCTATTCTTTCCCTAACTCAAACTTCCTGCTCCCTCATGTCCCCCTCTCCCCTCTTATTCTCCCTTTCTCTTTCTCCTAACTCCCTCTCCCTCCATACTCCAAATTTTCTCAGGACATCTTGTCCCTTTTCCCCTTCTCTGGGGAACAATGTATGTCTCTCTAAGGGTCCTTCTTGTTTCATAGTTTTTCTGGCATTGTTTATTGTAGGCTGGTCTTGTGCTCTATGTCTAAAATCCATATATGAGTGAGTACATACCATGTTTGTCTTTTTTGTGACTGGGCTACCTCTCTCATTCATTTGCCTTCAAATTTCAAGATTCCATTGTGTTTTACTGCTAAGTAGGACTCCATTGTGTTAATGTACCATAATTTTCATCCATAATTCAAATGAGAGGTATTTAGGTTGCTTTCAGGTTCTGGCTATTACAAATAATGTGGCTATGAACATAGTTGAACAGATGTCCTTGTTGTATGAATGTGCATCTTTTGGGTATATGGCTAAGAGTAGAAATGCTGGAATTGTGTGGTTACCTGATTCCCATTCTCCTGAGGAACCCCCATACTGACTTCCAAAGTGGTTAAATGAGTTTACATCCCCATCGGCAGTAGAGGAATGTCTCCCTTGCTCTACATCCTCAGCAGCATAAACTGTCTTTGATTTTAGCCATTCTGACAGGAGTAATATGTTATCTCAGAGATGTTTTGATTGCATTTTCCTGATGGCTAAGGATGTTGAGCATGTTCTTAATTGTCTTTCAGCCATTTTCAATTCCTCTATTGACAATTCTCTATTCAGTTCTGTACCCCACTTTTTAATTGTATTATTTGGTGTTTTGGTACCTAACTTCTCGGACTTCATTGTATATTTTGGAAATGAGCCCTCTGGCAGATGTGGGGTTGGTGAATATCTTTTCCCATCCTGCATGCGGCAGTTTTGTCTTGTTGACTGTGTCTTTTGCCTTACAGAAGCTTTTCATTTTCAGGAAGTCCCATTTATTAATTGTGGGTCTCAGTGTCTATGCTACTGATGTTATGTTCAGGAAGCAGTCTCCTGTCCTGTACCAATTCATTCAAGGGAACCTTCCAATTTCTCTTCTAATAGGTTCAGTATGGCTGGATTTATGTTAAGGTCTTTGATCCATTTGGACTTAAGTTTTGTGCATGGCAATATTTATAGATCTATCAGCAGTCTTCTGCATGCCAGCATCAACTTATGCCAGCACCATTTGTTGAAGATGCTTTCTTTTTTCCATTGTATAATTTTAACCTCTTTGTCCAAAAATCAGGTGTTTGTAGGTTTGTGGGTTAATAGCAGGGTTTTCAATTCAATTCCATTGGTCTACCTGTCTAATTTTGTGCCAATACCAAGCTGTTCTCAGAACTAAGGCTCTATAATAGAGCTTGAAGTCAGGGATTGTGAAGAGTCTGGAAGTTCCTTTATTTTTCAGGGTTGTTTAGCTTATTCTTGGTCTTTCACTTTTCCATCTAATGTTGAGCATTTTTCTTTTAAGGTCTGTGACAAATTGTGCCAGGATTTTGATGGGGATTGTATTGAATCTGTAGATTACTTTTGGAAATATTGCCATTTTTACTATGTCGACCTTAACTATTCAAGAGTATGGGAGATCTTTCCATTTTCTGGTATCTTCTTTAATTTCTTTTTCTTTACCCCTATGATATTTTATGTTGTTTGTGACTATTATAAAGGCTGATGTTTCTCTGATTTCTTTCTCAGCCCCTTTATCATTTGTACATAATAGTGATACTGTTTTTGTTTTTAATACTTAATCTTGTACCCTACCACTTTGCTGAAGGTGTTTATCAGCTGTAGGAGTTCCCTGATAGAGTTTTTAGGGTCACTTATGCAAACTGTGATATCATCTGCAAATAGTGAAAAGTCTGACTTCTTCTTTTCCAATTTGTATCCCCTTGATCTCCTTTATTTTCTTGTTGTTCTAGCTAGAATTTCAATTACAATATTGAAGAGATATGAAAAGAGTGAACAGCCTTGTCTTGTTCCTGACTTTTAGAGAAATCTCATTGAGTTTCTCTCTGTTTACTTTGAGGTTGGCTTATGGTTAACTGTATATTGCTTTTATTAAGCTTACATATGTTCCTGTTACCCCTGATCTCTCAGGGGTGTTGGATTTTGTCAAAGGGTTTTCCAGCATCTAGTGAGATGATCATGTGAATTTTCTTTTTCAGTTTTCTTATAAGGTGGATTACATTGATGTATTTTTTGTATGTTGGAATGTCCCTGTGTCCCTAGGATGAAGCCTACTTGACCATGGTGGATGATTTTTTTTTTTTTTTATATATGTTCTTGGATTCGATTTACCCGTATTTTATTGAATATTTTTGCATCAGTGTCAATGAGGGATATTGGTCTGTAGTTCTCTTTCCTAGTTGTGTCTTTGTGTATTTGGGTATCCAGGTAACTGTAGCCTCATAAAAAGAGTTTGGCAATGATCCGTCTGCTTCTAATATGTGGAACACTATGAGGAGTATTTGTTTTAGCTCTTTGAATTTATGATAGAGTTCTGCAGTGAAACCACCTGGCCCTGAGCTTTTTTTTGGGGGGGGGGCCGTTGGGAAACTTTTGATGACTGCTTCTATTTCATTAGAGGTTATATGTCTATGTAAATGGCTTATCTGTTCTTTATTTAATTTTAGTAAGTGATATCAATCCAGAAAATTGTCCATGTCTTTTAAATTTCAAATTTTTGGAGTAGAGATTTTCAAAGTATGTCCTGAAGATTATCTGGATTTTCTCATTGCCTGTTGTTATGTCCCCTTTTTCTTTCCTGATCTTGTTAATTTGTGTGTTCTTTCTTTGCCTTTTGTTTAGTTTGCATAAAAGTCTGTCTATCTTGTTGATTTTCTTGAAGAACCAACTCTTTCTTACATGGCCTCTTTGTACTGTTTTCCTAGTTTCATCTTTATTGATTTCAGCCCTCAATTTGATAATTTCCTGGCATCTACTCCTCTGGAGCAAGTGTGCTTGTTTTTGTTCTAGAGATTTCACTTTGCTGTTAATTCTCTAGTGTGACTATTCTTTAGTTTCTTCATGTGGGCACTTAGTCCTATGAACTTTCCTCTTAGCACAGCTTTAAAAGTGTCCCACATGTTTGGGTATGTTGTGTCTTAATTCTCATTGAAGTCTAGGAAGTCTTTATTTTCTTTATTTTTTCCTTGACCCAGGAATGATGCAATTCAATTGTGCATTGTTTAATTTCCTTGAATTTGTAAGGTTTCTGCAACTTGTGTTGTTGATGAATTCTAACTTTAAAGCATGACTATCTTCATCTCTTCTGATTGATTTTAGTTTAAAGTCTAAGTTTTAGATATTAGGATTGCTATACCTGCTTGTTTCTTGGGTCCATTTGATTGGAAAATTTTTCTTAACCCTTAACCCTAAGGTAACATCTATCTTTGAAATTGAGGTGTATTTCTTGTATGCAGCAGAAGGATGGATTCTGTCTTGGTATCTATTCTGTTAGCCTGTGTCTTTTTATAGGTGAGTTAAGACCATTAACATTGAGGGATGTTAATGACCATTGATTGTTAATTATTGTTTGTTTTGGATTTGTTGGTATTGTTGGTATTGTATGATTTCTCCCCATTTTTCTTTTCTTTTGGCTTTTGGTAAAGTAGTATTATCTATTGCCTATGTTTTTGTGGGTGTAGTTAACTTCCTTGGGTTGGAGTTTTCTTTCCAGAACTTTCTGTAGGGCTGGATTAGTTGATATGTATTGTTTAAATCTGATTTTTTTTTGTCATGGAATATCTTGGTTTATCCATCTATAGTGATTGATAGCTTTGCTGGGTAGAGTAGTCTGGGCTGGTATCCATGGTCTCTTGGTGTTGGTAGAATAGATATTCCAGTACCATCTAGCCTTCAGAATTGCCATGGAGAAGTCAGGTTTTATTCTGGTAAGTTTGCCTTCATATGTTACTTAGTCTTTTTTCTTTGCTGCTCTTAATATTCTTTGTTTATTCTGTATGTTTGGTATTATTACTATGTGGCAAGGGAACTTTTTATAGTCCATTCTATTTGATGTTTGGTAAGCTTCTTGTACTTTTCATCACATGTCTTCCTTTAGGTTGGGAAAGTTCTCTTTTATGATTTTGTTGAATATGTTTTCTGCACCTTTGAGGTGGGTTTCTTCTATAACTATTATTTGTTTGTTCTTTTCATAGTATCTCATATTTCCTGGATATTTCATGTTAGGGCTCTGTTGGACTTAAGATTTTCTTTGGCCAATGTACCTATTTCTCTTTGTGTATTTTCAATGCCTAGATTCCCTCTTCCAGCTCTTATAGTCTATTGGTTATGGTTGCTTCTGTATTTCCTGATTGTTTACCTAGCTTTTCTATTTCTAATATTCCCTTAGACTGTGTCTTTTTGCTTGTTTGTTTGTTTGTTTTTCTCTCTATTTCAGTTTTCAAGCCTTGCACTGTTTGAACTGTTTCTTATAATGGTTGGTTTGTCTTTTACTCCATTTCTTGAATTTTTTATTCAATTCCTTTAAGGGATTTTCTCATTAGCTCTTTGACGGTATCTATCATCATCATAAAGTTGTTTTTAGAGTCGTTCTCTTCTGCTTCTTCTGTGTTGGGATGTTCAGGTCTTGCTAGTGTGGTGTCTCTTGATTGTGGCAGTGTCATATTGATATTTCTGATGTTCACTGTGTTCTTATACTGTCATCTGCCCATCCTTTCTCCCAGTAGGGTCTCTCCTTCTCCTGGTGGGTGCAGGACCAAGATTCTCCTCCAGTGGTTGTAAGCAGGTCCAGGTCCAGTTCTCTGATGGCTCTCCTGTTCCAGTGGGTGGAAGTGGGAATAGGATGATGGCAGACTCTGGATGAGCTGGTCTACCAGGAAGTAGTCCCCTGTGAGCAGTCTCCAGTCCTCAGGAGGCTCTGATCAGGACACTGGGAGGCCTCTACCATAGAATTATACCCCTAGTTAACATATTCTTACTGATTACTACATATCTTCATGGAGTACTATTGATATAAGACCCTGCTACATTCAGGAAACACAATCAAAGCATCGCCAAGCAAAAGATGGGTAAAATACATGCAGTTGTGCCTCCTTCCTCAATAAATGTTTCTAAGGCTCCCTCTATAAAAGTAAATATGCATCTGTATCTATTCATGCATGCATACACACACACATACATGCAAGCTTCTCTCCAAACTGCAGAGAAGAAAGCTTAAGCAACACAGAGAGTCTCTCTGATGGATCACCACCAGAAGAGGGAGACACACTTCCAGTACACACCAGAAGAAGAGATGGGTAGAAGACAATATAAGAACACAATCAACAACAGAAAGATCAAAATGTTGCCACCAGAGTCTAGGGACTCCACTCCAGAAAGACTTGAACATCCCAACACAGATAAAGCAGAAGAGAACAACAATAAATACAACTTAATGACGATGATATAGACCTTCAAAGAAGTAATGAGAAAATCCCTTAAAGGAATTGAAGAAAAACTTCAAGAAATGGAGGGAAAAAAAACCTCAAACTCAGTCTGAATGCTGAATGCTGGAAATGGAAAAATTAGGCAAATGATCAAGAACTACAGATCTACAGATGCAGGCATAACCAACCGAATACAAGAGATTGAAGAATAAGAATAAAAACTCCATTTTAAAGCCAGAGGTGAAAGACAAGGCTTACAGGGCATCTAATTAAAGCTGGGCATAAGCTTGACAACTGACCCATTACTGGTGAGTTCAAGACCAGAAAGGCCTCTTGTGTTCAGGTCCAGAACATGATTGCTGAAAAATGCCAGATTTCTGCTGCTTAGGTAGATTATCTCCAAAATAAAAGAGTAGGAACCAATTCCAGTAAGCTTAATTTATTTTCCTGAAGTCCATCAACTAGATTAAGTCACTCTCCAATGCTCAGTCAGAAAGAGCAGAAAGGTATAGAAAGGGTATGGGTTGGGCCAAGTTGACCCTTCTACAAGGACAACACATTAAAACTGGAAATAAAATTCCTTGCTGTCATTTAATACCCCTTGAAAAACTGTATGTGAGATCTGTCAGAGAGACTCTCTGTGTTGCTTAGACTTTCTTCTCTCCAGTTTGGAGAGAAGCTTGTGTTAGAATCAGTTCACACAAGGTATGTTAGATAATATTTGGAAAAGTAATACTATGAGGAGACTTTGGATATATGTGTGTATCTATCCATGTTGTATGTGCCCATATGCACACACATACATGCACACAGAGGCACAGGCATATACAACATGCATAGATGTACACATACATTCTGCGAATGGCACAAGATACCAAAGAATTAATTGTCTTGGAACTAAAGGGTGTTGAATGTGACTTATGGCCAATATCTGGTTTATTACTGGCCACAGGAGGCAGTATCTGTTTGTCCTAGGTTACATGGATATAGTACCACTTTAGAAATGCCTTATGGGTCGACAATTATGGACAACAAAAGTGGTGTATTAACTTACTTTTACATGCCAGTTTTTGTTTTAATTCTTCAAATTAAGGAATGTCCACAACTTATTCAGCTGTCTAGGAGATGACCATCTTGGCCCTTATAGAAAAATCTATATTCAGATTTCTCTCCCTCACAGGAGTGTTTTTTTCCCCCTAAACAACTGTTTGAGCCATAATTTAGGTCTTGAATATCACCAAAGGCTTATGATGTAACCCTCAGCTGACTGTGATTTGGAGGTGGGACTACAAGAAGTCTCTAGGTCACTGTGGACCTGTCTTCCTAAGAAACTATAGGCTCCAGCCTTCCTCTCTCATTCACTCTCTGGTTTCAGAGCCAGTGGTTTTCCTCAGTCCTCCAGCACAGTCTGCTGACTGCACATAGGCCTAAGAGCAGCAGGATCAAGCAAATATAAATTGAAGCTTCTATAGCTGTAAGCCAGAATAACCTTTCTTCTCACAAACAAACCATATCAGATATTTCTTATAGTAGGAGAAATCAGAAGACTACACACACACACACACACACACACACACACACACACACACACACACACACAAAGGTGATTGATGTTGTTAGCTGCCTCAGAGGTGATCAATCACAGTGCAATCTGTGTCCATTCCCTTTCCTCCTTGAGACTGGTCTTTCCTTTTCTCCAGGGTTTATTCAAGTGTGCTTAAGGATGCTTTTTCTGGTGTTCAATGCCTTTTTGGCTTGTATTCCATCTTTCTTTCTTCTCTCCTTTGTATTATATCTCATTTTCTGTATGTGATGATTAGCTTCAAAAAGTGCCTGTGTTGTCATAATAGTTGGTATTTCTCAGTGAATACATGTTGGGGGGGATGGTCAGGTGCTGTGGGGACACATGGGATTTTTTGGAATTTTCCAACAGTTCACTTGACTTTGTCCATATATTTAAACTTCAGGTTTCCCATCAGTAACCAGTCATATGGGCATCTTAAAGATGATTCCTTCTCCAAGTTGCGAGGATTAAATGGGATAAAGCATGTATTCAGAATACTCAACTCAGCATGTATTTGACAACACTGTTTTGAAGAACAAAACATGCAAGAAGTTTAGAATTTAGAGACCCTAAATCTTAACGGTATCTACTACATTACTTTAATAATATTGTCTTGATATGTTATGGATGATTAGAAATCATAGATAGAACTAAATATTATTGTCATGTTCTTTGTGTGATGTCATTTTTAAAAAAATAAAAAAACTGGGAGGTTGACAGAAAAATTTCAAGAGCAAGCAAAAAGATTCTGGTTCACCAGTCTGAAATTGTTAAGTGTAAAAGAAAACAACATTCAGTATGTCAATCATTTCTGATGGTGTCACCCACTTACAGAAAGCTACAAAGATTCATGTTGATAATCTTGTTCATGAATCGTGAAGAAAATGTCACTGCATGCCATCTGAGGGGGAAAAAGGTTGATAAGACATTCTAAGACCTTTTCTAACAAAATAGTTGTAGAAATGCACAGCAAAGAGAGATTGTTTTACATGGAAAATATCTTATATAAGATATACTTTTACTAGCAACACCAAATAAAGAAGGTAAGGCTTAGTATGCTTTGAAATGCCTATAGCTTTTCTCTTCTTACTAAATTTTTATTTAGTAAACTTATTTTGATATGAAAAGAAACTTAAATGGTATTTGTATGGGTTAAAACTACTATGTTTTTTTAAAAAGGGAAATTTGTAAGGTAAGAGCAAGGAACGAAATTTAAATAGAAACTCTGAAAAGAAATATCACAGTGAAGAACTGAAGCCCTATTTTCCTCTTATCAACATTCAAATATTTATTTAAAAGGTTTTATTCTGATAAAAAAATTTACTAACATTACTTGAATACTTTCCCTATAGCATTTTATTTTTTTAGAAACATAATTTTATTTATTTCATTTTATTTTGTTTGACAAAAAAGTGAAATACAGTGTGTTATTTTGATTCGTATGTAAACTAGGTAATGTTGAACTCAGGATAATTCACACATCCATTATCTTAAACTTTCCACTCCCAAATGGAAGAAGGGATTTTGAATGTAGCATGTTATTTTATGGAAAACACCCTGAAGGTCACCTTAGTGGCACTTCTTGAAGGCATGTAATGAATGCCATACAAAGAATGGCTCTGCTTTATGGTTCTGTCTTATCCTGTTCACCTCTTCCAATAACTCCACCAGAAAGCTACTATTACCTGTATTTTACACATTAGGTAAACACAAAACAATGAAGTCAGTGTCCTGTAACTTCCAAGTCTGTGTTATTTCTCTCCTCACACTTTATCTTCCACGATGAGTCTCTAGAGTAGCTATCAAAGACAACCCAGAGCCTGAGAAGCAAAGAATATTGAATATATCTATAAATATCTTTGGCTCACTGTCAAGAAAATGTGAAATCAAAAAGAAGCACTATAATGGGAGAGCCGACAAATGCTGTCAGATTTGGAAAGTGTTTCAGATTTTCTGAGCGGGCCATTCAATACACAGAAGAATCCTCAAGAGTCATAGACCTAGCACTCTATGAGTCCCCATGAATCCCACCAAAAGACTCAGCCAGCTTAAGGGGTATTTCCAGAGTTTGAGACACTTCTAATCTACAGTACCATCAATCCCACCATTCCCAGGATTAACTTTTAAAAAGTCCATGCTGAAGTGCCATTAATCACATGGTGGTTAGCACAGAAAAAAAACATAAAAAGCAATGAAGAACAGGTCAAGTCAAGATACAGGGAGAGCTCCCAAATGGCTGCCTTATTTCTCCTCCTTTCAAGAGCATAAATTTTACCAGAGTGGTCACTGCATGTCAGGGCTGGAACTCTGGATTCTCTGCTGGTCACAAAGAACCAGAGACCTTTTTCCTTACATTCTGCCTCCAGAACCAAGTTTCGACATTTTCTAGCATGACTTATGTATTCAGAAAGCCCATTTATATCAAGTGCTCTTACTGTGCACATTCAATAAAGGCTTCACTATAGTTCAAGGAGGAAGGGAATTTCAAAACTGAAAAGCAGTCAATCTTGATGTCCTTGCTACTTCAATGAAAAACATGCATTAGCTGTCAGTGATTAAAGGATAAAGTAATAAATGCTTAGAGTGTGACTCCAGGTACAGCTGTTCATGTGGTCAACAGTTGATGCACCACTCTGCTAAGCAATAAGAGGGAGATGAAAGCAAACACAGATAGAGACTTTGCCCTAAGTAGATTTAACAAACTAGCTGGCCAGACAAAGCTGACAGCAATCAAGCCCATCACTTCCAGTGCTGCTGATGCAGAGTGAAAATTCTCTTTCTCAGAAAATCACAAACAATGGGGAATGCACCTGGTGGACCCTGAGCACCAGTATCCTGGAGTGACATTCCTAAAGAGAGTTCTGAGTCACATATAGACACTGGCATGGCTTAGAGGTGTGCCTCTCTTCTGGAGCAAGTGGTTGTTCTAAAGAAGTAAGTGAATGTCATTCTGTAAGGCCCACTCCACTGATCTTACCTTACCTGATAATGTTCTGTGCGTTTGCATGTCCATTCTCATTTTTTGATAGAGTACCTTGAGCAACCATAATAAGGACTGCTGAGATCCTAAATCTAAATCCCTTAGGTGTGACACTTTCCCCTGCTAAGCTTTTGAGAAAACTGCTGGCTGTGCTCATTTGGAGCAGGTGCAAAGATGTCTTCCTGCCATGATGCCTCACCACAAATTTTTCCTATTTCTTCTTCAAGCCTCAGTGCTTCATATTGCCTAAGGATATACCTGGCACCCTCTATGATCTAATTAACAGAGAAGGGAGCTGCTTGGCTTCCAATAACACGTGGAGTCTAGTATGAACCCAACAGAGAAAAGCAAGTTCTTCTAGACACTCTTTTTATACATCCTCCTGTCGGTTCTCCCTGTGATCTCAGAATGAAGGCCCAGGAAGCTTCGTTAGCTACCCACAGTACCCACCAATATATGGAATGGACAGAAGGAACCATGTGAGAGGTTTCTGCTGGTTTAAGTTCACTCAGCACTTCCCATAACCTGGATTTTTCTTTTAACCATTTTCAGAATATTGAGAGAGGAGACTGGTATTATTCTTGTTAAGGTAGGAAATAAGGAAAAAAACTAACAATTTACTTGAGGATAAAACTCCTAGTATATTTATACATTGAACTCAGGGGCACATGTACACATAATTTCTCACAGTTTCCATCCTGAAGCCTAAGAAATTCTACTTTCTGTATATAAATTACCTTTGGGTAGAAGTTAGGGAGACCAAGGTCCTATTTTTGCATTGCGCTGAGTTTAAAATGATGGTAGATCATTCAATTATTTAAGGATAGCACGTTCAAGAATATTTGTCATGGAACAGGACAGGTAAAGATGCACAGGACCCCTGCTCTTTGGGGCATGTTTATAAGACACCTATCCTTCATGCATCCCTTTGTAGTTTGTTGGCATAGGATAGTCTAGCAGTCATTAAGAAAAGACCGTCAATAGGCAGTGTCTCACAAATACAAAGAAATTTCTCATTCAAAATATAGAAGCAGTCCTCTCATTGAGCGTGTGGCTAGGGTGGGTGGTGTGACCAGTTATTCCAGTCTATGTCCCTTCTTTGTTCTCCCAGGCAGCAATGCATACTACCTGTGTTGATTGCAGTATGAACCAGCCTAGGTCAAGCAATGCAGGAATAACAACTGAACACCTCAGCGGCTTTCAAGTGTAAGGATTTTTTTCTCCTCCTGTCCCAGTTTTTAGTATGATGTAACTTGGATCTGGAAAGTTGATATTGCCATGTGTTGAAAGCTTTGTTTCCAGCCTGAGGCACTATTAAGAAGTCTTTGAATCATTGATTGGTTGGGAGGTCTCTGGATGATTGAAGGGGATATGGCACTCTAACCTATTTTTCTTCCCATTGTTTCACTTCTCAGAGGACAGACATCAGGTGAATAGATTTCTCTACCATGCACTCCACCATAACGTTCTGCTTCACCCTGGGCAGAAAGCAAAACCACCAAACAACCCTGAAACCTCTGAAAACATGAACTTAAGTAACTATTTCTTCCTCTAAGTTGGCCATCTACCATGCTTAGAGTGTTATGATTCTGACTATGTCTTCTTGCAAAGGGAACCTCAGGGAGAAAAACAACCCCACAAATGTTGGCTTCCTGGCTCCCTCCTCTCCAGCAGTACTTTATTTTTAGTTCTCATAGTATTTTCTATATTTTTATTTTCCCATATACACTGTGACTAATTTAAACACTGTTGATATATAAGTAGCCCTCATATCTGAGTGGGCTTTCTTCCAAGCATCAAGACCATTGTCTTAGAGTTTCAATTGCTGTGAAGGGACACCATGACCACAGCAACTCTTAAAAGGAAAACACTTAATTGAGGTGGCTCATTTATATACTCAGAAGTTCAGTCCATTATCATCATGGCAGGGAGCATGGCAACATGCAGGGAGATGTGGTGCTGACTATACCTTGATCATAAGACAACAGGAAGTATACAGAGGGACTGAGCATGGCTTGGGCATACTGGAGACCTGTAAGCCTACCCCCACAGTGACTTATTTCCTCCAACAAGACCACATATACTCCAACAAAGCCACACCTCCTAATAGCACCACTCCCTATGAGCTGGTGGTTTCCAATTACATTCAGAATACCACATAGTTGTACTAGCTGATTTTGTGTGTCAACTTGACAAAAGCTAGAGTCATCAGATAGTTGAGAAAATGACTTCATGAGATCCAGCTGTAAGGCATTTTCTCATTTGGTGATCAAAGTAGGGAGGATTTAGCCCATGCTGTGTGGTGCCATCCCTAAGCTAATGGTCCTGGATTCTATAAGGAGATAGATGGAGCAAGACATGGAGAACAAAACAGTAAACACACTCCTACAAGGTCTCTGCATCAGCTCTGCCTCCGGAATCCTGCCTTCCTTGAGTTCCTGACCTGAATTCCTTCCATGATGAATAGCAATATGAAGTGTAAGTCAAATAGATCATTTCCTCCCCATCTTTCCTTTTGGTCATGGTGTTTCATCACACAGAGTTTCTGTTAGTCTGAACAATTTTATGTTCAAACCAACTCCATCTGAAACACAGTTGGCTTTACTCAGCACCTGTCCTCCCTTACTCTGTTTCTGCACTGAAATCAGGTTAATTTAATTCCATTAATTAATCTACCATGGTCTCAAACATGCAGTCTTATTATTTGTATAGATTTGGGGATTTATTTCGCTTTCCCTTCACTCAGTTCCAGCCACATAGCCACCATGTGAAACTAATCATACACACTCCTTCTTTCTATCATTCTTACTTAGCAACATAAAAAACACATCTTTTCCAAATGGGAAGTATCATAGTTACAAGACATAATAGTTATATCACCTTTATAGAAAAACATATAGTTTTAAAAATAGCTCTGAGCTTGTTTCTAAATGTTATTAATATTGGTTTTTTTAATTAAAAATTTAATAGTCTCATTTTAAAACATTGGCAATATGATACCCAGTAGTGTAGCTACTAGATCAATTCTGCAGTCACTATATCACACATTGGCAAGACTAAATGGACACATTCAATTAGCATGATTGATGACATCACTAATACTTTTTGTACAGTAGAATTTGAGTGGAGAAAAGACTTAAGTTACATGTCTTCTGAAGCAGTGGCTCAGTTTCTAAATCAGAATCCTCAAAATTCTTTACATGAAAAAAATGTTAGCAATGTGCAGATATCATTTTAACAAGCTTTTTGCTTAAATGTTAGTCTTTGTAGACTCACAATTATTGGAAAATGTCTAATTAAATAGCATGTGTCAAATATGCTGACTTATGGGTTTTTATATTTATTATTATATAGATTAAATATGTTTTCTTATGGCTACCATTTGTGAAATGTGATTTTGACCTCCCTTTCTTGAGAGCTTTATTGGTAGGAAAGTTAAACTTTTGATTTGACATCTTACAAGACATGAAGCATTTAAAATATAAATTTCTTTCAAATGATTCATAGGGAGTTTTAAATGTGATACTTTATATCTTAATACTATGAATATTAAATTAATAAACACTTCAATAAAATTGAACTCCAACAGTATAAATAATTCTGTATCAATGTCTTGGATTTGATCTTCTATTCCCCCAAGGGTTTTCAGCAGCTCCACCTCTAATACTCTCCTACCTACAGCACACTTATCTCCTTTTATAGGACAAGGCCAGCTTCATTCTAGACCCATTACTGTCTTCATGGTCAAACCATGGTTTGGGGTCTCCAAAATTTTGGGGTCTCCACTTAAACTGGGTTGTGCTTTCATTAATATCCTGTCCTGGGAGCTCCTCAGGCACTCAGGCCTTGCCACACAAGATGTTATGCCTCAACTTTTCTTCTTGACCTCTTCATTCCTGTGGCTTCTATTGTAACTGATGCTTCACTTTCACCGATAACCTCAGTTGGTGGCTCATGACAGTAGCACCTTATTTTCAAAGTCTTACACATTACCAAGTTTAGCTTCCAGCACATAGTACAGCCTTAGTCTGTTTTGGTTCATAATTTCTGTGTTCTGGCTACCAAGGAAATATTTCCCATAAGAGTTTGCTACAACAGAGGCAGAGCTCCCCAGCCAAGCACTGGACTGAGCTCTGGGAATTCTCCTGAAGAAAAAGAGGAAGGGTTGTATGAACCAGGGGTGACATGACCGAGGAGCCCACAGAGATAGCTAACCTGAGCTCATCGGAGATCATGAACTTTGGACCAACAGTTAGGGAGCCTGGATGGGACTGACCTGGGATCTCTGTATGTGTGTGACATTTGTGTACTTTGGTCTCTTTGTAAGTCTCCTAGCAGAGAGGTCTGGACCTATCACCTGCTGCTTAGTTGGCTTTGCTTGTTTCCCATGCTGGATTACCTTGCAAGGGGAAAAGCTTAGTCCCACCTCAGCTTTGTTCAAGCCCATGAGAGGCCTGCCCCTATATAAATGGAGACAGAAGAGGAGTGGAAGGATATGGGGGTGGTAGATAGGAAGAGGGGAGCAGGATGGGGAGACCCAGAGAAGAGACTATGGTAAATACTCAAAATAAATGAAAAAAAAATAGTTTGCTTCAATGATGTTGGTTCTTAATCGGAGCTGATTCTTAAGTCCCAGATGACCAGCATCAATTGTAAAGCAAAGGTTTCAATTTTCTTAATTATATATATATATATATATATATATATATATATATATATATATATATATAATCTCCTTGCTTCTTTCTGCAACTTCAAAAGCCAGGCCTCTATGGTCTGCACTGCTCTCATGATAAAAGCTCATTAAGTTCAGAACTCTCAATGAGTCTTCTAACCCAAAGTCCTTCCACAATCCTTCCCCAAATATATCCAGATTTGTCATTATAATCTGACTCCTAGTGTCAGTTTCTATTATAGTCAGGGTTTCTACTGAGATGATAAAACACCATTACCCAATATTTAATTTATAACTCTCAGGTGAGACTCTGTCACTTAAGAAGGTAAGGGTAGGTACTCAAGGCAGGGAATCTGGAGGCAAGAAAAGAACCAAGGCCATGAAGAATCACTGTTTATTGGCTTGTTCTCCATGCCATGCTCATCCTAATTTCTTATCCACCCTCAAGGGATGACAATACCCCCAGTGATGCGTCCTTTCAACTCCATCACTAACTTAGAAGATGTTTCTCTATGGGCCAATCTTATACAGCCATTTTCTTGATTTTTTATTAATTATGGTTCCCTCTTCTCAGATAATTTTAGCTTGTGTAAAGTTGTCAAGTTGACTGGAAAAAAATAAGTATACTTTCATTCCTAATTTTATGAAGGCAAAATGGAATTTTGTCTGTTTGGTTGGTTCTTTTCAAGTTAGGGTTTTTCTGGCTGTCCTGGAACACACTCTGTAGATTAGGCTAGCCTCAAACTCAGAGATCCTTCTGCTTCTGCCTCATTAGTGTTGGGATTAAAGGCATGACAAATTTGGTTTCATTACATACTTTTTTTCATTCTTAATGTGTTAAGATTACCATGCATTTTTCCTCCTCAGCTTGTCAGTGTGCTTGGTTTATGTTAATTGAATTTCAAAGGTTGAAACAGTCTTATGTATCTGTGGTAAATTCCACTTGATTGTGATGTATAATTCTTTTTGTACATTTATTGGATTTCATTTGCTAATATTTTGTTAAAGCTCTACATCAATGTTTCTGAGGATACTGATCTATAATTTTATTACATCTGCAAGGTAATATTGGCATCATAAAATGAGTTACAAAATGTTTCTTCTACTCCCATATTCTGAAGTAGAAAACTCCTGTAATTTCTTCCTGGAATATTTGATAGAATTCACCAATGTACCCTTTTGGGCTAACTGCTTTCTGGGGGACATTTGGTAATTATTAGTTCAGTTTCCTTAATAAAGACCTGTTTAGATCATTTATTTTGTGTGAGTTTTTCTAAATTGTGTACTTTTAAAAATCGTTTTCCAGGCCTGAATGTTGTCAGGCTTAGAGCTGTTCAAAGAATTCTCTTCTTGTTTTATTTTCAAGGTTTCTCTGATTTGATCTCTGTTAATTCTGACATTAGTAACTCAAGCACACTTCCTTAGCCTGGTGAAAGCATTATCTTAATACTCATTTCATGGAACCAGCTCTTGGTTTCATTGATTTTTTTCTCTATTGATTCAGTTTTCAAATTCATTGCTTCCTTCTCTAATTTTTATTTCTTTTCTTCTGCTTCCCATGATTTTAATTTGCTCTTCTCTATTTAGATTCCTAAAGTGGAAATTGGGAAAATTGAATATAAATCTTTCTCCTTCCCAACATGTACATTCAGTGCTAAGAATTTTCCTGTAAATACTGCTTTCACTAAGTCCCACAAAGTGGGAAGTATTTTCATTATCAGTTACATAATAATATTTCAACTTTATGTAGTCATGGTGTGTAAATTTTTCTCTTTTCATTTTGTTATTGGTTTTTAGTTTAATCCCATTGTGTTCTAAAAAAAAAAAAAAAAGACTATATGACCTAAGTATTTTTCAATCAGTTGAAATATATTTTATGGTCCAGAATATGATAATCTTGAAGATTAGTCCACCTTTTTTCAAGAGGAATATATACTCTGTTGTTGTCAGGTGAAGGAGAAAACAGATATCAATAAGTTCAGGTGTTTATTTTATTTCTGAATTTAATGGTGTTCTTACCTGTTTGCACCCTGCTATGTCTGTAGCTGACTGGGCGCTGTAGTCTCTAGTTATACTTTATGTAGTTTTCTTTTTAACCCCTGCGTTACATTGTCATCCTCTTATTAGACATACATTAAGAATTGCTATGTATTTTCAGAAAACTGACCATTTCATAATTGTACAATACCATCATTTATACATGACGACTTTCCTGACTATGAAATCTTCTCTATGTTTACCTTTAAAAACTATTTCCTTTTTTAAAAAACAGAATTATTATGGCATAATTGTCTCCACTCATATTGGAACCTATTTTTTATATGTAATACAGTTTTTTCTTGATGCATGGATATACCAGCGGTATTTAATACACAGTTACCTGTTAGATCAATGAATGCTAATAATGCAAAGCATTAAACTTTATTGACACAAAATCTTTCTTAATATTCTTTTAAGCTTTTAAAATATATTTTGAGATATCAGTCTCCCAGCAACAAATTGCATTCATTTTGTTTGCTAAAGTCATCGTTTCTCATGAATTTTGGAGGAATATTTTAAAAATTCCAGAATTCCAGTTTGCATTGTGTTTCACTGAATATTTAAAACATTTTACCCCATTTTTTCTAATTTGTATGTATGTATGACACATGCTTATGTCAACTTT
This sequence comes from Phodopus roborovskii, assembly GCF_943737965.1. NCBI lineage: Eukaryota > Metazoa > Chordata > Mammalia > Rodentia > Cricetidae > Phodopus > Phodopus roborovskii. Next base: position 12,520,629 of record NW_026126517.1, on the reverse strand, counting down.
TCAAATAAACTTATCTTTTATTTTTATGTAGTTTGAAAACTATGTTCCTATTTATGATTTCTTTATTTTTAAATTTTCTTTGTATGTCCTGAATCTTTAGTTTGACATTTGACATCAATTTGGAGAAATTCTTAGTGTTTGCTTCAAGTACATCATCTGATACTTTCTCTAGTCCTTCTTTTCCTGAATTCCTCTGATGCATATATTGTACTCTTTGTAGTTGTCCTTCTTTACTTGAATTATGATACTCTGTTTAGCAGCCTTTGTTTTTTCTTTAATATTTTTTGGTCTTTTTGTTTGTTTGTTTTTAGCTTTGTGTATTTCAGTTGCCTCAGAGATTGTTCTTTTTTTTCAAACTATTTCCTTAGATGCATCTATACTAATAATAAATTTGCTGAAGACATTCTTTATGTCACCTACAGTTTTTGATATTCACCTAATCATTTCTATCTGCCTACAATGATTATTTGCTCTTTATGCTTCCTAATTTATTTATTAGTATTTATTATATATTAATTTATCCTAAAAGCTCATGTGATAGATGCTTGACCCCCCAGCTGGTAGCTCCACCTTTGGAGATGGTAGAAACTAATAGGTAGGTACAACTAGAAGAAACAGGTCACAGGAAGTATGATTTTGAAGTTTATGTCTTGTCCTTGATCTTATCTGCTTTCTTTTATCATCATCATAAGATAAGTATCCTTTGCAACATGCTCATACCACCATGGTATTCTGCCTCATGATGATGCCTGAATCAATAATTTCAATGGCTAGAGACTAAAATTTCTGAGCCAATATAAATCTTTGTTTGTAGGATATTTTACCATAGCAATGAAAAGTGTGAATAACATGTAGTCATTAGAATTATTGGTTATTGCTATTTAAATTCTGTCTGCAAATTCTAATATCATTACTGTTGTGTCTCATAATACTTTATCTGGTTCTTAAAATTTTGGGATTTTTATGTGTTTTACCTCTTATTTGTGGGTTTTATTGTTTTTTCTGAATAGACATGAACAAGTATTTGCTCTTCCAAACTGGGCACTGATAACATGTCAAACAAAAGAACAATTATATTCAGGTCTAGTTTAGTGAACCAACACATTTACTGAAGTTACTTCAGGAGTATGGGTGAGTGGTTATTTACAGGAGCATTCATAATGCAATGGCAGCTCCATTATAAGAAAATTTACTTCAGCACGAATGAGGTAGTTTCCAGTAACTTTTTGAACAACTTTCAAATAGTACAGCTAGTGTGAGAAGTTCTCCCTGGCAACTAGTATGGCTTTTGGGGAGGGAATTTGTGAATCTTGTAAGTTTCAGGAGCCTCTTAATGATTGTAAGTTTCAGTTGAGTCCTGAGCCTTGTAAATTACATTACTTCCTGAATCTTATGAGCCTCCCTCTTCCATCTAGGACAGGAAATCTAAATTAATATAAAACAGTTGTGTATAATACTTCTTGTATGACTTCTAATTATTTCTGTGTAGGTAGATGTGAACTCATTAAATGGTCCTGCCATTAAGTGGGCCCTTATCAATGTGTGACAAGATGGAGGAGATAGAGAGCATCTTTGTATACTACTGTGTGTACCCCTGAGTTATTATTTAGTGAGCCTATTGCATTAGAAATAGTTTTTGTTCTTTTGTAGAACTTGTGGCTAGAGAGATGAGCAGTGCCCCTTTTCCAATATCAGTGAGGTTCTAGTTAAATCATTTCTTTTGAACACAGGCTTTTTGAGGAGAGTGTTCTAAAATATTTAGAAGTAAGTTTCAATGAGTCTCACCCATCTTGAGCCTTCCTTTTACTTAGCTTCTTTGGTTTGTGGATTGTAGTCTGGTTATCCTTCAGTTTATGGTTAACATTCACCTATAAATGTTTGTCTTTCTGGATCTGAATTACCTTACTCATGATGATCTTATCTAGTTCTATCAGAAAATTTCACACTGTCATTGTTTTTAACAGCTGAGTAATACTCCATTGTGTAAATGTATTATATTTTTTATTCATTCTTTGTTTGATGTTTGATAGATATCTAGGTTATTTTGCTATTATAAATAAAGATGCCATGAACATAGTTGAGCAAATGTCCTTGTTGCATGATAGAACGTATTTTGAGTATAAACCCAGGAGTGGTACAGCTGGGTCTTGAGGTAGATCTGGTGCCAATTTTTGGAAAAATCACCATATTCATTTCTTTTTTTTTTTTACCGTGTGTAAACACTTATTTTTATTTTTTAATTTTATATAACCAAGTCCATTTAAATGAAAACAAACATTTATAGACAATATTTGGAAATTTGGGTGTTGTTCTTTTTTTTTTTTTTTTTTTTTTTTTTTTTTTTTTTTCGTGAGAACTTCAGTTTTATTGTCCGTCTTTGACACTGAACATCTGTGATCACCACTGATCTGAACTTCGTGAGTGTGCTGACCAGTGGGTTGGGTTTGGGCCTAAATGTGGACTTCCTGCTTGTTTTGGATTTACTTTGTGCCCCTGCTGGTGTTTATCTTTTTTTTTTTTTTCTTTCTTTTTTTTTTTTTTTTTTTTTTTATGCATATAGAGTATTTTTTATTTAATTTTATATAACAAAGTCCAATTAAATGAAAACAAACATTTATACACAATATTTGGGAATTTGGGCGTCGTTCTTTCCAAACTACTTCCTGCTGGTAAGGGGCGCTGTCTTGGGGGATTCGAAGAAGATTCAGATATCCTAGCTGTAGTCTGTAGGGCTGTTTTGTCCAGCTGTTTGGAATGTAGGATCAGCTTGTACTCTGTTTCAGGCGGTCTGGTGTGATCAAACCACATTAGTCTGGAAGGAATCCACATCTTTTCATTTTCTGTGGAAACAAAAATAGAAATACTTTTCCCCAGTAACTTGTTCTTCAACTTAAATTTTGGAGTCAAAGCGTTTTTTTTTTTTTTTTTTTTTTTTTTTTATTTTACATGTCGATCCCAGTTCCCTCTCCCTCCCTTCCTCCCCCCAACCCCTCCCTCCCTCCTTCCCTCCCTTTTGCCCTCTCTACCCTCTCCCATGCACTCTAAACACCCTCCCCTCCCAACCCCCCACCACAATACAATATGTAGGGGAATTCCATCCAGTTGGGGTCATGTAGATCTGACAGGTCCTGTGAAGTAGGGACTAGGGCTTCTCTCCTATCTCTAGAATAAGGCAGTTATCCCTCCATGGGGGATATGTTTGCAAAGTCCTTTTGTGCACCAGGGATACATCCTGGCTCCACTGTCTGAGGTCTCTTAGACTGCTCAGACCTTCTGGCTGAGACCCATATTCAGGGGGGTCCGAGTCAGACCCCTGTTGGCTTCCCAGCTATCAGTCTAGTGGCCCTTAGCTCCTCCTTGTTCAGGTAAGCTGTCTCTGTGTACTTCTACCGCATGGTCTTGTCCTCTCCATCTGCTTCTGGGTTCTAGTTTGACTCAGTGTTTATGTATGGGTGTTTGCTCCTGTTTTCAACAGGCATTAGTTGAGGACTCCATGGAGAAGTTAGTTGTTGATCTCACTCTCCGGGAAGGGCATTTATGATAGCCTTTCCATTGAAGCTGAGATTGTTAGTTGGGAGCAGTCTTGTAGTTCCCTCGACCTTTCTTTGTGTTCAACTTTATCTTCAAACCAATATTGGCTCCCTCTTTTATGTTCTCTCTCTCTGTCTCTGTCTCTCTCTCTCTTTCCTATTTTCCATTCCTAACCAGGCTCAATCCTCCTGGTCGCACATGCCTTCCTCTCCTCCCTCTCATTTTCTCCTACTTCTCTCTCCATTAGCTGTCCTCCCCCACTATAACTGAGGTCTGGGGGACTTGTCCCTTCCCAGTTCTGTGAGGGACTTTATATGAATCTCTTAGAATACAACTTGTATCCTAGTTCCTCTGGTGATGTGAATTATAGGCTGGTGATCATTTGATCTAGGTCTAAAATCCATATATGAGTGAGTACATACTGTGTTCCTCTTTTTGTGACTGGGTTACCTCATTCAGGATGGTTTCTTCAAGTGCCATCCACTTGCCTGCGAATTTCAAGATACCATTATTTTTTTCTGCAGAGTAGTATTCCATTGTGTAGATGTGCCACATCTTCATTAACCATTCTTCAATTGAAGGGCATCTAGGTTGCTTCCAGGTTCTTGCTATTACAAATAGTGCTGCTATGAACATAGTTGAACAGATGTCTTTGTTGCATGGATGTGAATCCTTTGGGTATATGCCTAAGAGGGGGATTGCCGGGTCCTGTGGTAAACTAATTCCCATTTTCCTGAGGAACCGCCATACTGATCTCCAAAGTGGCTGTATGAGTTTGCACTCCCACCAGCAGTGGAGGAGTGTTCCACTTTCTCCACATCCTCTCCAACATAAGTCATCACTGGTGTTTCTAATTTTAGCCATTCTGGCAGGGGTAAGATGGTATCTCAAAGTTGTTTTGATTTGCATTTCCCTGGTGTTGTTCTTTCCAAACTACTTCCTGCTGGTAAAGGGGCGCTGTCATGGAGATTCGAAGAAGATTCAGAAATCCTGGCTGTAGTCTATCAGGCTGTTTTGTCCAGCTGTTTTGAATGTAGGATCACCTGTTACTCTGTTTCAGGCAGTCTGGCTTGATGAAGCCACATTAGTCTGGAAGGAATCCACATCTTTTCATTTTCTGTGGAAACAAAAATAGAAATCCTTTTCCCCAGTAACTTGTCCTTCAACTTAAAATTTGAAGTCAAAGCATTTTTTAAATTTAATTTATTATTTTACATGTCGATCCCAGTTCCCTCTCCCTCCCTCCCAACTACCCTCACTCCCTCCCTTTCTCCCTCCCTCCTTCCCTCTCACATGCACTCTAAACACCCTCCCATCCCCCACCCCAATTCCATATGTAGGGGAATGTCATCCAGTAGGGGTCATGTAGGTCTGACAGGTCATGTGAAGTAGGGACTAGGGCTTCTCTCCTGTCTCTAGATTAAGGCAGTTATCCCTCCATGGGGGATGTGTTCGCAAAGTTCTTTTGCGCTCCAGGGATATCTCCTGGCTCTACTCTCTGAGGTCACTTAGACGGCTCATTCCTTCTGGCTGAGACCCATATTCAGGAGTCCTGAGTCAGTCCCATGCTGGCTTCCCAGCTATCAGTCTGGTGGCCTGTTAGCTCCTCCTTGTTCAGGTAAGCTGTCTCTATGTGTTTCTGCCGCCTGGTCTTGTCCTCTCACTCTGCACCTGAGTTCTACTTTGACTCAGTGTTTATGTATGGGTGTTTGCTTCTGTTTCCAACAGGCATTAGTTGAGGGCTCCATGGATAAGTTAGTTGTTGATCTCACTCTCCAGGAAGGGCATTTATGAGTTCCTGCAGGCAAGATCCTTGACCCACAAATCTGGGCCTCTGCTAAAGAAAGAGGCCTCAGATGGAGAATTCCAGTCTCCAGTGAGATCCGACTATCCAGCAAAACCTTCCCAAGTTTTAGTTCAGCCCTTGTCCTCTTCCACCAGCTATTGGCCAGAGGTAAGTCTGGGCCCAAAGTGGCTGAACAAGTTTGCATTCCCACCAGCAAAGGAGGGATGTTCCCTTTGCTCCACATCGTCCCTAGCATGAGCTGCCACTTGTGTTTTTTACCTTAGCCATGCTGACATGTATAACATGGAATATGGGCTCATGGGGACTCACAGAAACTAAACCCCCAACCAGAGAGCTTAGATAGGACTGACCTAAGCCCCTGCACATATGTTATACTTGTGTAGCTTATTCTACTTGTGAGTCTCCTACAGGGGAGACTGACTCTGTTCCTTTCTTTTAGGACCCCTTTCTTCTACTAAGTTGCCTCATCCAGTCTCAATAGAGAGGATGGACCTGGTTTTACCACAACTTGATATACCATGGCTGGCTGATATACATGGGAGGCCCGCTCTTTTCTGAAGAGAAAGGAGGAGGAGGTTGGGAGGAAGGAGAAAGGGACTTGGGGGAGGGGGGAGTGAGAAAAGAAGAGAGGGAGGGAATATTATGATTGGGAAGGAAAAAATTAATTAGTTAACTAAAATACATTTTTAAAACTTCATTTTTCTTCTTATTTGTTTCAGGAAATATCAGACAATTTTCTGATACTTACAGTGGCTACCTAGTAGAGTTCATAATGAAAAACATTCACAGAAATGTTGATTCCCTGCAGTTTGGAACTTTCAGACTTGTCTACACTGGGCCTTCAATAATTCTTCATTTACAGCTTAGGTTTTCTAGTCAAGGTGCTGGATCCCATAGTGATTTCCACCCATAAATCTGCCCTAGTAAACATGGTCTTCTGCCTGGGCCTGCCTGTCTCACTAGCCTTGTAGACAGTGACCTACTTAATGTTCTCTGTTTTCCTATGGCTTCAATAGGAGCTATTCTTTTATACCAGTCAGCTCCTACTTATTTGGATATAGTGGCCCTATCCAAGTTCTTTACACACAGATCCAACAGTTAGCATTTAAAAAACCTGATGGTTTTAAAGATGGTTAAAAATATTTTTGGCTCTTCCGCCAGCTATTGGCCAGAGGTGAGTCTGGGCCCAATCGGGGCTGCCTGTCCTCTACAACCTCTTTTCCCCCCTCCCCCACCCGAACTCCCTGGGATGGCCCCTGATCCTTCTGCTCCTGTCTCCAGTCCCCATTGAGAGCACCCTTGGAGCTCTGATACACCCCCACCCATCCCCACTTCCAGCCTACCCACCCCACCCTGTGCCCTACCCAACCCACGGTCCTGCCACTCTGGTTGAGCACTGGGACAGAGGGTGGAGACAACAGTCCACCCTACTTCGGAGACTTCTTGGAGCAACTCTGAACAAAGGAGACCTAACTATCCTCTCGGGACCACTCACCAACAGCTTGGTCTCTGACCCCCGCCTCCAGTCCTCTGCTGGAGTCCCAGGCCCCTCCCAGAGATCCTCCTATCTCTGCTGGTCCACTCTGAGTTCCAGCAGGCAAGATCCTTGACCCCCAAATCCTGGCCTCTCCCAAAGAACCAGGTCTCAGCTGGAGAGCGCCAGTTTCCACTGAGATCCCACTACCCTGCAAAACCTTCTCAAGTTCCAGCTCAGCCCTTGCCCTCTTTTGCCAGCTATTGGCCAGAGGTATTGGCCAGAGCTATTGGCCGGAGGACCACTATGAGTACCTGCTTACATCTTCTGGATCCTCATCCTTGACCCCATCCCTGGATCTCTGTCTGCGGAGAAACCTCCTAGAGAGCTTGGACCACACAGAGCTACAGATATTGAATCTCAGACCCACATAAGCCCATCGGGGAAGTACCATAGGGAGAGGGGGGATACACCACCAACACCTACTGGAAGAAGCTATGGGAAGAAGGCAATAGAAGAGAACACCTAACAATAGAAAGACAAACATGACACCACCAGAATCTAGGGAATCTACACCAACTAGAATGGAACACAACAACAAAGCAGAGGAAGCAGAAGGGTACGACTTAAAAATTACCATCATAAAAATGATAGAGGCCCTAAAAGAAGATGTGAGAAAATCCCTTAAAGAAATGGAGGAAAAAAACAAACAAAAAAGTGGAAGAAATGAACAAATTCCTTAAGGAAAGTACAGAAAGCCAAGAAAAAACAATTAACCAGGTGAAGGAAACGGTTCAAGACTTGAAAACTGAAATTGAGAAAATAAAGGCAACACAAACAGAAGGAATGCTGGAAATTGAAAAGCTGGGCAAAAAATCGGCAACTACGGACACAAGCATAACCAATAGAATTCAAGAGATGGAAGAGAGAATCTCAGGCTCAGAAGATAAACTAGAAGAAATAGATTCATCGACCAAAGATAATCATAAATCCAACAAATCCTTAACACAAAACATCCAGGAAATGTGGGACACCATGAAAAGGCCAAACCTAAGAATAATAGGCATAGACAAAGGTGAGGAAGCCCAGCTCAAAGGTGCCGAAAACATATTCAACAAAATCATCGAGGAAAGCTTCCCAAATCTGAAGAAGGACATGCCCATGAAAGTACAAGAAGCATACCGAACCCCAAATAGGCTGGACCAAAGAAAAAAGACCCCTTGACATATAATAATCAAAACACCTAGCATACAGAATAAAGAAAGAATATTAAGAGCAGCGAAGGAAAAAGGACAGGTAACATATAAAGGCAGACCTATCAAAATTACACCTGACTTCTCCATGGAAACCCTCAAGGCCAGAAGATCCTGGATAGATGTTCTAAAAGTATTAAGAGAACATGGATGCCAGCCTAGGCTACTATATCCAACAAAACTCTCAATCAATATAGATGGAGAGAACAAGATATTTAATGACAAAACCAGATTTTCCCAATATGTATCTACAAATCCAGCCCTACAGAAAGTATTGGAAGGAAAACTCCAACCCAAGGAAGGTAACTACGCCCACAAAAATGTAGGAAACAGATAATCCAACTACACCAGAAACCAAGGGTGAAGCAGAAAAAATATATTCACAATACCACCGCCAACAACAAACCTAAATCAAACAAGCATCAACAACCAATGGTCCTTACTCACCCTCAATATTAATGGTCTTAACTCACCTATAAAAAGACACAGGCTAACAGAATGGATATGAAGACAGAATCCATCCTTCTGCTGCATACAAGAAACACATCTTAGGTTCAAAGATAGACATTACCTAAGGGTAAAGGGTTGGGAAAAGATTTTCCAATCAAATGGAAATAAGAAGCAAGCAGGTGTAGCTATCCTAATATCCAACAAGTTAGACTTCAAACCAAAATTAGTCTAAAGAGATGAAGATGGTCATTTCATATTCATCTCAGGAGAAATCCATCAACACAAAGTCTCAGTTCTGAACATCTATGCCCCTAATACAAAGGCACCCACATTTATAAAAGAAACACTACTAAAACTCAAAGCTCATATAAAACCTCACACACTTATAGTGGGAGACTTCAATACACCACTCTCAACACTAGACAGGACCACAAATCAGAAACTCAACAAAGAAACAAAAGAATTAACAGAAGTTATGTCTCAACTGGGGTTAACAGACATCTATAGAACATTCCATCCAAAGACAAAAGAATATACCTTCTTCTCTGCTCCACATGTAACCTTCTCTAAAATCGACCACATACTAGGAGACATAACAAACCTCAACAGATACAAGAGAATAGGAATAGTCCCCTGTATCTTATCGGACCACCATGCTTTAACATTGGAATTCAACAACAACACAAATAGCAGAAAACCTGCAAACTCATGGAAACTGAACAATGTGCAATTGCACCACTCCTGGGTCAAAGAAGAAATAAAGAAAGAAAATAAAAACTTTCTAATATTCAATGAGAATGAGGATACAACATACCCAAACTTATGGGACACCTTGAAAGCAGTGCTATGAGGGAAGTTCATTGCACTAAGTGCCCATATGAAGAAAACAGAGGATAGTCACATAAGAAATTTAACAGCCCAAATGAAAACCTTAGAACAGAGAGAAGGGAATTCACCCCGCAGGAGTAGATGCCAGGAAATAATCAACTTGAGGGCTGAAATCAACAAAATAGAAACCAGGAAAACAATACAAAAAAATCAATGCAACAAAGAGTTGGTTTTTTGAGAAAATCAACAAGATAGACAAACCTTTATCCAAATTAACGAAAAAGCAGAGACAGAACATGCAAATTAACAAAATTAGAAACGAAATGGGGAACATAACAACAGACACAGAGGAAATCCAGACAATTTTCAGGTCATACTTTGAAAATCTGTATTCCACAAAAATTGAAAATTCAAAGGAAATGGACAAGTTTCTGGATAACTATCACTTACCAAAATTAAATCAAGAACAGACAAACTTAAATAGACCTATAACCCGCAATGAAATAGAAGCAGTCATCGAAAGCCTTCCAACCAAAAAAAGTCCAGGGCCAGATGGATTCAGTGCAGAATTCTACCAGACATTCAAGGAAGAACTAATACCACTTCTCCTCAAACTGTTCCACAAGATAGAAACAGAAGGTTCATTGCCAAACTCTTTTTATGAGGCCACAATAACTTTGGTAACCCAAACCTCACAAAGACACAACTAAGAAAGAAAACTACAGACCAATATCCCTGATGAACATCGATGTAAAAATATTCAATAAACTACTGGCAAACTGAATTAAAGAATACATCAGAGAAATCATCCACCATGACCAAGTAGGCTTCATCCCTGGAATTCAGGGATGGTTTAACATAAGAAAATCTATCAACGTGATCCACCATATAAACAAACTGAAAAAGAAAAACCATATGATTATCTCCCTAGATGCGGAAAAAGCCTTCGACAAAATTCAATACCCTTTCATGATAAAGGTATTGGAGAGGTCAGGGATAACAGGAACATACCTAAACATAATAAGAGCAATATACAGCAAACCAACTGCCAACATCAAACTGAATGGAGAGAAACTTAAGCCAATTCCTCTAAAATCAGGAACAAGACAAGGCTGTCCTCTCTCTCCATATCTCTTCAATATCGTACTAGAAGTTCTAACTAATGCTATAAGACAACAAAAGGAGATCAAGGGCATCCAAATTGGAAAGGAAGAAGTCAAACTGTCTCTATTTGCAGATGATATGATAATTTACATAAGTGACCCAATAAACTCTACCAGGGAACTCCTACAGATGATAAACACCTTCAGCAAACTAGCAGTATACAAGATAAACTCAAAAAAATCAGTAGCCCTACTTTTTTCAGACAACAAAGAGGCAGAGAAAGAAATCAGAGAAACATCACCCTTTACAATAGCCACAAGCAACATAAAGTATCTTGGTGTAACGCTTACCAAACAAGTAAAAGACCTATATAATAAGAACTTTGTGACTCTAAAGAAAGAAATTAAAGAAGATACCAGAAAATGGAAAGACCTCCCATGCTCTTGGTTAGGTAGGATTAACATAGTAAAAATGGCAATCTTACCAAAAGCAATCTACAGATTCGATGCAATCCCCATTCAAATCCCACCACAATTCTTCACCGACTTGAAAGGATTATAATCAACTTTATATGGAAAAACAAAAGACCCAGGATAGCCAAAACAACCCTATACAATAAAAGAACTTCAGGAGTCATCACCATTCCTGACTTTAAGCTCTACTACAGAGCTATAGTTCAGAAAACAGCCTGGTATTGGCATAAAAATAGACAGGTAGACCAATGGAATCGAATTGAAAATCCTGATATTAATCCATGCACCTATGAACACCTGATTTTCGACAAAACAGATAAAATTATACAATGGGGCAAGGACAGCATCTTCAACAAATCGTGCTGGCACAATTGGATGAGGGTGTGTAGAAGACTGCAGATAGACCCATGTCTGTCACCATGCACAAAACTCAAGTCCAAATGGATCAAAGACCTTAACATCAATCCAGCCACATTGAACCTCTTAGAAGAGAAAGTAGGAGGTACCCTTGAACAAATTGGTATAGGAGACCGCTTCTTGAACATATCTCCAGGGGCACAGACACTGAAAGAAACAATGAATAAATGGGACCTTTTCAAACTTAGAAGCTTCTGTAAGGCAAAAGACACAGTCGACAAGACCAAATGGCAGCCCACAGACTGGGAAAAGATTTTCACCAACCCTATATCCGACAAAGGGCTGATCTTCAAAATATACAAAAAATTCAAGAAACTAGTCAACAAAACACCAAATAACCCTATTAAAAATGGGGTACAGAACTGAAGAAAGAATTCTCAATGGAGGAAATCAAAAAGGCTGAAAGACACTTAAGAAAATGCTCCACATCCTTAGCTATCAGGGAAATGCAAATCAAAACAACTTTGAGATACCATCTTACCCCTGCCAGAATGGCTAAAATTAGAAACACCAGTGATGACTTATGTTGGAGAGGATGTGGAGAAAGTGGAACACTCCTCCACTGCTGGTGGGAGTGCAAACTCATACAGCCATTTTGGAGATCAGTATGGCGGTTCCTCAGGAAAATGGGAATTAGTTTACCACAGGACCCGGCAATCCCCCTCTTAGGCATATACCCAAAGGATTCATATCCATGCAACAAAGACATCTGTTCAACTATGTTCATAGCAGCACTATTTCTAATAGCAAGAACCTGGAAGTAACCTAGATGCCCCTCAATTGAAGAATGGTTAATGAAGATGTGGCACATCTACACAATGGAATACTACTCTGCAGAAAAAAATAATGGTATCTTGAAATTCGCAGGCAAGTGGATGGCACTTGAAGAAACCATCCTGAATGAGGTAACCCAGTCACAAAAAGAGGAACACAGTATGTACTCACTCATATATGGATTTTAGACCTAGATCAAATGATCACCAGCCTATAATTCACATCACCAGAGGAACTAGGATACAAGGTGTATTCTAAGAGATTCATGTAAAGTCCCTTACAGAACTGGGAAGGGACAAGTCCCCCAGAGCTCAAGTGAAGTGGGGGAGGACAGCGAATGGAGAGAGAAGTAGGAGAAAATGAGGGGGAGGAGAGGAAGGCATGTGTGACCAGGAGGATTGAGCCTGGTTAGGAATGGAAGATAGGAAAGAGAGAGAGAGAGTGACAGAGACAGAGAGAGAGAAAATAAAAGAGGGAGCCAATATTGGTTTGAAGATAAAATTGAACACAAAGAAAGGTTGAGAGAACTACATGACTGCTCCCAACTAACAATCTCAGCTTCAATGGAAAGGCTATCATAAATGCCCTTCCCGGAGAGTGAGATCAACAACTAACTTCCCCATGGAGCCCTCAACTAATGCCTGTTGAAAATAGGAGCAAACACCCATACAGAAACACTGAGTTGAACTAGAACCCAGAAGCAGATGGAGAGGACAAGACCACGGGGCAGAAGCACATAGAGACAGCTTACCTGAACAAGGAGGAGCTAACGGGCCCCCAGACTGATAGCTGGGAAGCCAGCATGGAACTGACTCAGGCACCCCTGAATATGGGTCTCAGCCAGAAGGACTGAGCAGTCTAAGGGACCTCAGACAGTGGAGCCAGGATGTATCCCTGGTGCACAAAAGGACTTTGCAAATATATCCCCCATGGAGGGATAACTGCCTTAATCTAGAGACAGGAGAGAAGCCCTAGTCCCTACTTCACAGGACCTGTCAGATCTACATGACCCCAACTGGATGGCATTCCCCTACACATGGAATTGGGGTGGGGGGATGGGAGGGGAGGGTGTTTAGAGTGCATGTGAGAGGGCAGAAGGAGGGAGGGAGGGTTGGGGGGAGGGAGGGAGGGAAGGAGGGAGGGAGAGGGAACTGGGATCGACATGTAAAACAATAAATTAAATTAAAAAAATGCTTTGACTCCAAAATTTAAGTTGAAGGACAAGTTACTGGGGAAAAGGATTTCTATTTTTATTTCCACAGAAAATGAAAAGATGTAGATTCCTTCCAGACTAATGAGGTTTGATCACGCCAGACCGCCTGAAACAGAGTACAAGCTAATCCTACATTCAAAACAGCTGGACAAAACAGCCCTACAGACTACAGCCAGGATATCTGAATCTTCTTCGAATCCCCCCAAGACAGCGCCCCTTACCAGCAGGAAGTAGCTTGGAAAGAATGATGCCCAAATTCCCAAATATTGTGTTTAAATGTTTGTTTTCACTTAATTGGACTTTGTTATATAAAATTAAATAAAAATTAAATAAAATAAAAAAATATTTTTGCATCATTCTATAGTAGTAGATATATTTCTTTTGTGCATTTGTCAAAAATTATAAAACTTTTGGTAGTGTGATGATAAATTAGTTAATTGTGATGGTCAAATTGACAGGATCTAGTAGCCCTGAGAAGACAAATCTCTAGGCAAATCTGCAATGGGTTACTTAGACTAGATTAACTGAGGCGAGAAGATATATCTTAAAGTAGTAGTATGATGACATGGCCTAGGGTCCTAAAATGTACAAAAACCAGAACACTAACTAAACACTAGCATTCAACTCTCTCTTGATTGAATGCAATGTGACCAGTGGCTACCAACTCCAGCACCCATTCCTTCTTTGAAATTGATAGGTCCAGAAATAGACCCTAAACATGGACTTCTCCATTCCATATGGAGTTTCCCATCAAACACGGAGCTGCTTTCCATCCAAAGCAGGGCTCTCTGTTGTGCTGAAAAATCAAGCCCCAAGGACAAAGGAGTTACAGAGAGTTGTCAAAATACAGATGTTGGATGAAAACCTGAAGCCTTGAGCAGCAAGAGGAGCAGATGGCAGGCTGTAAGGTGGTCTTAACAATAGAAATGCATACACTTTTGACAGCTCTTTCTTGATTGGTCCTAAGTTCTTACCTTATTTGCATGACCATATCCTGCAAATCAGTCTCTCCATACATTAGCAGACACTTAAGGCTTCATCACACAGATATAACAAGAGCTCCAAGGAGGAAGAAGACAAGGGAAACTTCTGAGCCTGACTCAGCTCCAGATAGGGGCCCCACTCTCCAATGTTCCTGTTTTATTTGTAGGAAAAAAGGTCGAAGACTTCAGAGGCAAACTTTTAGATAAAGTGCTTTTCTGAGGTTTCCTCTTGAGGTTTCTACCCCAAGTAGCAGGTACTGAAAGTCCCCCCATATCTGAGCATTCTTCTTTGAGCAGAGAGTTCAACCCAGCTAGCCTCAAGGATTATACCAGGGGCTATAGGCAAAGGCTTAGCCTCTAGAGACATGAAATTTGAGCACTGGAGAACTGTTGGATGCAGGAAAATTGTCCTTGTTATGCCCATCAGTGTCTTGGAGACTTGTTCTCTAAGGTACTGCTTTGGGTTAGCACCCCAAACCTGCCTGGGAACTTATGAACTCTAATACAGTCTCTCAGTTGGCAACTGAAACTTGCCCAAATCATAGGATTTAACATATGAGGCTCTTTGGTTAGGGACTGTGGATCCTGCTGAGGTCTTGGAACTAGAACACTACAAGCCTCTTCCAGTTGGAATCCTGTTGCTGTAGATGGTCTCAGAGTTCTTGCTTTTTTGTTCAAATTGTCATTCCATGTTGAAATAGATTTATCCCTGTTTTCCTTTTGCTATCTTCCCACTCCTGTCTTTATGGAGAAGTGGACAATGACCCAGGTGGAAAAAGGAGACTGTCGTTGTACCACATCATCCCTTCAAATTAACAGGGATGAATAAACCCTTCATCCCTGTTGTAGTTAGCTTTCACTCTCAACTTGACACTGTGAAACCTGGGAATAGGGAACAACATCAGAGGAATTACCTAGATCAGATTGGCTATGCCATGCCTTTGAGGCATTTTCTTCATTGTTAATTGATGTAGGAAGGATCAGCCCACTGTGGGTAATGCTATCCCTAGGCAAGTGGTCCTGTAGTATGAGAAATAAAGCTGAACTACCAGATGAAGCAAGCCATTAACCAGCATTCCTTTGTGATCTACTTTAGTGCCTACCTCCAGGTTCCTGCCTTGGCTTTTCAACATGATGCACTGTTAGAAAAATTCCTTTCCTCTTAAGTTGTTCTTGTTCATAGTATTTATCTCAGCCATGGGGGGGGGGAATAACTAGAATAGTTCCTCAAGTTACTTATTTCCAGGAATTTTATCAGAGCAATGATAAAAGAAACAAATACAGGAGTGAATAGCAAATCTTTATAAACACAAAATTTAAAATGTAGCTTAAGGATTTGAATGGATCTGGGAGAAATGAAAATTTGGAAAAATGATCAAATTGCATTCCAACCCTTAGAAAGGAGTGAGGGAGAAAAGATATAGAACTAAGAGACTTTTGAAAAGTGTGGCATCTTTTAGACTATAGACAAAGCAATGTACATAACAACCATACTGTACTCTAAGGCGCCCATCATCAGTGTCAAAACTCAGAACCATACATACATACATACATACATACATACATACATACATACATATATATATTGCAAATAAAGAGTAAGTAGATGGTAGAAGAAAGGAAATGTGTTACTAGTATTGGAAAGAGGGATGTGATTCAATTGAGGAAAGTGCTAGAGTTGTCTGTATGCATACACATAAATGATATGGCTTTATGCATGAATATTTAAAGAATTTGTATATGTTTAAAGTGGTAATTTGTATCATGCCGTAATATCTGAAGAGATTTATAAATAATGTCATCTCATCAGAGTGTGTAAAACCAAGCATATGTAGCAGGACAAAATTGATTTATAATATTATTGTCTGAGAAATAAAAGCTGGGCTACCTCCTTAGAGAAGTGAACACTTCTAAGACTGATTAGCCTGGAGCATATTGTATCAGAAAATGCAACACATGTAAGATTCTGGAGAAGCAGATGCTGTAAGCCAGACAGCAAAACACAAATACCACCTGATCTCACTTGTATATGGAATCTGATACAATTGAACCGGAACACCAATTACCAGTAACTAGGGTAGGATGGAGAAGAAAGACAGGAGTTGTCCTTGATCAAAGGGACCAAAGTTTTAGATAGACAGGAGGAATATCTTTTGAGATCTATTATTCAGCAGGGTGAAGGTAGTAGATAAAAATACATTGTTCATTTTTAAAAAACTGGAAAAGTAAATTCTAACTGTCTCACAACAAGAATCATAGGCGAGATGAGTTATGTTATTTAGCTTGAATTAATGGTAGCACATTTCCATATATAAAAAAGTGCTTTGAACTTCACAGTTGTATATAATTGTGATTTTTCAATCAAAATTAATATTGAAAAATTAGAAAAATTTTGATAAATTGGGCAACATCACCCAAACCAACATACAGCAATTTGAAAACAACAACAATAATAAACAACAATCTTGCTAAAAACAAAACGTGAAACATATTAATCAGAAAATTAGATAACACTGCAATGGATTACAAATCAAGTAAATAAGTAAATAAATAAACCAGAGACAGTTCACAAATGTGTGGGGTCATCCATCTGAAATTCCTCCTCAGAGGAGGGGACTGAAGAAAAGATGAGCGTGCTGTCATCCGTTCCCTAACCCTTGCCCACAGATGGAACAGGAAGCCTGCTGTGGGCAGGAACTCGCTTTATTGATCAGAGCACATGTTTAAATAGGCTTCAGGGTAGGGGCAGGGCTTTAGTGGAAGAAGTTTGATGATAGTGGGTGGAGAGATTAGTGAGGGCCAATAGAATTGTTTTTAATCACCAGTTATCAGGCAGGGTTACTTTATTTCACACCCTCCTGAATCATCGCTATTGGGAAGTGTAATCGAAGACAGGTCTCCAAACTTGAGGCAGGCTTGGGGCATGCCTTTAGGCCAGGCCTGGTGACCATCCCAAGGCCTGATGTCCCCACATAAATGCAGACTAATTTCTATAGTTACTACCCCCTTATGTCAACTGTGCATAGTGGCATCTTTCCTAAGAGTCCAATCCAAAACCAGAAGGAGAAGTAAGTTACCTCAAAGAAACTCAAATCACATTGCTACAGCCATGTGATCAAAGGTAAGAAGACTACCAGGCTATCTTGAAGAAACACATTGATAGCACAGACACTTGATATGATGTGCTGGGAGAGTTGTGCTGTATTTTTGGCCTTCTGTGACCAAGTTCATAGCTGTACTCTAGCATAGAAAAACATGCTACAAAATCATACAACTGGTCCTAAAATGTCAGCCTACAAAACTCCTGTGACCAAGATGGGTCTAAAGAGATGGGACTGAATATTGCAACGTGGTATCTAGAGTGGAATTCTGAAATCAAAGAAAGACATTACATATAGCTGAGAAAATTTTCATAAGATATAGATGTTAGTCAATAAAATAATGATGATGATAATGTATTTTTCTCTTGTTCATTAAGAAAAATGTAAGATGCTAGCTATAAAGAAAACTTGTACAGTATGCACAGGCTGTAGGTACCATATGTTAAGTAATTCTCTAAACCTAAACTGTTCTTAATGATTTTATTTAAACATTATTAAAGACTATAAAAGTCAGTAAATAAAAAAAACTTCATCAAAAAAAAAAAAAAAAGAAGAAGAAGAAGAAGAAAGAAAAGAAAGATTATTGTCTAGGTTAGGGTTTCTATTGTCATCATGAAACACCATGACCCAAAAGTAAATTGGTGAGAAATGGGGTTATTTGGCTTATACTTTCAAATTATAGTCCATCATTGGAAAAAGTCAGCAAAGGAAATCAAGCAGGGCAGGAACCTGGAAGCAGGAGCTGATGCAGAGGCCATGTAGTCATACTGTTTACTGACTTGCTTCTCATGGCATGCTAGGCCTGCTGTCTTCTGGAACCCTAGACCAGCAACCCAGAGATGGGCCCACCCACAATGGGCTGGACCCTCCCCCATCAATCACAAAATGTGAAAATGTCTTACAGCTTGGTCTCATGGAAGCATCTTCTCAACTAAAGCTCCTTCCTCTGATCACTCCAGCTTGTGTCAAGCTGACACACAAAACCAGCCATTACAACACTATGGTAATTTGAACATAATTGGAACCCACATGTTCATAGGAAGTGGCACTATTAGAAGATGAGGCTTTGTTGGAATAGATATGGTCTTGTTCCCTCCTCTCTACTATCTCATTCAAACCACCATGGGAAACCATTGTGACCTTCCTGTGATCCCTAGTGACAGATGACCTAACAGGGAGCTCGCTAAAGGATCTTTCCTGCAGTTGAGCACACAGCCCCTTGTTTCATCCCTCTGCCTTCCAGATAACAACGTTTCCCCTCTTTTACTGTCTTTCACTCATGCCAGCAGAAAACCTTAGTTTAAGATGTACAAAGTTATAGAATATGTGAGTAGAAGATGATAAAGCAGGAAAGCAAAAATAAATTCAAATTATGGAAAGAAAATACTGCTGTTCTGTTTCCAGTGATTAGCAGTTTTAAACTGGAGATAATCGGCCCTTATACAGAAGGTTTGAGGATTACCTGAAAAAGTGCAGGTAATCCAAATTATTCTATTATTGTGCAACTATTATTTTCCATCATTACCATCAAAGTTGTTTGCAGAAAAATTGCTTCTTCCCCTAATCACTTTATACCCTGCTTCTCCTCTTGTAGGTCTCCACACTACATTCTCACTTCCATGTGAATGTAAGTATTAATGCCACTTAAAAGATCTGTTTAAGAGAACTGTATGTAGAGTTTTTCTTTTAATTTTGGCTGCCCTAAAGAAAATCTCACAGGTGAGAAATGAAAAGATAAAGATGTATGTACACAATCAAATTAAAATATATGCAAGAGACAAGTTTTAAGGGAGCCCTTTTCCACACCTGAAATGCTGACTGTAGACAAAAACCAATTCAACTTACCTGCTTTTCCATAGGCCAAGTCCAAAGCTATGGGTTTCCTGGGAACCTCGTTTCTGGATAGGTTTTGTAAGAGATAGGCCAGTTGACTCTCATGGCGCCAGCCCAGACCCTGACTTGTGACCCTTACAGGGTAAGGTCAGATATACTTTTCTGCAGCTGGAGCAGGAAGCTGAATGATGAAGCCCTTGGCTGGGGGGGGGGGGTTAGGGGTCTGGGACCTCATTACTCCTAAATCAGCAAACATACACAAAGGACATAGGGTAAGTCAGTATGCCAGATGTGTGAAGGAGCATCTGGGCTCCCAGCCATTCAGTTACCCTGGCTGGGAATGTGGGAGTTCCTGTGGCTCTTAAGGGCATGCTAAACTCAAGAGCATTTGATTGTAGTAATTACCTGGGAGCCATCTGATTAATGTTCACACCTACCATGTGGTGCTGGAGACATTATTTCTAGGAAGTGATAAATGGCAGCTGCTTAATTGTTTGAAGAAAAAGGGGATGCCAGTTTCTATTTGGCCAGCTTCCCAACCTATAACCAAGAGTGCCTTTCCAAACAGCATCAATAATAGCATTCTCTAGATAGCAGGATCCCATTCCACTGGCATTTCTTACAGGCATTATGTCTTAAGTATATTCTCAGGGAAGGCAAGTATAATATGCTTAATCCATTTCTTCCCATTAGAGAAAATTATTCATTTGAATGCAGTGGAAAATGTTCAGAGTCACACAATGGATGTCAATGGTGGGGGCAAAAATGACCCCAGGAATCCAAGGCCTTAGTAAACTCGATGGTGTGAGGATGAATACATTTCACTTATAATGGGGGAAGATTTCTTCCTTCATAAAAGGAGGCTGACAAAAAGAAGGGTATCCATATTTACAAGGACCTACTTTGGAGCCTTATATACAATGTCAAGTGAACAAAGACTCATTTCTCTCCCCCTTCCTTTCCCTCCACTTCGTCACCTTTCTTCGTTAATGTCTCATCTCTGAGAAAATACTTTAATCTCCTATCAATCTTGCAATCATTCTTTCTAATAATTAAAGAAGGTGTTTTCCTTTCTGCCTCTTCCCTCCCCTGTATCCACCTCCGACCCACTTTCAAGGTCTTGACAAGCTAAACAGTTAATTAATCAAAGCCAACAGATGGGAACTGTACAGCATAGAACAGAGAGGAGAGCCTCTTCCTTTTCCTCTTAGCCTTTAGGAACTTGGGGGAAAATGGAGGAAACATCACTTCCTTGGGTTAGTGTTTGACTTCATACTTCATGTTCCTACTTTTCTTCACTGGCCCCACCACCTGCCTGCCACTGACCTCCCAGAGTAATGATCCTGACAGGAAGTGCTGAAAGCTTGTCGAAAGCAGTCTTCGATGGTTGAACACGCTGTGCTCACAGCCAGAGTTTTCTCACACACCTGTCCAATTAAGAATCTGGCCCATCCTGAATAAATTACACTGCAGTTTTTACTCTGAAGTGAAAGGAGATGCTGTGTACTCCTGCTGCCTCCAGGCCCTCCTGGGACAGCAGCAAGTGCACCTGTACCAACATCCCAGCACAGGGTGGTGCTCATCTGCTCCATCCAGGTGTGTGGCGAGCACCATGGCTCTTATCACACATGGCACATAGCATGCTTCCCGCAGGGAGCCAATTGCCCGGCACATTTTGTATGCCAAAGGATGTGTCTTCAGTGATTACTTATCCGTGCTCATCTTCATAAAAGTGGGATAGATGGCTAGCTGGTTCAAGTTTGTATGCTTTCGTATTTTATTTTAATCTTCCTCAAGTGGGGGTGTGTTTTCAGGCTTAATTTTACACTGTCAAGATAAAGGAACTAACATTCATGACATACCACATTTTCTGGACTGTGTTCACCTTTAAGGTACCTTCTCCCCACTTCCACTTTGCTAAACACACATATATCTTGGTAGTTGTCATCAAGGAGAACAGTAGTTAGTTCTCCAGTATTGTAAAGTTTTTGTAATATACTTGGGGTTAACAAAGACTTGGCTTTATTGCAAGCTGTGTTTGCAACCGCATCCTGTTTTGGCTCCTGGACCAAACAAGGAAGCATTCATCAGAAAGGAATAAAAGTCAAATACATGATTTTGGTCTTAAGACAGTGCTATAGGTAGAAGCAGGGAGCTAGAGAGTCATAGCAAAATACCTGTTACTCAAACTTCTTCATTGCTAAAGTCTCTGTAAACTTATAACAAACAGCTGCAGGTAAGATAGCATAAGCTAATTGCCTCAACTGTATGTGAACATTGAGTAGCCAGAGTCCTCTATCGTTGATACCTATTTAATTGAATGAAGCACAGTAGGAAACAATTCATTTCTATTCATTACTGGGCTTGAGCTTTGAGCTGTGCAAAACCTCTCCTTATAACCCTCTCCCATTCCAAGCTAGTGATCATTACTGAAAGCAGAGTGATAATGCTCTGTGTGTGTGTGTGTGTGTGTGTGTGTGTGTGTGTGTGTGTGATGGTTGAAGGGGTGGGTCAGGGTCAACTTTGGAGTCATGTGGCAGCAATACCCTTGGTGTGACCTTTCATACCAGCATAGTCCCGTAGGATGATGAGATACTCCAGTGGAGCCAGAAGAGTGACAGCATCTCTACCACAGGGACATGAAGCATGCCAGATGTCACTTGGAACCTGTGACATAGCCTGGGGGAATTAACAGGCATGACTACAGGTGTTCCCAAATAGCAGGTGGGCTCATGTTGGAAAGCAGCACACTTTCTGCTTATTTATCCAAGGTATTCCTGACATGGCATAAAGAAATAGGAGGGTTCACAAAACCAAAACCCACACTTGAGATACATGTGCAAACATACCAAAGTGAAGCTCATCTTTGTGTGCTAACTTAAAAATAATGAAGAGATACTTGAGAGGTTGAAAAGTGAAATACAACTATTGAAGGTCACATAGGCCATAAGGGAGAATTTTGCAGGAAAACACATTGTCCTTGTGTCTCCTGGGGAAGGACTCTCTTTATCATATTTTATCAGGATTATTTTAATGTTTTAAAGATGGTAGTCTCTGCTGTCGTGAAAGTATGACATCTATGTCTTAGATTTAAACATTGCTCTGCTTCAGTTTACCTTGATCATACCATTTTAGTGAGACTAAGATGAATGTAGTAGATTACTTAAATTTCCATTATATGAGTAAATGCAAGATCATTTTTTTTTACCCCAAATTACTCTAAAGCAATTAGGAAGCCGTAATTTCAAATCAGTATATCAGCAAACTACAGAAAATACAAGCAGAATGTATTAGCTCCTGTTGTGCCACTGATACAAAACACACAACATGAATATCAAATTAGAAGTAATGTTGATTTGTTCTCATGATTTCAGAGAAGCCAGGCCATGCTTGGTTGGCCTCCAGTTTCTTGGGAAATGTATGGCAGTGGTGGAAGCATGTGGCCAAGAAGCAAAGAAAAATAAACTCAAGGAGGTGGGAGAACAAAATAGAGATCCAGGGACACAGACCTCTAACTTGGTTCTTCTAAAAGCCCCATCTCTTACTGTTTAACCCCTTCTAGTAATAAATATTATGAATCTATCAAAGACTTAATCCATCAATTAGGTCCAAGCCTTCATGGTCTAGTTGTCTCTGGAAACCCCACCTATATCATGGACACACCCAAAGATGATTTTTTAGAATATCTTGGACTTTTCATAATTCAATAAATTTGACAATCAGGATAACCGTCATTAACCATCATATTATACACTTTGAAATGAATGTCACAAGTATAATGCACATGTAAAGGTGACTGTCATTTTAGAATCACTAAAGAGCCTAAGAAATTGGTCAAAGCAGCTTACTTGAGCAAGGAAGAGCTAAAGGGCCCCCAAACTGATATCTGGGAAGCCAGCATGGAACTGACTCAGGCCCCCCTGAATATGAGTCTCAGCCAGAAGGACTGAGCAGTCTAAGGGACCTCAGACAGTGGAGCCAGGAAGTATCCCTGGTGCACAAAAGGACCTTGCTAACACATCCCCCATGGAGGGATAACTGCCTTAACCTAGAGACAGGAGAGAAGCCCTAGTCCCTACTTCACATGACCTGTCAGATCTACATGACCCCAACTGGATAGCATTCCCCTACATATGGAATTGGGGTGGGGGATGGGAGGGGAGTGTGGTTAGGGTGCTTGTGAGAGGGCAGAGAGGGTAAAAGGGAGGGAGGGAGGGAAGAAGGAAGGCAGGGAGGAAGAGGGAACTGGGATCGACATGTAAAATAATAAATTAAAAAATAATGCTCTGACTCAAAAATTTAAGTTCAAGGACAATTTACTGGGGAAAAGGATTTCTATTTTTGTTTCCACAGAAAATGAAAAGCTGTTCCTTCCAGACTAATGTGGTTTGATCAAGCCAGACCTCCTGAAACAGAGTACCAAGTGATCCTACATTCAAAACAGCTGGATGAAGCAGCCTTGCAGACTACAGCCAGGATTTCTGCATCCTCTTAGAATCCCGCATGACAGCACCCCTTACCAGCAGGAAGTAGTTTGGAAAGAACGATGCCCAAATTCCCAAATATTGTCTATAATTGTTTGTTTTCATTTAAATGGACTTGGTTATAATAAATAAATAAATAAAACAATAAATAAATAAATAACTTTTAAAAAAAGAAATTGGTCAAAGCATGAAGGAACTACTATATAAGTTTACTTAATAATATCAAGAGAATGTAATAAACTTCCATGACATCAGTACAAGTTGCAACCACATAAAACATTTTAAAAAATATTTTGCAGCAGAAGTAGGAAACAATTAAAATTGATAATATTTGAGTTATGTTGTACCCAAGCAAAATTTATTTAAAGCCTTTTTTATGTCATGTTTCCATTACTTCTCTAAGCCTAGAATGGTTTGCAACCACTGCTCTGCAACACAGAGCTTCCCTAAGCAGTCAGTCTGCAGGCATCAAGCATGTATACATGCACAGGAATACATGCATGGAAAATATTCATACACATAAAACAAATAGATCTAAATAAATATAGAAATAGATCAATTAAATAACAAATACTTAAAATACAACTAGTAAGGTTAAAAAGTTAAGGTTAGAAGCAAGTTTTCCCTAGCCTACTCTCATCCCTTCCTTCCCTTACCTCCTGCCTCTTTCCATGCTTAAACCTTTAGCTGTCAGAAACACCCTCATCCCCACTCTTTCATACAACCTGTGCTCTGTTATCCCCATTTGTTATATTTCTTAGTTGGGTTGCAAGATCATAAATTCTATGTGAATTTTTTATGCACAATCATTTCATTTAATCCTTCACCTGCTCTTGTTTCATCTTTTCCATCATTCCACTATCTTCCTGAAGCCTCTGATTCAGGTATTACTCCTCTTTCACTTCACCTCTATTCTACCACTCCTTCAACTCACTGTGCTCTTTTCCATTGTCTTCTCTGATTTCCAGGCTTCCACATGCGCTACAAGTTAAACACACAAAAGAAGGTATTTGAAACTAGGACCTACATATGAACAAAGCAAGAGGCACTTATCTTTCTGGGACTGAGTTATTTCACTCAGTATAAATACTTAGTTCAGTAACATAGAGATAGCCAATAGAACATGTAGTACAGCCATGGTACTTGGATAAAGCAAGGTCCCGTACCTGGCAGCTATGTAACCTTGGGCAAATTATACAAGCATTTTGGACCAATTTCCTTACCAATAGAATAGTATTCTAGCAGAGAGTTGCTTACAGCACATATGAGGTGTGAAGTTCACTGTGGGGACTGAAAGAAGTTTGGCAAGAGTAAAAACGGTTTCTAAATATAAAATCACCAAAAGACAATGCAGTGTCAACCGTGCAAACAATCTAATGTCATTCTGATGGTGTTTGCCCATGTCCCATTGTTCAACATCACCATCCCTGTGGGTGGTTCTTTAGTGTCCAACACACACATTTTGCATTATGCATGCTGGCCACATAACACCAGCAAACATTGCCTGTAACAACTCAGATTTGATTCAAGATAGTTGTCTGTTAGGAATTGAAGTGTGTTTTTTTTTTGTTGTTGTTGTTGTTATTGTTTGTTTGTTTATTTTTTCCAGCATGTACAAAAGTTTTCACACTTACAATGCCTCAGTAATTTAATTATGGAAAACACACCCTTTCAATGCTGTCCTCAGTCATTCCTCAGCATGGAAGTGTCAGAGTAGTGTGTCTTTGGATTGGATTATGTTAGAGCATTTGAATTTTTTAAGTGAACGTTTGTGTCACTGACTTGAGTTTTATTCAATGAATTCAGTAAATATTGAGATTAGGGTAGAATTTCCAAGTTTTTGAATTGGACATAAATGCATTTCTGCTATTTTATACTATGTGTTTCTGTGGGGCCGTGTTGTCAATACAGACTGAAAGATATTGAACAGGCTCTATGTATCAAATACAGCAAGATTTAATACTTTATGTAAAAATAAACAAGTACACTTTCACAGCCATCTCATTATATGCATTTTGCTTTCACAGTCAATGTTAAAATTGTATGTGTACCAAAAAAAATGTTTTAAATTTTTTATGACTGAAGTGAATACCTGATTTACATGCATAGGATCACACAAGAATTTCCCCATGAGAATTTCCCAAGTTGAGACAATTTAAGAATATCTAATATACAGGAATGAGTGAGCCTGTACATGCACATGCAGAGACCTTGGTATCATATATGGAAAAACTTCAATACACTACACATGAGGCGTTTCTGTTAACACAGCACTACTCTCATCAGAGACATGAGCTTCCGGTGTAAATGAGCAAAACCAGAGGAAAAGATTTAGCTATGCCCTTCAAAAGTGAGGAAGGATCGATGTCAACAGCATCCTACAGGCATACCCAACCTTTTGACCTTGTGACAAGAAGTTATCATCTGTGAAGTTCAAGCTCAAGACCCTAGAAAATAAGTTACCAAAAAAAACCCTCATGTTTTAAATAAGTATACAATCTTCTGTTAGGTCTCATTCCTAGCAGTCCTAGTGCCACAGGCCTCAAACTATTTAACACTTGTGACTCTCAGAACAGAAATATCTTTAAAGAGGGATTTTAACTACAGGCTCACCATGTTTACTAAGACAAAATACATTTATTTGACATTGACTTTGAAAACTCTCATAATGTGCTTTAGGCTTTTTGTCGTGCTTGTTTTGTTTTGTTTTGTTTTGTTTTAAGAGAGGGTCTTATTATGTAGCCTAGGCTGACCTACCTAGAACTCATGACCCTTCTGCCCTGACCTCTCCTTAGCTAGTCTTATAGAAGTATCCTACTGTACCTAGTTAATAGCTCCTTTTAGAGCCTTAGTGCCATTCATTTTATTCTTCTTGGTACTTCTTTCACCCAAAAATACAATAAATGTGTTATTCGACCTACAGAAACAAAATACATAAGTGAATACACACATACAATATAACTCTGGAGGGACCATATTTAAAGAAAATAATATGAGCTTATATGTAACTATTTTTAATGAAAAAAAAACTTACCTAGGAAATTTTAATTGCATTTTATACAGAATGATTCCATCTTTTAAATATCAGAAACTTTTCATGGATATATGATTATTAGCTACAACTGAATTTATGGGTATTTAGGCCATTTCTGATGTTTCATGTAATTTGTGTATTAGCACATACAATATTTGACATATCAGCGGTATTTCAAGATTAGAATTTGAAATAAATATTGTGAGATTGCCCTTCTAATCATGTTTATAGTATTCCATTTCAAAATTTTCAAGAAGAAAAAAGAATATAAATTATGTAATTTTTATTTAGTTAGTTAATATTTAGTTAATACATCAATCAATCTAAATCCATGGAAACTTTACAGTTCTATTTTGTATGAGGTTTGTGTATATTATGTCTGATCCCCTATCAAATAAAATACATATGCCCGTTTTTAAAAACTTGGAATATGTTTTTACTTTTTAAAATCAATATAGACTTCTGTAATTTTCACTTTGCTTTCAATATAGGCTGGCCTATCAGAGATGCATCTGGTGCTGGATTCCTTTTCCTCAATATAGTCTCAAATCTCAATACTACACTGGCTCATCTGGGTCCAGAGCTTAAACTCCTTTCGATATGACTCCGAGCCTCCCAAAACATGCATGGTCAAAAATAGGAGAACCCTAACAAAACTGATCCAACTCAGATCAGCAAGGTGTCAAGATGCTTCACCTGCATAGTAGCCTACATGTTCTGGGAACCATAGTCCCATGGGAGACACACATGCTTCCTCTAGCTTTTGGAGGCAGTGACTAGGATCCTGTCTGCTTTGATGAAATCATTGTTCATTTCTAAAAGAAAACTCACAAGCACAAGTTTCAAGAGAAAAACAGAGGTGCTCTGGGATTGTGTGTGACTCTGTATTCTGAATTTACTGTGTTACTGAGCCCTCCTTTCCAAATCTATGAAGTATCAAAGTCCTCACATGTATAACTAAGGTTTCTGTAATGACTACAACAGTTAACAATTGCAAGCTCCTGTCCTCTAATTATGATCTTTCACTTTGCATTTTTTCCAGTCACAGAACATATGCTCTAGTGTCAGCCACTGACTTTGAAGTGGTGTTGCTCAGAAGAGGGGTCCCCAGACCACATTCTGTAGGCCAAATGAGGTCTGTTTGGAGATGGCCTGTAGTTGCAAGCTGAAAATCATTTTCACATTTTTCTTCATTAAATATTAATTTGTCTTATCTACATATGTATGATTCCAAATTTGATGAATATACAATGGCTACAAGAAATCACCTTCTCAAAAGGAGGTTGACAATTTCAATAGGTTTTAATACTAGGAAAGGGGGACTTGGAACTTTAATCTCAGTGAGAGCTCATCTTCTTGATTTAAATTAAATTCCACAGTAAGAAAAATTTCTCTGGCATTCATTCCCTCATTCAGGAGATATGTGCAAGTGGGCATCTGTGTGTGAAGAGAAAGGTAATGTAGTAGAAGTGTCATTCTAGGAACAAATCAAATCCGGGGACAATAAGCAAATAAATAAAATAATCTTACATCTCTGCATCGACACATTCAACTTTCTCACTTATAGGTACCATTTAGGATGCTCCTAACAAATTAAATATAAATTGAGCTCTGACAAGTTTTCTTTTGAGACCACAGTCTCGGGGTCGGAAAGTCAGGATGAAATACTAAAAAAGATGCATAAAAACTCCTCAGAAAGGCATTGGAAGTGAGTATTGTCCTGAGTGATCTTGGTGTTGGTTAGCTTTTTTGTCAAATTGACACAAACTAGAGTCACCTGGGAAGAGGTAAGAGAATTAAAGAAGTGGCCTCATCATATTAGCCTGCAAAGCAAATCTGTGGGGAGAATGTTCTTGATTAATGACTGATGCGGGAGGATTCAGCCAACTGTGGGCAGTCCCACTCCATCACATGTGATTCTGGGATAAAAAAAAAAAAAAGTCAGGTGAGCAAATCATGGCAAGTTAGCAAGTAAACAAAACTCCTCAAATTTCCTCTGCTTCCATTCTGCTTCCAACTTCTTTCTCTGAGCTCCTGTCCTGAATTGTCACCATGAAAAGCTGAAATCTGTGAGATAAAATAAACCCGTTCCTTGCAAGTTGCTTGTTGTCATTTTTTAAATGAAAATAGAAAACAAACTAGGAAAGTTACTTTACATAGAAAATGAGACTAGCTGGGAACACAGCGCATTATTAATATTTTTTCTCTCTTTAATACCTATTTTCAGAATTTAGTACAATCAATTATGATTATATTTACCAATCAACATAACTCTTTCCAAACCCACTCCCCATTTCTCTATGTATCTAACTTTGTGTTATCTATTTTTTAAACTATTTTTTAAAGTACAATATATGTTGTCCATTGATTCTTGGATGGATGGTCTTCCACTGGCACATGGGTGATATACCCGGAGTGGAACTTTGTGCCCACCTCTTCTCTCTATGCTGATATTTTTGTCAGGCTCAAGCTTGTGGGATTCCTATGCGTTTATAAGTGCAGCTGTCCTGTTGTATGTGGAAACACTGCTTCATTACAGTCATCCCACACCCCCTGCTCTTGTATTTTTTTTTTTTTTGTCTCCTCTTCCTCAATGTTCCCTGAGCCTTGGGAAGAGGGGATAAGATATAGACATCCCATGCAAGCCTGAGTTTTCTTCAGTCTCTACATGTCTAGAAGGAACAATGTTGCTTCATTGGAAAACAAATCCATTTAAACTATTTGTATGTCTTTATGAATGTATCTTATGAAAATTCTTCTTTTTTCAAAAGGATGTTATTCTACCCCTCCAATTTTTTCATTTTTCTACTGATCTCACCATTCCCACCCCCATTTAATCCTTCCTGCTCCATTACCTCCCCCCCTCAACCTTTGATACAATTATATTCTATCTCTCATTCCTTCATATCCTACTTCTACCATGGCCCCTTAACAATTTTCTGACCTTCATGTTTATACTAAATGGAACTCACATGTCTGGGGAATGTTGTATTTATCTTTTTGGTTCTGAGTTACCTCACCTAGAACAATGTTTCCAGCTCCATCCATTTGCCTATGCACTTCCATTTTCTTAACAGCTGAGTGATATTCTACAATGCAAATGTACCATACTTTACTTATCCATCTGTTAGTTGTTGAATATCTAGGCAGTTTCCATTTCCTATTGGTGAATTGAGCAGCAATTGTGAAAATGGCCTACCTACCAAAATCAGTCTAAAGATTCAACACAATTCCAATAAAAATTTTAACATAATTCTTTAAAAAATATATATATACTTAAGTTTCATATGAAAATATCTGGAAGAGCTAGAACTATCTTGAACAATGGAAACAGTTGATGGAGGTATCACTATACCATATTTCAAGTTATATTAATAAATAAAAATATCATGATACTGGCATGAGAATATACCTACTGATCAATGTAATAAAAATTGAGGACTGACAGATAAGCCTGAACACCCAAAGCCACTTGATTTTATTTTTACATAGGCCAAAAATGCACATTGGAGAAAAGATAACATCTTCAACAAATGGTGCTTGACAATGTAGATAGTTACTTGTTGAAGACTAAAACTTGATAATTATCTCTCACTTTGCACAGCTCCATACAGACAAGGACCTCAACATAAAATCTAATAGCTTAAACTAGTTGAGAAGGAAGTAATGTTCGAACTCATTGGCAGAGGAAAGAACTTTATAAATGAGAACCAGATAATGCAAACATTAAGACTGGCAAGTGATGAATGGGACCTTGTGAAACTAAAAAGCTTCTATACAACACAGGATACCACCATTCAAGGACGGAGATGGGCTACAGTACAGAGGAAAAAAAAAATCTTGAACAGATACACATGTGACAAAGATTTATGAAATATAAAAAAAATTCTAAAAATTAAAGACAAAGAAAACAAGAAACACAATTAAGCCACAGGACATAAAACCAGAGTTCTGAAATGCTAAAACACAAATTACCAAGGAAAAAAAATTTTTTTTAATGTTCAACATCCTTACCCATCAAGGAAATGCAAATTAAAAAGGCTTTTATATCTCATCTTTCCCCAATCAGAATGACAAAAAATATCAAATGTTGGCATGGATTTGAGAAAGGGAAACACTTATTCACTGATGATAGAAGGGCAAACTGGTGCCGCCACGATGGAAATTAATGTGGAGGTTCCTCAGAAAGAAGAAATAGATTCATCACACAATCTATGCTGCTCTTTGGCCCATACCCAAAGGACTCTACATTCTACTATTGAGATGCCTGTTTGTACAATGTTAAATTTCAGCATGCTTGTTGGAAGCAGATACAATTGATCTCCAGTGTAATTATTTAATCTATTTATAACTACATTTAGAAGTGGTTGAAAAGCCAAGTGGAAAATAGTATTTCATGACATGAACAAAATGTAAAACATTCAAAAGTCATTTTTCACAAAATGAAAATGAGCACACCTTGGTGCCTGTTCCCCTACTTGCCATATGTGAATTCTTTTACACTACTGTTTCCTGTCTAGACTTGAAATGCCTTACCAAATACCCCCTTACTTCTTAGCTACACAGTATCACTAATGGGCATGTGAATGTCCGAACTCAGGGGTAATATATGTGAATTGGCTAACAAGGTTCTGCAAGCCTATGGTGTTGGCACATGGAATGGCTTATCCTCTATAGCACTAGTGAACTCCCAAGGCTTCTTACTTTAAGGGTCATATGTCTGTCTAACTATAAACACAACAGAATCTGCCTTTTGAAATCTGTAGTCCCTGACTTGAGAAAGCCTTTGATTCCTGTGTAGTTAGACCTCTCAAAAGTATACAAAACATTCTTAGCTTGCAAAGTAATTTTCATGAATTAGTCTGTGCCTCCTTCCCAATGGATGTTTGCTTACTTAACAATGTGTATGAGA
The DNA here is from genome assembly GCF_943737965.1 of Phodopus roborovskii. Lineage (NCBI taxonomy): Eukaryota > Metazoa > Chordata > Mammalia > Rodentia > Cricetidae > Phodopus > Phodopus roborovskii. The sequence goes on along the minus strand of NW_026126517.1, from coordinate 12,488,958 downwards.
TGAACAGAATTTGAAAGTTAACACTGTAACAAATTGGTGGTAAGATTGTACCAAAGGAATTGACTCAAGCTCACTCCTCAAATATTAGAATTTCTAAGAACAAACAGTTATATCTAACCAGACTCACTTGTAGTTCATCAAATTCCCTTGATTCTCTGTTGTCAGACTTAACCAGTGTGCCATAAAAATAAGTATTGAATATTTGCCCATATTTTTCAAAAAGAGTTGCAATAATGTTTTATTATTTTTGAAAATGAGCAACCTGGAAGGTCATAAAGCTGTATTTACTTTTATCCTTCTAGATTCTAAAAATAGAGAACACCAGCAAATGCATAAGCTTGAATACAGTAAAGAATCTTCAGTAGAAATCCTTAAGGATTGAATGAAGAACAGAAAAAGCAGCAAATGGCAGCACCTGGGGTCTATTCCACACAGGAGAAAATTAGCAGCCTGGCAGGACCAGCCTTTGAGTTTCTTAATCCTTCTTGCTCCTCTTTGCTAGTTCCTTTCCTCAGGTTCATACATGAACAACTGTTTGATGTTCTCTTAAGTGTGGGAAAAAACTCTCACTTAGCATAAATGGATACTATGACTAAACTAGTTTGATCAGCCCTAAAATTAGCCTTTTTGTGATTATGCCTTCACTGAACTAATGAACATTTGTTTTCTGTTCATGGGTGCTGGAGAATTTTCAAAAGAAAAAATCCCCCAAATCTACATTTGTACAAGGCTAAGTGGCTTATTAAAATGGCTCATAGTCTCCTAACTTTAGCTTGCTTTTTTTGTATAACCCAGAATTCCTCAGACTGTCTCCAGCCTGTGAGAGGGAACACTAACAGCAATAACTTGTGTTCTGCTGGATCAACCCCAACCAACATAATCAAGTCTGTTAATTTTGCCCCTCTCTCTGGTCCAGTTGTTTCCAGGGTTGTCCAGAGGTGCACCATATAGTGTAATGGTAGGAACTAGTTATCTAATTTCTTAATTTGCCAGGGTCTGACATCTAGCAAGTTGCTCTAAGATGGAGGTTCATTCTCCATCTTATCATCTCAGATGCTCCCTTGAGGTGCATGTTCTGAAGGCACCCTTCCTCCAAACAGGCCAAAGGACACTTCTGAATCCTCTCCCATGTTTTGATAGTGCTTACCATGGTGTCATTCTTCCTGGCTTACAGAAAAGGGAACACAGACCACCTGTCATCCTCCATCACAACGGACTCTTTAGTCTTGCCCTGCATCTCACTAAAGGTTCTAGGAAAAGAACTGCATAAGCAATGGCTTCAGCACCCTTTTCCCATGGCAGTTCAGACATTATCACAGGAAAATATAGTGGGAATGAGATTAGTCACTTTTCTGACCCCCACCTCTCTCTAGTAATACCTATCTGTAGGTGCCTAGAAATAAATGTTGATGTAATGTTCTCTCAAGCCTGGCAAACTTAAATGAGCAAGCAGAATCCTGGGATGAAAAAGCATATCCACTTGAATTGTCATTTTCCTTAAAGACAGACACTGCAAAGATGTTTACAATGCATAAAGAATCTAGTAACCAAATAACACATCTTTGATCACACACCATTATACAGCTGTGGCAAGCAATTGCCTCCATCTCAGTCACCTCGGAATATGTTACTTCTGAGCTTCTGACTTCAAATCTGGCTTTCCATGTCAGAGCCCAGACGGAAAAGCCAAGGAGGGAAGACACTTGTCCTTGTCATTTTCCTCCCAATAACATTTTTTTTCAGCCTGCCAAATGTTGAGTATAAATGAGAAACCAAGAAAAAACACCCGGTATGGTCACAAAATAACATCATAACCCTTTCATTATTTCATTTCTCCTATGCATCGACTCGGAAGCACATGATTGGCAAGGACCACTTCACCCTGATCTGGCATCCAAGACTTGAAGAAGAAACCCTCTGCAAAGGGCTTCCAAAGCAGAAAGACCATGTGCCAGGGGAGGCTCTAAGGAGTATTAGTTGCTTGTGTTCTTGTTGGGAAGTCCAGAAGCCCTGTCATATTCAGAATAGCTTTCTTTCAGTGTCCTAAATATAAATACTATCATACACCTTTAAACAGCTAGTAATGTTCAAACAAATAAGGTGTTTGTTATTTGGGTATATAAACAACAACAACACACATACACACACTTCAGTATAAGAGGAATAAATATGGATGAATAAAGTTTATAATAACCACAGACAGGTTATTATATTCTTATTTTAGTTGAAGCAAAATAGTCCTCCACAAAATGTACAGAACCCAAGTTGGAAGGAAAACTAAAGAAAACATATTTTTGCATTATTTTCTTTTGTGTAAAATTGCAATTCACGAGGGTTTCTGAGCATCTTTGTGCAACAAATCACTTCAGAGACCTAGTGTAGTGTAAGAATATATTCTCAGAAAAAATGTTATGTTAATGTATACAGTAAAAGACATAGCGTAAAAAGGAAACTATATTAAAGTAAATGGTCATATGGTTTATATGAGTTTCTTTATCAACACATTAAACAAAAATGAACACAATGAGAAAGTAATGATAGGAAAATCCCAGAGGAATACAGAGATGGCTCAGTCTGTGAGATGTCTCTCAAGCATGAGAATCTGAATTCAGATACCAGAACCTACATAAAAAAAAAAAAAAAAAAAAAAAAAAAAACAAAACCACACAGCAGCACACAGCAGTCCTGAAACCCATGCACTGGAGATGGTAAGGGGGTGGGACAGGCAGATACCTCAAGATCATTGGCCAACCAGCTGAGGCAAATAAATGATCTGCAAGTTCACTGAGAGACGCTGCCTCAAAACAACAAAAGTGAAGAATAATAAAGGAAAGGAACCTAACCTTGACTCCAGGCCTCCACACACATGCACATCCATGTGCACAAGCAACTACACGTGCGTGCGCACACACACACAAATAGTAAACATACAATGCTCAACTATTCAACTACACTGGGGGTGGGGAGGGCAGAGGGGAACCAATAGCAAAGCTATAATGACAATGTTTTATAATTTTTTGCTTTCGGTAGTAAGATTAAAAAATGTATTATGTTCTTGTCAGAATTAAATAAAAAGTATAGATGCCACACTATGTCTACTAAAATCATGTGTCTTCTTCTGGGAAGTTCCTGGGTCCCCAGAATCCCTGCAATACACTGACAGTGTGGATGGTCACCATGGTCAGTTTTTCTGAGAGGAGAGATTAAATGTAGTTAGTGCTCAGCAGGTGTCCTCCCCTTGGAGTCTGCCTTCCCTCAGGCCACTGCCACCCAGCTGCTTTGCCATCAGGATCCCAGTCACATTATCAATCTGTGTGTCTTGAGGCCTGATGTTTGAAAATCATTCCTTCATATCTGTCTCCTCTGGCTTAGCTGAGACGTGATCAGCATCTTGAAATGCATTCCCGGAAACAATCCAGGTCCTGTTTAGGAGCTTTTGGGAACATGGTTGTTGTCCTTGAACTGTTCCTTCCTGAATGTGAATGAGCACTTGGTGATGATCTCTGCAGATGCCCTCTGTGGAAGCAAAATGATTGGATAACAACCTAGTGAAGAACAACAGCCGATAACCCAAGGCTGGATGAGTGGTGAGCTCCAGCAAGGTAACAAGTGAGACGTGCCACTCACACCCAGGACTGAAAGGGAACAAAGAGGGGAGTGAACCACCACAACACCACAATAGAGGCTTAACCTGCATGCCTTCAATGTATCTCACAGACTCTAGCAAGCCAAGAAGCCCATCCAACCTCTCCAAGGAGGAGGACTGGAAACCTGGCTCTTCTCTCTGATGAGAAACCTTTTCACAGCTTACAAAGGAAGCATGTGGAGACTGTCTGCCCCCTCAAGTGCCATTTCTGGAAGTTACCTAACTGGCCCACCCAATAACTTTCTAGGGATTCACACAAGGCTTGACTTTACTGTTAATAGCTAATTAACTTCCCAGTATTAATACATAGATTTGTGCCATGAAGAAAGACACATGATTTCCATTCCATATAAAAGATTATCTCAACAGTATGGATGTATTATTTCTTCAAACATTAAACAGTTTTATTCCCAATGTTCTGTTTTCTTTACTTTATCCCCCCTTTCTTCTTATTCTGGTGCTAGAGTGTGAATTCAGAACCTCCCATGGATGCTAAGCATGTACTCCCTCACTGAACTACACCCTCTCTCACACACATTTTTAAGTGTATATAAACACCTATTTGTCTGTTTTTATCATCTTACTAGTATCCTCATCAACTGTTCTGAATTGCTCCATGTCCACACATGTCACAATTTGAACTTTTGAAAAGGGTAAGTTTTGAAAGTGGTTTGAACTGAGGAATCTTTAGGAATGTGATCCTCAGTATTTTACTCATCACCATCGCCAAAGCCTTATTCCAAAATATGATTTTTGGTCCAGACACTGGATCTACTCTATGGGTTCCTCTAGGGGGAAGGACTTCAGGAGGGTCAGATTGAGACAAAGGGCATAGAGGGAAACAGCTGCTTATCCACACTTTGCTCTTGTGAGTCATAAATTTGAGAATGCATCTTGAGATTTTCAGAGCTTATCAAAATGCAGATTTCTAAACCATACCTGCAGAGTTTCTAACACTAAGTTAGGGCTGGGGCACTAATTTGCATTTCTTACAAATTTGGTAATGTGGCTGCTGCAGCTGACCAGTGAGAACACTTTGATGTATGTAAGTGAACTTCTTAGACTGAGCTGAGGCTCAAACCCTTATTTTCTGAAGGATTTTATTTTAACATACTATGAAGAAAGAGGCTTTCTGTTGGGTTATTTTGTTTATTTTGCAACTCCATTATCTCATGGAGACTTACTCTGTTTTAGTTAGACTTTAAGTATCTTCTATGCTTTGTATTCCACTGTGATTCTTTCTTCTAGTTCCAGTGAATAATAATGGGCCTGTGAAAAATTTAGCAAGACTGGTTTCTCTGTCCCTGGCAATGGTGCACAGACTTTCAGGTTGCTGGACATCTCTGTCAGTGACAGCTGATATTGGGATCTTGTGGTGATATTTTGTTTGTGCTTTAACCAATAAAGTTTGCCTAAAGAGCAGAATGCAGAGCTATGCTACTAGTTAGACACAGAGACCAGACAGTGGTGACACACACCTTTAATCCCAACACTCAGGTGACAAGAGGCAGACAAATCTCTGTGAGTTCAAGGCCACCCTGGAGAAACAGAGCTAACATCTTTGATCCCAGCACCTTGAAAGGTAGAGACAGGAGTGACGTGGCTGGGGATAGAGAGGAATGTAAGGCAGGAAGAGACAGGAACTCAGAGTATTCAGTCTGAAGATTCCTAGAGACAGCATTCAGTCTGAGGATCCATAGAGACAGGATCACCACTTTGGTCTGAGGTAGAGGTAAGAACTAGTGTCTGGCTGCTGTTTCTCCGATCTTTAAGCTGTGATAGCTGATTCTAGCTACAGGGTCCTGGTAGCTCTTCTTGGGCCATCTCCTCCTATGCATCATGCAAGACTTGAAAATTTTCTCACAGAAGGAGAACATCCCTCCATCAATTTCTTGCCATTTGCATTTCAAGAGCCCAGACCAGACACAGAGAAGGAATTCAGAGAAACCTCTCTGTCACATGTCTATGTGTGTAATTTTATTTTGATTCAGTTTTTGTTATTACCAAACAATTTAAAAATCTTTGCTTAACTACTTATTCTGTGCAAATCATTGTTAGGTTTTTAGGGCTACAAAAAGTAATAGTAATACGTAAGGAATGAAGTCTGTCATCCACAAGTTAATAACTGTGTTTTGTTTCTTTATTTTTAGATATCAGGCTAGTCCTTACCCAAGCCAGCCCCAGCCTCCTAATCCTCTACTCTTAACAGTAGGAATCTTAATTCTGTTTCTCCAGGACTGTACCAGGCTAAATAATGTTCTGTTTTGCTGCTTACTTTAATCCATGGAACTTTCAGTTTGTTGATGTTATCCCTTGTCAGTTTGTGTCTCTGTGTACCTTTAACACTGATATATATATATATATATATATCAGTGTTTTATATATATATATATATATATATATGTTTGTGTGTGTGTGTGTGTGTGTGTATACACATATATATGATGGAACTTGAGTGAAAGCATATAATCTTTGACAAGTCTATATACCTTATGCATATAGTCTGTATTTAATTTTAGGCAGCAATTTCATGGTTTTACAAATTTAACAAAGTTTTATGGTATGGAACTGTCAACTCTTGGAATCATGCTGGAACTCAGATACTTTTAGATCTTCAAGCACCTGAGGTTTCAAATGCTCTGATTAGAGATGCTTAACAGGTGACTGTTTCCTTTGAAGTTGCAGGTCTTGTGTACTGCTCATCTTGTTTCCAGCTGGAAAGCACCTGAGAGGAGCATTCTGAATGCCAGGCAAACCAGACCTATCTGCAGTAAACTGGGGAAGCCTTGAACCCCATGTGTTACCTTGGATCTTGACTCGTATCTAGTAAGATGTCCCTCACTTGTGGTTCCAACTTGAGCCCTATGTACTGTCTGTTCTTCTTGTTTTCTTCTAAGTTCTGTCTCTGGAGAAACCTCAAAGCCATTGCTATTCATTTTGTATCTGAACATGCCATGGGATCCTTGTGCCTTTCTTTTCTGGTTTCCCCACCCTGAGTCCCTCATCTTTGATCATCATACTTCTAATGAAGAATGGCTATGATAAAAAGAAGTCAATAAATTTCACTGTCCATTTCTTCCTAATGCCTATGGGGAGGAGAATATGAGTAGTGCTATAATATGAATGTTTTGTTTAAGAATTAACTTACAGAAATGTTCTTTTCTGATTGGTTTAAAGAGCAGGTATTCATGAGAAAGCCTTTGATTTCTATCATTCCAAGAATTTGGTAAAATCTATATAGATTTTTTCATTTGCTCTCAACTCTACTTTATCTCTTACCACCATACTAAATTCTCTGCCGACTCAAAGGATTGGCTGCCTCCATGGCTATCCCCATAAACCCTTCTATTGAGCAACCTCCTGATGAACAGTTCCTTCTTTGAATACTCTTCAGTCTAGACACACTCCAGTCATTTGAAATCATGTCCCCTTGGTCTCATTCCTTCTAAACATGTTTAGCTGCTTCACATTGAATAAAATGGGCAACTTCTTAAGAGGCAAGCAGACTTGGATTGGAATGCTGGTTCTATTTAGGATTAGGATCTATCCTGGAAGTAACTGGTCAGGTTCAAATCCTTCATTTGGGTGCAAGAACTAATATTATCCAAAGATACCTACTTTGGAATAATGCTTTGAGTCTGATCACAGCCACGGACATGTGACTGTTCTTGGTGTTCCAAGAAACCAGCATACTTTAATCAATAACTCTCATTGTAGGTGTTAGTATGCTTGCATCCATATGTTATATACTTGCTTGTCTGTTATGAATTAATAAGTTATTTTCACAAAGGATGGAAATATATAGCATACATTGGTTCACACAACAAATAATACATTTTTTAGTTACAAGGCACAGTGATCATATTTGTGTGCTTCCATATACCTGAATACCTATTTACACAAACCACAGAAGTTATCAATGGACTAAACAGGAAGCATTGTCTAGGGGATAACTACTGACTCATAGATAGACCACAAAGACCTAGATAAACACTTTCCTGGTGTCTCTAAAGAGGATGGAGCAGGCACCCAATGGCTATTATGCATTTTTGTTTCTGTTTTTATTCTTGTTTTCCAACTTCCAGATTATGTTTAAGCAGAAAAATAAAATATGACTTGCTGCTTTATAAGTTTTGATTTCCAAGAATGTTTACCTCCAGTTCAGCCTGAGACAAAAAAAAAATCCCTTTCAATTTCCCCAGTCTCCAATTATTCATGAAAAATATCAAACTGTGAAACAAAGGTCTTCCTTTAGCAAAAAAGGAAAAGAAATGAATAGTGTTTTTCAACATCAGCATCATCAGACATCTTCACAGAAGATGCTGATGACTTCAAGAGAGGGGCCTGTGAGTCCCTCATTTTGCTAAGGATTCCCCCACCCCCACACTTCACATCAGCCTAGGGTGCTTTTGTGTTAATAATTTAAAACTCAGAAATTTCCAAACCAAATCATTCTTTGTTTATAACAGCTGGGAACAGGTATCTGAGTATCAAGAGGTGGTCCCAAATTCTAAGGTCAAACTTGACATTAATTGATACCTGACGTTTAAACAAATATAGACAATAACTCATAGAGTTTTTTTCTGAACATTGGTGTTTGAATTCCATCATTTAAAGAAAACAGAGACAGATGACCATCTTTGATCCATGGTGGTGTGGTCCTGGAAGGAACTGGACACAGGTCTGTTAAAACTCGCATATATTATCATAGAATCATATGTATGAAAATAAAATGCATTCTGTATTCACAATTAGTCTAAAAGTGAAGATCATGAATACATGTTTGAAGAAAATGGACATTTTCGTAGTAGTTGGCAATCATTCAAAGCTGAAAAAAAAAAAAAAAAGTGTGTGTCTGCAATCCGGAACATATACTAGGAATAATTTAGAAAGAACTTTATGCAGCATTTTCCTTTCATGACCCTACCCCCCAAAAAATAATGAATGGCACTTAGAGATTCTGAGATCTGAACTTGAACTGACTTGCCAAAGACCTAGCGGGACAGGTCATTAGTGGAGTAACAGAGGTGATTCTGACCATGGATTCCACAGTCAAATGGAGTTTACTTTTTACTACAGGTCATCATCTGTCTCTGTTTTGTTTGGTGAAGCAGAATTAATTTTTAATACAATGTTCAAAGATTAAAATAGCATTACTGCTTTGTCCAGATTGTAGCTGAAAGAAGTTATATGTGGTTTTTTTTTTCAGCTAGCAATGGCCATTAACAGTTCTCAAGAAGTCATTTCCCTAGGGTTTCTTGAGTCTTTGTCTTGTTATGTTTTTCTGTTCTTAACCAAGATAAAAGTAAAGCACACGCAGAAAAGAAGCTATTTTTTCAGTTGCTAAAACAGACAAGACATTGGTATCAAAATTACGGGGCCTGAGGTGACTTAAAATTCTGCCTACATGAAAGAGGGATCTTGGGAGACAAGTTAACATCTTTACATCAAGCAAATTCAAATAATCAAATACCTAGTTTAGGGGAAAATGATAAATGGATTTGTTTCTAATAACTGCAAGAGATCAATAATTGTATGCTAACTGTCATTATTTATTAAAACTGAAAGAGGGAGACTTCATTGCTTGTGTCAGAGATTGCACATGAATTGAGAGGCAAATTGTTTTTGGAAGACATTTGGTGAGGAAATCTGGGAGGTTATACCATAACAAGGTAGAGCTATTGCTGCCTTGGCTGCTATCTCACATGACATACCATCTTTCACCTGTAGTCAGTGGCTCAGACCATGGTGCATGAGTCAGTGGATGACTTCTGAAATTTTAGTATCTTCTGGTACCAGGTGTTGTTACATCATCATCTTCTAAGAGAAAAACTTGGTATCTTTTTCAGGACTCCAGACATTCATGAATGTCTGTTAAAACTCCTAGGTCCTAGAAGATGAACAGAGTGAACATTACATACAGAGAAATGAGTGGACATTTTTGGCTCTTTCCAAAAAGTGGACTCTGAAACCACCTGACATTTCTAGACCTGGCTGATTCCGAGCAAGCACAGCTCTACCTGAGGTCTCTAGGCAGGAAAAATTTTACCCACAAGCCCATCCAGTGCTTCTGGTGCTTGGCAGGCAGGGCACCATTATGGTGAATGAGTGCAGAGTGGTAAAATGGTAGAGAAAGAGATGGCAGGCCAGAATGATTCATGTGCTGAGGAAAAAGGCATATTTTGAAGAGGCAAGGGCAGTGAGGAATGGGCTGAGGTAGATGCCTTGCTTGTCACCCAGGACCATGACAATGTCTGGGCCTAGGCTGCTGCCAAGAGCCATGACTTTGCCTATGACCCTGATGCAGCTGTGAGGGTCTGTGTTGATTTTACCACTGAGGGACCTATGGTCACATAGACTCTGGGCCACTACCTGGGACCAACTTGATACCCAAGGATCCAGGATTCCTGTGCCACCACCCAGGACCATGGTGATATCCAACCCAGACTATTGCCAGGGGCAAAATCTGGGCCCCTGGCCCTACTTTGACCTGGCTCTGAGTTGATGCCTATGGCTCCTCTTGCCACCAAGGGCTGATACTTGAGGCCATGTTGGTCTTAGAGGATCAAGATGCCACCAGGGCCATGCAGATCTGAGTACCCTGCACTGCCACCCAGGGCCATGGTGTCACCTGGACGTGGGCTGCTTCCAGGGTGTGTGGTCCTACTGCAGCCAGGATCTGTGTAGATGTAAATGGCTCCTGTTACTATTGAAGGCTGATCAGGTATCTGAGGTATGTGCTACCACTTGGAGAAATGTTGGTGTTTGGGGCCATGCCAATCTGCGTGACCTGCAATGACAAGTAGATCCACAATTGTGGCAGGCTTTTTTTTAGGCCAATTATCTCCCAAATCATTCTATGGAGACTTCTTATTAGTTATGAATGCTTGGCTTTATCTTATGCTTGTCTCACTAGTTCTTATAAATTATAACCTATGTGTCTTTAGCTATGTTTTGCCTCAGGGCTTTTTACTTTTCTTTCCTTCTGTGTGACCTACTCTGGCTGGCTGGCTGGCTGGCTGGCAGTCAGCTAGACCCAGTTGTCTCCCTTTCTTTCTCCCTCATTCTCTCCTCTAATTCTTCTCTCTAGAGCCTTGATTTCTCCACTTATTCTTTCTGCATGCCAGCTCCACCTGTACCCCTCCTGCTTAGCTATTGGCCATTGAGCTTTTTATTAGGGTGCCTTGGGCAGGCAAGGTGAAAACAATATAACACAGCTTTACATAATTAAACAAATGCAGCATAACCAAATGTAACACACCTTTACCCAGCTGAAGTAATATTGTACAACTTAAACACTTATAAAGCATCTTTACATAGATAACTATTCTACAACGTCACACTCTCTTCTCTTCCTAACCTTTGATCATAAAGACCTAATCAAGCAGATTATAAACTCTAACTCTCATGAGAATTTTCAAGGACAGAAATAAGACACATTTTAATGCATCTCTTTGTCACTGTTGCCCAATAGGTCACATCTCAGGACCCTCCTCTCAGCATTAGGTCTGACAGTGGCAGTCCTTGAGTAATCCTCAGAGGCAGGTTATGATGGAGCAAACAGAATCCACTAAAGACAACAGGCAGGTGACCCAGTTCATGTTGCAATGTTTTACCTGCCTAATGAAAGAAGGGAAGAACAACCACTCTGTGTGTGTGTGTGTGTGTGTGTGTGTGTGTGTGTGCGTGTCTTTTAAGCTGTCATCCCAGACACATATACACACCTTCTCCTTCTTTTCTGGCCATGAACAAAGTCTCTAGTGTGAAAAGTATGGGCCTGTAAGAAAGCACCTGCCTACTGTTCTTTTAACAGACACCCACAGACACCCCTCTTTCAAATGCATATTCATATCTGGTTCACATCTGGAAATACAAGACTTGTTTTTGTTCAACATGCTGACCTTAAGTTCTCATCTGTTAATTTGTATGAAATGCAGCAACTAGTGTAGCCAATTCCTCCCCCTAACCCCTGGCAGAAACAGCCCAGATGTGTGTCAGACACAGCTGATGGCTGTTTTTAGACGCTGCATTTACTGACTCCACAGCATGTTCCCTTTTCTATAGCTCCTCTGGCACAAGGGCGGTGAACTCAGATCCAGTAATCACTGGGCCTTGTTATAGTGGCTGCACTTCTTCAAAGGATAATAGAAGTCCCTCTATGGTGATCAGGGCTTCAACAGAGGAATCAATTTTCTAATTTGGCTGGCTGAAAATAGATGTAAGAATTCCAGACAGAATACTCTCTTGGGACACAGGGATCCTGAGTTCTGTTCTGATCTTTTCTGTCTGGGCTTGGGTTTTGTTATGGGTTTTTTGTTTGTTTCTTTCCTGCTTTCAATTTTCAGCAACAGCAAATGGCAGTTTGCTGGAAGAGAATTCTGATTTGACTCCTGTAATATCCACCCATTTCAGGTTAACTCTTCATTTCTAAATTTCTTTATTATTGAAATGGGAGGGACTGTGATATTTCTTGATTCACTTCTCATTGATTTGCAAATAATAGAAAAGCCTGTCTACCTACTTACCTTCGTACCTACCTATCCACCTACCTTCCTATCTATATATCTATCTAACTACCTACCTACAACCATAACATATTATGTTACCTTACACATCTTTAAGAAGAGAAGTAGGAGCTTGGCTATGACACAGCTGGTAAAAATCTTGCTTAGCATGTGTGAGCCTCTGAGATCAGTATGACTCCCAACACCACATCAACCAGAAAAGGCAGCACTTCCCTCCAATCTTCACACTCACATTAGAGGTAAAGGCAGGCAGATAAGAAGTTCAAAATCATCCCCAGTTACACAAGAATTTCAAGACTGGGCTGGGTTAGAGTTGAATCAACAACCAAGCAAACCAGAAGAGAAGTAGGAAACTTATCAAGACCTGATTGATTCAATAGTTCAGTCACATTGTTATTATTTGGATTTGAAAATCTCCCAGGCAGGACTAGAAAGGTGGGTAAGTGGTTTAGAACATATACTACTCTTCAAGAGGAGTTGAATTTTGTTCCCACCACCCATAGTTGGCAATTCACAACTGCCTGCAATTCTAGTTACAGAGGATCTAATGCTCTCTTCTAGTCTCCACAGCCATATCACATACAGACATATACACACAGAGATGCACAGACGCATTAGGGGAGATGCATATAAAATTTTTAAAAAATGAATATAAAACCACCTCCTAAAATCTTATGTGTTCGAGATTTGGTCTCCAATACAGCAATACTCAGATGTGGGACCTTGAGATCATTTGGATTATTTGGGCTCCAATATCATCCTTGAATTAAACATGATGACTCACATAGCTGTTGGGAAGCTGAGAAAACATTAAAAATTGGAGCAGAATTAATGTATAGCACTGGGGTTACGAAGGGAATATTTTGTTTCTTTCTACCTTTCCTCCACTTGTTTTCATTAATTTATCGTGAGACATAAGTAATAAGATGCATTTCTTGAATCAAGGACATTACCCTGATGCACCTAAACTTCAGCTCTAGACATGGCTCCTATTAGAATAACAGCCAGTAACCTTAAAGGCACAGTTGTTTGTCCATGCATTTCTCCACATACATCCATGGCAATGGCAAAATGACAAACATTCTCATTCAGAAAACCAGGGTGAGCACTCACAGACTTTAGTTGTTAGTTGCATTCTGAAATCTGCTCTTGTTTGGTTGTTTGAAATAAAACTTGCTTTGTAGTCAGGCTGATCTCAAACTCATATCAGTTCTCTTGCCTTAACTTTTTGAGTTCTAGGATTACTATTGTGCATTACCATAAACAGCTCTGCATTCTGCAATCATGTGGTTCTGGAAGCATTGACTCTGTACCCAGACCAGAGTGCAAGTTTTCTGACTACGGGGTGACTTGCAGTCCTGTTGATAGGATAAAGTGGCTCTGCTTTTCATTTTGCCTCCTTGACCTCATCCTCATAGGTCTTTACAGGGCTATCCTTTGTGAGAACTCTGTAACTATCAATGCTAGCCTGCTGGTTGTGAACAAGCCGGGCCCTGCAGGGTTCTTTTAAATTCAAAACCAAACCCTCTGTTGTCCAAAGGCTTCTGTTTGTTATTTGTTTTCCTAATACAATTTCCTTAAAAAAAAAAAAAAAAAAAAAAACATTGGGCCTCTGATCTGTTTGCTTCTGTTCAGTTCCCTGGGCAGGAACCTTAGGAAATTATTTTTCAGATATAATTCTAGAGCCTGGCTGATTTTGCTTCTTTAACACCCCTTTTCAATTTAAGTTCAACTTCCCTGAGGTGACATGGAACAGAAGATGAGAAGGCCCGGTTCTTAATCTGATGTTTGCCTTGAGTGACTTTCCTTCCACTGAGAAGTTATGCCTTGAATCACTTCAATCAACTACAAAGTTTCATAGGGTCTTAGTTTTTCAATGTCTTGTTGAAAACCAAATCTTAATTTTCTGGGATTAGAAGCTTGAAAAATTTCAATCAAACAAGGATCTGAATTTCTAGGCTGTTTATTACTGTTATTTTGTCTGAAAAAAATCATCCAGTTATGACTTAATGGAGTCTTTTTCTGCAGTACCTTGATAAATATGACAACAATGTTTCACACACTGTTAGTAGTCTGGCTTCCAGTGTCTTCACCATAATTATAAAGTCACCGAGGTTGGTGTTTCTGTCTAGTTACCACAGAAGTGCCATTTTCCTCTCTCATGATAAAATATATTCTAACACACAGGCTTTAAGTGATAATTTGATATGTACATACAGTGTGGCAGGATAAAATCAGGGTGAGGAGCAATTCCCTCTCCTGAGACCTTAATCATGAATGTGTACCAGGATTTCCATACTCTTCTGGTGATTTTGAAGTATATCACAGAATGGGGAAAAGCAAGACAAATTCTTCTTCCCTGTGTTTGGATAGGCCCATTTCTAATTTTCTCAGCTCCTACATTTACCATTCTCTGATGGTCACTGTGCTATACTATTTTTCTAAGAGATAGAATTCCTTATTTCTATGAGTGAGAACATGTTGTGTTTGCCTTTCTGTGCTTAGTTTATCTCAGTTAAGTTCCCAGGCTCATCTCAGTTTTTTTTCCTTGCTTTCTGACTCATTTAGATGCCATATGGCTTAGGAGTTCTGTTATTGTTATGATAAAAGATGATGCTTAGTATAAATTTTTCCAAGATCCAAGATATAATAGATTATGTCATAATAACCTAGAGGCTAAACACAAAATAACTCAAATCTTACTCAGCCCAGCCCTCTTCCAAGCAGGCACTTAGACCCTGGGATTTTCAGCCTTTCAGCTCCATGCTCTCTGAATTTCGAGTCACCTTGCTTCAAGACAGCAGAGAGAAAAAAGGCAGATGGATATGAATCATGAGCTCAGAGCAACTTCAAATGCCTGCACTGAGCTTGTAGGAGACTGGTTCTGTTGAGTCATGAACAGTCATAAATGTGGCATTGGGCCTTATGACTTACCCCCTAACTATTGGCTATTGACAGATTCTGGGATATGGAGATGATTGTCTTCAATTGTCCATAGGCATATGTATGTATGTATGTGTTTTATATATATGTATATATGTGTGTGTGTGTGTGTGTGTGTGTGTGTGACTTATTACGATGAAAGTCAATTTGCATACTAAAGAGTTGATAAGGTTATTTAGACAAAGAGGTAAATTTTGGCTGAATATTTGGTATAATAGGAGTTAGCCCATCTATGTCAGAGTTGATGGGTATACTGATTTTATAATTGTTAATGCTGAGGGAACTGCTTCCCATAAATATGTATCACAAATTGGCAGAAGTGTGTTCAGGACAATTACAGTTGGAAATCCTGAACTAATCCCAAGCTAAAGTCCATTGAACAATATTTCATGAATCTTGAGTCACCAATTCAAAAGGCCATCTGTAGAATCAAATGTTCTTATAAAAAAATCCAAAAGTTACAGTTTTGATGCTTATACTATAAGGTAGCAACATTTATTTTCCAAAAATTATGTCATTGTGTTTCTAAAAGAGTGGAAGCCTTTGCATGGGCTGTTGAAACACTACAACTCAGGAGTTTTGAACCTGAACCAGGGTGTTTAGGCAAGGATCATTGGTATACTGTGGTGCCGTGGCATGCACACTACCAAACTTACATATTGTGTGTTCAGAACGAACACTGCAATGATGTCATGCAATGCAACAATGACAAGTGTCATTGACAAGTGTCAATGACAGTCTCCTTGCCTTTGACTCTGAATTAAGTTTGGTTATTGTGTGTTCAGAAACCTTTCTTTGTGACTTTTTTTTTGCCACCCTCACACCCTCACATTTACTCAGATAGCCTACCCAACTGGTGTGGGCACTGCATTAGTCAGTCAGCTGTCAGCTTTCTATGACTGTCACACACAGCTGAGGAAATCAACTTAAAGGAGAAAAGCTCATTTCCGTCCATGGTTTCAGATGTTTTGGTCCATGGTCAATTGACTTCATCATTTCTGTGTGGTGGTAAGCAGAGCACCATGGAGAGAGTATGCGACAGGGCAGAGAATTAGAAGAAAAGGAAGAGAAAGCGGGAGGGAGGAAGGGAGGGAGAGAGAGAGAGAAAATCCAATGTCCAAGATTGTGCTTTTGAAGACCAAGTCCTACGTTCCTAGCACCTTCTAATTATGCTGGCATTGAATCCATCAATTGATTAATCCACTGAGAATTCAAAGCCCCCAGGATCATTTTCTAAAGCCCATCATCCTGCAGCCAGGATTTTATCACATAGCCTCCAGGATATATTTTTAAGTCCAAACCAGAATAGAAACTGAGAAATTAGTGTAAGGTATTAGGCATTTTCTATTTTATAATAATATTTTTATTTAAATTTGAAACAAGTTTGTTTTAATAGAGGATATTACATAGATATGATAGGCAAGCAGTATCTACTGCTGTCACCCCAACTGCAGTTGTATTTAAAAGGAAATGGTATACAATGGATACTAAGTAAGGAAACAATAGAATCGGCCACAATAAACTTCACTAGATTCTTGACAGAATAAATCCATAATGAATGCCAAATATTTAACAGAGAACCTGACACATTAATGCTTAATAAACTGTAACTATCTGTGTTTATGCTTTCTATTACTGTTTCTTTATATAAAATTGGTGTTGGTATAGGAATTAATGTTTTAGTTTGAGTTTATTCTAGCCCAAACATTGGATATTTCTTGTTTTCTCATTTTGCTGTAGGAACAAATCTAGATGAGAACATTTACGTTAGGAAGATTTTCAATTTCTGCAAAAATGTTCTATTCCATGGCTTTTATTGGTAATTTCTCTGACATCTATATACTTGTTTTTTATTAACTCATAAAGCTATTTTTTTAACATTGAGCTACCATTGATATTGAGAAAATAAACTTGACCACAGATGTGTCCTCTTGTCAAATCCCAGGAGGGTGTATCTGTCCTGACTTCTATTTCCTGCTGATTGCATTCTAGCATACAAAACAAAACTGACACTTGTCTCTGAAGGATCAAGGTGAAAGCCAAGACCACAGATAACCTAGAAATCAAGATAGTGCAAGGGTCTTTGGCATCTGAGCAAAAAGGGCAAAGGAGGCTGCAGAGCAAAATGTTGAAAAGAAAAATGATGTGTTGTTGCAGTATTGCAATAAATTTTCCATAAAGAAAAAAAAAAGAAAAGAAAAAGATAGTACAAGGGTAAAGTGTAATTTCATTGACTGATGTTTGCCATACTTTCAATGTGTCTCATCTGTGAGTCTCAAGGTATGCAATAGCAAAGAAGGAAAAGTGACTTTTCCTCTGTAAGAAGCTCCTGAGCATCTACACCAGACAAAGGGAAGAAGTAGAATAGATCAGTTCTCATAGGTGTTAGAGGAACAGTCTGCATTGAAGAGCTTAGGCAGATGCTGTATGTTCATAGAAACTGGAACAAGTAAACTTTTAAATAAATAAGCAGGAGCATCCAAGCAACTGTATGTAGGAAGCTGCTAACAGTTCAGGATGGTGTAAAGTGGGAAGAAACCAGTCAATGGTGCACAATGCTTAGATGGAGATGTCTCCTAAAGGCAAGACAGGGATAATCATGAGCAGAGGAAGACAGGGTGGCTGCCCAGAAATCTCAGTCCTCCTGTGTGTTCCCCACAAATGAAAGAAAGGCAGGAAAACCAGATCCTCCTCCTCTATGCTCCCCAAAGAAATGAAATTCCAGAGGAAGCAGAAGTCATAAATTACATGATCAGAACAAGGGAAATGCTTTTTTCCTCAAACATTTTTCTTTTTTCTTGATGCAATGTCCATACATAAATAACAGTATAAATGAAAAGGGAAAAATAAAGCCAGGCCAAATTACAATGAACAATTCCTTGACCTAAACCAAAACAGTCTGCTACAAACAATGTAGCCTGAACATAGACATGCAAGCCATAACCAAGAACCCTGCACAGGGAAAGGAGAAAATGTCTACAGTTTCTGACAAAAAGAAGACACTCAGGCTTGGAGAGATGACTCAGAGGTTAAGAGCACTGACTGCTCTTCCATAGATTCTGGGTTCAATTCCCAGTACCCACGTGGTGTCTCACAACTTTCTATAATTCCAGTTCCAATGGATTCAGTGCTCTCTTTGAGCACTGCAGGCACACAGATTTTTAAGCAAGCAAAGCACACACACACATAGAATAAAGATTAAAAACATATCTTTTAAAAAGACGGTGTTCACACTGCACATGAGAATACTGAAACAAGGTTCTAGCCAAACTCGGAGGACACTGAATTCACAGTTGAGGGTTTTAGAACCCTGTGATTTAAGCAGATGTAAATGACATAGGTCCTAAAGGAAAAATAAAGGGACAACTGGAAGAAGATCTCTTTTGGAAATTTAGGGGAAGAGGAGATTTTACAGTCTGATAGTACAAAGAATATATTGCTGGGCCTGTGTACTTTTCTCTGCCACAACACATATGAAAATTCAATAAAGAGAATAAATTTGGCCATAACATTTGCAAGAAGCGCTTCGGAACCAATCAGAACAGAACTAGTTAGAGTAAAACTCAGCTATCCTAGGCTCATCCCACTCTATCCCAATTCCAAATATGAAGCAGAGAAAAAAATGTAGAATGACATTACAAACCAAATTAAACATTTCCAAGTAAACATTTGGAAATGGAATAAAAATTACTTAGAATTAGAAATTCATAAATTCAGGACAAGCTGTGTGTGGTGGCTCACACCTGTAAATCCGGTCCTGAAGAATCAGGGTAGGTAGTCACAAGTTCAAAGCCAGTCTGGTCTACATAGAAAATTCCAGATTTACCTGACATACATAGTGATGCCTTACAGAGAGAGAGAGAGAGAGAGAGAGAGAGAGAGAGAGAGAGAGAGAGAGAGAAAGAGAGAGAGAGAGAGAGAAATTGGCACTAAATTTTTAGGAAGAAATACGTTATTGAACTCAAGGGAAGTAGGAAATAAAAGTAGTTTAGATATAAAGAATAATTTACAAAATAGGAATTTAGTAAGTGTCTCTGAAGAGTGATGTGAGGATAAACAAGAAAATTGAAGAAAGGTTCAAAACAAGCAAAGTCGGAGATAAATGGGCAGAAATGGAGGCAGACAAATGAGGGACCATATAAACAACCGTGAAAAAGTTAAATGTAGCAATATTTATAATTGTCCCCTGAGAAAATATTGCAGAAAAATAACAAAATATAAATCTATACATAAAAGCAGCAAAGTTAGTTCCTGAAGAAAATTGCTTGAAAAAATATGTCTGAGACCTTTCATAGCTAATAAATTAAATAAATAAATTTCAAAGCCTGAGAAATAAAACTCCAATCTGAAGGCAAAACTATCAAGTAACTTACATGCAAAATAATTCATTACACTGTTAAGGTACTAGTAACCTTGAAGAATGTACATAATAGGGTAGAAATGTGTCTCAGTGATGGGGGATTGCCTGAGACATTGTATGCCTTGTGCTCCATACAAATACATAGGGCCCATCCCACATAAGTGATTGTTTCCAGCAAGAAACATCAACAGATCCTAGATTGCCAAAACTAAGATGAAAACTTGGATATTTGCATAGTTTTAACATGATCATCTGCAGAATTTTATCCATTACAGAAGTTAGAACAAGAATTTTAATAAAAAGCTTGCTGACACCACTCCTAACACAGCTAGTATAGTGAACACTCCTTGAACAGGCTAAAAAAACAGCCAGCTTCAGATTCTAGAAAACGAGAGGAATGGGACTTCCTGATTCTGGAGTTACAGCCCCAAATACATAGCATGTATGCCCCAGGAAACATCAGACTGCCAAAACTGAGGCACATTCTAAAAGACAGCTATCCAACCCTAGTCAGATCATTGTCTGCTGGTGCTCAGGCAGATGGGATGGCAGAACCTAGAGTATGAGGCTAGCATGGACTTATAGAGCAACTTGGTCTCAGAAAAATAAACAAGACAAAAGCAAACCAAACTAAACCAATATTTCATGGTATAATAATCTGAAAAATCTGTAAAGCAATTAAGTGAGTATGTCCTCCTAGATTGTATCTGAAACTAAAAAATAGAATGTATTAGAGTGACAATTGGTGAATAGAATGAAAAAATTTTAAAGAGGTACATTTTAATAATATCATCAATAATGCTTTAGCTAGTGATAATTTTAAGAATGATTTGTGAGGAAAGGTTCTTGTTTTTAGAAAATACTCAGCATTTTAGAGGTAAAGGGTCATCATAACAAGAGCTAAAGAATGCTTAAGTATATCCATTTTCTATGCATGGGGTCTACATATTACATGTGAATTATATGTGAATATGTACATGTACACGTTTATGTACATGTACACAGGCACATACATAAACAGACATTATATGTGTAAACAGAATTTTTCTGTCCCAACAGCCTGGTCCCAAATAAACACACAGGTTTATATTAATTACAAGTGTTCAGCTGATAGCTCAGACTTATTACTAGCTAACTCTTACACTTAATTAACCCACATTTCTATCTATACTTTGTCATGTGGTTCATGGCCTGTTACCTCATTTTCTATATGGGATGCTTGTTGGGCAGCTGGCTGGTGTCTCTCGACCCCCCCCCATCATCCTTAGTTTGGTCACCCCACTTATACTTCCTGCCTGGCTACTGGAAAATCAGTGTTTTAGTAAACTAATTCCAGTGACAAATCTTTACAGTGAAGAAGAGAATTATTCCACAGCAGTATATGTATATATATAAACAAATAAACGTATCCTTATGTGTCCATGCTCAAGTATACAATGACAGATTCAATAATGACACAAGAAGGAAAATACATCAGACTAATGACAATTTTATCTAGTTTAAAATAAGCAAACGTACATCCTTATCTTTGACAGGGCTAAGAGACCCATTTGTGAATTAGCCTATCCAACTGCATTTTGGGGTGTTTCCAGCATCCCCTGTTTGACACGAGCATAGAGCTGAATGAAAGCTGGATTTAGACTTGAGAAGCCCAAGCTTGTTTTCCCATCACCTAGCTTCATGATGATTTGTACTGGGTACCTTTGTAACTTTCATTCTCGATTTAAATGTACATAACTCTGTAAAATGCATACAATTGTGCATCTCAAGCCTGTGAATTAATCAACTAGTATTAATGAAAGTACTTTTCAAGCCCTTCTGCCCTATTTCTATGAATAGTGACATTCATAGAAGTATTGCTAGAAACCACCCTCCCAGTGGAGTGGTGGGGGATGGGATGGGAGGGTGGTTGGGGGAATGGGAGGGAGAGGGAACTGGGATCTATATGTAAAATAAGAAAAAAATTTAAAAAAGAAGAAGTATTTAAAAAAGAAATATTGCTAGAAGTATAAAGTTTAATTCATTCATGAATAATTTTAGAAATTTAGAACTTAATCTAGAAATTAAGTTAAAATAGCCCCTTTTGTTACATATAGGACTATGTGTGCAGTATTGACATGGTTGGTCAGGATGATGGATATGGCAGGGACTTAAGAATTAGGTGTGTATGTGAACTTGATGGTTTTCTACACTACTGAAACTTTATTGCTTTTATGGCCATAAAACTTGGCCCCATTCTCTTCATTGCTGTCGTTTCTCTACATCTTATTTGTATTCCAAATGGTAGCTTCTAGGGAACTAAAGCAGACAAAATGCTGTAATAGAAGTTTGTTGTCATACAGCTCAGAAGACCTGAAATGTCACTGGGGCTAATCTCAGGGGTCTCTTCCTTCTGGAGACTCTGGGGGAAGGTTCAGTTCCATGTGCTGAACAGCTGCTAAGCACTGCCCACCTTCCTTGTTTCTCAGTCTGGAGAGCTGGCAGTGGAAAGTGGACTCTTCATAAGAATGTCTCTTTGTGTGCTGTCTCTTGTTGGCTTGCATAGACTTCTGTGACTACATCAGATACAGAACCCCCCCCAACCATCTTATTTCAAGATCCTTTATTCAAGCACCTGAAAAGTCTAGTTTCACCATCTCCAGTCACATGGGCACAAATGCCAGTTACAGAAAATGTCTCTTGTGGAATTTGAGCTAACCATACACAGGTGATGAGTATCAGATAAACATGGCTATCCTTGTGTCTGGTAAGAGGAAAGCACTAGACTGAAACTGTGTGGCAATTCAGAGAGGTGATGGGGAGAAATACCACCTCATTTGTTGTCAGAGTGCAACCACACTTTGTTTCTTCCTAAATTCTCTGTCACAGATCTCCTGGAAACTCCCATGTGAAACAGAATCTTGACTTTTGGAGGATCTGTGGAGACTCAGAGTGAACATAAATGTCTTGAAATGCTTGAAATTTCAGGCATTTTTATTATCTGTGTTTAATATTGCCACAGACCCTTTTAAAATCTTGAGTTTATCGTGTTTCTATTTATTATTTTCACACCTGGAGGCACTTTTAGAGAGAATCTAGTTTTAAAATTGTGAACAAAAACAAATTATGTGGAAACATATTTAGGGGGTCATATAGCTGTGCCTCCTGTCCTACCTACAGGCAGAACCCTTGTTAAATGAGTTGTTATCTGTATGTTGAATGCACAAAGAAATAATATAATAAATATGGGCAAATAGATTATTTCATCAGAAAACAATAAGATTTTCTTTAAAAAAAAAAAAAGAAAGAAAGAAAAGAAAAAAACATACACCTTTCTCTGTATAGATTCACCCTGCAAATTAGCCGAAGTTTAGTGTGTGTGTGTGTGTGTGTGTGTGTGTGTGTGTGTGTGTGTGTGTGTGTGTGTGTGCTATGTAACTTCATATCCTGGAGAGATAAGGAATGCACTTCCTACCTCTACTCATGTGAAAAAACAAAAACAAAAACAAAACAATTGCACAGCTTGGAACCTATACCTTTTCTGTTACTTTGAGTTTATTAATGGCTAAAAAGAAATCTATGGTTACCTAGTCTAAAGTCAAACATAGCTGCAACTGTGTGGAGGCCACAATGCATTTGTATATTTATGCAGTTGGGCAACATCTTGCTTACCTTCTTTCTGTTAAGCACCATCATAGACATCCAAGGGGAAAGTTAGTTAAGGCAAGCCCTTTTCCTTTATGACAGGGATTATCTAACTGTCTGTCCAAATCCAGCTTAAAGAATATATTTTACATATTCAAACACTCTTTAAAAAGAAACAAAAATGCATGAAACAATGACTTTAGTGTGTATAAAGCTCTTCAGTGGTTTGATGTTATAGAAGGCCCTTGCTTATGTAGTTCTTGCTGACTTGGAACTCACAATTCTTCCTCAGTTTCTCAGTGTTGAAATTGTTAAGCCAGAAATCCAGAACCCGAATCTTCCTGGTAAGACCAACTACAATGCAAAAACAAAGAGCCATTATTTGTGAGTTAACTGGGGTCTCTCTGTCTGTAGGAAGCAGCTGCAGAAACTATAGCAGCAGGAACAGCAGCAGCAGCAGAAACAGCAATAGGAGCAATAGGAGCAGAGCAGGAGACACCCAGAGCATGAGGGAACAGGATTTATATAGTAGCCAGGCAGAAGGGTGGGGCTTGGGAAACTCCAAATCTGCCTGACTACAGGCTTCAGATTGACACAAACAACCCCAAAACTGCACAGTTAAAGCCTAAGAACTGGTTCAAGCTCTGACTGGGTATATCTGGACTGAGCTGATTAGGCGAATTCCAAGCCCTCTGGATGGTGATTGGTTGACTCCTTCAAGTGGCAAGAATTCACAGTCTAGGGGAATCCAGAGCCTAAAAAGATTCCAAACCTAGAGACAGGAGAGATGTCCTAGTCCCTACTTCAAATGACCTGACATATCTACAATACCCCACCTGGATGGCATTGCCCTACATGTGAAATTTGGGTGGGGGGATGGGATGGGAGGGTAGTCAGGGTGCATGTGAGGGGGCAGAGAGGGTAAAAGTGAGGGAGAGAAGGAGGGAAAAGTGAGGGAGGAGGATGGGATAGGGAACTGGGATCAACATGTAAAATAATAAATTAAAAGCATAAATTAAATAAAAAGAAAAAATGTGATTTGACCAATGTTACCCTACTACTTATGGCTCTATTGTGTACAGAAATTAAGTAAGCACAGACTTCACAACTACCCCCCCAAAAAAATAAATAGGGTTTTTCTTGACAGTGAAGCACAACAGCTCCTGGCAACTCCACCTGTGTCAGAAAGGAAGATGGACATCGAATAAACACGTATGGAGTTTGTTTCCAATATGGCAAGACTAGTCATTTGGACAAGATACTGCTCTTGTCTGGACTGTTTGACTTTATGCTATATAAACTGGACATGCAAGACCCACAGAAAAGTGACTGCTGATTCAAGATGGACATTGCTACAGAGTTCCTGCTTCATGGAAGAGTCTGCAAGACTGGGTGCAGGACACACAGAAAAGTGACTGACAAACTGCCAATACAAGAAGACAGTTTAAATTTTCCTGCTTTGCTGAAGAGTCTGCCAGACACTCTATGGCCTGTGGGCTGAAGATGGAACATTACAGAAGAACTTCGGGTGACTGATCAGGCAGTGAGTTGTCTCTGTCATTTCTAGAATTTATTTATTATCCTTCTGTGGTCTTTGAGGGAGTTGAAGACAAATAGTTAGGATTAAAGATAAGTTACATAGACTTTAGACACACCAAGATAGGATAGATGATGGGATATTTTCTTTAAACCTTGCTAAGTGTTAATGGACTAAATATTGCTAACTGTGATTCTTATTTGATAACTGTTGTGTGATATATTTTGCTCTGTTAAGGTTAAAAACCTTCCTTTTATTTTAGACAGAAAAGAGGATATGATGGGAGATGTGATTCTGTAAATATGTTTCTCATACTGGTTAATGAATAAAGCACTGTTGGCCAATAGGAAAGCAAGATAGGCAGGACTCGGAGACAAGGAGGAGAGCAGAAGTAGTAAGGAGGAGTCAGCATGAAGAGACTGGAGAGAAAACAATGACAGCTCCTCTCTGGTAAGATGAGACCACTTGGAAATACTTAGAATAATAGAAATGGGTTAATACTTAAGACAGAGCTAGAGGATGAGAAACAAGTAACTGGCCAACAGCTTTATATCCAAAAAAAAAAAAAAAAAAAAAAAAAAGATTCCAAACCTAGGGGGAATAACAAGCCTGCTGGCCTGAAATTGGTCATTTTTTTTTTTTTTTTTTGCTCAGAGATTAGTTTTGACAAACTGTGTTTTTTTTCTATGTTTGTTTGTTTGTTTGGCTTTTTGTTTCCAGTTTTAGAGGGGCTGGGCAAATTTCTTTTACATGTCCTGAATCCAGTCCAGGGATCAAGTTTTTTTTTTTTTTTTTTTTTTTTTTTTTGATTTTGGTTTTGGTTTGGGTGCTACCTATAGAAGTAGAAGTAGGATTTCTTTTTCCTGTCCCTAGGCTTAGTGATAAAGTGTCTCTCTTGCTGGCCAGAGTCCGAAATCCAGTGTGTGTTTCTTCCACTGGGTTGGGACTTGCAGCTGAGCCACTCAGTGTCCATGTAGGGGCTGTGAACCAGGGATTTTCTGGAAGCTGGAACTCTCAAAACTATAGGCATGGTGTATGGCTATCTTTTGTAGTACTTAATCCTGCTATTAATCCTGCTATTAAAGTAGGAACTTTAAAATAACCTTGTCAAAAATCCACTCAATGGATTTTCTGCAAGTTGTATGACAGGCATTGTAGGAGAGGCACAAAATGCATGTCTACTCACTCCAGAAAAGGATACCATGAGAGATCAAAGTAATTATTGCACCAATGTCCTATTTGGTAAAATAGTGCTTTTAAGTATTTTAATTAGGGTTACTGACAGAAGTATGGGTAATGGGTTAATTAGAAGAAGAAGAAGGGATAATTATTCAATAACAATGTTATTCAGTAGCTTAGGCTAGAAAAGCCACTCTAACAAGAGCA
The DNA here is from genome assembly GCF_943737965.1 of Phodopus roborovskii. NCBI lineage: Eukaryota > Metazoa > Chordata > Mammalia > Rodentia > Cricetidae > Phodopus > Phodopus roborovskii. The sequence continues at coordinate 12,462,937 of NW_026126517.1, read as the reverse complement.
ATAGTTTTGAAAACCTGTTATCCTGGGACTCTATGTAGGCAGGTGGAAGGCTGATAAATAGTTCAAATATCTCTACTTGTCTGCAGTTTGGCTTACCAGAGACCCCTAGCAATCATTTACTTCCATTATATATGGAGTTGTAGAACAATTTTTTTTGTTATCTTGTACATGTGAGGCTTCTGAAGAAATGTTTCAATTTGGAGGGAATTCTGTGACACAGAGGAACAGGCAATACAACACTCAAGTCCTAGTGAGTGACTGACCCTTGGAAGACTATGAACCAAGGAGCATGATTCTCCCAAGATGGAGTAAGGGTAACATTACCATACTGTCTTCTATGAGGCCTTTAGAACTGTGGAATTTCAACTTCTCCCATATCTATGTGATATGTTCTGAATTACTTGGACCTTGAAATCAGATGAATGAATGGAGAATACTCAGTCACAAAGAAACATGTATGGGAAGTCTGAAATTGTGTGGGCTGTGATCACTCTGATATGGGGGAACCTACCATGCAAGCCGTTTATATAATGCACAAAGCAGGATGAGTTAGCTACTCCAGGTAGGAGGTCTCTGTAGGGAAGAAGCCTCGGGCTGTAAATATGGAGAGGAAGGAAAGTGTAGTTTCTGCTTTCTACACTGTCAACATTCACATATGAATCTAAGCATGGCTTTGAGTATTCCCATAGATCTGAGGCATTGGTCCTTGTCAGTAACACACATTTACAGAACCTTTCTCCACTTCTTACCTCTGTATATATAGATTTAGAACCTCTTATTTAACAAGATTCCCAAATATTTCACATTCTTTGAATATGTGGAACTGTTCTAGGACTGTTCCAAGAACAGAAGACTTTACAAAGAAGAATTTTCAGAAGAAAAGGAATATTGTTTATTCTATGATACAAATAATAACATTTTAAAGTATTACTACACAAGCTTGGTATGTACTATTAATTAAAATTCTTCTCTTTTTAAAGATCATCTCTCCTTGAAAATGAATGTTTTTATGATGCGCAAAATCCATAGCATTTCACTCTTGCCATCATGTTTTCAATTATTGGTTCCAAGGAATTAACCCTACTTTAATAGTTTTGTTCCAGATAACCTTTCCTTCATCAATTTCAGAGGTTGTTGCTATGAAGACATCAACTTGAGAAAATATTATGGATTAAGTGATATTGCACTTGCCCAAGTAGAATTAATGCCAATCACTCTATCTAAGACACAGTTCTCCCTCTGGGGTAGGGAATTTGTCCAGAACCAAAATGGGTACATGGTTTCTTCAACAGCACCATTTCAAATTATACCTTGCTAACCCAGGGTGATTCTTAAGAATAAGATGGAGAAATATCCAAGGTGTTCTTCTATTGGGGCTGAGTGAGGCTATGCTGAAAGGCCTGGGATTTTAAAAAGAAAGGTGATCCAATGAAACTCTAACTGACTTTAGATGAAAATCAAGTTTAGAAAATAGTACATAGAGTTGAGAAAAACTGAGTTCCCTAAATATTGTGCATGCTGCCCACCCTTCAGAAAGTCTTTGCAAATCTTCACTGATAATAAATCCCAATTGGAGACCCATAGCACTAGTGAATAAGGATAAGACAGATACAGTAATTGTCTCACACACACACACACACACACACACACACACACACACACACGCACGCACAGAGCCATATATCACACTATGTAATGCAGAGTACTGATACTGAAACATGAACCACAAAGAAGATAAAAGTGGGTTCCACCAGATACTGATCTGTGCACAAAAGCCATACAGAAGTCAATCTAAAATTGATGAAAAACTGACAAAATGCACTAGGCTTCAAACGGTTCTAGAATGAACCCAAGTTGAGCCTTATTATAGAGAAATAGCTGATATCTTTAAAGTCTGGGTAACATAATTAAGTTTTCTTAAAATAAGAGTACCACAACAAGAGTAGGTTGTCCCTGATGATGTAACTTTAGCAGTTCCCAAACCAGTATCTACAGACACATAGAGGGAGTATTTCTATGATATATGACAATCAGTACAAAAACCTGTAAATATTAACATGGTTTTCCACATAAACACAGTACTGTTTTGTTTTTCTATTGTTGTTTGTTTATTTGTTGTTCTTTTTGTTATGTGTATATTTGAAAACACTGGAGGTACACTCATTTTGAAGTGTTCTAGTACTTGTAAAGAGTGGAATTTGAGTGTGTCATATTCTCTCACTCCACAGATAGACACCATTAAAAAAGGAGGCTAAATCTTTTCTTGTTTGAAAAATATAATCAGAGATGGGAGTATAACTTAGTATTAAGTAGAGTACAAGAAAAGAAATGAAATAACTAATTTTGTGATATGAGCAAAAAGGGCTTGCCTACTTGTTGAATAAGAGTTAGAATTATCTTTTCAAGTTGTAAAAAAAAATAGAAATTAAAGTGTGCTAAGTTCTCCCCCCGCCCCCACAAAATCTTACTTTAGGTATACCTAATGTTTAAAAAAATGGTTATACACAAAATCTAAATTTAAAAAACAAGTTATTCACTTTTTATGGGATTTGCAGTAGGATATGAGAAAATGCTCCAGCATATTTTAAATGGAATTCAATTTACATGCAACTCTATGGAGTCTCTCCTCTTGTGCCAAACATGGCCAGCTGGTTGCACTGTTTAATTGCCACACCATGAAGAACACTACAGACAAAAGTGGTCTGCAATTGGAGACATGAATTAGTTTCTACAGGTCACCATTATAGCACAATAACACCAGATAGTTTTAAAAGAGAGAACAATTGATATTAACATCATTTAGCCAGTTTCTATGAATGTAATCACTGGAAAGGGACCTATGCTTGACCCACACAAGAGGTGCTTCTTGGTGGACCCAACCAGAGAACTCTATGTAAGTTTCAACAATCCTGGAAGGTAATTTTCCACTCCATCAGATCATAGTTTCTGTATGCTATAAATCAGTATTCCTCTCATTGGTAAATAATAAAAGCTGCTTGACCAAGAGCCAGACAAGATTAGGTGGAATAATCAAACTGAGAACTGAGATGTGGAGGAGGAAGCTGAGAGAGAAGTCAGTCAGATGTTGAACAAGCAGGACATGTTGAAAATGAGGTACAAAGCCTTGAGCTACATGTCAAAATATAAATAAAAATATGGGCTAATTTAAAGAAAAGAGATACCATAATAGAGGGAGCCATTATAGGTTTTAAGAGAAATCTGGCACTAGGGAAAGGTCCAGAGGCTACCTTAATTGTCTTTCCCCTATAATTAGATGGATTACTACATTATATGTCATCCTAGAGCCTTCCTCTAGTATCTGATGGAAGCAGAAGCAGACATTCACAGCTAAACACTGAGCATAACTCCTGGAATCCAGTTGTAGACAGGGAGGAGTGATGAGCAAAGAAGTCAAGCTCAGGTTAGAGAAACCCACAGAAAGTGCTGACCTGAACAAAGGGGAGCTCATGGACTCCAGTCTGATAACTGGGAAACCAGCATAGGACTGACCCAGATTCCCTGAGTGTGGTGTTAGCTGGGAGGACTGGGCAGTCTATGGGGCCTGTGGTAGTGGATCAGTATTTATCCCTAGTATACAAATGGACTTTGGGAGTCCATTCTACATAGAGGGATACTCTCTCAGCCTAGACACATGAGGGAGGGCCTGGACCCTGCTCCAAATGATATGACAGACTTTGAAGATTCCCCATGGAAATCCTCACTCTCCCTGGGGAGCAGAGAGGGGATGGGATAGGGGTAGGGGAAAACAGGGGAGGGCAAGAGGGTTCAGGAACTGGGATTGACATATAAAAAAGAAAGTTTGTTTCAAACTTAAATTTTAAAAAATGGGCCCATTTAAATGTAAGCATTTGCCAGTAATAAGCCTTAGGTATTGGTCAAGCATTAATAATCAATATAAGCTTCTGAATGATCATTTGCAAGTAGCTACGGAAGAGGGTGGGACAGAGAAACCTCTGTTTACAACTTCTTTGTGATTTGAACATGATTCCTACAGGGAAGTGAAAAAGAATGAATAGTTATAAACAAAAGGATTGAGAGTACTAACTGAGTGTTATCCTAATAGTGAGTAGTTGAGGCCAAATCAATGCAAATCAACTGAGTAAGAAAAGAAAAATATTTGCTCACGAAAGTAAAAGGCTTATGTAAGTATATCTAGATCTCAGGAAGAGCTAGATATAGATACTCAAAAATGAAAGAAATGCCCTTGAAAATTATACCTTCTAGCCTTTGATTTTGTCTTCTCACAGACTGATCTAACTCTGAATCAATATGGTGTAAATGACAAATATATCCACTAAATTTTCTTGAGGCATCCTTAGCATTGGTTTTAATCAGGCTGACAAAGCTAAGTAGTTCTCTGGACTTGCTGGAAGATAACCTGACATATCTTAAGTGGGGAGGGGTATAAAATGTTTTTCCTGTTAATAGCAATCCTAACTTAAAGAAATGTATGTGTTTTAATGTGCATTTGTAAAAATCCTCAGGTAGCAATTAGAAGTTATGCAGGTATTTTAGAATGCCTCCAGTTTTCTCTGTTCCAGAGTCTCATAACCACAACCACTGTCTGACCCAGAAAGGCTTAGGGACCAAGCAAACCAAACAAAAATTGTGAGTTACATTGTCATCACCTTCATGAAGATGAGCATCAACACCAAGCTAAGGTGATATATTTAATAAAATTACATTTTTAATGGCTTAGGCTGTAGTCTGACATACTACACACATGTCTTCTCAAAGTCCCAAGACTCTTGAGAGCTGTGATAGGCACTCATGCGTAGAACCCTCCTTTATGACACATCCAAGCACAGATCTCCTGCTCCGGTGCACAGAGCAATATAAAACAACACTGGGATGCTGCCAAGAGGTCCAGGTCATATTTCCTGCTATCAAGATGTGTGGCTTCAGATCTATTTTTCAGTCCTGTAGGAGTTTTGTTTAATAAATTTTGGACAAAAGGTATATGGAAGAATAAATGTATTCTCTCTTAACCCATTTCATATATTGACAAATAGTTTTATATCCTAAGTATATATCATTCACTACTCCAAGAATTTTGAATTCTTATAGTCTGAAAATAAATGCTCATCTTTGGACATAGTATAATCCAATGTAATTGATGCAACAGTAAGGAATAGTATAGCTTCACATGACAAGAGAACTAAACAACGAATGACTTAAGAGTTGATTAAAAAAAAAAAAAAAGCAAACCAGTAGATTTGTTCAAGGTAGGCTGGCTTTCATTGCCTATGCATTTTGGGAATGGACATGCACACAATCATGGCCAGAAGAGAAAACAGAAACTCTTGTTTGGCCATTAATGGCTGCTTGTTCATGTGTCTCTTACCAAGCTCATGTCTTGGTGTTCTTTGAGTCACATTAACTCAAGAACACCTAATGTTGTCAATTACCATTGCCTGGGCTTTTTCCTTTGCCTGGAATAATTGCTGCTTAACCCTTGAACTCCTACCCTTCTTAATGTTACTCCATCAGGAAGGCAAATGTTCTCCAATATCTCTGCTTTCCCCTAGCCCTTGCCCCCTAGCTGCTTTGTGTCAGGTATCACTGCTGTCTTCTGTAGAACCTCAACTTCTGTCTCTACATTTTCTATTGGGCTATTTTGGCCTCAGTATTACCTGTTTTAAACTTGGACTAAATGAATGGTTGGAAGTATTTCATTCATCTTTGAATAGTTGGTGAATAGTAAAGGCTCAAGCAATGGATATAAACTCATGAAAAATGAATGAATCAAGAAATGACTACATATATCTTAGTTCAAGAAAAAGAGTTTGGATTCTATTTCCTAGAAATGGTCCAGGGTGATTTTTTTTAAATTGACTCCCAGACGCTAATTCCTTTTGTTTATTCCTAACTCAAATAAAGAACTTGTTAGCTAAGTAGCAACAGAACAAGAGGTACTTGGCAGAACAGAACAGGGCTAGCTGCTGATGGCATCTTGGGTTGTGAAACACATCCCTATTATTAGGGCATAATTAACAACTTTCCACTTATAGACATTAATTTATTTTGTCATTAAATTAATTAGAATTAAATAGGCCTTTAAATCATGGCTTGTTCCTGGAAAGAGAGATGTGTTTTTAAGTGTAAAGTCAGGCAAAGTTTCCATTGGTGGTATGCCCTCAAGAGCAGGAGAAGAGATGGGTCTGGATGCAAGCATGCATTTTACAGGGAGAGGTGATGCATAACCTCTAAAGTCAGTGGGAAAAACAAACTGCCAATGGAGCCATGAAGGGTGGCCCATAATCCTAGTTATTCAGGTAGTACAGGCAGAAGAATTTCAAGTTGGAGGCTTGCCTGGGATACATGGTAAGACTTTGTCTCAAAAAAGGGGGGCAGGAGACTGAGTATTGGCTCAGTGGGAGAGTGCTTACTTAGTGTGTGTGAATGCCTGGGTCTTGTCTTCAGTACACAGGGGTAAGGTAAGGAAGGCGAAACTGCAAAAGGAATGCCTTTAAAGTCTCACATATATTTTTATATGAGACAAAAATATTATATAATATATAATTTATATAAGACATACATAACTTTTTGATAAAAGGAGATAGCACATGAAATCCCATGAGGACACTATGAAATTTTATTTCAAAAATATAAATAAATATGAAGAGCTTATTGAACTTGGACCTGCTCCTACTTAACCGCTCCCTCTTTTATAGGCATCCAGAGCTTAGTTCAGGTAATGACTGAGTCAGGCCTTTCCATAAATAAAACTTGTTGTTTTACGATCTGCAAGCAAAAGCAAATCTACAACCAAAACAAAGCATTGCAACACCACAATTGTCATGAGTTCTTCATATACTCCCTCCATCTAAGCTGTCTATATAAATCTTTTTCCTGGTTTCCTGGTCTTTCTTCAATGCCTTTATATTCTGAGCTCATCTGAGTTTGCTTGCTGTTTTGCCAATGCTATAACTTCTGTTCTCTTTTCTCAAACACAAGACTCCACCACACCCAAGGAAATCATCCAACTCAAGCCAAGAAGAGGCATGTTTACTGTTTATCTTTCCCCCTGTGCAGAAATCAATGATGAATATAGCATGTACAAAGGCTTATATTGAAACTATACATTATACATTTAGTTTTTATTACATCTATAGATTTCCCCTTTTTCAAATGATGCAAATTTTGTGTAAAAGTAATTGATTTTTAATTTCAGATCTTGCAATGAAACCTCAGAATTTTAAGTACTTAAACACTATATAAGCTAATCTTGTTTGATCCAAACAGTTCCAGAGGAACTTAGGTCTCACTCAGTAGTACTTCATAGCTTGAGGAATTGCTTGTGAGTTCTATTAATGAGGATTTGGTCAAAGGACATACACTCCATAATGTGTCCACAATATAATCCTACTGTGATATCAGTTGAGATACCCTCATGAAGTCTTATGGCAGCTCCAATGTAAGATTAATGCAAATATGACGTTAAATGCAAACTTTTCCAAGAATAATAATTGTGACACAAGGGATCAATTCAATGTCTTAGGCATTTTTATAAGCTTATAAAATGAAAGGATTCCCTATGGAATTTTCATTCTTGCTTAGATTTGGTTGATTCTCCTACTCTTCCATCTCCTTGTACCTCTTTCCTCAAGTACCTTTCCACCCCCAATATTTACCCTCTCATGTTCATACTCACATTATCTATCATTCTTCTCATCCTCTCCCATCCTGATCATGGGACTCTTTCCAGCCTTCTAACCATAATAGATATTTCCAACAACTACATAAACACAATTTCAGAAACAGGATCTATACATAAAGAAGAGTTTGCAGTATTTGTCTCTCTGAGCCTAGGTTACCTTTCTTAATATGTTTCCAGCTCCATTGTTTCCCCATTTCATTCATCTCATCTTTTCACGAACATCTAGGCTGATTCTATTTCCCTACTATTCTGAAAAGGACAGTGATGAACATGAACATGTTTCTGCATGTAGATTCCTGCTGAGAAAAATGCCTTGGCATCACTGGTAAGCTAACACAAAGTGGAGATATAGAGATTATTATAAATGGGTTAATAATTAAGAGAGCACTAGCCACATAAGAAGCCTGAGCCATGGGCCAAATAATTTTTAATTAACATAAGCCTCCATGTGTTTATTTGGGACTAAACAGCTACAGGACCTGGAGGGACTGAAACTCTGTCTTCATATGGTACCACCAACATGGGGCAAGAAGCTGAAAAGGACATTCTAAACACAAAAGGACAGAGGCAAGCACAGCTTCTTGGTAGCAGCATTTTCTTGGGTGGGCAATGTTTGCTAGAGGCCATCAAAGGCTCAAGGTTCCTTTAAGAGAGGTTCCATGACTCAGCATTACCAGCATAAACCTCATGGCTCTTTTAATGGTGTTTAAGAACTGGCAGCAGTATGCTTCTTGGTCGTGGCATGTACCTAGAAACTCCAAAGAGTTGTGGCAATAAGCAGGGCTCCCACCAGTACTCCACTATGAAGCTACCCTCAGAAAGCCAGGGAATAGAGTGGGCCAGCCTCTGCTTTATTCCTAGCAATGCTGTTTAGCAGATAAGACTTGTGTGATAAGAAAAAGAGAGATAGCCAGTAAAGACTGATTCAGATGAAGAAAAAACCCTCTAAACATTTTACACTGTGCTTAAAAATATACATAGGCTTTGGAGAGAAAAGAAAAAGAATAGAGAAAGTCCTTAAAAAAAGAAATAGAGAAGCTGCATATAGTGGAGCACACCTTTAATCCCAGTACTCCAGAGGCAGAAGCAGGCAGATCTCTGTGATTTCAAAGCCAGCATGGTCTACAGAGTAAGTTCCAGGACAGCTAAAAACACACAGAGAAACCCTGTTTCAACATATGAAAACATAAAAGTAAAACAAAGAGGGTAAAAATAGGTCACATAAAGATGAAACATACAGAGTCTGATTACTGTTATGTTATTGCATTGTCTTTGAATTGCTTGATTGCTGAGGAAAAAGCAACAGCTGCTAAAAGACATTTGATTATAAATGCTGCTAGATTAATCCAAACCATATATTTTGAATATGCCTTGAACTCAAAATTTAAGTCTAAGGACAGGTTACTTTGGAAAAGAGGTTCTGTTTTTGTTTCCACAGAAGGTGAAAAGCTGTGGATTCCATCCAGACTAAAATGGTTTGATCAAGCAAGACTCCTTGAAGCGGTGGCACAGGTGATCCAACATCCAAAATGGCTGAGAGGATGTAGTCTCAGACTAGTACAGCCAGGATATGGACAGGTTTCTGGATTTTCTTAGGATCCCCTTGGGATTGACAGAGTCTCTAAACAGCACAACGCAGTTTGGAGAGATCAACACCCAAATGATGGGCGATGTCATGCTGTAAATATGATTCTCATACTGGTTAATGAATAAAGCACTGTTGGCCAATAGGAAAGCAAGATAGGCGGGACTAGGAGAGAAGGAGGATTCGAGAAAGGAGTAAGGAGGAGTCAAGATGGAGACTCTGGAGACAGCAGGATGCCAGCCAACTCTCTGGTAAGAGGAGACCATGTAGAAATATGTAGATTAACAGACAGAGCTAGCCGATAAGTAACTAGTACCTGGCCAACAGCATTTTATCTAATACAAAGCCTCTGTGCATTTATTGGGGATAGCATGGTGGTAGGACAAGACCAGCAGTGGTAGGAAAAACCTTACTCCCAAATTCCCAAATATTGGTTATAATTGTTTGTTTTGATTGAAACGATCTTGGTTATCATGGTTTAATGCCCACAGTCAGTCTCTTTATCAAGAAAAAAAAAGGGAATGAATGATTTTCATTGGTATGGATTTTGGTTTATTGATACAAATTTGAGGTCAATTTTGTTATAACAAAACATACATATATAAAAATATATGCATGTTTCTGCTCTTGTTTAAGTATTATGTTTATACAGCTCATTTAAAAATGTAATTGGTAAATAATACAGATTATAGTCACCTATGATAGTCAAGACACAATCATGTTAGTTGTGTTTTTAGATATATAGAAATGTATTTCAAATGGATACGTATTCTTCAAAACCTTTCAAAGACCTTCAGAATATTGCATTTAAAGTTTATTAGACTTTTTTGAAGATAATGAGACACAAATTCTTCTGGCAGCACCAATTATATCAGAGAGGAAGATGGGCATTGAAGAAAATCATTATGGAGTTTGCTTTTAATATGGTGAGACTAGCCATTTGGGTAAGAAACTGTTCTTGCTTGCCTGGACTGTTTGACTGTATGCTGTATAAACTGGATATACAGGACCTACAGAAAAGTGACTGCGGACCTTACCAAAACAATAAGGGGCAGTCCTGCAGGACTGGAAGAGTCTGGAAGGGTCTGCCAGACATTCTGCAAGACACAAGAGAAAAATGACTAATGAATTGCCAATACAGGTGGGACAGTTTCAAATTTCCTGCTTTGCTGAGAAGTCTCCCAGACATTGTGGGATTATAGGCTGAAGATGTATGTTCTGACATTGCAGAGGAACTTTGGGTTACTTTCCAAGCAGTGAGATGTCTCTGTCAAGTCTAGAATTTATATATTAACCTTCTGTGTTTTTGATGGTGTTGAAGACAGATAGTTATGGTTTTCCTTAGTTATGACCAAAAAATAAATTATACATAAAAATTTAGGTGCAAAACAGTATAATAGATGAAAGAATATTTTCTTTAAATTTTGCCAAGTGTTAATGGATTATATATTGTTAACTATTGTTCTTGCTTGATAACTATTTTGTTATATATAATTTTGTTATGTTAAAGTTAAAACCTCCTTTTATTTAGAAAGAAAAGAGGAGATGATGGGGGATATCCTTCTGTACATATATATCTCTTACTGTTTGATAAATAAAGTACTGATTGACCAGTAGACAGGCAAGAAGTATAGGTGGAGCTACTAGACTAGGAGAATTCTTGGAAGAAGAAAGGGAGTGAGGATCTGCCAGAGAGAGTGATGCCAACAGAGCAAGAGGGCCAGACAACACTGGTAAGCAAGACAAAGTGTAGATACATAGATTAATAGAAATTATTAATGGATTAATAATTAAGAGAGAGCTAGACAAATAAGAAGCCAGAGCAATCAGCCAAACAGTTTATAATAAAAATATGCCTCTGTGTATTTATTTGGGACTAAACGGCTGTGGGACATCATGGGACAGAAATTCAGTCTACATCTATGTTAAGATATAGAGTCCATAGGGCATATCATACTGTGATACAGATAGGGCATGTGGTAGCTCTATTTTTTAGTATGCTAGGTACCTTCATGCTGATTTCACAGTGTCTATACCACCAATAATGACTAAAGTTAGCTCCTTCCATCCTCACTTGTATTAATTGTCATTTGATTTCTTGATGATAACCATTCTAGATGTAGTGGGAGAAAATATCAGAAGAGCTCTATTGCATTCTTTTCTGTTGGATAAATGTATTCTTTTGAGAACTATCTATTCGTTCATCAGCCCACTCATTAACTAGCAAGATTCTTGTGCTTTTGCTTGTTGTTGTATGGGACTTTTTTTTATTTTTTATTTTTTCTGTTTCTCATTATATCTGCCTTAGAAACATTCAGGCCAAAAAGCTTAAGCCCACCATTGAGAGTGATAGCTGAGATGGTTTGGTTGAAAATGTAGCTGCTGGATCAAGTGTCAATACTTTAACATTCACATTTGAACCTTGAATCAAAACACAAGTGAACATGGAATGTGGTCTTTGACTGGAATTTTTCCTTATTTGCCATTAAAATCAACCTGCAACTGATCAATCCTGAGTGATGTGACAGAGGTGCACTGTGCTTTTTCCCTTGATCTAACAGGGGGAAAAAATTAACAAGTTGATCGGGTTCATTTTCTTTAATTAAGAATACAGCATTATCAGGCCTTCTAAGACAAAACCGAATGTGCAGATGGATTGCTATTTAATTGAGTGTTCTAAGGATGTTTTGGAGGCTGCATATTAAACATTGAGATTTTACATTTTGCAGCTTATAAAGTAAGTTTATATTTTTTTTCATAGTTGACACTTTAAAAAATGTAAAGTCAACAATATGTAAGCTGAGAACAAAAGTAAATAGCTTACAAATCAGAGGCTTTCTGCGGGGTTTCTTCATACACCTTGTGTTGTGGTTAACCTGCTCGCATCCCTTCCTCCCCCTTATGTCCCTATCCACCTCCAATTAATCCTTTGACTACAGTTGTCACCCCTTTCCTTCATATCTCATGTATTCTTCTATCCAGTCCTATTATATTTGTTACATTGTTTGCAGGAATCTTGGTTGCTCTATAGCTTTTTGATAATCCTTCTCTTGGTTGCATCTTCTCCCACAGTCTTGTTTTCCCATGCCATCCTCCCACACTCCACTACAAACTTTCTGCCTCCAGTGTTCACTTAACTTTCATTTTACTTATATTCTACTTGTTTTTCTCCCTTTTGCAATCTCACCATTAATGCCCCATTTTAGTTTTTTAGCTTTCACTTATAATCCAAAGCTGAGATCTATATTTGAGAGATAACACATGATGTTCATCTTTCTAAGAGATCTCACTCAGTAGAGTTTCAAATTCCATGCATCTGCCTGCCAATTTCGTGATTACACTTATTTTGTAGCTGATTAATATTATGCTGTGTATATATAATTTTGTTGAAAGGAGTTGAATAGATAGCATGCATGGGCAGGCAACACATGGGTTGCTTTTTGTTTTGTTTATAATTTTGTTCCATATGTTTTTTAAGTGTATTGGGTTTTTCCTGTATGGTAACTGTGTGAAGAAATCATATCCAGGAACTGGAGTTACCAGCAGATGTGAACAGTCATGTGGGAATTGAACCTGTGTCCTTTGGAAGAACTGCCAGTACTCTTAACTATTGAGTCATCTCTTCAGCCCTGACATGGACTGTTACGTAAAAATTCTGCCAGTGTCCTCTGTCCTTCACACTTGAACAGTGACACACACACACACACACACACACACACACACACACACACACAAATAACACACACATGTAATAAAGATAACAAGGTACTGTTTTAAAATACATTAGTTTTCCAAACTATAGTATCTGTCATCACTTCCCCAAATGGTTGACCTTTATAAAGTTGATATTTCTGTGCTTACAAGTATAGAAATTTTTCAGTAAAAACTCAAGTTTTTGATTTTCAGAAGTAATTGAAATAACCAGAATGTGTTGCTATTTGGGGTAAATATTTGACATGAATGACCATGGTATCCGAATCTTTTTCCCCATGACATTAAATAATTTATAATGTTGAAAGATATTAAGTACACTTTACCTAATAATTCTGCTTTCAAATGGCTATGTAATCTATTCATTGACATTCTCTAAATTAAGTATTTCAAGTATTCATTAAGTATGGTTATTAATTCAGACCTAAAGTAACATTTGCAAATTTTCCTTTAGACTTTGAATATGTTTTATTAATAGATATCCTGACATTGCAAAGAAAAAACTAAGCATTTTTAACTTATCAATATATTAAATCATTTGCAACATTTCTTAAAGTAACATGAGGCATGAATTCTGTGGAAATTTGAATGTAGTTGACCCACATAAGCTAATTGGGAATGATACTCTTAGGATTTGTTCCTTTGTTGCAGTAGGTGTGGCCCTGCTGGGGGAAGTGTGGAAGCTTTGGGTTCTCTTATTGTAAAGATATGCCCAGTGTCTCAGTTTACTTCCTGTTGCCTTCAGATCAACATATAAAAAATCTCTCAGCTCCTTCTCCAGCACCATGTCTTCTTGCATGCTGCCTTGTTCCTGCCATAAGGATAATAGACTAAACCTCTGAACTATAAGCAGGCAGAATTGCTCTGATTATGGTGTCTATTCACAACAGAAGAAACCCTAACTAAGACAGAAGTTGGTACCACAAGTGGGGTATTGTTGTGGTAGGCCTGACCATGTTTTTGTTTTGAACAATTTGGACTTTGGTACTTTGGGTTAGGAAAGTAATGGAATGATTTAATCACTTCTTAATGAGCCATACTAGCAGGAGCATGGAAGAAAATGGTACTAAGAATGATTTGAATTGTTGGGGTCTGATTCAAGAGGTTTCAAAGGAGAAGAACTTTAGTGTGTTGCCTAGAGACCATTCTTATAATATTTTGAAGAAAGGGGCTGCTTTTTCCAATTGTCTGAAGAGTCTTCTTGAGGCTAAGTGAGGAGACTTTGATTAATTAAATTGGCATAGGAAATCTTAAAATAGTATAGGATAGAATATGTTATGTGGTTACTAGTGTTAACTCTAATGGAAATATATAATGAAAAGAAACATGCTGAGAAAGGAAAAACACAGAGTGTACAATTTGAGGAGAAAGGGAGCACCAGGAAGTGCAATGTAGCTAAGACTTGTGTTCAAGGAAGCAAACACATAAAGAAATGGAATAAAGGAAGTTGTGACCTCAAGGTAAGATTCTACCCAGCTAAGATTCCAACTCATGAAAAGGAATTAAAGAAAAGCTTAGAGCTGTGTGTAGTGGTGCATGACTTAAATCCTAGAACTTGGAAAGCAGAGGCAGGCAGATCTCTGAGTTTGAGGCCAGTTTGGTCTACAGAACTAGTTTCAGGACAGTTAAGTTTAAGCAATGAAGGAAACCATCAAAAACATAAGGCTGATGAAAAGCCAATTGAATGAATGGAACTATGTTACAGCAAGCATGCTGCAGAATAATGTGTGTGTGTGTGTGTGTGTGTGTGTGTGTGTGTGTGTGTGTGTGTGTGTTTGTATATACATCCATAATGGAGTTGGGCAGTAAGACTAAAACATTTATATAAAAACTGTGGTGTTAGTTACATTTTCATTTGTGTTCTTGTTTCCATGAAGGACATTTGTGTACTTCTAATTCTCAACTCCTTTATCTAATTTTTGCATGGTTTATAATTTCTTTCCCTTAAAAGTCTCTTTCACAGAATAGAGTGGGTAATTTTAATGACAATCAAAATGTCAGTTGTTTTCTTTCAGGTATTATGCTTTGAAATTGTTTCTGAAAAGTCACCACCAACCCTAATTCATCCAGGTTTCATTCTAAGTTATCATCTAGAAGCTTTCCACATTGCATATTGACTTGATCATTACAAATAATACCTAATCTGTGCATATTTATTTTCTTGCATATAAACATATAATTGCTTTTAGTACCATTTGTTAAAAATCTTTTAGTCATTGCTTTTTTCATTGGTTCATGCATCAAATCCCATGACTTTGTGTAGGTCTACTCTTGACTTTCTGTTCAGTCCTATTGGTCTATGTGCCATTACCTTTGTCAACAGCATCCTTCATTATTTGCTTGAATGTAGAAGGACAGTGGTCAATAGTCAGAGTTTTGTCAGTATGAGTGTTACTCTAAATTTTTGATTTTCTGTGTTATTTTTAGGACAAGGTTGATGGCATCCTCAAAAAATTTTTGAGATTCTGATCAGGACAGAATATAAAGATAAAATGAATAAGTATCAAAATCTAGCATTGTTGAGGCTCCCTACTCATGAACATGTATTGTTTTGCATTCATTTAAATCTTATTAAACTTCTGTCACAGAAATTTGTAACTTACTTATATGGATTATTGTGTATATTTTATTATTTACTTTTTTGTTCCAAGTATTTGATGTTGCAGAATACTAATGTCTTGAATTCTATTTTTGTTAACTTAACACAAGTTATGTAGGAAGAAAAAAAATCAGTTAAGAAATTGTCTCCATTGTATTGCCTAGAGGAAAGTCTGTTGGACATTTTCTTGATGACTAATGTAGGAAGCCCCAGCTCAAAGTAGGCAGTGCCTCTCCTGAAGCTATGATTCTGGGCTATATAAGGAAGCAAGCTAAGCAAGCCACAGGGAGCAAGGCAGTAAGCAGCACTACACCATGTATTCTACCTTCAGTTCCTGTCCCCAAGTTTCAACTTGAATTCCTGTCCTTCCCTCTAAGATAGAGTGAGACCTGAGACTTATAAGATGAAATAAATTCTGCCCCAATTTGCTTTAGGTTGTGGTGTTTTTACAGTAATAGAAATCTAACTAGGACAACTAATATAAGTGTTGTTTTTAATTTCACTTTTATTTTTCATTACTGCTATATAGAAAAGCAATTGATTTTTTAAAATATTAACATTGTGTCCTGGAGCCTTTCTAAAATTATTTATTGGTTTTAGGAGTGTTTTGTGTGTTTCTTGGGTCTGGTTAACTCTTTGGTCATTTCTACTTGAACTATTTGCCTTCTTTGAATACTTTTAGGCAGATCTTTGACCTCAACTTTCTCATATATCTAAGAAAAGTGTTTTAGCTCAATGGATCCTTTTCTATGAGGATGAGAAGGCTGATTTCCAAATTCTACATATTAAACCCAAAGCTGAATGTCTCTATTATTTTTCCAGAACTGATTTCTTTTTGTACTTTTGCTAAATCCATTGTGATGAGCATTAGATTCAATATAGGGAATTATAGATTGATTTTAAAAAAATCAAATCAAATCTTGAGTCACTAGCATGAATTTTTCGGGTCCTTATACATTGTTTATTTGTTTTCTACATGCTAAACTAAATATGTTGTTACTTCAATTTTTATTATTTGCAATTTCGAGAATAGTCTTATTAATTACTTTTCAGTCCTTCTTTATTGTTTGCATTAGTTACTTTTTTGATGATAAGATAGCATGGATAAAAGCAAATTATGATAGAAATCATTTAGTTTAGCCTTTGGTTCCTGGAGGATAGAGTTGGGATAGCTGCCTTGAAGTGGGTGAATTAACCTTTGATGTAAGAAAACACATGTTAGAAGGACACAGGTAGGAAGATTAGCATCTTGAGGCAGGAAGACACACCTTTAATCTGGCCACACCTTCTGCTGGAAGCCTATGAAAGGGCATGGAATAAGGACACTTTTTGCCCTTTGCCTGCTTGCTCTTGCCCTGCTAGCAAGTCCATTTCTTCCCTGGTGTTAGAACCTACTTCTTTGGAGTTCCATCATTTATCAAAGACTAGCTGAGATATCCAGTATGGTGGAATGAGCAACTTTTGGATTCTTAGACTGACTGTACAAAGCCCACCATTGTTGGATTAGTCAAAACATAACCTGTAAGTGATTCTAATAAAATTATATATATATATATATATATATATATATATATATATATATATATATATCTGCTACTCTAGAGAACCCTGACTAATATAAGAGTCTACAGATGACAAGGGAGACATCGTATGACATCAGGAGTGAGTTAGTAGCTGATCAAATTTCCATCCACTCATAAGAAGCAAAGGGAAAGGCCATGAACTTTCAAAGCCAAGAACATACTTCCTTCAAGAAAGCTGTGTCCCCTGGTGGATTCATCACCTCCCAAAAAGGACACAATCAACTCTGGGGAAAGTGTTCAAATGTATAAGCCCATGGAGTTCACATCTCATTTAAACCACCACGGAGTTGTTTTTAAATTGCCATGTTTTCCAGAGGAGACATAACACTAAAATGTCAGCCCACCTCTGTGAGCCTCGTTTCTCTCTGGACCACATCCCCTGAGGTTCTCAGAGTCTTAGAAGTTTCTCAGTACTTTTAAGTGGTAAATGTCTTAGCTATGTTTTGCCAAAAACACAATATGACTTTGCAGTCCCATCCCCAAATTCTGTATTCAAGCCAATAAGTAGCTCTGTTTGGGAAATGGTATTGTTATCATAGTAGATCTACAGCAAAAGGGAAGCTCAGCATTTGTGCATTTTCTGTATATAAAACGTCTCATGTCTGGATTCCAAACATATGTATATGCCTGCAAAACACTAACTCTTGGCCACACTGACTCTTAGAAGGGTAGCTAAGGAAACATCACTCAATAGGTAATGGAGATATGTATGAAAACAAGACATAGTAAACACGTGATATGTAATCAATGTACACTGTAACATTTAATCCTATTAACCAATCCTTTAAAGTAGATCAGTGCAGCACTATTAAATATATCTTACAGATGAGAAAATTGGTGCTCTGAGAGGAAAATTATAAGGTAAATGTAGTACTTTTCTGAGAATCATTCTGGGGAAAGAAAGTGCACTTTTCAATATTTATAATTTTTCTTTGATATAAAGACCTTCAGAGATAATATTTAAAGTATTGTATGCAATGTAGCAAATATTTTAAATTAAATATAAATTTTACATAGCAGCTTAAAGTGCTGTTCAGATGATAGTAATTCTTGTAGCTCAGTCTTATGTATGGGCAAAAAACTTGATGGGTGTACTTGACTGAGATAATTGTTCTTCTAGGCTTCATAGTATGTTTCATGCTTTAAACACTTTATGCATTTTCTAAAATACACATATTACACCATAATGTTAATAATGAGTAGTTCATGGGTTAGAAAACATTGAATACATAATCACCATTCATAAAACTTTTATTTTCTTTATTTTCCATTTTCTTGTATTAACATTTTTTTCAAGGTAGCCTTGACTTTCATTAATTATCCCCTTTATTTTAATTATGTTTCTCCAATAAATGATGCAACTTAGAGAGAAAGCACATAGCTAGCATGTAGAAGGTCCTGGATTCTATTCCCTGCAGTTCAAAAATACAAGGAAATAAATTTAGAGATAATGTCATAGTCCCTTCTCTCTTTTGACACTTTAATCTAGCAGGTAAAACTAAATTTTCCTTCTCTGCCATTGAAAACATTCATGAGCATTTTGTGAGTTTCTAACATATGGCAGGAAGGTCATTAAGTATTCATAATAAAAAGGACCCTTGAAAGCAAGAAGCTTACACTGTAATTGAATAGTCAGTTAAAATTACCTATACATAATTTAATATACAGTAAGCTATGGAGGCATAAAGATATTAAATTTGTGTTATTTTAAGCCACTATATATAAAACAACAGATCAAATAAATTAAAGATAGAATGTATTAGTGTCCTATTACTACTATAACGAATTACCATAAATTTGGTGACTTAAAATAAAACAAATTTATTATCTAACAGTTTTTAAGATAAGAACTTGAAGTATATTTCACTGAACTAAATATGAATCTGAAGTCCTTCAACTTTTTCTCACAACTTTTAGGAGCTTGTGCTAGCCATTTCTTGGTTCCTGCAACAATGGCCCTGAAATAATCAAGTTACCATTGATGCAAGTTTATTTTGTCTCACTGTTTCAGTGACCATTTGGCCCTATTGCTCTGAGCCTATGGTAGGACAGTTTATTATGACAACAGTTCATGGCAAAGGAGGGCTATTCACCTCTTAATAGCGATAAAGCAAAGAGGAGAGAGAATTGAGATTCAAGATCCCAAATCCCCTTTAAAGACAAACTTCCAGTAACCTGGCATCCTTCCAACAGGCTCAGCCTCCTGTGAAAATTCCCACATTTGCCAATAGTCCCACAGACTGGGGACCACACATTTAAATCATGGGCCTTTGGGGGAGTATTTAAGATCCAAATCAAGGCTGGAAAACCCTGCTTTCTTATGTTCTATGGGTTATAGACATGCCTGGACTTCTCAGTTCCTGGATCTTTCCTTAG
This sequence comes from Phodopus roborovskii, assembly GCF_943737965.1. Taxonomy (NCBI): domain Eukaryota; kingdom Metazoa; phylum Chordata; class Mammalia; order Rodentia; family Cricetidae; genus Phodopus; species Phodopus roborovskii. The sequence goes on along the minus strand of NW_026126517.1, from coordinate 12,443,402 downwards.
AGATATTCCGTCTCTCATGCCTGATGTTGACATCTCTTCTGCTCTCCTCACTTCCATAGATGTGCCTCCCACTTTCATTTTCGTTAGACCCATGGAGCCCCTCTAAGATAAATCAACATAACCCCTACATAGACATACACATACACACACACAGGCGTGCACACACTTGATACAATCTCATTTGAAATTGTCTTTTGGCATGTAAGGCAATGCATTTGTCCATAAAAGATGGGGGCAGGAGCATCGTGTTGCCTACCCAGTGATGGGGGATGTCCTTCTGTATATATGTTTCTTTTATTGGTTGTTGAATAAAACACTGATTGGTCAGTAGCCAGGCAGGAAATATAGGTGGAGCTACCAGGCAATAATTCTAGGGAGAGGACTCAGAGAGAAGCCGAAAAGAAGGCATCATGATGCTGAAGGAGTAACATGCCAGATTACGGGTAAGCCACAGCCTTGTGGCAATACATAGTTTAATAGAAATGAGTTAATAATTAAGAGAGAGTTAGCCTGTAAGAAGCCTAAGCATTGGCAGAACAGTTTATATTTAATATAAGCCTCTGTGTATTTATTTGGGGCTAAGGGGCTAGGCAGAACAAAACCTCTGACTACAATCCACAGAGGCAGAACTCAGAGATGTTCGTTTACTAGAATAGTGAGAACGTCAGTAAATGTTCCCTTCCTGTGAAACAATAAAATATAGGTAAATCACACAAAAATTAAACAATTTAAGAATTCCAGCAAAACTCGGGATACAGAAAGAACTGGGGTTTAAAAAAAAAAGGCTTATTTAGGAATAAAAATAAAAACAAACACTGAAACTAGATGTGACAATGAAATTTGAACTTAAAACTATAATCCCTGCCATACCTTCTCTACCTCAGCAAATGATAACCACGAGCCAGCAGCAGTGTAGACAGACAGGAACCTGAAGGCTTTTTGGATTCCATAAAATCCCCAGTCCACATGCTGTCAGAAGCCGGGCTCCCCACAAATAGGAACTCTGAGTATGATGTTAGTTGATTTGATTGTAAACACGGCTCCAAGCTCCAGTATATAGGCAGTGGGGCAGGCTTGGGATTTACCTTCAGGGAAGCACAAGTGACTAACTTCTCATTTCCCTGGGGTTGTCATTCTGGTGGGAAGTTCAAAGGGAAATCCTAGAGACATAACCAAGCATAGGGTCCTTTTCATATCTTGGTATATTCCTGGAGATCTAACAGTCTGACAGGGACTTTGTGGGCTTGGGAAAGACAGGAGAAAGGGGAAAATATTCACTCACCTCCAGCTTACCTTGAGGCCATGAGCAAACAAAACTGAAAGCAAATTTCTTTGTGAAGTTTCAAGTTGTATCTTTACACATAGACCCAGGGGAAAAAGAGGAAGAAGATCTACAGACCCGACTTCTAGGGGAAGCTTATAAATAATCATTGTTAGCCAGTAAATTCTATGAACCCATATGATCCCCAAGAAGCCAGACTTAGAGTAAAACTCTGTTACTAAAGAAGAAAACATGCTTACAGGGACCTCAGCCTTACAATTGCTATGCCCTTGAGAATGTCTGAAAACCTGAATATTGTTGGGTAAGGTTTCTGGTTCTTGTGTTTGTGATGACAATGAACCTCAATCCTTTGTGCTATCACAGAGACAAAAGGCTTCACAGACATTGATCAGCACATGGGAGGATCCTGAGATGTGAAGTAGGTTAAGTGTGAATAGGAACTGCTCTGTCCCAAAAGACTGTACAAAAAGGAGAAAGTGAACTGATCCTAAGTCCCCACCATTCTCTGCTTCTTGGCTGAGTGTTACCAGCCACTTCAAGCTCCCGCTTCCATTCCTTCTTCCTGGCCACAATGAACCTTGACCTGTGAGCCAAAATGTCCTTTCTAAAGTTGCTTTTATCAGAATAAAAGAAGCTACCAAGAAAATAGGTTTGAGAGCATAGAGGTAAATTAGCTTTAGGGATAACTAGTTCCCCAGGAGCAAAGAGAAGGGGACAAATGGCATATGGCCCAGGCTGCAGTGGTTGAAAGGTGATGTATATATTCTTTGTTGGCATCTATGTTGTGTGAAATTTGAAGTTGGGTCATTCATGAAGAGTGAAGATAGATTTGCTAAGTTGATGTCTGGGATCACAGTGAAGGTATGGAATATTCATTTCAGAGAGTGGGAAAGGGAAGCTTGGTAAGCAGTTGAGATGAAGCTCTGTGGGGGTTACAGACAATAACTAAAGGAATATTCAGTTATGTTAATTCCAAGCAGTGGTAAAATGATTTTTTTAAGTATTTTTGTCACATAACCCTACTAAACTATTTCAATTGATGATTATTTTGCAAGAAAATTGAGGATATAGATATATAACATTTTTACACTTCTTATCATTTATGGGTTTACATTATATTAATTCACATAACTTAAAATTGTAAATATAGTGGTTTGAGTACTGTGTAGAATGTTTTCCACACCAGGAAGAGAATACTGGCTACCTACGCTGTTAAAATGAGAATATTTACCTCAATTTGCAGGTGACCTGGAGGAAAACCAAGCTGGTGCTGACATTAGCCTCTTTTACATTTCTCTGCTCCTCTGGCAGTGGTTCTGGTTAGTTGTCTGTTCTCTGACCTCCCTCTTACAAAAGTAGATGAAAGTTATAGATCAGAGCATGTGTCCTAAGAAAACCATCTCCACAAATGGCTCAAGACAAAATCTTTCTTGATGTCAAATACAGTTCTCCAAGGTCCAGTTAGCCAGAGTTGGGTAATGTTCTTGCTACAACAAAGCCTGAGAAATCAGATGTTTGCCACTGTTGGCTTTGACTAGGAGAGACCTCCTTGTTAGAACACTGACCACAGACAGATTGCCAACACCACAGCCTGAAGAAGCGCTGCCAGGTGCCTAATACAGGTCTGTTGGGAGTCAATACCCTCAGACTATAGGAAAACTTAGCTTCAGGGAAGTTAGTTCCTGTCATCTAACATCCAGGGACAATTTTCCCTATTCCTCAGCCTTCGTGTAAGTGTTGGTGTCCTACAACACTTTCACTAGAAAGTCCCCAAGTCTAGTGAAGTGACCTGACTTCAAAGGTCATTCTCTCTAACCAAGATTTTCTCAATCAATTTTCATATTTCCAGAGTTGTTTATCCATTTGCAATAAATAATCCAATCTTAAAAATAAAAAGATATAGCCTTGACTTCTTTCCTGGGAACCTTTAACTTGAAAGGTAATTTCCTTCTTGGAAATATTGTGTAATGAGTTATGTTTGGGGAGGAACTGTGAATGGGGAACATTACAGAGCTCAGTGTCAGAAATGGTTTTCTCTCTTCCCAGCCACATTATATGTTGCTACTCTCCTGTGAGCAGACAGAGTGGAGTACTACTAGCATCTTCTCCCATCCTTTCTGCTCACTAACCTTCAGGAAAACAACTGGGCCCCCTATAAAGCATATAGACACTCAAACCATACACACAATGCTTCAAATGGTCTAGGACAAAGCTATGATTTAATTTTAAAGATGCTGACCTCTAAAATGGAATACATACATATATAATACATACATACATATGTGTGTGTGTGTGTGTGTGTGTGTGTGTATTTATGATAAGTGTATAACAGTGAACAGTGAAGCTTCAGGCATACCAGTGCTTTATAGATAAATGGTGTATCTCAGTGAGTGGCTGCCTGCTTCCATCAACTAGTTTTTTGAAAGAACATTTTACTAAATTATCAACATTTATTCTGTCATTTCTGATTCTCCTTAAGGACAAGGGCTTAGTGCTCATATAAATTCAAGATTGCTGCCCCAAAGTACTGACCCAGCAATTGATAAAGACCTGCACCCCTTACTTTACTATGATCTTGCCCACACATGCCTTCTGCCAAAAAATGAGAATTAAATCTGTGTTGTTATGGTTTGAATATGAAATGACCCTGAGAGGCCCATATGCTTAAGCATTTGGTCTCCAGATGGTGGTGTTTCAGGAGGCTGTGGAACTTTTAAGAGTAGAACCTTGCTTGAAGAAAGAAGATCCATAGGGGACCAGTTTACCGCTTCTTGTCACATCTCCCTCTCTCTGCTTCTTGATGCCCCCAATCCTAGCAAGCTCTCAAATTGCTCTGCTACCCCAACTTCCTTGCCACAGTGGATTTTATCCTCTTAAAACACAATTCTTTCTACCTTTAAGTTGCTTCTTGTCTGATAATTGGTCACAGCCATGAGAAAACTGTATGCATAATTAGCATTTCTTCATTGTATTTTTTTCCTAAATGCTCTCTGCAAAGGTTTTGTAAAGTTCAAACTTTGAAACAGTGTATATTAGAGTTCAAATCATGCACTTCTGTCTCTTGGTCATACTATGTGTTGTGTTTTGTCAATTGCATCAACAAATTGTATGTCTTGATTTTGCAGGTTGATGAGATGTCTCAACAGGTGAAGGTCTTGCTGCCAACCCTGCCTGAGTTATATCTCCACCCACATGGTGTAAGAAGGAAAGGACTCCAGAAATTTGATCTCTGGCCTCCACATCCATGCTGTGGCTTGTGTGTGTGTGTGTGTGTGTGTGTGTGTGTGTGTGTGTGTGTGTGTGCATGCACAAACAATATTTGATGTATACAGGAACTAAGCATGCATGCCCAAAAATACCCTTTGGACACAGAGGTTCTTGCTTTGGGCATTGTTATTTTAATCAGAGGAGGATGCTAGTGATGCTTTGTCAGCATGACTGGAGTGTGTGATCACAGTTGTATTCCATGAATGGTGTCATTCTCTCTGAGGAGTGTTCTACCATTAGCCAGCACTATGTTTTTGGGTGTCTTCTCTTGCTTAGCTTATAGCTGAGCATATGGTAGAATGACCAAAGCAAGAGAGGAACTGGTTACTTGTCCCACCTATAAGTGTGTGGATGTAGAAATGAATGTTTGTTTTTAATTAGAATCTTTATTTTACCTGACATGTTTAATTTTACTTGATATATTTAGCTTCCAAATTTGCATTATGATTCAATAAGGGATACATTAAAGGCTTATCTGGAAGCCACTTCTTTCGTAGATACAAAGGGTGAAGATCTGAGGGCTCTTTGAATCAGTCCCCTAGGGTTGTCCTGACAAGGCACCACAAAGCCATCTAAATCATGAGAAAGTATTCACTGCCCATCCTGTATGTTGTGAGGTTGAGGTCAGGGCCTTCTTTTGAGAGCTGTGAAGTAGAACTCTTCCCTACTTCTCCTGTTGTTTTACTGATAACGACTGAATCCTTAGCTTAAAGGTAGATCTACTTTCTCTACCCACTGTATTCTCCTTCTGTACATTTCTGACTCTAGGTCCAAAGTTCCCTTTGTATAAATTACCAAGCATATTAAAGCAAAGCCCATCTTAATGATCTTATTTGACCACATGTGCATTGGGTAAAGACCCTTCTTCAAATCAAAGCCCACTCAGAGGACTCAAGCATATCTCCTGTGAGGGTCACAATTTAATCCATGAAACTCTCAGCATCATGTGCAGCCAGCATGCTATCATTTGTTCTAAGACAACAAAATTAAATTGATTGGTTTCTCTTTCTTGAAAGAAAAAGATAGCTCCCCCTGTTACTATAATCTTAACTGTAATTAATACATTAATCACGTGCACATGCAGTTTTATTTCTTTGCATTCTGCACAACATCCTATTAACTCAAGGAAATTGGATGGCACTGCTTAAAAGCTAAAAGAGGTGCCAAGATGGAAGCATTGCAAGAAATGCAAAGGGTTCCATGCACTTGCAGAGAGGACAGATGGTGAGCATGGCTTGATCAGGTGAGAGAGTAAAAGAGTGGCTAGAGCTTTCTTCATGCCTCTTCTGCAAAGCTAAATGGACCTGGCAGTTGAGCCCACAGTTTGAGTGTGAAGTCACCACATAACTGGGTCACCATCTGGAGGGCCTATTGTCAGTCACTCCAGGGAATTTCTCAGTCTTTGCTGCTAGACTATGAGAGCTGCCATGCTTGCACTCTTGCTGACCATCAGGTACTACAGGTAAGAGAATGAGGCTTGGGTGACCAACATAGGTTGAGTTCTAGTTATTGGATGAAGCCCTAGGTTCTAATCTCTAGCCCTGATGGAGCCAAGGCCTATTCTTCATCCTCTTCTGAGTCTTCCGAAAATCAACCTGCATAGCTGGAATGCATCGCTAGATAGTAGTCAGTTAACACACAAAAGCAGAGAGTGTGCTGCTTCTAAATATGCTCCTTTGCTCCTGAGATGGGCTACAGAGCTGGACAGTGCAGCAAACTCCTAAGCACACACTTCCAATCCCATTCCAATCCCACTACATCTATCAAATGTTAGACCTGATGTTTGCTCTATATGCCCCCAAGACCAACCTTGCAGAAGATGACTGTTGTGTGACTAGACTTCCTTCAGCTGCCAGACCTCTTGTTCCCCACCCAGTCTGCCTGTCTTTTCCCCCTCTACATACAAGGCAATCAGGCTTCACTGCTCTGTGCTTTGCAGTAGAAAGATCATTGGTATAGGGAAGATTTGTAAGTTGACCTCTACTTTCTACAACTAGCTTGGTAATTAAACTTTCAGCACTTTCAACAAAGCCTTGGGTAAATGTGAGTGAGTAACAGTATTTGCTGGGTGTGGGGGAGGGGTGGTGTGTGTGTGTGTGTGTGTGTGTGTGTGTGTGTGTGTGTGTAGGACCATGTGTCCATGTGTATATATCTGTGTATGGGGTGTGTGGATGTGTATATGTAATGTGTGTGTATTGTGTATGTGTGTGTGTGTGGTATATATGTATATGGTGTGTGTGTATGTATTAAGTGGGGGGTGTTTAGGTGTGAGTTTATTGTGCATGTGTATGTTTGTATATGTGTGTGAGTAGTGTGTGTATGTGTGTGTTCTGTAGGTGTGAGTGTATATGTGTGTGGTGTGTATACATGTATGTGTATATCTATATGTCATGCAAGTGGGGTGTATATAGGTGGTATGTGTCTGAGATAGGTGTGTGTGTGTGTGTGTGTGTGTATGTGTGTGTGTGCGTGCGTGTGTCTTTAAAGTGTTAAAATGTAGACTTTGGTTGATAGAGGTAAAAGGTTTTATATTATTGTCTAGATTAGGCTACTCAGTGTGACTATTGTGAGAGCCTGTCTGAAAACCAGGAATAACATTCCTAAGGCACTTCTCTCACATACCTGGCCACACAATCCTTATTTTCCAGGAAAATGAGAGAATGTTAAGGAACTGTAAGTTTTCTGGGAGATATCTACACCTTTCGAAGTCAGTGTGTTATGTTTTAGATGTATAATGCTGCCCAGGGGCTCATGTCTTTGAGCACCTGCAGCCCAGGTTGTGTGGAGTGGCAGAAGGAGAAGGACTTTTGGAGGAAGGCTTGTGGAGGTGTAGCCCAACTTTGCTTCCTGTCCATTTCAATCTGCTTCCTGCCTGCTGCAGAGAGAGATGTGAGGAGCTGAAGCTTAACACTGTTGTTGCCAAGAATTCGGCCATGATAGATTGAGTTCTCTGAAGTTTGGGCCAGGGCAAATCCTTCCTTTTGTGCATTGCTTCTGTCGAGTATTCTGTCACAGTCAAAAGGAAACTAGCACAGTGCAAGTGTTCAATAGGGAAACTGTTCTCTTTGTCAGTTACTTGTGTCTGTGAAGAAGCTGAACAGGGCTGGGTACCCATCGTTAGAACACAGCTGACATGACTGATGTCCTGCTTAATAGACATTCACCCTTCTCTGAAGCAAAGGAACCTTCAGGGGAGAAGTGTAGCACCACACTATGTTTACAGAGCTTGCGGCATTAAGGATATGAACTGAACTGACTGTTGAAGGCATTTGAAAAGGACTTTGGGAGCACATTCCTCATAGAGGGATACTCCCTTAACCTAGAGGCAGGAGGGAGGGCCTAGTCTCTACTCCAAATGACAGATCTTGTTGATCCCTCCCTATGGAGTGTGGTGGCGGGAGGGTGGTTGGGGGGTATGGGAGGGAGGGAAAGAGGGAGGGAGGGAAACTGGGATTGATATGTAAAATAGGAAAAATTAAAAAAAAAAAACTTGGGCTGGGAGGTGCTGGTGCATGTCTTTAATCCCAGCACTCATGAGGCAGAGGTAGACAGATCTCTGTGAATTTGAGGCCAGCCTGGTCTACAGAGCAAGTTCCAGGACAGGCTCAAAGCTACCCAAAGAAACTCTGTCTTGAAAAACCAAAAATATAAAAATAAAATAAAAACTTGGGTCTTTTTGTTTAAAAAAATAATAATAAAAGAAAGAAATCTGGCTGCGTGGACATGAGAGTCACAAATAAGAGCAGTGATCTGGGACTCTGCATCCATTGGGTCCAATAGATGCCCCCTCCCCAAAATTCTCAGGAGAGACATTTATAGTGGCATTGTCACCTGTGGAGCTCTGCACTTCAGAGGTGGCCTTCCCAACTGAGAATGGACAAGAACCTGAAATGGTACTATGACTATGTAGGGGCAGCCTCAATTGTCAAACGTTTAACTGAAGTAGGGGACTTGTTCCCAACCCCCAGTCTTCTCTAAATCTGCATCATGTCCTCTGTGCTAGGGGTTCCTTTATACATAGTAATCATTTAATGGCATAGCCATCTTTTGTATTATTCCAGCCATATAATCAAAAGTGCTGGACACATTATGTAGATAATGTCACTCTCTGCCCATGTGCCAGGCAGCCTGCCAAGGTAAACTTATGCTCTTTACTGTAGACAAAGCAGTAAAGGTTGACACAGTGACATTATCTTAAACTAATATTAATTTTTTACTATATAATTTCATACCTTGCATGTGTAAACTGTATTTTTAAAGTATTTCTCATTTAGATATTAAAGCTAAAGCATGTTCTCTGTTTAGAAGTAGTTTAAGGTTTTTGATCATTGGAAAGTTTTACCCAAATTCCCACTGTTCTCAGAACAGTGCTGTGTGACTAAGGTATGCCTACCCTGACCACAAAAACATGGATGAGCAATGTACTTTGTTCCAGTAGCAAGAAGAAGCAAATACTATCCCTGATGATGTTCAGGGTTGAGAGACAACCCGAACCCAAGACTAACTCAAGAACTAATTTGTTTGTAAGTACTCCATAGATAGACCTACCAAGCCATTTGACATCTAAGTCTTATTTTATCTCTAAGACATGTTGTAGCCTTACCTGGCAACATAATGACCCATAGATGCCAGAAATAAGAGTCTTTTTCGTAGAAAAGGGCTATACAAAAATAAATTGCTGTGACTCTCCTCAGGTTGCCTGGGGGGGGGGGGTGGACATTGGAGCACATTTCTTGATTCATTGTTTTGCTTCAAGAAATCTGGTTTACTGCACAAAGAGATTTGGTGTGTCTGAGAATTATGAGCAGTTGGGTAAATGTAAATGTCATCAAAAACAGAGCTTCAGTACTCCAGGAGTGCCACCCCATTTTGATATTATGTTGATTCACTAGTCGCTATGACAATAGGCCTTTTGTTGAATGTTTTCTGTAACAGCAAACAAACACTCATGTATGTGCGTGTTCACACACACACACACACACACACAGAAGCATACATGAACACTAAATACAGGGATGAGAACTGAACCATATTTTCATTACATACTCTTAAGCACCAGCTGAATGTCCTGGTTAAATTTCTGTCAACTAGCGTTATCCAGGAAGAAAGTCATCAATTAAGAAAATGCCTCCAGCAGATAGTCTGTAAGATAGTCTCTAGGGCATATTCCTGATTAATGATAGATGTGCATGGGCTGTACTCCAGTGGACTATATTACGCTGAGGACCAGTGGTCTTAAAGTTGTATAAAAAAGCAGGCCAAGTAAGCTATGGGAGCAAACCATCTAAGGGTATGAGTCAGTTCCTGACTCTAGGTTCCTGCCTTGAGTTCCTGCCATGACTTCTTATGATGGATTGTAAGCTGTAACAGGAAATAAACCCATTTCTCCACAAGTTGCTTTTGGTCATGGTATTTATAACAACAATGGAGAGCAAACAATGATGCAGAACTAGATGGACATTTAGGAATGCATGCTCAATTTCCATGAGAAACCCACAGCTCTCACTATACCTGAATGTTTCCTTAGCTTTTCGTCACTGCACATGCATACATCATGTCTGGTGTGAAACACACAGCACACTTGTCTCCAAGCCGCCACAGAACTCTGAGGTCTAGGTAAATGTGAGACATGCCACTCTGCACTCCATTCTCAGTGTGAGTTAGCTTTAAGGAGATGGTTTACCGTTGACAACAAGTTTTGCAATCAGACATCCTGACTGCCTTGTGATTATAGAACTATGTATATGTATATATAAATCACTACCTGTAGGTACCAGTTTCCTTCTCTATCATATGTATAGAATAATACCTATTTCAGAGGGTTAAGTGAGATGATATATACTAAGATCCTAAAGTCATTTAAGAGCATGGTAGCAGCTCATCAGACTGAGGATTTGGATCTTGTCTACACTGTGTTCAGCTACAGATTCATACAGGAGTCTCTGGAACCCTTCTGATGTTTTCCAGACCTAGCATTTTTTTCAGGCTTCTAACAGCACTGCCTCCACAGATACCCTATTTATATTCTAAATTGGGGCATGGGCAGGACTTCCACATGATCCAAATTATTTTGTGCCATTAAAGCACTTATGCTTTAAATGATTGGCCATCAAATCTCATGCTCCAGAGGGTAGGTGGATAATTAAAATCTTCCATTCCTTTCTTCGATGCATGGGTACTCCACAGCAGATGGTGCCATCCAGAATATAGTGGCCTTCCGGCAATGAGCAGGGATGGTTTAAGGTAGTTCCTTACTTTTGCAATTTGAGTTCACATTTATTAGAAAAGAGTGATTGGAAGTCAAATTACATAGGTTAAAATTTAGGCTCCTTCATGCACTTGATATTAGACCTTGTCTACATTTTGAAATCCCAGTGAAATGGAGACAGTAATGCTATTTATTTGAAGTTGTTGTGACTTTTGAGCTGGATAACGAGATGATGTGTGTCACAGGAAGCTTTGAGCCATGCCTGGCACATAGCTTTAATACTAATTTTATTATCAGTTGTAACATTTTTTAATACATGAGTCTATTTGTAGTCTTCATAGCATAAAAAAATCCATGGTCTGCAATTTTACATCAAAAGAGGATAATAACCCATTGTGTTTTCTATACAAACTCTAGAATAACCCTCATTAAAGTCTGAGACATTGTCATACATTATGGAACAGCTTTGAGATATCATGATATGGATGTGAAATCCACATCATAAGGGAAGTTTCATTCATTGTATAGTTAAGTTTGGTGTGTGTGTGTGTGTGTGTGTGTGTGTGTGTGTATAAGATATATGCATTCATGTATGAACAGAACCATGTGTGTGTATGGAAAGGTATACACACACACACACACACACACACACACACACACACACGTGTGTGTGTATCTGCCCACAGAGGGCAGAGGACATACTTCAGGTGCCATCCACATTTTAATGATTTTGTTTATTTTAACAATGGGTGTTTGTCTGGAACTCACCAAGTAGTCTAGGCCTGCTGGCTGGTGAGTCTTAGAGATCTACTTGTAAGGAGTATGGTTTTTCCGCCTGCCGCCTCTGGTCTTGTCCCACCGCCACGCCAGTCCCAAATAAAGCACAGAGACTCTGTATTTGATACAATGCTATTGGCCAGGTGCTAGTTTCTTATCGGCTAGCTCTGTCTTAATTATTAACCCATTTCTATGTATTTCCACGTGGTCTCCTTACCGAGAGCGGAGGAATGGTTGTTCTGTTCTCTCCAGACTCTCCATCTTGACTCCCCTTCTTACTACTTCCTCTTTCCTCCTTGTCTCCTAGTCCCGCCTATCTTGCTTTCCTATTGGCCAACAGTGCTTTATTCATTAACCAGTATGAGACACATATATACAGAATGGCATCTCTCATCATGTTACCACCTCCCCAGTGCTGGAACTACAAATATGTGCCAACCATGTTAACTTTCATTGAGTTGGTTGGGATCAAATTTGGGTCCTCATGTTTGGTAGGCACCAACTGAGCATCTCCAAAGCCTGGTTTTGGGTATCTGTTAAATGACTACATCAGAGAAATAGGCTGTGGGATTCTGAACTGATTTTCTTTTCTTTTCTTTTCTTTTTTTTTTTCTAGAATATTGCTACTGGTTGTAATTTCTTCTAGCCCCTCTTGCCTGACAGAGCAAGGAAATTCCTGTGTGGCTATCAGCCATTTTATAAACAGGCATGGCTGACAAGATCTATGTTGTTGAGATCCCTATCACTCTGACAAAATAACTGAGATAAACTTTATTAGGAAAAGGTTGGCTCATGGCTTTGGAGACTGCAGTCCATGTTCATTTGCCTCACTATGTTGTAGCCTGTCAGAATACCATGGCTAGCCTAGCACTGAATGACAGAGGAACTGATTACATCATGGCAGATAGAACAAAAGAAAAAGAGGAAAGGGGTTGGAGTCCTCATAACTCCCCAAATGACCTAATTGGCTCCAACCATGTCTCCTCCTCCTCAAATTCCTTCCACCTCCTAATAGAAGCATCCTGGGGAGCCAAGCCTTCAACAGAAACATGGACCTTTGGTAGACACCCCAGATCCGATCTGTAGCACTGTGCATCTGTCTATATGAACTAGACAGGACTTCATCTCGATGCCTCTATGTTTAATCCCATACCTGGGAGTGATTCTGGCCTTCTGTCTATGACATCTTAACCTTCCATTTCAACAGAGACATGGCTTCTGGTGGTATGTGAACACTGTCAAGAATAGTGGTCCTGTATCCTAGGGGACAGTGTCTTTAAAACATAGTGCAGGCTTCTGTATGCTCTCTCTCCTCTTTAGTCTCACAGACACTATTGACTGTTGGCCACACCTTTCACCTCTTTCAGTGTATTACAATTAGATCATTTTTGTCAAACTACACTTTCCATCTAGAGGTTAGTTGACCCTTCATCAGAATTTTCACGTCTTAGATCTATCGTGGAGTAATGCTGGTACTGTTTGTTCCACAGAGGTCAACAAATGTACAATGTCATAAGTACCCCATTTCACTGGCATACAACATAGCTTCTAAATAACAGAACCCACACTCCATCTACTGAGCTCTGCTGCCCTGCTCCCCAAGTTCTCATTGGGCTGTTCATGCAGTACAATAGATAGCCCTTTTCAAACCAGTTCCTGTCACAGAGCAATAGGCATTTCCGTTTCCTCCATATATTTTCTCAGTCTGTTAGCTCATTTCTTTTTATCACTGAATAATGATATCCCATGGTGTAGATACACTGCAGTTTGTTTATTCACTCACCTACTAACGGCATCTTGCTTGCTTCAGTTCTGTAGATTATGAATGAAGCAGCCATAAACATTCATGTCCAGGTTTTAGTGTGTCCATAAGTTTTCCAAATCGTCTGTGTAAGTATCAAGGACAGTAATTACTGGATCCAATAGAACGGCTTTATATTTCTAACAAACTGACACACCGGACTTAAACATGGCCCTATTATTTGGCGTCTCACCCTCAATGAATGAGAATCCCCTTTTCCTCCAACCATAGCCATTAATTAGTACTTGCATTATTGTCTCCAATCTCACACGTTCTAGTAGGCTTATACCACTATTGCATATTGTATCTTGCCGTTTTCTGATGACAAATCTTTTCATACACTTAATTGTCAGATATATTGTGTCAATCAACTATTCCTTAACTTGTAATTGTGTTATTTCTTTCATTATGAAATCGTAAGAGTTATTTATATATTTTATGTAGAATGCAATTGATAAATATTTTTCCAGTTTGTGATTTTTCCTCTCATCCTGTTAACAGTGTCTTTTTCAAAACAGAAACTTTTAAGTTTGATAAACTCCGACTTGTCAGTTTTATTATTTCATGAATCATGGTTTGGATGTCCTGTCCGAAACTCATTACCAAAGCCAAGATTGCCTACATTTCCCCCCTCATTTTTTGGAAGTAGTATGCGTTTTTATTTATTTTTTTACTGTGCATTTACTTCTACAATCTGGTCTGAGTTCATTTTTGTGGAAATCGTAAAGTGTCTCCATCCTCTGATTGGTTGTTTATGTATGTTTTTTACATGCAGATACCCAGTTGTCTCATCTGTTAATGAAAGACTGTCTTTTCCACACTGAGACACCTTTATGCCTTTGTCAAATACCAATTAGCTGTATTCATGCAAGTCTGCCCAGTTTTTCTAATCTGTTCCATTAATCTCAGTATCTAGAGTTTCTTTAATAGTATGCTCTCCATATTATTGTCACTTTGTAGAATGTCCTCAAAATGAATGATATGAATCCTTCACCCTGGTTCTATAGTATTATAATGATTATTCTTGAGCTTCTGAGCTTCTGCCTTTCTGTTCAAATGTTAGGATCTATTGGTGAATATCTACAAAATGGATAGTGAGGACTTTTGTCAGATATTTTTGAGTATGGAGGGAGACCTGTATGGTGAAAAGTTATCTTCACATTATTAAGTATTCTATTGCATAGACATCAAACAACTACAAAAATATTTAGATCTCTACTTATTTCTTTTATCTGAAATTGATAATTATCTGCACATAGCTCTTCTGTTTTATTCAATTTACACCTAAATATTCCATGCTTTGAGCTTTATTTCAAGCACTGTTCTTTTCGTATTTTAAATTCTAGTTGTTAATTCAAGATATTTAAAATTAACTCAACATTCTAAAATTTTCTGATGAATGTTTGTTGTTTTCACATATTTTTTGTTTATTGGTTTTGGTTTGTTTTTGTCAGTATTGTGGTATTTTCTCAATACATGGTCAATCATAGGTATAAGAAAGTGTGGTTTTTAATTTATGTGTAATGTACATAATATGTATTTATTTTAAATCATTTATGACTAATTATATATGTATGTATGCATGCATTTCCTTGAACTACGTAAACTCTTAGTTTAATAACAAATAAAATTAAGAAGAACGGACATTCTTGCCTCAATCCTGGCTTTTGAGGGCAAGCCCCACATGATATGATAATATGATTTCCCTTCTTCAGTCATCTGATATACTCTTAATTCCCAGATAACTGGTCAAGGCTTCTACCTTCTATGGTTAGGATAAATTCACCATGTCTAACTTCTTTTTACCCATCACTAAAATTAACTCTGAAGAATTTTACAATGTATTCCTAAATAAAATTAACATGAATATTCTTTTCTTGCAATAATTTTATCCATTTTGGTATTTGGGATGTGCTGTACATTTTTTGGGCTTTTTGCTCGTAGTTTTATTTGATGGCAGAGATTATCAAAAATGTTTTGCTAAGTGCCTGAGAGAATTATCACTGCTTCAATTCTATAGCATTTCTGCTTCTTTTTCTTTGGAGAAGTTATTAGTTAAATTTGCTTAGTGAGTTTAGACAAAGATCATTTAGATTGTATGCTTAAAGTAACATGATAATTTCACCCAGAAACATTGCCAAATTTGTACAAATGTAGTGGTTAACATCCATTTTCTGTTTTTATAATAACTGATATATCAAGAGTGATTTTTTTCATCTTTCTCTAAATATAGTGTGAATTTGTACCTGGGTAAATTGACATTTTCATTAATTTGAAAAAGAATTAACTTTAAGTTTAATTGATTTTTGTATTGATTTTTGTTTTTAATTTCACTAGTTTTATTTTAATTTTCATTGTATCTTTGTTTTGCATGCTTATACTTAAAAAACCCCAGTTTCAAGGGATTTGATGTCTTCTTTACCAGAATGTTGTCCATCACTTTGTCTGCCTTCTACACATTTTGATATTCTTATTTTCATTTAGCTCCAAATAATTTTAAACTGATTTTGCTTCTTCTTTGAGCAGAATAAAATCTGGATCTGTTCAGCCTCCAAGGACACAGAGAAACCCTGTCTCAAAAAACAAAAAGACAGGAAGGAAGGAAAGAAAGAAGGAAGGAAGGAAGAAATAAAATCTAGAACTCTGATTTATAAATACTTACATATTTGCCAATTGCCTTTTTGCTATGAATTTCTAGTTTAATTCCATCATAGTTCAAGCATTTCCCTTGTTTGATTTTTAGTGTTTTAGATTTATGAATGTATATTTTATAACCTAGACCTGAATATGATCTTTCTAAGTTAATATCCCTGTGTATATTAGAAGAAGGTTCAGCCAGGTGATCTGTGGACAATGGTAGAAATGCCAATTAAATTAATTTGATTGATAGTGTGGTGCATGCCACATGTATTCTTCCTGCTTTCCTGCTCATTTGATCTCTCAACTAATAAAACCCTGAAAGTCTTCAGCTATAAGAACACATTTGTCTATTGTCTATTGCTTTCTCAGTTCTGCTTTCTTGCCTCATAAATTAAATGCTGCATTTTTAAAAGTGACATACACTTTAAAGTTTAGGTTTCTATTTTTTAATTGACCATTTGTTATTACATAATATATGGAATTTCCCTGGTTATTGTATCTTCTTTTCTGAAATAACCATAACTATTTCATATTTCCATTTATTCTTATCCCTGTTGTATATCTTTCCTTTTCTTTCACTTTTAATCTTTCTGTTTATAGTAAAGTTGTTTTATTTAGACAATTTAAATCTCTTTTTTCAATCACATAATAATACTATATGCCTTTTGCCACTATACTTTTATCACTGACCAATAACATATAATCTACTGTTTGCAACTGTCTTCAACCTTCCCTCATCTGAAATATACATTGTTTTAATAAATGCTTCAGTTAGGTTATAATACACACACACACACACACACACACACACACACACACAAGCCATCTAAGTCTTTTACACCTACTGTAGTAAACTTGACATGGATACAGATTGCTTAGACTGTCACTCTAACCAGTAATGTTTGCTTATAATTTTTTCAAGTAGTCATGTTTTGGACAAGTTATTAGGAAATGTAAAATATGTTATTTTCATTTTCTCTAATAAATCTCTTTTTATTAAATCTTATCTTTAATTTTCCCTTTCTCTGGGGTAGAAACTTTTTTAAAGAGTTCTTTAAAGGGAATTGTGTCAGTAATGAATTTCCTTAGTTTTTTGTTTTTCTTTGAAAGTTTTTAGTTCTTCATTAAATTGAAATAATTATTTCACTATTTGAGAAGCCTTCTTCTTCCTTGTGCCTTTATAGATAAGCAGTGTTCCAAGCCCTTGTCATCACCATCAAATAATGTCTTTATGTAATTTAAATATTATATTCCTTGTTTTTTGTTTGTTTATTGTTTTCTGTCCATCCTTCTGGCTGTTCCCCTAGCAACCTCATCTTTGTAGTGTGATATCTGTAATTACACTTGGAAAGCTTTGGTGTTATTACTTTAGGCTTTTTGTTCTCCATCAATCATTTTGTTTTTGTTTTTGGTTTTTTTATTTTTTTTTTGTTTTGTTTTTGTTTTGTTTTGTTTTGTTTTTTTGTTTGTTTGTTTTTTTGATTGTTTTTTTTTTTTTTGCATTCTAGGGTAAGTGTTCATTAACATGACACAATTTCTCAGATTTTCATATTGTCTCATGGCTTCCATGTTTCTGTCTCCTTACACTTTAATTTGGGGACATTCTGTTGAGCTCCTCTTCAAGATAACCCTCCATTCCTCAGGTTTGTCCATTGGGACATCAAAGAAACCCTTTTAGATAATAGTGGATTTAAAATTTTTTTGACACAGTCTTTCACCTGGGTAATCTGGTTGGCATTGAATTTGCTCTGTAGCCAAGGCTGTCCTTGAACATCTAATTCTGCTGCTTCCATCTTCCCAGTGCTGAGATATGCCATACCCAGCAAAAGTGGATGTTTTTCAACTGTTTCATTCCGATGCTTTGTTAGTGTTCTATCACTTTGCTTGCATTGCCCATGTCTTCTTGCATGTCACCTAATTCTTTCATTAGAGTGTCTATATATAAGTCAAACTTATTTACAACTTCCAATCTGATTCTTCCAACTCTGTAGTCTTGTTTGAGTCTAATTATGTGGCTTGCTTTATCTGTTGAATTATGTCTACATGCTTTTACTGGGACAGATGTTATAAATTTGTGGGTGTTGCAAGCTGGAATATTGTTGCATGGGATTTTGGAAATTGATGTAAAAAGGTTTTTTGAGTAAGAGTCTCTATTTATAAGGCTACGGGTTAGCTACAGTCATATGGGCCAGAAGCACCAGTCTTCTGAGGTCCTGGTTTTTATTTCTCTTTATGAACCTTGACTTCCCAGATTGCTTTCTCAGCGACCCAGTGTAAGGAATTCATTGAAAGATTCATTTCAGTTTAAAGATCTTGATATAATTTTCAGTCCCTCACCCTATCAGTTTCTGGAGACCTATATAAAGAAAGGGGAGCTGGTGCTGCTACGTAAATCAAAGTAACTCAATGGAGCAGACTACTTGGTGCTGAAAATTAGTCCTTGACTCCTCTCAATATTGAACTTCTGAAAAGATGAGATTCAACTTTGATAACTCATATCATCATTCTTAGAACTATATTTAAAAAAACAAAACCTGCTACAAGAGCCTAGAATTGAGCTCTAGCCCTTAAATGCACACATACACACACACACACACACACACACACACACACACACACACACACATCCCTACTTAGAAAAGAGACCTTAGAGCTACATATCTGCAGGTTTATTTTAAACTATATCAGGCAATGAATGATAGTAGTTTTTAAAGCTTATAAGTTTTTTGGTAGTGTCTTTCAAATTTTTCCTATGTGTGACAATATACCAGATGTGACCAGGAGTTTATGAAATGTTGTGTGAGAGAGTAAAATTGAACTAGGCTCAGAATTTTCTATTTGTGAACTCATTTGACAAATGGCTTTTACTTGCCTAACATTCTATGAGATGATCTCTCTATGTGCAATTTGTATTTTTAAGCTTTAGTTTCCATAACAGCCCAATAAGGAAAATTACAGTTGCCCATAGTCTTCACATGATGACTCAGATGACAGAGTGACTTTTGATATACTCAGAAACACACAGAATCACATAGTCTTGTTTTTAATGTATTTGCATACACAGTATATATATATATATATATATATATATATATATATATATATGGGGATATTTGAATTATATTCAGAAGCTTGGCAGGGTTTATAAATTTCCATTCATTTTACCTAGTTTCTTCTTTTCATAGTATTGTCTTGAAAGCTTTCTAATATTATCTTTTCTCATGGGAAAAGCTCCATTCCTTATCTCTACCTTGTGACCCATCCTTCCTGAATTCTTGCTCTAATTTTAGCAGAATAGATAATTTTTCACTAGCATTAGAATTTTAGGTGGACAAAATAGTCTCTTAGTTTGTGGTACACAGAGAGAAGGTAACAGGACATGTTAGAATGAGTCATTGATAGATCTTACAGGAAGTGATGACAAACCTCACATAGTCCCTTCCTACACAAAGCTCAGTTCTGCAATTAATGACAAAACAGCAACTGCAGGCAGGAGAGCAGTTTCCCACTTATGAGAGCCTTTTGTGGGGACCAATGAACTGTCCTTCCTGTCCTCAAACTGCCATGATCTTTCTTCATCAATTTCCTTCAATGGTAAGCTCTCTCCAGCCAGAATTCTAAGCCTAATTTTCACCCATTATACTTGCTAGAGCAGTATTCTGTGCTGTCCACAGTAGATAAAAACCATAGACTCTCTCTGCATTATGCCTATTGGCTGATTAAGAAATAAATTGAGTTCTAAGCATGGCATATGAATAGCTGTAAGATGCATTGGTTTATCGTAATGTACCAACTCTCTCACCTCCAGTCAAGTTATTATGTACAGTCAGCTTCTTCCTGGGAAGATGGATGGAGTATTGCACAGAGGATGTAGACTTAAGGAATAGCACTGGTATGGCCTCCCATGGCCTGTTCACACACCCTGCTGTCTTTTCATTACAGCTTCCACATCACACTAAAACCCCTGAGTGGCATGCCTTTAAATTTCATTAATAATTAAGAGTGCCAGACTCATGGTGCCAAAATGACACACACAAAAAAAAAAGGAAGAAGAAATATGGAAATACTAGCTTCTCTTGGAAAGTTACTTAAGTTTAGTTCAATAATTTTTTTTTAAAAAACAGAACTTTGTTATGTAACACAAAGTTGATGTTGATGAGCTGTGGGAAGTGTTAAATATGGGGCAGAACAAAAAACAAAGCGTGGAACAAATGGCCCTTGCTGTCACAAAGCAAAGGGTAGCTCACAAATACCCTCCCCCTTGAGCTCTTCATCTGTCATAATAGCCACTGAAGCTTTCTCTAGAAAGGGAGATTAAAAGTTTTTTCTTCTAGATTTTATTTATGTCATGATTAGAAAAGTCCCTCCCTGCTGAGCCAAATCTTGACACAGTAACAAATCAGGGACTCACCTGAGGGAACAAAATGGAATTTGGTTATGCCAGAGAACCTACATCATTTGTGGGAAAGGTACCAACCCAGAAGTTCGTTAGTAAAATGAGGATTGATAATAACAAATGAATAATGATTTAGTAATTTTTAAAAAATAGAACATTTTATAGGGAAGAATATATAATGTCTCAAAGTTGATTTATCTACTACTATAACGTTAAAGGACTAAGGCTAAACAAAATAGAAGTTAGGGCTACTAAAAAGGTATAGTGGGCTGAGCCTAGTGAAGCCCCTTAGGAGGCAGAGACAGGCAGATCTCAGAAGATTCAAGACAAGGCTGGTCTACATAAAAAGAGATAGATGTTCCAGGCCAGACAAGGTTACATAACGGGCCTTGACCCATTCCCGAAAATGTAAACTTATATGGCTTCAACAGGTTATATTCATGAATATAAGTATATATACAAATACATATAGATATACAACAATTAGTGAGAAAAGAAGCCATGAATTTGAAGGAGAGGGTAAAAAGTACATGGGAGAGTTTAGAGGACAAAAGGGGGGAAATATTACAATTAAGTTATAACCTCAAAAATAAGATATTAAATATATATACTATATATATATATTTATAACATATATACACATGCATGTCCACATATACATATATGTTTACAGACACACACACACACACACACACACACACACACACACACACACACACACATATATATATATATATATATATATATATATATATATATATTCTAATTTTATTAGGACTAGAAATGAAGAATACTTACCATAGACAAAGTCGTGGTTTAGATGGATACCCAAGTTTTTTGTTGCCGCTATTGTTTTGTATTTGTATTAAAAACTCAAAATCCCTCCAGAAGTTGGACCAGCTCCCTGAAGCCAAGAAGCTTTTGACCTCACTAGGGGTCAGGCCATCTCCCTGATATACAGATTAGACACACAACCTACCCAGCCAGCCCAGTATAACTCCAAATGTCCCTCCTCTTCTTATTAATATAACCACACCCACACCTCCAGCAAACTCCTCCTACCCCACCAGAGGCCAGGCCAGGTGCCTGAAAACCAGGTAAGCCACCACCTGATTCCATCCCCTGCCCTGCCTGTACTCATCCAGCATAGTCTCAACCACCTCTCCTCTTTACCATATCCTGGCTCACACCTGGAGCAAAAGCCTCCTGCCCCATCAGAGCCCAAGACAGCATCCTGATCCCCATATAACACTTCCGGTCCATTCTGTCCAAGACTGTCCTCATAACCACAGCTGCCGCTCCTATGTGAGTCATCATATCTTGACCTCACACTTCTGACAGAAGTCTCCTAGTCTACCAGAGCATCCTGAACTCCAGAGACTAGGCCAGTTCCATAAAAACTAGGCAAATGCCTCCACCAGAAGCTCAGATGACCACTGGCCAGATCAGAGACATACATAGCCAGAATTCCAGCTTCTAACTTCTGCAGCAGCCCCTT
Organism: Phodopus roborovskii; assembly: GCF_943737965.1. Lineage (NCBI taxonomy): Eukaryota > Metazoa > Chordata > Mammalia > Rodentia > Cricetidae > Phodopus > Phodopus roborovskii. Next base: position 12,421,533 of record NW_026126517.1, on the reverse strand, counting down.
GTTTGACCAGAGGCCATCTAGGCCATCAGAAGTCCAGCTGAGACCCTCTACTCAACAACAGGCAACTCCAGCCAAAAGACCAGAGAGGAAACATAAACCAAGGAACAAAATATCCATCCAACAAAGACAAACCCAGAAACAGGTACCTAGACCTATGTGGCTCCAAATCTAGATGCCTAAATATTAAAGTAGGAACACAAATAATGATAACCAGGGAAAATGTCAGAGTTCAAGTATCACAATACATCAAAGCCTGACTATTTAAACACAGCTGAAGCACAAGAAAATGACCTTAAAACCAACTTTATGAAGATAATAGAGGTTCTTAAAAGATAGATGAATAAATCTCTTAACGAAATTGAGGAAAAGACAATCAAAACTTTGAGGAAATCAATAAATCAATTAAGAATATCAAGAAAACCAAGAAAAAACAGTTGACAGAAATGAATATAACTCTTCAAGATCTAAAAATGAAAATTGAAGGAATTCTGGTAATGGAAAATCTAAGGAACCGAATAGGAACTATGTTAGCAGTAAGATTTTTCCTGCTGGCTGGTCTGGTCCCACTGCCACACTAGTCCCAAATAACACACACACTCTGTATTTGATATAATGCTGTTGGCCAGTTACTAGTTTCTTATCAACTAGCTCTCTCTTAATTATTAACCCATTTCTATTCATCTAAGTACTTCCATGTGGTCTTATCTTACTGGAGAGAGGGGCTGGTATTCTTCTCTCTATCCTCCATATTGGATCTCCCCCCTACTACTTCCTTTCTCCTCCTAGTTCAGCCTATCTTGCTTTGCTATTGGCCAACAGTGCTTTATTCATTAACCAATATGAGAAACATATTTACAGAAGGGCATCTCCCAACAGAACTACAAGCATAAGAATTACAGATAGAATACAAGAGATGGAAGACAGCATCTCATGCATTTAAGACATAACAGAAGACAGAGAAAAGATTTATCAGTCAAAGAAAATGTTAACTCCAAAAAAATAAAACCTGATACAAAACATCCAGGAATTCTGGAACATTATGAAAAGGCCAAATCTAGTAATAATAGGAATGAAAGAAGGAGAATATTCCCAACTCAAAGGCCCCAAAAATATTTTTAACAAAATCATAGAACAAAATTTTCCTAGCCTATAATATTCAAGAAGCTGATAGAACACCAAACATATTGAACTAGTAAAGAATGTCCCCTTGCCATGTAATAACCAAAGTGCAAAACATATAGAACAAAGAAAGAATATTAAAAGTTGCAAGGGTAAAAGGCCAAGTAACATATAAAGGCAGACCTATTAGAATTATACCCAACTTCTCAATGGAGACTCTAAAAGTCAGGATGGCCTAGACAGATATGCTGCAGAATCTACAAGAGCACAGATGCCCCAGACTACTATACTCAAGAAAATTTTCAATCACTATGGATGGAGAAAGAAAAATATTCTATGAAAAAGTCAAACTTAAACAAATCTATCCACAAATATAGTATTACAGAAGATACTAGAAGAATTCCAACCCAGGGAAGCTAACTACAGCCATGAAACCACAAATATAATCCCAAGAAGGAAAACACACACACACAATCAACAATACCAACTACAGCAAAATAAGAAGAATAAACAATCATTAGCCATTGATCTAAATATTAATGAACTCAATCTGCTAATGCACTGACAGAATGAATGCAAAAACAAGATCTATCATGCTGCTGCATACAAGAAATATACCTTAACATCAAAGATAGACATTACCTCATAGTAAAGTGTTAGAAGAAGATTTTCCAATCAAATGGGCCTAACAAGAAAGTGGATGTAGCTATGCTAATATCTAACAAAATAAACTTCAAAGCAAAATTAATCAAAAGAAATAGGGAGGGATACTTCATGCTCATCAAAGGAAAAATTCACTAAGATGAAATCTAAATTCTCAACACCGCTATCCCAAATGCAAGGACACCCACATTTATTCAGGAAACAGTACTAAAGCTAAAAACATCACACACTGATTCTCACTCATCTTCTCCAATGGACAGGTCACTCAGACATAAATTGAACAAAGAAATAATGGAGTTAATAGATGTTATAAACCAAACAGAGCTAACAGATAACTACAGCATGTTTCACTCAAACACAAAAAAATATACCTGAACAAGGAGGAGCTAATGGGCCCCAGACTGATAGCTGGAAATCCAACATGGGACTGACTCAGAGCCTCCCCTCCCCCATGCAGGGATACTCCCTTAACCTAGAGACAGGAGAGAAGTCCTAGTCCCTACTTCAAATAACTTGACAGATTTAGATGACCTCTTCTGGATGGCATCACCCTACATATGGAGTGGGGGTGGGGTGGGAGGGGAGGATGATCAGGGTGCATATGAGGAGGGAGAGAGGAAAGGAGGGAGGGGGAAGAAGGGAGGAAGGGGGAGGGAACTGCGATCAATATGTAAAAAATGAGAATACAAATTAAAAAAATGTTTATCTGATCTCAATTTCACTTTGCTAAGTGGTATCTATAAAAAAATTTGTATATTTCTTTTAGATTTTTTCTCTAGGTTAAGTGGGTATCCATCCATGGGGGATGTGCCCTCAAGGTCTTTTTGTGCACAAGGAATACATCCTGGTTCCACTGTCTGAGATCCCTTAGACTGCTCAGTCCTTCTAGCTGAGACCCATCTTCAGGGGGTCTGAGTCAGTCCCATGATGGATTCCCAGCTATCAGTCTGGGGGGCACATTAGCCCCTCCTTGTTCAGGTCAGCTGTCTCTATGTGTTTCTGCATGTGGTCTTGTCCTCCCTCTCTGCATCTGGATTCTAGTTCGGCTCAGTGTTTAGTTGTGGGTGTTTGCTTCTGTTTTCAACAGCTACTGGATGGGGCTCCATGATGGTAGATAAGTTAGTCATTGATCTCATTATCAATGAAGGGCATTTATGGTAGACTTTCCACTGTGTTGCACAAATTGTTAGGTGGAGTCAGTTTTGTAGGTATCTGGACATTTCTTTAGGTTCAGTTTTCTCTTCAGTCCTATAATGGCTCCCTCTTTTATGTTCTCTCTCTCTCTCTCTCTCTCTCTCTCTCTCTCTCTCTCTCTCTCTCTCTCTCTTCCTAGTCCCACGTGCAGGGATAGTTTAAGATATGAAAATCTATCGACATGATCCACCATATAAACAAACTGAAAAAGAAAAACCATATGAGCATCTCCCTAGATGCTGAAAAAGCCTTTGACAAAATTCAACACCCTTTCATGAAAAAGGTCTTGGAGCGATCAGGGATAACAGGAACATACCTAAACATAATGAGAGCAATGTACACTAAACCAGCAGCCAACTAAAATGGAAAGAAGCTTAAGATGAGTCCTCTAAAGTCAGGAATAAGACAAGGCTGCCCTCTCTCTCCATGTCTCTTCAATATTGTACTTGAAATTCTAGCTAAAGCAATAAGACAACAAAAGGAGTTCAAGGGGATCCAAATTGGAAAGGAAGAAGTCAAACTGTCACTATTTGCAGATGATATAATTTACATAAGCGACCCAAAATCCTCTACCCGGGAACTCCTACAGCTGATAAACACCTTCACCAAACTAGCAGGATACAATATAAACTCAGATAAACGATTTAAATAGATCTATGACCCCTAAGGAAATAGAAGCAATCATTAAGAGTCTCCCAACCAAAAAAAAAAAAAAAAAAAAAAAAGAAAGAAAGAAAGAAAGAAAGAAAGAAAGAAAAGAAACCCAGGGCAGATGGGTTCAGCACATAGTTTTTTCTGCAAGGCCTTTAAAGAAAAAGAAAAATTAATAGCAATACTCTTCAAATTATTCCACAAAGTAGAAGGAACATTATTAAAATCATTTTATGAGGCCACAGTCACCCTGATTCCCAAACAAAACAAATACTTAACAAAGAAAGAAAATTACAGATCAATCTCTCCCATGAACACATTAAAATCATCATCCACTGCTATCAAATAGGCTTTATTCCAGAGATGCAGGAATGGCTTAATATATGAAAATCTGTCAATGGAATCCACCATATAAACAAACTGAAAGAAAAAATAAAAACACTACATCATTATCTCATTAGATTCTAAAAAGGCCCTTCATGATAAAAGTCTTGGAGAGATTAGAGATACAAGGGGCATACCTAGACATAATAAAGAAAATATACAGAAATCTCATAACCAACATCAAATTAAATGGAGAGAAACTCAAAACAACGCCACTAAATGCAGGAACAAGATAAGGTAGCCCACTCTCTCCATATCTATTCAATATAGCATTTGAAGTTCTACATATGGCAATAAGACAACTAAAGGAGATTAGTGGATATAGACAGGAAAGGAAGAATTCAAAGTATTGCTATTTACAGATTATATGATAGCATACCCCAAAATTGTACCAGGACCTCTAACAGCTGATAAATACCTTTAGTGAAGTGTTGGTGTACAAGAATAACTCAAAAGAATCAGTAGTTCTCCTATACACAAACAATAAACAGGCTGAGGAAGAAATTGTGGAAACAATACCCTTAATAATAGCCACAAATCATATAAAATATCTTGGCATTATTCTAACCAAGCAAGTTAAAATATCTGTATGACAACAACTTCAAGTCTTTGAAGAAAGAAATTGGAAAAGATATCAGAAGATGGAAAAATTTCCCATGCTCATGGATCAGTATAATTAACATAGTAAAAATGACCTTCTTACCAAAAGCAATCTATATATTCAACACAATCTCATCAAAATTACAACATAATTCTTTGTAGACCTTGAAGGAACTATACTCAGTGTCATATGGAAAAACAAAACCTCTAGGATAACTAAAACAATCCTGTACAGTGAAAGAACTTCAAGAGGTATTACCATCCCTGATTTCAATCTCTACTACCAAACCTTAGTAATAAAAACCTTATGGTATTATAATAAAAAGCAGACAGATAGATCAATGGAATCGAATCAAAGACCCAGTAACAAATCCACACAGCTATGGACACCTGATTTTTAACAAAGAAGCCAAAATCATATAATGGAAAATAAAAACAGCATCTCCAATAAAATGGGCTGATCTAACTGGATGTTGACATGTAGAAGAATGCAAGTAGATCCATATCTATCTCCCTACACAAACTGAAGTGGATCAAAGACCTCAAAATAAACTAGATACACTGAACATGATAGAAGAGAAAGTGGGAAATAGTATTGAATGTATTGGCACAGGAAACAACTTCTTGAACAGAAGACCAATAGTACACACATTAAGATCAACAGTTAATAAAGGAGACCACATGAAACTGAAAAACTTCTGTGAGGCAAAGGACACAGTCAAGAGGACAAGATAGCAGCCTACAACATGGGAAAAGATCTTCATCAACCCCACATCTTACAGAGGACTCATTTCCAACATATATAAAGAACTCAAGAAACTAGACATCAACAAACCAAATAATCCAATTAAAAATGGAGTAAAGATCTAAATAAAGAATCTCAATGCAGGGATTTCAAAGGTCTGGGGAACACATTAAAAAAAGTTCATGCTGGAGAGGATATGGAGAAGGGGAATGATCACTCTTCCACTGCTGCTACCAGTGTACTTGTACAGGCACTTTGGAAATCAGTATGGCAGTTCCTCAGAAAATTGGGGATCAATCTAACTCAAGATGTAGCAATACCACTCTTGGCAATATATCCAAAAGATGCACAGTCATACTACAAGGACATTTGCTCAACAATGTCCATAGCAGCATTAATTTGTAATAGCCAGAACTAGGAAACAACCTAGATGCTCATCAACTGGAGAATTGATAAAGAAAACGTGTTACATTTATACAATGGTATATTACTCAGCAGTAAAAAAAACAATATCTTGAAATTTGCAGGCAAATGGATGGAACTAGAAAAAAATCCTGAATGAGGTAACTCACACCCATAAAGGCAAACATAATACATATTCATTCATAAGTGGATATTAGATGTAAAGCATAGGATAACTATGCTAAATCCAAAAATCTCAGAAAAGCTAGGTAAAAAGGGGGATCCTAAGAAGTACATACATGGAGGGCCCCAGAAAGGGAAAAATAAGTATGATCTCCTGGGTAAACTGAGAGGGGGGTAGAAGGGAGGAAATGGGGGATGGGAACATGAGGGATGGAGAAAACTGAATTGTGGGAGGGAGGGGTGGAAGAGTAGTAGAAAACATATCTTGATAGAGAGAGCCATTATGGTGTTAGGAAGAAACTTGTTGCTAGAGAAATTCTCAGGAATCTGTAAGGATGACCCCATCTAAGACTCCTAGCAATATGGAGATGTTTTCTGAATAGGCCTTCCCCTTTAATCAGATTAGTTACTACCCTAATTGTCATTATAGAATCTACATACAGTAACTGATGGAAGCAGATACAGAGACCCACAGCCAAAGACTGGTCTGATCTAGAGTTCAGTTGAAGAAAGGGAAGAGAGAATCATATGAACAAAGGGGATCAAGATCATAATGGGGTAAACCACAGAAACAGCTGACCAAAGCTAATGGGAGCTCATGAACTATGGACTGACAGTGGGGAACCTCAATGGGACATAACTAGGCCCTTTGAATATGGGTGACAGTTATATGTCCTATCCCAAAGGCATAAGCTGGCTTTTTAGAGCTCATTCCCTATGGTAGGATACCTTGCTCAACTTTGATATAGTGGGGAGGGGCTTGGTTCTGCCTCAACTTGGTACACAACACTTTGTTGACTTCCCAAGGAAGACCTTACACCTTGGGAGGAGTTGATGGGGGCTGGAAAAGGGAGAGGTGAGGACAGGATAAGGTGAGGGAAGGGGAACTGGAATTGGTATGTAAAATAAAAAACAATTTTTAATAAGAAAATCTTCAACATCCTTAGCGATCAATGAAATGTAAATCAAAATAACTCTGAGGTACCATTTTACACCTGTCAGAATGGCTAAGATTAAAAATACAAGTGACAGCTTATGTTTGTATAGGTTTGGAGCAAGGGAAACACCTCTCCATTGATGGTGGGAATATAAACTTATACAACCACTTTGGAAATCAATATGGTGAGTTCTCACAAAATCGGGAATCATTCTACATCAAGAACCAGTGCTATCATTCTTGGGCATGTACCTAAAGGATGTTCCATCATACCACAAGGACACTTACTCAACTATGTTCATAGAACCTTTATTTACATTAGTCAGAAACTGAAAACAACCTGGATGTACCTAATGAACTAATGGGAAGAGAAAAATGTGGTACATTAATATAATGGAGTATTATACAGCTATTAAAATAAATGTTTCATTAAATTTGTAAGCAAATGGATAGAACTAGATTAAATCATCCTGAGAGAGGTAACCCAGACCAGGAAGGCAAGCATGGTACGTACTCAATTATAAATGGATATTAGCTATAAAGGAAAGATAACCATGCTTCAGTCCACAGACCCAAAGAAAATAACCAACAAGGAAGGCTCAAAGCAGGTCACTTAAATTATCATGGGAAGGGGAAATAGAACAGATCTTGCTGGTGGACTAGTGGTGGGTAGAGATGGGAAAAGGAAGGATCAAGTCAGGGCGATAAAGGGAGAGAGTACTGGAAAAGACAACTGGAAAGGGGGGATTTCTGGGTGAGGTAGAAGCCTAGTGCAATGGAAATTTCCAGAAATCTATTAGGGTGACTCTAAGACTCCTAGCAATAGTAGATGTGTAGCTTGAAGTGACATCTCCTGCAGCCAGGCAAGACTTCCAGTGGAGAGATTGGGACACCCAGCCAGCCTGCAACTTACAATTTGTCCTGAACACAAGATATGTGGGGAATAAATGTGGTACAGAAATTGTGGGAGTGTTCAGCTAATGACTGGTCCAACCTAAGACCCATATCATGGCACAAAGAGGGTGCCCACCCTTGACACTACCTGGAGTACCAGGACCCTGAAGGTAGATAGCCCAAAGACCTAGAATAGAACCAAATACAACAGGCAAAATATAAAAGTCAATGTAATGATGTCTGATGATATTCTGCTATACTCAGATACTGGTAAGTAGCCAATTATCATCAGAGAGGTTTCTTCCATCAACTGACAGAAACAGATGCAGAGACCCAAGGCCAAATATTAGACAGAGCTTAGGGAATCCTGTTAAAGGAGAGGCAGAATTGTAGGAGCCACAGGGCTAATCTGGGCTCATAGGACCTCATAGAGACTGAACAGATAATCTGGAAGCCTGCATAAGACTGATTGAAGCACTCTGCACATACATTACAGTTATGTAGCTTGGTCTTCTTGTGGAGCTCATTACAGTGGGAGCACAAACAGTTTCTGACTCTGTTGCCTGCTTTTGCGTCCCTATTCCTTATATCTGGTTGCCTTGTCCAGCCTTAATATATGAGAAGAGATGCCCAGTCTTACTGCAACTTGATATGCCATGTTTGGTTTATATTCATGGGATTCCACCCTTTTTTGAATAAAATTAGATGAGGAAGAGTGGATGGGGTGGACAAAGAGGAAGTTGGAGGAGGGACTGAGAGGAGGGAGGGGAAACTGTGGTTAGGATATTAAATAGTAGTAGTAAAGCGGCAATAGCAGTAATAAAATCATTTTAAAAACTCTCAAAAACCTCAAATTTATCCATCTCAGTGATTCTCAGAGTTTGTGTGTGAGACTGACAGAAATGAGAATCTTTTGTAAGTTTTGAAAAAGAAACACTGAAATCAAACTAAAAATAAGCGTACTTTAGAGTCTGGTTCACTTGATAATCAGACCAAAGTTTTCCAAAATACCACTTTCCTTATTAGGCACACACACACACACACACACACACACACACACACACTGAACTTCTGTTATTTAGTATACTATAGTTATTTTCATATTCAGTAACAGATGCATACCTGCAAGTTTGGGTTGAATAGATATACAATAGTTAACAAGAGCTAGAGTTATAACAGCATTACCAAAACTAACCATTTAGGGCTTTATATTTTTTGAAATAAAAGTTTAATATAAATTTTACTAATTTTCACTATAAGGAATTAGTGTTCCTTCTACACAGATGAGGAAAGGGACACACTGAGACCTTTAAAAGCATTTACAAGTCCTGTACATACTCATTGGATGATCATTTACTCCAGTTCTGGCTCCCTGTCCACCCAGCCTTGGTCAAGCCTGATCCAGCCTACCAAAATGATCACTGGGTAGGCTATAATTTTGCATTACAATTAGCTGCTTGGCATGGATTTTGTCTACAGAAAGGTTAATACGTTTCTAGGAACCATTCTCCTATATGAAAATGTGATGCAAAGATCTTAAAATGCAGCTTTGCTCTGGCTAAGGGTCAATTATTTTGTGTATCTTTCATTTACAAATATATGTATTTGCCTTTGGAAGCACTCACCAGAGCAGAGCTCTGGGCAGAGCACAGGGAGAGAAGTACAGTGTGAGAGCCAACAATTTAATTAAGGATGCTGGATTGCCTTGCAGGTAGAGGCAGGATCTACTCAAAAGCAACTCACCCCCTCAAGCACAGGAGTTGTCCTCCAGCACTAGCTACTATTGGAACCACCTTTCCACAGAAAATACCAATAGCATCATTTCTCTCAGTGAATCTTCCTTCAACTGCAACTCAACAAACACTAACACATGGCAAGAGAAGGAGGAGGAGAAGAGAGCAGAAAATCTACATTTCTTCCTGCAGGCACTAAACCTATTGCCCTAATGGTCTTACAAAGGATGGCTTCATGACTTGTGCTTCTGAGCTTTCACAGGGAGGAAACTATTGAGAGGAAACGTTTTCCAAAACTGAACACTTAATAGCATGTGGATGGCACCAGCATTAGCTCTTTCCTAATGGAAAATATGTCTATATATCCCAACCAGTGAGATATAGCTAAGCATTCTCCATGGTAGCTCCCAAAGGCTTTGCAACTTTTTCTTCCTCTTCTACTACTGATGCAGAAAAACATAAAAACATGTTGCTTCAGTGAGACAATAAAGTCAGAGTCCCCCCCCCCCACCTCCTGGAAAGCCATAAACTTCAGTCCCCACTTGATTCATCCATTCTTTGTCCTAATGTTTGTCCCCTGACTGCTCACCTGCCATCTTCCCCATGTTTGTTATAAAACACAGTGCTACAGATTCCTGCCTGAACACCCAATACAATCCAAACTCAGCACCTAGAACTAAAATAGGTGAGAGAACTTTGCTGAGGGCTATCATTATCCTGGCCATGAAATTGACCATCTGTGAAATTTCAGCCTCTTGCTGGATGTGGGTGGTTAAAACCTAACAAGATAATCCAAACTAGGCAGGGAATGCAGCCAGACCAACTTGTGAACTTTAGGAATAATGAGACACTGGGAAGAAGATGGGCCTGCTTGACAATAGTAATAGGCTCAGTGAGATAAACAAAATTGTCTTGTGAAGGAGTAAGAGGCATGTTAGAGATCCAACAGCAAAGAGGTGTCTGAGAGCAGGAAATCATATTTTCCTTTCCAGCATCCTAGCTGTTGGTTCAAAAAGCTGACTCTATTTTCAGTGCAGGAGCTATCTCTAGCTAAGCAATGCCCTGAAGGGTCAGGAGAGGATATGGTGATTGGAAGTCTGACTTTTGACAACTCCTTCCAATGTGAGTGGGATACTCCATCAGCCTAGACACATGGGGGAGAGCCTCGGCCCTGCTCCAAGTGATACGATAGACTTTGAAGACTCCCCATGGAAAGTCTCACCCTCCCTGGAGAACAGAAAGGGGATGGGATGGGATGGAGGTTGGTGGGGAGAATAGAGGAGGACCTAAGGGTGCAGGAAATGGGATTGATATGTAAAACAAGCTTGTTTCTAATTTAAATAAAAAATAGATTAAAGAAAAAAAAAGATCTAGCCAAAGTCCTCCTTCAGGGTCCTCTGCAGTGACAGAATGCACTGCCCTTCCTGAGGGATTAACTCCACTGTAGTCCAGGGTTCCATGCACAACACAGAGACAGGTCTCTGAACATTCTGTTCCATGATTAATCCTGCTTTTATTGACTTTCCATTCTTTTAAGAATGTGTGTTTGTGTGTTGTGTGTGTGTGTGAGAGAGAGAGAGAGACAGAGGGAGAGAGAGAGAGAGAGAACTCAGGATTGGGCCTGACAATAATAATCCTGTAACTAATTAGCCAAGTACGAAATAAGGCAAGACATACAGATGGGCACAGGCAGATCCTGGGAGAGTGATGCTGCTTATTGGTGTCTAGAGTCTAGAGAGAAGGAGCAAGCAGAGGGATAGTCTATGCCTGTCTCTTAAACCTCAAACCAGAATCGCCTTTCCATGTGGTCAGTGTGTACGAAGGTAAGCTCTGCACTAAGTCATCTAGTCCATGGCCTTGCTCTCACATGAGACATGGTTTAGACATCTCTGAGACTTGGCTATTCTACTTATATCCTTTATGAAAACTTTTGATCAGAGGGTACCCTTCCAGGCCTACAAGTCCCAAACACTCTGCTGTGGACTCTTAAAGTCTAGTAGACTTTAAAGTTTTTTAAAAGATGTTTTAGCATCACCCCATGATTCCAAGAACTGTTGAGGCAGACTGACCTTGTGCTGCTGGTGTATGGAGATACATCATTTGCACTAATTTGAAGAAAATTATCTATAGCTGGAATTCAAACTTCTCCTCCATTGTAAAGTATGATACATGTTGAATTTTCATTCCTTTCTTTTTTTTTTCTGCCTGCTAGGTAGGTCTAGATTTAGACACCGAGCATTTCTAGACTATCTAGTAAAAGAAGCTGATACACCATGTCACAATTTGCATGTAATAAGAGAAGCAAAGTTCGTAACTCTTAGTTATTAGTGGCTCACATGGACAGCACAGAGCATAAGTATCTTTACAAGGAGATCTAAAATGTACATGTACCATATAGTTTTCTCTTTTATTAATCTGCCTACATACACACATATGCATGCATATATGCACACGCACACACACACACACACACACACACACATTCCTTCACACACACACTATTACCTTTTACTATCCCATCTTATCTGAGACTACAAAAATGAAGCCATATAGTTTCATGATTAACAAACTCAGTGTCTCCTCACAAGTAAAGCTCCATGTAAATAGACCATATAGGAAATAGAAAAGAAAATACATTTTATTGGGCACATTGTCTATTTTTTCTAGTCTAGTTCCCTGACTTCTTCCAACACTGGGATTAAATATTTCTTTTCTTTCTTTCTTTCTTTCTTTTTTCTTTGATGATGAAGTTACTACTTATACAGACTTTATAATCCTATTAGGAAATGAGATTCAAGAAACTAAGATAAAACTAATATTTCCTTGAGCAGGTGTGCTCTCTCTTAAATGGAAAGTAGATGATGAGCATGTAAAGAAAGTGGTTGTATAACAAAGAAACCTGAGAATTTGGGGAAGTGAGGAAAGTATTATAAGAAAATATTTGAACTGGGACTGTTAGAGATTTGGGAGAATCCATCCAGAAGAACTGTAGACCATTCCAGGCAGAGGAGAGGACTGGTCCTGGGGCCAGGAAGGGTATGACACATTCCCCTTGTTCTAACAAGGCCAGATTTCTAAATCACAGTAAGAGACTGGTCATAGTTATTTCAGCTAGTGAAGACTGTTACTTCTAGGTCTTTTACATTAGCTCCTTGGTGAATGATGATGCTATCCACTAAAACAACTAGGAAAGACCGGAAATTAGAAAAGTAACAGTTTAGGATTATATTTTCTCTGGAAAGCCTTTATGCTTTCTAAATGAATACATAAAATAAACAGAATCATCTGGTAGGAAATCTCAAGTCTGTGGCTTGAAGGAGAAATCTAGAGAACAGAATTCCTACAAGATTGCTTCATAGAGATCAATGAAATCCAGGGCATACAGAAGGGCATGCTATGGTGAACAATACTGAGTAACTCAGAAAACAGGAAGCCAAAGACTGGTAAGAATGGATTGGGACTCTGAATCCAGATTGCCTTTGTATAAATTACAATTTGTTACACATTAGCTATGCAGCCTCAAGCAATTTACTTAGCCCCCTAGCTTAACCATTCCTTCATTGATATAATTAGAACTAATAATACTTACCCCCTAGAGCTTCGGAAATATTTAATAAAATGGCAAAGCCCTAAGAATAGTGTGTCCACATAATGAGCACTTGCCAAACATTAGTTTTCCTTCTCATGTTTCTTAATGATTACTATCATCATCATCTATCATACCCATTGTTACCAGATGATTCTGCCAAGGAGACAATGAAAAACAATGCCAAATAATTAATCAGGCAGGACATAATGTCATGGAGAGAAGGGAAGGAGGAGCTTGGAGAAAGGTAGTATGGACAGTGATGTTTAAATCTTCCCCAATATCAGAAACCTGAGAATTTGGGGAGGTGAGGAAGTATTATAAGAAAATATTTGAACTGGGCCTGTTAGAGATTTGGGAGAATCCATCCAGAAGAACTGTAGACCATTCCAGGCAGAGGAGAGGACTGGGAAACCAATAGTATACAGACTGTAAGATGTGTTCTCATTACCTTAGAATGTTTTAGAAAGACCTGAACACAAGCATGTCCGAAATGGAGATAGTGATGTTGAAAGTGAGAAAGCAAGCCAACAAGGGGAGCTAAATAAGGACTGGTGTCTTCTAAGAGATTGAGAATGACCTGCCTCCAAAACTCAAGCCAAGCAGATACCTTACAAGGAAGGAGAGTCAGTGCTCCATTTTACAGGAGAGGTGATTGCAGCCAGGCTGTCCCTGTCCAGTAACATTTGAATGATTTTTCTCCAGATGTTGCTACTATATCTACTCAAATTGGGGACAACCTATGTACATACGCCAAGCACAATGCCTTTGTAGGGACAACCCATGTGAAGCACAATGCCTTTGCAGTCACTGCTGGTCATTCTTAAATGAATTATACATGTTCTTCTCATCTCTACTTTCTTTCCTTGCTTTGGAAGATCTAATTTTGGTCCCAACCACACAAAAATATTATTTTTCACTCTTCTCTCTAAAATCTAATAATTTGTTCTCCATTCATCACCTTCCTGTTAAGAGAAAGAGGAGTGTGAGAAGCAAAGAAGCAGAGAGGAGATTTCAGGTGCAAACATGACTTTAAAATGACAGCATGTAGGAAAAGCTATGAAATAATTGTTCAAAGGGCACGTAAAGCCTATGGGCAATAAAGGATGAAATGTTGGAGGTAGAGGCAGTTAAAACTGAAAAAAATATTAGATCCAAGTGAATCAAGTTGACTTTTCATTCTGTGCTCCCTGCTTCAGATATAATTATACAGCAGTGGAGAAATATTAAGAAAGTTTTAGCACAGAAATGACATGAAGATTGTGCTGTTTTAGGAAGACAAGTCTGCCCAAATTCTGAATAGACTGAATATGGCTAAAATGATGTTCAGGTTGGGAGAATTAAGTTCTATTCAGCAAGCATTTATTGAAGATTCCTGTGATTATGTGACATTGCCCTATGACATTGTCCTGGATACAAGCAGTGTGCTATCTCCAAGTGCAGCCCTAGGCAAGAAGAGCATGATATATTCTCCCTAGGTGATCATAGTTCTGGTAAAATGAGCAATGGACAACTTTGGATACATAGCTCTAATATAAGACATTGTAAGAAATATTTAAAGACAAATAGCCATGACATTTAGAGTAAGTTTCAATTAATAACCAATTAATATCAACTAAAGGACAGTGTGGGCATAATGTCTTATAGGTGATATGTATAGAGTCTTGGTGGGGAGAATAACATCTGTAGACTCTACTACATTGCACAACCTGGGGATCTGTGTCACTATTACTCTGCAGACTTACTTTCCAGTGCAACATTTCAAAGGGTGACATCAGCTGGGAGTTTTGGATCAATGGTATGAAGAGTTTGGAAGTAAACCATGCTTAATCCTCTAAAATGTTCTGACTTGAAGGAAATCAGAACTAGCCTGCTGTAGCAATCTGATTCTCCCAGTAATGAGATATTGTTGCTATTGATCTACCTGAAGACAGCATTGATGAGCTGTCCTGCTGGTGACTAGGGAGCAGTAAAAAGAATCAAGCACAAGGTGGCCACCAAGAGAGTGGGGAATGAAGAGTCCAGGCTTCCAGACTATTGTAAGAGATTCTAATTGTACTTTTTGGGGTTCAGGGTTTGGTATAACATGTTATCCCTCACTGGAAAAGATTATCAAGGGCTGCTTGGCACAAATAACAAGGCAGCTTCCTCCATTGACTTGCTTTGTATTATTGAGCAGATCATAATCCATGTCCATTGTTATCACCAACTGGAAAATAAGATCCTGTAGGTGAAGGATTTTGAAGTCATGTGGAGAAGGAAGCTCCTACATAAAGTCCCAGAAAGAAGTGTCAGCACCAAACAACATTTATGAGCAAGTGTTCTGCATATGTATCAGAGCACACTACTGTATACCTGCACACTTGAGTAACTAAAACTACAAATTATTCTTGTCTTTAGAATAGTTGCCCATCAGAAATAATTAGCTGTTGAGCTGTTATAAATTCAGTTAGAAAAGAAGGAAAGGATATAAAAAGGGAAAGAAAAGAGAAATATCTTTTAATGCCTCAACTTCCAAGTTTGTCTGATTTAAGAACTGTGCTTTATTTTTTACTTCTTATATTTCTTTTGACTCCATAAATTAGTAAGTAGGAGCCATGAAAAAGAGGGTGAAGATGACAGATATGGGTAGTTATCTACTAACTGGGAGCCTGTTCATAGTGGAGCAGTAGACAGAAGGCTTTTAGAGACTATGAGGCCACTGAAAGCCTCCAACAGAAGGGGCAAGGCCTCAACTCTGTCCTGGTTTCTGGTTTGGGGAATAAAGTTAGCAAGTTTTCAGTGGACTGTTGTCTGTGCCAGATTTGACCTGACTTCTGAGGGCGAGGTGGGGTTGTATGTAGTGGGGGGAAAGACGTTTCATCCTGCCTAGGGGCCGGAAAAAGCTACACCACACGTCTTGGTGCCTCAGGAACTTCTTATCTGATGTGTGAGTACAACTATTTTCCCAAGAAAATTAAAGTGGCTTACTCAGTTAACCTGAAATTCCCAACTGTGTTCTGCTCTGGATTAGATGTTTTCTCCCCAGACTTTCATTGGTCAGAGAGCACTAAGACATCCAGAGGTGGGATTCCACCACCACCTAGTGGACAGCGGAGTATGGGCTGCCTCTTCACCCTTCATCACTCCAGAGAAGTCATGGTAACTAACTGGATAGAACACAACCAAAGCAGAAGTTTCTTTAAAAAAAAAAAAATCTCACTGGGAGAGATTAATTTACTAGTCACCTAACAGGGTGTATTTGCAACTAATACATTGAGCTGCTGAAAACTAGGAGTAAGATCTGCTTTCCTGCCAGAGGTGGGAACATATGGTCATGAGATGTGTCTTGTCCAAGGAAAAGCATTGGAAAGAAAGTCAATTTCACATTTGAATCTAGAGAGCTCCCTACTCTAGTTTTCAGTTCACTGTGATAAATGGCTATAGTCATTTCTGTGTGAAAATTGGCCACTGAGTTAGTCACACTGGGGAGATGTTTTTGAAAATAGCTACAACGCTTGAAGTTATGTACGTAGAACAAGTATATAATGTATGTTTTTAAACTTGATGATTGCTGCCTGCAATAATTCATCCATAGTAGCTCATTGATGCATAAATGAGTTGTTGAAGAACAATATTAAAATGACTTATGGTCAACATTATGTGTCAGTGTGGCAAGCAAGTGTGTGGTACTTAGTTTTGGTCAGACCCTAGTCAAAGTACCTGCTCTGAAAATTATCTTCAGATAGGGTTTGCATTTTCATAAATAGAATTTGAGTTATATTTATCATACTCCATTATGTGGATGAGCTTCATCCAAGCAGCAACTGGCTTTCCAAGAAAAGACTTAGGTGCCTTTAGAAGGACATCTTTGCAGCCAAATGTCCTTTAGAATCCACCTGTCCTATTAGCTCCTCCTTGAGGCTACATACTTCTGGATGGTCCTCTAGATTTCAGTTTTAGTAGATATCATAATGTCTCCATAATTTTTTTAATTCCTTTAACTGATTCAATAATAAATATTGGATGCATAGATAGACAGATAATGCCAGATAGGTTAACAGATAGATTGACAGAGAGAGATGATAGTGGCTGTTGAGATGGCTCAGAATTTAAGAGAAAATACTGCTCTTGCAAATGACCTTAATTACAACAGCCTATAATTACAACTCCAGGTGGATAGCTCGCTTCTAGCCTCTAAGGGCACCAGTACTTGTATGTACAGCCTCAAAGAAACACATATACATGCATATTTAAAATCATAAACAGAAAGATAGATGATAGATGACAAAGGATGGTGATACACACATATGCCTACATACATATATCTATACACATCATTGACAATACTTATAACACTCTTTCGAGTACAGACAAGTTAAGTTTCTCCAGCTGAGGAAAGGGAGATGAGTATACTTGGCCTGACAGGAGACTATGCGTAAGTGTGCCTTGATAGATTCAGGCAGCATTAGTTCATCTGGCCCAGAGGGTAACAGTTCACCCAGAAGCAGACCATGATGAGCTTTAACAGTCAAAGTTAAAGGTCTGACCTTATTCGGAGGCCTTGTGAAGTCTGGTGTGGACATAATGGTTTGCATGAAGTGAAGGTCAGAATTTGGAAGTCTGAGCCATATCCAAATGTGCTCAGAATAGACTGCCTAACTTTATAAATTGTGCTACAATTTTGAGCTCAAAATTCTAATAAGAATTATCTGGAGGTGTGAAGACACCACAGTGGGCTGCAGAAAACCGCAGAGACGTGGAAATGAAATCACTCTTCTCTCGGCTATTCTCTGATTACTAATGAAAGCAAGTGGAACACAGTGGCTGCTGCCTGGGAAGTTCTGGGATGCCATAGACCTCACTAGGTCAGTTTCCACGTGGCTATTTGAATCATCTTGTGCAAATTACTCTAAACCCCAATTTCCTCATTTACAAACTAGAGCTAAGAATAGTCCCTGCTGCCCAGGGCTGTTGAGGGATTAAGGGAGATCAGGCATGCAGAGTGCTTAGCCCAGCACCAGGCACCTAACAAATGCTCACCAAGCAGTGACTGCTGTAAGACTGATATAATATTTTTAAGTTTGGTTTCTAATGCCATCCTAACATTTTCCTTCCTTTCTTTTTTTTTCCCAAGTAGTCACACTGGTGTATTGATCAGGACTGTATGCTCTATCTTTGAAGATGATCCATTAGGGCACAGCCGTGTTCTTGTTTTACTGAAGGGAAAAGAAAGACTCCAGTTCTCATGGTGTCAGCCAATAATCCTAGGTACACAGTTCAGAGAACAGAGCTCCTATGTACATTGGTGATTACCTTACAGCCAGACCCTCAGGGCTCTTCTGGTGTCTAAAGGAATAACTGCAAGAGTCCTTAGAAAGAAAACTTGTTAAAGGGGGTCCACAATGTGTTTCTAATGTCAGGTTTCAAAAGGAAACACACTCCACAAAACTGTCACTGTCTCTACCTGCCTGTGCCCTTTTTCAGATCTCTAATCTCTGTAGCAAGCCATGGGCAAGAGGTAGAATGTACAGATAGCTAAATGGAGAAGGAGCTTCATAGGGGGACAGAGAGCCTGTGGCAGGCAGACTCTCATTAATACATCTTGCTCAACACCTGGGGCAAGAATGACAACTGGACAATCGTGCTTGTCATCCTCCTAGAAGTTGGTATCAGCAAAGAATTTTCTCTTTCAGCGTTAATGCTTGTTAGATATTCCTGGGGCAGAGACACATGCTGTGCAACATGTGTGATTACTCCAGAGGTTTTGAGTCACCAGGGACCTGATGCTCATGAAGATGAGCCAAGTACTGTTATGTTCACACCCACCCCCCCACACATATACCTTAAACCCCTGTCAAATTTAGGACTCCTGTGTGACATTTGTGAAAGAACACCCTAGATGATTCCTACTTAAGTGGAGATCCCTAAGCCTAGAGCTCAGCTTCCTTTGTCTCTTTCTCTTCCTTAAAGAAGCTTTAAGAGGTTCTTAATGTCTTAATGTCAACCACAAGAAAGATGAGAGTCATATTTTGTGCTGAACTGAATTACCTCTCATTCAGCGGAGCATTTTGTGGTGGCACACACCTTTAATTCTAGTACTGGGAGGCAGAGGCAGAGCCAGCTACATCTCTGTGAGTTTGAGATCAGCCTGGTCTACACAGTGAGTTCCAACTGAACCAGCCAAAGCTACAGAATGAGACATTATAAATAAATGGATAGTGGGATGATTAGATAGATAGATAGATAGATAGATAGATAGATAGATAGATAGATAGAGATAGATAGATAGATAGATAGATAGATAGATAATAGATAGATAGACATATTGATAGAGTGATATAGATAGACAGACAGACAGATTGATAGGTAGATATAGATAGACAGATGACAGATCGATGTGGAGAATATGGCAGGGGCAATAAACAAAATCAAAACAATAAAATCAAGCAAACAAAAGAACACTGCACTCTACACTGAACCTTCTGCAAGGGTGATCAACTGATTAGAACTCTTCTATGATCATGGAGAGGTTGGGATGTTATAATTGTAATGCCTAATTACAATTTATGTTGGTCTACATTTAGCCCTTTTCATAGCCATTCTTGCCTATTTCTGTATGACCTATCATGTTTTGGTGATTAGGCAAATCCTTGGGAATATGCAAACAGGAGAGTAGCTTTCACCAACACAAAGTCTAAGAATGTGGTCAGACATCTAAGAACGAAAGCTGAGAATTTTCCCCTTGTCTGTGATCTGCCTACCTGATGATTCTACCAATGGGTTGATGGACTCTTTGTTCAGTGGCTACAAAAACTTCATGAAATTGATAATAATTTGGAAAATGGAATGTGAGGTAACCAAAATCTGTTTTCCTAGGCAACAGCTACTCTATTTGACACACACTTTTTTTTATTGCCTTTGAGATGTGAGTTGTGTTCTTGTGTTGATAGACCAGGATGTCACTCCCATTCCTTTTTGTTCCTTAGCTTTTAGATTCTATTTGAATGCTGATAATTTCCTAGTATTTTATAGCTATAGTTATTGTGTATGTGTGTCATACACATTTACAATTTCAAAATATTTTGCATATAGTAGCACTCAATGAGTGAAGATTCTTAATCAAAAACCTAAAAAGCCCCTGAACTTGAAACTTGGGTGCTCACATCACCTGCAAAAGTCCCACACTCATCCTTTAGTTATATTCAAATTACAGATGCATTTAAGACATAATATTAAAATTGCCTTTGAGATATAAGTATAAAGTTTATGTAATTTAAAATATGTGGGTCCCACCCCTAAGATATCACCTTATGTTAATGCAGATAATTCAAATCTGAAAAAAAAAAAAGAAACCTGAAATACTTCTGTTTCCAAACATTTTGGAGTAAGGATACTAACCTACAGTACTAACAGTATCCAGGAGAGCCCTGCCTTCATGCTTTCTTCCAGGGAAATGTAGCTTCTACCCTGTAAGTAATTTATAGCCATACACTTTTTCCAAATGCTCCCATGGTTATAAATCTCTTGAATCCTATTTCTATAAATCCCACAACCCCAAGGTAGATCCTATTTCATCTAATGGCATCTGTGCTACCTGCATGTCCACTAGATGAAGGTTGGATTTTGAAAGGTACTGAGATATTCAATGAAAGAAAAAAAATACAAGTCTTGGGTTGTTTCTCTCTCTCTGACAAATGGCTGAGATTTTAGAGCAAGCTTGGTTCACCCAGCACTTAAGGGAGAGTAGAACAAAGGCAAAATATTTAACACAGACTGGAGATGCTAGAGAAATACCCCAGCTCTTCCTTAACACAATTAGTAAAATGTGCTTTTTCCTACTGAAATAAGACTAGACAAGCTCAAACCATAAACTCTCAAAAAGATATTTAGATATGAAAAAGTGTATGATGAAGCAAATTTTTAAAACGATATTCAGTTATTACTTAAATTGGTGTATGTGGCATGTGACATTCCCTTTCGTCTTAAAAATGAAAATGAAAAATGTTCTTCCAGCCTTAGCTGAGGAGCCTTTTGAGGATGGCCTCAACTGCAGAAAATCACACCCCTTCCAATGGCAGTCTGCATCTTGTAACTGATCAATGATGGGGTCCAAAAATGTGTATTCCTTGTTCTCACAGCAAGCCCAAAGAGATCACTCAGCTTTCTAGATTCTCATCGGATTGGCTGAGTTCCTAGGGAGCTGGCTCAGATTATACAGAAATCAGAGATTACAATGCTTATTAAATGATAGTCTTGGAGTAACATATGAAGAAAGGAGAAGAAGCATGCTTGATAGAAATATGAGCTGTAAGGAAGTACCCAGCCAATTCCCTTAGCATAATAACTAATACAATTTAGCATACATGATGCTTCAGCATCTGTCATACACTTCTGCACTCATCATCTCATTTTGTTCCTGCCACAGTCTGCATAGGAAGGCAGTATAGTGTATCAGGTGGTGTTACAGGCATTAATTTCAATTGCCCTGGGTCAGCTTTGTCATACTGTAGTGTAATAGTAAAACAGGATAATACTTTTTCCTAACACTACTGCCTCGTCAAAAAAGTGCCCTTATTAACAGAATTAAGCTTTATTTTTTATATAACTTAGTGAGAACATATTTTAAAGAGTATCCTCCCTGTAGTTCCTAAAATGGTCGTGACATTTTAATGGTTTATGACTAGTAGTTAGTAGTATAGAGTTGCCACCTATATACAGAGACCCAGGAAGGAGTTAAAATTGTCTCACCAACATGCCAGAGGAAGAAAATGAAACATCAGTGGAGAGTTTTTGACTTGACAAGAGATAGTACTCATGAATTCAAACATGCCCAATAAATGTGACACTTTGAGAACGTCAAGGAATTGGAAGACATCATTTTGATCATGCACATTTCCTGTATTAATGTTCTTATGATCAGCCTTTTTGTGGCTTGACAACACACCTGCCATAAAAACTTAAGTCACTTGTCTTTAATTATTAAGTAAACATAAAACATGAAGAATGGCTACCAAAACACAGTTTGTGTCTGGTGTAAAATTAGTAGTAATTGCTCTTATCCCCATTTAACAAATATAGATGTTGAGTGATACTTAAGAATTCTGAGCATCTGGGCTTTGTCACACTTATCTTTGTTGAGAAGTTTGAAGTGAGTAAAATTGGTGAAGAGGACAATAGTTGGCAAAAGTTTTGTTGCCTACTTTTCCAATTGTCCATGACCCAACACTGATGGACTCTGTGAAACCCTACAGTCATCGTTGAGAAAGCTGCTAATATGGTCATGTTTCTTCACCAGGTAGCTATGTGTAACTAAGGATAAGGCTGGCCACCTTGTCAGACAATTCACTACTATAAACTAGGCAGCCTCATCCTTGAAATAAAGACTATGAGGGCATTACAATATCTCAGTCCACATAAACCAGAACAGACCCTTGAGCTGTAAAAACAGAAAATACTCCCTCTTCCTTGTCTGCATTGGGTATTTCCTGGCAAATTTTGGAAAGGAATAATGTGGTTAATAGTGGTCCAGCTGCAGCATTATCTGGGGGAAAAAAGATAACAAAGTTCATTACCACTCAGAGTACTGGCCCTTGGAAGAGTATAGACTCCCAGTAGATGGCAAGGGGCCCTTGCCATCTGTTGACTTACAAAATTCATTTACACCTTTTCCGACTGACAGCCACAAGTTCCTTGACCTTGGCTTTCCAAGAGGGATGTAAACCTGAACTCAAGAACAGCTATAGGAGTCACTGCTTAGTTTTGCCCATCTGGCAGCCACTAAATCAAAACCTTTGCCATCTGGACCCTTTGACCCATTAACTGGCAGCATCTAATATGGGGTCCAATGTAGCTCTATAGCCAAGTGGACTTAAAATTGTGCCAGGTTGAAAAGGCAAAGGGAGTGGTCTACTCTCTCCCAGTGGCAAAATCCTAGTGTTTGGAAGAATTACAAGAAGCTAATTTAGTAGGATTGGCACAGCATTTTAATGAAGGGGAATTAGCCTCTAAGAAAGCAGCCTCCTTCATAATAAGTGTCTGAACTCTTGCTGTTCAGGTATAGGAGTCCACTAGGGCACAATGAGAGCCATGTGGCATGAAGCCGAGAGACAACAAAAAGGAGGTAGGCAGCAAGCAAACACTGACAGACATCAACAAGTCTGCATATAGACAACTGGGGATAGACGCTTAAAAAACATTTTAATAGTACAGACACAGTCAGGAACTGGATACTCCACAGCACACAGGAGATGACTTCCAGAGGGATTCTACACACAATCCTCAGGGACTAAAGGAAACTTCAGTGGCTACTGAAGGTAGCTTGCTTCCAAATAACCCCAACATCACAGTCACTGATCAGAAGTGAACAGGAAGGAGGGAGATTTACCCAGAGCCTCCCTTGCAGGGTAGTCTTAGTTCAGCTCACAGCGAAGCCCCGAGGAGAACAAGTAATGGGTTTCCTGTGAGGAGCTTTTTGTGTCCATTCTCAGAATGGAGAAGTTCATGAAGAAGAAAGAATCAATACAAAAGAGCAACAAGAAAGAAACAAGACCAGGGTCAAGCTGTTGTTTTCTGGCTTGGGCAAAATGTCTATGCCTATAGCTTCCAGAAAAAGAATACAAAGCTAGCCTACCTAGACTGTGTATTATTATCAAA
This sequence comes from Phodopus roborovskii, assembly GCF_943737965.1. NCBI lineage: Eukaryota > Metazoa > Chordata > Mammalia > Rodentia > Cricetidae > Phodopus > Phodopus roborovskii. The sequence continues at coordinate 12,397,807 of NW_026126517.1, read as the reverse complement.
TTGTCTTTATGAGAATATACGATTTCTTTCCCTTAATGGTTTCTAGCTCTTGAGTTTGCCATTCCCTTTTAAAAATTTAGTTAAACAAACAACAAACACAAAAAGCATCTAACAGGAAAAGACAAAGGTAGGCTGTCCAGGACTGGAACAGCCTCTAAAACTCTGAGCCCTGTTCAGCATGAAAGTGCAAATTGTCGGCATCTTAATGCCCACTTGATCATGGTGGATGACCTGTGTAATTGTTCTTGGGTTCACTCTGCAAGTATTGTATTGAGAAGTTCTGCATCTATGTTCATAAGAGGGATTGGCCTGTAACTCTTTCATTGGTCTTTCTGTGATTTAAGTCAGAGTAACTGTGGTTTCATAAAAATTATTGAGCAACATTACTTCTGTTTCTATTTTGTGGAATAATTTGAGGAGTATTGGGGTTAACTGTTCTCTGAAAGTCTTATTGAAATCTGCACTAAAAGCATCTGGCCTTGGACTTTGGTTTTGGTTGGGAAACTTAATTACTGTTTCTATTTCACTGGACTGGTTTAAAGGTCTGTTTAAATTGCTCATCTGGTTTTGAGTTAACTTCTGTAGGTGGTATATTTCAAGAAAATTAGCCATTTCTTTTAGATTTTCCAGTTGAGCAGATTAGAGGCTTTTAAGTATGCCCTTATCTGGATTTCTTTTGTGTCTGCTTTTATGTTCCCATTTTCATCTCTCATAATTGTGAATTTGGATATTTTGTCTTCTTTTAGTTAATTTGGTTAAGGGTTTGTCAATCTTACTGATCTTTCTCAAAGAACTGATTCTATATTTCATTGACTCAATATACTTCTGTTGTTATTTCTCTTTTATTGAATCAGTTGGGGATTATTTCTTGCTTCTACTCCTTTTGAGTGTTACTTATTCTTTTTGTTCTAGAGCTTTCAGGTGAGCTGCAAAGTTGCTGCTATGAGACCCGTCGAACTTTGTAGACACTGAGTGCTCTGAACTTTCCTCTTAGAGCCACCTTATCTTGCCTCATAAGTTTGCATGTGTTGTGTTTTCATTTTCACGCAATTCTAGAAAGCTTTAAATTCTTTAACTAGTTTCTGTCTTGTGTTATTCTTCATCCAGTGGTGAGTTGTTAAGTTTCAATGGGTTTGTAAGTTTTCTGTGTGGTTAATATCCAACTCTAAGCCACAGATGAGATAAAGAGTGTTATTTAAACTTTCCTGTACCTGTTGAGATTTGCTGAAAAGAGGGTATAGTCTTTTAAGTTTGAGTAAAATGTTTTGTAGATAATATGTTTTGTCAGTTTGGCTAATAAGGCCTGGTAACTACATTATTTCTCTGTTTAGTTTCCATCTGGATGACCTGTCTATTGATTAGTCATCTATTATCACTGAATGAGAGTCAGTGTGTAATTTAAGCTGTTGTAGTGTTTCTTGATGAATTGAGAGCCCTTGTGTTTGGTGGACAGATGTTAAGAATTGCAATATCCTCTTAGTGGGTTTTTCCTTTTATGAGTATGTAGTCTCTTTCCCTATCTCTTTTAATTAGTTTTGGTTTGAAGTCCATTTTGCCAAATATTAAAATGGCTACACTGGCTTGCTTCTTGGGCTTGCTTGAAGTATCTTTTTCTGCCCTTTAACCCCAGGTGATGTCTATCCTTGACGTTAAGGTGTGTTTCTTGTATGCAGCAGAAGGATGGGTCCTTTTGAAACCCATTCTGTTAGTTTATGTCTTTTTATTAGGAAACTGAGACCACTGATGTTGAGAGTTATCAATCAACAGTGCTTGTTGACTGTTTTTATTTTGTTGTTGTGTTGGTGTGGGTCCCCCCACTTCCTTTTTATTTGCTGGTTATTTATTTCCTGTGGTTTTTTGGGGGGATAGCCTCTTAAGATGAAATTTTCCTTCTAGTGTCTCCTCCAGAGCTGGGTTTGTAGAGAGACACTGCTTAAGTTTGGTTTTATCATGGAATGTCTTTCTTTCTCCATATATTGTGATAGAAAGCTTTGCTGGCTATAGTAGTCTGGGCTGGAATTTGTGGTCCCTTGGAGTCTATAAAACATCTATCCAGACCCTTCGGACTTTTAGAGTCTCCTTTGAGAAGTTGAGTGTTACTCTCGTGGGTCTGCCTTTATGTGTTACTTGGTCTTTTTCTCTTGTAGTTTTAAATATCCTTTCTTTGTTCTGTACATTTAGTGTTTTGATTATTATGTGGCAGGGGGAATTTCTTTTCTGGTCCATCATATTTGGTATCCTGTATTCTTCTTGTACCTTGGTAGGCTTCCCCTACTTTAGGTTGGGTCTACAATGTTATTGAAAATATTTTCCCTGTGCTTCTGTCCTGGGTTTCTTTTCCTTCCTATATTAAAATTATTCAAACATTTTGTCTTTTCACAGTGTCTCAGGTTTGCTCTGTATTTTGTGTTTGGAATTTTATTTTTAGACTTAACATTTTCTTTGATAGGGGTTTCCATTTTTTCTATCTTGCCTTCAGTGATTGAAATTTTCTCTTCCATCTTTATATTCTGTTGGTGAGGCTTGCCTCTGAGTTTCCTACTCTAATTCCTATATTTTTAATTTTTAGTTTTCCCTCAATATGGGTTGTCTTTATCTTGCAAATCCTGAACTGTCTTCTTCACTCCATTCCACTTATTGTATTTTCATAGATTTCACTAAGGTATTTATATTCATATAGACTTTTGAAGTCCCCATGTGCTTCAGTTATATTGCATTACTCAGGGCCCACTGTAGTAGGGTTGCTGGGCTTTAATGGAAACATATCTTCCTGGCTGTTATTGTTGTGTTTTTAAATTGGAGTCTCGGCATCTGGATTTGGGTTAACTGTAATTCTCGATACTGATATCTGGTCTTGTGTTTGATGGATAGGTATTTCATTCCTTTGTTTCTGTTGTCTTCTCTGGTTCTTAGTACAGTATTGTGGCTGTCAGGTTGGAACACTTCTGAGGTCCTTACAAGTGTGGCCACTAGGGATTCTGGGTGTTTGTTGGGATTGGGAGTTGACACTTAGGGATGGAGATGGGCTGGGCAGGGTCTGCAGGAAGGAGGAAAGCAGGCTATGCTGCCAGAACCTGCCTAGTCCCCTGACAGTGGGGGCAGGGATAGAGGAGAGACTAGTGCCTATGGTCTACTACAGAGCTGGAAATGAGGCTGGTGTGGGATTTGGAGGAAAGGAGGGAATATGCAGGTCTGAAGATCATCTATCTGATTCTTTGGCTTGCCTGGCCAGCTAGTTCCCAGGGAGTGTGTGGAAGTTGAGAGCCAAAGTCTGTTTTACTCCATTGGAGTGTTATGAAAGGTTAAATATTCAGGGTGTGTTTTAACATGCTATAAACTTTCCAATGATGTGAATCAAAACAAACACAATGAAAGAAAAAAAAAAAAAATAAACCATTGCTCCAATATGGAGACAGGATGGAGACTTGGCACTGAGATACAGGCCAATTTCCAGGAGCAATTGTAGTTTGGCTGAGGCTTGAAAAGTCTCTTCCTCCAAATCTGATGTTAAAATGAAATGGATATTCAAGCTCTGAATGACATCTTCACTGTCTTATTTTACACAGAATGAACTTCCAGTCCTTTGTGAGAATCATAGTCCAATGTGGCCACAAGATGGCAGCAGAGTTCTTCCCATGCTACTTCCGACTTCCCAATGATTGCTAATTAAAGTCCTGAAAACTGATCTTGAAACATTTGTGTTGTACCTGCCCTAAGGTGGTGTCTACTTCTAGACATCACACACACTCCTTCTGCTAATATTCCCTAAATCTGAAAGTCAGCCATTGTAGAAGCAGGAAGGTCAAGCAGAAGATTCATGAGCCTGGACACCAAACTGCACCCTATTCCATATTTCATCGTCTAGGAAGTGGGACTCTTATTGATGACTACATTTAGGAGTTGGAGGACTGTTCAAGCTTTGAATCAATTATGACTGTAAAGAATGTTGTATAGATTGGGGGTATACACTGAACATTTATATTGTTTTCTCATCTGTCTTTTGTCTTAATGTCAGCAATCTGTAGCTGTGGTGGTTTGAATGAGAATTACATTATAAGCTCACACATTTCAGTTATTGGCCACCAGATGGTGAAACTGTTTGGGGAGTATTAGAACATGTAGCCTTGGAAGAGGTCCATTGCCCAAGGTAGCCTATGAAGTTTCCAAAGTTCCCAGCCATTCCCAGTGTTCAGCCTAGCTCCTGTGTGGATCAAGATGTGAACTCTCAGCTGCTGCTCCAGCCTCCTGTTGCCATGCCTTCACTCTGCCATCATGGACTCTGATCATCTTGCACTGTACACCCAATTCAACTCTGTCTTTTATAATTAGCCTTGCTAATGGTGCCTTATCACAGCAGTAGGAGATAAACTAATAGAGTAGCAGACATGGCAAAGAAAATAAAAGTGTATTTCCTAACAGAACTGGGGCTCCATGGTGGCAGGAACTTAGAGCTTAAGAATAGACCTTGAGAATGGCTCCTGTCAACCCAGATACTGAGGGAATGAGTGTCACACTAACTGTCTTTTGATTCTTGTTTTTCTTGTTTCCACCCCCACCCCCTTGGTTTCTTCTTCTGATACTGTGGATTGAACCTAGGACTTCACACATGGTAAGCAATGCTCCACCACTATACCACAACTTCTCTGAAAGGCTCATTATCCTATTAAGTCACCATGCTTCCAATGTCTGAGTCTTCAACAAAGGTCTCCTACTTGTATTTCTTGTGCTTTGGGAGGCCACTTGCATGTGGTAGAAGGAGATAGGAGTCATGTGTCTCAGTGATATGGTTTTGCTATAGTAGACACAGGCAACAACAGAGACAAGCCCTATGGGTGTGCAGAATGCTTCCTACACACAGTATGCTTAAAATAAATCCAACTTTGTAGCTTCATGTGATTTCAACCTTAACAGAAAATAGAGAATAATCACAGTGCAAAAGCATCCATAGATCTTTCCCATAGATTCTTGTTGACATTTGACTCTTTGCTTTATAATTGACTCTAAGTCCACCAACACAGCATCACATTTTTTTTAAATAAAATCACCTGGGGTAAATTATATACACTAAGGTGCTTCACTCTTAAGTACCAGAGTGTACATTTTCTGTTCATCAGAATGTCATGTCACTAACTGCAGGGTCATTGCCAATGATGTCAGTAGCATCAACATGCCTGCAATCCTGTAATTTGACACCCACAACACAACCCTGTCAAATGGCTCAGTGTTGTCCTCAATAACACTTATTTTCTTATGGAGTAATATGCAGCCAGGAGTTCGTTAATTATATTTACAGATTATGTCCCTGTAGTCATATCTAATCTAAAGAAACTCTAAATTTTTCTTTGTAGTTTTAATTAAACTGACATAGTTGAAGAATACAGCTTACTCCCTTTCAAAAGGAAAATGTTTCTCATTACAGTGTATGTGGCACATAGACTCATAGTCATGAACCCAGACTATTCATTGCCACTCTGAACACATTCTAGATGATGCTGAGTCCATCTCCTGAGGCCCACCTGAGGACATACCATATAATCTACCTCCTGCTGATGAAAGAGATTTAGATCACATGTTTTTGACACCTAATTTCTCCAGTGTGCAATTGCAACTTAGTCCCTTTTGTAATTAGCAATGTGTAATGGGGAATTAAAAGCGAAGTGCTATCCAGGTCTTTGCCAAATTTAACCCCAAGATCTATGATCCCTATTTTTGTAGTAGCCAATCGTTGCTGTGACTGCTTCAAATAATGGCTTTCCACCCAACATTCTTTCCATCAGCACCAAACATTTTAATCTTGTTTTACTTTTTGTTTACTTATTACCAATATTGACTTGACTCCACCCATTTTTGACGGTCCATGGTCCACCATTGTATCGAGTAATCATGATGCTCAAAGACTCAGATTTAGCCAATGTGGACATTTTCAGGATGGCTGCCACCTTCGTGTGGCATATCCTCTCCTATGCTTTTAATCAGTTCCATCCTTCCTGGCATAAGCCATTCTGGATCATCTCCTAACAGTGCCATCAGCCATTACTCTGAGGGCCCCTTTGTCTTCAGAGTGGGAGACCAAGATCTGGATGCTAATCCTTTTGTTTATTTATTCCCTAGGATGTCCTTAAGTACTCCTAATGGGAAGGACTGCAAGTGTCTACATACATATATAGACACATATGCTTGTGCATAAGTTAGTGTATCTGAAGGCAAGTATATTCACATAAGCTTCTATCCATAGTCCACAAGTGCATGCATTTTAGAAATACTGCATTCTTACTGAAAACTCTTCCTCCCAGCCAGCCCTTTGGGAATGTTTCTTTTTTCTGGGATGGAGGAGATGAACTGAAATAATGAAGAAAAATTCTCTCCCCCAATCAAAGGTGGAGGACATGTGGCCTATTTGTCAAAAACCAATAGAGTGGTAATATTAAAAAAAAAATCCACAAGAATAGGTCTAACTGAGAAATAAATGGGGAAATCACCATGATGTCTTTCTGTTTATTTATTAATCCATACCAAAAAAAATTCTTCATTCTTCACCACTGAAAAGTAAACAGGGACTGAATTAGATTAGATTATGGGTGAGAGAACAAATTAAAACTCTTCCACTTTAAGCACAAGTTAAATGTTATGAGACACAGAGTATAAAATTAATATAAAATGTGTAACAGGCATTCATTGTGAAATGCCACATGAAAGATCACAGAATGGAAAGAGGTACAGGGGTGTCTTCTCAGAATGACCTGGTCCTTTCTGCATATGTCAGGTAAGACAAAATAAATGAAGACACAACCATGAAGTTACCTGTGACAGGTCTCTTAGGCAAAGAAAGGAGAGGTGCCTCTCAGTGGGCTTTGATGAGGACACTGAAGGGACTACTGCAACTGAATGCAGAGTAGTAGGAGCTGAGGGGGGGGATGAGGTAGTGGAAGATCAAGTCCTACAGGGTCTCCCACAACAGCATAAGGTGTTGGCCCTTTGTGGAAAATGGAAAGTCATTGGAAAGTTTAGAAAAGGCATAAGCAGTTTTGTCTTTGGTTTCACAGCAATCACTCCAGCTGAATTGTGGGCAACAGAAAGGGAAGAAAGGAGAATCCAGCTAGGTGGGAAGGGATAGAAGGCAGAGATGAGCTTGATGTAGTGATGTCACAATGAGAAAGCTTATTCTGCAGTTACCAGAAATGTGACCCTTCAAATGCAGAGACCAGCATCCATTCTTCACACCTGTATGGAATGTCTCATATATACCAGATTATAAGACATCCTGCAGAATATAGATAGGAACAAGGACCTCACAGCCTTGAGGGAATATAGTGAGTAAGCTAGATATGCAAAGCTATTGAGAATTCAATGTGATAATCCCTGAGGTAAAGATCAGGAACAGCTTAAACCACCCATAGTCACATTCATAAAAGACTGACTCTGTATCTATGAACTCAAGGACAATTTTACATATATATATATATATATATATATATATATATATATATATATATATATATTGGAGAGAGAAAGAGAGAGAGAGAGAGAGAGAGAGAGAGAAGGCAGGAACAGAGAGAAGAAGCCATCTTCAAGGTTCCTACATGCTAGAGGATATTCTCAGGCCTGAATGCCAGTTTCTGCCATAGCTTCATTGTAGACCACACAATTCCATCACTCCTGTGGATGTCTGTGCTTCTCTGCCATACGGAAAGAGATTTGTTCCTCAAGGTCAACAACTCTTAAGTAAGGCATCGAGGAAGAACAGGTCAAAGAGAAAGACAACAGGATGCGGGTCAGATTCCTGATACAGATGTGATACTGGCATCAGTTGCCAGGAAAATTGTTCAGGACAAACACTGGGCCTCGTGAAGAAGTGGTTGAGTTTGCTTTCCAGTACATGTTAGCTGCCTGTGGGTGGGATGGCATAGATGGACACTATCAACCTTGTCAGCAAAGCTGTGATAATGTGGAGGAAGACGAAGAATCAAAAGAGAAAAAAAGAATGTCAAGCTGAAGACAAGAGGAGAGAAGCCAGCAGACTAAAGGGCACTGAGGAATGATGTCAGTCAGAGAGAGGAGAAGGCATGCAACCAACAGCAGTAACTGGAAGCACTTGCAGAGAGCCACATGCAGATGCATTAAGCTTTAAGTATTTCACTGTCTTCCTTTTATTCCATTCATCCATGCAGATGTAGCATTCAGCTGTAACTTAGGGGCTCTTTCGCACAAAGCAGGCTTTAGCAGAATACCATTCACACAATGATTCATCAATGGGCATACTGTGATTCAATCCCTGGCCATAATACCAATGGGTCATTCTGTAGATCTCTAAGATGTCATTTCACTGACTGGGACTTTTTAAAATCTGGAGTTAGGGCAGAATAGGAATCCAATACAAGTAGCTAAAAATCAAAAGAATAAAAAAATTACATTAGATATATGTTGTCCTATAGAATTTTCTGAAAGTCTTTCTACTCCTTTGTAGAATTTTCTTGGGATATCCCCCTCTAGTATATCCCAGAGAATCCCTCTATGTGGTTCACATGGTTCTTTAAAAAGCATTAAAATCCTCCCTCAGATATGAGGTCTTCCAGCTACTTTAGGTAATTTGACATTTCTGGAATTTCAGCTTGCCAAGTGGCTTGCTCTTCAACTCCTCCCTTCTATTTTGTCTGAGAGCAGGAGTACTGACTTGCAGTCATTGGATGTAAGGTAAGTCACTGCACCTCTCTGGGCCATAGTTTTCTCCTGCAGACATATTGAGAATATTATTCAATTTGTGTTTATAACCACCTCAGCATTTTTCCCTCTACCTCAGCATATTCATCTTTTTAAGGGTGGGGGGGTCTTCCCAGCCTCTGAGTACTGCCTCTGTGGCCCCATGAACACCACTGTTGTTCCAACCCCCCAATAAGTCACTATGAGGGATTGCTGCCTGGGTTCATTCAGCTCCTCAGATTTGAGGGACACATCTCAGGCATCTTCAAATATCCAATGTCTTCTGCAACAGCTAAATCTCCATGAATGATCAGTAACAAAGCTGGTTGAAAACAAAAAACATTATTTAAATGTCTAGTCCTACAAACACTGCATCTTCTGATTTAAAATGCCAAGTGGGATCTGACCTCTTTCTTGCTTGTGTGAAAAGAGAGTATGCTTTGGTTCTGAAGCTCATTGTTGGCTTTATTATTACACAAAACTTCCCTGAGAATATAGTGGACATTGTTCCTTTTTGTAGAGGGAAAGAGATAGAGAACTAAGCCAGAGAATCTTCCGGCATATTCTTGGGGGAATTTAGGAAAAAACTCTTGATTCTCCTAGTGTTGGAGCCTGTGGTAAGCAGGGACTTTATCAGTGCCAAACAGTGACTCAGGGAATGGGTAGCCTGTTCTGTGGTTTTCAGTGGGAGGTTTGGTGTGTGGAGAAATTTTAATATCTAAGATTACCCTGTTCATGCACACCCTTTTAAAGTCAATTATAAGGGTGTGTGGACTTTTAAAAAGTCTTCCCCTAGAGTAGATATGGCATAACACAAGCTCTCACCAAAAGAGGGCTTGTACCATGTGAGTGAGCTTGGAAGGGGTTGGTGAGCTAGTCTCCAAGTGTAATAATGTCATTTTTCATGAACTTTTTCTGAGTTCTGGGTCCAAAACAGCCTGTGGCCTCCATCCATCACTTCTAAAGCTAGCAGCAAAGACACCCTTGGAAAGATTTGTTCTCCCTGAGCCAAACCACCAACAACCACTCTTTCACAAAGACTTCCTGGCCAAACCTACACTCTGCTACCCACATTGGCAATGCTGTGCAGTACAGTGTGACAGGGAGGCCATCTTTCTGGGAGTGGGTGGTTGGGGCAGACACCTAGAAGACCAGTTTTAAAGTGTAAACAATAATTTGAGTGTGGGCTGTGACAGAGAAATAGAGAGGGCCTGAGAAACAATTCTTATGAGATCAAGTGTGTGAAAGAATTGTACAAGAACTTCTAGTAATATTTTATTGATCTCTCTCATTCAGATGCATATTAGCATTTGTTAAATCCACATTGTCATCTCCTTATACATTGCTTGGTATATGCCATACTGTCTACTATGGCGTGCTATACATTAGTTAATAATTAGATGCCAGTTTTCCCTGCTATGCCTACAGTAGCTATGATAATGATACTTAGCATTCTTTGCTTAATTGGTTTGTTTCGCTCAATTAACTTTATTAACTAGATAGAAGTAATGCAAAACAGTATGAGTGACACTTAGGACAAGGAGACATTGAGTGAAACTAGCAAAATACAGGGGTCTCACAGTGATCATTTCTGTGTCATTTATGAGCACTTTTGGGTTGATAAGTGATAGGTATATGACCAATGGACATAGTATTGTCATTGGAATTTTCATTTTAGATATGCCATCCACACAAAAGAAGAGAGGGAGAAGGAAGAGGAGGGACAGAGAAGGAATAGAAGAGAAATCACACATAACCCTCTCTTACTTAAGGTGGCTTCCACCCAGTGACAGAGCTCTGGCATCTTTCATGTGCAGTTTGAAATCAGAATTTCTCCCTTCTGCATGATAAAAACACAGATATTCAGATAGCATCCAGAAGGGACATTGGCTTGAAGATGGGTTGAGATTCCAGAAATGTCAAAAAAACTGGCCCTTGAAGGAGCAAGTATTAAAACAACATGTTCTAAGAGTTTTAACTGGAGAATAATATTTCAACACATCTGAATAACTTCCTTTCTATGATACGTCTAGCTTTAAAATGTGGAGATACAAGAAACAAGAGATTTCAAGACAAAAGCAGTTCACTCAGCTTAGGAACATCATTCTTGATCAGCTTTGGAGTTAGAAACCTTGCAGACAAGCCTACCCCAGGTTGCCCATTGCAAGTGAGAACACCTTTGAGCCAAAGCCACTGATCACATCCAACTGTTGCATAACTGAGAAATAATTTCAGATTCCACATTTCTCATGAGGCAATTGCTGAGAATGTGAATTTTAACTGGTAAGACTTTGCCTTCTAGGAAATTAAGATAATACTTCTATATATCCTGTAACCAGCATCCATGTGGTATTTGTAGCAGAGATTCAAAGAATGTCCACAGGAACTTAGGCCTGTTCTTCCATCTCACCTAAAGAGTTTAGATGATTCTATTTCATAAATCTAAAACTTGTCTAAGTCTGAAGAGTATGATTCTCACTTTGAAAATAAACTTCATATAAGAAAAGCCCATAATACGGTTTAAAAAAATGTGTATCTTTTAGATTCTGGGACCCAAGCTCACTATAGTCTTGCCCTAAAACTATCCACACACACCCTCATTGAATTTCTAAGTGACGAAAAAAAAAAAAAAAAAAAAAAAAAAGAAAGAAAAAAAAGAGAAGAAGGCAAATAATACAGAGTGTCCTTGTGTTATAAGAGGAATCAAGTTCCAAACTTGAGCATGGAACTTTCTGGAAAATATGATCTAGCATGCCAGGCTGGAATTAAAGTCCACATCAAGCTAACTTTAACCATGCCATCCCACCCATCCCAAGGCCAATATGTAAATACTGGATTTCCCCTATCCACTCTGCTTCATGATCAGGAAGGAAATCAGTGGATGCACTGATCAAATCAGTGCAGTGTAGGTGTATGCCTAGCAGGGAAAGAGAAAATGAAGGCTGCCCTGACTAATCAGGCCCAGAAGAGATGGATGAGATAGGATGGCTGTCACAAGCATGATTAATGGGCACAGTGACTGCCCATGGTCCAGCTCATTAGCAGCCTCTCTCTTCCTGTGAGGCAAGCCAGGGTAGAGTGAACCAAGAAACTGAAAGTGCTCCCCAGTGTCCACAGCTAAGCTGGAGCTCAAAGAACATAGGCATGGGTCTACACTGATAGGCATTGGCAACAAAGAAAAGGAAAGGAAAAGACTACAACCTTTGATGACCTTCCCTTCATGGCTCATGACCTGAGGACTGTCAAGCAAAGCTTCAAATCCACAGGTCACATCCTTGCCTGAGCAGCTAGATAAAAGTACTCAAGGCTACTTTTGTGATCCCAAATGACAAAAGAGCTCTTATCTTTTTGGTCGTAGACCTTGCCTTTTATAGCTCCAGCCCAGCTACAATACTCTATCACCCCATTACAGATTATTCCTTTAAAATATATATAACTATTTTAAATTAGTTTTCATAGTTGGTCAGTAAAACTGTAATGACTAAAGTGAAATAACTCTTTACGTCTTAGCATGAAGTACCCTGTCCCATTCAGTCTTTTCTTCCAATCTTTCCACCCCTCTGTCAAGTATTTCTAACTTATTAGGGTAATTCACATGATCTCTGCTTCTGTATTTCTGAATAATATGCTGGTTCTACCAGGCCTAAGGGCCTTTCTAAAAAAAAAGTTATACATCACATTTTGAATGCTGTCATTGGAGGAAAGGATTTACTGTATGTACTTGCTACAGTCCCAGATACTTGCCTGGTGGGCTCCTAACATGGTTTATTCTAGATGTTGCTTCAGCCAATACATTTACATTTTGATAATAATACAAAATTTGTAAATCAATGAACAAATTCTTGTAACTGACCCTGTCAATTCTCTACACCTTCTGTTAGCTTATGAATCTTGTTCTTGAGGTTTTACAAAATCAATCACCCTTAGATTTTTCTCCTCATCTAGTTTTCTATGAATAAACCAGTTGATGGTTTTCTAGAGAACAGACGCTTTCTTTCCTCTTTGATTTTTGTCCATCATCTTCTGCACAGCTTTTCCTTGGCTTCAATTCTCAATACTTTTGCAATAATTTTCCTCTTGGAGTAGCCTTCAAAGGATGTAATAGCCTCTTCCCAGTCTTCTTTCCTTTAATATTGCTTCAAAACAATCCCAGGACCAGCACCACCAGCACCACCAATAATAAGAACAATGATAGCAATGAAAATAATAATAATAATGATATACAAAGGAGGCATATTTTAGACTCACTTGTGGATAAAATGATGAAGGGTTTTTTTTTTTTTTTTGGTTGTTGTTGTCCCAATATATTTGAACTAGTCTGCCCACATTTGATGATTTATGTAGCACCTGATGCTGACAGTCTTCTCTCAAAATGTGAACTTAAAGGCTCTTATCCCCTAGATGCCAATAGTACCATTTAGAATCTTGCTGTTGAACTGACCCCCAAGACTTCTAGACTGAGGAATTCAGATCCCTGGGTTCAAATTCCTAGTCACTCTTACCAATTTACCAAGGGGTCATTGTCATGTTCCTAAAAGCCCCATGTATCTTTTCCCTTCGGTAAAATAACATATTATGAAATCCTATTGGAATAAGTCTATATATTAGATATTACTGACATTTGAGCATTTTAATTTTCAGTGGAAAATGTTTGGATAAAATTAACTTTTGTTGGCCTTATGTCTTTATGAATGGACAAAACTTTCAGCTCATGGTCTACATGGAGATTAATATGTTTTAAATTATTTCATTTTCCCCTCTGCTGAAAGTCTTGCTAACCTTAAGTTCCTCAGTCACATAAATTTGGGAGGATGTAATGGTTGTGGCAAATTGTGGCTGTGGACTGGGAAAAAGTGGTAAGGAGCAATAGGAAAGGAGGACAGAATGCCCCTTTCCTGAGAAACCAGAATTGTGATTGTGTAAACGGGAAATGTCCCTCAGAGGCTCAGGTGTTTGAAACTTTGTTCTGCAGCTGGAAACACGTTTAAGAAGATTGTAAACCTTTTGGGACACAGTGCCTAGCTAACAGACATTGGTCACCAGCAGAGTCTTGAGGGTACAGACCTTTCCAGCTTCTGACACAAAGGATCTGCTTCTTGACTCCTTGAGCTCCTCACTGAAGAGGTAGTAAACAACAAAGCCCTAGGGCCTGTGGGACTAATGGCCCATGAGGAGGGAGCCTCATCCATTCTACTGGATAGATGAGCCAGTCTTGGGGGAATCAGCCTTGGGCCTTGGGTAGTAACAACAGAAGGCTGCACAGTGGGTGGTCCTGATGGAGAGGCCAGTCAGTAAGGAAATGTGCTTCTGGACCCTGTAGCCAACCACACAACTAAAGCTCTTCTCAATTTTCAGGCACATTATAAATGTACTAATTTGGGAAGGATCCATTATTTGCTCTTATCCAAGCATAATAACCTATTGTTTTGAAGTGGCTTTGCCTCAATTTGTTATGATAATTAGTGCTAGGAATGGCTTCACACCCCCCAGATGTGAGGCTGGATATCAGAAACACCATGACTTGATGATGGAAAATGTGGACTGTTTATTGCACATCCTCACGTACATTATTTAACCTCTCCTTCTCAGTCTCCCCATCTGCAAATTGCTGCAGCTATTCAATCACAGCATTCTAAAGGGTAAAATAATTTGTGTGAAAATGCTAAGCAAGTTCAATGGAAATTGCTGTTAGCAGGGACTGAGCCCGGGGCAATATTTTCATGTAATATAAATTCCTACAAAAGCAAAGGCTCTTCCTTCATTTGATGCATGAGTGTCTCTTAGGAAGAAAATAAATAAGAGTCTGGTTAAAATCGTGTATATTAGGAATTCTATGATGCAAACATTAAATAAGTCTCTTTAGCCTAACAAATTTAGAACCTACTCAAATGCTAACTAATGGTGTTCTGTGCATTTTCTGTCAGGGTAGCTACTGTAGGAAACTTTTGAAGGTTGTCATTATCTATCCTTCATGCTATTTATCTTCCTCTTACCTTGGTACAGCTCTGTTGTCATAATGTCTTGACTAAAGATAAGACCATGATACATTGACTGATCATTTTCTGTGTTCCAGGTGCTACACTAATTTGATCTAACTCCACCTGCCATCTTCTGCATCCTAAGAGCATTATGGTATTCCAAGCATGCCATACATGCAATCATGATCATCTTTAATTTGAAAAAAAAAAAGCCAACAGAACTTTGTGAAGAAGAGTGTTGTACAATACATAAAGTAAAGTTGGTCCTTGGATCTTTGGAACAGTTTGGCTGAGGTTAAAACCAATTATTAAAAATCTCTCATTAGATTGTGTGCAAAATAATAGAACACTGATGTATAATGTGTCAAACAAAGGGTTAAGCAGATGAAAACCAACATGAGCTGGACACAGTGGCTACTATGAAGCACTTACTGTAGAAACACGAAGAACAGAGAAGTTTTTAGTTTAATGACTACTTTTTCCCTGCTTCACTTGAGAACTTTAATATATTAAACACTAGGAAGTGGCAGGCCCCATGGGAAGAAAGGTCTCCCTCCTGTGAGGTAGATAATAGAGCATCTCCAGAATGCAGCATGGTAACTCACATGGTAGTAATTACAGCACCAGGAAAGCAAAGGCAGGAGGATAGCTGCAAGATTGAGACCAGTCTCATCTATTTAGTGAGTTCAAGTCCAGCCAAAGCTGTATCCTGAGATTTGTCTTTACACACACACACATGCACACACACACACACACACACACACACACACACACACACACGGAGGGGGGGGAGGTTGAGAAAGAATCAGATTTAAACAGGTTGTATTTGTTTAATAAGGGGGTTCCTACATACATTTCTTAAACTAAGACTCAGTTTTCTTATTTGAAAATAAGACTACAAATGCTTAATCAAACAATAGAATATTAAGCAAGATTAATTATTTAAAGCAATTTCCACTGAGTCTGATCCAAGTAACTGCATGATAATTAGTTTTATTATGTTCAAAGATACTATTTGTTAACTCTGGGTGTTGCTGCTGGTTTTGTGAAGTTTCTTCATTTTACTGAAATTCTCAACCTTTCTCCAAAACTAAGGAACTCCTAACCGGGCTAAGCTATCTGTCCCCCAACCATTCAGGACCAGATCTCACTACAGAAAGCCAGGACTAATCAAATGCAGAGAACAACTCAGCTGAGGGTACCAGCCTCTTTGTCACATCTACAACACAACTCCTGCATCTAAGACTCAAGGAACATCTTACAAGAGGGGACAGAAAGATTGTAAGAACCAATGAACCAAGAAGACTGCCATGAGATTGTGCTTTGTAGCTATGACAAGAAACAATATGGCTGCTTAAAGAAGGCTTGGGCCTTTTGTTTGTGTGTATGTGTGTGTGTTGTTGTTGTTGTTGTTGTTTTTGTTTTTGTTTTGTTTTGTTTTTCAAGACAGGTTTTCTCTGTGTAGCTTTGCAGTCTGTCCTGGAACTCCCTCCTGAACATTATCAACACCAGTTGACATCCTAGATAGGTGAGGGCAATCTCATGAGCCCTGTCCCTAGATAAAGCATGCAAGCAATTAACAACTGCTTGGAGAGTAGCAATTAGTCTTCCCCAGGGATGTACTTCTGACTGGTTATCCAATAGCAAGTGTTCAACCTCAGAAGCATACCGGTGCAAACACCGCTGAACTGACCCAGAAAATAAATAGGCATTTATTATGCCTGTAGATAGATAGATAGATAGATAGATAGATAGATAGATAGATAGATAGATAGATAGCAAAAATGGCGAAAGAAAAGGAAACTGTGTATTTACTTTGGAGTTAGGGATAGGAAGAGGGGGAACTTATGTAATTATATTTTAATGAAATAAAGAACAACTTTTTTAAAAAGACAGGCTCTCAGTATGTAACTCTGGCTGACCTCAGACTCACTGAGATCTGCCATGTGGCCTCCCTGATGCTGGAATTAAAGTCATGTGCTATAGTACCTGGGTTTTTGTCAGACTTCTTAAATGCAGAGAACTCAGGCTCATGAGTGTTAACAGCATAATCATCTTATGTACTGGCTAGTTGTGTGTAGCCACTCAGCACAAGCTAGAGTCATCAGAGAGGAAAGAGCCTCAATAAAGGAAATTCCTCCATGAAATTCAGCTGTAACTTGTTTTCTCAATTAGTGATCAGTGGAGGAGGGTTCCGCCCACGGTGGGTGGTGGCATCTTTTGACTGGTGGTCCTGGGTTCTATAAGGAAGCAGACTGAGCAAGCCAGGGGTAGCAAGCTGGTAAGCAGCTCTCCTCCGTGGCCTCTTTATTAGCTCCATGTAATGACTGACTATGATTTAGAATTGTGCTCAATAAATCATTTCCTTCCCTAATTGCATTTTGGTCATGGTGTTTTGTTGCAGCAAGAGAAACCCTAAATAAGACAACTACTCTATCTAGGAAGATTCCAGTTAGGCCTTCTTATAGGTAATATTATAGTATATAATGTGTTCTGTTTCTTCACAAACTCAGGTTCATAGCTGAGAATGTAGCATCAAAGTCTACATTAATGCAACTTGGGAAGTCACGGATAAATAAGAGAAACAAGAATCCAATTTGCAGTACCATTTTATGAATGAAAGTCATCTCTCTATATAAGAACTCCTCACACCAATACAAGTAAGTTACCCAGCTTGAACCATTATTCAAAACTGACCAAGTGTCTAACACTAAAAATGGGGCTGGATGAGCACTTATAAGATACAAACTACTCTTGGGTTTTAAGAAGCTGAGAGCCAACTTTCTTGTATCACTTCAGATGGAGTAGACAATATCTCACCTGCACAGGCATCTCCTGACTTTAGCTATTTGCTAACACCACTGGCAGAAATTACATAGCCTAGAAATCAAAAGAGCATGCTTTTAGTGACATGAAGTAACACAAACAAACTAAATGCAGGCAAAATCAGGGGATGAGTACCAAACACTTTCTCCATCCTGGTACTGTGTATTGACTGGAATTAATTATTCAGCATAATATTGAGTTAGACCACAGTGTCTACACTTTTATCTTCAATATTTTTATCTATATAAAATATTGCCACAAAAAACCCTCTAAAATCAATGTGGGGAAATATTAAGGCAAGTTATTAATTTGCCAGATTATTTATTTTTTGTTTTTTCCCTTTGTGTGCATGTCAAAATATTTTACAGCTTTTTCTAGTATGAAAATAGTTAAGGAAAACAGTGTATTGTAAGACACAGTGAAAATAGGGAGGTTTGCACATGAATAATGATTTCACCACTGAGATCATCATTCTTGTCAGCCATTATTCTATATGTTAAAAAGTTACAAGCTTGTATAGCCCAGATGATTCTATAGGTAAGAGTGTTCACTACTTTTCCAGAGAATGGGTCAGTTCACAGATGGTGTCCTCTTCTTGCCTTGGTGAAAACCTATACACACACACACATACACCGAGAGAGAGAGAGAGAGAGAGAGAGAGAGAGAGAGAGAGAGAGAGAGAGAGAAAGAGAGAGAAAAAGAGAGAGAAATTAAAAATAAATGTTAAAATATTCATTCCTATAATACCACCACCCAAGAAGCTGAAGCAGGAAATTGCCATTATCGATTATTGTAAAGCCATGTTTTAAAGTAAGTATAAATTTTTTCTATTACTCTACCTGCCATACAGAATACCAAAGAGTTACATATTAAAAAGAGTTAATATAACAAAATAGCTCAGTATGTTGTCTGTCATAAATCTCACTAAATGCTTTTTTAAACCTGAACATTGTTTTGATAACTTTTGCTGTGTATATAAGAAATTCTACACAGGCAAAAAGCAGAGTGCTGACAGATTTGTAAAATACCTATGAACATGAGCCACTGTTGAAATGACCCATCATTGACCAAGAAAATCTGAGAATCACACAGCAGGCTACACTTATGGGCAGAGTGGAGAAGTGTTAAGTGAACACTAGTATCTACTTATCTATGCGCTCTGGTAAAAGCTGAATTTAATTTCTCCAACACCAATTTGACAAAAGCACATGGATGGTGAACAGGCACAAGTTAAAAAAGAACACATGTAGAACCATGGTAAGAGAAATAAGGACCAGATCAGTCCAGTTTTACACCCAAAAAGTTGAGGCAAAATAAAGGAATGGGGGGGGGGAGTAAGAAAAGGGAAGGAGGAGGAAGAGCACATTTAAGACAATTAAATGGAAAGTTAAGTTGTGTGAGTATGCAACTGAATTCCTAAGTGGAAGGGAAAACTGAAGGAATTTGGGTAGAAATAGCAAAGACCAACATGAAGAAAATTTAAAACCCAGGGCACAACAATGAACCAAGTAAAGTTTAAAGGAGAATCAAATCTCACACTCCTGCCCTCTGACTGAGCAGGACCCAAAAGGGAGGTCATACAGGTTTCAGAGACACCAGGATGAAGGCCAAGAGCAAGGAGGTTTGTTCTGAACACCCCTGGGGAAGGAGGAAATCAAGGTAAGAAGGATTAAACAGAAAGTAGCCAGTGATCCAGGAAGGAAGAGGAAAACAATGGAACAGCAAGAAGCAGGGCAGTTTAAGAAGGAAAAAAAAGAAGGAAAAAAAAAAAAGAAGAAGAAGAAGAAGAAGAAGAAGAAGAAGAAGAAGAAGTAAGCCACCAGGCAAAGATTTCCTCCGGAAAAGCCTTTGTTAAGGGTGGGCAGATTTCACTCTTAAGCTTGCTCTGTGACAAATGTAATTGGGGTTTACTTCTGCCTGCCAATGGCAGATAGGAGGGAAGTTAAAAAGAGTAAACCGTGAAAGAGAGATGCACTGAACTCAGCAGTTTTTGTGTGTTTGCTTGCTTGTCTTGTGTTGTATGTTTTTATATAGGAGCAAAGGGAAGATTATAAACTGAAAATCAATACATTTGAAACATTTTAGTTAGAAATTTGGAGTAGGAAATTGTCTTGGAGCCTGGGAAGCATGTCAAGAATGACACACACACAATATAGCCAGAGACAAAGGACAAAGTCACCATTTTCCTGAATTTCAGAGAAAATGGAGGGATACATCGAAAAGAAGTAGTTGGAGTTACTTCCTCTTAAAGATTGGATTTATCAAACAGTTAGCCTCTGTCTAACAGTTCATGGCATGTGGTCCAGACTGCAGGGGTGCAGGAAGATGCTGCTACAGTAGCTCTTGGTGAGCAAAGGTTAAAAACACAGAGGACCAGCCGACAGATAAATAGGACAGTGCTTTGGTTGTTGGGATGCTTTCTTATTAGAATGTTCCTGTCAGCTTTGAAGAGAAGCCAATGACATAATCAAGGTGCCAACTAGTTACAGATAGTCTTTCAAAGACAATACTTCATTTACAGCAAATAATGCAAATGGGACAATAAGATCCCAGAGGTTAATGAACAAATCTTAAACATAACTTACAAGCCATTGGGGTGGTGAAAAAACTCCAACTCTAATCAACGAAGATGTCAATTCTATAAAAAGACCAAGATCTAAAGTTCATGAGTTACAGAAAAAAGTTTTTTTTTTTTAAAAAAATTGTTTAAACTGTGTGGAAAGATCAATAACAGTAACCAGCAGTGGCTTTATGAAGTATCCATAACGTTCTTGTAAGAACTTTGCTTATAGTGAGTACTATGGGATCATATCACAGTAGCCCTGGGAGGTGTAACTAGACTAAAGCATAGAAGGTCAAGCAAGGTTATACAACTAGAAACGCATAAACCTTGGATACAAACCCTGGCAATTAGCCTCCTGTCTGTAAAATGAACCACCCAGAAATGCTGCTGTTGTAAATTATTTAAAGTCATTACGAAGAGTAGGGAAGTATAGTACTTGCTCAGGAGTATAGTGTGGGTCTAGCATGCTCAGCACACTGGCCTCCAACCCCAGCACTCTCCCCACTCGGCAGGTTGAGGGGTCTTCGCTCTTCTTGGATGAAAACTGTAAGTAGGCAGGAAATGCTTCAAATGTTGTTCTCTGGCTATTTTTCTTCCTCCCAGGTTGACAGCAAGTGATGGGAAAGGGCAGGAGGAAACAATGGGAAATGGCACCATGAAATATCATAGGCCTTGTGCAGGCTTCCACTATTGGAACCCCTAGAGTTGGACAGTAGCCAGTGTTCTGACTGCCATTTTGAGGTCTGAGAGGATATGTTCTTGTAACACAGTTACAGATTATGCTGATTTAGGAAACTGACTGTAACAGGTTCTTATCTAAACCTTTCATAATCACAAAACTCAATGCAATGTGCCATACTACCCATGTCCACATCCTTATACCCAATGGTTTGTAGTTCACTCCTCATCAAAGAACCTTCTTTTTCAACAGACAGATGGTTACAGAAAGTCACCACTGGTCCCAATGCAGCTATCAACTAATTGGGAAGTCTCCATGTCCAATACACATTTACAACACAATCCTTATACTTAAGATTTAAAGAAAATTCACAGAAATGGGCAAGTCAGAATGTAAAAGTCACAAGACCAAGGCAAGACAGCTGGGCAGTTTCAAGGAGATTGTCTCTTCTTTTTTAAAAGAAAAATACAAGGAGGGAAGAGGGATTGGCTTTGGGAGGGGTTGGGGTGAGGGATGGATATGAATATGATAAAAAAATACTGTATGAAATTCTCTAAGAAGTAATTTCAAAAATAAGTACAAAGTGTTCCAATTGCTCCTCTGGGAGGCAGGCAATCAGCAACTATCTTTTTGTAGTAGTTGTCTCAAAGCATTCATCTATAGAGTGTTTCAAAAGTCTTGTATCATGGTGTTGGGGCAGGCTATTAGACTAATAGCATCTTTTCTTTTCTTCTCAAGGCACATTATACAGCAAAAGACGGTTCAACAGATTTCCCCCACCCAGTGTCTTTGCTTATTTATGAGTATTTAAATGGTGTTAATTACATAAAGTTAAAGAACCTATTGTTAATACTAGCAGTAATTGGAGGATATTTTTAAATACTAATTGGCACCCCTATAAGACACTGTACAAGCTGTAGCCACATGAGGTTATTGTATTTGAACAATGGGAGATGTTCATAATCTTCTTTCCAGAACATATCTAAGTTTATAGTTCTTTGCTTAACCTAAATCACTCTTTGTTTGAATAAGTAAATGTAACGAGTATGGTTTTTTCCACCCTACGCCTAGTCTTGTCCCGCCGCTGCGCCTGCCCCAATTAACACACTGAGACTCTGTATTTGATATAATTCTGTTGGCCCATTACTAGTTTCTTATCGGCTAGCTCTGTCTTAAGTATTAACCCATTTCTGCTGATCTATGTATTTTCACGTGGTCTTTTCTTACCGGGGAGTGGGGCAGGCGTCTGGTCTCCCCAGTCTCTCCATCTTGGCTCCTCCTTACTACTTCCTCTTTCTTCCTTGTCTCCTAGGCCCTCCTATCTTCCTTTCCTATTGGCCAACAGTGCTTTATTCATTAACCAGTATGAGAAACATATATACATAATGGCATCTCCTATCAAGTAAGGTTATTATCAATGGCAGTACCCTATTGCTCAAGATATAAACACTTTGGTGTTAAGATACCTAGAACTCAAGCTGAAGTTAAACTGAGGATTTCCTGACTTCTGGTGAACTTTCATTGTGCTGGCAGGGGCTACATGAGCTGCTGCTGAGGAAATTACATCAATGGTCATACCCAATTGTGAATACTGTGAACTGAAATATGGACCTTCCTGGTAAGATATACTTACTACAGCAATAGTGGCATGACTGTTATGGTGACTATCATCTAATTATATGAATTTGCTGGTTAGATTTAAAAAACCACTGCATAGAAAGAACCTAGTACCACTAACTTGATCAAAGCCCATGGCTGAGAAAGTCATAGGTCATAGGGAGGGGAACCTACTAATATTATGTTATTAAATGGACATGGTATCAAACTGTCCTCTAAATAGTTATGTCCACACTAATAGATGAGTGCTGTGCTTAACCTCAATCAGAGAAACTTCTATTTACAATGGGCAATTGTTCAATGTTGACTGATTAGCAGTGAATTGTACCTCTTTTCTTTATCACCCCTGCTAGGCTCAGGGAACATCTCAGAAGAGAAGATGAAAAGAATATAAGAGCTTTAAGATTACAAAGGACTGTCTACTCTTCCTTAAAGAGGCATAGAAAATTAAAGGTTGTGTGGAGAGAGTCACATTCATTTGTGATGTGGTCACCGATATGTTACACACTGACATATTTTATAAGGGAGTCATTGTCCACTCAAACAATAACTCCAGACCCATGTTTATGTAGGCAATTGTAATTAAACTATTAGGTCTCTCTCTCTCTCTCTCTCTCTCTCTCACACACACACACACATGCATGCACACAGGCATGCAAGCACACATGTGTGCATGCACACACACACACACACACACACACACACACACACACACATACACACACCATGAAAGTAGGAGAGGGAGTCGGGAAGAAGAGATTTGGTGGGAGAGTGAAGAAAGTAACAGAGGGTAGTGGGGTGGAGACTCTGCCAGAGAAATGTATGTATGCATGTATGTATGTATGTATGTATGTATGTATGTATGTATGTGTGTATGTATAAAAAATTCTAAAAAAAAAGAGTTAATTAGTAAATGAATGAGGAAATCACATATGGAAAGTGTGATAGTAATATAGGGTAATATCCAGGATTTAAACAGAAGCAAGGTGGTTTTCCCATGAGAAAATATGTGAGAAAGAGTAACCCCATTATAGATCTCCTGGATGTTTGAATCTACCGTAATTAATGACTTTTAGCTGAGTTAACCATGAAGTGGTTGAGATTCTGTTTTTGTTTTTAATTTGTTATCTTTGCATTTGTTTTGTAACAGAGTCCTGGCTATGGTGGTGATGAGGACACACTGCAGGAAGGCAATAGAGATACAGCTATGGGATTTTATAAATTCAAAGTAGAAAAAGAAATGGAAGGACTTGGACTTCTTTCCCATTTATTGCGGCAGACTCTTGAATTGGTTCCACTTCATAGTGGCTGTGAGTAAAGCTGCATGGATTGAGAGGGTCATCAAATATCTCTTCAAGGCACTTATTTCCCTTGGGTGAAAAGGAGAATTACACTCTGGATGTGGAAAAGAATACTGAAAACAACCGAAATGAAGATTAAATGCTTTATAGATGAGAATTTAAATTCATTTTTAAAATAATAAAACTAAAAACAATAAGCATTTGAGAGCTCCAACAAGAAGAAAACATTCTCTAGATTTTTTTTAAGGGAGCTTTTGTGATGGCATAAGGGAGGAGTTACAAGTAAATTAAATGTTTTCGTAAATCAGTTTTCAAAGTTGCAGAAATAGTTCAGTCAGCAAAGTAAAAAAAAAAAAAAAACTTAATTCTAGATCAGGGGTGCTGAAGATGAGCAAATACCTGGGACTCACTGGCTGGTCAGACTAGCCTACTTCATAAGTTCTAGGACAAGGAGAGACCATATGTCAAAAATAAAGATAGACAACACCTAAGGAATAGCATGCATCTTAGTTAGATTTCTATTGCTCTGATAAAACACCATGTCCAAGGCAATTTAGAGAAAAGAGATTTATTTGGCTAATTGTTTCATAGAGATAATAGTCCACGGTGGCAGAGGTAGGAAGCTGGAACAGCTACTGAGAGCTGACACCTCGAACTGCAAACAGGAACACTCACAAATACACAAATAAATAATGAAAATATTAAACTAGATCTGGAAAGAAGGGTTAGTGGTTAAGAACACGTATTGCTCTTCTGGAGAACCCAATATCTATATTAGGTAGTTCACCAGTGGATCCAATGTCATCCATGGGCACTGCAATTCAATGCTCAACCCCCTAACTCCTGCGCAAATATACACAATTAAAATAACAATATTCTAAATATTAAAAGGTCTATCCAATGAAATATGTTGTCTCAAGTTCTCTGTGGTATTAAATGTTATTATTGCCACAGTTACTGTAACTGCCATCTCCCTTGGTGTATTTCCTGATGCTCTTTCATGGTTTTTTCGGCTCCCACATATTTGGCTGTGAGCCCATTTCATACGGAGCAGACTGTCTAAACAGCCCTCTAGAGACAGTAGAACAGATCTCCTCTATGATATCACCTCCACACCTTATCGTGGAAAGATAGCAAGCTAATTATTTTTATTTGCATCTAATAGGAATTTGACAAATTGGTCATTAATTACAGCAAGAGACTTGGGTTCAGAAAGCTATTTAAGCTTGTACACATATCAATGAAAGAAACAGAGCCACTGCTTACCCAGGGATGGCAAGAAATAATACTTCACTGTTTCTTTCCCTTTGTTTAGAACACATTCTTGGAATGGAACTCAGATTGACCACTGGAAGGGATCATTTCCAGGGAGTAAGTAGGTCAAAGCTTCAGGCAGGACAGTAAAGCTCTATCTATTGATCAAGGTTTGCTACAAAGATTTCCTAGGTACCATGGCATGTACTTAAGAGGCTGGAGCAGGAGAGTCACTAGCCCACAGGCAACCTGGGCATTCTAGTAGGACTCAGTCTCAGAAGCAACCCCAGTAGGTTATGCTGCTATTAATGTGGACAGAAAGAGCTATGCTTCAATTCTGTGAACCCTTCAGCAGCCTCTAATAGTAAACACAATTTTAAGTCCCTTCATTTTCTGGAATTGGGGAAGGCATGGAAAATGAATCCCTTTAAAAGCACAACTCTTTCAGGTGATGAATGCTCCCATATTGGGGTTTTCTATTTTGGTTTATTTTGATTTCTTTTATTTCACATAATCCAGAAGTTCTCAACCTGTGTGTTGCTACCCCTTTGGGGACCAAAGGACCCTTTCACAAGGTTCATATATCAGATATTTACATTACAATTCATAACAGTAGCAAAATTACAGTTATGAAGTAGAGATGAAAATAATTTTATGGTTGGGGCTCACCATGACATGAAAAAAGAATGTATTAAAGGGTGGCAGCATTAGGAAGTTTGAGAACCGCTGATATAACCTATTCTTTGTTCGGACAAGGGCAGTGAGTTTACTTACCGTAAATGTAGGATTGATGTTTCCTTCCTATACAACTTCCTGCTTGAAATTTTCCTCATCCCAGAAGCACTGAGTATGTTCTCTGCTTCCTTATCCTTTCAACCAGTCCCCAAACACTGTTTCCCTTTTTTTGTTAAATGGAATAAAAATGTCAATGCCCCTGAAAATACGATATCTTTATTCTCATCGTCTAGGAGACAGGATGCGGTGAGAGTGTTAAGTGTCAGTCACGTCAGATTTCACTTCCTGCATCATAATCAATCCAATATGGGCCAACCAGGCCCTGTGGGCCCTCGATTTTCCAGAGAGATCCTGCTTCTCGTCTGACCTCTTTGCTCTCTCCTGGATCACCCAGGGTAAACGTTAACCATGTCTGGCAATCGCCCTTTCCTTCATCTAAGTCCTAGCCGTTCTTCCATCTCCAGGGCTATAAAAATGAAGGAAATTTGTTACGACTGATTCACATGGCTTGGGAGTTGCTTGCTGGATGATTTCATAGTCTAGCTATTAGCTGTGAAGAAATATAATGCCAGCCTTACATATCTGGTTTTAGTTGGGAGGGAAAGGCTCGAATGAAAGCCTCAGGAGAGACTAAGGGGAATGGAGAGAAGGCGAATTAGCATTCCAGGGGCTCAGCATGATGATTTAGGAGGGTGATTAGATGCACTATTTATCGGGCTAATGTTGGAGTTTGATGCTCTGGCTTTTTAACGTGTAGTTTGCGTGCCAGGGTAGAAAGCATCTGGGGAATACCCTGTCAGCCAGGTGGAGGGAAATGGTAGAAGGGAATGCATGCTTATTGACTAGCTGATTTCCCTTGGTAGAGGGCCTAATGATGAGGCCAGCAGCCAAGGAGCCCAGGGCTCTTGGGTTCAACTTCAGGTCCCATTACCACATTGATGGGTGGTCTTGTGGCAAAATACTGCAGAGACCTGAGGTCAGACTGATGAAGGTATAAGCTCTGGGTCCTTGTGAGAAGAAATCCTGCGCCTTGTTTCTCAGTTCCCTGGAGTGGAAAGAGCGGATAACAACAGTCTCTA
Source organism: Phodopus roborovskii (assembly GCF_943737965.1). NCBI lineage: Eukaryota > Metazoa > Chordata > Mammalia > Rodentia > Cricetidae > Phodopus > Phodopus roborovskii. The sequence continues at coordinate 12,371,078 of NW_026126517.1, read as the reverse complement.
TATGTGAGAATGCATGAATTCCACTGAGCATAGGGTCTTACAAGCAAACAGCTCAAAATGAGAACAGAAAACACAATAGAGAAGTATCTGAAGAATGCTGTTCTTCAAGTATTTATTGAACATTTACCACGAATCAATACATGCACATGATATCTAGTCTCCAGTGTTTGGTTTTTTGAGGAAAAGATGAATAATAAAAGTTAAATAGAAAGGTTTTTGCATAAATATGATTAGAGTTTAAGAATTCAGGAAAGCTTAGTGGAATTGGCTCAGTGAATGGGTAATAGTACTTGTTTGTCATGAAGCCTGGATACCTGCATTAGATTCCTAGCGCCCACTTGGTAGAAAGAGAAACAACTCCTAGTGTGTGTCTTCTGACCTCAACCTGGCACACACACACACACACACACACACACACACACACACACACACACACACAGTTAATAAGTTTTTTTTTTAATCTAAAAAAAAGAATTCAGGAAAAATGGATAATCACTGTAAGATGAAGTGATGGGTCACAGGGAATAGCCTTCAAATATTTAGAGAAAAATCAGAATATGTTTTGCAATATTTTGTGAATCTGTCAGAAAAAGAATAACTGGAATCAGTAGCTATGAATTAGACTTAGAGATTTGTGACCCCTTTATGTGTGGGATCCTGGGGTCCCACATGAGTTTCCACATCAGTAAAACTGATATTAGATGCAGCGTAAGGATGGTTTTGAGCACCAAGCAGAGGTATTATTTATTAAAGCATCTGGACATGGATCCCACGCAGGAGCATTGTAGCAAGAAAATGTGTGAAGAATATCATGACAGTGGCTGCTGGCTGTGTTTCCTTTCTCTTCTCTCTGTTCTGAGATAAACACGGCTCTGTCCTTATTGTTATTTAGGTAAAAACTGGTTTAAAATCTGCCATGAGCCTGTCCATATGATCTGCTGCTCCTGCATCTCCTGAGTGCTCCCAGCTCAGAGCTGCTGTCACTCAAGGCCTGCTTTCATGGGAGCAGGGCATGGAAAGGAAGCTCTGGCCTTTGTTATTCCCTAGAAGGAAGCTCCCTGAAACACTTCTCTCCACACTCTGGAAAGGGATGGCATTCCTTGTTCCTGTCTTGGGAGAGCCAGTAAGCTAAATAGCTAAATCTGAATGGTGGATTATTTCAAAGAAAATTGCCTGTCTTGGTTTTATATGTGCCCCCCTGTAAGTGTGGTTCCCTCCTCTTTCCTAGGTGGCTCTGCTACCTCTCAGGATCTGAAGGACCATGGAATAGTATGATAAGAAGATTTACTATCTTCCTTTCATGTTGTTCTCTGCCTGCTTTAATGTATTGACAATTCCACAAAGTACCTTACTCTCCTGATGAGAACCTGTGGGCCAGAGGAATGTACTGATGTGACAACCATGATCATGGCACTTGTCATAGGAAACTGTCCTGTAGAACACAAGATGCAGGGTGGGTCTCATCAATGAGTCTCTTAACCACCCTAATTGTTAGTGTCTTCAGGAACCCTTCCAAGTTTGCAGAGAAACTAAATGCCCCTCTCTTCCTGTGATCTAGGTTTGCACATCTTGTGCTGATTTTTAGTCCACTATGTGATGAGATGGGAGTAGAAGTGAAAGTTGTCAGCTATACTGTATCAAACAATGTTTGTCTCAGCTTTACTATGATATCATTAACATGTCATGCAACATATTCAGTGAAAATCGACAATTCAATGGTTTCTAGTATATTCACAGAATTGTACATTTACTGCAGTAAAGTTTAGAACATTTCAAATTTTACCGGAAAGAAACCATATACACATTAACACTCACTATTTTGCCCCAACCTGCTTCCATCCTGGTCCTAGCAGCTACTAACTACTTTCTCTCTACATTGATTTCTGTTTTCTGCACATTTATGTTAAATGAAGCCATCCAATATGTGATCTTCAACGACTACAATGGTTCATTTAGCATACTGTTCCCTAGCCTGTCCATATTGTTGTATGCCGGCACATCATTTCTTTTCATTGTATTTCGTTGTATGGATATGCCACATTTTATTTACCCATTCGTCTGTTTATAGTGAGATATCCACCCCTTCTGCACCTATTGCACTGACCATGCCCATTGGGGCATGGGGACAGGTGCAGGCATGACCTGGGGGAGTAGGTCTGGGGTCCCAGACCCCAGCTTACTCTCTAGTTTTCTGGTCAGAGACAGAGAGTATCCAGAGGCATCCTTGGGATGGGTACCTACCTGCTGGTAGTCATCTGTGTTTGCATGTGCCAGTGGCACTGTAGCTGCTACCACCAACCCGACCAGCAGGACACACAGCAGCTTGGGATGTTTGTGTCCACACCACAACTCCTATATCTTTGCAGGGGCCCTGAGACTGCACTCACCGCCTCTCTTGACCATCCCCCCACTCTGGCTTTAGTTGTGTTAACAACTATTCTGGGACCAGGATCGGAAGGATCTCCTGATGCCAGACACTATTTGGTGGTACACCTGCGCACCTACTGGTCAGGTGTAATTACTACAACTTGAGATCTGCAACCAAAAGTATCAAATGTCCAGGACAACAGGATTATAACTAAGGTAACTACAATGCCCTTTGAAATTTAAGCTGATATAATAACTGGGATCAATTGTACCATACCAATGGTGAATAATCTTACCATGTAGGACGTTAGGAATCTTTTTGTTTCATATATGGAGGGGAACTTAGAAGAGAACCATGACTTATCCAAATATACATTTTCCTAATAATGCCAAAAAGTTCCAAAACCATTATAATATTTTTTAAAAAAGGGTTTGAGATTAAAGTCAAGAATAAGGAACTTGTACAAACAATAGGACACTTCATAACAAATATTTAGAATATTGAAGATGGCAAAGGAGATCTGACAGGTAGAATATAAAACATGGAACATAAAAATGACCAACTAGAAGACAGAATTTGTACTATGTTCGATGTTTCAATGACCAAAACAGAAAATGTAATGCGTTAATACACTAGCAGAAATGGCCCATTCTTTGTCTGACAAATTGAATAATAAGATTAAAAAGCTGGAACATCAGATGGAAAAATTGGCAAATAGAATTTGTACCATGTCTGAGGATAATGGCATGCTAGCAGATAGAACATTGTTTCTGGAAGGCAGTTTACATGTTATTCACATAATATCCAAGGATGAGAACATTAAAAGCATAAAATTATTTGTAGTTGGAGAAAACAAGAAACTGACTGATTCAATGAAGTCTTTGGAAAGTAATACGATTCAAGAAACTCAAACACTCAGAGAAACAATGATGAATAGATTGCAGGCCTTAGAAGACCTTCAATCTGATACATCAGAAGAGGTACAGGTAATAGGGCATGAAAGAGATTTAAAATTTCCTATATTTTTCAGGGTCAGGGAAGACTTGCCTAAGGTCATTACATTGTCCTCAACAGCTTTCCCTTTAACTCTTCCTGAAAAACCAGCAACAAGAAAGAAAAAAATGCCTGAAAGGTTTCATTGCATATCAGTGGGAACCAATATATATGAAAAATTTAAAGGGTATAAAGGAAGCAGCAGTCTCTTACAGCATGCACTCACCATATGTGAAGCAATTAGTAGAATCATGGGCAAAAAATAACAAGGTAACCCCTAAGGATTGGGATCAATTAATATCAGCTGTCCTTGAAAATTCATCTCAATTAGAATAGAGGTCTTTGTGGAGAGAAGAAGCAAAAGCTCTTGAACTTCGGGGCTTAAAGAAAGGTAATAAAACTCCCCAAGATAAAATTCTTGGTGAGGGTCTCTATGCTGATTCAGAAACTCAAGCTTCAAATGATGAACACAGCTTGTCTGCATACAGTACAGCAGCTTTGAATGCTTGGGATACAGTTCATGAACCAGGGGAGAGGATAGAATCCTGTACCAAGGTGAGGCAGGGAAGGAAAGAATGCCTTAGTTTATTTCTACCAAGATCGCCTAGAGAAATATAATTAGAGGTAGAAGACCCAGATTCTAGGCAAATACTCATAGAATCATTAGCTTATGAGAATGTGAACCTACAGAGCAAACAAATGCTTTAGCTCTTAAAATTCAGATCAGCACCATTGGATAAATGGGTCCTGTATAGAGCCAACATTGAGTATAATGACAATGACAATGAAGCTTGTGTAGGATTAGAAATATCTAAAAGCTTGAGAAGACATGAACATAACAAATGTCTTAACTGTGGTGACATGGAAGCTTATATAGAAGAAGCTATCTCTAAAGGTTTGAAAATACATCAACATACCAGATGTTTTAATTGTGGTAGGATAGGATATTTAAGAAGAAATTGTAGGCAAAGTAATCCTAGAAATAAAACTCCAAGGAATGAATCAAACAGAATGCTTCAGCCTTCTGGACTATGTAGAAGTGGCAAAGGCCGACACAGGACCAATGAATGTAGATCAACTAGAGACAAGCAAGGAAATCCTTTACAATAAAGGCTCCCATGTCAAGGGTGGTTAGGACATTCCCAGTCACTACAGAGGACAGTCTTTCAGGATGATTAGAAAATGCAGTGCCTATCATAGAAAACCATACCACTCTGGATGACAGATTAGCTATGAAAGATGAATCAAAAATAAATGGAGAAAACAAAAAAATGTATATTTTGACAAACTTCTATAAATATTCAAAGGCCTAAATTAAAAGTGAGAATGAATAATAGATTGGTAGAAGAGATCCTTGACACTGGCACTGATGTGACCAATATAACTAATGAATCTTGGCCTCCAAGATGGCCCTTGCAAGAGGTAAATGTTCACTTCTTAGGGATTGGAACCCTATCTCAGATAAAACAGAGCATGAGATGGATAGGACCAGAATGAATGTATAGGACCAGAAGGACTGAGAAGAAGTTTGAGACCATATGTGGCTGATATAGCAATAAATGTATGGGGCCATGATCTATTGAAGCAATGGAATACACAATTTAACATTCCTCTAGTATTATATATGAACTTTAAATGAACTCATGGTTGTAGAAAAAATGTAAAGTACTATATAAGACAGACACCAAATATCCAGGCTATACAAAAAGAGAATAAAAGTGCCAAACTAACAGAAGAACCAAAAGCCCTACCCTTAAAATGGCTAACAAATGAAACTGTCTGGGTAAGGCAATGGCCTATGATCTCCAAGAAGCTAAAGGATTTAAAAAACTAGTTCAGGAACAGCTAAATGTTGGACATATCAAAGTATCCACCAGCCCTTGGAATTCTCTTATATTTGTTATCAAAAAGAAATCTGGAAAATGGAGAATGCTTACACAGCAAAGAGCCATCAATAAAGTTATCCAGCCAATGGGCTCTCTGCAGCCTGGAATATCCTTGCCTTCTCTGATACATAAGGTACAGCCTATTATAGTTATTGATTTAAAAGGTTGCTTATTCACTAATGTTTACAAGAAAAAGAAAGAAAAATTTGTCTTCACGATAACTCTCAGCTGGTCAAGAGATACCAATGGAAGGTTTTGCCACAGGAAATGTTAAATAGCTCTACCCTTTATCAATATTTTGTGCAAAAACCTTTGGAAATAATTCATAAACAGTTTCCACAATCCTACAATTACATGGATGATATATTGTTGGCTGATTCTGAAGTGGAAATATTAGAAAAAAAATGTTTGAGGAAGTAAAGGAAGTTTTACCTTGCTGGGGATTACAAATTGCACCCCAAAAAAAAATACAAAGAGGAGATTCTATCAATTACTTAGGATATAAAATAAGTCTACAGAAAATTAGACCACAAGAAATACAGAGCAGGATAGATAGTTACCAGACTCTTAATGATCTTCAAAAATTACTAGGAGAGATTTCTCAACTACAAACCATTATTGGATAAAAGGGCATGATTTGAAAAATTGAAAATGGCCCTAAAAGGGGACAAGAACTTAAACACTCTACAAATACTACCAGCTGAAGTAGAAAAGGAGTTAGAATGGGTAGAAAAGAGGATGAAAGAAGCACATGTGGACCATGTGGATTCAAAACTAGACTGTATTCTGGTTATATTACCATCTAGAGAATATCCTTCAGGGATTTTGATATACAGGGAAGACATCATTTTAGAAGAGATATTTCTATCACATAAACAGCATAAAAACATACATCGAAAATTTATATTAAAAGGACCCAGTAAAAATTATAGTACCTTTAATAAATGAGGAAATTTCTTCCTTATGGAAAGATAATGAATATTTGCAGAGATCTTGTGGTATCCTTTTGGGAATAATTACCAAAATCCAAAAATTATTTGGAATTATCCCAAAAGCGAGAGAACCAAATTCATAAAGAAAACAATTTGTATTTTTCCATGCATTGTAAGAAAAACACCAATCTCTGGACTTCCTACACTCTACACTGATACAAACAAATCAGGTAAGGAAGGATATAAATCAGGAAATATAAGTAAAGTAGTTCAAAGCACTTATAACTCTGTACAAAAGGCAGAATTGTACACCATTCTCATGGTACTTATGGATTTTACACACCCTCTCAATATAGTTACTGACTCTAAATATGCAGAGAGAGAGAGAGAGAGAGAGTCATCATACACATTAAGATTGTAGAATTTATTCCTGATGACACAGACTTAACTTCATTGTTTATACAATTACAAGAATCTATAAGTATAGGACTCATCATATATATATATATATATATATATATATATATATATATGATAAAATTGATCAATCATTAATAGGAATTGTGCTAGAGGCCTCAGAGTTTCATAAAAATCATCATGTGAACAGCAAAGGTTTAAAAATGGATTTTCCTATCACTTGGCAACAAGTTAAGGTAAGAAAATGTCCTACTTGTTCATTCTGTAACCAAACTCCTCTACTATCAGGCGGTAACCTTAAAGGTATAAATAGGAATGAAATGTGGCAAATGGATGTGTTGCATTTTGCAGAATTTGGAAAATTAAAATGTGTGCATCATACTCTAGATACATTTTCAGGGTTTCAATGGGCCACTGCTTTGAGCTCTGAAAAGGCTGATTCTATTATCACACACCTATTAGAGGTCAAGGCCATTATGGGCATACCTGCACAAATAAAAATGGACAATGCTCTGGCATATATCTTCATCAAATTGAAACAGTTTTTTGAATGTTATAACATAAAGCACATAACTGGTATACCACACAATCCAACAAGATGAGCAGTAGTTGAGAGATCTAATCATACGTTTAAAAAAATGCCATATAAACAGGCAGGGGAAACCAAGACATCCAAACACAGATTACATAATGATTTATTAACATTCAACTTTCTTAATGCTAATGAGAAAGGTAATACAGCTACAGAAAGACACTGAACAATAGAAAAAACTTCTGAACTATACCAGACAGTGTACTTCAAGGATGTGTTGACCTTAGTATGGAAACCATGAAATGTGTTACATTGGGGTAGGGGTTTCACATTTGTATCTACAGGAGAAGAAAAGCTTTGGATACCATTTAAGTTAATCAAGATCAAAGTTGAACAAGAGAAACCTCTTAATGGGGAGAAATGATGCGTCATCCACCTAAGTAGTTCCCATGAGTTGTGTTCTCAAAGGTAGGGGAAGAGTTCTTTTCTTGTCTTTATAGGAAAACTGAAAACACCCATCTTCAAAAGACACTGAATGTGTAGGTACCTACAAAAGAGAAGATAGCTTTCCAGAAAGAACCATCTAATGAAGAGGAATCTGATATATGGTACCAATATTTAATTCTAGTGAACTATTTCTCTACAACAATCTATTTCTCTTTACTTCCTAGTACTCCTTTAGTCCCAACTCATGTAAAACAATGCTGGCTTTGGAGTTGGATTTGGCTTTCCTCCTCTAGATTCAAGCACATTGTTAAAATTAAATTTAGTTTCTGCCTTATACTAAGAAGGCAATTGGTATAAGAGAGAAGAAAACAATATCTGGGGACTGTTGTTTGTCTAAACTGGGTTTTCTCTCTGAAATCCTAATTTTCCTCATACTTATTTTCATGCTTAATGTTGCCTTTCCCAATATGCATACATATACGAGTTGAAATTTTTATGTTGATATTGATGTTTAAGTTTTTCACAAGGAACAATAACAATTCCTAACAGCAATCTTTGAACTCTCCAGAAAGAAGACAAAGACCCATTTCATCATTTCCACTTGACTCAATCTGATGCATCTAGACTACACACATCACACTAAAACTGGTTTGGGACTGGAATGCTTGAGGTAACTCCAGACTAGCTAGCTGAAATGGTGCACCTTCTTATTATACCCTGACCAGAGTTTCAGTTATAACATCACTCAAGCATTTCCTGCCATGAAGAGACTAGCTACAAATGTTACAGCTAGATCCATGAAGAAATTTTGTTGCTTAAAATTTTCTTTCAATAGGATCCCATGGAGTCATCATCATCCCATTTCAGCTGGAAGCAATCTTAAGATAATTACACACCCTTTCCCTACTGTTGGCATTAAGGAATAATATTCATCTGCATAAGGTAGGTTTTAGTTACTTAGGGTTGGGTATGGAAGGTGGTGCTCAGACTCTGGTATCTCTTAGGTAAATATAGGGTATGGTATAGAAGGGATATAGGTGGATTAACATCCTCTTGTGAATTAACCTAGTAATTGTTAGTTATGTACAACTTACATTGTTATAGAGTCTTACATGTTATAACTTATATAAAATTAAGTTTGTATTCTTTTCTCAAATGATTTCTATGCTATATTTTGTCATATTGTGTAAGATCTTCTTCCTGTTTACAATGTTTTGTGCACAATATCCTTATCATATTCTATGTATGTATACCTTTACATATGTTGAAGACATTTTGTATATTGTTACAGTTTAGGATATTTTTATCATGTTGCACTATACAGTTCTAACTTGGGTCCAGACATTTCAATTCTACCTCTGATATACATATCTTAGGGAAGTTTCAACCATTCATACAGCTAGATTCCTGAGTATTACAGATGATCTTCACCCAAGTTTCTTATATCTATGAGATTAGTCAGACATAGATGTTTGATGCTCCTCAACTGAAGAATGGATAAAGAAAGTGTGGTATATTTACACAATGGAATACTACTCAGTGGGGAAAAAAACATGGAATCTTGAAATTCACAGGCAAATGGATGGAACTAGAAGAAACCATCCTGAGTGAGGTAACACAGTCACAATAAGACAAACATAGTATGTACTCACTCATAGATGGATTTAAGACATAGAGCAAAGGATCACCACCCTACAATCCACACCACTAGAGAAGCTAGGAAACAAGGAGAACCCTAAGAGAGACATAAATGGCTCCCCAGAGAAGGGGACAGTGACAAGATCTACTGAGCAAATTGGGAGCATGTCAGGAGGTGACAGGGAGTTATGAGAAAGAGAAGAGGAGAAGAGGAGGAGAGAGGAGACTATGAGGGAGGAGGAAGCTTGAGTCAGGGGAAGAATAGAGGAGAGCAAGAAGAGAGATACCATATAGAGGGATCCATTATAGGTTTAAAGAGAAATCTGGCACTAGGGAAATGCTCAGAGATCTTCAAGAACTACCCCAACTAACAATCTAAGCAACAGTGGAGAGGCTACCTTAATGCCATTCCCTGATAATGAGACTGATGATTACCTTATATGCTATCCTAGAGCCTTCATCCAGTAACTGATAGAAGCAGAAACAGATACCCACAGCTTAACACCGAGCTGAACTCTTGGAATACAGTTGCAGAGAGGGAGGAGTGATGAACAAATAGGTCAAGATCAGGTGAGAACAACCCACAGAAACAGCTGACCTGAACAAGGGGGAGCTCATAAACCCCAGACTGATAGCTGGGAAACCAACATAGGACCAACCCAGAACCCCGTATGTGGAACTCCTGGTCAACCTATGGGGCCTCTGGTAGTGGATCAGTATTTATCCCTAGTATACAAATGGACTTTGGAAGCCCATTCTACATAGAAGGATACTTTCTCAGTCTATGCACACAGGAGAGGGCCTAGGCCCTGCTCCAAATGATGTGATAGACTTTGAAGATCCCCCATGGAAGGCCTCCAACCTCCCTGGAGAGCAGAAAGGAGGTTGGGAAGGAGGGGATAGGGAGGGAACTGGGATTGACATGTAAAATAGGCTTGTTTCAAATTTAAATAAAAAAAAATGGAGTCACACTTTAACTTTTCTTGAGATTTCTACTATGCAACAACTACCTATACCCATTTATCTTAGGGTTTTATTGCTGTGAAGAGACACCATGACCATGGCAACTCTTATAAAGGAAAACATTTAATTAGGGCTAGCTTTATAGCTCAGAGAATTTGTCCATTTTCATCATGGCAGGAAGCATGGCATCACATAGGCAGACATGGTACAGCAGAGCAATCCATTTGGATATACAGGCAGCAGGAAGTAACTGTCACACTGGGTACGGTTTGAGCATCTGAGACCTCAAAGCCTACCCCTGGTGACTACTTCTTCCAACAAGGCCATACCTCCTAATAGTGTCACCCACTATGGACCTATGGGGGCCATTTTTATTCAAACCATCACACCTTGACACAGATTTGCATGCCTTTCAATGCCAGTATAGAGTTCTTAACATTCCAAGGCTTTGCTAGGTATAGTATAAATGTAGACAGAAGTGTCCTCACCCAGCCTTGTCAAAAAAAAAAAAACCTTAACATACAACAGACTAGGCTCTGGAGCTTCCCAGGATGTGGTGGCATAGGAAAATAATTTAGTTATGGTATAGTTAGTTGTACCTTGTTTCCTACAGGATTCACTCATGAGCTACTAATGCTGTCCCAGAGAACTTAAAACATCATAGACAGTTGGTTGTAAAGTTATTTCCTACAATGTTTTTTTTAGTGTAGGTTCCCTTCCCAAGTACAACTGAGCTTTCTGGCTGCCAGGGGCTTTAGCAGTGAGGCTCAAACAATTATAAGTCTCAGTGGTGGAATAGCTTAGGTTTAAGCTGGCAAACCTCTTCTGTGTTAATTTTTTAATTCTTACATTGTTTTGGAAATCTGATCACATTCTTTATAAGTGTGGGACTAGGGAAAGAGAAAGATGGCATGTTCTGTCAAATATAATTTGAACATTGTATTTTCAAAATATTTCTCCATGTCTTATAATGTATCCAATGAAGCAAGAAGAGTGCTTATGGTGATTATGTGACAGACTATTAGAACAAGAAAGCACACTTGACTTAAGAAGCGGAGGCTACTGTTGAACAAATGAAAAAAAAAAATGTGTGCTTTCATGTGTATGTGTGTATGCATAGGCTAACAACTGGAAATGTTAGAGGCTAAATGAAACAAATCACTGGTTAAAAGATGAGGTCAACAACAAATCCAAATCAAGACATGAGTTGAAGAAGTTACTGTTAGTTTTCTTTTTTAATTCACTGAGGCTGATTTATTTCTTACTACACCCAAAACAACAAGAAGATCAAGAAAAATACATGTCATGTCATTTACAGTTGTAATTTAGGGTGACATAGTTTACAGTAAAGTAATAGAAAATTGTGTTTGTAGATCAAAAGGAAAGAAAGATGTTGGACCCAAAACCAGAGTTTTCAGTGATAGGACCATGCAAGATGACTATTGTGTGATGTTTAGGAGTATGGCAGTTTTACCAGAAAGATCAAGAGGGGTAGCTATAGCAATATTACTAAATTATACTGAATAAGAAGAATAAGGTATAATTCCTAGGGAACTGCCTGAAGAGGGCAATTTGGTGACCTGGGCTAGTCCCATGTTCCCTGACCCTTGTGACATAATTCTACATGATCTCTGAAAGAATATTAGTGAGGAATACTCTTAACCCAAGTGGTTGTCGCAAGACTAATTGATTGCTAGACACCCATGACAGGAACAGGCAGCAGCTTTTTGAGTTGGCCTACATTATATCTTGATTATTGGCTGTTATTGTTCCTAATTAGCTCAGAGTCTTAAATCAATCAGCTTCTCATGGATCTAGCTCTTTTACTTTTTAATCTGTGTTCAGAGCCCTAATTTGATCACTTAGTGTAAGGAATAAGGTTTTTCCCCACTGGCCTGGACCCACCGGTGCCAGCCCCAAATAATACACAGTGAGAGGCTGTATTAGATAAAATGCTGTTGGCCAGTTACTAGTTTCTTATCGGCTAGTCTGTCTTAATGATTAACCCATTTCTATTAATCTAAGTATTTCCACGTGGTCTCTTCTTACCAGGGAGTGGGGCTTGTGTCTCCCCAGTCTCTCCATGCTGACTGCTCCTTACTACTTGTCTCCTAGTCCCGGCTATCTTGCTTTCCTATTGGCCAACAGTGCTTTATTCATTAACCAGTATGAAAAACATATTTACAAAATGACATCTCCCATCAACTTAGCATGGCTTACAAATTCTTTCTCTCTAGAAACCCTGCTTTGAGGGCTGGTCCATCAGATTGGACCACACAGGTCTGATACCTCCAAGGTCTAATTTTGCTGTGCCTTTTCTTCCTTCATTGTTGTCTAGTGAACAGCAGATGTCTTCTACAAAGTTGTACTTTCCCCTCCCCCCTATTCTCTAGATATCTATCATCCAAGACACTTCCCAGAGTGCCACGTTCATCAAAAAACTTCCCCAAATCTCCATTTGTATGATTCACAGTTTCCATAAACTCACTATGCTCATTAAAAAGCCCAGTGACTCCCATGAGCCCACCTCCCCTGCGAGCCAAGCTATTTTGTCTATAACACATGATTTCTGCACAAGTTCCCAGGTCCAAAGCAAGAAATTTGTCTGGATTGTTTTCTTCCACTACTTGTGGGTTACTAACTGGGGTCACTGAATATGTCTATAAAAATTTCCTCTTCTTTTTTCTTTGTCTGTATCCCAAATCTAACTGCCATGGTTCACATCCCCTCCATTTTCTTGGCCTCTTGCCATAGCACCTTTTCCAGTGATGCATTCAGTGTTTTCTAGCCATAACCCAAAGTCTTTGCTGTAGACTGTAACCTTTCTGTGAGTCCATCTGATCCTGTCATTTTACCCTGATGATTCTCTGCTATCCATAAATGAAGGGCACATTCCTAATGCAAAACCTAAGGTCCCTGCAATTAGTTCTCCAGAAATCCCAATGATTCAGGGCTATTCCAGACAGGCTGTACTTTCTTGCATTCTCTTCATTCTCAGAGTCCTTCTGATGCCCCTGCAGTTAGGCTAAACTTGGGTCCGAGACCCTGTAAGCCTTTCATTGTCAATCTTCTTTATACTTCCACATGAATATTTCTCCCTTGGGTCATCCTGATAACTTTATACTTTCGTCAAGGTGCTTAGCTATACATGTTATTGAGATTTATCACTCAACTACCCCTCCAACAGACAATGAACTGCTGTGCGATCTTTTATTGTTCCACATCTCACTGCCTGTTTCTCAACTATGATATGTAGAGGTTTTCTTGAAGTAAGCTGTGCTATGCTGGTTTGGAGTGAGATATTCAGTGGCCTCCCTGGGCTTCATCTACTAGCTGCCAGCATAGCAGTCCCCAGCCTCCTGAAATGACAACCAGAAGAGCCACAGATGTTTCCAAATGTTTTCTAAAGAGAATAAGGGATAATGAAAGCCAGAGATGAAATTCTTAGCTTAGCATATGGTCTAACTTGATAGTTCAAAAAGGGAGAAGGAAGACCAGCAAGCAGGGAAGAAGAAGACATAAAAACATACATGAAGGATAAGAGAAGCATATAACAATATGGTAACTAAAATTCACTCAGTCACTGATTGCTTGTGAATCTAAAAATCAAACAACACTGTTGGTGTTACTAATAGTAGCATAGTACAAGTAAACAAAAGAATAAAATAAGAGAAATGTGCTAGAGGAATTGTCATGAAGAAATATTATAGTGTGTATATTTAATATCCCTTAAATTTACATGAGGTAGGAACTCATAGTGCTATTAGGAGGTAATGCAGGTGATGCAGACTCTAAGAGTTAGGGCTCAGAAGAGGCATTAGGTCACTGGAGATACCCTCTCACAGGTGACTCAGTATCCAGTTTCAGATACTTCCTATGTGAATGAATAATTATATTAATATTACTATAATAGAATGATAATTAATATAATTAATATAATATATCTTAATTATTACATTTCTGTAAATAATATGTGATACCCTACATGAGGGATGATCTTAAAATAGTATCTCCCTCATTCTAAGTATTCATGATTGGTAACATATAGTCTATTTTATATTTGCCACTGTTGGTATAGGCTATGTTGTGTTATAGATGGGGATCTGGACTAAATGGGTCCCAATTGACAATAATGCAGGAGAAATGTCTTAAATACAATTGAAATTGAATAGCTACTAATTATATAATCATTCTTTAGCATCCACACTCTCAGATACTCTTCTTCAGCATGCAGATAAATACATTAGCATTTTAAAGCATATATCCTCATGGGATTTTTTTTATCATATCCAAGAAATATTTGAAGAAAGTTTTAAGTCAAATTTTCAGTGCTTCATATCTCCTTGTCTCTGGGTCTCTGTTGACTTCTCACAGAAGTCATTAGCCAAATCTTCACTCAGGTACAGATTCCAGAAGTTCCTCAATGATTTGAGAAAGCTGGCACAGTTACTATGATTGTCATGGGCATTCATTAGGTCCTTCATGTTGTGAACCCTAAGTACTGGTGTCTGAGGACAAGAAAATAGTACACTGGGATACAGAAGCTGTTTTCCAGGTCTCACACAGGAGGGTACATTAAGCAGCTTCAGATAAATATTGGCTTACCTGTTGCAATGAGATCTACAGTCATATCAGAGCACAGTATCAAGGCATCTGGTTTTCATGGGGATGAAAGTATGGCTTTTCTTCTTAGAGAGCAAGCATAAGCTGATGCAATGCAAGTGTCAGGCTGACATGTAAAGGCACTTGTGGCACTTGAGAAAATAACAGTTGACTGTTCCCAATTACACAGTCATTCCTTCTAAGTCAAAGATGCCAAGACCAGTGGGTCTGGCACAATTTAGCCTGAAGAAAAAAAATTCAAAATCCCAGTCTTACTCTGAAAATGTGTCTTTTATGACACTGTCATTTCACCTACTTGGACCTCATTGCTTCATTTCAAGAGACAGATTTTACTGTATCATTTCTAAAAGCTCCTGAAGTTTCTTCAAGCTTATACACCCCAAGGGTATGAAATAAGAGGAGTTGAGAGTCTGAATAGCATTTGTTCTCTGAAACTCAAGTCACAATTCAATTCCCAATATGATTTACTAAAAGCTACATGAAGGTTGGACTTTTATGTGGTAGCTAGACCATGAGACTTCGGTTACTGGATTCATCCATCTATGTGACTAACAGTTAATGAGTTATTGTCACAGTGGGTTTGCTCTGAAGTCAGGCTGAGTAGTCTCCTTGAGCTTCACATCTCTCACCCAGTAATGTCCTGTGCTACTTACATATCTGTCAATCAGAAAGCCATCACCAGACATAGCTCCTTGACCCTGAAACTGAACTGTGATCCACTTTAAACCTCTTATCTTTGTAATTGATCCCTTTTGTGGTATCGTGTTTTTAGCAACAAAAATCAGGGAGGAAGCTTCCAGATCACTATTAGCTTAATTTCTTCATGTTCTATGATTGAAGTTTGTGGTGATTTCAGAAATAGGGTATTAGACAAAGTCCAAGGGGAAGATGGAAAAAGACTGAGAAAATTAGATATGGATTTTTCATATTTAAATAAAGGATGGTGAGAGGATAATGAGTTTCTACTTCCCACCCTCCCTCGAATTTTAGTTACGAGCCCAACACCCTAATCACGCTGCTTCCATCTACTCTTTCTGCCTTCATACCCAGTTGCTCCTCAGATCTCTACAGAGCTTCAAAATAAAAACACACACATAACCACAGGACTGGACCTGGCCTACCTGCTGTGGAAGGTCCTCAGCACACTGCCATTAGAAGCTAGCAGTCACATTCCAGGCACTTATGTCAGAGATGAAATCACATGTCCACACCAGCACCTGCTAATGAAAGTTCACAGAAATATTACTCACTGTACCCACAAACTAAAAGCATCTGTTGTCAATGAAATAACAGGTAACTTGGTGGCATAGCCATAGAATGAAATATTACTTATTCACAAAAGGAAATAAATCTTGATACCTACAACAATGTGGTTGAATCTAACAACAATAAACAGTCATAAAATCCTGTGTGGGAGAAACAAGACAAAAAGTACCATGCATTAAGGGATTTCATTTTTGTGTAATTTTCAAGAAAAGGCAAAGGAAAAGCTAGAAGGACAGAGATCACTCAGCTATTTGTCTGATTCAGATTTGAAAACACTAAGTTACCACAAATGGACATAAGGCAAATGTTTTGATGATGGAAACATTGGAAAGCTATCTTGGTGATGGTTGTACATAGACTTGAATTACTGAGAATGATCTAAATGTTTCCTTAAAGTTGAAAAATTTTAACTGTGTGAATATTACCTTGATATCACTTCTTAAAACATTAGCATTACACTAAACTTACCAAACCATATTTCTAGGGCTGGAGAGATGGCTCAGCAGCTAAGAGCACTGGTTTCTTTTGCAAAAGACCCAGGTTCAGTTTCCAGCAACCACATGGCCACTTACAACAATCTGTAACTCTAGTCTCAGAGGATCACATTCCCTTTTCTGACCTCTTCTGGCATGTGCACAGTGCACATATGTGCATTTTGCTAAAGCATTAGAACACATAAAAATAAAAGAGAGGGAAAGAGAGAGAGAGGGAGGAAAGAAGGAAAGGAAGGAAGGAAGGAAGGAAGGAAGGAAGGAAGGAAAGAAGGAAGGAAGGAAAGAAGGAAGGAAGCAGATTTTTTTTCTGGTTCAGTGTTTTGTTTTGTTTTAGGTTGTAGATACATACATCACAAAATCACCATTAATCATTATAATATACAGTGTAGGCATTAGCTGTATTCACATTGCTGTGCTACTGTCATCATTATCCATTTATGGAATGCTTTTATCTCAAACTAAACTGGGAAGATTCACCCACCCTCCTGTCCCTTGGTAACCATTATTCTACTATTGTTTTTACACATATCATTGGTATTCTTAGTATTTCATGAAATTAGGATCATGCACAGCTTGTTTTTTCAGAAAAATGTATTACTTAGCATAATGTCTTCAAAATTCACCTTATAGTATGTATCTGAGTTTTCTTTGCATTTTTAAGTATGAATTTTCTTCCCAGTATATACCGTATTTTGTTTCTTCATACATAACATTTGAGCAGTTTCTATTTTTGGTTATGGTGAATAAAATTGCTAGGAACCATAGTGTACTTGGTTAATGTTTTTGAAATATATGTATTTTTCTTTAGAAGAAAGAATATCGATGGCTTTAATTATATATTCAAAGAGGTTTGTGATCCAAATTTTAATCATGGGGCTGACTACAATATACATTTTGGCTGATGGATGAATGTAGCTATTCAGGATGGAATGTGTGATTACTACAGCAAATGCTTATCATTTACTCACTAAATCTCATACTGACAGAAAGCAAGTGACAGCACACACCCTGTGCCTAGCATCTCACACATCCTCCACCACAGAGCAGGCTCCACACCAGGCACTCTTCATTCATCATAGCACTTGGCTTTTGAAACCTACATTGAGGCAATGGAGAGATGAAGAGTGAAGCAATTTGCTCAGAGGGAGTGAAGAATCTGGGTCCTGGCTCCACTTTTTCCAACCCAAATGTGCTTACAATAACCTGCTTCTGGAGAGAAACTTGTTTTCTCACTTCAGCACTTAGGGATGGTTATGGTGTTCATTGTTTTTTATCCAGAAAGATACTTCCTTTAAAGAAGAAAAGCAAATTACCTCCAACACTTTGGAGTTTAGTTAGTAGAATCTACTAGCTGAAACGAAGGCTTTCAACTCAATCAGTGTTTGCCTTTAAGAACTGATCTAAGGCTCTCTTATGCAACACAGTCATTTCAAATGACTCACTTCTATTTAGGCTAAATCTTCTTAAATCTTAGGTACATCTGATGTAGGGCAGGTAAGAGCTCCTTGTCATAGCAACAAGAACTGCATGGTCTTTGACGATGGGGCTCTTTCATAGAGAATCCTTGGCAACAACGGGGGAGTTGATAGTAGATCTCATATTTCTTAAGCCTAGGCAAGAATCCCTATCAAAGCATGCACTATGCACGAACGCAGGTTAGCAAGTTCTTTTATAGATGGAAAGTGTGTCTGATGCAAACAACAATTTTCTAGGGATAGATTTGTGCTCTCAACTCTGACCATCACATCCTCACCAAAATTTTCAAATAAACCCCACAGTCACAGCTAAGTGCTTCTCTTACCAAATGTTGACACTTGTTTATTCTATCCCAGGACTTTGTTTTCTGCTTCCTCTGTTTCTATTAATAGAGCCTTTGGAGACAAATATAAGCAGGGAGAGAACCCACTCAAGTATGAAACCAGCTTGTTGCCTGCAGATCTTGCTGATCAAAAGTGTCAGTTTGCAGAAGAAAATTGAATGAGACGTGAATAGATGAATGATTTATAACTCATGGGTCTCCCTGACTACTTTGCATTTGTATGCTATTGCACTAAGGCTGGCTTTTTCTAGAAGCTGTGACTCCTCAGCCAGGCTCTACATTCTGTCATCTTTGTGATCCATTCATCATCAAATAGGTAGATTACAGTCTGATGATCACATACCAAAAGCACTTCTGTTTACTCTTTGTTGTTATCACCAGAACTAACACAAAGCTTAATTGCCCACCCCCTCCCCAACCCCCCCATATACACACATACCTCTCTGGCAATTGGTAATTGGTCTCTCAGATCCCATCCTTGCATAAGTATGGTCCCCAGCCTGGGACTGTGGACAAGTGGTCGAACACTGGGAAAGCTTTCGGGGGACTTAACTCACTAGGGGTGTGCTCTTGAAAGAGACTTTCTCCAACTTCTTTCTTCCTCTCTCTTCTCCAGCCTATGATGTAAGAGGTTTGACTACTCCTTCACAATTTCCCCCCACCTCCTGAATGCTGACTTGCCACAAGCCCCAAACAAAAATAACAACTGTTCTTGGACTAGAGCCTCCAAAACGGAGCCAAACAAACCTTCTGTTTCAATGTTAATTACCTTAGGCATTCTATCCTGGTGATGGAAAGCTCACTAACTAATGCAGTGATGTTATATTCTACAAGTCTGTTTTATTTTTCCTGTTAATGAATGATATACAAACAAAAGGATAGTAACTTTGCATCCTTGAGGTCTTTGCTTCCCACAAACCCACAGGGGACTTGTTACAGAATGGCTTAATACCAGGCTATTAATAGGCAGGGTCAGATAAGAATGGAGACTTACACACACACACACAGGCAGGAAGAAGCAGAGAATGAGTTGTGAAAGGCAGTACCCACCCCTGAGATAAGGTAAGCTATGGGGTATAAGATGGCAGAGACTTGCATTTCCCATACACTGTTTATGAACATCTTATTAGAAATCTGTGGAGTTTCTAAAGGCTGAGGGCTAAGCATCATGCTCCACATATGTGTACTAAGAATTAACATCTCCCTTGTGTCAAGCATCTCCATGTCTCCAATGGCATTGAAAAGCCCTGTTTGCTTATCATTTTGTGTGACAGAAGGTCCAATGGGACTGCCTGAGATCAGTATGCAGTGACAGCCACAAGTCTCCCAAGGCATCCCCATTCAGGCTGCATCCTCTTAGAAAGTGTGTTTCACCATGAGAGGAAAAAAATCTTTGTACTGGACAGTCATTGCCAAATGAGGCCACGAAGCTGGATTTTACTTGATTTGGAAGGATCTGATCACCACAGCAAGTATCTCACAATGTGTAAAGACTTACATTTACAATCCAAATCATCACACTTAACAGAAGAGGAAAATCTGCAAGATTACAGAACACACAAATGCAGTCAAGACTTGGAACCCCATCAAGGCATCATCTAGAGAGTCTGTACCTCTCATTTCAACACAGCATGATTTAGATCTATTACAATCCTAATTGAAGGAAAAGATAAGTGAGCGGTAATAAATCCCTTTCCCCCTATTTCATAAAATTATGTTGTTTTGATTGTTGTTGTTTGTTTTGTTTTTAGGGAGCATGTCTGTGTCTTTCTTCATAGAATGGTGCTCGGTTTAATTAATACACTGAGCTCATGTGATGCACATTGGAGTCACTGTTATGTCACTCACATTGTAAGAAAAAATTTAGAGATACAGAGGTGTATGGGTGTTGCTTATTGATTAGTCCTATGCTCAACATATGTGCTCTTACTTTTGTGTTCCTTCATTTACCATCTCGGAATGTGGAGAATAGCAGTAGCTGTGACTATTTCACTTCTGCTTAGTCTTGGTTTGCAGTTCTGATTGCCAAGAATGTCTTGTGACAAAGACTCACAGAGGCAGAACTTCTACCCTGTTTCTTTCTTCAGGAAACACATGTTTGCTCTTCCCCCTACCTTATACCATCCATCATTTCTTGAATAGAAAATGGATCAATTGTCAGAAAACAACTCATCTGTTTCAGACATGCACACACACAGCCTGCCCTGCTCCTATAAGCAGTGCAGCCTGGTAGATTTGCAGAGCTGGTGCATTGTACTGAACCTCTTGCAAACCCCATCACCATGTGCCTGAGTTATAATAGGATGCATTGTCATGTTACATAGTCACATATAATTTATTACACCCAAGTCTCTGCAGGGTGAGTGACACATTGCCTATCTCCTCTCTTCCATCCTGGGATTCCACTATGCCTACTGAGTTCAGGTCATATGGTCTAACTGGATAGAGATGGAGAGTGCTTTCATCTTGTCACTTTCCTCCATGTAGCACTCCATAACTTTCCTGCCACCTTGTGCATCTCCCTTTTTTTATTTCTTTCTGCCTCAGTCCTTTCTCTTTACACTGAGAATAGTATATGGATAAGTAAACAACTTATGAATCCCTCAGTTCCTTGGTTTTAATAGTTATCACTTAAAATAGAATGTCTTAAAAACTGGTACATCATTTCAAAAAAGTCCCTACAATCAGAGCAACATTGTACCAACTCTGGGGATAAATAACAGCTACTGCATTGATCGAAGCAGAGGGTGAGGGGGTTCAGAAGAGGCATGGACCAGGAAACATAAATACTTGTAGACAGGAAAGTGGGGCAGCTATTATTAGGGGGAGACATTTGCTTAAGAAAATACAAGTGACAACACAGGGATTGCCAGTTTTAAAACAGTATCAAGCCAATCAGAGGTAGTGTGATTCCTGTGTGGTGGGGAAGGAAAAAGGGCACCAACATACAGTTACACCACACTGCCTTCAGGAAGGCAGGTCGATCCACCACACATTGATGCACTGCATATGACTGAAAGGTGAAGTCTGGGTCCCAGCTATACGTTACTGTTTTTAAAGGTTACTCACAGAAGATATGCCCTCAGTACTATAGGTTTAAAACTTCTGAAAGATTTATGAACTTAGACTTCATGTGGAAAGGGGAAATCTAGAAGAAAGTGTTGAGATGCAAGGAAAACAAATGTACTTGCTAACTAATAATAACGATATACCCAACTCGGAAAATTAAGTAACGGTGTACTGAAAAGAGATAAAATGCTAAGATGGTATGATAGAGTTCAAGTTGTGATGTCATGTTCACATACTGTTTTGAAGTCATGACTAATGCTTCATGAAGACATGCACAGTCAGAAACATAAAGAATGGAACTTTTATGTAGCTTGATGTACAGGAGATACAGAACACATGCCTTTCCATAAGGCTTTAAAAATAATAAAATTTGAATGTTTAAAGTGTCTGTTTTTATAAAGGGCACAGCCAAACTGAGCCTTTCTGTGTCTGAGATTAAATACATTTCACTATACACAGGACAAAAGAACCCTCAGTCACAAATCTCAAAACAGAAGGAAACAAGCTATGAATAGCAGGCAGCAGAGATAATTAACACATATACTGGAGTAAGTCTCTTGTACTGGACTAGTACCATATAAAATGTGTGTGTTAAGTAGTTAAAATAACTGGGCCTATGAATCACAAATAAAGAGTGATGAATTTTCAAACAGGCCTAAAGGAGAATACAATACTGAAAAATGTTTATTGTTGAAATGTAAAGTTAATAGGTTACTTAACTAGCCTGTTTAACAGTACTTCAAAAAAAGATAACAACTGAAAACCTGGTATCTAGAGAAATTATCACCATTTTATACAAAAGTGAAAAAAATATGAAATGGGAAAAAAAGCTGAGGTTATGTCAAGAGCTATTAAGGAGCTGATTAAGAGTTGGAGAGAGCTGGACAGTGGTGGTGCACGCCTTTAAGCCCAGCACTTGGGAGGCAGAGAGGCAGGGGATCTCTGTGAGTTAAAGGCCAACCTGTCTACATAGTAAGTTCCAGAAGAACCAAGCAACACAGAGAAACATTGTCTCAAAAAAAACAACAACCAACAAACAAACAAACAAACAAAAAAGAGTTGGAGAGAGAGCTCAGCAGTTAAAGGTTTGGTACCCAGGACTTATGTCAAGGGCCTCACAGTCACCTGTAACTTCACCTCCAGCAGAATCAGATGCCCTCATCTGACTTCTGTAAGCACTGAACATGTACACTTGCACATAAAATAAATAAAGGAGAAACAGATTAAAAAAAAAAAAAGAAAGAAAAACTGTTCAGTCGGCTAAAGATTGAAAATGTCTAGAAAAATCTCTTTAGATTTGAGATACTTAAGGAACCCTAAGAAAAACCTACTAACATAATAGTAATAATAAAAGCAGTGCTGATAATGGTGAAAAGGTAAAATGTTAAATAACTGCAAGACACACAGAGGACAGACAGAAAGACTTCAAAGACCCCAACATAAAAGGAGACTACCAGTGAAGAAAGGCCCAACTCAAAGCTGATTGTTAACTCCAATTATAGAATGGAAATGACAGTGAAATGATGGCTTTAATATTCTGGAAGAGACACGGATGAATTATTTTTAAAGAAAGAGAGTGGGAAAATATAGTTTTATTAAAACAAAAACTGAGAGCTACAGTGACACTCATCTGTAATCCCAGCATTTAAGAGAAAGGGATAGAAGTATCCTTGGGTCTGGATTGCCAGCTAGCCTAGACTAGCTGATGCACTCCATGCCCATGAGATACAATGTTTCTAAGAAAGTAAATATCATTCCTGAGGATGACATCTAAGGTTGTCCTCTGCCTTACACACACACACACACACACACACACACACACCCCTAATGAACACTTTTAAACTGATAGAGTTAATTCAAATGACTCAGACAAAGAATATTTGAAAGATAGGCTTTAGTAAGAAGGAAATGATGCTAAGGAACAAATTATGAGATATAAGAAAAATACTAAACTGGGCTATAAAGTAATAATAAAACCCATATCTAATTTAAAATTTAACAGCCCCAAAATACTGGATAAAGATGAAAAAGTAAAATTGAGCAAAAATGGGAGGTCACCGGGTGTATTGACTTACAGTTCAGAGTCTTGATTGAGTTCTGCTTTACAAAGGACTGTATTTGTAACAAGTGAAAAGAGACCATGGATTTTGAAAGAGATCAAGAGAGGTATATGGGAGGTTTGGGAGGTAGGGAAAGGAAGATAAAATGATGTAATTATATTATTATCTCAAAAATATGAACCATTCAAATATGACTATATTTGAATAAAATAGGAGACTGAAACTCAGGTGCAATTTGTGAACCAGTAGTCCATAATAGTACTACAAAATGGACTATAAAATCTCAGCAAATGCTTCTTCTTCCTCAAGGGAGCCTGAGGTGATCTTGGAAAGGGTCTCCTGTTCAAGAACCTAGGGAATTTCATAAAATGCATGTATACCAAGAAGATTCAAAACATTTCATGTATGCAAAGTCTCTGTGTCTGAAATAGTTGTCATACTTCAGAGAAGCAACATGACTTTTCACAATAGTGAGCTCCATAGAGATGCCCCAGCTAACCAATGCTGCTGACTCAGAGCTGGTGGCCTCAAAACAGTGCTGAGATTCTTTTGTGTATGCGTAAACATGCAGGGCAATGTTGTTCTTGGGGGTTAGATATAGATTCTCTGATCACAGAATGAAGCACCTGAGACTGTAGCCAAAGCTCTGGGTGGGGCTCATGCCTGCCTGAATTACCCTAACAGTAAGATACTTCTTAGGAATTGTTCCTAAGCCAAAGGGGAGGTCAAAGGAGAAAAGATTTCCCAGAAGGCAGCATAGAAACAGAAAGTTAACAGATAAGAATAAACTCACCGTGAAACATATGAAAGTTTTAAAAAGCAACAAAATATATGTACTGAACAGGAGGGAAATAATGTAAATGGGGATTTGTAGTAGCCAAAACCACTACAAAATATCACAATTGCATAAACATAAAATTATTATAAGGACAAACACATAAACCACTCCAGTCTAAAAATAAAATTAAAAAAAAAAAGCTTTTCAAACTACTTTTTAAAATTCATGTGATATGCAGCTGATAAGTTTTGAAATATAAAAACAAAGAAAAGCTACACATAAAGAAACAGAACTCTATCGCAGATATATTTTAAGTTGGCAGTACTTTACTACTTAATAGATGTAACATTAAATTTAACTTTAAAGTTTATGATTTACCATTCTAAAGATGAAAAGCATCACTAACCAAATGTTTAGAAGTTAAGTTCATCAGAGCATTAATAAGTATTTAAATTACATGCATGAAAAAGTATAAGGAACTGGTGAACTATAATAGTGAAAATATTTCTGTACCCCTCTTACGATTTTTTTTTTCTTGTTTGAACAATCTAAAGTAGTCTGGGAGGAAAGTCTCAACAGGGGATTGTGTAGATCAGGTTAGCCTATGTGCACTTGTCTTCATTTCATTAGTCTTAGTAGGAAGATCACTTCACTGCCTTGGCAACATTCCCCAGGCAGGGGGTCTTGAACCATGTAAAGTGAAAAAGGGATGCTAAATGTAGCCACCAGTGCCTTAAATAATTGCTCTGAGCTCTTGCTTGTGGAGATAATATGACCTTCTCCTTTAGGCTCCTGCTGTTGTGGTTTCCCTGATAGCATGGCAAATTGGAATTCTGAGCTAAATAAACCCCTTAACCGTGAAGTTGCTTTTATCAGAGTATTTCACCACAGCATAGGAAATGAGACTAAGAAACCTCTCTAAACAATTGTAATCAATTATTTAAAATAAGTAAAAATACAATAGAGAGGTAGCAGGCTAGGATCCATAGACCAACTGCTATCAGTTTTTGTAAACTTAGTTTAACGCATACCTGGTGGCGTGTGATACTACCACAGAATGGGGGAAGGCTTGTTGAGTTTTACTGATGAGCAGCTTTGAGCCATTTCTTAGTCACTCTGCCTGTTTTTGGTAAGTTGGCTGTTTAACATTTTGTTTTAAATATCTATTAAAATGTTTAAATGTCTATTATTTCTTCTGTTCCCTTACTGCTATTTGTCTATGCGTTATCCCATGTCCATCATAGTATTCAGGAACATGATTTAAAGTATCTGTGATGGTGAATATTATCCAGAAGAAATATTTAATTTCTGAGAAGTCCCACTTACAGGCTATTTTGTACATGATTATTGTTCTTTATTCAGTCTGTGGATCTATGCTTTGCATTTGGAACTCTGTATCAAATTGATTTTTGTGCATGGGGTGAAGTCAAGATTACAATTTGATTCTTATAAATAAATATCCAAATCCCACCACAATATGGTATAAAAAAATAATTTCATTTCTTAGCTGGCTTGACAATTGTGCTGAAAATGAATTGGACACACATATATATGATAATATATTGATATATCTTTATTTCTGGACTCATGAAATTCCAGTTATGTAACCATGTAATGTAATAAGGATATAGCTGGCATAAATTGATATAGCTTTATATTCCGATCATAAAACCAGGTCAAATTCTCCAAACTGGTCCTGGTCTTCAGGGTTGTCCTGTTCTTATATGCCAATCCAATTATCATGTGAATTTCAGGGTTCTTCTGAAAACAGTGGTATTTTAAATGAGAATAGTGTCAATCACTATACCACTTTGCACACAGTGTCCATGTTAACGGTATTGAATACATTAGATCATGAATATTGCCTACCGTTCTATTTATGCAAGCACTTTTTTTCAATTTCTTACAGCACATTTTTTTAAAAAATATTTGACCCCTTACACACATATTTTGAGGGTATTTGGTTTTTTTTTCCTGGTATAAAGAATGCTGATAATTAAACCTCACTCTTCAACAGTACATCAAGAGTTGTCTCAATCCATTTGGCTTTGCAACAACAGAGAACCTGGGTATTAGTAAAAGCAAAACTATTTTTTCCCATGGCTCCAAAGACTAGAAAAGCCAAGGTCAAGGATTTGTTGTCTAAGTGGTGATCTTCTCTCTTCCTAGACAGAATTGTATGGCTCTATCCTCTCCAGAGGAGAAAGACTAAATCTTCACTTAGGAATACATGAACTCCCCCTACATCCTTTTACAATAACATTGACACATTCACTAGGGTAGACCCTCCCAACCTAAAGAGATCAACCTTCCAACACAAGTGTACTCAGGATAGAATTACCAGTACATTAATTCTGGAGGGCATCTTCAGATTATTACTATAACAGAAACACCAGTCCTTAATGCTCTATGTCCTTTCTTTTGGATGTTGTTTATCATTAAGATGCACATAAAACCAAACAACACCAATAACCAGAGCTTTATGTCTCTTTACCTTGTACCGTGCTGTTTGTTATTTTGCTTTCTTATTCCCATACCTTTGACTTCAGGAGTTGTGTAAAAAAAGAGAAAATCCCAGCTTTGTTCTCAGACATAGTGGGTGTTACCCATTTTTCACAAGCAATAAAACATTTTATTTCTACTGACTTTCCTTCATTTTAGGAAAGTATCTTCCTAGACTGCAACACTTTGTGGGATGTATGATGAACAGGGCCTCAATGTGATCAACTTATTCTTTTTTTTAAAAAATATTTATTTATTTATTTTATTTTACATGTCGATCCCAGTTCCCTCTCCCTCCCTCCCTCTTACCTTACTGCCCCCTCACATGCACCCTGACCACCCTCCCCTCCCATCCCCTCACCCCAATTCCACATGTACAGGATGTCTTTCCTGTTTCAGTCTAGGTTTTCTGTTTTGGGGTACTTATCAATCAGTTGGCTGAATTCTTGTTGTTCAACTAATTTTCTGTTCTCACATTGAATTTACTTAGTCATAACATGATTTATTTTTATGTCACTAGATTTGATTTGACAGATTTTCAATTAATATTTGAGAATTTGTTCACAAGAGATGTTGCTTTAGAATTTTCTATTCTTACAAAATGTTGATATTTTAAGTATCAGGGTTGTGTTAGATTCATAAAACTTTAATTCTGTTTTCTTAAATTGTTCATGATGGTATTAATTATTCCTTAAATTAGTGTTAGAATTCACCAGTGGAGACACCAGAATTCTCCATGTAGAAACTTTTCTAAATTAGTAAACTTATTTGCCTTCACAAAGTTAATGATATTCAATTTTCTGTTTATTCACATTTAGAAAATTTTTATAAAAAGTATAAGTTGTTGATTATGCATGCATAAAATTTTCATAGAGATTTTCCTTTATATTTTTAGTGTAAGTAGATGCTACAATGATACTCTTCCCTGATTACCAATATTGATGGCTCATATTTTCAGACTTTGTAACAGTTTATAAATTTTGTTAAACAACTGTGGGCCTTGTTGATTTTCTTCACTGTTTTCTGATCTATTAAGTCAACTCTTTATTTATTTCCTCATACTTCATCTCCAAGCTGGGCTTGCTTTTTCCTCTGCTAGATCTAAAACAAACAAGAAAACAAAACCCCACAGTCACTTACAGCTTTAAAATTGTGACCTGCTTAACAAGCATCAAGATTTGATATGTTGTGATTTCATTTTCAGTCAGTTCAAAGAATCCCTGTTTTGGATGCTCTGACTGTTCTAGTGGGGTGCACCCTACATTTCCTAAGGTTTTAAATATCTGGTAAAATTAACTTACTGGTATTGGAGTTTTCATCAGTGCCATAGTTAGAAGACTTACTCCTTTGAAATATATTAGGATTGCTTTATGACACACTATATGATCTGCCTTGGTTAAAAAAATGAATATGGACCAAGGTTGCATTATTTCTAGTTTCCATTTAAAAATTAAAAACATATTTTGTTTTGCTGAAACATTTATTCTTGCTTTTTATTCAAATTAGTTGAGATTTTTTTCTCACAGTATCTACATTTAACTAATTTATCTGCTTTAAACAGAGTTCTTACATCTCCATGTGTAATTTGGCAGTTTTTATGACTCTCTGAAATCCTAACTAGTGATTTGTATGTTAAAATATCTGTTGTTTAGTTCCAAAGCACTTCTGACTGTGTATTTTCTTTATATTTTATACTGCCTAGTGATGAAATTTACCTTTTCTTGTATTGACACATGTACCATCACTTTCATTATTTTTAATACCACATCTGTTTCCATATTTATATTTCCAACTGATTACACTTGCATTTCAGTTGTGACTCTTGTGAATAGCATTTAACTGGATCTTGTTTCTGTATTTAGTCCATTTTCCTTTCATTGTTGATGTAATTGGATTGACTGTGGACTTAATAATCTGTTTGGGGATTCATCATTGATTGATTGATTGGTTGGTTGGTTGATTGATTGATTTGGTTGCTTTTGTGGGACAGGATGCCACTTATTGCACAGGTATTTCAAAACTGTGATATTACTGCATTAGCTTCCCACCAGGCCCACTAGGCACAACTCATTCTCAAGTTGATATGTTCATTTCCTTTATTTTTTCTCTTTTCTTCCTTCCTTGTATGGTTTCTCAAAAAAAAAAATCAATTAAGCATTATTTTGGGTTTGTTTTAAAAGCCTTCATTCTTTTCTTCCCTCAATCCTTTCCTTCTTCCTTTCTTCCTTCCCTTTTTCTTCTTTCCTCCCTCCATTACTTTCTCCCTTCTTTCTTTCATTTCTGCCTTCCTTCTTTACAACACTCCTTTCAGAACAGGTACAATTCCAATTATCTCCCAATCATTGTAGCGTGCATAATATATTTCATTCTTTTTCAGTTTTATAACCATAAACTTTAATGAAATGTCTTTTAGATACTTCAATTAAATAGTTCATCAGGACAAATTAAAATCACATGAAGAATAAATTAGTATTCTCTATATTGTTTGCTATTATTTTTATGTATGTATTTCTTTTACTATACACATTCCAGATTCATTTCTATGACTATGCAAATTATTGAATCTATCTTTACTTATTTTAAGTGAAAACAAAAATATTTAGCAATCCAAAGTTTGTTCTTTTACATTTGCCTTTAGATGCATCGTTTCTTCATTTTTCATTCTTCACTACTCTATTAAGCAAAAAGGCTGGAGAATAATAAGTTTACCTTATAATGCAGTTATTTCTATTATGCCAATTGTCATACACATTAAACATTAATTAGTTAATTAGTATTAATATGTAAAATAATAAAAAGTTCAGGGGTGCCTATAGTGAGTCTTTCCTGGAGATCAGTGTTTTGTAAATGACTCCATAACTGAGCAAACACATGCACTTGCTGTAAACATCCATATGTTTTTCTCTGCCCTTCAAGAACACTAAATTCAAGAGAACTCCATAGTCAGCCAATAGAAATTCAGACTTTGCTTTCCAAATTAGAAAAATAAACTCACAAAAAAACCTACATTTTTGTTTTGTTTTGTTTTGTTTTAGGGACATGGTTACTTAGAAAGGAAAAGTGAATCCTGAATCAGAACTGTGGAGAACAGGACAGACCTTGGAAACCAAAAGCTTACTGAACCACTACAGAAGACACTAAAACAAGAAAGAAACAGGTCCAAAGGGCATTTTGCAGAAGCCAACACAGCATAGCTTGATTATTATCAGGAAACATCCATTGGACCGAGAACTGAAGTATGAACTTAGGAGAAGTATTCCACATTGTATACATTTATTCCACAATGGAAAGCAGGGAGAATTGTGTCATAGGATGGCAATTGACAAGAAATAAATATTTCTGTGCAGGCTGAGCTTAAACAGTCCATAAACTTTTCACATAAGCAAGGTTAAGTGGCCCTGCTGACTGGACCCAACAGGAATTGTATTATTACATACATACATACATACACACACACACACACACACACACACACACACACACACACACATACCCTAAGCCTTTTAAACACAGTCTTTTTAAAGATATATTTTTATTTATGCATGTGTATGTATGTGACCCTGTGAAAAGGTCCATAGGAACTGGAGGTATCACATTCCATGGAGGTACACATGGCTATGAGGTACTCAAGATGTCTGGGCCCTGGCAGGCAAGCCTGGATCTTTTGTGAGAACAGTGCATATTTTTAACTACTTAGCCATTTTCCTACCCCAAGGGTATTTAATTTTTAAACTGGTAGCTTCTTACTAATTACCTTCCCCCTAACTCTCTTCCCTTTCATCATTCCAGCTTTTTTGTAACCAAATTTAACATATTTTATAATTATTATTTAAATATTTATTTTATAATTAATATAACACTCCCTAGAATAAAATTTTGTCCCTTCACTGTTGACTGCCCTTGTGGCATGCAAAGAATTTAAGGAAGAATACTAAATAGGGCTTATGAAAATGCCTTCTCTTGTCATATATATATATATATATATATATATATATATGTGTGTGTGTGTGTGTGTGTGTGTGTGTGTGTGTGTGTGTGTGTGTATGTGTATATATATATATATATATATATATATATAAAACCATGTTTATCACAATTTTAACTCTGTGACATGACAAGGATCATGGGTCCTCTGTCATAATTCCTCTCCATGCCTTTGCCTTGTGTATAACATTTGTGTCTGAACCAAAAGGTTTGTTTGTACCACAACCTACTGCAACATTTTATCATCAGATTAAAGCTGAAATGCCCCTGAAGTCACAAGTTAACACAAGAAGTGGCACAAATTGCCATGGTCCTCAATTGTACAGCACTGTTTTCTCTGTACCACTCTGCATTTATGTACTCATAAGTAGATCCAATAAGTCAACTAGCATAAAAAGAAAACTCTGTGTTCCAAAAGTTTTGCAAGATAGGGAGTGTAAGGAGTATGGTTTTTCCTCCCTCTGCCAGCCTTGTCCTGCCGCTGCGCCAGTCCCAATTAACACACAGAGACTCTGTATTTGATATGATGCTGTTGGCCAGGTACTAGTTTCTTATCGGCTAGCTCTGCCTTAATTATTAACCCATTTCTGCTAATCTAGTATTTCCACGTGGTCTTCTCTTACCGGGGAGCCAGCTGGCATTCTGCTTTCTCCAGACTCTCCATCTTGACTCCTCCTTACTACTTCCTCTTTCCTCCTTGTCTCCTAGTCCCTGCTATCTTCCTTTCCTATTGGCCAACAGTGCTTTGTTCAGTAACCAGTATGAGAAACATATATACATAATGACATCTCCCATCAAGGGAGGCACAACTTGGAAGTAGACAATTGCAGTTACAACCACTCTGAGGACAGTTATACAAAGAAAATTTCCCAGTTAGCACAGATTCAACCAACTGATCTAGTATTTTGTTGCAAAAAAATTGCTAGACATGCAAATATGTAGCAACTCATCATCTGTAGCTGGTGATTTGTCTGGATGGTCAGTAACTTGGAAAGAACATAATTGGAAAGTTGCTGGCTAAATGTTAAAAGAACTGTCTGCGTACTGACCTCTTGGAATAGACAAAACCATGGAGGTGTTTGTGCTTCATTTGAACACAAAATGGTCAAATCAGCTGGGCAAGAGTTCAACAATCAAGAGTATATAATGGTCTGTTGTGTGTGTAGACACCAACCAGCCTCTTTCCCTTTCATTGACAATTGTCCAGTGGATTCATAAGCAAAACAGCCACTGTACTCATGATAAATTTGTAAGTGACATTAGTAACTATTTTTATTCACCAAATCTAATCTGGCTACAGCCAGCACTGACTTCTGAAACTCACATCACAATACACCATTAATGAGTTTCTTGTCAACCCCAGTGATCACACACTACCTTGTGGTAAGCAGATTAAGCCCTCTTCTATTATGAAAAATATTAATACTTCTATTAGTATTTTTATCCTTACTAGGCTTATATTCTGAATATGGGTTTACTCAAAATTCTCAAAACTCTAATTATCTACTTTCTAAATATGTTTTCCATTATCATGTTTTCCATTATCATGGTATTTCTTACAGCAATGAATCAGTAGGTCTATCTCAAGGAGTTTGCTGGTCTTGGCATGTTAATTTTCTTATTTGAATGGTTGGCTTTACAGAGTCATAGGAAGGCTGTTTGAAAACTCAGTTCTTTAGCTTTCTTGGTAGCAATATCTTCTATAACAAGATTCTCTTGTATGTTATCCATGTCATGATCCAGTGTGAACTTGGTGATTTCTCTGATATCCACTGTTCATGGATTCTGCAATCCAAGTAACTAGAGGTAATATAATTTACCATGTCATTATAAGGTGTTTGCTTAATCCTATGATGCTATGCTTTCAGACTGCAATTTCAAGAGAAAAACAAAGCTATTTTCATGGAATACAATCAGGATTCCATTAAGTGGAAGCTAAGACTGCTGCCTAGCAGTACTTCATGCTCCACATGCTTCGGAGTCAACAGGTAGTGGGAAACTATTGGTTCTTTGATTAAACCTGATCACCATAGGGAAATGACTTCACAATGGAGGCAGGGGGCTAACAAAAATAATTTTAGAATACAAGATATTTCTTTCTTTTTTGATTGACTGAGATATTTTGTTTTAATTTATTTATTCTCTCATATAGTTCTTAGATTACTACAGCTTATGAGTTAGGTGAAAAAATAAAATTAAACAAACAAAAACTACAAATCAATCCAGGCAAGAGAGATAAAGGCCCAGGACCTTCAGTAGCACTTTTGGATTACAATACCATATAAAGAAACAATGCAAGGTGATGTATTCTCTTAAGATTAAACATATATACAATATTAATATTATACAGTATATCATTTATAATACAAATATATTATTTTTATATAATGTATGTAATTATATTATTAGATACATTATACTTAGAGGGAGGCAGAGTCAGAATGATACAGAAACAGAGATAGGGAGAGAAAGAGACAGAAGAGTGAGTAGGTACATTTCCAAAAAAACATTAATCGAGGCAAACTTGTCTTGAATGAGGGCAGCATCAATCCATGTGAAAGATGCCCAAATGTTTTAAAAGAAAAGGGAAGAGCCCAGAAATATTGGCATATTACCAGTTAGTCAGTCTGTCTGTCTCTGCCTGTTTTTCTCTCACACACACACTCTCTATCGTCTGTCTCTCTCATCTCTCTATTATGCTCTCACTACCATAATGGACTGACACTGTGAGTTGAAGTCTTTCCTGCTTTAAGTTATCTCAGGTGTTAATCATAGTGACCAAAGTCTGATTAATAAAGAAACAAGCACTATAGCAGTAGGGTGGCTTCTGTGACTAAACCTGATTGTGTAGTTCTTAAGACATTGAAACTGGTATGGAGGAACAATTAGAAAATGTCATAGATGTGGGCTAGAGTAGCAACAGAATGCTGTAAGCAGAGCAGGACAGTTCTGGTGGCAATCTCAGATCAGAATGAATATCAAGACAGTACAGGCTGTACTTG
This sequence comes from Phodopus roborovskii, assembly GCF_943737965.1. NCBI lineage: Eukaryota > Metazoa > Chordata > Mammalia > Rodentia > Cricetidae > Phodopus > Phodopus roborovskii. The sequence goes on along the minus strand of NW_026126517.1, from coordinate 12,337,305 downwards.
TGAGGTTTCAGATGGGAATAAGGACTCGGTTGGAGATAAGACTAGAGGTCACACACAACTTCTGGAAAAGACTGGTTTATATCTTGTTCACATAATGGGAATTTGTGGGAAGTTAAGTTTAAAAGTGAGTGACTAATTCATCCAGTGACAGAAATTTCAAGAGAGCTTGGCATTCAGGTTGTAGCATGATTAATATTTGCTACTTTCAGGCAATTTTACAATGATAGTCAGGAACAAAAAGCATAGCACAATGGCTTGAAAACCTGTGAGTTTGGGTAGAAAAGTTTGTATAAATCTGGGGCTAAGTAGTGTGGCTTGGGCAGTCTGTGGGTTCACTGGCAGTGGGACCAGGATTTATCTCTAGTGCTTGAACTGGCTTTTTGGAGCCCATTCTCTTTGGAGGATACTTTGCTCAGCCTAGACATAAGGGAGAGGGCCTTGGTACTGCCTCAAAGTAAGGTGCCAAAGTTCATAGACTCCTCATGGGAAGCCTTACCCTCTCTGAGAAGTGGATGAGGGGTGGGATGGGGGAAGGAGAGAGTAACAGGAGGAGGGGAGGGAGTGGGAACAAGGATTGATATGTAAAAGGAGAAAAGATTGCTTTTAAAATTAGAAAAAATGATAAAATAAAAAGAAACAAAAAATCTTGGGCTAAGGAAATCATGGTTTTTAAAGAGATTAACCAAGAACTCTACATGGAGATAATAGGAAAGATGTAATTCAGGAATTGGCCATATGTTACCCATTTCAGACTTAAGAGTATAAAGGATGAATTCATTTAAAAGATTTTCCCCCAGGAATACAGTACATACAGGATACCTTGTGCTCACAGAGCTGCCCTGGGAGTTTGCACAGATTTGTTTCACTGTGCTCAGCTTACCAGACACTGAGAGGTCTATCCTTACATTGTTCAATGGGCCCTAGCTACTACTACCTGAGCTGGGGGCAGACTCTGGTAGGGTTGATAGGATGCTGACTTCCTAGTATGTAAAATTCAAGATTTAGAGGGTTGTGAATACTACCACCAAGATTTGGAAGGCAAGCTTAGGAGGGTATGAAATGTGTAATAGTGTCTATACAGGCAGCCTCTGAGAGATGGTGCATGAAGCAATAAGGGTAAGAACTAAACTGAAATAGAAATCCCAATATATTGGTGTCATATCTACTAGGGAAAGCAGTGGACAGGAAGTGCAGCCATTCTAAAAGAAAGACCATGTGCTAGAGTAGACAATATGATGGTGGGGGAGGTGGGCTGGTCAAATACAGCAGAGCTCACATCAGGACTGTGCATGCCTCAGCTATCAAACATAGATCTGCAGGAGTTAGTGTTTACCTTCCTAGATTTTGTTATTTGTTCCATACAATTCTTCCTTGCTATACTCCCATTCTTCCCCTAAGAGAAAAGAATGGAAGCTTTACTCTGTACCACCATATATAATAAGTATGCAACATACTATTTTGTAATTTTAAAATATTTTAATTCGTTATCTAATATTTTGTATGTATGAGTGTTTTATCTGGATGTTTATATATGCACTACATATACGCCTGGCACCTACAGAAGACAAAAGACATTGGATCCTTTGGAAGTAGAGTTATAGGGGGTTATGAGTCACCATGTGAGTACTGTGAGTTAAAACCATATCCTCTCGAAGAATTGCCTGTGCCGCTGGTTGCTGAGGTATCTCTCCAACACCTGCTCATTTTAATCTTAGGGGAGTTTGCCTTGAATCTCAAAAGATATTTTGAATTTAGGTTTTTAGGCCATGTCTGAATTATTAAGACCATGGGATTCTTGGAGACTGACTATGAGATATATTTTACATTACAGGTGAACACCAGCCTTTGGGAGTCATGCTATAGTATAAGGAGATATGAGCTAACAGGTTAACAGCAGGTGGATTTATGATAGTTGATCTTCATGGTCAACTAGTTTGAATTGAGAAATATCTACTAAGGCATAGCCATGCTGCATTTGTAGAACGTTTCTGAAGAGGATTAACTAAATTGTGGAAGACCCAGACCATCCTGGGTCTTCTCAGCAGTACCATTCCATAGATTATGGACCTAGATAAAATAAAAGGAAACAGGAAGTTTAGAAGTATATATTCTCTCTTCCTACTTTCTGGTCACCGTGAGTGAGCTGTTCTACCCTCCCATTCCCTCCTTGTCATGATGGCTGAAACCATGAGTTCAAATCAGTCTTCCCTCCCTTATGCCATATGTGTGGTTTCAGAGACTGAAGTCTGACAGATTCAGCAGCAGTACCTTTCCTGAACCTCCATTTTGCAGAGTGTGGTGGATGGGAATCCTCAGGCTCCATGCTTTTGTGAATCAATCCCTTATAAGAAATCTGTTTATCTGCCAAGCTGTCTATCCATTTTATGTTATCTCTTATTGGTCCTATTACTTTGGAAAGTCCTCACTAATATATAGCATATGCTGTTCTCTCTGAACTCCACTATGGGTGCTGTTGATATAATCTACCTTGCTTTTCTGTTTTAGCAGCCCAAAGTTTCTTTTCATTACATTTTTGTCTTTCACAAATAAAAAACAAATTATTGTTTTACCATAAAGTCTCTTATGCCTCTTATGTAAGTTTTTAAGTTAAATTACTTTGTTTTCTTAGTTGTATGATGTTTGTTTTATATTTTCCTTTCTTGCTTTTTTAAAAAAATTCAATTTATTTCTCATGTAAACAGTGCATTTTTTCTTAATCCTTTCTGACATTTTGAAAGGTGTGTGTTTATGTTTGAAAAATTCTAATAATAGTTTACTTTAAGATATAAACTATCGTTGAAAATACTTTAAACTCATTTAAGGGTTCATCAGGAAAGAAATACCAAAACAAATGTTCCATTGTATTGACTTTTTTTCCTGGGACAGCATCAGTATTAATTCAGCTTCTTGAATATCTTTTCAACCTTACTTACTAGGATCTTTTATTTTCTGTCTTATTGTTTTCGTAATACAACTCTTATTTCAAAAATACAGTTTGGCATTTAAGATTCATTTGTTACCATGTGAACATAGTTCTTATTTGCTGGTCTCATTGTGAGTATAATAGCACTCACTCCCCATGCTGGGAGTTCATTATTTTGATTCATCTCTTAGTTAATATGAATAGCTGTGTTTTTTTAAATTTATAAACACCTTTTCCTACTTTAATTCTTAAGAGATTACCACTCAGACTTTTGCATAAAAGCACCAGAATTTTTTTCTATTTCTCTATCTCACTTTCATCAATTTCATTATAATTGTATTTAGATTAGGATAATATCTAATAGTATTTAGGTTAAGAAAAGTATGTTTCTTAATTTTTTCATTTGTCCTCATATCACATTTGAAACTATAAACTGAGAACCAAAACCACTTGTATATTATATGTATTATATTATATAAAAAGTATATATTGTATAATGTGTATATGTAATATATATTAATTACATATGTCACTTAAATAATATACATCATCTGCTTTATATATACATTATATACTTATAAAATATACATTTACATGCTTTTTACATGATATACATATATATGTAATATATATGCAAATATAATGAAAATCTATATTTTATATATTGGATAGGTACATATTATGAAATACAAGTATATACAATGAAATTTCATTATATATACCCATACATATATATATTTATATATAATATATAATATATATATATATATATATATATATATATATATATATCTCCTCTCATTGCTTTCACTATTCTTTGAGTTCTGTGAGAATTTTTGAAGTAGTACACATATGATACTCTAAAACATAATCAAAAGTCCACACTCTCATTCATTACCTCAATCAAAGCTTTTTTTCTGAACACTCTTCTTTCTTGACATTAAATTTTTCCTACTTTATGACTACCTGCCATGATTTTACTGACACATTGCTTATGTTCCCAAGATGCATGTGCTTCCTATCAATTGAGGGATTGCTTTATGGCAGGTGTTGGCTCTGATCCCATAGACAGGCCAGTCTATAGAAGCAGATTTTTAATTACAAAGAAAACACTAATCATCATATCTGCTCAGGCTTGCAAAGGTAAATGGCATGGCCACAACCTGGAGATATGGAGTGGATGTAACGTTTCTGTTAGAATACACCATGTTCAGACGCTTAGATGAATTTTCAAAATTTGAAAATGGAGGTCATAGCAAGAGAAATAGAGGTTTTAGCTAGAGGCAATGAGATTAGATAACAAATACATTTTCCAGCTATAATAACAATCCAAAACTAATTGACATTTATTGGTCAGGCTCAGTAATGTACAAGCCTGTCTCACATAGCCACCTATACTAAGCAATATATAATTACTAGTGCATGAATGCTGACTAGTGTGTCCTATGAAGCTTCATGGCTTTGCAGTAATTGATAAAAACCAAAGATACCTCATTGCCATCATTTTTTTTGGAAACAGCATTGCATTTATTTTTATGTTGTGAGTATGTGAAGAAATTTCAACCTACTTCATTTTAAATAAGGCAATTTTAAATTGTTTTATTTTATAATTTGGGTACAATGTATATTCATCTATCCATCCCTCCCTTTCTTCAAATTCATGACCCCATTTTTCTTCCCCTCTCAAATTCATGTACTCTTCTTCCATAATTATTGTTGCTTAGACACACACACTGTATACCCACTGTATACACATATGCATACACACATACACACATGTATATATATGCATATATACTACATATATACATATTTGAGAGAGAGAGAGAGAGAGAATGTCTTAGAGTCCTAGTGATTCCAAGCAGTGTTGTCTGTATGTACATAGTTATAGTGCTGACCACTTAGGTATGGACAACTAACAATGAATTCATCACAAAAGCAAACCAACTCTCCCTGCCTTTGCAGCTGAATATTACTTGTAGCTCTTCAGCTAGGAGTGGAGTCATATGCCCACTGCCTATATTCATGCTGGTACGTTGATTTGTGTATTCTTTGGAAGATCTGTGTGTGGGTGACCATATTGTTGAGAGTTCCTGGGTACAACTTCCCTGTCATTCCAGAAGATGTTAGTTTGCAGCATTTGTCCTGGTCCTCTGGTTCTTATAATCTACCTATTTCCTCTTCCCAAATGTTCCATGAGTCTTAGTTATAGGGCTATAGTATAGGTAGCCTACTATGGTGTTAGGCACTCCACAGTTACTTGTTCTCTGAACTTTGACCAGTTGTGGTTTTCTGTAATAGCCTCTGCTCACTGGGTGAAAAGGAGAAAGGGGGCCTTCTCGGGGGGAGGAATAAAATGTTGCACCTATCTAAGGGTAAAAGAATAACTTCTTAAAAGCCATTTTATCAAAAATTATACTAGTGAGCTCTCACATCTCTTGGGTCTATGACCTTTTCAGCTATGAGTTCTTATTTGCTTACAGTTTACTAGGAATGAGTTCCCTCTGTTGAAGAGGTTTGAGACCAAATAGACAGCTATTGGTTACCCCCAAAATACTAATGCCACTATTGCACCATTAGGCACATTTTGCTGGTTATCATTGTAGTTTGCAAGGTTTGCAGCTGGGTAGATTTGATGACAACTTTTCGCCCCAATAGCTTTTGTAACACCTTTTCCCACTGTGAGAAGTGACCATCAGGAAGGAAGTTTCTATGTCTGAACCTACTTTATTTCTCCAAAGCCTGTGACTGAGTGTGTGCTGTTTCTGGTGGCAATTTTTCTAAAGTGATTATTTTGTGGCACTGTTTATTTTTATTATTATTATTAAGGAGAATTCTTAAGAAGTTTAAGAGCAGTTTTTCCTGTCTTTGAAAATGAAATCTATGTTTCTTCTTACTGTTTCTATTTTCTTGATAGCCCACATCCAGTACTTAAAGTGAGTTCTGAAAAGTAGGTAAATGTGAAACACAATTCAGATTGAATGTAGAGCATGTTTCTACTCTATATTCAGTTTCCTATACTGTAGCTTCTCTCAATTGTCTTTATGATTTTATGGTTTCTTCTGACAGAGCATCTTCCTGTGTTCACCTATCATTGCTTGGCAACTCCAGTCAGGCCTTCATATTTTACTCAACTCTCATTTTGTCTTGATTACCCACCATAATTTTCCTGAATAGTTTAGATAGCTTTCTAATGTCCTGTCACAAAACTATCTCTGTGTTGCTCTAAGTGCCTATTACACTTTACTTAACTGTATTTAATTTGTTTCCTTCATTTGCTTTCTAGACATGAGCTCTTCGTGCATGTGTGTGTGCGTGTGTGTGTGTGTGCATGTGTGTGTGCGTGTGTGTGTGTGTGCATGTGTGTGTGTGTGTGTGTGTGTGTGTGTGTGTATCATGTAAGATACTCTAGCAAAAGTCATTAAATCAATAATTATTGAAGAAATTAATTTACTAAAGGGAATGTTTTTGGCTCAAGGAAGATATACTTTCATCATGACTGACATAGTTCATGTCTGAACTAAAAATAAAAGTTACCATTCTTTTAAAATAAATTAGCTTATTTATTGGTTTATTTGCTTTTGTCTTTTTTTTTTAGATAGAGTCTTGATATGTAGCCCAGCTGGGATTGAACTTGTGATCATCCTGACTCAGCATGTGCTATTACCCTAGCACTAGTAATCTAATAACCTAAAAACCATAAACATAACAGTTTCCAGATAATTACAGGCACTATGCCTTACCTATAATTGACTTTTGCGTTTACCAAAGATTATTTGGTTTTTAGAGTGTATTCTTGTTACCAAATATTTGAAAACTGTCCCCAGAAACAGAAGTGTCACAAAGAGATCACTTTCCACTGAAAAACTGATTTCTATTGACAATGAAAAGATTTTCTCTCCAGTTATAACTCAGGCTCCCAAAGCATAGCATCACAACAGCCTATTTCAGCATCTTCTCTTGCCAGTTTCTTTTCTAGATTTCATATTCTAGCCAAACCCAAGCATACATAGACTCAACAGTAGTAAGATGATCACACATTCATTTGGAAATCATGACTTTAACAGAGTATGTGGTTATCAATGTGTTGGAGATTTTTGTGTCATGTAACAGGTATTGCTTGCATATCACTGCTAGCTAAACTTATAGACTTTTCTTGAAAATTTACTGCTTTGTTCTTCTTATATTGAAAGGTACAGAGATTCTAATTTAGTTTAAGCTACCATTAATTTGAGACATTTGAGTAGGCCAAGTGTTTGGTTTAGAGACTAGGTGAAAGATCCAATTTTTTCCCCAAGTTTCTTGGATTCTCAAAGCATATTTTTCAGGGCATACTTCAAAGAACTTTTTGGTGTAAGATGTTTCTTTACCAGTGGTTATGATTAGAGGACAGTTTCATGTATCTTCTGGGAACATGCTGTGGCATTTATTACTAATAATTTACCTATTGAGGCCAATCCTGAGAATGACTAATCAGAATAGTTGGTTGACTTTTCAAAGCAACTTTGCTTCAGACTTTTCCAAGAACTGAGGGAGAAAAGAGACATGTTTTCCTGCATAGAAAATAAATCTCTCATCTGGCTAGAAAATATTTGTTCTGGAAAATGTTAAAATCTGGTTGATTTATCTGCCTTCTCTTGCACATTGATGAAGTCAGAAGAAACATGAACATGTGCCCAATGTCTATGTGAGGAATATTGAAGCCAAAATGAAGCTTGTTTTCCCAGAGTAGAAAAGCTCTGACCTTGTGTCATTTAAAGACACGACTGAACATTTTGATGTTACCAGGAGTCTGTAATGTCCTTTGGAGGATAAACACATGTCAAATTTGAGTCTTGGATCTTAGGATGTAAGTTAACAGTCCACTAAAATAGGTTACAGAAAGTTTGAGATGGTGATACACACTGAACATATACTAGAAGTAAGTAGCAATGGGATCAGGAATGGAGAGTGTTTTAGTTAAGGGTTATATTGCTGTGAAGAGACACCATGGCTACCATAGTAACTCTTATAAAAGAAAACATTTAATCTGGAATGACTTACAGTTTCAGAGTTTTACTTCAATGCTGTCATGGCTGGAACTATGTGGCACAGAGGCTGACATGTGCTGGAGAAGGACCTGAGATTTCTACATCTGGATCCACAGGCAGCAGGAAGAGATGGCGACACACTGGCCAGGTTTGAGCATCTGAAACCTCAAAGCCCACCTCTTAGTTATACATCTCCTCCAACAAAGCCACACCTCCCAATAGTGCCATTCCCTGAGAGTCTTTGGGGCCCATTTTCTTTCAAACAACCACAAAGCAGATGCTACATGTTAAATGGGATTAGGGAAGTAGTTTGGAAATAATCCTGATATATGGGAAGATTCTGGGCATTCAGTGATTGATGTCAAGCATATAAGCCAAGAAATAGAAAGTATAAAGTCTATGAGCCTGAATTCGCATATATTTATAACAGAGAGAAGGATGAGTGATGAAAAATGTAGGAGGGGGAATGTCGTATAGTTTCCAGTAGGCTATATTCAGGAATTTTGCTGTAAGACATGAAGGAAGGCCACCAGAACATTTTGTACAGAAAAAAAAAATGACATTAAAGTTTCAAGGGACATTTTGTATGCTGTGTGAAGAAAGGTCTGTGTGTATTCAAGAGCATGGTCATGTAGACCAGGTAGTCCCTAACGAGAAAGATGTGTAGGCTGGTGAGGAACCATGTCATAGACAAGAGCTAAACTAGGTATCAGCTGTAGAGGTGTCTCAAAGGTACTGGATCTAGAGTAGACTATGTAGACAAGAGATAGCACTTGCTGATGGATTGGATTTACAAGATATAGTTTTTAGCCTGAGTCATTAGACAAATGATGACAGCATTTATTGACTTAGAAACTAAATAGAAACAAGTGTATGAGGGAAAACATAAGCTTTTGATTGATTGATTACTGTTATGTGCCTATTTCACAACAAACTAAAAATGCTGAAGAGGCAAGTAGCTTTGTAACCCATGACTCATGACTATAAGCTATAATTCTATAGTCATCCCCACTCCATGCAGCTGATATTTAAAGTAGGGTTACAATGTGAAAGTGAAAATACGAATAGAAAGCAGTGGACCAGGGACTGACCTTAATGGACTCTAGCATCCGGAAAGGGACAGATGAAGAGTGTGCACAAGAGAATGGGAAGAAATAGGCAACAGAGAGAGAAGCCAAGGAGCGGCAGTCCTGAAATCCAATGAAGACAATGAATTTTCAAATAGCCAGACATAAAATAATGCAGAAAACTGAGTAACATGAGGAGTGATCTGGTAACTGGATTTGGTAAGAAGATGTTTTGGGGAACCTTGACACAAAACAGTTTCAACAGGTTGGTGGGAGGAAATCTTGACTAGATGTGATAAAAATGAAATTATTCTTATACCTTGGTTAGTGTAAATATGGTCAAACCATCTAATGTTCAGTGGTATGAAAATGAGGGAAGAGCTGGGATTTTAGCACTGTGAAGTAATCACTAACAGTTTTTGGTTTGGGTGGTAAGATGGGAACTCTTGCAGCATACTTGTGAAACTAATAAATTTGTCCTGAGCGATAAGTAGACTTAACATTTGAGAAGGAAATTTCTTCTGGGATCAAGGGATGTCTTCAATGTAAGTGGAGAGGGTGACAGAGACAGCCATGGAGGAGGGGAAGAGAAACCCACACAAATGCCCTCATAAAATGAGAAAAAACTCAAAAAAAGGCCAGCCTCAGGTAAAAACTCCAGCCACAAGCTCCTGTCATTGCAGGAACTGAAAAGATGAACAGAATCTAGAAACTAGTGAAATGGGAATCCAGAGGCTAGTCCTCACTTGTCTGGGATAAGAAAACAATGTCCTGAGGGATTCTGGTCACCTCCTGTATATAATGATGTCATTCCCAGACTTCATTATTGGTCTGGTTCTCACTGAAGCAAACTTGATCCCACTGAGCCATTCCATTGGCGACTTAGTGTCAGCTGGCAAGTGGGGTATAGCTGTAACTAGATGGCAACAAATATTGTATGGCTATGCATTAATCCATGATTATTTACATTGATTGCTTCTTAGTTGATATTAATAAAATTAATAAAATTATATTCTTAATAAACAAAAGCTAAGTTAATTGAAACATCTGACAGAAAGATGAATCAGCTGCTGGAGTTAGCAAGGAAAAACCAGCTGGAGATCAGAAATCTCACTCACCATTTTAAGGAGTATAGTGATAATAAGAATAGCTAGAAACACCTGAAATACATTGCCTATAATAAACTTATATTACCTATACTAAAGTATACCTCCAGATTTACAAAATAAGGAGATGTGTTAAATATTATACCTCATCCATTTTTTATTTTAAAATACAGAAATATTAGGCAGCTCATAAATGTGAATATAACATTTGTATATTTTAGCAGTTATAAGTAGCCTTATAACTTTATGAAAGACAAAAAGCCTAGTATATGTTTAATAAAACTGCCTGTCCTCCATCCTACCATCCTTGAACTTCCTTTTCCATTGACATAATCACTGTTCTAATTGTTATGCTATTCATTAGCTATGTCATGATATGAAGAATCTCTGATTCATTTCTTACACCAACAGCTATGAATAAAAATATTTAATGAGACATTAAAACATCCTAAGGCATACTTAGGATTGAGCTCTGTAGTGCAGCAGTTGCTTAGCAAGTATAAGGCCCTGGATTCAATCCTCAATGACATAAAATGAGCAAACAAAAACATAGTAAGCCAGCAATTATTCAGGACTCTCTCAGTAGGTTTGGGTATAGCAACAGTGGAGTATTATAATAGAAAAGAAAGATTGTACAACAAGGAAGGGAAAGTGGGATTTTATCATGAATAAGTCCTGAAGATGGAGGAAAATTACAACCAAATAATAAGGGTAAGGGGTTCTGTCTGAACTAACCAAACCAAACAGGAATTTTACAGAGGATAGGCTAGATTGATTACACACCTGAAGATGACAGGTTGTGAGAACTCTGATCATGTATTAATGGTGTGTGTCTTGCAGGAACATCTTGCTAGATATATTTAGAAAGGTTCTCTGCTTAAATGAGATGTTATAAACAAGTATGCAAACGGGTTTAAAAGAAGGTTCACAGGCATCTCATAATTCAGGCCATTGCTACCCCTTCCTTCTGCATTGTTCCTTTCCTTTCCCATTCTCACTTATGGCCAGTGTTTACCTACATTTGCATATGAAATGAGTGGTTTCAATGATTTCCCCCTAGGATTGGGTTCTAAACATTGGAAAGATGGAAATGAACTTGTGGTTAAATGTGAACCTATACCACACATAACTAAATTTGAAAAAGGCCACCACAGAATATGATAACTTAAAGAGTTCAAGACTGTCATTAGGAAATCTATGGAATTGTCCAAGCTAACCTTTCTTCTCATACATGTCCAGCCCATATCTTTGGCGTCTGATGTCCCCAGACACGCTGACTGGAGGTGACCCCTTTTTAAGAGTTTTTAACTTATGTTACAAAACACATTAATTTCAAAACTTACCTGCCTTGCTTCCCATTCTAGAACTGTGTGATTGTTAGACATAATAATCACATGACAAATATTTACTGAAATCTTCATACTGATACAGAGAAGCAGCCTGGTGCTGGATGATATACAGTACTAAGTGCAAGAGGGCACTGCTTCTTGATGTTCATAATACAATACAAAATGCTTCTCACTATTGTCACCATTTCATGAACTGAAGCTCAAGGAATTTTGATCATGTTCTAACTTATCAGAATACACCATTCCCTTTCCGATTATCGCAACATGAGTGCTTTCTACTAGATTTAAGAATAGGTAACATGGGGGCTGGAGAGATGGCTCACTCTGTATAAAGTGCTTGCCATGCAAACACGAGGACCTGAGTTCAATCCCCACCATTCACATAAAAATCCAGGCAAGGTATAATCCCAAGAACTGGTAAAATGGGGATGCATAGTTATTTTTGACTTGGTAGCCAGCCTAATCGTCAAGCCCCAGATCACAGTGAGAGGCCTTGTCTCAAAATAGAAGGTAGATGGCCCCTAAGGGATGACACCAGAGTTTGATCTCTAGCCTCTGAGACAGGATACAAAGTTAGGGGTAATTATGGGACTATGGGACTGGGTTTGGGGTGGGAGCTGTTACCTTTACTGAAGCCTCTCATCAGTTAAGAAGAAAAAACTGCAACACATTTGACAATGATTTAAGGCCTTTTTTTCCTAGTGGTAAACCCAAAACTATTTAGACATCTGAGAAGAAATAAATTTTATAATAAAAGACCCATACCCAAATCCCTGTGCAACCCCAGTGGCTCCTTGTCAGATTGTAAAATCATCCAAGGTACCTCTAGGGTCACTCTATCATCTCTTATAGAAAAAAAAAAAAAAAGAAAAGAAAAGAAAAGAAAGAAAGAAAAACAGTTCCTACAAACATTTTGTGATGTAACTTGATTGACAGCCAACAAAATAACATATAGCAGTTAATACAATTTTTAAAACATATTTTTTTTTAAATCTCCAACTTTGCTTCATAATGGCAAGTGTTGAAGTCCTTTTCTGTTTTGGGTTTGTTTGAGTCCAAGTCTCTAAAAGACAAAGGGAGTTCCTAGGTTGCTGAATGGGAAGATAAGGGACTGTGCCTGTGACCTACCATTGCTGACCACCTCCAAAGCCACTTGTATATATGGGACTTTGTACATACACACACACACACACACACACAAACACACACACACACATACATACACACACACACACACACAGAAAAACACCATGCCTCCCCCCCATCCACCCATACACAAAGAATTTAGGATGCTGAGTCATGGGACGTTAAGATTTAAAAATTTTGAATGCCAACTGTTTAAGTAAAACTAAAATATAATGTCTTTATTTGGAAAATAAGATTCATATTAAAATTACTTTATATTATTAACATTAACACCTTATCTATTATAAATATGTGTTATCTTTAAAAAATGGAAGAGAAAAAAAAAAGAAATAGTTCAAAGCATTAGTTACTATAAGATTTAAGCAAGAGGGATCTAATAAAAGACCACAAGAGAAAAAGAAAACAAAGACATAAAATGAGAAAGAAATAAAAATAAAAGTCACAGAGGTGCAGTAGGGAAGCTCAATATTTAACTATTTGCATATTATATTATTTGCAATGTTGATAGATGAAATATTTCTATATGTTTATAAAGAAATATAAGAATCATGCATTACATTTATTTTCATAAAGATATTTCTTCTTTGGGGTATAATTTAGCAAACTGAATATGAATGATAAATGGAAACCCATGGGTGTCAGGGAGAAGACACTAAAATAAGGAAATATGAAAAATTGAAAACATTCTCAGCTAAACACCAAATACAGAACTAGTAAAAATTGAAAGGACTTAAAGGAATCATTGGAAATATTGCACTGATTAGTGGTGAGACTGGAGTACAGGTTAACCCAGTAAAAGAGACCTGAAGAACAGTGCAAGATGGTCGAACCCGAGACCAGGGACAAGAAGGCAAAACCCAAAAGTGAGCTGGAGGTAACTTATGAAAGAACCAATGGCTGAGAATGTCTCTCAAAACCAATGAGGGTTAAAACAAGACTAGCAACAGCTCTGACAAACAGACTTATGGTGACACATGAAATCAGGTCAGGAATTGAAGAGCTAGGCACTGGATGGCTAACTCCAGATTTCCAAAGACAATGGTGAGTATGAGAGCAGCCAGAGAAAAAGACACTGAGAACAGGTTCTGCCCCATGATGAATGGCAAGAATATTTTCTATGTGAGTGCAAAGAATACATGGCTAGGGATGCCGCCTGGTGCTGGAGTAATGGTCTAGCATGAATGGGGGCCCCGGGTTCAAGCTCCAGTGCAAAAATATAAAAATAAATAAATAAATAAAATAAAGGAAAATAGAAAGGTAGAGGGAAGAAGTAAAGGAAAGGGGTAGGGAGAGAGAGGACGTGAAGAGAGAAGGGGAAAGGTAAGGCGGAAACGATGGGGGGAATAAAGCATGCTTTATCACAGAATACTTCCAACAGACTATATCTGGTAAGAATGTCTTTTAAAGTAAGTAGTTAAAAAAATCTCGAATACTTTGCATTTATTCATAGAGTTCATTAAAGGAAAATTCTAGAATACATACTTTATTTAGGAGCAAAGTGATCCCAGATGAGATGGCTTGGGATAGAAAAATGTGTAACAGAGGAAATGAGGAATATAAGGATAGATACAAAGAGAAAAGGATCATAATCTATAACATGTTATGAGTTTTAAAACTGGAATTAAAATATATTACCCCAGTGTATAGATCAAGAGAATTACAAACTCAACAGACCTTCCCTGAAAATCAATTTAGCTAATGATGGAAATTATTTTTGAAAACATAAAATATATAAAATATTCCCCTAAGGGAATATACTAAAGGGTAAAATAGCCATGTAAGAAAATCTTATAAGTATTTTAAAAATGCTGTCAAGTTTTTGAGCTAAGTAATCCAACCTCACTTCTCCATCTTAGTTACTATGTTACAGATTCCTCTACTGTGCACAGCTCAAGGCAAGCAGCAAGGACCTCCACATTCCCCCACACAATAGTCTATGGCTATAAATTCATATTCTCATCTCCTCCTGACCTGAGTTACAGAAGTGCTGTTCTAGGTGGCCATGGCCCAATACATTTCTGCTTTTCCCCACCCAGCCTGAGCCTACAGTTTCAGACAGTCTAGGCATCGGGGGCTCAAAAGACTGGGGTCCTGATTACTTCTTAAAGAGTTACTGTAGGATGAAAGTTCCATACTAAAAGGTCAAAGCTAAAAAAACAATCAGAAGGTGCCATCTGCCTTGGTGCTCATTCCAAGGGATGGAATGATATCAAGCAGTTGCTTTCTGTTGGTTGTTACAGAGTGAACATAGGACTCTATCCAGGAGGGAGAGGCATACTATGAGTAAAAGGCCTTGAGGTGAGAAGACTGAATATGTACTAGAGTGAGGACAATGCCATACCTAAGCATCTTGTGAAACAGCAGGAACCTTTGTGGAGGGGAATTAAGAGGTTAATAACCACAAAACAAACTGGCATAGCAGCCCTATACATCCAGAGAGACAGCTAGGGCATCCCCTCCTAGAATTCCTGCCAACATAAGGATCAGGAAGGCTGAGTATGTCCAGTGCTACATCATAGGAAATAACCAGAGCTGTCTGGGAACATTTGAAAGTATTTCTAGTCTGTACATCAACACATCAGCGTAGGCAGGAAGCTGGACTTATTCATGGTCTCGCATATGGCCTCTGACAGAATACTAACTGGCAGGAATCCCAGCTGCAAAATAAAATAAGCCATGTTTGATGCTGTGTCCTCAAGAAGCAATCAGAGAGATAACCCACAAGCCACTGAATCTTGTCAAGTGTGTGTGTGTGTGTGTGTTTGTGTGTGTGTGTGTGTGTGTGTATGTGTGTATGTTTATACACATGTGTACATGTATAGAGGGTGCAAAAAAATGAAACCAAAACAATGGCAAAAATGCACTTATCCTTTATAGAAGTTTCAAAGACATGCTTACAGTCCATAATAAACTAATAATAAGGACACTTAAGCAGAGCCTGTGTGGAATAAGCAGCCTTTGCCATCCCAAGAACCTGCTGGAGAAAAAATAAACAAACAAACAATGATAAACTCAGCTTAAAAGGTAAAATCATAGCTAGTACAGGGGCTGTACGCTATGGGGGAAATAGTCACTTCAACACAGGTAGTGCAGCTGAGTCACTAACCAACAGGTCTCCAAACCAAGAGCAACAAAATAACATCTCCTGAAAGAGTCCATGGAAACTGTATACAGAGGTGCTACAGTTATGTTGCCTGAAATGGCTAGTTTTTGACCAATATTAAGATTTATGCAAATAAAGAAAGTAAAGTATAATTCATACGCAGATAAAAATTAGTAGCTATGAATGGCTTCAAAGTGGCAGAGAGACTGGACTAAGTTAGCAAAAATTAACTGTTAAAAATATGTTGAAAGAACTAAAGACTACAACGACTCCCCAAATTAAGGCTATGGATGGTAAAACCTTATCAAATAGCAAATTGTAATAGAAATTATGCTCAAGACACAGAAATGGGTTTCATTGAAAACCAAGAGTATCAAATGAAAAATTCACCAGAGAGGCTCAAAAGAGATTTAAGGTGACTGGAGGAAAAATCACAAACTTAAAGTCATTGGTTACATAGTAATCTTAAGATATTGGTTACATAGTTACCTTAAAACATTGATTACATAGTTACCTTGAGACATTGGTTACATAATTAATCTTAAGACATTGGTTACATAGTAACCTTAAGATATTGGTTACCTAGTATACAATAACAAGAATGAAAGTAAGGAGACAGATAAATAGCCTCTGGGGAAATTTTTAAAACTCTAATATTAAATATTCGGAATTTGATTTGAAAGGATAGATTTACACATAGTGACTGTTATTTCTTTGTATTGACCTTGGCCATTCTTCCTAGGGAAGGATACATTTTCAGGAGTTTTGATTTGCATGTCCAAGGTGACCAAAGAGGTTAAACATTTCCTTTAAGTTTTTCTCATCCATTTTTTCTTCCTCTTATGAAAATTTTCTGTTAAAACCCGTGTCCCATTTTTACTTGGGTTGTTTTCTTGTTATATTGCTTTCTTGTTCTCTGGGTTTCTTTCTTTCTTTTCTTTTCTTTGTTTCTTTTTTTGTTTATTTGTTTGTTTGTTTATGAAATAGATATTAATCCTCTATCAGATGTTTAGTTGAACAAACATTTTTTCCCAATCTGTAGACTGCTCCTTTGTCCAAATGATGGTGCCCTTGACCTTACAGAAGCTTTTCATTTGAATGAGGTCCCATTTATCAATTGTTGATCTTAGTGCCTGTACTAACAGTGTTCTGTTCAGAAAGTCTTTTCCTGTACCAATGAATTTAAGGCTATTCCCCACTCTTTCTTCTACCAGTCTTAGTGTGTCTGTTTTTATGTTGAGACCTTTGATCCATTTGGAGTTGAGTTTCATTCAGGGTGAGAAATATAAATTTATTTAGATTCTTTTTCATGCAGCCTTTCAGTTTGACCAGCACCATTTATTGAAGATGCTATCTTTTTTGCATTATATATTTCTTGCTTCTTTATAAAAAAAAAAAAAAAAACATGTGTCCCTAGGTGTGTGTATTTATGCCTAGGTCTTCTCTTCAGTTAAAATCAGCAGCATGTTCATGTTTTGTGTCATTACCATGCTGTTTTTATTATGATAGCTCTTGTAATACCCATTTGAAGTCAGAGATGGTGATACCTCCAGTAGTTATTTGATTATTCAGGATTGTTTAAGTGATCCTAGATTTTGTGATTATATATGGCATGTGTTCATATGAATCTGAAAATTGTTCTTTCAATTTCTGTGGAGAATTCTGTCAAGATTCCAAAAGGAATTGCATTGAATATGTAGATTGCTTTGGTTGTAGGGCCATTTTCACTATATTAATCTTATTGATCCATGAGAATGAGAGGTCATTCCATCTTCTGATATCGTCATTTTTTTCTTCAAAGTCTGAATGTTTTTGTTATACAATCCTTTTACTTACTTGATAAGATTCACCCCAAGATATATTTTGAGGCTATTGTGAAAGGTATTGTTTCCCTAATTTCTTTCTCAGTCTGTTTCTCATTTTCTATGAAGGCTACTGACTTTTGTGTGTTAAATTGGTATCTTGTTACTTTGGGGAAAGAAAGGAGACATGAGGTAGGGAATACAGAGTGGGACATCTAAAATTAGGGACTATTTGAGGGGTTATATGGAAAACTAAGACAATAGAAACTTCTTAAAATATATTTATATCTAGAGGAAATCTAAATAGAATCACCAAATAATAGGGAAGACAAAGCCCCAACTAGACAGCTTTCATTGCCAAATAACACCTTCAGTTCCAGGAATGGGTTATATCTAATTGAATTGATGGCCAATAGGTGCACATGGAAAACTCCCAAATGTATTAGCTATTGCCAAAGTCATTGGTGCATCATCCACTAACTGACAAGTCCCTACTGCTGAAGACAAGGTCTACATGACTCACTGAACACTGGGAAATTAATATGATGCCTCTCTTGTACCGTGAACTTTATTGACTAGTGTTCATAGTATTGGAAGGTACTCTACAAGCTACCAGAGGAGAAATGTAAACAGCAACCCAGCTACAAACCATTTTATCTACAATGGTGACCTTCCTTCAACCTATGCTGATGCAATAGTGGCATAAAAGTTGTGAAAGTAAACAACTACTACTTAATTGATTTTATGGCCTACTCTGAGATGAAACCCATGCCAGATACTTCTTGGGTACCCAAGAACCTGAGACTAGATAGACAATGGACTTAGGAAAAAGGTAAATTATATCCTCCTAAAGGAAATATCAATAAAATAAAGCCTAATAACATTCTGCTATATTCATAGATCAGCATCTTGCTTCACCACAGAGGAAGCTTCCTCTTGTAGTACATGGGAAAACTACAGAGATCCATAGCTGAATAGAGCGCAGAGTAAAAGTCCTTAGAACACTCAATCATAAATGGAACATCTTAATCGAATCTCTCTTCTCAAGGTTCAAGAAATTATGTGGAAGAGGATGCAGAAAGATTTTCATATCTAAAGGCTGTGGAAGGTTTGTTAACCTTTTTGGCAGAATAAGACTGGTACACATATGAACTCACAGAGACTGTGGCAGCAAGAACAGGGCCCACACAGATCTAAACCAGGTAGGGTTCCAGCACTGAGAGAGGAAGTAGAAACAACGCTCCCATCCCTAATTCAGAAGCAACCTCTTAATTGATAACTTCACACAAAAGAAAAATTAGTTTTCTTCAAAGGAGTCTCACTGAGTGTGTGTGTGTGTGTGTGTGTGTGTGTGTGTGTGTGTGTGTGTGTGTAAGAGAGAGAGAGAGAGGTGGGGGGGATAAAACTAGGATTTCTGTGAAGAGGATAGAAGATGCCCAAAAGAAGGGAAGAGGAAGAAACAAAAGGAGGCAATGTGTGGAAGAGGAAGATGAGGTATACTGCATATTTTCTCATTGGTATCTAAACACACACACACACACACACACACACACACACACATATATATATATATATATATATATATATATACGTAAGCATCTATGCATCTATGTGCCTTGAATGTACTGGGGGGATTTTTTTTTTTTTTTTTTTTTTTTTTTTGCTGGTGGGAAGCAGACAATTGAGGGTGCGGTCTACTGAGGGTAGTTATGAGCCATTGCACAGTGATATCTGAACATGTCATAATGAAATTCATTGCTTTGTATACTAATGAAAACAATAAAAACAAGAAAGAAAAGAAGTAACAGTTAGGCTGTGATAACACAGGACATAACAGGAATGAGAACTACATGTCTTACAGGCTAAAATAATGACAATTTTTAATGACTAACTTTAAAAGAGTTATATTGACAGCTTAGATAAAATAAACAAATTTCTTAAAATGAACCTTAAGTCCGGGGGTATTGGCATACCCTCTAATGCCAAAACATGGAAAGCTGACATAAGAAAATCACTAGTCTAGCTGAGCTACACAAAGAGTTTGATGGTAGCCCTTGCTACACTGAAGGCTCTTCTTCAAATAACAATAACAACCAAAATCAATAATTACAAAACTGAAGAGTTACCAAAGATGAAACAGAAAGTAATATCTCTAATTATAAAAATTAAAAATAGTTCATATTTCCAGTCTTCTGGGAAGTGGACTGAGCAATTCTCCATTTCTTATATAACAACCCTCCCATAATAAGAATAAAATATGAATGGAAAAAAATCTCAAATGAATTTTTGATGTAGACACGGGTTAAAAGTCATTCAAAATTTAAGAAAAAAGTTAAATCCATCAACATATCTTTTAAAGCAAACTAGAGGCCAATCATTCCAGGATTGTTTCAGGAAGAGATGAGACAACATTCAAAAATCAATTTGAAAATCTCCTGCAATGACAGACAAAAAGAGAACAGAAGTATATTAAGTTCTTGATAAATTAGATACAGAAAAATCAGTTGACAAAATACAAAAACATTCAGTATGGAGGCACTTCACAAAGAATAATGCTTGCTTCTTGAAACTGCAAACGTGTGTGTGTGTGTGTGTGTGTGTGTGTGTGTGTGTGTGTGTATTAAGCCACAGACTTTTACATAAAGCTACTGCAAGTTTTCTTTCTGAAACAATAATGATGAGGCTTATGCCAATACCATTTTCACCCTAAATTATACTAGAAGTTGCTGAGAGGTGGTGCAGTGGTTAAGAGTACATAACACTCTGATGGAAGGAACTTGGATTTGGTTCCCAGGAGCCATCTGTAACTATAGCTCCAGGGGGAATCTTATAGCCTCTTCTGACCATCTGACCTCTGCAGGTTCCTGCAAATATGAGTACACACACACACACACACACACACACACACACACACACACACACACAACCACACACACACACACAAATTAAAAATGCTTAATTGCATTAGAGCTTCTACAATTTATTGAAGAAAAATAGCCATAATTATGGAAAAGGAATTAAGGCTATTATTTAGAAACACTATAACTCCATAGGTCAAAATTAATTCAACACTGATTAAAAATTAGCAAATACATTTAACAAGGATACTTTATACAAAGCAAAAATGAAAAAATGGATTTTTCACAAGTAAGAAATAAGATGTAAATTATACCTCTTAATGTTAATATGAAAGTCATCCAATATTAATAAATTTGATGAAAGTTGTGCAAACATATCTACCCTAGACACAACAAAACTCACATGAGATAAATAGCCACTTAGTAAGTGAAAATACCCTGTGGACACTTAGGAAAGTTCCCTTGTGGTGGCTACCAAGTGTGTGTGCTATTCTGTAACTATACTTAATGAATTGTTTTTGAGAAATTTAAAAAGAAATCCCTAAGCTATCCCTACAATACAAATCTCAGGATCTTATCAGCCAGAATGCTTGCAATGCCCATGAAGCTAAGAGCTAAAAATGCTACTTCAAGGGAAGAGAAACAAAAAAGTCCCAGCAGCACATCCAAAACAACAACAGTGCTCCTCAGCACTCGATTATCTTTCAGACATCATCTGAACTCTTCTGATGAGTAGAATATGCTTCCCAAAACTGCAGCTGTGTCAGTCCCCTGAGCTCTGGAAAGTATAACCAGGGGATAGTTAGAATGGGTACTAAGTGTCAGTCCACACTGAAAAAGAACTTACAGCAAACATAGGTATGTGCTTGGGGCAGGCATGAAAATCAATCCTGAGATGGGCTGACCTCTGGACAGGTACCAGTGAGGCTATAGGCTAACAGAAGTGTCAGAGCTAACTAACCTGTTTATTAGATCATCTAACCAGAGGAAAGCAAACAATAGAAACAAAGAGAGCCCAACACAACACAAGAGTGAGATTTCAGGCAGCACCAGCATTTCAGGAGGAAATGAAAGCAGGCTGAAGATGATCATGGGGTGGGATGGGGGGGGCAACAAATAAACAAGTGAAGTAAAACCAGAACAAGAAAGGAAAGAACAAAATAATCCAGGAGAAAAAGATCAGTTTGAGGAACCTAATTTAAGGGCATTCATAGTTCAATAGGCAAAGGCACCTGCCTGAAAGTCTGACAATCAGAGTTCGATCCCTGGACCCAGATGGTAGAGGGAGAGAATTGATACCTGCAAGTGTATTATAGCACATGTGTGTGAGCACAGGTGTGTACACACACACACACACACACACACACACACACACACACACACACACCTATAGTGCTAGAAAGATGGCTGAGAAGTTGAGTATGTGGTCCTCCAGGAGACTGAAGTTATTTCCTAGCACCTACATCTGGGATGGCCACTGCAAGGGATTCTAATACCTTCTTCTGGACTTTGAAGCTACCTACACTTGTACATACAGACACACAGGCATAGTTATAAATAATAAAAATAAATCTTTTTTTTTTAAGTCCAACTATGGACCAAGAGCCCCTGCAATGTGCTAGCAATCAAATGGAAACCTCTTGGGAAACACCTTGTGGAAATTATCTCCATCAGGGGTACTGGAGAGATGAAAGGGCTGCATCTACAAGGAGTTAAGCTCTTCTCCTGAGTGAGAGCCTGACACCCTGCAAGGATCTCGAAGCAAGGATTTGAAAGATTATGAAATCCCCCTGACAAGCCTAGTGGAACTGAACCAATTATTTCATCTCTCTGTTTATTCAACTGCGTGAAATGGCACTCTGTGGGAGGACTGGCCGATGTGGGAGACAGTTCTATCATACAGTACAAAGCTGTCACATGATGCCCTTAAGGGTTTGTTTGCTTTGTCCCTTCTTTCTGAGTTTCTTAGAGGCAGGAAGCACTTGTCTTTTTCTGTCTCATGGCCTGGCATTTAGCAGGCTGCCTGGCTTGCTTCAACACTCCGAACTTTTCCTAAGTGAAGGAAGGAAGGCTTGGCATGGAGGCCCAATAACAAGACTTGAAGCTGCTGTTTTCTGTGGTTGTTTTGATTGTATGTTTGTTTATTATGCTGTGTGTGATAGTGTCTGACCTCAGGCTGGAGTGTTCACACAAAGCAGAGCTCTTTCCTCTCCTAAGGCCACACTGCTGGTCCCATTAAAGTGCAGCACTGTGCCTCTGCTGGACCACTGTTCAGACCTGCTGTGACTGCCAGCCCCAGTGCCTGTTTGCAATCACTTGTGTCACTACTCCTGGCAAACAAGCAGAGATCAACTAAGAAAAGACTAAGGGGCTATAAGGTATAAATGGCTCAGCCTTTGTGCTTCTCACTCTGCTAAGCATAGTTCAGCATTTAAAAGCAAGGCAATTTCCTGATGTCCCCTTGGAGAGGCTGTTCTGAAACCCCTCACCATGGCTGTTCCCACAGCTCCCATCATTAAAAAGGCAAGAAAAGATAAAAGTTCCATTCCACCGGACCTGTATGATTGAGGGGTCACTTTCCTTTCATTACTTTCTTCATTTTTATGCAGAATAAAAACTAGTGGGAGATGCCCACTGAACAAATCCAGTCTCCGAATGGATTTTGCTGCCTTTCTAAAGACCATGGGATGACACCAGAGCAAAGCTGAAGGTGTGTCCAGGTGGGGTGAATTCTCCCTGAGACATTGGAAAAGCATTGGAACTCCTATAGGTAGACAGCTCAGAAAGGATTCTCTAGTGTGGCCTCCTGACTTTACAGAGTAAATACTAAAGCCAAAGTAAATGATCCTTGTTGGCCCATGGTCTGTTGAGGAAGAACACCGTTTAGCATCTCTGAACTACTGTTTCCTCCTTTAACATGTGAGGATTTAAAATCAAATGTAACTTCATACCTTTCAATGGGTTGCAGTCATTGAGTCCAAAATCCTGTTCCTGGAGGCCCAAATGCTAAAACACAGTAAAGAAATGAGAAATGATGCTTTTGTCACAGCAAAGGAAAACCTTTGCAAGGCTTTCTCTAGAGGGAGAGGAAAAGAGTTAACAGGGAGAGAAGTGGGAGCTAGGGAAGTGGGAGGGGAAAGGAAGGGAGGGGAAAGAAATACGGAAACAGTCTTCCTATAAGTTGGACCTGTGCTCTCTTACTCCTATGTGCTCTGATAAAATCTGGCCTGTGATGCTGCCTCTCACTTAGTGTGAAGAACTGAGAGTCCTAATCATTGAACAATGCTTGCCCAGGTCTCACCAGTTACACATGGTCATTTGCTTCTGTGGGAGCAGAGCTCTGTGATCAGTCAAATCTCTTGGTGACTAAACCTACTGAAGAATAGGTTATAGCCTGTGTGGGCTTTTGAAAGCCCAGATTAAACATTTTCTGCAAATGTGGAAATGGTGGGCTTTTCCTCAAAAGACGGCATGGAAACTGGAGCAGAGATTAACACTGAGGGTTGCAAAGACACTGTCAAGGATGTTTAAACAGAATGATCATTATGCCAGGGTGGATGTAGAGAGGTAGTCTGTGAATGTCAGGAAACAAAATGAGCCATACTCCAGGGCACTATGGTGGCCAGCACTTACCTTCCCGTTGTTCAGCTGCCTTGTAGATTCAAACATATATAAATCCAAAGGATGATTTGCTGACTAACCTCAAACTGTCTAGCAATGCTGTATAGGTGAGAACCCCATTTTTTTCTGGAGTCATGGTATAATAAATTGATTTCCTCTCTTTCCACCTGTACACTCTATAAAGACTATTGAATATCTTCCCTCTGTAAGGCCTCCTTGATTTCACCTACATACACATGAAAGCTTGGGGAAGGGGTGTTGTAAGTGCCCATAATCTAGCTCTGGCAGTTGCATTCTGAGTATGATTTTGAGTAGACAAGGGAAACTATGGTTTTCAAGGCTAGATGGAAGAATAAGTCTAGCTCAATAAGATTACCTCACATGACTGTTTACCAAATTTCTGCTGTATTTTCAAGAGGAAGAGATCACTATGAGAGAAGTAACTCTCACTACAACTTCTGGCTTCAAAGGAAGGGAGAGGCAATGATGTTATGATCACAGTGAGGAGAGGGTTAGAGGCAGATGGAAAAGATAGTTTTCCTTGTAGACCCTGTTATTATTATTTTTCCTTCATCAGGTTTCTCAGTTTGGGCACAGTTGACATTTTGAGCTGGCTATTTCTATATGCGGAAAACTGTCCTGGCATTCTGAAACAGGGTGTAGCAGCTGCCAGGTCCCAACTGTGTCAGCAACAAACTCACCTTTCTGTGATGTGCCAACTTCAAATGCCTTAAGGTACTGCCAAATGTCCTCTGAGGAGTAAAACTGCTGTTGTACAGCCAAGAGTCCTGAGAATTCAGAGAGTTTCACAGAGTTCACAAACAGACCAAGAGGGTCAGCCTTGAGTTTTAGACTACCTCTGTCATTCCTAATTGACAGTCACTATGGACCCAGAGCCCTACTCTTTTCCCACATTTTCAAAAGAGTTATCCCTGACTCTCATTCTTGAAATCTTCTGCTTGGTTTCAGGAGGTCCAGACAAATACATACAGATACAAAAGGGACAAAGATAAAGAGTGATACGAGCAGATATAAAGAAAGAAAGAAACCAGAGTCTGGTTTTGGAGAGAAAGCCTCCTCCCCCTCCCAGCCATGCACACCTTCCCCCTCTCCCTACTTTCTCATGCAAACCTCCCTCTGGATCTGGTTTTCATTTGCACACTCTCTCTTAGCCATGAGCATCGTTTCTTCTCACAGATAATTTGACTTGATTGCCTTCTGAAAGGGCAGACAGAGCCAAGGAGCCTGTACTCATTTACATGTCAGTCCCAGCACTGACTTAATTTGGCTTGAGCAGCACCTCCCCCTCCCAGGAATGACAGTGAGCCTGGAGCCCAACTCCCCTGGGGAAAATCTGGGAGACCCTGGGTCCCTCCCTCTCTATCCAAATAAGCTAAGCAAGTCTTTGTGCATAGAAAGGCTGACACCATTTGACAGAAAAGCAACAGCAGCAGCAAAGGAATACAGAAGTAACCACTTGACCAAGATTCATCAGGGGCTTCCTCCTTCTTGCCAGCACCAGTCAGGACAGAAAAACAAACTCAGAACTAGTTAAAATTCAAGCTGTGGACATCATGAGCACAGGAATCTCTTGAGCCCTGGGAAACCCTTGGACCAAACTTTTTAGAAACTTTTTTTTTTTTCTCATGACACCCAGCACAGGCCTGTGACATAGAGCTGTTTGGGGACTACTTGATGCTTTACTGTCCTGTTCCATAGAACCTGTTAGGGGGACATTGTGTCATAACTGTTTTTTCATTAATGCAGATATTATATAAACTCTGAGAGTAGTCACTCTTGTGTCCTGGTAAAATACTATAGAACCATATCCTTTTCAAATAAATGACATGTGGTCACTTCACTGAAATGCTTCCTGTCCATGGCCCTGAAGGGCTTCCTCCAGGAATCTGCATTTCGATTCTGCTTCCTAAATCTCAAATCTCTGATTCATTCTTTAGTTTTGAATGGCCCCCAAGTCTGATTTTTAAACTAGGCTAATAAAACTGACTTCTGTTGGTGATTTTATTTTTATGTTATGGAAATGTCTTCTGGCAAAGGCTGCCCTTTCCAGTACTTTGCTCATCAACATCATTTGTCTTTCTTGTAGGGCCAGGGATGGGGAATTGGAAGCAGGGTATTGAAGATGCTAAGAACACACTCTATCTGAACTTCAAGTCTAGCTCTTTTATCAATTGTTTCGCATAATTAATGTTTCTTGTTTGACTCCCTGAAATTTCTTGTCTGGATCCAGTTGGTGATACTCTGGTTTATGATAATAGTTTGAATTTGTTAATTCATATTAGATTGAGACATCTGTGGTTTAAAATGGCCAGTGGTAGCTAGGTGTGATGGGTGATGGGACATGCTTGTCACCACAGTACTAGGTAAGATTTGTCTTTTTTTTTTTTTTTTTTTTTTTTTAAGTGGTGGTAGGGGCAGCTAAAGAGATGGCTCAATTAGTAAGATGCTTGCAGCCTGAATGTGAGGTCCATAGTTCTGCTCCCAGCATCTGTGAAAAAGCCTGGTGCAGCAGGCATCTGTGACCCCTGAGCTGGGGAAGGAAGGAAGAGACAGGTGGCTCTTAGAGAGTTCATTGGTCAACTAGTCCAGCCAATTGGTTAGATGCCAATTTTGTGAGACATCCTATCTTCAAAAATGAATATGGGACATAAAGGGAGACAATATTGGACATCTATCTTGGGCTTGCAAGTGTACATACACAAGCACACTCACTGCCATTTATTCATACACACGCGTGCGTGCGCACATACACACACACACACACAGAGAGAGAAAAAGAGAGAGAGAGAGAGAGAGAGAGAGAGAGAGAGAGAGAGAGAGAGCTGCTGTAGTTTCACCTGTAAGTTCCTGCTCATTTCCTGCCTTGTGATTAGGAGAGGATTTTTACCCATTTGCTGTTTCATAACAAGAATGAGGTCCAAATCAGAAGAAGTAGTTGGTGTCAAATCGTTTTGTTTATTTAGGGTGTCTAAGTATTCTGTATTTAAAAATACACTGGTAGTCTGAGATCTTAAATTTGAGTGTATATGAGTCAGTGAGAGGGTAAAGGCACTTACCACTACGTCTGATAACTAGAATTTCATTCCCAGGCCCCAAATAGTGGAAAGACACAGCAACTCCAGCAAGTTGTCTACTAATTCTCTAGTGTGTACACACATACAAAATAAGTAAATGCTATAAAATATTACATTTGAATATACATGTGTGATGAGCCAGTAAATGTGCATTCTCTAACAAAAGACTTTATTAACCATTTATTTAAAGTTTCTGTTTTTTATTCTACATGGTCCTACAGTTTCTGAGACTATACTGCTTGTAAAAACTGTAGTTCCGAGCCTTGACTAGAATCACCATTCAATAAAATTCAGCTGTTACGACCATCACCATAAATATTGCCATGAATGATTAACTGAAATAACATACATAATGGAAAATATAATCTATCTCAGAAAGGAAAACAAAACCTCTAAAGCACTAACAAAATGAACTTGGATTTTCAAATACTTTGTTTTTTCCAAGCTGTGTGTTTGTGTATGCGCAGGGGTGGATAGATGTGTCTTAGAAGTAAACGTATAGGAATGATTTGGGACATTTGGTCTATAATATGCTTTCTCACTCTGACAATTGAAATGAACCAGAGAAGTTAAGCTATATGTGGAGAAAAAATTCATGGTTGAGAAATACCCAGCCTCTATTGAAGTTTCTTGGTTCAAGGTTGTGAAAATTAATTGTAGGAATGTAACTTTCTTCTTTTTGCCTGGCAAATGAAAAGGCCAAAGCTCAGAATTGTTGGGAGTGACAGCCCAATTAATCAGGCTCCATGCCCCATACTAGGTGCAGAGCTTGCCCAGGAATTGTGAGAAGTTTTAAATGACCCCTTTGTCCTCGGCAGCGGCTAGGTGAAATTCCTGAAGGCTCACTTGCTTGATGGCACCTGGTATCCACCCAGTAAAGATGTAGGACAAAAAGGTCATTGGCAAAAGAGGCCAGACTGTGCTTTTATGTTCTCAGAAAAAAGAAATAACAGTTGTAATCTTGCAGAAGCACAGCAGGCTTATCAAAATACACTATGCCTCTGGCAGGTATCTCTCTAGGAACAAGGGAATCCAATTAGACTTACAAATGTTGACTGTATCCCTTAGGAGGCCAGCAGTAAAGGACTGGAATCAACTCCTAGAATGAAGAGCAGAAAGAAACCTTAGAATCCTATTCAGATCTCCTTTCTTATACTTCCCAAGTGTCCTTCACCAGTGGGAGAACCTTTGTAAGACTCAGCTGGAGAATAACAGGCAGACATTAAATGAGAAGGAGGGCATCTTACCTCCCCCCTCCAGGGCCTCTTCCACCTGCATCCTAAAGTGGACTTGGCAGCATACACCTGTGAACAGTCTTCCTCCTCCAAAACTGGTAAATCCACTTTTAGAGGAATCCACTTTGCACAGTTCACATGGCATTTCCAAATAAATGCTTTATCTCAATTGCCTCTGACTGTAATACTGTGACATGGACTGCAAATAACATGAGCATTGATGAACAAGGGATTTGAGACTTACAAATGGTAAGAAATTGAACCTCTGGACTTTTAATCTCAAATCTATTTTTTGCTGGGCTAAGATGGATTTATTTCTAAAGACACACGATCGAGTACAGCTACATTAAATAATCTACCTGAAGTTATCCAGGCATCTCACTTTAAATAGTCAAGGCCTTTTATTGCCATTTAAAGAAAATGTCAGGAGTTGATGAGTTGTACCTTCAACCCCAAATGAGGTGAAATGTGTTCTGTCACTAACCTGCATAGTGAATGTGTTTTAAAAACTCACTCACTGTGTTCTTTAAAACCTTGTAGAACATGCTACACACATTTAAATTTTACACCATTTGAACTTTATGAATTAAGTAACACCAATCCAATTTTTGATAGGCAGAATTGAGGTTTTACATTAACAGTCAAATGTTCACCACATTTCTAAACAGCTAAACTGAGACAGAGCACACAGTGATCTGGACATTATAATTATGTAAGCCTTGGCTCAAGTCTTGGCCTGGGTGCAAGGCAAAGAGAGCACTTAAAGCTTTGTTTTGTTTTTTTTTCTAGTACAGGGCATTGCACCACAGGTTTTTAAGAGGCTAAGTAAGCCTTCTATATCCCAACTACATTACCTAAAAATGTAAATGAAGGACTTCACTACTTCATCATCCTTAAATTGGATTCCCACGTCCAACGTCTCCATCATACAGTTTGGTAGGACCTAAAATTTCTCTTTCTTGACAAGAAATTAAAAGATCCAATTGCCAGCCTATTATCAGCTCAGATGAAAGATACCCACAACAGTTACTACACCAGAAGACTGCTGCAGTATGACGTCATTCAGCTCCTCTATAAACTACACAATTTGCCTTAGTCTCCACTGAACATTATAGGGTGTAACTTCTCTGAAGAAGATAAAAAAACAATACAGTTGTCTACAGTGATGTGGACTTGATGACCATGGCCATTAAAAGTAGCAGCTTCTCACCTAATGAGAAAACCCAGGAAACACTACTGGTTCCCAGAAAGGCCTGTTTAGCTGGCTTTCTCCACAGCTACCCACAAAGGGCCAAATACGAGCTGAAGCAACTGATCCTGTGTGTCTGAGATCCTTGACTAACACCTGATTCTGTTCATCCTCCTCTGCCTATCCTGAGCAGCAGCATCCACCTGATGCTCTAAATAAGCTGAGTGTCTAATGACCAACTTAGAAGATTCCCCTCTTCCATGCTACACATAGGCATTGCAGTGGCTTCTGCTTCCTTCCTTACTTGCTTTTGTATGATATCTGAGCTCTTGAACATACATCTCTGGAAACATAAGCAAAGCATCATCTCAAACAGATATAGAGTCCCTCAAAGTTGCCCTAAAGCAACTGAGCCATGCTCAGTATCATGGCATTCTGGTCAAAGATCAGCCCTGTATAATGATGCACTCATTAAATTACATTACTTAATAATGTCATAATCTTCACTTTTTAAGGTTATTCCATGATGATTATTCAGTAATCAAGTCATCCAATAATGAACTTTTCAGAACCTATCATCTCTGTTATTGACACATTGAACCTTTGGAATACTAGCTCCCCATGATCACCATTTGTAGATAATTTTACCCTTCAGCAAGTACACTGGCAACACTCTTCTTTCTCATTTCAAATGATAGAAGGCATTCTACAGTAAAGAAACCCAATTGATTTTATTCAACCCAATCATTGCTAAACTGACATGATCCTGGAATTGTTCCAGAGAACAATAATGAACACTTTCTAGCCTTAGCTGTTCATGGAACATAATTTTCACAACTCAAGAGGAAAGGATTGTTTTAAAAGATGTTGTTTTCAAGATGCAAGAATGTTCAATGAATTGAGAAAGGCCTTAGAAGCACCCACAGCTCACATTTACCCCTTTATGCTGCAGACTTAATCACATCTCCTCCATCTACATACCCTCCTTGCTGGTACACTCCCCATCTCTAGCACTAACATTTCAGCCCATTCTTATCTTACTTTAGTAGCATTGGCTTAAGCCCATCATAAGAAAAAATTCAGGATGAATAAAATAGTATGTACTGAAATGAGAAGTGATATAGCATTGGCTTTGGGGGATTAAGTGGGTTTAAATTATCTTTATTATTCTCTTCCATGTTTTTAGAATTTTCTATCGTTGCATTAAAATAGAAATAAAAATTGGCAATGAAAAGAGGAAGGAGAGATTAAAAAAAAAAAAGAAATGGGAATCTCTTTGAAGCTCTTATTACTGAGTTATCAATGCCAGAGTTCATTTTCCTTGTTCTCTTATAGAGCCCATTCATACACTTTATTGAGATCCATGGTTCCGTAAATGCCATTTGCTTTTCATTCTGTGGATAAAATCTTGCACACATTTTGGATTTGAACACTTACTTGTGCTGTGTGGTATTCTAAAAAAATCACCAAAATGACAATTTCTGTCCTATGAGGTTACTCTGCTAAGCCAGGGTTGCCCTGAACATGAAACTCTTCACAACCAATGGCATGGTCCACTTTCACATCACTCCTGGTGTGGCATAGTCTGACTTCAGAGTTTTGCTTTTGTTTTTTGGGGAAAAACTCAATTACTTTCAATGTAATTAAAAGAAATATATCCTTGTGAGGTTAGAGCTAAAAAAGTAAAATCGATCTTAAGCATTCTGAATTATTCACTGAGTAATGCTGTACCCACAGGACCCTGAGACAGGAAGTCCAGTTTATGCACGTGTCACTCCCGTGTGTCATCCTGTTATCTACTTGTACTTTCTTTAATGCCGCCATATTTGTCTGTGGATGGGGAACACAATCAGGGTCAGTGCTTTCTCTACTATGTCTGTGCATCAGCACAGAACACTGAAGACCAAGTGGAATGACCAGAGTAACACTCACCAAATCATGGTGCTTAATACAGTGAGTGACAGATGCTACATGGCTGACATTGTCTTCAGGTCCAAATCATCCATGATAAACTCTCTACTGTCCAGCTATCAAAAGTGGAGCTAAGTTAAAATAGTTAGGGTCTCAGCTTAAATCTCTTCAAATTTTCAATTTCAACAATGACAACTATCAAAATTGAATAGGACTTTTTTTTTTAAGTTATGGGCAAACTCTTGCTTCAGAATTAGAGAAGAGTGAATGGCAACAATCACAGTTGCCTAGAGAGGAGACGAAGGAACAGGGCCCGCTCCAGAGTCGGTTCCATGACAGAAGAATTATAACTAGAAAGTTTTCTAGGGCAGGGTTAAGTGTTAAGATCCCAAAGGACATCCTTAGGTAAAAACCCACACCATCTTTTACCCACAGAACCACCTGTATGACTACAGCTAGGATATCTGAATCTTCTTCGAATCCCCCAAGACAGCGCCCCTTATCAGCAGGAAGTAGTTTGGAAAGAATGACGCCCAAATTCCCAAACATTGTGTATAAATGTTTGTTTTCATTTAATTGGACTTTGTTATATAAAATTAAATAAAAAATTATATATATATATGCATATATATATATATATATATATATATATATATATATATATATAAAGAACCACCTGTATATTGGGCTGTTAAGGTGAAAATCAGAGATAATGTTCTATATGCTTCATTTGGGAGAAAAGAGAAAGTAACCATTTTTGGAACATGCCAACAGTATTACTGTCCTCTTCAACAATGCTTCCTTTCAAAGCAAAGCCTTTAACATGATCCTGAACACTAAGCACTTTACCAGAGTCCCATCAGAGAAATACTAAGAAAATGGAAATAACTAAGTGCATTCCTAGCCGCACTTCTCATGTCACTTAATGTATAAGAAGACAGAAATACATATAAAGGTCACAGCCTAGAGCTCCTGCTTGCTAAAAGGCCACAGGCACCTATTGAGCTGCAGGGATCTGCAATTGGTCCACACTCATCACCCCAGAAGGAGAGCTCCATACAGTAGCAAGCATGAGATCTGAATATTTGCAAGTCTCACACTTCATTTAAGGAAAATCTTCACAGAAACACATGCCAAAAACAAGCAAGGAAGTTCACATGAGTATCTACAGCAGTAGGAACATAGATTAACTCCTACACATAAAATGGAGCTCTAGTTGGCTCAGTTCATTCTACCCAACACATAATTTCTAGCATGCAGCAAACATTATATCTTTAACTCACCAAGGAGAAGGAGGAGAAAGCTACAAGGCACAGACATGATAGAAATTTTGCAATTATCACACTATGAGTTTAAAATAACTTTAATAAAGTAAGGTCCCTATTGGGGGAAAATGGACACCAATCAAGAACAAAAAACTAAGAATCAGGAAATGTAAGCACTAAGAAACAAGGAAGAGAAAAATGCCACAGAGTGAGAAACCATGAAAACATGAACAACGTGTCCACACAAAGGCAAAGACTAAAGCAGTTGCAATGAAGATATGTTGGCAGAACCTTTGCACACTGAAATCTGTGGAGCAAAACAAAACAAAACAAAAGTTGTTTTAAAAGTGTAAAGAAACATCAAAGGATTGTGGGATAACTACAGATGTGTAACACAAACCTAAAGATATTAATAGAAGAGAAAAATAAAAATTATTTGAAGTTGTAATAGTTGAGAAATTTTCAAAACTGGTGACAAATGATTACATATACCCATTATGTGTACTAGACTCTATGAAGAACATATGGGTTAAATTTAAGAAAAATAAGCTAAAATTAAATTCTTAACTTTACCTGTGTGGGCTAACACCCACACAGAGTTCTAGAAGAAACATGCAAGGAAGAAGAAATTAAATAAAATATTTATAACATTGGAAAAACACATTGATCCACATAGATTTCAGAAGCCTTAATTATTCAACAATGAGAATGAAATAATTATCTATATATTCCTAATCATAAGTGATGTATAGAGATGACTCAATAATTAAGAGCACATGCTGCTCTTGGAGAGGATCTGGGTTTGGTTCCCAGAAGCCAAATGGTAGCTCACAACTGATTTACTCCAGTTCCAGGGGAATGGTGCCCTCTTCTGGCCTCTGTGGGTACCTGCATGCATGTGGTTCACATACATATAGGCGTACGTGTGAGCACACACACACACACACACACACACACACACACACACACACAATCTTTGAAAACCCTGAGATCACAAGAAAATGAATGAATAATAGCTAAACAGAATTTTCAATTGTTCCTTGCTTTAAAGAATGCAACAATAAACCATTAATTTATAAACAAGAAGAAATACAATAGGTTAGTATAAGCTATTAATGAAATGAATGAGAACAAGGAATAAATGAGAAGAATTAAGAATATATTGCTATAGATATATCTCTTACTTGTTAGTTAAAACTGAAAATGGATTCATTGTAAATATACATAATATAAATAATATATATTATAAAATATAATTTTAAAAGCAGTGTACTTGATACCTGCAAAATTTTATACTCTTTTCTTGTAAAGATAAATAGAAATAATAAATCATATTTCATACATTAAGGCATACATTATCCTCACAACAAAACCAAAAATATCCCGAGAAACTATACAGATGCTACATAGTATTAGCAAGCTGCATGTAGCAGGGTATGAAATAATTATGCACCATGACTAAGTGAGATTTTTTTTCTGGGCATATGAAGTTGACATCATTTGTTAGTCTGGCTATAGTGCTGCCTACTTATAAATGAAGTGCTCACTGGGGAGGTTAAGGCAGGAGGAACATGCATCCAAGGCTACCTGGGGATATAAAGCCAAGGTGGTGACCAGCCTACTTTATATGAGAAGAACCATTTTAAAAATGCAAAGGGCACAGTCAGTCATAGTGGCACATTACTGCAAGGTCAGCATTGCCTACTACTGCTCAAGGCCAGGCTGGGGTGTAAAGTAGGACACTCTCTCAAAAGAAAAAAAAAAGCATTATTTAGTAAGTTAAAGAGAAAAGTTTTATTGTCTTGTTAAGAAAATCTATAAAAAGCAGCTGAGCTCAAATACCCACTCAAGGATGAAAACTCATTATGTGAGGAATAGGAGGTAGGTCTTCTGCTTAGAAAAGAGAATCTGCATAGTAACACCATATGCAAAGTATTAAATATAGATGTATTTCTGCTAAAAATAAGGACAAGTCAAGGATGTACTCTTAGTACCATACTTAGCCAATATTTTCATTTGAGTCTGTAACTAAGGCAATAAGGAAGGGAAAGACATATAGCTTGTGAAAGAAAACATAATACAATTTTTGTTTGTACATGACATAGTACATAAAAAAATCCCCGAAAACCAACTAGTAAATAATGAATATAATAGCTTATGATGGGGAAGTTGTAGAGCACACAGTCAATATATTTGGCCAATTGCTTTCCTCTATTATATAATAAAAGAGACATTTGAAATGAAAAACACAACACTAACTTACATTAGCATCAAAAAAGTACATATACATGTATAAATATAACAAAATCTATATGAATCCCATATGCAGAACAAATTAAAGTTCAAAGTACTGCTGAAAGAAATAAAACTCTAAAGAAATGAAGAAATATTTCATATCCATGGGTATAAGGCTTAATATTACTGAGATGTTAGTTTTTCCCAGCTTGATTTATAGATTCTATTTTGCCATCTCAGTCAAGATTTCAATAATTGTTGCTGTTCCTAATTTATTGGCTAGCTAACCCTAAAACTAATATGGAAATTGAAAAGTACAAAATAACCAAAATAATATTTAAAAACAAATACATTAATGAAACATAATAGAAAGCATAGGAAAAGCCCCAAACTAATATAGTCAACTGATTTTTGATGAAGGAACAAAAATAATTTAGTAAGAAATGAGGCATCTTTTCAAGTTATACTTGAATCGAGAAACAAATCTTCATATGAGATTTGTTTTTATAAGTGTAAAATTAAAAAAAACCATAAATTAGGGTACAGCATGGGCAAAAACATAGGCAACCTTGTGTAGAGGGTGTCTTTTTATATAAACATTAAAGTTATTATGAAGTAATTTTAAGATTTAAGTTGAACTACATTAAAAAGAGACCAAACAGATTCCTGTTCTATAATGTGTTATTTACAGATAAACTGAAAACCAACAACTGAGGGAAAATAACATACAATGCATATCTGACAAAGAACTATTATCCAAATATGTAATGAACATTCAAAACTCAACAAGAATCATATTAATAAATGTATTAGAAAATTGTAAATTAAAATAACAATGATGTGCCACTACCACCTACTGGAATAGTTAAAATGAAAATCTCTAATAATTTCAAATGTTAATGTGCATAAAGGACAACACTTGTTCATTTCTCTAGAAACAGAAAATAACACATCTACTTTGGAAGACAATTTGTCAGTTTCTTACAATGATCCCATTACACATTTAGAAATTGTTTTCCTTGGTATTTATCAAATGAGTTAAATTCTTTGTTTCACATAAACACTAGCACGGAAATGTTAGTGTAATTTTTATTTGTAATTTTCCAGCCTTAAAAGTAATCAAGATGCCCTTCAGTGAGCAAATGAATAAATAAACAGGGTAACTCCTGGCACAAGTATTATTCAGTGATATAAATAAATAAATAAATAAATAAATAAATAAATAAATAATGAACTCACTTCCAAAAGGCATGGAAAAACCTAAAGCAATGTTTGTCACAATATGAAAGATTAAGGCCATTAAAATTCATTATAAATAAGTTAAGTTCTGGATGAAATTGTACTACTTTCAACTATAAAACATTTGGAAGGTATTATGTTCTGTTTTGTTTTGAGAAGGAGAAGGAGAAGAAGAAGCTTCAAAACTTGGAGTTCAGAGGAAAGTCTTAGACATAAAACCCAAAGAATGTTACATAAAAGGAAAAAGGTAAATTGAATTTCATTGATAAGTAGAAGCTAGACACCAGGAGATTTTTGGATAGACCACCAATGAACTGGAAAATACAAATATAGGACTCAGAAAACCTGCTAGTATTAAAAAAAATACAGTAGAAAAGGAACAGAGGATAAAACAGATACTACACCAAAATCTACAAGTAGATTATAGGCATACGAGAAACTTTTAACATCATTAGGCATTAAGTAAATGTAAATTAAGATCACAATGAAATTGTGTGTATGTGTGCACGTGTGTGTGTGTGTGTGCGCGTGTGTGTGTGGGTGTATGTGTGTATGTATATATACTAGAATATTGCAGTCACCATTACCAAAAGACAAAGACAACTTAGAGGTGACAACTTGTGGTTCTAGAGGGATACAGTCCATCATGGCAGGGAAGGTATGTCAATAATCAAGGAAAGCATGGTGGCAGGGGCCAGAATTTGGAAGCTGGATGATAACATTTTCATCCTCACATGAAGCAGAGGAGGGAGACAGGGAGACAGGGAGACAGGGAGAGAGGCAGACAGGCTGTAAACTCTCAAAGCCTGGTCACAGAGACACACTGTTTCCAGAAAGTCTCCACTTCCAAGAAATTCCATAACCTCCCAAACAGCACAACCAACTTGGACCAAGTGTTCAGAAATGGGGAAACATCTCTCATTCAAACCACTATGCATTTGAACAGAAGACTATTGGAGGTCTGAGAGATATTTCCATGCAATGGAATTATCCTCAGTGATAAAACAATCAAACACTGATGTAGGCATTTTTTTTAAGTTGGAGAGCATTATACAGAGAAAAGGAGCAGTGTGAAAATTGGAACTTGTTATGAGCATGTTTTCCCACCAGCCTGGTCCCAGAGCTGTGCCAACCCCAAATAACACACAGATCTGCTATATTAGATATAATGCTGTTGGCCAGTTGCTAGTTTTTTATCAGCTAGCTCTGTCTTAAATATTAACCCATTTCTATGAATCTAAATGTTTCCATGTGGTCTTGGCTTACCGGAGAGAGGGGCCAGTGTTCTGCTCTCTCCGTCCTCCATGTTGAATCTCCTCCCTACTCTTCCTCTCTCCTCCTAGCCTCCTAGTCCCACCTATTTTGCTTTATTCATTAACCAATAAGAGAAACATATTTACTAGATATGACATCTCCCATCAGGAACTGTCACATATAATTTCATCTAGATAATGATGTTTAAACGAAAGATGGTATAGATATAGAAAAAAAGCAACTGTCAAAAGTTATAAGTAAATGAAGCAGAAGAAAATACTTGATATATTGTGAGATGACCTAGCAGTTTTATATCTTGATAGTAGCAGTAGCTTGTAGATTATATAAATCTACAAGCAAGAGAAAGAAAAACAGACCAATCAACAAATGCTCATCATCAAATTTCTACTTTTGAAATGAAATGATTATAAAAATTTAGTTGCTGAGGCTTCTGGATGACAGCTAAGACCCTCTGGCTGTATCTGCAGTTTCCTGTGAGTCTATAACTATTTCAAAATGAAAATATTTATAAGTGCTAGCACATAGTAAACATTAACATAACCACCAACTTGGATATTCTGGAGTTAAAAAGTCCCATCATTGATATGACAGTAGACTTGAGTCATCAAGAGCATGAGGAAAATGAGCAGCATCTCTAGACCTACAGAAATATTGCATCTACCTGGATACTATATGGGTTGTAGTGAAGAAAACAGAAAAGGAATAAAAAGAATATTAGCAGAAATAGTGGCACAAACTTGATGAAAAAGATAAAAACTGCATATTCAAGACTTCCAATTACTCCAAAGATTATAAAAACCAAAGTCAATATCTTAATACATTATGATTAAATTATCAAAATTGAACAACAGATTATCTTGGGAAATGACTCATATATATATATATATATATATATATATATATATATATATATATGGAAATTATTACAATATTGATTCCTGAATTTTTGCTAAAATTAAAGAAGTCCATGAATTGGGAAATTAATAATTTTATCACCAGCCACAAAATTAGGCCATTTATTGCTTTAGCAAACAATGTAAAAACATTAAACCAACAATGTCATGTATACCTGAGCATGCCACCAAAAATGTTCATCTTTTCTTTAATTAGTTTTTCTTTATTTAAAATCAGGTATTAACTGCATGGATGGTATTCAACAGACATAGGAAATGAAAAATTACATACTAGATGTGTCCTAAATAGACAACAATCATAAGATGCTCCTACAAATCAAAGGGTAGGACTATTATTCCAGTGGCAAAATAGACATGGTACATGGAAAGTTAACTAATGGCAGATGAATTAAAATATGCAGCAGCCAATAAGAGTCAGTGATCTACAATTTTATCTATGGAGACATATTCATAAAAATAAATATATTATCTTAACAAGAAAATATTTTAAAAATAAAATTGATGGCTCTCAAGTCCATAATTGCATGGAAATATATGTGATTCCTTACATACAAATGATTTAACTAGACCACTCTATGCTCTAGTAATGAAGATGAAAAGGCAGAGTGTGATACTAACTAAACAGCAGGACTATGGCAATCTCCTGCCTCAGTTTCATTCTGGTGTGCTGTCATCTGAGTATTGATGTCTCATTTTTTTCAGGAGTGTTTTAAATTTGTGGCTTCTAATGGATATGGTTAGGAAAGTTCCACTAAATCTTTTTTCTTCTCACTCTGTGAGTTCTCTGCTAACTCATCAGGTATGGTAACATAGATAGTAGAAAGGGCTCTGTATTCATGTACACATAATAACAAATGATCTGGCCTACAGTATGGTGAGTAGAGTTTAACATCATAGTGAACTGGTGCTATTACCAAGCCAGGTGCATACAGCCTTGATAATAACCATGGAAACCAAATCCCAGCACTCCGTGAATACACTCCATGGCAATGTTAGAAACCAGAATGCCAAAGTAAGATGGAGCTGAAGAAACTTCTGAGTGACTATTTATTTATTAATTTATTTACTTATTTTGGTTCAAAGAGCAAAAGACAGGACATTTTATTGCATATTGACAAATACAAAAACCAAACACATACACACACACACACACACACACACACACACACACACATTTGATGAAGAGAGGAAAGATAAAACGCTTCAGAATATGATGCTCTGCATTTCTATAATGTAAGATTCCCACTCTCTAAATAATTAAGAGTACATTTGGCCAGGTAAGCATAAAGATATTGTGGTTCAAAATGTAGGTATCTAATAAACATTGAATGTCATCAGTTTTTAGTCATTACTTCCATGTTGAAGCACTGTCAGCTTCTCAAGTTTTTCTTTTCATTTCCTGTTCCATCCACTGTCTCTCACATATGGACCCTGTCTGTTTATTCTGCCAGCCCAAGCCTGAGAGTGAGTTCACCATTCTGGGTCAACCTCTGCACAAGACACATTGAATATCAAGTTCCCAGTTTAGTATGAAGTCTGACAGTGCTTCTGAAGGGTCCTTAGGATTTTGATTTTGCAAAGTTTTTGCTGCCAAAAATAGGATATGGATGACCACAGTGGACATCTCTGCAGGAGATTGCAATCAAACAGAAGACAAATATCCAATTCAAGTTTATCCTTTCTGAAAATAAGAGTTAATGCTTGGGATAAAGGGTTCCATGTTTAGGGAGAGGCTATGCCTATACCCTATAAACTCAGAGGCAATCCTGTGTCTACCATGTTCATTGAGGCAGAGAGCAAATCCTGTGTCACCATGTTCACTGAGGCAGAGGGTATCTTCTGGGGGAAGAAATGAGTTGGGGGGGGAAAGAAAAGTGAGGTACAAGGAGAAGCGAGAGCTGAATAGAGGAGAGAGAGGCAGGAAAAGATAATCAGAGACAGAGGGGATATGAAAATTGAAGCAATTAGAAGGGAGAAAATTTTCCTGAGGTATGGCTGTTTCCTTATATTCTTAAAATACCCCTTTCTCTTAAAGTAAATAAACTGAACTCTAGTTTTCAATAGTTAAAATGTTCAAATCAACTTTTCCCACAAAGAAATAAATCCTAGTCATTGTTACATAGTGTATTAATAATCACTGCTATTTTTGTTCTCATATCGTATGCATATCCGAGAGTTAGTCTTAGCCATGATGCTCAATGGCAATGCAACTGAGGAAAAAATGACTCATTTGTGTCTTTGTCCTTACAAGCATGATGATAAAGTAATGATCAACTCTAATATATGTGAAAGATCTATACTATGCATACCTGCATTATTAATTATATTTTCTAAAATAACAACTGCACCACTGCTTTGATAATTTACCTTACATTTCGAAGATATAATGTCTATTCTTTCTGTGTTTTCCATGTACAAAAGTATTCCGGATGTACCCAGTAAGTCTTGTTCCTATTTTAGATTTTGAAGGCTATGAATGTAAGACACACAAGTGAAAATGATGGTTTATTGGATAGGGACTTTTATCTTACATGTCTTGCCAGTCAAACCAATCAGAAATTTTTCTAATAATTATGGTTAGAAGTAATCAAACATTGGCTTATTTCTTCATAAAGTGAACTGTGAGAGAAAAAAGTATTCCTTCAAAGACAGAGTTGTGCTTAAGATGGGGCCATTTAATGATCCCTCTAGGAAGGCATAATGATCCATGTGGAGTTGGGGTGGAATGGAATGGGAGGGGAGGCATGGAATGGAGGGAAGGAAAGGGAAGTGGAACATATATGTAAAATAAAAAATAATAAATATATATTAAAAAGAAAATGAAGGGACTAGACAGAGAACTACGGTCCAATGACATTGAACAAAAATGAAAACTAAAATGGTCAGACTGAATCACAGCTGGATCTGCCACTATTGATAGATTTTATAAATGGTGCTTAATGAAAATGGCAGTCTACAGAAAATAAATACAGAATAGTTCACAGAAGGACAAGAACCACTAAATGTTCAGTGATGTACACTGATGTGATAAAATTGTAAACCTAAGTATAGTATATTGAAAATGTAGAAGAGGGATTTTCTCTCTGGATATACAGGGGAAATCAGCTAAATGGGGGCAAAGCAGAGCAAGCAGAACTTACTGAGGAAGAAATGATGTCCGACTTGGAGAACAGCAGAAAGAGAAATCTGTTCTCTGAGCTATGTGGTAGTGTAGTGGGTACTATTATAACATAGATTCTGATATGTCAGTTTGCCTAAAAATAAATGAGTTAAATCTAAGCTATCTTTTTCTTTGTTCAAGCAAGGGACACATATAAACCTAGCTAAACATAAATGTGCTGACTTAGAGCTGACCCTACTGCCTCTATCTTCCAAGTGCTGGGACCGTAGGCATAAGTCACTACTATCCATTTTACCTTTCCTTTTAAATTTCAAGATTCTACTGTAGGCGTTTATTTAACTACCTACTTGTTTTTGCTTAAAAATCATTAAGCTATTTGACTTTATAAATCAAAATTTCAAAAATGAAAAAGCACTATAGGACAAGTCACTTT
This sequence comes from Phodopus roborovskii, assembly GCF_943737965.1. Lineage (NCBI taxonomy): Eukaryota > Metazoa > Chordata > Mammalia > Rodentia > Cricetidae > Phodopus > Phodopus roborovskii. The sequence goes on along the minus strand of NW_026126517.1, from coordinate 12,295,388 downwards.
CTGAAATATGTCATTTTCTAGGCATGAAGGCTCCTTTCTGAAATATGTCATTTCTAAGCATGCAGGCTTCACAGCACATTTATTCTAAAACAGAAGAAAAAGACATTGTAAATTAATTTGAGTGACTATTAGTACAAGATATGAGAACAGAAATCTATGTCATGGATGATAATACACTATAACTACCCCCAAAATATTCATGAACAATCATCCTTCTGATTCATTGTTTACCTGAAGAATCAATTGAATGTTCTTAGACAATGGAATTCTAATATAGACACTCCTGTCAGAGATGTGGGAACCACTGGGAAGAGGCAGAGGGAAGGAACAGAGGAGTAAGAAGAATGGCAGACACAAGGAGAACACAATCCACCAAATCAACTAAGCAGGGCTTGCATGGGCTCACAGAGATTGAAGCAAAGTGGTAAGCACAGGGCCAGCATGGGTCTACACCAGGACCTCTGCACATATGTTATGACTGTTAGCTTGGACTTTCTTAATTTGCAGGATGCCTAACAGTGGGAGTGAGGGTTTCTCTGACTCTGTCTGCCTTTTGAACTTCTTCCCTGCTTTGAGTTGTCCAGTCCAGCCTCAATGTGAGGGCTTTTACCTTGTCTTGGTGCATCTTGTTTTATCTTGTTTGGCTGTTGTCTCTTGGTGGCCTGCTCTTCTCTGAAGATGGAGGGTCTTATGGATCTGGGGGAGAAGGGAGAAGGGGCAGTTGGGAGGAGTAGAGGAAAGGGAAACTCTAGTCAAGATATATTGTATGAGAAAAGAATATATTTTCAATAATTTTTAAGGCAAAATACCAAAGTCATTTATTTTTCAACAAAACAAATATTTCCCTAACATTATCTCTAATTTCTTACACACTTATTTCATTAAGACTTAAATATGCTCATCTGTTGAGGTCTTGGCCCCCAGCTGGTGGAGGTCTTGGCCCCCAGCTGGTGGTGCCATTTGTTAGGTGGTAAAATTTCGGGGGTATAGCCAAACTGAAGACAGGTTTTAATTAATTTTAAAATCTTCAGTCCCAACCACCCCCCCACTCTGTTTCTAAGCCACAGTGAGGTGAAGAACCTCTTTTATCACATGCCTCAGATGCCCAGATATGTTATCCAAACTCATGGGGCCCAGTGATAAATCATTCTTCTCTTAACTAGTTTGTGTCATACATATTGTCACAAGCATGACAAAATGACAGGGAGAGTTACATTCAAATGTGCCTTAAATTCTGATAGATATATTGCGATTTTTTTTTTTTTTACACTGTGAAGGGAAAATGCTGTAGATAGATTTGAGAAACCTGGAAATATGGTAAGGAATGGCAATTGTATGATTAACAGGGCAGAATTCGGGATTTCTCTCATCCACTACAAATTCTGTGTTTGCAGTTTGGTTAGGTCTATATTGCAAAGGAAGTCAGTGTAATTTGGAACAGAGAGGGCAGCTTTAAAACCCTATAAATTATCTGAGCTTCCCAATCAAATCTTACAATGTTGGTAATGAACAAGCTGAACTTCTGTGGCTTCTCCAAGAGACACATAACCCCTGGGAATTTTATTGGACATTCTTCCTGAAAATTCCAGAGTTCCATAGCTCCAGTTTGGTTTTACTAATTACTTAACTAATTCTGGCACCCTGTAAGTAGTACAGCACAAAGGATAAGATCCTGGATCCTAGTATTAGACTACTTGTTATCAAATTTTGGCATTAGAATTTAAAGTTGTAGGAGTATTGGCTATTCGTTTAACATTTGTGCCCTTGTTTACTCATTTGAAAACTGTTGCTAATACTGACTACCTCATGGAATGACTCTGTGGTGGTCACGAATTAATTAGTAAAGCACAGAATAGCAACAGGTACATTAATTGCCACAGGCACATTAATGCCACCATTGAGCTATGGGAAGCACACACAAATAAACAATGTGTGGTTGGTTTTTGTCTCAGGAAGCACTCACTAATAGGGCAAAATGTGGATAAGAGTGAATTCAACATCTGAGTCATGAAGCTAAAAGAAGGCTGAAGTTAACTTCATCAGTGGATATAAATAAAAGAAATTTAAAAGTAGTTTGGAAGAGAACATAACCTTCATATTATTAAAGCCACCTGTGGTGATATATTATTTATGATTTATTAAAGCTTGCCTGAGGATTCAGAAAGCAAGGCAGCCTAGAAGCTGCCTAAGCTGCCAAAGATCCTAGCCACAAGAATCTAGGAAGTAGTGGTACACACCTTTAATACTAGGACTCAGGATTAAGAGGTAGATGGATCTCTCAGAGTTCAAGGCCACCCAGGGATGCACAAGATTGAATCAGTCTAAAAGAGTAACAGATCACATGCCTTTACTCTCAGCACTAGAGGGATATAAAACATAGAAGCAGAGTCTTCAGTATGAGCAGGGGGCATTCATTCTCCAGCCACACTGATGATAGGAGGCACTGATTCTCCAGCCACACTGAGTAGAGGCAGCAGGATCAGCCCATTCAGCCTGGTGTAGTGGTAAGAGTTAGTGGCCTGCTATTTTGCTTTTCTATTCTTTAGCTTGAAGTCAATCAATATCAGTCTCTGGGTCTTTTATTTTTACTTTGTTACAGCCACTCATATGTGTGTGCATGCATGTGCTACAGAGACTCTAAGGCACGTTACCTTTTGTACTGTGAATTGATAATCAGAAGGAATTTGTGGCAGGAAGCACTGAAGAGAAAGTCTTCCCATCTTCTCTTCAGGTCAAACACAACATGCCACAGATAGGTTAGTTGACCATAGCTCTCCAGAATTCAGGTCAAGACTCTGTGTGTGTGAGACCATGGGTTGGTAATGGAGGAATTTCTTCCACTAAGAACCAAGCTAGGGCTTCATTCTCACTCCACTTCTCACATGACCCTTCTTATTTGTAATTTTTACATTATTCTTAAGTTTCTTTTCTCCTGGAATTCTAATAGATATAAAATATTCTCTCACCCTAGGTAGGGCTATCTACCAATCTTTCTAGACCTCAACTTATCTTCAATTTCTTCTTTTTGCAGACTGACGGTTTCCTGTTGAATACTCCAAAAACATCTTCAACAACTTTCCTCCCATATCTCTTACCATACATACCTGTTAGGATTTCTTCCCTGTGTTTGGAGGGTCTTGAGAGATATTGCCATCATGTAATGTCTCCATCAGTGACTTCTTTTGCTTCCATGGTTGACTTTATTTCTAGTATTCTAGGATTATTTTTCTTTCTTTTTTCCTTTTTTAATTTCAATTTGAAACAAGGTTGTTTTATATGTAAATCCCAGTTCCCTCACCCTCCTATCCTCCCCTACCACCCCCACTAAATCCCAGCCTATCTCTTTTCTGCTCCCCAGGCAGGGTGAGACATTCCATGGGGAGTCTTCAAAGTCTGCCATATAATTCTAGGCTCTCCCCCATGTGTCTAGGCTGAGAGAGTATCCCTCTATGGGGGATGGGCTCCCAATGTCCATTTGTATACTAGGGATAAATACTGATCCATAACTAGAGGCCACATAAACTGCCTAGTCCTCCTAACCAACACCCACATACAGGAGACTGGGTGCATGAGCTTCCCCTTGTTCAAATCAGCTGATTCTGTGGGTTTCTCCAGTCTGATCTTGACCCCTTTGCTCATCACTCCTCCCTCTCTGTACCTGGATTCCAGGGGTTCGGCTCTGTTTAGCTGTGGGTATCTGCTTCTGCTTGCTTCTATCAGCTACTAGATGAAGGCTCTAGGATGGCATAAAAGGTAGTTGTCAATCTCATTATGTTGGATTAAAGGTAGCCTCTCCACTATTGCTTAGATTGTTAGTTGGGTTCATCCTTGTAGATATCTGGGCATGTCTCTAATGCCAGATTTCTCCTTAAATCTATGATGGCTCCTTCTATTATGGTGTCTCCTTTCTTGTTCTCCTCTATTCTTTTCCTGTCTCAATCTTCCTGTTCCCTCATGCCAACTGGAAAGGTGGAAAAGGGAAACCTCCTATTCTCCCCTTCTCTTTCTCCTAACTTGCTCTCCCCTACCTTTATGCTCCCAATTTGCTCAGGAGATCTTGTCCTTTTCCCCCTTATCCAGTAGACCATGTATGTCTCTCTTAGGATCCCCCTTGTTTCCTAGATTTTCTGGCACTGTGAATTGTAGCTGGTGATCTTTTGCTTTATGTCTAAAATCCATATATGAGTGAGTACATACTGTATTTGTCTTTTTGTGACTGGGTTACCTCACTCAGGATGGTTTCTTCTAGTTCCAACCATTTCCCTGCAAATTCCAAGATTCCATTGTGTTTTTCCACTGAGTAGTACTCTATTGTGTAAATGTACCACATTTTCTCCATCCATTCTTCAGTTGGGGGCCATCTAGGTTTCTTCCAGGTTCTGGCTATTATAAATAATGTTGCTATGAACACAGTTGAACAGATGTCCTTGTTGTATGAATGTGCATCTTTTGGGTATATGCCTAAGAGTGGAATTACTGGATGTTGAAGTAGACTTATCCCCATTTTCCTGGGGAACTACCATACTGATTTCCAAAGTGACTGTATGAGTTTTCATTCCCATCAGCAGTGGAGGAGTGTGCCCATTTCTCCACATACTCTCCAATATAAACTGTCTTTAGTATTTTTTATTTTAGCCAATCTTACAGGACTATCTCAGAGTTGCTTTGATTTGCATTTCCCTGATGGCTAAGAATGTCAAGCACTTTCTTAAATGTCTTTCAGCCATTTTAGATTCCTCCATTTAGAATTCTCTATTTAGTTCTGTACCCCACTTTTTAGTTGGAGTATTTGTTGTTTTGGTAACTAGCTTCTTGTGTTCTTTGTGTATTTTGGAAATCAGCCCTCTGTCAGATGTGGGGTTGGTAAATATCTTTTCCCACTCTGTGGGCTGCAGTTTTTCTTGCTGACTGTGTCCTTTGCCTTACAGAAGCTTCTCAGTTTCAGGAGGTCCCATTTATTAATTGTTGATTTCAGTGTCTGTGTTACTGCTGTTATGTTCAGGAAGCAGTCCAGGGTGCCTCCTACTTTCTCTTCTAAGAGGGTCAGTGTGGCTGGGTTTATGTTGAAGTCTTTGATTCATTTGGACTTAAGTTTTGTGCATGGCAATACACATGGATCTATCTGCAGTCTTCGACACACCAGCATCCAGTTAGTCTTCGACACACCAGCATCCAGTTATGCCAGCACCATTTGTTGAAGATGCTTTCTTTTTTCCATTGTATAAATTTAGCTTCTTTGTCAAAAATCATGTGTTCATAGGTGTGTGGGTTAAGATCGGGGTTTTCAATTTCATTCCATTGGTCTTTCTATTTTTGTGCCAATGCCAAGCTGTTTTCAGGACTATGGCACTATAATAGAGTTTGAAGTCAGGGATGGTGATGCTTCTGGAAGTTCCTTTATTGTACAGGGTTGTTTTGGCTATCTTTTGTTTTTCCATATAAAGTTGAGGATTGTTCTTTCAAGTTCTGTGAAGAATTGTGCTGGGATTTTGATGGAGATTCCATTGAATCTGTAGACTGCTTTCGGCAAGATTGCCATTTTTACTATGTTTATCCTACCTATCCCAGAGCATGGGAGATCTTTCCATTTTCTGGTATCTCCTTTAATTTCTTCCATTAAAGACACAAAGTTCTTATTATACAGGTCTTTCATTTTGGTAAGAGTTACTCCAAGGCATTTTATGTTGTTTGTGGCTATTGTAAATGATGATGTTTCTCTGCTTTCTTTCTCAGCCCCTTTATTGTCTGTATATAGTAGGGCTACTGATATTTTTGAGTTTTTCTTCTTCTTCTTCTTCTTTTTTTTTTTTTTTTTTTTGAGTTAATCTTGTATCATGCCACTTTGTTGAAGGTGTTTATCAGATGTAGGAGTTCCCTGGTAGAGTTTTTCGGGTCACTTATATAAACTATCATATCACCTGCAAATAGTAACAGTTTGACTTCTTCCTTTCCGATTTCTATCCCTTTGATCTCCTTTTGTTGTCTTATTGCTCTAGCTAGCACTTCAAATACAATATTGAAGAGATAGGGAGTAAGTGGGCAGCCTTGTCTTGTTCCTGATTTTAGAGGAATACCATTTCTCTCCATTTTGTTTGATGTTGGCTTTTGGGTTGCTGTAAACTGTTTTTAAAAATGGGATTATTTTCTGATTTCATTTTCAAAAACTCATTATTTGTATAGAAGAAAACTATTAAATTTTGCAGGTTAATTCTGTATTCCTTTACTTTACTTAGTATTAATAAAATCTAAGAATTCTCTGATATGGGCTTAGCATTTTAAATAATGAGATAATACCATCTTCAAATAAAAATAATTTGACTTCTTGATTTCATATTTGTAAAATTTTTTTTCTTTTTCTTGCTATAGGTAAGACTTCAAGAACAATTTTGAATAAGGATGGAGAGAGATAAAATCCTTGTCTCATGCCTAACTTCAGAGGAAATGGTTCTCACCTTTTCCAGTGCAGTATAATGTTGCCTGTAAGCTTGTTGTATATACCATCTTATGTTGTGATATGTCCCTTCTATGCCAAATTTCTTTAGGGCTTTTATTTTGAAGGGATGCTGCCAAAGCCTTTACTGCATCTATTAAGATGATCCTGGAATTTCTTTCCCAGTATACTAATGTGCTGTCTCACACTTCTTGAATTTTGCATGCTAAATCATCCTTGCATTCCCTGGGATAATTTTGTTAATGTGTCATTGAAATATACTTGCAAGAATTTTATTGAGATAGTTTTATATCTTTGTTCATCAGAAAAACTAGTCTACAGTCTTTTGTTTTGTTTTGTTTTTTTGATGTGATTACTCAGATTGAAAATCATTGCCGAATGAGTTTGGTTGTATTTAGTGAGTATTGATATTATCTCTCTTTAAAACTTTGATAGAATTTAGTCATAAATAAATGCAGTCTGTTTACTTTTGGTGTGAGATTTTATTATTGCTTCAAAGTTTTTGCTTGTTAAAGATGTGTTCATATCTTTAAATTTTTTATTTAGTGGTATTTTAAATTAATATACACAGTCATCAATTTCATAATGGATTTTTCTACATATATATTGGGTTTTCTTTCTTTACTACCTTCTTCAATTCCTTGTTCTCCTTATTTCTACATGCCATGTATATTTTTGTTACCATCTTTATTCTTCATCCCCACCTTCATAACCTTTCTTCAACTTCCCCTCTCAACTTCCCTTTTCTAGCTTTATGGCTTTTATTCATCCCCTCACACACATATAAAAATTAAAATCTAAAATCCACAGATTGGGAAAAAAATCATGCAGTAGTTGTGTTTCTGATCCTAGAATGCTTTACTTAAAACAATACTTTCCAGTCCCAACCATTTTTTTCCTGAAGACTTCATGATTATTTAAGATAAAATAGAATCCCATTCTATACAAAACCCCGTTTTCTTATCAATCCATATGATAGTGGACAGCTAGACTAGTTCTACTTCTAACTATTGTGAATAATGAAGCTATTCACATAAACATATTCAGAATAAACATAGTCCATGCAAGTGTCATTGTGCCAGTTTTGTATGCCTGTTCATGTGGTAGTTCTATTTTAGTTTTGTGAGAAGTACCCATACTGACTTTCATATTGACTCCACAGTTTGCACTACATAGAAGGATTATTCTTTCCTCACATTTCATCTAGTATTTCTTGTTTATTTTTTCTTAAATGTAACCATTTTGACAAGTATGATATGGAATCTTAATATACTTTGTATTTGAATTTCCTGGATGTATATTTTTCAACAATTTATTATATACATTTCTTATATTTCTTTTCATGAGATTGTTGTTTGTTCATTTCATCCCCCCCTCCATTTTTATTAGATGATTTATAGTTTAATTTTTTCTTGTTTATTTGTTCTTTTTTTTTTTTTTTTTTTTTTTTTTTGAAGCTCTTTGTGTACTCTAGATTTTAGGCTCTGACTGTGGAATAGTTGGTATTTAAGTTTCATTTCTTTGTTCTGATAAAATACTTTTACCAAAAGCAGCTTATGTAGGAAAGACTTCATTTGACTTATACTTCCAGGTTATAGACTGCCATTAAAGGAAGTAAGGGCAGAAACCCATAGGCAGATACCATGGAGGAATGCTATATTTGGCTCCCTTTTTGATTTGTGCTTAGTTGGGTTTCTTATGCAGTCCAGAACCACCTGCCTAGGAAATGGAGCAACCCACAGTTGTTTGGGCCTGCCTCTTATATCAATTAAGGCAATGAAGACAATCGTGCACAGACCTTCCCACAGATGAACCTGATAAAAGCATTCAATAGACTTCTTTTTAGAGTAATTCTAGGTTGTGTCAAACTGAAAATTAATACCCAGTAGGACAGTTAGCAAAAACTTTTCTGCTATAACCTATCCTGTCTCTTCAGCCTGCCATTACTTTCACTTGCTGTGCAAAAGTTTTTTTAACTCCATGGAATGTCATTTGCCAACAATTGAAGTTATTTCCTGTGCTACTGAAATCACATTCAGAACATTCTTATCTATGTGTATGTCACTTTGTTTTACACTAGCAGGTTCAGAATTTCTGATTTTATATCAAGGACTTAGTTCTATTTTGAAGTGATTTTTGTACAAGGAGAGAGATGAAGGGCTAATTTCATTCTTTTGTATGTGAATATCCAGTATTCCCAGCATCATTTATTGAAGATGCTGCATTTTTACCACTACATGCTTTTGACAGGCTATCTCTGTGTGTGGGATTACTTCTGGGTTCTCTATTTTGTTACGTTGGTCTGTGTGTCTCATCCTATACCACTACAATTCTGTCTTTGTCACTCTAACTCTGTGTTATGAAATGAAGTTAGGGTCATCATTCTTTTCTCTCAGTATTGAGTTCTCTATTTGAGTCTTATGCTCGTACGTCATTTTTGAATTGATTTTTCTAGTTCTACTAAGAAAGTCATTTTAATTTTGATGGGATTGTTGTGAACGCATAGATAGTTTTCACTAATGTAGCAATTTTCACAAGATTAATTCTGTCAATCTATGGGCAAGGAAGGACTTTCCATTTTAGATTTCTTCCATTTCTTCAGTGTGTCTGCTTGTAGATTCCATTGTAAAAGTCTTTCGCCACATTGATTAGGTTTATTCCTGGGTATTTACAATTTGAAGTTATCGTAAGTTTTTTTTGTCATTTCTTTCTCGTCCAGTTCATCCTTACATATAGAAAACTTACTTATGTCTGCATGTTGGTTTTATGTTCTGCTACATTTTTGAAAATATTAGATCTAAGTATTACACCACAGTCTTTAACATGTTTTAAGTACAAGATCCTGTCATCTGAGAATTAGAATCATTTGATTTCTTCCTTTCCAATTTGTATCTTTTTCATGTCTTATTACATTAACTAAAACTTTGAGCACTACATTGAATAAATGTGGGGAGTGTGTTCACCTTTATCTATTCCTGATTTTTAAAAGATTTTCCTCATTTTTCTTCTGCTTGGTAAATGTTGGCTATAGTTTTGCCCTATGTTCCTTCTATTCATAATTTCTTCAGGACTTTTGACATTAGGTTACATTGAACTTTGTCAAATGACTTCACTCCATCTACTAAGATAATAATAAAGTTTCTGTCTTTATATGAGATACAACATTTATTGATTCTGTTATTTAAACAACTAAAATCTCTGGCATGAAGCCAACTGGCACTTGTTTTAAATTTATATTGAGAATTTTTACATTAATGTTCTATGGAATGTGGTCTACCTGTAGTTTTCTTCCTTCCTTGTGTCTTATCTGTCTTGGTATCAATGTGATACCAGCTTTGCGGGTGTTTGGTAGTGTTCGTTCCATCTCTATTTTGTGGATTAGTTGGAGGACTATCAGCATTAAATTCTTAAAAGTCTAGTAGAACTTGACAATGATTTCAACCAGTCGTAGCTTTTCTAGAATGATTGAATTATTGATTCTATATCATTGCCTGTTATAGGTCTGTTTAATTTGCTTATATCTTCTTGATTTAACTTTGGTAGATTAGATGTATTTAGGAAGTTATCAATTTTTCTATATGTTTTCAAGGTTTTCTTTATTACAACTTTTTAAAGTATTCCCTAATAAGCCTCTGGATTCATGAGTTTATTGCAGTGATTCCGGTTTCATCTCTAACTTTACTCTTTTCAAAGTGCTTATCATATGACAGATTTTTGGAGAATGTTATATGGTTGTTAGGCAGAGTAGTCTGGGTATCTGTTAAATCCAGTTTATCTGACATGATTTAACAATAAAGGCATTTTGCTGACTTTTGAAGATGAGAGTGGGATATGGAAGTCTCTCATCATTAGTGTATCATGACACAACTTATTTACAAAGCTTTTAGAACTTGTTTTATGAGATTGGGAGCACTAACATTTATGTATAATCACACCTGTTATATCTTTCTAATGGATTGTTACATTTATTAATACATAATGGCTTTCTGTATCTTTTTTGACTATTTTTAAGGTTAAATTTATTTCATCAGGTGCAGTAATTGTTATGTCAGATCTGTGGTTCCATGGCTTTCATTTGCTTGAAAGGAGAATTTTCATCCTTTCACGTTGGTTTTGAACTCATCCATGAGTTGAATTGCTTAAGGACAACTGATAATTGGATCTTGTTGTTTTTAAGCCAACAAGTTATCTTTATGTTAGTACATTGAGTTAATTTGCATTTAAGTTACTTATTAAGAAGGTTTTATTATTTCCTATGTACTGTCAGTGGTTTCTCTGGTTTCTTGATTAATTAGTATTTCTTTTTTCCCTCCTCTATTAGTATTAGGTGTTTACTGATTTACCATGCTAGACATTGGGGCTACTTCTCAGCTCTCTTCTGTTAATCTATTTCTGTTTAGTGTTAGTTTCTTTCTTTACATGTGGAATTTTTTACTATAATTTTATGGAATAAATTCTCTAGAACTTTTTAGACTTTATCTTAGCTCCTATTTGTCTTCTCCATGGATTCCAAGGTTTGGTTTCTCAAATGTTTCTCATAATTCCTAGAAGTTCAATCCATATTTATTATTCATATTCATATTTTGTTATTTATATTTAAATAAATATATTGCTGTCTTCACTTTGTCCTCCAACACTGAAATAATGTATTGGTCTTATCTATTTGATAATGATTTCCACTATGTTTTCTGTTGCATTATTTCATTTCCATAATTTATGTTTGGTTTTCTTTTAGCACTTTTGTTTCTTTGTGAAGAACTTTTTCTTCATAAATTTAAAGTTTGACCATTTCATGCACTTTGATAACTTCCTTCTTAGATCCTGAATGGATGGATATTTGTTTATTTGACTTCTCCATCTAATAAGTGGTGTTATTTTACAAAAGTAGTACTCTACTGACTTTTTTTTTAATTCAGTTACTTCATCTTTGTTGCTGTTACTGAGAAATTTTAAGCTTATGGAGATGTTGTAATGGAAATAGATTTTTGTCTATAATTTCTCTGTGTGTTTCTTGGTTGTCTTAAGTGAATCAAATAGGTTATATGTCTACCAGATTTTGTGTTGAGTCTTTTACCTGCTCATTTTGTATGTGTGTGGTGTTTTGCTTTGTTCATTTTCTTTACAGGAGTCTTCTTGGTAGGTTGTCTTTGTTTGGATCTACTTGGTTTACGGAAGCCAACTCCAGTAAAAGACATTCTGACTTGTAGCAGTCCCCACATTAACTTGTGTTTCCTATAAGATTTACTGATAATATCATATGATATGTTTGGGGGATATGTAACATTTTCTTTTTTTCTACAAGTGTTAATATTTAAAGAATAAAGTAATGAATGAATTGGCAAGGATAAAGAGAGCAAAATAATAATGAGAGGAAAGTATGTCTGTTAGGGGTATGAAAGGTATTAGAGAAAGTATTGTATAGTAGGTATAGAGAAATTATATAAAGGCCTTTCTATGAGGTAAATACTAAAAGAAAACAACCAATTAAAATACTAAGGTGTAAATACTGAGAAATAAATAAATTGTAATAATAGAAGGAATCATGTCCACAGTCATTATTTCTACATAGTAAAAAGATGGTGTTTCTCCCCTGGACTTGTCTTTTGTATTGGTCTCCACATGTAGATGGGGAGGGGCAGCTATCAGTCTCAGTAATTCAATCAAGTTAAGTTAGTATTTCCTTCCAAAATGATTGCCTCATCATTTTCCAAAATGCTATTTTCTAGAATCCCCTTTTCTGATTTCATAGACTGCAAGCTGTAATCTTATATTTCGTGATTATTTGGTGCTTGGAGGCACAGATTGTTCACATAGGTCTTATTGTGACTAAAGAAATAGGAAATATCTCTCTCTCTCTCTCTCTCTGTGTGTGTGTGTGTGTGTGTGTGTGTGTGTGTGTGTGTGTGTGTGTGTGTAGCCTGCGAAGTCTGAACAATGTTACTTATATGTACATTTTTAGGCCTAGTCTCTGGGTATTGGATAATCAACTGATGTGCACTTTCCTAGGGGAAATTATTTCTCCATTATCAGCATTTCTTAGTTGCTTGTAGATTTTTGTGTAGAGTTGAGGTTTCCTGGAGTTTTCCCCATCTATTCTGGTACGTATATTGTTGTTGAGTTTGTTCCATTCATGTTTAAACAGTCAGGTGGGTAAGTTTTTATGAGTATAGCTTCTGAAATTAGATTACATATTTCTCAACTATTTCCCAGATTCTCTGGCTCTTACAATATTCTTAACCCCTCTTCTTCAATGTTTACTAAGCCTCAAATGTGGGAGTGTTCAGTAGCCATATCCTCATTGGGACTGGATTCCACAACTATGCATTTTAATTGGTTGTGGTTTTCTGTAATGGTCTCTACCTACTGGCAAGTGAAGTTTCCTTTATAAGGGTGAAGACTACATGCATCTATGAGTCTAAGGACAAATATTTAGAATGTAGTTAGGGATTATGATGGTTCAGTAAAGTGGTGGTTGTAGGTTCTCCTTGATTCATGACTTTATTAGCCATGGGTAGTTCGCTTCATATCCAGTACCAGACATGATTTCTCTCTTGTTCAATAAGTCTTAAGTCATATTGGAGCTGTTGGTTGTCAGTAAGGTGTGTTTCCCACTGCTACACCTTTGGGGTTACTGTATCATGCTAGAAATGGTTGTGGTTCATAGACATCATAGGTTGGTAGGATGTTGGTTACTTACCTCCTTTGGAAGCCTGCATGGTACCTTCTAGTACCATGAAAACTAGTTCTTAGGGAGGGGACATTCAGTCACTTCCATCTCAGGGGCCTTGGGACCCTGCCATTGAAGTGCATTGTCTTCAGCAATAGGAGCTTACCTTTCTCCTCTGAGGAACAACCATGGGCGATAGAATAAGTCTATAATGTTTTGGGAGGCTCTTGAATAAACCTTGCCAACAGCTCAAAAAAAAAATAGCTTTTCATGCCTGTATTGGGATTTCTGTGACATAGTCTTTTACTCTTGGAACGACCATTGTCACCCCAGATGAGACAATGTTTCTCATATATATATATATATATATATATATATATATATATATATATATATTCCCTAAGAACACCTACCTCTGGTTTTTCAGTTACTCAAGAATATGTACTCATACCTGGCAATTTGTAGGTCAGTCTCCAATGAGAGAGAAAATTTGATGTTTGTCTTTCTGCACCTGGGTTACCTTACTCAATATGATCTTTTGTTTCATCCATTTACCTGAAAAGTTCATGATTTTACTTTTCTTTACAGTTGAATAGTATTCCATAGTGTAGATGTACCACATTCTCATGATATATTCATCAGTTGAAGGACAATTATTTTTCATTTTCTACCTCTTGTGAATTGACCAGCAGTGAACATGGCTGAGCAAGTATCTGTCTCTTGAGTCGGATGTCAAGTCTTTTAAGCATATGCCGGGGAGTACTATAGCTGTGTCATAAATTAGATATATTTTTAGTTGTTTTAGAATTCTTCATTCCAATTTCTAGAGTGGCTGGGATAGCTTGCAATCCTACCAAAAGTTAATGGGGGGTTCCCTTTCTGCATACCTCCTTCAGCATCCGATGTCCATTTTGTTGTTGTTAATATTTGCCATTCTGACTGGGGTAAGATAAAACCTCTAAGTTAGTTTTGTTTTTCCATATTTTTTCTCTCTATGAACTTCTTTGAGTCTAGCTTGTTTACAGTTTTGTAAGACTGTAAACTGTATCATTGAAATATTAATTTGAGATATTGGTTTTCAGTTATCCAAGTATATATTTTCTCAAAATAGTTTGTCTTGGTATTTTGAATAATATGTCTAGATGAACCCTAAGTACAAGCACATTCAGCGTGAATATGTGATGTGTAAAGATATGCAGATGGAGGTTTCTGTCCCACCAGGTCTCACCGCCCTTTAGCCCCAAATAAGCCCTCAGAGACACATTAATTAGTTGGCCAATGACTAGAGCTTCTCATTGGCTAGTCCTGCCTTAATTAATTAACCCATAACTACTAATCTATGTGTTTCTACATGGCCTTATCTTACCAGAGAACACCTGGTGAGTTTCTACATGGTGTCTCTCCATGGCCTCCCTATCCCTCCCCACTCCTTCCTCTCATAGCCCCACCTATTTTTCCTGCCTGGATATTAACAAACAGTGTTTTATTTTTCAACCAGTAAGAGAAACATATATACAGAAGGACATACCCCATCAAAGATATGCTCACAATTTTGCTACAAGCTCAATACATTTGGTGGGGTAGTAAAGTTTAATCTGGTGTCTTTCCTTTTTGAATTGTTTCATTTTGCCGGAGCTATAGCATTGCTTATGTTTCCTCATTTGACTTTTTCATAAGAGAATTGTGTTACCAAACCTTGAATCACACTGAGGTGCCAGTACCAGCAGTTGTGTGCTCTACACACAGACAATTCTGAGTTGCCCAGTTGGGTATAGAGTAGAGATCAGACCACAAATGTGTTAAACAAAAGTAAATCTCATGGGATTTTTGTACTCTTTCTTTAATGTGATTCTCAAGCTTTCTTTGAGAAGCTATGCTGGCACACTTTTAAGCAGGGTACATTAGGAAACAAAAGACCACTGCCCTACAGGGATCACTATAATTTAGCAAAAGGAGAAAGAGTCAATAACATGGGGTAAATTAAACAGTTACAAAATACAAATACCAGCTCAACTATCTAATTAAAGGCAGAGGGCAGTGTGCTTTCTTGCCAAGAGAATAGGACAGGTAGCTTTAGAAAAATTCAAGGATGTATGATATCACTTCAAGCTGAAGAAAGGAGAAGATGGTGTCCAGAACTAGTGAAGGCTGGGAATGGAAGCTTCAGATCCAGCTGAGTGTCAAAGATTATGTGACATCAGCCACTGATAACTGAAATCCCCTTGAACTTTAAATAGATGATATACCCTTTGCTGTTTCATTTGGGGTTTTTATTTTATTCTCACAATAGCTCTATAAGGCTATCAGAAATATTTGCCTCATTTTGTACAAGTTTATACTAAGTGGCCCATCTGCATGACTGAGTAGTAATCACAAGTTAGCAGCTGAGTGTGCTGAGCCCTCTTTTCCTTATTGCAAGTGGGCATGTTCACACCTAGAAAACAAACGGTGATTATTGGAGGGGCCTGCCACACCATGGTACCCGAGACATAGAATGTCTTGCTTCTGTTTGTCAGTTGGCAAGTCCTTGGCTGGCCCTCTTTTAGTCAAATACAAAACAGCTTTTAAGGTAACCTCCTGGAAACTACTCTGAGTCAGTTCTAGTATTCTTAGAATGCTGAATAGACAAACCTCAGGAGACTCCTGTCTGGATGGTTTCCTAAACAAAGTAACCTTCCTGGGGTACATTTTAGATTCGCTTGAAACTCCTTGCCTTTCCCATCTCTCCATCAACATGCCAACACACCCTTTAAAATGTCTCCAGCTTGGCCTTCCAACAACAGCTTAGCAGTCAAACTAATTAATGGTCTGCCTGCCCCTTCACAGCATAAGTGTACAATCCCAGTGGCTTAAAGGAATGGAGGAGAAGAGAGCAGAGGGGAAGACCTAGGCTTCTGGGACTTGACCCCCTAAAGCTGTCTGAACTTAAAGAGTCAAAGAAAATCCAGGGGGAAAATGGCAGGTTCTGTTGTAAGCCACACCCCTAATCAGAATGGTACAATTTCATAGCTCATTACTCCTGTGTATGTGTCACAGCACAACTGTGGAGGGGGTGGGGACAGTATTGGAGGCTTGGAGGAGGGGCCTCCAAATAGAAAGAATCATATGGAAGCAATTAGCAGAGCCTTCGTTCAAAAAAACATTAAGGTGCTTGTAGCACTGAGGCTCAAGTGACCCCTAGGCTGGGGCCATAATTCACCAACACTTAATACCACTCACCCTGCAGATGTGCATTCTACAGAAAGATCAGCTTACCACTTTGAAAAATTAACCTATTGAAGGCTGTCAGATTCTGACACCCTCATGGGAACATTATATATTGTCTGTACAGCTTTCTGTTTTGTCTCCCCCCCCCCCAAAAAAAAAAAACCCTGTGATGCCTGGGTTAGTCGGAAGGAAACTGAGGGAGCAAATAGAGATTCTGGCCTTTTAAAGTGGGTAAAGTCCTTTCTTCAGTTCCCAAACCCAAAATGTTTGGAGAAAAAGACCTACCCAGCCATATACCTGCTGTCTGTCTGTCTGTCTGTTTGTCCATCCATCTGTCCATCTGTCTAGGATTGTTAAGTCAGAAGGCCCAGAGCCATGAAGACTTATGTAATGTGTCAGCATAGGGAGACAGTGTGTTGTATGCCTCAATGATAATTTCAGATGTTATTTCTCTATACAGTAGAATTGAGGGAGGAAGCAAAAACTGATTTAAGTGTTTCTTTTTGATGTGCTGAGACAATGCAATATTAGTTTAAAAGGTGATTGTAGTGCCAAATGTTTACCCTTCCAATTAGTGCTTAGAAATATTAATATTCAGTTTTAGGGTTGACACAAATAAACAGCCTGACAATGCTGATGGGAAATTAACAAAAGAAGCCCTGCCCTAGAGTAATTTAATAACACACATCAACAGTCAGCCTTAACAAAATGAAGACATAAGACCCATTAAATCAATATTAATATGAGTAATAATAAATTAATATTAAAGGAATTTTCACATTAAAATTTAGGAGATCTGTAATTCGCAAGCTGCGTGAATATATGTTGCTATAATTGTGCTGTATAAAGAGGACAAATGGATGGTTGTTGGGGTCTCAGAATCAGGGAGTTTGCTAACTGCAGCACCTGCAAACAGTGTAATGAAATAAGCTCAGGAGAAATCAGAATATTGACCAAATATGGCACACACTCATACTGTGACCTCAGCACATGGGACACTGAGATAAGGGACATTGTGAATTCAGTTCCACCTGGGCTACATAAGGGAGACTCAGCCTTAAACAAAACTACAAAAGAAACAAAATCCTTTGCATGGGCATCATCATCAACTCTAAGTGACATAGCAGGGTAGATCTGAATGAGAAGCCTAGCCTTAGGACTTTTGAAAATTGTTTCCTCTAAAAACTTTAGTACTACCTCTAAAAATAACAAAACTCAGTGTCTGTCTCCTGAGGCTGCTGTGAGAATGAAGGTAGACAATATGCTTAATGATTTAATGAAAATTAGTCATTACTAATTCTCTGTAACTCATGCCCAAATGCTAGACTAATGTCTACTTTTTTCCATATTAAGAGATAATACCCCATAACTTCCAGATGGTGAGAAGTTATTATATGCTTCATGAAAATGTCTTCATAAGTAGAGGCCTGCTAGTTGATGATCTGAAGGACGACCAGGTAGTAACCTTGGGATTTTCTGTTATACTATCCTGCTATTATCTTCCTTCAGCTAGCAGTATCTTTGGGCTATATAAATAAGGGTGGCATCTATATCCATATGCCAGTGATAAATGGGCCACAGCCAACAGCCAACAGCCAACTGCCCTCCAGCAATTTCTGGTCATGTCAGCAAGCCATATTCAGTTAGTGTCCAGGAGAAGGATAAGTCAGCCAAGCCAACAGAAGGGCTGGCTGGCCCTGCACATAACAGATCAAAAGGCCAGCAGACCAGCAACAGCCTTGACAGCCAGAGGCTGGAAATTTAAACCAGAGGCCCTTGTTTTGATGCTGTGTAGCTCACAGTAGGCCTATTTTTATAGGGACTGGACTTTTAAAGAATAATGACCACCTCAATATGCACATTCTCAGTGGGAAACTGCATGCTGGGCTGCAAAGCTGCCAGAGCTCAACTCTACTGCTATCTTTACTGCTAAGTCTAAAGATCCAGACTAGTTAACCGGGTTGTGTTGAAATCCAAGTCTGTGGTGACTAGATCTCAGTTTTCTTACAGCATACATTTAAAAAGTAGCTGTGGGGTGCTGCAGTGATGGGTGTGTTCATTTGCTTGATTGGGGTACTGCTTTTGTTGTGAATACATTTATTAAGGAATTATTTGGAGATGAAAGAAAGCGAAGAAGGAAATAGAAGGGAAGGGAAGAAAGGAAGTGGGGGAGAGGGATGAGAAAAAGATCACCTTGAACAATTGTTTTATCCTTCCTAGGTCTCGATTTTATCTTCTATAAAATGATTGCTGGGGGGGGGGCTACTTCCCACTTGCAGAGTTTAAACAAATTTCTACAATATTTTGAAACCAGATTTCAATTTCAGGGCTTGGGAGCTTACCATGCGAACAAGGATGATGTCTGAACTTTGTAACACCCTGTGTGGAATTTGTTTCCTCTATTCAAACTATATTTTCTATTTTTCACTAAGAAAGAGAGGGTAACAGACTGTTTCACTAATGGTCACAAGAATCAAAAGTCAGGTTAAAAAAAAAAAAGTCTGCCTTCTACAAATGAGGAAGCTGAAGCCTTACTCTGAATTAACTTACCTATAAGCAACCCACCAATCATTAAGTATGGGCCCCACCTCACCCAACTCTACCTTGACAGATCAACTAAGAACACCAGTTAGTAAAAATGAAATGCCCTGCTCTGCAGCCAAAACAGAGCTGCATTTGGAAGTCGGGATCTGAAGTTTGGTGATACTGGGTCAGATGTTTTGTAAGCTCCTTCTGGGACCTCCTGTTCCTTTCTTGGATCTCCCAATCCCTAGTATAAATTATCTGACATTAGCATGGATAGCTTTTCATTGGTGGTCTTTGGAAAACATTAACGTACAGGAAAGAAAATTTGTCTTCATGGGGACAAATGTATCTTATCAGGAGTGAGCAGGACAATAACAGGAAAAAGGATAGGAGATAGGAGTAGCCTCAGGAGAAGGCTCAGGGAGGCTCCTAATCAGACCCTGGCAGCCAAGGTCTATTGTGCTCTGGAAACAAGGGTGGAGCACCGTCTTCTGAAGCTGACACCGGGGAGTGTACCTTCCCAAAATAGCTTTCAGTAGAAGCAATGTTGACTTGAGTCCTGAGGCTGTAAGGACAGAAAATATTTATGTCAAGTTCATTTTCCTAAGAAATGACTTCCAAGGGCAGCACATAGCAACTAAGATGAGGAACAAGAAACCCTAAGTCTAAGAAGGAGAAGAGGAACCTCTAAGAAACTAAATCCATCTCAGTGACACAGAGGCCATCTCTTGTCCCAGACCTGTGTCGCCTAGAGAAGTAGCTATCCTTTATGACATGTATCAGAGCCAGCTCAGCCAACCTGCACCCTGAAGAAGCTCTATCCTCAAGCTTCAAACACCACGGGGAACTTCTGACTAGTTGTGCCACAACCATGCCTGACCAGCAACAGTAACTAAGGAAACCCATTCTCTGATAGGCTTTCAAACTTTGAGTGGCCCAATCATGTTTTCCCTCTTCTTTCCTAAACTCTTTTTGCAGGTTAAGTCTGATGTCACACAATGTCCACCATGTATACAGTACACAAGAAACTGTGGACCACCTTCCCAGGCATCAGTTCTTCCATGTTTAACAGCAAGAAAAAGGATCTCCTGAATATACATATCTACCGGCCGATAAATTTGAGGACAGAATAAGTAAACTAAGGCCTGGGAAGCACTAGTTACATACTATGCAAGAATATAAAAATACTCAGGTCAGAAATTTCATTTTGGGGTCAGATAGATGGCTCAGTGGTTAAGAACACACAGTGCTCTTTCAGAAAATCTGAGTTCATTTCCCAGCACCCATGTGAGGTGGCTCACAACCACCCGAAATTCCAGCTCCTGCTGACCTGACACCCACTTCTAGCCTCCCCAGTACTGTACTCACACCACCTTGCCACACACACACACACACACACACACACACACACACACACACACACACACACAAACACAGATACACATAGTTAAAAATACAATTTAATCTTAAAAGAAATTTGTCTTGACCATTCTGTTCAATATTGTTTACTTGTCTTTGTATGCACAGCATTTATAGTGATTCTAGAATCCTTGCAGGATAGTTTGCCTTCCTTGTCACTTTCCTTTAGTTTCAGTTGTTATCCCAATTAGAGCTTTCTGTATATCCTTAAAATGCTGCTCTCTGTCTTTAAGTCATCAGACTTTCCTCTTAGACCTCTGAACTCAAATGGTAGAATGGATTGGAATGTCAGTCCAGAGAGCCTAGCTCTCTGAGAACCTCAATCAAACATGTTGAGTAGGAGATGGATCTTTGGGGGCAATTAAAAGATAATATCAATAGGACTGGACAGTGTGACAAGCTAATGGTCTCCTGCTGCCAAGGAAGAGATCTCAGGGAAACTGAGACATTATTTTCAAAGCCGGCAGCCATTATCCTGTCAGAACACTGTCCTCTGACTGCTTGACTGCTATTATACTCAGTAATTAGAGCAATAAATTTAAAAAGAGGCAGGAGGAGGAACTAAGTTCAGGGTTTTGTAACTCATGAGACAAAAATTCAAAACTGAAATTCACAAGACACTTAACCATGGGCATGAGTACCTGTGCTACTGAATCCAGATACAATGTCTTCCTGTCGCTGAACATAGTTCATCTTAAAAGTCTTATTGTTGTGCTTTGTTTTATATATATATATATATATATATATATATATATATATATATACTATATAAAATTTAACCCCTATCAAATCTTGAATACCACAACCAGAGTTGTCTTTTAATATATATCCGTAAGCTCAGTAGGTGAAATGCTTGTTATACAAAAAAAAGAACCCGAGTTCAAAACTCCAGAACCCATTATAGCCTAGCATGTCAGTATAAGTCTATAAACTCAGTACTGTTATTGTGAGATGGGGGTATAAATAGGAAAAACTTTGGAAGCTTAAAGGCAGCTGGCCTGGTACATACTGTGATGAACAACAAAAAAGAGTGATTGAAATAGGGTAGATGGAAAAACTTATGCTTGAGTTTGTCTTTGGCTTCTACAGCCATACTCACATTCATACACACATTCGTGTACATACACATACACACACACACACACACACACACACACACACTATATATATATATACATATATATATACACACGCATATATATATATGTTTGTATCTATATGTATATATGTACAAATTCCAAGGGACTTCTTATACTAACTATGAGTTATAAATTATCAATCAACAGAGTTAATATATCATGCTGATAACCCTAAAATCAAAACCTATTGTATGTTCTCATGAATTTCTACTGAGCTGTTCACACTTCATCCTTAGTCATGATTTGGAAGGAATTGTCTGAGACAGGACATGAAGTTTAAATCCTTCTGCAGATAAGGAGGAAGCAATTGATATCATCTACTATGTAGCCATCCACATGGGAAGTAAAAGTAAAAATAGCTTTCTACACAAACTATCTCTGTTTTCATCCTGGCATGTCATGTGAAAACTTCTGAAAGCTTTGGATTATTCTAAAATAATAAGTCCTATAGAGTTATTTTCTGACTAGCCAAGTGATTTCTGAATTATGCTTCAGTTGGAATTTTTGTGGGTTGAGGAACAGACAATAGTAATCATTTACAGTGCTCTTCAAAAATTTCCCTTTACAAAGACTATGTCTTAACCTTCTTGATTTGTTTTTGTTTTTACTTACACGCTTGTTGAGTTAGAAGTAGCTATACCACAGTACAGAGAGATGAACATGTATGGAAGCCTGTTAAAAATATCAGCAACATATTCTTGTCAACTATGACTCAATTATGTTTCTTTCCAACATTTCAAGTTAGCACAAAAGTATCAAACATTTTTTTTTTCCTTTTTTTAGTTAAATTTGAAAAAAAGGTTGTTTTACATGCTAATCCCAGTTCCCTCACCCTCCCATTCTCCCCGATCAGTCCAACCAAACCTCGGTCCACCCCCTCAATGCTCCCCAGGGAGGGAAAGGCCTTCCATGGGGAGTCTTCAAAGTCTATCATATCATTTGGGGCAGGGCCTAGGCCCTACGCCATGTGTCTCAGCTGAGAAAGCATCCCTCTATGTGGGAAGGGCTCCCAAAGACCATTTGTATACTAGGGATAAATACTGATCCATTACTAGAGGCCCATGGACTTTCCAGTCCTCCTAACTAATGCCCACATTCAGGGGGGCTGGGTCAGTCCTAATGAAATTGAAGACTACCTTATATGCCATTCTAGAGTCTTCATAGTAGCTGATGGAAGCAGAATCAGACACCCACAGCTAAACACT
Source organism: Phodopus roborovskii (assembly GCF_943737965.1). NCBI lineage: Eukaryota > Metazoa > Chordata > Mammalia > Rodentia > Cricetidae > Phodopus > Phodopus roborovskii. The sequence continues at coordinate 12,272,774 of NW_026126517.1, read as the reverse complement.
GAGCCTAACTCCTGGGATCCAGCTACAGAGAGGGAGGAGTGATGAGCGAAGGGGTCAAGACCAGACTGGAGAAACCCACAGAAACTGGGAAACCAGTATTGAACTTTTTAAGGCCACTGAAGATTCTTGCAGACAGCATTTTACCTGTGTAAGTAGCACAGTGTTAGAGGTACACATTCTAAACTCTATATATGCTTATTACAATCAGTTCAAACAACATGGACAAGAAATATGCAAAAAACAATGTGTCCATAGTGAAGAACTGTGGCATTATTCTTATTTCTAAATAATATAGCATCATATCCATTTACTTTGTATTAGTTCTTATGAACAAGCTAGAAATTATTTAGAGTATAAATGAGAATGGTAAAGGCTATATACATTGTACTATTTTCTATAAGGACTTGATCATCCTTAGATTTAGGTATGTGGGGGAGTCCTGGAATGAGCCCCAAAGATGCTGAGACAATTGCATTTTTCCTGCATCAGTGATTTATCCTGTCACCTGTGTAACAGGTAAATATAGACCAGATAATTAAAAAAACAAACAAACAATTCCTTCATGAGTAAGTAAACAATACTAGGAAGTGCAAACACATGAGATCAATTTACAGTGATCTTAGATCACACATCCTGTACATGAGCCAAGTCCAGTCAGCTTGCCTGACTTTAGCCTGTCTTTAGCCTGTCTGTACCTCATCCAACCTCCAGGCTCTATCTGGTACATTCATCTTGTGCCCAGGTCCAGTCTGGCCTAGTCTGCAACACACATCTGTTCGTCCATCCAACATAATAAATGTAGCTCACCCTTTATCAAAGAAACTTCTTTTGTAGCACATGACATCATTACAGCAGCCACAACTGATCAAAATGCAGAGAACAACTGACTGTGTGGTACACAGTTACAACTGCTACATCCACAACACAACCCCTACATCTAAGGCTCAAGGAGCATTATAAAAAGAGGGATAGAAATACTTTAAGAACCTAGGGACCTAGGTATATAATGAGATATTTGTCTTCTCTATATGACAGGAAGGCTGCACTCACAAAAATCTCTACAATATGGTTAATTAAGAAGAGCAGCACAATGACAATAGTTGACATGTTGATGTGGATGGGGAAAATCCCAGGAGGTTCCACTTCTAGATGAAAATCTAGGCAGTGACTCCTGAGAAAGCGGAATCAGTAATTCCTGGGGATGAGCCCCATAGTTGGCTATGCAGTACCAGGTTGTTATCCCTAAAAACACATATAAGAACAATTACACTACATAGAATCAGCAGGTTGTATGTGGACATATATATGAAAAAGAGGTCATTATTTTTAGATGGAGAAGGGTAGGAAGTATGGGAAGAGTTGGAGGGTTGGATAGTAAATATAGTACTCATATATGAAATTCTTTTTTTAAGTTAGTAATTAAAAGCAGTTATCTTCCTTCAAAAGTAAATACACAACAAACAAAGAAGTGCAAATACTGCCCCAAATTCCCTGGAATTCAGTGAAAGATCCAGAATCATTGCTTTTGTCTTGAGAGTTGGTGTTTCCCCTCCTAACCCTCAGTATCAGAGAGTCATAATGTTGTGGACCTGTACTCTAGACACTGGAGTGGCAAGCAAGCCAGCTCCACACACCACATACCTAAGTTTCTCCACATCTTCCTCATCCAAACTTGAGGAAATGGTTTAGAGCTTACATCATATAGCTAAAAAACTAATGAAAGAGAGTTCTAATGTTAGTTTCCAATTTTAATATGGAGGGCACCCTCATGAGCAACTGAGCCAAATGCTTAGATTGCCTATAAAGTAGGGAAGATGACATCTCTGAGATTACTGACCAAAGCAGAAATCAAAACAAACCACCTATAAATGGTAGGTTAAAACTTCTGGGCTATCTTCCGACCTTGAAATGAGTTTCAGGTGTCTACTTCAAAGATGAGAACAGATAATGAATAAAATATGTCTGGAACACTGTGTCCAGAAAAGTGTGACAAGCTTGAATGTGATGACTTCAAGACTGATCTGCAATATGTGTTTGAGCTCATCTGCCAGGCTCTAAAGAAATTCAAGGTAATGCTGCTCTGCACTACAGCTTGCCCCAAGTATGGGAGGGTAAGGAGAACAATGGGATAGAATACAATAATCTGGATGAGAGGGGAGGATGGAGACAGGAAAGGAGAGATTCAAGAAGTATAAACCATATTCTGAGTAGATCCTTGAAGCTAGCATTCTCCCCAGAAACCTCAATGATGTGAGAATATGACATCTATTTTTTGAGCCAGAAAAGAGAAATGATTAAAAAATGCTCTTCAGACAAAGGTGCTGTGTAAGTGCACTTGGTTTTACAGACTCTGATGCTGCTACATTTCCAATACATCACAATTTCTCTTTCCTTCTTGTTGTGAGATAGACACAATTCTTATCAAATTTTACTCTAAAATTAAGTGTTTAATGTCAAGTCATCTTACCTCAGGAAAGGCTTCATTTCACATATGAAAAATGAGATAACAGTTGAATTTTTCCATGGAAACTTATTTTATTTCTCACATGTGTGAGATTTTAGATCCTATCCTTATATGATTGTACTGAACCCTAATCTGCTGGAAATGCACTTGCTAGCAAGAGAAAGTCCAGCAGGTGTCGCTGTTACACTGCACAAATTCAACATAGTTCCCTCACTGGCTAGGTGGTCTGGAGCCAATGTGGACTCCAGACTTTTGTTTATATTCTCTCAGCTAGTAAAGATCTTTGCCTCAATCAGAAATCTGGGGAGTCTCAAGAAAACCTAGTCAGTTAGGACCCAGAATCTAGTCTTACTGTTTGGAAATCACCAGAGAAATATAGAATCAGAGTACAAGTTAACAATTTGGCAATTCCTTCCTAGCCATAGGTTTAAACTGTTCTATGCAGCTTTATAAAATACCATCTACCCAGTCATTAAGACTTATTTTGTTTCAATATCTCAGAGGCACAAAGTGCATGCAAACCATCAGCTCTGCCATTGATTCCTCTGTCAAAGCCAGGGGAATTTAAGGTACACAATAACTACATTCATAAATGACTCTAATAGTCCTGTGCTACTATTTCTGTATGTTACAATATTTGAAACTTTACTTTCTTCCCTGAATCCTATGTTTTTAATTTCCAGAATGAAATGATAACACCTATATCAGAGACTTCCATAGGGAGGATGGCAAACCACATGATCATGGCAACATCAGATAAAACATATTGTGCTATGTAGGTTATTCTATTAACATTGTTAGTATTATTGCCATGAAGAATAGCTTCTGTGTTGAGCTCATCTCTGTGGATCAAACAGTGATTGATGTGAGGGATATTGCACCACATGCATCTACTCACATTCCATTCTTATCTGTATCTTTATGCCCAAGTTAATATGAAAGGTCCAAACTTTTGATTTTCTTCCTGTCAGTGTTAACCAAATTTCTCATGGGCAGAGGCTGGAGGATTCTCATTGTTGTCATCAAAGCATTTCTCATGTTTGTAGTTGTTCCAAATATGTCTGAAAAGCAAATGTTGTCACATAAAGAACTATTGCTTCAATTCTTCAAGATGATGGCTCTAGTCCAAGTGTGCATTTGTTTCAAGGAGTCATCATGCTGGAGAAGAGAAAAATATCTGGGCACTTTGGAGATATTTGGCATCAAAATAATTCTAAGGGACTCCTAAAATTTTTACAACTACTCAAAATACATTTAATGGGAACAAAATATATTCAAAGTAGGTGAAGTATTGTATAGAGGATAGTGCTATTGCATAACAGGCATGACTCTCCATTGAGAGTTTTAATTACCAAAATAGAAAAAGAAAACTAAGAACCAGTATAAGACGTTTGTGAGCAAAGGAGTAAAGTGAGTTTGGGGGCCAAACTGAGCTTTGCAGAGAAGAAGTAGAGAGAGAAATATGGTAAAGAAGGGAAGAAAGAATGAGAGGGAAGGGATAAAGCTTGTGGCAAAGACAGCTAGCCATGAGCCACAACTCAAGTTCATAGTTCAGAGCTCCATTCAGATTGGGTTCACTACCCAGGGCTACATGCCCATCATGGCTGTGGATTAGGTCATGTGCTTACCTCCACATAATGCAAAGGGAGGGATTCTGATAGGTGATTTTTTGAGGCTAGATGGGATGGCTCCACTCATCTACCTGCACACAGAAGTTTCCAAGGCCTCAGAAAGATATTAGAGGGGCCCATAATAGAAGGAGCTAAGGTCTCTGACTCTGTGTGAGAAAAAAAAATGTCTAAAAGCTGGATATCTTGCCTAGAAAACTCCAGAAACAGAACTCAATTTTCTCCTGGGTTAATAGTTTGGGATTTATTGTGTAGAGTAGCTAGCATCATCAGAACTAATACAGGCTGTGGCAAACTACCACATGTTTTTTTTTTTTTTTTTAACTGAAAAGCACCAGTATCAAATGTTTCACACTCAGAAAAAGCAAACAATGGTTCTGTGATAAAGTGCTCAAACGGCTTCCTTTAAGAGGCAGAACTGGAACAGTAACTCACAGAGCCAAGGCAACAGACAGTGTGGATGGAGGTATGGAAGTAAAGGCACCACTCAGAAGATTGAAAACACATTGAAAGAGGAAACACAGATAAAGCATACTGGCCTATCAAGACTCTTCTAGCTCCAGTGTCCTTCATTATCACTCAATCACCCATTCATACTTTTTGCCTCACTGTTACCTTAAGCTATTCTGGACCAAAAAAAACTGTCTTAGTCAGTTCTTTCATTATACAAGTTCAGCATCTAATTCTCATGGCAAAGACAGCTCTAGATCCAAGAGTCAGATCTTGCCTGCTACTTACAAATGTGAAGCACTTGCTTGAGTATTTTTCTTGTGCAACCTCTTATCTTTACTGGTGACACTATGTGATCAAAATGTGAGACTTCAGAACCACCTACCAAAGCCAGGACAGCGCAGGCACATCCTGTTTTTTAAGTTTCATCTGAATTTGACATCAGGCATTGATGGATTTTATGGCTATTTGTGTAAATGTTTTATTACTCATCAGTGAAGGAAGAAATGATAAATCTCATCTTTGTGTCTGTTCCTCACAGATCAAAAACTTTAATCTTAATAGAAACATAGACTCTGGATAGACAAGAATGGGGTGACCTATCTCTTATAACACAACACCTAGATATTTTATTAGAGCTGTTTAATTTTCATGTTAACAAAGGCTCTTAAGCAATGCATCCGATTAAAGGAACTTAGCAATACATCAGATACCAAATTCCCCTAGCATGTTGAATTAACTTTCCTTTTGTTGAAAAATGACAAAATTGCTTAAGGAAATAAAATTAAAAAAAAAAAAGCAAAGAATTGCAGTTACTAAACTTTATCACAAAAGCCAGAAAGGAGTGGGTTGAACTTCAGGAAACAGTGAATGCAAGGAGATTATTGGAGCTTTCCTTTGATTTTTAAATCTGCTTATTATGTTTCTGTTTTGTACAGGATCATTTCTTAGGACCCTTTCACATGTGATGGGAAAAATAGCACTGCCAAGAGTTTTCAAGTTTACATCTCAGTTCAAGAAAACTGATTATTATGAGCTGGAATCCTCAGTCCCATTCCAAACACAAGTGTTAGAATCAAATTGGATTTGGAAAAGACATAGAAGGGTGTAGGCACATGGTGTTGAGTACAGATGAGAAATTCGTGGAAGATATGGAGAGACAATTCTTAGAAATTCCCAGGGCCTGTTACTTGAACAAATAAATAATGAATAACTTAAGCAGGGAAACATATAGCCAGTTTATGCACAAAAGAGCAAGATTAGCCAAGTAGCTTATCCCAGTAAACAGAGATAGTTAATGGAAAAGAGAGAACTGAGCCAGCTGCTTAATCCAGTAACAGGAGCTGTTTATTAAATACTCTTTCATCAGTTCATCCACAAGAGAGAATCTTGGCCCCTTGAGACAATTCGAGGCAGGAATCTGTCTCATGTTCATCTCTTGGCCTGCATTCTCCCCTACAATCCTAAATCCCAAAATTCCTGGTCATTTTACACAATTCTTTTTTCTTTTTCTTCTTCCTTAAGCACTGTCCTTTCCTACTCTGTCTGTGTAGACTCTGGGCATACTGTTCAACACAGATGGTGTTCCATCTCAGCAATTGCTTGCTAGAGTTGTCAAAGCAGATGTCAACTATACAGTTTTGTACAGATGATGTTTGGGAAGGGAATGTGACATTTGTCATTAAGATGAATTCACACTGCCTGCATTTGCGAAACACAGCAAACAAGTGAACCCCAAGTGTTGCTCACAGTTTGCCATCTCCTGTAGCTCAGCCTGCCAGGACAGTTGAAATGAGAGTAGTTTAATGAGCACAGCTAACATTTGCACATCCGTGTGGGTCATGATGAGTGACACCTTTGAGAATTTGAACTCAAAGCCTCAATGGTTGGTTTCCTTTAACTTTTTCATCTCCAGAGGCCTGATTCACTCATTGAAACCAATGCATTTCATGTCATTTATGAACACAAATGTTGTGAAGCCACCCTGAAAAGACTGTAAGCCAGAGTGTGGCTTGAGACATTTTGGACTAGGAGGGGGACTGCAACTGTCAGAATCTACCTTTGTGAGCCTTCACTACAGTCATAGCAGGGAACCCTGACAGCCTTCAGGGACCAGTTGCTTCTCAGAGTCACCATTTGAACCGTTGGAGAAAGGTTTACTTTGATGCCAGAAGCTGACATCCTTTCTGACTAGATTTCCTGCTATAGTTTGCTTTTACAAATAGCTCATACATAAAGAGTTCAGAGGCAAAGGCAACACTCTACTAGCCAGTACTTCATTAGGATGGATGCCACTTTTTACTTTCTTCCTGCTTCTGTCAGTCATTTTGCATCTGTAACAGGGTGAGTTATGAGTATGAGAAGAAATAGCATTAAGTTGGAAACTATTGCTATCATTATTTTGCACCTTGTGATGTTTTATGTTCTCTTGCAAATGGGTATTCTAAAGAAAATTTTCTCTTCTGCTTATGCAATAGGTTCAAGCCCTAAAATCCTGAACTCAAATGAAAATAAAACTAAGAACACTGAAGTCAGTCACAACTACCACACCCAGTTGAAAGTATTGATAATATTCCAGTATGGTCTTTTTAATTGTGTATGTTTAAAGACATTGTCTTTATCTTCTGTATTTCCTTGTAGAAGGGGGAAGTTTTGAGCAAGAAACCCGGAGCAGGGACTACATACAAAAAGAAGTATTTGTTTAGGAATAACTTACTTAGTTTTAAGGCTATAAATATTAAGCCCCTCAGAAGGCAATGAAGCGCCATCCTGTCAAGATGAGTCATATCTGATGTCAGAAACACAAGGAGCTGACACTCATCTTCCAGGATACAATGGTGTCCCAGGAGAAAGAGGAAAGCATAAAAAAGATCAAGGGATCTCAGATGTGAATGAATTGTTGAATGAGCATAATTTGAAAAGCAAGCTTCATGGGAAAGAAATGAAATGGTCAGTATCATTTTCCAGGCATATGTATATGTGTACTTACCTAAAAGTCAAATCTGCTTTCTCATTCGGCTATTTGTTCATCTGTTCCTGGCCAGAGTCCAGAATTTCAGCTACTATTGCTGTAACAGTTATGTACATATATAATTATATATATCATATGTAATACCACACATTCTCTAAAATTAAAACTATATTGCAATGGCTTCACTACATACATTTAAGAACTTAATTATATTATTACTAAAGTATTATATGCATTGTTATATCAGTAAACACATTGGCAATGATTCTTCCTGGTAATTGTAATATTCCATACTGATACACAACTGTTTACGTTACTGACACTTTCATAATTGATTTCAATTTCAGTATTTGTTTTCCAATTATAAACAAACCTAAATAAATACTGTTAGTGCATCTTGAATATCTTCTTAAAATACTAATTTGCAATAGAATGGATTGGAGGATCAAAGATTGAAAACATATTTATAATTCTTGAGAAACATTAAATCCTTTCCAGAATATATAAATACCCCTTTTTAAAACCCTCCACATTTTTGAAGCTTAAAATGAAGTTAAGTAATGGAAATGATATCTGCATGGCAACTGGAAAAGTGTTTTGAAACACACACAAGCAAAATAATGCATTTAATTCTAATAGTCATAAAAAATGTGGCACTCCATGAAAAAAAAAATTCCATAGCTATCTGAAGGGGAAGGTGAAAGTAAAGACAACAATGCACACCAATCAGACAATTATATTTCCATTGCAGTGAAGATTTGTTACCTACAAGTGAACTTCCTCAGGCACAGGACCCATCTGTCTACCTTGTAGGATCACACCTTAGGGCAACCCTACGTTTTCCCAGTGGATTCTATCAGTATTTATACTGCAATCCCACACAGTCAAGCTGCATACTGTTTGAAATTCCCCCAGAAAATACATATGAGAACAGAACAGTCTCCAATTGTTTACTCCAATGATTTACTATTAAATTCTTTTCCCCCAGAAAATCCTAAGAATATATAATGAAATAAATGAATTAAACACAGCAAAAATAATTCAGACTTCAGTGTTAGGAAACACATCCTTGCACGCAGAACAAATTATTTATGGAATTGTTTCCCCAAAGAGAGCAAAGGAGGTTTTATAATCTTAAGGTAATTGAAAAGAGATGCTGAGACCCATTTCTTATTGTCATAGGTTCAGAGTTAGGCAATGAATACTATATTCTTTTTCCTTCTTTGACAACACACACACACACACACACACACACACACTCAAACATGTGCCAGTCCTCCTAGTCAGACAAACTACATTCCCAGATACTGACAGATCCATATACTTAGAACAGCTCCATAAAGGTCCCCTCCTTGAATAGACACAAATTCCCACCCATAACTAAGAAATTACCTGCAGATGATGTCTGCTGGGAGGGGGAAAATCATCTTCTCCAATGGGGTTACACCAGGAATATCAAACACACTCTATGGCAGCCTTCATGCTCAGAAGTAGTTGATCTATATGAAATGGACTCCTTGATTTGGGGGTGGGGGAGTTGTGTTTTTTCACATGCTTTTGTTGTTGTTATGGTTTAGTAGTTTTTTTTTCCTTTGGTGGTTTTGTTTGTTTCCTTGGCTTTTGTTTTTAGAATCAGTTTTTACAGAAAAAAAAAAAAAAAAAGAGAAAGAGCATGAGGTTGCATGGTAGGGAGAATCTTGGAGGATGGGGGTATAATAAAAATATATTGTCTGAAATGTTTAAATAATTCTAAAAAATATTATAATCATACAAAAGGCCCTCCTCTTTAGAGCAGTCCCCTCCCTCCCTTTCTCCCTCCATCCTCCCTCCCTTCTTCTCCCACCCCACTCTCTCCAGTCTCTTTGTCTGTATGTTAGAGTGTGCCTGTATGTGTGTATGTGTGGATTTTGTTCTTAGTAAAGTGTTATTGCATATTGAAGGGAAAAGTAAAAATATCAGAAAGAAAAGGAAGCAAACTGTGAATCCTTCTATCATCTTGATTTATTGTGGCCTACCTTCCATTTATGCTGCTCACTTCCTATTCATTCATTTTCTTTTTAATGACATTGAAGCAGGCTGGAGAGACAGCTCGGCAGTTAAGAACCGTTGTACTTATAGAGGATCCAGTACCCTCATGGTAACTTAAAATTGTCCATATCTCTAGTTCCAAGGGATCTGATAGCCTCTTCTCAACTCTCACACACTAGGCAAACGTAAGGTACAACCTTCCATCGTCTAGGCAAAACATTCATGCACACAAAACCAAGTAAGTCAACATAAACTTTTGAATTAAAAAAAAAAAGGCATTGAAAGCACAACTTAATAAATTGATCATTTTACCACACAGGGCTATACAAAGATTTTCTTCCCTTATGAATATTAATAATTTATGTATTCCACACATGTGATACACTTTTTTTTGGTAGTTTATTTTTCCAAAGAAGCATTTATAAAAATAAATTGGTTTTGTCTTAGCTGTCTTAAATTTCTTAGAAGGAGAGACATACCTTAAAAATTGTGCTATTAAAACCTATTTGCAACTTCATTCTTATTCATGCCTCAAAGAAGGATCAACACAGCTTTCATATCACTTGAGCATGTCACCCAGAAAAGGGTTTGTTTTCTTAGATGCCATTTTTCTCCCTTCTCTTCTGTTGCCTCTCTTCTTTCCCTTCTCTCCTCCCCTCTCCTCTTCTTCTCTTTCATCCTACATTATACCGCTTTCTGCTTTTTCTTCTCTTCTTCCTCCTCTCCCTTTATAACTTACTTCTTTTCTGAAACTTTTAATAAATTTTGTGAATTCTTTTATGCAGCCTCACTGTTGAGAATGACTAGGTCGAGTTCTGGAAGTTCTTGGAGGGCATGGGCTCCATTAGTTCCCTCTTACTTCTCTCAGGCCTGGTGGATGGCATCTCCATTCTTATATATGCATCTGCCCTTCTTCCACACTCACTCTTATCCATACCCAGCTTCACAAAAGACATGCAAATTACTGTACAACATTCTTTCCAAATGTCTTTTGGCAAAATAAACAAAACAGTTTCTGGAGGGAGAAAAAAGAAACTTTGTTCTCATGGTCAGCTATTTGACAGTTAGTCAATACTTTGTTGAGGGTTAAAAAAGAAATAAATGCATTACCATATCATTTCTTTCTGATGTTTTCTTTGTCACGCTATAGAGTAACATATCAATATTTCTGAGTAGTGTGACATAAATTTACAATAATTATCCAAGAGGTTTTGTTGACAATCCGATCTGTGACAAGAGTGGCTAAGAAATCTGTGGCTAACTTCATATGGAATCTGAATTTCAATGCTTGGAATCTTTCTGGTTAGCAACATCTAATGATATAAGGTCCTTTGGGTTTCACATTTCCCTAGATTTAGCTTCAAAGGGGTGTTATTCTGTTTACTTCTTTCATATGAAGCTCTGACTAAAATGTTCTTTTGGGGACTGAACAACTTGGCCATGTGTTTATGACGCATGTAGACCTGACAGTAGGCCAACTAACTCCTACTGGTCTCCACTGGCTTTCTGCAAGTGGAAAAGTGTCATCAACTCAGCCAAAGGAAAGCCCTATGTGCAGGCAATCTCCTATCCATCTGCTTTTGTGTATGGCATCAAGCTTCTCTTCAATGACAACCAGTTTATGACTGGTTCACCCTTGTATTTCTTGTCAAAGAAGAAAAACAGACAGTGTGAAAGAGCCTCACATATGTTTATTTTGAGCTATGCAAAACAAATTCCTCTTACAAACAAACAAACAAAAACTTTTTCTTCTTTAGGGTAATGTTAGGTCCTTATTAATTAATTGAGATTTGCTATTTCCTTAATGCTCATACATTATAGCAGAAAAATCTTAATTGGTGAGTTAGTTAACAAATATTTACTGTGTTTCTATGACATGCTAAACATGTTCTGAGAGTGAAGAATAAAGCACTTGACAGGGGGAACTTTCCTTTTGAAGGCAGTGGCATAAGGGATAGAGAGGACCAGAAGACATGAAAGTAATTCATCCAGAAATAGGATAATTTAAGTGGTATCAGATATTAAGAAGAAGAAATAGGATAATTTCAAAATCAAATGACTCTAACAGGAAAGGTTTTGCTTGTTTGTTTGTTGGTTGGTTGGTTGATTAGTTGAGACTTTTTGTTGTTTTGGCTTGGTTTTGGTAGGGCCAAAGTTCTCTATGAGGAGAAAATGGAATCTAACACCTAAATCATAAGATGTCACCAGATGTACAATGTATCTAGCACAGAAAGAACTGTAAATATGAATGTTAAAAGACAAATATCATTTTTTTCTTTTGGCCGATACCTGAGACAAAAAAAAAGAGCCCAAAGGGAAATAAAGCAAACCAGAGAAAGCACAGAAATATTAAACTGCGTATTCTGGTGAAACTAAATTATGTTTGGTAAGCTAAGCTGTGAAAATAGGTTTGGCACATAGTTAAACTATTTTTTGGAAAGTATAGTGATGTTTAAGCATTAGAAGACGATGGTATGATTTACATGTCAGAAAGAACATTTTGACCACTCTGGGTAGAACAGAATCTATATGATGGAAGAAATTGTGATCAAACTTCAAGAGCTTTTGCAATAATCTATGTAGGAAGCAATGGTTGCTTGGTGTAGCCGAAAGAATAAAAAGTGATTGGATCAAAATGAACTTCATTGTTGTGATACTCAGAGCATTTGTTACTATAATAAAATAGTAATAGCTAAACTTACACCAAAAAGAGAGAGAGAAATGATTCAGAGTACAGTATTAGAGGTTCAAAAGTATGGAACTTACATCAACTCCATCTCATCCCATCCTGGCAGATGGCCATAGTAGGAGCAATAACAGTTGGTCACATCTCAAAACTCAGAGAGAACAGATGAGACTAAGATTGGTCTTAGAACCCTCCGGGAAGAACTAGGAAGGGCAGCCCCCTCAAGGGACTTTAGAAACTTCCCCTAGACCCTGTTGTTAACACATCCTATCAAGGATATATGGTAGACCAAGCTTACAATGGATCTTTGAAGAAACACTTGAACCAAATCTAACCCATGGAAGCTGGACAGATGGAGTTAGATGATGGAGTGAACAGTAGGAATCTTGAATGCTTTCTGTGTTTGTTAGCTGATAAATAAACTAATAACAATGGTATTCATATAGAGAGTAGGGACATGACTTGTGGGCATATGGAACAATAAAGAATTGAGTTTATGCCATGTGAAGTTTGACATGCCAGTTATATGTAAAGACTATTGAGTAGATGCTTAAGTATGCTAAGGATCACTCATTTCGCTTGGAATTCCACCCCTTCCAACCATGTGCATTAAGTGAAACAAGTCCAGTGACAGCAGCTGGAAGTTCAGTCCTTAACTCACTGCCCTTGTAGACCTCTGATTAGGTCAACTAAGAAAATAACCTTTTATTTTTTTAAAACGTGTGTATTTATTTCCAATAGGATTCAGTCTGACAAAGACTAAGAATGTTTGTATAAAGAACTGAATCACTTTTCAGGTATCACCAAATGTCCTGTGTGTGTATGGTTTGTGTGTGTGTGTATGTGTGAGAGAGAGAGAGGAAGAGAGAGAGAGAGAAATAGAGAGAGAGAGACAGAGAGAGGTTCTCTGTGTAGCTTTGGAGCCTGTCCTGGCACTAAAATCCAGACCCAAAGCAACCACCTTTTGCCTCATAGACATCGGAATAAAAACAGAGATCTATCAGATCTAGACTGAGATCTATCAGGTCGATATTTTTGGTTAAAAACAAATAGGGCAACACAACAGTAGTCTCTATTTACTACAGCACTAAATGTATCACTACAGGTACATCAGTGAATGAATGGGCTTCAGTATAACGTAGATGCACTCACATCACATGGTCACATGGCTGAAGTGGAATTCAGAAGCCCTGGCATATACTAAGCCTGACTGGAGACTATTCAGTAAGATTTTCCCTTCAAGAGAAAATCCTCCAAACTCAAGACGCCATCTCATTTCCAGCCATTTTGATGTTCCCTCCAACAGTTTGGCCTAGATGAGGTTTCCTTTTTATATTTAACTCATCTGTTTTCAGTTAATGCCAGAAATATATATCAAATCATCAACCAAACAAACAATCAAAGCTGACCCCATCTATTAAGGAGGCCCTACAGCATGCTTACTCTACACTGGGGGAAATATGTCAGGGAAGCTGTCTTGAAAAAGAACATGAGGTTCCTTTATGGCTTTCTTGGTATTAGTTCTCTGAAAAGACACTGTTGTCACCTGTAATATATGGCCATAAGTGAGCTCCTGTCTGCAAGGCCAAAGAAAGATATTAACAGAGCATCGTACATGAGGAAAGAAGGCGTTGATAGATCACAGCAGAAAGCAAACCAGGAAAGGGTAGGCCTGGACAAGCCGGCCCTCTCCTGCAGTAAGGACTGTGTCTGGCCTGTGTCCATGGCTAGATCGTATATCTGACAATATCCTCCCTTTTAATGCTCTGCAGATCCAAGGTATATTATCATACCCTAAGCCTGAACTCTCTAGGGAAATTATGTCAAGCCATAACCAAGGAAGTGGGATTGTAAAACTCGCCCCAGGAACCGCCTGTCTGGAATTCACTTTCAGGAAACAACTGAGAGCATGCCCCAAAAGGTGGCACTATGAGACTGAGAATAACATGGAGGCCTCTCCCTAGTCTCAAGCTTCTGGAAGAATTGTGCTTAGCATGAAATCCTGCAAGGCAGCAGAGGAAGAGAAAGGAGAAGCGAAGGGGAGAGTAGAAGTCAGCGCATCTTTAGAGCTTGCCTCAGTGCTTGAATAGATCTAGAGTTCACAGAAACTAAGCTTCCCGTGTTTGAGGCAAAGACATGACAACACATTCCTGGCATGGATAGGAAATGAAATAACTTTCACTAGGCCTCTATGTCAAGTCCATCCAGTATTGGATGCTTATCTGGACAGCATTGCTATCTAAGGACAGAAACAAACAATCAAGATAACTTCTGGACAAAGATAAGGAGTTAGCAAAATTCTGAGAAAGCAACTTCTCAGGCAGTTATAAGTGTTAAACCTGTGCTGACACAACACTGAGTCATGGTGCAACTCTAACTGGAATTTTGTTGCTACATCTTCAGAAAGTGAGAGACCTTTGCAAAGAGTTATGTAAAATGTAAGCAGGCATTCTTTCTACCACAGCTAAGCTTCCAGCCACCATTTTTAAATACTGTTGAAGACTAGAAAAGCCTCATTGTGTCCACTTAATTGAATTGCTTTCCTTATTTTCATCGAGGAGTTTCATGGGATAAGCATCAAAGTCCCTGCTGCCATCAGTGGGAAAGGCGAGCACATTCTCCAGCAAACATTTCCTGAGCATCAAATATGCATTTAATGTGGTGCCAATTGCAGAAGAGAAACACCACAATCGATCCCAGTTTGGTTCTCCTGGAACCAGCTCTGAAGGACAGAGCTAAATGCCCAGGAACAGACCTTCTCAGCACAGCAAGAGCTAAGACAACTGAATGAAACCAAGCCCTTTCATGAGCACAGTGCCTTATCTTCCAGGAATCCCCAGAGTTGGGTTCTTCTGGCTGGAGCACACATCTGAGCACAATCTCAGACCCACAAAGGGACCAAAATAGTAGCTAATGTCTGGTTTACCTGGACATTTTTTTTTCATATGTGACATCAATGTCTGCTTTATGTTCACTGTCTAAGTCTTTGTAGTGGCTTTTTACAAATAAAGGAATAGGGGTCAGAAAACAATTTTTTTCATCAATAGTTCTAAATTAATCAAAGACAAAACCTTGCATTTGAATATAATTCCTTGTGATTCTAGAATTTAGACTGAACCATGCAGGTTTTACAATATATATTATTTAATTCTTGTATTTACATAAAACTTGTTTTGATGGAATCCACCCCAATCTCTCCCTTCTAATGTCTCACCTACCTTTCCATGTCCACCCCCATTTTTCTTCCCTACTTCAAACTTACTGAGTCTAGCTAGCACTGCCTTCACATGAATGGGCATGAGCATGAAGCCACCTATTTACTGGAGCACTGGAAGCCTCTCAGAGCCCAAGTCTCTCAATATAACTGACTCTCCCTTAGTAACCGTCAACTGCCACCGATGCTACAGATATGGGTAGGACATTATGAATGCCTCCTTCATCCATGATGGAAGTTTGACTATTTTTGTTTTAGATTTTATGTCTTGCCCATTATTAATGTTTTCAATTTGATAGCCATGTTTGGCAAATATCATTTCACTAAAAATGCTACTTTTTCTGTCTCTTACAAATGTTCTCACTCTTATGCAATGATCCCTGAGTCTTGTGAGGAATCTGTGTAAGACTGGTGTACCATTTAGATATGAGCACTCCATAGTCTTTCTTATTCTTTGCAATGTTAACCTATTATGGGTCTCTGTGCTAATAAACATCTGCTATAATGACAAGTTTTTCTAATGAGGGCTGAAAGATGTACTAATCTATAGTTATAAATGTATGACCTTGGGGAGCAATTTATTACTATCCCATTTAGCAAAATAATAGTACTAGGTTCTCTCCTGGTGCCTATGACATAACTAATCTTTGATTTCTAGTCTGGTTAAAGGCATTAGGCATAAGCTCCACCTTGTGGATCAGACTTTAAATACAACTAAAAAGTGGTAGGTTACTTCTATAATATCCACGCCACTATTAAACTAGTTTGCATATCTTGCCAGGTCAGTTGTGACTGTAGCTCACAGGTTTCAAAGCTGAGTAAGATTGTTCATGCATTTTCTCCCAATGTTGCATAAATATAACCTTGTAGCATTATAGAAAGCTCAATAGTAGTGAAACTCCCAGGTCAATATCAGCTTGATTTCTCCATGTCCTATGATTCAAGCATCAGGTATCTTCAACACCAGGGACTTAACTTCATGTTCTGGAGGGTAGCCAAGAACAATGGCAATAACCTGTAATGTTTGACAGCTATGGGATTCCACTGACTAACAATTTGAAAAAAACAAAAAGGAAGGATAACCAATATAATGTTTCAGGTCTGAAAAATCATCACATCAAATCCAAAGTCACACAAGTACTACAGTAATCTTCCAGTGTGTTCACCAAATGTTCACCTGGTGTCTGACAGATGCACTCATCTCTGAATATGGTCATTCCATTTCTGAACTATGTTCACTATTGTATTATTCTGATGAACCCAGGCCTAGTGGCACAGGTTTGTAATATCAGACATGTGAGGTTAAGACAGAAAAATGACAAGTTCCCAGCCTGAGCTATAAAGTAAATTCAATGGCAGCTTGGAAAAATTAGTGACATATGGACAAGGTAAAAAATAAGAAGAGGGCTGAGGATAGCTGATAACTAGAACACTTGCTTGTAATAAGTAGTTTTTTCCCTGCCTGTCTGGTCCCACCACCTCACCAGCCTCAAATAACACACATAGACTCTGTATTAGATATAATTCTGTTGGCCTGTTACTAGTTTCTTATTGGCTAGCTCTGTCTTAATTATTAACACATTTCTATTACTCGAAGTACTTCCACGTGGTCTTATCTTACTGGACAGAGGGGCTGGCGTTCTGCTCTTTCCATCTTCCATCTTGGATCTCCTCCCTACTCCTTCCTCTCTCCTCCTAGTCTCCTAGTCTTGCCTATCTTGCTTTCCTATTGGTCAACAGTGCTTTATTCATTAACCAATAAGAGAATCACATTTACGGAATGACATCTCCCATCACTTGCTCTATATAGAGCATTTTCCTCGCATGTGCCTCTGGCTGACTGTGCAGCCCAGCATAGCCTACAGCTCACTATCCTCCAGCCTTCAAAGTATTGTGATAGGATTGCAGGTGTAATTACATTTCATCTTTATTTTTTTTAAATCTTCTTTCCTTTGGGTTGGGAGATGGCTTGGTCAGGAAAGTGCTTGATCACCAGAATCCACACTAACAAAATCTACCTGGCAATTTCTCAGGCAAATAAATTCTGCCTCAAAAAAGTAAGATGAACTGTGCCTAAGGAAAAACAACTGAGGTTGTCATCTGGTCAAATACACATGCACACATGTATACCTTCATGAATGCAGCCAAACACACGTATACCTATGCACATGTGAAAAAATACATAGGAATTTGTGCATACTCACACAAATGTAAGTAAGTAGAAAGATAATAAATAAATGTTGCATTGTTTAACAGAAAGTTAAATCTTAAAGTAAAACTTATAGGAAAAAAAATGTGAAACCCTAAGGAGATGTTAGAATTTCCCCCCCATGCTAATTTGCATTTGTCTTTTTGAGAAACTGTTTATGGTTGAGCTTCTGTACTATCTGATTTTCATACAGAAAGTTTCCCCAGGAGCAGTCTCCACTGAGAGATGATCAACACTGTCTGAGTTGGGCCATACGCTCAGACTTGGCTGGCTATACCCAGAGCAGCATTCCTCAATTGCCTCTGCAAGTCCTCAGGAGGTTGGAATGTGTCCTCCCCAATTGTGGGATATCATCAGTATGATAGTGTTAGGTGGTACCTGTAAGGGAAGACTAAGTGACAAGGGTCCTTCTCCCTCCTCTTATAAAGAGGTTCCAATCAGTGTGTATTAGTTATTTTTCTATTGCTGAGTTCAAAAACACAATGCAATATCCAGGGCAACTTATAAATGAAACTTCTAATTTGACTTATGGTTGGTTTCAGAGTCCATCATGACACGGTAGGATGGTAACAAGTAGCAGGTGTGTTGGTAGAACATCAATGGAGAGTTTCATCTCAAACCTCAAATGGGAATGGCATGAGTGTTTTGATATCTCAAGGCCTGCCTCCAGGGATATGCCTTTCCCGACAAGTTCACATCTAACCATTCCTAACAGTTCCACTAACCAGGGACCAAGTTGGAAAACATGAACCTATGAGGGACATTCACCCAAGCTTGATTTTGAACTTCCCAACCTCCAGAAGTAAGAAACTAATTTTCTCTTCCTTATAAGTAACCAGTGTCAGGGATTCTCTTATAGCACAGACAACTATATATGTAAAATTCTTGTACCTACCCAGAATGTTCCTCTTCTCTTAGAAGTTTGAGGCTTTGCAGATTATCTATCTATCTATCTATCTATCTATCTATCTATCTATCTATCTATATCTATATAAGTATAGATATAGATACAGATATTCCACACTTTAAAAATATAAAATATGTAATAAATCTAGGTTGAAGTTAATTATTCCTTAGAATTAAAAATACTAATTTATTATAACTTGAATTAGAAAACACTGTAAGTATTATATAATCAAATGTATTAATAGACTGAGACAACATCAAAACATACTTTTACTCTGCATACTCTGATTACCAATTCAGAAAACAATAATTTTATAATATCACTTTTTATAAGGAGAAGAAAAATCTTGCTATTTTTCTAGGGTAAATAATTGATTTTCAAATTGTTTCTGAATCAGGCTTTTGGTACATTCCTTCCATCTCAGCACTCCAGGGGCAGAGAAAGGCAGATCTCTGCAAGTTTAAGGCCAGCCTTATCTACATAGTGAGTTCCAGGACAGCCAGAACTACATAATAGAGAAAACTTGTCTCAAAAATAATTGTTTTGAAGATGACTCTCTAATTGGGAGGGGTGGGATTGGTCAAGTGTTCTTCATATATAAACTTGAATTATTAAATATTTTAATTTATCTTTTGCAGTTAGTGTCTAATTTTTAAAATTTAGATAGTCACTAAGTATTACACACACACACACGCACTCATACACACACATACACACACCACACACACACACACACACACACACACACACACACACACACCTACCAGGTACAGACATGCATGTAGGGAGAGTTCCAACCCCGCGTGTTTATGCCACCTGCTGGTGAGTTGGCACAATAGTTAATGCTCTTCATTTTATTCACTGAGCCTTATAGATAACAGATCTTACACCTCACCTCAGAATTGAGATTTTAGCCTCATTTAAGGATAGAAAGCATACATTTCTACCACAGTTTGCTGTCTGTGTTTAATACAGAGCTGATCATGTTCAGTGTGTGTGTGTGTGTGTGTGTGTGTGTGTGCTTGCACACACAGTAAATCAGCAAAATGGTCTTACCTCTTGGTGACTGTGTCTCCACCTCAATTATCCATGTGATGCTCATGTTTCCCTAATAACTGTAACACAGAAGTCAAACATTAAAAGGTTGTGTGTTTAACTCAGGCACTCAGGTTGTTCCTCTGTGAAATGGTACTGTTAACAGTCTCCCAACATTAACCCAACAAAGTCTTGCACTTTGCAAATCAAGTGCCCTGTGAAGGTCTATTGAGACAAAGATAGAGATGGGAGCAAGATGTTTAGTACTTGTTTGTTGGTATACTGTGAAGAGTATGTTCACCCTAGGTTCCATACTTTACAAACAATGAGGACAGAATAGTTTTTTCTTTTAATTTTCAGGGATCTTTAGGGTAGAAATGGAATTACAATCAAAGTTACCTATGGGGCTTATAGATGGATAATATCCAGACTGAGTAAGTGCCTGTTGAAGTATGACATTCAAAGGTACCTATTAGGGTTGTCTCTTTTAAAACTTTGTAGGTTGTTCCAGTTGTCCCACAGGCTAGAGAATGACTGGTCTAGATGGAGGCTAAATATTGGTTTCTGGTAAGTGTTGCAGTCTAAGCAGATGTGGGCAATAATTTCTCCAGAAAGAAAAGCCCACAACTCCTTACTCCACATGGGCAGTGTTTTCATCCTTTATTATGACCATCTAACAACGAAGAGAAAATACAAAATGGACATGGAGGGAAAACTGTACCAGTTGAGCCATTCAACTATCCAGTTGTGCATTTCAGCATCCATACAGGAAAGCATCAGTGTGGATACTGCAGCTCATCACATACCTGGAGTCAGTCTGCTATTGAGCTTATATTTTAGTAAATATGCCATATGGTATAGAGCACTCCTCCATAGGTAACTGATGCACTTCCTCTCCTGATTTCAATTGGCACAGTTTCTATGGTGTGTGATAATTTAGCACCATCCAAAACTCACTCCCCTTACCTGATGTGGCTTTTCCTTTTAGACTGTTTGATGTCACATCCTTTAGATACACTTCTTTACATGCATCTCTTCCTATTTGACATCTAAAGCCAGAACACTCAAAGTATCTGTCTTTAGTACAATTTTCCTCTTAGTCTATTCTTTCAAAATTACTTACATTACCTCTTGTAGTAAATACTATCTTTAATATAAGGGTCCAGAGCTAATATCACTCATGTTGCCCCTTTCCAGTTCAGGAGATGGCATTTTCTATCACATGAGAATATTACAGGTCATCCTTACCATTAGGAACTTCCTCTCTGCTTTCAATGTACCACTAAACAAACACTACCTACTTATACATTCTCAATAACTTTTAAAAGCTTCCGTTGCATTTCCACCACCAATATCCACATGCAACCCACAGCCATTACTGACCTAAATGCCTCTGGCTCCTTGCTTCTATTCAGTGTTGCTGTAGTCTTGTTCCTGTTCTCAATGGAGCAACTAAAACAAATGAGTAAGGCTTAGCAGGAACTGTCAAGCCTCTATTTTTTTAAACTTCTTTCTTGAGGTTTTCAGCCTCATCATATATAACCTTCCAGAGTAGCCACACTGGCCTTCCTAAAACTTCTGGAATTCACCAAGATCTTTTCTTAATCTATTGCTCATTAAGTCTAAAGTCCTGTTAGCCCTAGAAACTAATCTATTCTCCTTAGGAAACCCCCCAGAGATGCTTCTTCTGAACAAGAATATGTGCCCTTCTCAGAACATGCCACACCTACATTCGTATTTTCTTCCATGTGACTACTGAGTTAATGTGCACACCCACATACAAGTACATACTTGCCAATGACACCATATGCAAAAAATATCACTTGACATACTACTAAAAGGTCAACAAGAAACTAGAAACTGCCATCTACTAAGTGTTCAGTGAGTATGTGCTCCATGGAAAAACTAATTCAATAATGTATGAATAACAACTAAAAGGCAAAACCAAAAGCCCCACATTCCATGTGTCTCCCAGTTGCCACCCCCATGCCATTTTACTTAGTTTATTTTGAGATTTTTGCTGTGATTTCTTCCCAATGGGGTCATTTCTCCCTGGTGTAATTATACCTGAGATTACCCAGCTTCATCTGCAGCCCTGGCCAAGCCACTAGGTTTCCTTGCATGTTAATCAAGCCATCTGGAAAACAGGGCATGAAATTGTAAGTCCCTGACTAGAAGCAGATGCAGCAACTGAGCTGAGCTGTGTTTCCTTTTCAGTAACTAATTGCACACATGCTACAATATGGGGAAAAACATTATAAATCAATTAGGCTATCACAGCAACATTATGCTCTGTAAATAGAGAGTTAGGTCTTGGCTCTGGGAGTGGGAGATTCGAGCACCTGATTCTCCTTCAATTGGCCTTGGATAATCACTCACATCTTTACGTTTAATTGATGCTCCCTAATCTAGGTTACCAGGAAGATAGGTTTTCTGGTATTTGTTAAGGAGTTTATTTATTTATTTATTTATTTATTTATTTATTTATTTTGAGGCAGAGGGAGGGGTATTTCTGGAGGAGAGTCATTCATTCAAAGTATCATGGATATAAAGCACTCTTGCATTTGATAGCCATGCTTTTTTCAGTAGCCAGAGTTAGGGCTGGGTGGCACATTGGAACAAGGATGTGATAAGCAAGGGGAATTAAAGCCATGAAGTAGCTAGCTATGTTGTTAGCAATGTCTCCAAATGCCCAAGACTTGAGGGACATTGATGTGAGTATAAGAGGAATCAAGTGAGCCTGGGTTTGCATTTGAGGTCAGAGCATGGAACTTGTACTTAGTGAAAAAACATCTGAATGTCAGATCCCCACCCTCATCTTAGTAGTCCAGGGGAACAGGGGGCAAAAGAAAGGCCAAGACTTTAGGTCTAGAGTGATGGCTCAGAAGGCAAAATGC
Source organism: Phodopus roborovskii (assembly GCF_943737965.1). Lineage (NCBI taxonomy): Eukaryota > Metazoa > Chordata > Mammalia > Rodentia > Cricetidae > Phodopus > Phodopus roborovskii. Next base: position 12,250,285 of record NW_026126517.1, on the reverse strand, counting down.
TTGCTAGTCAAGCACAAGGACTCAGTTCAGGTCCCCAGGACCCATACAAATGTCAGGTGGGTGTAGTGACCGAGCTATAATCCCAGCACATAGAAGGTGGAGACAGGATCCCTTCAGCAAGGAGTTTAGGTAAATGTCCTAGTTAGAATTACTTTGCTATGACGAAACACCAAAACCAAAGCAACTTGGAGAAGAAAGAGTTTAAGTGGCTTACACTTCTACATCACTGTTCATCACCCAAGAAAATCAAGACAGGAACGCAAACATGCAGGATCCTGGAAGAAGGAGCTGATCCAGAGGGCCATGGAGTGATGTTGTTTACTGACTTGCTTCCTCTGGTTTTCCCAGCCTGCATTCTTATAGAACCCAAGACCAGCATGCACAATGGGCTGGGCCCTTCCTTATTAATCACTAATTAAGAAAATGCTCTATAGACTTGCCTGTATAAGTTGACATAAAACTAGCCAGCGAAACAGACTAGTCAAATGGGCAAGCCCTGGCCTCAATATACGAAGTTGAGATCAAGGGAAGGAGACACCCAACATCACACTTAGATCTCTACATGTGAAATAAAATGTGCACTCACATTCATGGACACCAACACACACACACGCACTCACACACACAGACCCCCCCACACACACACACCAAAAACACACACAAAAAGAAAGAGAAAAAAGAGCAAGACTTTTGCTAGAAAGGGCATTTTTTTTTTAAAGGAAATAGATTCAACATGGATTTTGAAGAAGTCCCTAAACATAACTGTTAATGCTTAGTGAGTTTATGGCACATAAACTGTCATGTGAACATAGGGAATCTATTCAAAAGCTGCTTCAGGCATTTAGTAATAAACTTTTCTCTGTGTCATATGTTAATTTTGCCTTATCAAACAGTTCACTCAAACCCAGCTATGCTTTAGACTGACATTAGAAACTTCTAAAATTCAGCAATGCTCTGGGATCCCTAGAGGTCTGAGAGCCTAGCTAGGCATTTACTCTTCTAATGCTTGCTCCAGAAAATTCTATCAAGTGACTTCTTAAAAGCAAATATTTAAGTATATTTGTGCATTACATTTCCCAGCTCCTGAATGTTAGTGTACATCATCTTGGTTTAATGATCACTGTTATGAGTAAGGATTTTCCCTCCGGTCTTGAGCCATAGCCATGCCAGCCCCCAATAACATACAAAGAGGCTGTATTTGATATAATGTTGTTGGCCAGTTACTAGTTTATTATCGGCTAGCTCTGTCTTAAATGTTAACCCATTTCTATTAATCTAAGTATTTCCACGTGGTCTTATCTTACCAGAGAGAGAGAGAGAGAGAGAGAGAGAGAGAGAGAGAGAGAGAGAGAGAGAGAGAGAGAGACCAGTGTCCTACCCTGTAGGTCTTCCATCTTGGAACTCCTCATTACTACTTCCTTTCCCCTCCTTGTCTCCTAGTCCCTCCTATCTTGCTTTCCTAATGGCCTACAGTGCTTTATTCATTAACCAATAAGAGAAACATATACAGAATAACATCTCCCATCAGATCACACTTGTTTCCATGAAACTAAACAAGCTCTATGTAGTTGTTTAGAGAGAGAGGGAGAAATAAAATTTGAATCTAAATTTATTTTAACTAGGAATCCCCCTTATAAAGCATCTCCCCCTTGTTTGTCTCAATCTCTACCCTAGTGCCTACTATATAGAAGTTTCTCTAAATGTCAGTTGCCACTTAAGTAATTGAGGGGATTGGCCACAATTTGACCATTTCTAAGCTCAAATTCTGTAAGATTCCTGTGATACCCTGCCAATTGCTTAGGTAAACATAGCCATAGGCAATAATAGGCTACAGAAATGTCAATGGGTTCCCTGGGTTAGATTCCTTCTGGAATTGTCTTCTTCTGTGTTTATCTAAAGGTGTGAGGCTCTCATCTGCTGTAGATTGAGGTCTTGGTCAAAGGGAAGGAAGAAAATAACTGGTTGGACGGTTCAGTGACATCCAGGACCACCTGAAGTTGCTTGTTGCTAACTCATTCCAATGTCCCGCAAACTGTCCCTGTAGGCTTGCTCTCCAGTCCTATACAGGAGCTTCAGGAATACTTGCAGAACCATCTGTGTTCTGACCTTCGTGTCACTGGGCTCATAAATTACACAAGACAAAGAAACAGTGGTTGGGATCTCCCACAGGCTGAGGCAGCATAAAAGAGAAAATGATGGGCTGAGGAACTGCACCTGAAAGGTTGGCTGGGGAGTGAGAAGGGGTGAGTCTTAGCTGCTCTCCAGAGTGTTTCCCAGAGTCCCGATCACAGTAAGAAGTCTGTCCATGGGGCGAAAGGTGTCAAGTAAACATCGTATCACAGGAAGGCACCTCAAGTGCACAAGTCCTAGCAACAGCTTTGGAGTAGGGAGGAGTCTCACAGATGACACATTTGCCAATTCACAGTTGAAAACTGGAAAAGACTCAAGCCATGATGCTGTTCTTAGTCAAGTCCTGTCAAATACATTCATTCACTCATTTTTTTCGTTCATCCACCCATTCAGGCAGATAAATCTAGTCTAGCTAAATCACTGTGACATGTACTGGACTCTGTATTAAAGACTGTAAGCACTGTTCCTAACCCCAGCAGCATGGGAGGGAAACAGAGATGAAAATAAAAGAACTGTGTGAGGAATACAATAGAGAGAAAAGGAGACGAGCACATACTATGTGGTTTATTTTGTAAATATAAACTTTTTGGTGTTATTTAAATTTAATTGCCTTTAGATTAATTTTAATTGATATGACAACAATGCATTTTCACACACTTTGCAACAAACATATACCTTATAATAATGAAGTTGGTGTATTCAGCATCACCATTGTCTCATACATTGGTCCTTGGACTGAGTGCATTCAAATTCTATTCAGCCAAATAAAAAAAGGAAGTTCTGTCATCTGTGACAACATAGACATCAAACAGGAAGGTATGATGGGATAGGAAATAAGTCATGTACTAAAAAAGAAAATTACACTTGATTATTTTTTTCTACATAAAGATACTTCCCTTTGGATATTAAAAAAGAAAAACTAGTTGTTACCTGGGGATGGAGAGAAGAGGGAGGAGAAAAGAGAGGACAGAAGTTGATAATCACCTGCAAAATACTTAGATTAGTGAAGTCATTCCTAGTGTTCTGTAGATGTTATCCTATAAGCTTCTATAGATAATGCTCTATTGCTCAGCAGGGTGACTTTGATTCACCTTGAATTTTCTTATTTACCTAATGCTTATTATGAACACAGAGCTCATGGACAGGTGTTCTTAGACTTAAGGGTGAAGTCCAGACTGTAACCTGGCTAGTCTACTTGCATTTCTTGTGCTATTGTCACTCTCTTGTCAATACTTCAACACACTGTCAACTTATTGTCCTTCCACATGGATGTCCTGAGGTGTGGCCCCATTTTCATTGTACTGAAACCAAACTGTGGCATTTCACTTCTCTCTATAACACAGGGTCCCTGGCTTCTCCTACTCAATGCCTGTTTGACCCAAGTCCAACTAAATACCAGATTTTTATTTATGCTGTGAATACAGGTATCCACAGGCTATACCAGAACTATGTGTCTTGGTCAATTTTATATCATATAAGACACTGTAACCAAAGCAAATCATAGGAGGAAGTGTTTAATTTAGGACTAACTTTCAGAGAGTCAGATTCCATATTTGTGGAGCAAAAAGCTCCACAATTGTGGAGCAGAAACCACTGAGAGTTGGCATGTTGTTCCTCAAGGAAGAGGTGGTGAGGTGAGGCTTGCTGGTAATGACACAAATCTTTTGACACTCAAAGCCTGCTTCTAGTGACATACCTCCTCCAACTGAACCACACCTCCTAACCTTTCTCAAACAGTTTTACCAACTGGGAACCAAGCATTCAAACATATAAGCCATCCTCATTCAAACCACCAAACCCAAAAAGCAGTTCAGGTCGAAACCATGTTAGCACCACATGGGTCACTGAATCCCTAGGCTCACTCGCTTACTGCCATCTCCTGACTGTTGGGTACACATGTATTTTAAGTTGCTATTGTTGAAGATATCACATCCTTTGGCCACATGTCTGAGAAGATTAGAGCAGGTTCTAATGTGAAAGTCCTCCCCTGCAGACTAGCTTTTATAATACAAAAAGGTGCTATTGTAAGCTGCCAAGGTAAGGAAACAGCCAACAATCGTACCTGGCTGTGTTGCTTGTAAACCACAACAACAAAGAGCAGGGAAAGATATTCCTTTAGTGAAATAGTGGCACTCATATCTTGGCAGTAAGCAACAGCTGTCTAATTGGACTTAAGGTCCCAGCAAGAAGGAATCCATGCCTGGTACTAGAAACCTAGCTAAGTATCTGAGGCTTGTGAGGTCATGGATCTTAGAGGAGAATAAACTGCCACTACTTTACTAGACCAGCATAATTCATATCTATGTTCTAAATACTTTTTCCTTATATAAACAGAAAAGGGTAACTGTTGCCCCTCATCAAAGAAACTTCTCTTTACAACAGATACAAAACTTTACAGAAAACCACAACTGGCAATAAACTGAGATCAGTTTATCATGGAATGCCCAATCCCAATGGATACATCTACAACAAAACTCGTGCTCCTAAGGCTCGGGGAACATTGCAGAAGAGGAGACACACAGACTAGATAAGAGCCAGAAGACCAAGAAGTCTGTTGTGAGATTTGGTCTTGTAAAAATGAAAGTTACACTAATTTGTTATCCAGTACTAAGTGCTCAACCCTAAAATCAAAAAGCAACTCTAAACAGACTCAGAAAGGTGTATAGGTTTTGTGTGTGTGTGTGTGTGTGTGTGTGTGTGTGTGTGTGTGTGTGTGTGTGTGAATAATAAAGAAAAAGAGTCCATGAATTTGATATGTAGTAGGGGAGATGGGAGGGGCTGGATCGGGGGAGAGAGAAGGGAAAAGGAAGAGAGGATTGAAGAAGTTATATTTTAATTAAAGACTTAAAACTTAATTTAGTAAGACATACTAAAATTGAACAAACAAGAGGTTGTTTTTTCTTTGGATTATTCTCAGTGAGTGTGAAGCTAGGAATGCTAGACTTTTATAAGATGAGTTAATGATGTGAACTATAGCTCTATTTTAACAAGTCATATTTGAGGCCAGCAAGATGATTTAATGGGGAAAGGTATCTGCTGCTAAGTCTGACCAGCTGAATTCAATCTCCAGTATCCACGAGGAGATAACAGACTCCAGTAAGTTGTCCTAAGGCCTTTCTCCATACATTGTGGCATGCCTCACTCCATCACTCACAAAAATTCCTATTTGGTGATTGTTATGTAATTATCACCCCACCATAATCACCACTGTAGTTAAACTATGGGTTAACAATATCATCCAGTTTCTGAACATACTATACATGCCCTATTGAAAACAATTGTTTGTATTCTTATGATAGTCATGGCTGTTTTCAAAGTCTAGAGTTAATAAGATTAAGTTGTTCTTTCAACAAAAATGACCCAGTGTTAGCTTATGATAATAATTTCAAACCTCTTAAAACAATGGAAATTTTTTTCCAGAGGAAATCTCACATAAGATCCCAGTAAACTAACTGACACATATAGCTGAAGGGTTGCAACCACCCCACCACCTACCAGGTCCTAGATATCCCCATGCATCTTAAACTATACTTAATACTAGACTTGGGCATACAGCCAGACTATGAAAGGCAAAGGAGCTGTGGGAAGAGAATTAAATTATCAAACATATTAACATAATGAAGCTGATGTACAGTACATAGAGAATTCTAGTATGCAGTCTTTCCATCTCCACAACCCTCTCATGTCTCCTACCCAACACTGCTTCATAGTGTGGGTTAGACTAACTATTGTCCCTTAGTATCCATGAAGTTTCCCAAGGCTCTCAATGGTACTAAAATGGTAGCCAAAATTCAATGGTTTTTATATAAATTAGCACAGTATTTATGAACAGTGTGCATCCGTTTACACACATGTACGCACACACACAATTGGAAGAAAGGTTTAAATATTTAGATATTTGGTTGATTATTATCAGAAATCCATTGAAAATAAGCCAAAAGAGGAGGTTAGTATTAGTGAAGTAGGGAAGGATTGGAATGATATAAGCTAGTGATTGAGACACTGTCAGGAAACTACTCCAGTCACTCAATTTTTGTTTTTTGCAAGTTCATACCCTCCTTCCTCCTGGTGCTTTCCTGTCTACTTACTCTTGCTTATTTCTTGGGAAAGTATAACAGAATCTCTCTAGCTCTTTATTTAAATTATCCTGGTAAGAGAAATACCTTGGCCCAATTTGACCAAGCACCATCTTCTGATTGAATAATAGTGGCCAGAGTGAGAAGGTCTTAGTCCCATGGGGATGAAAGTCACCACATGAAGATGCGACTCTGATTGGGAAGTGAGGGGGGGACACTAATATATACATAAACCCAATGTGTACACATGCACTCCTGATCCTCATCACTCACAGGGCCCTTGTGCCTTTGACTATGCTGTCTGCCATAAGGAATAGAGTTGGACTGTGAAGAAAGGAGCATGAGGGACCAGTCAGATGATTCAACAGGTAAATGCACTTGCAGCCAAACTGAAGACCTCAGTTTGATTTCCCTAAATTCACATGGTAGGAGGAAAAAAAAGAACTGACTCCAGAAAGTTTTCCTCTGATTCCATTACATCATGGCATGCATACACACATGAACACACACACACACACACACACACACACACACACGTCACACACACGTTTTTGAAAAAGGAAGGAGTTTGACTGTAATCTGGGGTTGGCAGTGGCAGATTGTGGCATTTCTTGACTGAACCATAATTAAGGAAATGCATGGGGAAAGTGTAAGGGGTCAGATGGATATCAGACCAATGATCTGAGAAGAGCTAAAGAGAACAGAGTCATGGGGTCAGAAGAAGAAGATGGATAAAAGAAGTCTAGAAAAAACAGAATGAAATTTGGTGGCTCTATTGTTTTATAAGATCAAAGGCAGGAAAGCACAAAGATAACTTCGCTATTGCATTCTCATAGACTGAACATGCTCACCTGTATTGACTGACACATTCTTTGCTGCTCAGCCGGTGCACTACATATGTGATTTCTTCTCCTTTTGCAAGAAACAAGCTACCTTAAAGACATAATCACCACTAAAATAAGTCAATCTTTAAAATACATCCTGCCTTACTTCTAGACTCTTCAAACAAACCAAACAAAACAGGTATCTAGGGCTAGTTTTCTTAGTTGCTGTCATTTACAATGAAGAAATCTGTAATTGCATACCTATAACATTTGTTAACACAATTTCTTGAGGTGCCTCTCATCAAACATCTCTTCTCTGGCCAGGCTACCTCATTACTCCCAGGAACTTGAAGATTCTATTTTGTTCATTTTCATTGAAAATATATACAAGTTACATAAATACCAAAGAATGCTATCATTTTATACTGACTATTTTTGCACACTGGAGTGTAAGTCCCATGTGTACTGTTCACTGAAGTACTTCTTCCTTCTAGAATATTCCTAAGACTGTTTAGTTGTGTGTTAGATTTTGTAGCATGACTCAGTTCTGGATATGATTGGTAGTGTTCATTTTATGTTGAAATAAATCTTGAACAGAAAGCAACCTGAAAAGAGAGATGACTTCTTCCATTTTCAGGTGACAGTGATTAGTCTTTGTTTGTCATTTGTGTGAACAGACAAACCTCTTTGTAGTGTTATCAAGAAAGTTAGGTCAGGAAGGAGTGGCCAATGGGCCCCATACAGGACATAAAGCCCAGTAACTGGGGAACTGGAATGGCTCAGGAGTTAAGAACACTTACTGTTCTTGCCCATGACCTGAGTTTTGTTCTCAGTGCCCACATTGTGGCTCACAACCATCTATAAATCTAGGGATCTAAGGGCCTTGTCTAACCTCTGAGAACACTAGGCATGCACATATATTCATTAAAGCAGAGTAGTCAGAAAGATGGAGTGGGGGTTGGGGGAGGGCAGGGGAGGACAGGAGGGTACTGGAACTGGGATTGACATGTAAATCAAGCTTGTTTCAAATTTAAACTAAAAAAATTATCAAAAAAAGCAAGGTACTCATTCACACATTTTTTTAAACTTAAAAATTTGTTTAAACATAAGAAAATAATACTATGTAATGATTGTTTCTTTAGCTTTGCCAGTACAGCCCTCACCCCAAACAAAACATAAAAAGAATGATAGAGGTGGCTACAGATGGACCAGCTCAGGGTCCCCAAAACAGGATGGTGTTATGAACAGAGTGTTGACCAAGTAGCTGAGTTAGTTCAAACTGGCTTCAACTGTTTAATTTCCCCTAGCAAACTTTTCCTGTGTCATATATCTACCTACAACATACTGATTTCTGGGAATAGGCTTCCAATAAAACCCCTTTTCAGATAGGGTTCCCCCTGTGCTATGCACAGGGGAGAGATAGCAGTGAGAGGACAAATCTAGTCCCCATACTTGCATACCCGCACCAAAGATGCTGCTTGGTGCAACTTGTTCTTTTTGCTGGGGTGTGTTGCTTCCTCTAATTAAGCTCTTACCCACTTGCCCCATTGCTGTGTCCCCTCTGACTTCTCTCTCAGGAGCACAAGAACTGTGATTTCTGCTGGGGTGAGTCCAAAAGAATGCAGAGGCTTCTAAGTGACAGTAGCACAGCACATCTTCTCACTCTCTTCCAGCAAACAAGAACTAGTATAACCTGCAGGAGATGAGTAGTGAGCTGGCCTGTGTAATACAACAAACCTGTTATTTCCTCTGTGCCTTGGCTTCCATGAAGTAACTTAACATGGGTTATGCATTGAACTGTGCTATCCTAATCCCCAGGGATTGCATGTGCATCTTATTTGTAAGTAGGTCTTTGCAGATCATCAAGTTGAAATGAGGTCATTAGGAATAGCCCAAATCAAATATGATTGATGTTCTTTTAAAGCAGAAAAATTTGGACACAAGGAGAAAATTTGTGCAAAGAAAATGCTGTAAAGGTACAGAAACAAGACAGTCCTATACAAACCAAGGAATACGGGGATTTCAAAAACCTAGAGAAATTCCTTGATCTTTTTTGTAGCCTTCAGCAGGAATTAATTCTGGGCTCTGATCTTGGATTTCCTGGCTCTAAAACGAAAGAAAAAATTCCTTTTGTTTAAGCCACAGAGTTCATGTTCATGTGTTACAGCAAACCCGACACACCAACAAACCATAAAACATACAGATGCACAAGAATATACAGCAAATCTGTGCCCAACATATATACACATACACCACTCACATACACTCACACACAACACAGACACACAAACCATACATACATATACATAAACATACACCACAACACACACAGACACCACACACACAAACCACAAACACACACATACAAACACAAACCACACCATACACACACCATAACATACACAGCTACCACACCACACACACACACACACACACACACATCACCAATGCTCATCTGTTCATTTCCCCCTTTCATCTCTTTTTCTTTTTACTTCCAGGAGCTGCAGTAAGTAACAGATAGGGTTTCTTTTAAGGGACACAGAGTTAGGTCATTATAAGGATCATTTCTTGTTCTAGAAGCTGCAGTAAGTAATAGAAAGGGTTTATTTTAAGGGACACAGAGATAGGTCATTGAAAGGATCACTTCCTGTTCGCATAGTCACTTAAAAGAAGAGCAAGAAACACATATTTGTGAATGAAGAGAAAGCTAGCCATGGTAACTTGACAACATCTGTTTGAGTCTCCCACTTATTCAGGACCAGATGCTAATGGTGTGTGCATTTGCACATGCAGGGAAGTTTCACTGACACTAATGAGCTATTCATTGTCTTGAAGTCCAGGACTCCTCCCACTGGCCTGGTCTCAGATGTTCCACATTAAGTGAAACACAGCAGAGTGTTTCCATGGAAACTGGAGGCCAAAGCACTCCAAAGACCTCATGTTTCAGCATCTCCTGGAGTTCTGAAAGACCTGCTGCATTACTGATTCATAGAGTGAACATGAATTTGATGCCTTCTTTTATGCCAGGCATGGGCTAAGCATTAAAGACACAATCCAAACACATTTCCAGAAGAACGAATGTAAAGTCTGATGCAAAACGTTATGATGTAAAAATGCTTTCCCCCAGGAAGAGTGCAGAACCAGTGACCATTAACATTTTTCATTTTAGAGCAAATGACCATCAAGGCCTCAAAGACAAGGAGGCAGGCTAGGCAGGGTGGCAGGAACAGGGCAAGAAGACCATGGTTCTTAAGGGAGAGGGCACTTTCTCTTCTATGATTTTGGGAACACAACTTAGAATCTTTGACTTTCTAACTCCTCTGCACCTTTGACCATGCTCTGGGATCTTCATATCCCATAATCCCACAAGTAGACATGTCTGGAGATGTTTCTTTCCTCACCCTTCTGCCAGAACAGTGGGTTATAGCCTTGCTCACAGGGCACATTACCCATTTGCCCTGGAGAAAATGAATGGTTAATGTGTAATGGGAGGGGCCTGTCTTTCAACAACCCCATCCATATCTCATGTGTTTGCCCTAAACATCATGTCACACATTCCTGACTCCTCACACCATCAAAAAAAAAAAAAAAAATGTGTGTTATCCAGGATTGACTTCAAAGATTCCCTATCTTTGAAGTCAGCCCAATCTTCCTTATATATTATTAGGGAGGGGCGTAAATCCTGAGGCCTGCTGGGAGAGTCATTCCAGTAGCCTGTATGGCTCTTTTTCCCAGCAGGATCACTCTGTCACACAGAGAAAGTGAAAGCCTGGGAAAAGATTTACAAGGAATTATTGGAAGAAAAAATATTGGCTAAGTGATTTCACTGGACATTTCTAATTCCCCTGGTCCCAGCTCATGACAAAAGATGACAAATGCATTTCTAATAGGTATCTTGAGGAGTATCTGGAGTTTCTGTATGTGTATGTATGTATGTGTACATATGTGGATATGTGTTGTAGCATACAAGTGCTTGTGTGTGTGCTTTTGTACATATATCTGTGTATCCACATGTGTGCATGTGTAAACATATATAATGAAAGCTAAGTAGAAAATCTCTCCATTCTTTTTCACATGTTGGTTGACTTGGGCAAAAAGAAGCAACTTCCTTCCTCAGAACCAAAACTATATAAGAAACTATTGCAAGAAACATCCATTTCAAACATCCATTTCAAACAAAAAGACAAACCCAAAAGAATATAAATGAAAATAGACAAAAGAACCCAGCGAATGTCCTGTAGGCACCACACACACATACACACATATACACTACACTACACACACACACACACACACACACACACACACACACACACACTTGTCTCGTCTCTCTATTTAACTGCAGGCATGTAGGTGTGAATGTGTGTTCGTGACCGGCTGGCAGTAGAGATAAGACCTACTATGGAATTAAGAATTAAGAAAGTATATTTAAGGAGCAGAATCACATTTTCTTTGCCTTACCACATACTGGATGCTACTTGTGGTTCTTCTACCAAAGAAGGTGGTAATGAGGTAAGTAAAAGTAGGACATAAGTGGCCTGAGTTTCAATATGATGTTTTAATTCTCCATTCAGGTACCCAGAACAGAACCTTGTAACTCATTTCAATCTACATGTGATATATGCTTCTCAAGAGAGAACTTTTGTGAAGTTAGATTCCTGCAAGTCCTCTTACAGACATGTATCCATGCACACAGACAGCTCTTAGATTCTCCCTTTTGGGTATTGTCAGGAAGTCACACTTACAAAGTTTACCCCATGTTCCCATAGAGACTCTGTAACCACATTCAAGCTCACAGCACAAGTCTATCTATATGGGCTTCTGAGAAAAGGCAAGCTGAGGTATTCTCAGCAGCACACAGCAAAGAGGGCACAGCCTCAGAGTCACTGACTCCTGTCACCTCCCACCCCCACCATCAAAGGCTATGCATGACACTTCAAGCCACTTGCAGTCAGTCGGAAGAAACCAGGGCTAGGCCACAGTCTGGCATAAAATCTAGCCATCTGGGATTGTGGACTAGCTTTAAGATCCTACTGAGATCTTTCTCATGTCACTTAAGTGTTACAACCAGTCAAATGGAAGTATACACAACTGGCTTAGCATCTCCTCAGATTCTGTCACTGACCCCAAACAGTAAAAATAGATAGAACTCGAAGCTGATTCTCATAGTTTGTCCTGGAGTCATTGTCAAAGATGCCATTGGGGATTCCCTATGTACTGCCTCCCCGACACCTGGGTTCCTGGCTCTAGGCCTCATTGTCCAGCTGACCTTTTCCAGGGATTGTGTAGTTACACATAGTCATTGGAGTCTCAGAGCATTCTGAAGAGACTATATTTGTCTTCATAGTTGCCATGAATGTACAAACAAAATCACAGTGTAGACTCTTTTTCTTAGCACAAATACCAAAACTAATTAAATCACAAGGAAAGATCAGTTACCTGTGACCTCCTGAAACAGACATTTTGATCTGAAATTTCGGAACACAGTACCTGTCTCAAGTAGCTTTTTGACAATATTGCCCTATGGTGAAGGCATGAGCTGTGTACCTGATTAGAACTATATTCCATTTCCCCCTTGTTGTGGGGTATGGCCACAAATCTGATATTGGCTAACAGAATTTGAAAAAGAAGGACGGGAGAGAGAGAGGAAGAAAGGGAGGGGGAAAGGAGGAGGAGAAGGAGACAGGAAGGAGAGGCTTGGCTCTAACCCCTAACGTTTTCCACACAGTCTTCCACGTTCTTTCATTGTTTATGGTTCTGGAGAGTGAAGAGAATTTTCTAGAGAATTCCCACTTGTATGCTCTGGGGAGTCCCTTGGAGCAATACTTAATTCCTTGACTTGACTGAAGGGGTAAGGGACAATAGGCAGGGTGGCTCCCAATATACCACCACACACTCATGTTACACACACACCAAGAGAAGCAACCTTTGTTCCACAATGCTTTGGAAATGTTGACATTATGCATCACAGAAGTTTGCCTCCTTTTACCAATTCCTGCTCATTTATAGAATATCTCTTCTATCACACTGGTCCTTTGCCTAAAACTCCTGAGTGTCTCTCTCCTGAGACTATTTCTAGCTCCATGGTCCTGAATTTGTCCTGCCTGTCAGACAAAGGCTAAGGCATGAATGTGACAAGAAGTAAGAACCTACAATGGTTTTATAAACAGCCAAGTATAAAAGGAGAGTGATGGAAATCGAGAAATCCTAGTCCTTACTCCACCATTACAACGCAACTTTAATGCCTACATTATCTATAACTGAAAACTACCTTTACTTCCCATACACCCTCTCTCTGTAGAAACCTTTTCATTTGTTCAGTTGGTTATTGCTTTTTCTTTCATAAGATGATGGAGTTGGTCCATGTACCTGGGTAGTTATTCATTAAGGATTTATCTTAGGTGAGTGTTTAGTTATTGCCTTTTAAGTTTACTTCAAAATGGAGGGCTAAAATATCATTCATTTGGCAAAGGGAAGGCCTTGTAAGTACAAGGACTAAGGACTTGGGTTTTAATCCAGAAGCTATGTAGAAAACAAGTGAGGTATATGCCTGTAAGCCTATCACTGGGGAGGCAGAGACATGGGGGTCACTGGAGTTTGCTGGCCAGCTGAGTGAGAGACCTTGGCTCAAAAGCAAAATGAGACAACACCTGGAGGATGGCACCAGAGGTTGTCTTCTGGTCTCTAAATGCCTGCATATATGTGTGCACTCACACCCACCTTTGCCCACATGTTAAATCCATATACACAAGCAGTCATACACACACACACACACACACACACACACACACACACTAAAATACATAAAAATAGTCTGCTAAATAAATAAATTTTTACTGAAGAAGTTGTTGAGTCTGGGCATCTTGAGAAGGCTGTGGGAAGTTGTCCCATAAATACATACAAATATGGTCTGGAAAATTTCTGGAGAAGAAAAGAAGTTTGTATATTCCTTTGTTGTGTTTATTTCTTGAAAATAATGTAATTTTAAACAAAAGACATTAGGACTTGGGACATTTTTATACTTTTTCTTTTTAACTGTGACAGGCACTGTTAAATATATTTCTTCATTCCTTAATCTTATTTATTCATCCTGAGATGGTACTGGCTCTCTTTCAGACATATACAGGCTAGATCACAACCAACTCACTAACTCAGTGTCTCTGGAGGCAGGAAATACGAACAAAAGGCCCTTGGAATTTTATATTTATTTTGTGTTAAAGAATAACTCTTTCTATAAGCATCTTCAACTATATTGCCAATCGCCAAAAAATATGTTTACACATATAAGTTATTTGAAGATGACACATACTTAAATATATCACTCTTTCATATAGGAATTTGATTAATTGTTACAAAAATAATCCCATGAAACATCAACTATAAATTACACAAAGGAAATGATGATAACAGCTATGGGATAGGTTGTCAAAATCAACAAGATAAAGGGCATAAAGTAAATGGCAAAACATAACAATAAATGTCTATTGCTAGGGATAGGAAACATTGCTAGCAATTGAGGTGTGATATGTTTCATTTATTTTAGTTTTTTGGTGCGGTGAGTATGTGTGTAGTGCACATGCATGTATGCATGTTTGCATGTGATATATGAAAATGTTGAACGAGTACATGTGGACTTGTGTGATGGGGGATATCCTTCTGAATATGTTTTTCTCATATTGGTTGATGAATAGAACACTGTCTGGCCAATGAGACAGGAAGATATGTGGGGCTACAACAAAGAGAATTCTGGAAAAGGTAGACAGAAGGAGCCCACCAAGACAGTCATCAAGTAAGGTCCGGGAAGCATTCTCCTGTAATAAAAGATCACATAGAAATACATAGATTTATAGAAATGTGTTAATAATTAAAACAGAGCTAGCCAATAAGAAGCCCTAGTCATTGGCCAACAGTGTTATAACTATATAGTGTCCATGTCTTTGGGGTTGAGGTAGCTGCGGGACCAGGCTGGCAGAAAAGAAAATATAACAGCACTTGTGTGCATGTGAGTGTAGGTGTGTAATTCTCAGACAGTCGTTGTGTTTCACTGATTATTTTCTGCCTTATATACTGAGGCAAGCAGGTTAATTTGAACCAGACCCAGCATATTGGACAAATCTAGTTAACCAGCTTGTTCCAACTATCCTGTCTCTACATTTCACATGCTAAAATTCCAGCTTAACTACCTCAAGCTTGTGGGGGAAGTACTTTTTTCTGCTTACCTATCTCTTCGTTCCTGTACCTGTCTTTAAAAACAATCTATATCCATATATACTCATTGTACATACAAAGTGATAGATTTCATGAAGATATTCCCATTGACGTATAGCATGTATTTTGACTACATTAACTCCCCCATTTCCTCTCCCATTATCTCTCTACTTCCTTTTAGTCTTCTATCTCCTAAATATACCCTTCTACTTTATGTCAAAAACATGCTTATAATATATGTATGTATGTATGTATATGTATACACACAACTATATGTTCCACATGGGAAAGATAACATGTTAAAATGGGCCTGCTATTTTCCTTTAGAGGATGATCCATCCACTTTCCTTCAGATGACTTTTTTTAATGATGAATACATTTTCCTACATCCTTTGATGGGTATCAAGTCTGATTCTTTAACTTAATTACTGTGAGTAGTCCTGCAATAAACATGGAGGTGCAGTAATCTGTAATATGCTGGCACAGATTAAGATGGGCTGGTAAGGTATATCTTCTAGAGCCTTCTTTAATCTCTGTCTCCTATACTTTAAAATTTTGATTCCAGAGGCAATTGGAGGATTCAGACGGTTAGTTTGGATTGAGTTTTGGAGGTTTTTCCAAATGGGAACGTGCCTCTCCCATTTGGTATATAGGAAAACTATTGACTTTGTAATGGTGGATTTTAAGTTCTACTAATTTATTGAAATGTCTATCCCAGTCACAAAAAGAGGAACACAGTATGTACTCAGTCACATATGGATTTTAGACCTAGATCAAAGGATCGCCAGCCTATAATTCACACCAGAGGAACTAGGATACAAGGTGTATTCTAAGAGATTCATATAAAGTCCCTCATAGAACTGGTAATGGACAAGTCCCCCAGAGCTCAGGGGAAGTGGGTGGGGGGCAGCAAATGGAGAGAGAAGTAGGAGAAAATGAGGGGGAGGAAAGGAAAACACGAGCGACCAGGAAGATTGAGCCTGGATTGGAATAGAAGACAGGAAAGAGAGAGACAGAGACAGAGACAGAGAGCGAGAACATAAAAGAGGGAGCCAATATTGGTTTGAAGATAAAATTGAACACAAAGAAAAGTCTAGAGAACTACAAGACTGCTCCCAACTAACAATTTGAGCTTCCGTGGAAAGGCTATCATAAATGCCCTTCCCAGAGAGTGAGATCAACAACTAACTTCTCCATGGAGCCCTCAACTAATGCCTGTTGAAAACAGGATCAAACACCCATACATAAACACTGAGTCGAACTAGAACCCAGATGCAGATGGAGAGGACAAGACCATGTGGCAGAAACACATACAGACAGCTTACCTGAACAAGGAAGAGCTAACAGGCCACCAGACTGATAGCTGGGAAGCCAGCATGGGACTGACTCAGGCCCCCCTGAATGTGGGTCTCAGCCAGAAGGACTGAGCAGTCTAAGAAACCTCAGACAGTGTAGCCAGGATGTATCCCTGGTGCACAAAAGGACTTTGCGAACATATCCCCCATGGAGGGATAACTGCCTTAATCTAGAGACAGGAGAGAAGCCCTAGTCCCTACTTCACATGACCTGTCAGATCTACATGACCCCAACTGGATGGCATTCCCCTACATATGGAATTGGGGTGGGGAATGGGAGGGGAGGGTGGTTAGAGTGCATGTGAGAGGGCAGAGAGGGTAAAAGAGAGGGAAGGAGGGAGGGAGGGATGGAGGGAGGCAGGGAGGGAGGGAGGGAGGGAGAAGGAACTGGGATCCACATGTAAAATAATAAATTAAATTTTTTAAAAAAAATGCTTTAACTCCAAAATTTAAGTTGAAGGACAAGTTACTGGGGAAAAGGATTTCTATTTTTGTTTCCACAGAAAATGAAAAGATGTGGATTCCTTCCAGACTAATATGATCAAGCCAGACCACCTGGAACAGAGTACCAGGTGATCCTACATTCAAAACAGCTGGACAAAGCAGCCTTACAGACTACAGACAGGATTTCTGAATCTTCTTCAAATCCCCCAGGACAGCGCCCCTTATTAGCAAGAAGTAGTTTGGAAAGAACAACCCCCAAATTCCCAAATATTGTCTATAAATGTTTGTTTTCATTTAAATAGACTTGGTTATATAAAATAAAATAAAAAAAACACATAAAAATAAAAAAATTTAAAAAAAGAAAAGAAATGTCTATCAGATCTAAAAATTCTCTGATGGACTCTATAGGGCTTCCTAAGAACAAGATTGTAATGTCTACAAATACAGTGATTGTGCTTTTTCCTTCTTATTTGCACCCTTTTATTTCTTATGTCTCCTTGGTATAGCTAAGACTTTAAACACCATTAAGTAAGAGAGGAGATAGTGGATACTCTGTGTTATTCCTCATTTTAGAGGAAATTGCTTTCAATTATTCTCATAGTCATCATAATGTTAGCTATACACTGTTTACATATAGCTTCAGTACATTGTAGTTTGCCATTCTATTCTTGCTTGAGGAAGAAGTTTAATTATGGAAAGACAAAGAATTTTATGAAAACTTTTTTGCATATTAAGATTAATATATAATTTCTGTTGTTTGGTCCATTAATGTGACACACTTATTGGTTGGAATATGTCAAATTGTCCTTGATTTCCTGGGATGAACCTAATGTGCTCACAACACAGATTCTTCTTAATGTATCATTGAACTTGAATTGTAAGCATTTTCTTGAAGAGATTTGCAGCTATGTTCATCAGGGATGTTGATATATAAACATTTTTGTTATGTACACAGTTTTAGTTTCAGGTCACTGATGTATAAAATGAGTTTGTCAGCATTGCTTCCTATTAATAGGGTATTTTTTGGGGAGGGATAATTTTAGCAGCATTGAAATTAACTCTTCTTAAAAATGAAATAGGAAACAACACTTTGTTCTACTGACCCTTGGCTCATTTTAGGTCTAAGATTTTATTATGTCTTCAATCTCACTACTTGTTATAGATTTGCTTATGTTGTTTCAATACTCGATTTAATTTTAGTAGATCACATGTGTCTAGTTATTTAACCATTTCCTAGATTTTCCAGTTTATTAAATATAGGCTTTTTTCAAGTTATACCATAACAAACCTATAAATTTCAGTGATATTTGATTTATGTTCCCTTTTTATATAATTTAATATTTAAATTAAATTAATTCTTATTAATTATATAATTTTAACATTATATTAATCTTTTCTGCCTTTCTTTTGGTTGGATTGGCTAAGGTTTGTAATCCTTGCTTATGTTTTGAAAGAACCTTTACTTTGTTTCATTATTTTATTGTTAGCTTTCATTTTACTACTTTTTTCCCTGACTTTTTTCTGTCTACAAATTTTGAGTTAAACTTTTTTCTCATCCTCCTCTGCTTTCTTTCTTCCCACTCCCATATTTTACCCACTTTTCTACAAAACACAGGCTGGTCTGAAGTTAAGGGTCTCTGCCTCTGCTACCTAGGTTTTGTGATCATTTTAAGTTGTCTGATTGCATTCTCCTTCCTCTATCCATTCCTTCTTTCTTTAGCTGAGGCTGCCTTATCGCTTTCACTCACCTTTATTGATCCTTCCTTCTATTTACATTTACTTCCTATATATTTTTCTGTTCTCTAATATTAATCACTAGTCTTGTTTTGTTTATTTCCTTTCTATTCTTAAACTTAATAACTAACATCTTAATTTACATCATGTCTTTGTTCATTCATTCTCTTAGTTTCTGCCATTGAAAGAATAATTTATTTTAGCTTTTGTTTGTCTTTTCAGATACTATTTGACTCTTCAATAGGGTTGGAAGATCAAGCTTGGTGACCTGATCTTGAGTGCTGAGCATTTAGCCACTGAACTATAGACTCCCAGCTCAGTGGGTATAAATGAAAACTCAACAAAGCTACAACCTAGTCCCACTTGAACATTTGAAACACATCAACTGACAGAGTATGGGTTGTGAAAAACTAGCCAACAAATTATCTAATCTTTTATGTTTAAGTCCCATGAAAAATCAAGGCAACGTGACTTCTCTAAAAAAAACTAACTTTACAGTGATGCATTCTGATGACAATGAATTGGATATAATTTTGCATAAAAATTGAAAAATAAAATGTCACAAGAATATTTAAAGGAAATTAAATAAAAAAGAAGATGAATTAATTCCTGAATGAATTCATAGGGAACACAAATGGTTGAATGAAACAAAGATGCAAATTCTGAATATGAAGAGGGAAGTCATAAGAAAGATATGCTGAAAAATACCATATTCAGATTTTGGAATGAAAAGCTTAATAAGTCAATTTAAAGCCTCAGTGGAAAGATTGAGCAATAGAATAAATTAAGAGGAAGGTTTTAGCAGGGCTTGAAGAAAAGTACATGAATTAGAATGTTCCAAGAATGAGAAAGAAAAATTAAGACACTACAAACAGAAAATATGAGATCTATGGGACACTAGTAAAAGACTGAACCTTTAGCTAAAAAGTGGGAGATTAAATCCAGAGTAGGGTAATAGAAACTATATTCAGTGAATTCATGATATAAAATTTCCCAGATCTGGAGAAAGAAATCACTACCTAAATTCAGAAGGCAATTAAAATATCAAACAGACAG
Organism: Phodopus roborovskii; assembly: GCF_943737965.1. Taxonomy (NCBI): domain Eukaryota; kingdom Metazoa; phylum Chordata; class Mammalia; order Rodentia; family Cricetidae; genus Phodopus; species Phodopus roborovskii. The sequence continues at coordinate 12,230,458 of NW_026126517.1, read as the reverse complement.
AACCAGAAAATAAATTTCCCATGACATGTTATAATTAAAGCATTGAGAAAAAAGAGCAAAGAAAAAATACTCCAAGTCACACACAAGGCCAAACTCCTCTGAAAGTCACCTGGTGTCTCAATAGAAATTCTAAATGCCAAGATGTCATAAAAAATATATTTCAATCTCTTGAGGATAATACCTGCTAACCCATGCTATATAAGGGAACTCTCTTTCATAATTGAGAGTAAATGAAAAACTGTCTGGAGTAAATAGAAACTAAAGGAATTTGTGACCATTAAGTCAGCACTTCAGACTACCTATGGAAGAAGATGATAAACACATCCATGAGGCCATAGTAAAAAAAATGAACTTCACTGGAGGGTCTGGAGAGAAGACTTGGTGGTTAATAACAGGCATTGTTTTACAGAAGATGCAAGTTTGTTTCCCAGCACCCATATGGAAAGCTCACAACCACCCACAACTCCATCTCCTAGGGATACAACCTCTCTTCTGCCTTCTGCAGGCAACTGCAGTCCTAGATACATATTTGCAACACAGACACACTTGCACACATATAATTAAATAAAAATACATAGACAGTCCCTACCATCCAGCTAACTAGCAGGTGAGTGACCTCCCTGACAGCTGGACTGCCAACACCCACTATATTCCACTCCCCTAAGATCCACTCTACTACCCAACTCCACTACCCTCATCATCCTCCCTGTGGCCAGCCCTCCATTGCAACTCCATCAGAATCCATAGCCACAGGTACAGCCCATATCATTCTACAGAACAGGTGAGTGACTGACTTCCCAACTAAGCTGACCTAATTTCCAGACCCTCAATGCCAGGGCATATCCTTTGCTGTTCCTGTCCCACCTTACCACCAGCAGAGGATGCTAGGTTCTGTCCCAAACTCTGAAGGAGTTCCACTGCTCTGGTACAGTCACCATCAATAGGCAAGCAGGTAAGGGACCTGCCTGCCAGCTGGACCACTACCCTTTGGGCTTTATCCCATCAAGACCCACTCTGATGCCCAACTCCACCCACCTTATCATCTTTCCTTTGGTCAACCCTGCCTTACAACTCCACAGACTCTATAGGAACAGGTACAGCCCACACAAGCCTGAAGAACAGACTCTATAGACCCAAATTTGGTTTTATAGGATATCACACTAGATCTAGGTACCTAGGCCCCACAAACATCAAAAGAAACATCCTACTTGACCTAAAGATTTATGGTTACTAGGAAGGACCCTTGGCCACTTAGGTAAGATGACAAGAGAGGAAAGAGAAACAAAGGAACATGTAGATCTGACAGGTCATGTGAAGTAGGGACTAGGGCTTCTCTCCTGTCTCTAGATTAAGGCAGTTATCCCTCCATGGGGGATATGTTCGCAAAGTCCTTTTGTGCACCAGGGATACATCCTGTCTCCACTGTCTGAGGTCTCTTAGACTGCTCAGTCCTTCTGGCTGAGACCCATATTCAGGGGGCCTGAGTCAGTCCCATGCTGGCTTCCCAGCTATCAGTCTAGTGACCGTTAGCTCCTCCTTGTTCAGGTAAGCTGTCTGTATGTGTTTCTGCCACATGGTCTTGTCCTCTCCATCTGCATCTGGGTTCTAGTTCGACTCAGTGTTTATGTATGGGTGTTTGATCCTGTTTTCAACAAGAGGGAACTGGGATTGACATGTAAAATAATAAATTAAATTAAAAAAAAAAGAAAAACAAAGGAACAACACAAACATCCAACAAATAGAAGTACATGAGTCAACACCCAAATCTAGATGCCTACCCAACAGAGTAAGAAGACATTTCATAACAGAAAGGGCAATATGACACCACCAGAACCCAGTGATAATACAGGACCCAAATATTTTAATGCAGCTGAAGTACAAGAAAACAATTTTAAAAATAACTTTATGAAGATGACAAAGGCCCTTAAAGAGGGAGTAAAAACTCCATAAAGAAATCAAGGAAAAGATGATCAAAAATTGGAATTATTCAATGAATATCATAATGAAAGCCAAAAAAATCAATCAAATAAGCGAAGGAAACAGAGAAATAAGGAAATTAACCGATATTATAACTCAAATGGACCTCACAGATATCTATAGAACATTTCACCCAAATACAAAAGAATAAACTTTTTTCTAACACCTCGTGGAATCATCTCTAAAATGCTTGGTCACAAAAAAAAATCTCAACAGATACAAGAAAAAGTGGAATGATCCCCTGTATCTTATCTGATCATCATGAGTTAAAGTTGGAGGTAAACAACAACACAAACTACAGAAAGCCTATGAACTCATGGAAACTAAATAATTATCAACTGAATTACCAATTGGTTAAGAAAGAAATTATGGACTTCTTGAATTCAAGTAAAACAAATATCAAAACTAATCATAAGAGAAAAGAGTTGCTTCATATTGACTAAAGAAATAATTCATCAGGAGAATATTACAATTCTCCATATAGAACGAAACCTGTGTACTAATTGATCTGGATTTCTTCTGTTTCCTTGAAGATGCTAGAACATACTGTGTCCCCGCCCCCAAACTTCTGCTGATTCCCCACTTCTCAAGATCTTGATTTAAGCACCACCTCCAGTGGATTGCACGCATCTAACCCCTTTCCTCATTCTGTTTTCCTTTTCAACCCCCAAAATGTTCAGATAAACTGTTACTTTATGTTTGTTACTTTATTCTTTTATATCTAGTGTCATTTCTGTTTTGACTTAGCTTTTTTTCCTCTGCCATGCTTGTAACTCTATGAACTTAGACTTTTATATGTCAATTTGCTTTAGAAAATGAGTTCAAGTATCTACACTTGGTAATTATTTCTGAAATATTTCTCATGGTAAGTTGAATAAGTAGCTACACTGACTCTTCCATCCTTCCTTCCTTCCTTTCTTTTTTTACTTCCTTCCCTCTTTGCCTCCTTCAGCCATCCTTCCATTTAGATCTTTGTTTTTTTCCTTCTATCTTTATCTTTCTTCATTTCCCCATTTCCTCCTCTCCATACTATTTTTGTCATTTATTTCTAAAAACACGTATTTAACCAACAATCTTTTCACCGTCCCATCCAGAAGCCATAAAGCATGAGTCAGATCTTAGAGTCTTAATTGCAAATGGCTGCTTAGTACTGGCCTGTAGAGATTTTTTTTTTAATTTTCATATGCTACCTAATGTAAATGGGCAATACATTTAATTTATTGATCACACTAGTATTTACTGTCAGATATATAGTCTTAAAATGCAAGTGGTATTTACAATGACCACTCAAATTCAACAGAGAAGAACCCAATGTGGGAATGCATACAGTCTCTCTTGCTCCAAAACGAGTCAAGTATTCGTCACCAGATTTCAAATACTCATGCAATTTCTCCCCATTCAATGAGTTGAGTCTTGCTATTCATCGTTTCACAGGGCCATCTTTTTCTTCATGTATTTTACCACTTTGTCCTACAATATACTTGGGAGTAACACAATCATGCCAGCTCCTCCACTACATGTGTAATCCAAAGCAAATGTCATCTCATGAAACTGTCACATCAGAAACTGCTGATCAAATGAGGAGTGAGGCCAGCTAACAACAGCCCCGGGAGAGATTACCCAGAATCACCATGTTCAGAAAACAACAGTATTTAACTCTACCCTGATGAAAAGAGATTGAGGCAAAGAGAAAGCAGAGAACGGGTAAGATGCCTATGCTACTGCTAGAGAATGCACACTGAACTGATTTTGTACTCCTACGAATCCCAGAATGTTCAACAAGAAAGCTACTCTAGGGAGCTGGAATTCTGCTTACATTCTTGGCTCAACTCTTGTTGGGTGGAAGCAGACATGACTTAGAGGCTGGTCTAAGTTTGCAGTAGAACCCACTTTATCAAGCAAGAATCTAGATTCAGGCATTCCCAACATGCAATTTATATATTTCCCTTGAATTTTATCATTCAGTATCTATCAGGAAAACATATATGGGGTTTTTTTTCTGCTCCAAATTCCTAACCACTGTCATTCATTTGGCTTCTCTACATGAGATTGGGCATATACTCCATATTCCATTATTTATGCTCCTGCATAAAACAGACTCAAAGAAATCATTTTTACTGTCTGAACCTGGAACTACAGGGAAAAGGAAGACAGGAAACTTTCCTCATAAAATTGATCAGTAATTCATCAATGGCAGATTACTGCTTTTGTTGTAAATATTTATGGAACTATAATAGCCCAGTAGAGAGAAGTAGTGATTCACAATCAATGTGTAGCTTTTTACCTTCAAACTTCGAGATTATTTCATTAAATCACAGGTGATTTTCTTTTCTTCATCCAATGCTCTTTTTTGTCACCATTATTTTTCTTTTTGTAAAGCTTCTTCTCATTTGCAATCCAAGTTTCATTTCCTCCAGCTGTTATGGAGACTCTCATGAAATCCTTTGGCCCCTTCAAGTCTTGTCTTCTCTTGGAGGAAGATATTCTAGCAGCTGAGTAATAGAGAGATATGACTCAGCGTTTGGTTCGGTATACTTTCATAGTTACTATGTGCCAAGTAGGAAACCTCGGCCTTCCTTTCATATTATAATTAAATGGATTCGTGACATGGGCTAAACACCTGGCCAATCAACTAAGAATGTTTGTGGTCACTTCGCTTTTAGAATTACTAATGTATTGCAGACTCCAGGAAGACATCTGTGGGTGACAACAACACAAAGCAGTGAAAACTTTTATAACAGACATCTCCACAAACTGCCAAGATCAGTGTCAATCCATGGGAAACTGGTAGATGCAGAAACCCAGAATTCTGCTACATAAGAAAAGACTTTAATGGTAATGCAACTAAAAAAGGCAAGGTTAAAGCCTTAGGGATACTGGTGCCCAGACCAATTAGATGGTGTTGGCAATGGATTCTAATTCTTTCCATGACCATACACTGACATCCATCTGTACATAACCTCCTGAGTTCCCACATGAACATTCACAATTTGTAGAAAACTGGTTTTCATTAGCCTGGGAAGTAATTCGTTCCACATTTCTTTTTTCTTTTCTTTTCTTTTTTTTGGGGGGGCGGGGAGGAGGGATTTGAATTCTTTACAGGGAAAGAATAGGAGGGAATTTGTCTGAATAGTTTATTTAAAACATGTAACACCAAATAGAGAGCTTTGTAATCTAAGAAGTATCTATTGCAGATTATGACTGTAAAACACTAGCTCTAAGGTGCTAGTGCCCGCTTTCCCTAGCATATGAGTTGTGAATGGGATTTTCCATATGAAATCAGTAGAGAAAATAACAATACTGACATAAACAGTATAACATTTCCTTTGTCCCAGGCACTGAACTACATATCAACAACCTCCTGGTGCCTTGATTTAGGAATTTGCTAGATCAAATTGGTCACTGGGCATGTCTGTGAGGGATTGTTTTGATGATTAGTTGATGCAGGAAGACCCAGCTTACTGTGGGTGGCTTCATCTCTAGGCAGTTGGCCCTTGGCTGCAGAAAAAATTAAGTAAGCATAAGCCAAAAATTTGAATCAATAAGCCAGCCAGCAAGTAGCATTCCCCTCATGGTTTCTGCTTCAAGATCCTGCTTGAATTCCTACCCTAAATCCCTACTGTGATGGAGTATGAGCCTTGTCATTTTTAAGTTTCTTTTGGTTGGAGTGTTTCTCATAGTAACAGAAAGTAAGGTAGAACATATATGGCTTATATTGTATCTGATAACAAAATGATATTTGGCATGATTACACTAATTACCAGTGTGATCTTTTAAATATTCTCTCTTTAATCAATTATTTTACTATCAGTGATTTATGGAACTAGGAATTTGTATTGATAACTAGAACAAAACATTGGGTGTTTGATTGTTAAACTGATCTGAGAACTTTATGTTGCTCTAAACCCTCTGGCTTTTCTGTTTCCATTGAGAAATATCTGTTATTTTGATAGGCCTGCCTTTACATGTGCCTTGGGCCTTCTGTCCCACAGTTCATAATACCCTCTCTTTGTACCATTTAATAATGTTTTAATAATATGTCATGGAATGTATTTCTTTGTTCTGTTCATTGGTGTTCTGTGTACCTCTTGTACTTAGATGGCCACCTTGTTTCCTAAGTTTGAGAATTTTCTGTCATGATTTTACTGAAAATATTTTCTATGCCTTTGGCATGGAATACTTCCTTTCTCCTACATTCATATTTCATAGATTTTGTCTCTTCATAATATCTCAAGGATCCTACTTATTTCATTAGTGTGTGTGGGTCTGGGTTTTAGGGGGAAGCATTTGGATTTCATTTTATTTTGAGTTTGGGTTTGATTTTTGCTGTTTGTTTTGTTTTTGACATGGTCTTGTTATTTTTACCTGACTAGCCTAGAAACTCACTTTGTAGCCCAAGCTGGCCTTGATCTCACAGAAATCAATCTTCCTGAGTGTTGTAATTAAAGGTGTGCACCACAATGCCCAGTTTCATTTCTGCTTTTAAAGAAACTGTTTTATTCTCCAGAGGATGGCCTTACACCCAGGAGTATGTGGGCAGAACAAATTAGAGTTGATGGGCTAGTAACAAAAACAAAGTGGGGGGATAGGAAGTTGGGAAGTGGGAAGCATGGTTAGACCTGAAAGAACATAAAATTGGAGGTTGGAAGGAGGGATAGATCTGAAAGGACATGAAGTTTGTGGGTGGGAAGTAGAGTTGGACTTGATAGGGCATGAAGTTTTGGAGCTTGAAGGGAAGGGTAGATCTGAGAGAAGTTAAGGAGAGGAGTGGAGAATGAAAGTGATCAACATTTATTGTGTGAAATACAAAAAGAATGAATTATTTATAAATTTCTCTTTGATTTTATTGAGTGACCAAATGTCTCCATCTTGTCTTCAAGCCCTGATAGCCTTATTCAGGGTTCATTCTGTTGCCAAGGCTTCTACCAAGCTTTTGATAAGACTTTACTGTGATGGGAGATGTCATTCTGTAAATATGTTTCTCATATTGGTTAATGAATAGAGCACTGTTGGCCAATAGGAAAGGAAGAGAGGAGGGACTAGGAGACAAGGAGGAAAGAGGAAGTAGTAAGGAGGAGTCAACATGGAGAGACTGGGGAGACATCCACCCTACTCCCTGGTAAGATGAGACCCTGTGGTCTTTGATTAATAAAAATGGGTCAATATTTAAGACAGAGCTAGCCAATAAGAAACTAGTACCTGACCAACAGCATTATTAAATACAGAGTCTGTGTGTTAATTGGGGTGGGTCCAGGCCATCAGGGAAAACCTTACTCATAACATATGGTGCCCAACATGGCTAATAAGAACTTCCATTTAAAATTTAAGAAAAGCTTAAAAAAGGGTTTTATAAACAAAAAAAAAAAAAAAAAAGAAAGAAAGAAAGAAAAAAGAAAAAAAGAAAAAGAAAACAAGCAAAAGCAAGGCTTCTTGGTAGAGCATTTTTCTCGCTTGTGTTCTATTTTGCTAAAGAAAAGCAAAGATTTGTGCAGCTCCTTTAAGGGAGATTTCCTGAATCCGAATAAGTGGCAAAAAAAACCACAAGGCTTTTAAAGAGTTCTGCTAACAACTGAATGGTGTGTACTAGAGCTAGCAATGACAGTGACCACATCTTCAAGTTGGCATCATGCTGCTGGATGGCAGCATAGACCAAGGCAGTGAGCACAGCTCTCAGTTCTGGCAGTAAAAGTACCCACCGCCATCTTGGATAGACTGCAGCTAACACAGCTATGACTTTCATTTTAGCAATGTTATTGTTTACCATATAAAAGACTCGTGGCTACAAAAAGATAAAGATTTACAGTAAAGACAGATTCACATTAAGAAAAATCACTAAAAGTTTACAGTGTTTTCTATAATATATGTAGGCTTGGGAGAGAAAAGGAATAAAATGGTTTTAAAAAGACAGCGAGGTGCTGGGTGTGGTGGCACACGCCTTTAATCCCAGCACTCCACAGAGGCAAGCAGATCTCTGTGATTGCAAAGCAAACCTGGTATGTAGAGTGAATTTCAAGACAGATAAAAGTTACACAGAGAAACACTGTCTCAAAAAAATGAAAAAATAAAAAGTAAAAGAAACAAAGTAATAAAAAAGCCACATAAAGATGATCTGGATACTATACAGGATTATATTGTCATTGTATAGTTTGACTGCTGAGAAAACAATCGTTAAAGGAAATGCTGCTGGATTAATTCAATTTATATATTTTAAAAATGCTTTGACTCCAAAATTTAAGTTGAAGGACAAGTTACTGGGGAAAAGGATTTCTACTTTTGTTTCCACACAAAATAAAAAGCTGTGGATTCCTTCCAGACTAATGTGTTTTGATCTAGCCAGGCCCCCTGAAACATCGTCCCAGGTGATCCAACATTCAAAACAGTTGGGACAAGCCAGCCTTGCAGACTACAGCCAGGATTTCTTTATCTTCTTAGGATTCCCCATGACAGCATCCCCTACCAGGAGGAAGCAGTTTGGAAAGAACAATGCCCAAATTCCCAAATATTGGTTATAAATGTTTGTTTTTATTTAAACGGGGTTGGTTATAAATGGTTAGTTACCACAATCAATCTCTTTTTAAAGGTAAAAGGCAATTATGGTATAGATATGAATACTTTCTGTTGGAATGGGTTTTCATTTATTGATACAATTTAAGGTCAATCTTGTGATAAGTATATTTCTCCTTTTGTTTAGGTATTGTGTTTATATAGCTCATTTAAAAATGTAATGTATAATGTAATACAGATTATAGATCATTACCTGTGATAGTGTGATAGTCAAAGCTTAGAGTTAAGTTAGTTATGTTTTTCAAGATACACAGAGATGTGTTTGAGATGGATAGGCATTCTTCAAACTTTTCAAAGACCTACAGAATATGGCATTTAAAATGGTTTAGGGTTTTTCTTGATAATGAGACATAAATGCTCCTGGCAACACCACCTGCATCAGAAAGGAAGATGGACATTGAAGAAACATGTTATAAAATTTACTTCCAATATGGCAAGACTAGCCATTTGGACAAGATACGGCTCTCGTCTGGACTGTTTGACTTCATGATGTATAAACTGGACATGCAGGACCCACAGGAAAATGACTGCTGATGTAAGATGGACAATGCTACAGAGTTCCTGCTTCATGGAAGAGTCTGCCAGACATTCTGCAGGACACAGAGAAAAGTGACTGACAAACTGCCAATACAGGTGGACAGTTTAGTTTCCTCCTTTGCTGAGGAGTATGCTAGATACACTATGGCCTATAGGCTGAAGATGTAACATTACAGAAGAACTTCAGGTGACTGACCAGGCAGTGAGTTGTCTCTGTCATTTCTAGAGTTTATATATTATCCTTCTGTGGTCTTTGAAGGAGTTGAAGAAAGATACTTATGGTTATAGTTCCTTAGTTAGGCTTAAAGATAAGTTACATATAGACTTTAGACTCACAAATATAGGATAGATGATAGAATAGTTTCTTTTAATCTTTCTAAAAGTTAATGGAGTAAATGTTGTTAACTGTGATTCTTACTTGATAACTGTCGTGTGATATATTTTTTCTTTGTTAAGGTTAAAACCCTTCTTTTTATTTAGATAGAAAAGAGGAGATGATGGGAGATGTAATTCTGTAAATATGTTTCTCATACTGATTAATGAATAAAGCACTGTTGGCCAATAAAAAAACAAGATAGGTGGGACTAGGAGACAAGGAGGAGAGAGGAAGTAGTAAGAATGAGTCAGCATGGAGAAACTGGGGAGACCGGATGCTGCCCCATTCCCCAGTAAGATGAAACCACATGGAAATACTTAGATTAACAGAAATGGGTTAATACTTAAGACAGAGCTAGCCGATAAGAAGCTAGTAACAGGCCAACAGCATTATATCAAATACAGGGTCTCTGTTTGTTATTTGGGGATGGCGCGGTGGTGGGACAAGACCAGCGGCGGGAGGAAAAACTTACTTGTAACATTTCTTAATTTTTCTTTCCAGTTAATTCCACTTAGGGCTTTCTTCAGTATTTATAGTTCTATATTGATTTTTGTTTTAATATGTTTATTGCCCTACTTATTGCAGTTAGGTAGGACTTCTTCCTTATCTTTTAAAAGATTACTCTGGACCCTTTAAGAAGTTTGTGATTGTTCTTTTAAACATTATATCTTAGGTTTTCTGCAATTATTTTCATTGTGAACCATTATTATGGAATTGGTGACTTTGGGAGGGGACTAATTATCTCTGTAGATGTATTGCCTATTGCTTGTGTTATTGTGATTGGATCCAGGCATCTGGAGCCTGAATGTTGTTTTTATATTTTATATATGTCCCTATTCTTCTGTGTTATGTTAGAATTTGAACCTGTATTTGCTGTTACTCTGGCTTAGCTGTTTTAGAGCAGCCAGAAGATGCTTGCAGCCTCTTCTTGCAGGCACTGGATGCTGATTTATGAATGGGGGTAGCTGAGGTGATACCAGTTCAAAAGTGGCTTCTCAACAGTGGGTGCTTTGTGCTAACTAGCACAGACTAGGATATGTTGCAGGTTTGATGGACTGTGTCTTTTGACTCATGAAGGGAGCAAGTACTTAGTTCAGGATCTCAGATGATGGGGATGAGATGCTGGATGGCAGGATAAATGTGGGATCTACCTGAGAGGGTTCAGGGATTGCTGGCTTTGAGTCTGAGAGGTAGGTAAGATCATTTATAGTATCATTTCTAAGGCTCAGGGAATGTCATGGAAAAAGAATGTCATAGTCAGTGTTCTATTACTGTGAAGAGACAACTCTTATTAAAGAAAGCATTTAATTGGGTCTTGCTTACAGTTTCAGAAGGTTAGTCCATTGTCAGGGTGATCCATGTTGTGGCACCCAGGCAGACATGGTGCTTGAGAAGTAGTTGGGAATTCTCTATCTGGGATTCACAGGCAGCAGTAGAAACAGAAAGAGACACTGGGACTGGCTTATGCTTCTGACAACCTCAAAGCTCACTCCCAGTGACACACTTTCTCCAATAAGGCCACATCTTGTAATCCTTTCAAATAGTACCACTCTTTGGTGACTTGGCATCTGAATATATGAACCTATAGGGACCATTCTTATTCAAACCACCACAAAAGGAGCATATGTGATAGCTGGAAGATAGGGAGAAGGGCTACAAATTCTATCTCCTGAACATGATGTAGACCTGTCAATGGGCAGTTATGGATGAATAGTGGAGGGATTCATGAGGCCCTATACCTCCTTGCTAAATTACTAGTTAATGATGGATTTTGAGTGAAGCACTATCAATGTCTTCAAATAAGTACACACTAGTTAACCCACCAGGCCCTATTGAGTAGCCTCATACCCATGGTAATGCTGATAGCCCTGTACAAACTCACTGGTTCACAAAACACAAAGACATAACTTTGGGAAAATTATTTCTATGGGGGATAATGCTGACAGGGGTAGAAGGAAGACAAGAAAGGTTTAGGGGCTAATAGTAATCAGAACCCATCATATACATGTATGAAATTTTCTAAGTTCAAATTCAATTAATAAAAAATGCACAGAATTAAGACAAAAATAACCCTCACTGATTTGATTCTGTTATGCCTCTTTAGCTCTGAATCACCTGAAATTTGTAGTATTTTTTTTTTGTCCTAACTACCCTTTACTCATCTTGTTTCTATATTTTATTCTATCTCTGGCCATGATAGTCTGTCTTTTTCCCTAGCCTATTTTTCTTCAATGGGTGAAATCATCAGTAGATGACTGAATTTAACAGGAAAAACATGCAAGAAAAGATTTAGGGCTCTGCAGATGTTTCCAGCTGAATTACCAGCTGGCACTGTAGTTGTTTGTGTGGAGTGGAATCCCATAAGCCAGTGAAAAGGGACAATCAGTTTTAGCTGACTCAATTTTTTTATTTCCATTTTTCTAACATAGATGAATATGATGCAAATTGTTTGAAAATAAGAGGCTCAGAGTTAAGTACATTAACATACTCTACTAAAAAAGAAAAAGAAAAAACAAACTTTCCTGGTGACGTGAGAAATGTCTAGAAATACTGCCGTTCGAAGGTTGTTAAAATGTGCTAGGAATTCTGTTACCTAATTTGGCTGTTGGTGCTGTTGTTTGCTCCACAAATAATTAAAATATCTCACCTTTATAAAAATGTACCTTCTCAGCCAGACAGTGGTAGCTTATATCTTTAATACCAGCACTCACGAGGTAGAGTAGGTAAACTTCTGTGAGTTCAAGGCCAATGTGCTTTACAGAGTGAGTTCCAGGACAGCCAGATCTACAAAGAGAAATCTTGTCTTGAAAAACAAAACAAATAAACAAATATATATATATATATATATATATATATATGTGTGTGTGTGTGTGTGTGTGTGTGTGTGTGTGTGTGTATTATGTATGTATGTGTGTTCAAAGGTCTTTGTAAATAAAAGAGTGATTGGAGAAAGAAAGACCATATGCCCTATCCTACCTCACCCCTCCTGTGTATCATGGCCACTGTGGGTGGTCAGTAACATAACACTCTACAAAGACAGAATGTCAACCTTAGAATAACAGAGGTATTGTTTCTTATAGTTAGTGAGTACTAAAATGGTAATGCAGCTGTTGGTTTTTGTCACTTGCTACAAGCTAGGGTCATATGGGAAGAGGGAACCTCCAAGAGAAAATGCCTCCATCAGATGGACCTGAGGACAGATCTATGGGGCATTTTCAGAATAATGATTGACATAGGTGGGTTCATCATGCTGTTTGTGGTGCCAATGCTGGGCATGTAGTATAACAAACAGGCAGCACTGAGGAGCAAGCCATTGAGCAGCAGTCCTCTATGGTCTCTGCTCTAGCTCCTGCCTTGACCTACCTCAATCATGTACTGTAACATAGAAGTGTAAGTTAAATAAACCTTTTCTCCCCTGGTTGTTTTGGTCATGGTATCTATCACAACAATTGAAAGAAAACTAGAAAAAGTAATTAGTATCATATATCAATTACTTTATATATGTATATGTCATGTAATTTTCACAAATGTGACTTACATGTCAATATTAAATTCATTTTACAGATAAGAAACCTAGAGACAAAGTTTAAATATCTTGCTGAACAGTGTACAGTACATAGTACCTGTCACACTTAAGCCAAGGTCTATAAATTCTATGCACTTCACAGTGTTAAGTGATTTGGTCCCTTTCACCTTATTGAAGTGTCTTTAAGGAACCCTGGGAACTGTACATTTGAATAGCAATACTCCCATTGGCTGTTCTCAAGATCAATATTAATTAAGCAAATAAGCATTTACAGGGTACCAGTTATTGCAGGAGCTAAAGATAGCGATATGAGTAAGCAAAGAACCGAGAAAAAGAACATGAGGAAAAAAATTTAAATAACAGTGTTTCATGTGTGTGTGGTCAAGGATTCAAGATGACAATAAAAGGATTCACTGATTCACTATAGGAAGTCCATTAATGGTGATGAAACAAAATAAAGCCAGAAACTGGTCTCAATCTGAAAAACACTGATTTACTCAGAGATTCTAATTTCTCCCATCTAGTTTCAGATGCTCTCATTAAAGGGAAACTCATGATGGAAATTTCTCAGTGAGGTCTTCTATACTTTATACTACTTAATGGTGAATTGAATAAAGCAGAATCAAGTACCCTTTGGAGTGAATCTTTTCACTTCTCACTTTGTCATTACTAGTCTCATGTCACCCTTAAAACCCACCACTGGAAGCAGAGCATCTTTATGCAAGCCACGAGTGCTCACAATGTACTGAAACTGCATGAAAAACGGAAGCAGCTGAAGACATAAAGTCATTTATCAGGAACACATGGCCTGGTGTTTCCATGTGTTTGGGAGAGCCACTGGAAGCTGCCTCCGCTATTTTGACTTTTGGAATTGGGCAAATCACTAGTAGACTTTGGATATCTAGTATTTTTTTCATTTCTGGAAAAATAATGTACTCATATAGCATTAAAAGTATCTTGAGCTCTTTATGACAGCACTATTGAGTAGCTCTATTGCCTACCAGACACTAGCCATCTGTTGCCCCCAGTATATGACATCCATATAACAACTTACGTATCTCACCACTGTTACGGGGTTATCTCTGAATAAAATAAACATGGGTACAATGGCTATCTAGAGGATGGTCCAACTTTAGTGCTCTAGAACCATTTCCAAGTCATCACAATTTTAAGTCATGACCATAGCTATGTATGTGAGATCATAAACCTTATCTCTCCCCATCTATATAGATTGATGGATAGATTGATTGATTTACAATAAGAAGTTTCTTAGGTCCTTTCATTCTGCAGGTAATCAAGCACCACTATTTTCAAATGAAAAATTACCTGCTGGATTTGTGAGTTGTTTAGAATTAAATACATACAATTGAATTTCAGACTGAATGGCAGTAAAAATTAGAGCATAGGCAATTTCTACTTTGGAAACAGACAACTTTATGTCAAAGCCACGTAGATTATTTCTTATGACTAAGCACTGTTACATCTCTGAATATTGTAGACCATTTGGTCTAGAACACTCTAGACCACTTGTGGCTTCTAACTTCCTTAAAAGCATTCCAAATCCAGATGATTCTCATTCTGTTTTATGGCTGAAGTCACTAAGCATCAGTGATCCAAGAAATCTTCCAAAAAAAAAAAAAAAAAAAAAAAAAAAAACAACCACTTTGTCTCTTTTCTTAGGAAACATCCTTTAATTAGCAGTAAATGTGATTATAAATTCATTGGAGTCAACAGACTAAACTTAAAGCTATGGAAAGCCATTGGTAAAAATCATGAAAGGTGATCTCTTTATGTCACCCATTCACAGTTACATATTTTCATTAATAGCCCAGGTTGACATCAAGTAAACATTAACAGAAATATCTTTGTGTTATGAGCAGGTTTCCCCCCTCCCCTCCAGCCTTGTCCCACAGCTGTGCCAGCACCAAATAACACACAGAGATGCTGTATTAGATATAATGTTGTTGGCCTGTTACTAGCATTTCTTGTTGGCTAGCTCTGTCTTAAATATTAACCCATTTCTATTAAGCTAAGTATTTCTAAGTGGTCTTACCTTATCGGAGAGAGGGTCCAGCATTCTGCTCTCAGTCCTACTCCTTCCTACTTCTTCCTCTCTCCTCTTTGTCTCCTAGGCCCACCTATCTTGCTTTCCTATTGGCTTAAAATTCTTTATTCATTAACCAATATGAGAAACTTATTTACAGAATGACATCTACCATAATCTTTGACTCTGAATGATATTGAATTATAATTTATCATCATCCTTAATCACTATCATCACTTTATAAGGGAACTTCTAAATCAATGGAAATAGATTACATCTCAAATAAACAATTTGCTCATATATGTGTATGTATACTATGTATTTTATTTATAGCTATATTTAGATGGATAGAGGATAGATGATAGATAGATAGATAGAACTGGACTTTTGTTAAAGAGTGTTGGTATGTGACATAATGATCTCTGTCAATGCAATTCTAGTAAACACATGAATTGTTTTCCCTGAAGTGATGGGAAGGGAGGAGCAAGAAAAGAATGCCTACCAATGTGTATCTTGCAACAAAGAAAGAGAAACACATACAAGCAAAATAAATCCTTAAATAAAAACTGGACATAAATTTTTAAACTGCTGATCAAAGCACACTGACTGCAGGACTGAAAGACAAGAAACTCCCATATCACATAAAATGTAACATACAAAGCCCCCAGAAAATTACGCCCACTCTCTTGGACATGTGTTGCTTGGCATAATTACTCCAGCATCATTTAATCTGTGAAATGAAAGGGTTATAAACATAAAGGGAAGCCAAGGGTGTTCCTTAGAGGTGAAAGAACTCAAATTGTGGTAGTGATTAAAAAAAAAATCTATACTAACAATCACATCTGCTGGACAAACAGTGAACACTAATTATGATGTGCTGTTCTATTAGCAGCAATGTACCCCCATTAAATTCCTCATTTTAATATTGTACTGCCACAACAAGAACACATCAACCTTAGAAGAAGCTGTGTAAATGGTAATGGGGATTCCAAGAACTCAAGACCCTGAATCTATAATCATCAGAAAATAAAGTTTGACAAAAACCTATGCAAATTAGTATGTTCAGTTATCAGCATGGCTTCATAGGTAGAAGGAGCCTGGGAGAAGAGGGTTTATTGTAGATCTTCACTGGCCCCCTCAGTCTTGGTCAAACCTGCAAGCCCAAAGCATATCTGACTGAATAATACTGTGTGCTTTATAAGATGCCCTCCCACAGCCTCATCCTGGTTGGATTACTGACCTAACCCCTCTGGATGCTACTGATAGACTAGATGTCTTAAAATAAATATTTACTGGTCTGTCAGTGATCCTAACTCAGTAGAGGCCACATGGAGATTCATTGTGTTCACCTCCATATAATTAAGAATGGTATTTCTGCCACTAATCTGACTTTATGTGTTTAACTTTTTTTTTTCAGTAACTTCTTCAGGTAGGTCTTAAGTAACACATAAAAAATTATTTCTGGTGGCCCAGTACCTAGAAGACAAATTCCAAATCCCTGGGCCTAAACATTTGCCAAGTTTTCCAGACTCCTTTATCCTATTCTTCACCATGTTCTCACTATCAAAGCAGATAAGGCATTTCACATAGTCACCCATGACCATAGTCACAGACATTGTGCTATCCTTTGATCATGCTACATACTAAATTTGGAATGCTCCCTTTTACTCTCTTTGGAACATCTAATACCCATGCCCCCCCACAATTATGTCATAACACATAAACATAAACTCATACAAATTTTTTATGCCCTAGCTCAAAAAATGCTTCTATTTACATTTTTTTTCTGACTAGACACACCTGTTATTCTTTAAGTAGCCACATTTTGGCACCCACCATCAGGAGGTGAGGGCTATTTCTCCCATTTTAATTCTGGATTTTCCAATTAATCATTTTTGCCAATATGACACAGTGAAAGTGGTGCATGACTAACAGCCATGTAATTTTTATTCTGACTCTCTTTCAATGTCACTGTCAACATCTTGAAAATCTGTGATGATTGTCTGTGAAGGCCACATGGAGAAGAACCAACATGCTCACTTGAGAAATCCACCTGGCTGCCAGACATATGAATAAAGTTCTCTCAGGCTATCTGGATGAACCACAATAAATAAATCCAAGAGACACCCACCACAGAAATATGTGGCTGAGCCAAAAGCATTTGACTGAACAAAGGAAGCCTACTACCTTAAGCCACTGATTTCTAATGCAGGAGTAGGCAATTAATATATACAACTCCAAAAACATAATCACAATGAATTCTGAAAGACCACTCAACTACTTTTACGAAAAGACTTATACTTTAATATAATTAATTTGTGGATTTCTCTCCATCATAAGTCTTCGAGTTCTCTGCAATCAGATGTATCTCTAGCACCCCACACTGAGCCCCAACAAATGGTAACGTCATAGCAAACAGGAGGATCAGCCTTTTGAGTTTGTTCACTAAGCCATGAGCAGTAGGAACTTTCACTTCCCAAGAATGATGAATCCCACACCCTAGTAGTATGGCTCGCTTGAGGTTAAATTTAGCACTAGTAATAGATTGGAACTTTTCAGAGTCTTAAGATTAAATAGCCTCAGATGAGCAGTATTTCACAGGCTTTGCCAATCTAACAGCCTAGGGAATTATTTGACTTGGAAACAGCAGATTGTGATTCCAAGCAAAATCCTGTAAGACTTGGCTTTGAGTCAAAATGCATTATAAAAATAAAAACATTTGTTTTATTCAATTATTCTCTGGAGTTTTATACAGCATTATCAAGAGCAAGTCAAATCTGCTATCACCTGGGGCTACTTGTGTATTACTGTTAAGAGTCTGCTCAAAGATCATATCATCTTATTAATCATACTCACTTAGAATCTATTGTTTGTCTATATTTTAGCTGGATGAAGTCAACTGTTGAATCTTCAGATAACCTACCACTCGGTGTAGACATAAAGTTTGTTTTTAAAATTGATTCAGGGTCTATTAGCATACTTAGTAACATTTTCATCATGTGTCACAATGTCCCATGCCATCTTACAATAAATGGGGCCAGAATTAAAATGGGCAGCAAGGTTGATAATAGAACTCAGAGGGATTTTCAGTTCCTGGTTTACTTTCTTAGTGAGTTTTCTTTGTCTCTTTGTACCTTTGAATATTCCATGTTCATATCTATTTTCTTTGTTAGCAATTCCTACTGTTTTGTTACAGGTTTTGCAATCAAAATCAAAAGGGGTTTGGTTTTAGAAGCAGGTTTCAATGTGTCTTGTTAAAGCACACATTAATGCTTTGTATTTATGATTCATTTCAACTTATAGTAGAGGAGCAAACACAACTGGTTGAAGTAAGGATTCAGGTATCATTTTTTTTTTCTTTTTGTGTTACTTGTAGGTCTATTATTTCATTGGCATTGGATAACCAATCGGAAGGCTCAACCCTTGGAAAGACTGTTCTTCCCACTCCCACAATTCTTTTTATTTTATTTTTATTTTATTTTACATATCAATCCCAGTTCCCTCACCCTCCCTCCCATGCTCCCCTACCCCCTCCCATCCCATCCCCCACACACAGGAAGGGTGATTCCTTCCAGGAGGGATCAACAAAATCTGTCCAGTCATTTGGAGTAGGGACTAGGCCCTCCCTCTTGCTTCTAGGCTAAGGGAATATTCCTCCATGGGGAATGTTCTCCCAAAATCCTTTTGTGCACCGGGGATACATCCTGGTTCCATTGTCAGAGGTCCCTTAGACTGCTCAGACCTTCTAACTGAGACCCATGTTCAAGAGGTCTGAGTCGGTGCAATGCTTGTTTCCTAGCTATCAGTCTGGAGGTCCATTAGCTCCCCCTTATTCAGGTCAGCTATGTCTGTGGATTTCTGTAGCCTTGTCTTAACCCCATTTTCTTATCACTGCTCCCCTCTGCAACTGGATTCCAGGATTCAGCTCAGTGTTTAGCTGTGGGTGTCTGCTTCTGCTTCTGTTTCCATCAGCTACTAGATGAAGGCTCTATGATGGCAGGTAAGTTAGACATCAATCTCATTATCAGAGAAGGACATTTAAGGTAACCTTTCCACTGTTGCTCAGATTGTTAGTTGGGGTTATCCTTGTAGGTCTCTGGACATTTCTCTAGAGTGAGTTTTCTCTTCAATCCTATAATGGCTCCTTCTATTATGATATCTCGCTCTCTCTTTTTTTCCTTGCTTTCATCTATTCCTCCCCTGACTCAATTTTCCTAGTCCCACATACTCTCCTCTCCTCCCCTTCTTTTTCTCCTAACTCTCTCCACTTACTGCCTCCCCACTCCTAATACGTTCAGGGGATCATGTTCCTTTCCCCTTCTCTGAGAGACCTGGTATGAATCTCTCAAAAAGAGGAACATGGTATGTACTCATTCATTTATGGATTTTAGACATAGAACAAAGGATCACCAGCTTATAATTCACACAGCCAGAGAAACTAGGATACAAGGAGGAATCAGGTATCATTTTTTAAGGAATGAAGTTTCTTTTTGTGGGATTGAAAAGCAAGACATCCTGTTAAAGGAGGAAAAAGAGACTTCTTTGGGAACAGTTACAGGCTAGTGCCAAGAGTTATTTCAGACAAAGTGGAGCCAGCTTATGCCAGTAAGGGGGAATAAGTTAACTTGCCTTCTATCCCTGCCACCAGAAGCCCTGTAGAAATAACTGGTGACTAAATTGGGGGTATACACGTTTACTGATTTTGTGGCATTCCTGTAGGTGGGTGAGATAGAAAATGAATCATCCCTATATCCATTGTTGAAATTGGTGTCAGAACTCATCAGCAAAGACTTTGGATAGATGGAACTTAGCATAGTTATCTCAGAGTAAAGAGTTCTAGCTGAGTGTTTGTGTATGGACACAAACCATCTGAACACTTTAAACTTCACACTTACTGTTTATAGTTTTGAGGTAGTTATCCAATATCCATGGATATGAAAATAAAACTTTATTGGGGTAAAGTGATAGCTCATTTGGAAAAGTCCCTGTTGTGCAAACACGAAGACATGCATTTGGATCCCCAGCACCTATGAAAAGAGCTAAGCATGGTAGCAGTGCTGTAACTCACACACTGTGAGGATAGTGAGGTGGAGACAAGTGAATACTGGAAGCGCACGAGATGTGGACCTCCATCTTCCATTAGCATGCACATACCCACATTAGCATGTACATGCACTATACAAAACATACACATTCTCTCTCTCTCTCTCTCTCTCTCTCTCTCACACACACACACAGAGAGAGAGAGAGAGAGAGAGAGAGAGAGAGAGAGAGAGAGACGGGGGGAGTTAAGGCCACCTTATTCAACATTTTAGTCTTACTTTTAGACAATCAGAATTAAAAGGCAGGTGTGCAGATCTTTCCTGAACCATAATTCAAATGAGCTGTGATCAGATGACTTGAAATTTAGAATTAGAAACTCTATTGATGACAAGTTATTTGCAGGTTAAAAAGAAATCTTTAAAGTCCTTTGTCCAGATTTTGTTATTTCAGTTGCTGACCAATATGTTTCACCATGTTAATATTAAGACCCAACAAAGTACCCAGAACATGTTTAGAACCACTAAACACTTTTCCCATTTATTTTCAGAACTGTATGTGCAAAATTGAAAGATCCAAGCTCAAAATTTAGTGTGAGTAAGAGCCAAGAATTCTCAAATGCTCTCTCTCTCTGTGTAGGAAAATATGAAAGATCTGTAGTGCTGTATCCAATCTCTCCTGAGCGGTAAAAGCAACTGTACTTTTTCAGTGTGACCCATTTGTCTCCCCAATATTATGCAGGTAATATGTTTACTATCCCAGCTAGATGAAAGAATATGTACACAACTATACCCTGGAAAGGCTTTGATTTCCAAGAGAAAGCCAATGTCTCAGGTCACCTTCCAATATGAGACACTTTATCTGTGTGTCTCATAGTCTGTATATTAATATGTTGTTTTGATTTTATGAAAAATAAAGCTATCTTCTAAGGGGAAACACATCCTACCATCCCAGGCATACAAGGTAAAGGTTTTCCTTTTCTTGGATACTTAGAGGTTTCTTTTTTGTTTTTGTTGTTCAAAGCTACATATTTGAACCATATGGAAACATAAGCAGAACATGTGTGTTGTCATTCTGTCAAGTTCCTAGGGGGCACATCCTAGGGGATGTGGCTGGTCCCCCTAATTTTTGAGACCTGAATGCCTTTGCTTCTGGATGGGATCCAGAACAGAATGCAGAAACTCTTTTCCCCATAATTTCTTCCATTCCATCCATAATCACTTCCCTCTTACCAGAAACTTTTTAGTTCACCCAGTGGTAGCTTAATCACTCAGTTTTCCAGAGAAGGAGGAGGGAAAGGATTGACAGGGAAAGAGGAAGTTGTGTTGGAATGATACAATTGCATGTGAGAGAGAACATGGATGCTGGCCCAGCTCCAATATCAGCAATCATTTTGCTCTCTACTTTCCTTGTCTATTAAGTAGAAGTTTTGATTAGATGATGTCAAGATATTTATGCTTGACATTCAATGACTCAAAATTCTTGAGTTATGAATTATAGTAAGATACATGAATTCAAACTGTTTCAATATATACATGCAGATTGCCATGAAGAAAATAATAAATAGAAGAAATCAATGCAATAATAATTTGAACCTGGGCTCTATAATCTGTCAATCAAATTAGCAGCATCTTCTCCAAAGGTCAAGTTTTACGTAAATGGATATAACAGAACTGCTATATCTGACCAAGAACTCTAGAGCAAAACAAAAACAAAATCCAAAGTTAACTAAGTGTTCACACATTTGTCTCAGTTGTGGGCTGTGAGGTCTAAAGCCCATGGATCACAAGGGCAGAACAGAAACTGGTAGGAGCTGATGTTACTGCACTAACCCAGAATCCCATCTTATCCTGTTTATCCCCTCAAGGTTTCCAAGTTCAGTAGATAAAGTCTGCTGATTTATCTAAGATGCTGTGGTAAGGTTAAACACATCTAAAAAAATGTCTTTGCAGAAACCTCCTCATTAGCATCTGATTAAATAAGCAAATTATCATAGATTAATAATCATAGGACTCTAAGCACTGAATTAACAGTGTTCGCTTTTCAATACAACTGCATTAGGGATTAAACAAAATGGAGTTAGCTCTAAAATTTGGCAGAGCTGAGCACAGACTCTGTGTTGCTAGCATAATGCCTCTTTCATGAGTCTCATTTGTTGTCATGTCATTTAACAAGACAGGCCACCTGATGATTGAGTAGATGAATATGTTGCCAAGTCTCTTATGTTTAACAATATTTAAGGGTTATCTCATCTATATATCCATCTCCATCTCCAAGTACCTTTGAATACAAAAAATGTTAGTGTTTTTTTAATTAAATAGGAATAAACACAAAGAATCTTGGAACTGTGTAGGCTACTCAAGATTAGATGTTCAAATTCACATTCAATGCCCTGATGCTTCCTACTTTTGCTTTGAAATTTTCTGCAGGATATTTTTTAATAAGGAATAGTTTACAACTTCAAAATGAATTTGTTTTAAAGCTTGCATAGAGTGTCATTACTGAGGGTTTTTTTGGCATAGTTTTGTGAATTTAGCATTCTTATATTCTGACCTGTGATATTCTATATGTGAAGAAGCATGGAAGAATCTTCGACTCTATAAAGATATTACTTGCTCCACATAAAAATCTCTAAATATGTGCAAACAGCTTCATACATCCCAGGTGGCACTATGAATTGCTACTATTGTTTCTCTAATAACCACTGTGATTCTAGTCACAAGGAAAAAATGGAATATTAGCTCAATAGATGGAATTCATATAAAATATATTAGACTGTGCATCACAGATCTATTGATATAGTTAATACAAGTCACTTTTTAACATTGCAGTTGGGTTTTATAAGGAATTTTAGAGTCAGATATGAGTACCTATTCCTTTTGAATAAACCTTGGCTACTTTTTCATAATGACAACAAAAAAAAGCAAGAACCATGTCAATGCCTGGATAATTTATTTTTTCCTGCAAACTCAGCATTGGAAGAAAACTTGTGGGCTTGGTAATGAACTGTATTTTAGTTTAGACATTAAGAAGATCATACACCATCTAAAGAGGACCATTGTCCCTCCCTCACCTCTAGCCATCCATTTACACATCCAATATTTCTTACCCAACCATATTCTACAAGTTATAAGAAGGAAACTGAAATTGGAGGAAGCCATGTTCTATGGAAAAATATATGTCCCAAGGGAGGTTCTTTGAGAGTATGGATCAGGGACATCTAAAGGGAGTGAGTATAAGAGAAAGCATTACAGAGGTCAAAGAATAAAGAGATTATAGGATTATAGTCTACAGACTTCAAGAGCCCCTTCTTTACCCATAATCCTTTAAATGATTTGATAATATTTCCTTAGTAGTGAAAACATTTCCACAAACAGGAGCATTTTCTTAAGTAGTCTTGCCAAACTCAATTTAATATGACTATAAGAACATGTATATGAACACTTGGCATCTTCATTCATAACAGCCAAGTATTGACCCTTAGAGAATGGAATGGCTAAATAAACTTTTATGTATTCAATGTAGGTATACTATGAGGCACAACAGCCAGAACAGCCAAACTTTTGCCAGAAACAGACAAGATAACTTGCATCCAGGAAATCATGCCGTGTAAAGAGTATTAGACCTAAACGACCACATGCTTTGTGTTTCTATTTATGTGATGTTCTTTAGGCAAGAGAATGATCAGAAGAATGGCTTTGTGACTTTCAGAGGTTCAGGGAAGGGGAAGAGGGGAGAATGTCTAGGAAAGAGTAACACAAGCTCCCTGTAACTACATCCCCTATTTCTTGACAGCATGGATAGCAATAACCTGGATATTATTAGACCCCAGCTTTGAAGGTGAGGACAACTTGCTGTATATGAACTATAATAACATCAAAGCAAAAAGTTCTTCCTAAATAGTGGTTTTGCATGGTTTATGAGCCCATTTCCCCATACCTACTGCTCTTTTCTGTATTTATGTCTGCACCTGTCCCACACTGTAGCTTTATAGCTTAGTAAGATGTGTTGAGCTGACAGGTGGTTGCATGACAGTGATCCCAACACCCAGGAGGCCAAGTTCAAGTCCAGCCTAAGACACAGAGCAAGACCTTACCTCTCAAAACACATAAGAAAACAAATGCATGGATATAGAGTGACTCTTCTTTTTATTCTGTATTTTCAAAGAAATCAAAGATCCCTCTTATTGCTAAGCTCAAATACAGTTCAACAGGATCTGTGTATCTGCAGAATTTGTTTTATAAAAGCTTGTATATGTCAATAAATTGTCTTGCCATGACCTGGTTGAGAATTAAACTAAACCTATAAATCAATTTGGAAAAACTGATATCTTTGTTTTTTGTTTCCCTTGAGAATTCTAATTCAAAAATTCTATATTAACCTCAAAGTATCTAAGTCTTTAAACTGTTTATTCCTTGCTATTTCATTATATTTTCAGTAATTAAAGTATATATATATATATATATATATATATATATATATATATATATATAAACTGCTTTCTTAATTTTAGTTACCAGTATTCATTTACTTACTTCAGGGAATAAAATATCAGACTAAAATGATTTCAGAAACCAGGAAGAAAAGGTCTTTAGCTTGTAATCTTTGGTTAACTTCTTTACTGAATACCAGAATGCCAGCAGACAACAATGACAAAATAATTCTACTTTCTGCACATCTTTTCAAGCTCCTACCTAAAGCCCAGACATACCCTTTGATTTGTGAACACTTTCAAAAGTTCCTATACCCAGTTAGAAATTAAATCTAGTATGCAGCAGTGTTATTTGCTCTATTCAAATTCAGATTTGAGTCACTGTGCAAGGGATTTCTGAGGTGTGTGTGTGTGTGTGTGTGTGTGTGTGTGTGTGTGTGTGTGTGTGTGTGTGTAAAATGAAGTGAAGCTGTATTTTCCAGGACTGCTTCACTTATCCTTCTCCTGCACTTGGTTTCTCAAAGGCAGACACGGGTTAATTTACCGAACAGAAACAAAAGGTAGATTCCTATGTCATCTGGCATCTGCTACATTTTCTTGATTACAGCTATGGCCCATTCGAACAATCTGTTACCCCAGTAGTGTGCCCTCAAAGAAATATATATTGATACTTATTCTACAGGATCCTCCCAACCCTTGTGCCAGGTCACAACACCAGTATGACCACCCTCACCTCAGCAGCAACACATACTCAATCAGAGACCTCGCAGCACAATGTCTTCAAACTGGTGACAATGAAATCTATCCTACTTAGTTCTTTAATCTCAGTCTCTCAGCACCTCCAGAGTATTCCTTCAGTAGAGTTGAAGTGGGATTGTTTTTTCAAAAGCAAAGTGTTTGTAACTCTCTAATTTGTATGTTCCTCTTTGTTTCCTAGCCCTGCCCTTATGAGTGCTCTTTAGACCCACAGGAGCTAACTGGCTGCAGGGCCACAGCACCAACTGATCTTTCTCAAACTCTGCCAGGTAGAAGCTATAGCTCCAAGGTATGGTCTTTAGGAAATGGGGGTAATCTCATAGGTTTTCTTTAAATTAGGGCTTGAGAGAAGAAATTCCATTATCATTCTGTTTGACATTGTTTGTATCTCCAAACCTGTAGCATACCTTAGAGCCTTAGTAAATCATATACTGCATGCATGACTGGGGGATTGTCTGGTCAATAAAAGAATGTGAAGTGAAGGAACACCATTTTGGTACAGTGACTTAAAAATTATTTTATATCAATGCCCGTTCTATTAGTATGTTATGTTAAATGACATATTTTGCTCAAATTCAGGATCTTGAAAGAAATATATACTGTTTTATACATTTCTGAGAGTAGAGAATCCAGGAGCTTAAAATTTTTGGCCCAGGATTTGCCATGAGGTTGTAATCATGATATTGGCTTGTGTTCCCATCATCAGAAAGCTTGAATGAGCCAGAGACTCACATCCATGATGACTCATAGAGTTGGCAGTAAGAATCTTCACCACATGAACCTCTTCATAAAGCTATGCACAGGGTGGTGGCTGGCTTTCTTCAGAGCCCTCATCTGTGTAAGAAGAGGAGGGAGAAAGGCAAGAGGAGGAGGAGGCGAGGAGACATTAGGTCATTACTTTTGGCATGTTCTATCTGTCGCACAGACCTTCTCTGGTATAATGTGGATAGATGTGAATAATAGGAGACCTTGATATGAGGTTCATCTTACATATTGACATTTATATAGTTCAACTGTTTGAAAGTTCATAAATTCCATGGTGCTGGAAAAGAAATGAACCCATTTGATTATTAACAAAACTTCTTAGGATGAAACTATTCACCTGAATTATAAATACTATGGCTACCAAGAAATGAAATTTGTAATGAAAACTTCAAGAAAAATATGTATACTAGCCCATATAGTTTCATTGGAGGATTCTATCGACTATTAAAAAAAAAGACTCATATCAGTTTTATATGATTTCTTTCCATGTGATTTAATGCACTTAGAATTATCCTGATACCAAAGCCATAAAACCAAAAAAGAAAATAACAGAATAATATCACTCAATAATTTAGATGTGAATGTCTACAATAAAGTTTAGCAAACTAAATACAGCAATGAACAAAATTAATTCCACACCATGACTAACTGGGCTTTCTTTCACATATGCAGGACTAATTCAGCATTCAGAAACAATCAGTATAATCTACCCTATCAGCAAGTTAAGCAGGTTAACGAAGAGAAAACATGATCATATCAGCCAAAACAGGAAAAAAATGTCATTTGATAAAAGCCAATAGCCACTCCCAGTCTTAAAAGAGGTCTCAGATAAATACAAATAGAAGTATACTTCTTCTGTTGACTAAGTTCTACAAACATCATAACACAATGATAAGTGGCTTTCCTGTTGTGTTTGTTCTCTAAGATTAGGAACATGATAAGAATGATTAAGAGTTTTTTTTAAAAAAAAATATTAATCAACATAGTTACAGAAATCCTAAAGAAGGACAAAAAAGAAGGTTGGAAGTTTGATATGGGAGAAATAGGTCTATTTGTAGATGATAAGATTATTTCATGGAAAATTCCAAAGAATCTTACCCAAATTAAAAACAATAACAACAAAAGCCCAAAACTTTCATGTTTCTCATATAGATATTTTATACATACACATACATACTATAAACACACATATGTATGTTAAATATGAGTAAAAATCCTTTCTTAGCTATTGACTCAATCTCAGGATAGACCATGTTATATTTATAGTTGAATATCAAAAGTAGTGAGAAAAGAAAATAATCTAGGTTATGTGAAATAAATCAAGAAGAATCTAAGAAGTGAAGGGAAATTGAAAGCCAGGGCCATTCCCATGCTGAGAGTTCAAGGCTCTAACTATCTGCTTGGAGAAAGGAGAAGCCACACTCCTTTTGTCCCATAGGTTCTGCCAAGTGAAGAGAAAAGTGTGTTTCATCATTTCATGTGCATTTATGAAAGATTTGTTTTACTTTTGTTGGTGTGTGTGTGTGTGTGTGTGTGTGTGTGTGTGTGTGTATGTGTGCACATCTGTGTGTGCTTGTGCATTTACAATCAGGACCCTGCAGAGTCCAGGAGAGGGCATCAGATCCCTTGGAGCTAGAATGAGAGGTGATTGCAAGCTACCTAACATGGTTGCTGAGAACCTAGCTCTGGTGCTATGAAGAAGCAATAAGTTTCTAACTACTTAGCTGTCTCTCCATTAGCATTCCATGTACATTCTGAGTTTCTATCTGTAGAGCTCTAACAATTGTACCATGTAGTGTAGGGGGAATGTAGTGATCATTTTTGTTAATATCTTACAATCCAAAACCCAGGATGAAGCAATGCAAAGCAGCTCTAAGCAGCCTTCCAGCCTTTCTTAATATGAGTCTACTCCACCTAAAACTCTCTCTATAACAAAAATTCTGTTTCACACCAGGAGCATCAGAGGCCCCACATACTGGAAGCAAAACTGGACCAGACTTTATGTTACATAGACTCTGGTAAAAGAAACAGGCACTGATATTCAGTGCTGGGATATCTCACCTCAGTGCTGGGATATCTCACCTCTGGAAATCAAAGGGGTTGCAGCCCTGACCCTGTGAACACAGTGTTTCACAGATTATTCAGCTGATCACTGTAAATCTGAGGTAGTAAGATGGCATTAGCAATTAATTACTTAGTCTTAGTGGAGAGTATCCAAGCACTGGGTAAGCTTGGTTTTGTTTTCACTGGGTTTCTATATAGTCTACTCTCTTCATTGTAAGACCCCAAAAAATGTGTAGAACTAAGACCTGGAATTTGCAGTGCCCCAGATATTTCTTCTGCTTTTAGTCTTCCCACCCCCACTTCCACAAATCAAGAAAAGAGCCACTTTACTCTTTATAATAAATGAAAATTCAGAGACCACTTCAGAAGATGTATGACTGATGATGTTTTCAGACATGGTGGGTTTGTTTGACCAAAAACATCTACTGTAAAGTAATTTGGATCCATGAGAAAGCTTGTCCTCTTACTTTATGCTTTATTGATTTAAAAAAAAGTCATTTTAACCCCCCTAACCCTCAATCATTCATCTCTGAAATACAGACAATATTATCTTCTATGTTTGTTATAAATGATTGGTGACTCATCAGTTAATGTGAGTTCCTGCCAACTTCATACTAAAAATAAAATCCTAGGCTAGCTGGATGACTCCGTGGGTAAAGGCATTTGTCTCTAATCCTAGTAATCTGAGTTCTATCCCTAAACTCCACAGGGAGTCTCACAGGTTATACTCTGTCCTTCACAAATAAGCTATGACACCTGCATGAGTGCATACACACAGGTGCACACACACACACACACACACACACACACGGGGTAAAAGGTGTATGCACACACTATAAATCTTAAATGTAAAAGTAAATAAATTCTAAACATTTTCATTAAATTAAAATAAAATCACACTGTAGTAGACTTTCTTGGACTGCCAGCTCAAATCATGAAACCTAGACTTATTAATTATAAATCCTCAGCCTTAGCTTAATACCTAGTTTTTAAAAACTTAAATTAACCCATTTGTATTAATCTATGTGCTGCCCTGAGGCTCTGTTATCACATCTACTTGATGTCCATCCTGTTTTCCTGCTTCCTCCATGTCTGATAGGCTGGTTGGGCTCTGGCTGCCTGGAAGCCCCACCTTCTCTGCCTATATATTGGCCATTCAGGTTTTTATTAGACCAATCAGGTGCCTTAGGCAAGCAAGGTGAAACAGTAACATATCTTTACATAGTGAAACAAATGGAGCATAAACAAAAGCAACACATCTTTACATAGTTAAACAAATATTCTATTCCACAATATTACATCTTTTCAGCGTTTCCTTTCCTCCCTCTAGTACTTTCCATGCCCTCACCTCCACCCCAACAACCCTCTCAAATGCATGGCCTCTTTTTCTTTTAAAATTTAAAAATTCTGTGTGGTGATATCTTTTTGCACAAATAAAGCCTGTCTGCTAATCAAAGAATGGAGCATCCACTAGCTAACCATAGAGGTCTGGAGGTCTGTACAGACTAACAGGAAGTGACATAGCTGGGCAAAAACAGGATATAAGCAAGGAGAAACAGGAAATCACTCTCTTCCCTGCTGAGACACTTAGGAGGTAAGGTGTGATGTGGCTTGCTCCTTCTCTCTGATCTCTTAGCATTTCCCCTCTATATCTGACTCCACACTTTTATTATTTAGACCAATTAAGAACTCCTTTTACAGTTTTGCTTTCATAATACAATCAAAGCACATATTGGGAAGGCAGTACTACCCAGGATCCCTGCATCATGTAGTAGAGCCTCAGTTTGACATTTACACCTGCATTCCCATTTCTCACTTTCCACAGTGCAGTGCCTGGGACCCAGGCTGAACCATTATGCCATACATCTTGATCCTGTAGTTTTGTTTATCTCACTGATAAACAGAGTGCAAGATCTGCACTTTTGTGTTCAGATTAACTCCACAACCTAGAACAGTCTCCTCTGGGAATTCCCAAAATAGGATTGATGCCATTGATGAGGATTGTAACATTATTCATCTTTCTTCCTCCTTTTCTGTACTGTTTCCTTGGGAAAAGAGATGATGTATTCTGTTTGGCTATTTTCTGTTTGTGTTTAATTTTTTATATAATTTTCATAACATAAAGGCTTGCACTTTGAATATAGTTATTTCTTTGTGCATGTATATGTATGTGTATGTACAAGGCCATGGTAGAGCACCTCTTACTAAACATGATTCAGTTCACAGATTCGGCTAGACAGGCAGACTATTAAACTCCAGGAATCCTCCTGATTCCTCATCTCTAGCACTGGGAAACATGATCAACACATCTCCACACCTGCTTTTTAGATGGCTGCTGGACATAGGAACTCAAGTCTTTTGTAAACTGAGATATTTTTCCCCCAGTCCAATAAATGCTGTTCAACAATTGAATGGCTGAGCAATGCTCTCCTTTCAAATTCAAATCCATATAAATTAAGACCTGCTATGTGTCCTCCATCTTTCTGAAAGATGAGTATGGATAGTTAGGTTTTCCCTAGAAATTTCCAAAGAAGCACATATTTCCAAAGGATAATGATATTATAAGGCTCAAGAGAGCCACTTATGACAAAGAAGACAGAGAATCAACCTTCATCTTTGGGTAATAATTCCCTAAAAACTGAAGTTCTCTTTAACAAGGAAGTATTCTCTCAGCATTCAGAACATTTTGAGACAGCTACAGGAAATGGAAAGGCAGCTCATCATGTTGCCCTGGCAAGTTCGTATCTTTCAGATTCCTTTCAATAACCACAAAGAAACCCAGAGTGGGAAAGCTTCTTGTGTCATGTTCATGGTAATCCCCAGTTGCTCAGGAATTCACAGTGTTTCTGCTTCAGAACACAAACACCTTTAAAAGGAACCGGGGGACATAAGGCATCTAGGAAAACCAAGCAAGGAGGAGATCTGAGAGGATAAAGATGTTTCTATGTTCTCTCAACACTTTGAATGTATACAGATAAGGAACCCTGGATTCTGCTTCTTGGCTTCTCCTGGATCTTCCTCATCCTACCAGAGAACTGGCTGACACCATTACCAGATCTGTTACACAGACCTGCAGGTCACTTACTAGTTAAAAGTTCTCATAGCTGCTTCTGGGGAAAGCCAATCCCACCTAAGACTTCTTATCACTCTTGCTGATATCTCACTGGGGCTCTATATGTCAAGGCTTGCTTAACCACAAGGACAAATATTCTTAACTAACAGAAAAATAATAACCAGGGCTGGAAATGCACTCAGTGATATAGAACTTGCTTAGCAAGTGTGAAGCCCTGGGTTCCTTCAAAGCAACATAATAATAATAATAATAATAATAATAGTAATAGGTAGTAGTAGTAATAGTCGTATTAGTAGTATTATAATTATTATAAACATCAATATTCAGACACACCTAGAAAAGAAGTGAGAATAATGAAAGATCATGAGACCATTTCTACTTTGCCGAGAGAGTGTTTTCTTTTTCTTTATTTATTTTGTTGGTGTTGTTTATCAAAACAGGGTTTCTTTGTGCAACAGTCTTGGCTATCCTGGAACTCACTTTGTAGACCAGGCTGTTGTCAAACTCAGAGATCCACCTGCTTCTGCCTCCCGAGTGCAATTTTTAAAAGCTTGATTCAAGAACCACAATTGCTAATCAAGTGAAATATTTCATTGTGGTCACATAAAAATGTGAAAGCACTATAGAACTAATCGGCACAAAGAAATGAAGAGAGATAACATTCAATATACCAACTAACATTGCAAGTTAAAAGTTGATGAAGGAATCACCATAACAAGTAACTAACAACAACAACAAAAAAGGCACTTAATAGGAATAATTTACATTGGCTGAATAAGAAAAAAATGCCCATAATATACACTACAGATGTATACTACTGGTTTAAAAATCTTCAAAAATTTTTACCTGAAACCTCTGAACAAGTAATTTGGATTTGGTGGGAATTATGACCACAAAGTGGCACACAAGTAAGATTTTGTTTAAACAAAACTTAGTTCTTTGCAATATTTATACTGTCAGAAATTTGCCATCCAAATCATCTCAGTGGATTAAAATATAAGTTTGAACAGCTTATGGTAATTTAATTCAGAATAGATAATTGATAAAAGGAATTAAATTATTTCACTGCTGTTTACTCCAGAACATTGTCTTTAGAAAAGAGCATCAGTGCTGATGTGTACAACTATAGTGAGAAAATAGGGACAGTTTAATAACAGGCTTGTGTTAAGTTATTGGGGTCAAATATGCTTCGTTGCGGAGTGAGGAGAGAGTTAATTCAGTATGCAAAACTGGGCCTGTGAGAGGAAGACAGGGAAGATACCCTCACATTCTTCCTCACCCTTCATGTTTTTGCAGGGTTTTTTTTTTTTTTTTTTTTTTTTTGTGACCTCAACCAGTGATTGTCCATACCATCTAGACCATGGAGCTGCCATTTCAAGATGAAGATGCTCAAAAAGATCAGAAGCAGCCTGGGAGAAATCAGGAAAAATTTGGTATGTCCTACTGTGAAGGTTGGAGTACACAGATCCCAACTGCAAAGGAAAGGGATGCCAGTCCTTCCTGTTTTAATTGCAGAAGTTTGCAATGTCTGCTCCTTGACATACAGACTAGAGCAGACTAAATCATGAAGTGTGGAACTTCCACCACACTCTGGAAACATAAAATTCAGAAGTCTTTGTTCTCTTTTCTTTTTGTAATCACATAAAGTCTCTTCCTGCCAGCTACTACCCCTAATCATGCTACATACAGTGGTTATCTCTCCTAATGGCTATCTCTCCTTTGGGTTTAAAAGGAAAGATACTCTCTCTCCCTTTAAGAATCCATCATTGATGTCTTTAGAATGAGGCTGTATCTCTTTTAACAGTCTCAATGCTCTCCCACTTCAAGCCTGATCACGACCCTAAGGATCACAAAGATTTTTTTCTCTCAAATGGTAACTTCTTATCAGACCTTTTCTTGACCCAGGGGCATCCAATCTGTTCTTTTCTGATGTACCAGTGTTCACTTCACAGCTGAACTCTGTGGACTTGAGATGGGTAAAAGAAAGAAAAGTAGACCTGAAACTCAGTGAAGATCATTTTTCCTGAAAGTGGAGGTCCTTTAGGTGATTTTCAAATTCTACAACTCCAGTTGGCTTTCAAATGAGTGTGAGGACACAGCTGTCCTCTTATCTCCCTCTATGCAAAAGGTGACTCTAATGGGAAATATCAGGTGGCTCCTGGTGACTAGCCTGATAAGTGGAGATGGGCTGGGATGCAACTTTCACTGGTCTATTAGGAGTTCTGTGAGAAAAAAAATACCACTTTATGTTATTCTTAAGCAGCCCCAAATGCATCTACCCTCACACCTTACCCATTTCTCAGAACCATGTTTCCCACAGTATCCACAGGGCATTAAAGGCATTGACTTTCTGATTTGTAAATAATCATTTGAAAATGCATCATTTGGGCAAGCTACATCTCCAGACACAGTATTGTTTAAGCAGAAGATCCCAAGAATATATTACTTACTGATTTGACTCTAAGTTAGTACAAAACTCTTGTTTAGGTATTAATATTAACTGAATACTGCTCATATTCATAAAAGACATGAGGCATGAATTAACTGATAAATTTGGAGATTAAAATATGTAGAAAAACAATTACTATGGTAAAGAACAAATCAGTTTTATTTATTTATGTGTGCATGTGTATGAACATATATATGACTTTAGAGGCCTGTATGGAGAGAGAACAACAGAGACAGACAGAGAAAAACATACACTGAGAGAGTCCTATCTATACCTTATTACCTAGCTAAGCATTCAATTCTAGATGGATTGATGATTCCATATCTAAATATTAAGAACAAATAGTAAAAGAGAGGCTAACACTTCTTCAAAGACCACAAAAATGTCAAACATATTGAAGTAGAAAAAAGTCACAGGGTTTTTTGTTTTGTTTTTTAATAGATTACTAAGTGCAGTTAGTGTTTCCCAAATTTACAAAGATGTGGGTCCATGCATGCAGGCAGATACGTATCTTCAATAAAGAATGATTTACCCTCAACAACTCTCCACTGGCATGGCTTGTTAGCATGTGGTGGGGCCTAGAAGCCACCTAGTATATCTATTCAGGGATTTTGTCTGACTGTATATTATGTAGGTCTTGTATATTATGTAGAACTGTTATGAATTCACGATTGTAAGAGCCATGTCACGTCCAGGAGATATAATTTCATACACTCCTCTCCATCCTGGACTCTTACATTTCTTTTCCTTGGTACTCCCCGAGCCTTGGTGCTGGTGGGGTTAATCCTATCTACGGATGAGATAGCAGTGTCTTATTCACAGCACTTGCACCAGTTGTACTCCATTGAGGATTTGTGCACTGCGAAAAGCTTTTCTGAACAACATTCAAAATACCACAAGTCTATATGTATAAATATAAAATATTTAGAAGGCAATTTGATAGTATAACCATTTAGTTAAATAACCACTGAAGACAATAGTTTCTGTCCCACAAGTTGCTGCGTCCTTCAGCCCAAAAAAAATACATGGACACAGGAGAGAAGCCCTAGCCCTACTTCACATGACCTGTCAGATCTACATGACCCCAACTGGATGGCATTCCCCTACATATGAAATTGGGGTAGGGGGATGGGAGGGGAGCCAGGATGCATCCCTGGTGCACAAAAGGACCTTGCTAACACATGAACTAAAATGGACAATCACAAATCTAATGGCACAATGAGAAAGAAAACAGTCTGGACTCTTGCCTCTGTCACAGGCTCCTGTTATTGCTGTCTCATGACAACATGAGAGATGATTATGATTTTTTTTTAGATCAGAGAAGCCAGGAAGGAAAAACCAAGTACAGGCAAGCAGGCAGAGAAGAAATGTGTTCTTCCAGGTGAGCTTGCAAGCAAACTTTCCAAAGTTATAGGGAAAGTGACTCAAAATAGAAAGCCAATGAAATAAAAACATGTCAAACATAAATTATATTAAAATACTTGAGTCTTTTAGAGAAGAATGGGAGAAATTCATAAAATTCTACGATCATATGGAACAAAATAGGTAGAAAATGAATACTGGCAGACACACAATCTAACCCTGACATACAAATTCAACACAAAGAAAAGAGGATAAAAAAAACTAAATAAAGCAAAAGTATGGAATACATAGTAAATGACACCAAGAAATCAAACTATATAAAATATCTATCATAGTATTTTCATAGTATGTAGTAAACATGGATAATTGCCTAACATAAGCACTTATTTCATATTATAAATCAGTTACAGCCCATGTTGAAAAAAGCAAAAGTACAAAGAGAACATTAAGATTAACACATTTAAGATTCCAGAACAATGAATGATTTCCTTAACTCAATACATCAAGCCCAAACCAAAAAAAAAAAAAAAAAAAAAAAAAACATAAACCACAATCTACAGGTTAATCTTGTATATGAATGAAAGCTTTTAGACAAGAGTAAAGGTCAATGGAAGATGATGGCATTAACCTTAAGTCCTTTAGCTCAGTATAGGTCTGTCTGTGGTACAGCCAAAATAAGAAAGATAAATAATCAAGAAAAATATCAAAGGATCTAATATAAAAATATGCAAACTGTTTCCATGAGTCATAAGTGGGAAATAAACTGAAGTGCAAAACTGAGTGTGGGACACATGTAATAATAATGTGTTCTATTATGCAGATAACTGGGGAAATTCAAACAACAGGTTACATTTCCAAATCTTATCATAAGAAGGCTAAGTTTTGGCCAAGAAGGTAGGGGAATGGAAATTCTCATTTAATGAGAGTATAAAATTTCAAACCATTAAGAACAATGATGGAACCCTAAAATTGCCATACAGTATGATCTAGCCATCCAGATGAGACTGAGTGTATATCCTTTGGCCCAGAGGGCCTGCACAGAGGATTTGTAATGGCATATGATGGTGTTCACTAGGACAGTGCAGTGAACGTGGAAATGATTGCAATATCAATTGGTAGTAGTGATGTATACATACATAAACATATAGAGTAGTCTGGACATATTTATGCAATAACACTCCTTGATGGTTTTTAAAAGGTATAAACTACACATGAATTACCATGAACTTACTTGATGATATGGAGTGACAAAGCAGGTAAAAAATTTACATATACTATGTTTAAGGAAGGTAAGCAAACCACATGCTTCTGTTAATATGTATAAACTATTTTATATGTATTGAATCATCTTGAAGTAAATGTAAGTAACTGTATATACAACAGATTCCATTAATGGTTAGAAAGGGTGTCATGGGTTCTCAGGCTTTTCTGTAAGTTTGTTGTTTTTGTTTGTCTGTGGCTAAATCCTGAGAATATGTGGGGTGAAATGTCATCTTTTATGTTAATGGTGGGGAAAGGAATATTTATCAATTAACTTGTGTTTTCCTTTTTTTAACCCCTTTGGATTAAGGTGTGTGTGTGTGTGTGTGTGTGTGTGTGTGTGTGTGTGTGTGTTTGTGTGTGTGTGTATAAATGGAACAGACCTACACGGAGGTACACCACTGATGGGAGAGGTCATTCTGTATGTTTCTCATACTGGCTAATAATAAAGCACTGTTGGCCAATAGGAAAGGAAGATAGGAGGGACTAGGAGACAAGAAGGAAATAGGAAGTAGTAAGGAGGAGTCAAGATGGAGAGTCTGGAGAAAGCAGTATGCTGCCGGCTCCCCGGTAAGAGAAATACATAGATCATCAGAAATGGGTTAATAATTAAGGCAGAGCTAGCCGATAAGAAACAAGTAACAGGGCCAACAGCATTGTATCAAATACAGAGTCTCTGTGCATTATTTGGGGCTGGTGCGGCAGCATGACAAGACCAGAGGCGGCAGGCAGAAAAACCGTATGCCTTACAAATGGCACCCAACGTGGCTAAGAACTTATACTTAAAATTTAACAAAAGCTTAAAAAAAGGATTTTAGAAACAAAAGAACAGAGACAAGCAAGGTTTCTTGGTATCAGCATTTTTCTCTGTTGGACTCTGCTTTGCAAGAGATAAGCAGATATTTGTACGGCTCCTTTAAGGGAAGGTTCCTGACTCAGCATAGGAGCAAAAAACCGCATGGCTTTTACAAAGCACAGCTAACAATTTATTGGTGTGTATGAGAGTTGGAAATGGCAGTGACCACATCTCCAAGCAGGCAGCATGCTTTCTGGGTGGCAGCGCAGACCAAGGCGGTGAGTACAGCTTTCTGTGCTGGCGGGTAAAAGTACCTGCCACCATCTTTGGTAAACCGTGGCTGACACAGCTATGACTTTCATTTTAGCAATGTTGTTGTTTACCAGATAAAAGACTTGTGGCCAGACGAAGATAAAGATTTACAGTAAAGACAGATTCATATTAAGAAAAACCTCTAAAGGTTTACAGTGTGTTTTAGAATATACGTAGACATGAAAAAAAAATGGTTTTAAAGAGACAAAGAGGAACTGGGTGTTGTAGCACACGCCTTTAATCCCAGCACTCAGGAGACAGAGGCAAGCAGATCTCTGTGATTTGCAAAGTAAACCTGGTATGCAGAGTGAATTCCAGGACAGATAAGAGTTACAAGGAGAAACCCTGTCTCAAAAAATAGAAAAGAAACAGAATAATAAAAAGCCACAGATGGAGAAAATTTGTATACTGTATGGTATTATATTGTCTTTGTATTGTTTGACGGCTGAGGAAACAACAACTGTTAAAACAAATGCTGCTGAATTAATTCAATGTATATATTTTGAAAATGCGTTGACTCCAAAATTTAAGTTCAAGGACAAGTTACTGGGGAAAAGGATTTCTAATTTTGTTTCCACAGAAAATGAAAAGCTGTGGATTCCTTGCAGACTAATGTGGTTTGATCAAGCCAGGCCCCCTGAAACAGAGTTCCTGATGATCCAACATTCAAAACAGCTTGAACAAGGCAGCCATGCAGACTACTGCCATCTTCTCAGGATCCCCCATGACAGCGCCCCCTGTCAGCAGGAAGTAGTTTGGAAAGAACGACGCCCAAATTCCCAAATATTTATAAATGTTTTCATTTAAATGGACTTGGTTATAAATGGTTAATGATCACAGCCAGTTCTTTTTAAAGGTAAAAAGGGAATTATGGTATAGATATGAATACTTTGTTTTGGAATGGATTTTCATTTATTGATACAATTTAAGGTCATTTTTGTGATATATATATTTCTCCTCTTGTTTAAGTATTGTTTAGAAATGTAATGTATAATTCAATACAGATTATAGATAGTATCTATGATAGTCAGATATAGTTAAGTTAGTTAAGTTTTCTAGATATACAGAGATGTATTTGAGATGAATAGGCATTCTTCAAACATTTCAAAGACCTACAGAATATGGCATTTAAAATGGTTTAGGGTTTTTGTGACAGTGAGACATAATTGCTCTTGGCAATACCACCTGCACCAGAAAGGAAGATGGACATCAAAGAAATGCATTATGGAGTTTACTTCCAATATGGCAAGACTAGCCATTTGGACAAGATACTGCTCTTGTCTGGACTGTTTGACTTTATGCTGTATAAACTGGACATGCAGGACCCACAGAAAAGTGACTTCTGATTCGAAATGGACATTGCTACAGAGATCCTGCTTCATGGAAGAGTCTTCGAGACAGTATGCAGGACATGGAGAAAAGTGACTGACAAACTGCCAATACAAGAAGACAGTTTAAAGTTTCCTGCGTTGCTGAAGAGTCTACTAGACACACTATGGCCTATGGGCTGAAGATGGAAGATTACAAAAGAACTTCGGGTGACCAGGCAGTGAGTTGTCTCTGTCATTTCTAGAGCTTATATATTTTCCTTCTGTGGTCTTTGAAGGAGTTGAAGACAGATAGTAATGGTTATAGTTTTCATTAGTTAGGATTAAAGATAAGTAACCTAGACTTTAGACACACAAAGATAGAATAGATGATGAAATATTTTCTTCAAATCTTGCTATATGTTAATGGACTAAATATTGTTAACTGTGATTCTTACTTGATATCTGTTGTATAATATATTTTGCTATGTTAAGGTTAAAACCCTTCTTTTTATTTAGACAGAAAAGAGGAGATGATGGGAGAGGTCATTCTGTATGTTTCTCATACTGGCTAATAATAAAGCACTGTTGGCCAATAGGAAAGGAAGATAGGAGGGACTAGGAGACAAGAAGGAAATAGGAAGTAGTAAGGAGGAGTCAAGATGGAGAGTCTGGAGAAAGCAGTATGCTGCCGGCTCCCCGGTAAGAGAAATACATAGATCATCAGAAATGGGTTAATAATTAAGGCAGAGCTAGCCGATAAGAAACAAGTAACAGGGCCAACAGCATTGTATCAAATACAGAGTCTCTGTGCATTATTTGGGGCTGGTGCGGCAGCAGGACAAGACCAGCGGCGGCAGGCGGAAAACCCGTACTCCTTACACACCACCATTCCAGATCTCAAGATCATAAGGGTGAGTTTAAGAGAAAATATGCACTAGTAGATCAGCCAGTACAGGAGGAAGCACATAAAGAACCTCAGAATACATGACTGTGAGTCATGTATTGAATTTTGGTGAGGATGGCAAAAATCATCACTCATAAATTTACTATAATCATGAGATAATTTGCTAAGCAATTCAGGCTCCACCACAATTTCTAAGAATTTGTATTTGATTGTTTTTGTTTTAGGTTTCCATGTGACTTTATTAAAAGGTCTTCTGGGATATTGATCACTTCCCACATTCCCTTCTCTACCCTATATGGTAAGAATTTGAATCCATACCACTCTTACCTAAGTCCATTTCTGTCATCAGAATATCAAGATATATTATGTTAAAGAAATAAATTTAAGCCATCCCTAAGATATATCCTGGGCTTATCTAGAGTCCCTGGTGACATAAATATACTTAACACGGCACTTTGGATGATATCTCTTAGTTTCTTTATGTCTAGCCTTGATGGTATTAATGTAACCCAATCTATTGAAATAATACAAAAGTGTAAGAAAAACTGATAAACTGATGGGAGAGTACCAATATGCAAAAGAAGAAATAGGCACAAAGCCAAGTTCTTGAGGCGTCCGCTAACATCCCCATGATCTTGATGGTCCAGATTTTCACAGGATGCCCTAGTCTCCTCTGAAACATTTAGAAAATATGGTGTATACTCTCCTAGCCTCAGTCAGACCCTTCCTATACATTTCACTGCCTGTCTTTCACCGAAGCTCTCTATGAAAGACAGAAGCAAATGAGTCAAATATGGCAAGATTTTAAGCTGTGGCACTAAGGAAGTGTGGGTGTTTGCAAAACCACAGTTTGCTCACCTCACAGGTTGTCAGCCTTTGGAGATGACTTGCAATTAGTCCTCTTAGCTGCATGCCTTTGCTGAGTTAAAAGGTGGGGGACATTTTCCCTCTTTGCCAAAGCAGAGGAGATGGATTGGAGGTAATTAAGTCCACACTAGAAAGTCATCTGTCATTGGCTCCTTTTAGTTATGTAGATTCTTCAACAAGAACATGGGTAGATAACTGGGCTCCAGTTCAGGGTCTGGCGTCAAACGTCAGACCTACAACTGATAGCAGAATGGAATGATGCTGAGGTACGTGCCATCACCTCAACCACATCAGTATGGAGATTCTGGGAGGACAAGATAGAGTCAACTCATTCCCAAGATGTCCAGGAGGCAGGTGCATCTAGCATGGGATTTCTTGTCTTCCCTCCCCCATGTCTACGCTGTACCTAGACAGAAAAGTTAATGGCAGAGATCCTCAAAATGAAACCCCATAGTTTCCACTAAAAAGTGTGGGTATCTATATGCATGGAAACATAGCCATGGAAAGTATATTGGTTAGCTAAATTTTGCTCTCAAAGAAGTTTATTTTGAGGTCCACA
The DNA here is from genome assembly GCF_943737965.1 of Phodopus roborovskii. Lineage (NCBI taxonomy): Eukaryota > Metazoa > Chordata > Mammalia > Rodentia > Cricetidae > Phodopus > Phodopus roborovskii. The sequence goes on along the minus strand of NW_026126517.1, from coordinate 12,189,485 downwards.
TGCAAGGCCCTCCTTGTTGTCAGATGCAGGGAGTTCAGCTTACCCTCTTCCCACTCTGTGCTACTTAAGACCAGCTCTGCTGCTCCAGGGATATGAAGAAACCACATAGTTTGCAGAACTGAGACCTTGTATGCCACAACAAATACTAAAGAAGTAAAGAGAAAAGTCCATATAAATGAGAGTTCTCTAAAGAAACCAAACTGAGAATGAATATTATTTATTAGAGTGCCTTTCAGGCCATGGTCTGACTAGTCTAATAATGGCTGTCTCCAGAAGGAAAACCCAAAAGTCCAACAGTTGTTCTTAACCTGGGGCTTGCTCTTCAGTACACTCTGCAATGCCAAAGAAGTAAGCTTTAATGCCAGTGAAGAAATGAAATTGCTAGCAAGAGTGAAGGCAAGCAGGAGAAGAACAAAGGCTTCCTTCTTCCTTGTCCTCCACATAGGCTGCCTCCAGAAGGTGTGGGTCAGATTTAAGGTAGATCTTCCCACCTCAGATGATTCAATCAAGTAAAACCCCTCACAGGTGTACCCAGAAGCTTAGGTTTTAATTAATTCCACATGTAGTCTATCTGGCAACTAAGAATAGCAAACACAACTCAACCTCTTAACAACAGACAATCATATTTCCTTATGTTATGCTTAATTTCAAAATGCCTAAATGATACAATTATATTGAGCCTAGACAAGAGCCCTGCTCCAACTTATGAAAAATGGAGAATCTCAAGTACAAAGACCTGTTTAAGTTTTGATTCCACGCCATTATATAATTCTGCTTTGAAGTCAGGGCCTGTGTTAGTTACTTGCCTCATTGATGTAACAAAATACCTGGTGAAAGACTCTTAAGGAAAGATACTTAAGGAAGGATGGGTGGTTTATCATCATCATCATCATCAGAGAGAAAGGAATGCTAGTGTTCACCTTCATTTCTCTTTTGTATGCAGCCTGAGCACTTAGTCCATGATATGGTGCTATCCACAATTAAGGTGAGTCTATCAACCTATTTAATCTAACCTAGACAATCCTTCAAAAATGTACCCAGACAGTAACTCAATTTAGATAAGCACTTACATATGTGCTAGTGGCTTGTCTCCTAGGAGAGTTCAGAGTCTGTCATTTAAAACCAGCATCATGGTGTGGTGTGAATGGTGTCCTCACCATACAAGTAATGTAGCTAAAACAAACTGAAGTATATCATTCATCATATACAAATTCTGTATACTCAGTTGCTGAGGCTCTTAGAGTGGCGTCTGAAGACACTTGTGGGTACTTTTCTCTGAAGAAAGCTGAGCTTCGATTTTCCCAGCTTTAAAACTGAAATACTAGCATCTATTCCAACTATCTTAGATTGTGCCCTGGTTATGTTTTTGACAAATTGACACATGCTGGGTTTATGAGAAAAGAAAACCTCAATTGTGAAAACACCCGCATCAGATAGGCCTGTGGGCAAGCTGAAGAGGCATTTTCTTGATTGGTGACAGTTGTGGGAAATCCTGGCCTGTTGTGGTAGTGCTTTGCAGGGGTAGGTGGTCCTAGGAGGCATAAGAGCCTGGTCTGAGCAAAGCAGGAGGAGCAAGCTAGGATGCAGAGTTCTTCCAGGCCCTGTTCATCATGAAGTTCCTGCCACTCCATGGTCCTGCTTTGAGTTCCTGCCTTAACTTCTCTCAGCGCTACCCTTTCCTCCCCAAGCATCTTTTGGTCACAGTGTTCCTCACAGCACTAGAAACACAAGGCAGATGGCTAACTGAGAATCTAGCAAGTATGTGTCCTTGTTGGCTTGAGTTGTTACAACAAAATGTCTCAGGCAGGGTGGATTCCTCAAAGTTCTGCGGACTGGAAAAACCTAAATACAATGTGATGAGGAACTATTTCTGGATTTCAGACAGCTGTTTTTTGCTATAGCAGGAGGAGGGGGGAGAGGATGAGAGGGGTAATGGGGGAGACACAGAGAGAGAGAGAGGAGAGAGTCACAGACAGAAACCTTTTCCTTAGGGAACGTTGAATTACAAGGAAACTTTGCAACACTCCTCACATCTCCTCTCCTCACCCCTGCTTCACAGGGGAGGAAACAGATATGCCTGGCTGTAAATTCCTCAAGCTGTTTAATCTGTCTAAGGCTCAATTTCTCCATTTGTTAAGAGCGATTATAAAGGCAATGCCGACTTCATCAGAATTGTAATGAAGTTTAAATCAGATAACAGGTTACAGGCATGCATTAGTTCATATTAGCACCGAGCACTAGCTTGATAAATATTGTTAGTGTTAAATGCTACTGAATGTTAAATGCTTCTGTCATGTTTTGTTATTATTAGTATTATTATTAATCGCAGAGTTGGAATACACACCCAGATTTCCCGACATCTGGTGTTCTTCACTAAGAGAAAGTGTTCTCATGGAGCAAAGCTAATTAAGGCTCAGAACAGGATTTTTGCTTAATGATAAATCTCATTAGTTCTCTCCAGCTGTGTTTGTTGCATCTAGACAGTAAAGCTGGTGCCAGGGAAAAACCACTTCCACTTCCGGGAAATACCCACCAAAATGCCAAGAAGGACAGAAACCAAGACATGAAATGCAGTGACTATTATCTGAACATGCTTGCTAATGTAGCTGCATCTTTTTTTTTTTCTTTTTGCAAACATGAAGTTTGGTTGCAAGTCAAAGGTGAGCCACACTTCTGCAGACAGACAGCTTGGCTCCAAAAAGGGCAATCCTCATCTTGGATTTACTTTCTATACTATTTCTTAGTGTTTAGAATTGCTCCTTTACTCTCCTAAAATAACAACAAATTAAGGTAAAGCCTGGCAAAATTAGTAGGGTTACCAGTCCATGTTCAAGGATCAAGTTCTGCCACTGGGAGGCTGGAGGATTATTTCATGCCCTGGTTCCTGGCTAAAGTAAAAAAAAAAAAAAAAAAAAAAAAAAAAAAAAAAAAAGAAAGAAAGAAAGAAAAGATTAGCTCTGGTGGATGACTGATGCTCTCAGCAAGCATGGGCTTCTCGCCAGAAAACAGCCCCAAGGACAGACAGCAGCCATGCCTGGGGTTGTGGGACTCAGCTGATAACAGGACCGGAAACCTATCAGAGACACCCACCCCTTACCTCTGGACCTCATCAAAATTACCTGCCAAAGCCTGTGCTTCAGACCAGCACCTTGTCAGCCTGCTCCATAATAGAAAACAGCTGCTCCTGTTGGGAGGAGTGAGTGGGAGTAGTGAAAAGAATGAGGAAAACACCATTCATAACTTTTCTGTTAGTGTAGAACTGAAAGTGGGAATCACAGGAGTCCAACAGGAAACCCTGAATCCCTGTGGGAATATTAGCCTCCTCTAAAGGAATGATGGGAAATCAAAGCTACTGAATTTAAACTGCAGAGGGCTTTGATCCTTAATAACGGATTTAGGTAGGATCAGAACTTAGCAGCATCATAGAGGTGCCAGGGGTGGTAGTGCAGAATTTTGATCTGACAAAATAGGTAGAAAGAAGGCCTGGATTGCTGTATCTTTATCTGCAGTACTGTCTCCTAGTTCCTAGAAAATTGTCTGTCATGTGGTATATGTCACAAACACTAGTTGAGGAAATGATGAATGAAACCTATGACCCACATTTTCTAAGAAAGGGGAGATGTTTAAGTTTAACTGGTTAAGGTTTGACTCAACATCCAGTCATTTGTCTAGTACTAGTGTCCTGGGAAATGTGTAAGCTGATGTTTGAGTAACTACTGCCTATGGAGTGGGAGAGTCACTTGAATGTGATATATTCTTATGTGTTTTAACAAAAATGTGAAGTTCAGTCAGTTATCAAAGTGTGGTCATCAGATTACAAATGCCAGCAAGGATGTGTGAATGCACATAACTTCCAGATTCAATAGGAAAGGATAGAATGTACCCTTAATACTGATGCCATGATGTAGAAGATTGCCCACTAAAGAGCCAAAGGATAAAGTCTGGGTACCCATCTGGGTATACTAGGACATGAGTAGAGGTTCAGAAGTAGTGACTGGCTTGAAAGATGGCTCAGTGATAAGGATGCTTAAGGTGAAAGCATGGGGACTTGGACTTGAGTTCAGATTCCAACACCTACATTAAAAAGTTAGCCATGGATACCTGTAACCCCAAGTACACATACACACAGAGAAGAAGGTTAAAAACACTAAAAGCAATAATGCAGAGTTCAAGGACACATGTGAACTTATAACAAGAATAGGGAGCTATGTATAATGAATAATCTTAAGACAAAATAATGAGGTTAAAATAAAAAATATGAACACCAGAATACCACAGTGCTCCCTATCTCTTTCTTGTCTTCTCTTCTCTATCTTTCCCAACTCCCTCTCCCCAAAGTCCCACATGAATATGATATGCAATTCCAGATGTTGCTTGACTACCTAAAGATGCTGGACCTTTTATATCACCCCAGCCTGTCTGTCATTTTCTCTTCAGTGCTCTCCAGCCTCCATGCTGTTCCACATGGCTTCCTTGGTGTGACTGTGACACCCATCTTTTCTCATATGGTGTCAGAGTTGACAGGGAAGACTCTCTGGGACCTATTAGTGATGGAATTAAGGAAATTATCCAGTGTTGAGAGACTGAGCTGAAAGCAAATCTCCCTTCTGAAGTGAAAGGGGAGAGGGCAGTGGGGGCTTCTGTTTGGAAAGAACAAGAGGTGGGCCAGGCCATCCTTACTGTGTGGTCATAGTTTCTTTTGACACCCTTTAATAAAATAAAACTCAGTTTCTCTTCTCAAAACACTCAAATCTATCCATGGTTCTGATTGACAATGCCTCCACCCATTCAGTGCTGGGCCAGAAAGTAGGGCTTTGTAAATCATACTGGCCTTTTCAAGGCCTCACTTCTCAAATGTGAGGGAAAGATTAATTGTAAAATACTCATTCTGGGATGAGAATGTTTCTCTGTATTGTTCATAGACAAAGAAGTAACTATTTCCTTTGACGGTATCACTTAAGGTGTGCCTGTGTGTGTTTGTGGTCACCTGGTGTTTATAACCTACATTTCCTAATGTTTCTATTATATTGTGAGTTTAAAATTCCTTTACTTGCTTTGTGTCTTTATCACCTATACACCTCCTATTTAACAATTACAAAGAAAACAGAAAGGAAATAGAATTGTTAAATTCTTAGTTTTGTTGCAAGGATTCATATATGTTTCTATAACAACCTAGCTACTTAATGTGTGAGGGCCATTTTTAAACTTTTTTAAACTTTTTAAAGGTTGTTTTTGTCACATCCCGTGGTCATTCTATAATTTATATTGTATGGTCATAAAAATAACAATACAGAATTCTCTATGGTATTCACATGCATTTCCAGCTGTCTGGGAAGCATTCTGTGGTTTACTAACATTAACATCATCCTTAGGTTTGGACAAAGTAGTTGAGAAGAAACCTATAATGTGTTCAGTCTCTATTCTCCTGTTTTTACATGTACAATACCTTCTCCCAAAAGTGAATCTGATTTCCAGGCAAGAGTTAGTTGTAAAATAGGTCTTGGTTTGCATTCACTTGCCAGATATTCATCTTTCCCTGAGAATCTAGTAGTATTCTGTCTGATATCAGTGTAGTGTCACACTGAATCATTGGATGTTCTCTTCTTCCAAATAAAAAAAGAAAGGTGGGAGAAATTCAAGGAAGCTTTGTCTTTGTTTGTTTCTCAGCCTTCCATTTTATTTCTATCAGAGATGTTATCAATACTCTCCTCATAATACATAAGACAGTTAAGTACCTACAACACACCACCCAGTTTAGCTGGCTCAGCAAAAATACTTAGTCTTTCATTTATTTGTTTGTTTGTTCATGTGTGTGTAGTTATATACAGACTTCAGTGCCTGAACTCTGCCAAACTACTAATGAATCAGCAAAGTAATTTCACCAATGTCCAGTTTTGTAACCCTGTGGATTTATTGGCATTTATAGGCGTATAGATGAGGAGGGCATCACGGCTTCCCTTACTTGCTCAGCTCACAAGCTTCAATGTTCCCTTCAGAAAGAACGGTTTCAACTCAAAAGAAATGATATGCAATACCCTATCCCTTCTTCCAGCTCTTACACTCTTTCCGCTCACTCTTTTGTGATGTTCCCTGAGCCCTGGGGGTGGTATTGATGCTTGTTTATGTTTTTCTCCATCTGGCTAAGAACAACCAGTAAGTGGCTTAGAAGGCAGCTGGACAGACATACTATATCCATTCAACAAAATAATACTGGTTACTTCCCCTCTGAAGCTTATAACATCCCCAGCTACAGATTTTTGTCATAACAAGCATGGATTCTCTCCTGTCAATCAGGTTCCAGGTCCAGTTAGAAAGCTGTTAGTTGTATCCACAGTAGTTGTACTCCTAATATACCAACAGGCACTGTTTGCAAGTCATTTGGGTATTGGACTACAGCTGAAAGGTTTTGCTGGTGTCAGGTATTTACCAGCAGTCCACACAGCACCTTTTGCAACCAAAAGCCAACTAGTAAAGGGTTAGGGCCTTCCAGCTCAGTCCCAGCAGTATTTCCCCATATCCTTCAACTGAAGCATGTGGTATCTTTAGCAGCAGTGTCTGATCATCTAGTTCTGACCTACAACCAACAGAATTATCAATAGCTTCTATTGGAGTGGGAGCCTCTGGTACTTCTCGGTCTGATGACTAGAGAAAATAACCCATCCTTGGTATTGGAATTTTTATTTAGCCCACATACAGCTTCCAGGAGTAACTTTCCCCATCCTTACAGGGTCCCTTCTGAACTGAAGTTGTTTAATTGTTGTTTAAGTGACCCATTTTTCCTCTCTCATTTAAGCCAACCTTAGTAGGGTTTTTGGTCAAATAGAAGTACCACTGAACTTGGCTGTTCTCTTCCTACATCAGTTTTGGTGAAAGGAGTGTCCCATCATAGTTCACTGCTGGCACCAACAGACAACACTGAGTAAGGTGGCACCCTTAGTGGTGATTTCATATATTCCTTATTTGCAAAAGACCTGTGGTAATGTTCACACAGATGAGGGCATATTTGCACACCTCACTGTTAGGCATGGGTCATAGTCTATGTGCTATCCCTATGCAGGAACTACTAAGATATCCACATATTTTATAGGAATTCCAATGCTTTGGGTATTTCCCATTGTTGGCATTCCTGAGGAAACAGTTCTACCAACTTTGTAAAATGAGCATCCTACACTTCCTCTTTCATAACCAAGTCTCTCAGTAATGTCTGTCCTTCCTCCTTAATCTTCCAGTTCTTATATCTATGGTGCCTTCAGACATCTATAACTAAGTTTGCATCATAACCCATATAAGGTGTTTCATCAAAGACTGAATTCCACTCATATTGCCTCAGGTGACTCAGCTGTTATCATAAGGAGAGATGAGTAATGACATCAGTTAGTTCCTTCCACAGAACTCAGAAAGACCCCAATGCCCCACAGTATCAGAAGCCAGGCTGACTGGCTCATTCACTATTTGCTTAAAAGTCTTCATTATTCAATCAGTTCAGGTGCTGAGTATTCCTGGGTTAACACAGTTTCTTGTACTGAGCTATTTAGGCACTAACTTATGTTTTGAGCCATAGATTTCCCTTCTCTATTCAAGGCTGGACGGAGGGGTATCTTTTATTGACTTAGCCTTGTTCTCCTCTTGGTCATTACCTAACTCTTACTGTGGGCTCCAGGTTTGAGCATTCAGGAAAGGCTCTCCAGCAGGGATCTAACTTGTCCCTTTTTTATTATTTCAGTCCTGAATCCCTAATAAACAATGAATGGACACCTTCTCATCATGTCATTTATATAATTCATCTGACACTTCAGAGGTTAACATGGATCAAGCTAAGGCAGATCCCATTCCTGTTACAATCCCTTAAGCAAGCAAGTTCCCTCCAGGCAGCCATGCTACTCTCAGCTAAGTTTTATTATTCATTGCCATGACCACCTGATAGCCATGATGGCTTGCCAACAATCTTTTCCCAATTGTTCCACTCTCAAGAGTCACAATGTACTCTCTAATCCTTTGTCTGTTTTCAGGACATTTTCCCAGACATTTTCTGTGACCAGGCTTGAAACCCCATATCAAGTAAAGGAAGATGGACACCCTGGAATTCCCCCTTGCAGATCTCCACTTATAGACAGCTTGTCTTGAATAGCAATCCCTGTCAATCATCAAAGAGAGCATGCCACCAGTACAGCTAGAAGGCAATTATCCTTTGAATACCACATGGGAAAAAAATAATCAGCCTTTATTGAATACCTCATCACCTATTACAGCCATTGGGCCTTACAGCCATCCCTTGCCACTAATTCATCTTTGGCTCTATCTGCGCCAATCCCCCCCCCATTCAGAAACCAATATTGTTGTGTGGCTTTTAGAGATATGGGGACAAATGTCCACTCCCTAAGTTAGGGAGTTAACAACCAACAAAAGAACAAAAGTAACAATTCTATCAGTCTTGGCTTGGGGTGATGCATAGGAGTATAGTGAAGGTTACTCATAAAAGTATGGGTGACACCCATATTGAACTCGAGTTGGAAGAGGCGAGTCCAGTCTCAAAATGGAGGGCCATGATCCAAAGGAACCAGAACAGTTGAGGAAGCTGTTTATTGGTGGTCTGGGTTTTGAAACCACAGATGATAGCTTAAGAGAACATTTTGAGAAATGGGGCACACTTACAGACTGTGTGGTAATGAGAGACCCCCCCCCAAACAAAACGTTCCAGGGGCTTTGGTTTTGTGACCAACTCTTGTGTTGAAGAGGTGGATGCTGCAATGTGTGCTAGACCACACAAGGTTGATGGGCGTGTGGTGGAACCAAAGAGAGCTGTTTCTAGAGAGGATTCTGTAAAGCCTGGTGCCCATTTAACAGTAAAGAAAATTTTTGTTGGTGGTATTAAAGAAGATACAGAAGAATATAATCTGAGAGACTACTTTGAAAAGTATGGCAAGATTGAAACCATAGAAGTGATGGAAGACAGGCAGAGTGGAAAAAGAGAGGATTTGCTTTTGTAACTTTTGATGATCATGACACTGTTGATAAAATTGTTATTCAGAAATACCACACTATTAATGGGCATAATTGTGAAGTGAAAAAGGCCCTTTCTAAACAAGAGATGCAGTCTGCTGGATCACAGAGAGGTCGTGGAGGTGGATCTGGCAACTTTATGGGTCATGGAGGAAACTTTGGAGGTGGTGGAGGTAATTTTGGTCGTGGTGGAAACTTGGGTGGAAGAGGAGGCTATGGTGGTGGAGGTGGTGGCAGCAGAGGTAGTTATGGAGGTGGTGATGGTGGATATAATGGATTTGGAGGTGATGGTGGCAACTATGGTGGTGGTCCTGGTTACAGTAGTAGAGGAGGCTATGGTGGTGGTGGTGGTGGTGGACCAGGACATGGAAATCAAGGTGGTGGATATGGTGGTGGAGGAGGATATGATGGTTACAATGAAGGAGGAAATTTTGGTGGAGGTAACTATGGTGGTAGAAACTATAATGACTTTGGAAATTATAGTGGACAACAGCAGTCAAATTATGGACCCATGAAAGGGGGCAGTTTTGGTGGAAGAAGCTCAGGCAGTCCCTATGGTGGTGGCTATGGCTCTGGTGGTGGAAGTGGTGGATATGGTAGCAGAAGGTTTTAAAAAAAAAATACAGCAGAAAAGGGCTACAGTTCTTAGCAGGAGAGAGAGCGAGGAGTTGTCAGGAAAGCTGCAGGTTACTTTGAGACAGCCGTCCTAAATGCATTAGAGGAACTGTAAAAATCTACCACAGGAGGAACAATGATCCATAGTCAGAAAAGTTACTGCAGCTTAAACAGGAAACCCTTCTTGTTCAGGACTGTCATAGCCACAGTTTGCAAAAAGTGCAGCTATTGATTAATGCAATGTAGTGTCAATTAGAGGTACATTCCTGAGGTCTTTTATCTGTTGTAGCTTTGTCTTTTTCTTTTTCTTTTCATTACATCAGGTATATTGCCCTGTAAATTGTGGTAGTGGTACCAGGAATAAAAAATTAAGGAATTTTTAACTTTTCAAAAAAAAAAAAAGTATGGGTGACAGGTTACCTATCAAAGTATGATGTCTCAAACATAGCTATACCACTGAAAAGTCTACCCCTAACCTGAGTGATGACTCTAGAAAGTTGCTTCCTGGGAGCTCTCTAACTTGGGCAGCAGCAAGCAGTTGGGGTAGAGTAGGCAGGGGTGGAGTGTGGTTGTCTTGTGAATCTTGTAAGTTTCAGCTTTCCCAAATTCGTAAGTTGGGTTTACTTCCTGAGTTTCATGAGCGTACCTCCTCCCTTCAGGGAGGAATGTTTCAATGTAGAGAAAATTGTTATAAAATGTAAGCATCCTGGTTTCAATCTGCTGCTGTGACAAACACTGTGGCCAAAGGCAATTTAGGAAGGGAAAAGTCCATTTCATCTTTCAGGTTACATCCACTATTGAGGGAAGTCAGGATAGAGTACAGCAGGAACTTGAAACAGATACCATAGAGAATAGTTGATTGCTGAATTTGCCCATGCTAATGCTTAACTTTCTTATACAGTCTACGACTATCTGCTTAGGGAATGGTGCCACCCAGGGTTATCCCCTAAAGACACATTCACACCCAATTAAACCTGAGCAGTTCTTTAGCTGAAACTTCCTTCTCAAGGGACTCTAGACTGTGTCAAGCAAACAGTTACAGATCGCTAAGATGACATAAGAGCTATCAAAACAAGTGTCTCAAACAAGATATAGAACCATTTCTTCATACCTGCCCACCTGTGACAGAAACTAAATAATGAAAACCTTTGTAAAATCCCTAAGTATTCTTAAGTTAGTGGTAATAGCTCTGATCCATAAAAAGCAAATGTTAAGGACAGGCAAGTCATGTAAGAATCAGGAATTGGGCTTTGCATAGTATATTATACCTGGTAAAAGATTGGAAGAATAAATGAATGGCAAAGTTTGTGTTTACAGTATCATCAAAGGAAATCAAAGAATGTTTTGATTTCCACAATGCTTATATTACAGTATCACCCTTGATCCTAGATATTTTCATTCGTTTCTTGGATTCTGTGTCTCTTATCAAACCAGTCAGGTGATGAAAGATATTTTGATGAAAGTAAGTGAAAGGTACCATATGTTTTATTATAATGAAGACATTGTAAATAATGGATAGGAATTAGAACTCTTCCACTATAACTGTTGACTATATAGAGAATTCATTGAAACTTAACCATTCATTTTATTTTTATCATTCTTATTTTTTTGTCTTGTTTTGTTTTTCAAGACAGAGTTTCTCTGTATAACAGCCCTGGTTGTCCTGTAATTCACTCTGTAGACTTGGTAGGCCTCAAACTCTCAGAGATCTGACTGTTTCTGCCTCTTGAGTCCTGTGATTAAAGGCATGTGCCACCAGGCTCCATTTTCTTTTTCTTTATAGAATAATTTGTAACCAATGAAATCACAACAAAAATCTCTCAAATGATAATTCTTCTATATTTTGACATAACATATATGTTGGTATTCCTATCTCATTAATATCAGAACAAAAATCAAAAGAAATATTATATTAACATCAATATGTAAAACTTACCTCAAAGTGAATGGCAGAATCTTCTTATAATTCAATTAAAGGAATTACCCAAACCATGATTTTAAATGTTGCTTTCATCAATCAGGCTACCACAGAACAAGGACAATCACAGTGTTACATGCCAGTTAATTCTAGAATTTTTGAGGCAAAGGCAAGAGAACCTGAGCTTATGTTCAGCCTGGGTTACACCGAAATATTTCCTCAAAAACAAAAACAAAAACAAAAACAAAAAACTTATCACTGAACTGATTTACTACATACCCATTTCTATAAATTTTATTTTCATATACCTTGTTTCTCAGTAAAATAAAATTCAACAATGGAAAAATAAATCCAGTAAAACAAATATTTGTTTTGGCTGACCAAAGATTTTTATCATTTAAAATTGAAACATGAAAATAATCATAGCAGTTTAGCAATGGTGTTTTGGTATCATAGTTTTTTGGTGTCAGCAGAGGCTGGACAGACTTTAGAATATTATATTACACTCATTATAGCTCTGGAGATTAAAAACAAAATAACTAGTGACACTATTTTTCTTAGATCAACATTCAAAGCTCATGTATAAGAAACAGCATGAGCTGATTTATAGAGCATTTACAAGGTGGCAGTCAAATTATATTTGTCTCATGTAATCTTTCAACATTCCTGTAGAGTAGGTAAATTGTTTTTATTTTCATTTATATCTGAGAAAATGAAGTTTGAATAAGTGAAATACAAATAATCAATTTAAAAGTGTTGGTGGGGAGTTGGGGAATTGAAGACATGGGAGGCTTGGGTGTATGAGTATAGGTTGGAGTATAGAGATGTATTGAGGATGTGAGGGTGAGTGGAAAGTGTGTGTGGGTTAGGGTGTGTGTGGCATGGCTGGAGTAGGTACATGGGTGTGAAGTAGGAGCATATCAGGGTGTTGGGAGTGTGCATACTAAGCAGAGATGCTGAAAATTAAGCTCATTTGTGTATATGCACTTAGGCTATAATGACTTCTCTGTTTTTCTCAATTGTATAAACAAGCCCAAAAAATTAAGGAGAGTAGGACAAAAAAAAAAAAAATCAAAGAGATGGTGTTATATGTGGCAGGCACATAAACATCTGCACTTAGGAAATGAACTTACATCATGGGGGACAATGAATTTCTTCACCTTTTGCTAGAAAATTAGAAGTACATCCTTTGAAAGGCACAAGGTACTACCATCTCCATCTCCACTGGACCCTGTGTTTTCTGAAGGCAAATTTTTAAAAGATTTTATTTTGTGTGAGTGCAGGTGAGTGTGGAAGCCAGAAGAGGAAGTTGGAGTTGGATCCCCTGGAGCTGGAGTTGTTAGCTTGGCATGAGTGTTGGAACTTGAACTCTAACCCTTTCATTTGTTTATTTGTTTGTTTGTTCTTGTTTCCCCCCACTAGGTAATTAGACAGTGCACAAGGGCATATACCAAGTCTGTTTCTCCCAAAGATAACACCTTCAAAAAAAGCATCAAGTGCTTATTATTTGTTGTTTATGTGTGTCAGGGAGTGACAAACCGCTCTGCTGAATGTATCTCCATCAGACTCTAAGGGTTGCAGCGAGGCTTGCTTAGGGCTAGAGATCCCATTCTCAGGCTCACTCACATTTTGTTCAGGTGTCTCTAGTCCATCCTCCCGTGGGCTTCTCCATTGGCTGCCTCTGTTTCTTCATAACATGATAGCTGTCTTTCCCAAGGGGAAGGGGAAGGAAGAGTAAGGGCCTGGGACAGAAGACATCATCATCTCCTTAACTAAATTTCAGAAGTTGGCATGCCTTTATTCCTGTTCTATACTATTGATCATGCACCCTATCAGTGGTAAATGTGAGAGAATGACTGCTGGAATGTAGGGCATCATTGGCTTCCACCTTGGAGGGTGGGTACCATAAGAAAGGACTATAAAGAAAACAGGTTTATTGTATTCACCACTCTGGGGATTAAAGGGTGTGACTAGCTAGTATCCACTGTGCTCTGGTAAGGACCTTAGTGGATGGCAGGAGTGTGGGTGAGAGGGTGAGATCACATTACCAGATAGGGAGCCAAGGGCCTGAGGTCCTATAGTCTCTTCCTTCCGAGGGCAGCACCTACAACTAATCTAAGAATATTATATTGGTGTGCATGTATTTCCTCTGCCATTTATTTTGTATTGTTTTATTGGTTTGATTGTTTTTATACTCCAACCACAGTTTCCTCTCCTTCCTCTCCTCCCAGCAACCCCCAACTTCTGTCCCTCACCATCAACTTTCCCCCATCAACTTCCATCAGTTCCTCCCCCTTCTCTTCAGAAAAGGACAGGCTTCCCATGGCTATCAACCAGCCATGGAATATCAAGTTGCAGTGGGACTAAGCACCTCCTCTCTTATTAAGGTAGGAAGAGGCAACCTGTAACCTGCAAACTGGTAGGAGGAAAGGGTACCAAAATCAGCCAATAGAGTCAAAGACAGCCCTTGCTCCCACCATTAGGACTCCCACAAGAAGACCAAACTATACAACTATAACATGCTGTGGAATAATTCTTTTGTACACTGTAAAGATTTGCCATTCACATTGGTTTAATAAAAAGCTGACTGGCTGTTAGCTAGATAGGTGCAACATCCAGATACAGAGGAGGCAGGGAAGAAGGAGACCAGAGTAGTCACTAGTAGACACAAGAGAAGCAAGATGGGCCTGCCATACTGAGAATAGGACAAAGCTAAGAAATATGGGTTAATTCAAATGTAAGAGTTAATTAGTAACAAGCCTGAGCTATTGGCTGAGACTTTACAGTGAATATTAAGCCTCTATGTGGTTCCTTGGGAATGGCTTGTGGGGTAGAAACTTCCCACTACAGTAACATACATGCAGGCCAGTCCCATGCAGCCTCCCTGTTTGTAGGTATAGTCTCTGGGAGCCTTTATTAGCCCGTGTTAGTTTATTCTGTGGATTTCTGTGGATTTTCTTGTGGTGTCCTTGACCCCTCTGGCTCCTACAATACTTGCTCCTCCTCTTCTGCAGGATTCCTGAGCTCTGCTTAATGTTTGTCTGTGGCTCTGCATCTATTTCCAGCAGTCGCTAGATGAAACCCCTCTGATGACAATTGGGCTAGAACCAATCTATTAGTAGAACAAAATATTAGGAATAATTTCATTGACTTTTTTCTTTCTTTTGCCAGTCCTGTTTGGTTCTATCCTAGATCTCTGGGGTACCCTGCCTCTGGTTTCTGGTTAGCCGTTGGACTTAGACACTGAACCATCTTTCTAGTCTTTGCACGTAGAATTCTTAAAGAGACAGTGGTCAGTCAACTTACCATTTTACATGTAATGCCAATGACTGTAAATATACTTAATTTTCTCACATATATATTAAGGTCATGTTTGTTTAGGAATATCTTTTTGTGTCTATAGTCACCAAACAAACAAACAAAAATGATAAAACCAACCAACCAACCAACCAAACAAACAAACAAAAAACAAATTCCTAGAGTTTTAAAAGAGTCCCAAAGCCAAGGTTAAACAATTTCCTAACTGTTTGCATCCAGATAAGGCAGGCAATGTAGGAAAAGCAACCAAACGCCCAAACATATGTACTGCTAAAGAATTTCTTTGTCCCAAATTCCTAACCCTCATTGTTTCAGAGTTAAGTAGATCATTATGTTCATTTGAGCAAAACATTTCTTAGTTAGACTTGTGGAATCTGAGCTGCTCTATAAGTCTGGCCAACATGCTGCAAAATAGAAAATAAAATTCAGCTTTCTAAAGAGGCAACTTTTGCTGGATATGTCCCAAATATTTTAGTATGTGAAAGATGTCCAAATGAAACTACGATAGGGAAGCAACCAAGCAGATAGAAAGTAAAGGAGACCTTCTGCTAACTACATGTGCCACAGACATTATTCAAGCTCCATTCCAATGATTCCACAGTTTCTATCTGCAAGACCCCAGTAGCATCATCCACTCAGGAGATCAAAAGATGCATGTAATTTTCTGGTACCAGGATTCCATCCATCAATCAAAGGAACATAGGATAATTCAAGATACAGATTGGAGACCTGCCCAGAGTCCAGTGCTCCAATGACAGTTTGGCACATGCATTTTACATGGTGGTCACTATGGGAAAATATATCACTGAGTCTTTACTCTGGCTGTAGTGTTTGTTTGTTTGAAATTGTCTAGTCACAAATAGAGAAACTCATCTTAAAGTCTATCTTGTTTTTATCACAATGTATCTGAAGATGGAAAAACACATTCTCATAGTTGGGTACAAGTCCTATACTGGTCAGGTTCAAACAAGTAATGATTGACCAGTAACAAGTAATGACTGACCAGGTAAATAAGTTACAGAATCTATTTCAGAATGAAAATTGACAGTCCCTTGTCCCAGTTGTCAATGGCAAAAGTGCCATAAGAGATAACACACACACACACACACACACACACACACACACACACATATATATATATATATATATATGTAATTTTTCTGTCTTTCTTGGTCTCTCTTGTCAGGCAGGATGTTTAAGTTGCTATATAATGGCATTCTAACTTAAAACTGTAAATTATTCTCACAAACTTTCCCATTCATCTTTATATTACACGATACTGGCTTGAATGAAATTTAAGAGCATTTAATGTGTATGCAGAAGCACTGTTTTATAATGTTTTAATATTGACTTAATAGAATACCACAGTCTGTAATTTTTAAAAGAGTGTTTATTTGGTTCATGATGCTGGAGGCTAGAAGTTCAAGGGCACAGTGCCAGCATCTAGCCAGAGCTTTAGGGATAAGTATTATCCCATGGCAAAAAGTCAGAAGGGCAAAGTTAGTGTGTCTGGAAGAGCTAGCTTTAGAAACAAAACCACTCCCATGGGAAATGGCCCATACCATCAAGAATGGCTTTACCATCAAAAAAACCCCACTGGTGAGTGAGCCAAGATATCTCATGATCTAAACATTTCCTACTAAATCCTGCCTCCCAATACTGAACACTGGGAACTAATACTCAAGCAAATGAACTTTTAGCAGACACATAGAAACCATGGTGATCAATGAGATAAATGATGAAAGTCTTATTCCTTAATGCATGCATCATGTGTGCAAATTCTCATCTTCAGAACGCTGGGGACTGTATTGAAGTAGCTAAGCTATCTTGATTTCATTTCTCAGTAGTAAACACCTTCTCCACACTCTCTCTACTTTTCCTTTACTGATGAATGACTAAGCAGGTAAAAGGACAATGGCTTACTCCATATTCTCTAACTTCTCATTAGTACAAGCATGGGTAGCTGGTGAGCCTGGGAAGTGATTTGGGTAGATCCAATAGAGGAGCTATATACATTCTCTTTTCTTGGAATCCACTACTGTCTTTTGGGTTGGGCACAAATTCAGCTTTCACAGAATGTGAAGCTTCAGATGCCCACACTTAGTCATAAATGTAGCGTGGTCGCCTTGAATTTGCAGCCTTCTCTGAACTCCTATTCATTGTGGACTCACTAGAGTTTTGTGTTCATATGTCATTGATGTTAAATGTGAACTGAGCTACAAAGAACAGATATCTACATTGCCCCATGTTGTGCAGTTCTACTCACATGCATCTATATTTTCACTGGGCTTCAACTACAAAACACAAATTCAAGGACAGAATGAGTAAGAATTGTAAGATGACAAGAGGGGATCATTGAACCAAATAAGTTGGTCATGCAAGAAAGAACTATCCCTAGACTTCCTATCTCTGTGGACTCACACACATTGCCAAACTTGTCTGTGTTGCAGGACTGTCTTAGTTTGGGGTGAAAAAATGTTGTTAATGTGAAAAGTACTAGAAATTTTATGTGGTGCATGGTACAATAAAACTCTAGCTTTTATCATTATTTCATCATCATTGTTAAGTTTTCTTGGTAGAGACGTTGGTTTTTAAAATCAGGGTCCTAAAATAATAGTTGAAAATGCTTTTTGAGTAGCTTTTACTTATGTACTTATGAAAATGTGCTTGCATGTGCATGAACACACACAAATATACACATACATATATTTATATAACAATAATTAAAGAAAAGGAGGTTATGAATTTGCAAGAAAGCAAGTAAAAATATTTAGGATGATTTGGAGGAAAGAAAGGACATGGGAATTTATGTAATTATAATCTCAAAAAAATAAAAGAAAGCAGGAGTAGTGTTGTACACCTTTAATCCCAGCACTTAGGAGACATAGACTGGCAGACCTTTGAGTCTGAGGCCAGTCTGGTCTACAAAGGGAGTTCCAGGACAGTCAATGCTACAAAGAGAAACTCAGTCTCAGAAAATAAACAAACAAAAAACTCAAAAATGAAATCAAACAAATAAATAAAGAAAAAGGAAATAATTTGTAAAGATTTAAAGGGTATATATATATATACATATATATATATGTATATATATATATATACATATACATATATATACACACACATACATACGTGTACACACATACACACATATGTATGTATGTATGTATGTATGTATAATGCAAGCTCAGTGATCTCACATCCCACCACAGGAAGCCCAGAAAGTGCTGTCCACCTTAGAACTGCAGTAATCCACTGCTCTGTGTCTCTATCTCTTTGCTCTTACTGACCAAGGAGGAAAATTCAAGCAGTTCAAAGGGGTAAGAAAGGAAGGAAAGAAGTGAAGAGGAAAAGGAAGGGAGGGAGGCAGGAGTGAAAAAGACAGAGACAGAGACAGAGAGGAGTTTGTTCAGCTCTGGAAACCATCAATCTCCAATAAGCAGGTTGAAGAGGCAGAAGTGAATTAGTGCTAGTTCCCAGGCTGGATGGATTGAGGACATGTTATTGTCCAGACTGTGTTCTGGATCAGCTCCCCTCTCTCGACTGCAGAAGCTCCTTGGCATGTCTTAGCTCAGACAAAGCCCTTATGGTAAGGACTGTGCTGATTCCAGTGAGTTTGATTTATCAGGACTACTGGCATTTGCCAAAGCAAGTGGTCTGTTTCCATGAGATGTTTCCCAGGCAGAAGAAAAAAAATCATCTGGCTTGATCCTCCTGGCTTTTGGAAACTCTGAATATCATTGGTTCCCCACAGCAAAGGGGCGGGGATGGAATTCCATCCACAGCAGGCTGCAAGTGTCTTTCCTAAATCTCACTCCCAGCTCCCAGGGGCTCCTCAAAGACTTCTGTTTCTTACACCACTAATGTTAATAAACTCATGTTCTACACTGACTTAAAAACATTGGCTCCCTATCTCTCCTTGGCAAATTCTCCTCATCCTGTCCCTCTCTCCTCCCCATCCTCCAGCTCCAGGTCCACCCACCCCCCCATCTGTTTTCTGTTAGGAATTCATTTTCAGAGTGCAGGCCCGTGGAATTTGGAGTTCAGACCCCCTCGAGTGATGAGAGTCCTGGGGCTGCTGAAGGTCCCTTCACTTGGTCCCTGCCACTTCCCCCTCCTTCCCCTCCCTATGCCCCATTTGCCCTTGTGCAATAACATGTTAGAGCCCACATCTGTTTCCAATTCCATGTTCATTTGAACTGCTCTGGGAAAATGGAAGTTCTCACTAAAGGCTGGGGTCTTAAAGCAACAGCATGAACACAGATGACTTTATTTGACATATATATATATATATATATATATATATATATATATATATATAGTCAATGAAGATCTCACCATTTATAGAGGTTCACATAATTATGGACTCTTAGTTCTTGATTCTTGGCCATAATGGTCCTATCTGGGAATTTTACCTGAATTCTAAGATTAGAATCACCAAAATGGAGGTTCCCAAGCTACTGCTTTACTCTTCCGTTTATTGTCTGATTACAACTGTGGATGTTTTCTTATTAGGGCAATAATGTAGGCTATCAGAAAGGGTCCCTCTGTTTATTGCCAAAATAAAGAGTGAATGATATCCTGCACATGTCTTCTAGTCTGGAAAAAGAGACGCATGCTCATCTTTCAGGAAGAGCATGCAGTGGTAGGAACCTTAATGATAGGCAGTAACCATGACGTGATGGCTAATCTTCACTGACACCTTGCCTAGATTTAGAAACACCATAGGAACATATATGGGTACGTCTATGAGGCCCTTTCTGAAAAGGATTTACTGGGGGAATATGATCTACCCTGACTATAAGGGGCACTATTTCATGAACTTGGATCCAAGACTGAACACAAAGAGGAAGCCCTTGCAGGCCTGGTATTTATCACCTTTATCACCGTGTACCCTCTTGTGAACTAACAACTAAATGGCAGCTAATGCCTCTGTCATTTCCATACTTGCCCTGTCATGATGGATGGTACCCTCAAACTGTGAGTCAAAATGAACCCTGCCTTCCTTAATTGGTTTTTATCATGAATTTTGTCACAGCAGTGAGAAAAGTGCCTAAAACAGAACATTAATCCCAAGGAGCAGGGCTTTTGCACTGATAAACCTGTCCATATGGTTCATAATCTTTTGAAATTGTTTTTTGGAGGAATATGAAAGAGTTGTGAGCTCTGTAGTAGGGATGCCTTACAATTCTGTAAGCACAACTTAGTAGACTATTTGGAAGACCAGAATATCACAAAAAAATGTGAACTATGGAGTGTCAGCTCTTACAGTTTCAGAAAGCCCGAGTAGTCTGTCAAAGACCAGTGTTGGATTCATTCTCATTCTATCCCACCAAAGACTCCCGCTTCCTTCTGCTTATATCTTAGAACTTGACTGAGACCACACTCAAAGTGAATGGATTCATTTGTATGGCAGAAGAAATCCTTAGATGAGACATTCTGACTGGGGCAATGTTAGGGCTCACTTCTTATCTAGGCTTATAGTGACAGTGAGCAACAATGAGAGTGAGCATAGGAGAAAAATGGAAAAATGTGCCATTTGGATAAAAAAAAAAAAAAAAGCAGGAGCATATCAAAATGAGAGCGGAGAAAGCAAAAGCAGTGGTAATGTCCCGAATGTTAACACATTGAAAAGACTCTCACACATGTACTGAGCAGTGGGAAAGAGTTTAACGAAAACACTTTACCCAATCAAGTCTCCAAACTGTGAATATATAGTCATTCTAGAGGAAAAAACCTAAACTGAGAATGCCATCACAGGTGTCCTCTAGTCTTGTGATAAAGTATTTCTCTACGGCCAACTTCAAAGGTACACAAAGGCTACTATAAATTTGTCTCAAGAGGACAGGCTACATCTTAAGCTACTGGAACAACTTCACAGTGATACCCGTGTGGCATTTATTTTACAGGTATGAAAGATGAAAGGGGAAGTGAGTTGTGGTAGCTTGCACCAAGGTTCTAAAACATCAAAGCAGCCAGGCAATGTATGATAGGGTCACTTTCATCAAAAGGACCCCAAAGGGGTATTACATGAAGCTAAAAAGATGGAGCCTACTTTGCAATGGAAAAATCTGTGCTTGGAAAGACCAGGACCATGTGGTACCTACTGAGGAAAGCCACATGGATTGGAGATAGCCAGAGAGGGCATATGTACTATATGGGGAAGAGCTGGATGAGTGAGGCTGCCTACAGCATATGATTCCATGGAAAGCCTCAGATGCCCAGAGGGTGGACAAGAAACTACAGGATCTGGTGCTTGCCCTGTTGGGTTTTAGTCTTGCTTTGGTCCAACCTTTCCTTGATATGCTCCTATTCCTCCATTTTGTAATGAAGATATTCACTCTGCCATTGCACTTCCAAGCACTCACAGTTAAGAGTTGCTCTGGATACCAAAAGCCTCTGCATTTACACATTTGAACAAGTTTAGAACTCTTATGACTTGGGAGATTTTAGACTAAAATTACATTATAAAATGAATACAAGAATACTTAGAACTTAGGGAATAATGCTATGCTTTGAAAGTTAGAGGTTGTAATTGTTATCTGTTTGGCTGGATTTAAAATCACCCTGGAAACACTCATCTTGGTGTCTTTTCAGCTGTTTCCAGGAAGACTTAACTGAGGTGGAAAGATACAGCTTGAATGAACGCAGGCAGCACCATTCCATAGACCAGAGCCCAGACTAAATTGAAGAAGAATGAGGAGGAGGAGGAAGAGGAGAAGGAGGAAGAGGAGGAGAAGGAGGAGAAGGAAAGGGAGAAGGGGAAGAAGATGAAGGAGAAGAAGGAGGAGGAAGAGGAGGAGAAGGAGAAGAAGGAGGAGGAGAAGGAGAAGAGAGGAAGCTAGTGAAATATCAGCACTCATTTTCCTCTGCTGCCCAGCTATAAGTGCAGTGTGACTAGGTGTGTCATAACTAGGGCTCAAACTGTACACAAGACTCTCTTGTTTCCTTATATTGCTTTTGCCAGGAATTTTACCACAGCAATGGTAAACACATGAATTATCTGAAGAGGCCACCAAAAGACAGCAGATCTGGAACTGGAATTAAAGATATTCCTTAGATATTCTGACTGTTGGGAATCAAACTTAAGTTCTCTGGAAGAACAGCCAATGCTTTTAGTTGCTGAGCCATCTCATCTCCAGGCTCCTGTGGCCTTTTTGATTCAACTTACTTTGGTTGACAACTGATCAAGGACATAATGGTTAAAGGTTTTCACATAACAAACAGAA
Source organism: Phodopus roborovskii (assembly GCF_943737965.1). Lineage (NCBI taxonomy): Eukaryota > Metazoa > Chordata > Mammalia > Rodentia > Cricetidae > Phodopus > Phodopus roborovskii. The sequence goes on along the minus strand of NW_026126517.1, from coordinate 12,167,405 downwards.
CATTGGCTGTTCCATTATAGGGCCTGTTGGAGCTTGATATATCTTATTCCAAAACTCATGCCTATAAGAGAGCCAATAAAAATGCCTATTTTTCCTTTTTAGTTTTTTATTGTTGTTTTTTTTTTCTGTGTATGTTTACTGTAATGTATGCTTTTGGCACCATGTGCATGCAGTGCCCAGAGAGGCCAGAAGAGGATACCAGATCCCTTGGGACTGGAATTACAGACAGTTTTTAACTGCCATTTGGGTGGTGGAAATTGAACCCAGGTCCTCTGCAAGAGTAGCCAGTGCTCTATTTTTTTTTTAATTTAGAAACAATCTTAGTTTACATTCCAGTCCCCCCATCCCGTTCCCTCATTCCCTCTCCCTCCCATCCTCTCATACCTCCCCAACCCACCCCCAACCTATCTAACACCCACTCCCCTCAGCCTTCCATGGGGATTCATCAAAGTCTGTCACGTCATTTGAGGGAGGGCCTAGGCCCTTCTCTGTGTATCTGTAGCCAGTGCTCTTAACCACTTGACTATCTCTGCAACACATAGAAGTATCTCTTAACCAGAAAAGCATGACCTTGTAAAAGGAATAGCTCTTTACTGAGCTCTTTCAAGGACCATTTCCATATGATATCATATGATATATAATCTATTTTCTAATGAGAGAAGAAAAAGGCTAAAAGGACAAATGAATAGCACAAAATATTTTGAAACAAGATTCATTAACTTCACTATGCAAAGCAAGAAAAATAATTTCCTCAAGAAAAACACAAGGTGCCCACTATTGACTGCTTAAGGATTAGAGAAGTTGAAATGGATGGGAAAGAAAGATTGTTGACATAGTATATTACCAATATAATGCATATGCTTTGAAACAGAGTGGACCAAATGTTACATCTATCATTTTCATTATATGAGTGTGGGTGATTTGCTTAATACAGTGAACTTGTGTTTCCTTTTTTCATCCATGGAATATAGTATGGTCATTATGCTTATGAATTTCTTTGTGTTGTGACCAGAACATAAGAATTGAAAAAGAAAAAAAAATGTGCTACCTAGCCTCTCTCAAGGCATAAGAAAAAGAGTGAAACACCAGATGGGGTAAGGCATGCTGTGTGTTGAAGTGCAGCATTGGACTCTGGTATCTCAATGTAAAGAGGTGTTACTGTCCACCCTATATGAGCTAACCCAAATTGCTCAGCATTCTTGCAGCCATTCATCAGGGATGAAGAATATAGGGAAAAAATGGGCATTCGGTGAACTAGGGTGTCTTCAGCTATACCCTAGACAAACATGGAGTGCTAAAATCTCCTGGAGTCAGCAACCTTGGGCAAGTACATAGGTATGAAGATTCCACAGAGAGAGAGATATGGAAGGCAGAGTAGTTTGCCAGTGGGTGGCTTCCCTCAATAACTCTAATCCTTGAGGTCTCAGGGAAAGGAGGCTAACATCCCACTTTAACATCTTGTGGCAGATGATGGCTGTCACAGACAAAGGAATAAGAGAAATGTGTTTGCCTCCCTAGAAATACAAAATAATTGGTGAGGGGGTCTTCTAGGGTTACTTTGAATGTATAAACTGTTTATTTTTGTAGGACTGATTGAGCAGGCATGGAGAGGGCTAATGCACTTGGGTTCTGTGTTTATTCCTTCTAAGAGTTCATGACTGATCAGGCATCCTCTTTTTGGATCAGACGTTATTCCCAAGTCTATTACCAATGGCACAATGTCATATCTTCTCACCCTGTTTCCTCCCCTCATGAATCTAGTGGGCACAAGTAGAAAACATCATTCTTGACTCCCATGCCTTGAAAGAAATCCAAAAAGTACTTGCAGACATGTCCCCAGAGACTCTCTTGTATTCACTCCTACTAATTGGTTAGGAGAGGCAATGACTGCTTCCAATCAACATTGCACTAAATTGAACTTGTCTCTAAATTAGAACTTAATAAAGAGTTTTTTCTTTAAAAATTTCATCTTGACAAATTAATATACCTGTGGCCATAAAGTCTGTTTATTTTTAAAGAAAAATATCTTGCAACATGCTGAATAATGTTGGTAACAGTCAATACTATGCTGATGAGGCACCAGACAACATCTTTCAGTGATTTATTTGGATTGGTTTAGTAATTCTTGCAAGAATTATCCACCATGACTTAATATTCTTATCATCCCCAACAGAAGTAGGGGAAGATTAAATATCTTGTCCAAGATACTCGGGAAATGAGAGAAGTAACTGATGCAGCTGCATTACAGAATGCAACACCGGAGCCGGATCACATTCTGACTCTATATAGAGTAGATGTCACCCTTTCACTTTGACCACAGATGTGGCCAATAGAGAAGTCTAGAAAGATGAGATATTCTGCAAACTTAGGAGACCAAGCTCTTTCTCTAGGCTAAGGTCCCTCTTCTTTGGATTCATTGACTCCCCACTGGCAGAAACTATGCCCCTGATATGATGAACTTATTATTTAGAGGGTTTTTGTTGTTTTGTTTTGTTGTTTTTTATTTCTTAATCATCAATACACTGATGCTCTAATATTCTATTATTTGAATAATTATTTTATTATCCTCTGTGTGTGAGCATGCATGCATATGTATGAAAATGTGTATGTCTATGTGTTTGCATGTATGTGTACACGTATGTATATTAGTGTGCCCTTGTGAAGAGATCAGATTAGTAGTTATAGGTTAATAACTAAGAGAAAGCTAGCCAGTAAGAAGCCAAATCTATTGGCCAAACAGTTTATAATTAATATAAGTCTCTGTGTGTTTATTTGGGGCTGAAGTGTGGTGAGACCAGGCTGGTTAGAGACTCCATCTACATTCAGTCACTCTACACCTTGTGTAGAGAGACAGGGTCTCTAAGTTGAACACAAACCTCACCACTTTGCTTATCTTTGTGAACCAGCTTGTTCTGGGGCTCTCCAATCTGTCTCCCTGGCCCGGGAACTACAAGAGAGCCACCAAACCTACTGAGCATTCACGTGGATGCTCAGGATCTGAACTCCAATCCTTATGCTTGCACAGCAAGCTCTTTACCCACTGAATTTTCCCCTTGGCCCCAAATACTTCTTTTTTCAGTATTTATCTCAGTCATGTGTCTTGAAATAAATTATTGATATCATACAAAAAGTCAATCTGCAAAAATCACTGAGAACATTAGAGCTTTTAAATGGCATCTTATACCAACTATGACTTACCCCTTTAAAATCTGTTAAGGGATTGTTTCCAAAAGTTCAAAAATATATTCATAATTTTGTTTCACTGTTTCAGGAGCATGTATTATAAAATATCAATGTATCTCTTTCCTCATCAGAAAACATTATAGTTTTTTAAATTTTATTATCTAGATTGTTACCTCTTACTGGAGTTATCAGTCCAAACCATATTGTCACTTGCATTCTGAGGCATTTCTTAGATGTGACAACTTCATTCTGGTCCTGTATCTTCACACCATAGCATGTGTGACATGAATAAGCTTTGTGGACCCAATAGCTCAAAGTCACATAACATCACAGAATTTTAGAACTTTAAGAAAATAAAATTCTTTCCTGGTTTTTATAGGCAATGTCCCTCTTAAGAACCATGTTCTATAGGCTTGGTCTCTTACTCTCAACAACACTGAACAGTTAATGGAAAGTTTAAGGGTTAGACCTGGTGGGAGGTCTTCTGGGCAGTGGCTGAGACACACCCTCTAAAAGGGTTGGTAGAAATATGACCATTTCTCCCTCCTTGCTGCTCCTTTTATTCCTTAGCCATGAGGTGAAAGGGTTTTTGAGGTACAATCTCTATAATTCGGTGTTGATACAGAACAATCAATGGAGTAAGAAAGACTGGGAGGAGTGAAGTCAATGTTGCACCCAACTAATGAAATCATAAAAAAAAAAAAAAAGCCTTTTTTCTTTAAATAAGTTTTAGTGTGTGCATGCATGTCAAGGAACAACTCATAAGAGTTGGTTTTCTCTTTCTACCATGTGGGCTCCAGGGTCATCAGGCTTGGCAGCAAGTGCCTTTTTCTGCATAGCCACTTGGCCAGCCTGCCTGTTTTCTCTCTGAGTTTATCATCTGATGCAGTTGTTAAAAGCAGCAAAATTCTGGCTATCATTGCTCTGGTGCTCAGTCTTTTGTGGCATAAATTCTCTTATTTCTCCCAAGAGTGTCTTATAAAATCCATTCCCTTCTCTCCCCCAAACTGTTCAGATTGGTGTCCACACAGACTGAAATGAGTCTCAGAAAATACACAGAAGTAAATATTTATATCCTAAGATGTTTTGCAAGAGTAGCTGGTACTTTAGTAGAGGGAACACATTTACTGCTACAAAAAGACTTTAGATTGTGGGAAATCGTTTCTGGTGTTTATAACTAAAAATATGACAAAGTTGCTGGAGGACATAGTATTCTATATTTTTAAACATAAGAACATTATCATTCTTTGGACTCCAAGATAAGAATGTCTCCAAATAATCCAGAGTTCTGCTGTGGTTCCTATAGATTCCAGCATGAAAGATCACATTCCATTCTCAGCTGGAGAGGAGATGGAAAATGTAAGTGGATAAAGGAGCAATCAAAGGCATCTCCTGATTAAAGTGAATGCTGATTAGAGAGAGACATCAAGAAAGTCAGATACTGACCAAGGAAGACTCCTCAGTGTTCTCTTGCCGATGCAACATTTTTCCCCCTGAGAGACCACTTGGCCTTGGTGGAAATGCCAGAACGCAGCAATCTATTCCATTTTCTGATGTCAGTTCCTCTATTCCATTTGCCATTTTCCATCCTCCCTCTTTTACCATCATCAATCACATGCTGATTAAGTTTGGCATTTTTCCAAATTCGTGTGACTCCCTATTGTGTTTCAGTGAGAAGCTGGGCAATAGGAAGATGGCAGGTTCTATTGGGTCAACTTCAGGCTTGAACATTCTAGTGCAATTTCTCAAGAGTCCAGAAAGTGTGCTATGTAGTCAAGCAATGCCTGCCAGGTCAATCCTTTTACATAAGAGATGGACACACAGAAAGGAAAGGCCTTGATTTTAAAATAAATGTAGAGTCTCCATACCTTGAGAGTGGATCACACCTCTAAGTGAATTCTCAGAAGACCACTTTATACCTATTTATCTTACCCTGATCACTCTAGATAAATGTCCCTCATCACATTCATGCATCCCATTTTTCTGCCAAAGGCAAGAACATGGGACCTCAAGGCATCATAGCTTAGAAACTTTGACCACACACACACATGCACACGCACATACGCACACATGCACACACACACACACACACACACACACACACACACAAAAGTTTGTGTTTCAAGTTAGGAAAATCTTACCTAATATGAAATGTAGTTAGTTGGCTCAACATCAAGTAAATAAAATGCAGTCTGAAAGATACTATAAAACATAAATAAACCACCAAAAACAAACTCTGCAGGATAATAAAGAACCAAGTAGAAATTCCAGAAACTAAAAGATGATTTTTGTCTGCAAAAGCCAATTAGCCAAGGGATATAGAGTTAATAAACTAGGTGGTAAATATTACTAAATCCTTCATAATAGACTAGTGCAGGACAAAGGGAGCAAAAATAAGATAAGAAGGAAGAAGATAAGAAATGGGGAAGTTGAGGTGGAGGCACCTCAGGGGGAAAATAAGACACAGGAGATGAAGCTCTCACAAACAGTGTCAGGGGAATGTTTACAGTCAGTATGCCTGAACACCACAGCCCAGAAGTCTCAAAAGCCAGGTGTGGTGATCTGTGCCTGCAGACCAGCAGAGGGAAAGGGGAAGGGGTCACAAATCCAACTCCAGTCTGGGTTACATAACAAGACCCTGACCCCACACAAAAAGTAGCAGAAATAGAATACAATGGGGGGGACAAGATAAAAGGAAGGGGGGAGTGAAGTGTGTCACTTTCAAAATTGTAGAGACTTAAAAAAAATTAAAAAGCAAAAGAAAGAATAAGGAGAATACTAAAAATGTGATAAATCTAAACATGGCATTCACAGAAATTAATTCAACAAATCAATAGCTTGATTACACTGTAATACTCAGGAAACTTAAAAAAATAGCAAGTTAAAAGATTTGCTGTGTATCATTGTCAAACAGAACTATCATCTTGCCAATGATAAGTTGGTTCAAAACAGTGACCAACTAGGCTTTGGGTGGGGAAAATACCAGAAGGCGGGAGCTAAAAGGATGTCCAAATTCGCTGTCTTCCCACATTCCAAGTCAGGAATCTACACAAAGAAATCTCTGCTGCATTTCTGACCCATTGAAAAGAAGAGCAAGTTGTGAACAAGCAGAAGCACAGAAAAGCAAGGTACTATAGGCAAGGAAGGTTCAGATAAGAATAAACCAAATTCTGGACAATCACCGTGCCAAGACTCTGCTTGCCCCTGTGTGCATGTCTGAGACAGACAGTAGAAAATTGCAGCTGGTGACGATGCAAGGGCTTGGGTGACACTCCTCCTTCCCCCTGACATACATTTGACAATCTAGTCTACTAAGTTAATTGTTTGCTATGTAAAACACTTAATTTTCAAGGAAAGGATGGCCTCATAGTCTAGACTCTAAATATGAGGTGCAAAATTCCTTTAGAATTAAGAAATACAATCTTCAGCTGGAAAGATGGCTCAATGGTTAAGAGCACTGACTATTCTTCCAGAGGACCCAAGTTCAACTACCAGCACTCACATGGTAGCTCACAACCGTCTGTAACTCTAGTTCCAGGGGGATCCAACAGCCAAAGCAAAACACCAATACACATTTTTAAAAAAGAAATACAATATGCAAAATAAAAATTAATGGATGGTATGAAACAAATAATGGAAAAGACAGTCTGAAGAACAGAGAGAAAGGTTAGAAACCTGTAAGGCAATATTGAATATTCAAAATACAAGTAATTGAAATCTAAAGTATGGAGGAAGGTGCACAAAACACAGGAACTAGTGGTTATGAAATTCATAGATTCTGAGATTTAAAGTATTAAGAAATTCAGCCAACCCCAGGAAGACTCATCTGAAGATATTCATAATACAACACATTATATCCTAAAGCTACAATCCAAAGACAATAAAGATACTTTGAAAATAGACAAAGAAAAATGATATATTACATACGAAGGGAAAAATAATTCAAAATCCTGTTTGAATTCTAATCGGAAACAATGTTGATAAGAAGTTTATATTAAATAAGTGTATTACATATTTTGCCCAACATTTTGGAAAGTATGGGCTGTTACCCCCATTTCCCTTCCTTTCTCCCTCTCCCCTGTCTGTCTTTCTCTCCCTTTCCCTCCCTTCCTTTCTCCCTCTTCCCTTCTTCTCTCTTTCTCTCTCCCCCCTCCCTCCTTCTCTCTCTCATGGAAATCTAAGCATATTGATCGCCCCATATTTTCAGCTCCACCCTTTGGACCTAGTACAAATACCTTTTAACAATGACCCACTAAAGTCAAAATGATGTGTTACCAGGAGACCAGAGCTACATAACACAGTAAAGAAATCCTGAAAGCCAATGAAAACCAACAGGATATGGATGTGTCAATAGCACATGTTCGAAGCCATGAACACTGCTCATTTGAATTACTTGGATAAATTGTTCATTAGCTGCTGAAGAATAGAAATGTAGCATGAGGTTTATACAGGATATGTCAGTAGAATGCAAGGTATTGTAATGGGGAGCAGTGGTTCTCTGAGATGCAGGTTGGGATGACGATAAAAAGAACAGTTTTGATATTATATATATTCTGCCATTGTTGTGGCCATGCTCATTGTCTCATGGGTGTGTGTGTGTGTGTGTGTGTGTGTGTGTGTGTGTGTGTGTGTACATACATACATACATATTTCAAAATTATTAAATGTCACAACCAAAACTAAAAGCTGTCAGGTCATTTTCATTTTGTAAGTGATTTAATGAACTCAAAAGGTGGCAAAGTCTCCAAAAATCACTTGACATGGCTAATTTTACCTTAAAAACAAAATAGATTAGATGGTATGAAAAGAACCAGGGTCATGGCTGGAATCCTTTGCTGGGGACAAACCTGGAGGACAGTTGACAGGAACTCCTTGCAAATAGATTTACAACCCACTGCTGGCTCCAGGACAGACCCCAGGTCTCCCACCTTACATGTGCTCCAGCTGGTCGGCTCTTGAAGTTTACTGAACAAGCAACTGTTTAGAGACAATTTAATTGCAATGATCCCTCATAGTTAAGTGGTCTTTTATTAGCCCAAATGCAGTTCCATAGTCAGCAGGGGCCACCTTCCCCCGTCTGTCTTCCAGTACTTCTCTGTTACAATGAAATATGGCTTTAATACAGTCACACCTGGAGAAATGTTCTCCCAGGCAGCAACATGGATACCTACCCTCCCCCACTGGATGACTGGCTTTTGTTTCTTTATTCCTCCAGGCTGCACTTGGCAGCTTTTTGAATGATCAGATTGGCTTTAAAGTCAATAGAAACATAGCGTATAAAAAGCAAAATCATGTTTTGGAGCTGACTTCAGACATAATTTAAATAAAATACAGTGGTGGGTGTGGTGGGGGAATAGAACAAATAGACCATGAACACTAGTCTTAGAATTTCTTTCAGAGGGTGTCCAGGGAAAATGCAGGATAAACAGCTCCATCAGTTGCAGGTTTAATGTCTCTTGGGCTCCCTGATGCATGGGAAAAGTCACAATGGGCCAAAGCATGCTGGTCTCAAATCTGTGGGAACTGCTTGGATAGAGAGTTACAAAGACAGCTAATAAAGTAAAAGACCCAATTGGACTTTGATTCTTATTACAAAGTAACTTCTGGGAGTGGAATACAAAAGTCACTTATTTATTGCTCATAACACAGATAAAGCAACCTACCATCCTCCAAATAAGTATCTGACAGCTGCTTCAGACATTCCAAAATCTGCTGCTTTGGCACCACATCCAAACTACATCAGTCTCTCCTCTCTACCATGTTAACCACAGCTCAGGGCCATTGATAACTTTGGGAGTCACACAGGTCTTTGGCTAAAAAGCCTGTGATCTTCATGTTTACCCTATGGCATGAATGGGTAGAGATACATTCCTCTTCCATTAGTCTATCTGCAATATCTCTAGCACCCCCTGTATGAAACAAGTCAACAGTATACCCTGAATGAACCCCTTTCTCCTGCTTCCCCAGCCACAATGGATCAAACATCTTTTCCCATTCTTGTATTCCTCTGGAGGCTGTGTGCATGCTCTCAGTCAGACACATCATGTGGATGCAAGATCTAAATCGCTCCCGCTCCCACTAAAGCACCCCCATTTCCCTGGAGATCAATTCAAGGTCCACAGGGAACCAGAATGTATCTTCATGCTGTGTCTTGGGTGTTTAGTCTGTTGACTTCTACTCTAAACAGCTGCTCATAGATCACCAAAAAGAATGAAGGAACAAGTAATGACTCGTGAAATACAAATTCCTTGCTTTTCACGTGCATCTTTTTGCCCTTTCCCTCTCAGTCCTCTTCTGCCTTTGAGTACTGCTGCCACTGGGTACTATAAGGTCTTTGGGGACTATGGTCTCCATTTCATTTTCAAGAGGCACTCATGGATGCAATGACCAGTGCTTTATAATCAAAGCCTGGTCTTATTTAGTAGGATGAGAGTGAAAGGGATGTAGGGAGGGTTTATGGTTCTTCTAATGATGTTCACATGAGTTGCTGTGTTCCCATTAAAACAAGGCCTGGCCATGCTTAGGTTTTTATAAGAAAGCATAATAGCCAGGCATTATGATTACATTAGGCTTCCTCATATGGCTTCCTGGAAATGAGCCAGTGTGGCAGGCACAAGGAGGATCGTTTAGGTTTAACATGCGGACATTCTCCTACTGTTTCTTCAATAAATGGGAAAGAGAAGTCATTCTGAAACAAAAATCAAAACTCAGATGATCTGAGCTTATCTCAAATATACAGAAATCCCTATAGGGTTGTAAAACTGTCTTTCCCAAAGACAGGGAAAGTACATGGCCTCTATCAGGGCATAAGACTTCCAAAGAAATCAATCAATAGATCAGCCCTAGGTGCTGATCAACAGCAAATGTCAACTAGATGAACAAGAACACAGTAGACATCAGCTCATCCCCCTTTGAAGAGTGTGAAGAAGAACATACCCACAGCCAAAGGAGCTCACCAGGAAGCTGACAAGAATTCTTGCAGCTTGGTAATGTGGAGCCCTCCTGCTTGCCCCTCACTTCCCCTCTTTGGAAATGAAGACTCTAGTGATTGGCATTGCCTGACTTGAGAAAAGTTGGAGAAGATTCTGACTTTTATTTGTCTCCTTTGGTTTCTAATTGGCTTATGAGGACCCAATCTCGGGCGTCATATACAGACATTATAAATGCAGCACACATTATAAGAAACAAAGAAACAAAGGCTGATGGGAAAGAATGGAGGCTCCAATTCGCAACAAGGGAGTTGGGAAGGTGTTCAGACTTCATTTCAGACAACTGTTGCAGCTTGGCTTTGTTGTCTTTGCCCCCCAAAGCCCCCCAAATATCATGTCCCCATCTAAATGAAACATTATATTTGAGAATAATCACTTTTCATTCTGTGAGATGTCCAGTCGGACCTGGAAGACATTCACCTAAAAAGTGCTGCCAACACAAACACAAAACAACTTACTACTAATTAAATCATAAATACACATATAAAATAGATACAGGTTTATGCACAGGTAGATGAACACAAAGTTATGCAAGAAAAAATCTTTTTGCTAAAGTAGTAAAATAGTATCTTATAATTTTCCTTATATCAGTGGATTTTTTCACTCAAATGTTAAGTCATCTAAAAATATATTATATGTATTATATATATATATGTATTATATGTATTATATGTAAGAACTTCATTACATATTCTAAAATTATTACACATATTTCTGACATTAATATAAATATATTTTACCAGTAATTTTAAGAGGCATAATTTATCACATGGCTGTCATTCTGTGTAGTTGTGGATCTATTTTTAGGCTCTAATCTTTTACATTAATTTATTTGCCTTTTATAATGCCAAAATGTTTGTTTTAGACATTATTCTGGCTTGATCTCTTACTGGCTATAAAATAAGAGAGACCTTTCTCACTAGAGTTTTTAGAAATGCTCTTGGCAACTCTCCCATGTTCACTCTCCCGTTTGACCTTTAGAATTCATTCATATGATTAGCCTCAATATTCACTCCCCAGAGGGAAAAATAATTGCCTTCCTGTTGGAATTGCATACTATTTCCATATATGTTCAGAAGGGCAGACAGAAAAACAGCTGTGGAAGGATCAACAAACACATGGGTGTTCAGTCTCAGGCTTGCACATCAAAGGTTACCATAATGCATTTAAACCTATAAGTAGAACAATCCAGTCATGTCACTTGGCATGCAAAGATAGGCAAGTGGCTTGATTTTCCTCAGGGTTCGTGTCTCCATATGTAGTGGTTTGTCAGTAGGAGAGCATATTGTGTGTCTAGCAGAGTATTGCTCAGCCCCCCTTTACCTCCTTCTGATAGTCAATTCTAAGTCATTTGCCCAACTCTCTTTATTCAGTCATATCATTCAACAGCATTATAGGCATATTGTTAGTGCTAGAACTGGTAGAATGAGCAGAAGAGGGTCACCAGCAAGTTCCAACCTCATCTCAAGGAATTAAGATTTAGTAGATGAATATATATTTCCAATGATTACTTAATAAAAATAATTGAGGAAAGTTTTAATGGTTTCATATGTAGTGTTTTCAGAACTAAAATTTAAAAGCCAGGTGTGGTGTGTTCTATACCTATTATCCCACAACTTTGGAGATTGAGGTAAGAGGATCATGAGTTTGAAGCAGACCTGATCTACACAGTGAGTTCAAAGGCAGCATAGGCTATGTAGTAGACCATTTTTAATGCAAAACAAAGAGAATTGTGAATTGATGAAGCCTCTTCTTCTTTGAAAGATATACCATGGAGGGATTACGTGTGTGTAGGTGTGCATACATCTTTATGTGTGCTTGCACACCCCCATGTGTAGGAGTGCAGAGTGAGTGTTGAATGTCTTTCTCAGTCTTTCTCCACTGTGTGCTTTGATTCAGTCTCTCTCTGAACCTGGAGCTCATTAATTCAGCCAGGCTAATTTATCAGCCAGTTCCAGGGGTCTTCTTGTCTCCCCTTACACAAGTGCTGGGTCTACAGATGCACTCAAAACTCCCAGCTCTTTATATGGGTGTTGAGGATCTGAATTCAGATCCTCTTAGTTGTACAAAACAGGTGCTTTAGCAACGGAGCTATCTCCTCAGTCCCCAAGAAGGGTTACCTTTAAAATGGCCTTTATATAAGTCTCAGAATTCACAATCAAGAGAAAATATGTGAGCAGATTTGTAGTTTCCTGTACTTAAAATATAAGTACTTAATTAACTTCTGGAGATAATGAAAATAAAATTGTTTTTGAACTGTTTCCATAATACACCACTGCACAACACAACCCTCTTCAAACATGGCTTCTGTTGAGATTCACAAACCAGAATCCAAAGTCACATGTAAACCCATAATTGGGAGTTTCAAAAGAGACATGAACATTCCTATATTGCACCAAGTGCCTCCTTATTTCCTCTCCAATTTTTTTCATTATTACAGGACACCACTTTTATCTCCTAGAATGTATCTTTATTAAGACTTCAGAATGAGGTATTGGTAAACGTTTGAAGACTCAAACTACTCAACATTGTCTCAACTTTAAATGTACTTTCCTGCATAAATTGAGGCATAAAGTTTAGGTTTGTCTAACCTGATTCTTTCCAGGCTACTGTGTTCTTAAGGAGCGTATATTAAAAGCCAAGAGTGGGAAGACACTGTTTTAGAAGGCTATATTTTCTATCCTTTATGCTTGGTTTGAAGACTCAAACTACTCAGCATTGTCTCAACTTTAAATGTACTTTCCTGCATAAATTGAGGCATAAAGTTTAGGTTTGTCTAACCTGAATCTTTCCAGGCTACTATGTTCTTAAGGAGCATATATTAAAAGCCAAGAGTGGGAAGACACTGTTTTAGAAGGCCATATTTTCTATCCTTTATGCTTTCAGATACTCTGGAACTCTATGAGTCTCCAAAAATGGGTATGCAACATAGTACTTCTTTTATGGTAAATCTATCTATGCTATAGAGTTGGAAAGCAATGCTTAAGTACAGACTTAATGAAAAATGGTTTCAGTTTACTTTTCTGTTCTGATGTTAGATAATAATGTAATAATGTAAACCCTACAGCTTATGACACAAGGTTTATTATACTTTTCATTATACTTATCACTTCCAGGTTTATCAATTGGTATCCCCTGCTTCTAGTACTAAATTATGGAACTGTTACTATTATTCTGCTTGCAGGCATAGTCATACACTGCCCAAAGATATTTTAGTAGCAACAGATGCCATTTGCTACTGTGATCCTGAGACAGAGTACCTACCTTTCCATGGGCACAGGACAAGTGTTAAGAAATTATAAAGCACTATTAAAGTAATTATTAGTCTCAATGATAAAGTTTAAGTTCTTATTACAAGTAATTATCCTGTTACTCATTTTCCTATAAATAAGCAAAGTCATGTTTGTGGTGATCCTGATATAAGCAAAGCTACTATACAGCCTGTTATATAATAGTTTAGGTTGCCCAATTATGTGTAGTAATAAAATACTTGACAGGCAGATGTCTGTGAGTTTGAGGCCAGCCTGGTGGTCTACAAAGCTACACACAGAAACCCTGTCTTGAAAACATTGTGTGTGATAAATAGATAAAAGTAGATAGATAGATGATAGATAGATATATTATAAAAAACTCTTACCAAATAAATAATTTTCTTGTTCCATTCAGGGTGTGTCTTTTTACTTTCCTGTTGGTTCCCTAAGCTCATTGTTTTACTTCTTATAAAGTCAACTTTATCTAATTCTTCTTTTGCTTCTCAAGCTTTAAGTTTCATACTGAGAAGTGCTAAGGTTATTAAGATTTGTCCCTACATTTTCTTGTAATGTTTTAGTTTTTAGATCCATTTTTAATTCATTTTTAAATATAATATATTAAAGGGGGATGAGTTTGCCTCTTCCTGAATATCCAATTGTCATAAAACCATTCATAAAATTAAAATAAAACTATTTTTAGCTTTAGATGTCTTGACAATCAGATGACTTAAGTGCATCACTTTATGTTCCATACTACTCTGTCAACACACATGACTTGCCTTTCTATCTGATGGTGTTTTGAAATCAGAAAACAAGAGTCTTCTTACCTCATCTTTTTCCACAACTGTTTTCACTTTTCTGGAATTTTGTATGGATTTCACATTCAGCTTGCCAATCTCCATGAAGGATCTACCTTGCATTATGGTATGAATTGTGCTGAATATGTTGTGTAATGTCATCATACCTTTATTAAGCATTTTAGCCTGTCAACTGGAGTATCTTTTTAGTTGTGTTTTACATTATTTTCAACAAGGCTTTGTAGTTGGTTTTGTAGTTTTTGTAGAATATAGTTTTTGTATCCTTTGGTTAAGTATAGCTCTATTTATTGCATATGTTTACATTTCATTGTGGATGAAATTGTTTCCTTAAATTATTTTATTAACTGGCCATGGCAAATGGAAACAAAGTTGATATTTCTATATAGGCTTTGCATCATGCAAGCTCACTGAACTCACTTTATTAAAATTGTTATTAGCAAATCCCTTAAGACACTATCTTTATACAATTATTCATTCCTTGAGTAAATACAGTCATTGTTTCTCTAAAATTCAAATACTTTATGCATCTTTTCTGGACTAGTTTTACTAGTTTACAGCATCATTTTGAATATAGGTACTGAGAAAGGACATTTTCTTGTTCCTAGTCTCAGAGGTAAGTCATTCAGTTGTTCAATGTTAAGCATGTTAGCTGTTGAAAGGATCTTCCCATTATTAGTTTGTTCATTGTTATTATAGGGAAACAATGTTGGAAATTTTTAAATTTCAAATCTCCTTGCACATTTATTGAACTGATCACATGTTTTTGTAATTAAATGATAATATTTATTGTTAATAGTTTCAGATGCCATCCCAACATTGCATTCATTTGCTCAAGCTTATTATTTTCTTTTATGGCACTGGGTTCAGTTTATGAGAGCTTTGTTTATTTCACCTCATGTCCCACAAGCTATTATTTGGTAGTTTCCTTCTTATGATTTTGACTGGTTTTGATACAACAGTAATAGAATGAGTTGGAGAGAGTTTCCTCTTCTGTGGAACATGTTTAGGAAGAATTGTCATTGGGTCTTCTTTAAATATTTGATGAAATTCAGTCATGAACCCATCTGTGGTAGGACTTCCCATTGGGTGTGTGGGTGTTTGTTTGGATGGCTGCTTCTTAATTTTTCAATATCTTCATTTGTTAGGATGTGTTCTGATTGTCTATTTCTACTGGGGTAAACTTGGATAGCTGTTAGCATTCTAGAAATATATCCATTTTATCTAATGTACTAAGTATAGGGTATATAATTATTCTTAGTATTTTTCATAATCATGCCTTTTTTCTAAACCAGTAGGTATGGCCCCTTTATTTCAGAGCCCACTGCTTGGACCTTAACCTGTGTAGGTAAGTTTGTGGCTTTGTGTTTTTCAAATACCAGCTTCAGTGTTACTGATTATTTTTTCTCTTTGGTTTTTATATTTCCTTTCTATAATTGTTTTGCACTGATCTGAAGTTTTTCATCCTTCTTTTCTTATTTCCTTTCCTTCCTTATTTCTTTTTTTTTCTTTCTAGTTCGATTACTCCTTTGTTCAATTTATAAAATGTAAAGTTAATTATAGATCTTTCTTTTCTTCTAAAATAGGCATTTAGAGACTTAACTTTTCCTGTATGCATTGCTTTAACACCCTGTAAAATGTGGTGCTTTGCTACTTCAAGCAATTATGTAAGAATATCATATAAAGTAGGTATCTTAAGCAATAAACCTTAATTTCTCATGATTTCAAAGGCTTAGCAATCCATACTCAGTTATGACCCATCAGTCCCTTCAGAAAAAGATCCAGTGCTACCCAGGTAGTATTGTGTTTATTATCCCTAACAAAATACTTGAGCCAGCATAACCAGTTAAGGATAGGGATGTAGGGACAGTTGAAGTGTTTGTGTCTGATGAAATGCCTCTTTCTTTCAACCATGTTCCTAAGCCTTAGCAAAGGGAAGCTAGCAGCACAGCTCAGAGCTGACTACCTACTGTACCTGTCCACACGCTCTCTGACTAGGAACCAGGTTAAGAAGAACTTTACTTGGAACCAAATCAGCTGAGAGTGGAGTCTCGCTGGAAAGGAAGAATCAGAAAAGAGCAGAGGGATAGCAATCCTCATTCAAATATGACAAACCTTTGTCCTTCTCACAATATTTTTACATTTTTAGGATATTTTTCCTGTTTATTTATCTTGCCCCTAAATCCATTTACAGAGGCTTTTAATGCGTCTTATTTAAAACTTTTACTTTTCTTTCTAGCTTGTGCCAGGGGATCTGTTCATGTTATCATGATGGAAGTCTTTCTCCTGTTTTATCACTGAAGATGACTCATTGTTATCACCACTGAATAACTCATTTGATGCTTCTGAATATAAGCACCACAAACTTCAAATTAAAAGAATATCATAAAATTTTACTCAAAGCCATGGGAAAATAATCATATCTATGAAACAAGAAATGATTGTTATAAAACAAGAACTAATCAAAATATTCAATTTACATAGCACAATATAATTCTGTCCTGGAAAATGGTCAAATAGACCTTTGACATAATGATTATTATATGATGCAAATGAAATATCAAAAATGAGCATATTAATCTATAATACTTGATCTTTAAGCCATAAAATTTTGAAGGAAATTAAAATAGCATTAATTAATTATTACCCAATAAGTCTCTTTTGCAATAATTTAAGATTTACTAAATGGTTAAAAGGTAAATCAAATATCTTGCAAGCAAATTTTTAAATATTTCAATGAATTTACGTAATTAAAATCCTTTCACTATACCATCAGCAAGAAATTTTGAAATCTTACAGATTAAAGGTAGTAGCACACACCTTTAATCTCAGCATTCAGAAGCCGGGGCAGGTGGATCTCTGTGAGTTCCATACCAGTCTGGTCTACTGAGCAAGTTCTAGGACAGGACAGGCTCAAAAAAAAAAAAAAAAAAGAAAGAAAAAGAAAAAGAAAGAAAGAAAGATAGAAAGATGAATTATCAATGAGAGTCATAAAATACAATCTTATGTGATTACACAGAAGCAGTCTAGAAAGCTGAGCTGCATGAGTACAGGCCTTCAAAATTTTGAGGGAACTGAATCTTTTCTGAAGTTCTACAGCTATTAGCATATTTAAAAGCAGAACATGGAGGAAATACAGAGACTCTTCAGGTCATAGTTTGAAAACCTGTACTCCAAAAAATTCAAATTTTTAATGAAAATGGACAATTTTCGGGATAGATATCACTTATTAAAATTAAATCAAGACCAAATAAGCAATTTAAATAGATCCATAACACTTAATGAAATTGAAGCAGTCAACAAAAATCTCCCAACAGGAAAAAGCCCAGGGCCAGATGGTTTCAGTGCAGAATTCTACCAGAAATTCAAAGAACAGCTAATATTAATACTCCTTAAGGGGTTCCATACAATAGATTCAGAAGGGTCATTGCCAAACTTATTTTACAAGACTACAATTACCCTGGTACATAAGCCACACAGAGACAAAGCTAAGAAAGAGAACTACAAACCATTATCTCTCATGAACATTGATGCAAAATACTCAATAAAATACTGGCAAATCAAATCCAAGAACACATCATAGAAATCATCCACCATGACCAAGTGGGCTACATCCCAGGGATTCAGGGATGGTTCAACATACGAAAATACATCAATGTAATCCACCATATAAACAAACTGAAAAAGGAAAACCACATGATGATCTCACAGGAAGCTGAAAAAGCCTTTGACAAAATCCAACACCCCTTCATTATAAAGGTCTTGGAGAGATCAGGGATAACAGGAACATACCTGAAAGTAATAAAAGCAATATACACCAAACCAATGGCCAACATAAAACTAAGATAAACATAAAGGGATTCCTCTAAAATCAGGAACAAGACAAGGCCATACACTCTCTCCTTATCTCTTCAATATTGTACTTGAGGTAAGAGCTACAGCAATATGACAACAAAAGGAGATCAAGGGGATACAAATTGGAAAGGAAGATGTCAAACTTTCACTATTTACAGATGCTATGATAGTTTACATAAGTGACCTGAAATACTCTACCAGGGAACTCCTATAGCTGATAAACATCTTCAGCAAAGTGGCAGGATAAAGATTAACTCAAAAATATCAGTAGCCCTACTATATACAGACAATAAAGGAGCTGAGAAAGAAATCAGAGAAACATCACCCTTTACAATAGCCACAAACAACATAAAATATCTTGGAGTGATGCTTACCAAACAAGTGAAACACCTTTCTTTAAAGTGGGCCTTTAAAGAAAGAAATTAAAGAAGATACCAGATAATGGAAAGATTTCCCATGCTCTTGCATAAGTAGAATTAACATAGTAAAAAAAAAAAATGGCTATCTTGCCAAAAGCAATCTACAGATTCAATACAATTCCTATCAAAAATCCTGGCACAATTCTTCACAGAACTTGAAATTAAAAATGCTCAACTTTATATGGAAAAACAAAGGACACAGGATAGTCGAAACAACCCTGAATAATAAAGGAACTTCCTGGGAGGAATCACCATCCCTGACTTCAAACTCTGTTATAGTGCTATAGTCCCAAAAACAGCTTGGTATTGGCACAAAAATAGACAAGAAGACCAATGGAATCAAACTGTAAACCCTAATGTTAACCCACATACCTATGAACACCTGATTTTTGTCAAAGAAGCTAAATTTATACAATCAAAAAGAAAGAAAGAAACAAAGAAAGAAAGGAAGGAAGGAAGGAAGAAAGAAAGAAAGGAAAAGAAATGGTGCTGGCATAATTGGATACGGTATACAGAAGAGTGCAGATAGAACCATATCTATCACCATGCACAAAACTTAAGCCAAATGGACCAAAGACCTCAACATAAATCCAGCCACACTGAACCTCTTAGAAGAGAAAGTGGGAGGTACCCTTGAACAAAATGGTACAGGAGACTGCTTCCTGAACATAACACCAGTAGCACAGACACTGAGATAGACAATTAATAAATGGGACCTCCTGAAACAGAGAAGCTTCTATAAGGCAAAGGACAGAGTCAACAAGACAAAATGGCAGCCCACGGAATGGAAAAAGATGTTCACCAACCCCACATCTGATAGGGGGCTGATTTCCAAAATAAACAAAGAACTCAAAACACCAACTCAAAGAACTACCAAAACACCAAATAATCCAATTAAAAGGTAAGATGCAGAACTGAATAGAGAATTCTCAATGGAAGAATCTAAAATGGCTGAAAGAAACTTAAGAAAGTGCTCAACATCCTTAGCAATGCAAATCAAAACAACTCTGAAATACCATCGTACTCCTGTCATAATGGCTAAAATAAAAAACACCAAAGACAGTTTATACTAGAGAGGATGTGGACTCCCACTGCTGGTGGGAGTGCAAACTTGTACAGCCACTTTGAAAATCAGTATGGCGGTTCCTCAGGAAAATGGGAATTAGTTTACCTCAAGACCCAGTAATTTCACTCTTAGGCATATATCCAAATGATCCACATCCATGCAACAAGGACATCTGTTTAACTATGTTCATAGCAGCATTGTTTGTAATAGCCAGAACCTGGAAGCAACCCTCAACTGAAGAATGGATGGAGAAAATGTGGTACATTTACACAATGGAGTACTACTAAGCAGAAAATCACAATGGAATCCTGAAATTCACAGGGAAATAGGTGGAACTAGAAGAAACCATCCTGAGTGTGGTAACCCAGTCACAAGAAGATAAACATGGTATGTACTCACTCATATATGGATTTTAGACATAGAGCAAAGGATTAGCAACCTACAATCCATACTGCCAGGAGGACCCTAAGAGAAACATACGTGGTCCCCTGGAGAAGGGAAAAGGGACAAGATCTCCTGAGCAAACTGGGAGCATGGCAGAGGGGGGAGTTAGAAGAAAGAGAAGGGGAGAAGAGGAATAGAGAGGAGGACATGAGGGAGCAGGAAAATTGAGTCAGGGAAAGAATAGAGGACAGCAAGAAAAGAGATTCCATAATAGAGGGAGCCATTATAGGTTTAAAGGGAAATCTAGCACTAGGGAAATATCTGGAGATCTACAAAGATGACCCCAACTAACAATCTAAGTAATAGTGGAGAGGGTAGCTTAAATGTCCTTCCCCAATAATGAGATTGATGGCTACCTTATATACCATCCTAGAGCATTCATCTAGTAGCTGATGGAAGCAGAAGCATACACCCACAGCTAAACACTGAGCCTAACTCCTGGAATCCAGTGACAGAGAGGGAGGAGTGATGAGCAAAGGGGTCAAGGCTTGGGAAACCTAAACAGACAGCTGAGCTGAACAAAGGGGAGCTCATGGACCCCAGACTAATAGCTGAGAAACCAGCATAGGACCAACTCAGACCGCTTGAAGTGGGTGTCAGTTAGGAGGCCTGGGCAGTCTATAGGATATTCTCTCAGCCTAGAAACACCGAGGAGGGCCTGGTGCCTGCCCCAAATGGTGTGAAAGATTTTAATGATTCCCCCATGGAAGGCCTCACATTTTCTATGGAGCAGAAGAGGAATGGGACAGATATCAGTGGGGGGCATGGGAAGATAGGAGTGAGAGGAAACTATAATTGATATATAAATAAGATTGTTTCTAATTTAAATTTTTAAAAAGATAAAAATATATATAAATAAATAACCTAGACTGTAAAAATAAATAAATAACATGTCCATGGTTAACTATTGTGTGTAACTAGGTTGCTTGGCACTTCTATTTTTATTTTGATATTTATTTGATATTATGAATCATGTCATATATAAACATCATATTCATATTCATGACTCACTGTCTTCTCCAGTGAGTTCATCCATTCAAGAGAATCTCTTTACACACTGTACAGCATAGAGTAGGTTCTCAGTTCCATGGAGGAAATAACAGAGTAAATCTCTAACACCCAAGTTTGCTGACAACTGAAATAGCTCTAAAGAACAGTCTCTGATAAAAATTTACTTGTGCTAGGCATTAGCAGCTCACACCTTTAATCCCAGCACACGGGAGGCAGAGGCAGGTGGATCTCTGTGAGTTTGATGGCATCCTGGTCTACAGAGCTAGTACCAGGACAGGCTCTAAAGCTACAGAGTAACCCTGTCTCAAAAAACAAACAAACAAACAATAAATAAATAAATAATAAGTAATAAAGAAAGCAAAGAATTTACTTCCTATATTAGTCACTTTTCTGATAAATACCATGGCAAGAGTCATCTTAAGGAAGAGTTTATTGCGGAAGGCATGACCCGCTAGCAGGAGCAGGGAGTTGGCTGGTCACACTTGTTACAGATATGAGAGGAAAAAGAAAGCAGGAAGCAGGATGGGTTAACAAGCCATCAAGCTCTCCCAGTCAAGCTCTCCCAGTGGCCCCTCCCAATGTTCTTCCTTCAACAAGGCTCCACCTCTGAAAGGGTCTATAACCTCCCAAAACAGCATCACCTACTCAAGACCAAGGTGAGCAAATACAAGGCCTTATCAGAATGTCTGTTATTTAAGTGTTAGCTTAGAATAAGTGAGAGTGACCTCTATGCATTCCACTGAAAGGTTAAAAGTCTACTCAAAACACAAAAACAAAAATCCACTATATTTTAAAGGGATCACAGACTAACAGAAATATTTGCATTCCAATAGGCCTCGGGTTGTTAGGAGTTAATGAGAAAGGTCTGAACAACCAGAGGTGACCTTTGTATTAAGGTCCTCTGAAGAGATAAGCGCATATATGTAAACACCTCTTGGTGTCTGTTTTGTGAAAGTACACTTCCTTCCTAGACAGACTGCAGCTTACTGGGCCAACTCTGGGAGATTCATTGAGAGGCTGTCAACATAAATAACTGTTTGACTTGTTGTGGAAAGCCAAGCCACTCCAAAACAACCCTAAATATTTGATTATAGAGAATTTTGTTTCCCATCATATTTCCTGTGTCATTCTTGCACCCTGTCTCTTTTTGTTTTGTTACTACTGATATTTGCATGTAAACAGGATCTCAGTTGCTTGGAGATTTGTCACTTCTGCTTTTTCTTTGCTGAAAGAGACTTATTGCTTAAACGGGAAAGAAGGCTGCCTGATCTCATATCTACAAGTTGATTTCACTTAAAATCTGAACATGAAGTTTGTTTTTGAAACAAATGACTCAACTGCCCTATTGAGTTTCATCTGTAATCCTGTTCTCATTGGGAAAGGGTTAAAATGATCACTGACCACTGGTTTTCATCACTGTCATTTTGTGATCATTCTAAACCTACTACAGTTGGTGAAGACTTCTGAAAACATACTTATTGAAGTATTTCTCAATTTTCATTTAGTATTATCACTGTGGGGGGCATATGTGATAACATATATCATATAACAATAGTCGTTTTTCATAATTAACAGTTGCTTTGAGCTCTAAAGAATAAGGGTTACATCATTGAGCATCGGCCAAAGAGAAGAAAACTTGGATGAAGAAACATGGTGGCCATGAATGAAGGACTTTAGGCTGAGAATAAAGAGGAAGAATTACATTCTCGCCTAGCTCACCAACCTCAATGATCATGAACTAGTGGGTGCTGTTGGGCATGCCTCACTATATTAGGGGAATTGAAATCCTGCAGGTTTTACATGATTTTCTTTAACTATCACATATCCCATGAAGGCAATCTTAATTAAGGTGCTGATAGAGCTTAGCTCATGATACCCCTCAAATACAAAAGGCCACCCTGATATTTGTGACAATAGTGGAAAATCACTCTCATCTTTCCTTTGCCCTTCTACCCAGAAGCAGTTAGTGATGTGCTCACTCAGCAGTTCCCTCCCTATAAGAGGAAATAAACACCCTTATCTCTGCAGACAGAAGGACACAGAGAAGAATCTGAACAGGCTTTGCTAGTTCGCCTATTCATTACCACTAGATCATAGCCATTTGTACAGTACAAAAAGCATAGAGTTCCCCAGTTGCTTCATCTCTTCATTCAGGAATGAAGAAGCCTCCAGTGTCTGGAAAACTTTTATTGAATGGTTTTGTCTTTTCCTGTTGTTGATCTTGTTACTGAGGCCAAAGTCCTGAACTTAACAATGAGAAAGATAACTGTTCAACAGTTGTAATTTCTAAAGTCACACCTCCTGTATGCACACCCACACACTCATGTATCTGCATCCCTGTAAATCCCCTCACCTCTTCTCTTCTTCAGATATATTCAGTTAATGACCTTCCAAGTCAATTCTACTAAACCAGGTCATGAGAAGATGTTTCCTAGCTTGGAGCAGAGTGACTTTTCTCTAAGTTTCATTTTTTGATTATATTAGTAACACTCATGTGTCTCAAACTAAAACCATGAACACAAAATTAGCAGTGGGATAGTGGTTCAGACATGAATAATTCTGCATCATATAATTGATATTTACCCAACATTGGAGATTTGGATTATTAAAGGAATTAAGAAATAGTATTTAAAGAAATCATCTGGACCCAACAATGGAAATCACCAGGTAAGCCATCCTGGTGATTAATTTAAGGGCCTGCTGCTTCCACTGCAGCTATAAATAAGCCATTCAACAGGCAGTGAGGTCTCTTCAGCGTGTACTGGACTAGATAAATGGAAAGGCCAGTTTTCTTCACTGGCTTGCCTTTCGTTTTTATTTCAGAGCATAAGCATATTCATATGAGAAAGCATCTGAGCTGACGTGTTCAGCTAGCTCCCTGCTTCCTTCTTCTATGTCTGATTTCCTTGGTCTATGTAACAAATTACACTCCTTCTCTCTATTCCCCCCCCCACACCCACCGTTTTCTTCTCTCCTTGAGAAAATCCAAGAAAAGGGGGGGGTTACTGAAGGATTTTTCATGACAATGAAGTCTAAAATCTGGGTAGCAATTTGTAAAAAAAAACCAATTGATTTTTACTCTGCTTTCCTCCTTGAAACACCTTGAACAGAGACACCATTGGTGTCACAGGCATCTCACTCATTTAAAAAGAAAGTCCTACTCCTCAGTTGCTGTGGTAGGCATGAGAGGAATTGTGTGAGCACCAAGATTTAAATATGTTAGTAGGTTCTGTTATGTAACTGTTCAGAGGTGTGTGAGTGTGCGTTGTGCATGTGTGTGTGAGTGTGTGCATATGCATGTGTGTATGTGTGTTCAACCCAGGATACTATCAACTATTGTGTCTTTGTCCATGAGCTTCTGGTTAATGTAGTTTTCATACAGAACATCTCCACGATAACTCGATCTGCAACACAGTATAACATGGCCACCACCTTTACTTCCTGCTTAAGAGGAAAGGAAAACAAAGGAAGATGCTGTCTGGTCACCAGGGAAACTGAATGTAGGCTGGGAGTCTTTGTAAAGGAACAGGAATTGTTTCAAGCGTGACTGACTACATTTTCATCAGAAAACATAGCAGTAAACCACTAAGTTCTATTTAAGGTTTTACGGTCAACTCATGTTACACATACATTTTTGAATGTTATGATACACTGAATGGCCTATGGGGTGATCAAACTCACCATGAAATCTCTCCAATAAGCAATGTTTCATATTCAGAAATGGGCATTATTACATAAGTGGTAAATTCAGGAAGTGGGTATTAGGAGATGTTGGAAAATTTTCCTTCAGGGTGAGGTTTCTTAACCTCAGAATTGGAGTGAATTTGTGGCACTCTTACAATATATTGTTTTGAACTGATAATTTATTGAGGAAACATGAAGATGTTGAGAACAGACCAAAATAAAAGTAAACAAAAACTTGCCTCATTCATTGTTCTTTGAAAGAGAAAAACAAGAGACAGCCTCAGACACATCTAAAAGCATTTCAAGATTTTTCTAGAATTATGTTGGTGCCATTTGTATATATGTTTCGCTTGCATGTGCATATATGAGCATCATATGTGTCCCTCGTATCCAGCTAGGAGAGGGTGTCAGATCCCCTGGATCAACAGTATCAGGAGCTCTGAGTCACCTGGTATGAGTGCTGGGAACCAAAACCCAGGCCTTCTGTAAGAGTAGCAAGCGATCTGAAATGTTGAGCCATTTCTGCATGCCATATTTCTAAATGTTTTTAAGTCTCTGTATTATTGTTTGTCTGAAATTATTCAGAAAGGCTTATACTAAAGGAGCTGAAAGCATCCCCAGGTATTTTTGTTATAAGGCAGTTAAGAGCATGACCTAGGGGAAGGTCAGAGAGTTCAGTAGTTCCCCCTTCATACTCTTGTCACTGCGTGAGGTGTACAGAGCTGTGCCCCAGAGTCATAAATGCCTGTTGCTAAGAAAAGTGTTCTTCAAATACTGTTATACAAAAAGGATCATATGCTAATGTTTACTAGCATGAAAATGGTCATCTTCTTTACTCTCTTTCTTTCTCTCCTAAATCCCTGTCAAAGAAAGAGAGAAAGAAAGAAAGAAAGGAAGGAAGGAAGGAAGGAAGGAAGGAAGGAAGAAAGGCAGGAAGGAAGGAAGGAAGAAAAAGAAAACAAAGAAAAAAATTAATAAATTTAGAGTCAAAGCCTGAATTTATTTATTTAATTTTGAGTGTGCTTGAATCATGTCTTAAGCGAAAAATCTCAGAGCAATTGAAGAGAGGAGGGACTCCTCAGTTCACCTGTGCAAATTACTCTGGGACACTAAAATAAGAAATAAATAAATAAATAAAGCACACTAGTTCCTAAGGTGCATAATTTTGGACAATTGCACATGAGAAACCAAAAACAGAACCCAGGTTACTGTCAAAGAAAACACAAGGGACTTAAGGAGCTTTATTTGCATAATTGCCAGATAACAGAAGAGGGGATATCTTCCTTCTCTTGTTTATCTGGAAAATGGGTATGTTAACTGAAAAGGATGCTTCAGCACTCAGTTGGAGGGTTGAGGGATTTAAAGGGGAGTTAAAAAGAAGAAGAACATGTAGCCACTCAGTAAACTTCAGTGACACTCACTCTGGCCAAGAGGTAAGGGGCAAGGTGACATATACTACATCACTTTGCAAAAGCAGGGGGCAGGAATTAGTTTAGGACAAATATATATTCTATTTTTAGAAGAGGACACAAAAAGTATATCAAAAGCCATAAATGTAACAGAAAATGTCACTATCAGACATGAATTTTGACCCTGCTATTAGGACTGTAAAAATCCAAGCTACTAGATAAACTTAGAGAAAAGGCTACCAGAAATCACTCTAACATTCTAATAAAATAAACACTTGCATGCTTGTTCACTTTACTCCTTCTTATTCTGATGTACACATTTGTCTCATTGACCAAGGCAGAACATTTTCAAATACTGTTTTTTACTTGATCAGTTAATCAGTGTGTGTGTTGGCTTATGCATCTAGATTGCATGAGCATAACTTTAATTCCTCCTAATACTCAGTCTTGTAGATATGTGTTCAACCATTTGCCATAAAAATGAAAGTGTTTTCCAATTTAAAAAAACTGGAAGTAGAGGTATTTATGAAATATTACTTGAACACTCAGGAGTACTTTAAAGGGTTTTAATGTAAGACATTGACGGAGATGAAAAGGTTTTTCATAAAGATAAAAGGGTTACTTCCAATAACATAAATCGGGATTTTAAAGAATTCTCAAGTAAATTAGAATCAATGCACCTTTGAAGTAAGGCTCAAGTAGTTAAGGAAATTAACCAACATGCCAGAGGTTATTGGTTTGATCCATGCAACCACCAGACAATCCAAAAGACAAGTGATTAAGATGATTAGAAAAAATCCATAGGCACATAAATAGAATAAGGACTCCAGAATAGACTCACATGTCCATGAACAAGTACATGTTACTTAAAGAACAGTCTCGATCAGAAAGAAAGCCTTGTATAGTTCCATGGGTGTGGTCATAATAATGTCATTTTCCTTATAGGGAAAATGAAATTGGATACCAACTTCATATCGCATTATATTTCCCATTACTTAAAAGACTTTATTTGAGAATAGTACCATAAAATATTTTTAGAAAAGTATCATAGATTATCTTTCTTATCACAGGATAGGAGAGAATTTAAGACAAAATTCATACAAATATCAAAGATAACATTAATAAATTTAAATACAGCCATAATTTAGAAAAGTGAACAAAGCTATAAACACAGCAAAAAAAGTTTTTATATGTATGTATGTGTATGTGTGCATATATGTATATATACATATGGATAAATGTTCTTTGCTTTCCTTTGTATGTTCTCTTGAAGGAATCAGTTTTGCCGATTGTTGAATGGTTGTATTTGTTATAAAACTTTTAGAGCAGCGTTTTTCCTTATCTCCTTAAAGATGTGTCTTTTGGCTTGTGTTGTTTATGACAAGACCTTGACAGCTTAGCAGTCATTTTGATAAATTCCTGAAGGCAGTGTGTCTTTTTCCTCTTTGACTCTTTTTTGAAATGTAAGAGATCAAAACCAGGGTCTCCTACAAGCATGTATGCCATCACTGTCCAAAATCCCAAGCCCTTTCTGTGACTATTTTAAACCTGTATTGGCTTTCAGAGAGGCTCAGTCACAAAAGAACGAGGGCCTGAGTTCAGATCTGCAGCAGGCATGGAAGAGTCAGAAGCAGAGCGCACACTCTGTAATCCAGTGCCAGGTTAGACACAGAGACAGGCAGGTGCCTGACACTTCCAGCCAGTAGACTTTAGGTTCAATAAGAAACAATGTGTGGACAAAAGTATAAGGTAAAGAGCAACAGAGGAAGACACACAGTATCAATCTCTGACCTTCACATGTACACTTCATGTACACACACATGAACACATACACCACACACAATATTTTTTCTTTGTCATTGGCTTACCTCATATTCATTGATACATTTTTTAACCTATAAAATGTGTTAATTTACCTGTTAGCTAATAACATTGGAGTAGGAGTGAGAAATCTCAAATTTAAGTCTGCCTTGTCTGATGTTGTCTGTACTCTTCTGCTTCCACTAGTGAGTTCCATTTTAATTGTTGCTTATTTATAGGTATTTTGTTACTCATCAGCATTAGTAAATCCCCACTATTTCTTCCAAAGAAGCTCTCCAGCATCTCATCAAATCATTTAAACTAATTTTTTTAACATTTAAAGTATTTGGTTGTATATCTTTAAAACAGTGCTGCACTTACAAATGGATGTGTGTAGATGTGGTATATTTGAAATATTAAATCATCCCTTCTAGAAAGAAAGCCAAGAGACATCACCATCCCTGACTTCAAGCTCTACTATAGAGCTATAGTCCTGAAAACAGCTTGGTATTGGCACAAAAATAGATAGGTAGACCAATGGAATCAAATCAAAAATCTTGATAATAACCCACACACCTATGAACACCTATGACAAAACAGCCAAAAGTATAAAATGGAAGAGGGGAAAGCATCTTCAACAAATAATGCTGACACAACTGGATGATTGTGTGTAGAAGACTGCAGATACACCCATATCTATCGCCATGCACAAAACTTAAGCCAAATGGATCAAAGACCTCAACATAAATCCAGCCACACTGAACCTCTTAGAAGAGAAAGTGGGAGGTACCCTTGAACAAATTGGTACAGGAGACCACTTCCTAAACATAATACCAGTAGCACAGACACTGAGGTCAGCAATTAATAAGTGGGACCGCCTGAAACTGAGAAACCTCTGTAAGGCAAAGGAAACAGTCAACAAGAGAAAATGGCAGCCCACAGACTGGGAAAAGATATTCACTAACCCCATATCTGACAGTGGACTGATCTCCAAAATATACAAAGAATTCAAGAAACTAATCACCAAAACACCAAATAACCCTATTAAAAAGTGGGGTACAGAACTGAATAGAGAGATCTCAATAGAGGAATCAAAAATGGCTGGAAGACACTTAAGAAAGTGCTTAATATCCTTAGCCATCAGGGAAATGCAAATCAAAACAGCAACAGCTCTGAGGTACAATCTTACTCCTGTCAGAATGGCCAAAATTAGAAACACCAATGACAGCTTATGCTGAAGAGGATGTGGAGAAAATGAAACACTCCTCCACTACTGGTTTTTATGCCATAAGCATGTTTTTAGAAGTCCCAATACATGACATAGTTGCAACATCTAATACTCCAAGTTTCCCACTCACTGCCCTTTCAGAGGTCCCAGGTTCAAATCCAGAACCCACACGGCAACTCACAACTGATTTTACTTCAGTTCCACATCTCGCATCCTCACTCAGACATGCAGGAAAAACACCAATGTACCTAAAATAAATAGTTTAAATAATTAATTTCCACCTACATCATGAAGAAAATAATGATGTTAGAATATATTGTCTTTATTCCTCAGCCCTCTCTTTGTATCTGCTAAGCTGTATTTGTTAATGTTTTCTTCATACTCATATTTTACAGTGTGTGAAACTGTGATTCATTGATTTTTTTCCTGATATTTTTACTTTTCTTCTACAGTCTAATTTCTTTTTTTCTTCTCTGTTGAACTATGATCCTTACTATCTCTCTCTAGAAGCTTAAGGAGTCTTTAGATGCCCCCCCCTTTTTTAGTCTTGAAAGCCAAAATTATCTACCTATTGTATTTCACAAGCATTTAAAAATACAACTAAGTACTGTATGGCCCAGATATTTCACTCCTGGGTATGTACCCAGAGAACTATGTACCATAACTGAGAGATATCTGCTCCCCGTGTTTACTGTTATTTTATTTGCTGTACCAAGGAAATGGAACCAACACACACACACACATTGATAGATGAATAGACAGTGAAAATCTGATACATATGGAAAACTGAATAACATTCAGCTATAAAGAACAATGAAATCATAAACTTTTGAAGAAAATTGGTGGTCTCAGAATGTGTAATTTTAAGTAAGGTCACACAATATCAGAAAGAATAATAAACTTATATATTCATACATACATAGATCCCAGCTGTCACCTCCTCACCAGGTGTGTGTATGTGTGTAAACAATTGTACACATGGGTACAGTATAACATCGAGAAAGGAGCATAAGAAAGGGTAAACATTAGGAGATGAGGAAGGACTGAGTACAGGTAATGGACATGTGTGTAGATGAAGTTTCTGTTCTGCCATGTTCTGCTGCTCTTCTGTCCCAAGTAAACACACAGAGGCTTATATTAATTATAAGCCAATAGCTCAAGATCTTTAATGGCTACCTTGCTCTTAATTATTAACCCATTTCTATAAATCTATGTATCTCTATGTGGTCTTGGCTTACCAGAGAACACCTGGTGTCCTATCTTCCCAGTAGCTACATGGCATCTCTCTCTTGATCTCTCCCTGTATCCTCTCCCAAGAATTCTCCTTATCTGGTAACCCTGCCTATACTTCCTGCCCAATCAGTGTTTTATTCAGCAACCAATAAGAGAAACATATATTAACTATATAAAGAAGGACATCTCCCTTCATCTCCTCTTTGGTCTAAACATAAAGGAAGATTTTAACTTAAACATTGTAAAATTATATATAACAAAACAGTTATCTAGCAAGAACTATAGTTAACAATAGTTAGCCCATTAACACTGGCAAAATTTTATCATAACCTAGGAAAACTGTAACCATAACTGTCTATCTTCAACACCATCAAAGACCTCAGAAGATGATTATATAAATTCTAGTATTGACAGAGATATCTCACTGCCTAGAAATTCACCCAAAGTTCCTTTGTAATGCTGGGGCATCTCCTTTCAGCCTATAGGCAATAGTGTCTGGCAGACTTCTCAGCAAAGCAGACAATTTGAAACTGTCCTGCCTGTATTGGCAGGTGTCAGTCATTTTCCTCTGTCTCCTGCAGAATGTCTGGCACTCTTCCATGAAGCTGGTACCCTGAAGGACTGTCTTTATCTTGTTTTGGCAAGTTCACCAGTCTCTTTCCTGTGGGTCCTACATGTCCAGTTTATACAGCATACAGCCAAACAGTCCAAGCAAGAGCAGTTTTTTTTTTTTTTGCCCAAATGGCTATGCTTGCCATATTAAAATCAAACTCCATAATGATTTTCTTCAATGTCCATCTTCCTCTCTTTTGTAATTGGTGTTACCAGGAGCAGTTGTGTCAAGGAAAAAAAGAAAAACAAATAAACCATTTTAAATGCCATATTCTGTAGGTCTTTGAAAGGTTTTGAAACATATTCATTTGAAATATATCTCTGTGTATCTAGAAAATCTAACTAAAGTATTGACTATTATAGTCTATAGACTATAAATAAGTATAGACTATTATCTATAATCTGTATTTAATTATACATTGCATTTTAAAAGAACTATAAAAACACAATGCCTAAACAATAGTAGAAATATACATGTAACAAAATTGAGCTTAAATTTGTATCAATATACCAAAGTTTATACCAATGCAAAGTATTCATTTCTGTATCATACTCCCTTTTTTTTCCCTTTAGAAAGAGATTGACGATGAACATTAACCATTTATAGCCAAACCATTTAAATGAAAACAAACATTTACAAACAATATTTGGGGGAACTGTCAATCCCAAGGGGATACAGAGAAAATCTAGAACCCTGGCCAAGTCCTGGCTGTCGAAGTCTGTGAGGCTTCCTGGTCTCAGCCATCTTGGATATGGAATCACCTGGGCCACTGCTTTGGATAGTCTTGTTTGATCAAACCTTATTAGTCTGGAAATAATCCACAGATTTTTCATCTTCTTTGGAAACAAAAGCAGAACTTCTTTTCTAAAGTAACATGTCCTTAGTCTTAAATTTTGAAGTCTAGACATTTGTAAAATATATAGGTTGGACTAGTCCAGCAGCATTTGTAATCAAATGTCTTTGGGAACTGTTGTTCCTTCCTCAGCAATCAAATGATTCAAAGATAACATAGTATCTATCATACAGCATCCAGACTCAGTATTTTCCATCTTTAAGTATCTTTTTTATTACTCTATTTTTTTAACTTTTATTTTTAATTTTTTTTTATTTGAGTCAGGGTTTCTCTGTATATTTTTGGCTATCCTGGAATTTACTTAGTAAACCAGGTTGGCCTCAAAATCACAGATATCTGCCTACCTCTGCCTCCTAAGTGCTAGGATTAAAGGTGTGTGGCACCACATCCAGATGTTTTTGTTGTTGTTGTTTTTGATTTTTGATTTTTAGAGACAGGTTTTTCTGTATTGTTTTGGAGCCTGTCCTGGAACTTGCTCTGTAGATCAGACTGGCCTCCAACTTACAGAGATCTGCCTGCCTCTCCTGAATGCTGGGACTAAAGGCATGCGCCACCAATGTTTAACTTGATATTCTACTTCATTTGTTAAGGACTTTATCTTTATTTTTCTTCTAAGCCTATGTATTTTTAAACGTACTGTAAATCATTTTAGAGGGGTTTTTTCCTCTTCTAAATCTGACTTTACTGTATATCTCTACTTTTTTCTGACCATGCTAAACAGCATGGCTAAAATTAAAGCTGCAGCTGGCCCCACTCTGTTCCTTGGCTTTCTGATAGTTTAGCTTCTTGGAGGTGTACTGGTAGGAGCCATGCTTATTGCCACAACTCTGCAGTTTCTAGGTTCATGCTACCACCAAGAAGCATGCTGCCAGCTGCTCACAAACACCATTTAATTGTTTGGTAGCAGGGCTTCTTAAAAGAGGAATGCATTTTTTTTGCCACTAATGCTGAGTCAGGAAGCCTCTCTTAAGGGAGCCTCGAGCCTCTGCTTGCCACCTGCAAACAGAGACCACCTGAGAAAATGCTCCTACCAAGAAGCTGTGAGTGTCTCTGTTCTTTTGTGTTTAGAATATCTTTTTCAGCTTTTGTCTGGTTTTAATGGAGAAATTCTTGCATCATGTTAGGCACCATTTGTAATGAAAGACGATATGAGGCTAATTGTTTTTCTAGCTTTAACTCTGTCATGTGTTTTTCATATATTGGTGTGGGACAAATGCATAAAACCATTTATAATGAAAGTGTAAAACCCAGTGTGAAACTCCACAGCTTTTGAGTGGATTATTCTAACTGTGTAGGTCACTGGGGTATATAGACTTGGTCAATTTCACTGTGAGATTTTTTTTATTTAAAAATGTCTTAATAAAGTTTTAATATATTTTAAAAGATTAAAATTAATAAAAATTAAAAATTGTTTTAGCTTATTGAATAAAATATAAAATGTGTGTGTATTAATCATTATCCTGCAATGTATCAAATGAAGATTGAGTGAGACTTAAATCAAGCCACACATATTTATGTCCTGAAATGCTTATTATTTTGTCATGATAAAGGCTTTCAGAGTCTTTCTAACATTTTAAGCTGCAAGATACTTCACTGTCTGTGTTCACCCACATGCAGTGCTGCACCAGAACGTGATACCCCATCTGTGCCTTTGTGCCCATTCATCTCTTTCTCCTGTTTCTGCTCCCAACTCTCCCAGCCTCTCAGGACCACCATCCTACTCTCTCTGACCATCTGTGACACTGGCCACATATGAATATGATCATGAGATACATGCCTTTCTATGTCTGTCTTAGTTCACTTTACATACTTATAACCATAGACACAAATTTAATTTCTTTCTAATACCCAAAGTTCTTTGATATTTTTATTTTAAATGTTATATTTTCTTTCCTCAGATATAAACTCAATGTTTTCCTTGTCTTTGGCATCCCCAAATTTATTCCACTGTGTGCTGATGGGGCTTCAATGTGCTTTGGTCCAAGGCTTCACCTGTTGGAGTCTTGATCCTCAGTTGATTGGGTATAATTGGAACCTTCAAGATAAAAGCCTTGCTAGGCAGTCAAGAGGTTAATTGAAGGCTTGTCCTCAGAAGGGACCATAGGACCCTTCTAGTCTTCCTTTGGTTTCTTGTCTCCCGTGTAACTGTCTCTTATTACTTGCATTCCCAATGCTGATCTCTGCCCTGAGATGACAGAGCCAAAGCAGGCCTTCATCATAGCCTGCAAGGTGCCATTTGGACTTTAAGCTTCTAAAACTATGAGCCAGATAAACTCTACTTTAATATATAAAGGCAGTGAACCTTAAGTATTTCATTATAGCAATGAAAAGCAGACTAATGTGTATATAGTTTCTCTCATCACTATCCCTACATGTTCTACAAGAATATTCATGAGTTTCTTCAAACAGAGAAAATTGTAGTTAATTACTTTTGTAAATATTGCTGTTCTGCATTGCCTGTATTTTTTTCTGGAGAGTCTGTGAAATAATGCTGGATATTATGTACCGTGTGACTCTTCCTGACAGTCTGTTAAAATAGTGTGTATACTGGACAGTTTCTTAAAGTCTACTGTTAGCAACAGTTGTTTTGATTTTTTTCAGTATGTTTAATTATTTTAATAAGTCAAAGGCTTATGCTTTCTGGCTTGTCCATTGAGTTTTTATCTTCGATGCTAGTAGTTTCCAACCTTGATAATTTTTTTTATTATTTTACTTGTTAATTTTTTGTAATGTTGCACTCCCTTTATTTTGACTGTACAAAGTCTTCCATATTGAGTCACTGAATGTGAATTACTCTGCTTATTGAATCAGTGGGGCTATTTTTTAAAGTCTACTCAAGCCTCATTATTTATTCAAGTCATATTTGTAAATCTGACAACTCTGTATGTTTTGAATATAATAAAAAAAAACAATATTGATGGCAGCTCCTCAGTTGTTCCTTAGACTAGATCAAGGATGGAGTAACAAAAGATTCAAGTTTCCTAAATTCATATTGCCAGACAAGTTCACAGAGCAATCAATGTCTTACCTGCAATATACCTTGTTGCACTAGTGATTTCTGTGTTATAATTCATCCTCCACATATGCTCAGTGCTGTCTAGTGCCCTTCCATGGGGAAACCATGATGTCCTTATAGAAAAGTAGTGTGTTAGCTACACTTCCCTCAAAAATAAGTTATAGTGGTATAGGTTATAAGTTCAATGTTAAGGAATTAAAAAAAAACAATATTAGCCACATGTAAAACAAGGTTAAGTGTTGATCTGTTGACAGAAAAAAAAATCTGCTCATAGGAGCAAGTCTCACAGTCTTGACCATGCTCATTGCTATTCACAACAGCAAGGAAATGCAAACAACCTAAATGTCACTTAACTAATGAAAGCATAATAAATATGTGGTACATATACATGGTATAATTCTATTCATCTGTAAAAAAGAAATGGATTCAAGAATAAAGCAAGCAGGGACAAGGGAGGAGTTGGAAAGGAGAAAGAGTGGGTAGAAATGGTGTAAATGCAGTCATCAGGTACAAAAGTCTCAAAAAATAAAAAAAAAAAAAAGAAAAATGAAATGATGACATTTGTAGGTAAAAAATGGATAGAACTGTAAAATACTATATTGACTAAGATAACCCAGGCCGATAAAGACAAATATCATCTTCCCTCCTTTTCTGGTTCCTGGATTAGTTCTTTAAGCTTGAGGATGTCACCTGAAGTAACCACAGGAGCCAGGAAAGTAGAAAAGGACCATGGAAGAAGAGAGGAAAGGGTCCCTAGAGAGGAGAACACGGGTGTTATTGGGGAAAAGGGAAGAAGGGGCACATAAACTGGAGAGGAAGAAGAGACATTAATACAGAGGAAAAGGGAGGAAGAAGAGACAAAAGACACTAAGAATATTTGAAAAGGCCAGAAGGAAATATTATTTTATAAGTTTACTTTAAAAATACACATATGCATACCTGTACATGTGTGTGCACGCGTGCACACACACACACACACACACACACACACACACACACACACACATATGGAGTTATGTCACATAGATTAAAAGGCTTCCCCAAATAACCATAGACTGTGTAACCAAAAATCCCAGTGCCAGGCACAAGAAACTTCCCTTCAAGTTGTTGGTCAGAAAGGTCCAATAGACTTACAAAACAATATAACCAACTACCTGTGACTGGAGATATCAGAGCACTAACATAATGCTCTCTTGAAACCCTCTGCTTTCTCACACATGATTCTATTTCCACCTACAGCTTAGTATAGGCAGCCTTTGTCTATGCTAAGATTTCAGTCCAGTCTTAATTATACCCCAATTCACTTTATAAGGAATAAAGTATCTTATATTGGCTTTGCAAAACGGACCAGATTCAGAAGTGTTGCTACACATCTAAGACAGCCCCATTGGCTTGCAATCATTCTTTATTGTATTGCCTTAGAGAGGTTAATCCAGCTTTCTTTCTTTTTTATATAATTTATTTTTTATTTTTATTTTACATATCGATCCTCATTCCCTCTCCCTCCCCCCTCTTCCCCTCTATCCCATCCTCTCATGCCCCTACCACCTTCCCCTCCCATCCCCCCCCCCACTCCACATGTAGGGTGATGCCCTCCAGGAGGGGTCATCCAAATCTGTCAAGTCATTTGGAGTAGGGACTAGGTACTCTCCTGTCTCTAGGTTAAGGGAGTATCCCTTCATGGGAGATGTGCCCCTAAAGTCCTTTTGTGCACCAGGAATACATCCTGGCTCAACTGCCTGAGGTCCCTTATACTGCTCAGGCCTTCTAGATGAGACCCATGTTTGTCATTTAACAAGGGCAGTCTCTTTCTACTGTTCAAGTTTGCTGTTCTTATATTTAATTTTTTTTAATTTGTAAACTTATCAGGCAATTCTATGTTCTAGGGCCAGAGTCAGAGATGTCAATACCTAGTCAGTATAAAATCCTCAACAAAATTCCTAAGTTACTTAAAATTCCACAATCAGAGATAATTTTTCTATGTTAATCGTCTTCCAAAATGTCTTGCCAAAACCATGCCCTGTCATATTATGATAGCTAAACTTTTTGAAGAGTTACAATGTGGTAGGTACTGCACTGAAGTTTTTATGTTCCTGTGCATTCAACTGTATTCTCATTTATCTTTATAATAACACTATGAGTTAGGCTTTGTTATCAACACTCCTTGTATAGATGAAGTTGGGTCCAAGAAGGTTGAAAACCTCCCTAAGTTTAAATAACTAATAGTAGGAGATCACAAAATAATTCACATTTTAAAATTAAACTATTCTGAAAAGTATATGTTCCAAAATGTTTTTCTCTCCACCAAAAATATTAGTTACTCCCAGCTTTCATCCTTGTCTATTATCCTCCTATGTTTCTGCTCCTAATGTCAAATGTCACATATGAGCAGTTCTCTCCTATTCAAGTTTCATTTCTGTCTCTGTGATGAAACAAAAAGCAACTTAGGAAAATATTTACTTCAGTTACAATTCTGTAATACTGTCTATCACTGAGGGAAGTCAAAGGGGAACTCAAGGTGTATTGGCTTGCTCTTCCACACACCTTAACCTTTGAATGGGGAACTTCACAGCCAAAAGAGTTCAACAGAAACATGAAATATGCTCCTTGACAGCTGGCTCACAGGCGAGCCAGCTAAGCTAGCTTTTTTATTAAGTTGAATACCAGCAGCCTAAAGGTTACCCACAGTGGCCTGAACTCTCTTACATCAGTTCACAATAAAAATAATCCCCCATGGAAATGTCCACAGGCCAATCTGATCTGGAAGAAAAATCCCTGCACCTTTAATCTCTTCTCAGGGACTCTAGGCTACATAAAGTTGACAGTCAAAGCTAGCTAGGGTTCTCTGTTCTCTGATTTCCATAGTTCTGCAGTCTTTTCACCATTCTGTGTTTCCTTATGTACTTCCAAGTTTATTTTCATCTTCAAATTATTAATTCTTCTAATGCATCTTGTTTATCACCTTTGAGTGGAGGTGGTCTTAGCAGTCATGGCATAGGATGTTTAGTAAAACTTTAGTGCATAAACTTGCACACTTAACCTGCTTGTTCATTTTCATAACAACTTTGCCTTATTTTAGCTGCTCTGAAACAATTTTATAAATGGATATTAATATATTACACTGCCACATATCTTAATAAATGAGAGAAAAATGGAGTTTAGGAGTCAAGTTGGGGTGGCCTGCATTTATGTTCACTTTTGCTGCATTCTGAGAAGCAATTGGATTAAATTAAGATCTTACCATGACCCCATCAATAAAATATGAGGTACATGTAACTCGTAATGGGTGATATTACGAGTCTCTGATATTCCCCCAGTAGTTAGATTCATAGCCCTGCACATTTGTTTTGTTTGTTTGATTGATTTAAATTGCTTCTAGTAAACAGAATGCTGCAGCAACAATGGGGTGTCACTTTCATTGTTTGGTTATAGGAAGTCCCTATGTTCACCTTAGATTATTTTCTCTAATTTTTCTTGGATCCAGTCCCTTTAAAAGATGCCAGCATCCTTGTATTGAGGCTGTGTTGTAGAAGGTATGAAACAAAGGCTACAAGCAGCCACTGTATAGTCTTGGGATTGAATCCTCCATAAGTTGAGACTTAGGAGGACAATCACATATAACACTTCAAGCACAGCCTTCGACAGCCTCTATGTCATAGCCATGGAGCTAAGTGACATCTGTATTTCTGAACTTTTGAAACCCATAGAAAAGAAAAACATATTGTTTTCATAAGATAAATTTGGGAGTAGTTTGACACACAGTTGCCTGTAACTAATATGCCATGACAGTGATATTTTTTATTGAAAAGTTCATATGTTAGACCTTGGTAAAATAGTAGACTTGTTATAAGATGTGTTTCTTCAATATGCAATATACCCTCTAAATTGAAACATTTGCCCCATGATGTTACTGGGGTCTTGTGGGTCCCAGGTGGTAAAACAGGGGACAAACAAATATCACATATCCAGAAAAAATAGAAGCTTGGGAGATTTTTGATGGTCCTTACCAACAGTTTAGAAGGAGCAACCAGTTTCTGGGTGTGACTGGAAACTGACCCAACAGACTGCAAAAGACAGATGTCAGACTGTGGAGCCAACTACATGCCACCTAGAGGGCTCCAGAGTTGTAATTTTCAGGAGTCATCACTCATGTTGGTGTGGGCTGCTTTCTAATTACCCCTGCTCCTTGAAAGGAGCCCCTAACCCATACTGCTCCTAGTAACCACAATAAAAAAGTACTCATTAGTTTACCCAAATTCTACTTTGGTACAATATTTACTTTGGTCGGCTGTGGCCTCCTTTGTGGGGTGAGTAGCTGTGTGTATTGTGTGTCCCCTGGAAAACTCTCTCACATGGCAATCATAACACAACATAGGAAAAGGTAAGCCTTTGGGAAACTGACAAAATTGGAAGAAAAGTAAATATAGATCTATGTCAATTTAGAAACATACTTACTATCATTCACTTGTAAGTCATCAGTGAGTGAGTTGTCACCACCCCACCTGTCAGTCATGTGTCTGAGAGAAAACAAGTTCAGAACATCTAGCCACCCCCACCCCCAGCATGCGATGGTTACATGCTCCCTGGAAGGACTGATCACCTCAAAGGGTTACCCAGAAGGTCGTCTGAGGCTCTTGTTGAAACTCTCTTCATTTTATTTCCACTTTTAAACTTGCATGAATACTTCTGATGATAATTACCAAATGTTGATATGTATGGAAAATCAGCATTCTACAAATAACCGACTTGGACAGCTTTCATACACATGTGGCTGTTTGAAATTCAGCACATTCTGTTAGAATCACATGTTTGCTTAGAGAAATATTAGCAACAAGAACTGTGCTGCAAATACACACACAAACACACACACACATACACACACGTGCAGATGTAGAAAAGATGAAATCTTGAGTTGAACATATGAAACTAAAACCTCAAAGTTGGACCTTAAGTGGTCCCTCTCTGGCAGCCCCTGGCCTTGGTATGGTGCTATATTAATGGGATAAATGCATTTTCATCCATTGCAGGGCTATTGCTGTCTATGTATGTTTTTAGATATTTCATGTAACAGGCATATTTAACTTGACTGTCAGAGTGCCATGTTGCCTACTACAAAATAAGCATATTTAATTCCCAATTGCAGCCTTCTCAAGACTATGTGTGCATTGTCTCCTTCAAGGAAGAATAGAAGCTGTCCTTTTTCTAACTGTTCATCATACAACAGCCTTCACCACGCCATTAAGAAAACCAACTGAGTTCCTTGTCATTTCAGTGGCATCGTTTTGTTTTCTCCTCGACCAATGCCCTGCCTTCTCCCTTCTCCTATGAGAACCTCTGGAGCATTGAACAAGGAATAGTTTACACCCATATTGTAAACTGACATCTTGATGCTTAGTGTTTCTTTTCTTTTTTCTTTCTTTCTTTTCTTTTCTGTTAAAAATCTCATAGGCTTTTTCCATACTTCACACTTAAGACCCTCTTCAGAACCACAGATTGAGGTCTCCAA
Source organism: Phodopus roborovskii (assembly GCF_943737965.1). Classification (NCBI taxonomy): domain Eukaryota; kingdom Metazoa; phylum Chordata; class Mammalia; order Rodentia; family Cricetidae; genus Phodopus; species Phodopus roborovskii. The sequence goes on along the minus strand of NW_026126517.1, from coordinate 12,127,030 downwards.
TTAAACATAGCATGCACCTGCTTGTTTTTGTTTTTAATGTGTGCTCTGGGGATTGAACTTGGATCCTTGGGCTTGCAAGACAGACACTTTACAGACTTAGCCATTTCCCCAGCCCAATGCATATGTCTTTCTTTTCCATGGCAGCGAAGGGAAAGCAACCCATGTCATCTGGAAAATAAACATCAGAATTCTGCATCTCAGAGGATTACATTATCATTTGCTTTTTACAGGCTTGGGGGGTGGCGAGCATTCCAGTCTCCCCACCAGAGGTTGCTAGCTGGCACACAAGCTCTGAAAGGAAATATGTGAAAGTGTAAAGTGAGAAGAGGGAAGGGCAGTCAAAGAAGAGTGTTACTGTGGAAATCCAACCAGCCCTTCAGCGAAAGAACTGACTTGTAATGAACCATTGTGAGCTTGGCTGCAGTGTTTGTGAATGGAATGCTTTCTGTTAAATGAATGACTGCTGTTCCATAATTCACAAAATCTGACTCAAAGTGGGCCTGGAGATATGAGCATGTTTTAAGTGTGCACTGCACTCCTTTTCCCTCTTGTCACCCACAGTTGTTTTGGTTTTACTCTGTTACTTTAGACATTAGGAAGTCATGACCAGGGCATAGGAGAAAGCCAGGCATTTGTAATTTAACTATATAATTGTCTGCCAGCTCTTTTTTCACACTGATAAGTTTTCCAATTGGACGACTGGAGTCTCCAGACCCCTGAAGAGTCCTTCAGTTAGAGCTTCCTTTCCATCAGGGAAATCTAATGGCACTCGATTTTAGTTCCTCACTTCAGAGATCTAGGAAAATTCATTCAGTTTTCCTCTTTCTCTTTTTTGGAAGCAGGCTCACCAAAATCATGGAGAAATATGACAAAACAAACAATGGTTGCAGCTTTCAAAGATAGACATGCTGCTTTGTGCTTCTTACAGTGTGTGCCTGTGCTTCTTGCATTTAGAAAGCCTCATTTTTTTGTTTTCCTCACCACTGCATGGACAAGTCCCTCTTCTTCATCTGTCCTTTGCAAAGCCAGCAGAACAGCCGATCCTAATTCTGAAAGGAGATGCACAGTACACAGTGTTCCCTAACACTGTGCATACAGATCATGTTAAGGGAACAGGCTTCACATAAACAAAGATATCCAGAAGTTACATTATAGCCTCATTCTTGAGATAGATCTCTGTTTAATCACCGAATCTTCCAGGAATAGAAAAAAGATGCAAATAAATTGCTCTATCATTCTTAAATTAGTTTTGAATCTTCATCTTCCCACGGCAGGAAGCAGAACTGGAATCTGTCACAAAAGAAAGTGGAGAGCAGAACTGGGGAGGGGAGGGGAGGTGAAGGGTGAGGAGGGAATTAATATTTTGTTCCCTGGTCCCCAAATTTAAGCCTAGATTTCAGCTTGTGTTCTTAATCGTCCACTAGAGGGAGTCAAACCCAGGAATCTGAAAATGATCCCAGAGTTGAACAGCAAGGGTGGCTGTTTCACCTTTCTCTTTAAACAAATGCTCCTTAGCTTGGCTGCCCCAGAAAAACACCCCACCCGTATCTGGTGTGCAGTGCTTACTCTGAGGTTACTATTTCTAAAAATAGTTTCCTGAAAATCTCTCTAGTGGCTTGGGAAGCACGCAAGTGGGGTGCGGAGCCCAGGAACACACTGTTCTCCTGCCTTGGTAGGAGCCTGCAGGCTGAGGGTGGAAGAAAAATGCTAGCCAAGAGCACCAAGATGGGATCTGCCACGGACTGGGAGAGTGCAATGGGATGCAAATAGGTCCTCAAGGAAGCAGAAAGTTGGCTGTGAGCATGAGCTAGGTGCCTCGGAAGTGAGCACCACGAGACAGGTGGCCATGATTCCAAGGCTGTTCTTAGCCCCCACACAGTCTGTGGTGCTTCAAAGGACACTGTGTCTGCTCTAAATGAAGCAGTGGCCAACGAATGAGGTTTTACCCACCTCTACTGATCTCCCAAGAGTTCAGCCTTGTGATAGTGGCATGGTGCTTGAAGAGAGTTCCAGGGTACTTGGTATAAGATCAGAGTCAAGACTGGGAATTCTATCTATTTTCTTTCTCCCAGTTTTGTATCTCATCCCATTTCCAATTGCCACTTACTTTTTGAGTCATTTTCATTTTTTGCTTGGATTGGCTGAAAAAAGAAAGGAAAAAAAAAAAAAACCCTAACCCCTAAAGAACTCCTCTAGTGGAACTTTTGGCCCTCTTAGGGGTATTTTGAGCATTTTTATGTATTTACTTATTTAATTTTTTTTTTTGGATGTCCCCAAACTGTAGAGAGCAGGGACCCAGACTTTTCTCTAGCTTTGGTCTGTGACCAGTAGCCTGATGTTGGAAAATTAAGCTCAGTGTCCCTCAAAACCTTGGGGCTTCTAAGTTAGTGGATAGCCATTTAAGTCCTGGGTACACAAAGGAGGCCAGCTGCCTCCCTGACACACAGACCCCAGGTCAAGCCCAGAGATCCTCTATCCTCCAGCTGCCCTCCCAGAAAGATACTGGAGGACAAGGCTGGTCTGTTTTCCCGATGAACTCATGAGAAACTTTGGTCTGTGTAGATTCCTGGGAAAGCCCATTTCTGAACGTTGGGAGTTATGGCTAAAATGTATCATTACCAAGCCTTTATGTTAGAAATATCAGTCTTCACATTATACAACTTGTGGAGTTTGATGTTCCCATGTAACTGACCACAAACAATGCACTGAACTTCTTCAAGCCTTGTGGGCGATTATTATTTATTATTATTAACTTATATAAACAAGACTAACAGAGGAAATATTCTCTTAGATCCTTTCTGATTAAAAGTTCCAAGATTCCTGTCTCTGTCTAGAAAATGTTGGTTTTCCTATCTGTTGACCTAAAAGTCAAACAAGAGCAGTCTGGAGGTAAAGTGCATGCAACTCCAGGGTGCCTCACTGTATTGTGTAGGAGGAAGAAAATTTAAAAGAATATGGTTATCTCTAAGGCTGGTGCTCATGCATGCAAGACAAGCGTGCAGAGGGAGGGGAGGGGGACACATTTCCAAATGTCAATTGTTTAGCAAAGGCTTTGAACTCTGACAATTGAGGTTTCCGGTAACTTTTGTCTCTACTTTCTTGAAAAGAGAGAAGAAGAGAAGTAAGAAGGAGAAAAGAGAATGTGTTCCTACAATGAGACCATCACCATAATACATCTGGGGCAAAGATGTGGCCCATGATACCTAACTTACCTGCAAGTAATCTGGGACTCTCCCCTTTAGCCATCTTTAAGAAAATCCCTGGATATAAGTCTGAACTGAAGCTGAACTTCAGACCATGACCATCCCCTGTGTTGCTCTAACAGATGACACACTTACTGAGAGCTCTACCAGCATAGGACACAAGCATTCTGGAAGTTTCCATCTTCAGGGACCGTATACGTGTTTGAAGGAGATAAAACGCATGAAGGAAATAAGGAGCAACAATAAAATTTAATCATTTAAAAACGATGTAGGATAATTATTTATGGAAACCAAGGCAAAATTTTATGACGGTCAATCAAACAGAGATAATAGAAAATACATCTTTAAGCTAGGGTCTAGGAAGACTTATCATCAGTGTGGGAATGACGCTTGAGTGTGTGAGTTCTCTCTCTCTCTCTCTCTCTCTCTCTCTCACACACACACACACACACACACCTATGTACATTTTAGAAGATGACATGGGGGGATCATGTTTGCTTCTCATCTACCCTCTTTTACAAATCAAGTCCCACACCTCCACAGCATAAGCCAGTCTTACCCATAAGAACTGATAACTGAGTACAGGAAATCAGCGAGATGGCAAATCAATTCTAAATGAGGGCGCCTTGCCTTTATAAGCCTGGGTATGTCAAGGACAACTTGAAACAGTCAATCACATGTTGCAGCTCCCCTGTTACACCAAGCACCACCATGAGGCAGGGTTGAGAGCACCGTGTCTGGAGAAGTTTTAATTCTTCAGTCAAAGCCTAGAGTTACCCAGCTTTGGACATCAAGTGTGCAAACTCAGGATGTGACTGAGTAGGAAAAGCAGGACCTGTGGGATGTAACTCAGGCTGGGATGCACATTGCACCAAGGAAGAAAGTTTGCTTGAAACTGGGGTACTAAAGGAATTCTGGAAGGAACTACTGAAGTTGAGATCAGTGTGGGGCTGTCAATTGTTTTGGTCTGGGACACCGCAATGGAAGGAAGCTGACCCTCCCAGGCTGTGAGAGGGAAGAAGGCTCCTAAGCATTTCCCTTGGAAACCACCTTTGAGTGAGTGCCAGGCTCTTCCAGAGTCTGCACTCCCGCTCCTGCACATTGCATAGGTGAGAGGTGAAGCCTGAGCCTAATGGACACTGCAGGCGAGGTCACCTGCAGCTGTTCTTTCTTCTGCAGCCCGCAGTCGTCCGCCAACTGGACAACACTGCTGGGTCCCATCCCGTACCTTCACCCAAACATCCCTTCCTGTACACAGGAGCCGAAATCACTGGCGGCGGCTGCCAGCGGGGCTTTCCAGTGTGGTGTGCCCAGCTGATCTACTCCACAGTCCCTCAGATACTTCCCAAACAGGCAGAGGCAGAAACTATAGAAAAATCCTACTCTGTTTTGGCCAGGTGCTGACAAACAGTGAGAAACACATGGGCCTTCAGTTTCCGTCCTTTACTTGACCCTACCTTATAACCTCCCCAACTCCAGACAGGAAGAATACTAAATAAATGCTATCCAAGCAAAGGACACCGGCATGGCACATTTGGAGAGAGGGAGCGCCAAAATGAAGGTGGAGTAGGGATAGTCCAGAAACCACAATGTCATTCAGAGAAGTGGAATGGCCCAGGATCATGACAGTTCAGAAAGTCCACAAATGAATTCTTCAACTTTAACTGCTCTGGGTACCTAGCTCCCTGGGGGAGCACCTAGCTCCCTGGAGGAGCACTTAGCTCCCTGGGGGAGGGAGGCATGCTAGTCCATTCAAACTTGTCTTGTTCCTTTGTCTCCTACCCCATGCCCACCCTGCCTGCCCCTGGCTGTCCTCATCCTCGAGAGCCAGCTGCAGTGTGTAGGAGAACTAGGCCCTGTCACGGCTGTCTCTAGTGTGTTATTGTTAGTGTTACGTTACAAATCCTGCTTCCATGCCAGGGTCCCTCAGGGGTCATAACCAGAAGAGGCCATGACCCTGTCAATAAACAGAACCCCAATCCTTAATGTAACCAGTTTGCTTTCGCTGGGTCTTTTCCACAGCCTGTAGGTCAGATTGCTTTCCTGGGTAGAATCACTTCAGAAAGGGCTCCTGGAAGCACAAGAAAGCGGTTTAGATGCTGATCTCTGGCAAGAGGGAGTTAAGATGGGGGATATCTTGTCTCTCCAACATCACCCACTTGACAGCCCAGGGTGCCTTAGAGTGTTGACTCCAGCCCAGATCCTCTGCATGCCTCCTAGCCAAGGGCTCTAGATTCCTTGGAAGACTGCCCTCTAAGAGGCCTGAGCTGGTGTGTCAGACAGGGTGTGTGAGGGTGAGTGTGTACACATGGAGCCCAAAGGAAGCCCAGTGTGGTATACACTGGCATAAACCACTGTCTGGGAGATAGGGTTCACTGTAGCCCACTCACAATCTTTTTCTACAGTTTTTCTTTCCCACGCAGAGGCATGTGATAGATGGTGGATAGAGCCAGGTAAAGGAAGGAAAAGAACAAGTGGATCTATCTTATGACAGGAAATAGGTTCCACCTGCACAAAGGTTCCAGACAAGAGGAAGAATTCAGGGCAGTCTGATCAGCTCATGCATGGAGAACACTTCCTTTTTTTGGCCTTGCATCTAATAGCCATGCATCCCAGAAGCTCCAATGCCCATTCCTAGACCTTTAGAGCTGTCATTTTCATCAATCTCGGGGCTAGAACTAAAGATAAAAACATTTCAAGCATGTATAATCGGGACCATGAACTGACAGAGACAGACAGAATGGGAATGAGGGTGGGGGAGAAATAGCCATGGGCTCTGCAGCATAGCTTCAGACTTAACCCAGAGTTAATGTTGCTTAGTCTATCTCTAAGACTTGGGTATATGGGAGAGATGAGGATATATGAGGCAGTGGATCTATATGGGTACCATTCTTTCCACTGAGGCAGAGCAAATAGGAAGACTCTTTGGTGGAGAGTGTAAGCTCTCCACTTTAAGCGAGGAAATTAGGGAGTAGAGAGATGGCCATTGGTTAATCATATTTTGTGCACTTCCACAATACCCCAGTTCAGTTTTAGTGTCCACATCAGGGAACTCACAACTGCCTATAACTCGAGCTTCTACAAGTTTTGCATACACACACACACACACACACACACACACACACACACACACACACGGGGGGGGGTAAATACCTTTAAAAACAAACAAATAAATGAGGAGACAAGCATGGGTGAGACATGCATTTGTCTACAAGCACACCCTTGGTTCCTGGTTCTATAAACTGTGTCATAGGGTGGAGAAAGAGACCACCAACAGAAAGTACAACAGAGCTAAAAGAGGAGAGAACATCATCATCCTCTGACCTCTGCAGACACCAGGCAAGCACATGATGCATATACAAATCAAATAAATACAAATAAATACAACAAACAGAAAAGTTTTAATAGGAGAGAGGATACCCAAAGGTGAGATTCCTCCTCTATCCCAAGCCTGCCTGAAATTCCTAATCGTAGAGCAAGGAGCATCTTTGGGTAAATCGGGTCAGTGACCTTAGGCCTGTGGTCCACAGAGGGAAGTCCTAGGAGTGCAGGTTTGTTCCCAGTCATATTCCCAGCATGCAGAGCAGTACCTGCCTAGAGTAAAAGCTCAGCAGCTCTTTATGGAGTAAGCAGAGAGGACTTGAGGTCCAGCCTGACCAAGACCTAAGATAAGAATAAACTACTGTGGAGGAGGAGGCAACAAGGAACATTTTAAAATGGCCTCCAGTCCCAGCCACTGATCTTCCACTCATAATGTTTGGAAGTCACTGCACAAATTACATTTTATAGATTTCTTTGAAAGGAGAGACCCTTGCCCAATGTCACTCAGTTCTTTGACAATACAGCTGGTATCAAATTCCAATCACCTCTGTCCTTTTCTACATGGCATTCTCAAGCAACATTCCCCAATGCTTCACTTGGATAGGAACAACTAACTCAAGTATTCTACCATGGCAATGCTGACAGCATATACCATGTGCCAGGCTTGTACCCTTTACCACTGAGCTATAAAGGAAGGGCAGCCTTTGTTTGTGCCACTGGCTGTTTTAGCTTTCCTAGGCTCTATTTCACAGCTATCTGAAGCCTGAAAGGTGAAGCTCCTGCCATCGGCCAGAGGCTTTCTGAGTACAACCATGCTGCATGAAAGGCCTGAGCATCCTATACAAGGAGAAGACAAAGATCCCAGAGAACAAGAGGTCCCTGCTCCAGCCTCCGAGGAGTCAGGAATGGCTGAGCTGAGTCTCATACACAGCTGCTCCCTGTGGCTTGACTTTCTGTAGGGAGGGAGGCGGGGCGCCTTTCATGTCCCTGGGTGTGCAGAAGGCTTGCGTGTGTTTGTTTAGAACAAAGCCTATACTTAACTGCTACAAGTGAAACAGATTTTATAAATAGATGTGAGCATGAATGGTTTTTATGATTAGCTTGTTTTCAATCACCATGCTTGACCGGTGTCTGTGTTCAGCTAAGTAAATATTTCTATGGTGATAGTGTACACAATACAATGGCCATTATTTAATGTTAATACAAGTACCATATGGGAGGTCTTATCATGCTAGAGCTCCACAGCATAATAAAAGCAGATAGAACTTGATAGGCAAGGGTGGGCCTTGTTGTGCAGTTAGCTTGATAAGACATCTGCTCTTGTACATGTTGACTGTGCAAGGATTGATGCAGGGATGAGTCCCCTGGGGGATCTTTGTGACCAGATCAGATGGCTGTGAGTTTTCATTTTATTCACTTGGTGACCTTGGATAAGTCTCTAGACTGATTGTTTAAACATCTATGCCTTCCTTTCCCAATCCATGGGCCTTTGCATGCCTCTCGGGGGACTAATGAAGATTAATCAACACCTGGCAGCAGCCCCAAATGCTATATTTAGAACAAAGCAACAAGGAAGGGTGGCTCTGAAATGATGCCCCATAGAGCTAAGCACTTCAGTGTATAAAAGGAAAAGAATCCACGACAGTATTTTTATTTATTTATTTATTTATTTATACTGCAAATTTGAGAAAATTGGAGGTTTCCTGAGATTAGTAAAAACAAGCTTGTCAGAGAACAGAGCCTCTTAGGAAATGCCCTAGGTTGCAAACATGGCCAGTCTCTTTTCACTCATGAGGGACAGTTGTGATTATACAGGAATGAAGCTGGAATTAGCCTTCTCTGCAACAGAGCAAGTGAGGGTAGCAGACCTCTCCCTGCTGCAGACAAGGATATTTCACCTTCTCAAAACCACTTTGCCTTTGCATCTTAACCTAATAATACTGCAGTACTCAGTGTGATAAGCTGCCCAGAATCTGTTTATCTGTTGTCTGACATCTTGTTCAGATAAAACTGTCCCGTTCTAGACTTTAGTCTTTTGTAGTTATATGCTGTAATGAAAATATCTGCAACAAAACTCTTACTATCTGCTTCATGCTTTCTGCATAAGAAATGCTTGCACAATAATGATACCACTAGCCTCACAAACATAATAGGAGGAGCTATCAGTATCCCCGAGGATGAGCAGACAGTCCTGAAGATGTTCTTGTCCACTCGAGGAGATGTTGCAGAGCTAGAATCCAATCCTATGTCTTGAAGCCCAGTACTGATGGAGATTGTTCTTATTGATGAAAAATAGAGACATGCCCAGATCAAGGAACTTTCCTGGCTTGCTGTAAGGAACTCTGGCTTAGGTCATAGTGTCTGTCTGTTGTTCTTTGCCTTCTGGAAATGTGGGCCTTCAGAGACCCCCCATTCCATTTTGCTCTCCAGTCTGACACTTAGTGTCATGAAAACAGAGCCTTGTCTCCTTTACTATCAGGGAGGAAGCTCAGCAGAGGTGAGAAAACACAGGACTGACAATGCTTACAAAGGAGATTTGAATTCCCAATGGTGTTATCCAACACAAGGGAATTGTTTCCATGTGACTTACAAAGGTTACAGTCAATGTTGGGACAGTTTGTTGTTATGGATATTTGGAACAGCCACTAGGCAACCATTGGTTAATGTGGGCTGAGAAGGAAATTATGTGCATGGAGGTGGGCAGATGACTAAGTTGACCCATTGTTCTATCTCATGGTGTGGTTTAAATAGAGAGGTTTGCTTGTTCTAGGCAATGCCATAGGCCAGTCCACATGCTGAAAGCATCTCCCCTCATCCAGAGCCTGGGAGAGAGAAATCACTTCACCTGATGCAAGCAACCAGCTTTCATTGCCCAGGAGCAGGGAATAGGGGTGGGGGTGGGGGTGGGGGTGGGGAGAGATGTGTGCACATGTGCTTGTATGTTTGTGGTCTATTCTTCAGTAACCAAGAGTTGGGGTGGGGGTGGGGGCAAACCAGGGTATTCATGGTACAGGCTGAATAGCGCAAACTCTGTTGCTGATTTCAGCTCAGCTCTTTCTTGACCCAACTACCATGCATGTTTCTTATTATTTTGTGGATTTGTTTTTCACTGATGGGTGGGAAATGCTGGTGAAGCAATAATCGTGTAAGTGAAAGCAATGAGTCTCTGGTGTCCTCCACCAATTTCCCACAGTCTTTGCTAATGCCTCAGGGCCTTCAGGGCTTAGAATTACAGCATTCAGTAAATACCCTTAAAGTTATGCTCAGTGAAGCAGCCCCTGGTCCTTCACTAAGCCATATTGCCAAACAAGGATCAGAATAAGGAATTAGCTACAACAGGAGCAGATGTATGCACTAAACAAGGGGCAGCAGTATTCCCTTCACTTACAAGTATTCACTGACTTTAATCTCACAATTCTGCAGGGAGCTGCTCTTGACAAAGGAAACCAGAACCCAGGTGACTCAGGAACATGCCAAGGTCACACAGCTAATCCACAGGGGAGGTGGGACTGAGACCTAGACAGCAAGAGCCTCTCTAAGCTGAGTATTGCCTCTTTAGGAAGCCATGAATGGAAAGGGATTGGTTGTGAGTGTTTGACAGTCTCCAGGGATGGAGCATGAGCAAGCAGCTCATGGGAGGCGGTGTGAGGATATTTGGAGACAGATCACAGCAGATGGTAGGCCAGCCAGAGAGGCCAGCTGAAAGCCAGAAGCCACTGTGTGAAAAAGGTTTTGCATTTTGATATTTTTACCAAGATATTTCAGTCTCTTCTTCTTAAAATAATATGTTCTTTTGAGGCTCTCTCTCTCTCTCTCTCTCTCTCTCTCTCTCTCTCTCTCTCTCTTTTCCTTTTTATGAGCTCTAACATTTACTTAACCCTTTGGGAGGTGAATATGCCTCGGGTGATACTGAGCTTACCTCATTGTAAATATTATGCAAAATCCAACTGCTGTATGGTTTACCAACTTGAAGATCTAGTCAATTACTATTACTTCCCCTAAATCTTTCTTGTTTTTTAATTATTGCAGTTCTTAAATAACTAAGCAGGTACACAACATGGAATTTTTTCCACTTCAACCACGTTTCAACTTAAATTAAAAGAAGAAAGATTCATGTATGCATCGCTGATGGAGAATGCTGTGAACTTCCATGAGGACAATACTGAGAGAAGCCCTAACAAGGACATTCAAGAGAAATTCAAACAAAAGAAAGGAAGGAAGCAAGGAGAGAGAGAGGGAGGGAGGGAGAGATGGAGGGAGGGAGGGAGGGAGGGAGGGAGATGGAAAGACAGGGAGCAAGAGAAGTAGGAGGAGAGGAAGGAAGGAAGAGGAGAAGGAGAAGATAAATTAAAGAGTTGGCTCAGCAGTTGAGAGTACCTAGGGCTCTTGCAAAGTACCAGGGTTGAGTTGTCAGCACCCACATGGAGCAGCTCACAACAGTCTGTAACTCCAGTTTGAAGGAACCTATTGGGCTCTTCTGGTCTCTGCCAACTCCTTTACACACTTAATGAACAACATGCAAGCATACACACATATACCTATAAAACAAATAGTTTTCAAAAGAAAGGGGGAGAAATAAAAAATCAGACACACACACACCAACAAACATCCATGAAGCTTGGACTCAGTTTAAATGCCTATTAGTCCATGGCATGTATGATACATGCATATAAAATATTATCCTGATTAATATATAATATTTAAATAATATACATATGTATCATGCTATATATCCAGCATAATACAATGTGATCTTATTCTTGAAATATAATGGATGGATGTGTGTATGAGTAATGTGTACAGTGACTCATGAGGAGAACACAGACTCCTGAAACACTATCTGACTCTATGACTAAGAGTCTTCTGTGTCTCCAAAAGCATGCACTATATACACGTTTGATAATAAAATATGGGGAGAATCCTCAAAGACGGATATTTTAGACACTTCCATTGATGTGTCTCCATGGTTCAAATGGGAAACAGCCTGCCTTACCATCCCCATTGATTCTGGATGTTTGGATTCACTGTACTTATGTAGCCATGTCTATCCTGATCAGGGCTTTAGAAATATGGCTACCTACTGAACAGCCTGATTCATTATTTGCTTTTCAGTTACTGTGCATCATTTACTCTTATAAACTAATATGATTATTGGCATTTATCCTTCTTTTTATGACTTTCAAGGTGCTTCTTTTCATTGATTAGACTGCCTGAGCTCTGAGATATTGGTTCAATTCAATGACTTAGAGGGACACCTTCCCAGGGTGACTCACTCCAACAATTGTGCCTTGACTATGAACAGTGCAAAATGTGATGTTATGTCTACAGAAATGTAGAAGCAGGAGAGCAGGCATTTCAGGTCCTGCCTCTGCCCCACACTGTTGCCAACTTCTTACAAAATGTCTGTCTGCTTACTCTTGACACTTTGTCAAGTTAGAAGAAAGAGAGAGAGAGAAAAAAAATGAATAGGCATGGTATTGTATGTAGGTAGAACTCGAGCCCAGATCAATACTAGATATGCAAATAGAAATGAGTGTAGCTGTGTTTACCTATAATCATGATTTCATGACTAACATTCAACCCACAGAAGCCAGAAGCCTACTGAAGTCTACTTCGAGCCACAAATTCCCTCCATTAGGAATGAGTAAGTTCCAGATCTCTCTCTCTCTCTCTCTCTCTCTCTCTCTCTCTCTCTCTCTCTCTCTCTCTCTCTGTCTCTCTCTCTGGAACAGAGTTGCAGACTTCATATGGGACAAGACCTTCTGAACCCTCTTAGGCAGGGCCGGCGCCACCTGCTGTGACAATTCTTGAGAAGACTAGAAAACCAGGTTAGTGTTTGTCTCTTCCATGTGTGATGATGATCAGTATCTTGTTGCCCTGGAGACTGTCAGACCTGGCATCTCTGTTTATCTGCAGAACATTCTCGGTGGTTTCTAAAAACAGGTGTGGCCTGGTTGAACACAGCACAGCCACAACTTTTTTTTTTTTTTTTTTTTTTTAGAAGTTTCTTTGACTCTAGTGGCTTTTACCAACTTTCCAAATGTCACTTAATCTCCTTCAGGGGCTATTTGTCAAAGAGGTTGGTAAAAGACTTACCTGGTTGTTTTGCTCAATGTTTTAGGAGATGCAATGCTAGATAAGCAAAAAGCTTTCTGAGCCCAAATTGAATGGTGATAAGTGAGTTGTGTTGTATGTTGACAATGAGTTCTGGTCCCCTCACTGGTGGTGCGGCTTCTGGGGTGAACTGCATAAAGGAAACTGGTTCTCACCCAGTAAACTCCAGTAGGCTACAGAGCCGAGTGTGCTGATACCATCAGTAGACTCACAGACAAAGCTTTCCTGGTACTAAGCTCCTGGCCCATAAAAGCTTTCCAAGTCCCTTAACATTGGGCTAGATTAAGTAGCAAAAATAAAACATACTCTATTATGCTCCAAATATTTCACCAAGTGCCATCTGGAGAAAATCCAGAAAATCAGTAAATATGAAAGAGATAAAGAAATGGTTCTTTCACTAAAGATGAGCTATTTTAAGAGAGCCTGAGATCTGACTGCAAATGCTGAGAAGACAGCAAATGAATGAAAAAGTAACTCCAGTCTTTCAGGTTCCATAGTGCAGATCCAGGTCAATAAGATGGACCTGTAGCTTATGAGAAAAGAACTTGGTACCTTGGAGGCAAGTCATTTAACAGGGAGCTGGGGTTGTTTTATTCTGACAGTTAAAACCCCAGAGCATGAGCCCAGGCAGAGGACTGTTTGTCAAGCCTGCTGTGGAATGTTTTTGGACCAGGTGGAGATGGGATGAGATCTCTGAGGTCCTTCCCAAATGTAAGATGCTATCGGTCTAATTAATTGCCAGTCATACTCATGGGTATTGTCTTCAGTTCTCATCTAGGTATCATTAAAATTTGAATTCCTTTCTCCCTAACTGTTAGAGAACTGAGCAACTTTCCATCTTGAGATAAGCTGTCAGCAGGAGTTGTGACAGAGGACAGATAAATCCCTGTGATCCAGTCTGATCAATCAGAGCCCCAGAGCCTTGGTTTAGGAGACAAGAGGCATGTTGAAATTGTGTGGTAGTTAATAGCTTGTGAAATTGATTAGTTTCTCAATTATACTTGTTTCTTCAAAGCAAAAAATAACTTTCACTTTTTTTCTCAGTATTTGGGTCTCAGGATGCTTTGATCACTAATAGATGATTGATAGATAGATGATCAATAGACAGATAGATGATAGATAGATAAATGGATAGACAGATACATCATACATATATACATACATACATACATACATACATACATACATACATACATACACTCTAAAAATCCTGGGGAGAATACTCAGTCTGTTTATGATAGCAGTGGAAGAGAGGTAGAGCCAGGAAGACCCCGAATTCACTGGCCAGCTAGTCTAGTGAATTCACATTGGGAGACGCCACTTAAAAAGTAAACAACAAAACAAACAAAAACAGGTGGACAGTACCTAAGGAATAGCCCCTGAGGTTGTGTTCTCTAAGGTGGACTGCCTCAAGCTCTCCTTCATGTTTATAAGCCCCTCTTTTTTTCTGATGTGGAATGAGCAATGTTTGGCAGGTTGTGAGATCCAATAGGGAACAGACGTGTGAAATTATCCTATATGCTTCAAAGCATTCTCCATATTTTTGATGGAGTTGTGCAATTCTTCTCAGCTTCATGTTGTAATCATTGCAAGTAAGAAAAAGCTCATTCTCCATTCACTTTCCTCAATGCCAGAATTCCTTGCTGTCCTAGCAGTCCTGTAGAAGGACCACTTTTACCTCCAGGCTGGCATAAGATGGCCAAGTGTACCAGCAGCAAAGCTAAAAATTAAGGCATGAGTAAGGACATTCTCATGGGAAGGGACAATCAAGGGCCATGCTTCAATTGTTTGTGCTGATTAATTACAAGTATTTGACATACATTGTTATTTTTTCTTTATGGGAGAATGTTCATAGAGTCTCTCCAACACCAAATAACAAGAAGTAACTCCCTGATTCCAAAACACAAAACATTTCACAGAATGAGGTACAGTGGAGCTTCTAGCGCATTTGTGGAAAACAAAAGGTGTGACCACAGTATACTTGATACTTTGCTGTCTGACTTGAGCCTTTTCTGCACAGCCTTGAGTCTATGTTGTGTTTTCCTTAAGCGGAATCAAAGACGGTACAGGCAGCCACAGAGCAGCACTGTTTTCAAAGCTGCTGTGAAAATTTTACACTTCTAAATTGTGGCAACAAGACACACCCTGAAGAAAGGGCACTTCGAATCTTCACAAGAAAAACAGAAACCAAGATGGCTTGTGATATCTCATACATTGCAAGAAAAAACTGTCCAGACCTTTAAAGGCCATGTTGAGATGCACAGGACTGTGCTACATAACACAATATGGAGGTCGACAAATGGTCCTCTCATCATCATTTGCTCTTGGCACTTCCCACCCCAATGCTTCTGGACACCAAATTCTTCATCTAGAAATGTCCTGTGGCACATTGTCTTAGGACATAGTTCTTTATCGAGTTAAGGGCACCTGGTCCATTATTGCCAACTCTGATGTTCAGGTCAGGTATCATCTTTCTGAGTAGGAGGGAATTGCTGGACATCCAGCCTTCATGAAAAGGGGTGTTTCCATGACACAGAGTTCTCACACAGTGGCGAACTGGCAGAGGAGAGTATTAGCTCTTGACAGAACTCTGGTGAAGGCGCATCATGTGAGAAGCTGCCCACATTGCCGTGTGTGGATGTAGTACAATAGGAAAATAATAGCATTTACAATTTTGCAGCTGTCTTAAGGGTGGTTCACTCATAGAATGAGGACAAGGATTTTGGGATGGCACTTTCAGGCCAGTTTTCAGATATAGAGTGGAAAATGAAGGCTGTATGATCAGGCCATTGCTAACAGAACTTAATCAGGCTATCTTGGCTTACAAGATCCTCACTCCGTTTTTCCATGCACTCTTCTCTCCTCGCCTCTCATCTCCTCTTCTCTCCTTTCCTCTCCTTTCCTCCATTCCCCTCCCTTCCCCTCTCCTCCCCTCCCCTTCCTGCTCCTCCTCTGCTCCCCTCTCCTCCCCTCCCCTTCCTGCTCCTCCTCTGCTCCCCTCTCCTCCCCTCCCCTTCCTGCTCCTCCTCTGCTCCCCTCTCCTCTCCCTTTTCTTCTTTCATTCTTCTCATTTTTCCTCTCGTTCCCTCTCTCCCTTCCCTCCCCTCTATCATTTATATGAGCCAAATAATAAAAACATATGCTCTTGGGAGCAGTCATTTTGGAAGGTAAGGCAAGGCATACAACATTTATATCATGCTTAGTCTTAATGCCAACGCTTTCTTTCAGCTTCCGTATAGCAGTTCAAGATAATTCTAGGACTCTGAAAAAAACTCTGTAATTCTTATATGTGGCACAATGTTGGTCACACTGTACATTGTACAGATTGTCACTCTGTTCCAGCTGCTCATTGATAATGAAGGCATATGTATTACATTTCTACTACTATGCCAAGTACCCTGTGTTGTGAAGAGAATATAGTAACTAAGACAGATGTACCAATAAGGCCAAGTGACAGCATCAAATCAGACAAATGTCAAGCAATTAATCGCAGTCATGTCATATATTTGGTATACATTGATAAACAGATTAGCAGAATGCAGAACAACATCGTACAAAAGAAGGGAGGTTAGAATTGGCTTCGTGCTAAAGCTCAATGCTACTAGTTACTGAAGAACAATAGATAAGGATTGAGATAGACCTCACATTCAGACACTTTCAGTATAATTGGACAGAATATTATATAGAAAATGACAAGAGCTAAGCGATTATGAGCTTGTATCACAGCAGGAACAGAGGGGAGAACTGTGTGAAGTGGTAAAGGAGCAATCAGCTGACCTGTGGATGGGCTATCACACAGGGAGGCTTGGAGACACAGGCAGAAGAAACACAGGATTTGGGCTCTCAACAAATAGATTTCATCATCAAGCAAAGACAGCTGATAGAAGTCAAAAGCATTTTGCAATTTGCATCAACACAAATGTTGACAGATGTTAATCAAATGCTGGATCCAGATGCTGGGGTGTGGTTTCAAACCTTAAGGTCTTGAAAGGATGTTTTATTCAGCACTCTAACTGGGGACTCAGAACTAGTTCCTGGCACAGTAAGCAAGTGCATGCTCATTAATTAGATGGGTGAATGAGGAAGTATAGAGACAGGCATTGGCAAGGAAAGGTATTCTAGACCTGGGCTGGTTTAGATCTGGGTGACGCCTCTGACATTCCACACTAAATAACCCAAAGTAAGCTGGTGCCATTTGCTCTGTCTCCTCTGGGTGCTAAAGAATGCAAGGCCCAGTAGTGTGAATTGTACATTGGAGTCACATGCCTGCCTATGGCCCTGGGACTCCTTCTCAGGAGTCTAAAGCAGCAATTCTTGACCTATGAACCCTACCAAGTAAGAATGAATGAGGGAACCGGGTCCAGTGGGGGAGAACTTCTAAGACCACTCTCTCACTCGTGCCACCCCAGTCCTTTTGCCAGCTGTCTGCTTCCTCTGCTGCTCCTGTGGAATAAACACTCGGCATCACCCTCTCCCGTCAACACTGGAGGCCAAGCAGCCCACAGATGGAACCAGCAGGGTGAAGTGCCTTGGTTTCAATGAAGTCTCAAAGCAGTCAGTCTCCTTCCTCTTTCCAGAAGCAATTTCCTTCCTTCATCTTGCCTCAACAGACCTTTTGGTAGTTTTTGCTGTCCAGAGACCCTAGAAAAAAGTGCACTTAGCTTTTTCCTTGGAAGCTAGAATTTTTATTTGACTTCATCATTATCAATTGGGGCTCCTCAGGGGTGTGTGTGTGTGTGTGTGTGTGTGTGTGTGTGTGTGTGTGTGTGTATGCGCCCGTGCACTTGTATGTGCATGCACATGTTCCTGTAAAATGAGTTATAAGATACTTTGAAAGAACAACCTTGGATATACTAGTGATGGCTCTGGAGATGGGAGTGGATAAAACATCAAGGAACCAGAAGAGTTCATAGTCTTATTCTTTGCCACAGCTGGACCCTGGATATTTGGCCCTGGGATCCTTTCTCTCTTCTGTACCTCTACAGCCTCTGTAGAGACCAGCATGGTCCTCCACTACACAGAGTTATTCCCACCAAGGCCTGAAGAAAGAAAGCAAATATGAAAGGAAGGATTGACAGGAAATCCCCACCTTAGAAATGTGACAATGGTGGTGTGAATATGGCCTTTCACTTGCTGGAGCTGTCTTGTCCCCTTCATCCTACCATGAACCAGGAAAGACAAAGGGTGCCTATCTGAGGAAGAGGCTGGGATGGAACACACTAAGTATGCTCTCCAGCTGCAATGCCCGCCACTTTAGATGGTCTGGACATTGAGTTGATTGTCCCATCACAGCCAGTAGCAGAAAATTAAATATGAGAGGCTCCTAAAATGAAGGAAAGTAGAACAAGGAGAGCTCTTACTGGGGGTCCAGCAGATGATGTCCATGGATACTCCTGTGGGAAAGAAGAGGGCTCTGGCAAACATTTGCTTAATCTCCCTGTCTCCAGAGTGACTGATGAATGGTTAACCAAATGGCTGTTTAACAACTGTTTACAAAAAGAAGATGGTAGGAGAAGAAAATAGCTCCTCAAGCCTCGCTTCTGAACAAGCACTTGGCTATGGCCTTGGGACAGCTGCATGGGCTTTCTTGGACACACTAAGCTTCAGTCTTCAGTCCACACTGTCTGGAGAGATCCGAAGCCCCTCTATTTGCTTATCTCTCATTGATCTCCAGCATATCCTATGATAGTGGCAGTTAATGGGCTGTGGAGTGACCTACTTCCTCTCAGGAATTCTTCCTACAAGTTTTAAGCACGTTAAACTAAAATACACTTGGCTTCTAGGGCTAAGCTAAGTCCTCCCCCAGAAGGGTTCTTGCACTTCTCCTTTCAATGGGTGTCTCTCTGTCCCAGCTTCTTTTTAAGTAATCTTGACTAGATCTGGTGTTTGCCACACATGGCAGTCTAGAATCATTTTGCTGAAAAGATAGCTAGCTGGTCTGGAGGCACACACTGTATACATTCAACTAATGAAAACTGGCAAGAAGAAGAAACAGGAGGAGGTCAAGGCCTCTGGTGAGGAATTCTTGTTTTTATTCACTACAGAGTGTCTGGGCATGTAGATTTTAGGACAAGATGCCAACAAGATGATGAATGAGCAAGACAATGTGCTCAGGTAGTCCTAAGCCAAGGAATAATGTGGGAAGTGAAAAAGCCAGGAAACCCCACAATGATTTAGCTACACAAGACATACACATCACATCACATCTTCTCAGCAAGAAGGCATTCACAAGGAGCCTCATGGGAGTATCTCACTATGTGCTCACCAGCTCTGAGGAAAATAACAGCAATCTAAGATAAAGGGACCCAGGATCACCTTAATCTCTGTGTCTTATTGCCAATGAGGTGAGTCACTAGAAAGTTCTATGTCTTAGCTGAATTCTTTATACAAGAGTAAAATTAATAGTACTTGTGTCATGGGGCTTTTGCAAAGGTTATACATAACATATTAGAATAGAGTTGCACCATTGTTATATAATTCAGTAAATGTTGGTCACTACTGTTACATTAAGCTGATCAACAAGATTTCTTATTTAAGAGGAATTCTTTGCAGTCATGTTTCTACAGCTCAATGACATTATTTCCTGCTTTATTTTCTATCAACTTCAAGGCATCAAAGGAAGTCTTAATATGAAAATCTTTTAACTCTCTGTCCTTTATTCCATGGGTTCTGAAGAAGGACTATGTAAGTCTTGCTGCTGTTGCACTGCGTTAAACATGACCTACACAGATACAACTTAAAAGCTCTGTAATGGAATAGCTTCTAAGAACCTTAGCCAGCTGATGACCAGTTTTGAGGCTGGATTGGATTGGAACCATTTATAATTGAGAATATTGGCTGGTAACTGCCCGGCACCCTCTATTCACTTCCAAACAAAGTATAGGAAGTTGCCCTAAACAAACTGGAAGCTCACAGAGCAGGGTGGGCAATTCAGTGTTAAATATGGATTATAAATAGTCAGTCACAATATGAACCTAGGCAGCTAACACTCCCCTCAACCTTATATTCAGTGATTTCTGACTAAAACTCTTGCTCCTTCTTTGTCTCATTAGCGTCTGTATCTGCACATAACCTTCCTGCACAAGTATTCCAAGGGCCTCTTTTCCCAGGGCTTGACATTGAGATGAACATTCAGTCACTCCACTTGAGAACTGCAGCCTAGATGATCTCATATTCCCTCAATACACAGAATCTGTAGTCTGAGATCATGGTATATATACCCTGGTTTTGAACTGAGAATTTCAAAACAAGACCATGAGGTTTCACCAATATGACTATACAACTTCACCAAGCCTTGCCTTCTCAGTGGGAAGATGATTATTGATTATCCCTAAACCTACATCTCTGCCTTAACATCCTTTATTCCTCATTACCACTCGGTATTTTTATTTAACACCTACCAATGTTTAATGTAGACACCATTAAGTGTGTTTGCTTTGGTTATTGACTGTCTTCCATGGTAGAATGGTAGTTCCATGGAGGAAGACATGTTGATTATTCTGTTCACAACTCAAAACAAAATCTTACCAAACTACCTTCTGCCAAGTCTTAAAAGTTTAAATGGAACAACCCATCTTCAATAGATTCCCACTGATATTAGGATTAAAAAATAAAACCACTAGTATAGTCTACAAGTGCCTTTGGTTCCCATCCTAAATCTCAACTTGATTTTATGGAGCTATCTCCACTCATACCAGACAAATACAGTTTGCAGATGTTTTCTGCTTCCTGGAGCATTCTTCCACTTCCTTGTCCAATGTTGACTCAGAAAAACACAGGCAGCCCCTCAGTTTAGATTGGTCTGGTTTGGGCCTTTTTATCTTATGCATTTATAGGATGGTACTTCTCTAATTATACTCACAAGTCATTTTATAATAGGGATACATCCCAAACATATAAGTAGGAAATATTATAAAGAGAGCTAGCAAATCAAGCTGTCTGTGGTATAACTGAAGAAACAGTTATACCATAACTGTTTTATGAATTTAATGGGACCACATATGTTCAGTCCATCCCTGACCAAGATACCATTGTGCATCACATTACTGTGCATTTATCCCACAAATATTTAATTAATGTGTATCCATTAGATGCAAAGAGACTGCAAGGGTTTCCCTCACCTTGGCACCCACCATCCTTTGCCCTTTGTTGGCTTTATATCTTAAAATAACAGATAACTTGGTGCACTCATTAGTTTTCTTTAAAGTCAATACTACCCAAGACCATAACTCTCATAGAATTTTACCAAATATGAGGAGGTTCTTTAATCAAACCTCAGTTACGAGTCTTAAAACTGGGGTTCCTGCCTTAACATATTCTACTTCTCTTTACTTTCTAATATTTTTACTTAGCACTCCTCACTGTTCACAAATACACTATTCAATGTGTTCATCTGCATTATCTGTCTCTCACAGTATCTCTATGGGGAAAGACATATGGGCTTTTTTTTTATTTATTTATTTTTTTTATACAACCATACTCTCAATGCTTAGAACAACTCCAAAAAGACCAGGAAGTCAGTGAATACTTGTAATCAAATACAGTAGCTGAACTTAGCCCTAGTAGGCCCATCAACTTGGATGCTAATATCTTCTGAGCAAAATCACATGAAAAATTAAGGGCACTTTTTATGCTATTAGTTCTCTCAATCAGCAACTGGCCACATGCCTTAATTAAACACTAACATGTGGCTAGCACAAAAGATGTACAATATATGTAAAATACATGCTGGGCCTCAAAGAATTATTATGTAAAAAGAATATGAGATAATAATGGTTGCATATTGAAATGATAATATTATAGATATACTAGGTTACATATAAATTATTGTAATTTATAATTAAATATTAACTTCCTAATAAAACTATTTCTAAGACTACTAGGGACTTTTAATTCTATATGTAGCTTGTATTTCTATTAGAGACTGCTTGTTCTGAAATATAATTTTCTATTGCTTGAAATCACTTCTTTAAGAAATGTTAGGCTACTGATGAAAATATGAAGACCTCAGTTTTTAATCCTCTGAAAACTTTACCCTTCCTTGCATATAAGAATGAAATTTTAGAAAGTGCTTTTTTATGCATGAAGGTTTTAATTTCTTTTTCAGACATAAAGTAAATGCTAATGGGTCACATAGCAAACCTAAGCTTAAGTTGTTGTAAAATGACTATGTACTTTTCCATTCAGCAGCATAGAGTTATCATTCTAGTTTCCCCAAGTTTAAACTCACAAATTAGACTGGCCTGGTTAGTATTCAAATTTATGTTATTCATTATGCTTAAATTTATATCCTTCCTGAAGAGTAATCCATATACCTCTCTCTCTCTCTCTCTCTCTCTCTCTCTCTCTCTCTATCTATCTATCTATCTCTATCTCTATCTCTATCTCTATCTCTATCTCTATCTCTCCATGGTACTAGGAATTGAGCCTAAGGCTTTGTGAATGTTAGGTAAACATTTTACCATTCAGACATGTCCCTAGCCTTCTCTTAACATTTAATTTTGAGATGTGGTCTCATTGTGTTGCCTACGCTGGTCTTGAATTCACTTTGTAGCCTAGGCAGGCCTTGAACATGCTATGCTCCTGATTCAGCCTGCAGATTAGTTGGAATAGCAGGCCTGTGCTATCAGGCCTGGTTTCCATGCGGTTTCTTTAGAGTGACAATCTCCATATTGTGGTCTAAATGAAAAAGCATTTTCTGACGGGTTAATTATTTTAAAAAGTGGATCAAATCAAAGAATCCCACCTGAACAGATTTATCCATGGCTGAGCATAAATGAACATCTGTAGTTCTAGTTGGTTTGATTTGAGGAACATTGTATACATTGTATTCTTTCCCTTATGTTTGAGGAGTTCATAGTAGCAGTTGATTTCAACATCATATGGTAAATTCTAATCCTCTGAAAAAGAGAAGTACTGGTGCAACTGTTGAACAAAGGAAAGGAAGAAGATCTAGGTGTGTGTGTGTGTGTGTGTGTGTGTGTGTGTGTGTGTGGTGAGTGTCTGTGTATGTGTGTGTGTGTGGTGAGTGTCTGTGTGTTTGTGGTGAGTGTGTGTGTGTGTATGTGTGTGGTGAGTGTGTGTATGTGTATGTGTGTGTGTGGTGAGTGTGTGTATGTGTATGTGTGTGTGTGTGGTGAGTGTATGTGTGTGTATGTGTGTGTGTATATGTGTGTGTGTGGTGAGTGTCTGTCTGTGTGTGTGTGTGGTGAGTGTGTGTATGTTTGTGTGTGTGGTGAGTGTCTGTGTGTGTGTGTGTGTGTGTGTGTGTGTAGGGTAGGACAATGGGAAAGATAATCGGGGAACTGTTGTTGTATCTCTAAGGACAATGTTACTGGTCTCCTAATAGATCTTTGTTTCTCATCACCATCTACAACAGAAACACTGAGTTTGAAAGTGATCACTTCTCCCTTATCTGGACTTTCACTATAACTGTCCCCAGTCTGATTGTACCAATAAGGTTTGATGACATCATGGAGATAAAAATCCATGATGAAGATTTTCTCTATTTCTTTCCTTTCTAAGAAACCCTCTGTCACCCAAAAGTAAAAATATTGAAATGAAAAACTGAAGCCCCGCCACCTCCTTGACTAGAATGACATGACTTATTCCACAGGCAATGACCTTGCTCACACACTGCTAGGTATTACAGCAAGAGCCAGGTGGCATCTTGAGATGGTCTTCATGCTCCCTGCATGGTTCTCTTGGGACTCATCCTTGAAGGAGTTGGAAGGCCTTCTAGTAAAATAAAAGAAGACAGCCTTCTTAATCCCATGACAGAAAAATCTGAATTTTGTCATAGGTATATTTGGTATTAATAGCGTGTAGATATTTCTTCCATCAGTAAGCAGCTTCTAGGTCCTGCTACAGATAAGAAACAAAGGTAAAAGGTGAAGTTAAATAAATGACTAGTGATCAAGGACGAGTAACATCTGTGCTAAGTTGACAGTTTCATAATCAAGTAGGTTATCAGGAAGCAACAGGTCTCCTCTTTAATTGAGCTAAGTTTTCAGCTTATATTCTTGGCTTGCATCCAACATTTGTGGAAGTAAAAAATTAATAAATAAGGACCAGAGACCCCAATCAATGGATAAAGACACCAGGCCCCTAGCCTGACAACCCATGTGATGGAAAGACAGTACTGACACTGACCTCCACACATGTGAGTGTGTGTACACACACTTGCAATAAAATACAACAAACTATTTAAATATATAACCATTAAACATTTGAATAAATTTACATGTTATTTAAGTATCATTTCATGCATACAAATGGATTGTATCTTAAAGACATATCCTTGATTGAATAATAAATAAGAAAATTCACTTATAGTTTGGAATCTTACATAAACAACAAGAAGACATGTTTTTAATCTGTTGAATAAGGTATAAGCCCTCATTTCTGTAAATGCCTTAGTTGCTCAGAAACCTGGGCAGTGTTAATGTCCAAACACACCTAACTACATCAGCATAGGTCTGTGTCTACTCGGGGGTGTGCTCCACAGATCTCTAATATGAGAGACTTTTCACAGTACTGTGAGAGACTTTTCACAAAATGTTCCTAAGAGATTTATACTGCCACGAACCTACTAACAATTCTAAAAGCCTTAGCAAGAAATGCATTTATTCATTTCACTCAACTCTTCCTAAAGGTGTACATTCACAGACCTTTCTCTGCCTGATACTCTTTATCCCAGAGCACTGGAGTCAAAATATTAATGACCCTCAGCCATGGTTGATTTATTTCTTTTCCTTGTCAAGGTTTTGGTTTGATTTTCTTATTTCTTTGTCTACACGTTATGTGCAAATAACAGCACAAATAATAGTGTATACGGGTCTGTATGTGTTAGTATTTATGTATTTGGAGAATGGGAGAGGGGATGAGAGAGAGGAGGAGCTCAAGCTGCTCTGCTCTTCTTTTCTTGCTCTGGTGACTACTTTCTTTGTATTGTGCTGTACTTAATATTTGTTAAAAATCAGGTCACTGTTTCAGTTAGCCTTCCCCACTGTTAGTCCCCAGCTGTTCCTGGCAGGACTGGCAAGAGCCTTCTAGGGAAAACCCAAAGACTTTCAGGAAGTGGTATATGATGGTGTGCTGTAGTAACTGATGAGTTTCTTTCTGAGTCAGGGCCACCACAAGGGGGTCCCCAGGAACTGACATGTCTCTGAGAAGACAGAGAGATGCTAGACTGAGGTCAGGACTGCCTCTCCTGTAGCTAAAGACCCTGGGAATTAAGAGAATCTCAACTAGATTTGAGTGCAAATCCTCCCCTCTCACTCAGTTCCTCTATCTCTTTTCTGCAACGCTTGCCTGAAGCATCGCGGGTTTGTTTTGAGTTTCACCTCCTTTAAGGTGAATGGCAGGCCCTCATGCTACATCCACTATCATGGAGGTACCCCTGAGCACATTTTGCATCTACTTTCAAAGCTTTCCTGCACAATAACTGACCTGAAAGGAGTTTTGGAGAACACCATATGCCTGGGGCAATAGTAGTTAGCCCTCTCTATATCTGAAGACTTTTAACTCCTCCCTTCCACTATCTATCCACAGGCAATTCTCTAAGATATATGTGATGTCTTATGGGAATTTAATACAGCTTTAAATCAATCCTAGACCTCCTGATTTACTCAAACTCACAAACAAAATTATTGTAAAATTAAAATAAAAAGATATGCTTACCCATACACCTAACATTTCTTCTATAGGTGGTGTATATTGAAGGTATGGAATCTAGTGATGGTCCTGTAAAGACTAAGAAATATGTTGTTCTTAATAAAAATATGTTGAGTGCTGAGTAAACAAGGGAAACTCAGAACAGTAGCATAAGAAACTACAGTATATTAGTGTTTTATTTAGGAAAGAAAAAAAAATCCAGGACAATCTATCACCCAAAGAAGAGCTTCCTTGGAAGAAACACACATCTTGTTCAGCAAGACAAAATACAACTCTTTCAATCTGCATATAATGGCAATATGATATAGGTGTCAGCTGGATAAACCAGTCCTGCATTCTGAGACCTCAAAAGGTTCATACTAAGTGACATAAGCCAGACCTCAAAGAGCAAATACTGAATGATTCTATTCAGATGTGAGGCAAGCAGATTAATTAAACATGTAGAGGAAGAAAACAGAATGGTAGTTGCTGGGATCCACATGGAAAGGAAAAGCTGGGAGTTGGCATTTCACAAGCGCAGAGCTTCACTCTGGGGATATAGTTATTCAGATGGAGATGGTGGTGGCTGCACTAAAGATCTCTTACTGCTGCACAACCCTTAGCACCAAAGTTGGAATCCCAGCACCCAGGTGACAGCAGGCAACCAGCAAAGGCCTGAGAATCTAGCTCAACCTCACCTGCCTCTGGATGTGTACAGGCATGTGTACTCACACCCACACATGCACATGCAATCACATACACATTTACAAACAAATGACTAAAACGCTTCTTAAAATTCAAGGTAAATGGGTAATGGT
Organism: Phodopus roborovskii; assembly: GCF_943737965.1. Classification (NCBI taxonomy): domain Eukaryota; kingdom Metazoa; phylum Chordata; class Mammalia; order Rodentia; family Cricetidae; genus Phodopus; species Phodopus roborovskii. The sequence goes on along the minus strand of NW_026126517.1, from coordinate 12,100,920 downwards.
GAAGGCTATATACCAAATTCTTAACATAATCTTTGTAACTTCTTTTGAAAATATAAAATCCTTTTCCCAAAATTAAAAAAAAAAAAGATTTAGATTTATTTAACACACACATGAACACATGACACAGAGAGACACAAAGACAGGGAAAAACAAAGAGAAAACAAGAAAAAATACCTCTTGAATATGGGGTTTTAGCAGTTAACTAAGAAGCCACATTTTAACACATCTAAAATTTAAGAACCACTAGGTTTAAAACAGTTCTAATGATTGTTTTTTTTTTTTTTTTGAACTACCATCTTCCTATTTTGAATAGGAATAAAACCTAAGAACCCTGTGGCTAATTTCTCTAATTTCTTGTACAGGTATTGCCTGGTCACCATGCTCTTACCAGTTTTTTGAGCTCAGTATAGGCCACTAGCATTGTATCTAACTCCACAATGAATGGTATTTCAGGTAGCCATCTTTCCTTTTTCTTGAATCCCATCTCTATCCCAACCCCCTCCCACCTTTCTGCCTTGTAAAAAGGCACTAACCCTGGGAAATTGAGTGTACTGATTGGGTCATGACCAGGCTTATTTCTCTCTCTTTCCCTGTCACTTCCAGTGACCCCTTCATCAAGGGTCAGATCCAGATTTGAAACTGAATACAAGAACAAGAAGAAGGGAAGAATGACATGAGCGTCAAGCTATAAAACCTTCCTGTCCCAATGCTACACTCAATAAAACAAAGGGAAGGGGTGTGGGCCAACTCAAACTATGGCAGCCAAGGGGCTTGGAGGTCAGAAAGCCTAGAAAACTCTGAGGGAGCCAAAGCTCTTTGGCTTCCAATACTTCCATTCTCCAGTTTCAAAATGACAGACATGGAATTAAGCTCTATCTGGCTTCCCCATCCTTGATAGTCTGCAATTGCAGAGAGGAAAGCCACCTTGCCTTACAGTAATCAGCATTGTTAGGAGCATGGCTTACACTTTTGTTAGCCCTAAACGTTTAAATAAAGAATCTGACACCCGGTTGACTCAAGTAATGCTTCTGCAGGCAAGAAAAATCATCCTTTCTTCCATCCCCTCCAAGACAAATGGGCTCTGAGGGGGAAAGTTACCCATGTATCTGAGAGACTGTCAAGGCCCACTACTGTGAGATGTATGCATGAATGTTCTCTCTCCTATTGTTCAAGATAGATTAAGGAAAAGGAAATTGTGATAAGATTAGGTATTCAGAGATGTGAAAGGGTATGATCATGGACCCAGGCTCACTTCTCCCTTTTCTCCTGACCAATGATTTCTCTTGTGTGGGTCAAGCAAATATTCCACTAGAGAATGTGACATTAAATTAGTTGGTTCAATATTTATGTTAGAAGAATCCATACGTTGGGGCCAGCATACATGGGTCTCATGTTGAGGACCACTGCTGTCTTTTGTTGCATGCTCCTTTGGCTTCTCTGGGTCAGCTCTTTCTCTTGTCTGGCTAAAGATGATGAGTCAATGCAGGACTCTGTTACCAATGTTGAATGAACACTTTCCAAATCATATTTATTGTTCATCCTTCCAGGTTTGAGACCCATGTATGCCCTTCCCTGATATTGAGATTGACAACTAACTTATATGCCATTATAGAGCCCTCATCTAGTAGCTAATGGAAACAGAAGCAGATACCCACAGCTAAACACTGAGCCATAATACTCTTGTAATTAACCCCTTGAGCCAGTGTCTTTCTTAAGTTCAAGCTGCCATTTCTGGTCTTGAAGAATAGAAAGCTTAAAAGCAATGCCATGAGCCAGCTTGCATTTTGTTATTCCTCCTGCTGCCTTGTTCCCCTTTGTGATTTAGAAATCACTCTACTAGGTTATGGACACTAAATGTCATACCCTTTATCATGATGATTGTTGAGTTTCTCTGGGATGTTAAAGATGGCCAGGGGATGTTTAAACAGCTATTTATTCATAGGGTACTCTTGGGTGCATTATATTTCCCTCATTCTAAGAACCAAAGTAAAAAACAATTAAAAGCTCATACTGAGGCTAATAAAGAGGGTCCAAGTCTGGTGAGATGTGGGTAGCTGTGGCTGAGAGATGTGGGAACTCAGCATGTTCTGGGAAAGCAATGGCCACCACTTCCAAGCCTAAGCATGCTCTAAAGGAAAAGAGTTCAACTCAGTCTGGAAACATGGTCAACCAGATACCCTGAGGTGGGCTGTGAGCCCTAGAGATGCTAAGAAAGAGAGTCTGCTTTGGGTTTTGCTCTTCAGACAGGATGGAGCAGCATGAATGAATGTCAATCTGGTTATACTCCTGTATTAGCTCAATGCCTTGTCTTTCTAGAGTCTGGGGAAGTACCTCAAAGCCTTGAGTTCTCCATCTAAAGAAACAAAGTAAGCAACAACTCCTTAACAGTGATGGGACCCAATGGAATTATGAAGATGTTCAATGAAACTGTCTCTATGTACCATCCTCTGTTTGCCCTTGGCAATTTCTGTTTCTCAGCATCTTTCTGTGAACAATTAAAATAAACAGCTGCCAGGTTTGAATAGATGTCATTTACAGAGATCTAGAGAAAAAAGTTCCCCTTCCATAGCACTTTCTTTCTCATAGTCTCATTGTTGACTTTGCTGAGTGTCCCTGATCCAGGAAATTTTCTCCTTCCCAACTCTATTTCTTTCTTTGCTTAAACACGTCTCAGTTTGCAGGGGAGTGGTGACACATGCCTTTAACCACAGCTTTAACTCAGGAGGGAGAGCCAGGTGGATCTCTGTGAGTTCAAGGCCAGCCTGGTCTACAGAGTGAGTTCCAGGACAGCCAGAGCTGTTACACAGAGAAACCCTGTTTTAAAACAAAACAAAAATTCTCAGTTCAACTAATAATAAGATTCCAGAAAGGGATCCACAGCCATCCTCACCCTGCCACACCACACACACACACACACACACACACACACATACGCAAACACACACACATACACACACAGCACAGAGTGTTAAACTTGTGTTAAACTTGGATTTGTGAGTTAAATTTAGGAGTATGATTCTGGTGGTAAAGATTAGACTCAGATAATATCCCTGTAATCCCTGCCCACAAATCAATTCCTAAATCCCGCCCCAATCACAGGTTGCTTTTCTTTATTTGAGTCATAAGGACTCATCAGATGACAAATTAAAGAATGGAAAAGCCTATCATACATATTGCTTCACTGACTGGGCCATTGGTTTGGAAGGTGACTTCGTATGACACCCCTACACCCCACACCTCCTCAATGAGCTTAGAAACTGTGATGGGACAATTCTCAGAGATGAAACATGACTGGAGAATGTATGGGTCAGAATCTTAGAACAAGCAGAACTGCCTGGGTGTAAATGCCCATGCCTCTAAGATGTGTCTTAGCTAGGACCATAGAACCACTAGGACAAAATCAGAGCACAGTGGTAGAACTCTGGTGAGTGAGGTTTTCTGTCTGTGTATGTCTGGAATGTACCTCCAGACCACTCTGGAAACACAGCAGGACATCTTTCTATCAAGCCAGCTGTCCATGGGAGTAGGGTCTCAGAGAAGATGGCAGCACCAACGAGAGCCTGTAGCAGAAGTTAGTCTTCTGTCCACCACTGGAATGAAATGTGTCAGGCCGCTCACAGCACTGCTATTTGATCTTATCAGGGAGCTGTGGAGGTGAAGTGCATACGTCAAGGAGTTCGTGCCTGTTCATCGCTGTTCATCATTGTGGTTGCCCCCAAGCAGACCCAGCAAAGTAACACTTGAAGCCATTTCTGCAGAGAATTGCAAAAATAGCTGAGGCTTGGAGCCAGTCAGTGGTTCCACTGCAGTTAGAGAAAACACCCACAGAGTGGTGGAGGCAGCTGCAGGAACACCACAAAACAGAGAGACACACTAAGATACAAACACACACTCCCACAGCAGCTTAGATCAATGTGTTGGAGCAAGTTCTATGTCAGGAAAGAGGCAACCAATTCTTTCAAATGTTATGATTCACATGTCAACACGAGTTCCTTAAAGAGGGTTGCCTTCTACAGAAATCATCATGGTTATTTGCTACTTCGCAGAGGGTCAAAGGACTACAGGGATGCTGCAGATGGAACACCACCGCCACCTTCTTTGAGGAAGGCACTTTTGAGATGAAAGGGGGGGATCCCAACACTCAGAGCTCAAACCTCAGTTTCTACTTCAGAGAATTTAAAATGATTTCCCTCTAAGAGAACAAAGGAAGTCCAAATTAGGGCCCAGATGGAGTCCATAGACACTATAAAATCTGAAGCAATGTAGCCAATGTGACTGGAGAACTGTTGGTAATCATGATTATTTTTTGCATACAAAATGCTTCCTTTTCCCCTCAAAATAGAATGGTAAGTCTTGAGTTGATCAAGTAACCATTAAAAATACCCAAGTAGCTATTACAGCACACATTGTACAGCCAGCTATTTGGCAGAAGCTCCTGGGGGCCTAGAGAATCAACATTAAAGATATGGACATTGAAATACAGAGGTCCAAAATACAATTGGTATTCTGAAGAGACTGTGCCATGAGCAATGTCTTTTATCAGTGGAACCTGTCCATAAGATGTGTAAGTAACTAACTGTGTAAGTAAGACTTACACAATTTAGTCTATTCAACAAACACCATACATGGAACTATGTACGAACAGTTGAAATATGGACCTTTCTAGATGGCAAAACTTTTAAAGGAACTCATTGACTATTGACATGGCTATTGATATATCCATAATAATATTTGAAAGCAGAAGTAAATGATTTATCACTAAGTCTATTTAATAGCAACATCCCATTTTCTGGACTAGGATATGGATGTACCTCCTACTATCTACTTACTTCTGTGAGATCCTTTACAATGAAGCCTAGCAGACACAAAAGCTACTGTCATTAACCTGGTGGAATATATCCAGGCACAGCAGAGTTCCCAAATGTCACCATGCAGAAATCAGATGAAAAAATGTGCTATAACAAATTGTTTTCCTAGTGGTCTTCAGCAGGACCTGAGGTTTGTATCTTCTAAAAACCTTACACATAAGGAAGATGTGGGAATCTTTAGAACATACATTGAGTAGCAAAATCTTGAGGAAGAAATTAAACTGCACAAAATGTTCAAGAAGTAGTCTTAAATTCCATATGAATATATTATCTACCATCAAGTAGTTGTCTCTTATGCCTTAATACTCCCTTCCTTTAGAAAAAAACTGACCAAAGAGCTTGAGAAATAAACAGCTCAGTAGTTAAGACCCCTTGCTGCCCTTGCAAAGGACTAGAGTTCAGTTCTTAGTATCTATATAAGTGACCCACAACTGCCAATACCTCAGGTTCTAGGAACTCATATGACCTCTTCTGGCATCCATGAGGACTCAAACAAAATACACATATTCATACACACACTTCAACACACACACACATACACATGCATGCAATTTTCAATCTTACAAAGAAAAGACACAGTAGTTTAAAAGTTGCAGATGCATAGTTCTTCAGGTGTGTGTGAGGGAGAGCAAACCAAAAGGGCAGTAGTGGCACCAAGAATCTTAACCACCGAATTGGCTGTGTCAGTGTTTTCATTGTGGTAGATGGGCTATGCGTAGACTGACATAAAAATAAAACAAAACAAAAAACAAACAAAAACACGCAGAGGCTTTTTTTTTTTTTTAACACAACAGAAACTCATCACCAAGGTGACCAAGATCTTTCATAGGCCAGATTACCACTCCCCCTTTCCCTTTGTCCTCTGCTGTCATCCACGAGCATGCTGGGCACGCTGTTGGCTATTTTCATGTGACATCCATCACCAAAATGAACATTGACACCAGAATTATCATTTTAGCAAGAAAAAGATAAAACCCATTTAACTTTTCCACTCTAGGCTGGAAATTCTCTCTGTTCACATTATATCAGGCATACCAATTTAATAGGTAGACTTCCCCTTTTCATTTTAAGAGTTCCTTTCTGTCCGATACTCCTGAACCTTCATACAAATTGAATTTCCAAAACTGAGTTTGAAGAAAGTACCTAGATTCTGCCCACATTCCGAGCATGAAGAGAATCAACAGCCTGGATGAATGAGGAGAAGAAGGAATATACTGGCCACAGATGTAGACCTGTGTCTGTTGTCAGGGCCATAATTCATGTGTCTCCCAGGGCAAAAATAGGTTCATGCTACCAGCACGTTTCTTTATGCATTTGTGAATCGAAGCCTGTCACTTAGTCCAATTCCCTGTTGCAAAGAGGCTCTCAGTGGCATGGGTGGCACATTGGTGTGTGACAGCAGCAGCAATACTCAGTGTTCCATGAATGGAGTGGGGAGTTCCTGAGGACATAGGGAAGGGGAGGTTGACACATGAAGAAACAGGGCTGTTGTTCTTCATGACGTCACTTGTTGACTTGACGCAGATATGCACTGTATGACAGAGAGATGCTGCCAGAGGTTGGAGAGATCGAGTTCAATGCCAGATACCCAGCTGCCCTCTCAGGCTGCCAGTATTTTATGATCATTTACCATAAGACACACTCACTGACCCATTCCACTGTTCAGGAGAAAGTACACAAAGAGTGAGGCTCAGCCGAGAGAAGGTGGAAGAGACCTAGAATTGAAAATGAAGAGAGGCAGGTTCACGCGAGATTGAACTGGCTTCCAGTCTCCTGAAAGAAGTGGGTCCCAGGTGGAGCTAAGGTTTCAGGTCCCCATGTGATCAGAAAACTTCCTGTCTACTAAGAAAACTGCATCTCTTCCAACCTTTTACTTGCAAGTAATTGCAGAATTGATAATCTCCCAGCACAAAGCATTTGGGGGATGTGACATGAACTTCTCCACCAGCTCCCCCAAATACATCCTGATATTAATAACTTCTCCTTACATAAGTTTGGTGTCCATACTTTATGAAACTTAAAAGGGACATGGTGACCAAGGTGGAGGCAAATATGGTTCATTTCGCTCAGAATCAGCTTGGCTTGCTTGTGGCAAAGCAGCTTAAGAAACCCATCATAATTAGACAGTGCCATATTTTGTTTCTTTTATATTTTTCCTCTCTCTCTCTCTCTCTCTCTCTCTCTCTCTCTCTCTCTCTCTCTCTCTCTGTGTGTGTGTGTGTGTGTGTGTGTGTGTGAGTGTGTGTGTGTGTGTATGTGTACATGTTTTGAGGTTTCTTTTGTTTTGTTTTGGGCTTTTTTTTTTTGGTTTTGGTTTTGAGACAGGGTGTCTTTACTGAACTTGACATTTAACAATTTGGTTACACATATATGCCAGTGAAGCCCACAGGATGCTCCTGTCTCTCCCTGCTGCTTCCCAAAACTGCTGCAATTACTGCACTGTACCCCTGTGTTCGCCATTCTTATGTGGATTCTGGTGGGTGGAACTGAGCCCTCTCCCCAGCCTCCATTACTTTTAAGTTTCTGAATGTTTAAACTTATTCTCATCTTGTGGAAGCAGAATTTGAATCCCAGTATGACTATTGGTATTCAACCTTAGATATCTGCCAGGGCTTGTATATGAAAATGCATCAATGATACCTACATACTCGCTTCGGGAACAATTACAGTGTGCGCACAAATGTTAATCTTAGTTTTTGAGCCTGTGGAGAAGTCAGCAAACATTATCGACTTCCCACAGAGAAGGAGGCTCAGGTCTGCACCACAGGGTTGAGAGATAAACACTACAGAATGGCAGCAAAGAACACCGGTGAAGCACTTATGTGAACTCATGTAAGACATTTCTCCAATTAAGTTATCAAAGCAAAATTCCTGTTTTCCTTTTGGGATTCCTTCTGCTTAGGAGGCAGATATGGAGCGGAGGGCAGGCTAGTGCCTATTGTGGTTCTGCAGCCTTGCTTGTGTTAGGTCAGAGTGCCAGTGCTCCTACCTCATAAAGACTGAAAACTGTTTTGGGAATCTGGGCAGGAAATGCACCCCCACTGTAAACTCATTGCTTTCTGTAAGAGTCAGGGGTGGCGAAGAGGTTTCCTGCCATTCTGTGCAGAAGCAAGAGACACTTAAGCCTTGTTTCATTATCAGTGGAGTGGTTGCCCCTTGGACCTCTGCCCCTCAGAGCGAACAAGCAGTTAGCATCACACCGTAACAGCTGCAGCCAAGCAAACCTGTCACCTTCCTGTATTATCTACAAATGGTGTTTGTTTCCTTTGACGTGTATTCTTACACTTGCTGTGGGAGGGATTTCTGGAAAAACAATGCTGTTGAGTGCACCAATTCCCTGCCCCCAGCCATCCTTTCTCTTTCCTTTTCAAGGCTCCAGGAATTGCTAAATTTCATATCCTGGACAACCAGCACTCTTCAGCTAAAAATACCAGAGGGTGTGCTTATCTCCAATGAGGCTTCCTCTCCAGGGCCTTCACAGACATTATCTCATGTATCCTTAAAAATACCCTGTAGGTAGGATGTAGCCAAAGAAAGGAATCCCAGAAAGGTAAGGAAGCTTTAAGACAAGGCCATTGGGTTCTGAAGCCCAGCAGAGCAGCTCAGGGGTGGAACTTGCAAGCTGTAGCATCCATTCACCAAGCATTCATGACCTGACTCCAGAAACCTAGAGAATCCTTCTAAACAAGATTCCTGGAATGTAGGGAAAGGCCAGGCTTAAAGAGAGTCAGACCTCCAAATCGTCTTCTTTGGGGTGATATTAATTTATTTATGTCTTTAATAAACTGGATATCCTACAGTCCTTGATCATCTCTTCAAATTGTCCCACCCTGATCTTTCCCAAGACTTCATGTCTCACCTATACAAACAGATAGGAGCAACCAACCTTCCATCTGACTGAGCAGAACTAATTACATAACCATTCCCTTCTAGAAGGTGTACACGGCTTAGTTATATGTACTTCAAACATGGATTCTATAATAAACAGAATGCATTGTCTTTGTCATACTATATATCATCTTATATTCTTTTTCTCAAATCTTGGCCCCCTGCAAAACCTGGGAATCATGGCAGCTTCCAGGCCTTCTTAGGTACACATGCAAAGGTCACTGAATTAAATATCCTCTGGATGTCCCCTATGGTTCATTTCCTTCCCACTCATACTCATGTTCATGGAGACTGAACTTCACAGCATGGACTGACTGGTGCCCTCCCTTCTCTCTGGGTACTAGCTGATTTAGCAAGTTAAGAGAAGACAAGAGAGAGAATGTTATGAATTTTCCCTTATTCATGTCAGTAGGATATCGGTGGCCTGCTTGAGTCCTGGGTAGAAGGCCAATTCCACCAACCATTCCTTCCAACACGGCTCTGTGTCTGGGTTTTAGTAGGAACCACTTCCTGACAGCCACTAGCCTGGAAGTTTTGAAGGATCCTGCTGCTGATTTTGCCAATTCTTTTCCAGCCCCCCTTGCATTTAGTAAAGTCCACCATACATCCTGTAAATAGTCCCTATATTAAATGTGTCACACCATCCACATAGAACAGATCCCATTTGTCCTTGTTTGCTTTTTTTTTTTTTTTTTTTTTTTTTTTTTTTTTTTTTTTGATCTTGTGATAACACCATGATCAAGCGCACCTTGGGGATGGAACGGTTCATTCCATCTTACAGGTTATAGTCCATCAGTGAGGGAAGCTCGAGCAGGAACAACGTGGAAGCATGAACTCAACCAGATGCCATGGAAGAATGGATTCTGCTTACTGTTTTTTTCTCTTGTTCTTGTCCAGTTACTTTTCTAATATAGCCCAGGCCAATTTGCCTAGGAATGGTACCACTCACAGTGGTCTGGGCTCTCCTTCATCAATTAACTATCAAGAAAATCCTCCACAGGCATGCCCATAGCCCAACTGGATAGAGACAGTTCTTCTATTGTGGTTTCCTCTTCCCTGGTGTAACAGGTTGACAAACAAGATTAGCCTTTGCATGCTATCTTTTTACTAAGGCTACCCAAACTAATATAGTTACTGATTTCTATTTTTCCTCTTCCTTATGTGTATGATTGTTCACCTTTTTGTATGAATGTGCACTATGTGTATGTGTGGTACCCATGGAGGTCAGAAGGCATCAGATCCTTGGGAAATAGAGTTAAGATGGTTGGGAGTCACCATATGGGTTCTGGGAACTGAACTTGGGTCATCTGCAGGAGCAGCAAGTGCTCTTACTACTAAGCCACCTCCTCAGACTCTTCATCCCATTCAAATAATTTTCAAATTTTAATCCCTCAATACATGCAACCTCCATTACTAAGTTACTTCCAAATATCTCGCCCCATAGTCTCCTAACCATTGTTCATATTGTCAGCATGCCCTGCATAAATGTCTAATAACACCAATCTTGCAAAAATCCATTAAAGTTTCCAGAGACCATCAGCACATTGTTGAGTGGTATGACTGGGTCTGCCTGTCTTTTTGGATTAAGTCTTTTATCTCTGCTTCCAGGATATCCTCAATAAATATTTATTACATGAGTGAATATTGAATAAGACTTTTGATCTTTAAGCAAACACAACTATTTGCTTTCACAATGTTCTTTTCAGTTAAGGTGTAGAATGGGATTTATTCTAAAGGAGCCCTCCTGAGGAAGCCATGGGAATGCAAACACATCAATTCAATGCAGGGCCATTTAACTTGGGCACAGCTTTTGTCTTCACTCAGAATGTCAACTGAAATAGAAAGCAGAGCTTCACACAGTTCTTGGGTTCAGTTCCTGATTTCTCCACTGGTCCTGTCACTGTGATTCTGAGCAATTTGCTTCACATTCTGTGTCTCAGTTTACCCATCTATAAGAATGTGGACATTAAAAGCATCTAAGTCATGAGTTTATTGCAAGGATAAAAGTTGGCACACAGAACATACCTCTAATGATATGTGACATACAATGGTAAACAAGAGTCAGTGAACATCTTAGTCTATCCTAAATTCATAACCCCCAACATGGTGACTGTTTTGTAGCTTGCTAGCTTATCCTATATTCAAATAGGTCTCTATCTGCAAATTTTCTGATATCAAAAATATGACAAAGTCTATCATTTGAGCCCATGAATTCTCACATGATGTTTCCAATGCCTCTAAAAGGTACCATGAAGGACCATTATTCACATTTTCTTTCTTTCCCTTCAATGGTTTGTCAGAAACCAGGAGATAACAGATAGATAATAGAAAATAGAGTTACATAGATGGATGTATAGGTGATAGGATAGATAGGTGGATAGATGATAGATAAATACATGCATACATACATGCATGATGCATACATACATATATACATACATGTATATATACATACCTATGAGATTATAATGTAGCAGAGAGAACCCCCATGGCCTCATGTTATCATACATCTAGCTGTTGAGTATTGTTTATATTAAATTCAATGAATTTAAAAAAATCCCTGCAAGAGATAAGACTATTCGCCATATCTTTTTCTTTTTCCTTTTTGAAGACTCTTATGTATAGCAGGCTTTCTTGGACCACCAGCCCCCAAATCATGACATGGAGACTTATTAATTATGAATGCTCAGCCTTATCTTAGGCATGTTTCTAGGTAGTTTTTTTTTGTAGTAAAATTAATCCACTTCTATCAATCTATGTTATTCCCCAAGGCTCGTTTTCCTTCCGAAAAGTAATTTTACTATCATCTAGTTAATTTAATCAATACCATCATAACATTTTATCATTTGCAATAAATTAAACATCTTTCATTATTACAATATAGATTAAGCCTACTTTTACAATTATTTCTATAAAATTACAACAACCTTTTTTGGGTTTTGTTCACATTTTTATGAAATTCCCAATGTAAAATTCTAAGGTTAAAGCATAGAAATGTTCTAAGACTTCAAAAATAACCTAACAACAATTATTTGTTAGAAAATGTATTTTTACCAACAATATCAAAATCTGAATTAAAGAAGAGCCAATGTTTAAATCTGTATTTTTCTTATCTTACTCTCATTGAAATTAAAATTGGTATCTTGTAAAGTTTTCTCTTAAAGGTATTAAAATATGTTCATACATTGCTGAACAAATCAAAGAAGTCTAAGAAATATGTCATTACATGATTTTATCATTATGCAAATGTAGAGTATACTTCCACTACCCACATGGTATAACCTAATACATACCTATAGACATGATGCACGCATGCATATGTTCATGCAACACACACATACATCCTGAAAACTATGATAAATGAATAGCAAAACATTACATCAAACATAAGGAAAAATTATGGCATAAAAGTTTGCTATAAATTCAAATGTAAAAGGCTGCTGAGGGCAGCAGCAACAGCACACTATTTGACAATAAATATTTTAGTACAAAAGCAGAACACACCAAGTCCTATCACTTTGGAGACATCCATGGTGTGGTTGACTGGATGAAAGATACCCACATAGGTTCATGTTTTTAAACATTTGGTCACAAGCTGCTGATGCTATTTGAAGAAGTAGTAGAATCTTTGTGGAGTAGAAATTTGCTGGAGGAAGTACATCATAGGGATAGGCTTTTGGTGTTACTTTCAGTGAACAATCTCTGTTTCGTGTTTGCAGTTGAAAATGTGGTCTCTCATCCTCCTGCTCCATGACCTGATGCTGTGTACCTCCCATCATTATAGTCTCTCCTTCTGGAACTGTGAGCCCAAATAAATCCTGTCTTCTGTAAGTTGCCTTCATCATGGTGTTTCAACACAGCAACAGAAAACTAATTCACACAGTAAAGATATCCTCACACCTGAACAACTTTACTTGTGTTCCTGCCATACACTTGGGCCCAAGGACATAGTTTCCAGTTGTCTCCTTAAAGAAATCAAAGATAGAAGAAACATACAAGAGAGAGTGTCCTCTCCTAGTCACTCATTCATTGTGTACTAAGTAAGATCCAATTACACAGGCTCTTAAGACATTTAATGGATTAAAGTAAATATATTTATTTTGTCTTACAATATGATTTTCTGCTGAGAAACGATTTTTTATCCCCCAAAGAGGTCCTCCTCACAGCGATGCAAGAGTGCAAATACTCAGGTGCAGTGTGTCACCTTTCCTAGCTGTGTAGAACTGTTTTCAGAGCCATTCTGACAACTGAGAACCCACAGTAAAAAGTCGGACATGGAGTCTGCTTTGGAAAGATTGCAGTTTACAGAAATGGATAACAATGAGGTAATTAATTACTCAGTTAACAACAACAAAACACACATACACATATCATTTGTAATGAAATACTTTAAAAGAGTACAGGATATATGGTATGTCTATATAACATCCAATCTGATAGTGCACAATTCCTCCACAGGTCTATTCACATGTAGCCAGTTTCTTTGTGATGGAAATCATTCCACTTCATAAATATTTGGAGGGATTTAACATGGTGTTTGATGATAGCTTTCCCCTTTAGCTTTCTTTGATTTCAGTGAAACCACACATGCTCCAGGGACAAACATAACATATGCCTACTGCTTTAAGTCAGCTTGCTTGTCAAGATAAAATATGAACATCCAATATTCAGCAGACATGGGCTGCCTGGACAAAGATGAAAAGGAAGAAGAGGATCTTGTGTGGAATCTTACTCTTTCCAGAAATTCAGCATACCATGGTTGAGTGGAAATTAGGCCTAAAAGATTGAGGTAGTTCATTAATAGAAATAACTAGGGACTGACCACAAAATAAACAATCTAGATTCCTAAGAAAGCTTTGCAAATAGCCACCTGATCACCTGGTTAACTAACATGGAATAATTCATGCTGGACAAGTAGTGAATCATCTCACCTTGATACATTGTCTCTTCTATACTCTTTATGTGTCTTAGCTTATCTGCAAGGTTACATTCATGACATAATGTAGTTCCCCACAGGCACACAAGAATGATGTCTTCTTCTGTTTATCCCCATCCATTCACTAAATGGATCCAGGGAGATCACACCAAGCTGGGCATTGAACTCTTACCCTGATCCCTGCAGATGCTCTGTCTTGCTTCCTTTGTGGCCTATTTGCTTCCAAGATGAACACAAAGCAATGTGGCTCAACAACCCATTCTCCCAGTGCAATGGAATAGTATCTTCTGAACACCGGACTAGCTTCCGGCAAGGGAGCAACACAGAGACCTTTGCCACGTAGAAGCCAGGGAGAGGTTCTTGAAGGAACAATGGCACATACAGTAAACTATTTACACACCCCACCGTCTTCTGCTGTGGCTACTGAGTCACATGGTAACTTGTATTGTTTAATTTGCAACCCCCAGACCTCCCTCAGTAACCCCCACAACTCCCTGCTCAGTTATTGTCACTGATAGAATCATTGCAGCCTTCTCTACTCACCCCCACGCCCACTGCCTGCCATCATCATTTCCCCTATTGTTTGCCAGGCTGGCCCTGACCCCTGTATTTATAAAGGCCATTTCCCTCTGCATCATTGTGTGCTCTGTAGCTGTCAGCTCCCCATGTTTCCTGACAATGGGGTGTGGGGGGAGTAACAACTCAAGTCCAGCTCCCAACTTCCTCCATGTCCTGTTTACCACACTCTGAAAGCGCCTCTCCAGCTGCTCCTCAAGCTGAACCCATCAGCTCTGATTTATCCCAGCAAGTGCTACAGTGACAGCCGGCATGGCCTAGTCTAGCGCTCTGACTATGCTCAAACCACCTAGAGAGCAAAGGGCTTCCATGTGATCTGCAGACCCCAATGGGTGGTTGACTGCTTGGGGTTTGAAGTTAAAGCCAAGGAGAAACAGACACTCTCCTTTCCTTGGTTCTCAGTATGTAGAAGGCCTGAGAATTGCAATTTCTATGTCACCCCTAGAATCACAGAGCTTGGCAGCTTGGGGGGGTACTCTCAGAATAATCACAAATAAAAGCAAAGCCTGGTGGGCAGATGTCTGGGAAGGCAACCATAGCCTTCACATAGCGTCTGTATGTTTCCTAAGATGTCTCATTGTTCCTTCCATCTCTGTCTTGCTCTCCACAAAAGGTCACCTCCTGTGACAGCTTGGTGCCTTAGCTCTTACACACTGGTGAATGGAGAGATCAGTAGCTTTGTGCATCTGCCTCTGTCATCTCTCACTGCTTCAGACTTAACTTCAGGGATATCCCTTCCATTTCCACATACAAGATGATAACAAAGCACAGGGTGATGGAGAAAGTTGCTCAAAGCCATGAGTCTGCTGTAAAGCCATTCCTGACAATGCTGGAATTTTAGTTTTAACATTTCATCTTTCTTCAGTTACTATCATCTTCTATTCTCTCAGTCAGCACTTTATTTTGTCCTATATTTCATCTCTTTTTATCCATCATTCACTTTCCTAGACATGGCTGAATACAGCTGGATATAGCTATCAAGAGTATGTACCCCATTTGGAAGGGTACATTGCTAACCCTCAAGATTCACATTTAGTAAGGAATTTTTCAAGATTCCATCTACCTAGTTAGGTCCTTGCCATATCAGGTACTAGCCCAGGGGGCTGTCTGTGAGGTTCAGTTGTATCACTAGGGAACTCTGGCTGCTGCTCTGTGTTGTTTGTTACTGCAGTTACTGGGAAACAAAAGCAAGAAAACATCAGGAGTCCCTAGTACATTGGTCACACTGCCCTAATGCCTTGGTTTTGCTTTGGCAAACCCATACTTTTTCCTATCAATGACCAGGTCCCCCATGCTCTGAGGGTACCTGGGCCCTCTCTCTGCCTCTGTCTTTGGGCTCAAAAGCAGAGTAGGCTATGTGCTTGGCCTCAATTGCATGTTCCTCCCAGCATGACAAAACTCCACCCTTACCCTCTCACCCAGCAAGCATCCTGTTTCATTCCCCTGCTGCTCCAGACTAGAGAGTTCCCAGCAGGTGATGGGCCAGACCCAAGACAAGTGACAGGGTGAGTAATGCACAGGGCAGCCAGCAGGTCAAAGGGCAGCTGCTCCTAGAATTGCTTCTCTTTAGATGAGGAGGCTGGGTAACTGTGATCACCTTATGGAGTTAGTTCCCAGAGCTGATGGGCAAGATAAAGCACATTAGCAAAATGTGCCCTCTTTGATTATATGACTCAGGGGGCAAAAGCTTGCCTGGAGGACCTAAACTCTTGTTTAGCTACCCCTGCTAAATGCTAAATGATCATCCTTATCAGCCCATAGGCATCAAATAACTCTAGAATGTACCTAAGGGGACCAGAAATAAATGTCCTTTTATAAATATAGAGACAGAGTGACACATCTTTCATTAACTGCGATGGCTGGCATTAAGATGCTTTTGCATTTTGATGCTAATAGATATGAAATTGTAAGAATGACACAATGGGAGGATGTATGCTAAGAATCGAACAGACATAAAGGACAGAGGTAATAGCTTGTCAAAGCGTCATGCAGAAGAGGGTCTAAGGTGTGCAGAAATCCATAAGACATGCAGCACACCTGCAGTAAGAGGTAAGCTTATCTTTTTGGATAAAATTCTAAATGAGAGTGTGCTCAAGAGCTGCTCCAGAGATCAATGCCCCCATCCAGATTATACTGTACCTACAAAGGGTCCATAATTCCTGATAAAGGCAATGGTGAAGATGTCCTCTGGATCTCAGTGAGGAGAGAAATGAATGGGGATAAAGATGATGGCAGGAAAGTATGAAGCCTTTCAGATGGATGCTTCACTTTGTATCCAATGGACATCAGAAATTGGATCTGGCACTGTACACAGTGCATACCAACATTCAGGACAGTTGGTACTACTAATGAGTAGCTGCTAATCTTAGCCATTGTTGCATATTGTAATCACAGTGATCTAAGTCTTCCACAGCCCCAGTGATGAAGTGAGTATTATCCCTACAGAGAAAGACAGATAATAAATGTATCAGATAATCTCAAGGACTTATAAATGCTGTATACTGCTTGTTTCCCTAGATTAGTTTCCCATGGCTACATGAGAAGTAAATGAAAGGCCTAAGACTTGACTTCAGAACTGAGTCCTCAGAGCCTGAACTCAGATGTGTCAAGAAGGAAGTGATAGAGAAAATTGAGAGAATGGATTCTAGAGAATCTTGATGTTAAAATCTACAAAACGTGTTTAACAGTCTAACATTGGCTGTGGACTACTAGTTGTGTATTCATAGAAAGATTATCACTCTTCCATAATCTTGGAATTATTGAGATTTGAATTACCTACTATGCATTCATCGACTTGTCCACTCAATTCATATATCATAAGTATTCACTATCCTCTACATAGGCAATACATTTTCATAATTGAAAATAAACACATAGCTCCTATATTTAATTTAGTCATAGAAAAGTAAGAAACTAAATAAATAAACAAAAAGAAGTGGAAGTGTCCTTTATGAATTCCTGCCTACATCAGATGTGAACTTCAATACCACATGGCAGCAAATAGCAAAGGGCACACTATTCTTATCATCTGTAGGTGGCTTTGACAGAGAATGTATTCCATCAGCACAGGTGAGTATACAGAGGCTTCAGGCTGTAAAGACACAAGAGTAGGAATGCAGGGGAGCTGCAGACATTCATTCACACTCTACAAAAACACAAGTTGGGAGTGATGGTCTATGATTTTAATCCCAGTAGAAGCAGAGGCAGGTGAGTCTATGTGAGTTTGAGCCATCCTGGTCTTTAGCCAATTTCAGGCAGCCAAAGCTACCTAGTGAATCTCTGTTTAAAACAAAACAAAATACCAGAGGTTTAATAACATTTATACAAAAATTCTAGGGATCAGGATAACTATTTGCATGTGTGTATATACATACATAATATATATATGCATATATATATATGATATATATATAGCTTTAGAGATAGACAGATTCATACATATATACCTTGGAGATTAAAAGTCTTCTTCTAATGTAAGCACTATGTACACAAAGCCCAAAGGTAATTTTATGTAGGATTTTAGTGTACTTGCTTACTTATTTATTTGGTGACCCTGGAGAGCAAACTTGAGACCTTGAGTATGCTAAGTACAACTTCTACCACTAACCTAGACACCCAACCCCCAGAGCACGGATATTTTGACAGGAACTTAGCATAAGTGAGCACATGCAGAGTGGTATGCCTGTGACATCCTATAGCTACTCAGAGAGTTTTTGATGGGAGCCTTACTGATTGATTTGTGGGTTTTGAATGCAATGTGGACAGTCCCTGACGTCTAAATGTCATTCATGAGGAAAGTGAAAGGCAACTGATCTGATTTATCTGAGCTGTTATTTTTCCAGACAAAACCAGCTAAGCACAGAGGCAGTTATGGTAACAACAGGCTAATCCTTAGACTTTCCCTGAAAATCTGAAGAAGAAAGTCCCATGCATTCCTTATGGGGGTTAATTTTTATTCATTCAAGGATAAATCTGATTTGGAGGAGACAGCCTAAAATCTCAGACAAAGCCAAAGGTAACACATACTGGGAGACATTGTGTAGAACAAACAATTTTTGTCAATAGATGAACAATAATGGTGGTAGACATTTTACTGAGCTTTCTTGGGGCAAGGTATTGAATAAACTGGCCTTTCTATGTGGCAAATTTTTCTATTGCAACGTTTTTATGAAGAGAAAAAAATGAGGGATTAAAAAGGTGTGTCTAAGTCATATGAAGAACCTACAATAAAACTTAGAACAAAACCCAGATTCTGTTTCCAATCATTTTATAGTTCTACTGCTTTCCAGTAGGAGGCACAAGTTTTAATCCTTTATCAGATTATAGGTACCCTAACTGTTAGGAACCCTTCACAATGATATATTACATATGTGATATTTCACCCATGCTTTACATAAATATGGTTCATAGAAAACTTTGCAAAGGCTCAACCACTGAAGCCATACAAAGGTACTTAACTTCACTAACCATTATGAAACATACATTGAAACACTGTAATACCATCTCCCTGTCAAGATGGCTCATATAAAAAAGGACTAGGGATGTAAAAGATGACAAATGTTAGTGAAGATTCAGAGGCAAGAGATGTCTGTATATTATTGGAGAGAATGCAATCCGATACAGATGCTGTAAAATACACTATTAAATAGTGTAAAATACACTATTCTTAAAAATAAATAAAGAACTGCATGATACCCAACAATCTCATCTCTTGGTACACATCTAAAGGAAACCAAATCTGAATCTCAAGGAGACATCTGCATGTCTATGTTCATGTCATCATTGTTCACAATAGCAAGAATTATAAACAACCCAATTGCCTGTCAGATAACAGATTATAGTCCTAACTCCCTGAGGGACTAAGACAAGAGGATCACATGAGCCCATAAACACACACACACACACACACACACACACACACACACACACACACAGTAGGAGGAATAACAGTGAAATTTAGCATGTAAAAAAGGACACACCCCATTTTCAACAACCTAGATGAAACAACAGTGTTGTGGTCAGAGACAGAGAAGTACTGTATGATTTCATGTACATGTAAAGTATAGAAAAAAAGATATATTTATGGAAATAGCAAGTAAAATTATAATGATGCTTGCCAATGACTGAGGGGGGAATTAGAAATGGAAAGGCATTGGTCAAAAGGTATAAACTTCCAGCTTTAAAATGAATGAGTTCTGATTAATCAGACCTAGAGCATGGTGGCTGGAATACTGTACTGTAGTCTTGAAGTTGATAGAGACTTGATCTCTACAAATACACAAAAATAAAGACAAGCATGCAAGATGATAGGTTAATTAGGGGGCTATGCTAATTATTTCAGAATATAAACACATAGCAGTGTAAGGATGAAAAAAATTAGCCTAATTCTCCCTAGACTCTGTGCCCCCTAGCAGTGAGTAGGCAAAAGGTCATTCTTGACTGTTTACGACAGGGCAGTTTACCGACAACACCTGTGAGTGAATGAGAACAGGAAATGAGCCTTGTCACACTACCCAGAAGCCTAGTGAAAGCAGACTTCCTGCGCTAAGCACAGGCTTGGATAGTTCAAATTGATTGGTCCATACTAGATGCTATGAGATGATTGGTTTGTGATGTGTGGGCTTTGTTGTAACCCTATAAAAGCTGTCTGAACCCTGTACCCAGGGTTCCCAGTCCTCTACCCCAAGTGGAGTATGGCTGTGGACCCCAGTGCACTGGAATGTAAAAGACCTCATGCTTTTGCATCAAGACCGCTTCTCTTGAGTGATTTGGAGGGGGGGGGCGCCTTTCCTGAGTTGGGGCGTGAGGGTCCACGCCCGCCATGGGTCTTTCAGCAGCACATCACAATGTGCACAGTAAATGTGTTCAATACATATTTGTCAATTATACTAATAAATCTGGAAAAAATATAATTTCTGTGCTGAATCACTATGGGCTACATGACATAATGACAAACTAAATATTGATTAAATTTGTAGCCTGAGTTTGAATTTTGAGATGAGCCAGTTTTTCTGGCCTCCAATATTATCTTAGGGCTTTGATGATCATAGATCACAGGGGTATCATGCCTACTTGGTCTGTTTCTTTTTTCCTAGCACAGCATCCTAGGAAGATTTATAAACTCAAAGTTGGATAAGTACACAGTCTTCCAAAGTGGACACAGTGCATTTAGTATCATTATCTAAAAGCCTCCAAATCCATGCATTTGGTAGCTTACACACTGAGGACAGTCCCTAGGCAGCATCTTTACTGAGTTCCTTGGGCCTTGGCTGTGTGGCCTGCAACACTGCCCAAAGCTTTCCTTTGGTTAATTGGTTAATGCAAAAGCCACTTTAAAACTAGGCTGGACCCACCTATAGTGTGGAATTATTCATGATCTTGAAGCTCACACTTCCTTTGAAGACGGCTACATTTTCTTCCCATATGGAATTTTAGGAGCATGGCAGCCCTTACTGAGAATTCATTTATTTTGCTTTTGAAAACAAAGAGATTCCCCCCAAGCACTTGGAAGAATGTGAAGTGGGAAAGAGGTTGCTGGAAAAGAAGCAAAACTCCAGACACGGGGAGAGAAGTGAGGCAGTGAGAAGAGAGGCCAGCTGAGTTCTGTTCTTTCAACCTGAGGCTGCCTCCCTGAGTTCAAGGCTGTAGGTCCTCCAGCAGGGATCAATGGGTGCATTTCCATATCAAAGAAACAAGCTGCAAAGATCCCCAGGGAGCAAAGATCTAAGCCACTGAAGTTGAGAGTCTTGGCATGTGTCTAGAAATAACTTTAAGATCTTCTGGCAGGTCAGACCTCATTGTTCTCATCCCCAGACATCTACTGTCCCATCCATCATTCGTTCTTTCCCTTTAAGGGACACACCCCTCCCTCTTTGCAGTACATGGTGGTAGTGTGTGTGCATGTGTGTGAAAAGTATCTAGTTTTGTTCCATTGTCCAGATCCCCAAAAGAAACCAGCTGTTTCTTGAGCCTCTGTGGCACACATGGATGAGAAACGTGGTCTGAACAGAGACAGGACCTACCAGAACTTATGACCCTATAAAACACTTTCCTTCTCTTCATGCAAGTTGACCCTGAAGACCCCAGGAGTCATAAAGGCTGGTAGACTGGGCAGGAAGCCCTGATTGTGAAGAAGCAAGGTAGGCCTTATTTGAGAGGGAAAATATTCTGAGTGCTCATATATGGGATGAACAAGCCAGACAGCCTCTGAGGCAGGCCAAGTACAAGCAATGACTTTGCCTTGTGGGAGACACAACAATGTACTGTTCAATCAAGCTGCATGGGTGGAGCACACCATCAGCTCCAGGAAGTCCCATGTCCAAAGCTATTCATTAGCTGGAGCTGTGCAAATAATTTGCTTTCAATTTGCCCCATAACCTCTCTAGGCTGAGAGCCCAGCCAGAAGCTCCAGGAGGGGCCTTCAGAGGTACTCTTGCAGCTCAGACATTGTCATAGCAACAGAAGGCTCTATTTATTGTACTGACAAGAACAAAACAACAGACAGCTGTCTTTTAGACAATAGGGTCACGTCATTAGAACTCTCTGTGCCTCAGGTGACAAATCCATTCTCAATTTCTTCTTTCAGCTTCACCATACAACCTCGTGGAGAAGGTGGCCCTGCAAGTTGCCCAGGGCAGCCCTTCTGATGTGAGACTGTAGCACAGGCGCTGTACCTGCAGATGTTTCCTGGAGTGAGCCCAGCAAGGCAGAGAGCACAGGGTTGACAGAGGGACACCAAGAAAAACAGTAGGCAGCCTGAGCTCAGCTTTCATAGCCTTCTGGTAGAATAAAGGCCAGGCACAGTGAAGGAGGTACTTTGGAACATAGGATCCTAAAAATGGCTGTTGTTGTAGTTCAGTAAAGAACTTGGAGATTACAAAGGACAGTGAACATTAGAGATTATAGTGATGATAACTGGGGAGGGGGGGACTGAGAAAAACTAAATGAGACATGTCCTGGAAAATTTGGTCCACCATTCAGGACCCAAACAGATGACCTACCTACCCAGAGGGCTTCTTCCAGTTACTCCAGTCTGTGCACAACTCTCATCTTTATATTAATTGTAATAGTCAAATCAGAGAGTTTACAAACACTAGGCCTCTATCCTGGGTCAGGCATTATTCCAATCATTCTATATGTTAATATAGTCACTCCTCAGAACATGTCCAGGAAGAAATTTTACAATCTTTATTTCCTGGGTAATAGTAAGAAGCAAAGGAAGTTAACCCTATATTAAACCCCCAATGTTTGGATTCAGGAGTTACTTATTACCTTATTATAATTCACTTATCTCTCATTAATAAATCAATTAATTAATAATTTTTCTTAAATTGACAAAATATTCTGGCAAGTCCCTGAGATATGAACAGAACCCTAGATCACCTGAAATATGAACTCAAGGTCCTTACAATCTTCAAGAAAATACAAAATGTTCCCTGTGAGAAAAACAAGTTCACATTGTAAGTAATGGGTGCTTATAGAAGGTCTATCATGGATTTCTGTGAAGAACTTTACACTTCATTTAGAGGTTAGGGGAAAATAAAACCAGAGAAGCTTTGCCAACACGAGCATGCTTCAACATAACCCAACTTATTTACAGAGAGAAATTTCATGGATCAGTGATTGTGACTTTTGTATACATGCAACCATGGAAGATTCAGACAGGAGTGGTAGATCAGGACTGTAAGATGAAGATTATTTAGTTTAGAGTTAACCTGAGGATAAAAGAGACTCACTAGAGGTATTTCAGTAAAAGAACAATGTAGGAAAATGGTCTGTGATTCATGTTATGGTTATCACGGATTGGAGAGAAGAAATCGAACCTGTAAGTGACAATCACAGAGCAGGCAAGAGATAATGAGTTCAACTAGAAGCCTTACCACTGTGGTAGAGAACTCATGCAGCCATATAACAGTTGCTGACATATGAACAGTCAGGACATTCTATATGAATCTCCACAGGAAGTGAGCCAGCCCGGGTCGGGAGAGATGAAAGTCATGATGTGAATCTAGCTGGGAGAAGGGAATGAAGACTTACATGAGTAGTTCCAAGTCTACACTTGAGATACATGGATCTGCGTACAGCAGAGCACTGAAAACTTCAGGCTAGAATTCAGGGGTTTTCAAATGCCACACAGAAGAATTAAGACTCAACTTCCAATGATGGCTGTTAAAGTAGGGTATGGAAGTAGAAGTGACATGAAACAATTTACAGTCTTTATAAAAGGAATAGGATGTGGACATGGAGTTCCCTAGAGGTATCACATGTCTCTGATTTATATACAATGCCTTGGAACACAGCCTGTCCAGAATGGGAACACAATAAATACTTACAGAAGGAATAAAACCCTGTAAATTAAGGGGAAATTAGAAAGAAACAGTTGGCTTGGACAGTTACCATAACTTTAAATTCTACCTTGTACAATATACATGGGATAGACTGTACAAATACATTTTTTCTCAAGGCGTGTGGGAGGTGCATCAAAAGTAGAATTTGAATCCCTCCACACACACACGGTGACACCTTTGACATTCATGATCATGGAAACTTCCAGGCCCCACAGATACAAACTGAATGTTGATTGAATTCATGTATATTTTTATGCCCTGGTAAGTCTCAGTTCTGAAATGTCATACCTCTGAAAATGGGTAAGGTGACTACCACCAAACCATGTAACATAAGTCTAACCCCTGGAGACCCTATGGTAGAAGGAGAGAAATGACTCCTGAAAGCTTATCTCGGGTTTCCAACTACAGGCAACTGCCTACCCATTCATATATATAAACACATAGATAACAAATAATAAATACATACATAATTTTAGTAAGTTTAAAGCAGAAATGTTGACCTCTTTATCATGTTTTCATCTTATTTATAAGTGGGGACAGAAGTGTTATTTCCAACCTTCCAAGGAAACATATTTTCTTTATTATTTTAGGACAGGCTCTCACTATGTAGCCCTAGATGACCTGACACCCATGATATAGAAAACATTGCCCTCAAGTCTCAAAGATCTGCTTGCCTCTGGCTCCTGTGTGCTAAAATAAAATAAAAAAAAAAAAACATACACCATTATACCTGGCTCAAGGAAACATCTTTTGAGACTCTTGGCCAGATAACATTAAATAGTGCACTAAAAAACAAAGTAATTATCAGAATGTATGTTTAATGTTATAAAACAACTCTTATTTTTTTTTTTTAGCTCAGGAATCATTTTGGAGAATTTCTTAGAATGGCTGCAGATGAGAGAGGGAGGGTCCCCAAGTGACGCTCCAAATTGCCTTCCCTAAGTGATAGTGACTAAGTAGGAATTCAGTGCACACATCTGATACAGGCCACTATTCACCCCTGGCCAAGAGCATACACTGGGCAGAAGAACAATTTCCCTTTCAGTTTTCAGGTCAGCTATGTAAGATCTATGTGGGACAATGTGATGAGTGTGCAGTGGTTTAGTGCTAGTGGGTTCTGTGTAGATTGAAGGACTGCTGAAGAGATAAACAAAGAGACAAATAGGGTGTTGCCACAGATACCTGCATTTGTTTCTTCTCATCAAAACGATGCACCACATACTGGCTTTTTTGATCTCTCACTGGTCTCTTTCAAAGACTCTGGCTTGCACCTTCACCTAATTCTCAAACCAGGATTCTGAAAATTCATTCTTTTTCTTTTTGTAAACTTTGTTACCATTTTTTGATAATGTCTTTGTATTTCCCATTCTCCCGCTTAGTATATGATGCAACCATCTCACCACAGACTTACCTAATAGAGGAAATGTTGAAATTTATTGTTTCTGGGGATACAGTGCACAGATACAGATTAATTTCTTTGGTTTTAGCATTCAAACCCAAAGTGAGATCAAAGGCCTTAACTAAGACCACGCAGAAGCTGAGAATCGATAACAGGAAGTGAAATCTATGACCATCATACCCTGGTAGCATAGACTGCAAAAAAAAAAAAAAAAAAAAAAAAAAAAAAAAGAAAGAAAGAAAAAAAAAAAAAAAAAGAAAAGAAAAGAAAAGAAAAGAAAGAAAAAGTCACCTCATCAACTTATGGCTAAGTTACTGAACTAAAGGGTAAGAAATGACAAGAAGTCTCAAAACAAGGAATTAGCATTATTATACATTATTGTATTTTCACAATTGCAGATGGGGAAGGGAAGAAGAGAATTCAGAAATGCACCCCCTCAGTCGACAAATCTATTTCATAAATGATAACCTCTAGCACCCCATGACTACACTTCTATAACCCCATCCTTTTCTACCAGATGCAACAAATTCCCCAGACCAGCAACATAGATTCATCCTGAAATGGTTTGGCCCTGGTTGTTAGGTCCTCTTATCTAATCAACTTCATCAAAGGGTTCATATTCAACTCTAAGTCTGCTCTAGAAATCAAACATAAGCATCTATCATATGAAAATGACTAACACCAAATGGAAACTCTGACACTGATGATTTTCGATATATATTTAGGCTATGGATACAATAATGTGGTCAAAAACAAGTAATGATAAATTACAACTGAAGAATCATTTTCACTAAAGATGCTCATTGGGCCTATTAATAAAGAAAACTAAATCTGTTTGTCTAGGAAATTAGAAGTTATTGTCTTTTCATTTTATGTTGGAGACTCAGATTAAAGGCAGAGTTGAGAATGAAAATCCTTATAATTAATCACACAAGTTTGGGAACCAATTCAATTTACCCTAAGTCAAGAAAACCTCAAGTTTCTGCATAGCTCTCCAAAGCTAGAGGGTGTAATAAAGATACACAATATAATTTATGTTCCTCTGTGGCACATTCTCATAGCTACACTGACACCGATGTTAAGTTGCTTCTAAGGTAGGAAGCACCAGTGTCTTGAAAGAATTGCCTAACTGATCAATCACCAACTCAGAGTGAGTGAACATGCTCCCATCCCCCAAGAACTCTCATAAACAATCACTTTGGAGCTGTGAGTTAAGGGGCTTCAATTGGGCAGCCAAACCACCAAGAACACAGTTATTCAAACTGAAGCAGGTTCTAGTATCACAGAATTTCCAGCCTTTATAAGTCAATTTTTATTTTTAACAAAATCAAGCCCTGTTGCTGTCTTAGAATTCTTAATGCAAGGGCAAGCCCTCATAGACAGTTCCTTAATGACAAAGTTGTGGCTTAATGTAATAGCACTCATGTAACTATACCTCTACATCTACA
This sequence comes from Phodopus roborovskii, assembly GCF_943737965.1. NCBI lineage: Eukaryota > Metazoa > Chordata > Mammalia > Rodentia > Cricetidae > Phodopus > Phodopus roborovskii. Next base: position 12,074,458 of record NW_026126517.1, on the reverse strand, counting down.
TGAAAACTCTGGAGTCAGAACCCATGAAGCAGACTCACCTCAACACATGTTGCCTCCATTCAATTAACAAGGTAGGACCAGGAAACCTACCCTCTAATTTTGAATTGTAAGAAATAACACAACTACATATTGCCTTAGGGCTATTAGGGAGAAGGGGGTGTTAAAATCAATGAGTGTATCACTTGCCCATCTAAATAGCAGTGCACTGGTATGATCTCACACACAGTTGTATTAACAAGAGCTCAAATCCTTCCCTGGAGTATGCACAAAACCATCATCAAATCTGAAGACACTCATCAACCTTTATTCTAAATCATAAAGTGTTGGGATCTCAGCTTTGCCAACATCTTAGGTTATTTCTCTTCCATACATGCATACATATATATATACATATACATATATATATATGTATGTATGTATGTATGTATGTATGTATGAATTGAACTACTTGACTTTCAACTCATTGCCTCTCCTCCAAGATCTTCCTATGACCCCTCCATCATTGGGAGGTCCTGACAGAATGTAAGTGGCATTATTAATATTTCCTCTTTATTTATCCTTTTAATTTATTCACTGACATTTTTTTAAAGTCAAGGCACAAAAAGTGTAGAGAACTGACTTGGAATGCCCTTTCTTATTGGTCATCTCTTGCTTTCTATATTTGCTTCTCCCTGAGCCTGGCAGCAATGCTAGTTATGAGTTGTAAATGAGAAGAAGACACATTTCCAAGCTATTAGTGAATACAGGTGAACCTCATGGAAATAAGTGATTTAACACATTATGTTCTAAAAATGCTGATTATGGTCTAGCATCTATGTCTCTTGACTCATATTAACTTCTGACCCGTTATTCCAAACTGCTTTGCAAAAAAAAAATTGTTTACATTTTTTTAGGCAAGTTCCTGCTATGTAACACAAACTGACCTGTACTTCACAAACCTTTACCTCATCCTTCCAAGAGCTAGAATCACAGGTGTGTACCACCATGTCTGGAAATTCTGCACTTTTAAGTGACTAGAATTCTTTATAGACTATTCTCTGAAAACTTAATTTGATATTCATAGAAACCCTACTGAGATTCAAGCCAAGCCAGAAAAATGAGACATGAAATTAAGAGCTGATGCTATATTGTGGTTAATCCACATACTGCCAAATCAAATATAAATTATCAGTCATTCATGTCTTGTAAGGTACCAATCATCCACTAAACGATTTTTCTTTACATTTATCTCCAAATACCTTCAATATTTTTTTCCCTCACCAGTATTGCCATTTAACAGAAGGCAAAAAATAAGATCCAGTTAAGTCACATGCATGAAGTCACATAGCTAATGAGTGACCAGAGTGAAACTCAAACACAGGTATTTCAGATTGCAAAGTCCAAACTCTTCCCACAACTAGCAGGGAGATTCTATGATTCCACATTAACAACCCTGCATCCAGGTCACATCAAGCAATTCAGCTTCCCAGAGACAGTATCTCTGAATAATTAGCCTGACATTGTAACACTGGGAGACTCTGAGGGGGTAAAATTGGAAGAACAAACTCATTCAGATATAACATCATCAAGTACTTTGAAGAGTGAGATGCTGATACTTGTAAAAATCCTGTCACAATCATGTAGAAAGGGACTTGCTAACTGGTGGACAATGCCCATTGTCCTTTCACAAATGTATGGTACAACTTACTATACCACCAAACTCCTTACCAAAGTGATGCTAGTCAACAATGTTTTGAAGACCTCTATGTGTCAAGGCTATAATTTTCCTAAACATGCTGGTCAACATGATTCATTTTTGCTGAAGGAAGAAATGAACCCTCAGAAACTCAAAAGCGAAACAACAAAGTATGTTGGATTGTACAAGCTCTGCCAAGGGTCCATCCACTCCAGGAAAAATTATTTTGGGAAAGAGTTCAGGGTCCTGTCTATTTCTCCAGTGATATTTTGTAACAGACCTAGCCTCCAAGTTTTCAAAGCAAAGAACAAGTCATGGCGCCAAGTGATACATTTGTAGAATTTCAGCCTAGAAAGATGAATACCATTTCCTTTCATCTCCTATTAGTAAAAGTCCTGTCTCAGCACGAGGGGCTGTAAAACTCATGGGTACCAAACAACATGTAATAATCCTTCCTACACTACTTTTTTAAGGATAGTTACTCCATTATCAATACATCGTGAAAATTAATATTTTGATTTTTCTTTCAGGGTCATTCTTTACCCACTTCCACCCTAATCTTTGCCCTAGGAAGCAGAACCTGCATCAGATTTCACCGGACTCTGGACTTCCTCCTTGTTTCTCTAATGGGAGATGTCATTCTGTAAATATGTTTCTCATACTGGTTAATTAATAAAGTACTGTTGGCCAATAGGAAAGTAAGACAGGCAGGACTAGGAGACAAGGAGCAAAGAGGAAGTAGTAAGGAGGAGTCAGCATGGAGAGACTGGGGAGACCAGACGCCAGTCCTATTCCCTGGTAAAATGAAACCATGTGGAAATACTTAGATTAATAAAAATGGGTTAATACTTAAGACAGAGCTAGCCGATAAGAAACTAGTACCTGACCAACAGCATTATATCAAATACAGAGTCTCGGTGTGTTAATTGGGGCTGGCACAGCAGCAGGACAAGACCAGCGGCAGGAGGAAAAACTACTCTTTACATATGGTGAACAATGTGGGGCGGCTAATAAGAACTTCCACTTAAAATTTAACAAAAACTTAAAAAAGGGTTTTAAAAACAAAACAACAAAAAAAAAAAAAAAAGAAAAGAAAAACAAGGCTTCTTACTAACAACATTTTTCTGGGTTGGACTCTGTTTTGCGTGAGACAAGCAAAGATTTCCACGGCTCCTTTAAGGGAGATTTCCTGACTCAGCATATGCAGCAAAAAATCCCACGGCTTTAAAAAAGCACTGCTAACAATTTATTGATGTGTACGAGAGCTGGCAATGGCAGTGACCACATCTCTAAGCCAGCAACATGCTCCTTACATTTCTCTTCTGTTTCTGAGAGGAGAACCAGTATAAGAGAATATCCAGGTCAAGATAATGGTTTCAGTTTATTTCTGTTATCACCACAAATGGGACTAGGACTCCTCTATTATTCACTTCCATTCTGTCTTTGTGGGATCTCAAATTTCATCACTTCAGGGACTCCAACAACCTACTCTAAAACGATGGAAGTGTCACACAACATCTTGTGGTTTCCCTCAGCTTTACCCACATCTTTGTAAATAGTTCAACCAAACACTTCTTGGATTACTGACCAACCCTGGGTGTCCTACTGTGACCCAGATTTACATGGATGACACTGTGAATCTGCAAGAGAGATTATACTCTACCAATTGAGTTAGAAATCTGTCAATTTTGAGGAAAGCCTACTTTTCATAACCCCAATTAGTATATCAAGTAGTGTCCTCAAGCAATTATGTCTCACTCCTGGTGCATTGTCACCCACCTTCCATGTCACAGAATGTTCAAATACATACAGTGTATTCGCCAAATCGGGCAATTTTACAAATGAGCTTAGTCACACTCATCCATTTATGTATGGTGCTTGACTAGTTTCATACTCTGATGAGAATGAGTGCTAAAGACAGAGCCCATGACCTACAAACTTAAAATATTGATTATTTGATCCCTCTCAGGAAAAGTGTATTGCTATATAGCCATGCCACTTGGTCACCCAAAACAGTCAAATGTCACATTAGTTGAGGCAAAGACTGAGGACCACCTCTGGCACTACAGCTGCCCATGAAATACCAGTTCTGAAATGGCCTATAATCCTACTCTTCCCATAGAACATTTCCAATGTTTCTAATTCAACTTTTTATTTGACTAACATAACCTTAATTAGCATTTCCTCTACTATGTTTTACAATAGATTTATTTGTGTCTGTTTCTCTGTAGTAAATTTGAGTTGCAGTAAATCTGCAGACAAGAATTACATTTTATGTAGCTTTAGATTGTCTTTGATACCTGCAAAGTGCCTGGAATACCATGGAAAGAGTGAGTGTCTAGAGCACTGGTAATCATCATTCACTGTTGTAATCAGGAAATAGAATGATCATGGGGACTTAAAATAAAACAACAAAACAAACAAAAAATAACATGATTGTATAGAAATCTATGAAATAGGAAAGGGTTAAAAATTATCTTTCTTAAAGACAGTGTTGTTCTCTGCCCAGGAAAGTTCATCAGCTTTTCCCCTTGATAGCAAGAAGGCAACAGGAACCCATGTGAAATAGCTTATATCAATTTCAGAACTCACGCCTTGACACACGCCTTGACACGAAGGAGCTTTGTGAGCCAGAATTAGCCAGTTAAATACCAGTATGTGGCTTTGTGGGAAGCCTCAACCTCCTTTAGTATATATCACTTTAAAATAATTCTCAGCCCCACACTTGACAGCACTAATATCTTTCTTTCATAAACATTTCCTGTGTTTTATGATATATATATTCATATTTCATTCTTTTACATCTCAGATAGGCCTTGTAGTTGAAGCATAGTTTTGTATTAATATTGAAAAGTAAATAGAAAGATTGCAAAGTAAGTACTCAGCAGTGCTACCAATAAAGGAGATGAACAGAAGAGGGGCAGAGGGAAGCCATCAATTACTAGTATGTGGAAACCAAAACTGGAATAACATTGCTCTAGACGGAGAGGGGATTCTTGAACTAGAATTAAGTAACAAAGTAGTAAGTGCTTTGAGGAGCTGTGATCCCCTATCTAGTCTTAAATGCCCTAATCAGAAAGATTCCTAGAGCAGGGCAAGAGGGAAGTAGAGGGTTTTTATAATCCCTAGTAAACTATTTTTCTAGGTAATTTCTCCCAGAGCACACAGCAATGCTTTATTTGCAAGTCCTTTAGTCCTTGTCTAATGTGCTCTCTGACATGTGAAAACAAATGGTCTTGGATGTATTCTAACAAATCTGGGTTTATGAGGAAGGCCAGGTAGGTTTAGACTGTAGTTCTGAGAATTTCCAAGTTCTGCATTAGAACACTAGAATTTTCTCAGTAGCTGGTTTGTCATTGCTAAGAACTATGGGAAATCTGAATGGTGGGCAAAGCAGAAGCTCCCAGAAGTCCTAGGCAAGCAGGGAGGTGAAAGGCCCCTCACACCTCAACCTGTTTTTCTCATAATAGCACACCTTGAAAGGCTGTTTCCTTATCGTTCTGGGCAGCCAGTGTTTGCTAGTAATCACGAAAGAGCCACAGCCTTAGAGCTGAAACATTAAATGGAAGTGGTGAAGACTTGCTTTGTAGATGAGGAAATGGGACACTAGAGGAAAGTAACTTGGGATCACATAAGTGTGGAATGTTTCATGCAATCCTGACAGTATCTGTAACTTGTTTTATTAATATCCTCCCAAACTGACTGTAGAGTGGGCCTTCTACTCTTCTGAGGAGCAGCTCTATAGAGTGTGGTAGCAGTAAAGTGAGGTCCATGGCACACATTGCATCCTGACCACACAAGATTATCCTCTGAACTTCTAAAAGTTGAGCCAATGTGATAGTTTAAATGGATTTTTTTTATTTTAATTCCTTGCCTTTGATAGTGCCTAATCAAAATATCTCCAGCATGCATAAAAATGAACAATATTATTTAAGCATATGGAAGCTGAAAGAAGTAATTCTTCCTAACTAACATCCACATTCAGGGGTTCTGGGTTGGTCCTAAGCTGGTTTCCCAGATATCAGCCTGGGGTCTATGAGCTTCCCCTTGTTCAGGTCAGCTTATTTTGTGGGTTTCTCCAGGCTGATCTTGACCCCTTTACTCATCACTCCTCTCTCTACCTGGTTTCCAGGAGTTCAGCTAGTGTTTAGCTGTGGGTGTCTGCTTCTACTTCCATAAGCTACTAGATGAAGTCTCAAAGGTGGCATATATGGTAGTCATCAAACTCATTATCATGGAAGGGCATTAAAGATAGCCTCTCCACTATTGCTTAGATTTTTGGTTGGGTTCCTCCTTGTAGATCTCTGGGTATTTCCCTAGTGCCAGATTTCTCTTTAAATCTATAATGGTTCACTCTATTATGGCATCTCTTTTCTTATACTCCTCTGTTCTTTCCCTGTCTTAATCTGGACAGTCTGTGGGGACTCTAATAATTGATCAGTATTTATCCTTAGTATCTGAATGAGCCCATACCACATAGAGGGTTACTTTCTCAGCCTAGACACATGGGGGAGGGCCTAGGCACTGCCCCAAATGATATGACAGACTTTGAAGACTCCTCATGGAAGGCCTCACCCTCTCTGGGGAGCAGAAAGGGAATGGGCTGGGGTTTGGTGAGGGTAATAGGGGAAGATGGGAAGGTGAGGGAACTGGGATTGACTTTAAAACAACTTTGTTTCAAATTTAAATAAAAAAGGAAACAAAAAGAAGTAGTTCTTCAAAGTCTCCTGTTTTCTGATTTGAGGTTTATTCTGTGTACTTTATCCATTTCTGAGCTACTTTACACCTTTCCTTAACTGGAGGAGAATATATGAAATCCACATTTCAGACCACTTTACCAAAGATTAGTGTTTCATTTGACTGCTTCCATATGCACACAAATGACTAAATATGGAAACAAGACTACATTCTCCACTCCAAAGTTAGCATTTTGCTTTTAAACCAACAACCCTCCACAGGGGCATTGAGGACCCAAGACCAGAAAGCTGCCCTCTGCATGCAGTCAATGATAGAATACACTGGAGGAATATAACAACAGCATGAAACTCATGGAACCACAGACTCCTTTCTGCCATCACCCCACACAGGCAACTCTAAGCAATATCAGTGATAACATACTCCTTCCCCCACTCACACATACACATAGACCTCAGTTTGTTGGAGATGTTTCCTTTTTTCGTTATATTTTAGATTAGAAATTCTCCTTTCTTACTATCCATCATGAAAAAAATCATATAATATAAAAGGTCCAAATTGTTTTCCCATTTATATTTATGGAGAGAAATCTCAACATACTTCTCTGCTTCCTGTTTCCTTGGGTGTTTCTTGAAACTATAAAAAGGGTATTTCAACAAACATTAGACTTCAAATACGGATAGACTTAATTAAATATATTAAACAACAAAGCCTGTTAAACTCCTTTACTAGTATGAACATAGTAGCCAGCCATTCAGAAGGCCCCTAAACAGTACAACTGCCATGCCTTTTGAGATTTTAGATTCTATGCAGTACAAATAGAAAATGATCATATACTGGATTAACTTACTGATTTTGAGGCTGAACTAATTAAAAACGAATGTTCACATTTTATAGGTAGGATTAAGCCAAAGAGGGAAAATTAAGCCAGTCCCAGTGGTGTAGGCCTGTATTTCCAGCTACTCAAGAAACTGAGGCAGGAGCATCACAGATTCAAGGGTCACTAAAATTCATTAATAAACTCAGAGTCCATTGCATCCCTGCTGCAGCCTCCCCTCTTGCATCCTCCTCTCCCAGTCCCTCTCTCCATTCCTCCCCTCCAAATTCCCAATTCCCTCCTCTTCAATTTCCATCCAGGAAAGGACAGGTGTGAATGGGGAAGAAGCTTCCTATTAGGAGACACTGACTATAAACTCTTCTCCAGCTCAGTCTGCAGCCACAGTACCTCTGCCTGGGTCTCATTTGAATGGCATTTCATTTGCACAGTCCTCGTTTCACTCTGTCGTCATCCCTGGGTTCATACTTATTTCATGATTGACTTACTTGGTCCACTGACTTCTAGGGATTTGATCAGGTGATAATACCTCCTGTTCCCTTCAGTCTCCCAACCTGTTTAGAGGAGTCATTCAGATCATGTCCCAAGCCATGGCAGGCCAAGAGAACATATTTTGGACCAAGCTGACAAGAGAGATAGAGGAAAATGTCAGGAGGAATCAACCAGTCTTCAGCTTATCCTTCCTTGTCACCCTCTTCTCTGAGTCACATAAAGCCTTCAGGCACTAATGAATCCAATGTCATTCTGTTACCCAACACTTTCCTATCCATACGTAAGCAAGGTCCAGAAAGGTGTCATAAGGTTGCATTGTATTCATTTACTCAGCTATATGTTAAGTTCCAATCCAAAGGCCACAGCCCCATTCATTTGTTTCAGCTGTTTGCTGGTTCTTTTGCCTATTATCTCCATTCCCCATGCCCTTCTGTAACTGTACTCCAAACCCACTCTCACCCCCTAGCCCAGTAAACAGATGTGAATGACCAGTTGCATTAGTCAACAACAGCTTTGTGGGAAGAGCCTAAAGCTCTGAATAAATCCCACCCAGCAGAAAAGGGGGCTATCTAGGAGCTTATGAGGTCTACACTCATCTGAAGGTTCCACCCAGTCTTCCTGTTGCCTGGAAAACCAAAGTTATAGGGCAATTAGCTAGTTCAAAATCCTCTCCTCAAGAACATGTTTAATCCAAGGACCCATGAAGCAGCAGCTATCTGTAGCAGCCGGAGTCTAGAAACATCTGGGATGCATCCCAAGCTGCCAATCTTTCTAACTTATTAATAACAGAAAGGGATGACCAAAAACTGCATAAAAGGTTATCAGCAGCTCTTCTTTCCTCCAGAGTATCTTTGCAATGGCCTTGATTGATGCCAGATTGCCTGGCAAGGAACACAGTGGCTATTTTTAGTTTGCTTTCTATCTGAAGAACTTTTATTTCTGCTTGTGAACCTTTATAAATATTTAAAAGAAGGAAAAGGCATGAATGGAAGAACATGTGGCCTCATGGATACCCATCAAAGATGTCTTTAGGAATTATCCACGTGTGTGTGGGGGGGCTGGGGTGTTGTCTGGAATTACAGGACTGAATTGCATGAACAGAGAAAGTGTGCAAAGCCTCAGAGAGAATTTCCAACCCTAATGGAAACCAAGGCTAATAAGATACAAACTCCAACCTTTTTCTCCAACTGCCTTTCTACATTCAGCATCTTTTCTTCACATAGAGACCAGCCATGCTTACACATTCCCTCCTGAGCAGTGAAAATATTGAGTGAAGGACTGAGATTCAAATGTTAGGTCTTCAAATGATTGATTACTCCCTTTAATCAGAGACAAGAAGGCGTTAGCCTCTTCTCAGAACGCCCATGTATAAAATGAAGGTAGAACTGACCCCAAATTTGCATGTGTTCTTGGATAGGATCCTTCTCCATTTTTATGGTCTTCACCCAGAGTTCTTCCTTTCAGAAGAATTTCAGAAGAATCCGAAATTTCCTCTCTTTTATTTTCTCATGTAGCACATTAAAAAGTCAATTCAGCAAGTATTTCCTGGGTGTTTGCTACCAAATGCACCAATCCTGGACTGTGGAAGGAAAGGAGATGTAGAGAGGATTGCATTCTGTGGTACAAGAGTGGCAATTCTCTCTGGTCTCTTTGAACTACTTTGAAAGTCTGAAGTTCTTTTCCAGAGAGAAGAGTTGTCTGTCCTGTTCCAGCCTTTGGGAAAGAGCCTTGATAGATTTGGGTTTTAATTGAGATTTCATCCACCTTATCCATCTCAGCAAAACTTCTAATTACTTACTCCACACAGTCATCTGCAAATCTCCATAACAATTCAAATTCTGTTTACTGAGCTACTACTAACCTTGACCTTGAGAATACTTCAAAAGAACCACAGCCAGTATACCTGCTGTTGCAGAATTTACAATCCAGCTAGGAACTACAGGGCAAGAAATGGTATTTGTAAACCTCATAGGCATTCTAGGATGCCAGACCCTGGAAACATGAAAGAGAAGTTCTAGCCACCCAGCAACCATGTTCCCTTTCACAGATTCAGTGTGCCTCTGCAAGAGACTATAAATAAATTTCCTAAAGTTGCTTCAAGGAGCTGATACCATTTTGGAAAATTTCTCCAGACCCACCATCCCCAACTATGTCCACTTTAATTGTTCTGGAAGATATGAAGACCCAGCTTCATCTCTCAAATCCTATTCTTCCTTCACTCCATGACTATACATCTGTTCCTTTCGGGTATCCATCTGGTAGGCATGTTCAGCTGAGGGGTTGCTGGTGAGACCTCATGTCCCCTAATGAAGCTCTGTTTCTGTCTAGACTCCAGCCTCATGGTCTTGGCTCTCAGCTCATGTAAAGAAAGTCACAAGAATGCTGAAGTAAGGTTGTTATCTGGGTCCTAGGGGTAAAGGGGTGTGGCTTCAATGCTTCAAAGGAATCAATGTAAATCACCATGGCTTCTATGCAATATTCTGTTCACATGGACAGAATATCACACATTCTCTGTGAACTTAAAATACTGAGGAGATAGTGAATGAGACAGGAATATTTGAAAGTTCCCAAGTCTTCTCTGAAGTACATTAAACACTGTGTTCCCCCTGAATATCTGTCCCTCTGCTTTTTTCTTCCTCACCCACACAAAATCTTCAGTAAAGCTTTGGGGTTCTTCAAATTATTCCAACTCCCTCATCACCCCAAAAGCTAAGATTTCTATCCAAATTCCTCTTACACTTCTTTAGGGATTCTTTGCTCATCACCATCCACCATAAGAACAGGTCATTTATTAGTGAACTTCCCCTTATAGTACCTGCACTTTGACTAACACAAACTCATTGTTTAAACAGATATTGCTGAGTACCTACCATGATGTGGGGTCCTGAGGTGGGAACTTGGCAGACCTGTCTCCTGCACTGGTGGGCAAAGTTTGAGAGCAGAAGCCATGTCTTTTATGTCAAAAGACTAAACACCAGGTCTTCCTAGTGTATTTTGATGTCAGTCTATGAATTATTGTTATTATTATTATTATTATTGGTTTCATTTGGGGTCTTCTGGATATTTCTTCCTCTATTAAATTTACTCTGCTGAAGTTACAGGCATGAACCACCATATTTGGCTTTGAATTTCTTTTTGAACAATCTGATGGACCTAAGTTAATAGCAAGAAGACTTGAATCTAGAGAATTGGATTCTGTGAACAAGGTAGAAGCAAATTTGATTTAATGAGTCCATTGAAACATCATAATTCCTTTTTAGAGCAGAAGTCTCAACTTTAGGACAACCAAACTTTGTGTCTAAGTTTCCCCAAGGGATCCCAGATAGGGATATAATCTATTCTGTGGGCCCTGCCCTCTCTCCCATTTTGGCCTCTTGATTTTTAGCATTGCATAAATATTACTCCCTGAAATAGACTGACCTTTCAGAAAGTAACCAAAAATCATGCATTCCAGCTGAGGACAATGAACTTCATTTTTTTTTAAGTGTTAAGTTTCTGTGCCAACATAATGAACTTGGACTACTCCTATGTTCCCTCAATTTTCAGATAAACAAAAACATCATTCCCAAACACTACTTGAATAAAAACAGTTTGTGGTTTTTTTTTTTTTCTACCTAACTTAAATGTTAGCAAAGCCTTGTGAAGCATCCAGTTAAGAACCACCCAAATACCATAATTCTTATTTTAGAATCATGACACAGTGACTGTCATCAAAGACATGTTTTGAGGTAAGCATGCTTGCTAAAAAATCAAAGTCTATGGAGATAAATGAATAAAAATGCCCTTTGCTTTGAATTAGAGTCATTGCTTTCTCCCAGGTAGCAAGTGTCTCACTGTTTACTGAATGAAGTAGCAGTTTTACAGCAGCATCTTGGGAAAGTAGGGGGTACTAATTATTAACTGCCTCCTTATCTACATCTTATGAATAAAGAAAGAATATGATTTGGAAACAGCATATTCTGAGTTACCAAAGAACAGAGGTTTTGGAAATTCACACAATATGGCAGAGGCTTCCTGGCTGCCATCAGAATTTAGTTTAGTAGGTAGACAAGCCAAGACATAAACTATTCAGCCCTTAAAACAAAATTTATCTACTGCACTCTGTGTACAGATCACTATTCTAAGCACTTGGCAGGACTTACATTATTTAACCTTCATAGGAGTCAATGATGAAAGCTCCATCAGAGGTAAACAAACAAGCAAAGAGCATGGTATACAAACAGATGAGAACATTGCTGGGAATCTTACAATAACAGGACAAAACTCCCTAGTAACTTGACACCAGAACTTATGTCCCTACCCACTAGAAGGCACTTTCTCTGCCCAATCAGGCTTCCCCTATCATTTCAACATTTTCATGTGGAGAAGAGGTAGATGCCTCCTTCATTGGCTTGTTAGGGAAGGTTAGAAACACCTATCTAGTTCCTAGTAAAATTTCTGGTACAAAGAAATGCTTCAAATTTTTGGATTTTACCACCATGTATGACATCCAGCATATGCCAGTACAGGATCTATCTACACACCCAAAGAGGATGACATGTTGGTTTCATGTAAAGAACTATCCCCCTAAAATAACATGCAAAGTTCTCCCTCTGTCTCTCTGTATAAATGTGTGTGCATTCATCATCTGGGACTTCTAAGAATGTCCATGCTCTGCCAAAGCCATCACTATTGGATCATCTTGAAAGCAATCACATGCTCTCTAAATTATGGTCAACTATAAGGAGTAGGGTCCCCCCCCCCCCCCGCCGCCGCCAGTCTGGTCTTGTCCCACCGCCGCGCCAGCCCCAAATAACACATTGAGACTCTGTATTTGATATAATGCTGTTGGCCAGTTACTTGTTTTTTATCGGCTAGCTCTGTCTTAAGTATTAACCCATTTCTATGTATTTCCACATGGTTTCACCTACCGGGGAGTGGGGAAGGCATCTGGTCTCTCCATGCTGACTCCTCTTTACTCCTTCCTCTTTCCTCCTCATCTCCTAGTTCCGCCTATCTTGCTTTCCTATTGGCCAACAGTGCTTTATTCATTAACCAGCATGAGGAACATATTTACAGAATGACATCTCCCATCAGTCAACAATAACTGTCCAATTAGTTGGACTGAGAGGCATGTAGGAAGTTAGTACAGCACACATTTGGGAGTGTCTGTGAGGATGTTTGCAGGACAGGATCATGGGCACTCTGGCTTAATGGTTGATTTTATCCACCTTTAGCATCTGAATCTGAATAGACCATGGGGAAGGTGATGGGACCTTGGAAGATGTGATCTGATTGGGCCATGCCTATCACTGGGGGGAGGGGGTTGACCTTGGAGATTACATCTTGCCTCATCCTTTTCCTGTGACAGTTCCATCCCATTTCCTGGAACCATGATATGAGATAGCTCCTCTGCAAAGTTCTCCCAGCCATGGTAGATGGAAACCTCTAAAACAATGGTTAAAAAAGGGATTTCCTCCATTAAGTTGTTTATTTTGGGCATTTTATCACAATACAAAGTGCAAGGAACATACTCTGGCTTTATTTTTCAAAGTTTTTCCTGTGTGTGTGCGTGTGTGTGTGTGTGTGTGTGTGTGTGTGTGTGTGTGTGTGTACATGCAAACAAGCACATATGTATGCATACAAGGATGCCACAGTATGTGTTTGGAGGTTAGAGAACAATTTTCAGGAATTGGTTCTCTCCTTCTAACACATGGGTTCCAAGCATCAATCAAACTCAAGTTATCAGGCTTGGCAGCAAGTGCATTAATCCACTGAGCCACCTCATCAGGCACTGACTGATTCAATACTTTTAAATCAAAATTATTTTAGTATTTTCTTATCCACATCCACAGTACAGAGGCATTTGCCAGCCAGAATTAGTTAACTTTTAAACACAGATGACAGTGGGATATGTTTTCCTCCAATATGATGGTACAGTGGAGACCAGAAAGTTGAAAAGAATGATCCCTATAACATGTTCTTCCTTTCTCAACAAGGTGGGTTGGGGGTTGGAGATAAGAGTTCATCATACATGTGAGCATGTAGTGTTTACATGGGCCCTCAAGGTAAATCATTTCTTTGAGAAGGGCTAAAAGCCTATCCTGATTTGGCTGCCCTCCACTTATCAGAAAGCAATTCATTTGTTCATCCTCTTTCCTAATTAATCTCCTAGCCAACAGTGGGATTCCACAAGCCACTGTGAGCCTGGGGTCATTTGGCAGCCATGTGAGATGCTTTGAATCCTTGTGTCACTTACCTTGTCTGTGGACAGAGCTGATGCCACAGGAGGCAGGCCTGAGCCAGCCTGCTGGGAAGAGGGTACTCGATTATGAGGCTGGTGAATACTGGCTCACAGACCAGCCCAGCATGAAAGGCTGCACCTGCAGCTCTGCCTTCACACCTTCAAATGACAGGACAGGCATCAGATGCTGATTTGTATGAGGTTTGCAAGAAGTTCAGAGTAGTCCAGTGCTATCCAGTGCTATTTTTAGTGAGGAGGTATGGAGTGTGATTCAAGGGGTCTTGGTTAATAAGTCACCTAGTCCCTGGGTTGAAGAGTAAACAATGACATAAACAGTGTGAAACTGCGATCACACACCACCTCTACATTGGTGTCTTCACCTTTCCTTGTCTATTTCTGCTTCCCTGTTGCTACTTCTGCCACTTCCTTCAGCCAGTTCTTTGAGAAAAACAGCTGAGTTTAATACATTTGGTAAAAAGAATGAGATGTCCCTGACTGAAAGAAGCTACGTCTCCTTGAATATCCCCTGGCCCTTGGAAGGCTCTAAGGAACCTTTAGAAAAGTGATCCCCTAAACCATGTCACTGTCACACACTATAATCAGGCACTTTCATTTCCATATCTCATGCTACTTAAAACTAAAATTCCGAGCATTCACACTTACACAACTCTGGTTGCTACAGTCTTGGGTTACTGGACTCAGCTGTAAACTACCCATTGCAGGATCCAATTGTGATTTATATATCCATATTTCTGGCCCTGCCTATTTGTTTAATACTATGATCTCCAGTTCTAGTCATCTTCCTGTAGACAGCACAGTTCAACTATTTTAGGTGCATAAAACTCTGTTATGTATATATACCATATTGCCATCCATTTGTGTGTTGATAGATACCTGGACTGATTCCACAATTGATACTATGAACATTTTAAATATGTATGCAGGTGTCTCTGCAGTGTGATGACTTAGATTCCCTCGGCTATAGTCCTAGGTGTAACATATATACATCATATGGTAATTTATGTTTTAGCTTTTTTTGAAGAAACTCCATGGTGATTTCCTAGGTGGTGTCCAATTCACATTCCCACCAGCAGTAACCAGGGTTCCCACTTTGCTAATATTTCTGCCAGCATTTGTTGTCATATTTTTTCCTGGTCAATAACCCATATAACTATGATTTAATGGACTACTAATGCAGTATGAGTTCATATTTCCCTGATGGTTGAATATTTTTTTCATATTTTACTGGCCATCTGTACTTCATATTTTGAGAAGATACTGTTTCTTTCATTAGCTCATTCACTGTTTGGATTGTTTGGAGGGGTTTTTATTTCTTTAGTTCTTTGCATATTCTAGACATTAATCTTCTATAATATCTCTAGCTAGTGAAGATGCTCTCCTAGTCTGAAGAGAGTCCTCACTTGGCTAATTGCCTCATGGGCTCTGCAGAAAGTTTTTTATGTTATACAATTTTATTTGTCAATTTTGTGTTGCTTCCTGAATGACTAGAATTCTTTTCAGAAAGCCCTGGCCTGCACCTCTAACTCAAAATGTGTCCCTGGAAATGCTAATCAAAACAACTCTATGATATCATCTTAAACCTGTCAAGAATGGCTAAGATCAAAAATACTGAGGCCAGCTTATGTTGGATGATGTGGTATCAGGGGAACACTCCTCCACTGCTGATGGGAGTGCAAACTTGTACAGCCATTTTGGAAATCAGTATGGCAGTTTCTAAGAAAATTAGAAATCAATCTACCTCAAAATCCAGCAATATCACTCTTGGGCATTTACCCAAAGGATGCTCAATCATACCACAAGGACGTTTGCTCAACAATATTCATAGCAGAATTACTCATAAAGGCCAGAACCCGGGAAAAAACCCAGACGCCCCTCAATGGATAAGGAAAATGTGGTACATTTATACAATTGAGTATCCTTCAGTAGTAAAAAAAAAAATGATGAACTCATGAAATTTTCAGGCAAACTGTTGGAAATAGAACAAACCATCCTAAATGAGGTAATACAGACTCAGAAAGACAAATGTGGTATGTATTCACTCATAAGTGAATATTAGTTTTAAAGCGAAGGATATCCACATTAAAGTCCACAGCTACAGAGAAGCTATGTAACAAGGAGGACCCTAAGAGTGACACATGGGTCACCCTGGGAAGAGAAATTAGATTATATATACAGGGCAAACTGGGGGCAAGGGAGTGGTAAAGGTGAAGGAGGGATCAGAACAGGAGGGAAAGAGATGTCCTAGGAGGGGAAGGATGCAGTGGAAGAACAATGAAAAAGATATCTTAATAGAGAGGGCCACTATGGGTTTCAGGAGAAACCTGGTACTAGGGTAACTCCCAAGAATCCACAAGAAGACCTCAACTAAGAACACTAGTAAGAGTAGAGAGAATGCCTGAACTGGCCTATTCCTGTAATCATATCGGTGAATACCCCAACTATTATCATACAGCCCTCATCCAGTAATTAATTCATAAAACCAGATACAGAGATGTACAACCAAGAACCAGGCTGAGCTCTTGGAATCTAGGTGAAGAGAGGGAGAAGGGAACATATGAACAAGGGCGGTCAAGATCATAATGGAGAAATCTACAGAGACAGCTGAACTGAGCTCAAGGAAACTCATGGACTCTAGACCTACAACAATGGAGACTCCAGGGAACCAAACTAGGCCCTCCATATGTTGGAGATAGTTGTGAATCTTGGACTAGATGATGTGCTCCTGGCAGTAGAACCATGATATAAACCATGAGCTAGCTTGTTGGAACCTATTCCTTGTGGTAGGATGCCATGCTCAGTCTTAATGCGTAGGAGAGGGGCTGGGCCCTGCCTTAACCTATTGTACCAGATTATGTTGACTCCTCATTGGAGCCCTTACTCATGAGAAGGAGTGGACTGTGGGTGGGCTAGGGGGGAGGTGAGGTGAGAGAAGGCAAGCAGGTGGGAGGAGAGGTGGGAGAAAGAACTGTGGTTGGACTGTTAAATGAAATGAAAAATAAAATGTTTCCCTGTATTTTTTCTTTCAATAGTTAATAGTTTCATGTCTGAAATTAAGGTCTTTCTGTTATTTTTTATTTGTGTTTATCAGGATGAGAAACATGGCCCAAGTTTGAGTCTCTAGCATGTAGATCTCCATTTTCCCAGCACCATTTACTGAAGAGGGTTTCATTCCTCCATTGTATATTTCTGACCCTTTTGCCACCTGTAGCTGAGGGTTCATTTTTGGGATCTGTTTTTCTATGTTATTTATCTATATGCCCATCCCATGCTTTTGTTGTTGTTGTTGTTGGTATAATTAGCATGTTTGTTAGTATAATTTAAAATTCAGCACTGTGACATTTCTATCTTTTTTACCTGTTTCCCCATGACTGTTTTGTCTGTTCAGAAGCATGTGTGAGCCCATGTGGATTTTAGGACTTTTTATGTAAAGCATTTCATTGAGGTTTTTGAACCTGTGTGTCAGTTTCCGTCAGAGAGCCATTTGCACAATTTTAATCCTGTCTATTCATGACCATGTGGCTTTTCCCATCTTCCTGTTCTTCCTCAACTTTTCCTTGAATACTTTTAATTGTTAGCTGTAGATTTCTTTACTTCCTTGGTTATATTTATTCCTATATATTTATTAAAGGAGATTATTTTCTGATTTATTTCTCAAAGTGTTTGTTCTTGGGTCTGTATGAAAGTTATTGATTTGCATTGGCTGTGCATCCTGTACTGTCCTGAAAGCATCAATTAGTCCTGGGGGTTTCTGCTGCTTGGGAATCTCATCCATGTAAGACCACACCACCTGCAAATCTTCTCTTAATGCTGAGTCTTTTATCTCTAGCTAATACTTCAAGCACCATATTGAATGGGTAGAAAATGTTCAGAGAAAATACTTTGAGTTTCCCCCATACTATATAGTATTGCCTATCACTCTCTCATGTGTAGACCCTATTACTCCAAGGAATGCTCCTTCTATCTACAGTTTCATCAGAGGTTTTAGAATAAAAGGATGTTGGACTTTTCCAAAGGCCTCTTCTGAATCTACTGAGATGGTTATATGCTGGGCTATAGTTACTGGTTTATATATGTTGAATAATAATCCAAATTTTAATCACAGCATAAGTATTAGTCTGTCATCAAAGAGATCAGCTAGAAACAAAAGTCTGGCTTTATTTTGAAACTTTAGAAAAGACTCAAGAGAGATGTAAATTAAAATTCCAAGAATTGCAAATTCAACCTTCTCTCTCCCCAATTGTGCTGTGACCTGGCACCCACTATGCCTAGAAAGAGTCATGGTTCGTATGGCTATATAGGGTTAGTCCTGTTAATTCTCATTATTTCCAAAGTCTCTGTATCTGAACTTCTATCCAGGATAACTCATGATTTCTTCAGACACAAATTTTCCTCTCTTGAAATCCTAATCCTAAAAATATTATGGAGTGTTTTATTGTAGGTTTCAATGTTTTAGCAGTATGATTGTGGTGATGCTATCACAGCTAACTAAAGATATTTACTGTCACATTGAACCTGTCACTTCAGATTCCTAACCCATAACCCTTAGCCTGGATATTGATACCAACATATTCATCAAACTGAAACACTGATGACTACACATTGGTTATTCTGTCTTCAATAGCTGTGTTCAAATGTTACCTCCACCAATTACCAGAATCTTGATATTTATGGACTAGTATTGGCATAGTAACTCCTCAATTGCATAAAGATCACATGAACCATCTTGGGGAAAAAAAACATTATCTCAAAAGAAAACTAGCCAATATCCCTGATGAACATCGATGCAAAAATACTCAATAAAATACTGGACACACTGAATTCAAGAATACATCAGAGAAATCATCCACAATGACCAAGTAGGCTTCATCCCTGGATTTCAGGGATGGTTTAACATATGAAAATCTATCAATGTGATCCACCATATCAATAAACTGAAAAAGAAAAACCATATGATTACCTCCCTAGATGCTGAAAAAGCCTTCGGCAAAATTCAACACCCTTTCATGATAAAGGTCTTAGAGAGATCAGGGATAACAGGAACATACCTAAACATAATAAGAGCAATATATAGCAAACTAACTGCCAACATCAAACTGCATGGAGAGAAACTTAATCCAATTCCTCTAAAATCAGGAACAAGACAAGGCTGCCCTCTCTCTCCATATCTCTTCAATATCATACTGGAAGTTCTAGCTAACGCTATAAGACAACAAAAGGAGATCAAGGGGATCCAAATTGGAAAGGAAGAAGTCAAACTGTCTCTATTTGCAGATGATATGATAGTTTACATAAGCGACCCAATAAACTCTACCAGGGAACTCCTACAGCTGATAAACACCTTCAGCAAACTAGCAGGATACAAGATAAACTCAAAAAAATCAGTAGCCCTACTTTTTTCAGACGACAAAGAGACAGAGAAAGAAATCAGAGAAACATCACCCTTTACAATAGCCACAAGCAACATAAAGTATCTTGGTGTAACTCTTACCAAACAAGTAAAAGACCTATATAATAAGAACTTTGTGGCTCTAAAGAAAGAAATTAAAGAAGATACCATAAAATGGAAAGGTCTCCCATGCTCTTGGATAGGTAGGATAAACAGTAAAAATGGCAGTCTTGCCAAAAGCAATCTACAGATTCAATGCAATCCCCATTAAAATCCCACCACAATTATTCACTGACCTTAAAAGGATAATAATCAACTTTATATGGAAAAACAAAAGACCCAGGATAGCCAAAACAACCCTGTACAATAAAAGAACTTCAGAAGGCATCACCATTCCTGATTTCAAGCTCTACTACAGAGCTATAGTTCTGAAAACAGCCTGGTATTGGCACAAAAATAGACAGGAATCGAATTGAAAATCCTGATATTAACCTACACACTTATGAACACTTGATTTTCGACAAAACAGCTAAAATTATACAATAGGGAGAGGACAGCATCTTCAATAAATGGTGCTGGCACAATTGGATGAGGGTGTATAGAAGACTGCAGATAGATCCATGTCTGTCGCCATGCACAAAACTCAAGTACAAATGGATCAAAGACCTCAACATCAATCCAGCCACATTGAACCTCTTAGAAGAGAAAGTAGGAGGTATCCTTGAACAAATTGGTATAGGAGACTGCTTCCTGACATAACTCCAGGGGCACAGACACTGAGAGCAACAATTAATAAATAGGACCTCTTCAAACTTAGAAGATTCTGTAAGGCAAAGGACACAGTGGACAAGACCAAATGGCAGCCCACAGACTGGGAAAAGATTTTCACCAGTCCTATATCCAACAAAGGGCTGATCTCCAAAATATACAAAGAACTCAAGAAACTAATCAAACAAAACACCAAATAACCCTATGAAAAAATGGGGTACAGAACTGAAGAAAGAATTCTCAATAGAGGAAATCAAAAAGGCTGAAAGACACTTAAGAAAGTGCTCAACATCCTTAGCTATCAGGGAAATGCAAATCAAAACAACTTTCAGATACCATCTTACTCCTGCCAGAATGGCTAAAGTTAGAAACACCAATGGTGACTCATGCTGGAGAGGATGTGGAGAAAGGGGAATACTCCTCCACTGCTGGTGGGAGTGCAAACTCATACAGCCATTTTGGAGATCAGCATGGCGATTCCTCAGGAAAATGGGAAGTAGTTTACCACAGGACCTGGCAATGCCCCTCTTAGGCATATACCCAAATGATCCACATCCATGCAACAAAGTCGTCTGTTCAACTATGTTCATAGCAGCACTATTTGTAATAGCAAGAACCTGGAAACAACCTAGATGCCCCTCAATTGAAGAATATATAATGAAGATGTGGCACATCTAAACAATGGAAAACTACTCTGCAGAAAAAATATAATGGTATCTTGAAATTTGCAGGCAAGTGGATGGCACTTGAAGAAACCATCCTTAATGTGGTGGCTCATGCCTTGAATTCCAGAACTTGAGAGGATGAGACAGGAAGGTTGCTATGAATATGAGATTAGCCTGGGTTGTGTGCTCAGTTATTGGTCAGCTAGAGAGTAAGGCCTAAATTGATCTCATGTTCAGTTCTATCTAGTTAGTATTGGCAGAATAACTCACTGTGCATTTAACATAGTATAAATGCTGGAAGCATAGAGGATGGATGTCTAAAGTGGCCTCTGATCACTACAGAGAGTGAATGGACCTTGTGTTTCTAAGCACCCTGGACAGTTCCTTTGCATGCCTTTCTACACCCTGTCTGCCCTTTGGGATCAATGGTTGGAACTTTAGCTACAAGGGTCTTAAATGCATGTGTCAGAAGGTGCCTCAGTTCTTACCTAGAAAAACTACTCCCCCCCCCCTTTTTTTAAAGTAAAAGGTCTAAGGTCTAGGAGTGAATAATTATCCCAAACCACTTTCTCCTGCAGGATAAAAATACTTAGGTCTTCTAGGAGCAGTTGTAAAAGTTGACTGAACTACAGTTAATAATCATTTATATAATAAAAGAAGAGGGACACATTTATTTGCCAAAGCTAGATTTTTCTTCCTGTGTCCCCCTTCTTCCAAATGTAAGGAAGGACTCTAAAAATGGACATGTCTTCCAAGTCCAGGTTGGGTGAAATTACTTCTCTATTTATTATTTGATATTTTTCTCATGTCAGGATGAGAATGGTTGGTCTATAAAGATGTCAGAGAACCAGTGACTCCAAAGAACAATCCCATCATGCAAAAGGAGTAAGTAAAATCATTGCTACAGTTCCTCTAAAGCGTTATCTTGGGGAACTCTTGGGTTAAGTCAGAGAAAACTCTGCCAATAATCCATGTGCTTAACTTTAGGTCTTTGTAAGGAAATATGCAAGTATTTCAGCTTAGATGTCTTGAAAGTTTCTGCCTTTTGATTTCCATTCAAATTATTTTCTTTGACAAATGTTTTTATAAGACCAAACTCTTCAGTTAAAATATTCCTACTTAGAATTTAAAAGTGTTTCACAAAGCACAATTGTTCAAAAATTGTAAGTTATCTCAACTCTATTTCATTGTGGCAGGAAATATAAATACATTCAGCTAAAAGTAGAAGTTCAAGGCCCAAGATTAGATCCTCAGAACAGTAAACAAAATAAAAATAAATGCAGGATGAAAGTTTCATCAAAAGAATCTTAACAGGTAGATGACTCCAAGGATCCAGTGTCTTCCAGACACAACAGGGCTGATGCCCATATTAACTCAAGAGACTGTGACAGTACACACAAAACCTGTATAGGATCAAGCAAGACAAAACCCCAGCAGTAAGAAGAAGGATGGAACACAAAGTCCCATCCCTAAGCAAAAAATAAAAAACAAAACTATTTCCAATTGATGTCAACTGTGTGGTGCAACGGCACAGGCTCATGCTCGGGAGTAGTTGACCAACACAAAAAGAACTCTGTGTGTGTGTGTGTTTGTTGCTGTTTTATGGTGTAGTGTATTTGTCTTATGGGGTTTTTTTTGTTTTGCTTTGTGTGGGAAAAGATTGTATTCATTTTTGTTCTGAAAAAAATGAACATGAAATTTAAGGTTAGGGAAGTAAGAGGGTCTAGGAGGAAGTGGGGTAGAGAAAAGAAAATGACCAAGGTATATTTTATGAAAATTAAAATAAATAACTTTTAATGTAATTAATAAAATAATCGTACCCAAGTCGGTGTGTTTCAAGATTCATTGAGTTTCAGAATTGATGGGAGATGTCATTCTGTAAATATGTTTCTCTTATAGGTTAATGAATAAACACTTTTGGCTAATAGAAAAGTAAGATAGGCAGGACTAGGAGACTAGGAGTAGAGAGGAAGAAGTAGGGAAGAGATTTAAGATGTAGGACCAGGAGAGCAGACTGCCAGCCCCTCTCTCTGGTAAGATAAGACCATGTGGAAATACTTAGGTTAATAGAAATAGGTTAATATTTAAGACAGAGCTAGCCAATAAGAAACTAGTAACTGGCCAACAGCTTTGTATCTAATACAGTTTCTCTGTGTGTTATTTAGGGCTGGGACCAGGCCTGGGGATGGGGAGGAACAACTCTTAATACAGAATGAAAAGTTTCTATTTTAGCTCCTGGTCTCCAGTGAGCAGGTGTCCCTATTTTCTATTTCAGATCAGTTCTTCCCCTCTGTTTAAGTTCAAGGACTCCTGGAGTTCAGTTGAAGAGAGCAAGGAGGGATCATATGAGCAGAAGAGGGGGGCGGTGGTCAACATCATGATTGGAAAAACCACAGAGACAATTTACCCAAGCTAGTGGGAGCTCACAGACTCTGAACTGACAGCTAGAAAAACTGCATGAGACAGAACTAAGCACTCTGAATGTTGGTGACAGTTATGTGGCTTGATCTGTTGGGGGAGGTGTTGGCAGTGGGCAGAGGACTTATCCCAGGGGCATGAACTAGCTTTTTGGAGCCTATTCCCTGTGGCTGGATACCTTGCTCAGCCTTGATACAGGGGACAGGGGCTTGGTCCTGTCTCAACTTAGTATTTCAGTCTTTGTTGAGCACCCAAGGAGGCCTTATCCTTTTTCCGGGAGTAAATGGAGAGTGGAGAGGAGGAGGGGAACAGGAGGAGGAGAGGGAGGGAGAACTTGGGTTGCTATGTAAAATAAAAATAATTAATTAAAAAACAGTATTTTCTATTTACAAATTCTATCTCCAGGTGACTGTAATTTTCTAAATTCTCTAAAAGATTTAATGTGTTAGTATTCCAATCATCAAAAACTAGTAAAGGACTCACAAGTAATCTTAACTAACTGCAAATGAAAAAGGAACTTACAAATAAATTTCATAGGGCATTTAGATCAATTTATGTGGAGTTTTAACATTTGAAAAATTCAAATGATGATACAAAGCATAAATAGCACTCATTTATTTATTGCCATTTTTATAGTTAGAATCAGGTTTGTTGTTTCAGCAAAACCCATTTTAAAAATTATAAATGTTGTCCTCAGTATTAAATGGGGTTTGTTTAACTGAAAAATTTAAATAATGAATTTCTCAGTTGAGTTCCATGTATGTTTTTAGTCTACCAATGTCTACATTTAGTAAGAGATGTTTATGCTATGACATATATGTAACTGCCCATTTATATAATTATTTTTGAAACATTGAATTTTGTTTCACATGTAGAGCATTTTAATTGCTTATATTATTAGAAATAAAATTAAAAACTTCATTTTGTTTGACTAAATGTGCTTTCAAAGCTTTACTTGACTCTATGCATGGTGGGAAAAGCTAAACATCTTGGGTGTTATTTTTATGGACTTCCCATTTAAAACATCTGAATAAGCAAGCCTCTTGCAATCAGGGTTCTCTAAGGAAATTTAGTTCCAACACTCAAAGCCACCCATTGTATGCAACAGATAAGCCTGTCTACTCTGCATCAAGAACAGTATTAATTGGGTACCATCTACAGGAGGGTTGAGAAAATAGCTTCTCCAGTCTCCTTTTTGTCTTCTGTCTTTCAGCTGAGAAACCTGGATATACTAGTATAAAACTAGCAGTTTTCACTGTCAGTGAATATTTTCTTCCATAAAGGGAGCCAGCACAAAAGCCGGCATTGTTTGGGTTTTTGTGTTAAGTTCAGGAGAAAATTTGAAACAAAGAAGACAAATCATCTCAAAGAACAATTGTTTTTAATTCCCCAAAACGTCACACTCCTGACAGATCCTGAGTCCTTGCCCTCAGGAATGACCTTCTTAAAGAAACTGTTCATTTTCCAGTGTATGCTGATGCTTCTTAAGCAGGCATGTGGACGTTTATGTGCTCTTGTGACCACATGACAGTGGTGCAGTCGCTGGGAACAAGCATTTGACTTAGGAAGCACACATCACCAACTTACTAGAGTATGAAATTTTAACTACTTAGGTTTTTATTCAAGGTGCCTGGATTCACTTTGAACTTATTTCTGCCAAAGGGGATTATTGTTCCCCTCAAAGTATCATACCACAATAAAACAATAACTGTGGATTTAGACTCTATAGCAAGTAACAAATGCAAAGCATTCATACCTCCCACTTCTTCCTCTAGACAGATCAGTTCAGCTGTTTCCTGAACAACTATCACATTTGGTCACTTTTGATAATAATACTCCTGATTTAACACCTAGCAGACTGATGCATCTCTCTGGCATGGCAACACCCACACCAAGAACAAGTCACAACTGGCTGGCGAATTAACTGCTCCTAAGGTCATCAATCCTAGATTCATGTCTCCAAAGAATTAGTTTTCCCACACTTCCTGTATCTGAAAATGTTAATGAGTTTCACCTGGAAAGAGTGACTTATCTACATATTAAGACGAGATATATGTTGACTTCAGATGAGACGCACAGATTAGAGGAGATCCCAGAAAAACCTGGGTAGCAGGCTGAGACTGGACACTAGCAAGCAAACTGAAGCACAATGAACAGTCCACTCTAATTTGCAATAATCAGGATCAGGAAAAACAGGCTGAATAGATAGATGTTTATTCAGGGAGAAATAACTTATTACAGAGACAGATGAACGAACGCCAGCAGCCAGCAGCCAGCAGGTTCCTGTCCCAAGGATGCCTCCGGATGCTCTCTGTCTCCGCCCAGCAAGTGAGAGAGAACTCCAGGATCCCTGCTTCAGACCTAGTTCCTCCAGGTCATGTCCATACCTGTCCCCACCCTCCAATGGGCGTAGTCAGGGCCACAGGCACAGACAGAGTGAATATCTCACTACACCACTCCAAGCAAACAAACTCATTTCAATATACTCTCTTGAGTATTCAATCCTAAACACTGTGGAAAGAAACAGATAAAACAGAAGAGCTGAAGGATGGGGAAGAATATGAAAGACTATTTTCTGGACCTGCCACAACTATTGCACTCTCTGCTGTGGTTACTGCACAAGACCTGCATAAAATGGAGCCAATCCAACTTCCAATGCCGGTGGCAGAGCTCATGCTGTCCCACCAATAAAAGAGGAGGAGGAACTATTGGAGTTTAGTGTCACTGAGGAGAGAATCCTTTTTCTTTGGGGGTGGGACCACTAGTAGGTTGTCAATGCTCTAATGGATAGCCCCATACTCATGCACTATGTACAATACTAACTGAATTTGGTGGGGCCTTTAAAAGAAGAAGATGAGATGAAGTTTGAAGGGCAATGTGTCGGGGAAATCTTGGTATAGTTGAAGAAGGAAATGTTGTGGCTATGACAATATTTCAATGTATGCTTGTTATGAAATTCTCAAAAAAAGAAGAAGTGTTTTAAGTGTTTATTAAACATTATAATGTTCTGTACAATGAAGTATGGTGGTTTTGCAACACTGTCAGAAAGTCTGCATCTGTAATCCTAACATTCTGCTCCTTTCTACAGTTCAGAAGCCATAATGTTGAAGCCAGAGAGTAAAATGAATTTTTGGAAGAATAATAAAAATAAGACAATATGCACATTTCAGAAGAGAGCTCAGAGCACAGAGGACAGAGAGTACTAAACATCACCTAAAACTTTCTTTACATGTTCCTAGACTTTTATTAAATGGGTTTGAAGTAAGATTTTCCCTGAAATATTCTCAAGCTGGAGGTGGGATACAGAAACTGAAAAGAAACCAGAGGCTCACAGAGGATGCCAGTAATTTGTTTGGCACTTCACAAAGTGAGAAAGAGAACTGAAAACTGAATGGGACTGATTAGAGGAGAGAAGAAAGAAAAGCAAGACCAGATTCTCCTGGAAGAGTGGGCCTTGCCCTGAGGTGTACCAGTCACGCACTTAAAACTCTTTAACAGCCAAACCCTGTTTAACACATGCTAACGCCCCAGCTGGATATGATTTTCAATTCTCCTCTTAATTTTTCTCAGGTGCTAGACTTGGTAGGACTCAGCTACACGAAGCACACATTACAGTGGAAACTCTCGCTCCGTGCCATAACCAGGCTTCATTGCAAGAATGACTTAGATAGGAAATGAGCTTTTTAATTTGGAATGGCAGTCCACATGGGGGATTGGGAGGAAGGAGTGCTGATCTCAGACCTATGGTTCCTGACAGCCCTGTTACAATATAGCTATAGCAACAGATGGATCACACTGCCCTTAGATGAAGGGGAAGCTTGGGCCAATTAGAGTCCTGGTGATATATCTGTTCTCCTTTCCTTAAACTAGGATAATGCAAAAATTAACAGACAGTTTCTATTCTATTTCAATATATTTCAATACCTGTTTTCGTAGGTAGCTCTCATGGAAGGGAAAGGGAAGCAGAGTCCTAGGAATCTCTGATTAATGTGGGAGACACTGCAACATCAGTAGAGGCTGAGCAGGGAAGTACTAGACTAGGAAGGGGGAGAATCTGCCTGGGAACTGTGCAAAAGGAGTTGTGTTTAAAGGGTTTATTTTTGCTTCTTGCTGAGGTCTATGTGAGTGAAATTCAGCCTCTGTTTTTTCTTTCAATCCTCCTGCTGTTTTTCTGCTTGTTCAGAACTGAGTGTTTGGGAGATATTTAGACTCTGAAGAGAAAAATAAACAAACAGAAGGGTAAAGTTTCATGTCTGGATTTTTTTAACAAATATTTTGGGGAGTTATGTATCTGAGTGACTTCAAAGTCCATGTTAATCCCTCTGTTGGTATTTCATTGGGGTTTGTAAATCTGACTGACTCAATCTAAATGAACTCACATTTACTAGGTATATGTATCTAATTCAATATGCTGGGAGTAAAGCATCCTTGTTGAGATGAGTGGAGGAAATGTATTTCCATGGATGTCTTTCAGGGTATCACTGTCCTTGAAGGCTGCCTTGGAGCAGGGGAGATGGAGAAAGGGAGCAATCCCCTTTGTCCTTACGTTTTCAGTTTTTTGTTGCCAACCAGACACACCAATGGTAGTTAAGCTGTTACTCTGATTTGATTAGAAGAACTAAGTGACCATGAGGCTGACTACCCAGTCCTTCTGTTGCAGATGAGGAGGCACTTCATCTATAAAAGTCATCTTTTCCAAAGTCCAAAAGTCCATCATAACAGCTCCAGGTTCGGTTCATTCGTTTCCATGTAATGAGAACACAGCTTGCTAACAGGGACCATTGCTAGCTACCCTGGCTGATTCTCTGTATCCCCAAGCTGGATGACAGAGAAGAGTGTTTCGAAAACGAGATCATAGAAAAAAGACAACAGGGCAGCAAGTAAAAGAGATTGATGGTGGTTGTGGGGAGATGGTTTAGGAATTTCAGATGCATCCACTTATGACTGCCTTCAAATGCTTCACCTGGTATCTTAAGACTTTCCTCTTGTGGCTAATGGCTTAAAAAAAGAAAAAAAGCCCTTTGAGTACATTTTCTGGTTTATGTATTTTGGCATGATTACTTGGAGTTCTTATAGCATACACACACCATATATTTACGAACAACCCCTTTTAAATGTACAGTTCAAAGGCACTACTAGATGCTCTCACACCATTGTGCCATTGCCACCACACACACACACACACACACACACACACACACACACACACACACACACACACACAACATCTAATCCTCCTACGCTGAGCCTCTGAACCCAATACACGGCTTCATATTCCCTCTTTCCATTTCCCTGGGACACTACCATTCCATTTTTTCTTTATCCTGAATCTGACTTCTCCAATGGGATTTACTCTTTAGTGACTGACATATTTCACTTGACATAAGGCCTTCAAAGTGCATCCATAGTCAACCATGTGCCAATTTCTTTCCTTTTTAAGATTAATAACATTTGATTGTGGTGTGGACCACATCTTACTTGTCCATTCATAGTTCAATGGGTGTTTGGGTTGCCTCGGCCTTTCACTTGAAATTAACATTGGTGCCAACCCCAGTCCTGCTTTTCAATATTTGGAGTCTGTGCTTAGAAGCAGATAGCTGGATGCTCTATCCACTCCATATTTTTGTTTTTGTTTTGAGTAACCACCATTCTCTCTTCCACATCTTCTCCTCCATTTTTCTTTGCTGCAAACAGACCATGAGGGCTTCAATGTCTCTAAATCCCTGATAACATTTGTTGCTTCTCTTCTGTAGAACTTCTATAGAGTTATGCCCAAAAAATGCCCTTGACTCATTTTGTATCTAAGCTGTTTTATTTTAATGTTGTTGAGTTGTAAGACATAACAAATTAGACTGATTTAAATATGTTGCTTCTTCCTAAATGCTCAAGGCTTCCAATTTTTCTAAGTCCTGCTAACACCTTCAGAGTACCTTCTTGTGTGCCTGTGGACCATGTGGAAAACTAATATGCAAGTTTGCCTAGGCTGCACAATAAAGCCAACCCATTGGAGGTTCGAGTGAGCCAGCCCTGAAATTGTGAGCATGGGAGAGCTGACACCATTGCTCATCTCTCTTAAAGCAGTATGGGCTGGGGAGAGATGCACCCCCTCAATACCAAGGCAGATGAGTTAGCTGGCCCTGAGTTCATAGGAAAAGGAGAGTTGTCCATGCCGCTCATCAGCTGCAGCACTCAGAAGAGTGGCCCCCACACCTCCCTTGGGCAACACAGTAGAGCTGGCCCTAGAAGAGTAGGTGTGGGAGAACTGACCTTGAGAGTGGACTACTGGCCCTTCCCCTTACTTATCACTACAAGGGGTGAACCAGCCAAGGCAATTCTCTGAAGCCCACCCTGGTGGCAAGAACAGGGGAGAGATGGTAGGCTCACCTGAAAGTACCCAGTCCCAGAAACAGGGTTATGTGTTGGCCCACTCCAATATCCATCCCATCTGTGACCTGCTGGTGAATGGGGGGTAGTCAGTCTTGTAGATCCAGGGCTGCAGGATCTCTACCACACAGAGCAGCAATGGGTTATCCAGGAAGATTCCCAGGAGGGCCCAGCATCAGTGGTATAGCCGAAACCAGGAACTTAGAACCAAACAAATGTTTCATTTTGTGAAATGCCTGCATGTAAAAATATACAGATAAAGGGGTTTACTGTGTGATTCACTATGCCACATTGCAGCCTCCATGGAAAGATTTCCCCTTCTTCCTATTTTTATTTTAATCCCCTCTTTTTCTCTTAAATTTTATTTTGCTTTATTTGGGGGTAGAGAGGAAAATGGGTGGGACTGAGAGGCATGATGTGAAAGACACAAAGAATCATTTAAAACACTACTATGACAGCTTACAATTTATTAATTGTAACGATATTTATGGTCTAGCTATATGTATGTATTAGCACATGTGGACCCCCATTAAACTAGAGTTTCAATCATTTATTCAGCAAATCCTTATTTGGAACTATGTATGATAATGATCTTGAGTCCTGGGGAATGTACTGTAATGAGCAAAGCTTTCTTTAGAATTGAGGTTCAGCATTACGATGTATGGGGAGATAGGAAAGGGGGAAGTTGTTATTTTAGAATCACAGGGTTCTGTGGGAAGAGAATTCCAGGAAGTGTTAATAGGAAGCAAAATGACTGGAGGCAAAAGAACGCTTTGCATCTTCAATAAGCAGTCAAGACTAGTGTGGCTGAGTGGCACCTGTGTGACAGATCATGGTACAGACATCATCTGAGTAGGTAGATCATAGAAAAACTGCAAGATTGCTTCTGGAGAGCAGGAAAAATAATAGAGTGCCTTAGGCAAGAGCAACATCACTTTTGGGTTTTTAAGAGATTACTTACTGGGAGAAGAGCCCGAGACTGGTGAAAATGTCACTATGCTAACAACTACTGAGTAAACAAGCAATTGTTTCTGACTTTTCCAGTGGCCTCTAAGTTCCTTACAGTCCAAAGCTACTTATTAATCCCAAATTCTACCACTGAGTAATTAAATGGATTTAATCATATTTAGAGGATAATTGGGGTTCACAATTTTGTGAGGTATGTAACACAGTCTGAGTAACAAGTGATGATGTGCTCCAAGCTAACATGGGTCATAGTTGATAATAAACTAAGTCTGTCCACGGTAAAGTGTCCCTGACCTGTGGGGAGCCAGACTTTCATCACATTACTGAATGAGTTTGCATTTAGTGCTTACAGAGTGACAGACAATGGGCTGGGCTCCACCTGTACTCCCATGGATCTTACATCCTAGACAATCTTATCGCTTCTACCCTTCAGCGACACTTTCTCTAAAACAAAGTAGATACATTCTAAACAGCATAAAGAGGAAAATTAAAGTGTCTTCTCTCATGGAAGCAGAGAAATCAAGGAAATTCTGTTCTTTCCTAGGAGTAAATGTGCTCCTGTTTCCCAAGTCTGGTGCTCAGAAAGCTCTAATCCAAAAGGTTGTGACATGGCCAGAGAGGGTAGGGCTGGTAGACATCTCCAGTACATGCTCTCTGCACCCTCTTCTCTAATATCCTTCATACAGTCCTGCTACTTTCAGGGATTTTTGCCATTCAACCCACTCCCAACCATTGATGCTCTTTCATTTCTCTTGAGATCCTGCTCATCCACCAGTCAGTCCTGGCTGCCCTGCCAGAAAACCACAGGCTGGCTTAGACCACTGAGATTCATTTTCTCAGGGCTCTGAAGAACAGGCCAAGATCAATGTGCCAGTAAATGCAATTTGAGTAAGAGCTGTCTTTGGGCTGGGTAAAAGGCCAACTTCCTTCTCATTAGTCCTCCAAGACAGGAGGAAGGGAGTGAGCTCTTTTGGTCTTTCCTCATAAGGATGCTAGTCCTGTTTGGTGAGCCTCTACCTTCAGGTCATCATTCAGTCTTAATAACTTCCACTGGGGTCTTGTCTTCAACCGCCAGTGCACCAGGATTAGGGCTCCAATGCCATCACATCACATTACACTTTGTGGCATAGCTGGAGTTAGTCTGAAGGCCCTCTGGTGAACAAATCTTTTCCCAAATAACAATACTTAAAATTGTCTTCATAGTCTAGGAATCTATCCTGTACAAGATTTACTTGATAATTAACATCAGAACCAACAGAGTCTGAAAGAGGGAATCAGACCCTAGGTTTTCATTAGAACCTGCTATGACTTGGTAAAGTAGTGGAGCAGATGAACACAAAATGCAGTATCATCTGTCCATCCTTCCCCCTATGTGATGCTCTAACAGGAAGAAGCATGAATGCCTTCCTGTAAAGAAGCACTCTAACACACTGGCAGTACAAAGTCCTCCATCTAGTACCCCTGGCCATTGCTCTGTTCTGAAGAAAACAACAAAAGGAGGCAAGCCACCTACCACACAGGAGCCAGCTTCTTGCTCCTGCCTGATGCCTGGGACAGCAAAGTGCCAGAATGCATCTCCCCTGTGAACCAAGAGGGTAACACAGCCATTTACAAATAGAAGGTGGAGATTAGGATCACTGAAAGGGAAGGGTTTTATGCTCTGCTTTTGATCCCTGTCTGGCACTCCCCAGTACTGCCATGTGCCCCACACCTGATAAATACTGGTTTATAAACGGCAAAAAGAGAATTGAAACTCGTAAATCTATCTCCACCACTATGGCCTTTTTATGGAGCTAAAGGATAATTAGAACCATGCTCTTGCTTTGTAAATGAAGCCTCCTCTTTCTGGAAGTCCCATTTCCAATGAACTTGTGGGCAGTGTCAGTACAGAGAGCTGCCTTAGGATGATGTTATCCAGGCTGTGATGGAGCAGCCTAAGGCCTTGAGGGCCTCGGGTATATGTGCACCACCCAGGGTTGCTGCCATGAACTGGACCTCTACATAGCTCTGCCAAATGCTTTGAACTCAGTTAATGCACAGTGCTAATGAGGCACTGGACAAGATTTAGTTCTTTCCAGAGGAAAAGCCCACAACCTTTATTTTGTGACCATAATTTGTTGCCCCAAACTTCAACAACTATTTTTCAGTTGTTCACAGAGTGACCCAAGAAGTGTATGAATGCCAGAAATAAAGGTAAAAAATATTTTATAGCTCTTTAAATGAATGCTCATAAAGACTATTCACTATCAGGGAAAATGCTTGTAATACAATTGCATGTAGGAAATGCATACTACAAAATGTAACTGCATCAAGATGACAGAAGGTAAACATGAATCATGTTTGCAATGGATTTCTAATTACTGAGCAGTTTGTAGGCACATGGTTGAGATAAGGAATAATGAAAAGGGCCTTGCAGTGAAAAGCTTCCACCCCCTACCCTTTCCTAAAGCAAACACAGCTCTTTACATCTAGGTATATTATGCTTTGTAGCCCATCTCTTAATTTGTTCATTTGGTGTACTACTTTTTAAAACTCTCTATATGATGGATTAAGACTTAGGTCATATGACCTCATCCTAAACCCAGTGTCTTAGTACTAAAAATGATGCCCTTAATTCTTAATTTATTGATCATTATTTGTTACTGTTATTATTACATTTCATACATATTAAATTTATCTGTCATCCAAAGAGTGCCTTCGATCCCTCAGTTGGCTACCCAGAAAGATCAGTATAGCACAATACAAGTTTATGTCCTCCACTACCTTCTACATACATCCCAGTGTAGTACATAGACATATCCGCACTGTCAAAATTGATGGCCCTTATAACTTATCCTATAGCCAGCTTTCACCTTTGAGATGAGTCTAGAAATTGAAAGGCAACCAAGAATATCTATTGCTGTACACAATGGAATTGACCAGAATTTTCATGATTACATGATTATAATGCTCTTGTATTTCCCCAAATTTCTTTCCTTCTAATCCATACTTTATTTTGTGTATGGCAAAGTGAATTGTGAATTAATTAAAACAATGATTTGATATAGTTTTTAACAGAGAGAAAAAATAGAAAAATTTCAGGTAACAAAACTCCTCCCGCTAGGGGACAAAAAGCAATTTTTTTCTTTTTTTTTTTTTTTTCTAAGTGGATCAAAACTACATATGTATTGAGGGGCCAGTCATGTCTAGTAGCTATTGCTTTAATAATCTATGGAATTAAAAAGGAAGCCGAGCTTTCATAACTACTGTTCCTAAGAATAACATGTGTGGGTTCTTTTTGAAAGCAAAAAAATGGTTTTTGCTACTTTAATTCAAATATCCCAGGTAGGTGAGGTGGGACAATGACTGGGGGTGGGGGGAAGTTTTGTGTGCTCTTTACAGCTAGTGGGTCATTAAAATTACACACTATTCTTCCTTATCAACTAATATTAACCTCCCTTGATCTGCCTTCTACTTATTTGGACTTCACCTACATTCACACCTATTTACATACATTTTTATATATGTTCTAGAATAGGACCTAGATATGAGGAAGTCCAGTCGTATTTTTCTTAGATAACATTCATTTCCTTCAATTCATTCTTCTTATTATAACATAAATTTTGTGCCTTAAACTCTCTTCTTCACATTCTTATCTAGGTTTCTTCCAGACAGTCCCCCTGTCCTGTTCAGTGGAGAGCTGTGTCATCTTCCTTTACCGGGTCGGTGCCCACACACATGCCTGTTTTGCACGTGTTCACCTATCTTTCTCATAACGCTCTGTTGTATGCTACCCCTCTGTTAGTAAACCTGTCTCAAGTCATAATGTCAATGTGTTTAATGTTACTGATTGGCAGGAGAGTGAGCATGTTATCCACTCTAGACTAGGAAGCATAAGGGGAAATTCCCTAAAGGCTCTCTAATGTAATCCTTAAAAAGAAATCATGAGAGAAATGTTTTTATTTTTCTTATGATCATCATATCTGCATATGATACTTGCACACAGAAGCAACTGTATAACGCTAAAAAGTTAACCCAAGAGCTATGTATCTCTCATACACACACACAAAGACAACACCTGAAGTGACCAAGCTCTCTGAGTCAACTTCACAGTTCTCCAGTCTAGACTACTTATTAGTTGAAATAATGAGTATCTTTGGATATGTCAATTGAGTGAGAAGTTCCTGTCTTGTGTTAGCAGACACTCTATCCAACACAGGCACTTCCTCAAGAACCTCCCCAAATGGGTGAATATGAAAGGAATTTTTTCAAGTCCTTAAAAGTGATTGAGGGGCTATGGAGATTATTAGCAGATAAATGCTTGCCACACAAGCATGGGGGCTGGATTTCACATCCCTGGAACCCACAAAAATCAGGTAGGCATGGCAGCCCCCTGTAGTCTCAGGACCCAGGAGGTGACAGGATTGCAGGAACAAGTGGTAAACAGTCTAGGCAATCATTGAGTTCAGGATTCAGCCAGCGACCCTGTTTCAGAAAAGAAACTTGAGAGCAATCAAAACAACAAATGTCAACCTCAGGCCTCCACATGCTCATGTACACACATGTACCCCTACACATATGTATGACACACATGTGGACACATGTACCAATATGTCACATACACACACTAAATTAGAAACAAAACTAACAAACAAATCAAAAGTTCTTTGGAAAAACAATTCAACGTAGGGTGAATCCGTGAGAGTCTGGTAAAAGTTTAAGTATAAACTAAGGGTAAAGACTCACTGATACAGAACAGGTTAGACACTGCTGCTGTTCCAGCTCACTTCATCAAGCTGTTCTGTCCAGGAGTGAAAAGAAAGCTGCTTGCTCTGCTCCAAACACCCAAGAGATTACATGAGCAAGAGAACAAGAGATCCTTCCCCCTCATCGTATCAGGCCATGGATAATTGGAAAATCACATAGACTATTCCAATAGTTGTCCTATCCTGGAAAGTCTAAGTCTTGTACTTAATGTGCTCTGGCTAAGATTGTAACTATAACTATCTAATCTTCAACACCATGAAAGACCTGAGAAGAAAAATATTAAGTGAGTAAGCAGGAAGTGAAAGCAGATGACTCCCATAAGATGCAAGAAATGATAGAAACAGCTGGCTGCCTGGACAGTCAACCAATGTCTCTCTGTAGCATTGGGTCATCCAACATTGGCTATAGGCTGTAGAATATCTGACAGACCATTTTCAGAAGCAGTAAAATTTGAAATACTATCTTACCCTGTATTGGCAAGACTAAGCAGTCACTTTTCCTTTCATCCTGCTTGTCCACATTAGACAAAGTTCTTGCGGTCAACAGTAGAAGCAAGGGTAGTTATTTGCCTAATAGACCAGTTTTGTCAATAAGAAAACCAACTCCATATATTGAAATCCCACAACAACTTCATGATATCAATGATACAATTGGGTATAGAATTCTGGGTTGAAATCATTCCTTCCTAAGAAATTAAATCTATTGCTCCAATGATTTCTGTGTTGTTTTTCTTAGAACAATCCAATTTCTTTCCTCTCCTCTCTCTCTCTCTCTTCAAAATGAATTTTTAGAATATTTTTACCATATATTTAAGTATAACTTTTATCCAGATACCATTACAACTATGACCTATTCTATCCTTTGATAGGTGTTAATTTAATTGTATTTTTGGTACCTGTTTAGCATCAGTAATATTCCAGGTTTCAGGCAGTCAGCTAGGAAATGTGCAAACAAAAATACACAAAACATAATGCCTGCTCTAAAACCTCTTCACGGTGAAGAATTAATGGTAAAAATAGAAGAAATACAACACAGTATAAGGGACACAGCGTCTCAAGACAAAACATTTGGATTTTTCTCCCATCTCCTTAACTACTGCCCATAATGATGCAATTTAAGCTACAGAATCTCAGTTTTCTCAAAATTAGAGTAAAGATAAAGAATAATATTAACTTTCTCAAAATATCATGACATGCATTTATTAAGAGAGTTCACATAAAATGAAAGCAAAACCAACCAACCAACCAAACAAACAAACAAAAATCTACTGGAAGCCAGGCTCTATGGCAAAAGATGGTAGTGTCAGCTACTGGGAAATTAAGATGGGAGAAAAAATATCACTTGGCCTTACGCATTCTGGACAGTAAGGCCATGTCTTAATTAATAAATAAACTTTGAAGCATGGGGTTGCACTCTGCAATCCCAGACTTGGAGACAGAAATGGGGGGGGGGGTCTTGAATTTAAGACTAGTTACTCTAACCTATATAATGAGACTCTGTGTCAAAATAAAAAGTATCCTAGTAGAACATAGATTGAACTGATCCATTTTCCATTCCTCCTTTCATTTACCCATAATGAGCCTTTCTTTCAAGGAACCCCTGCTCTAGTATTTACTTTACTTCTTTATATATTTATCTTGATTCTAAAGACTTATCTTTAGTGCAAAACTTTATGTAATTATTGACTTTGATCCTTTTCATGGAATTAACTTTATATAACTCACTGAACCCCTTTTACATTCCACTCTATCCATTTTAGAAAGATCTTGGAAGCTCTGGCATCATTTATATCATTGGGCTTTCTTTTTAATAAACTTTCTATGAAACTGTTTGGCATATCTCTCTCTATATGGACCTGAATGCTATTTATTTTGCTCTATTATTACTGACTTATATACATAGACATGCTGAAAAACATACATATATTAAAATATTCTTTTACTCAATATCTATGTGATATTAAATAATTCCACCTAGATTATGTACCTCAATTGTCCCTTTTCAAAATATTGTATACTTTACAAGCTAGGTATGTATAGTATGTGAGTGAGTGTGTGTGTGTGTGTGTGTGTGTGTGTGTGTGTATTACTGGTGTGGTGTGTGGTGAGAGGGTGGTATATAGGCTCAAGGGGAAAGTGTACATGTACACAACATAGAAAACCTTGTCTTCTCTCTTCTGAGTCATTCATAACACATTAAATATAAATAAGGTTCATTATAGGACAAGTAATGTCTTCTGATATTCATATGTTGAAATCCTAAACCCTAGTAAACAAGTTAAAATGAAGCCACTGAGATGGAGCCTAGTACAATATCATAAGAAAGGATATGTGAACAAACAGATGGCAGGATATGTGTATGCAGAATAACCTTCCGATTATAAGACAGCAAGAACACAGCCATTGAAAATCAATGGGACCCACTTAGACATCCTTCCCTGATGGTCCAGTTGGAAACCAGACTTGCTAGTGTCTAGACCTTTGATTTCCAGTCTAGAATTGTAAAAAAAAAAAAAATTCAAGTCTATTGTTTGTCACCTAATTTATGGTATTTTGTTATTGTAACCTGGTAAACTTTATGTATGTATGTACACACAGAGATCTATAGATATATATTTACACACAGAATTTTATTAACTCCTCTTTCACTTTCTTTTTAAAAAAAAGTCCTAGGAGGATTACGATTTTGATAGCCATAAGGAAAAGAAAAAGCAAGAAAAGTTTAAGTGCTTGGTATCTAGAATGCACATGTTTAGTGTTTCTCAGAACAGTGAACCTGAATGCTAAGCTTTACCAGAAAGACATTTTCACACCTCAGTTTCCCGTGGTTTCATCGGTGCCTGAAAAATATAAATTATTAAATGAATTAGAAGGTACACAAGCACACAAAAAGTACACTTGATACTCGACCGCACAGCAGAATCACCTCTAAATACACAGGTGCACAGCAAAACATCCAGACAGGAGCCACAGACATCAGTATTTAGGGTAACTTCCCAGCAGATTCCATGATGGAGTCAGGGTCAAGAACCTATTTGAGAAAACTGGCAATCAGATCAGGGCTGCTTCTAACCTGGTCCAAAAGTGATAAGCAGTAACAGAGGGGAAAGGGAAGGGATGAAAGAAGGAGCGAGGAAACACTTCAGAGCACACTGAATTAGGGAGGGCCATGGCTGGAAGTGTGAGCTCTGAAACAGGCCGCTGACATCCCAGAATGTGTGTAGGACACAAGAAAGCCAAGCATCAAAGACCTCAGAAAAAAGAGGAAAGATGTCAAGGAATGGGGATCTCTGGCCACTAACTAAAGGATAGTATCACCAGAATGATGGGAAGGACCATACACATAGACATGGGAGCTAGGCCCAGAAAAGGACAAAGGAGGAGCAGAGGGGACAAGAAATTGAAAAGACCAAGCTCTTATCCTAAGAGCATTTACTATATGAACAAATAAATATACACAAGCACAGACTGGAAAAATGAGGCACTATTGTTTGACAAGTTTACACACACACACACACACAGAGAGAGAGAGAGAGAGAGAGAGAGACAGAGAGAGAGACAGAGAGAGAAAAG
Organism: Phodopus roborovskii; assembly: GCF_943737965.1. NCBI lineage: Eukaryota > Metazoa > Chordata > Mammalia > Rodentia > Cricetidae > Phodopus > Phodopus roborovskii. Next base: position 12,035,612 of record NW_026126517.1, on the reverse strand, counting down.
AGAGAGAAGAGAGAGAGAAGAGAGAGAGAGGAGAGAGAGAAGAGAGAAAGAAAGACCAGATCTTACTAAATGGGCAGTGAGTCGTACAGAAAAGTTAGAAACAAAAATTTTTGTGCCGTGTGCACACACGGAATGGAAGTTGAATGACATGTGTGTCAATTATGTGAAAAAAAAAAAACAGATAGGTCATCTCCCTGCACACAAGACAACACACCTTAAAGAGGACCTGTGACTCAAACTCACTTGTCAGCCAATCTCCCAATTCTCATTTTAAAATGTGATTTGAAGCACGGTTCCCTCCATGCTCGACTTCTCCACCTCTGCTCATTGCCTATTCACAATTTCTCAAAGGATATAGACCCAAAAGATTCCAGTCTTCTCCAAATATTTCAGAATGTCAGACCTGTGATTAGATACACTGTATAATGATCAAATTTAACAACACAGGAGACATTACAATCTTTACTCTGTGGAGAGAAAGCCAAAGTGTAAAGGTTTAAACTAATCCAAGCTCACCATTTTGAAGGAGGGGACTAGACTGAATCTCTTTTTACTTGAGACAGAATTTCACCTTGAAGCCACAGGTTAACATCAAGCTCACCATCCTCTTGCCTTAGCCTCCACAAGGCTAGGCTGACAAGGGTGTATCACCATATCCAGCTCATATTTCTGCTACCAATCTCATCTCGTTGTCTCCTTTCACTTCTCACTTGTAGAGACCCACTAGTCTAACATCAAAGGGTCTTCTGCCACAGGCTTGGCACCATTCTCTCCATGGCTGGCTACTTCTGCTGCTTCAGGGGGCTCAGACTTACCCTGAGAAAATGGATCTTCTTGGAAGTGGTCCCAGTCCTGGTCATGATATCACCACCCTCTTGAGTTCTGCTTCTTTGTCTAACATCAACCTTTGTTTTAGTTCAGGACAAAGTCTATTTCTGGAGGAATATCCAGTGTTTGATGCATCTACAGTCCTTACAATATATGCACAAGTATGATAATTGTCCTCTTTCTTTTTATTTTTTTCAAGATTTTTATCTTTATTTTATGTATATGAGTGTTAACTTGTATGTATGTGTGTATGTATGTGCACCGTATGTGTTTCTTGTGCCTAAAGAGACTAGAACAGGGCATTGAATCCCTTGGAACTGAAGTTACAGATTTGTGAGCCACCACGTAGGTGATGGGATATTTCTTTTTCTTTGTAAGTTGCTTCTGAGTAAAGCTACACTCCATAAGAACAGAGTACAGAAACACACAATGAACCCCATGTACATATACATAATTATATGTATATATCATATAGGCATAATGTATATGTACTATAATGTACAATCATATATACATAAGGAACAATAACATTCATAATATAAACAAACACAGCTACAGTCTCCTGAGATAATAGAAATACTCTGGTGTTAATCATATACTAAACCTCACATACAGGGACAAATTCTCCACGGTCTTTGAAAACACTAGAGGATTCATAATAATTCTAAAACAGATCTGCCCTGTCCTCCGTGCTGACTGCCACCCTGGGCCTGCTGCATTTGGGACCATCAAACAGGCACATAGTTCCTTTTCCACCACCCTCCCTCTCATTTTATAGCCTTGTTTGGATTGGAGCTCTGCTGTGAACATTGGAAGTGTTTGGCTTTGCTGGGAAACAGAGACCTATCTCAGTGACCCTACTGCTTACCTGCATTCATCCTGTCCTTCTTATCTACAGCACTGTGTTTTTAATCTCCATGATTCTGGCAATATTTTCCCATGGACCACGGAATAAGAAAAACAGCTCAAAGAGTGAAAAGTGATCGGAGTTCAGTGCAGACACTGCCAGCAACAGCCAACAACATGGACATTTTCCCTCCTTAAAGTCAGGCTGATTCCCTCCTTGTTCCCCAGCCTTCATGCCTGCTCTGCCTGTCTACTGGGTCACGGGCAAGCCCCACTCCTTCCCACATTCACATTTCCCATTCACTCCTCTTTCTTCTGGTGCATTGTTTCATATAAAATATGTACTAATCATCTGTGAGACTGGATTCTGTGGACAGAAAGGCACACACTAACACATAATCTTCCCATTGTTGCTGCCTAGACTAGGCTCCATCTCCTCCACATAGCCTTCTCAAGTGTTCCCAGCAGATATGTCTCACTTCTGGCCTTGCATAGAGGTGTTCTGTGCTCCACAGTTTAGCTCGTCGTCATCTCTCTTTCATGTATGTTATGGCTTCATGTGCATTATTCTATCTTCACAATTGTTTTGGGAACTTTTTTTTGAGACAGGGTTTCTCAATGTAGTCCTGTGTAGCCCTGGTTATCCTGGAACTCACTTTATAGACCAGGCTAGCCTTGAATTCACAGAGATCAGCCTGCCTCTCCCTCTCGAGTGCTGGGAGTCCCATTCCCAGACTAAGGAAAGTTGTAAAATGAAAGACAACACCCCTTGTTCTTGAAATATTTCCTTAATGACCCCTAACATAACCACCAAGGGATCCTGACCTCTCTACCCAATACTTCTTTGTCATTGATTTTGTTGGCCTGGAATTCACTCTGCAGACCAGATCTGCTTCCTGTGTGCTAGGACTACTGTTGAGTACCAGCATGAATGCACAGTATGGTCTTCATTTATCTATTTTTTTCTGCTGTTGTTGTTGCTGTTGTTTAACATGAGTCCTTTGGGATGAAAGTTGCGTTGGTCCCAAATAAAGGTTCCCCAGGAAAGAAGAGGAAGAACACTATATTTTACCTCTTTTGCTATAAACAATTCAAAATGTCCCATCAACTCTGACCCAGATGATGGAGTTGGAAGAGAAGAAGTTACAGTGGCAAGAATATGCAGCTGACACAGTGCTAATGTCAGGAAGCTTCTCTGGGCTGTGCCAATTAGAAGAGCTAATGAATCTAACAGGTTGAGTTCCTTTGCCACATGTGTGCTCTAACATTCCAAGACCCAGGGGTCAGGATGAGCACATGTGAGTGGCCAACTGTCACTTGAGAGTGACAAGGGCAAGCCAGGCTGGCAGAATGTGCAGGGGCAGGACCAAAGTTCTTGGAGTCTGGTCAGGCATCGGAGAGAGGCCTGGAATGGGGATTGGAAGAAGAAAGGAGGCCTCTCTGTCTTGACCCGGAGTGGAAACAAGGTGAAAGGGGAGATCCCTGGGCCAAGGCAATGACCCAGAAGACCCGAGCAGAAGTAAAAACAGATGCGAAACAGAAGCTGTCAATGTCCAGGGGGACAAGGGGTCTGCCCTGAAGGAGATGACCCCAAGTAAGATGCACTGTTGTTGACGTGTCTTGACTGGGACTGGCACTCAACAATTAAAGCTGGACAGCCACAGGCATGGAGAGCTGCCCAGAGCACACAAAACACTTTGTTCCTCTAAGTGAACAGGGAAAGGAACGCACCCTGTCCTGTCCAGCCTGGGGGAGTGACCCTTCCCATAACTCATCCACTTGACATACAGACACCAAGCTCATTATCCACACCAGGTCCCAGAGACTCCCGTTATGTAAGACACACTCATTGTCCTCAGATTCTCAGATTGCATATTCATCTCCCATCCCAGTGTTAATCCAAGAACTCAAAATCACTGTCACCATCACCATCTCCTATGTGCAGATGATACTGAAGGCTGGAGCAGGGAACTGGTGGTCACTCTGCCAAGGAACCAAAACAAATGATCCCATCATCTCAATGCCTTGATCACAGGTCACAGACTACATTTTGCTTCTGGGCAGTAGAAATGCTGCTGATGTTGAAAAAACCACAAAGAAGTCAGCAGACATTTCTTTTCTAGTTCTTTTCCTTACAACTACCCACACTGCCATTCCCGGGAGGTCCACCCTGAACTCAATGTTCCTTCTAAAAAAAAAAAAAAAAAAAAAAAAAAAAGACTTACCAGATGGGACTGTTGATTCTCAGGGCCCCCAAGAGATACCCCAGCTCTTATGCCAAAATCAGCAGTGTATTCCCAGCAGGGATTTAGAGTGATCTGATTGTGGTGCCTTCATATTTAAAATATGTATTTCCAATGCACTATCTCATAATTACCATGCTATGACCCCCACTGCGATGTGGAGGTTAAAAGAGATCAAGTTATTTACTCCAAAGTCACTAAACAGTTAAGTAACAAAATTATTTATCCAATGGAGTAAGATCCCCTCTCACATCTTCATCTGCAGGCACATTTTGTTCTCCTTGGGGCTGCTTTCTTCCCTCTGGCGAACCGCTACAGATTGTAGATGAAGCACCCATGAACAATCACCTCTGGGAAGCCCCTGTGATCATCTTTTCCTCCAGTGAGTTATCCTTTAGTTTAGAGGACCCTCCTCATTTGTTAGAAGCATCCCGAGTGAAGCATCTTTGAACACACTGTGCTGTCTTTAGTTTTGCATGAGCATTATGAGCATCCATTTCCAATGCGTGTGTGCGTGTGTGTGTGTGTGTGTGTGTGTGTGTGTGTGTGTGTGTGTGTGTGTGTATTTTGTCTGTATTTTTTTTTCTACCCTAGAATCTAGCTACCCCAAGGCAGATACACAGCAAGTGCTTAATAAGCAGACCTGGAATCCAGGTCTCTTTTGATCCAAATCTCAGGTACTTTCCACAATAGTAAATTTCCTTCCTATTCCCTACAACCCTCCCTGCCCCAAAGGTTGAGGTAGATCAAGTCAAACACTATTTATAAGGTGTACATTGAGACTGGTACCACTGTGGGTGGTAACAAACTCCCTATATACTTTATTTATGAAAAAGTTTAATTTACAAATTAGGCCTACCAGCAGTAATAACTAATAACAAAACAGGATAGACTATAACAGAAGTTACTTAAAACATATAAATTATTTGTTTACTTCTGCAACTTTCCATCTAGTCTTTTTGGACCTTGGTTAGTTATAAGTAACTAAAACTGTCAAAAGTGAACTCCTGAATTCATTCTTACTGACTTTACTCATCAGCCCAAAGTACTGATTTATCTTCTCCTTGGGTTCTTCTTTAACATACTTTAACATCCTTCAGGCCTTGGGCAAAAATTTAAATGGAAAACAGCATAACATAATTCTAAATGTCACATACTACATATTAAGTTCACTGACAGAGACATCAACCAGTATATGTTCTGTGTCATTTGCCTTCATGAAAAGCTCTAAGGCCCCAAATGACACTCAGAATGCTCAGTCCCTGTAAATCATGCAGCAGAGCAAGAAAGGATGAGGAGGGAGCAACCCACCTCTCCCTTCTTTTGCCCTCTCTCCCCGATCCACAATTTTGGCTCTTTCGGCCAGACTCCCCTGTAAAGAACAGTACCCTGGCCACCTTGATACCTCTGAGGTGTGTGTGACCTACCTCCCAGGGCACACATCCTAGAAGAAGCCTGGGGACAGCCTAAAAATATGCCCCGGTCATCTGGATGAGGAATTCTGGGATCACAAGTACCTGAAGTTTGATCTAGAAAATGTGGTTGGTTCCAGTTCCAGGAAGATGATCAGGTCTGGTTCTGTAAAGCAGCACTGTGCTCAAGACTGGGGCATGGTGACTTCCCTTTTCTTATGCTCATAGTCAAGCAAATGCCTTTTTCATTTGGAAATGACTACCAGAGTATGGCTTCATTCTTGCTTCATTTATGATGGAGCTGAATTCTTACCATTTCCCAGTTCCTGTTGCAAAAGAGGAGGCATGATCCAGCCAACTTGTCCTTAGGGCTGAGTGAGGAAAAAGATGGTTAGATAGAGATTATCTCACTGTCCTTGTTGCTGAGATAGCAGATCTGAAAAGGGAGGGAATTTCAAGAGCCAACAGGCTGGGCCTGCAGTCTGGTTTTCCACTGTTTTCCCTCATAAAAGAAAAGAGAGGGGAGGCAGAGCAATGGAAAAAACAAACAAACAAACAAACAAAACAAAACATATGTTTCTATCCTTGCCAGTGAATTTCCATTTGGTTTGGGGGCAAAAGGCAAACATTCAGTCATCAACATGGGATAAAAAACAGCTGTGCAGTGCTCTGGGTGCCCTTTGGTACTGTATCCAAAGTTTAAAAAAAAAATAGTGATCCCGTTTCTGACAAATTATATATAAAGCTCAAGAGAGTTCTTCTTGACATAGGCTGAAAACAAGTGCCAGCAATAGCTAAATGGACCTGGGCTGAGTTTGGGCTGTGCCTCCCTCTGGCTAGACTGTCACCCCACTCTACCTCCTGACTAGAGCAAACAAACCAGGACATGGGAAAGATGCACCTAAATGGAACAGTAACTGAAGCCATAAGCTGTGCACTTCCAGAATTCACTTGTGTCCTGAGCACTCTCTCTAAACCTCAAGCACCCGAGCTTTCTGTTGCAATTCAATTGTCCTGTTGAGTTTTCTGGTCTTTAACATATTTTGAAACTTTCACGGCTAGCCCAGCTAGTAAGGATTTGCCAGTCTAGGAGTCACTAGATGGCCACTGCTGAGATCTTAGAGATCATTTCCATTCTATCATAAGCAGCAGCAACTAAAAGATATTTGTAGCTTGTTGCCTGGAGTCTCAGTCATAGCAGAACATTCTAAATCAGTTCATGATTGTGAGAAAATCAAAAGGGAAACATGAATGATTTTACAAGATGACTGAGTTGCTCTTTGGTTGCTTCTCACTTTCCTGTCCTTGGTCTTTTGGTTCAGCATCGCACTGATGCATGGTGGGTGCCTTTCCCTTTGCCCCTACTTCCTCAAACAGATAAAGGACATTGACATCTGCAGCAATTTAACACTCATGATTTGTCCTCATGTCCTCCTTAAATGTCTGTGTGTCCTTATTTGTCCCATTGATATGTTGGTGATAGACTTGACAGAAAGATTTTGAGTTTCTCAAAACATAGAGTTGTTCTGCTGATTTTAAGGAAAATCAGTCAGGGACTAGTTTCAATATCTTCAATATCTGCAGAATTTCTTGTTTGTTTGTCCTGGTACAAAAGAAGGCAGAAGATGGGGACAGGAAGAACTGATTGACAAGTAATAGTAGTTCAGTCCCTAGGCCAGGCTGATGGAGACTGATGGGATATTTCATAGAGAAATTAACTTCAAAACATTTAAAATACTAATTCCCTTTGTCTGACTCCTAAAATATCTTATATCTTGTGGTTATGTTATATCACAGAGCAGTGGTTGTCCATATTAAGGAAACTGAGATTTGAGTTTGGTCTGGAAAATATATATGTTCTACCATTAGATTTCTACAGTTTGATGATAAAATTAATAGCCAGGAAAAATAACTTGACCCAGAAACAGAGAGGCAGCAACATTTGGGCTATTATTAGGAGACAAAATAACTAGTTTTTAATGAAATTCAAATCTTATCTTTTGACAAGCCATAACCTGTAAGAAAAGAAGTTATATAAATTTTTATAGATTTTTGGTCATTGTACAGCCCCTCCTACCCAAACCAAAATAATTTAAAATTCTGTTTTGTATCTCCAGCCCTTGTTCTCCTCCTCCCCAAATGACTTTTTCATATGTGCAGTGACACATGCACAGACACACGCAAGCATGCATGCACGCACACGTGCACATAGCCCAACTGTATTTACTAGTCCAGTACATAAAGTTCTTTTTGCTGAATTAAAAGATACATTTCCTGAGGACAGAGGCCAGTAAGGATGTCTTATCCAACTGGAAACTGCTCAGTCTGAAGCAGCTTCATGCACAAGTATATACGCAATAAACATTGGGTTTGTGGAAGGGAATGAGATTAATGGGTAGGATAGAACATTGTATATGCAAAGCTTTCCTTTGACCATCTGAGATTTTTATTCACACTTTATTCCAAATCACAAAGAAAATGTGGGAAGAGGGGAATAATTGTTTGTCTACCTGCAAGGACATATGAAGGAAAATAAATAACGAGTGTCTAGTGACTACTTACACTTTACTTACATGGATTTCATCTTATTTACCTGAGAAATCTCTCATATACCTAGGCTCAGAAGTTGTAGTCAACTCAAGAGATGCACAACTGCCACAGATACAGGATCCCAGCACCTCCAATGTCCCAGACTCTGAGTTTTCCTGAGTCATCTTTCATTTTACTAAAATGAAATTACAAAATTTAAAATTTCATTTTAAAATGAGAAGTTTTCTCTCCGTTCACAAAGATAAGAGAGAGAGAGAGAGAGAGAGAGAGAGAGAGAGAGAGAGAGAGAAAGGAGAGAAAACTTCCTCTGACCAATGGGAAAACAATCCAAAGCTCTGCTTGCTGGCAAAGGGCCCAGTGATGTGGGCCAGGCTGTGAAAGACAAGGGGACAGTTTCTCATGGAAAGCAGCCACTCCACCCACTCATATTTGTGTTTCTCTGAGGTTAACCCAGGGCCCCACCACTGCCGCCTGAACATCAGTTTGGTGACTGTTCCCACCATCAGCATGCAGATAGTGGAGGGGTGGAGGCATTAGAATCTTATCACCCCTATTAAAAGATAAAGCCCCCAACTCAACCCTTATCAATATAAGCTTCATGCACACCAGTCGGTGCTTACAAGGAGAGCAGACAGCATGTTTCTGATCACGGTTCAAGTGGGATCCAGGCAGCATTTGCCTAGCCAGCGTGGCCTTGAAAGAGGTAATTAAAACCAGAGAGGTCTGCTTTGTTTTGATACTAGCCAGACCTTCTTTTGAGGAAATATATGGTAATAAAATGGATGAAATGGGGGGTAAAAAGAATTAAATCAACATCCTTTGTTCAGAGTCAACCAAATGCTTTGTGGAAAATCCTTGTTTCTTCTTCCTAGATGGTTTATAGTTGATTTGTGATCCCAGGCCTCTTTGCTCACCTTCCATTCACTCACTCACTCACTCATTCACTCACTCATGCATTCATTCATTCATTCATTCATCCATCTACTCATTAAATGAATAGTTTCAGAATGCCTCCCAAAATTTGTCCTGTATTAGATACTGAAATATAAACCCAAGTTATTAAACAGAGTCTCTTTCCCTAAGGACAGGAGAGGAAAAAGGAAGCGTAGGAGAATATTTTGGACAGAGAATGTCCTAGCCTACCCCACAATCTTCAGCTCGCACTACGGGTGCCCTTTTCTCTCCATGAATGTCATGCTCTACAATCATGTTAGTGACTCACAACCTCATAAATTGCCCACCCTTTCCCTTGCCAACAAGTTGTAACTTCACTTTCTACTTTTGACATAAGCCTGCTATTCTGTCTCCTCCCCCCCCATTTAATTCTTACCTATCTTTTGAGATTCTCAGATGTCAATTTACTCAAAAGCCATCAATAGTATCTCTCCACTATGAGTCATATGCTGCCCAATCCCAGTGCTCAATGCCAAAGACTTTATATTACATTAAAATTTTCTGTACATTTTTTCTTCCTCTTCTGCTATATCAAGAAAGCTAAGAAAGAAATAGGCTATGTTACAATTATTTTGAAGCCTACCACAGTATACAACATAATGAGTAGTCAAAGTAAAGGAAAGGACCTAATTTTGTGCATGGTATAATGGATTCAGGAGGAAGTCAGAGAAAGGGGACTGGAAAAAAAACAGAGAAGCCTTTATAGAAAAGACTACTGCTCTTAATCTTGAATAATTAGTGTGAAAAATTAGTGTTCTCCAGGGGAGTCTCACTACAGAAAGGGTACTTTGAATGGTAGGCTCCAAGTCCAGCAGTAGATGGCTAACACAAAATGAACTCAACAACATCTTTAGAGGTTCTTTGTCTCAAATGTTGTATTTGGCATTTTTTTTAACCTGACAGGTCCTTTGAGTATGTATCATAGTTTCAAGTTTTGTGTTTTGATGGGTTTCCTGTGTGTGACCATGTGTGTCTCTACATCTATATGTTTCTCATGACTTTTTTTGCCTCTTGCAGTTTTGTTTTAGTGTGCTTAGTCCTATTCCAAGTTGTTTGTTTTTGTTTCATCCTACTTTATTTCATTATTATTCCTTAGATGTCTGTTTGTTTTCTAACGAGAGACAGAAAGGGTGTGGATCTGGCAAGGAAAAAAGGTGGGAAAGAACTAGGAGGAGTTTGGAGATGGGAAACCATAATCAGAACATATTCATGGGGGGGAAGCTATTTTAAATAAAATAAATGGAAGAATAAGCGAATTAAAGTAAATTAAAAGAATTAGCATAGGAGGTCAGAAATACTAAGATTTCAGATGTTATAGCTGGCTGTACTCTGGGCTGAGTGCTGTTATAAACCTTCATCAGAGAAGCTTCCCTTTTGTGGGGGATCAGTAGTTAATACACAGACTCAAAAATGCTCAGTGTGGAGAATCAACAACTATGGACCTTTGCTCTAGATAGAGCATCTGTATCATGCTCTTCCACCACAAGGCTCGGGGAACATCATGGAAGAGGCAATACACAGAATGTAAGAGCCAGTGTTTAGGGAGGGTTGCTGTAAGAGTATCCCCTTGCCATCATGCTGTTGCACTCATGATCTCACTTCAGCTATCTATTTGCCTTGCAAAACACTTGGGCAAGGGTCCAGCAGTTACTATTTTGCTCCAATGGGGGAGGAGCTTATGAGGCCCCACCCGTGCTATGCAATATTTTTTTTAAGATGGATGGAAGACAAAAGGGGATAGTTGGAGAAGTGGGTTGCCACAGGAATGGCAAAAATAAAGATGGTGATAAGAGGGTGGAAATATCTCAAACTCAGCATTTACATACATGAAATTGTCCAAGAATAAAATAAAAAAAAATAAAAACACAATACACACTGTTAAAAGTTTAAAAAGGATTAGTAACTTCACAGATGTACAAATTCAAGCAAAAAGTACCTCCAGTAAAAGGAACCAGCAGATGTAAAATGAAAAGGAAAAAATGAGCATTCAGAGAAATGTGGGTAGCCTGACATGGTCAAAATATGAACCAAATTGGTTTACTAAGTCCAGTTGCCTGGGTTAGTGGACAGTACACATTATTTCTGGGTATGAGGGTGTTTCTGGGCAAGCCTGACATTTAATTCAGTAGACTGAAGAACATCCACCCTCACCAAAGGAGCTAAGCATCATCATCTCATCCACTGAGAGCTTCCTAGGAACAAAAGGGCAGAAGGAAAGCCAATCACCCTCTCCTTTGGTTCTGAAGTATTGAACTTCTCCAGATTCTCAGGCCTTTGAACTTGACTCCCAATCTCATCTCCATCCCAGGTCTCAGGACTTCAAAGTCAGACAAGCTTTACAGTTCTCTAGATTGTATAATAAGGCTTTGCTATCATAATAAACCCTTTTATTGGTCTCCATATATTCCTTTGCTTTGCGTTCTTTGGAGACATCTCACTAATAAATGCATCAAGTGGTTAAATATTAAAAGATGAGGTTGACACAATATACATGGAGTTGACCAAGGGCTTTGCACACAAACAGAAGTTTGTCTTTATCTGGTGGGTATGCTGCAAAGGACATATTATTTATTTCTTCTCCCTGAAAGCACCTGCACAGCATGAAAAGTAACTGTAGTGTCGCACACCAAATATGCATTATTTCACAAATGATCAATGTAGTTTCCTATCCCTTCTTTATTCTAACAACGTGGATCATAGTAGAACTTAGAAAAGAACAATAAAGCAAAAAAAATCAGTCTTTAGACAGTGACAAATCCACTTATCAGGACCTTCATTCAGGCAAGCATGTTTCAAAAAATAATTACCTTCACTGGTAATTACAGTGTGTGTGTGTGTGTGTGTGTGTGTGTGTGTGTGTGTGTATGTATGTATGTAAGTATCTCTGTGTGTGTAAAAGAGAGAGAGTGAGACAGACAGACAGACAGACAGAGAAAAAGAGAGAACTAGTTAAGCAAACCAGGCCAGTGAGAATCCATACACTCTCTGCAGCGCCCGTTTCTATTACTTGTTTTCACTAATATATTATTTAAAACAATATGTTTCAAAATCTTCAAAAATGACATATTTTTCTCTGGCTTGCCTTCTGTTCTCACATTCAGTTTTAACACAATCTATCTATAGAATAAGAGGCTAAATGAGACAGACAGCAAGGTCACAACCAGTAATGTCATCCTGGTAAATGAAAGATGGACGCACTTTCAAGAGAGATGTGAGTCCCTCTGTCGTGTTGGTGAAGAACCATTAGACAAACAAATCCTTGGGGAAAGCATGGAGGTGTCGGACTGGCCACAGTCTGTTAATGTGGTGACCACTGATAGACAACAGCCAGCTGGCAGCAGAAGCCCAGGTCTATAGAGAACAAAAGCTTACACTCAACTTGAACTCTGCAGGGAGATCCAGCTCACTGCATTGTCACAGATTCTACTAATCAAGTGTTTCTCTGCTGGCTGAACTTTCACCATGTCTTTCATTGTTGATTTCTCACTCAATCTTCTGGTTAGGAATGCTCAACATACTTGTGATAATCTGGCATCTTGAAAGCCAGTCATAATAAATAATCATATGTTTATAAGATTAACTGTAGGAATCATTAGGGAAATGGATGTCAACAAAAACATAATGAGATAACATTTCCTTCTCACTAGGATTATGGATATGAGAAATTCAGGTAGTGAGTTTTGGTAACAGGAGTAGAGAAACTGCAGCCACCATGCACCATTAGTGGGGATCCAGAATGAGGTAAATAATTCAGAGAAATCTACAAGATCTTCAGAAGTTTAAGTATACTTGTAAAAGGATCCAGTAATTATGTAAACCCCTAAGAGAAATAAAAATCTACAGAGGAAATGATGAAGCATAAAAATGTGAAGAGATACACAGTGGAAAACTTGGGTAAAAACAGAAACAGACACATGCACACACACACAAACAATAACTACTATTCTTTCTCAAAACTTTTGTCTTTATTATACATAATGCCATGTTAAGCAGTTTTCTTGGGCATACATAAGGACCTGTAGTATAACAAATCACCAAACAAACTGTCACCAAAGGCCTATAGGGAATATCTAAGATGTAAGTAGTTCGATAAATTTGATTCAATACTTTCAAACCAGTTTCTTAAAAAACTGCTGTTAAAAGAAATAGATGTGTTTACCTAAGAAAGGTTTGCTATGCTTGGCAACCTTACTAAATGTTTTGTACTGTTCTCTGTGTAGCTTTAAGAAACTCTGGTCCAAGTCTTTTAAACCTGAATGGCAAAAGAAAAAGGGAAAATGCAGCAATTGGTGCTGATCACACACAATCTTTCCCTAAGCGATGAAGCGATGGACCATTGAGTGCAACATAAACCAAAATATGATTGGTTGACTCACAATGATGTCATTTCCATGAGCCAAAACTAAGAATCCCTAACAGAAGCTAGGCACAATGGTACATGCCTTTATACCAAAACTAGAGAGGCAGAGGCAGGTGTTCAAGGCAAGCCTGGTCTACATGGTGAGTTTCAGGCCAACTAGGGATACACAATGAGAACCGGTCTCAAAACAAACAAGCAAGCAAACAAAAAGAATTCACAAAAGACCCCAGGCAGCTAGTTCAAAGCCAGTCAGAAGGACACTTGTGGAGAGCTTGCTCCCTGGTATTCTGAGATCCCAGAGCAGCCTGCTTTGTTTAGGACAACATGTGTCTTGGATTTTCCACTGGTCCTGTTTATACATATTCCTCCAGAATATTTATTGTAGTATCCCCTCTTCTTGTCAGAAGGTTTCTGCTTTGAACACTGAGTTATAAAGTGGTTAACCTAGTCACATGGAATATGCTAGCACATTTAACATTCAACACACAGTGAGCTGTTTTCACACACAAGGCCTGTGCTCAACAAAGTGTATTAGGCAAATTCAGATCCATTCTAACAAAGGCATTATAATTCAAGCAACAAAAATCTGTGTGACTCTCAGCCTCACTCTGGAGCAGACACTGGATGATTTCAGAAAAATGATTTAGCCTCTTTGATCCATTCATATTAACTAAGAAACAGAAATACTTGATGGAGTCTCACAAGGTGATAAATAATGATCTGTGAAGTCAATGGGCCAGAGAATTGGGTAGAAAGTGAGTAAGTAAGGACTGGCTAGGTTGACAACAGAGCACAGCTTGAGGGATGTCCAAATAAAGATAAGTTGCATCTAATTTTCACCCCAACTTACCTTATTTAAATTGAGTCAACTGAACTGAAACTGAAATAGCATGTTATACTTTGTTTTCTTGTGTTTTGCTGCACAAAGACTGTCTCTAAAGTAAAAGTGTGTTTGCACAGATCACAGTAAAATGATTCCATGTCATTGCAAACAGCACTCAATCATTGTAAAATGCCACCACAAAAATGTGCCATTAGCATGATGTACATACATAAAAATTTGACTAATATGTATGTATATGCACACATACATGTCACTGGTCATTAAATTTTTGATCTTGGATGATGTCATTTGTATGAACAAATAAATTAACTTTTATCAAGTATCATGTGTATCTCAATGTCTGGGCTGGATAGATGATCATGCCATTAAGTCTTCATTGCAATCCAGTGTTCTGAATATTCTGATTCTCTTCCGGCAGGTGAGCTTTTAAATTTAGAAAGAAGACAAATTACCTAATGACACAACAATCATAAAGGAACTAAGTCAATTCTGAACTCCAAGCTAAAATCACAAGTTCACTGTTTACAAGCTATGTTAGCCACATGGCTGCTGAGAACAACTACAATGATGAGGTAGCCACCAGATGGACCATGCGTATTTTTCATATTGGAATAGTTAAACCTCTTGTTATAAGAATGGCCTGTAATAAAAAGATGCTTTCTTCTCCATGTACTATTCTATTGACAATCTTCAGAAGTCTGAGTCTATTTTTAATTCTTTATGTTTTTCTGAAGACTGAATTCCTGTATAATTAAAAGAAGAAAAGCAAGAAGAAGAAGAAAAAAAAAGAAGGCAAATATTCCTTGGAATTTCTTTCATGATCTATTCCCAGCCTGTGTGTGTATTTCTTGTGTGTTTTTAAAAGGTTGCATTGACTCAGCAACAGGCTAGCCAACTTCGTGACAGCTCATCTCTGGTTTCTATTAACTGTGATTAATGTCAGGGATCGTGTTTATGCTCTGAGTCTACACACCAGTTAGGGGCTCAGGGAATTTGGTTCCGCTTGTATAAAAAAAAAAAGTGTGGGGGCGGAATGTGTGGACCAGAAGGAGCACAGCAGAGGAAGCCAGAGCTTTGGAACTTGTACTAGCTGTGATGGGAAGGGTGATGGGCAACAGGAGGAGAGATACCTCAGTCGTGGATGGCCCATGCAAAGTGTATCCCTTCCTGCTCTGGATGCCTGCCAGACTCTATCCTGGACACTCTTAAAAATTGATGGAAGTATGAACTGAAAGCTGTGTTATTGCCAGATCAGCAGGGGGTCAACACAATCATTCAATTAATGAATAAATCCCTGTGTGATCCAAAGGTTCGTTAGAATCAACAGAGTGGTGGCATAGGGTGTTAGGGGATAAATGAATTGCTGAGAGACTGCTTGGAAGGGCACCAAGGCTTGTGATTGATTTCTGTGACTAGGTCCATCCATGATTTATTTAATAATTAAATATTGAGGTTGGCATAGACCTTGAAGGTCACCTAGTTAAGCCCCCACTTCGTGTTTGAGTGTCTTGTATCACATCTCACCAAAGATCAAGTCTGGATAATTCCAGGCATGAAGGACTCATTACTTCCTACGGTATAACAGTCAAGTTTGAAACAACTCTAACTATTTGAAAAACCATTATTCATGCATTCAATAAATGTTCATTAAATGATAAGTGCCCAAGCTCTATTCTAGACAACAGAAAACAAAATTCCTTTTCCTTTCGGAATTTCCTTTTGTAACATTAAGCTCCAATATTGTTCTCACCTCTTCTTCATCCCAACTAAGCTGCCTGTGACCCTCTGAGTTGGAGTTCTTTCAGTAGAGAGGACTCATGTAAGTATCAAAAGACAATGGACAGGAGGCCTCTTTTTGGTCCTATTTTTCATTTCCTCCAGTTTTCCTTAGTTATGTGTTTTAGAAGTCCTTAGCTATATTAGCTGGTGTGTGTGTGTGTGTGTGTGTGTGTGTGTGTGTGTGTGTGTAAACATAAATGTTTTGTTGATGGTGCTTCTTTTCAAATACAGTGCTCATAAATGAGTAAGATCTTCCAAAGGAATTCTGAGTATTACAGAAAACAGCAGGATCATCAGTGCCTGCTATGGTTCTCAGGTGTTCAATATGGCAATGCAAGTTTACCATGCCATTCTTACACCACCCATCACTATTGACTCATACAGGGCTCTCTACTTGCTTTTCCAACCCTATGATGCTGAAATACTTACCCAAGGTGGAAATAAGTCCTCATTAGCCATTAGCTGGCAACAACCAAAGAATAGTTGAGACGCTCTTAGAAGAAAATGTTGGGGTCCCTCAAAGAGGTGATTTTTTTAAACTATCCTAAAGACCATGAGTATTCCCAGAGCCCAGCAGTGTTGTCCACTGAGTGAAAAGTCAAGGATCCTAATAAAAATGTAGTTTGAGTCAGTTGATGCATCTGAAGACAATGAGGCAAAGGTAGCTGCATCTGTCATGGAGCTGATGATAATTAGGCTAAAATCATCTTGGGTGTTATTTGTAATCAGCCCTTTATATGCATGGACTCCACATCCACTAAAGAGAATGGAAAGCATGCCAAAAAAAAAAAACTGCATCTGTACTGAACATGTGCAGATATTTTTATTGTCATCCTTCCCTAAACAATACTCCCTAACAACTATTTACATAGCATTTATATCAGATTAGATATTTCAAGGAATCTGTAAGTAGGACAAAGCATGCAAGACAAAAGGATTGTGTGAGACATATGCAAATAATCTGCTATTTTCCATAAGGGACTCGAGCATATGTGGATTTGGGTATCAACTGGAGATCTTGAAACAATTCTCAAGACAAAGCAAGGGACAACTGCATGCCACTTCATTTAATCTTTACAATAACATTTTAAGGGGTCTGCAGTATCTTAATTTGGGGGGTTGAATAAAAATAACATAAACAGTAATACCTTCATGTTCAGATATATATTTAAAGGTAAAATAATTCAGGTTAGAGAACTTAGAAGGCTATATTCCTGACCACCATCATCATGTGATTTCCCATCTCCCTTGCTAGATGCTAACAATGTTCTTTAAGAGGGGAGGAGACACACCCAAACACATTGTTCCTACTAAGTTCTCTTGGAAAAGTTTGTTGCTGAACAAGCTTTTAAATAAGACAAAAAGAAGAAAGGTACTCAAAAGTCTGTTAGTCCTGAAGGCACCTCTCCCTTGGGCTCTGGAAAGTAGCTGTGCTCTCTGGGATCTGGACATGAATGTTCCTTCTGATTCTAAGCTGCAAATGATGATTATGCCAGCCTCAGAATTCAATGAGGACTAGAGAGATGGGTCAGTGGCTGAGAGCCCTTGCTGTGTGTACAAGCAGTAGGACCTGAGTTTGAATTCCAGCAGACCTTCAAATGTCGGAGAATGGCCCACTTGCCTGTAACCTCAGCCCTATAGGGGGCAAACACAGAAGAAGCATGGCCACCAGCCTACCTCCACTGAGAGAGCCTGTCCCAGGACAAAGTTTGTGATAGAACAGGCAGGATGGTCAACTGGGCACAAGTAGAATCATCTGAGTAGGGCATTGTGCCTGAAGAGTTCTACTGATTGCCTTCATTGATGTGGGACGATCTGCCCTGCATATGGGTGACATCTTCCAGTGGCTGTCCAGGTAGAAGAAGGTGTGGCACAAGAAAGAAAATTCCCTCTTTGCTCAGTCTGCCTTCCCTCTCTGCAAAGTTAATTAGCAGTATTACTGCGGCTGCTGATTTCTTTATTAATAGCAGAACCAGCTTTTCCAAGCTTCCATCATAGACTAAATAGTTTCTCAGGAACCTTCCAGGATATGGTACCAGATTGGAACTGCTGAGGCACCAAGCCTGTGGGCTGAGTAGCTATCAGGTTGTTGACTCCACTGTGAGATGGTCACTGTGGGGCTACTCCACGTGCTAAGACACCCAGCCTCAGGGAACAAGCATCCACTAGGTTCGCGGAATCTCAGGTATGAGACAACTTGTTACCATTTTAATGTAACAAGTTTAATGCTGAGTTAACAAACTATTTAATATGTACATTCATATTATTGTTTTGCTCCTCTAGAAAACCCTTGACTTATACAGAAAGATATCCAATGTCATCCTCTGGCCTCCATGCATATGCACAAGAATGCACATATGTGTACATATACCATACACACTATACTCACACACAAACATACACAACACATGCATACACTCAGAAGCACACAAAGAAGTCAAATGGGGCTGAGCTTGACAATGAGTACTACTCCTCTAATTTCCTTTCCCATATTCATTTGGTAGTTCATTGAATTCTTTCAAATATCTGAATCTGTGAATGTTCTCTGTAGTTTGCATACATGAAGACAGTTTGGGAGAACTCTCCTCTAACTTATTCTTGAGTTATGGCTCCCTGAGTTCCTCCAACACCTTAGGGTATTCTGTACAAGAACACATGAAATGGCGGTTCCCTGCCCACACAAAGCAACTCCTAAGTTACCACTGACCTCATAGAGTCCCAGCATCAGAGAGGGACCTTTTGAAGACTGACCAGCATGATTGGCGAATCAGTGCTTAGTGAAAAGTAAGTCTCAGACTCTTGCACGGTAAATGGAATGCTAAGTCAAGAACAGAGTCCCTCTTATTTTCTGCGTGCTCATGGAGATTTATCTCCCTGTTCATGAGAAGTCATCTTGCCCTTCTTTTTATAATGCTGCTTCTGTCTCTATCCCTCCTTCCTATACTCACTATGTATATACAAGGAAGAAATTAGATCAGATAAATTTAGAATTACATTTTTACTAGAAGTTTTATATTTGATTTACCAGTAGCCAAATCACTGGCTATTGGTGTATGTTATGAATAAACATCACTAGGTTTCTCAAGCACTTACAAGTTTAGATAAACTTTCCCCCTTCTTTTCTCCTTTACATCTGATTAAACAGAGGATTCAAGGACCTTTCTTTGAGTATGTCTGCCCTCCCAATATGGGCAACATTCAGTGTTCACTGCAATCAGTAAGATATAGAAAAAAAAGATGGCATAAAATTGGAAGGAGATGTATTTGGGAAAACTTAGGGGGAGTTGGAGAAAGAAAATGGAGAGTAGATATGTTAAAGATATATTCTAAATATGTATGAATTTTTTAAGAATGGAAAAAAGTTAAACTTCAAAAACTTACAGACTTCAGAAAGCTAGGTTATTAAATAAATGTGGATCTGAATTAAAGGCATGCCCCCCAAAGAGTTGGCACCATAGATATTGACTCCTGCAGTGGTTTTATATCTTAGGGCAAAAAAGGACCTATAATCTTACTGTGTTGATCTATCATTGTCAAAGTCTCCAAAACATAATAAAACTGGATAATACAACTCCTATAGAGTCAGTCTATGACCACTGACTCATAAGTTCACTAAGAGAATCAGTGTATCCCTCCACTTGAAATTCCCCCAATTTAGGTCTAGGTTAGATGGCAAAATGTTTTGGACTACCTTGAAAATAGAAACTCTTAAATCATCATTTAGAGCCCTAATCCAAAGGGCAGGCCTCATAAGCAATGAGATAGCCATGTGAAACTCACTACAGTTCCCAACCCTGGTTGGTCCCTGCAAAGGCCACTTTCGACCTGGCAGGCCTACAGACAATCATAGAACACGAGACAGGTGTCTTCATGGCCTCATCAGAGTTCAGGATGGTCTGAGAAGTACAGTTGATGGTGACAGCCAGGAAGAGTGACAATCAAATAAATCACAAAAGGTTCTAGCTGGAATCCATCCGGAAATCACAGCTGTGATTAACAGGACTGGAGTTTATTGCAAGTTAAGAATGGAACAATCAAGAAGATATAAAAGGCCTTGTGACAAGCGTTTTGAGAAATGGTCAAAGAATGAGAAGGACTTTCAAAGCCAGAACTAGACAAATGTGATCTAGAAAACTGGTCTTAAGTAGTAGACTGGGCTTTAGAATAGTGCATAATGCAGAGGGCCACCCCATGCATGCAGACAGTGACTAAAGCATCTGAAGTGTCTAAATAGTTAAAGCACATACATGGATGTGAGAGGGTAAGAGGGTGATGAGACCAAGTAAAGGTCATTTGACATACCATGCTAACATGCTAACTACCTTCATAAATAAACTGGATAGGGCTCTATATTACAGGGTGGAATACAAATTCAGAGACAGGGGCTCTGAACATCACCTTAAAGAAAGGAGAGGTTGGGAGGGGGGGGAGAGAGGACCAGAATAAAGCTTTAGAAAAAAATTAGGATTTTAACTAGCTGCACCACCACCCCCCTAAAATTCACATTTTATTCAGTGTGCAATTTTTTTAAAGCACAGCATTTTGTCAGTTTTCACCCTTTTATTTACTTTTTACATGTAGGGGTGTTTTGCCTGCATGTATTTCTGTGCACCATGTATGTGTCTGGTACTCTTAGAGACCAAAAGAGGTGTTTAGAATCTCTGGAGCTGGAGCTGCAGACAGTTGTGAACCACCATGTACATTCTGGGAATTGAACACAGATCCTCTGCAGTGTTCTTAACTGCTGAGCCATCTCTCCAGCCCCAAAGGTTTGATTTCTTTAATAGTCTTCCTATATAAAGGACAAACAGAATTAGACATGTAAATCTTATTCCTCCTTTGAGGCTGCTAGAATAAAAAGAATATGCTTTATAGTTTCCATATCTTCAGAACATCAAGGACAGAGTCTGATTTAAGGAAAACTATCAGTAAAATCTAGCAGCCATGGGTTTCAACAATTTGAAGATAATGAAAGCATGAGTCTAGACTTTACAACTAGTGGAAAGGCACAGTCAAAAACAGATGAGGGGCTGGGGAGATGCCTCAGTAGTTAAGAATGTGTGTATGTGAGGACCAGAGTTTGGATCTCCAGGTCCTACATAAATGCCAGTTGGGTAAGTCAGCCTGTCTGTAATTCCAGCCTTGGAAGACTGAAATAGGAACCCTGGAGCAAGCTGGTTAGAGAGACTAGACATATTGACGAACTCCAGGTTTGGTGGAGAGAATCTGCCTCAGTGACTATTGTGGAAGGGCCATCAAGGATGATTCTAGACATCAGCTTTGTGGTCTATGCATGCTATGCACATTCTCACACATGCAAGCCTGCGCGCGCACACACACACACACACACATGCACACGCACACGCACACGCGCACACACACACACACCAGGTTGGGGGAGACAGATGAGCTCAATGTCATTAGAAAAACGATAGCATTTTTTTTTCCATTGGATGCTTGGAAGCATGGAGGGGCACTAAATATTTATGCTCAATAAATAGTTGTGGCCTAAGTGTGTGGGAGTGTTTAGGGATCTAAAGCTGGCATAAGACACACAAATAAGGAGTGTGATACTGAAGAGACCACCTAGAATCGCTGCCTTTATGAGATCCCTTGGCCCTGCTGTTGTTTAGCTACAAGAATTCTAGCTAGTAAAACTTCTCAGAATGTTTTGGTTTTTGCAATGTTGGGAATTAAATGACCATATTTTCTAAGTTTCAATTTAAGACACTTTAAGCTGAGTCTCTTAGTACTTCTCTGGTCCTCTTATCTGCATTCTCATTGTGTGTCCTTGAGTATAGTAAGTGTTCTATAAACTTCCCAGCCCTAGGCCCCTTCCACAAAGGGAGGGTAGGCCTCACTGAGACCTCAGACTGGTCCACCTGCAGCAGCCTCACCATACCCTAGTAGTACAGAGAATCTGCCGTCCTGCTGGGGTTCTAAGAGCTTTGTCTGCACCCTTAGATGACCACCTCACATCTCCTACTCCTCCTGATTTGTAAGAGAAAGAGACTTCTGTACTATGTCTCCCGTTATCTGGTCCATTTTAAAAATGAGTCTAGAGTAGCCAAAACCTCCCTCTAGGAGAAGCCCGCATGCGCTATTTTAATTGTGTGATGAATGGAGCCCTGCTGAACTACCTTCATAAATAAACTGGATAGGGCTCCATATTACAGGGTAGAATACAAATTCAGAGACAGGGGCTCTGAACATCACCTTAAAGGACAGAAAGGAGCGGTTGGGGGGACAGAGGACCAGAATAAAGCTTTAAAAAAAAAGTTAGGATTTTAACTAGCTACACCACCACCACCCTAAAAATGGACAGGCATAGAAACTTCTCTTTCTCAGACCCTGGTTATTGTTGGCAAGCACCAGAGGTTCTGCTCTGAAGACCTCCCATGATGTCCACCAGAAAAAATAAAAAAGATGAGAGTCCGCTGGTGTTTTCCTTTTAATTAGGGTTATTTATAGGGTTGTGATTGCTGTGTTTATGTGTGTGCATTTTCCTCCCCAGTGGTCACCGTCAGCTCTTTTGGTCTCCCCAGTACAGAAACAGAAACACAACCTCCTGGCTTCTGGTGAGAGCTCCCCTGAGGAGTCAGCAGCCCCTGCTGAGTCAGGTGGATATTAAGCTGAGTCTTAAGAAGCAAGATCCTGGGACTCTGACCCAGGCGAGAATGAACTGTTGACCTGTCTTAGATGTCCTTGTGAAGGAAGTCTCTGGAGTCTGTCTGGACCACGATCTGGGAATCTCAAGAGACAGGGCAAAGACTGCAAATAAGTCTCCCAGCGAAGCAGCAGGGCCTGAGAACCAAAGGAAACACCTGTGAGCTAAGCCACCCACTGCTGTCCCCTCCCAGGTCCTCCAGATATAGAGGAAGGAAGGAGGAAGCCTGGGGAGGGTGCTGTTGGGTGCAGTTGACTACAAAGAGCTAGAGAGTACTCTTTTTTATTTAATCTTTTTATTTATTTATTTTTCTTCTTTTACATATCGATCCCAGTTCCTTCAACCTCCCTCCATCCTACCCTCCCATCCCCCCATCACCCTTCCATCCCACCTAGACCCCCCACTCCACAGGTAGGGGTCATCAAAATCTGTCGTATGGAGTAGGGCCTAGGCCTTCTGTCCTGCTAGAGAGTACTCTTAAGTCCAGGTTCTGTTGTAGGGAAAGCCTGGGAAAGTTGCTTCACTTCTCTGGACCCTGATCTCTCTCTCTCTCTCTCTCTCTCTCTGTCTCTGTCTGTCTGTCTGTCTGTTTCCCTCCAACCCTGACAGGGTTTTTCTGTGTAGTCCTGGCTGTCCTAGCACTCACTCTGTAGACCAGGCTGGCCTAGAACTTACCAAGATCCTCTGCCTCTGCCTCCTGGGTTCTGGAATTAAAGGTGTGCACCACAGGTCTCTTTAACTGTAAGATGAAGTGGCTTGGGCTCATGGGCATCAGGAGTATTTGGTGTTCTGTGACTCAGAGAATTCTGTGAATAGTATTACTGAATCACCTGCTATTTTTTCCAAGTATCCTTAGTCCAGCTTTAATTTTTCAGGAGCCCTTTGCCCAGCAACCTATCAATGGTGCATTCTGATTCTACACTGCTCAAACAAACACCAAACATGAAGACATCTTGGGAACACATATGCTCTGGAGCAGGCACCATGAAACACCTCTATCCCTTAGCTAACAAATACTTTCCCTTGCCTCAAAGAATAAGGAAAGTGAAACGTGCACACACACACACACACACACACACACACACACACACACACACAACCACAGTAATTGTCAAATTTAAAGGGCATAGTAGACAACAACACTTAATGTATAATGATTTCTTCCAAATGAGATTTGGCTGTTGGCCACTAGGTCTCTGGAAAAGTACTTTGCCACCAAACTATCAGGGTGAAATAAAGAAGGAATGAGAAAGTGGTGTGGTCATTCACATGTAAGAGTCCTGGGTCTGAATATCATACCTGCTTCTTATCCAGGCACAGTCTTAATCATCTTGTTCACTTAACAGCTACCTGGACAGTAGTGGAAAGGAAAAGAAAGGTGAATGACCAGTGGAGAAGGATCTCAAGTTCTTGACAGGTGAGAAGGAGGAAGGAAAGGAGGTAAATTCCCACAAGAAAACTGCCCTACTTGGAATGGACAGGTCAAGTAATCTTGTTCCATATGGAGAACCTCACATCAAGTCAGTCAGAAATCCTTGCCACCTTGACCATCCCCACCTTGCCCCTCTTGCTTTCCCCTCTTGTGAGGCTCTCCCAGAACCTTTTAGTGAGAACACCCTCTTTTCTGTTTCTGAGCAATCATTTTATAATACAGACAGTATATGTAGTCTCTGCATACTTACACAGACTACACATTTCTCACTGCCCAGCCAACTGAAGACAGAACTTCATTCTGTTTGCTTCCTTCAAGCTCTTCAGAAATGAAAGAGGATGCAATAGTGGCAGAGTATCTTTCCAGAGGCCAGGCAACCAACGACTGAAGGATCTGATGCAGAAGAAGACTGAAAATATGTTGAAGAAAAACTGGGAAGTCAGCTGTCAGTCTACTCATGTGAACTGAAAGTACAACTTTGTATGAGGTAAGGAGAGGCCCCTGGATTCCCCATATCATTCCCCAGGACCTTGTCCATGCCTACCAGTTCACTTCATGACCTTGCTAACTCAGTTGTGGTTTCCATGAGCTGAGAAAGCGGTTCTGGAAGGGGGAAGCTGTTATCCATTCCTCAGTTCATACAATCATCAATTTTCAAAACCACAGCCCATCCTACCCTGCCAGATTTTGTCTGACCCCAAACAATTTAGGGACCTACACTGGTCAATTGCATGGCATTTTGTATCTCCCCTTCTACCCCCTACCCCCCCCCAAAAAAAAACCCATGAAAATAAAATCCCTCATTTTGAAAAATTTGCTCAAACAACCTCACAGCAATTTTTCAGCCCTGTTAGCCCATAGAATGCTTACAAATCCCTTCTGACACTAGACAAGGTCATTAATGATAAGAAGCTACACAAAGGAATTCAGTACTAAAACTCTGGAATTTGACCCAATTTTTAACACTGGGCAGCTTGGTTTCATTTAAGTTCAGCCTTATGTTTTTCTGATTATCTTTCAGCTAGCCTGATATGAGAATGGTTCTTTTGTTTAGCCCGACAAATGGAAGAGTGTAGCTTTATTCCAGAAAACAAAGAAGAAAGCCACTGTCTATACACATCTAGAGATTCCTATCCCCACACTAGGGACCCCTGTACACCACATTAGCACTCAGAACAGAAGTTCTGAGTAGACATAGATGCAGGTCTCAGATGTCTCCTTTGCCTTTCCCCATGTAGAACAGTTCTAAAATGTGCCCTGGGGCATCTCCACCTGAAGACCTCTGTTTATATTTTCTACATTTTGCATTCCCAAGAAGCTGGGTGCTCTATTCACACCTTCCTATTCATAACTCAGATTTATATTAACATAGATTCTTTCTTTTTTTCCTTTGCTCAGGACTTCCTATATTTCCAAATCAGCAGCTGTCCACATCTGGCATAAACAAAACTTTTTAAATTTGTCACTTCTTAGTTTTCTAGAAGATGACAGATTCTGCCAATACTGGCAATTCCCCTAATTCTTCTCTATCATTGCTTCAGAAGAGCAAAGCTTAGGGAAATACTGACAAATCATGTTGGCTGACCCTACGTCAGCAAGAATATCTACTCCATGAATTGATGTCAATCCAACCCATCTCCATAATGCTCCGGTCTGATTTCATATCACAAAGATATAAGTACTTTTTGGTCCTTAGCTTCTTTGCTTCAGTGTTAACATCTGTCCTTGATTTGTCACCTTGTGTCCATGGTAGCTTTCAATCTCTACAGAGAGGTGAGGCAAAAGGCATGGGTGAGGTCAAAGAGCAGGAGCCAAAGGGGGGTGAGGTGAAGGGGGGGTGAGCTGAAGAGGGGGGGTGAAGTGAAGGGGGACTAGCTGAAGAGGGGGTTGAGCCAAATGAGTGTGAGATAAAGGGGGTTGAACTGAAGGGTAGGCAGTTATTAAGAGTTCTCCAGCTGATTTTTTTTCCACTGGCTTCCCACTGTCTGGGAATTTTCTATTTTTTGAGATACCTTGCTACCAAGAGAGTTAAGCCAAACACTCAGTCTGTGATTCAGCCCTTTCACAGCATGTTTGGTGACATTATGACTATTTGAGACACTGCACACTCATTCTTCTATTCTTCACACAAGTACTAAACTGTTGCTTAGATCTTGGCCCAAGTCCAACCACTGAGAGATAAAGAAGTTACTTGAGAGATATGTGAGTCAACATCTAATAGAAGATGATAGCATAATTTCTCAGCATGTAAGTCATCCCTTTCCCGAAAGATATGATTATGTTAATAATCTCTGGCAAGTGAGATAAGTTCTAATGTTCAGCTTACTTGGAGACAAAAATACTAGATATAGCTACATTAAAGTTATATTATTTTTAGAGAGCAATGCCCTTGAGATTTTAATGAAATTTTTGTCTGTGGAATGCTACAGTCATTCCAGTGAATTTCCTTAATCTTTTATTTTCATTGAGTTCCCTTTATACCATCATTTGGTCCCTCTATGGCCATAACCCAATGACTTACTATCATTTAAAAACAAGTTATTATCTGGTATCTGTCTAATCTACAATACCCTCTGCTGTCCTTCAGCTCTTGGTCATATTTTTGTCAGTGACATAAAATGTCCTGCCTGATTGAATCAGGGAAAGAATAAGGGAGAGCAAGAAAAGAGATACCATAATAGAGGGAGCCATTATAGATTTTAAGAGAAATCTAGAACTAGGGAAATGTCCAGAGATCTACAAGATCTCAACTAACAATCTAAGCAATAATGGAGAGGCTACCTTGAATGCCATCCTAGCACCTTCATCTAGTAGCTGATGGAAGCAGAAGCAGACACCCACAGCTAAACACTGAGCCGACCTCTTGGAATCCAGTTACAGAGGGGGAGGGCTGATGAGCAAAGAGATTAAGACCAGCCTGGAAAACCCCACAGAAATCAGCTGATCTGAACAAGGGGAGCTCATGCATCCCAGTCTGATAGCTGGGAAACCAGCATAGGACCCACCCAGACCCTCTGAATGTGGGTGTTAGTTAGGAGGACTGGGCAGTCTATGGGACCTCTGACAGTGGATCAGTATTTATCCCTATTATACAAGTGGACTTTGGGAGCCCATTCCACATAGAGGGATACTCCACCCTAGAAACATGGGGGAGGGCTTAGGCCCTACTCCAAATGATGTGACAGACTTTGAAGATTCTCCATGAAAGGCCTCACCCTCCCTGGGGAGCAGAAAGGGAATGGCATGGGGTTTGGTAGGGGGAACAGAGGAGGACAGGAGGGTGTAGGAACTAGGATTGATATGGAAAACAAGCTTGTTTCTAATTTAAATAATATATATCCTTCCTTCCCTACCATAATCCCAAACAATAATCATACACAATCTTGCTTTCACCTGGAGGGCTCTACATCCTCCCGAAAATTTAAGATATTTTTACTCAATAAGATTCCTTATTTCCTCAAAGAAGTCCCCTGTGACCATAGACTAATCCACAGGTTAGTGAACATCTGTAGCCTTGTCTCCCTCTACCCATCTAACTAATTCTTAATAGATGTGCTCTATCCTTTCCAGAGAATTATTCATCCACTCTTAACATCATGCCTTGTTCAGGTGGGACTCTTTGTGAGACAGGCCTAAGCCAAACAGTAATTGGCATGGAGATCATTTCATGACCCAATTGTGACTTTTCTGAGGATAATAGAATGATAATTCATTCTTTTCTATCCAGATTAGAGCTGAGACATAAGATGTGCAGTTACCAATCCCCTTGGAGCTTTCTGTAAGTAGTGAAGACCCCATAGCACACAACAATGAAGAGGAGAAAGAGAAACCATAGTCAGAGAAAAGTGGGGCTCACTGCTACTGCCTAATGTGCCCAAAGACATCAACTTGTAATAGTGTAAGCAAGCAAAGTTCACCTATTTTTAACTTAATTTGGTTCAGCTTAGATTTCCTTCCAGTGCACACTCTGAGTTGAGGATCAGTTTCTTCTTGCATTGGGCAGTCATCCTGGAATATGCATTTGTTCAGTTCATATCTTGCACTATAGAATGAGTGCTTGCTTCCCCCGTCTCTAGAATGCTGTAAGTATATTGTAAAGTGTCAGCAAATACTTCTTAGTGAAAGCAAGATGAAGGGTGGGGCACTCTGAGGTTCCAACAGTCATCAAGAGTTTCCATTCCAAGACCCTGGTCAAATATATGAGTCTGGTTCTGCAACTCATGTTGGATGTTATACACTAGAAGAAAGCTTTGCATTAGGGATATTCCAGTTTTAGCTAAACCCCCTCCTCCCCTAGGAGAGTAACATCTGTGTCAGACTTGGCTGCATGTATCGTCATGTAGGTCAGTGAACTCTTCCTTGCATCACCTGTAGTATGCATGACTCCTAAGTCATCTGTGCTTTAGTGAGTCAGGAATCACTCATGGAATAAAGACTCTTGTATCACCTTCACACTTAAGCCACAGTTTCACTGAAAATCATGGAGAAATTTAATCTTCCTCTTCCGTGTGTTTACCCAACTCAGTTGATTTAAAGCCAAGGAAAGGGAAAACCATGAGTGCTATTTAGTTTCTCCTCTGAAATCAGTTTTTTCAAGGCTTGAAGCTAGAAGACTTTTAGACATAAAAGAATTTAAATTAGGAAAACTAAATGCAACCTGTAGCTGATGAATCTCAGTGGGGCCTCAGTTGCATGCTTCCGGATGTAAAATTCAGCAACTGTAACTATTGTGGGATTTGCCCTTATACTAGGGGACTGTATGGTTGGTTTTTAACTAGCTCAGCCAGAAAAAGCAGATGAAACCTGCAGGCTTTAGAAGAAAACCATGCAGAATTGTGGCCTTTGTGGGCCACCATAGTATATGGCAGCTTTGTTTGAAGGTGAGTAGCTTTTCTTAACACTCATAAACCTCAGCACAAGGACAGATAAACGGGGATATAGGGTGGCTTGGTATACATTAACTTGGTGTTCATTCTGAGAAGGATTTGGTCAAAGGGGAAGCAATTCTGAACATTGTGCTGTATGCACTGTGGCTCAGAGAGAAGAGCAGAAGTGCTAGTGGAGAGGGGATGTGCAGAGCAGTTGCTCAGTGTTTCAGCTAAATTCCTAAATGGAGAAAGTCTATGCAGACTTTAAACTTCTAATGCCCTTACTGTCTTGTGTGCCACAGAGCTCTAACATGTGAGGCACCTGCTTTCAGTCTGTAAGCCAGGAACAATCCTATTTCAAACATACATAATTTTGTTCATTGCTGCTATTGTTTTGAATGACTTTTAGATTCAAGAGAAGGAAATGTGGATGGAATGACTTTGAATTAATGTGCCTAATCTACAGATTCTTGTAGCTGGCTTTCTTTGGGGCCACAAACTAGCTCTCAAATTGTGACACAGAGACTTATTACTAGTTGTGAATGCTTGGCAGATGTCTGGCTTTTTGCTCTTGGCTTTTCCCTCTTTCTCCCTCGTTCTTTCTTCCTTCTACTTCTTTCTCATCCCTCAAGCCTAGATTGCCCCTCCTACTCATTCTCTCTGTTGCCTGCCCTGCCTATCCCTTTCCTGATTATCTATTAGCCATTCAGCTTTTTATTAGAACAATCAGGTGCCTTAGGCAGGCAAAGTGAAACAAATGCAATTAAATAAATGTGGCACAAATCAATGTAGCACGCCTTTATATTATTAACAAAGTCAGCAAGAACAAATATAACACACCTTCACATTGTAAAGCAGTATTCCAAAGCATACACAAACATAGCACATCTTTACATCGTAAAAATAATATTCTACAACAGATCCTAGAAGCACCAAGGCACCTTAGTTACTGATGTAGTTTTGAAAATAATTTTAGACTTTGGAGTCCTAAGCTATCCTCTTCTCCCCATCCCCCAAAATAATAGCATTTTAAGAAATAGGGAAAAAGAAAAAGAATATTTCATGGATATTTTTTATTTCACAGATGAAACATATACAAAATTAGTGTTAGCCAAGATGCTAGAAGAGAACATTAAATATTTATGTCAAAAATTCTTGCTGGCAACTAATGAATGCTGAGAATATGTTGTCAGCTCTGAAAACATATGTATAAGTAATACACAGACTAAGCAGGTTACGTTTAGGAATATGTATGTGTATACAAACATGTATATCGTAACAATTAAAGAAGAAGAGTATGGATATGAAAGAGAACAAGAAGAGGTATATGGGAGATTTGGGAGGGAAGAAAGGAAAAGGAGAAATGTTGTAATTCTATTATAATCTCAAAAAAAAAAAAAAAAAAGAAGAAGTTTGTGCTCTAGGAATAAAGCCTATTGTGAGGTCCAAGAGGATACTGGTAGGGTAGTCTACAGAGAAGGGAAACATGAAGTGTTTGGATCAAATAAACAGGAGAGAGCAATGAAGTACTTCTTAATTTTTATAAAGAGAAAAATAGTCAAAAGTGTGGGTGACATTTCCTGTCTCTATCACAGGAGAGTATTGTTCCAGAGACTCTCCCAGGAAGTCTTTTTGGACAATTTGGCTTTCCTTTTACAATTTCTTTAGCATTTAGACATCAAGCTGGGTTGCATATTATGATTCCATTTTTTTTAAAAAAAAAAAAAAAAAAAAAGATAATCCCAAAGGCAACAGCTTTGTTGTGCTGTAGACCATTGGCCATTTGTTATCTGTTGTAATTGTTTTTTAATGCCTCAAGCACATCTGGTTCTTAAACGTGCCCCCACTTTGAGTTTGTCTCAACATGTGATATGTTCCTTCAGTAATGAAATAACATAGATTCAAGAAGTCACTCTTGCATGTGTGAATGAGAACCGTGTTGAAGTTTTGAAAGTTATTCTGTCATAATTTGGGGGTTTTCAGTGAGGTGTTGTATAGACCTGCCTGCCTTCCAGATTAAACCTGGCCTCCTGAAACTGCATCTAATTAATCCAATTGTTTAATCCCAGGAATGTGTTTTCTGGGTTTCCAGAATGATTCACAAATGACACATACAACTTCTACGACTTCACCTGTGCTGACTTTTCTTTCCAAGTTTGTATTTTCCCTTCATTTTCTCCAGCTTTGATTGTAGGGGTGTTCTATGTATGGGGAACCGGCATTGTTATCCAATCATGTGTTGACCTCTAAGGTGAAAGGGCAATGGAAAACCTGATCTGTTCATTTTTCCTTAACCCTTATCCACTTGTGACCTCTAATAAGTTAAGTGTATGATTTTGTTTTGTTTTTTGCAGGGAAGATCAAGCCTATGAGATGTGGGTGTAGTGAGTAGCTGTGAACTTGTATATAGGCTAAAATTCTAGAACTGAAGCCATGGGCTCCTCTGTATAAGCAAGAAAAGCTTTTATTTTTCATCTCTGGTGATGTATTTTTAAAATTAGGTAAGAAAATGTGATGTGTATTTAATGGAATACTATATAGTCATAAAATCCATGAAACTGGCATTTACAGCAACACAGATGAACTGGACATTATGGTAGACATAAAGGCCAGAGATAAAGATAAACACATGTCCTCGCTTATGTGTGAAAGTTTAATATGTGGTCTCCAAGGGAGAAATATAATAATGGTAACCCAATCTTCAAAGGGAGAGATAAACAGTGGAGCTTTGCTAGAACAGGGGTACAAAAGGGTATGAGAAATAATTTCTATCCATTTACACCATAAAATAACTATGGTGGTAAATAATAACCAATTATTTACAACAGCTCACAGAGAGGAGGTTTGAATATTCACAATGCAATGATAGATGTCTGAGCTCATTGATCTCACTGTTAATACATATTTCATCATACTTTATAAATTGTATATTTCATACATATATAAAACAGATGGAGTCTTTTAAAATAAAAATTCCTTTTCCTCATTGGTTTACATAAATAGAATATTTCACAGAATTTAGAGTATTTTACTAGAATATTAGAAGACTAGAGCTAATACTTGAAATATATTTATACATGAATAAAGAGTCCTATTAATCAAAACTTCCAGCTTGAAAGAATTTTTATATTAATGTTCTAGTGTATATAATTAAAGTGAATCTTTAAGTAGGTCAATTTAGTCATGTTGCATGAAGATAACCTATAAAATCCCCCTTATTTTAATACTACCAAGAATAGTTTGAAGATAGATCTTATTTCATAAGATCTTAGAATGTCTTGAATTTACTCTAGTAGCTCACTTATCAAATTGTCTAATATTACTCCCATGAAATGACTAAGTTTTTAAATGTGGGCTTGATTAAGTATAAATTTAACAAAGTTTTAATGTATTTATAATGTTTCAGGTTTTTAAAACTGCCAAAATCCATACTTGACATGAATTTGCCCAGAGAGTGAATCTAATTAATTAATTACTCAATTAAATAATGTGGCTATATAATACTAGAACAATGATCACAATACCTAGCAGTGTGTGTATGTGTGTGTAAACTTTTTTTCATATTTTACATGTCCTGAAATAATAATACTTCCAAGTCAGGTAAAAGAACATGTTTGTTCTTTCCACTTTAGAATGGTAGAGAGAGTTTGTACTAACTAGTTTTACCTCAACTTTACCTCAAGCTGGACTCATGAGAGAAGAGGGAACCTCAACTAAGGAAACACCCCTACCAAAATGGCCTGTGGGCAAACCTGTGGTGCATTTTCTTGATTGGTGGTTGATATGGGAGGGCCCAGCCCATTATGATTTCAGCCACCGGTGGGCTGGAGGTCCTGGGTTCTAAAAGCAGGAAGGCTAAGCAAGCCACGAAACAAGCCAGTAAGCAGCACAGCCCCCCATGGCCTCTGTGTTAGTTTATATTTCCAGGTTCCCTCCCTTCTTAAATATCTGCAATAACTTTCCTCACTGATTGTCTGTTACTTGGAAATACAAGTTGAAATAAAGCCTTCTTCTCCATGTTGCTTTGGTCACAGTGTTTTATCACAGCAACAGAAACTCTAACTGAAACAGTGTTGTATGTAATTATAGCAGGTAGTGGTGTGTGTGTGTGTGTGTGTGTGTGTGTGTGTGTGTGTGTACGGGCACATGTGCATGCTTGTGATGTCCTTGCAAGTCTATTAAAATGCTTATGCATGGGCAATTATCAATTAGTTCCCAGTTTGTCCTATGAATGTCAAAGTTGATTAATTTAATTGCTAATTATACTTGCTATGGATGAGTAATACTATACTGGCACACATAGTGACTAGTTTCTGAAACATACTGTGTTTATTTCAATGTTTTACCATCCGTCTGAATAATAGGCTGTCAAGGTATTTAAATGTGTAAGAGTTCTCCAAAGAATCAACAGGATAAAGTATGTATATGTAGATATTTGTTTTAGGCTTTTATTCATAATACAAACCTTAGAATGGACTGAGTAGATAACTCAGTGTGTAGCAGTGCTTGCTGTGCAAGCATGAGGACCTGAGATCAAATCCCCCAAACCCACTTAAAAGTCCAGATGCATAGTGTGAGCATCAGCAATCTCAGCTCTCCTGTGGAGAGATGGAAGATGGGAGACAAAAGCATCCCTGGAAGCTGGAAGGCCAGCCAGCTGTCCTGGGCATCAGATAGAGAAGGAAGAGCTGGCAGTGCTATGCATCAGATAGAGAAGAAAGAATCCTCTCTCAAACATGATGTAAGTAAAGACCAAATTTGCCCTCCAAGTTCCACACACAGGCCATGGTATACAATATGTGTGCCCACATTCATGTGCATGAATACACACACACACTCACAGAGAGAGAGACACAGAGAGAGAGAGAGAGAGAGAGAGAGAGAGAGAGAGAGAGAAAACCAAACTCCAGGAGAATAGTTTTGCCCTAAGCTAAGTTCTCTGGCTTTTCCAGAATATAACAGAGGATAGTGAAAGCAAACCTTAGATGTATAATAGGAATTGATAAACTGACAAAGTTGTAATGGGTTCTAAAATGTTAGTTTTATGAGTCTTGTTTTAAAATATTATTATAAATTTTGATCTAACAAAACTATAATTTTTTTAAAACTTTAATGAAATTTGCCACTTTGCTAGGTATGTCCATAAAATATTTGGTAAAGGTTGAATGGAATGTATCAAATTTTGTATCACAGAAAAGCTAGAATTTGGTTTTACCATTAAATTGTGATTGATCTTGAAGAACTTAGTTGCTTCTTAGCAGTGGTTAGCCAATGTTTGTTTGTTTTTAACCAAGAAATCTACTCCGAGAGAAGAAACAAAATAGCACTTCCAATTGTTCCTTCATCTATGTTTATTAAAAACTTTACCATTATAGTCAAGCCTGAGGAGGCAGAGGACACAGATGGCTCCCCCACAATTCATTGTTTGGAGGTGTAGGGGCCCAGTCAACCAGGATCCACATGGTGCTTACTAGACCTGAGCTGGCAGTCGGGCACCATCATACCTAATGCGATGGTGGTGGTTATGCCTGGTACACAAGGGCAGAAAAGCAGCAGCTCTGTACCATGTCTTGTGGCTGGGGTGACTCAACCAAGGGAGCCTGTGTTGATGTCTGTGGCTCCTGCCACCACTGGGGGTTGTGCAGACGCCTCTAGTCTGGCTGCCACCTGGGAACATATTAGTCTCTGAGGGCAATGTTGGTCAGGGGCCATTCATATCTGGGTGGCCTGTATTGCCACCTGGGACCATGGTGACATCCAAGCACAGGCTGCTCCCTAACCATGTCTGGGCCCATGGTACTGCCATAGCCAGGATCTGTGTTGATGTCCCTGGACCACATTGCCAAAAAAAGGCCACATGGATGCTCAGGGTCTAGGCTGCAACCTATGACCATGTTGGTGACTCATGGCTGTGCTGCCACCAGAGCCAAGCCAATTTGAATGGCCAGCACTGTCACCTGGGGCCATGGTATCATCTGGACCAGAGCTGCTGCCAAGGACCATGTCTGGGCCCACAGCTCTACTGGAACTAGGGTCTATGTCCATAGCTCCTGATACCAACAAAAGCTACACCAGTGCCAGGGGTCTGGGGTGCCACCTAGAGCCAAATTGGTGTCCAAAGGCCATACTGCAATGGAAGTCATGCCATTCCAGGTGGCCTATATTACCACCTAGGACCATGGTAACATCTGAGTCTGGGATGCTACCTAGGACACAATCAATGGCCATGAGGAAAAATTGGCAGGATGACCAGCCCAGCTACCACCCAGACATAGAAACAAGACTATGAGTTAGCCCAACCCAACATCCACCTCATCTATGAACTATTAGAACAAGTGAAGTAGATTAACCTACAGATACAAAACAGCAGAATTTCTACAACACAAGACAACAAGATAGCTAAGAGGAGCCCCAGTCAGGGCCCATTACCAGTTGTATAGCAGAAGTCAGAGGCCTTGAAGCAGACCAATGACTTGTAGCAATGATCACTTACAAGTAAAGATGAATGGACCGAAGGGTACTGTGTGACTCAATGGGCCACATTACAGCTTCAATAATAAGTGTCCTTTTGTGTTTGCTTGTTTGTTTAGTTTACTTTGGGGGTTTTCTTTTAAATTTTGTTTTGTTTGGTGGAGGTCGCAAAAGGCAGAGGGCAGATGCAAAGAGATCGGGAGAAAAGTGGGATTGGAATACATGATATGAAATCCATAAATAATCAATAGAAGTTATTTAAGATGGTGCCATTATGCTGAATGATAAACAGCCAGGTTAAAAAGAAACAGAGTGTGTATGCAGGGAACACTTTGCATCCCACAATTTTCCATGTGATCCTGGAGGCTACAATCACTGCTATGCAGGCTAGGCAGGCAATCTGGAGAGCTGGGATGAACTCAGTCTTTGGTTCAGAGTTTCACTGAGTGGATGTGACCTTAGCTCATTGTTGTGAACAATGTAATTTGTGCAAAAAGTCCTCATCCAAAAATAACCTACAAAAATCTCCAGGATTAAGCTTGACCAAATATCTAGTCACCATGAGCCAGACAAGTAGACCTATATATTCAGCCACTTATTGTTGTTTTTCAGGCAATTATGGACTTATTTTATTCTGACGACGGTTTTGAATTTGTTTTCTGATACCAAACCCCAAATTTGAGAGGGATAAATACTATACCAAAACTATCTGAGATTTCCCAAAAAAACTATTCAATTTCCCAGACTTTTCTTTCATGTTACAAATTTTTTTAAAAATACTAGAAGTTAATGGTGTGCTTGTTATGGTCTATGCTTCATTAGTCAATGGAATTTCCAGAGTTGAATGTGAGGAACTGTAAGGTAAAATGGTAACATACATAGGGGAGATAATGTTAAAATAAGTCTTGAAGTTGGACGTGGTGGTGTACACCTATAACCCCAGTGCTGGAGAAGCTGAGACAGGAGGACCAGGAGCTTGAAGCCAGTCTGGCACACACAGCTGGAGGCTATCTCAAAACTAACCAATAAATACACATTCAGAGACTGGTCCTTTTATGGTCAAGACATTTCTAGAGATATCCAGTATCTTAACTCTCAGCAGTACATTCATGCCTCAGCAGAAATTCCAAGCAAACTCTCAGAAAGTTGTTATGTATTATCCCCAACAGAGAATTTTATCTACTCTGTTTGATATCATTGATAACCTTAATAAATTAGTCACACAATCTACAGCTAGTTCAATCTTGTCTACAAATATTTTCCTATTCCCAGTAATGCTTACTAGAAAGCTGGGAGCCCTTCTTGTCTTTAACAAAGGTCTGTCTCAGAGTTTCAGGCAAGGACTGAAGCAGCACTTTTAACTGTTGATGTGTCAAGGAGTCCAAATACTGGCTGGCTTCAGAACATAGTACTCACAAAATTTAGTTAGTTGTGAGCCTACCATTCAGCTGGGTGGGGATTTCCAGGAACTGCCATAGTTCCAGAACAGGTTATTTCATGGGCACAAACTTTAAGCAACAGTACAAGAAGTGATTACGCCAACAGAATGAACTGACTATTTCATGTACAGTTTAACTTTTAATATTCAATATCTTGCTGGACATAAAAGAAAGACCTTTTTCCCTTTGTGGTATATCTCAAAGTTTAAATTTAGTTAACAATGTTTTTACAAACTGAAACTGAACAAATAAATGGTAGGAGAATGGCAGCGACCATTCAGAAATAGCTCTCAGACTTTGCAGGCTACATGTCTCTGTTGCAGCTTGGTCAGCTCTAGTAAATGAACACTCAGATTGAGAATCTCCAAGTTCTAAAGATCAAAATCTAAAATTTTTGAGATCCAAAATTGGGGGGTGGCTCTGACATGACACCATAAATAGAGAATTGCACAACTTTTAAATGTTGTTAAATGCACTGTTATTCTAAATATTATGTAAAATCATCTTAAAATAAGTACATATGGCATGTATGGAACATGAATAATTTTGTGTTTAGATTTTGGCCCATCCCCAAGACATTTTATTAAGCAAAATCTAAGTCTGAAGAGTATGAGATCTGAAATACTTTCAAGTATTTTAGATGACAGATACCAAGCTTGTGGCCATGGAAATATACTGATGAATATATCAAAGTATGAAAGTAACTATAGATCATATGCCAGTGGAGGCCATGACTGTGTTTCAATAAAGTTTTACTTACAAAAAAAAGTGGCAAGTCTGATTTGACCTAGTTGGCCAGTTTGTCAACACCTGACCCAAAGCATCCTGAAGTTGCTCTATTTATTGCCTTGGTATCTTAATTATTGTAGAAGCAACTTTATTTCCAAGTCTAATTTATATCCAGCATCCACTTTTTAAGTAATTTTTAAAAGGGTCTTTCAATAGGTGAAGTATTTCTTCTTCCTGTCTAATTGGATGTTTTATCTCCAGCAAGCACCAGCCATCTTCCACCCAAACTAGAATTAATTAGCAGAGAAGCATAGGAGCCAGACAGGTGGGATCAAAATGTCAGTGTTATTACAGACAGAATCTTCTGTGAGGAGTGCAGCTGTTTGCAGCCAAGCAGGCTTGCTAATACTTCATTTTGAATTAGGCAGATTTGCTCATCCAGTCAAAGCACATCTGGACACAGTCTTCACCATGTGGAACTCTGTCTACAAAAGACAAAGTGCAACGTACAAGAATATGTGTGTTCTGTGGGACTGTCTCTGGAAAGGAGGAAGGAAAGGGCTGAATCATGGCTTGTTTCCCAAGTTATCAATAAGAGAAAAATGATCCTTCTTTCCCTTGGGAATTTTGGAATGGGCAACAGAGAGGCCAAGATTGTTTCTGTGTTCAAGATTTGTCCACAATGAAATAAAAACCAGGAAAAAATAGGAAAGGCTTTCCTTTGTAAGAAATTTGGTCTTACAACCTTCTCATCAAAAGGGTCAGTGACCCTCAAAAGCCCAATTCTGAAATCCCAACGTGCCATGAAGGATGCTTTATTGTACTGTCTGGGTCTAACCTGCTTCGCCCTCTCCCAACTCTAGCTCCCTGGCCAAGAGAGTCACCTCCTTATCTTTTCACCTGACATTACTTCTTCATAGAAGACACTCATTAGTTTTCTTGCTTAGTACATATTTAATCCATTTAGGTTTTGGCCCCATCCCTGGTGAAAAGTTCTCTGATCACTCTGGTTCTCAAGGTCCTTGTTTTTGAACTCCCAAGACATCTAAGGTCTGACCCCCTCACCAGGTAGCCAGGCATTTATGTTGCTAATTAGTTTTCACAATTATACTTTTTACACACACACACACACACACACAACACACAACACACACACACACATATATATATATTGGTGTATGTGTGTGTGAGGACCATTAGTATTTACTATTATTCTCAAAAAAAAAAAAAAAAAATCTGGCACAACTATTACCAATAACCTAAGTGATCAAGCATTTGCCCTTCCATTATTCTTCAAAATACGTTGTTAATTCCAAATGTACGGCAATAAGGATTTCTCATTAATACAGGCTATGTCCATCAGTGAAAATCAATAAAGGCTGGCTCCCTTCAGAATTACTTTCCTGGACACTTGGTGAAGTCGGCTTTTAGATGGGCTGTTCCCACCCTGTTAAAATGCAGCTATGCCAGCTTCCCCTTCATGATTTCTCTCAGCAGCCCTGACTTCCAGATTTCTCACTTGCAGAATCAGAACTGCAGTGCTCAGAGCCTCTGCTTCCTGTCCATCAGTCTCGGTTATAAGGTCAAGGGCATTCGGAAGTGTTACAACTCCTTTGTAGACAGCACAGATCACTTTATTTATGTGATTCCATAAAATGCTAATGTCAGTTACTCAGAACTATTTTTACTTTTCCCTTTACATCAGGAGTTCAGTGACACCATCCTTGCTAAAGAGCTTTGTGAATTTGAGAAGAATTTGACATTGTCACAGTATGAAGCTGGGTCTACTGTCATTTCTGTTATGGCCAAAAATGTTGAGTGCCCTATCTGTCATGTACAGGAGAGTCCCAGACAATGAGGCATTACCTCAGCAAGTGCTCATGCATGTTTGTTCAGACATTCCTGTGGGGAAATTTTTAATTATCTGAGCTCCGAATTTAATTCCATTTACATAAAAACACCTAGGACTGGATTTTTGTATGTTGTGCAGTTTTGTGTAGTTGGAATTTTCCAAGGATGACTGCTGGGTAAATCATGGGAATGGTGTAATTTGTCTTGCATGGAAATTTCAATACTGCATTAATCATTCTGAAAACTCATACTGTCCCTGGCAGTGCCATTTTAATACCCGTAGTGGCACACCCACTGGCTGCAGAATAGACACCTCAGCATTTCTCCTGAGAGGGATGTTCACGGAACTCCTTTCCTGTGGGTGGGTTGAAGTCACTCTTCCTCACTGCACTGGAAACACTCGGAACAATCGCAGTCACACTTGTCAATCTTTTGATTATATGCACCTACAAGTTTCAGTTCTGTGCCCATGTCCTATCCCAGCTTTGAAACTGAGCTAGAATTTTACTTTGTTCAACTTATACTTTAAGAATCCTGAGAGTCTCTTGGACAACCCTTACCAATAACTTTAAAGAGGGTTTTTTATGCCTGGTGTTGGAGTTTTGTTAGATGTTCTACGGCTCTTGCAGGGAGCATTATGAGCACAGGTGGGGGGAAATGTCATTTAAATTATAAGCTCACAAGCTCACTCCACACACAGCACTACAGGCAGCTAAGGAAGGCTGGGAGTGGGCAAAACAGTTTTCCCCAAGGAATAATATATCAATTGGTTGGCGGAAACCAAATTGTCAGCTCTAAAAACATACATTCAAGTGACCCATAGTTCTGTCAAGAAAAGGAAAAAACAAAAGTTGGAGCCATGAAGATGACAGGATCATAACTAACAAACTCATCAGGTGCTTCAAATGCACAGCCAAAGTCCCAACCCCGTCATAAGGCAGACACAACACCAGTGGAGGAAGCTGTTCTCCTAATGCCTGCATGAGAAGCGATAATGGAGATTGAGTTAGTGTGTTTGTGTATGAATGAAGACATGAGTGCTGTGAGTGAATAGATTCATGAATACAGGAGTGCATTAGGGAAAGAACAGGTAAAAATATGCCTCACATAAAGACTTGGGGTCTGTAGTGAGACCACCTTAAGTTGGAATGCCACCACTTACTTACTAGATGGGTCACTGACTACGTTATGTCATTTCGGTGAGCCTCAGCTCTTCATTTGCAAAGCAGAGCTAATAGCAACCCCTGTGCCACCATGTGCTAGAAGAACTGATGTGGTAACTTCCCTGAGCATTTAGTGTCAGGCTGGGCAACTGGAAGGCACTCAGTAAACATCAGATGCTGGCCTTATGGATAACAGGATCAAGTCCTGGGCACTGTACTATCTCCTGTACTATGAGTTATTCCTCCCCTTATTATCTCAGAAGCAAGCTCTGTTCTAATCCTAGCCCTGTTCTATGGCCAGAACTGTGCTCATGTGGTAGCGATTAAGCCACATCCCAAACTGGGACCAGATATCGTTCATTTTTTTTCCTCCTTGGCTTGCCATCGATCCTCCTCAGGTCTGCCTGATGCTGTCATCTGGCTTCAGCTCATCTGGGGGAGGACAGGGAGAGGCCAGACAGCCGTGAATCTTGCTGTCTGCTCGCACATGTTCACAGTCTAGGGAAAACTAAGCAGAGCTCTTGTAGGGTTGAAGAATGTATAGCT
This sequence comes from Phodopus roborovskii, assembly GCF_943737965.1. Lineage (NCBI taxonomy): Eukaryota > Metazoa > Chordata > Mammalia > Rodentia > Cricetidae > Phodopus > Phodopus roborovskii. Next base: position 11,994,630 of record NW_026126517.1, on the reverse strand, counting down.
CAGTAGCAGAGCCTGGTGTACTTACGCTGTCCCTCTGCAGACAGTAAAGCCTGGGCTTTTCTGGCAGAATTCTGTGAAAGTTCTAATTGAAAACACAAAGAAAAAGGAAGGTGTTGCATCCAGGGTCAGGGTTGTGTATGTCCCTCTGGAAAGCAAGCAAAAGTGCAGTTCTCAAGAGAAAAATGACCTTGTGCCGTGATTGGTGGTGGAGGCATATTGGCTAATTGAATTACATATTTAAAGAATGCCTGTAAAGAAGACAAAATAGTAACATGCCTGGGTGGTGGTAGGGCTTGTCCTTGAGTGGTGAAGTGAGAAAGTCATGTATGTCAGGAGGCCCTTCCATATTCACTCAGGGAACTGCTTGTTGTAACACTACACTTCAGTTCCAAAGAACCAATCCCAACTTACTCCACTAAACATCACATGCTGCAGGTCCCCAACAACTTCATGAACTTGCCCTCTTGCATTTTTTCTGTTAATTCTCACCTATTAATATTTCCCATGCTTTTGCCTCCAGGCATTCTTCCTGTGATATAAGAGACGAGTTGAATCTTAAGAAAATCACTTAGCAGGGCAGCCTTAGCCATGGACTCAGCTAAGTTCATCATCTGTAAAAGGAAGGAGAGAGGACAGTAGTGCCCTCTTTGTGCTGCATTAAAAAACTGAAAATGGGTGCCTAAAATGTCAGGGAGTGGTGAACCCTATCTGTAAGACCAATAATACTTTGAGAGTCTGATATTCATGATGAGTACTCAGTAAGCTGCTGGTAGCATATACAGCGTGGATACATTGGCCAAAGGAAAATTCATGACCAGGACAGGTAGGGGTAATACTACTTAGGGAGGTATGCTCTCTAAATTTTGTTTGTTTCTAGAGCTGTTCACCTAATATTTTTGGATCATAGGTTACTGAAAAGCTGGAAAATAGACCATTGAATAGAAGGGACTCTTGACTGTCTAGCACAGATGTTTTGTAAAAATTAAGTGAAATACTACATTCCAAGTACTTAGCACACTTCTAAATGTTAGGGCTATCTGAAAACCTGTTCTGATTCTAGTGTGTTCAGTCACCATGCACTTGATGGTAACTGAAATCCTTGAACTCTGGGTTTTGCCTGATGAGAAGTAAAAAAAAAAAAAAAAAAAAAAAAAAATGAAAGGAAAATCAAGCTACCTTATAGAACAGACCCTGCTGGTCTTGTTGAATTTGCCATGGTGTAATTAGCATGTAGTCAGGCCTCTGACTGAACTGCTGATGGTTATAAGCAGAGTTCAGAAGCCAAGGGCCAGCCTGCTCTTCTCTCTTACTTGCAGCTGTGTGACTTGGGGCAGGACCCCCTCTGAGGGCTTCCCATCTGTCACAGGGTAGCAGCACAGACCATGCACAGCTGGCATGCAGATAGATAGCAACCCACAAATCACACAACACATGCCCAAGAACAACCATGGGTTCCACACCCCACTCTTCCCTGGAGCCAATTAGATGCGACCTCTTGCCATTCTGTGTAAGGCAGGCGGTCTTCTTCACTCCTCAGACAAGCACAGCTGCTTTCTCTGGCCTCCATGCCCACTCTCCTCCATCTTCATCATATGCTGGAACTGCACAGGTGCTTTCAGTATTTTGCCTGTCCTCAGAACTGATACCCCAGCAGGACAGCTGGGTGGGTCGGTCAAGGGTGCTCTCTGTTCATACCTGGCACATACCTCAGAGACTTAGAAATGAATGAATGAATGAATGAATGACAACTGGATTAGTGAATTAGTATGTCAAGGGAAGCATAGTTCTTGGGAAAGATGAGTAGACTGGTGATAGTTACATATAGAAAGAAGATCTCTCCCCAATAGGACACCAGCCAACGATTTTCTCTCTAAGGTGTTTTTTCTGCCTCGACAATGGAAAGAAAATCCTCTACCAAGTGTCCCTGAAATAGCTACTCGACGTGCAGCTTTCAAACATGGAAGCATGTTTACTTCTAGCATTACAGACCACTGTATAAACCTGAAATGTTGCCATCACTTTTCAAATAACAATGTTTTATTACCTGGGTCACACCCTGATAGGAAAATATCCCCAGTGTGGACAAAAGCACAGAACTCTTTTGGGATCAACAGCTGAGTTTAAAACATGCTGTTTTGTCCTGCCCTGCCTAGGCGGCCCTCACTAACTTGGCACAGCTCTCAGAGCTACCCAGGATACTGAGTGTGGCTCTAACTTCCAAGTCCGCCCTCGCAAACAGGACATTCTGGCATCACCAACCTGGACCCAGCCCAGACTGAGTAATGAGATACAGAGCCTGTCGCCGGGTGAAGCACCATTTACGTCAGGAGTTGTCACTTTCTGCTGGTTGCCTGGTGACCCTCATGGAAAATTAGCTGGGGCAGACCATACCACAAAAACCACTCCCTCAGCTGGCCAGCTTGTTGGAAAGCCAAGTGCCATGGGAGGAAGGGACGCCCCTAGAAAAGATGTCCCCAAGGCACCCTTTTGTGTACAGGTGGGGGCAGAGATGGGAAGGAGAGAGGTGTGGGGAACATGGGCTCTTCATAAAGGCAGGGTGGGCCAAGAACCACAGTCAATGCTTGCCCCCAGCCTCAGGCTTAGAGAACACATGCATACATTCCACCAGTGGATGGCAACCCGCAGCAACAAAAACACATGAGGATGTGTCCAGCTTTGTTTGACTTGCTGTCCCAGACTTCTTCCAACAATGGCAGTTGTCATAGAGAGGAAAAACTAAGCAGTCAGGGTGAAATCACTTGTCCACTGGAAGGAGACATGCCTGAGACAGGAAGATTTTTTTCTGGCAGTGTGGCTGCAGGAAAGAACACTAGCAAAGAGTGTGATGGTGGTTGATTGGGAAAATAGATAGTAAGCCTTGTCAATGGAAAAACAAGCCATGCCATGCATTTCAAAGAAATGCAGCAACAGGCACAAGCTAAAATGCTAGATGGTCAACAGTGTGCAGAGGCACCATGGGCTGGACAAGCTGTTATGCCTCTGCCATCCTGTCTCATTTAATCCCGAGTATCAGAACAAAGTCTGTACATGTCAATGCACTCGATCAGGAGACAAAGACATTCATGCTCAGAGAGAGTAAACAGCTTGTCTGAGATCACACAGCTGCACAGAGCCAAGACTAAATGCTGGTCCTGTGTTTCAGATCTAATGGCCTTCTACTCACCTCCTTGGAAGAAACCTTGTCTACCACCATGTACATCTTCTTTCTCCGTTTTCCTCTTTACATACACTGCACTCAGCATAGGCTTCCTATGACTTTAATGAGTCATTGGCTAATTTGACTGATTTGTGTGATTATGTATTCATCCAGTGCCCACGTTTTGAGTAGCTACAGAATCCCCACCATCAAGCTAGGTGCTGAAGACAGGGAACAAGGAGATGTATCCCAATCTTCAAGGAAGGTAGTACTATTTAATGCTTGAAAAGAAATCCACTGGCTTATGTAACTGCTTAGCAAATAATGTGCCCCAAATGCCTACCCTTTAAAGAGAGCCTCCATTAAGGCTGCCGCTATACTTAGAAGAAACATGGCCTTCTTGTTATTCCTTTCTGTTCCATTCAAATGCCTGCCTGAGTAGTATGTCAGTAATCTTTCCAATCCCATCGGTGATTAGGGTCTGTCCAATTAAATCATGGGGTTATGAAAATTAATGAAGTAACATGGTGTTAATTTCTATGTAGGTGTAGCTAATACAAACTTTTGATGCAAATATTTCAGTGGGATTGTAACCAGCACTTACATAATGACCCACGGGCACTGACAAGGTAGAGATGACAGCTGAGGAAGATAACATTCCGGAGGGAGAGAGGTAGAGAGACCCTGGCAGAGCCTAGCCTTCCCTGCCTGCCTCCAGGTCCCTGATTTGGAGCAGCCTTCAGGCTTCTGAGTGCTTCATTTCACTTGTTCTTGGCTGAAGCCAGTTTCCTGTTTCTAAGAAAAGACTGCTTGGATGTCTCAGGAGGTCCTTTGGACAGCAGATCCTGCTGGCCTCAGACCCCTCAAAAGATGCCTGAATGGGGGAAGGGCAACTAACTAGTCATCTGGGGGAGGATTTGTCCTCATTAACCCTCTCCAGCCCAAAGAGTTCCTGGGGCTCCTACTGTGAAGCGTTTACAAATATTTGTGAGGTTGGATGAAAAATGAAGTTTACATCTGGACCAAATAGACCTGAGCTATTTGAAGAACATCTGGATTTGCTAAGCCTATATAAAAGTCGGATAGACCAAGGATAACAGAAAGGGACCCCCATGTACAGAGCCCTGGACCCTGCACAGAGACTCAGCTAGGGTGCCATGCACAGCTCTCTTCAGCTCTGCCTTCCTGCTTCCAGCCCTAATTCTCACCAACCATTTTTCCAGTGGTAGCTCAGACTGTTGCCATGGAGACAGCTGTTGTGGAAAACAAAGCTGTCCCATCTTCAGCCTATGGTTTGCAAACTGTGGCAGAATGTGGACAGAAGCCATGGCATGGCCACAGTCCTCGGTGAAACACTCTGGGGACATACTTGATGGGAAAAGAAAACCTCACAGAACTGTGGAACATAGCCTGTTGAGGCAGCTAGCCCCAGCCAGGCCTTCAAGCCTAGGGCAAGGAACAGCTGCCTCCACCAGTGGGGGAGTCCTCCGTAGCCCCATTCACTGGTAAACCGCAATTACCAGCATTCCGTGCAGTGAATTAGACAGGTTTGGGGTGGAAAGAACACTAAAATTCTGTGAGTTGAGCACCACCATCTTTGGAATGTCAGTCACCTGGGTTCAAACCCTAATTCCTCACCTCACCACATTCTGCCTTTGCAGAACTCCCTAAAACCCCAGGGTCCTCACTGAGAACCCATCATTATATTGCTTGCTTCATCCTATAAGTTACTGCAGGTAGGATCTTATTTCTACTCCTGCCTGACTCAATTTTTCTCCACATGTGGCCAAAGTGCCCCTTTTAAAAGAGAAGTCCATCACCAGAGACCCTCCAGTGACTATCCACTGGGAATGAGATCTGCTTACACCATCTGGTGCCCCATATTGTCCTCCATACACAGATCTCCCCAGCCACTGCACCAAGGTCTTTGTGGCCTTAGCTTTCTACCTTGTCATCTCTACAGGGGATAACCCTCTTCTGCATCATAAACATCACTTTCTCAGAAGACAGCCAGCCATCTGAAACTTCTGCCTTCCCCTCACAATGCTCGATTCTGTCTCTACAAGCTTCTCTCTGCACATATATTGACGTCTGAAGTCATCTTCATTATTTTCATATTTTGTCTGTCTGCCCAGGGTGAGGCAGGCACATGTTTGTTTATACAGAGTTCCTACAGCAGTTTCTGACATACAGTAGACACTATGTTCATGTATTTATATTGATATATCTTTAAGTTTTCAAGGAATTTAACTCAGAACCTGGATAGTTCCCTAGGAGATATCTTGTTGGGTTCTCAGGATATGGGAACAGAATCCAAACCTCTCTAGCTGAGTGGTGTAGTCGTAGGATATACTCTTCCATTGCCTTTGAGAATTTACCCCTCTCTTCAGCCACTCCTACCTTGATGATTTCACTGTCATATGTGTTCAAGTAATGGGTGGGACAGTGAAAGGGAAGGAATCAGCAATCCTGTCCTTTCCCTGCCTCGGATATGCTCAAAGGTCACATCCCGACAATCTTGGTACTATCCATACTCTTTTACATATTTCTGTTGTGCAACCCTATCCAAGTCCACCCCTTCCTTTTCCTACCCACATGCATCCACAGACATGGGATTAACATGGCATTGCCATTAGCTATTCTTGGGACGATGGAAGAAAGTTACAAAGCACCCAGTTCCTGGAGAACTGCCCGCTCTGGACTCCAAGTACCAATTGTATTTCCTAGTTCTAGTAACAGGGAGATGCCAACGTTACTGCAAGAAGGCTGTGTGCTGTGTTACCTTACATCTTAAGAATGTCTCTAGAGAAGCAAGAAACACATGGGATGAGAACAAGCTGCAGTCAGTCTAGATGTGAGTAAACTCAGCCACAGTGGTTTGGATTTGAGCAGGTTGCTCAGCTAGCTCCTTTGCCTCACATGCAAAGTGTGTGGGGGGGGGGGGTAAATAATAAAAATGCATCCCTCTTCGAAGCATTTCTTGAGAATTAAATGACACAGTTTTCCCAGACAATCATGGCAGTGCCTAGCACACAGCAAGTTCTCTATATAAGTTAGATATTATCATATTATCTTTGCTGTTATTTTCATTATCGTCCAGTTGTTTGGATAATATAACTGGATCCAATAGGTTGTGCATCTTTGTTGAATCCATGGTCAACATCATCCCAAAATTCAATTTGCATTAAATCTCTGGGGTGCATCGTATGATTCATCTTATCCTAAAGAAAACTGCCAGATATAATAAGTTGTCCCAATAACCAAGATTTACTTTACAAAATCTTTGGAAAAATTCGTTGACACTATCATACATTGAATCAATTCCCTATTAATGGAAATCTTAACTTTTGTCCCTAGCATGGAGGATGGAGGCTGTTGGTTCCATTCAGCTTGGACACATAGCTGCCTTTACAGCTCCTTCATGTCATCAGGCATTGCCCTCTACATCTGACCCTGCCAGTATATGTCCAAAGCACCACCATAGTATTTGCATGGGCAAATTTATTCTTCAGATTAAATGGAAGTTTGAGTAGGCTGGTGAGATGTTTCAGGAGTAAAGGCACTTGTCTCCAAACCTGTTGACCTGAGTTAGATGTCCAGAATCCACATGGTAGACAGAAAGAATAGACTCCCGCAAATTGACCTCTGACTTCTACACACGCTGCATGGCATCACCCCCACATGTGTGCACGTGTGTGCTCATGCACACACACATGCACAGATATTTCAAATGGAAGCTTTAAAATAAACACAGAGAAGAGGAGATCCTACCTCAAAATCCAGGCACATTGATAGGAGATGTCATTTTGTAAATATGTTTCTCTTATTGGTTAATGAATAAAGTCCTGTTGGCCAATAGGAAAGCAAGATAGGCAGGACTAGGAGACTAGGAGGAGAGAGGAAGAAGTAGGGAAGAGATTCAAGATGTAGGACGGGGAGAGCAGACTGCCAGCCCCTCTCTCTGGTAAGATAAGACCACGTGGAAATACTTAGATGAATAGAAATGGGTTAATATTTAAGACAGAGCTAGCCAATGAGAAATTCTAGTAACAGGCCAACAGAATTATATCTAATACAGCATCTCTGTGTGTTATTTGGGGCTGGTGCAGCTGTGGGACCAGGCCAGAGGGAAAACCTGCTCGTAACAACACATGTACAGAAGACACTTGTAAAATGGAAAGCTGGAGTCCTGGTTTGTCAAAATGGGTCTCCATTTCGAATAATCTGCTATTCTCATAAACTTCCCCCATTTTCTGGAAAGAACATTTCCCAGGATGTTGGACATGACACAAGAATCCTTTCCATATCATGTGAGCCTCAAATTTGGCTTGTTAAATTTGCAAAGGATTAATGGAAATATCTCTGCACTGAAAATCGGTTAGGTTCTTGTATTGGGATTTAAATGGGCCAAGAAATACAGATAATACTCAAAGCCAAATACTACACCTCAAAGGCTTACTCCAATGATTCTAAACCATCTGAAAAGACCAGCGCAGACTCAAGTTCCAGTAAAAGAAACTCTCCCAAGAACAATCAAGTCCATAGGCATCACTATTTCCCCTACCAACTATCATCATAAAGTCCACCTAATCCTAGCACAGTGTCACTGGAGTTATGAAGTTTAATGACACAAGAGCTGAGTGCTAAGCAAGCTATGAGAAGCTGTGGCATCTGGGAACTCAAGCTGTCTCCTAACTCTACAATACTAACAGACCCATTTGTAATTTTCTTGGCCTATGGACCCATACCTTACTCTGGCTATCTCTCAATGCAAGGCAACAAAATAACATGGTTAAGTAGAAAGCAACTTACACAAAAGGAAACATTGTTACTAAAAATTCAGTTTTACCACTGACCCCACTAAAGCCATGTAGAGGATGGCATTTCCTAATACTTAATTTTTATGGTCTCACAGCCTTGCTTGCCTAGTGCAGCTCCAGTGTGACAACACTGCTAAATCTTTTGGGCATCTGACCCCAGGCACTATTTACTTTTATGTGAGGTCTGTGAGTGGCAAGTGAGGAGCAGAGTCTTGGGCCTGATCTGGGCTCTGCTCAGACTTTCTCATGGAGGGACAACAGCCTTGTCCTGAGTGGGCCTGGACAAATAAGTGTGGGGACATCTGCCAGACTCAGCCACCTAACTTATATCAGGAGCCACAAGGAAGACTCTGAGCCAGCACCTTAGCAGAGAGGGGCACACACACACACACTCACACTCACACTCATACACACACACACACACACACACACACACACACACACACACTGATTACCTTCACCACCACCACCACCCCGCCAGCTCCCCACATATTACATAGAGATATTCCTAGCAAGGCTCACCTTCTTAGCCTTCACTAGCCCCTGCTAGACTTGGCTTTTCCTGTGAAAAATAAGCCCTAAGGCCCCAGAGCCTTCGCTGTGATTTACTGAGAATGTTGCTTCCACATGGTTTTCCCAATGCAGCCAGCCCCAAGAGTCAGAGGGAGGAAGAAGAAGAAAATCATAAATGGATTGTCAGATGGGAAACAGATGTCCTCAGCTCCCCCTAGAAGGGAACTATCTCCATGAGATTAGAAGCCATGCCCACCCCAAGGAGCAGCCCCTGGCCCTACCTGCACTTCACCACCCCCACACCACTCCCAACCCTTCCTCCACCTGTGCCCTCCTGGCATCATGCCACGTAGGTATCTACTTGGCTGACTCTTTTGTTTCTGACTTTCAGAAAATAAATGGATGCTAGGTACGCTCTCGCAGGCACATTAGACACAGCTACTTCTGTCAAGTTGCCCAGGTGGTGGTGGAAATAAAGACATAAGTGGCAAGAGAACAAGTCTGTCCAAGGACTGAAGTGAGGTGCTTTGACCTATAGCAACCCAAAGGTCAGGAGCAGCAAGTGATGGAGTAAAGCCTCTTTCCATAATCGGGAACAAAAAAGACAGGAAGAGACCAGAAATACTATGCCTTTGAGAGCACACCGGTGATGGCTGCTAGCCAGCTCTGTTACACTACCTCCCTGTAGTGTACTTGGGGATCAAGTATTATTAATCCTGATAATTATTAATAACATATAAGCCTTTGGGATGTTCAGAATTTGAACTATAACAATGTGTCTTCTAAAAGGCATTAAAAGCCAGGCATAACAGCTTGCCATGTAATTCCAACACTCAAGAAGCTAAGGCAGGAGGATTACTGAAAGTTTAAGACCAGCCTAGGCTATCATAAGAAGATCCTGTCTCAAAAAAAATTAAAGAAGTAGATTTGTTTAGTTTTGCTTTGCTTAGTATGTATTAGGCAAAGTTTAAGACCCTCTGGGTACTCAAACATACTATTTTCTATCAAAATCTGTGACCACTCTGGTTAGCAAGGAATCACAGATGCAGTGACTCAAGTGTTAAGGCAGACAGATGGACCACAGATCACTTCATCTTTTCCACACATTCAGATGCTCAAATTCTAGTAGGCCTCTCTATTTGTTCCTCAACCAGTCACCTCTCAAATAGACTAATCACAGTCTATACTGGGCCTCCAACCTTTGTATTATGGAAAAGTAAAATTCCTTAACATCAAGGAACACATCTGTGTTCTGATTCTTATTTGCCTATCCAGTCCCAAGTCTGAGTCTCCTCAGTCTAGAGAAGACATGATTTTCTTAAAAAAAAAAAAAAAAACATACACACACACACACATACTTCATCTGTGGAGGTGAAGTCCCTCCCTCTGTGCTGCCAACCAGCATACCTCCACTTCTACATGTGTGTGTGTGTGTGTGTGTGTGTTGTTGTTGTTGTTGTTGTTGTTGCTGCTGCTGCTGCTGCTATTGTTGTTATTTTTCAAACACAGACTCTTGTCTCCCTGGCTGGTCTCAAACTATTCACTATATATCTTCAGGTCCTCTGCCTCTGCCACCCAAGTGCTAGGGTTCTAGCTGTGTGACACCATATCTGGCTGGTTTGGTACTGAAGATCAAACTCAGGGCTTTGCACTTCCCAAGCAAGAATTCTACCAAATGAGCTATACCTCCTTGAACCTCCACTAAGAGTTCTTATATTGCTTCTCTGTAACCCTTCTCGATCTCTTGTTCCAGTCATTTGAATGCATCATCCATCACCACAGATAACAGGAAAGGGTTTCCAGGAACCATACCTTAGTACCACCAATTCCTACCTGACCTCTCCAAAGAAGATCAAAATTAAAAGCAAATGGGAATACCAAAACATTAACCTTCAAACAGATAAAACTTGCCTTATCAGGATGAGTTTATACTGATGCAGAACCAGACAAGGGACCCAGAAGTAGGCTAGCAAGCTTCTCAGGCAGACTCAGGTAGACGGCATCACATCCTCCACTTGGGGCTCTGCACCAAAGTATAATTTAGAGCATGGACTGACAGAAAGGGTTATGAATGCATTTCAGCAAGACTCATCTCCTCTATTATTCCATAGAGTATAGCCAAAAAGTAGCAGAGAGTGGCTAGGTGTGTTCCACTAATGGAGCTCTTCCTCTTTAAACAGCAGGAGGAAAGAAAATCATCTCTTCTTTTTCCTACGATCACATCCATATTATCACTTTTAGTTTTGATATATGGCCTTCTCCTTGATGTTCATGAGAGTAAAAGAACCTACAGATAAACATGATGTGTTTCATTCTGTTTTATCATCTGACCCAAGTATAGTCAAATAATGTATATATGTGACTCAAGGTATACATGTATTCAAGATCTTTGCTCATTGATGAGGAGTGAGGAACCAAGGTCTGTTTGCTTGGCAAGGAACTAATATAATACAGCAGGGATGGAAAGAAAGGAAAGACCCAGGGAAAGGAATTCACAGGATAGGCTATGATTGAACCAGCCAAATGATGAGGCAGGAGCAGACCCTGAGCATACAATATGCTTTGACTATGCCATGTTCACACACACACACACACACACACACACACACACACACACACACACACACGAAGGAGCCTGCCCCTAGAGTTTAGGCCAATGATGGCAGCAGTTTCAGAAATCTGGAGGCCTGAAACTGTGCAGAAAGTCTCTGGATAAAGAGAATTCTTCTTTGGGAAAAGAATACACAACATGAGGGAAGAGGCAGAATGAGCCCAATGCCCTTTTTTCTACCAATAATACTTAATAAAAGTATTAGAGAGTCAGCCAGCTGAAAGAGTGGCTCTCCTGAGTTTGATGTTTTCCTTTGGTTTACTCTATTAATGCAGTAGGGACAGTATTTTAATTTATCAGGAAGCCTCTTGGGGCCTATGTGCATACTCTTCACAGCCCTAAAATAGTTGTCACTAAAAGCACACAGACTCATATCAGGAGAAACACTTGGAACTGCTGTCACTAAGGCAACAGGGACCTGGAGTCCATATGTCTGGACATCAGGGAATCCCAAGCTGCCTGTCTGAAAAAATGGAGATTCAGAGACTGGGAAGGCAGCACAATTTTCCATTGAGAGGCAAATCGAAAAAGTGGAACATTTCCTATCTCATCTGTTATAACTTCATTTTCAGCTTTTTTCATAATAGAGTAAAATGAAAACTCTTAATAAAATTATGCCTTATTTACACAGAAAATCTTGGTTAAATCTAAAGTCCACCCAAAGATTAGTAAATATATTTTAAATACTGCCTCTTAGTAACATTTGCCTTTCTTTCTGTAATTTTCTGTTCTGGTAGCTTGTGTCAGGTCCATGTACAGAATTCTTCTCTAAACCTGTTTGTGTTTTGTTTTATTTTGTTTTGTTTTGTTCAACACTACCCACACAGAGGAACCCATAGTTATTCATAGTTCATATTTCTGCTTTGGACATTCTTAAGTGGTCAAGAGAAGAAATTGGTCCCATTAAAACAATTTGGAGTTGGAGATAAGGGAGTGTTTGTGGACTAAATAAGAAACTTGAGTTGAGTTTTTATTTGTTGTCTTCATCTGAAACAAACAACAGAAATAGAGGGCAAAGAAGGGAGATGGATACCTATGTACAAGATAGAAAACCTAGAGTAGGGATCAGACCAAGGGAGAGAGGGGAAATGGATACCCAAGATGGTGTCTCAGCATCTGGGATATAATTATTGTAAGAATTTTGCTTCAGGGACTGAAGAGTCCATAGCTCCCAGGGGAGGACCTATTACTACTGCCATTTTCCTGAACCAATGCGATTTCTAACTGTAATCTGAATATTTATACCCACAGAAAATTTAGCCCTCATCCCTCATTGAAGAAGCTTCCTCTTGCAACAGATGAAGACAATTACAAGGAAGTTTGCTTGCAGAGAGAAGGAAGAATGTGACAAAGTGTTCGCTGTTCTAACTGCAAAAGCGACAATGGGCTGCCTAACTCCAACTGATATATTCAATACAGTCCCTACACCCATGTTCAGAGATTATGATGGAAGTGGGCATAGGCAGAAGGATAGTAAGAGCATGAAGACCAGGATAACTGGTTCAAGGTAGTATCTTCTAAACAGTGTGGTTGTCTAAACAGATCTATATAATGACAATGCCGGCTGATATGCAAACATGGATGATGGAAATTTCACTAGGTTCTGTTTCTCAATGAAGAGCTACAGACTATCAATGGCTGCTCAAAGAAGAATAAGTTTGCTCTGAGCTCTCCAATTAGTCATTCATTCCTAAGTGGTTAGCCCTAAATACATGTACATACAAGCAACACTAAATAGAGTCAGTAGGGTGTGTGTGTGTGTTCAAAATAATATTAATTCAAAAATAAGTCATGAATATGAAAGGGACTTGTTAGTGACAGGATGAGTTGGAGTGGAGGAGGAGTAGAAGTGATTGATATAAGTACAGTACTCAGGTATGAAATTCTAACAAAAAGGAATTATGCTACTCTCTTAGTTAGGGTTTCTACTGCTGTGATAAACAATGTGACCAAAGCAACTTAGGAAGAAAAGGGTTTATTTCACCTTTCAGATTAGAAGTTCATTACTGGGGGAACTCAGGGCAGTAATCTAGAGGCAGGAACTCTAGCAGAAGCCATGGAGGACTGATGTTACTGGCTTGTTCCCCATGGGTTGCTCACCCCATGGGTTCCCCATGGGTTGTTTTGTTATACATCTCAGGATCATATATACCAATCACCCACTACCACCCACATCAATCTTCACCCACCCACATTGATCATCAATCAAAAAAATACCCCACAGGCTTACCTATAGCCTAGTCAGGGTGGGGCAGAGAGTTTCTCAATTGAGGTTCTCTTTTCTTGAATGACTGTAGCTTGGTCAAGATGACATAAAACTGGCCAGCATAGCCACTGACATACTTAGAAGTTAGGAAAGGGGGTACTAATTTTGAAACTTATTACAAACATGCTAAATGTTTGCAAAAGGGTTCTCAGCCTGAGAGGTGATGCCAGCTGTTACAGTCTGAGACCACCAAAACTAGCAAAGCAGTCGCTCCTGTAAAAAGGGTAGGACAGGGAAGGAGGTAGAGTTAAGATGTAGTTAGGAAGTAAATGACTTAAAATTCATTCTCCTGCAATATTTTATTTATTGATTGATTGATTTATATATTGATTTATTTATTTTATTTAAATATTACTGAAGAAAAACCTGAACAATGAAATGGGTTGGAAGAAGTTAGTGTGTTTGGTAACATCTCACATATACACTGTGTGGAAAAGAAGAAACTTGGGGAATAAAATACAGCAATGAGTATTAAAAGTGTTATGTGCATGAACTTTGGCCTAGTAGAGTAGTTAGTTCTGGGAGTGGCCTCTGCCCTGAACACTGGAACACTGCCTTCCCACTCAGAAGGGAAGCCTGGGGGCCTTGGGTGTAGATGTCTTTCTCACAGACACAGCTGTACGGCCAGCAGTAGGAACTGAGACCTTTCCTATGGGACTTTTAAACTGTCACCAAAAAAGGGAGAGTCATCCCCTTGCTATGCGGCTCACCCATGATGCATGAACTGTGACTTCCCTGAGGCCACGTAGCCTGTCATTTGTAACAAGAACAAGAACAACACTGGAAGTTTGCTTGCAGAGAGAAGGCAGAATGTGACAAAATCTCAAAGGGAGAAACAAAAGGTAGAAAGGAAGGTTCCAGGGCCTTTCAGTCCGTTGGTCTAGAACCTCTACAGACCAGCTGCCTTCTTGAGCCCTGCAGGGGATGATCCCTCATTCCTGAAGCACAAAACTACTCTTTTACTCTAGAAGAATGCAAACTATTTCTTCCTATTTGCAGCTAGGCAAATCTTGATGTTAATCCCACTTTCATGATTTAGCCTCAGGCAGAAGATAATTGCAGACATTCAATATTATGTATGTAAAAGAAAACATAACATGAAACAGCGGTAAGCAGCCAACAGGTCAAATAATAGCTACCAATGTGAATTCAGTGGAGATAGACCCCAACAGCACTAACAGATTATTACTGCTGGAAATTTTTTACTTGATATTTAATTTGTACTGAGATGGTTGTATGCCTTACCCACTTTACTTGTTTGCTCATGGAACCCAGACTATGGGTGATGTAATTTTAAGATGGTTGTATAAGCGTTGAGCATAATGCTTTTCAAATAGCAGATTTTTTTAATGCTATCATTGTTTTGACTTTTCCAATCAGAGTCAAGTTTTATATATAGATAAAACGTTCATGCATGTTACTCAAAGAGTGAACTTGGAGACATCTAATGTCTGGAAAAGTGAGAAGAGCAAAGCATTTAACATACGCAGATTCTATAGGTATAAGCATGCAACTTGCTTTCTGTAAATAACAGATGATTTCAGAGGTTCTTACCAAGCTTTCCTTCTTTGCTAAGTTGAGTGGCTAATTCTGGATCCCTTGCACCCAGCTGCTTCTCTGTCCCATGATGATTGTCACCAGCCACTGTTAAGATGATCATTTCTCCAACTAAGCCCTTAGTATTTTGGAAGGTTTTAGGTGAGGACCCAAAAGCAAGGTAGATTTTTTATTTTTCATAAGTTAGTGTGCAAATCTAAGTCAATGTTGGCATACAGAAACACTTCCCCCTGAGCTAAGTACACAGCCTATGACTGAGTATTTTCTGTGTGAATGCTACAACTCACAGCCAGAGGTATTCATTGTCTCATTTTTTCTATACTCCATTGACTCATAAGGTATTCCTCATTTGCCCCAAAACTGCTACTCAGTAGATATTTCCCAATTTTTATTATAAAACCTACACCGCCAACAGAGGCCAGATTTCTAAAACAGCATACTTATTGATTCCCTGGGAGTTTTTCTTTCTTATTTTTCCACTTAAGTAGGTTATACAAAGATACTTTTGAACTCACAAGATAACATTCAAATGAGGTGTTAACACTCCATTATTCTAAGCAAATGAAAGTAATATTTTCTATCATCATATTACATTTATTTCCTTTCATTACTAGTGGGCTTTTGTCACTTTTTTGTTTGTTTGTTTGTTTATATGGTGTACTGAATCATAGTAAAACCATCACTATGAGTCTAATTCACTCTTGGTTAAACAGGCCATATCCAAAAATTATCAATGGCCTTATTTACTGCATTAAAATAGAAAGAGAGAAAAGCAAGAAATAAATGACACATTTAGAGAGGCTGGCCTGGTCTTAGAGTGAATTCCAGGACAGCCAATGTTGTATGTTTTTTATAACAAGAAACTCAGAGAATGTTTTAGAATGAAAGATTTAGTTGACCTTAGCATACCAAGTCACCATCTAAAAATTAACTTTATGCTTATATGCTGTCTGTGAGTAAAAAGCAAAATGTTACAAAGTTCTAATTATAGTGTTGTCACAAAATATAAAGTACATAATAATAAAAAATAGCATAATGTCCAGGAAATCTACACTTAAAAGAGTAAAATGTTCCTCAGAAAAATTCAAAGAGGAGAATACATGGTAAGGTAAACCAGGCTTGTGGTAGAAAGTGCAAAGATAGTAATTTCACATTTATCTGTAGATCTGAGGCAATGTTCATCTGAATTCCACCTGGTTCTCCTATCAAAATTCTTACACAATCTAAAGTTAGTATAAATGAAAAGGAACAAAGCAATTTTATTTTAAAAAGAAACTGCACAGAAAGGTAAGGCTTATCCTGTCTATTTGAGGACAACAGTGTGTTTTGGAGCTGGTAACAAGTCACTGAGAGGATCTTTAGATTGATTAGAGTAAAACTGAGGATTCATAAATAGACCTATATTTTTTCAGTTGTTACCTGACAAGAATGCTAAAACAATATTGTGGGAAATTCTTTTCAACTACGCAAAGTTAAATTTAGCCAACATTGGGCAAGACACAGAACTCAAATTAATCACAGACCTGAGTGGAAAATGGAACAGTACAAAATTTCTGCTAGTAAATTTAGGGTAAGATCTTTGGGTAAGGGAAGATTTCTGGCACTCCCTATCTAAACAAAAGGTCTATTCTTCAAAAAACATCATTGTGAAAATAAAAAGTAGTCTGCTGAATGTATGTGTGTATGTGTGGGGGAGAGAGAGAGAGAAAGAGAGAGAGAAAGGTAGAGAGAGAGAGAGTTCAGTTTAGAGTGTAAAGTAATATTCAGGCTCATATATTTAACCAAAATGATCAAACAAAAAATGTGAAACAAGCTTGTTTCAAATTTAAATAAAAAATATTATCATTAAAAAATAAAAACTCAAACAACAGCAAAACAACTCCTTTATTCAAAATCCCTCAAGGACTTTGAAATAAGAGGAAGATAAAGACGATAAGAAAATGGCAGAAGATGTAGGGGACTCTGATAGTCAGCCTTGTGTTACTGCAATGAAATTCCTAAAGCCCTTAACATGGGAAGAGAAAAGATTGCTTTAGCTCTTGGTTCTGGGAGTCCAAGATGAGGCAACCCCACTGCTTTGGTCATCTGGTGAAGCAGTGCCTCCTAGCAGAGGCCTAGGATGGAGCTGTTTCTAAGTCAGGAGGCAGAATAGGATGAAATAACTGGGAAACCTCCAGAGGCCTCTCACAAGCTCCACCCCCCAAAAAAAGTTCCATTGCCTCTCATTGGTGCCACCCTAGGTACCAAGCCTTTACTATGGGGACATTTTAAGGACACTCACCCAAGCCAGAGCAGACAGAATACTTGCAAATCTCCCACAAAGAAATGTCAGCTAGCATTAGTCATTAGGGAAATGCAACTTAAAACCACAGGGCTATCTCATCATACTCACTAAGGTGTCTAAATGAAAGAAGGTCTTAGCAGTGTTGGCAATGAGAAGGGACAACTGGAGCTCTCAAACACTGCTGATCATAAGGCAGCTTAGATTCTCCACAGAAAAGTGCATAATGCTACTTAAAAAACAAACAACCCTCCCAATGTGTACAGTTCAATGTGCTTATGACAAAAATATCAGACAAATCTCAGTAGAGAAATATCCTACAAGCTAGCCAAATGATACCCCCCAAAAGAGTTACTGTCATAAAAACAAGAAAATAATCTGGGTCCATAGGCAAAAGTCCTGATGGCTTAAGTTTGATCCCCAAGATCCACATAATAGAAGGCAAAACCAACTGCTCCAAGTTGTCTTTTGACCTCTATTTACCCATTATGGCACACATTCCCTCTCTCACACATAAATACATTTGTAAGAATTTAAATTGAGGATACCTAAGCAGTCATCACAGCTACAAGAAGCTAGGGAAACAGGCAATGAGGTGACCTAGATAGGAACTTGAAACAAAAAACATTAGGTAAAAAAGCAACATGAGCAAAGCACCCTAGGTCAGTACTGTCTTTCAGCTTACTTATAAAATGTAAAAGTATTCCAAAAATAAAAACACAATGTGAAAATAAAAGCTGAACATCCAACTCCCTCACTACCTAGGCATTTTCTTCCTATGTGTTAACCCAAGTGAAACAAACATACAGAGTTGTAAAAAAGACATTTTTGTGAATGTTCAAAGTAGCTTATGTTTATAATAAAAAAAACAATTGTGACAAATTAGAAATAACCTACAAAGCAGAGATTTTAAAATTGTGGTATGGCTTAGTAAAGAGGCAAAGATGGCACTTGCCTGAAGACCTGACTTCAAATCCCCAGGACACAAAGAAAAAGCTCCATTGTAATTCATGTGCTGTCAGGGGCTGGAGACAGGAGGGTCACTAAAGCTCCTTTTTCAATGGAATAAAGTAGAAGGTAGATCAAGATGCCCAATGTCCCCCTCTGACTCTGCACGTTTGTGCTTGGGTGCACATCCCTGCACATGTGCATAAACCATGTTCATACTTACACAAAGTAAATATATAAATAACTGCAATATAGCCCTGCAATAGAATGTGTCTTGTTAATAAGAAGAACAGATTGCAGACAGAATAGTAAGACTTATTCTAACAGGAGTGCATCTCAAATCATTACTGGAAGGGAAAGAATCCAAACAGAAGACTATGAGGGTACAAGATTAATTCATACAAATTCCTAGAACATTCAAAGCAATCCCGCTATCAGAAGGTGCTGAGAACGGGTGATGAGGAGACTCTGTGGCATAGGGTAGGAAGTGGCTAATTACATAGGGCTTGAGCAAACTTTAAGGTTATGGATGTATTCCTTAGCTTTGGTATAGTATAGAGGTGGTTTCACAGTTTACATTGCGTCAGACCCCATGGAAGGGTAATTGTAATTTGTGCAGTTTATTGCATGTTAATTATACTTCAAAGCAATGTTTTGGTTTTTATTTAAAAGGAGCAAAGGGGAAAAGAGCTACTTAGATGCAAAAAGTGGCATAAAGATGCATGTGCTTGCTTGCGTGACAGTGACTTCAATTCTTACTCTCCATGTGTTATTAGTAAGTCTAGACCAGTGGAAGACAAAGTGAAATTCAGAATTAAGTAGGATCATTTAGAAACCATATTTTAAACAAGGTGGGGAAATTCGTGCTCTCCGTTGTTAAGCAAGGATCTGCTAAGATCCACTGTCTGTAAACAGTTTACTTTGAGAAATTACTTTTTCGTTGTAGTGGTTATGGGTTTTCTGGCCATTCACATTCTAATTCCACAGCCTCAAAATTCAGGAAAATAGGCTGTGTTTTGTTTCTACTAGAAATAGAGAAGTTTGTGGCCTAGGAATGACTCAGGCTCATGGTCTTGACCTTGCTAGCATAGGACATCAACTAATTGAGCTCACCTGCCACTGGAAACATGAAAAAGGAACTATACCTACCGAGGTCCAACTTAGGTACACTCAGCTGTGCGAATGTGAAATACGTAATTGGACCAGCTTTCAGGATTGTATACGACTACCCCACCACCACCATCAAAACCAACATTTCAATCAATAGCAAAAGCTTGCTCATGCCCCCTTGTCACCCTTACTCCTTTGTGCCCTTTGTTCATTATTGTTGTGTTTGGGGAGGGGGTGGGAGGGGCACTTGCTATGACACCATGTGGAGGGCAGAGGACATCTTTGTGGAGTCATTGGTCTCCTTCCTCCTGTACCTGGGGTCGATGGATTGGACTCTGGCTCTCAGTCTCATCCTGCAAGTGGTTTACCCACTAAGCCTTCTTGCTATTGAGTTTTTATTTTTAAGCAATTTACAATCACTCACTTGGAGTTGAAGTAATTTGTGTTTAATATGGTTCTGTATATAGCTGGTTTTTAAAAAGTCTCCCATTTGTTCCATCTGTTATTTGTTCCCCATCCCATCTCCTTGTGTTTTCTTTTTAATCACGGTTTTCATAGAATCAAACTACTTGCACAGGCTATCAAATCCTCCATCAGCCTACGTCTGTCCCTGATGCTTGAACTTTGTACTCCTGTTTCCACACACATTATTCTGCCTGTGTAATAAGCATATAGTACCTGCTCTCCTGTTTGCTTTAAATGCTCGGTTGTCTTTTAAAGGGATTTAAATAAAAAGAAAAATGTTTACTTACACAATCACCGTTTCCAAGGCTCTTAATTACATCATGTACATCCTTACTTCCATCTGCTGTCATTCTTTGGCTAAAGGACAGCCTTTACCATTTCCTATTGTGCCTGTCTGTCAGTGCTGAGATCTTTCAATTGATGCTCCCTGAAGGAGCCTTTCTTTGAAAGATGTCTTCACAAGATACAGGAATCTGGATTGGATTTTTTTCCCCATTCTTGGTGTACACTGTTTTCCTAGTGACTTATTTCTAATGAGAATTTTTTTCTCTTCCCTCTGTATATGATGTAGCTTCTTCTCTGCCTACATGTAAGCTCATGCATGTGTTCATGCATGTGAGACACAGTGCGTATGTGGAGTTCAGAGTTTGGCTTTGTGAGGTTGGTTCTCTCTACTCTCACATTGATCCTGAGGCTTCAGGTGTTAGAGCAAGTGTCTTTCTTGACTGTCTGAGGCAGTGGTTTTCAACCTTCGTAACACCGCAACCCTTCAATACAGTTCCTCATGTTGTGGTGAACCCCAGGCATAAAATAATTTTCACTGTGCTTTATAACTACTGAGTAGTGTCTCCGTCCCTAAGACCATAAGAAATATGCGTTTTTCCACTGGTCATGACCCACAGGTTGAGCCATCTCACTGGCCCTTATAGATATTTTTTCCATATCACACTGGGGGGGGCAGCATACAAGTGCTTCGGTGTACATGCAGATGTCAGAGATCAACTTGGAGCATCTTTTTCTTTTCCTTCTACCATGTGAGTCCTGGGAATTACACTCAGCTTACTCGTTTTGAGAGGAAGCACCCTTGCTCATTGAGCCATCTCGCTGGCCTCCCTCTGGTTACTCGTAAGAGCTGTGTTTCCTGTTAAGTTTTGAGCAATTTGATTTCAGAACTTCTTGATATAGTTATATCATGTTTATTATGCTTCAGGTTTATTAGATCTGTGGGCTGACAATTTTGAGTAAATCTGGAATAATTGCAGCCATTAGTAATCCTTCTAATAATTTTTTTTAGTCACACACCCCATTATTTCACAAACTCTAATTTCATATCTCCATACACTTCAGCTTGTGCCACGGATCCAAGCCACACCACACTTCTTGTCCCACTTTACAGTCTCTCTTCTATACATGCTTTTTTCTATACAGGGCATTTTCGGTTACTCCATCTTCATATTCACTAATTGTTTCCAGTGTAGGGCCTTTTGTCCATCCCACCTTTTACATTTTACCTCATATGCAATAGTGCCCTCTTCTAGAGTTTTTGCTTCAATTCTGTATGTTTCTCACACACTCAGTTTTTCCCTGGCTTCTTAAACATGTGGAGTTACTGTTTCAACGCCTGTATTGCTAATGCTTCATCTGTGGCATTTCTCAGAAACTTTCGGGTAAATGACTTGTTTTCTCCACTGTGGCTCATATTTTCCTGATTCTCTATGTGCCTGGCAATTCTTTATGGCATGTCACACAATGTAGACTTTCTGAATACTTTCACATTCCTAATAATATTCTTGGGCTTACTCGGGATGGTGTGGCTTTTCTGGATCCTGCTTTAAAGCTAATACAGCAGGGATGGAACAATACTGGTCCAGGACTAATTTGATTCCAACACTGATGCAGAACTTTCTCCACACTTTCTCCAGTGACACGTGACTTGTGCAGTTCATGCACAGGCAAAACTAACCTTTGATGGCAGCACTCACAATACTGTTGGACAGTAGGAGGTGGATATGGGGATTTTTCTGGACTGTACCTTATACAAATACATCAAGCTGGTGAACTTGTTGCTTTTAGATCTCTTGGATGGTAGAGAGATCTCATCTTGTAGACAGCATGTGAAAGCAAAGTCGTTCACCTTCTCACTAGCAAGCAAAATGGAGAGATGGAGTAAAATCAGGGCTACCCCTACTGTCCTAAATATTCCTCACCTCCTAGGTGTTATACTACCTCCACCATGTGGAGATGTGGGCCTTTAGGAAATACTTATGATCCAAATTGTAGCAACTCTTATCTTTATTCCACACATAATTAATGAAACTACTTTGGGATGCTCTATCTTATAGAATGGATGCAAGAAATAGGGCTAATATTTAATGATAATTTTCCATGATCCAGACACTTTATTACATTACCTAATTTGGGCAACATATCTACTCTGTGAAGTTAAGTATTATTACCTCCTCATTGCAAGATGAAATGGTAGACACTATGTATCCAAGCTTGCCCAGGTTGGTCCTAGGGCTGCAGCCTTCTGAAGTCATTTTCTTGACCTTAAAAAAAAGATCTAAGCAGCTGTCCCAGGGTGGAGTTTTTGAAACTCGGAAGGTAGAGAATGCTTGACAGGACGGAAATGATACCAGCATTACTAAACTGGACACTGGACTCTTCAATCAGTAGAACAAATGGCCCTAACATCCAGGCCACACACCATACAAATTTCACCTGGGCCTCAAGAAAGTTGTACGTGAGACAAGAGAAGTGGTTCTGACAAAATGAAAAGACTTTGCGCGGCAACTGTAGAGAGAGCAAGGGCCGTGCTACTACTTGCTTACGCCCTGAAGGAAGGTTGTCAAAACAAGGGCTATTTTGTCCTCACACATGGTAACATCCTGGGAGGTCAGGGCCAAGGCTGTCAGGTTACCGAATGGAGCTTAAGTTTTACCTGCTAGCTCCTCCCGTTCAGGCGAGCCTGACTCACAGGTCGGTCACCTGTCTGGTACAGACTGTGGAGAACACGCCAGTGAGGTCATCCAGAGAGCAGTGGGCAGAAACTGTTTCCTTGAATTGCATTCAGGCCCTCTCCTCCAGTTACAGCAGCTCACAGTCACCTCTGCTGCAGGAATGCTCCACGTGCAGGAATAGCCCCACTTAGCTTCTGTCGCCTCAGCCAGTGCAGAACTGAAAGTGAAATACTGACTTTCCTGTAGCTTGGAAAGTTCCTCTGGACCTAAGGAGCAACCCCAGGGCCACCGGAAAGGGACGGAAGTGTAGCACTAAGATTAAGATTTCAGTCTAATGCTCTGCTTAAAATGAAGGGTTTGGTGAGTAAATTCCCACCCCACCCTACCCCACCCTACCTCACCCTACCCTACCCCAGTGTGCAATCTGGTCCTTTCAGTTAGTGCTTGGCTCTCATCAGCTAATATAAATCTAGCTTGAGCAACAATATGGACAAGAGGTAGTAGGAATGGAGGTTGCTTCTTGTACTTAGATGGTGTCATCTTCAAATTGTATCACAGTATATGGAATGAGAGCCAGGAGAAGGAACCAGAAGAACTAAAGTCTGCTCTCTGCTCTCACTTTACACCCGGTACTGTATACACAATGACTTTCTGTTTTGTTTTGGTTTGGTTTTTAGGAAGAAAGGGAGGGAGGGAGAGAGGAGAGGAGGGAGAGAAGAAGGAAGGGAGGAAGGGAAAGAGAGAGAAGGGGAGGAGGGAGTAGAGGGGAAGGGAAGAGGAGGGGGAGTGATAAACGAACGGGAAGGGAAGGACAAGAGAAAGAAAAAGGGGAGAAGAAAAGGGAGGAAGGGAAGGCTGCCTGAACTGGGTTCTGGACTAAAACCAGGGTGTAGTCATTATTGTAAGCTTATTAGAAAGTCTCCAGGAAGGTCTAGTCACTGTGTTTTTTTGCTTGTGTACACTCTCGTCTCCCCTTCCCCTCCACACACACACCACCTTTCATGATAGGGCTACGAACAGCCCATCAATGGTGTGAATCAACACAGGCTTGCTTTTCTCAGCCTAAGGGCCATAGCTGTATTTTGTAGGAAAGGCACCCCCATCTCAAGTTCATGATCTCTCCCAGAATCTCCACAGAAGCCCCTGATCCTCCCTGAAAGACCCGTGAGTTTTCTGTGCCATTGTCCTTTTGAGAAAACTGAAGCCCACAGAAGTTAGACAGCTCTCAAAAAGCCACTCAGTAAATAGAGTATGTAAACTCTGCTTGAGTAGAAGGATCAGAATTGAGCTCTGATCTTTTCGTAGTTGGATGTGGCAGGCTGTTCCCAACACAACCAGAAATCTTCAGAGTCTCCAACAAAGATTTCAAATATTTTTCACAGCAATTGTAATTGCTTTCCATTGCTATGACAAAATATTTTGTGAAAATAGTGTATGAGAGGTAAAATTTATTTGGGCTCATGGTTTCTGACTTCTCAGTCCACCAGGGTGTGAGCATGGCAGAATAGAACAGCTCATGCCACAGCAACTAGTAGACAGGGAGGGAGGAAGAGCAAGGAGCAGGGAGACATGCTCCTACACTTAAGCTTTCTCCTCCATTCCCTTTTTATTCCACCAGGGCCGCCCGGCCTATGGGATGGTAGCAACCACACTAAATGTGATACAACTACCTCCCCAACCCAACTCCTATATGTGATTTATATCTATCTCAGTCAGGTGTGTAAATCTTCTCATTGTTCCTATAGAAACCCAAGAACATTATAATATGTTTAAAAAGGAAACAAGGGCACCAGTGTAGGCCCCCAACCACACTCTCTTGACTCCCACTTTCCCTCAGGATACTTTGTATATATGCAAATGACTCAGAAAGCCAGACTAAGGGAGAGGTGATATAGATTTTCAATATGAGTAAAGAAAGGGTCTTTTCTCGTGTTACATTAAAAAGGGAATTTAAATAAAGGTTCTACAGGTTTCCTCCATGACTGGAGTCAACACTTCCCTCTTTAATGACCCCTGCCCTGCAAAGAAGTTGTGTTATTCCCAAAAGAGGCCCTATGTAGACAGAAAGTACCATGAGTAAGATGAGAAGAGCAGGCTAGCAAAGACTGGGAGGGACAGCAGGAGGCAGGTGAAGAGAACAGGAAGGGTCCCCCACAAAGCACACACACACACACACACACACACACACACACACACACACACACACACACACACCTCACCCTCTACCCCTGCTGCTGCTGCTACCACCACCCAGGAGGTCACAGTGTTGGCAAGAAGCAAGACTTGACAGATTCAGACCACACCATGAAGGGACTGTGCAGTCTCTATAGGTTTCCAGCCTGGATTGTAGGGCTTCAATCCTTCTGAGTCCTGGTCTTCTTGAGGCTGCCCTCCTAAATGCTTAAGTACCAGGTTAAATGAAAACACTCCCCAAAGCACAATGAACCCTTACGGTTTGTTTTCCAAGATGTAAAAGAAAGGCATTTCAGCCCTTCCACAGATAAAAATAACTTGCTGTTGATTTTGAAATCGCTTTCATTTGTCTCCCACAGCCCCATGCCATACAATGGCACTTTGTGTACGAGCCTTCTGAGTGGGCCAGCTGCCCCCTTTGCTCTGCTTGCCAACAGCAGGAGGCCAACAGAGACCTTGGAGCCCTGTGCCACAGTGGGACAGGACTTTGGTCTGCCCAACGTTGCTGTTGGACATAATTCAGAAGGCGGGGAAGCCTAGAGAAAGAAACAGAGTTGGGTGAGTGGAAAATGCTGAGTCCCAGAGTTGGCAGGCTCAGTGTTGGGAGCTGGTCTGCCCACCTGCAGCTGTGGTGGCCTGTTGAAGGTCTGGGTGCTTGTGGCCATGCCCCAGGGCTGGAAATTGGGGACAGACTCTCCTCTCTCTGTAGGCAGGCCTTGTAGAGTCCACATCCCATGCGTTCAGGAAAAATATAGCTCCCCAAAGCAACAAAAGGCTTCCTAAGCAAACCTGATATACTGATAGCTCTCACTCCATGTCCAGAGCCAACACGGACCAGCTGGCAACCACCATATCTCTCCTGTGAGGTTGTTATCATTATTTCTGTTTCAAAGATGAAGAAACAGAGGCACAGAGAACATGAGCAGCTTGTCAGGTCACAGGGCTCACAAAAGACATGGCCTGGATTTAAAACCATGTGGCCCACCTTCAGAGTACATAGCCTTCAGTCTGACTGTTGACTTTTTTTTCATTTCTCAAATTTTCTCTCTAGAAATGCAAGGTGTAAGACATGAGGAGAGCAAAAGTAAGAAGGAGAATAAACTGAACTGATTTAAAGGAGAAAGGAGAAATTACAGAGTCTCTAAAAGCAGGAGACAGTTAGGCCAGAGAAAGGGCTGTGAGTTAAATACAAAGATGGTAAATGCTCTGTTTGGGGGAGAACTCAGGGACACCTGACTTGGTCTCAGTGCCGGTCAGACACCACTGCTTCTCTATATGTGCCCAGTGGAATTCTCAGGTTCACTTGCCAAGCATGGCAGCTCTCTGTTGGTGAAGGAGCAGAAACTGAAGCTCAGAAGTGAACAGGGGCCTTCCCCTGTTCTTTCAATTACAGCCTGGTGCAGCAGGCCCCAGCACTGGTGCAGGGAAGTAGTGTCATCATGAGAAGAAACAGCCTATTCTGAGAGGAGGAAAGAAGAGGGTTGGTTCTTTGTTGGGTACTTAAATGTAAGTTTCCAACCCTTGTTAAATACACAGGAGAACTTTGGAACCAGGGCTTTGGCCAGTAAGCAATATGACTAAAATCTCCTAAACTTTTAGACCCTTAATTTCTATGGCTTGGTCTTTACCCCTGATGTTCTTTCCAGATCTAAAATCCTTATTCTGATGATACTGGGACCCAAGGATGCCACTGCCATCTTTACATGCCTCTTATGGTCATTCCTACCACTGTGCTCACCACCACCACACCAACCCATCACCAAGACATGCCTCCCACAATTTCCGTGGCTTTCTGGTGTGCTCACCTCTCTTCAGATGAGCCAACTAGGTTTCCAGCCCAACTCCTTCCCCCTTTCTCTGCCTGGATTTTTCTTCATACATTTAGATCATCACTTCGGGTTTCTTTTCTTGGTGTCAAATAACAATGTTAATCTCATTGGAAAGAAGTTCTCCCTTTGTATCTAATCCATAATTTACAAAAAGTAGACTAATTGAGTGAGCCATGTTTACTTTCTTCTTGTGGCCTCCCCAATCACAAACCAATGTCAGCCACAGAGCAGATGATCAGTGAGTGTTGACTGTAGGAATACATTGTGACATTATTATAAAGAACGGTTTCTGGCAGCAGCATCTGACAAATCCATGAAATGAAATCTCAGAGGCCCTGAGATTTTACTTTCTGCTCACTGAGATACAGAAGGACTTCCCTCCACCCATTGTCAGTCCTTAAGTAAACCTCAATATTTATCAGAGTATCGAATCCATCAGAGCTAATACAAGTAATTATCAGGACTGACACTAAATCCTCTAGGGATGAGCTTAGCCAGGATTCGGTACCTGGAAGTTGGATGAGAGTCAACCAAGTGTGACAATAGAGGTGTGGAGAATATTGGGTGTGTACTCTCGTCCAGTTCTATCACTGATGTGGTGAATGTTGGGGGACACAAGTCACAGGCCCTCCCTGCATTCTCAAATCATGAGTGCCACATTGAAGACATTGTATAATGCCAGTTTAAGGTCCCTTTGAACTCTAAAACTGCAGAATCTTAGAGTTCTGGCATTTACTCCTCAATCCCTCAAGGAGTGTCTAGCTTGGGGTCCAATATCTTCATGTACCTTGAATAACTATGGATATGTCCCATTCCAAAAATCATTAGTTTAAAACATGAGATGTGGGGGAATTTTCTTGTTTTGTTTTGTGATTTGATTTTTCTTTTTTGTTATGTGATTGACCATGTGTTTTATACATAACAAGGTTGTGATACCATCAGAAAATTGAACACACCTACATGGCTTAGCCATTGTTGAGTTTACAAAGAAGACCTTGCAAAATACTATGCAAGAGAAAAACAGCTGGCAAATGCAGCTACCCAAGATGATGGAGAAGGACACTGGGATGATCCTAGATTTCCTCAATCATATGGTCACCCTTTGTTTTTCATTTTGTCCTCGTTGATTAGGTTTCAGGGCTTGGGTTGTCGCTTACAGCAGCAGAGAGAAAACTATCTGGAATTTGCAGTCAGAGTTCTGATGCAGGATTTCAAAGAGGCTACACACTGGCTCCTACAGCAACGAGCATGTGCCACCACCAACATGCAGGTGGCACACTTGAGTTCTCTGGTGCTCTATGATTAAAAAACAAAACAAAATAAAGCATTCAAGCAAACAAACCTACTGTAAGGAGTAGTTTTTTCCCTTGCCGCAGGTCTGGTCCTACTGTGGCTCCAGCCCCAAATAACACACCGAGACTCTGTATTTGATATAATGCTGTTGGCCAGGTACTAGTTTCTTATTGGCTAGCTCTGTCTTAAGTATTAACCCATTTCTGTTAATCTAAGTATTTCCACGTGGTTTCATCTTACCAGAGAATGGGACCAGCATCTGGTCTCCCCAGTCTCTCCATGCTGACTCCTCCTTATTACTTCCTTGAATCCTCCTTGTCTTCTAGTCCCGCCTTTCTTGCTTTTCTATTGGCCAACAGTGTTTTATTCATTAACCAGTATGAGAAACATATTTACCGAATGACATCTCCCATCAACCTAGTTTAAATTTCTTGAGCATCAGGACAGAGATATTTGTCACTGTCTTGAAAACTTGATTATAAAGTAGATGTCTACATAAATATTATTCCAAACACCAGTCATTGTCTATTATCTTACCTAAGATGTATATATATTACACACAAAATATATACAGATGTGTCTATGTATCCCCAATTAAAGGACTGTCTTTGTGTATTGTGTATTATAGTTGTGAACCTTCTATTCCCATGCAAGTAAGAAAAATTAGAAAAGTCATTGTCTATCATCTTATCTAAGATACATATATACTAGTATACTATATATATATATAATATATGTCTATATGTCCCCAATTAAAAGACTGTCTTTATTTATTTGTCTATTGTGTATTGTATTTGTGAACCTTCTATTCACATACACGTCAGAAAAATTAGAAACAGACGGATCTAAATGACAGCTTGGAGGAGAGATGGGATCTTAACTCAGTCCTTGGTAGAAACAGTTTTGGGGTTGGACTGTACTGTACCCTTCCTTCCTTCCTTCCTTCCTTCCTTCCTTCCTTCCTTTCTTCCTTCCTTCCTTCCTTTATTCACATTGCCAGGACCTTATGCATGGTAGACACCGAGCTACATCCCCAGTTCTGTGTTGAACTTGCCATCTCAGAGATCTGTGAGGCCAGCCACCATTTCATAGGAATTCTGCACCATTCCCCAAGCATATAAAAAGTCCTTAGTGCCATCTTTCCTCCGTAATTTGGGGGAGTCTTGCCTCAACAAGGTAATCTCAGAGGAAGTCAGTAATTACCATCAGTGTCGTAGGCCTGTGAATTCTGGTACCACTTCCAGTATCTCTGCTCACTTGTCATTTCCAGACACACCTTGGGAACAGAGCTTGAAGAGTCAGCTGCAGTTTCCCCGTCTGCCTACACAAAGCTTACAGTGACCTGCTGTGGCTCAGATCCAATGGCTCAAGCAGATAGTGTCAAGCAGGAGACTCCAAAGAGACACTGGCCATCTCTTGACCTTAGTAATTACCACAAGTGGCTGCTGAAAATTTCCTTGCCTCACTCTGCCGTATCACAGGGAGTGACTAGAGCCAGCCCAACATCAAAGTTCTGTTCAGTGCTGTGGCTGAGAGCATCAGAACCTGAACAACAGTGATGAGAGATTAGAGACAGGTCTGTAAGCTCCCTGCAGGCTCTGGGAATTGGGAAGCATGTCACAAGACCTGGCCATTGTAGATTTCCTCTTGTCGCTGTGGGCAGATGCTCACTGCTATCATTACGTTGGACGTCAGCACATAGAGATACACGATGCAGTTGAAAAGAGTGGCTTTCCCAGGAGAGATGTGTTTGCCAGGAAAATGGAAACAAAGGAGGGGACTGGGATATTAAGTAAAACAGGAAATGGCATTGACCCAAAGTCAGAAGCCAAGTCCACTTTATCCCCTACCCTGAATTCTGAGCTCTCAATTAACAGGTTTGACTCCCAGTTTAGCCTTGTGATTTTTCACCAATTGACCAAAAAGTGCTGTAACTTGACTGCTGGAGTATCTGTCTCATTACAAGAGGCACCGAGAAAGTACTTTTTCCCCTGTTATTCTTTGCTTTTAGGACCATGTAGGTTCTTATAACATGGAGGGATCCCTTTAGGTGGTAAGCAGCCAGTGGTAAACTCAGCCAAAATGGGGCAGGCACCAAGTAGCTAGGACTGGTCCTAGGGCCAGTTTCCAGGTCAGTCAAGGAACCTCTCAATCAACAGAGAAGAGACTCTGTACAAACAGGCCACATCACAAACCACCTCCAGGGCGGACTCTGCAGAAAGGGAGAGGCCAGCGAGCATTCTGAAGGTTGAAAAGCATCCTGGCTGTAAAGAAACTTTGTCCCCTTCCATGGTTAGAGGATGGAGTGTACCTCTTAGTACCAGGACTATGGCTCCCATAGATGGTGAGCCATCACCCTGTGTCCTCAAAGTAAGTTTTTCAAGTTCTATTGAAACCACAGAACATAATGGAAAGATCAGGGGCTTAGAGGTCAGATGGCTCACTGATGACCCTGAGGACCTTTTGTACTCTCTTCCACTAGATTTTTCTTGAGTTAAATAGGCTTCATGCCAAATAAACAGGCACTGAGGATAGGTATCTACAGAAGAACCATAAACTCTCATTCTACATGGAATAGGCAAGCATGTAGATGCAGGGAGCTGGCCTACTGGGGATGAAATAGGAGATTCACACTCATCCAAAGAAAGTAGCTTATTCAGTGCCTATGCAGAACTCCTACCTACACCAGGACATTCACTTGGGCTGTGCCAGTGGGTTCCACACTTTGAAGGACAAATGAACCATCTCAGTCATGGGATGTTGTTGTGTCACCACTAGCTTATACAATCTCTCGTTTTGTATTTTGCCCAAAGCACATGTCACAATCAATTTTCGGGCATTTTTTTTTTTTTTGGGGTTAAAACAGTTACACTTCACTATGATGGAAAACTCTTGCTACGGTTTGGATATAGTTTGAATCTGTAATACAAAAACTCATGGGCTAGAGATTTAATTCCCAGTGTGGTGGTGGAACCTTTGAGAGATGGTTTCTGGTGGGAAGCTGTTAGGTCCAGAGTGCATGGCCTCAGAATGGAGATATGCTGGTCTTAAAAAATTAGTTCCCATGGAGCTCTTATAAAAATAATAAGCCTGGTCCAGGATCCCTGAGACTCCCTGTGTCATTAGGTAAGGTCTCTCCATCCATACATTCCCAACATGATGCCACCCACCTCACCAGAGATCAAATACATACGGCCACTCATCTTGGACTTCACTCTACAAAACTATGAACTAAAGAAAACTCCTTTATCTACTACTTTCCTCAGTTATTCTATAGCTACAGAAAACAGACTAACGGGTATCACTTGATCAATTCTGAGGAAGGAAAAATTTCAGAGCTTTGTTTTGGTAATTTGCTATACCGTCATGACAGTAGGATTCAAAGTTCTTGGCACATCTTATCCTGCCACCTGCATGTCAAGTCTGTGTAGCACCACCTTCTTCAAAATGACTCCTCTCTCCATCTCTTGTATGTTACCTGGTCCCATCCCTCCCAATCCTACATTTGTTGCTGTCTTGATGCCATTTCCCTCTACAATGGCTTCAGTTCAGTCTCACTGGTGTCATTAAGAGAACAGCTGCCTGAGAAGTCCCCATTGGAAATGTGAATTCTCTAGCTGTAAAGTCTAAGCTGACTTTATTCATGTATACCTTATGCTATTCACTGTGGCCGGCATGTAGTCAGATAGTCTCAGTCAACTTGGAACACTTTTTGCCCGAAGCCTTGCCTGAAGCTGGAATCTCTTCTCTGTGAGCTGCTTATTCAGGGACAGAAGATCTTAGATGTGGCTTCAGGTTGGCTTGGGAGTAGTGCCTTTGCCCTGGTTTACAGCTGAAAAGCACAAAATTTGAGGACCTCAACACCTCCCCTCAAAAATCTATCCATTAGCAGTGGCAACTTCACCAGGCTCCCAAGACCAAAGCCTTTCTCCTGGCCACCTGGGCTCCCTGACCACTAGACCACACAGTCCATGTTTAACGTGTGCTCAGCAAACCTCAAGCTCCAGGGCCAAAGAAACAGATTTTCCAAAAACAGAGCTCTCTTTGTGAACAATTCAGCAAAAATTCTCTTCCCAGCTGTGAGTTTGGATTCATGTTGCAAATGTTGGTGTTAATTAAAAACATCCACCTTCTACAGTTTCAACAAGAAGGATCAGCATGTAGAATGCAGCCCTAAGCATTCTTCCCCTAAAACACTTGGAAGTACATATTCTACTCATAGCATAGGATGGAGGGGTTGTAATAGAAATTATCATTCTCAATCCCCAGCCCCAGTGGAAGGGTTAAGGCCAAAGACATGGACATGATAAATCCAAATTGCCAAAGAGCACAGCTATCATCAGAAAGAACCAAAGCACTGTTGCCTGTCTGTATCAGTAACAGGAACTGTATCTAGCTGGACTCCAATGGCTACCTATGAAGTCATTACAATTCTTCTTTCCATGGTATTTAGTCCTTCAGACATGAAGAGATGAAGTTCAACAAACTTTGGTTCATCCACAAAGGGTGCAATAAACAATGAAGGGTAGTCACTAGGCTGCTAAGACTGTGTCCCTATATCTCTAACCTTTTATTACTCTATCTAAAAGGATTCCAAGCTGCAGGGTCTGAGGAACTAAACCCTATTTCTTCTGTGCTCCCCCACCCCCTGGTTGATTAATTTCTTCTAATTTTTCCATGATCTAGACAGGAAAGAATCAAGCCAGAGCCGCCTCATTATGAATGAATTTCTTTGTTTCTTTAATTTCACACAGTTTAAAATACAATATGAAATCAGGCTACAGTATATAAAAAACTTTCCAGCAAAATGATGTGCCAGCATCAGCTACTAAAAGAAACAAACAAAAAACTCCCCCATAAGATTTTTTTTGCATTTGTTAAAAAAAAAAAAAAAACAAAAACAAAAAAAAAACATATAGACATTCACACGCTACATCTCTAAGCTACCTCAGTTCTGATTGTTAAAAAGCACCTGCTTTCCTTTTTAAATCTTGCTTTTAAATTTTTAGCATTTAAAAAATATAAATTATATGAAAATACAAGTTGGAAAATAGTCAAACACAATATAACATCCTTTTCACCCCAATAATTCTCAGCTAAAAAAAAAATGTATTCTTTTTTTTAAAAAATTCAATAACTGAGGCAGTATTCCTGATAGAGATAATTTCATTTTAACACATATACTTCATATATGTATTCGTATACATATATTTGTGGTTCCTTGAAACGTCTTTGGAATGTACGTAAGAGTTCAACAAATTTATATAGACCCCAACAGAGAAAGCAGCATGCACAGCATGACTGGAAGAGAGAAGGTGTGATTTCACCACGAAGGTTAATGCTTTAAAACCCAGAGTGTTGGTCTCCAAAGTGAGGAAGAACGCCTCTGATCTAGAAATGCTTTCACCAACCTCCACAGCCACAAAACCAGAGCTCCATGTAGGGAGCCCGCCTACTCAGGGAGTCTGAGACAAAAGCCACACATAGATTAATGCATCTCTGTGGGAAAACAAGAGTGTCACACAGCTAGATCAGATTTGTTCATCCTTCCTCTGAAGTTAACGTGTTTTTAAAGAGCATCAATGCAACAATGCTGCTACATTTCCAGTGTATAAACCACCCACCACTCTTCCTGGGATGGTCTCTGGCCTTTGGACAAAAGGAGAAAAAAGCATCTGGCCAGATGGACAACATAGCTGTCTGACTAATAAACTATCTACATATCCTGAAAACGGTGGACCTGGGGAGAAAGGGCAGCGTGGCAAGTCAGGGGGCTGAGGAGTGCAAGTAGGCACTTTCTCACATCTCTCCCATCTGCCTTGAGGACTGCAGGTATTAGACTCACAGAAGGGGAGATCTCAGCATGAACTGAATAGGAGGAGGATTACTTGGGAAAGGGGTTGTTTAAAGCCCTGTTACAAACAGCAAGCAATGATATAGGCCCTGGCTTTACTCTTTCACCATTATAGAAATGTGGACAGACTAAGTAGAAAAATTCAGTATTATTTCAGCTACAGTTTTACACAAGTGTGCACATGCTCGCTCACACACTCACTCACACACACACACACACACATACACACACACTGCCAGTGCCCAACAAAGATCACATAATATAAAACAACATAATCCGAATTATCCCACCTAATACTCCCTGAGCAGCTCCTAAATATTTTGAGAGCTTCACTAAGGCACCTGCATCTGTAAGATCAAAATATATAGCTGGGGTGTTTTGCCTTTGCCTCCTTGTGTGGATGCTCCACTCAATCAGTATAGAACATCCATGAACAAGAGTTATGTTCTCAGTGATTCAGGGTCTGCGAGGGAATCTGGGAATCAGCCATCAAATCTCAGGAAGATGATACAAGGTAGTTACAATTTTCATTTTCTTAGAGAAATCCCAAAGGGGGCCAGCCTGGCTGGCGATGCCCACCTCAATCAATTGATTCTTTTCTCTCATGACATCCACTACCATTGTCTTAAACAGGCAAGTAGTAAGTATACAGCAGTAGCGATTCTCATGTTATCAGGCCTCTTCCTGCTTTGTTTTTACTCATTCTTTTCAGGTCTCCCCTCCCAACTGGCAGGAAGATGACTGCCTCAATTAATTCTTTGTATCTAAGCTTTGAGGGAGCCAAAAACATAATAAAATATCATGGACCACTTTATTGTCCTCACCCAGCTCCTTCCCCTTCATTTTCTCCTTTAAGTCATTCTTCTCATCTGCAGTTGACTTTCACTCACCTTCTACAAAGATAATAGGTCAAGCTCCAGGTTTTGGTGCTCTCTACCACTTCCTCTGCATACAGCCTCACCCAAGTCCTCCCCGACAAGCTCCTGTCCCTTCCCAAAGGAGGCTACTGAAACACTGTCTGAATTCACATGACCTCTGAGCCTAGCAAGTCTGTACTCTTTGATTCATGTCCTGGTGTCTGAAATTACACTTCCACTCACCTATCAGAAAGCATTACGTTCCACTCTACTGAACAATGAGGTTGGGGCGGGAGGGGGCAACTATGTGGGACGCCGGGACAATAAGACAGAGGAGAAATTGTAGAGTGTTCATTTGAGATGGCATGCATTTGGGGCTTACTTAAGACCTGAGGGGTAATGCCCATGCAAACAGCTTTTATTCTGAGTCATCTATGTTTCAGGTAGAGATTTAATCAAAAGCCAGGTTAATCTTCTTCCCTCAATTTCCTTTCCAAGACTAACAGTGTTCCTATGCTGACAACAGTCCCAAATCAGAGCTGCAAAATACATTCAGTGCAAAGACTTAAGGCCCCTTAAGTAACACTAAGCCCAAAGCCTGACAGTTCTCTAAATGACAAGTAGAGGGATGTGAAAATTTTATATAAACTGCAGGTAGAATTCACATGCACTGTTCCCTGCTCCCAAATCAGCATTCATTTCCTTCAGCTGCAGGTCAGGTGGGTTTGGGGTCTCTGATCTCAGCACACAGATATGATTTTCCGATGGGGTCTATATAAATGGTTGCCTTTCACTGTGACAGAATCCTCAACCAGCAGATAAGAACAAACTCACAATACTGCAATACTGAGACCACCTTAGAGCTTAAGACAATTTTGTAAGAAAAAAAATACTGGCACAAAATTTAATAAAATAAACTTTAACGTAAAAACAGTTTGGGACCCCCTCCATTGAAGTCCATCTTTGTTTCAAAAAAGTAGAAATGTTAATAATTCTTCTTTTTAGTAATCCCCTGAAGAAAATTTTTATCCCACCCTCCAAATTGATTGATTCTCATCAATCTCATTACTCGTGATGTGACAAGTCCTCCTGCTATTAGATCCATAACTCATGATGGGCTTTTCTCTTAATTTGTTTCTTCCTCCTCAAAGCCAAGTCCATCACGCTTCCCAGAAGACCTTTATCTCTCTTCTGAAAAGTCTGCTTAGAAAGTTCTTACTCCACCCACCCCAGAGGTCCTGACTTTCTCTTTCCAGCCTCACCAATGGCCCATGGAATACAGCTGCAGCTCCCTTAGCTCCCACCCCTGAATGTGAAAAATGAGTTCTCGAAAATAAAACATAGAATAACAATTAAAAATTGAGAGTCCAGCCAACATGGTTGTTTTTTGAAAGGTCTTAGCAGGGTTGCCCCAGTCCTTCCTGTGTCCATCACTCATCAGCATCTGGCTTCACATCCAGCATGGCATGCAGCTCCTCAGGGGTGTATCCCAGCAGGCTTTGCAGATCACAGACGAAGCGGTACACGTAGCGCTTACCCGCTGTCTTGTGGATGATATTTTTGTCATAATAGTAGCGAAGGCCACGGCTCAGTTTCTCATAATTCATCTTGGGTTTGTTTTTTCTTTTTCCCCATCTCCTGGCCACCTGAAATTAAGTTAAATTAAATTAAATAGAAGCAGGTAAAAGTCTGTAGAGTGATACCAGAGTACAGCAAATACATCCATCGTGACTCATGATGGTCAAATAAAATGCTCAGAAATTTGCGTATGTACATAGTTCTGAGTTAGTCCCTCTGAATTCCACTTTTCTTCTTAAAAATTTTTTGCATTATCCACTGTAACTGCATATGGAATGTACACTAAGAAGCCATGAAAATTCAGAGAGTATTTCAGCAAATCATGGATAATTTTAATAGGGCTATGAATCGTGTAATTACCAGGTCACCTTAAATGGCAAGTCTTTAGCCTCAGACATTTACCATTACTTTCTGGGGACCATTCAAAATAACCCCCATCAGCTACTCTAAAATATCTGATGGCTGTCCTACAGCCACCCTACAATACCGCAGAAGCTCTAAAGTTACTTTTTCCTGTCACAGCACCCTTGCTTCAGTACTCAGGGTCCCTCCATCCCCTTCCCCTCCTGCTCAGGCTCTGATAATCACTATTTTATTCTCTACTTCAATGGGGCCTGCAATTCAGTTTCCAAATGTAGGTGAGACTATCTATGTGCTGTCTCTCTGAGCTCAGCATATTCCTATTAATAGAATACTGTCCCCATTCCATACACACTACTGCAACAGATTTTCTAAGTCTAGCTTCTAAATGTTGGACTCGATTTAATTATTTAAAGTGATGAAAACACGGTGATTCTAAGCTCATATGGGATATGGTTAAAACTGCTCTATTTTGAAGGAAAAAGAAGAGGTACAGGACAGACATCCTTCTAGCCCACATTATAAGCAGGTTCCTTGATTGAAAACCCAAAACTGGACAGAAAGGGGTGTAGGGGAGGGCAGAGCTGCTACCCCTATATTCAGCAGCAAGAAGCATCCTTTCTGCACCAGGGTGTAAACACTTTGTCATGTCTTCCAGAAGAAAGATCTCCTCTCTCATATCCATTCATTTTTGGCTCGGGAATTAGGCACAGATTAAGCACTTAACAAGCACTCAGGGACAAGAGGATGAAAACTTGAATAAAGCACATCCATCTTGCAAGGCCTCTCATATCTACAGAGCCAGTGACTACAAAGAGGCTGAGTCACACAGGAGATGCCTCTATGTACAAGGGCCAACTGTGTACAAGGACTTTATACATGTATCAGTTTGTCCCAGAAAGCAAATGGACAATCTACACACTTTCTGTTCTCCTAATGATGGAGATGAAGCTTGGGCAGCCTGCATCATTCATATTGGGGCCATGCAATCAGCAAGAAGTGGCAGAGCTGAGCTTGTAATCCAGGCCTGGGGGGGGGGGGAGTCCTCACAATCCCAGGGTTTTCACTTGCCCAGCCTCAGCCTGGGGCTTGCTCATTTCTTACCTCATCTGGGTCGGAAAGCTTGAATTCCCAGCCATCTCCTGTCCAGCTGATGAAAGACTGGCAAGACTTATCAGTGAGTAACTCCAGAAGAAACTGCCACAGCTGGATCGGCCCACTGCCTGCAAGCACAAGGCACAGTGAATCATTAACAACACATACTCAAGGCTCACAGCAGCTAGTCCCACCTCACAGCAGCCCCACATCCCTCCCCACCCGTGTAGACAGGAGAAACCTGAAGCAAGCTTCAGTACAAACACTGGAGCAAGCACTCTGAGCTCAGAGAAAGTGAAGATCATTCTTCCAAAAGAAACAGAGAGAGTCACATGAGAGAATATATCACTGGCCTGTTCTGTATTAATTTCAGGGCCACTCTCTTTTAAGTGCTACACAAACTCTGGAAAGAAAATGAGTTTGTGTTCGAAGATGTTCTAAGGAGCTTCAATCTTGGCTGATTCTCTGTTTATTTGGTTTGAGAGAGGTACTCATAAGGTAGGCCTAGCTGACCTAGAACTTGTTATGCAGACCAGTCTGGCCTCAAATCCAGAGATCCACCTGCCTCTGCCTCGTTAATGCTCTGATTAAAAGTACATGCCACCATGTCTGTCGGGGAGTATTTTATGTGCCTTTAAACACTAAGCCATTAAATTTGCCTTAGAAGAAAGGGAAGTCTTTGCCAGGTCCAGGCAGCAACCAAAGCTCAGAGGCATTTTCCACAGCAGGGCTTCCAGCCCTGACCTATGATGAAAATGGATCTGTCTCTGTGCCCGTATCCTCTCACAAGGAACAGGCACTTGGCATGTTGACTTTCTCCACCAGGGCTCCACCCCTGCCACTTCCAGGCCTGGTCTAAGCGAGGAATGCATCGCCACTATGTGAGGAATTAGCTTGCCACCCAAGGGATCCGAAGAGGTCAGATGAGGACTGTCCTGTATTGATTGTCTTCACAGGGTTAGTTCTTGCTGTGTCCATTTCCACCCCCCCCACTCTGTGCGTGTGTGTGTGTGTGTGTGAGAGAGAGAGAGAGAGAGAGAGAGAGAGACTATATCTTTCCTCCTAACTACCTATACAAGAGCTTAACTGTAGTTAACTGTAGAAGGCCTAGTGTACCCTAATAGTAAAAAAAAAAAAATCTCTTATTCTAAAGGATTTAGTCTACATATTTTCCTTTTAAGTTATCTATTATGAAATGATGAAATGACAAGAAATCAATCTTATCTTATCCAATTTATGAATATAACTAGATGGATAGGTTTACCTGTCAGTACCTCTTGTTAAATGTCTATACTACACCTTGTAACATTACTATTATAGTACCTAAACTTAAACATTTTATGTGTCTTCTCCAAAGTAAACTCAGAATCAACAGGAAACAGACTTTAGAACTGTCTCTCTCAAAAAAGGAATTGTCCTTTCTGCCCTGTGAGGCTTACGTCTTACTCTGTCTTATACTCCTTAAGGTATGCTCATAGACAGTTGTCCCACATTGGCTGACAGTGGCACTCTGGCAGCCCTATTGCTTCTGAGCTACTGGTACTAGGACAAGTCAGACTCAAAATAACAGGGCAGTCTTTCTCAACACTGCAGGAGAAAGTATGTGGGGTCAGACACCACCATATGTAGCCAAGGAGCTCAGTCTCTCCATAGCACACACAAGCTACATGTGGTAAACGAAGCAGTGTTTCCTCATAACACTGAGAACTTAACTTTGGCTCTGTGAAGCCATCTTGCAAGATCCATAGCTAAGAATGAAAGCATTCATCAAATGCCTTCAAATCTGAAGAAAAGAACCCAGAGTGCTGTAAAGCGTTCTCATGCCCTATCTACCTGTTTTAGAAACCACTTAGTACACAACTCAGATTTCCTGGGAGTCAAGTTAAGTCATCAGCCCTTGGAAGCTAAACATGGCAAATGAGAGACCCCTGAGAAGTCCTTGTCAGTGACCTAGGAGCTAAGAAAGTAAACTGCTCTTGGGAAATGGCCTATAATAACCCTGAAGTCAATTAGTTTCCTGGTGATACTCAGTAATCTTATACAATCAGTTGTATCCCAGAAAAATGAATATAGAAAAGCTGACATCAGAATTCTTTAATTACTTTGTATCAACACTACAGACCTCGGATATGAGAAAACCCCTAACAAAACACCAAGGAGAGCCACAGTTCACTGTGGCCTTCCCTAGACACATTTATGTTTTACCTTCTGCTTTTGAATTCTCAGTGGTTCTATGGGATAGACGCTATTGTTAGTCTGTTGGTTTCTACCACTTTTCAGCAGGAAGAAAACATAATGCACAGGATGGTAAACCTAAGTTGGGTAAGGCCATTCATTCAGAGGATAAGCAGAATACCTAAGTCAAGATCCTTCACTACACTGTCCAAACCAAAAGCCATGACCCTAACTAACCTGACTGCCTGGTTGCAATGAACCACGTGCTAAATGGATCTGGCTGTCAGGAATCACATTCCTTGCCTCTCACAGTAGTCACAGGACTCTTGAGAAACAAGACACACCACCTACTAACTTGAGTCCTCACCCAATAAGTGACACTGCTGACCCATTTAGGCCCCCTGCACTGGCTAAGTTTTACAGTATCTGAACCTCTCTCACACTGTCTTAAAAGTGTCCATCAGAGAGAAGCTGAATATCAAGCTGAGGAAAGGGATGGAAAGATGGGAGGACCCGGGCAGGTCCTAGTCATTGACACAGTGTAGCAAGCATGTGTGCAGGTCCTAGAGAGGGAGTACAGCACAGTCCCTGCCCCCTGGAGGCTGGGATAGAAAAGGGGTCCTCAAATCACATAATCAGTACCACCACCGTAGGGGATAGTGTCAGCTAAATTTCCTACAGTGTCACCTAAATTTCAATGCCAAAGAGCTCCCTACTACAACTCATGTGCATCTGCCCACTGATGTCTGAATATGGCTGGGACAGGTAAATCCTTGACTGAGATGATTTTTTTCTTTTCTTCGCTGTGAGTTTTCCTATGTTCAGAGGGAACATAAAAATGTTAACTCTGGGCGTTGACAACCAAGTCCTAGGATCACCTACACTTGAGGTCTTTTATTCTACAGCTACCAAAAAGGAGAAGTGATGGAAACAGGGACAGCAGGTGCCTAAGGAGAGGGGCTTGAATGTGAAGAAATGTCTCTGGCTCGATTAACACAATTGAGAGAGCAGTGATAGCAGCTCAAGCCTCAATCCTGGGATTCTTGAAGAAAACACAGGTGAGCTGAGGCAACCCCCTGACAGCCCACTGGCATTTAGGTGTGCTAGCATATATCTGTGAATGATCCCAGCACTCAGGAAGCAGAATCAGAAGTGAGAGTTCAAGGCCAGCCCATCTACATAGCAAGACTCCTCTTCTACCCACCAAAAGGAGGGGGATAAGAACCTATGCTGTTGTCCCCAATGAGACAATTCCATGGTTCCTCCTAAAATTAAACTTCCCCACAGGTGTCTTTTCACTGACTTCTACAGATTTCCCTTTTGTTGGAGAGAGCCACAGAATGAGGAAGGGTACAGAAATGTGGCTTCCAGGTGACCTCATTCCTCAATGGTAGCACAAGGACCTTGTTCCTGCAGCAACACATCAGCCTCACTCACTTCACTTCTGGAGGGAAATCTGGGTTCACATGGGAGCACAAGCGAGAAGCCA
Organism: Phodopus roborovskii; assembly: GCF_943737965.1. Taxonomy (NCBI): domain Eukaryota; kingdom Metazoa; phylum Chordata; class Mammalia; order Rodentia; family Cricetidae; genus Phodopus; species Phodopus roborovskii. Next base: position 11,953,219 of record NW_026126517.1, on the reverse strand, counting down.
GCTCTGGGACTGCAATGCTTACTGCCTTTTGCATATATCTGCCAGTCACATTCAAGTCCACACCCCAGACTCATGAAGGAGACTTGCAGTCCCTGTTACAGGTCTCCTGAGGTCATTTCTCGACTGCTTAGCAGAGACCTGTTCACACCCTCAGGCTCCAGCCTCCTTCGTTTGCCCTTGCTCCAACATGCTCCAAAATTTCAAAGCATCCTCAATTCTCCCTTCACCTTCTGCTCCCTGATCCTGGCCCCATCCATTTACCCAAAATGAGTATAGTCCCAGGGAACCTCTGCCCCCTCCCCCAGAGCAGAAACTGGTACTAAGAATAGTGCCAGCCATGGGAAAGGGGAGCTCACATGTTAAATGTGACTCACAATGGTAGGCCTGTCTGGGGCCCCAAGGCAGTCAACGGCATCCTTCACCATGCTGCCCTGCGGTGTCACACATCAGGAATCCAGTGGCATCACTGGGAAAGTATGCTGCTCCAGTGGAGCTTGGAGCCACAACAACAGAGGGGTCCCTGTTAGAAGGAGGTTCCAAGGCAGGGCATGAAGGAGCATAGCACCCCCCCACACACAGCCCAGCTCCCATCTTGCTCCCATCTCCTGAATCAACTTCATAACCCTGCTCTGTCCTCTTGTAACCACCCAAGTTAGGGGATTTCCTCTGACATCTCTTCCTTCTCAGCCTCAAGATGAGAGGAAAATTGTCACACAATGCTGGCAGTCCTAGTTCTAAAAGCATGGTCCACACTTGGAAGAAGCAGATGGAGGGGCCTGGGCAAGGGACAAAGAATGCCAAGCACACTGTCCTCCAGGGAACCCTGGAGAGGCCACAAATCACAGGCAACTTCACATAAATTCCTGTTGATTTGGGTCCTCTTTTATGTCCCTTGTCTTTATCTAGAAGTGGCAAGGCCTACCACCTATGTCAATGAGGACTGGTTATCAATGTCTCCTGCTTTTTTGTTCACTGACTCTGAAGCTAGCAATTGAAGTAAGTTAGAAATATACTTTATTAAAGTGCGTGCCAGTGTATGTGAGCATGCGTGTGTCTGGCTTGTTTGGTTGAGATTTTCAGTTTGTTTTTGGTTATTGTTCAAAGAATTGCAGACTAAACCTAGGCCCCTGCAGATTCTAGGCAAATTTTCCAAGACTGAGCTATGCTCTCAACTATGTGCTTACTTATCTATTTATATATGTATGCATGTGTTTTGAGACAGGCTCTCACTAAAGTTGCCCAGGCTAGCCTAAAATTTGTAATCTCCCTGCCTCATTCTCCTAAGTCGTCAAGTATCGCCATCACTCCTTTTGCTCTCTAGGTTTGCATCCTAACTGCCCATGGTAGTGACCTCAAAGCTGGCAGGGAGGAGTGGGGATTAAATTTCAGGTTCTTCTACCCCTTCCGCATTTCCCCTTCAACCACAGTTCATATCTATCACCTGTGCCCTGGTAAGAAGCTAACACGGAACAGCTGAGTTCATATAGATGGAGTCAACATTAAACAGCTGTTGTCCAGGCGGACTGCTCATATTTTCACTTTGGTTTCTTGTTAAACAGTGTGTGTGTGTGTGTGTGTGTGTGTGTAAGATGTTGCACACAGGTGTGCACACATATGTAGAGGACAGGAGACCACTTCATGTATCACACTCAGAGAAGTTGCCCACCTCCTTTGAGGCAGGGTCTACACTGGTCTAGAACTCATCAATTAGGATAGACTAGCTGGCCAGAGCTCCAAGGGTCCTCCTGTCTTCTCCCCAGCACTGAGATTTCAAATGTGCATTAACACACCATGATTTTTAAGTAGGTGCTAGAGATCTGGGGATCAATCAAACTCAGCTCCTCCTCCTTGGGAAGCAAGCACTTTCCTGAGCCATCTGCCCATCTCACCAGCCACTTTCACTATAGTTTCTAACACCAAGACTTAATGGTTTGCTCAAGGTTCATCCCTCTCTCATCATTGGAAAATATGCTCCCAGGAAAGTCCCTGAAGTCTAGGCCAACACCTAGCTCCCAGACTCTAGCAGTGTGTATTGTACAAAGCCTCCGGTTCTGCATCCTTGCATTTGTGGTATCTGGCATGGTACCACATTTAATGGATGGTTTTACCAAAATCATAGAAAAAGAAGGAAGGAAGGAGGGAGGGAGAGAGGGAGAGAGAGAAAGGAAGGAAGGAAGAAAGGAAGGAAGGAACAAAGGAAGGAAGGAAGGAAGGAAAGGAAAGGAAAGAAGGAAGGAAGTTAGGAAGAAAAACCATACAGGTTTGAAAGGTGCCTGAAGGCCTCTCTCTATTAAATTATATTTGGAACCAAAATATGGGTGACACCCAGTCTATGTTGCATCAACATGCTCCCAAAATAAAACAACCACACCTCTTGTCCTTAGGGGGTTCATGCTGCTCTAAGAAGCTGAAGCCCTTGAGTTCTACTCTGAAATTCAAATTGAATACCTCAGTGTGGGTAGGATTCATATTTATTTTAACCTATGAAACTCTCATGCTTGATCACCTCTGCAACGAGGTTGACTCTGTCCTGAGAGCACACATCTGCCAGGTGGCCCTAAAACAGCGAATAAGCCTGGCTTGCCCCTCCCTTCCAGCCAGGTGTCTCTGCCCACAGCTAACGGCGACAGCAAAAACAGAACACCGGAGTCCGGAAATGAGCCGTCTGCTCAGCATACCCTCCCTTTTTATACCCCAAGGAACACCTGTCTCTGAGATGGGGTGGGTGACTTCAGAATCTCATACACCCTCCTAAGTCACAGACAACTCAAGAACCTTAGTTTCCATTAAGTCATAGTGTTGAGGGGCCAATGAAATACAAATCATCCAACAGTTTCTTCTGTGTATCAGGGAAGCTGTATTAAGGCTGCAGCAGACTGAAGCTGCTTAAGGCTGTTTCAGGGTGATATTGTTCTGCGCTTTGGCACTCTAGGTCTGGAAAGAACTTTGAAAGGAAAAAAGCAAAGATGATTTGATATCCCAGTTCAATTTTATGCCTAGAGCTGCCACTACCTGTTTCTTCTTTGTTATGCTACACCTTTGTGGTGCCATAGTCCTGTCTCATCTCACCTCTAATGAGACCCAGATATGGTATGTTCTACAGCCTGAACAAAATACCTTGATTTAATTAAGTCCCTGCTGTCCTATACTCTATAAATATGTTCCTGTGAAGATGCCTAGGAACTCAAGAATAGGGAACAGAATATGAGCTCTACTAAGAGACCATCGAAGCTATATTTGATAAACACAATGATGAAAAATAATCCAGAGACCTACATACATTTATTGCTGAGATAACCAGCTTCCAACAATGGGAAAAGTTGGAAAACAGTTCTCAAATAGATTAAAACCAGATTCTGAGTGTCCAGTTCAGGTCCATCTTATGTCTGTCCCCAGCTTCCCCCACCACACACACACACACACACACACACACACACACACACACACACACACACTGCCACTCCAATAGGGGGAGTATTTCAAAACACTCTTTTTAAAAGGCATGTTATATGACAGGCAGGCAATGAAGGACTGTGAAGTGACACACACATGCACATATATTATGTCCGTGTGTGTGTGTGTGTGTGTGTGTGTGTGTGTGTGTGTGTGTGAATGTATATGTCCTACCCCTAAGGAAGCTCCCTTAGGGAGTGTGTGTATATATATATATATATATATATATATATATATATATATCCATATATATATGTGTGTGTGTGTGTATGTGTGTGTGTATGTATATACCCTACCCTAAGGAAGCCCCCATAGGGAGTTGTGTGTGTGTGTGTGTGTGTGTGTGTGTGTGTATCCTACCCCTAAGGAAGCCCCTGTAGGGAGTGTATATATATGTATGTGTGTGTATGTATATGTCCTTCCCCTAAGGAAGCCCCTGTAGGGAGTGTATATATATGTATGTGTGTGTATGTATATGTCCTTCCCCTAAGGAAGCCCCTGTAGGGAGTGTATATATATGTATGTGTGTGTATGTATATGTCCTTCCCCTAAGGAAGCCCCTGTAGGGAGTGTATATATATGTATGTGTGTGTATGTATATGTCCTTCCCCCTAAGGAAGCCCCTGTAGGGAGTGTATATATATGTATGTGTGTGTATGTATATGTCCTTCCCCTAAGGAAGCCCCTGTAGGGAGTGTATATATATGTATGTGTGTGTATGTATATGTCCTTCCCCTAAGGAAGCCCCTGTAGGGAGTGTATATATATGTATGTGTGTGTATGTATATGTCCTTCCCCTAAGGAAACCCCCGTAGGGAGTGTATATATATGTATGTGTGTGTATGTATATGTCCTTCCCCTAAGGAAGCCCCTGTAGGGAGTGTATATATATGTATGTGTGTGTATGTATATGTCCTTCCCCTAAGGAAGCCCCTGTAGGGAGTGTATATATATGTATGTGTGTGTATGTATATGTCCTTCCCCTAGGGAAGCCCCAGCAGAGAGTGACCCCTACAGATCTTTAATTTTACTTCTTCCTGGTTCAAATGAAATCTGATGCAAATCAAGACTCTCTGGGCTTTGTTTTCCTGTTCTTAAAATGGAAATAGTAATTTCTGCATGTCTTTAATTTACAGACATATAAATTAAGCCTTTATTAGATAAACATTGGGGGAGTAAGGAAGAGAATGAGAACACTAAGGAATCAACCTCAGAGCAGAGCAAACTGGGAACCACAGGAAACAACACTGGAATCACACAGAAAAGCATCAGACAGCTGAAAAGCTTTGTAAAACCAGAATTCTCAAAGAAATAACCGTCAACTCCCTAGATAAAAATTAATGATGCTTCCATGAATGAAATCAAACTTTCATATGGCAACTTTGAAAAAGCAGAAACTCCAAGTTTTTTTTAAGTCAATCACATAAGTATAATTTTTAAAATATTCTGAGAATTACCACTGAAGATTTTTTTAAAGTTGAGGATGAGAATGAAACCCTTCTTCTAATTAAACATTGGTGCACACCAGAAGAGGCAGCACAGCAAACTTCTTTGCAAGGGCAAACATTGCAAACCACTCTGGCTTGGCTTGGGGAACCCTGGGTCACAGACAGACCCTCTTTCTCCACTGTGCTTTCTCCCTAATCATTCATGCTCTGACCCAAGCCCCTGCCACCTTACCTAGTGTTCCCACAGACATGGTCCACCATCACTAACTGACAAGTGGGGCACCCTGTCTAGCCTCCAAGGCCTGGGCAAGCTGGCCAGGCCACCAAGTGCAGTGGGCAGCAACTGGCCAGGCTGTTCCGCCTGGTGCAGGTTTCGGTGAGACTGTCTGGGCTAGTCTGACTCGGGCTAGAAAAGGCAGTTAGTTACACATTTTTACTGTGTGAGGAGAGACCTTTGCTTTTGCTGAGGCTATGCACACCTGCAGGTATCCAAGTGTCCGCAAGTGAGGACAACAGTGGATGAAACAAGGCTGTTCCATGCTCTGAAAGGGGCTTCCTCCATTTAGATTAGTGGTTCTCACCCTTCCTACACACTGTTTAATACATTTAAACAGTTTGATACAGTGTCCCCCAACCACAAAATTATTCCATTGCTACTCCATAACTGTAATTTTGTTACTGTTATGACTCATTATGTAAATATCTGATATGCGACCCCTGGGGGAGGAGGGGGTCCAGAGCCCCACAGGTTGAAAACTGTTGATTTCAAAGCAGCCACCTCCATCTTCTAAGCCCACCGCTGTCAGATCGTGCGCAGCCTAACTTGCACGTGAGCTTGCACAGCCAGTTGGTGTCAGTGAGGCTCAAGTCAGGAAGTGGGTTTCTTTATAGGCTTTTCCTCCTGGTGTTTTCTAGGGAACAGACCTTTTAAGATGCTACCAGAGAGGGCTCAGGCTGGGGTCAGGGCTAGGGAGAGGACAGTGCTCTAAACCCACAGACTAGGACTAGTTTTTTCTACCTGTGTAAATATCATGAATGGAACACCTTGTTCTGGGTACCTATGAAAGCAGACAAAAGAAATATGGGTTGACTGACGGCTTAGGGCTATGAGCCCAGGCCTCCAGACCCTGAAAAGTAAGTCTGGCAATCCATCTCTGAGACTGATTTAACTTTGGAAAGAGGTTACCCTGCATCTCACAAATGAAGAACATTGCTGTCTGGCCCATTGTAACTCTTGGGAAGGCACTAAGTGAGCATTAGTGTATACTAGCTCTTATAAGTCCTTAGCCAGCACGCAATTTCTGAACAGCCCTTTGGAACATGAAACAGAATATTAACAGCAGCATGGAGCTACAGAAGAAAATAACACACAAAAAAACACTTCATTCCACCCTAATGCCGTGAGCTGAAAGCCTATGCCTTGGAAGAACTGCGGCCAGAGAAGGAGCCTGGAGAGGGCTTCACAAGAAACTGCTCCACCCAGCCTCCCAGTCTGAGTGTCAAACTCCTCCACATAGCTATGTCCTGCCACCCTCGTAAACACCTTGGGTACTACCCTCCTCTCACAGTCTAATCTTTCGAATTCAGTCATCCTAGGAGAACTTTCACTCTCCTTATCTATCAGGGAGATGTGAGTCACACCACCCGGTTAGTTAAAGCCAACATTATGCATAGAACCCCAAAACCCATCATGGGCCACTATGAATATGGAGACACATGGTCATGAGTCCTATCATACACTGGGCCAGACTGAAAAGCTATGCTAGGTTATTGAAATGCCACTGTTGTGGGATCAGGTCTAATGTGGCTATCACACTAACTGCTGCTCAAGTGTTCTACTGCAAGGGACATGATAGACCTCCTCTACCATGTTCATACAAAGGTCAGGTTTCCTGGGGACTGTTATAGCCAGGGACAGGACATAACAAGGGACATGTAGGCCTAGACCTGTAATACACAGAGGTCTGTCCACTGGGAAACTGTGACTAAAAACTCCCTTCCAGCTTGGCTGAACCATTTCAGAGGCTGAGATGCAGATAGAGCAGTCACTTCCTACCCAAAACTCCTTCTGTCCCACAGCTTGTTCTGGAGGCTTCTCTGACTCCTCCCCTGTTCCTTCTTTGTCTTGGAGATGTTCCCACACACATTGCTTGCATAGCTAACCATCTCTTTCTATCTGCTTCTCACTATTTTGGATGTCTTCTTAATTGCTAGCTAGACAATGTGAAAACTTTGGGAAGCATCTTCTATGCCCTGTGGCTTTGGTCTAGACATCCTCCTCCCTCAAAATCGATCCCACACTTGTCCAATGAGAAAAACAGAAGCTTCCGCTTATACTGTTTGTGAAAAGCTAGCAAATGTTACTATATGAAAGAGCCTAGGACATAGTAGGTGCTCAACATACGCAGCAGCCTGGGCTGCATATCAGATGGCATCAAAGGGCTTGCTTTGCTTTGCTTCATGATACAGTCAGCAGTTACTGGAATTCTGTAAGTGAAATATATACCCTGACCTCAAAGTCATAGAATTATACTGCCAGGATGAAAGGGTGCGAGATTAATATGAGGTAGAAATGAGATATCACTCTGGGTGTTCTTCCTGGGTACCCATCTCTGTTCTACGTGATTCCATGAATTCACTAAGTCTCTTGTGCCTATGAGACTGGAACCGTTCATACTACTGTTTATCAGACAAAGGAAACAGTTGTGAAATTTCCCAGTGTCACACAGTTGGGCAGTGGCAGAGCCCAAGTCCATGCTCATGATCCCTCATGGTGGATCAGCCCAGAGTGGCCACCCAGTCACTTGTCTAAGCTGGACTTCATTGTGAAGGCAGTCTTGAATGGCAGAAGGGATGCTGATGTCATTGAAGCCAAACACTTTGGGTGTTTGAGCCCACCCAGGAGCAGAGGGTCCTTTTCTGGAATCAAGCCTCTGTTCTGAGGAACAGCTTCTCCCCAGCAGGTACAGAAAGGTACCACAAGGAAAAGGAGAGCCCAGAGGCGGAGAATCTGGGACAAGTCAGAGGCCCTGGAGACTTTCCAAGACTATAGCTTAAAGGCAGCCAGGATGTCTCACAGCATGCCAGCTACACTTTGCTCAATGGAAACATCCTGTTTCGAAGGCAAAAAGGTGGAGCTTCACACTGGAGTCAGCATGGAATTCCCAAGCAGACACCGCCCAATTCCATCCTGCATAATGAGAGTTTGTTAAAGAAACAGTGATGCCCCAAACTGTGAGATTCAGAAACTTCTCTAACTCAGAAAGGGGAGCTGTCTACCTGCTATGCAGAATGTAAACAGGTTTCAGAGAGGTGCAGATATGCCAAGGGTGGGGTGTGGGGGGGCAGAAGGGTTCAAAAAGACTAGAAAGCCACTCCAAGGGCAGCTATATGGTTTTAGCCCAAGGCTTTGAGGAAACCCAGCCAATCCTAGAATTCAAAACTTTGAGCAAAAATAAGGAACCCGTCCTCCCATAAAATTTTAAGACATTCAGAAACAAAAAGTTAACAATCCTGTGGCCGAACCCTCAAACCATAGGAATTCTTCTACTGGTGGAAAATGATTAACTGTCACCACACTAATCAGCTAAGGAGCAGAAACTGTGAAATGGCACTACAGGCTGCAGAGACCTGCTCTCTTCCCACCCTGGGAATTTTCCTCCCTGGTACTCCAAAGTAATCCTCCATTGACATAACTGCACAGCACGGGCTAACTAACCAAGGACACTACTGAGACTCAAATCCACCACACGCAAGCCCCAGGGACCTGCCATCAGGCTGCATAGCGACTAAGAATCCCACAGGCCTCAGGGATGCTGATGGACAGAAAGATTCCTTTAGCTTTCTTGCAACCTGAAACTATACTGGAAAATAGTCTCTGTCCTTCTTGTTCCCAGCCTCCTTCCCTATGGAGACACTGCCCAGGAACTCCCCACACTCAGACTTTGCTGACTTTAGGCAGCCTCTGAGCTACCTCCAGACTTGCTAGACTCAGGAAACCCAGAGAAGTCACTATCTAGTATCTCTGGTTTCTGGGAATGTATCCAATGCACAAAGTGGGCAACCAGGGTCTCTTCCCACTTTGACAGGCTAGCCTATCTCAGTGCTAGCCACCACAGTAGTCTTCTCCCATTAGTGCTTGCATGGAGAGACTACAACAAGATCCTAGTGCAGGGTAACATATTAGACAGCTCCACCTTCCCTAACCTGTGTTTGGAATATCTGTAATCCACACAGATGCATGCTAACTTAGGCTCAGTGACTTTTCCAACACTGTCGCCATTTTGTGCCCTATTAAGTGCAGAATATTTTGCAACTCAGTTTTCTTCAGAAGACTGAGAGTGCAGCTACTATGCCAAAATCACAGACCATGTCCTGAACAGAGGGACTTGGCAGGCCTTCCTTTTGTAGTCAACTTGTTTATTTTCTCATATGTGTTTTATCAATAGCTTTGGGCTCCTGCACCCTGAAACTCAACTGCAATCAGATCATGGTGGTTTTCTTACTGTGTGAATTTAGCCTGGCCATCCTGTCATCTATGAAAAGGACAGAACAGAATTCATTCAGACCAAAGTCGATTTAAGGGGACCACAGAGGAACATATGGAGCTGCTTTTCCTCTAAGTCTGATTCCTTTTGGTGTGTGTGTGTGTGTGTGTGTGTGTGAGAGAGAGAGAGAGAGAGAGAGAGAGAGAGAGAGAGAGAGAGAGGAAGGGAGGGAGAGAGAGAGAGAGAAACAGAGTGAGACAGAGAGACACAGAGAGCGAATACAAACCATACTTTTGTGATCATTAAAGAATGGCTTTGAGCATTGTCTTTTCCTGGCTCTGGGTGAAAAAGACTTCCTTCCTTCGTGATTACAACCTAGTGGGTATACCCAGGCATGGATTGCCAACTGAATAGCACCTGTGGCAGGGATAGGAACAGGCCTTTATCTGTGTCTGTGACTACAAATATGGAATGAAGTTCAATAATGGTGATTGACAGGCCAGAAACTCTGTGCTGAAGCCAAACCCAGCTCTGTCCCTCTCCTATAACCTCAGCCACATTTATGAAGTGTTAATTAGTGATGAGAGGCCACCTGGATCTTAATCCCTCTGTGAAGGACATGGAGATACCCACAGAATGTTCCCATTCCTTAACATGTAGAACAGATGGTGCATTCAAGCAAGACATCCAGCACTAAAAATTTATTTAGGAGCCACCTCTTTGTAGAATGCAATTACCTCAATTTGGATTAAGTATGTTCTTTGTGCTCAGTTTTACCATCTCTCAAATGGGGCCAGAAGAACAGTTAGGAAAGGAGACTACTACTTAATAATCCAGTATGTTATCTTATTCATACATGGAAATTGAAATCATGAAGCATACACCCAAATCAATTAATTAAACAAATGAATGCTAGACATTGTGCTAGATAAAGGAGGGAGAGGCCCACAATCACAGCAAATAGATTATTTCAGCATGCAAGCATAGATTGAGTGTTTAGCATTTCTCTGAGGTCTGTAAGGTATACAGAAAACAGTGGGCTGGTTCCTCTCTCACTGTATTGTAATTAGAAAGGGTTCAGAATGTATCTATGAACAAGAGAAAATGGAGCTTTCAGATTGTATCAGTTTGATAACAGTAAGCAGCAAGGTAAGAAGGTACATTCTGGCGGAAGCCAACGTCGTATTTGATGTATTCTTCACTCAGCTAACAGGCAGGCTTTCAAGCCATGTTATCTGCCCCCACATCTCGACCTAATTTAACAAGTTGCCATGGGAGGCCAGTGAAGGCTGATGCAATTTTCTTATCTTTGAAGTAAGAATGTAACTGTGCAAGAGAATGTGAAAATTCAATTTCTAACTGATTTCCACACTTACAGTGCAGTAACTAAGATATCACAGGAAGGAGAATGTATTCCTGTGGAGATGACAGCCCCTACTCTAGAGCAGGAAGCTGTATCCTCTTCTCTGCTAGGTGCATGCATGCAGTACAGGGCAGACAGTCAGGATGCACAAATCTGAGTGTCCCTAATGTAGGTCACAAACAAGCAGCAGCAACTGGATTTTAGGACAAAAGGGGGGAAGAACGAGAGATAGAAAATGAGTGTGATTTTTATAAACATGACAAAAGTTCTGCCAAGAGTTACACAGTGACTTCCACTTTTCAAATGTCAGCCCATCGTACCATGCCTGCATAAAGCCAGACGGCCCCCCCCCCCATTTGTAGACACTGTAGTCATCACCTCAGGTAACGCATACGGTGAGAGAGTTGTGTTCCATCTCAGTCTCTGAAATGAAAAGGGACCATGAGGCCACAGGATCAGACAACTTGCCGTAGAGGCAGGAAATAGCCCCCAAAGGCAGGACCCGTGGGAAAATCTGGTCTGCTCACACACACCTAACAAATCCCAACCTTTATTTGGACCATAGCAAAAGATATTCTACTTCAAGTCTAAGGACAGTTAGGATAAATTGGACAAGATAGAAAGCCCCTGGAGGTATCATCTACACCCAGTTGGTGCTCATTTGCTGAAATAATCAATTTGTTACAAGTAGGGGTTTCTTCTCACCATGTCTAGCACAATGTCTAGCACTCATTTAATTAATTGATATGGTTCAACTGCATTTTCACACATCTCTACTGTCAAGATAAGGGTGAGCAGTTCACGAAAGTAGAAAAAGGTACAAGGTGAATTTGCCTAAAATCACACAGTGTGTTAGAGCTGGGAGGGGGCTCAGGGGACTTCTGGTTTCTGGGCTATTGTTCTCACTACCATTTGAGGCTGAAAAAGTTAAATCCACAACTGTAAAGAAACAGAAACTAAATGTGGAGAGGCTTTAAAAATATTTTCTTTTTCAATTAAAAAGTTTAGCCTTTGAGGAAGCTAAGTGATAAATCACTGTCCCATCTCTACTTATTGAATGTTTTAGTCCCTTATTCCATGTGGAGAGGGAGGGAGGAAAAGGGGAGGCAGAGGGAGGAAAAAGGCAGGTGAAATGAGGGAGGAAAGGAAGGGAAGAGCCTACTAAACAATATCCAGACAAGAACCCTGGCAGCCATTTGAACACTACTACGGCCTTGTCTTCCATGTGAAGCAGCCCTTTTCCCGTCCTGACTCTATCACTGCATCTACCAGAGACAGTCTAGTCCCCATCCCAGGGTCTGCCGTTCTTGTACACCTTGAAAGACTTCCTGTATTTTTTCTAATCTCAAATAATTTAATGAAAATGAGTAAACTTCCCAACAATCTGCCCTCCAGAGACAGAAAAAGGTTAAATGTGGCAAGTCTCCCACCTACTAATATCTGCAAAGAAAATACATGGAGGTATTCCCAAAAGAACACAGATCTTCAAGAGTGTCTGTGGCCCCTGACTCTACATACGGTCCTTGCTGTCACTCCCAATCATAGACATAGTTCCTGAACACTGCTGATGTAGTGACTAGCCTAGAGGTTTGTGGAATGCAATTTATAGAATGTATTCTTGATCTTTTAAAGAGTAATTTTTCTAAGTATATGAATTTGGTTCTTATAAGATTAGTTAACTTTCAGAAAAATCCCAATTACTACCTTAGCACACTTTAAGTGTCAAACAGGTATGTCAACAGAAATATCACATATGTTGTTTGTGTTCAGTCACACTGATCCCTCATCTGTCCAGATGAAGGACAGTGTAAAAGGCCAGCTGCTAAAGGACACCTGAATAGCCAAGTTTAACCAAGGCTCTTCTCTAACACACATTGTAAGCCTTGGAAGCATTGTAATCTTACAGAAAGGACCTAATGCTTGACACATGTATTATTTAGTGCTCCTTGGATTTTTTTTTCTCAGACAAAGTATTCCAAGGCTCCTGAGTTAAGTAACATGTACTGCTGCCCATCTGAGTAGTCAACTATCTTACTCCACTGTCAGATTCTCTGTCAAAGTCCATTCTTGGGGCTCTTTCTGAAATTACCACTATTCTTATTATAGCTTTCACACCTGGAAGAAAACCAACCATAAAGCTAAGTTGATGTTGTTATTCTTGTTGTTCTTAAGTGTTTTGCTATGGAAATGGAGAGTGGATCTGAACAGGGCTCTGAACACTGTTCCTAAATTCAAACAGCAAGCTGCTATGGTAACCATACAGTGAAACTCTCCAGCATGCAGGCCACTGAACCCTGTCTTTAAGAAAGCCAGCTTCTGGCATCATATTTGGAATGGTCTCCCCAGAGCAGACCAGCAAAAGTCCCTCAATACCAGCCATGAGGCAGTTTCCAGAAATTCCCAGTCATCATAGGTCCCTTCCCCCCCAAATGGAAGAAGTTCAAAGTTAAATTTCCTACTACTCTTTGAAATGAACCCTTGAGATAGAACGGTACAATTGGCTTCCAAAAATTAGCAGTTTTTCCCAAGCAGCACTGCTTGAGACTGAAGACTCTTCAGAAAAACCTACTCTGCACAAAAAGAAAAAAAGGATGCCCTTGGGTCTTACTTACACCTGACCTGGCCCACAGAAGCATGCAAATAGCCACCTAGACAGGGGCTGGGTGCCTACCTGTGTAGCCAGCCAGGGCAGCAGCAGGAATGACAGGCTTGTCCTTGTTGAGGTCAGCACGGTCACGCACATAGTCCTTGAAGGTGCCCTTAGGCTTGTGGTTGGGCAGGGCAGCGGGATAATCCTCGGAGTCGAAGCTGTCATAGGAGGGGACACGCTGCAGGCTGTTGAAAGATGACTGGCTGCTCCAGGACTGGGTGAGGCGGTCACAACTATCGTAGCTCTCTATGCTCTCAAAAGAGTCCTGGCCCCCGAGTTTACCTGGAGGTAAAGGAGGAGGTAGGAAGAAGGCAGGGAGGAGGGGTTGGGAAAAAACAACTGTAAAAACCCTCTTATGGAGGACAGATTGCAAATCAGATCTGGAGAGGGATTAGGGGAGGGAGGGAGGGCCCAGGGATACAGGAGCCCCAGAAGTCATGAGTCTACACTAGGGGGAAAGAGGCTGGCCACAGCCTCAGGGATGCTGCCACAGTTGGCTTATGGTTCCTAGCATAGAGACCTGAAATCAGGTTCTATTGCTCGATCTATTGGAACCTCAAGAATTCTGGAGCCAGAAATGTAGAAATTTGGAGTGTTACTTGCCATGAGATCCCTGATTAATATATTAGACTTAATGGATTAATGAATAAAGCAAACAGGACACTGGCAGATTGAATGTTATTTTTTGTTCTTGCTGTTTTGTTTTGTTTTTGTTTTTTCTCAATTCCAGCCAATAAAATGATTTCAAAAGGCCCAATTTGGCAAAGTATTTTGATGGTAAGAAAAAAAAGGAAAAAAAAAAAAAGATTCCATTAGACTAAGAGCAGATTGGCCTCCCTTGACCTTGGAACTGAAGTCTTACTTTTTAAGCATTTTTCCCCAAATACTAAGCGATTCCTTGATACCCTCTCAAACAGAGAAAGAAGTTATGAGATGCCCTCAAGGGGAGGAAAAGAAAACCCTCTCGAGGACAGTGTAGTACTTGGACTCCATACTCCAGGGCAGCAAAAGCAGAAGGGAGAGTAGTGAAGCTAAAGCCCACAGCAGAGTCAGAGCCCTCCCACTCTGCGCGCTGCTTACGGCATCCTTAACTGACCACAAGATCACGCAAGTTCATTCATTTCCCAAACCAGGTTATAAACAGCTGCTGTAGTTGTGCAATCATTCCTGGAGGAATTTCCATTGGCAAAAAGGCCATGAAAAGAGGGGTTAATAAGGAAATTTTAAGAGGAAAATAAATACACTGAATATCTAAAAAGATTCCCAGGAATATTTTTTTTTAATGATCCACGTTTAGTGACTTTTCAGGCAACTGGAGGCAGATCTCGGGAGATGGGATGGCCACTTCTATCCAGCACAAGCCAAAAGATAGAAAGATGTGACAAATGTGCCTGAGAAATACCCCCCCAAATCAATTCTCAGTTGTACAAAGCTGGCTAAATCCGCAAGTATATGTGCCTTATACAACCACAGATTAGTGTTTGTGGCATGCCTCCTTCATCATGGTGAGGACTGGTGAAGAAGATAAAAGTCAAACATAAGCAGCTATCCAAATGCAAGTTAAATACATGGGAAAGACATTGCTTCAAAAAATGTTTAAGCCCAGATCAAACAAGTCCTTCTGGTACAACCCACTGCTGTGGGCATTCTACCCTCTGCTCCCTCCTACAATGCTTAAGACAGAAAGTTCACATCTCATTACCCTCTGCTCATCTGTTGAAAGAAAGGCAACCTCCAGAAGTCAAATCAGAGCCCGAGGAGTGAATGGCCCAGTTAGCCCAGCCAATACCACATTAGTCCCTTTCCATTACTATTTTTTAACTTACATTAAAAGTCTCGGGAAAGAAGCTCATAAACATAAAGCCATATCCTTTTTTATCAGGGCAGAAATCTCTCTAGTATCTCATAAGACAGTGCTCTCTCATATCAGCTATGGATATTAACTGTCAATTGACTACTCTGGCACAAATATAACAAAAAGCCTAAGAAAGAAAACTTACATTTTCATAAAGGATGCCCTGCCCATTGAGTCAACAATATGTAGGAATTCTCTATCCATGAGTCTCTTTCAATTACTCTTATCAGCCATTTTTATATTTGGAGAGTCAGAAGTTGAGAGAGCTTCATTTAGCAAAAGTGCTAGAGTGGGCGGGCATCACTACTCTCTTGCAGCCTCGCCAGATGCCACTCGGTTAAGACTGTGGCTTAGAGCAGAGTGCCTCTTTCATTTCAGTTCCATTTAACAACCCTAGAGCTGGAAACATTCATTAACAGGGATTTTCTCCAAAACATTGGTTGAATCCAATAGGCTTCGACACTCAGTACTGCATCTGTGTTCAACCAGGGAGGCAAGCATGCCCTGAGACAAGCACTGAACATCTTTTCTGAGAAATGCCTCTTCAAGAACCTTCCAAAGCTAATTCATTCCACTGAACAACACTCCGAACAGTAGATGGGTAGCCTTACAGCCACCCACAGGAAGGACTCACACAACCAGCCTTACAGCACAAATAAGCGGGTCAGAGAAGCACTTTGTATACCATCACACAGATTCTGAATACTACGATTATTAATAGTCAGCTAACAGTAATATCTTTAGTCTAGACCAATCACAACACTCAGAATCAAAAGCCCCTTGGCCAGCCATGTTACAGCATATCTACCATGCAGCAAGCAGGCCTGCACAAGCTGGTCTTCCCCTTAAGTCTATAGCGTGAGCTTGAAGGAGATGAATGATAGTACACACACACACACACACACACACACACACACACACACACACACAAAGAAAAAACAAACAAACAAAAATACTGATGTCCTTTAGTAAGTATAAGCTTGGGTTTATAATCACTAGTTAGGGTTTGAAGGGGTAATGAGGACCTAAGAACTAAGAAACGAGAAGGGAGAGAGGGGCATTTACACAAATGCAAAACCAACCAGCCACAATTGTAAAACAAAATGATTACAGATCCACCCAGATTTACAGCATAGCTGAACCCCAAACCCACAACTCAATTGCCTTAAATATATACAGAGACCAGCCCATAAGGAAGAAAATGGTCCTGAGGCTTCAAGTTGCTTGAGCAGAAGTGCACAGATGCATATAGTTGTGAATAAGTATTTAAATTAGATACATACCCAAAAATAAAAGACAGACAGAAAGGGGAAGACAGACATGGGCCCACCCATTCCCTTTGGTTTGAAACACAAACAACCTAGGAGTCTAAGAAGGACCATTCAGGTTCTGGTTTTGCAGGGACTTTCCCTGTGCAGGGCCAGTTAGCTCTCCCAAGGCTTGCTGGGAGGAAGTGTGAACTTGAATACTTGAAGAGTATGACAGTAGGCATGGTTTACAATGGCCACAGGGTAACTCCTTTTGGCTCTCAGCCTTCTGGAGAGCTCTGAACAGGTACCACAGGGAATCATTCAGTAGGCAGGAATCACTACCCTACTCCTCCTGCTTATAATACCTTCCCATTTACCCACCAGGAAAGGTATCTTTAGCTTTTCAGAAACTAGTGGGCTCTTACTAGATGAAGAAGCTCCTCCTCCTAACAGGCTACACTTTTCTAAACAGCAAAACAATCAGAACACACTGCTCCTAGTAGTCAAATGTGTATGGCCTCATCTTGAACATCAGGTATATTTTACCTTTGTAGCAACAGGTCAACCAGATCTATTTTGAAACACTGACTTCACTGCCAGTGAATGCTTTATCATTATTATAATAGCCTTGTCAACAAGAGTTCCTTCTTTTGGAAGCCTCTGGCCACCTCTTTTCCCTGGTCCCCTAGCTAAATACACACTTTCACCACACTGTTGATGACCAGTTCCAAATAAACCATTGGTTAACCATCTTGTATCTTCCCAAACCAAAGAAGTCACAAGTGGATAAGTTCCTAGGATGAACAGCAAGGGCCATCCCAGGTATTAAGTCAGGTTCTAGAGTGTGATCCAGGTGTACCCTAAAAGTAACACCAACGTACATGTCAAATTTCAAAAGATTATGATCTCAAACAAAATGCTCTTAATGAAACTGTAGCCTACTTTCAAAATCCAAGCAGAAGTATTATGTAGACAAACCATTTTACCCTGATAACACATTTGATTATTATTCTGCCACATGTCAAGATGGACCCCAAGCTCTTTGGCATCTGCTGTGGGATATTTGTACAGTATGTGAAGATGTATTGCTGTGATTGGTGTAATAATAAGCGGAATGGCCAATAGCTAGGTAGGGACTTCCAGGAAAAAGAGAGGAACTCAGGACGCTTTTAGGTACTTGAAAGAGGTGCTAACAAAACACAGAGGAGTCAGACATACAGAATAAAAGAAAGGTAAAAAGCCACTTGGCAAAATGTACATTAATGTAAATGGGATAATATAAGTTATTAGAGCTAGTGAGACAAGCCTAAACTAAGGCCAAGCTTTCATAATTAATAATAAGTCTCTGTGTCATTATTTGGGACTAGTGGTGGAAAAGAAAGTTTGACTATAGCCATCATGTTGTATAAGGCTAATTTCCCATGGTAAAAGGGTCTTATTGTCTACACATTCAAAATTGTTAAGACTAAGACTGATACGTGAGTAAAATAGGACCTGAAAAACTCATAAACTGAGGTCATTCTTGAATACCCAAGGAATCCAAAAGTAAATTTGACCTACCACGGCTGGCTCTCCCCATGCACATGTTGTCTGGAGTTAACACTTCTTGTTTGATGGCAAAATAGTCTGTCTGCAAGGTGTCTGTCTGGAGAGGGTCCCGGAGAATGACAGAAGGGTAGTCATTCTCATACTTGAGGGACAGGAGTTCCTCTGAGCTGATGGGATGCAGCGTCTGATAGGACTCTGTGATGAAGCTGGGCTCTGAGAACTCTGAGGGAGGAACACACTGAGCATGCTCGATACCATAGCCTAGAAAAAGAGAATGTTCACAATTGGAGAGATTGCAACGTAAAAGAAGCAATTCTTACCACCTGTCAAGGACCAACCATGCAATATGAGCTGACACCCTTAATGAAGAAAAGGAGAGTAAATCAGAAGGATTTGGTTTCAACCTTGATCCATGACTTATTATCTGCAGTCCTTGATAAGATACCTTCCTTTTTGGTCTTAATTTACTTGTCTGTAAAATAAGGCTAATTAAATCTTCCTCTGTGATGAAGAGTGAGACTGTATATGTACAATGCCTACAACATTTGTGACACTCTTGATAACCTCTTGATATCTAGTGAATATAAGTGTTTCATTGGAATAAAAACTCTAATGAATAAAAAAGATAAAAGTGGCATCCCACCTGTTTAACACTACCTTTAAAGACTGAGCCATCAGAGAAACTCAATGGTAACCTTTTTATCCGGTCACCTCTATGGTATCCTAAGGTATCTTACACTAAAGAAAAAAAAAAAAAGGCTTTATTTTCTGTTCTAGAATGTGATGTTACAAGGGCCACTCTTCCAGAAGGTTCCCATATCAAACACTGTCATCCTCAATAATAGACAAGGAAAACCTGAGGGACAAAATCAAATCCCTAACTCAACCCTTTCCAGGCCTCTATCACACATGGGGCTAAGTAAGATCAAAATCTGGCTATGGTGTATTCCTTTCCAGTTGCAACTTTGTAGACTGATAAACACACATACACCCAAGCAGAATGCTTGTACTTTGTGAAAAGTCACAAAGTAAAGAACAAGAAGCAGAATATAATTAAGAAAATATTACTTTCTTTTTTATTTATTTATTTTTATTTATTTTTAATTTTTTGAGACAGAGTTTCCCTGTATAGCTTTGGAGCCTGTCTTAGAACTAGCTCTTGTAGACCAGGCTGGTCTCGAACTCACAGACATCTGTCTGCTTCTGCCTCCCAAGTGCTAGTATTAAAGTTGTGTGCCACCACCACCTGACTTAAGAAAATATTGCTTTCTATAGAGATATTACTAAAGCATCTTAGAATGACTAAGACAGGGAGCTTTTCTAAGACCCCTATCATGAAAAGCCAAGAGACAGAAGGAGAGTAGAAAATGGCACTTACTAATGAAGTAATCCGAGGTATAACGGGATTCTGGATAGGTAGAGTTGACTCCATTAACCTGATATGGTTTCACATCCTCTGTAAGAAACATATCAGGGAATGAAATAAAGATAATATGCAAGTGCCACTTGGTCTACAAGGATCTTGGACACACAAGGACCTCAATGGCCTCAACCTTTTTTTTCTAAGACATTTGCAAGCATATTAAAGGAGTTGGTGTGTTAGTTGCCTGACTGGGGCCTTGTCTCAGGATGAGATCACAAAAACATGGCTAAGTTTATCATTTCAGTGTCTGTGGAATAAGATGTACTGTTTTGGAAGGAGACCCAGTGGAAAAAGAGTTGGGAAAATGGGCAGCCCTCATTTGTGATATCTTTGTGTTCCCCTTTCAGAGAATTGAATCTTCAGGCTTGTCTGGGGATGTCACAAGGACCGTGATCAGTGCTTAACACTCCAACTAGTAAATTAAAAAGAAGGAGAAGGAGAAGGAAGGAGGAAGGAGGAAGGAGGAGGAAAGAGGAGGAGGAAGGAGGAGAAGGAGGAGGAGGAGGAGGAAGAAGAAGAAGAAGAAACTAAGACACATTTCAGAAACACATTCAGTCCTCAGGCCTCAGGTAAGTAGATTTTTGTATCCTCCACTTTTTGCGGATGTCTGGATTTTTTTTTTTTTTTCCTGTTCTTTTCTCATTGTTCTTGGAATTCAAATTCAGGCCCAGACAAGAAGCAGGACACTGGTAAGGTGACTCCACTCGGTGATCCATGAAGGCTTATGTAAAGTAAGAGAAGTAACATATCTGAACTGAACTGCCTACATGCCAACTTCCTTGGGACCCAAAAAGGATGGAGAGAAAGCACAGGGGAGAACAGAACTGTCATGGTGGTCTCAGGGTCCCCGGGCTGCTCTGGAAATGCAGTAGCTATTGATACTTTACAGAGCTGGGCTGTATTTCACTATAAAAATCAACTGTAAAGGGAGACAACTGATATGGATTTTTCCTCAGGTATCTGCTAGCCTGCAGAGAGCAAAGGCTGCTGGGAAAACAAGTTTATGCCTGCACTCAAAAAAAAAAAAAAAAAAAAAAGTTCCCAGTTGAGATAAAATGATTAAACTCTACTTGCACAGCTTATCAGATTGAAACATCCCCTGCACCTTTGGCCTCCAACTCCACCCCAAGCAGCTATGTTCTCTGGCTGCCATGAGGCTCAGGTTTGATCACAAAATGGATGTTGTCCTGAACACAAACAATCTGATCAGCTCTTCAGATACATGAGTCCACAGAAGGACAGTTTTACTGCCTCGGGCAAAGGAGCATGGCCTGGGATGACAGGACTTGCCTTCTCAAACATACTCAGTGACACCCTACTTCACATCAACTCCCTAAAAGTAATCCACAGCATAAAAGTAGTCCACAGTCTAATCCTATCTTAGAGATGGAAGTTTCCCACAAGCCCACAATATCACAGCATGAACGCAGAATGAGAAGTGAAATTTAAAAAGATTTAGAAGTAAGTAAAGTTTAAAGTGCTGATGACTAGTTGGGGATAATTCCAAAAGAAAATAGATTTTACAGAACTTTGGAATCAAGGATATGAATATACATGACCCATAGCGGGCTGAGATTACCCCTGAGCTCCTGGTATGTTCATTGTGGGAATTCATTCCATTTCAAAGCATTGTATTAACAGACTATGTTTGGCTTCATGGTCTGGTGCAACCTGTTGTTGTGTTCCAAAGCCAGCAGTTAAACCAGCTCTGTGAGGAGCCTAACACATCTCTCTTCTCCTCTTAGGAACAGGTCACTCATGTCAGTGGGTCAGCACCAGTATACTACTAATGCTTACTAAGGCTGTTGTCCACTCCTCAGTAGCTTCAGCCATAGGAAGAACCACCAAATCCTTGACTGTGTTCAAACATTGATTATTTTCAACAAGAAGCTGAGGAGGAATGAACATGGCACTTCTGTGCCTAGAGGAATGGGACCTGGGTATCTCCTCAGCCCTGAGAGTAGGGCATACTCTTAAACAAAGGAAAGTATTATATGGAATGAGCTGTGTTCCCTGTCCACAGTAGCTGTGCTAGAGCTTGGGCCTGGTGACCACAGGGAAAGGGTGGGCCTGGTTACAGAGGGCAGCAGGCTTCTAGGCTTACAGTCAGCTCTAGGGCACTGCTGACTGCTGGTAACTATAATTTATTTTAAGAAGAAATTCAGAAAAATAAGTGCAGAAACACCCAAGTTTGCCGCCTTCTGCTGTTTCTATACTCAGCCAGAGCTATGGGACATGAGTCACTTGGTCCAAAAAGGTTAGTAGAGGCCGGTAGAGGAGGCTGTGTCATTACAAGGTTGCAACACCACGTCCTGATATAACCCCTAGCTTTGGCTCCAAATGTAAAAGGTATTCTACACTGCCATAATCTCAAGCCAGTGAGTGGCAGAGAAACCTGCCTTGCTAATAAGATTGGAGAAGCTATACAGTCCTGTTACCAGACAGTATACACTGTAGAGCAAGAGAGTATATATTAAAATTACTGGGGGGGGACATCTTTTTTTTAAGTCAGGTTTTAGATGTGGAAACTATTTGTTCAAACAATGTATGGGTCTAAGAAAATAACCTAAATCATGTTTTTGCATACAAGATGCTAAAGAAGTACTATCTTGCTAAAAATTAAAATATTAACTCCTAATGCACAGAAGAAAAATAAACCTGCATTATTGAGCTCTTGTTTTGTGCCAAGCTCTGTACTAAACACATCCCTACAGACCATCTATGCCATGGCTAAACACCCACAAACAATGGCATGGGCATCACACTATTGGGCTAGCTTGTCTCCTACTCTTAGAGAAACTCCACACAACCCTCTCCTCCCTGTTTTCACATATTTACCTTTCTGCAGGATCTCTAGATGCTCCCACAGGATGTCCCCGACAAAGTCTGGAGCCAGCTCGAGGAAGCACTCTTTGCCCAGGGCACACAATGCTGCTCCATTCATACAGAACTTCTGGAAGTCTACACCTTTTAGGCTGAACTCATTCACAGCCCACATCACCCAATCCCGAACATGTGTTTCTGTCCACTGCCGGGGGTCTGCAAAGAGAGACCAAATGAGGATGTAGTACATCAGGCTGGGGAGAGGACAGTGAGGATACTAGTTACCCTCAGATCTAGGGAGCAGCATCCTGTGTTGTCAAACTTTGCAGCTCTTCTCATATACTTCTCCCCACACTCAGCATCACATCTTCCCTATTTTTCCAGGTAGGAAGAGCTGTGGTCAGCCAGCAATGATTCCGTTTTCATTCAGGCCAAGATTTCCACTGATCTCCTCTCTCGTTCTTATTTCCATTAAAAGTTGTAAAAGCCCCAGATAAAGGAATGTACCTTCTTTAATAGCGATAGTAATAGTATAAAGTGTTTTCCACAAATTGCAAACGCTTCTGTCCTCAACTCTTCAATACACTTGAGGTTTTTAAACTGGATTATTTTTATCTTAGACACTTGGGTTTTACAGTAATCACCACAATTAGTAATAGTAAGTCATTCAAATGTCTTTATTAGTGACTACATGAGACCAATGCCATGCAAAGTCTGCACCTGCCACAGGCCCTACTTTGAATAACAGTGATGACATATAATCTGTATACATGACCTAAGGTTTGACAAAGCTGTACTTGCCAGTGACACCAAAGGGGCTCAGATGACAACAGGCTTCAGTGGCCACATAACTGATGCTTGAGTCCAAAAGGTAACTTCATGAAATGCTAGAACACCCAGGGCTTAGAAGTTATTTTTCTCTGGCTTCTGGTCCTCAAAAAACATTTGGGAATGTTCTCCACCCAGGTGTGGGGTAAAATTGTAAACAGAAGAAAAATATATAGGTACACTCCAAAAAGCTAACCATAGCTCCAGTCTAGCCATGCTGGAAACCTCTTACCCAGAAGTGAAAGAGGCATGATTTACAGACAGCCTTCCTTCAACTTTCTTAACAATAACAAAAGCTTTTCCACTCTTGACCACCCAAGAAATGTTCCTAGGCAGAGCTGAAAATTCTCAGTTCACTTCTTTCTGACAACTCCAGACCCTTTCCATTCTCAACAAACCAAGCATACTACGCCCAAGTACATGGAAGAGAACAGAGCGTAAATATAAAGAACACAGCACCTGGGGTTCATCCACGGTATCTCAGATTGACCCTAAAATAAATGTCTCCAACTTGTCTTCAAGTTGGAATTGTTTGAGGATTTTATAAAATAAAGACATCAGCGGCTGGTGAGATTGAATTGGTCTGGTCTGGGGTCTACCTGAAAGTTTCAAAAGTCCAGAGAGTCAGATGTACAGACAGGTTTGGGAAACACTGTCCTAAGACCAAGATGGTGATGACAAGTTGTGAAAGGTGGGTCTTCAGTTCCTGTGTCTCGTGGATAGCCCATCACTTCTGATTCCAGTGCTACTAATCTAAACCAACCTAGCTAGCTAGCTAGCTACAGGAGAGTAATGAGACTTCCCTAAGGATCTAACCTGAGTGACCCCTTTTCCTACTGTAAAAAGTATACCTTTTGGGATTCCCAGTCGCTGCTGTTCTTTTGTGAAACCACTGAAAGTAGCTTTCAATGCTTGGGACATCATTTCTTTGCTACTTGGAGTTAACAGTGGAACATCTGCACATTCCACATCTGTAAGGAAAAGAAAAAAACAGCATATGAAACACAAAAACCACATAGGTAATTAACCACTCACAAAGGATGAGAGGGTGTGAATGAACTGGAGAATGCAACCTGAGAAAGAACCCTGTTAATGTCCTCATCACAGTAGGTAAAATTGAAGGGATTTTCCACAATATGCTAGGCCACTTTGAAAAAGAAAACCATGTCTTGCTTACAATGCTCTGTACCATAGTGAACAAAAGATGTTTCTTCTTTCTTCTGATTTCTACTATCCACAACCCCCATTTATCTTTCTTATTCATTGAAACCATTTGTGCTACTACATATTCTCAGTTACCTATAAAAAGAAGAAACAATATTATTCATGCAACCAAGAATTGCTTTGTGCTTGAAATATGCAAAAGATGGGACTAGCACAGAACAAAACACAGCAGGAAACACAGAAACAGCACTGCCCAAGACAGACGCAGTAGATTCAGTTAATAAAAATCTATAGAGACAAATGTTTAAATACAATGTCAATATGGGCTCCAAAGGAGAAGATGGATGCTAGCTTAGAACAGGAATGGCTGCAGTTCCAGAGGATCAGGAAAAACATGCCAGAGGCAGAGAGATAGTTAGTGTGAGAGCTTGGGCACTCTCAGAAATGAAGGAAGAAAAGTATACTCTAGCCTTCAGAGTGTGGTGCCCCAAGCAGACATATCAGTCTCTCCTGGAAATGATCAGACACAAATTTTCAGTTTCACTGAAGGCCTATTGGGTCAGAGCCTACTTGTCTGCTTTTCAACACAAAATCCAGTGGTGAGCACTAAACTTAGGCAACACCATCTTAGGCACAGCGTAAAGGAAGGCCATGAGGTAAGTATCAAAAAGATGAAAGTTAAGGCTCTGCACCTCCTTGGTTAGATTTATACCAAGGTATTTTTTAGGTCACTGTGAATTGGATGATTTCCCTCATTTCCTCCCCAGTGCTGTTGTCACTGATAAAGAGGCCACTTTTTTTTTTTTTTGCATGTTAATTTTGTATCCTGAAAGCTAACTGGTTAGGAAAGGTCTGTTTATGTACAATAATGTATCACCTACAAACAGGGACACTTTGACTTCTTTTCCTATTTGCATCCCTCTTATTGTTACATGTAGTTTTTTTTCCAGCCTGGTCCCACATCCATGTGAGCCCCAAATAACACACAGAGACACTGTATTAGATATAAAGCTGTTGGTCGGTTACTAGTGTTTCTTACTGGCTAGTTCTGTCTTAAATATTAACCCGTTTCTGTTAATCAAAGTGTTTCCACATGGTCCTATCTTACCAGAGAGAGGGTCTGGACCTCTTCCCTTAAGTCCCTACATCTTGACTCTCCTACATTTCCCAGAATTCTCCTTGTCTCCTAGTCCCACCTACCTTGCTTTCCTGTTGCCAACAGTGTTTTATTCATTATCTAATATGAGAAACATATTTACAGAATGACATCTCCCATCATCTTATCTCCTTTTTATGGCTTAATAAGAATCTGAGCACTTTACTAAATGAGTGTAGAGACAGGACAGTCCTGTCACCACATGCCTTGGTTGAGTGATATAGAGAAATCAAGCTAAAAGTAAGCCGGAAGCGTTCTCCTCTCCAACTATTCTTCGGAGTCCTAAAATGTGCTATGGAGACTACTGGAGAAAGGCAGCAATGGTCTTACAAAGCTGTGAGCCCTACAAACTACAAGATCAATATGTGCACACTTGTACAACAGTAGTGCTATTGTTATGGGTCACCAGCCATTCTCTGGTTTTGAGGACCACTCCACAGGACAGAATCCATGCCTGGGACAGTAAGCCCTATCAAAAACTCGTGGATAGGATGTTTGAGGCTGTAGTGGGCAAGTGAATAAGGTTGTTTAGCTAAATTGCCATAGCATCAAACAGCCTTCTAAATATTTATGTTTACACTCATCAACAAATGCTACGCCCAGCCTTAATCGGCAGTAAATGCCAGTGAGTGAAGGGACTCATAGCTACACAAGATGAATGCTCAGCCCTAAACAAGACATTTATACCATCCCCTCTAAGGTACAGGGAACAAAGCAGGAGGGGGGACAGAAATAATGTAAGAGCTAAATGACACAGGCTCCAATGGACAGTTCCAAACCAAAGGTCAAACAGATGGCCCTGGTTAGACTGAGTCACAAAATAAAAGTAAAAATCCTATCTATAGGGAAAAGACTGCGGGGAGGATTTACAGTAATGGTGAGGAGGTAAGAGTGAAGCAATCTTCATACACACTACACACACACACATTCTCTCTCTGTCTCTCTCTCTCACACACACACACACACTCTCTCTCACACACACACTCTCTCTCTCTCACACACACACACACTCTCTCTCTCACACACACACACACACTCTCTCTCACACACACACACACACACTCTCACACACACACACTTTCTCTCTCTCTCACACACACACTCTACACACACACACTCTCACACACACACACACTCTCTCTCACACACACACTCTCTCTCACACACACACTCTCTCTCACACACACACTCTCTCTCACACACACACTCTCTCACACACACACACTCACACACACTCATTCACACACATACTCTTTCTCTCACACTCTCTCCCTCACACACACACACACTCACACACAAACACACTAAATTTTGAAAGAACAAATTTAAGTTTTAAAAATTACAGAGAAAGAAATAAAACTTGGAACAAGAGAAAAAAGAACAACTACTGAATCAGAGCAATCAGAAGGGCAGCTGTTTGACATCCAGTTGAAGAGGTAAGTGGAGACAATGTTAGAGAATAGGTCACTTTATCCTAAGGAAAATAGAAAGCTGCTGAAGTTTAACCAGAGGAATGGCCTCACTGCATTGCTAGTTTGTAAAGAGTGGTTTAGGTGCACATGAGTGGATTTAAGAAGACTTAAGAAAATGGTAACATTTGTTCTGGTGGAAGATGATAGTGGCTTTGACTAGGAAAAGTAGCAATACTGATAAGATAGTCAGGCAATCCTGAAGTGTATATGGAAAAGTCCCAATTTATTATTTATGTAGAAGGGAAAGGACAGTGGGGTATCAAATCCTGCAGACCTGCCAGTGTCATCATTTGCCAGACCCCACACAGTTTTACCCACCCACACTTGTAGGCCACGTTTCCAACATGAGTACATGCACAGAGCCAACATCAAACATCTTCTAAACTCATCTTGAGTCAATTTCTCCATGAATATAAGCCCTCTTAGCTTTTCTGTGACTTTGTGCAGTGACTACCTTCACTGCCATGAGTTTTAAAAGCCTGAACTCTGTGTCCCCACATGTAGAAACTGGTATAAGATGATTGGGTTCCAGAAGAGGAAACTACAAAAGTTCCTCAGCTAGCTTGTTCTAGAAGTTCCTTGGCTAGTTGAAAGTAAGGAAGGAGAGAGGGATGGAAGGAGGGAATGGAGGGTGGGATAGAGGGCGGGAGGGAGAAAGGGAAAGAGGGAAGAAGCCCCTAAATACATACAAAAGACATGATGAAAATCAGTGACCTCCAAAAAAGGAGCCAATATTTCACCTCTGAATGTCAAAATGAACAGAGGTGACACTGCATGATTGAGGACAGCTTCCATGATGTAGAAAGCAACCCAGTGTCTGAGCCCTCCTAAGAAGAAAAGGGTTCACTGCAGCCACTCTCCCAGACCCTGCCAGTGACAAGTAATCTCAAGTCCCAGTGAGTGTTTGAATTGCTTTGAAACAGCCCCCCAAAACAGTTCTAGTGGAAGAATCAGCATGCCTTCAGGAAAGCTAACAAAATGATGGAAAATCCCACAGTTTGGAATTTAAAAAAAAAAAAGAAAGAAAAAAGGAAAAGAAAAGGCTCAGGGAAGGGACAGTTGTTGATTACATAGCATTGAGCCCTTCAAACAAGGAATTATCACCAAATGAGTCACTAAGAAATACATCAATGTTCCCCATTCGTCCTTATTTCACCAATCTAAGAATGGCTAAGCAATCTGGAGGGTCTCTCCTTGGGAGCACAGGTTAATTTTACTCCAGAGAAAGGCGCCCTTTAGTTAAGCAGGGAGCATGTCCTCAGAGTAGGGAAAACTCCAGCATCTCCAGATGCTAGCACAAAGCTAAACACGAGTCAATCAACAAATACTTTGTGAACTCAGTATTTCTCAATTGAATCAACTTTGTTCCTGTCACTCCCACCTGACATAAATTCAGGAACTTGAACTGTGTGGGTTTTGCTCTCTGTCTTTGTTCCCTCCGTTAGATTAAAAACTTCATGAAAAATATTTTACTGGGAATGGAAATTGGCTAACACCCCATGTGGAAAATGTAGGCCAAGGCTAACAGACTAACTCTGGGGCTACCATAAACTGAACATAGAATGAATCTGGCAGAGTGGCCCCACATTATCTTCTAAACATGAAGGCTGGGGCAATGTGATGTCCATGAGAAAGCAGCCAAGAGCAAGGACCACAGCAGAGAGCCTGGAAAAGAGGGTTCCTTGAGGATGCATCCTCTAGTATGGCACTCTGGTAGACTGCTCTGACCAGGAGTGCTAAGTGGATGCTTTTCCATGCAGGCTTCTGCCACCTGTTAGGGTAGCAAGCATTACCACAATCTCACTTGTTTTAATCTAATGGAAGCTTCTGGAACTACTTTGGCTTGTCCACCTCAATGTTACCTCTAAATTCTAGCTCGCATACAGCTATCTTGTAGTAAGATCTAAGCTGTGGGTCCCCTGGGAAGTCTTCCTAAGCAAGTTAGAGAAAATTATTCCCACATCTGAGACACCTGCTACCATAGAGAGCTACCATAGAGAGCACTGTCATTGTTTCAGGAACCAAAGGATGTCAAAAAGAAAGTCAGAACTTTTCTGCATTTGTAAGTTCAAGATTTAGACTTTAAAAAAAAACAAAACACAACAACAACAACAAAAAAAAAAAAACAAGTCCTTTCTTTACGTAAGTGAACAGCTGAATGGACTATCTTTTTAGTGGTGTGGACACTGCATTTAAAACATGATCAATAGCCAGGCATGGTAGCGCATGCCTTTAATTTCAGCACTTGGGAGACAGAGATAGGTGGGTCTCTGTGAGTTTGAGCCAGGCAGGAGGGGCAGGCAGGAGTGTTACACAGAGAAACCATGTCTCAAAGGGAAAAACAATCTATCATCATGCTCAAAAGTGGATATATTTAGCTTGTTACTTAAAAGACCAGTACAAAAGGTCCCTCAATTTTATCTGTGATTATGCAAGTTATGGTAAATCTCATATGGATGATGATGATGATGAATCATTAGGCAGGTGGAGAACATGACATGGTTTAGGAAAACAGACATTACTATTGTTCCTAAATTTACCTGGTTACTGTAATACTTTGTATTATTACAGACACTCTCTAATCTTAGGAGTGGTATCTGGACATTAATCAGATTCTCCATGAATATTACCTAATTGCATTTCTTAGAAAAATACTGAAATTACCTTTGTGGTAATAGTGGCAGTGCCTTAAATTCAATTAACAGTTTCTCAAAATGTAGAGAGCTTGACTTGAAGACAGAGTATGCCAATCTCTGGAGACTCTCAACACAATGCATGGAAACTAGAGTTGTTTATTAGACTTCGTGTCTACTGATTGTTCCTCAGGATCCTGCCTCTGCAATAATATTTAGAGGATTTACATTATATTTCTGAGAAGACACTGGTACAGAAGCCAGTGAGTAAAAAACCCATGCCAAGATGCCAGAAACAGGTAGAACAACTCTCCTGGTATCCACAGGCAGACTGAGCCCATGTTTCAATGTGGCCCAGCCCTGACAACCACATACCATTTCAAGTGAAACATAAAACAAGTGTTTCTGTTCTGTTTGTGTGTTAGTCAAAGTTAAGGGCTGTTCAGTTACCAAGAACCCTTAAAAAGTATCTTATGTGTCTTTTTCTACCATTCTTTGGAGTTCTCTAAGACAGAATTTCTCATGCCAACACTGTTACCGAGAACTTGAGTTTTTTTTTTTTAACTCAGCAAGATGTTCAAGGCTTAAGGGCCTTACAGAACTACAAGTTCTTTCTCCTGCTGTTCTCAACAAGTGATGTAGAAATGGCCACAACATCGGGAATCCACCAGTAAAATAGTGAGAGACAGAAACAAAGACAAGAAATCCCAGGTGAACATCTACTGTTGTGTGAATACTACGCTGGGACAAACTCTAGTATCTGACAAAAATCCCTCCCATTCCTGTGTTGGTTATTGCCATAAACAGAGCAGCAAGAGAGGGGGAGGGGAAACTACCTCATGGTTTGCTAAGACTTTGTTCATATACCTTTCCACTATATCCCCAATGCGATAGTCCTGGGGGTGGGGTGATGATGGAAAAATGCTTCAGGTTCCCATTTTACAATTGTGGAAAGCAAGACTCCAGAAGGGTTTAGCATACAGTCACAGAACAAGACAGACCAACCACAGCCAAAAGACAGCCTTCCACTCTTAAAAAATACAGTCTTCCTGTTCATTTCCACTACCAGTGGGAACAGGTTGTATAAATATAATCAAGAGAAGTCAAAATTTTGAAGCCGAAAAT
Organism: Phodopus roborovskii; assembly: GCF_943737965.1. Taxonomy (NCBI): domain Eukaryota; kingdom Metazoa; phylum Chordata; class Mammalia; order Rodentia; family Cricetidae; genus Phodopus; species Phodopus roborovskii. The sequence continues at coordinate 11,922,541 of NW_026126517.1, read as the reverse complement.
GACAAGATTTATTTTTGTTTGAAAATTAGATAAATTGAAGATATTTAAACAAGTAAAACTATTCTAATACTCTGCATTTCATACAGATAACCTCCAAAGATATTATGGAAACCTGTTTGCATCACCTACTGCCTTTCTTTTCCTTTCCTGGGACTAAGGGAAGGGTTCCTTCCTTCTACATGAAGCACATAGGCTAAACCACAACATGGCTCCTCCCTGTCTGTCTTCATCCCTGAGTTACCATAATGGGTTGCTGTACATACAACATAAGACTAATTAGTTACACAAAGATTTGATGAAATTTTCTCAAAGTAAACAGAAACTGAGAAGCCCCAAATATACTCAAATACACAATATACATTAATCCAAGCAATAAGTCAATTCACCTACTAATATTCTGTTGTCTTGAGGATTTGAGATAAATTAGTATAATAGAATGAAAGCTTAAAAGACAGATATACCTGAAGCCACAGAATATGGGGCCACAGAACTGTTAAGGCAACAATACCATGATGGAGAACTTAGCACAGGGAAGCAGAAGGAATGACTTCAGATCAGCATAGAAAGCCAACCTGAGATTTCCATGTCCTACATGGAAAAAACTGAAGTTTCGTTCTTCTTCCTAATGGCTCATGGCCTTGTGAACCTCAACTGTAACTAACAGCACACAAAGAAATGTTGATGTTCTGACAAACACCAAAAGGGCATGTTCATAGTCATAATCAAATTTCCTAGAGCAAACCCCAATATAAGAAAATAACACAAGGAGAGAAATGGCTGTGGCCTGAGGACCTGAACACTCTAGCTGCTGGAAGTTGCTATTGGCTTCTAAAAGGACATATGCAATAAAGGGTCCAACCACCCCAAAAGAATGGGTATCTCACAGTGAGTATTGCCCAGTCTCTTTCAAGGACAATAGAATAGAAGCAGAGTTGAAGGGAGAAATGCCTTTGATTTTACTCTTGGGAACACTAACAGGCACTAGAAACTGGGCAGACATGAGTTCAATCCCAAGAGCAGATTAATGCAAAAATAGGAGGTAAGAGTTCTGTAGTCCCTGCTTCTGGTTTCATTAATGAAGTGATATGATATGACAAAGCATTAATGAGGTGATGTGATATGACAAATAAATGGGCATCCACCTGGGGGTCCACATAGGGCCCACCCATTCCAACCATGTAACAATGGAATGGCATGAGAAATGGAATGGACTCCCATCAGGTAGAAAAACACACAAGTGAGTATGTGTCCTTTTCCTCTACCCAAACCTCTAGCAGGCATCAGCCAGTAAAAACTAATCCAAAGAAGGTAGAAAAAAAGCTGTACAGAAAATCCCCAATTCACCCTCCAGTGACCTGGCTGTCCAAAAATGTAAGCCAGGCTCAAATTACAGCATGTCTCTGTGCCAATGCACACAGCCACCAGGGAATGCACACTGGGTACAACGTGCCAATTCAAAGGTAGATGCCTCTTCTCAGAGGGAAGCTGCCCTAGGACAAAAGAGAGGGTCTCCTAAAGGACAGAGAGTTCTCCAAGCTGCTCTGAGCCTGAGAAAGCAGCGTGCAGGTCCACCAGGCACAGTGAACATCTGTAGGAAGTGACCTCAGACTTCCCCCTCCTTCCCCTCACCCATCCCCTGCCCTATCCCCCAAAAGGAGTTTTAACACATTATTACCACTGAAGTCCTGAGGATTTGGTGAGTCACCAGGCTCACACATGGTTCCAATGAGCCCTTGACCATTACATGGTAGGGAAGCAGGAAAAACAAATGAAAGCAGTTGTAATTCGGCAGCACCAGAGTTCAGACCTGCCAGACAAAAGGGATTGCAGGCATGTTCCCAAATGCGTTCAGGCACCTGACATAGAAAACCTATTTTTAATCACTGGACTTATTCCTTTCCAAGCCTCTCCACCATCCTCCACCTCAGCATATGTATAGGAAGGCACAGCAGGACCCAAATCAATTCCAGGTGTTCAGGGAAACCCAGAAAGACTCTTCCGTTCCAGGATAGAAGCCAAAAAGTACAACTGGCCCCTGAGCCCTGCAGATAGTGCTCTTACTCTGTTCCCTAGGGCAGCTCAAGTCTCCCACCCAAAATACCCAAGGAGGAAGCAAGTGAATGAAGACACCTTGCTAGGAGGCCTTTGAAACACACATCTTCTCTAGCAGACTTGGCAAGTGAAGGCTCAAGAAATGGTCTCAAGATAGAGATCAGATTCTTCATGCTTTCTCCATTTTCATAGTTGTGTACATCTGGGTTGTCAGAGTCCTAAAACTTGCTGTCCTTTTAGGCACTATAAATAAAAATCTCATGCATGCATTCTTTGTTGCCACAAGTTGCTCTAGTTCAATTAAGACGTATGTACACTCTATTGAGCATCTATTATGTCCCGCTAGGCACTGGCATTTTCATTTGTCTGTCCCATAATCTTCATTGCAGAGCATACCCCAGAGGGAAAACTGTTTCCACCTGAATCTATCCCTCTCCACCCCACTGAAGGAACAATGTCTTACTTATTCTGCATCTTGGAATCCAACCTGCATGGGGGGAAATCCTTTTGGTAGCCGTCATCTAAAATATGTTTGCCATGCCAACACTTCACAGATACACAAATCCTTTGGGTCTCTGGTTTTTGAAAGTTCCCCATGAGTGCCACTTTAGAATCAATAGGACACAAAGAAAATATATAGTTCTGTACTCAAAACTCTTTCCTATATATTAAGACTTTCGGGAACCCCGAACAAACTACACTAGCCATTTACAGGCTATTAACTCAAGATTCTCCTACAGTTTAAAGGAATGTTTGATGGGCAAAGGGTGGAGTTCAATGGCAGAAGGCGTACAACTAGCCCTGAATTCTAGTCCTACCACCCTATGACAGAGTTCTGCAGCAGGACCACCTGAACAAAATGTGGAAATTTTTAGATGACCATTTGCAGCTATTTACAAGGTATTCACATATTTCAATGCATTTCCACCCTAGATGACTATTTTCAGCTCTCAGCACACAATATGCCTGTGTATGTTCATAAAGTCCCAGGACAGTGTGATCCCTTTGTCCCGATGAACACAGTATCAACCCCTAGTCTCCATGGAAGTCATAAGTAGACAAATTTTCACACAGCCATGCAGCACACTAATGACTCTTTCTCATCTTATGCCTCCTGGCTTTGCAGTGTAAGGACTGGAACCCAGGCATTGCATAAGCTAGGCAAGTGCTCTACATCCAAGCCCCAGTCTCACCCCATATACTTCTGATATTACTGGTCTAACCTTTAACTGAAGCACACATGACAGGGTCATAAGGCTCTTAGTAACTGCATGACATAAAATAACCCTGCACAAAATGATGGGAACTATCTGACTTTCTACAACTTATTATTTTCGCACCAAGGGATACTACTTCCGGTTTGTTGCTTAGGGTTTACTGATGAGTCTTTATGGCCTCATTATCTACCATCCCAAGAGGGTTATTAGGATAATCAACTTATTTGAATTTCACTGGCTTTCCATCTACAATTACCATCAGTGCTTTGTAAGCAGGGTTCTACATTTTAGAAAGTGTTTTCTCAAATATTTTAGCACCATCTCCTGCACTCCTCAGGTAAGGAAACTGAGGCTCACAAAGTCTACTTCAGTTATTTCAACACCATGGCCAACAGGAAAGTGATGTAAGTAGAAACTCCAGCCCAGATCTTTAGACACAAAAGGAAAGTATTTCCTCTTTGTATCTATTGTAAAAGCAGAGGAGGCAGAAAGACAGACTGACCTTAAGGACATAGAGTGTTTCTTTTCACTTGTACAGAGTTCTTTCTGGAGAAGGGTAGACCTCAATCTCAGAGATGACAGGAAACAGCTGCCACACAGGGTTCCAGCTGCTACTGTGTCACTAAGCCACTGCACAACCCTCCCAGGACTGACCTGCTTTCACTCCAGGCTCAGATCTTACATGGTACTTCACTGGGGGTAGAGGTATGAAGAAAGGGGGGCCCAGGGACCCCCAACCCCAGGAAAGTAGATCCTTGGGCAAAGGAAAAATCTGGGCAAACAAATGGAGCAGAGCCCGTTTATTTAGGCTGGAAGAGGTAAAGTTTTTCTGCACTTTTGAACTGTTTTCTCAAGGCCTGCCTCTCCCTCCCACGCAGGAAACAAACACAGAGCCAGGCCTCTTCCACTGAGTACTCAGTGGCTCAAAGCTAGCTGGGGAAGATGTTCTGAGAGAGATGAGCTAGGGGCCTGCCTGGGAAGAGACAGGAGAGGAGGAGGAGACAGCAAGGAGGGCCAGGCCAGCAGAGAGGCAGAGGGCCAAGTGGGAAGGGGCTTCAGAGATGCAACCACTTATTCCAATTAATGACGTTCAGAAACATTTTCCATGAAGCTTGAAAGGACATTCTCTCCCCATATTTTTATTTATTTAGAGATTATATAAAAACATTTAGCCCCCCTCCCCCTACAAAGGACAATTTTCCAGTGGGGGAAAAAGCCTTGTTTGAGATGAAAGCCAGTCTTCAAAATCCCTCAGAGGAATGTCTTGGTGCTACAGAAAGAAAAACAAAGTAGACATTCTTTCTGTGTTCTGAGGCTTTTTTATGCAGATGTGTTTTTCTTTTAATAAATAAATCTGAACAGAGAAGGAAAATGCATATTCACACACATTCACACAGTACAACTGTCTGAATTCAAAACCAGAAAAAAAAAAAAAACAGTGACAAAAAAATAAAAAAAAAAAAGTATGTAAGTGCATTTTCCCAGTAAAGGAGATAGAGATGATCAACATGGCGCCATGATCACTAGAGCAGCAAACTGTCCACATATTTGGGAACTAAGCTTTCGTCTCAGACTGAAAAAGGAGTGCCAGTCAGAGGAAAGGCAGAACCTGGGCAGAACTCAGCACCATTGCTCTAAAATCCTTTAAGCTTAAGACACTCAGTTGCGCCCTACTCTGTGAGCCATTCAATTTCATTAACAAACTATGACGGTTATGAAAAGAGTCATCATAACCATTTTGTGAAAAGATGACTGCTTAGGAGTTGTGTCCTTCAGGCCTAGTTCTGTTCATTGAAGCCTTGTAGTCTAAATCCTTCTTCAACGAGCACTTTTTCAGCTTTTAATTCTTTCCCATTGCTAACCCTTCTGACCAGTTTTTAAAACTCCCTGTTTACTGCTGTCATTCATGGTAGCCTCTTGCTCCACGTAAAATCAACCTGTACCCATGTCCCTAAAGAGTACCATAAACCTCCACAGATTTATTGTAAACTGAGACCAATGAGATGATTGTCTGAAGGCACTGGCAACTGCCCTGCAAAAACCAGGCTCCATAAGAACTCATATGGAGCCAACCCCACACCTAGGGCCAGACATTTACTGACTACAAAGTAGGACTTCACATTTATCTACATCAAATTTCACTGTTTTGATCCATAATTCCCCATGTAAAATTCTTTATAGCATGAATCTGCACATACCCTATTAGCTATCCCAGCCTTTGTACCATCTGCAACTTACTAAGAATGCTTTCTGTATCTTCCTCTATTCTAAACCCCTGGTGATGGGGAAAAAAATTGAAAAGGCCATGGCCAAGTACTGAGTGCTATAATGTAACACCACAGACCATGCATTACTCTGACACAGGCACATTAATCAAAACCCTGTGGGGACAGTTGTTCAACCCCTTACAAATCCTCCTGATTCCACTATCAACACATCCACATATCTTTGTCTTGACCACAAATATATCAAGGAAAGACTCAGACAAAAAAGCACTGCTGGCGTCAAAATAGGGGGCTTAGAATTCAGCTGATCTACACCATAGGGGGAGTCTCCCCTAGCACCAGACAAGTGCAAATGAAAATAGCCAGGCTTAAATTCAAACTTCTGCACACTAAGAGATGGGTGGGGGGCAGCAAGGGGGGGGACAGCAGGCAGGCTTCAGCACCAGAAACAATAGGCAGTCAGAGAACAATGGTTGCAGACAAAGTCTTGGTCTATTTATATCTGCCCCTGTGAGTCCCAGACAGGAGGAACTGGAAGTCTGCCCTGTATGCATAGCTCCAACTGGACCAGAGCTGGGAGGAAGATGAGGTCACCATGAAGGCTGCCTGCTGAGGAATGAGCTATTCTTCTGCTCATACAGTTCCTTCTCAATCTATCTAATAGTTCTCTAGCCACACATAGAGCTTGCCTGCCCTCTCTAGTTCCCTCTAAGACGGGTAGACCTGAAAGGTAATTAAGGCCTCTGTCTACACTGTTCAAGCAAGGTTGGGATATCAAGGACAAGTCAATCCGACAATAGAGGTAAAAGCTATGGCTCATGAGGTGACAGTCTTATCAAGTCTGTTCATTACACATGGCTAGGGGCACTACAAAAGAGCTCTTTGACAGGAAAGCTCCCTAGCTAACTTCTTCAGAGCTGAATAAAAGAATGGACAGGACCGAGAGTGTCTCTCAAGGCTACAACACTTGTCCAGCATGTGTTCTATCTGGGTTCACCCCGGCACCACTGCCAAGGGGAGAAAAGGAGGCCTCAGGAGGCCAAGGGCTGAGGCACACACACACACACACACATACACACACACACACACACACACACACACACACACACACACACAAGGTAAAGAGCTTCCCTTCCCTTTTATTGCTTTGTCTTCTTTTGGGAATTTCATCTTTTGTGATAATCAATTTTAATCCCTCCCTATTCAGCCCCCTATATTCCTATTCTTCCTACCAGCTTACTAAAATGGCTGCCAGTGATCAGGTTAGCCTGCAAGAGACAACAACCCGAAAATGCATACAGGCTCAGAACAGAAGAAAGATGCAGGGAAAGAGCCCCCCCCCACCCCCACCTAGAGTCCCTGCTGCCTATCTGTATCATTCATGCCACCTTTACCTTTGAGGTCTAACAGGCAACCAATAGTCCGCAACTGTACCCACTGGATTCAGCACTATGAATATTAAGCATGATACTAGATTTTTCCTAAAGGCAAGAAATTTGGGAACCAATACAAAGATCCCCTATGAGGCAATGGCAGCGTTCTGCTCCTGCCTCTGAGTTTCCCGTAGTGACTTCCTTCCTTGCTCCTGGAAAACCAGGACTTATGAAGTATGGTGTCTCCTCCGTTTCATTTATATACCTCAGAATATGGAAGAGAGACTCCTCCAGGTTGAGAAAGAACTGGTGGTGAGCACTTATATGTCTTAACTGTAGAAGGCAGAGCAGACAAGGCATGATATTGCTGGAGCCAACATACCCAGTGGGTAGGTAAAGGCTCCCTGGTGTTCCCTCCCCAGCCTCGAGCCTTGTCGTTCACAGCGCATGAGGTAATATGCTCCCAGTTCAGAGCACCCTGGGGCCACACTAATAAACCTGAGCTACCAGGAAACTGAGATACCATAGACAAGGCCAGAAGTAACAAGCAATGTAGTCACTTGGTACAGATGGTAAAGAAAAACCCCAGATGAAGACCATCCCAAAATACACCAGACAATGGATGTTGAAGTCAGTGCATGGAACATGTGATCTGATCCCATATTTTACTCAAGCCTGCTTCCCTCATTTCTCTCCACCCCTTTTCCCTATAGGCAAAACACCCCCCTTCTTTCCAAAGGCCCTGCTGACTCATCCCAGCATAATTCAAAAGAGCCACATGGGAGCCACATGGTAGGAGTGGGAGAAGGCCGAGAAACAGGCATTCATAGCATTCATACCCAAAGCAAGGCTGACATCAGAGAAGATGCAAGAATTCCCACCCATTGCTTGCTTGGTAAGTCCATGAGACAGCCCTCCTCTGGGCCTATTAGCCTTCAAAATTCCCTGCACGAGCAACCAGTGGCCTTGCCCCAAACTGGAACATCTGGAGTTTACAGCCTCAGGCTTTGTATGTTCAACAATTCACAGAATAAAGGCCCTACCCAGGCCTGTAAATCCCAATGTAAGTCTCTAATGAGCCAGGCCCCAAGGACTTCAGGCATTTAAGTAATAAGTTTCGAATCAGTTGCTGCTAGTCTCCTGAGTGGCTAAGGAGTTAAAGACCCAGAGATAAGCTCTGAAGAGAGGGTAGTTACTCTCCCTATACCATTAGGTTCCCAGCTAACCCTGTCATCTGGCCTTCTCCACAGTTGGTGCAGATCTACCTAATTATAATTTGGGCCTCTGTACCTCTTCAGCTTTGGCTGAAGAATCACTCCATGCATTCTGCCTGGGTTTTTACCCCTCCCTTGTCTTATTCCTCTATATGCCCTCGCTCTGGCTATGGAAAGCCTCATCTGCAGCCAAGAAGCAGAAAAGAATTTACAGAATTTGCTATAAGACCTTAACAACTCCTTGGAGAGAGGTTCTCCCGCCTGGCAACCAGACATACTTATAAGATGAATGAAAGGGAAGCTGCCAGTGGAGGAGGAGTGGCAGAGCTGTCACTGGCCAAGGGTCCCGCACCATTCCCGGAAGAATCTGAAGGACCTTTAGATGCCATCTACTTGCAAGTTTTTTCCTTTTCCTAATGGGGAAAGGAAGCCCAGGAGGTGACCCACACTTGACATAGTCATATGATCACTAATTCAAGACCTTTTGACTCCCTGCTCAGTGTTTTTCCTAACTACACCAGACACTGTTTACTCACTGCTGTCGACTGGGAGAAGAGGGTCTCCTCCATGCCTTTCCTACCATCAAGTCCTGGAGCATCATTCTGCATTAACATTATTCCTCCCAAGCTCTTCAGAATCTCCAGGGGACAACTATCCAACATGTCAACACATATGCAAATGGTCCAACATACTGTGGGGGTCTGTGCTACCTGCTGCCACTACAGCTTACAAGGGTTGAGTGGCAACTACAAAACTGTGGACATTCCCGTCAAGAGAGCGGCTCCTATTACATTTCAGTGATCTTTGGCAGCAGGACACTAGAATGTGCCCCAGCTCTGAAAACCAAGGGTACCATTCTATCAAACCAGAGGCAGTGACAGTATCAGTTAATGTCTGATCTACAGATAGGATGTAAAAACCACTGAAAAGAGAACCAAGAGTCACTGAGCCATTTGAAGATTCCCCAATGTTACAATTTCAGTTCTTCTGTGGTGCCCAAATAGAGTGAACAAGACAGTGAACATCAAGAAGATACAACACTATCCAGGATGCAAAGTTAGAGTGCAGGCTTATGAAGTAAGCCTCCATCTAATGAATGAAGATTTCTGCCTCCACCCAAAGGACCTGAAGCCTTAGAGCAACTCCAGTACCGCTCTTCCTAAAAACAAACACATCTGGAATACTGGACCTACAGCTTTAAGGAACGTCATCTCTTAGCAAACACCTTTAGCTACACAGGTTTCTTCCTTCAGCTTTCTGACAAGTACACTGAAAGTCTGGTCTGCTCAGGCGCCTCTAACGACAGACCCAAGAGGCTGACTCAGTCGCCAGGCAGACCTAACCTTCAGATCAGTGGGCTAGACAATAATTGGAGAGCAGAGAAGAATTGATCAATGATAAGGGGACAGCAGCTGAAGCCACTCTCTCCATCTGTCTGGGTCAGGTGGGAAAGAGAAGCCCAGATGCACAGCCCTTATCCAATGTTAATAACTGGCTCTGCCTCATCAGGAAGCCATTAGGAAATTGCAGCCACCACAGCCCAAGCTCCCTGGGCCTGTGTCCTTATGCAGCTGGTGAAAGCTCTCATTACCTCTGCCCAGCAGTACTAGGCTTTACAGAGAAGCCTAAGCAAGCCAGCCTGCAGACTATAGCAGAGCTTGAGTGCTAGGGAGAGGCAATTGGAAAGTGGGTCTCTGGAGGATGGAAGGTGGAGAACTCAGTCAACTGTGTGCTTTGAGAACTCCTCAGGAACCTGTCCGTACTGGATGACATGCCTTCATTCCATAGACACCCACTATAGGCTTTGGGCGTGCATAAAACTTGTTTGGAAACACCAAAAACATCTTAAAATGAGGTACTTGTGATGATTATCTAACTCTGTGAATGTATTAAAAACCACTGCATTTCTGTTATATGAATTCTATCTGAAGAGATAAGACAGCTACTGACTCAGAAGGCAATGGGAATACTTTGCTAACTGACAGCCACAGACCCTCCCCTTGGAGTTCCCCATCTAGTGAGAGAAACCTATGCTGCTAAATATACAAACAAGCAGTACACAAGATGATCCCAACTCCAGAGATGCCAAGACTTAGCAGAGAGACCAATGTGGCTGGATTCCAGAAGCTCTGGAAAGGGAGATAAGGAGGAGTCTACAGATGTCCTGGGATGGGAGGGAACCAAGGTGACAAGTATGATGCCAATTACTGAGAGGGAAGACAGAGAGAGTCTGGGGCCTCCCACACCCACCTCTGACACATGGAAATACTTCCGATGGCAGCTAGACTATGTGTGCCTCCCTGAGACACTGTGGGAGAAGCTGGAAAAGGTCCTTTTCCAAAACAGACACCTGGTGTCCGTAACTTCTGGGAACACTTATGTAGCGGCCCCAGATTCCCTAGTCCAGTGGTTCTCAACCTGTGGGTTGCAACCCTTTTGGCAAACCTCTTGCACCAAAAATATATATATTATAATTCATAAAAGTAGCAAAATCACAGTTATGAAGTAGCAATGAAATAATTTTATGGTTGGGGGGGTCATCACAACATGAGGAACTGTATTAAAGGGACACAGCATTAGGAAGGTTGGGAACCACTGGACTACTCCAAGCCAAACACAGAAGAGGGTTCTCCTGCCCTCACTTAAAGACCCTAAGAAGGAAGTGTACCTTAAACTCTGGTCCCTGCCCCAGCTGAAGGTCACTCCCAACCCCTAGGAGGTAACAGGAGAGGGGAAGATAGAATGGGACCTCAGGGAAACAGATGTCAACAGAGCACAGCATGCCAGACTGGGAACTGGGGAAGGCCCAGTCACAGCACAGTGACAAGATCATTTGAGGAAACCTTCTAGCTGGATAATGAGATCTGTCCCCTGGAATATCCCAGCACATACTGATTAGTTCACTGGTCCTAACTCAGATAGCACATGACCCCATCCTTGAGGAGTAAAGCAGGGATATAGAGGCAGGAGAGGGAAGAGGGATAGAGACCTGCAGGAGAGGAATCAAGAGGCAAGGAAGAACTAGGGAGCATATGAGATGAAATTCAGAGGAGAGAGAGCATTCTCTGAGCCCTACACACCCTCCGCTGGGATGAAGCCCTGCCTTGGTAACAGACTCACTGCTGCTTTGTAATATACTGAATTAGTCACTGGATTAGCGAGCACACTGGTGCACAGCTGTTTAAAGGCACACGGTCCCCTTTTCTCAGTGCCAGATTCTGACTGTAAATCATCTGCTGCAGTCACCAACTAGTGAAACACAAAGGTGCCTGGGTTTCAGGGAGTCGGGATGACCAGGACAGCCCTCAGAGGTCTGCTTGGGAATGGAAGGGAGAATCCTGAGGAAAGACAGACACTGGGCTGCTTCTGTGTCTTCAGGTTTGTCAGGAAGATGCATTGCCTACACCTCTACTCCTGCACCTATGATGAGGGACAGCCTGGCCCAGCAAGTGACCCGGACCTTTACCTGCTCTGCTTGCCTATCTGGCAGTAGTTTTCCTCTGTAAGTCTCACAGTCTAGATCACCTTTCAAAAGAAGGTAAGAGTCCCAAAGCAAAGAGGAAAATCATCAGAGCTTTGATGGCAAACACCCTAAGAAGCATCCTTGTTGAAGGTAGAAGAACCGTGTCTGAACATAATGCTTTAGAGTTGGAAACCTGGCCAGAGCCTGGACTCAGATATGGTAAGTATGTGAAGAGAGGGACTGAAAAATAGTGTAGCCAGCCACAGGACCGCTCTGGCTCACTTTGTTAAAGGGGTGTCAAGTGGAAAATTTTCTGTAACCAGGTTAACAGCAACCACAGTTTTAACAACCACTGAAGTAAGAACTGTGCCAGCAGCAAAGGGAGACTGGTACAGAATTTTGTGGGCTGAGACAATGGTAATGTCATTTCCTGAGACCCTGAACTGTGGTTGGGGGCGGGGGTAAAGGAATTATCTCTAATCCTTGCCATAGCCATGGAAATGTGTTATCTTCCTTGTACAGATCAGAATAGCAAGGCTGAGAGAAGCTAAATCATTTGCCTTAGGACAAATTAGTGAGCAACAAGCCAGAATTCAAAGCAGGGCTAGCTCACCTGCCTTTCCTGAGGAATATGCCTGACCCACAGGCAGACAGCACTTGGTACTGGAAATGTAACCATGAGTCTTTTCTTTTGGCTAGTTATCTTCTGCCAATTGGGAACAGAGAATGGTCTGTAACATATGATTATGATAAGCAACCCACAGCACAGCTAAATCCACCTGACAAACTTAAGAACCCAGCACTAATGACTAAATGAGATGAATCACATTTAGACTCTGTTGGAACAGGAACTGGGGGGAGCTCCACAAACACTGCAAGTAGCCTGTGTAGTATTCTGCGCCAGCCTTTGCTAACTCCAATTCTACTTCCTTGGAATTGCTTGAGTTGTAAAAGCCCTGGAAACATTATTTTCCTACTGCACAAGGCAGCTGGGAGCAACCAGACCCTGGCTTCATCTTTGCTCACTCACTGAATAAGCCATGCCAGCAAGCAGTGCCTGCCGACCAAAGAGCCCTATGAAGCCACGGCAGGGCCCAATCTTCCTGAAACTCTCCTGCTATTTTGTTCAATCAGCACTCAAAATCCACTGGAGTCTCTGAAATTTCTAAAATATTCTATCAGGCCACCCAACGCAGAAGCTTGTGGGTAAGGGCAAAAGAACTGTCACTAGAGGAGAGAAGTCCTAGTCCCTACTCCAAATGACAGATTTAGATGACTCCTCCTGGAGGGCATCACCCTACATGTGGAGTGGGGTCGGGGATGGGAGGGGAGGGTGGTCAGGGAAGGGGGCATGAGTGAGTGGGAGAGAGAAAAAGAGGGAGGAAGGGAGAGAGGGAGAGGGAACTGGGATCAATATGTAAAATAAAAATTGAAAAAAATAAATTAATATAAAAAAATAAATAAAAAGCCCCAGCCCTAAGTATGATAACATTACAACTTATATTCATTTACTTATAATTTTATGGCTATTTACATCAGTAATTATTTTTACAAACTTAATAATACATGTAAATATACAGTCATAATTAAATTAATATTAGCATCTTGAAAAAAAGAAAGTCACTAGGCTCTCCTAAGAGAGGCCTTAATAAAGTGTCACTTTTAAAAACAGAGAAGGAGAAGTCCCCCAACTCCTCTTGTTCTGCCTCCTGCTTAAAGAGGTTAACTCTGGGTCCAGCATGTAGATGTTGATTCATTCCATGTGCCTGTTTATTTTTCTACAAACATTCCTGTTACATTAAGTGGCCTCAAGGCCTAAACTTCTGTCCCCTCCCTGGAAAATTCTCAGGCATGGCAGAGCTCTCACTTCATTCCTCAGTTTCCCAGTCAGCAACATGGGGGCCAAAACATGAATTCTGCATGCAAGTTTAGCAATTTTGCTAGATACCTTTCATTTATCCATCCTGGACTTGAAAATACGTGGTGGAAACTTTCTAAACCCATCCCTACTGTAAATATTTATAAATAACTGACCATGAGGATCCTAGAAGAAAACATAACACACAGGGAAGAATCCCAGGAATCAGTGTTTCTCTTAGGAGTATTGGTAAGGTTCTTCTCCCAATGGGTGTGTCTACGTAGGTTAGGCTTTTTGATGAAGCATTAAATGCAGGCCTGTTACTTTGAGCCTCCACGGCCCCAAGCAAGTTATTTGAAAACTTCTGAGATTCAGTTTCATATCTGAAAGAAATGGGGATAAACACTAACCTCACAGGAGTGATTAAAGGATATGCCTGTTTCTGTAAGACTCCTTGTGAAGTACCTGGCGCATAGCAGGTACTCTACAAACATGACTTTCACTTTTCTTCTCCCTTAGACCTAGAGTACAGCTATGTGTAGAAAACAATAACACTCAGAAGCTTTGTGAAATATTTTATTTCTATCAGGATACAAGGAAGGTATATGATTAAATGCTCGATCTATGTGAAATCAAGGATATGCTTCCTGTACACATACATGTGACTCACCTGGGAGAGTTCACACATGTTGAGCACCACCACTCCATATCATCTTTCTCATTAATTTAACAACTCTCCGTGTATCATAGTGACTCCAGCATTTTCTAACTCATTAATTCTACTACTCTCTCTTCCAAAGAATGACAGCTTACTCCTAGCAAAATCCTTCAAGGAGAATACAGAGATTATGAACAGGTAACAATTGCCTCAAGTCAAACCAGACACAGAAGGACCTGAGATGATGACCTCTTCAGGTCAGCTCAGTTGACAGCAAAGGAATTGTTCAAGCTAGGCAAGCTAGGATCATCAAGGACTGAACCTTTAGGCCTGCCTTGAGCTATGCTACTCATAAGTAGGGGGTTCTAAATCAAAACTGGCCCTGGGTTGAGGAGGGGACGCAACTTATAGATGCATTAAGATCTACTTTGTATGAGTTCTAGAACTTTCCTGACAAGAATTTGAAAACCCAAACTTAAAAACAAACAAACAAAAAGCTAAACTTAAAACCCTTCTGTTTCTGCTATAATGCACCTCCCCCTGCTCAATTAACCAGGGAAACCCAGGGTATTGGTGGCTACTTAGGATGTATATCCAGTTACAAGGAAAGTTACAAGCCTAGTAGAATTCTCCTCAGCCAAGACTTTGTTATTTAGTTTGGGAATGCACCGACTTCCAGAAAGATCAAAACAAGGAGGAGAACTGAGAGGGCTGAGTTTCCTAAGAAGAATAATTTGTTATATTAGGGATCTGATCCAATCTATCTAACCTCTGAGTGGACACCTACCCCCATATCTGGTACCACAGCAAACACCCTGTTTTAAATGGAGAGAATAAACTACTCATCTAGCATGTCATTAATTCGTATATGCCTCTTGGGTACAATTCTTTTATATAACATGTACTGTGACATTCAAAAATTTTTTTCTACTCTGTTTTGTTTTATTTTCTTCCAGAAACATACCTCTAGCTGTCTGACCTCACCTGACATAAACTAAGGGCTAGAAGACCAAAGCAAAGCATGTTTTAGTTTAATATAGGCAAACAGCATTGGGGGATTCTTAAAAAAACAAACAAACAAACAAACAAACAAACAAAAAGACTTCTTAAAGCCCAAGGCCAACCTCTCCCAAAGGAAAAGTGCACATTTGTTCAGTAACCTGTAGAATAACCCACACTTCTTTTTGCTCCATGACAAGTAACTAACCTGCCATGCAATTTAGTTTTCCCAGTTTTCCAGTGTCCACTCTCCCAGATCTGTCAGCACAAGGGTCTGGGCAACCTGTCCAAAGCTCTGTAGTTAGCAACTATGTAGGACTCATTAAAGATGTAGGAAGCATGCAGAAGAAGAGTACTGGCAGCAACAGAAAAAGGGGTGGGTGCCTTTTTGGCATTTCAATCTCATGCTAGTGTTAATTATGGCTAAAATTAGGTGTTCATCAAACAATATTAATAGTTAGGATAAGTGGCTAAATGGAAATGCCAGGACATCTGACAAAGTCCAGCTATAGTTCTCTGATTTCTTTGCATTTAACAAACACAGAGAGAACAACTTGGCCTCCCTGCTGTATGCTCCTCTTACTCACAAAGTATTGGCAACTAAGAAGATCACTGGGATCTCTAATGGGTAAAGTCACATACCCAACTTTAACCCCTTACCAAATCAGGAGGCTGTATTTCGGTAGACTCCTGAATATGCATAGCAGACCTCAGCTTCCCCTCCAAATCAACATCTAAGTACTTCATAAAACTGTGAGGATAGCATAGGATAGCACACATGTAAGTTTAGAGTTGATTACAGCTGGGTTTGAATGTAAAGAGTGCTTAGCACCTTTACAACAAGGTTTAACATTCACTTCTTCATCTGTGAAATGGGAGTAAATGTTTGACTAGTACAGAATAAGACAAAACAATGTGGATCTTTGGCACAAACCTAGCAGCCAAAGCCAAAAAAAAAAAAAAAAGAACAAAACACAATACCACCAAAATAAAGCAAAATAAAGATGGATAGGAATTAGATGTGCCCATTGATAAGAATTCAATGGCGATCTTCCTTGTTTTCCTCTCAGATCAACATGGTGAACTTAGGCACTTGTTTCCGAAAGAAGGGTAACTGTGACAGATCTTTCTCAAAATGTAGAAATAACATCAATAAAATGAGATCACAGATAACAAATGTGCGTAGGCGGCTCCTCAGCCGCAAAGGCAGCCTTTGAGAAGCGAGAGGGTCGGTGTTTACCACACCCAGGGCACAGTTATAGCTTCCTGGATGGCTAGGAAGCCAAAGCAGGTGGCATCTTGTCTGCCCCCAACTCCACCAGGCATGCTATGCCCACGGAGGGGTCAGCTGGTTGCTACCCAGGAACCACCTGTGAGTCCTTCTAGCAGGCATGGGCCCTTCCCTCTGTGCAAACAGTCAGAGAGGACCTTGACTCACTGGGCTTGTCAGGAATTGGTGCTGAGGTGGCTCCCAGCAGAGCGCATTCCTGCTGCAGGAGGGGACTGTTTCTCAACAGAATAGAACAACAAGAAGGGGCAGCTTCCATGAAATAAGTCATTACACAGACCACATGGGCAGCTATGCGGATACAGCTGGGTTGGCTGTTATACTTACTAGACTCCTAACCTACATCTCTCGTCCTCCATCAGACCCCTCACTGGAACCTGCCTTCAGCTGCTCCCATGGCCAAAACTTGTGCAGAAAGGAAGTTGTTGTGTATTAGGAGACCAAGAGAAGACATGACTCTTGGCCCAGCATGACCCTGAGACGACATACTCAGAAATTACCACAGACAACTTTGAGCCAGGGGTTAAAAGTGGAACACTCAGTTAACATGTGGTATGATTGCTCTGAGCAATTCCTACATCCATTCCTAATACCTTTCTGTGACAGGTTCTTTACAGAGGTACCCAAAATTCCCCAGTGACTTATCAACAGAATTTAGGGTTCTATCTACCCCTTAAATAGCAGGCTATGTTTTACCAGACTTTACTGATGCCTAAAAGTCACAAGACATCAGTGTTAAGAGAAACCTTACAGGTTATCTTCTCTAGCTAACTTATTTGACCAATTAAGAAAACGCAATCCAGAATAAATAAAATTGCTTTTCCCAAGGTCGTATAAAAAGTTACACAGAATCCTCCTGACTCTCTGACTTTGTCTCTCTGTCCCTCTGGTGTTGAGCCTACAAAGGGAACCATATATTTCATACATGGTACTTTACTCTGCTGATAGGGTATGTTCATCAGTTGTGATCATTCTCCATTGAATTCTGAATGTTAGTAGTATCTGGATGAGGTAAGACAACTTATGCACAATTTACAGAATTAATCTAAAACCTAGGCAAAAATATCAAGAAAAGTAAAAATCCGTATAAAAACAACCACATGGAAGTTTTTCCACTGTAGACTCTCTGCAATTAATTTTCAAAAATATACTTTAAAATCAGACCCTTCATACATTACTGTTTTCACTGTGAATGATGGCAATGAATTGCCTTAGGAAAATATGAGTTTCACCCAATACACACACACACACACACACACACACACACATACACACACACACACACACACACACACACACAAACTTAAGAACAGGTACAAGGCCTGGCACATAACGGGAGCTCCTAAAGACTTGAAAAATTTCATCTTCAAACACAAGTGCCTGACTAAGTTATTTTCCATTCTTACCTTAAAAATATGTACCTGATTGATTCTGTCATGTTCTTTGAGGTTTAACGCCTATTCTGATAAACTGATATAGAGGTTTTAGCAACTAACAGTATGAGTGGGAGGGAAAGTAATGCAAGAAAAAAAAAAGTTCAGCCCTCTCAGAAGCCTACTCAGTAACATTGCTCTGTCCCTGAAACAGCCATACATTTTTCAAGTGTCGAAGTTTTTATTATTTTAATTTTTGAGTATGTGAGGGAGTAGGCATGGGACTGCAGGTGACCACTGAGGTCAAAGATGTTGGGTCCCTCTGGAGTTGGAGCTACAGGTACCTAGAACTCAGGACCTCTACAAGAGTAGTATGTTATCTAAGCACGAACATCTCTCCAACCCCACCTCCCTTTTCTGAATAGCAAAGGTTCCTGACATTCCCTATGTCTCTTGGATCCCGGCATCTAATGTCTCTCTTCACTCTCTATGTTCAATACTTTTTCCTTCAAGTCTGTCTTTCACTCTAAATGTGCAATGTCATCATGCTTTTCTATATTAAAAATAAATTCCTCCCTTGTTCTTATGGCTCCTCCAAATGCTTCCACGTGCCCCATGAAAGCCTTCTGTGCAAGAACAATTTAAAAAGACACTCATCAGGCATAGAAAATACAAGGAGCCCTGGACCCAAGCATCTCCTCCTATCTGGAACATAGGAAAGATGGCATATGAATTGTCCTGACCAGCCACAGACACATGAGTTTAACATGTTTGGAAATGGCATCACACAGTAAGAACAGGCCCAAGACTGTTCCCCATGCCACCTGAGACAAGAAATCCTGGTCCAGCACAATGCTTGGTCCAGGTGAGGGTGTTTTTAAAAGTCTATCAAATGCCACTTAAGTCCCTTTATCCTTTCATTCTTAGTTCTTTTGTGCCCTTCCTGTCCTCTTCCCTTCTTTCTCAGATCTCATCCAAAAGGGATGTTGCAACTGAACTCACCATTCGCCCTCCTGAACAGATGAGGGCTTGTGTAGTATTGTTTTGTTTTCATCCACTTTAAAGACACAAAAATAAAACTTTTTTTAACCTCAACATTATAAAAAAAAAAAAAACTCATCTTGGATAAACCCTAAAACAAAACAAAGTTCTAATTAGCTTTACTAATATAATATTTCCTGTCCCCCAACTCAAAAGCTCATTTTTCTCACACACTTATTCCTGCCTTACCCCCACTACCTGCAAAAAGTATACAGTTTCCCCTGCAGAACTCTGCAAAACAAACTTAATGGCTTATCAAGCTACCCATAGCTTCTAAGAAGTTTAAGCACTCATTGAGAATTTGAGGTGGTGTCTCAGGTGCATTGAAGACAAATTTAAAAGTATTACTCTTCACAGTTGAGGGAAACATGAAACTTTTAATCTAGCCCAATCTTAAATTAATCAACTGACAAGAGAATATCCTAGAGAATTGTCTGGTCTAAAGTTAGTGCCGGAGTTTAGAGACCCTCTTCTGATGGGAAGGACCGACTTCAAATGTTACTGTTCTCTTGTGATTATTACTAATTCAGACCTTCAAACGTGCTGTTTGGGTGGTAAGTTATATGATCCTCCTGTCTCTACTGCTCCAGGACCTCAAATTCATCTGCCTAAAGATCCCCAGTGTTAACTAAGTCTAATAACACTGTGAGGGAAAATTTACATCTCCCTGAAACAGAACAGAAAGCTCCAGAAAGAGATGTTGTTGAATATAATTTGAAGAGAGGAAAATAACAAACAAAAATCCCACCACATCTTGGATACCAAGTGAGAGGCCTGAGCACACGCAGGGGCAGCAGAGAAGAATCTGGCATCAAGATGATCGAGATGATCAAAAAATATTTCAGACATGTGTTGTAGTATGGTAACTGTATCATGGGCCTCTGCCCTTGAAGTTAGACTTACTACAACCCTATAACAGACCAATTCCTTCCTGCAAAAGGATCACAGACTAGTTAGATGCAAGACAAGGTAACTCAGACACACACTGGCTTCAGAAATGTAGTCAAGTTGAAACAGTCTATTGACACAATCTGGGAAACATTGACTGAAGTTTTGTAAACAGGTGTCTTCAATCCAACGAAAGAGAGAAGTAGCTACAGAAGATCATGAGTGAAAATGACAGGTTTAGGGACAGGTCTGACCTTTCTAACCCTGAATCAAGTATAGTCTAATGGCTATAAGCAGAAGTCAGACCTAAAATTCTGCAAACACAGAGGCAAATGCTACTGGTGATTCCATCTGAGCAGAGAAAGGAACCAGTGCATCATTATCGAACTAATAAAGCAGGGATCTGTATATTCACATACAAGTTCCTCTTTATGATAGCTGCATGGCCCAAGGATGCTAAGTATTTGGAGGAACACTCCCCATAATGCAATGGTAAAGGCATACCTTGACCATGGCTGAAGAATCTGAGTCTGTTTGTTTCCCAATGAGCTATGTGTTGATGCGACTGTCCTACCTTCCCCTTTAGGCACTCTGAATAGTATGCCCTGACACAGTAACTGAAGTCAAAACTAAATAACTTTTAGGGGAAAGATAGAAGTTATTTGCTATGTAGAAAACAAAAGGAATTATCCCATCTCCTTACGAAGCAGAAAAGTAAACTTCAACTGCCTTCAGCTTGCCCGTCACTATCTTTCATCACCCAGACTTGAAACAATGGAATTCATGGCAACACTAGTGACGAAGGAGATAAAATGGGCAGAAGTTAGAGGGTCAGGGACTTGATGGTCCCATCAGAGATCAGGGTTAGAATGCCTGAGAGTCACTGAAACGCAGTTCTCCCTCATTATCTGAAGTCAAAGTGACTGGAATCTGCAAGAATCTTCCAAAGGATACACATCTGGAGGGCTTTGCCTGGGGACAATTTTGCCAAGCTGTCCAGGGCACTTTGGTGACATTTCAGCTCAGGGGAGTCTGTCAGGGATGGCAGGGAAGCCCTATGGTCCCCGAACCTCCATAGTATCAGCCAGCACTGCCTTCTTATTTAATACAGACTATGGTTTAATTTCCAGGGTTGCTGAAAGTAATACAATGCTTTGGCTTCAGGTACAAAATGCCTGATGCATCTCACCAGTGTCTAAGTTTCTAAAGTATAGCCTTAGAAAAGGTATGTATTTCTATAAAAGTAACTTTCTTCACCTGAAAAATAATGGAATAAATAATATTTCCCCCCAGACTGAGTGTGAATCAAGTATGCTCCAGTGTATGAATGCTGTAGTCATACAAAGCACACTCGACACACATTTCAGAAACTCCCTACAACAGTTAACAAGAATCTACCATCAACATAAGCTCCTGGAATGCCATCAGAGCTATGGGTTTCATTCCATCTATAATTATGTTGTTGTGTGTGCCAATAGGAATTAGCCACCATACTCTGAAGCAGGGAGATTCTTTCCTGGAAAATTCTGGCAGCCAGTAACCAGCTCTTGCTTTTGCAGAAACTGTGGTGGAGCCGAGAGCAAGCTGGGCTTGGGGAAGTTGACCACGGGTGCTTTGTCTCCTATAGAGAGAAGATGTTCCTACAGGGTGGTCTGGCCTCTTTAAGAGGGGGAGAAAATGCTACAAGGACAAGAAAAAATACAGCAACACAACCCAAAAATGACAGGAATGCAAGCTCTGCCAACCAAGCAAATAAATAAAATTTGAGATATTTTATAATAAATGAACAAGACACAATTCTCACCCCAGTAAAATAGAAAAACCTTTACTTTTCTTCCAGTTCTGCAAATGTTCCCATTGTCCTTGCACTTGGTAGACTTCCTGCTTTGAATATCATTGACAGGCTCTATCACCGGAAGGAATACACCCACCTCTAGACCCATTGCAGTGACAGCTGGGCCTCCCAATACTCTGAAAGTGAACTGCTCACCATACTTGCTATCTACAGCTCTGAATATAGCCTGCTTATGTGAGCTTTCAGGCCTGGAGATCTTTTTCTCTGCTATCCTTTCCTCCCCAAGTGGTAGATTTGGGGCACATATATAAACCAACCTCCAGATTCCCTACCAAACCTTCTAAGGTCTTGTGAAAGTTCTACACTTGTCAAGGTTTTTGTTGACTTGCTTTTTCATTAACTGCACAACAGACTCCATTACCGGTCTGGCACTGAGTTAAGATTTTCCATATATTTGGGTTTCATCTTCATCCAAGGATTATTACACTCATTTCACGCACGCAGGAGCTGGAGTACAGGGAGATTAAGTAGTCTGCCCAAAGTCACACAGCTACTAACTGGGGATTCACACCCAGACAAGCTGGCTCCATAGTCCCTGTCCAAACCACTAGGCTATTTAGTCACTAAAAGTGTGGTAAGAGGGGATCTAGAAACTCGGTGAGCAAGTGATCCTAGCAGCCCAGCAGCTCTCGGCTTATTTCTTGCTTACAATGGCACAAAGACTGTCCAAACTAAGAAAGGACAGCACTTCTTCCTATCTCAAAGGACAGTAACAGTCCCCGGGAGATGGAAATAGAAGCTGAACCTTTTAAGTCTTATAAATGGTCAAATAGCCAGGATGAAAACTGTTCCTCTGTGGCTGCCATTTTCACCTCACCATTAAGGTGGAGTGAAATGGGAGGGAGAAAAATAAAGTAGCATTTACTCCCACACCCTGCCTTCATCCCCTACTCAGAAAGGAACCAGGAACAAGTCAATGCTACCTTTGGTTTAAACCTATATAAGGCCTGAAAGAAGTGTGCAATGAAATAATAACATGGCTGCTGTACACTTACAAGGGAAACTGAATGCCAGTGATATTTTAAAGTATATATTAATTTGATACTCAATGCAGTCAAAATCTTGTCAGACCTCAATGTAAAACCAACATGAACAGATGTTCTCAGTCAAGTCCTAACCACAGAGAGACTGACAAATATTCTAGTTCTTCTGTCTCTGAGAATATGGATCCTCAGACTTCCCACTGCATTTCTTTGAATCTAGGAATCTGTGGAGGGTGCAGAAAGGAAGTTCTGGTTTAATCTCTGAGTGCCCTATATAATTTGATGGTCCAGGTAAAGCTGCACCTAGTGTCATATCCTTCTTTTAGTGGAAGCTGCCAGTCCTGGCTGGGTTTCTTCCATCTTTGCACCTAAAAATTGAAGTCTCCATTGACATTTCTCTGTTGAGCTTCCAAAGGTAACTTGCAGTATTACTGCTTTGTAACTGATAAGTTAGAAACAGGAATTCATGTCTCTTCAGCCACTGGCTCTGTGAAGAATTCTGCCTAAGTGCCTTAACTTTTCTGTGCTTCTAGGCCCCCCCATCTGAGGTATGGGCATAATATTTACATAAATGCAACTAAAAATCTAGAAAAAATGCTAAAAAAAATAGTTAAAATGACCAACAAATCATTGTTCTTCATTTTCTCTAAGAAAGTACCAGAAGAGGGGAGGGGGGAAGGCAGAAGACTCCTGACTTCTGGATCAAATAAAATTGTGTCACTTTGTTGCACTAAAGATCATTTATAAAGTCTGGCTTGGGAGCTTTTTTTTTTTTTTTGAGAAAAGATTTCACTGCATTGCTCAAATTGGTCTTAAATGCACCATGTAGCCCAGATTCACTTCCAACTTGCATTCCCTGAACACCTCTTCAAAAAAGCCAGTGTAAAGGTACTCTGTATACCAACTGCTACATTAGGCTACCTCGCTCTATTTTACTGGTGGGACAGCTCAATAAAATTATTTGCCCACCGTTTATTCTTGCCAATAACTGTAGAAATAGCATCAAATGCTTTAAAATCTCAAATATTTAATATTAAATTACCAAAAAACATGCTTCAGCTGTTTGCTATGATCTGAAACACGTGCTGCAAGGGGCTCTCATTCCCAGCCAGCATGAAAGTTCCACTGTAGGTATGTTAACTGACATAATGCACATGATGTTTCCCAGATGCCCAAATCTGTCTCTTCCCCACACACACACACAGCACATATAAACAAGCCATTCTTAAGGAAAGGGCCTATTAGTTGAGTTTATATCTTTGCTGGGGAATATCCTTTCACTTCTGCTATCTATGGTTTCAATCAGTTGTGACACAGAGAACTTCTGGTTCCCTGAACATTCAAAAATAACCTTCACAGCATCGTTTCTACCTGTAGCTCTGAGTGTCTGAGAAGTCTCCACAGCCGGACAGTGTGGCTCTGACTGTCATCACACTGGGACAGGACACAGGCCCAGCTTTTGTACAGAGCATTATTAACATTTTGAAGCATGCCAGAATGGCAAAACCTCATCTTGGCCTATATTGAAAATTCAATGGCAGAGAAAAGAGGTTGGGGACAACAACTGACAATTAGACACAATAGAGGTGTATGTGTTGTGACAGCTGATTCGTTCCCAAAATGCATCACTTTCTCCCTGTATCCTTCTACACCCTTTCACCTCCAAAGTCACTCCTCTGAGGCCAGCTACAGGCTCCCTATCCTAAAGGAAGGTACATTCCCTTTCACACCCTGTGAGCTTCAGGAACCCTCAAGAGTTGACTCCATCTGTTTAGCACTTAAATTCCTTCTAAGACAAAATTCGTGTCTTTACTGTCCCTCTCTTCTTTAAACCCTTTAAGCCTGCTAAATAAAACCATGAACCAAGGACACCGAGTCACATCTGGTGTTAGGATGCTTTTCTTCTTCGAGGACCTTTGGTACCAGAGGACAAAACATGGCAGAATAGAAAGCCAGTAAAGTTAGTAACCTGTATGAACAGGAGGGAACTGGGCTTTCTCAAAGTTAAACAGATTGATTTCATTTCTCCTCCCACTACCTCCTCAACCAGAAAAGAGGAGTGAGACTGTAAGGGATGTGTTACAGGGGCGCTCAGGATGCAAGAGCATTGAGAATGTGCTCCAGAGCCAGGCAGTTGGCCAGATACCCTTTCAGCACTCTGCAGGGCCCTCCCATCAAGCTCCAGTTCTGGGGAGACACAGAGTTAGGGGGTGACCTGAGAGGCGGCATGGGGCTAATGTGAAGTAATACTACCAGAAGGTTTAGCTTATGTGAGAAAACTGAAACACCAGAATTAGGGAGCTGGAAATTCTATAAGCTTTTTCCCATTAGTCAAAAAAAAAAAAAAAAAAAAAAAAGCAGCTGTGAAAATAAATACACCCCCCCCCCAAAAAAAACCGTAAAGTAAAGAAAAAACCCACACACAAGGGTCTTGGGCCACCAACATTCCTCCTGGCCTCTGTATCCTTGGTTCCTGAGGGAGTAGCGCAACCCAGAGGGGGAAGTGGAAGGGACCCAGAGCTGGGGTGGGGGCCTCGCTGTCGCCACTCACCCGGGGAGGGGAAAAGCTCCAGATCCACTTTTTCTGTCTTGATGATGGTGAGAGTCGGCTTGAGATCGACGGCCGCCTTCATGGTGCCGGGACTTGAGGGGGCCGGCGGGATGAGAGAGCAAGTTTGTTGTAACTGTTGTTTTGCTTTTTAATGGGGATTTTGAACCCGGGGGGGGGGGGAAAGGGACAGGGCGAAGCTGACTTTCTTCCCTAAAATCTCAAATTCCGGCTGACTGCCTACCCCGCGGGAAGGTGCGCACCCAGCCCGTCCCCGCGAAGTTGGCACTTGGCGGAGCAGAGAGCGCGCTCGGGTCCCAGATTCGCCTGCGCCTCGCCCGCCTGCCCGCCCGCTCGCTCCTCGGTCCCGGGCGCTCGCTCCGCTGGCCGGTACTGGCGCTGTGCAGCTCGCCTCCGCTTTAGGGCGTTCCTCTCCGAGCCCAGGCCCAGGGTCCCAGCGTCTGCCCTGCCCACTCCGCGGGGCGGCGGGGGCGGGGATGAGGGGCGGGGTCTGGCGCCGGCAGCCAATTACCGCCCATCTCCCAAAAGCGAAAGGAAGGGAGGGCGCACTGGACCCTGCAGCTTAGCCCCTTCTACTCCGCCAGCAGGGCGAGAGCCTCAGGCCATAGCTGGTGAGGAAGGCTGGCGAGGGTCGCTGGCGTGCAGGGGCTGTTGCCACGGTCTCGGGAAAATCCATTTGATTGTGCACGCATTCTTTAGTGCTTGGTCACCGATGCGGCCCGCTCCGGCGACAGCATAGTTTTCCAAGTGCGTGTACATCATTCATTCACAAAGCTTGACACACAGGACGTGAGGCTTGCTTGGATGGGCACTGAAGGGGCGCGTGCGGGGGATTCCACAGCGGGTGTTCTGGGAGGGCTCCAGCTGAGTTATGACTCAGGATCCCACCCTTGGAGTAGTTTAAGTGACAAGGGCAGCATTGGTGAACGAAAACCGTAATCAACTTGACTAGCTCAGAACCAAGCCTATCTGAGACCTCCCAAAACTCAAGCCGCAAAGCTCCTGTATCAACTGGAAAGTCTAGAACCCATAACTGAGTTCCTAATTATTCTGTTCCTCTGTGTCACCTTGGCTGACGCTTTGCCTTTCACACTCTGCTCTATTAGAAAACTTCCAACATCCTTTTCTCCATCCCTACAGGTGTGAATCTCTAAGGTTCATCCCCAGCCCCCAGAATCACTGTGCGCATCCTTGTCATATTTGGGAACTGCCAACACTCCAGATAAAAAGGCGAGCCATGCTAATCCATAATGTGCCACTGATAATTAGCTATCATACATCAAGGTAGTTTTGGTACTCATTAAAAAATCATCGAGGACATGGTAGTGCATGTGTAGCATCCAGGACATGGCAGTGATGTGGAGCAAGGCATTGGCATTTACCTTTGATTAAAAGACAACATAAATCTTCCTGAGGACCTCAGGGAAAGCTATTCTTAGTACTGTTTCCTGATTTCTAAGCATGTGATGAACTCCCACCACTTGCCTGCAACTGTAACTTCTGCTCTAGTAAACTTCATCACACCTGCTAACTTTCATCTAAGCACCCCAGCCCCTTGGGCTTTAGCAGTGTACAGATTCCCAAAGCAAATGGTGGGGGGAGGAGGGAGAAAAAGCAATAAGAATGTCAATTTCTGGGTCCTGGTCCAACCTCCAGGTTCACCCTTCTTTGGTCACCAGAGAGAAATATGCATATGTGATAATCCTCATTTTCTTTTTTGAAAGAACAAAGACTGTTGCAGTCCAGCTGTGTTTCTGCAAGGTATAAGAAAACAATGCTGGCCTCCAGATGACTAGAACAGACACTTCGGATCCTGGGAAAAGCTTAGGGAAGCCGCTGATGAATGGATTATAATGGATTGTACATTCACACGCCCAAATAAGCAGCAAGGAAAAGACTTTTGAACTGCCTCTGCCTTACTCTGACATCTGTAGAACTGAACAAGCTTTCTTGTTTCTTTGGTGAATTTCATTTTGTTGCTTCAGTCTTATGAAAATGCAGGAGAGTTTTACTCTATTTGCAAAAGCAGCTTTCTCAGGATCCCTCCTTTCTCTCCCCCTCCCCAGGGTCTCGTCCTCCACTAAACTAGTATCTAGTTACACTATGGCTTACACTCCTGTATGTGAGACACTTAGAGAAGCCCAGGTTTTCTACCCTGGCAACAATGAAGGAATATGTTCCTTGTAATCCTTCCACAGTGCCCATCAATGTGTTGATCTTCCTGTTCTGAACCTTGTCCTGAAGTGCAGGGGCTCAAAATGTTCTAATGTCCAGATCAGAAAGTGGTATGTACTGATGGCAAATGTCCCCAACATCACAAGTCCTGCAAAGAGCCTTGGATGTGGTCAAAACTTCCTGTAGGATGAGAAGCACTGAGAGAGAACCAGTTAAGATATTTTTACACACATGTTTGGGACATTAATAATCCAACCAGGACAGTAGCCCATTTAATTGTTGTTTGACAAATGGATACCTTGCTCAGCCTAGATACAGGGAGGTGAGTCTTGGTTCTGCCCCCAGTGATGTGACAGACTTTGATGATTCCCCATGGGAGGCCTCAGTGTGGGAGAGGGAAGACAGAAGGGAGAGGGAACTGGGATTGGTATGTAAAATAAGATGGTTTTAAAAATAAAATTAAAAATTAAAAAAAAAAAAAAAATATATATATATATATATATAGATAGATAGAGAGAGAGAGAGAGAGAGAGAGAGAGAGAGAGAGAGTGAAAAACGACCAGCTTTCTGGCTACTCTGGGCTTCTGCTTTACCACTGCTTGTGAAGATGACCTAGAAGGTGTCAGTAACTCTATCCTGAGAGCTGCCCTTTGTTCCTTATGGCAAAATAGGACTTTATTCCCAACTTTGCCCACTTCGGTTCACATGTGTTCCAGCTTACTTACCAGCCAAACACAAACTCTGCCTTCTTATACCTAAGCATACTATTTCAAGCCTGCTGGTCTTTAAGGCACTTGGGAGCCAGTGAGTACAGTGAGTAATGGTTTTTTGTTGTTGATGTTGTTGTTTGATTTTTTTTTTACTTGGCTTCCTACTGGGGAGAAAACAAATTTGTATCTTTAAAAATCCTTAGACTCTAGCTAATTACATCTGGCCAAGAGTTGGATCTCTGGAGAAAAGGAATATGGCATCAAGACAGGAGTCACCTGTATACAGGAAGTCCCTCACCACAAGGAGCATATAACAAGAAATAATAATTTCCCTTTGTTCTTCACTCAGTCCTGCTCCACATTCAGCAAGTATGTAAAAATGCATGTAATTTCAAAGAATTGTGGAAGCTAGAGCCTTCCTCTGCAGAAGTATGCTAGAATTCTCTGCGTTGTGAGCCTTTAAAAAGAGGCCCCACGGAAGGCAGCACAAAAACATTCAGACCACTAACGACTGATCCCAAACGAGTTCATGACTCACAGATGCTGACTTACTGGCAAAAATGTAAGTTGCTGGGTTTTGTTTTTTGTTTGTGTGTGTGTATGTGTATGTGTGTATGTTTAACAATCTCTCAGTTAGCAACCTGTCTAAGCTGCACTTGTGGTTCGTCTCCTTCCAGTCTGAGAAAAGCCAACAGGCTCTATCATACCCTGAAAAACATGTCTGAAACTTAACTCTGTACCAAGTGGTTTCTGTCTACTGGATGCAAATTACAGGGGTTAAAAAAAAAAAAAAAAAAACCCTCAGGCTTCAATATCTACCATTAAGTTGGAGAAAGGAAAGGAAAGAAGAAATTAAAATAACTATTAATTAAACTGTAGTTCCAAAAGGCCTTAGGGTCAGTTTAGTAACTAAGCCAGGGACTTAGATGGCAGTATGGCTAACTGCAAGCTGGCTCTGTGACCTTACCAAAGCCACTTAACCTTCTTAGTGTCACAACCTCATCTCTGCTTCAGGGAATAAAACCACCCCTGGATCTTCCTAGCATGTAATACAGAGTCATTAGCTATTGTTCAATGAATACAATAAACAATGGACCATAAGAGAGCTGCAGTTGCTCCGGAGAAAGGGAGGAGGGTGGGGAGGACTTGAGAGCCTATTCGGCCCAGGAAACTCTGTAATAAACTGAGATAGACAGCAGTATGGATTCAGAAGTGAGATTCAGATTTTTAACTTAACCAACTTAATCTGCCAAATTACTTATTCCTGAAACTCAGGTCCTCAATGTTTGAAGCAGGGAAAATAATAATGCCCACATTTTAAGATTATTTGTATGATTAAATGAGGTCATGGATGCAAGGCTTTAGCAGAATGTCTAGGGTAGAAAGGTGTTCAATTACCTTCAAAGGATTATTGTTGTCTTTAGGGTCCAGAGTAAGGGAGAATATGTAAGAAATCATTTTAAATCTTTCCCCCTGGATGCCTCTGTGGGAGAGAGTAGATCCTCAGTTAACTGAACTGTCACCAGGGAGAGTTCAGACAACTATCACGCTGAATTGTAAAACCCAATCCATTTCCACAGTTCTTAAACAGAGGACTTTCTGGCCTTGCTTGAGAAACACCACCACCAACTGAGGAAGGAAAGCTGTGGATTTGTATTTGTTCTGAAAGTGAGTGAAAAGGTGTTGTTGTAGATCATAAGGGAGGCAGAACCTTAGACC
The DNA here is from genome assembly GCF_943737965.1 of Phodopus roborovskii. NCBI lineage: Eukaryota > Metazoa > Chordata > Mammalia > Rodentia > Cricetidae > Phodopus > Phodopus roborovskii. The sequence goes on along the minus strand of NW_026126517.1, from coordinate 11,892,881 downwards.
TCATCAGCTCATTAGCACGTGCTCTGAGATGGAAGCCTGTGTTGTGTCTCTTAAGAAAAGTCAATCCTCCTACTCACCAGAGAAGAAAAATAAGATTACCCTTACCACACAGAGCCCCATCCAGTGTGTATCAGAACAGGTAGGTATCCAGGTACTGTTTCCAGAAACCCAGCAAGATTCTGTGCTGTCTTAGGCAAGTACTTTGCAGACCAAGCACCCTCTTTCCCTGTGGGAGACAGCTTGGCATGGGCTATGAGGAGGAAGGGGGTCTGGCTTGGCTCTATTGCTGTCTGCAGTCTCTCAGGCTATAATTATGAACCATTCAACTGCATCTGCAGCCCCAACAATGTGGGATGGATTGGCCTAATCCACAGACCAAGCGACATTTTAAAATCCATCAGTTTAGACATCACGTATTCTTCTCACAACAAATCAGACTTGGCACAGACAGAAAAAGGAGAGGGGTTGTCAATCAAAGCTACAGAGCTTGGGAGCCTTCTTCACACCCAGGGTCAGTGTGTTTCTCCTTAATCTCACTGAATGCCTTTCTCAGAACTGCTGTTGTTTTCCAGGCCAGGAGAATATAGAATGTGACTGTCCTGTAAACCTACAGTGATCTTATAATCTGGATCTCAATTTAAGCTGTTCTACATCTGATTAGTGAGGAGATGGAGGAGCAACAGCATTGGTACAGAGGGTAGGAGAACCAGATTCTTGAATAGCATGGTAGAAGCCACTAGCGACAGGTTTCCACCCCATGGCAAGAGGATTCCATCCTACTCCTAGGACTTCAGGTGGTTTCATCCTGGCGAAGGCTACAACCTTCCCCTGATGGTACCCAGATTTCATTTTAGGTTATAACTTCAAGATGAATTTTTCTGTAGACATGGCTTGAATTTTACATTCAAATAATTTCAGTGTGAAATCTTCCCTCTTCCCCAACTCACTTTCATTTTTAAATTCTATATCAGTCCACCCAAAAGATTTCCATGTACCACTCTGGAGAAAAAGGAGCGGAGATGAAGTGGTGGATTTAGTTATCCATTCTGTTTTTGGAGTTGGGAGTGAAACAATTGAAACAGATAGTACTAGAAGAAACAGCCCTGCCTGGGAAGACAGTAAAGAAATAGAAGGGTCTGTCCTCTGAATAATGGAGGGCATGAGGGAAATCAAAGTCACAGTGGTTTTCTGTCCTCCTTTACTGGGTCTTGAGTCCCTGAGAATCTATAATGACATTAGGACTTTTACAAAGGCATCTTAAACAATTCCATGGCCAACAGCCATGGAACTGGGAGACGGAGCTCTGAGAGAATTGGCAGGATCTTAGCGGGTAATGGAGGATGACCGGGCAGGTTGTATTTAAATGTATGGAGTATTTCTCAGGGTTTTTCTCACAAGGAAACTTGCCATATGAAGGATTTCCTTGGTAGAAGCTTTATCTCCTTCCCAGGAGACACCTTTTTGTGTTCAGTAGCTTCAGTGTCTGCTTGGTATATGTTGAAACATGCATGTCTGCCTCTTCAGTTTCCTATTGTACCTTTTGTCATAGAGCTGAGTACAGTTGGAGATCGATAAATAATTACATTTCATTAATAAACAGGTAGCTTCCTAATATCTCAAATATTGATTCTTACAGAAAAAATAATAAAACTCACTTACCAGTTTTGTTTTGCCCAAAAATGAGACAAAGTTGCCCAAAGTTTACATTAAAGAACTAAACAACTTTCTTCTAACCAAAAAAAAAAAAGATTCTTACAGCATTTTGTTCTAATTTACACTGCTTTCTCTGCTTATCCTTGCATCCATCCAGCCACTTAAAATGTCAACAAGATCACTATATTCATTTGACTTTTTATCCATATAGTCACACATGTAGCTGTTTGTGGAGAATAGCCTTAGGCTCACCACATGGCAAGCTAAGTATTTTATTGTAGGTCTGAACATTTTACACAGCATGCTGCCTATTTCTCAGGCGCTGTTAAGAAGCCCTTTCTCAAACTGAGTCTTCCATTTCACTGACCACCATAAAGACCAGTGAAACAGCTGAATATGTGTGTGTGTGTGTGTGTGTGTAAAATTTGTAAGAAAAGGAAATTACATGCAATGAACTCAAGTTTGTGTGCCTTTAGAAAAAAAAAAAGAGTAATGCACAGCTCACAGGGATCACTGCATTTTCAAAGGAAAACGTTTGCTCTAAAGGTATCCCCAGGGATGAAGAATGAATGGGTGGGTGGGGAGTAGCAGTGAAATGATGATGGTGGATGGTTGGGCAAGGGGGAATGACAGGGAAGCCACTGAGCTGCAGGTACCTGACAAGCACGCAGGGACATGTAAAGGTGGCTAACCTCTCTTGCAGTGATGGAGTCATACTTGCTGCACCTTTTGTATCTGTGAGTGGGATAATCAAGATATAGTAACAGAAAATTTGTTGATCCTAAGCCACGAAACCCAAGAAATCCATGGGTTGTGACTGGGATTGTAAACAAACACACATTAGTTTTCATCTCTTTTTCCAGTACTAAAAAAAGAAGAAAAACTCAGATGAGTCATACTAGAAACAAGGTACTAAGCAGTAAACACATTTTGAGTACATTCCTACAGATATTTTGCTTACATTAAGCATCCTTCCTTGAGGTATATTATGGTTTCATAATGAACTAATAGGAATTCCATCTTTATAAATCTTAACACTAATACCAGAGGAAATAGAACAAACAGCACTTGCTGAATTCTCTTGCTGCTTCAAATCTAGGTGCTGTGTGTGTGTGTGTGTGTGTGTGTGTGCCTGTACATTCCTGGAAAATGTGACTAGAATCTAAGTTCTATGAATACACAGGGACATAAATCTATAAATCTGGGAAAACAATTTTAGGGTGTCTAGTACAACAGTATAATACTCACATCCCTGCACCCCGCAAGTACCACCAAATATGGCAACCCTGTGAGGCAGACAATGAAAGTCAGCCTCAAGAAGGGATATGTCCACTTCACTAGGACTGCAGTTCACACTCAATGCCATGTTGTGAAGGCTCAAAGAGAGCTATGAAGTCTGGTGTAGTCTGCAAGGGACCAGCTAAGCTCCCTGTATACCATGCCCCAGCTTCATGATGGAATGAAGTATAGAACACTGGCAATGATGCTCTGGGGATTGGCTCCCCGCACACTGAAACTTCTTCTTGGAGATGGTGAAGATGAGGGAAGGAAAGCCCACATGTATAACATGCAAGAATGCCTTGGGATGCTTCAGGTCTGTGAACCACACATGTGCAAGAGCTTCTGGCTTGAAATGATAACTCAGGAGAGAAGGGGGAGGGGAAGGAAAGGGGAGGGGAGGAGAGGAGGATGATAAAGAAGACAGCATCTACAAGTCCCTTCTTAATGGAAACAGTTTTCATCTGTGATCTGAAACACGTGTTCGCCCAGATTGGGAAACCAGCCCGAAGCTCCAGCTCTTCACAAAGGGACCTTGGGTGGGAAGCACCCCAAGGGAAGCATTGGAAGGGGGAGGAGTGCAGCTGGGTGGGGAGCTGGATGCTGACTGGGAGGCCAGAACAAAAGGCAGGCAGCTCTCATGTGGCAGGTTCCCAGGAGAGATCCCTTTCCAGGAATTAAAAATTCTAAATAAATGTTGGGAATTTTAAAAATATATATATTGAAAAGGCTGTAGACAGTTTTTTTGTTGTTGTAGTTGTTGTTTTCCCAGGGAATCCCCCATCTCTTAGAGAGACCAGATGACTGGCAACAGCTATTCCACATCCAGGAAAGACCTAGTGCTCACACAGATGCCTATATTTTAGAGTTAATAATGCTTTCTCCCTTGGAGCACTTTTTTTTTTAATTGAATTGAACTGAGTTGTGGAGGTAAGAAGGCTATTCCAAAAGATGTCTTTGCTTCTAAACGCTAAGGACACTTGCAGCTTTTTGCCAAGCACAAATCTCAGGCTTTGTCCTCCTTAAGTGGAACATGCCATTGAACTCTAAAGCACCTAGGAGGCAATGGAGCAGAGTGGTAAGTGCCAAGCCTGAGCAGTGTATAGGCTAGAGCTTTGCCACTCAGTGTCCACTTGTGGTTTGGCCTCACAAAGCCTCAATTTCTTCATCTGTCAATGGAGATGAGAAAAGCACCAGATGCAGAGCTGATACAAATGTGTGTCCAGTGTATTGTGTATGTTGCATCTGACAGAGAATGGGTATTTCAGTGACTCTCTGCTGCCATTACCTCCTTTAGAGATCGGAATGGATCCTAGAGTGGTAGTATAAACCCATGATGCTGACAGTTGAAAACTGGAGGGTGGAGGCTGGGGAGATTCAAAGTCACCTTTGGTGTAACAGGCAATGTGACAGAATCTGGAATCACCTGGGAGACAGATCTCTGGGCATACCTGTGAGAAATAATCTTTATTTCTTTCATTGGGGTAGGAGGATTCATTCACTGTGGGTGGTGCGTGATGCCATTCCCTGACCAGTTTCTAGACTGCACAGTAGAGAAAAGGAGCTGAGCTGCTGCAAGCATTCTTCACTTCCTGCTCCCTGAACGGTGGATGCCATGTGAACAGCTGGCTCAATGTTCCACTGCCTCCACTTGCCCATCATGACAAACCATGCCTTGAACTGTGAGCAAACACAAACCTTATACCCAAGTTGCCTTTAATCACACACACAGGAAAAGAAACTAAGACGCTTGGTTATGCAGCAAGTTTGAGGACTACTTAGGCTACATGAGACCCGGTCTCGCCCCACCCAGCTCTATCCATGCCTGATTTGTGACTTTTGATTTAGTGAGCATAAACTTTTGGAGAATGTTAAACAAAACCACTGAACAGTTTTCTTCACAAACAGATAAGGTGCTGGAGTCCCTCTTGGTGTTTGCCATTAACATTAGACACAGGGATAAATATAATGTTAAACAAGTAAATCACACAAATCCTTGATACTATTCCCTCATAGATGAAAGGATATCAATTCCCGTTATGGAGATGTGAGGCACTGCTGAGAAAATTATAGTCACATGCTCATAGCTGGGCTGCCAATCAACAGCAAAAGGGAGTTCATACTCTCATGGCTCCTTCCAAAACTGGGTCCCCTTGGGTGGAAGATTTGATGCAATGACTTAAAGCAGTTCACATTGCCATTCATTCAGTTTCCCATTTGTACAGGAATTCATCAACGCTCATCTCTAACCCATGTCAGTGACAGAATTATGGATGTATATGGCAACCCTAAAAGCCTTGTTTTGCCATGTGGATGTGAGATGATGTTTGCCACCTGGTTGGCTGGTTAACCCCAAAGAATCTTAGGAAATGCTATGATACACTACTCTTTGGACTTCCACTGTGAACCATCACTGCTCCTGGAACTCTCTCTGCCAACACAGATTTTCTATTTAGGGGGCTTGAGCTACATAATTTGCATTTTGGCACTACCACTACTGTTGCCTGGCGCCTTGCCAATGAGGCTGGTAGCATGGGACTTGAATCATCACCTCACTTGCCTACTCCATCTTGGCAAGACCAATGCCTTATTGTTGGGAAAGCAGAGTTAATTGGTATTTCTAGGGGTGTTTGGTTAACTCGCCCCACCTTAGCTCCAAGTTGGTAAAAGTGTAGCTTTGCCCTTTCCAAGAGCCACAGTAAATAAATGATGGGGAAATACTCCAAAAGGCACATGGTGGGGTCTTCTGGCTTGCCTTTTCTTTCCTCTCTTTTTCTTTCCAGTGACTTTGGGGAGGTTTGGGCACTGATCCTGCACACACAATACACTTCTTGTTCTTCTTTTTTTCTGCAGAGCAGCCGTGAATAGCTCTGTCTAAAATTATAAGTAGGGGCAGCCCCAGGCTGCTAGAGATCAGAGCTCTCATGCTGGGCTCCAACAAAGACCCTGCTCTTTCCCAACAATTAGCCCCGCAAAAAAGGACATCTATCTCCCTCTATTAAACCCACCACGTGCCTTCAAGTCAGCCCATTGTAAAGCTAATTAAATAACACGCCTCTCTCCCCATGCAGGTCTCCTGATTAGCTCCTCTCAGCCAGAAACTTCTGCAAAGAGCCTAGAGATAGACAATCCAATCTTCTGCTTCTCAGAAGCCCCACCCCCCCGCATCACCAATTAGCCATAGCCCTTGAAAAGCCACCCTTATCAATGCCAGGGAATTCATTCCTATTCCTGTTGTTTCCCTCACAGCTCATACTCCAGTCACTCCCAGCTTGACAGCATTGACCAAACTAATACTCTTTTGAAGACCACATATTCAGGGAGGCAAATGTTTCCATTACATTGTGGTCTTTGGGGAGCATCTACCTAACATCTTAGCCACTGGAGTAAGTGTTGATGAAGGACTTGGACAGGGCCAAAGGGAGATGCAGTCACAGAGCCCTGGGCAACTGTCCCTTTGTACTGGGAGGCCTTGCACCTATGCAAAAAGCAAGCACAACCTACTGGGAAAGGCATCCCATACAAGTAGAGCTGGGATAAAAACATATATTCCCACCAGCTCTTGTTAAATATTATGTAGAAATAATGCATCACTCTAAGGCTCCCTACAGCCAGGCAGGTAAGATCCAAGCAGAGGGAGGTCCAGATTTTATTCTGTCAACCCCTCAGTCTGGCTTCTCCCTTTCCCATGGAACGCCAGCAAGCCTGGACTTTCTGGAATCTAGGATTCTACGCTTTTATACACTTTAACAAGCCCTCACCTAGCTTCCCCATTTTGCTGACAAGACTGAGCAACAAACATTTCCTCCCAGACAAGGTTTTCAAGGTCTTCCCTGCTGAAATCAGTTGTTTCCCCCTCTGGGATCTCAGGCCTAGCAGCCTTCAGGTGTGTCCATGCAGGCTTCTGATGGAGCAATTGTTACATTACTTAAGATAATCTAAGCCTCTGCTCCTCCCAAGTGTAGGAACCATATTCGATTCAAATGTTAATGTCCAGCTTAAAACACAAGGACTTGTACATAGCAAAGGCCTCATAAAGGTTGGTTAAAAAAAAAAAAAACATAACTGAATAAAGAAATAAGGAGTGAATGAATGAATGAAACTATTTGATGTTGAATGTGGTCTGAAGTAGGTATTCAGTTTACTTCTGATTCAACATCACTACAGATAGTCTGTCTCTATTCAAGGAAAGAGAGACTGCTATTTTATAGCATTGGGTCTCCCTACTTTGGTAACTTTCAAACCCCTGACAAATGGCTGAAGTGCCTATTTACATATCAAAGCAGACCTGGCCTCCAGGTTTTCTCAGGATCCCTTAGTTCCTCCCTGTTAAAGGTAGGGCTGGCACATCCCCACCCTCTCCCCTGAACTCTCCAGCCCAGGGGCTGGGCTGCCCTTCTCCCAGAGGCTCTTGCCTATATAACGCACACATTTCGGTTAGCCTCCCCTCTTTGTAACTTTGTCCTCCTGGGTGCTGCACCTGCTTTCCCTCTCTCTCTTCCCCTGCCTCTCTGCCCTGTGGCCCAGCTCAGTCTGGTCATGTCCACTCTGGACTCCCCCAGATATCCCTGCCTTTGTCTCAGCTCTCCCTCAAATCTACAATAAAATCTCCCCACACACATACACACCATACCTGGGTCAGTCATGTCCCTTCCTTTCCTTTTTATTTCCTTTTATCATTCATACTTGAAATTGTCAGAACTCATTCTGTCTCTGTCGCTGTCTCGTGTGTGTGTGTGTGTGTGTGTGTGTGTCTTTCTCCCCCGACCCACCGATAATACAATTTCTCAAATGAAAATAGGAAGGAGCCATTTCCAGTCCTACTGAATAGCTCTATAACTAGATCTTTTGTGCCACCTCTTGTGCTTTTATGCTTAAAGCTTCTTTCTTGTTTTTTGGACTCATGGAAAAAAATCTTTCCTTCTGACAGTTTTTAAGGAAAGTCCACAACATGTGGGAGGCTGAGGTAAGGAGGGCAGCCCAGAGGTTAGTGACAGGGTCAGGGAGATGTCGCAGTAGCTGAGGGTACTTGCTGACAAACCACATGACCTGAGTTTGATTCCCAGATCCTTCACTGGAAAAGGACAGAACCACTTCCACAAGTTGTCCTCTGGCCCCCACCCACGCCCTGTGGCACATAGTTACTAAATAATGAGAGAGGGAGAACACACAAGTGAGAGAGAGGCCAGCTGGTACTATGGAACAAGACATCTCCAAACATAAGAAAACTAAGGAGGGGAGGAGGGCTACTCATTCATCTTTTGAAATGCCCAGAAATGACGCCTTAATGAAGCAACCCCATATACTGCACAAGCCTCCCAAGAAATAGTTATGGGGCTCAAATTCAATAAGAGAGAAAGTAAAGTTCCCTGTAAGGTACATTTTCAAACTGTCATATCCCTTAAATTTAAAAAATGCCAAAATAATTGGAGGAGTCTCACCTCTAACTCATGAGGTTTGTGGCAGAAGTCCCCTCCCCTGTCTGAGGGTCCTCGAATGATTCTATGCTTCTATGCACGATACCAGCACAGTCATTTTCTTTGCTTGCTATATATCATCAGATTCGGAGTTCCTAAAATTGCATGCTTTCAATATTTATGGATATGTCCATATAGAAAACCATGAACACTCTGATAATAAATAATAATAGCAAAGGAGTGTGTAACCTCTGACCTAAGAGAGGAAGCACCATCGTTTGCTTGGCAGTCCTTTGTTCTGGCAAGCTGCATGTGGGCTAAAGCAGAGTGCCCACTTTGAAATGATCATAATGGACTGAAAGCTTCATATCAGATCCTGGCTGGTAAGGAGCTCTTATTACTATCCCCAACATACCAGAGCACCTTCCATCCTCAGAAGGTGCCTAAAGGAAAACTACTCTAAGACCTCTTAGACATGCTGAAAGTACAACAGTAAATACAAAGAGGTCTGCATTTTCCTATAGATTTGTCTCCTCAAGATATGCTTGGCATGAATATAAAAGAGCCACTGAGTTCTGAGCCTGAAAAGTCACACCTGCCAATTTACCAAGGATGTCTTCAATAGCCTGCACTTCATAAATGAACTGCTGATAGAAAAGAAAAACAGAAATCACCATCAAATGAGAATAATTGTAAATGAGCATAAATATGAATGGCATGGTATTAGTCAAAACAAAATAGCATGTGCATATAGTCATTGAGTTTTAATCAAAGGGTCCGGAAGTTCAGAAGTATTTATGGCAAATGTACACTGTGAGAGTTATTGGATACAAGATGTATTAAGTACATCAGATAAACAGTACCGTGTAAGGTGTCAGACATTAGCATTTGTTACATGAGCTAGAAATACATGTTTTCTGAAAATAGCTAGTGTTTTGAGCAATGTTAAAAGGCATATCAGAAATCTCAAGATACCAAGATGCCTCTCATTAGGAGGAAGAAATGCTCAGAATTTGCTAGGAGCAATGGGCTGACAGTTCTTGTCAATACATTATCGATAGTAGGTGACTTAAGTGATGCAACAGATTAAGTTGATCACATAATTCCACAAACAGGATCCCTAACTAGGAAACACATATTTCATGCTATGTTCAGACTTTGGATCACTCTAAAGACTTTATGGGTCAAACCTCAGTACTAAATATGAATATGCATCTCTCCTTCCCTTTGAAGTCAGTGACAGTGCCTGGTCTAGCATGGAAGCTCAAAGAGCATTTCAGTCCACTTCAATGCTCAGCATCTCTAAGACTCCCAAGAAGGGGAGAAGCACCCCCGGGTCTCCATACGTAGTATGGATGGGGTGAAGATTCTTTCCTATATTTTGTGTAACTCCAATCCAAGACAACCGAGGATGCATATTAGCTCGGCTGTTTTAAACTGTCCACATCTCATCTACCTCTCCAAGCCTTTTAACTGTGGTTTTCTCCTGCCATGTCTTTTGTCATCATTCTATGGGATTCTACTAGACATTTTTTCACTTTCCCTCCACAAGGCAACCGAGTCATTATTTTCCCACTAATAAAAAGTGTACATGGGAGGAAAAAAAAAGGATTGGGCTACAAAACTTGTATTACTAGTAATTTCGTTTTCATTTTACCTGTTTTGGGGGATTCGGTAGTTCATATGTTCCAAAAGAAATTTCATAATAACTGGAACTAGAGTTAAAAACGCACACACACATGTTTCACTGTGCTAAAGTGACACATCCCAATTCTCCACCAAAGCCATCTGCAGAAAGGCAGGGGTGGAGGGGAGGGGCTGGAAAACAACAGGGGAAAGAGACTAGGGGAGTAATTTCAAGTCTACTATATGTGGACTGCTTCAATATAAAGGCATTTCCACTGTGCTAAGACTCGGGGCTTATTCTTTCCAAATGCCCAGATAAAACATATTAATTGTTTAATTGTATTAACCCTCTTGTCTGTGACTAACTTATAGGTCCAGGATGTTTACAGATAACTGTTAATGACTCTCACTAAAATTTATCAAGGACAAAACAAGAAAATTAAAGAAACGCCATTATGTTTGTATAACCCATTCAAAATTGCCTTCAGTAAGATTTATTGACTGAGACATTAAAAAAAAAGCAAAGAAATTATACTTCAACAGTCTGCTGGATTTGTTGACTTGGGATAAACCTAAGGAGTTTTGAAATGAAATACTGACTGTTTGGATTTCACTGTAAAACAGGAGGTGAGCAAAGTATACCGATTTAGAGACATGGGAATAGATAATCATGTCCATAGATAGCAGATTGTGCCTTCCTCACAAATCCCTCACAACATGTTCTTTATGCTGCTTTTCCTTGTTCACTGTGATTCTCCATCATTGACCACTCAGTTATAGAGATTCAGGCTGCCCCAAGTGAGGGCCCAACATTTAAAGTCAGTGTAACTTAGGACAAACTACTTCAAGTATGTAAAGATCAATTTATTCAGCTGTAAAATGGAATTAAAAATAACTCATAGGAGTTGGGGTAAAATTCAAATAGGATTATATATGTAAAATTTTAACTATGTCTGGTTCAAGGTATAATAGATGGTAGGGGTTTTTTGTTTGTCTGTTTTGTTTTTGTTTTCTTTCTTTCAGGATACATAACAAACATACCTACACACACAGCTTTGAACTCAACCATCCTCCAATCCTAAAAATATTTATTTATCAGAAAGAGCAAGAGCAATTCTATTCAAATAAAAATGTGTGTCTGAATCAAGAAAACAGTTCATAAATGTGGATGGGCTATGTATTTAAAATCTCTGTGCACAAGACTAGCCAGACCAAAGGGAAATCGATAGATAAAATAAACAGATTAAGTGTATGCTTCAAAAAAGAACTCCTATCACTTCTTTTCACACAGTACACAGCAACTAATCAAAGATAATTAGAGACTTAAATGAAGAAGTAAATCATCACAACTCTACAGGGACAATAGAAATGACTGACAACTTCACAACAGATACACACACACACACACACACACACACACACACACACACACGAACAGATAGATCGGATTATATCAAAACGAAAATCCTTTTTTGTTGTGTGTCACAAGTTGTAATATCAGGAAAGACAAACAGTGTCTGACATTATGAGAAGAGATACTTGCAAATTATGTTGCCAGTGAGAGACTTACATCTAGGTTTCTACAGGCAGAACTACTAAAATTCAACAGTCAGAAAGATAACCCAATGGAAAAATGGGTCATGGATTTGAATAGATAAGTCTTCACAAATGTGATACAAGTGCCCAATAAGAACATTTAAATATGTCCAGTGTTATTAATCTTAAGGGAATACTGTTTCACATTCACTGTTAGGGGTATAATCCAAAAGACAGACAAAAAAAGTTTTGTTGAGGAGACAGGGAAGGTAGAGTACTTTTGTATACCTGATGGGAATGGAAAATGGGCAGCCAATATAGCTAATAGTTTATCCATCCCATAAATAGTTAAACAGAGATGACTGAGAAATTCTCCCCCAGGTCTATACCCAGGAGAAATGAAAACATATTCATGCAAAAATTTGCACATGAATGTTCACAGTAGCACTATTTGTGGTAGCCACAAAGTGGAAACTACCGAAATGTCCATCAAAGGATGTGCAAAGAAAAAAAAAGAAAAAAGAAAAAAAGAAAAGAAAAGAAAATGTGGCACAGCCATGTAACAGAAACGAAACGTGAGTGATTGGAAAGGAAAGAAATGTAACATGGATAAGCTTTGACGACATTATGTTAAGGGAAAGAAGCCAGTCACAAAGGGCCCACATATATGCCTACATTTATATGAGTACTCCAGAGCAGAATCACTAAGACAGATATCAAAGCAGTTATTTCTAGACAAGTGGAAAAGATGAGGGACACTGGCTGTTAATGCCCTGGGATGTCTTGCTAAATGCACAAAAGTGTTCCAAAGTTCAATTGTGATGTGAATTTCACACAAGTATAGCTATACTAAAAACCAATAGTCTTAAAACATAAATTTTAGGGCTGGAGAGATGTCTCAGTGGTTACTAGCATAGGCTGCTCTTCCAGAGGATCTGGATTCGATTCCCAGCACCCATATAGCACCTCATAACTGCCTGCAACTCCAGTTTCAAGAGTTCCGACACCTTCACATAGTCACAAATGCAGGCAAAATCGGAATGCACATGAAATAAAAATAATAAATAAACTACTTTTTAAAAACCATGCATTTTAAAGGAGCTAATTGTATAGTAAATATCTCTCAGGAAGCTTGTCTCAATTGATTATTTGATAGATGAAACAACTTCAGTTTTCCAGAGGCAAAAATCAAGAGAAGTAAAAGAAGAAAGACTTTCTCATCATGTAGAAAAACCTTCCCAGTGGGGCCTATGAACATCATCTTAAGACCATTTACTTTACCAAAGTTCAGTGGAAAAAAAGTCTAACATTTCCATGACCTTCTTTTCTAAACTTCCTAAGTGGCTTAGAGAGAGGCTGCCTGGGGAACTCCAAATGGAACCTAAAAATATTATCTTCTGGCTTTATAAACATAAGGAACACTAATGAAGTGAGGGGCAGCAGTCCCAGGAATGGACTATCTCATTCAGGTTGGGAGGCAGGGTGGGGGTTGGGGAGGCTGAACACATCCCTGAAGGCGGGCAAAAGGGCTGGGGGGTGGGGGGGACAGACTCAGCCAGGGAGGTGAAAATCAACACGGGGTAGGAAGAAAAGAATAACAATGATGTAGGATACATAAAGCAGAGCCCGGGTGACCACTATTCTAAACACAGTAAAACAAGCCCTTCATGAGCCAGACTGTCTAAGTTTGGAGGGGTGGCCGCTCCACAGACAACCTCCCTGGACCCTCAATTGCATTTCACTTGGAAGCTCCATTGAGAGTCATCTTGTGCAGGTCCTCCCTTCTGCAGCATAAACATTTCTTGTCATTCCCTCCTCCCTAGAGCTCATGAGACACTGCTCAGTGGGCTTATGTCTGCTTGAGCTCTCTATCAAGCCATGTCAAAGACCCTGAGGTCTTTCAAAAGAGTCTCTTTATTCTGTAGTCCCAGCACCTTAGGACAACTCCATGCAAACTCTTAGGGATATAAAAGAGGTTCTCCCAGCTTCTTCTTGAACCAGGTTTCTGCAACTAAGAAACAGAAAGAGCTGTAACTGGCACATAGGCTTAAAAAGGAAGAAGAGAGGCAATAACTGCCAGTTTTCTGCCAGTGAATCCACCAAGCAAAAGCAGTCAGTTATAGATTAGGATGTGAAGGCAGGGAACAAGCAGCCAGACTGGAAGTAACCCCAAGGACCTGTGTGTTACCCAGCTGATTATTCATAGAAATCACCCAAGGAAACACCTCCATGTGTTAGAGCTCAGATGAGGTGGCTACATTACTTCTCCTACTATTCTTTAATTTGTGAATCATCTTCAAAAAGGTCCACTGTTTTCATAGTGACTACTTTAAAAAGAAAACCATACATGGTCCGTGTGGGTGTGAAAACTCATAAGGCACAGCCAGGCAGAGGACAAAGAGTGTTAGAAGCAATCAACCAGCATGCACTCTCCCTACTCTTTCCTTCAAAACTTCTACTTGGATTATAGAGATGGGGTAAATACTGTCCTCCATCTGCCCACTGTCCCATGGATTCTGGACTTCCCATCTAGAAGGCATAACATGAGGTAGCGACCAATAATGGGAAGAGCTGCAGAATCCCATTGCCAGATGACTCTTACCAGGTCCTTCCTTTAATCAACACGACCAGCCCACATTTCCTTTTTGTCTTGGAAGCAGAATAAAAAGAGCAGTCTGGACGCAGTGGCTCCCTTTCATACCTGACCTGTTCTTTGCACTTGACTCTTCTAACATACCCCATCACATTCCGCTTTAAAAAAAATTTACATCTTATGTGATAGAACAAGATAGATACTAGTAAAACCTTGCTTCAACTCCTTCTGAAATATCCTTTTGAAAAATGATATTCTTAAAAGATATGTGAGATGAAGTAACTCACAAACTCCTTTAATAACTAATTTCAAAGTCCAATCTCCTCCTAGCCAATGTAAATGTTTCCCCCATTTAATACCATCTTTTCCTAATGCAATTTTTAAAAATGTTAAACTTATACTCATTTTTTCCATTTTTATTTTTTTTTATTTCATTTTACATTCTAACCACAGTTCTCCCTCTCACCCCTCCTCCCATCCCCCCAGTCTACTCCTCCTCACAGGTAAGGAATCCCATGAGGAGTCAACAGAGTCTGGTACAATAGGTTGGGGCAGGGCCTGGCCCCTATCCCATGCATTAAGGCTGAGCATGGCATCCCACCATAGAGAATGAGCTCCATCAAGCTAGCTTGTGTACCAGGTTTGTATTGTGGTGCTACTGCCCGAGGCCCTTCAGATAATCCAAGCTTCACAACTGTCTACCACATAGGGAAGGCCTAGTTCTGTCCCCTGGGGTCTCCACAGTTGTAGGTCTAGAGTCCATGAGTTTCCATGAGCTTAGCTATACTCATATTTAACCTTAATTGATTTTACTTAGTTCCAACTTACTCAATTGATAGAAGATGTCATATGTATATATGTTTCTCATACTGGTTAATGAATAAAGCACTGGTGGCTAATAGGAAAGGAAGATAGGAGGGACTAGGAGACAAGGAGGAAAAAGGAAGTAGTAAGGAGGAGTCAAGATGGAAAGTCTGGAGAAAGCAGAATGCCAGCCGGCTCCCAGGTAAGAGAAGACTACATGGAGATACTAGATTAACAGAAATGGGTTAATAATTAAGACAGACCTAGCCGATAAGAAACTAGTACCTAGCCAACCGCATAATATCAAATACAGAGTCTCTGTGTGTTATTTGGGGCTGGCGCGGTGGGACAAGACTGGCAGCGGGCGGAAAACCCTTACTACTTACACTCAATTTCTGTAAAAAGCAGTAAAAAAATGTTAAAACTGAAAAGATAAACAAAGGAAAATGTGTGAATATTTGGTATCTTATTCAGTTTGTGTTGTAACAAAATACTGGAAGCAAGCTAAACAGTAAAGAGGATTATTCGGTACCCAGTAAGAGAGCACATGGGGCAACTACCAACATTCACTGTGCTCTGGTAAGATCCTCACAGCAAATGATATAACACGGGGTGGGGGGGTGAAGAGGGGGCAGGAGTGATGTGGAAAGACAAGAAAAGGAGACTCCAAGGAGTTGTTCTCCATGCAGAGGTAATTTTCATGAGACTCACAGCACCCTCCTGAGAATAGCACAAGGCATGATTCCAACCAAGGGTAAAAGGACTTTCCCCCTAGAGCCCTCTCCTCAGAAGCGGCCCTGGTTCCAGTCTGTGGAGCTTCAGGAACATTCCCAAACCACATCCAAACCATAGCACCAGGACACCGGCTAAACATGTGAGGATGGCCTTTCTTCTTCCCCATGTATTTAATAATAATAATAATAATAATAATAATAATAATAATAATAATAATAACTTGAGGAAACTCCTTGAAATAAAAATAGAGATCAAAACAAAAATGTTTCTTCAAATTTATTAAAAACCTGTAAGATCAGAAAGGAATCCTGAAAGAGCGGATGAGAAAGCAATTGTTTACTGAGGAGAAAAATGGAATTTCCCTCCTCCATCACCCACTCAGTGTGACTGAGAGCTGCCGGCAGCTCTGGGGAATGAGGCAAGTGTGCTGAATCCAGAGCCCAGCCTTTCTCCCTGCCTTCCCCCAGCTCCGATCACAGACATGTCAATTCTTTTCTTTGCCAGGCGCTCCCTCCAGCTCCCAGCTCCAGAGCCACAGCCCTCCATCACATTGAGTTTAAAATAAAGAAATGCTTTTCCTAAAGAATTCGCACACAAATAATCTCATTACCCCAGTGTTTGCATTTATACAGCAGACGTCTTCTGCCAGAGGGGAGAAAAAAAAAAAATCACTCTACGCTCACTCACACGGAACAGCTGCAAGGAGAGAAATGGTATTTAATTCATTGTGAAATATTCAACAATGGCTACACTGCACTTTTAAAAGCCTTTTGATAGTAAAACCCACAGGGAACAGCCCATCCTGTGTGCTGAAAAGCAGCTTCCCCACAATTAGTCTCTTTATTCACGTCTGAACATTCTGTGTAAACTTCAGCACGTGCTATGGACACTGCGGATGGCTTCAAGGGTATAATCTTTCAGAAACTTTAGTCTTATTCGGGGTCTCTTTAGTCTGCTCACAGACCTTTCCCAAGGTGGAGGGGTGGGGAGTCGAGAGTAAGAAGCAAAGGGGAATGGGATATTTAGATGATGAAGAGGAAAATCCTCTGGACCCCTGTGAAATCCCAACAAAGGGAACCCCATTCTCCACACACAAGCCTTGTAAATTACCGGGTTTATTCATGCCCTCAAATAACCAGTGTTGGAGCAAAAGAAACTAGAGTGGAGATCCAAAAATAATCAGAGGACAGTGGCTCATTTCCCTGCTCTATCGCTGAGATTTTCATGGATCTCCGATTTGTGAAAAAGCTTACATTGTCTTCTCTGGGCAGGACAGTGACATGAGTCACTAAGGAGAAGGTGACAATGAATAGTAAAAATAGAAACTATCTAGAAATACAAACTTTATACAATCATTGAGAGGCTAGATCATATAGCAAATTCAGCTTAATTTTTCTACCTCCCCCTCATTTATTTTCTTCTTTCCTCCCTCCCTTCTTCCCTCTAGAATTACAGTTCAGTTTTCCCTTCTGTTCAATGACATCATTTGTCAGGAAGGTGACAAAAGTAAAAGACACAAATGTATGAGTCCCAACACACTGGAGGTGTAAAGAACAGCAACTCCCTCTCACACAGATCTAGCAAAGGCATTCACTGGAGCATTCTAGGGCAAGATCATTTAGCCAGAAAACAACAAGTATATCTGATACTTGCCTTCAAGAAGAAAGTAACATAGAAGCAATACACACAGGAAACTCAACAGGCTCTACAACTGTGCCAAAAAATAAAGAGTCAAAAATTAAACAAAAAAAAAAAAAGTTTTTGCCATCATCTACTGGTTTTACTGTTCAAGAAATTTAAACTCAGAATTTTCAGTTAAAAAATAATGATGAAATGCCTACACACTCCAGGTCTATTTGAGGGGAATGAAGTCTCCTCTTTGTTCTCCCTTATCTCCCCTGGGCTTTCCAGGAACGTTTTCAGGCATATCTGATTCCAGATGCTGCTGGCCACTTTCATTATAAAAAAAACCCAATACGTTGGGGTAGAGAGATGGCTAAGCAGTTAAGAACACTGGCAGTGCTCCCAGAGGACCCACGTTCAATTCCCAGCACCCACATGGCAGCTCATAACTGTCTGTTACTCCTGCTCCAGAGGATCTGACATCCTTACCCAGACATACACATGTAAGCAAAACACCAATGCACATAAAATAAAAATAATTAAAAAATAATACTTGGCCAAGGACCAACAACCAGCCCTAAGTCTTGTTCTGTTATGAATTTCCATTTAACATACTGATGAAAGTTGGAAACACTAGATTGTAGCAGGACGGTCAAAGTACCAAGGTTCATGTAGGAAATCTGTAACTCATCTCTCTCTAGATTGGAGAGATCTGAAAATCACCAGTTGTCTAAGTGAACTTGAGGAATAGACCCTGGTCAGAAGCTTCAAGAGCAGTCAGAGATCAGACATGAAGGGCTAAGACTGCAGAGGACAATGTGTAGGCAGAGGCAATTGGTGGGGACTGTGTAACACTTGGCAGTTCACCTGCCATTTTTACCACTATATGCTCGGCTTGATGAGGAGATTGTCCCAGGCCCTACTGCCACCACTCTTTTTCCCATCGTATGAGGTGGAGGTGGTGGACACAACCTACGGCCCACTAGAATGTTCTCGAGAAGCAGATTCAAGAAGTTCACAAAAGTATCCTAAGAAGCACAAAATAAAGCAGAAAGAAATGTCTGGACATTGGGCAAGGTTGTGATTCTTATCTCCAAGACAATGGGATGGAAACAACTTCCAGATTTAAATACAATCTCTGGGGATCTACGAGAGCAGTGGAAAGGGATTTGTAGGAAGGAAGTTGACACCAGTGAATTCATTGCTGTTAAACAAGATAGAGAGCCGTTTGTCCTCTCTATCTGCTGCAGGAGGGCACAATGGAACCTCTCCCTTGGCTGCAGAAGATCCTAACTTCTCTGGAGTCTCAGACCATTCAGAGGAGCAGGGGAAAGCAAAATCCTTGTGTGTAATATTTTTTAGCAAGATCACGCTTTCCTAAAACTCAGTTCTGACAAAAACCCCATTCCATGATAATCAGCAGGCCTAATACTTGGCAAAATGCTGTCAGAGTTGATGATGTATAAGCAGGGCATTGAGTAAATGGCCCAGGCAGTTAGGACCTGGATCTGTACATGTTTAAATCATGGATGTTTCTGCTTCCATGCACCACTTGACAAAGCTTACAAGGGAGGGGTACTGACTGGCAAAGGAAGTAGCTTTGGAGATTGGGATTTAAATCCACATGAAAAAAAGAATGAACTGAGGTTGTGGAAATCTCTTTTATTAAAAAAGTAAGCATCTCCAAAGTCCATGAGTAAGTCTTAATAGAATGTTCAGGAATAGCAAGAGCAGATCCCTATAAACATACAGTGATGCTGAGAAGAGAGAACCATCTCTTCAGACAGTGAGATAGGGCAGGATCTGAACTGGAAGGCAGAGGCCATGCACAGGGGTGAGCTCTGAGGGCCAAAGGCTACCCACACATCAGGGGAGAGGTGATCTCTCCCATAGTGCAATTAGGCCTCCTGTTTGACCCTTGACTTCTGCCCTATGAGATATTTATGTTCTCTGGACAGACAGCAAGGAGGCAAATGAAGGAACATAGACTCTGATGGTCCTTAGTAGGGTAAGAACTAGATGGGGGGGAAGGGGGTTGGGTTGGGAGAAATGGAGGGATGATAGAAGAAGAGAGAAAGGAAGGAATGGAGAGCGCAGGCAGGCAGACAGGCTGGCTGGCTGAGCTGGCCTGGCATTCACAGAAGTATGTAAAATTCTGAATTAGCTTTCTGTGGATCCATGCCTGATCCTTGGTCATTTCCACATTCTGTTTGTTTGTTTGCTTGCTTTTCCTGTCTCCCAGTAATTCTGTAAGTTTGGCACTCTTTTATTAGAAATTAGGAAACTGAAGTTCAGAAAGGTTCCGTGGTTTGTCCGTGGGTTGCAGGTCTTAGGAGCTGGGCCCTGGAAGTCAGGTCATGTTTCTTTTTCAACTGCAGGGACTGGGTAGTGAGTGGTGACCCTGCTTGATCTCCCACCTATCTAAAACTCCACTAGCCTTTTGCAAACTAAATCTAAGTTCAAAATCTCATCTGTTCCAACCGTTTATTTCTTAAGCAGACATATCACCACAAACCAAGGGGACAGCAAGCAAGCCAGGCAGGCCAGGCAGTCCACGCCTCTCCCCTCCCAGACTGGGCATTACAGTTGCCAAGCCTAGGGCTGGAAGCCCCACCTCGGAGCGTGCTGCTGGGGCGCTGCCCGGCTGGCAGTGCCAGGGTTAACCGGCAGCCCTGCGGAGCAAAGATTTCTGTTTTATTTCAGCGGGGGAAGTGTGTGCTGCCTGATTAGCTGGATGGTTTCCTCTTTTCCCATAACCTCCAGACCCCCACGGCCCAAGTGTTTACTCTCTGAAATAAAAAATCTGCTGGTGTTTTTCTTTTTGTGTGCTCGTGTATTTTGGGAGGATTGCAGAGGAGGAAGGCGGGGTCGGGGTGAGGGACCAGCCTGGGGGAAGGGAGGACGCAGCCTCCAGCTGCAGAAGCTGCACCTCGGGAAAGCAACTTCTTAACGAGGGAGCTGGTCTCTTGCTCTGGCAGCTATAAACACACTGAACATCTGGAGGCAGAGAGTCTCTCCAGGCCAGACGTGAGCACCACAGGCTGTCCCTGCCCGGCCGTCCCCACCCCCTCGGCTCTCACACCCCCTCTCGGCTCAGCTCAACTCCAGAATTCTCACATCATCCACCCACCTGACCACTTCCATTCACAGAGATCCGCAGTGCCCGCTAGCAGCGGGCCCGCGGGAGCCCAGAGGAGACTAGCAGGCGACGCCAGCCAGCAGTGGCCACCCCGCCCCTCGCCCCTGTTCCAGAAGAGGGGTCAAACTGCTAGAATCCAATAAGAACTCGGTGCCCCGGGGACCTTTTCCCAACTTGGACTAAACATTTTGCGGTTTGAAAAAGTTAAGAGAACTTTCCCCCCTTCCAAAGCCCCCTGGGAGTTCCAGTGCAATACTGTTACTTCCTTGACTTTTTTTGAGAAACAAAATCTTTATCTATCAGGTGGTCAGGCCAAAAAACATGCTTGTGTGCTAATTGTCACTCTACTAGCCCTGCCAACATAAGAGGGGCTCTTTCTGCACCTGGGTCTCCTTCCTTTCCCAGCATCTGTAGAAAGGATTCACAAACACACACACACACACACACACACACACACACACACACACAGAGAGAGAGAGAGAGGGGGGGGAGAAAGAGAGAGAGAGAGTGCCAATCCCACCCACCCCCCCATCTCCCTTTGCATCATTCCAATGAGTACCAGATCCCTAACTGCACTGAGTTCTTCCTCGAAGGTCTCCCTCTCTTTCTGCTGGTGAAATGAGTTATGTTGAAGGGTAATACTGGCAGATATGTGGTATATGATATACAGGAGAGGAGGAGGGAGGCAGAGAGACAGGAGGAGGAAGGAAGGAGCTCAAGGGCAGGCTGTGACTTGGGCAATGACAAAGTAAGACTCATTAGGTTCCAGTAAGGCACCTCCTTTCTCTGGCTCCTTTAAATCCACACTCAGAATATGCTGGATGGCAAGGGTGCCATTTATTGACTACAGACCATGCCCTTTTATGTCTTGTACTATGGAACCAGCATGAGAACTCAAAAATAAGGGTAAGGATCCATCTATTAAAGATTGGAGACCCAAAGGATGTATCAAAAACTCCAGGACATGATGCTGTATTCTTGCTCTCTCTACCACACCAGGCTAAACCCTCTGCCTGGACAACACAGTTTTATTTGGATTCAAACTCATACACAAAATGAGCAATGAATCTGAGTGTGAAATAGCACAGACTGGAAGACATCAAGGAAGTAGGAGGTAGGAGTCTAAGATAAGCAGTAGAGCCCGGGTCAAGAGGGCAGCAGCAGACACCCACAGCTGGCCAGAAGACCACCTTCAGTTGCAGAGAAAAGCTCAGGGGCACAGATACCTAGAAATAAAAAGCAAAAGGTGATGGCAATTGTGATTTGGAGCTAGGGTCACCTATTTCCTCTTAATGGCTCTCAGAGATGTAATGGGGTAGGTATATTACAAGACTTCCCTGGGCTCAATCTTCCCTGGGCTCAATCCTCTCGGGTACCTAATCAGGGCTAGTGTGGTGTTCTGTGGAAGATGAAAGTTGCAACAGGACCATAGCTAGCTCCTTCCCGGACAGCATAGCTGCCAAACCAGAATCAAAGAAACCCAAGGTGTCCATTTCCCTTAGTGGCCAGACCCTGCGCACTGAAAAGAGGAGCATCCACTAGTGTTACACAGAGCTACATAGAGACTGCCTGCGGCTCAAAAATAAATGAACAGATATGTTAAAATAATAAAAAATTAATTTAAAAGTACTAGTTGTAAGGAGCTACCTTTTGAAAGTGTAGACTGTTCCACACTAAGTTGCAAAATCAAGAAAATTCAATAAAATGTTGAGGATGGGGGCCTGTGAAAGGCTCCTTGTTTGCCTCACTATAGGCTACCACAAGTCTTCTCTGACAAGAACAGCCCAGCATTCTGTCTCAGACAGATTTGTTCAATATTGTAATATCCAGTGTTACAACATCCAGGATACTCTCAGACCTACAGGCTCAGAATTGTTTGGAAGAACAAAGAACCTAAAAAAAAAAAAAAAAAAAAAAAAAAAAAGTGCTCTAGAAAAGAAAAATGTGTCCTGAAGAAAGACAGAACAGATATGTGTAGCAGATGGACTTTAAAATGCTGGGTTTTAAGCCCTGCAGCCTCCATACACAGTCAGCTGAAAGAACAAACCTGCTAGGAGCATAAACATTTTGGGGCAAGGTGAGTCTCCCCTGAAGTCTTGCTGGCATTTCTTCAACACTCTCAACACTTGAAAGCCAAACTGGAGACTCTGGGTTTCCTGCTGAAAAATCCCACCTGGCTGTCGATGGCTCTTTCCAAACACTGCCCAGGTTTGATCCCTCCCAGCCGCTGGGCCAGATGACAAAGCCCCAAGAAAGACCATGAACCCGGCCTCTCAACATGTCTCCCACATGAACTTCTAAAGTTTATTTGGGAAGGACATTCCTCAACTCCACCATTTTATTAGTAAATTTGTTTTAGAAATTTTAAATGGTGAAATTCAAAGTTCCCCCCACCCCACCCCCACCCCGATATTGCCAAGTTTGTGTCATAAGTAAGTGTGCTATTTCATATGGGAACCATTTACTTTTTCATGCACACACAAATATATATATATATATATATGTACATATATATATATATATTTTAATTGCCCACACAGGCAATTTTAAAAAGAAGTTGTTGCAGGCAAGGACTATGTCTTCTCTTTCTCCATCTGTCTTCTTGGGACCTACCATGTGCCACTGGCAGTCAAATGAGTTCAACTAATCTGTGGGTCACTTTCTGACTCAACCCTTAGGCATTTTTTGATGTCCAAAATGCACTTTACAGGACAGTGAGCTAAGAGGCACTCGAAGGCAATGATTCACAATAGCAAACATGTACATCATATTTACTGTATGCTGACATGCTTCAAGCTTCATAGATAGGAACTAGGTGACTCTCAGAGTATGATCTGTGAGGCGCCAGCAGCAACAACAGGGGCATGATCAAGAAATATGTTAGACACAAACATTTCTTAGCCTTCACCCTGGAGTCTCCTTAAAGCCTGTGATTTAGCAGATTCTGGAGTTTCAAGTTCAGTGAATCTAGAGGAGTCTGGAGCAAGAATTAAATTTTGTATATCTTAGGATTCTTTTCTCCTCCTCCTTCTCTTTATCCTCTTCTGCTACTGCTGCTGCCATCACCACTGCCTATGGATCATACTTTGAGAATCTCCCTGGCATATGAGGAGACTGGACAATCAAAATCAAGTTGCCCAAAGCCACACAGTGAGGAAGACCTACTATAAACCTAAGTAATCTCCTTTAAGAGCCTGGGTTTCTACACAGAGAGACCCTGTCTTAAAAAACAAACAAACAAATGCCTGGATATCTTACTCTTGAAGTCTCTTTATTCTTTCTCAAGACAGATGAGAAGCGGCAGGATTCTGTGAATGAGGGTAGATGAAGGTTTTACTGCACTCAGCAAACAAAATATGCCAAATTGCGTTATATAAGGGAAAAAGCAATGTCTGGTAGTTCAAGTCAAGGACGATGGTGACGGGAATGAAATCCATTCTTTTCTATGCTCTGCTCTTCTCTACACTGCCTCCCATCTTCAGGAAGTATTTGACATGAGTGTACATTGATCAAAATACCACTCTTATAAATTGAGCTGATCCAAGACCAAAACCAAAACCATCCCTGTATTTGAAAAATAATCTCTGCAATGAAAAAAATTATGGTGCCACTCTGGAAGAGGACCAGAGAGCATCATCATGTTTTCTGATACACGCTTTGGTCACTTTGGTGATGATTCTGAGAAGTTAAAAATCACTTATGGACAGTTGGCAGCTATGGACAAACTAGGGTTGTATTGTCTCAGTGTGGAGTGGGGTCTCTGATTTCTAGTTGCCAATAAAAAACAAGCATTGCCTCACTCCAGTCAGGGCTGGCCTCCATTTCCAGGGTTACCTTTTCGTCTGAGAATGGCTTGCATCTACCCTGTCACTTCTCAACAGGGCTGTGGGCAAGAACTAGCCCTAAGGGCTCGTGACAGCAACATGTTAGTGAGTTCTTAGAGACAGGGAGCAGGAGTCTGACACACACAATGATTCTTGTTATGATGATGGGGAGGGAGGTGCTGAAGCTGAGGGACAAGACAGAGGAAGGGAACAGAAGAGACAGGGTCAGTGGGCTACACTCCAGGCGGACTATAAACAGTAACAGACATTACAGCCCTGGCTTGTTAAGGAGCTCCATTGATTCACACGGTTCCCTGACAGAAGGATGACGAGAAGCTAAAACAGAAAGGGCCCATTCATTCATGCAGAACACCAGCCCTCAGCTCTCATTGGCTCTCCATAATGGCTCCAGGCTGATAGCAAGGAGGGGGCCGTGGCAGAGGGAGGAGGAGGTAAAAATGAAAGAAAATGATGACTACAAGATCATTTGTGAAGCAATGTACAGCTGCACAGGCAATTGCATGCAAATGTGACTTCCCTTTTAGCTGTAGTGAATGTCCTAGAATCATACTTTTTCTCTTTTACACCATCTCTCCTCTCCTTCTTCCCTGGTCACTTTCTGGGCTCCCCTACTTCTTTGTCCCATCTCAGTCATCTTTCATCTTTTTCCTATTATTTCTCCCTCTCTTTATTTTCATCAGTTCTACACCTCTCGATTTTCTTCCTCTATCCTTTTTTACCTAATCCTAGCTCCCCTAGTTGCTGATCCTTCCTTCCCCTTATTGGTGAGGAGGCTTTCCCTAGTCAAGCCTTAGTTCAGCTTTATTCTCTTGCCCTCCATCCTTCCCTCTCTCCCCTCCTCAGCCTCTGCACCTTTGTGAATGGATGGAAACAATACTCAGATAAAGGCCACTATGGGGGAGCCTGGGTGTTGACAGTTGGCCCCTCCTGTCAGTATTCCAGTCACTGACAGATGTGTAATCCTTGGAAAAGAAGTCCATTCATCCCTTCTGAGAGCACAGACGTGAGGCAGAGCAGGGGTGGGAAGTAGCTATGAGTCGGAGGAGGGGAAGGAAACTGAAGTTATAAATAGGATAAAAGAAGATGAAGAAAAAAAAAAAAACCAGAGTATTTTTCTCCCTTTCTCTTTATTCAGCACATATCCACCAAAAAAAAAAAAAAAAAAAAGGATACAGCTGGAGAAATCATTCATTCCTTCATCCAAGTCTTCGTATCCCTTCTTTATAACCTCACAATAGTGTTCCAAATGACAACCCATCACTGAGGAGAACTGGGCCACAGCCCAGAGAGAATTCCCGGGGCAGCTCCTTCATCTGGATGGCTCACAAGGCAAAGGGCAGACAAGGAAGGCTCAAGATTCTTGCCAGATCTTTCCATCAGAGGGAGCCTGAGAAAGTGGGAGCTACTGCCTAGAGTTGCAAACAGATTGCCACCAACTGGTAAGGAGCCAGACCCCAAGGAAGTAGTCTATCATTCCAAGCTGCTGTGGAAGGCATGTCAGGCCATTCTAAGAGTGGTTATTATTCCCACCCAATCTTCCCATCCTACCCCAAAACCACAAGCCTAGGCAACCCCAGCTTCTGTCTTGCAGCCATCAGCTATGGCATGAACACTATATCGCATCACTAACAATTCTTTGTATTTTAAGCTAAGAGCAGCCTGAGTTGTTATTCATATGTTTCACAGAAATCATCTCACTGGCCCTGAAATAAAAACTTTTAAATTTTTGAGAATCTAAGCAAAAGAACAACAAGATATCATCTCCACTGGTGAATCATGTACTCTTCAAATAAGAAAAAGAAAGGCTATGCCTATTTCTTGGAAAGAAAAGACATCTCACTTTGGGGTTATGGGTGAGTGTGCAGAGAGCCTTGACTACAAATAACATTCAACTTACAGCAAACAGTAAGTACCATCAGAGCAAAAGTTTAAGGCAAGTAGCTTTAACCACAGTTGCATTTAGTAGATAAAAACCCTAAGGCTTATGGCATTAATAGTATTCCAGAATCATACAAATCCAGGCATGACTATGTGGGTCTTTTGTTTATACAGATGAAATCTAATTTGTTTAGATTTTTTATTTTGTTTTGTTTTAAACAGGCTTTCTCTGTATAATCCTGGCTGTCCTGAAACACACTTTGTAGACCAGGCTGGCCTCAAACCCAGAGATTTGCCTGCCTCTGCCTCCTAAGTGTTTCCACCACCGCCCAACTTGTTTTGTTTGTTTGTTTGTTTGTTTGTTTGTTTTTTTGTTGTTTGATACAGGGTTTCTCTTTGTAACAGTCCTGGCTGTCCTGATACTCATTTTGTAGAGCAGCCTGTCCTTAAACTCATAGAGATCAGCCTGCCTCTGCCTCCAAAGTGCTAGGATTAAAGGCTTGCCACATTACTGCCCTGCCAACATCTTAAGTCTTAAAGTCTAACCTATGTATAGGTGCAGACTCTTCCAATCTCTTTGTGTCTGAGATGTTCGAATTTATGCTTTTAACACCTGAAGGAACTAAGATACCAACAAGAAAATGATAGCATAGATGTTATTTACTTCGACAGCCATGTGGAGTGTCAAAGAGTACTTCAAATATCTCTGCCTATGGAGCCAACAGAATATTGGTACCATTCTGTCCTAAACATGAACCAGAAACTAGGAAGAGCCTCCCAATCTGCCCCGCCCACCACAGCATGACCCTGCCTGTAACAAGCACTGTGCTGTGTCTCACTGTTCATTTCTGATGCAGGATGAAGCATGCAAAACAAAGTAGATATTTGTTTTATTTTACAACTCACCTAGCATAAGTCAGAAGGATAATGAACAACCACCACAACAAAGAATTCCACTTAGTTTCCAGAAATTACCCCAGTCTCATAGCTTCACTTGTCTAATTCCTGAGAATACATATTTCAATATGTGGGCACAATGACATTTCTTATGCAAGAATTTAGCCTGACAAAAAATTCTAACAAATTTGGAGTAATTTTGCTATATGTATGCATGTACACATATGCATGTATTTTATACAACATATATATGTATATATACACACATATATGTGTGTGTGTGTGTATATATATATATATATATATATATATATATACATATCATTATAGCACAGTTTTAAGGACAATGAAATTTCAGACCCCCAAAGCCAAGTTTTACATTTACTATTGTTTAAGTAAACAAAGACTAACAGAATTTAAAAGGAATGGAAGTGAGTCCCAAAAACAGAACAAGAAAGCTTGGGGCTGCTTTGGTTGGTTCAGGGGCAGACAGGCAGACTTGCTACAGAAAGGTCGAGGAGTCTCACTCCAGCTCAGGAGAGGGAGGCCCTGTAGCCAGAAAGTCAGGAAGGAGGAGTAAGGAAGCTGCTGGCACAAGTGGCTGGCAAGTGGGAAAGGGGTAGAGGAAAGAAACTACAGATGCCAGTGGAGAATGAGAGCAAAAGATGGTGAATGAAAGACATTTAGCCCAAAAGAAGGCTAATCCACCATCATCTGTTTTTCCAGGTCATCCTTTATGACTGCAAAAACATGTTTGTCAAGAACCGTCTTAAAGAGAAAGGTGACAGGAAAGTGTGCAGAAGGCCCCAAACTGTTTACAAAACAGAGCGAAAGCAACCCCTCTTGGGCCCATTGGTAGTTTCACTTTCCTGTTGGACAAAAAAGTAGTGCAAAGTTATCAAAAAGACACGGGGCTTTCCACAAAAGAACAATAGCATCTGTACCCATGTAAGCCGTGAAGGTGTTATTTCAGAGAAGTGGCCCTCAGCAGATTTCCCTGGCCCTTCAACTCTGTTCGCATTCCCAGCTTTTGTGTATGTTCCTACCTGAGCCATAGTGTTCAAGGCCAGTGGGAACTTCCTGAGGGGCAGTCTCATCCCAGAGTGGGTAAAGAGGTCTTTGTTGATGATAACTGGACTGGAAACCACAGGTCGTTTGAGGATCTTCAAAAGCGTTAACAGGTCCCTGCCTCTGTGACTAGTGAAAATAAAAGGGCATGTATTAGGAGAAAACCCTCTATAGTTCAATTCAATTCTAAGTATGACTTCATATTTTTCAATCACAGATATGCAAAAATGATCTATCAGTCCAATTCCCAGCTACTTTGCCCTCCAAACTCACAGGGAATGAGAGAAACTACTGGTTTAGACTATGACTTCATTTGTTTCCACTCATACCATCAAACATCTGAGAAGCAGCCTTTACAACCTTCAAAAACCTTCGCAGTGAACAACAAACATGACCATCTCAGACTTACACAGTCTGGCCTTTTTCTATCAGTATTATCTCCCTCTATAAAAGCATCATAAAAGAATGTTCTTACAAGACAGTGTCATAGAATTTGTGACAAATAAACCTCAAGAAAAAGGAAACAGTGGATCTTAACATAAAATCCACTTCATTTATTATTAATTGGTGGGGGTATGTTTTGATGCTATAGGTTGCTGGTTAGGAACAGTCAATTTCCTGTAGTCTTTGGAGATTTATGCCTCCTTTTTAGCCTTATTAAATTCACAAAATAGACATTGTGAGGAAACCAAACATGCTATGCAGAAAACCATATTTCACAGTGTTTAAAAGTCTATCCTGTGAAGTCAGATGAATTCAGGTATATATAAATTCAAACCCAGGCTGTATCACTTATGCATAAGAGTGCAGGTCTGTCCCTTAAACTAAACCTTATAAAGTAGGAGAGTTGAGAGGCTGGAGAAATGGCTCAGTGGTTAGAAGCAAATGTTACTCTAGAGGACCTGGATTCAGTTCCCAGCATCCTCATGGTCCTTTGCTACCTCCTATAATTCCAGGTCCAGGGAATCCAGTGCCCTCTTCTGGCCTCCTTGGGTAGTAAGCATACATGTGAGGCATAGACATACATGCAAGCCAACATCCATACACATAAAATGAAAGTCAAACTTTAAAAGTGTATAAGAAAATTACACATAAAGCAAAATTAAATATCAAATGTATTGAATAAAATTATGGACTTATGAAACACATGTATAAGCACTCCATGTAAAACTCTGTCATCACTACAAGGTAGGTGTTATTTTTACCTAAGGGACAGCTGGGCCTGGTGACACAGGCCTATACAACCAGCTATTCAGGAAGCTAGAGCAGAAGAGCAAGTTCAAATCTGTCTGAGCTCTAGGAGGCTGAGGTAGAAACAATGCAAGTTTGAAGGCTGCCTGGCTATGAAGGAAGTTCAAGTAACTTAAAGAGATTGTGTCTCAAAATAAAAACTTTAAATTAAAATGAGGTTTTCGGGGGGAGGATAATTTGCTTTTATTCTTAAAAAGAAACTGTGAGCTTCACAAGGATGACCCCAATGGTCATGTCAAACTGGACAGGGGAGGGGCCCACAAGGCCCAAACCCTACACAAAGAACTATAGGCAACTGAGGGAAGCTGGGAGGAGCAGGAGAGGTGGGCTTCCCAAG
Source organism: Phodopus roborovskii (assembly GCF_943737965.1). Taxonomy (NCBI): domain Eukaryota; kingdom Metazoa; phylum Chordata; class Mammalia; order Rodentia; family Cricetidae; genus Phodopus; species Phodopus roborovskii. The sequence goes on along the minus strand of NW_026126517.1, from coordinate 11,863,201 downwards.
GCAGAGTGCACAAATGAGTTATCCAGTACTTGAAAACACACATAGAAGTAACATTATATGTACTGAACAGGTTATATTTAGGAATGTGTGTGTGTGTATGCATAAATACATATATGAAAACACACACATGTAACATTATACATACTGAACAGGTTATATTTAGGAAAATATATGCATAAACATATATGTATGTGAAATAACAATTAGTGAGGAAAAGAGGCCATGAAAGAAAGCAAGGAGGAATATGTCAGACATATGGGAGGGTTTCGGGGGAAGAAACGAAAGGGAGAAATATTGTAATTATATCATAATCTCAAAAAATAAAAATTAACAAAAATGAAAAAAAAGAAACTGGGGGAGATAAAGAAGGTTCATAGAAGAAAGGCCCTTGCTGCCAAGCCTAACAACTTGAGTTCGATCCCCAGGACCCAGGGAGCAGGCAGAATCATCTCCAGAATGCTCTCCTCTCACTTCCACACACATACCTTGGCATAAGAATGTTGGTGCCCATCACACCACACACATACAATAAATAAACGTTTTTAAAAAAAAGAAGCCACTGTGGCTCAGGACATGGTTCAAGTATAAAGCTCTTGCTGTTTACATGTGACAACAACAGTTTGGAGTCTCAGAAACCATATAAAATGCTGGATCCCAGTGCTTGAGATTCCACTTGTGATCCCAGTGCTCCATAAGCAGAGAGAAGGGGTCTTTCTGGAAGCTGGCTAGCCAAACTAGGTGAACTGGTGAGCTCAGATTCAGAGAGACACTGCCTCAGTAAGCAAAGTGGAGAATGATGGAAGAAGCTGTGCAACCCCAATTTCTGCCTTCCACACACATGCATGCACCAGCAGGCAGGAGAGCACACACACATGCATGCACCAATATGCAGGAGAACATACAGAGATGCACACACACACACACACCCCACATACATATGCATGCAACCAAAAAATAGAAAAAAAGAAACTGTTTTTCAGACACATTCCCTCTGTGACTACTGGCAATCAAGCCAGAGGACTTTGTTTTTAAGAGCAAGATGTAGGTCTGCCATTAACCGCAAGCATCTCTACAGGCACATGCTTCTGAGAAGCCTTTCACAGTTCTGTATTCTAAACATCTGCCTGCTTATTAGACATTTCACGAATCTACTTGATAGCCATTTCATAGAGTATAAGAATGACCTTATTACTCAACAGAACCGCATCAACAGCTTCCATTCATTATGAAACTGCTCCAGTTGAGGAGAAAGAAGCATGGTATTAGTGGGTCAGAAATCAGGGTGGTGCAGCCGTGTCTCATTGTTTAAAGGGAACCACCTAAACTAAGCTGCCTCACAGAAAGGCTCTTCACCTGCACCTTCCTTTCTTGGCTGCAAATGGAGATGCATCAGTGAGATGTTTCAGCGACACACCCATCTCTGTCACAGTCTGAAGAAAAGCATCTGGCAGTTTCTCACTTGCTCACCCCCAAGCGCTTGCTGAAGGGAACTGACATGCACCACACACCTGCCAGTGCCAGCTGGCACGCTATACACCCTGTAAGTATGGCCACTTTGAATCCCCACCAGCCTCCTGTAAAGCCAGCATCCTTATCTCCATTTTACAGAAGAGCAAACTGACAGGTGCAGAAGGAAAGCAAATTATTATAGGCCACTCTGCTTATAAAATGATGGAGACAGAAATCTAACCCTGGTCTGTTTGATTTCCAGCAGCCACTGCTACATATACAACACAAAACTATGTAGCACAAAACGAATTGTTAGAAGCCAGGCATGATGACACTTACTTGTAATTCCAATGCTTGGGAGGCTGAGGCAGGAGAATGACTAGTTTTAGTCCAGTCTGTGCTACAGAGGACGAATCTGCCTCACTAAAACTAATTCCATAAGGTTAATGTATATTCATAGTAAGTACTTGAATTATGCCAAGGTGAAGTCACAGAACTAAAATGCATGATATACTTGGGTTATGGCAAGTATTCTGTGGGATGCTAAAAGTATATATAACAGGAGTAAAAAATGAATCAAGCCCTTAGGGGCTGTTGTGTAAGTTTCTTTCTAGATTGAAACATTTTATCCTGCAAGGTAGCTCTTAAAACAGGAAGATTAAACTAATCAAATTAGCACCAGCCAGTCCCTGAAACTGACCAGATTCACTAGGTCCCTCCCTGCTAGAGTAAGCAATAAATACTGAGAGTCCTCAGAGGAGCAAAGTTGAGCTGCCGAGAAAACTCTGAGACCAGGCCTGGAAGAAACAACCCAAGCTGCCTGCAAAAGATTTAGAGCAACTGAGTCACTTGGAAGGGACACTCTAACATGTTTAGCTGCCTACAGACTGTGCAGTGTGTTCCAGGTTCCCAGCTGTTGTGAGTGTCATCACCCATACTGGGTTGGGCCTTGGTGCTGCAGCTGTTTTTGGGTTGTTTCTGTTCCTATAAGTAACCCTCTCACCCATACTCCTGTAAGTAACCCCAATAACACTCATTGGTTCACCAAGTTGGGCTTCGCTGGTATCCATACTTTCATCTGTCATGGGATGCCTATCTAGGGCGAGTAGACATGTGCTTTGTCTCCCCAGGAAAAGTTTTTGTCTCACTACAGGAACACACAGAAAAGCAAACAGGAAGTTATAGTGAGAGGGTGTGACAGCACTAAGGACCCATTTGTAGGGGAAAGGGAAAGTAGCAGAGATGTTCTACAGAAAACCAATGAAGATGAGAACTGCAGCTTGATGGGCATTGAACATTGGTGAATGGCCAAGCAGTCAAAGTGTAAAGAGGATGGCAAGCCCACAGTCCAAGACAGACACAACTACAGAAAGAGGAATGAAAAGAGGTTTGCGAAGGTCAGAGAAAGCTGGAGACTTAGTTGGTGGGGACAAACCTTGGAGAAAAGCATTATCTTGGCCACCCTGTAATAGGCTGTGACAAGCACAGATGATTACAGCTGAGGTACAGCCTAGAAGTAAGCCACGAATACCAGAACATGGAAGTTGTGTACGGGACTTATTAACCCAATACATTCTAGAGGGACTCACTTGCTGGTGCTAGGTTGGATGGCCTGGGCAATAGAAGAAGGTGAAGAGGAGGGACAGTCAGTAAGAGTCCTGTTGAGCTACACAGGGAGCTGAGGCAGGAACTTAGATTTATACTATTGGCCCAGACTTCATTTTTATTTTCAAATTATTTAAACTAAATGTTTTTTCCATAATGCATTTTACCTCAATTATGATATTTTTAAATTGTAGTAAGATAGTCCATATTATTTGCTGACTTTGAGTGCCCGCCTCACATGAAGTCTCATTAATCTTGCCTAATCCAGCTATGGAGAAAGAAACAGAGGTGAAGGGGGAAACAGCCATACAGTATTCTAAAGGAAGAATCATCATGGTATTTTTGTTTTATTTTGTTTTTGAATGAGGCAATAAAGGAAACAAGAGAAAGAAATCTAAAACACACAGAGTGTTTGCTATCATGCAGTGCAAATGCTGAGCTGTGTGATATATGTAAGCAATGCTGAAGACAATGTCACTTTGGGTCATGCTTAGATAGAGGAATAGCACAGCAACTTGGTAGAGCCATTTCTTAAGACAGGAAAGGATGAAGTTAGAGCTTCTTGCATAAAGAACATGGTTTGGGCACAGATTCAAGGAAATTGGAAGGTGATGCAAAAAGGAAAATGATAAAATATGGTCCCTATATCTGTTCTTTTTCTTGTCACTGTAATAAGATGCCTGGCAGAACAAACTCAAGGGAAGAAACGTTTACTTGGCCTTGAAAGTTCACATAGCCACAGTCCACCATGCCAAGGAGGCCAAGTCAGGCAGCTTAGTCTGTTGCATGGTAGTGTGCCATGGTGACTTGTTCTACAGCAGCTCACCAAGAGGAATATAGGCTGGAATAGGGATGTTCCAGGACCACTCTTAATAACTTCTTGTGCCAGGCAGGCCCCATCTCCTGAAGGGCAATGGCTTTCAAAATCATCACACAACCTGGAGACCAAGCCTCTAAAATATGAGCCTGTGGGGGTTGGTCAGATCCACAGGTCTATAATGACAGGAGAGATAAGGGTGTAAAAACAAAGTTGATAGTATAGAAGAAGAAAACAGTAAGTGCATGCAATCGTAGTGGCCAGCAGCAGAGCTTCAAGCACTGCCGGTTTCTAAATATCCACTGAGAACGACTAGGAACTAGGAACCATACTCTATCACTCTTACTGTGTGAAGAACAACTCAGAAAGAATCGCTGAAGAGAGGCATTATGGGAGAATGTCCAGGAGCCTGCAACCTAAACAAAAGCTTTGTCACAGCTCTGCTTTAAGGATGGTCTAAATATCCAAGCCATCATCCCAGAGGGCCATATCCCCTCTTCTTTATAGTGCAGGGCTCCCTTGTCCATGCCCTCTGTCTGTTCCACTGGTCATGCATCAGGAGCAGGTCCAGTACCTCTGCAGCTACTGCTTCTTCTGCACTGCAGGCAGCTATGTCTCCAGAGCCACTATTTCCCCTTCCCTTCCAGTCTTGTTACATCCCAAAACCATTCTATTTGTTCATAGTTACCCGAAGTACTACCAAATTGGAAGAGGGAATAAGGGACTATTTCTATAATATCAAATCACAGACATATGCAGTCAGAGTATCTGTGATGGTGTGTGAGCTGTTCTTCCAGTAACTCTCCAGCTTCAACCAAGAAGCCTTCAGGTTGCAGGTGTTTGCCTATTAACTCTATCCTCCCTATCCTTTCCTTGTGTCTATATAGAAACACTGCCTTTCCTTTGCTTGACAACTGGAGCCTAGGGTTTAATCCTCAAGCCATAAACACAGAAGACACAATAAACACTTCAAGATGTTTTTCAGTCCAGAATTACAGTGGAGTCAGCACTGGGCAGGATGGACATTGTGATTTGTCATCTAGGATGACTGTATTATGTTCTGGGAATGTCATAGACACTCATACCAGGAACACAGAGGCCTATAAAGCAGGAAGCTTGTGTATAAGTCCTATTCCACTGCCACAGGACTGTGTAACCTCTGGCCTGTCACTTGACCTCCCTAAGCTTTTGCTTCCGGAGGAGGATAGCTTGCCGATCTGCAAGTTCCTTGCCAACTCAAACTCTCCATTTTGCTGACCTGAACACATTCCTTCCCTTGACCTTGTAACTGGCAATTTTCATGAGATCAACAGCTCCATGGGACAGACCAGATAGCCTATTGGGCCAAAGTTGTCAGAGTCAGAATGTGAGTTCACCACTGTGTCCCTGTCACATTCACACTGTGTCCTCATGCTTCCTAAAGCCATGCTCAGTGTTTTCTTCCCATATTACCCTCTACTCAGAGAAAAATAGTAAAACTTAGGCAGTTCCTGAGGTCAAGCCATTACCGGGCTCTCTCATGGTGAACATTATAAAACACTGCCTTGCATAAGCAGAGACTTTTAATAGATGCTGAAGTCTCTTAGCCCTGGGAGATGTAAGGTGAGGCAGCATTGCCTTACACTGACAGACAAGTACATCAGCTAGAACTCTTTGGGCAACACTAATAAGGATTTCTGATCAGACTGTGTTTGGCCTCAGAGGGGCACTGGGACATAGAGCTGATTCTTGGGCACTCTTGTTCTGCTCTGTTGAGAGGTGGAAAGGGAGGCCCAGCCCAAGTTCTCTGAGCTCTCCTGAGTGTGACTGTGGAGGAGGAACAAAAGGGCGGTATGGTCACTAGGAGAGGCAGGAACATACAAAATAGCAAAGTCCCAAGAGGCAACTTTAATTTTAGACTCAAGGCCAGGAAATTCTTTTTAAAACAATGAGAGTGATAGGCTTGGGCCTTGGTGAAAGAGCAGGCTTTACCCTCTGTAGATTTATGAGAAAGAAAAAGAGGCAGAAGACAGGGCTAAGGAAGAGAGTGTCTGATGTGTTTTTCATGTGGACCAGTGTTTGGTTTCCTACAGACCACTGGTAACTTTTGTGCCAACCAACAACACAAGGGTCTGCATTCACATCAGACACTCACTGAGACCCTGCCAACGGGCATAGATGGCCTGGAGCATGAAAAGGCCCTGAGCTTCTGAAGACATTACTGACTTGTTGAGAATTTTCAGGTGATATGAATGTCATTTGTCAGTCTTGAACTCTTGGGACTCAGCCAGAAGCCTTTAAACTTGTACTGATACCCCTGCAGGATGACAGTTTCAAGTATCCCATGATCTGAAGTTCATGATGATGCTGACATGGAGCCTTGGGGTGGGATCCAGTTTTGCAGTCTTCTCAGCAGTCTGAAGAATGGATTTCTGACTCATTCTTAGACCAATTTTTCATAAGCAAGGTATGTGGGTACAAGAATAAAAGTTGGTTTTAAGTTTTTATATGCCACCAAATATCTTTTTGAAAATGAATAGGGTACAAATATTAAATAACAGCACTCATGAGGCAGATGCAGGCTGATCTTTATGAGTTTGAAGCCAGTCTGGTCTACAAAGTGAATTCCAGACCCTGACCCCCCCCACAAACAAACAAACAAAACTAAATAAAATGAATACAATAGTAAGGACTTACTATGTTAGAATATGTTCCCCCAAACCTATTTTTGAGACTTATTCACCAATGTGGTAACATTAAAAGGAGGTAAAAAAAAGTCTTGGGGTGGCACCTCACTGATGGTATAAGACCCCTTACAAAAGGGCTTGAGGAAGTAGGTTTATTCTCTCCTGTCCCTCAGCCATGTGGTAACAGACATCCCCTTTAGAAGACACAACAATAAGGAACCATCTTGGAAAGGACTGAGACCTCACAAGACCCGGAGCCTATCAATGCCTTGATCTTCAGTCTTCTTAACTTCCAGAACTGTAGCAATAACTCTATCTCTGTAAGTTTCCTGATCTCATAAATTTGGTGATAGCAACACAAAACAGATTTAAAAAGAGATTTGGGTCACATCTATGCATTGCTGCCATCATATAGCTATGCAATTCATATAACCATGTAGGGACTTTATTTTCTGATATTGTAACATCCAGTGTGTGTCCACTCTGAAATTATCTGGTTTATACTGCCTGTCCCTTATAGCTCAAAAATACTCCATTCTCAAAGATGCTAGGAGAAAAAAAGGAAGGAAGGAAGGAAGGAAGGACAGTCAGAGGAAGGAAAGAAAGGGAGAAGGAAAGAAAGACAAAAAGGTAGAAAAGAAGGAAGAAAGAGAGAGATTGTAGATAGATAAACACACATATACATATACTCTATTATGCTTCCATAATTTCATCAGCCATAGAGCCATCATCACCCCCAAGCAACAAGAAAAAGGGAATACTATGGTTTCTGCTGTGATTCTGAATTTGAATGTTCCCACTTTTCCAAACAAAACATTAACTACAGTGCTGCATAATTCCTAAAGAGATGGGGTGGTGCCTCTAATGGCTTCACAGTAGTAAGTATAGTGGCTACACAAACAGCATGAGGACAGCTCATGATTACTCCATGAACATACCCAAAAGCTGGAATCCCTAAGCATGAGTAGTAGGCAGGTATCAGGATATCAACAGGCAGAGCCTCCTCTAAGAAAAGAATTACAGCCCAAAGAGGCCCAATTAAACTGAACTACTCTAGATAAGAGAACCTATCTGGTTACACAATGGAACTGTAAACCACCAACCCATGACAAGAGAATTTTAATCTGGTGGCAAGAGGGCTCTTTCTCATGCAGGGAGCATGAAGCAAGATTTCCCAACAACAATGTTGCCACCTGTACCCAGTAGCTCCATCTTGTTCTGACAACACCCTTGTAGAGAAGAATTAAAACCCTTCTCTATTTCTACCCCCCACCAAGACTCTTCTTAACACAATTTAAGAAACCAGAATAGAAAGAGAAGATATGGTGAATGGTAGGAAAGTGGAATTAGCTGAGCTCATCTTTATGAAGGCATTTGATGAGAATGTCCTCACAGAAGCAGCACTGTGATCTTCGTGGTAGGTTAAATTCATCTGTGTTGTAGGCAAGGATGCTATGGTTCAGAGCATTAATGGTCTGCACACCTTCACTGCTTGAGGACTAACAGATGAGGTCTTTCTGCCTCCAATGCTCAAACCTCTCTGTTGTGATCATCTGCAACAACGCTGCTCTCAATTGAATCTGAATTATCCTCTAAATCCCAAGTATGAGTTTAATCACTGTTATGATAAGTGATAGGATAGAGGGGAAACCATTGATGTTGACTTCACCACAAAGGCTCTGCTCTTCTCAGCAGGTAGGTGCTACAATTGTAGGAGCAGATCCCAGATGAGAAAAACTGAGTTCCAATGGCTTCATGACCTCACTCTTTCATGCTTGTACACCTTCTTCACTTACTCTGAAGCCACATCCTACAATGGCTTCATAATCTTTAGAATGCAGCAAAGAGGTCTTCAGTAGATACAGCTATATAACAAGGTAAGGCTAGACGATGACAAGTTCAAGGCCTGCCTCGGCTACACTGAGAATTTACGAATAGTATGGGGATCCTGTCTCAGATGTTTTTTTTTGTTTTTTGTTTTTTTTTTCAACTAAAAAGAGGACTGACTGGGGGTGTATCACTCACAAGTAGGACACTTTCCTAACTTGCTTGGGGTTCAGGCTTAATCATCAGCACTATATAAAAGAATGAAAACTAGAGGAAGGAAGGAAGGAAGGAAGGAAGGAAGGAAGGCAGGGAGGGAGGGAGGGAGGGAGGGAGGGAGGGAGGGAGGGAGGGAGGGAAGACTTGCTATATCTTTATGAGACTGGCAGGATTCACCGTTAATCTCAAAACCTCTAAGAAAGGGGCTGGAAAGAAGGTTCAGCAGTTATGAACACACATTACTCCTGTAGAAGACATCACTCATATGAAGTGACTCACAACCTCCTATAATGCCACCTCCAGGGCATCCAACATGGGCACATGCACTCATGTATACACACGCACGCACACACACATACACACACACACACACACACACAGAGAGAGAGAGAGAGAGAGAGAGAGTCCTTAAACAAAGAAAACTCTGAGACAGAGCTTGTGTGAAGACTGTCACTTGGAATTTATAATGGAAATGGAAGTAGCTGAACCCAATGGTTGGGATGCTGCTCTTTGGGGCAAGTACACAAGTTCATCAGCACACTCTAGGACTCATGCACAAGTCTGAGCCAGCCAGTGGCTGATGGCCTCACTCATATCCTCTCAAGCTGCCATCCAGCATGTAGTCAGGCATACTTCAATCTTCTGGAGCCTTCAGTGATCACATGTATGAGGAAACCCTGGTTTCATCTTGCTTTACTCTGCACAACACAACAGCCATCAGACAAAGACAAGATCATTTATAAAACTTAAAAATATTTTAAAGGATGCATTTGGAGGAATGTGTGGAGACATGGTCAGGTCAGGGGATAACTTTCTGAAGTCAGTGTTTCTTCCACCTTTATGAGGGTCTGGACACCTAATGCAAGTCATCAAGCTTGCACAGAAAATGCCTCTACCCACTGAGCCATCTCACCAGACTAGAGCTCATTTATATGATACATCCTTAAGTTTGTTATATAGTTTTGTGGGATAATTTCTGAGTTTGTTTCATTTGTAAAATGATAACAAGATAAAAGATATTTTTATACTTTTTAAATATGTGTTTGAACTATGGTGAAGGAGTGGGAACATTTCTATGTAGTCCACCCTCAAATAGACTGAGTTGTCTCCTAAACATAGTCTTATCGGAAGAAATTCTGATTGTGGATTCCATTTAACCTCTTGGGCACCAGTACATTCCATGTGGTACAGTTAGGGCACCAACCCTGAGCCCTGGGCATATTGCTATGTGTCCCAAAGCCTGCAGCTCTGAGAAGAGGCGAGCGAGCAGTTATTATAAGGTGAGTAATCCCTGACAGCCTCCTCCACACATCCTCCTTGTCAGGAAAATGGTCAGAACCTTGGTCATGTTTAGTTAAAACTATGAGCAGTTTAGCTCTCTCATGTCTGCCCTTCTCCAGGTAGACCAGCAGAGTGGCATGCAAAAAAGGACGATGCATGTGAGGGCCAATGAGCCAGCACTAGAGGGACTTCCAGAGCCCACAGGGGCTAGCTAGAATAGCATAACAGGAAAAAGCACTTCCTCAGTCAGATGAAAGGGTCCTACACACCACCCATGTAAGTATCTAGAAGCTGAACCCCTCCCACACAAAAGACAGACAGCTTCCAAAGTGTTGTTACTTTACCTCCTGGCTATGACATCACCTCCTTCATTACAGTCTCCCGACAATCTGACCTAAGAAGCCAGGAGACTCATGCCCTTCTTTTGACAGCCTGGCCCTGAGGCAGAGAACTCAGAGTTCCTCATCAATGGGCCATTACCTGGGTGCTGCAGAGATTTAACATCTGTGGCTGAGATTGCTTCAAGTATGCCTGAGGACAGCAAGGGGCCAGAGATTGCTAATGTGATTTCTAGTTCAAAACTGGAGATAGGGCTACTAGAACACACCCTCTTCTGAAAGATTGTTTATTCATCTATTGAGACAATATGTTAAATGGAACTCCCTGGAATAGGACCATTGTCTCAGCTTTTAAAGTGATTATTTACAAGTAACTCAGACCAGCTTAGAGAGGTCTGGGTACACGCTTTCACAAGTGAGGCTGCTCTGGACCAGCATCCTCAACTGAAGGACAACTGACTTTACGAGCTACATATCTTTGCTGTGGAGCTGTTGGAGTATTTTAGGAACTAAACTACATCCCTGCCTTTCCTAACTAAGTGATGGCAGCACTTCCCAATACTGGACAGCCCAATGTGTCTGTAAGCATCACATAGTATTTCCTTAGGAAGAGTCACATTATCTGAAACTACAAACCTTCAACAAATCCAGGGCTTCTGGGTTACTACTTTATATTCATATAAAATGCAGATAATCTCACAATGGAATTCCTCCAAGAGGTTCAAAGCTGAATCCCTGGCTTCCCCATGTCTCCAGGGTCAAGAAGAAATGCATAGAGGCTGGGTGGTTAAGGGAAGGAGGCAAGGAAGAGACCATCACTCACCAACACTGCAGGATGAGGTGCACAGTATGTGGTGGGGCTGCCCACAGTGGAATCCACATAGTAGCTCATTCTCTTCTCCACACCTGTGCAGAAGAAAACACCAGCTGAGCCTCTGGCTGTACATGGATACAGTAACCCCAGATAGGCATACAAATCTTAGACCTGGGGCCCCAGGAGCCAACTTGTTCACTTCTTTGTGAGGCAGAAAAGTAAAGAGAATTCAGAAAGGCAGGTAACCTAACTCTCAGATAAGATGGGACAGGACTTAGCCACAGCCAGCCAGTGTGGGTCACAGATCATGTTTGTGTGCTGCAGACAGTGACAGGGTCTAAAAAAGAACCCATTTGATAGGATTTCTGGGCAGGGACCAAGTCTTGTGTGTCTTTTAAAATAAGATCTCCCATCCATGTTTCATATGTCCCCAAACCCATCCAGACCTGGCACACAGCAAGTAATAAATGGAGTAAATAAATGATTGGTAGAAGAAATTACAGAGACTATATTAGAGAAAGGAAAGAAAAACTCTTCCATGAAGAGCCCTCAGCCCCTGGTGCAGAGGCAGACAGAGCCCTGTATAATAGACAGGACAAATTCATCTCATATCAAGAGAAGGTCTAGAAAACCATTCTTGTTCAGAGCTATTATTTGTATTGGAAATCTGAAAGAGAAGAATGCTCCTGGAATGTTCTAACTTAGAGGGATTTTCCAACAAGCTGCCGGTCACCAAGAAAATCGTTGATATATCAAACATTTCTGTTGAGTTGAGTGCTCTCCAGAGTGCAAAAGTTCACACACTTTCATAAATTCAATACTACGCATAAAAATATGCCTCTCTTGAATGATTGAGAAGATTACATTCCTAGGCCTATCATTCAGCGGCCAAATTCCTGTTGTTAGGAAGTGACATTTCATTCTAGTTGCTTTCCAGTTCTTGTCTGTCCTTCCCCTTCATTCCTGTGTACACTCAGGTCAACCCATTTCAAGAAAACATAGAAATTACAGAGATGGGTTTCAAGTTCAGTTTGCATTTCCAATTCTCTATCTTGATAGGGCCTGATAGTCGATAGCATATCTACTTTTTCAGGGATTGTGGTCACATGATATGGTTAAGCAGGCTTGGCAATATGAAATCCTGCTCACCAAGGGCTTGACCAATTGAGACGCAGCATCAAGTGGTTGAGAAATTAATCTTATAAGGCAGAAATTATCCTAGAGCTGTGGGATTGCTTTGAATACTTTATCTTATTAAGATGCTCCACCATGGGCCAGCAATGCCCGAGGCAGATGGAAGAGCTTCCCATGTGGTCATAAAAACAATAGGAGAGATCTTCCTGACTCCCACCAGCTGCAACACTTCAGAGAGCAGGCCCTGCACTTCACCAGGTCAGCACAATAGAGCCAACCCTGTTGGTGAAGGTACAGGTGAGCCAGCCCAGAAGAGAGTTGTCCCCGCTCACGTATAGAAGACCAACCCTACAGCTGCCCAGGTCCAGACCCAGGGCTCTGACTTGGCTTGCCCCATCATCCACCCCATCTATGATCTGCTGGAGCACATGAAGGAATCTGACCTGCAGACCCAAAGCGGCAGGATCTCTGCAACACAGGGCAACAACAGGATATCCAGCAGGACCCCTAGTGAGGGCCCAGCAGCAAGCCCTCTTTGCAATGAATGCTTGCAAGTAAAGACATACAGACAAAGGGTTCACCACTGTGTGACTCACTGTGTCACATTGTAGCTTCCATGACTAGATTTTAAAGTGTTTCCCCTTTTTAATTTTTTTCCATTTTCTTTTAAATTTTCTTTTATTTGGGGATTGCAGGGGTAGAGAACAGATTTGAAGGGATAGGGTAATGAATAGTATCAAGATATATAATATGAAAGATACAAAGAATAACTAAATAATTTTTAAAAATGACTTTCCTCCTCAAAGTACAAGAAAGTCCAAACATTAGCCCAAAAAAGCCAAAACAAACAAACAAACATAAAAGCAAAAATCAATTAGTAAAAAGTCAGTTAACTAAGAGTTCTATTTTTCTAGGCTACACTATTTAAGATTTCATCCTGGTTCTGGTGAAGCTACCAGACCCAGGAATGCCGGAAAGAGATCAAGGGCAGCCATTCCAAGAACATTGTTTTCACCTGTCCATCACCTCTTGCCCATTCAGTGATTTTGCTAAAATTACTGATCAGCTCCACATCTCAGACTCTGAGAATTAGATCCAGAGAGCATGAATCATCAGGGGCCTGTCCCAACCAGGTGTTGGATGAGTAGTATTCAGACACTCAATGGCCCCTCCCTCATTGAAGCATTCTCTCTAGCTGGTTTTTGTTTTTGTTTTAATCCCAAACTTAAGTTTAAAGGTCTTAACAAAATACCATCAAAATTCACTGAGGCATACAAGGAGGAGACCTAAAAGCTGCCTTGACTATGACACACTAAAAATGGCTTACCATGATGAGAGTTCCTGAGGAAAAACTGGCCATCACTCAAGAGTCCTGCAGGATGGTTTATATCTTCATACCTGAAATACGCAGGCATGAGGGGATGCTACCACTCAACCTTCTGGTGACTCTCCAAAAAGCACCACAGATCCTGTGTCCCTATAAGACTTTTCTCCATCTCACAACCATACAGCAGACTGTATCAGGAATCTATTTATTCCTTCAGTAGTTACTCTATGCCTCCTATGTATGAAGCAATGTCTGAGCCCTTGAGACATACTAGTAAACAAACACAGATTCCTGACCTCCTGGCCCTTAGTTTCTAACAGGCTAAGGAAAAATAAGAGCTGAGAAGGACAGAGTCTATGGCTTCCGAAGTGAAGAAACAAATTCACATATAATTCTATCACATTGTGATCAGTAGTTTGCCAAAAATGTGGAAAACGTAGGCAGTGGTTGGTTCTGTGGGGCACATGGAAGAGGGAATCGTGAACACTGCAGAGGAAGATGTAACCACACTGCTCTGTGAACTACTTAGATTCCCAGAAGCATGGGACCTTCACCCTTCTGCATGTCGTTTACTCGAATATTCGCAAGAGAAAGAGCTCTTCGAATCAGCAGCACTGTGCCAGAGCCCAGCTCAAAGACAACAAGAGATTCTGTCTGCCAGCCAGACAACACTCCCCTTCATAGCAACACACTTGGAAAAAGGTCCAGTGGAAACATGTTTTCTCTTCCAGTTGATGAGGGAGGGAGGAAACCTCTGGCCGAACATCTGGTGCATTCTGTGCTGGACCATATTCTCCACAGCATGAATGACACTTCCCTTGGGGAAAAGCCCTTTGCCCAGGGAGGAAACTAAAAAGAGGGAGTTGCCAGGGATCTCAAGGGCTCTCATCGCAGGAAATAACTCTGGGACAGAAAGTGATTGCCGCTTTATTATTTTTTGGAGACAGAAAAAAAGAACCTGCCCCTTTTTCAACTTGCAGATTGTGACATAGAACAGCTGCAGGAGACCTAACCCTTTCTGAAGATGCAAATGGTTTGTGTGTGTGTGTGTGTGTGTGTGTGTGTGTGTGTGTGTGTGTGTGTGTGTGTGTGTCTGTGGGTGGGTGAGCTCTTGGCTTTTTGGCCAACAGGAACTCCCTCCCACATGACAACTTCTTAACCATCAGCTGGACTTGAACACTTTGTCTTGGCTTTGCACATGTGTATTACCTAAATAGAAAACAACTGTGTGATTTTTAAGCCTTACTCTCCAGCTGAGAAGCAGCCCTGAGCCCTGTTTCTGTGGAGAGATGGTGGGAATGTGGTGGAAACAGTGGTTCATACAGAGCTAAATTAGTTTTTCCTCAATGGAACTAGCACTATCCATTCAACAGAATGGCTGCTTCTAAAGTGAGACTACTAAGCCCACCCTTCCATACCCCACCATGCCCTCAGCCTACAGAGCCCTGCTATGTCCTCCACAGCCTTCTACCTTCCCTGCCCTTCTTCAACTGCCATGTTTCTGGAAATGCCCTCCGTCCTCCAGTTCCTCAAGAACTGTGATCACCAAGTCTCCTGAAGCCTCCAGGCTTCTGTCATACCCCATAACCTCACCCCTCCTCACTCAGCCACTCTTCACCCCAGCAGGGGCTGGCTACTCCTTTTCTACAGTCTCCAGGGCATTATCTTCCCATTGTTTGCACTTATCACACTGCTCAACCAACATCTGTTTCTATTTATCTCTTCTCATTCAATCCTGAACTAATTGAAGGTAGGCACTATGCCTTTTTTCACTTTGCGTGACAGAAACTCCAATGTTTTTAAATCTGAGTGGATGGCTGGGTGGATAAGGAGGAAATAGAAGGGTCAGATGTGAATGCATTTGTTTTACAAATAGTAGACTCTGCAAAGACTATAGGGCTGGATAAAGATCACCTGAAATGAGTGTGCCCTATTCTATCTCTAAGCAAAATCTGCTTTGCTATGCTCACATCTCTGTTTCATGGCACCTTATAGAAGAAACCTGTTTCCACTGCCCTATGCAAGCAGCCATACCACTGAACTTAGCTGGTCTCCCCTCTCAAGCCCTACTTCACTCGAATTCAAGCTACCCAGAGCAGAACTTAGTTTTTCCTGAAGTGCCTGCTGAGTCTTACTACCAAGTGACTAACATGAAAATAACTGCTGATTTAGAGAAAACCTGCACACAGACTTTGGTTCCGGTTAGTCCCTTTTAGATGAGGAGGAAGTCTAAGACCACCCTGTCCACTTCCCAATTAGACCCAACCCTAGGGCTTCACTCACTCTTCCCCTTTGCTTCTCTGCCTTCTTCATCCTGGACCTTAGGGACCAAGTAAGCTATCAGTAAGGGAAACAAAAAAGAGTCAACAGTGGAAATGTCTGATATCCAATTCACCTCTTGAAAACTACTTTTCCACTCACTTCTAGAGAACTTTTGTCTGGTTTAGGGACCTTGTAAGCCTGCCAGGACCTGCTAGTCCACACCCCTTGTCACCCAGATCAAGGGACAGTGATGCACAAAGCAAAGAGATTAGCAGGCAAGAGGGATAAGAAAGGGCAAAGCAAGACACGAACCTGGACCCTGAGAAGATAAGCCTTGATCAGGGATGCATCCAGTTTACACAACTCGGATCTACTTGGTCCCATCAGTAGGTAATGAAACATCAGTCAAGGTCTTTTAAATGATCAGCCTTTAGAAGAAACCTATGCCTTTAAGCAAATATCCTAGTAAATCACACTTAGGTTTTTGTTGTGGTTGTTGTTTTCTACTTCCCAAGCATAGTGGTATGCATTTATAATTCTGGCACTGCCACTCAAGAAACAGTGAGACAGGAACATAGTGAGTTCATGGCCAGCATGGGCTCCAGAGTGAGTTATTATTTCAAAGTAAGTAAATAAATAATTTCCCCAAATGGTTAACATAAGAACATGCATTTGTTACACATGTTTTTTAAAGCCCCATATTCTGAAACCATTCTTCTCTAAAATATTTTAAATTCACAATAGAAAAATCTTGAAATTGGTGGTTTTTAATTTTAAAAATATTTCTCTGAATGCCAGCAAATATTTTGATTTTTGTCTCTCATTATGTATATGTAGAAATCAACCGCCATTTTCATGTTTGTTTGGTGGGATGGCTCTTTTGGAAGGCACTGTTGTTTTCTTCACCAACAAATAAGTACCTAAATGTAGGGGGAAAATAACTCAGAAAAGTTATATATACTGTTGACCATGCATTCTGATAGCATGATGGCTGGGGATTTTTCTCTCCAGGATGAAGTGTAAAAGTCGTAAACTTCAGGAGATAGAGCAATACTTACTAAAAAGAAATGCCCACATCCAGATATATTAAATGGATAGATTTTTAAAAAATTCCTCTACAACCCCACCACCCACATAATCCACATAGTCATCTTCATGCTATAGTCTTAATATGCTGGAGTTTTTGTTTGTTTGGTTTTTGTTTATTTATTTATTTTGAGACAGAGTTTCTCTGTGGAGTTTTGGAGCTTGTACTAGAACTTACTCTGTAGACCAAGCAGGCCTTGAACTCAGAGATCTGCCTGCCTCTGATTCCCAAATGCTGGGATTAAAGGCCTGCACCACCGTCCAGCCTAATATGCTATTTTATAATCTTCTTTTTTTTTAAATCAATATTTGACATAATTATCTGGGCATTTTTAAATTTTTTTATTATTTTAAAAGTTTTTTCTCATTTTATATATTAATCCCAGTCCCCACTCCCTTCCTTTCTCCCACCTTTCCCCCCTCTATCCACTTCTCAGAGAGGGTAAGGCTTCCCACAGGGAGTCAACAAAGTCTGACACATCTCTTTGAGGCAAGACCAAGGCCCTCCCTCTCTATATCTAGGCTGAGCAAAATATCCCTCCAAAAAGCCAGTTCAAGCACTAGGGATAAATCCTGGTCCCACTGCTAGTGGCCCCACATACTGCCCAAGTCACTCTACTGTCACCCACATTCAGAGTCAGTGAGCTCCTACTAGCTCAGGTCAGCTGTTTCTGTGGGTTTTCCTACAATGGCCTTGACCCCTCTGCTCATATTGTTGCTCCTCCCTCTCTTTGACTGGACTCTGGGAGCTCTGATTGTGGGCATTTCTTTTTAGTAAGTATTGCTCTATTTCCTGAAGTTTAAGACTTTTACATTTCATCCTGGAGAGAAAAATCCCCAGCCATCATGCTATCAGAATGCATGGTCAACAGTAGACACAATGCTTCTGCTGAGCTCGGAGAGCCTACAAATTCAACTAGGACCATGACAACCGTAGTCTCTGAAATACACCAGAAACTACTAGTACTTCTACTTCTTCTGGTTACTTGGCTAGCATGTGGGAACATGTCATAAGACACATGGCCCTCAGTAATAAGAAAAGTACAGTGATGATGTTGTTCTTTAATGCTGTGTATGGCCCTGAAAAGACACAAATGAACACAATTGACCTTCAGATGCACCGAATTACTGTGACCTACTCAAACACAATTGACCTTCAGATGCACTGCATTACTGTTGCCTAGTCAGGTGATGACAACTGGTTAAACTAAGGTTGTTTCATACTTCAAACATGAAAACAAAAAGAATCTGGAAGAATGATGTCAAGCACTTCTTTCTTCCTTACCAAGGATGTCTTAGAGGTCAGGGTTAAACAGATCATTGGCCAAGTCAGACCCAAAGAAGAATTATAAGACAAAAAAGTCAACTCTCACCCAAAGTTTGCTGTGAAATAAATTCTTCAAGAATTCTTCAGAATCTTAAATAATTTCTTTTCAACCCATGGTGTGTAGCCTGCATTTGCAATCTAGAATTTAAATTGGGTTCTTGCTCATCAGAGGATCTCAACGAAACAAGAGAGGTCATAAATAGAAGAACGGGGAATGAAAGAGAACTGGATATTTTTAATATTTTGCCTTTAAAATGGAATTAAAAGTCACCAGCTGACTTGGATCTCTCAAATCTGGCAAGCAACTTCTTGGACTATGTCTAATTGTGATTTTCATGGTGGGGTTTCATTTGTTTTATTGCCCAAATTCTAAGGTTCCAATTTCCCAGTGTAATGCTAAACAGCTTGCTGGCATTCTGCTGTTAAGAAGGGTTCTGCAGAGCCAGTGAATTTTGAACTCAGAGGAAAAAAAATGAATCAAATCATCTCATTTGTGTTTCAATACACTAAGGTCAGAGAGCTGAGGTGTCAAGAAGAGCTTCTAACTACAGACTGTGAGCGGTCCTGGCTATCCTTCCTGAGTGTGCGGTCTTTACAGGATTTCTTAGCTTCACCATCTTAGGTTCTTCAACTCTAAAATGAAGACAAGAATACCAACCCTTTGAGGGTTGTTGAAAAAGGATATACAAAATAAAAGAATTTAGCTGCATTATTATACATAATAAAAAAATAGTCAATAAATTATCTTATTGCTGTTTTATCAGAAGTACCTTACATCTGCTGTTATTAGGAAAGATTGGTTTTAGTATAATTATTATATTACCATTATTTTTACAGCTTGAGGTAGTAGGGGTTACTTAAGAACTAGATATAGTGGTGCTTGTCTTTAATCCAGGATGCAAAGGCAGGCAGATAGATCTCTATGAGTTCCAAGAGCTACATAGTGAGGCCTTATCTGAAAAAAAGAAAGGCGAGAGAGTGGGGAGATGGAGATCTAGAAACCTGTGGTCTAAATCTTCAGCTCTTTTTTCTAGAAACTGAAATTTAAGGCATTCCAAAAAATAAAACAAAATAATTCCTTTTAGGATCACAGGGTGAATACCCTTCATCAAGAATTTTTGCAGGAGAAGAGTCATGGTTTTCAGTGAGGGTTAAGCACCCTGCACCAATCAAGAAGCAGACATATTCTTATAGCTCCAATAGAGTTCACAGAAAGACTGCAGCTGCTGTCACACAAACATACAACCATGTATATCTACATATACATATATGTGTAGATATATATATATATATATAGATATATCCACCTTTTGTGGAGTAACAAATACACCAACCGACTGAAAAAACAACAGTTAGTTGGCTGCTCTGGAAAGCATCGCAAGGGTCCCTGTTTGTCTGGGACTTCCATTTTTGTCGCTGTCCTTGCTTTTGATTTGTGGCGGATTCACCCAAACTATGAAGCACACATGAATGTGAATTGCACAGTTCTGGTTACAAAGCAGTTCCAGGCTCCCCCACAACCATGTGAGGATGAGGCTGCAGGTCTTAGAACCTTCCAAAGGAGCAGCGCTGGACTCACTGATTACACTTCAGAGCATTTTTACTGAGATGGGTGCTTTGGACGCAGAGTCATTGGGAAATAAGAGCAAAGAGGGCGGTTTGCCTTGGCTGAGCTCAAGTCAGCACATGACACAAGGAAGGAAATGAGCAAGAAAGGCTCTGAGCCTCCCATGCCAAAGGATGGCCAAGGCTTCTGTCTCCCCCAAAAACCATGATTAGTTCTTTAGCCTTCGAAAACCTCAGGGAACCGAAGCCCTCAGGATCCTTTAAGGCCAGGAATCCCAGGGCCAGGAATATAGGGAGTGCTTCCTACAGGGGACACAGAATGGCAACAGAACCCCACATTCATAGGAATCATTTAAAGACCTCCTCCCAGAGGCACCAAAAGATGATTTTGAAGATGAACTTGTCCCCATTTTTTAAAGACTCAAAAGGTGTATTTGAACTATTTTTGCAAACTTCAGTGCTCTAAGAATTGTTTTTTTTTTGTTTTTGTTTTTTTGTTTTTTTTTAAAAGGCCAACAAAATAGAAAATCGTATTTCCCCATGAAGGATAGACTCCTGGTTGGCACCGAAAGTCCCCTGCTTTACTCCCAGCAAGAAACGCTGACCCAGCTTTCCCTGGAGGTTCTGCAACCACACCTACACCATGGCTACAACAAATTCACCATCTTCTGCTCTAAGAGAGAAGAAAAATGATCTCAAGCATCCTCCCCTCTCCCCCCACACTGCTCAAGACTCAGTTTTGTTTTGTGTCACTTGAACTCAGAAAATATTCACAGACTGTACCACATCACTTCAAATTGTACTGTCATTTATTTCCAACCGTTTTTTTTTTTTCAGCAAAATAACTGCTTTCTAAAATAAGTTGTAGAGAATTGAAAACATGTATGCATATATTCTGCAACCCTTTCTAAACCAGGCGGGGCACAAAGTAGAAGCTGGACTTAAGTGACCACACTGGGATGGCTTACTCACTCAGGCATTCCTGACATGCAGTTTTCTTCACAGTTGGCATCCTCTCAGCAAGGGCTAATTAATTTACAAATTCATCTTTGGAAAATTGGCCTGATCCACATTACTCTCCCAGATACCTAGCAAAACCCAGGCATTCTTTGTATGCCTTGGAGTTTCTGCTTTCTGTGATTGGAGCCCGAAGCTCTGTGTTCACAATCCTTTGGTTCTGATCTGGTCCCACCAAGAATTCACTCACCCTGGTGACTTAAATGAAGGGGTTCACGAAGAGCACCTTTTGGAACAGGCTGGACAAGTGCTCAGAAGATTAGATTGCACCCCTCTCTTAGGTGAAAGAAAAAAGCTCCTCCTGTAAGTAGAGTTAAGGAGGTCAAGGAAGAGCTCATATATAAGTTTCCCCAGGATTAAAGAAACAAGTGTGGCTTTAAAAGCCATTAAAATGCTGTCCCACACATTAGTATCACTCATATATAAATGCTTTAAAATTTCCATGAAGAAGAAAGAGGGAGAAAAAAGGAAAGCATAGTAGGGGAGGGTGGTAGGAGAAAGGGAGCCCCAGCTTTTGGCATGTATTCCCATCTCTTCTGCTTCTTGATTGAGCCACAAAGGAATTTGAACAGGCAATTAGGAAAGGATCATTGTCAGGGGCTGTGTGTCTGTTCATCAACAAAGTCACAAGGCCCACACCTAAAAAGAAGCCGTGAAAGTACAAGCGTTGAAATGTAGTCCCAAAGGAAAGGAAGAACGTTATGGGGATGACTAAAATTCTTTATAGAAATGTATTGAAACTGCCCATTATTTAAAAACAAAACAAAACAAAAACAATGACCAAGTTCAGCACAACCAGAGTTAGGGGTGAGAAATTTTCCCCCACACTGTGGCTGTCACAATCACAGGCAGAAATCTGTGCCTGGGATTTTTGCCTACCACATTAGTTTGCCTTAGCCCAACCCTCCCCTAGGAACACGCACTCACATAACCTATTTCTTACAACATTTTTTCAGACTACTCTGACCTTGTTGGCTCTTTTATTTTTTAAAGATCTATACTACTTACTTATAGACTCCCCTCTTTGTAATTAGGTGGGCATCAATAATCACTTGTATTTTAAAGAAAATAAAGCGTGCCATGTCCATTCAGTAACCTCTCCTCAGTTATAAATGCTGTCTCCCACAGAGTCCAAGCATTTATCCACTTTCCTCCTTCCAAAATTCAGCTCTGGCCCTCCTAGCCTTTGAACTCCATCATCCTAGGGAATTTGACTAGGTTCAGCAGAGAATCCAAGGTCACAGGCTCCAGGTGCTGGAGGATTGCCCTATTTCCCCAGACTCTGCTCCAGCCTTTCCCAGCACCTCTGGCAACTAGCACCTGGGTGTAAGGTGCCTTGAGGCAAAGAGCCCCTTGGTAATAATCAGACATGTGTCCCAGTCCCCAGCCGCAAATCCAAGAGGCTGGAGGCTGCATGGCTGCTGCCTGCACTGTTTGTTCTTCCACTACGGATTGGTAAGTATGGAAGTTGTCGATTTACAATTGAAAGTTGCGTGTTTCTTCGAATATTAATATTAATAGCCACGATACCTAACAGATGGAAAGACCTTTTCATCTTCAAAGCACTTCTCACGAATAAATCCCTTTCAGCTTTTTCTGGCCTGGGTTCTGGAACAGCAGGTAAGCTACAGGAATAGAGAGACCACCCAGCCTGCCCCGCATGATCCGAGCCTGCCAAACCAAAGGGGTTTCTAGCTAGATAAAAAGGTGCTGAAGTCATCCAGACCCCAGATGATGAAAAGAGTTAAAGTGCCAGTAACTTTACAAATCAAACGGAGCAGCCAGGGGTACGTTTCAGGATCTGAATTTCCTGTTGTTTCCCACCCACTTCCATGCAGTGATACAAAGTAGGAAGTAAAACAGCTTTGGGATGAAAAAAAAAAAAAAAAAAGCGGGTGTGGGGGGAGCTTTACAATGGAATGTCATGATCCTGCGCCACCCAGCATCTCTGTACAGTTCACTCCTCGCAGAAAAGTCTGTTTGAAAGGTGAGGGCAGACATTCTTACACAAGACTCGTGCAAAGTGGAACTGCCATCCCAACTCCAGCCTCCCTGGGTAGCAGGGACCCAACTCCTCAGCGCAGGGAAGAAAGCCCCTCTGATCTGGAGATCCCCACAACCACCGACCTACAGGACCTTGCAAATAATTGTTGCGCTTTTGCAAGACATAAGTCACAAGGTAGAAGAAACGACCCAATAGGCCGGCTTGTCTTCAGAAGGTTCTTACCGGTAGTAATTTACCCTTTATGAAAGCCATTCATTAAGTCGCTGGTAAAGGAACACGGGTTGGGGGGGGGGGCGCGGGACACTGCAAAACAGTAAACTTTTACTAAGGAAGAAAAGAGAAAAGAACATTTCTAAGGGCAGCTACAGTTTTATTTCTCCCAAAGAGTCTGCAAAGGATAGTCACAATTTTGAAGTGTCATTTACAAGGATTTACAATGTGAGTGGTTTTACCTTTCAGGGGAGGCAGGGTCTTGATTTTGAGCTTGTCTAATGAGGTCCGGAAGTAATTTTGAAAAGTATTGTTAAGGATAGGTGAATAGGGAAAGATGTTTAAAAAAAAAAAAGAGGAAGAGAAATCTGCTGAGAAACCTGCTGTTTCTTGAAAGATTCCCAATTTACCCTTTAATTCTTAAAACATGGGGAGGGAGAGGAAAAATGGAATGAAAGTTTTCAACAGAAACTCAGCCCTCACTTACTACTTTGCCGGAGAGATGGGTGAGGATTGAAGTGAGCTTCACCGAAGGTCTGCCAGCTCTTTCCAGCTTCTACCTGCCGGAATCCTAGGCTCCCAGGCTAAAGAGGATGCAGAGACCATAATGCTCCTAATAGAGCTGCCTCCTGAAATGAGAGGTGTGGTCAAGCTAAGGAAGCAGAAGAGGCGGTCTTCAGTCAGTCTCTGGCACTGGGGCTACAGTCAAAAGGGCAGGGGGGCTGTGGTCTAAAGGGGAGCAAACAGTATCCCTATCTATGGCAGCACCAAATCACACCTAATTATTTTTATCCATCAAGTGATGCTTCAAATATATTTAACTAAGAGGAGGGCAACGTGGGGAGGGAGGTGAGCCACAGAGAGTGAGCTAGTTCCTTGGGGTGGGCTAGATTGTTGCTTTACTAGACATGTGACTACTTCTGCTTCATGTGGCTTGACTTTCTTAGTGGAATTGTCACATAGGCTATGAATCAGGAGAGAGAGGGTGCTGTATAACCACTCAGGGGAATGTTTTATCAGGATCTCTGCCACTCACTCACCTGCTTAGGTTTCCTGTTGCTCTTTTATGAACCTGATGTATAAAGTATGCATGGTTCACACTGGGTAGGTGCTGTAAGCACATGTGTACACTGTGAGCATCACAGTTCACGCATTCACAAAATAAGACAGTTCTGGTCCACATTGTATCAGACAATCTCATCAGCCTCCACAGTCCAACTTGGATTCATTGAAATGTTGTCATTTTGTCCTGTTGAGGGAAGGTAGCCAAACAGAAAGTTTGGATCTCTTAAAAGTAAAATTAAAGTGTCTCTTCACCTAAACCTTGTTCCAGGTGACCTTTGCCACAGAAAAGTATTGGTGTCTTTGATGGCTTCAGGTGATGCCTGTCATAGGTGATCATTCCTGCCTTTGGTTTTCCTATGATATAGAGATTATAAAGCAGAAATATTAACATGTATCATTTTGAGAAAACATAAGCAGTACAGAAGCCAATCTAGGTAAATATACACAGCATCTTTTCTTTCTTTTTCATTCATAAGAATGATGACGAGAATGTCACAGCGAAATCTCATTTCTATGAATAGAAAAACATTGGAAAAGTCTTTATCTGCCTGTGGTTCCAAGACTTTTGCCCTAAGATTCTATTTATATTGAGTAATGGATGAGTCAAGATTTGCACAGTTGCTTCCTTTCCTTCTTAATGAAGATGCAAATACACTACTTGGACCTAAAACGTCATTCAGGAAACAATTGTGTTTATCTTTCATCATACATAGTTAGGCACAGTCCCTATAAGCTTGTGGCTCATGTTCCCATCCTGTGTATTAACATGACTTGGATGAAAGCCATGCTTTGCTATTGGCTCAGGCAGTTTAGTTGAATAAATGGCTTCACCAGGCATTCTTCTCAGTATGAGGAATCTAACCAGATCACACAAACCATCCATCTCCAGACACCATAATGTAGGCTGGGAGAGAAGTCTATGAATTTAAGAAGCCTCTCTCCTCACAGCCAGTCAGTTCAGGTGCATGGTCAATTAAACCCATCACAACTATTTACAATAGTAACCACTCTGTGTACAAGATAACTGGGGAAAAAATCAATGTCAATCTGTGTTCTATGAAAGTGTATGGTGTAATTGAGGGGCTTTTTGCCCTGCACTTGTCTAGTAGAAATCATATGCAGTCACTTTAGGGCTACCGTCTTCTGCAGCCTATCATAATACAGAAGAGAGTGGAACAGAAATCTAAATAATAAAGAAGAAGCCATTGCTAGCATAAAGTGCCTAGACTCTTCAGTACCTTCAGAAATACAGCATTGGGCTGGGCAGTGATGGTAAATGCCTTTAATCCCAGTACTTAGGAGGCAGAGGTAGGGTTTGAGCCCAGCATGGTCTACAGAGCTAGTTCCAGGACAACTACTACTGTTACACACACACACACACACACACACACACACACACAGAGAGAGAGAGAGAGAGAGAGAGAGAGAGAGAGAGAGAGAGAGAGAGAGAGAGAGAGAGAGAACTGGATAGATATCTACATACAGAGGAAGAAATAATGAAGCTGGACTCTTAACTCTGGAGAGTGCTTTCTGAGTAAGCAGAAAGATCTGAGTTCATGAGTTCAATCCCCAGTGTCCACAGGAAAGCTAGCGTGGCAGATAAAGACAACAAAGTCCGGTTAGCCAGTGGCAATGTATGGACAAGCTGTGGGGTCAGAGAAACACAGTTCAGATGGTCTTGAGTCAAATGTCTCCTGTGAATGAAAATGGATTGATAGAAAACTGATCCCTTGGTACTGTTCGGTCAGTTTAGTTTAGTGTCTGCACCAGGCACTCTTAAAGACACTAACAGGGGAACATGATTAGACTGTTGTGGGAAGTGAGACACAAAAGAGAGAGAGAGATCCATGTTTCACAAAACATGAAGTGGAGAGTGGTATCAACCCCTGGCCTCCACACACACAAACACTTGTCTACACAGTTTTCTAAGAGGTTGTGATAAAATTTATGCCACAATATAAAAAAAAAATCACTCTGTCTCAATTTGTATTAAACAGACCATAACAGGAATAAGTGCTGTGATCGCACAGATGACCCAAAGCAAAACAAAATAATCTCCCAGAAGTTGAGATTATAAACTGAGGCTAGGGAGGTAGCTCAATGGGTAGAGTGCCTGTCTAACATGTAGAAAGTCCTGAGTTCAAACCCAGTACAGCATACACTGGATGTGGTGGCTCATACCTGAAATCCAGAAGACAGGTGGCTCCCTGACAAAAAGCAACTCAAGGAGATAAGATTTAGCTCACAATTCCAAATGAAAGTCCCCTTTGCAGAGAAGTCATAGCAAAAACGAAGCGTCTATTCACATCACATATGTAGTCAAGAGTCTGGAGACATGAGTGCATGAACGTTACAACTCAGTCAGCCTTTCCATTCACACACATGGTTCTAGGCCCAGTCTCTCACATTTAGGGTGGGTCAGCCCCATTAATCCAGTTTTTAAAACTTCCCTCACAGGCATGCCCATGCCCAGTGAGGTCATCCCTCACTGAGACCCTCTTCCTAGGTCAGTCTAGCTTATATCAAGTAGACAATTAAAACTAGTCACCACAGAAAATTATGCCCCCCAAATGCTGCTTGCTTCTCAGCCATATGTTTGTAGGTTAGCCTAAATGATGGGTGTCAATATAATTCAGAGGACACAGCTGAGATAGTAGTGCATGTGTGTAAACTTCCAGTGCAATGGCCTCCAGGCTATGGCTGTTCCTTCTGTGAAGAGGCGCTTACCCTTTCTCATCCTAACAAACTTCTGTGCAAGTCTGTATTTCCTTAAAAAAAAGAAAGAAAAAGAAAAGGCGGTAAATTCCTGGACTCAATGTGTGACCAGGCCTTCAGCCTTACACCACCAATATCCTCTCATTTCCTCCCCCAACCCTAAAATGCAGGAGTTCTATCCCAGAGAGCTCAGTCTGAAATGAGGAACGCCATTATACTGAAGGAAACCCAAAGCAAAACATTAATGACTTACTGCCCCTTGCACATTATATGGTTTCTTCCCATTCCTTTTGGGAGTGGGTTGGGGAAAACTCCCTCTTCTGATGCTTTGGAAGACTCCCTTTGCACCAACACCTGAAACAACACCTGAACAAAATATCAAAACAGTAGAGGTAGAAACCCAGACTCCATTATAGGCATAGTTGTCACCAAATATCGAAGAGGCCACAGAAGGATAAGATGAAAGGAGAGAGAGGAGCTGAGAACCTTTGTCTAGTCACACCCAAGCTCTGGAACCTCTTATCCTGTACTTTGTAATGAATCGCTCTTTTTCACATGATCAAAAGCCAAGGCCCTGCCCTGAGCCCAGATGGAGCTGAGGTGGCACACATGTGCATGCTCACATCTGGCACCCAGGCGTTCTTCCTTCTGCATGTGCCAGAAAGCCTATCTAAGGGGAAAATGGACTTCTTGGCATCGTCTTCCAGGACTTAGTAATGCGTTGCACCCTTCTTGCCTGCACCAACTTTTTGTTTTGAACTTCCTTTCTACAATATGAAATGGGATGGAAATGGGGCCCCAGACCAGTCTCGGGCAGAGCAGCTTGGATAGTGTTTGCCCATGCTTCTTCACGACACTTCTATCCTGGCTGCTGAGCAGCCTTTGGAACCCTCAGATTCAGATGCAACACAATGAGTTAGAGCTGGCTATATAGTACCCCATCGAAGGCCTATTTCCCACCACCTCCTTCTTTAGCCCCCATTTATTTTCCTGTACTTCTGTGCCCCTTGTCCCTTCTCTCTCAAAATATCTCACCTTTACACAACATCAGTCTAAACTCTCAGAACATTTTTGGTCTTAATAACAAGATGAACATATGACAGTATTATCTACACACCAGAAGGTTATGGATTTGACACCAAGAGTCTGAACCTGATGAAAACTGCATTATAGCCCAGGAGTTTAGAACACATTTAAAGCCAAACTTCTCCTAGTCAAATCCTAGCCCTGTTTCTTTCCATGTTTTCATGGGCACTTTATTTACAATTGTTAATTTGTCTTTCCTTCTATAGAATGAAATAATTACACAAGCACACCCAGGAGATTGTTGTGAAAGTTAGAAAATCAATGAGCACAATGTATTTAGGACAATGCTCAAAGGAAAGTTGCAGCTAATGGCTGACATTATGACTGGACTTAAGACTCTGCTTCCTACTCCATTCCTGAAGACTCCCTTCACATCAGAGGAAAGCTGGGGGGGGGGTGACTGCCTCATGGCTGAATGCCTGAGTGCTAATCAGGACAGGAGAGGCTGATGCAATGCCCAGAAAGATAATTATGAAGTGTTTGCTAGAGAGGGTGTCCTGTTGAGTCTAGCAGACAGCTGCAGCTATGGGGGGAACGTGAACTGCATTTTCCTTTCAGAAACTGTTCACTGATTGCTACCTGAGCCAAATCTCAAAATCAGACCTTCCCAAGACCTAAAAACAGGGCCAATTCTTTGGGTTTCCCTAGCATCCTCCTTTAATGGGGGACACTCCCATTAATGCACTTCCTAGACTACAACAGATTAAAATGATCCCGAGTTTTCTCTTTTGGTAGGAGACTGTAAGGGATTCTAGGAACACTCAGGATCTCCTTTTGCAGAGTTCTTGGAAAGTGGTAGCCTGTGCCTTGGGCATCTCCTCCTATGGACTACCTTAGTAGAAAAGCTGCCTCTCAGAGAAGGAACACCATTAAGAACTTCTGAAGCCAAAATTCTGTGAGATAAAGAGCTTTCTTGGGATTTGCAACTTCATCACCTCTCAAGTAAATAAACAGAGTTAGATAGATTAATCTCTTGATCAAGGGAAAGCTGATAAAGGTGGCACATGCCTTGACTGTTAAATGGTCAGTCTACATTCAAGAATGAGTGTCCACTGCATCGTGCCCACCTTGGATGAGGCTGGAGGAGTATCACTGAGTAAGTGACCACATTGAAAAGGCAAAATTTTAATTAAGCCGATCGTTGTTGGAACAAACCTCCCTCACCCAAAGCAGTGGATTTCCCTGGCTATTTCAGGCCCCATAGAACAGAGGGCAGAAGGAGCACCAGTCACCACAAAAAGCTCACTATGCCTTTAGCTGTCTCCTAAGTCCAATAACTTCAGCCATCTGCAGCCATGTGGGCTGAGACATTTATGGACCGCTGGCTTGGGACTAATGAATGATTGGAAATAGATCAGTTTGTTTTTGAGCCTTTTTAGAATATCATTCAACAGAATACTAGGTTTCTTACTGATGTGTTTATTCTAGATACTTCCTCTCCTCCTTGAACATAGCAGAGACCATTACTGTACCTGGAGACTTAGGAAGATGAGCTAAAAAGAGTCTGATGTCTCATACTCTTGCATATGTGGCATCAATCTGAATTCTATCTCTGCAAAGAGATAGTCTTTGGTCATTCCTGTATCCTGTCTCTCACTAGTTTCTGTCTTCCCAGTATGGGTTTTAAACACACACACTATTTCCCTCATATAATAAAAATTGTATTTTTTCAATATTCCATTTATTTATATATAATTATTTATTTATTGCCTATGGTAAAAGCATTAGTCTTTTTGCCATTGTTCCTTCAACATTTATTCTGTGCCCTTGCCTGAAATCTAAATCAAGGCTAAATAAGAAATAATTAGACAAAGTAGGTTCTACCCATGCTGAATTCATATAGTCGTTTATCTATATCTTTATCCATTGAACCACCCTTCTGTCATTCTGTCACAGATCTATCTATCTATCCATCCATCACTCATTTCATCTACTCACTCACACATCCATCCATCCATCCATACATACATACATACATAATACATCCATCCATTGATTCATCCATCTCTTGAGTATTTCTTAGTTTTTCATGGGCTGGGAATCAAACCTGGGTCTTGCCTGTACTAAGCAAATATTCTTACGCCGAGTTGCACCTGGGGCCCCAGGCTTAGTTCTTTGATCTTTTCATTGCTTCTGGTGGTGTCACATAGCGTAATACCAAACTCTGGCAGCCCCAGTCATCTCTGGTAGACACCATAAAACTGTTGCACAATGAACCATTTTCCCCAATCAACACAGAAATAAACCTGTCAGGAGAATAATTTACCTTTTATGTAGCACAAAGTGAAGAGATGACAATTGACCAGAAAATTCAGGCTGTGTAAACAGACAGAATGAGTCACCACTCTTTGGGGCTGTTATCTGTGCAACTTGGTTTCCATCTGGTCTGGTATTCCCTGATTCTTAGAGACTTTGTCCGGATACATCCCTCATTTTATTTTTCCTTGAGGAGGAGTAACATAAAAGAAACTGTGGTTTCCAGTCTAAGTCCAAATTTGGGGGCTATATAATCTCCATTGGAAGCAAGTTCTACAAAGCTTTTTTTTTTTTTTTTTTTTTTTTTTTTTTTTTCTCAATAATGTGACCGTTGGAGGAAGGTAGACAGAATGATTTCCCTGCATTCCATGGTTTTAGTTGGCTGTCTGTTGAGAGAGGCAATTTCTTTACCACCCACAAACTTAGCTAGAAGCTCCTTTTTTGGTGTCCCTTGAATACCATTATTGGCTGTTTAGTGTTACAAAGATCACAGTAGTGAACATGGTGATCTATCCAGACATAGTAGTGAATACAGCACAGGCAAAAGCCAAATGGTATCCAAAGGAGGGACTGAATGTCCCATGGCACACATTAGCCTTTCCCTTAGTCTTTGCTACACTAAGAGAAAGTTTGTTTTCCATGAGTTTTAAGTCTACATAAACTGTGCTACTCCTGTCATGATCTGCTTTACAATGAGCAGGTGGACAGCAACCATCTCCTCCTCCTGATTCCAGGCTAGGACAGAGTATGGAAAGGAAGGCTTGGGCTCCAAATGCCAGTGGTTTACTAGCACAGCTGCCCCAAGAGCTCTTTAAAGCCAACTAAGGAAAATCACAATGCTTTAAATTCAAGTCTTGGACCAGCCAGAAAGCATTTGAAGCCGTGGAAGATGCTGACTGCCCTTACTCTCTGGGAACAGCTCATGACTATGGGCCATTCATCATAAGCTAATTGGGGAGATTCTTTCATTTCATACCCCAGGTCATCCCTGTCAGAGGTACAATACAAAGCTGTCTAGTACTTTTGATATGATTTTGGAGGCACTAAAAAAATAGGTAGGTGTGTGTGTGTGTGTGTGTGTGTGTGTGTGTGTGTGTGTGTGGTCTACCAGATGGCTCAGGGAGCTTACTGTTCAGAAGCTATGGTAGATGGAAGGAGAGAACTTATTTCTGAAAGTAATCATGTGATCTCCACACTAATTCATTCTCTCTCTCTCTTTCTCTCTCTCTCCCATCCCTTCCTTCATCTCTCTGTCATACTAAACAAAATAAAATAACAAAAAAGCCTACACATTTGAAATAATGAGTGTTTGGATAAGAGAAACTTCTGAATAGGGCAAAAAGATACAAGAAGAGTGTGGTGATTTGAAAGAATATAGTCCCCAAAGGAAGTGACACTATTAGGAGGTATGGCCTTGCTGGAAGAAGTGTGTCATTGTCCCAGCAGACTTTGAGGTCTCTCTTGTTCAAGCTTCCCTCAATATGACAATCAGTTGACTTCCTGTTGATTCACGATGTAGCACTCTCAGTTCTAGCACCACATCTGCCTGTATACTTCCATGCTCCCTTCATGATGATATGGAATGAACCTTTGAAACTGTAAGCAAACCATCCCAATTAAATGTTTTCTTTATAAGAGTTGCTGTGGTCATGGTGTCTCTTCACAACAATAAAAACCCAAACTAAGACAAAGAGTAAAAGTAAAAAAGAAAAAATTAAAATATTGTTGCTTCTTGCTCTAAATGGGCTTGGTATTCTGATGGCTCAGAGATACAGAAGATTCTAGAGAGGGTCTGCTTCAAAAGTGACCAAAATGCAAGCACCTTCAGAGGGAAGATTCTGTGTCAACATTATGATCTTCCTTTACATATCACTTTCCAAGACTGAAAGTCAATGGGTTGCTCTCTTTTCTAGCAATGCTGGGGATACAGAGGTGAAACCTTGGGTTTTGAACATGCTAGATGAGCTACTGAGCTAGAGCCCCAGCCCCAAAGATTCTAAACTCAAATCCAAAAGCAACTTGGTCTTCTACTTTTTCCTTCAATTTATTTTCTTATAAACTAAAAGTAAAATGTGTCAATTATTTAAAAACTAGGGAACAGGAAAATATCAAGACAAGAAGATTCAATGACCCTCCAATCTCTCATCTAGAGATGACAGTGAAAACGTTGCAGTAGATACTTATGTCTTTCCAATATTCCCTGTGTGAATAAGAATTTTGTGATGCGTTAAATGAAGTAGATTGCACTGAAGGTGGTATGTTAGCATATTTTTTCTTAGTCATGGAACTTATTTATAATGCCAGTCTTCCACAGTATTTTTAAAAATATGTCTGAAAATTCTCATCTCAAAGCAAGAAATTGAGACCAGTGCTTTGTCCTACTGACACTTCTAGGTCATGACATAGGAGTCAACTAGTACTTTTGCTAACCGGTTATATGTTAGAGGTAAGGTCTCTGCTGTTGATTTGTTGTCTGTGAAGTGATGGATTACAGAGTTGGTTCTAGAAAGTCTTCAAATTGGAGACTAGTGATGCATAGATCATACACTCCAGGGTCTTAACTGTTTCCCCTTGCCTGCTCCGTGAGTTCCATATGAGAGATTTCCTATTTCGCTTCTTTCTTTGATTTGTTTGCCTTTAATAATCTCCACTTCCTTCTCTCTAAAGCAATGGAATAGGATGCCTTTTATCTTCTTGTGGGAAGATAGGTGACTGACTGTTTCCACCACTGTCCACTGGACACCTGTCTCCTTCTGGAAGTCAAAGTTCCATTCTGCAGCTTAGGGACTAAGTAGGTGAGTTCCTGATGTCGGGCTCCACACCTCAGGTACCTGATGTGTGCTCCTGATGTTGGGCTCCATGTCTCCATGGTGAAAAACTGACTCTAGAGTTCCTAGTAATTTTCTTCTTTCTTGCAGATTTAAGCAGGGGGAGGCTAGGTAGACTTAAAAGCACACTTTATTTCCTTTGGATCAGAAAAGTCCATCTTTTCTCTTTTCAAAGACAAGCTGAGATTGTGTTCTATGTCAGAGAGACTCGGGGGACAACACTCTTACTATCCTAGACTCTGAAAATGGACTGAGGACTCAACTTGCCTGCAGTTTAAAATGCATAAGAATTCCTGGAGTCTGATGTTCTAGTTTATGGAATGATGAAACAATATGTTGGGTAGCCTGAAGCACCAATGTGCAATTTCTGCACTGCTGAGTCCTTGCGAAACCATGTCCATGCTTGAGAAGATGGATTCCCTCAAGCCCCAGGGAACCTAAGCTATTTGTGGCACATTCAGATCTTGAGATTAGACACAGGTTTTGAGTTTTATCCCTGCATATATGTAAAATCTGACAGTCTCAAAAATGCTAGCATCTTCCACCAGAGACTCTTATAGAGCATATGCTTGAGAAGATACAGACAGGCTTCTAATGTTTTCCTTTTATCATCAATTCCACCTGGCCTGGGGACTTGCAGTCCAGTACAAAGTAGGGGGACATGAGGGACACAACCCCAGTGCATCCCAATATCTAAGGTGATGTTAATTCCCACATATCAGCAAGTGGGATTCCAGAGAATGAGGACATCCAAACAATGAGCATTTCTTATGAGGCTAATTCTGTCTGACTATCTCACCCCTCTCCCCAGCAGTGTCACCAAACGCAACAATATGCCATGCCCTCTTGCCTCTACTCTCAGCAAAAGATCTCTTCTCAGTTGAGAGGGTGAAAATTAAGAAGAGATAACGGCAATAGTGAATTCACTTCATGAAAAGCATTGGAGATGTCCTTTGTGATCTCTCTTTGTGAATCCTGCCTGTGTCATGCAGTAGCCCATTACAGTATCTCATTGTTGGAACTGTGGCTGCCTCATAATACAACTTGAATCAGTGGATAAACACACCAGGGGAGCATATTTCATGGCAAACTGATGAAGAGCTTTTGAACATCTAGAGAGCCTTTGAACTGTTGGAGCCATTCAAACATAAATGTTTATCTAGGAAAGCCCTGGGTAAATGAAGACAGTGCTATCTAAGCAACTGGCAGGGATACCGTGTAGAAGGTTCCTGTGCTGGCCTAGCCAGGGCCTGTGGTTCCAGCCGGGGCTAGGAATCCATGAGTTCACTATTGGGCCAATCTCTTCTACTGCCTTTTAACATGTAAAGGGCTGAAATGTAGAAGTGGAAGCATTTTGCTTTAAACTAACCAGCAACACCAAGTAGTGAGGATTAGAGGAACAATAGCCAAATATATAGAAATGCTGTCTAATTCACTTTAATCAAGATTGGAAGGACAGCTAATCCATTGGGTTTAGACTGGGTCCCAGGTCCCATATGTCTTTTCTGAGAAGCTCACAAGTACCTGGTATCCTGGTTGGTTTTTATTTTTTTGTCAACTTGACACAAGGAAGGGTCACATGATAGGAGAGGTTCTCAATAGGTCAACTACCTAGATCAGACTAATTGTGGATTGATACAAATGGACCAGCCCACCATAGATAGTGTCAACCCTGCACAGGGGGACCTGGCTTGTTTAAGAAACAGACTGAGCAAGAGCTGGAGGGACCCATCCAGTAAGCTGTGTTCCTCCGTGGATTCTGCTTCCATTTCTGCTTGAGTTCCAGTCTTGACTTCACTCAGTGATGGATTGTTATCTAGAAGTGTGAGCTGAAATAAACCCTTTCTTTTGTGAGTTGCTTTTGGTCATGGTGTTTATTATAGCAACAGAGAGCAAAAGAAGGACACTGGGCAAATAGGTATTTTAAGTCAACAGGAATGTTTGTTCAGAGTTTTCTTTGTAATTTCTTCTTTCCTTAGACTCTGTGTTGCTCAGGGAAAGTTACATTAATATACCTGAACTACCCTTGGGCTTTCAGAGTATAGGTTGAATTGAACAAACTCTTGGTGGAAACACACTTATTGATGGGTTCTTCCTGTGGGTTCTACCAGTGGGAATGTTCTCCACCTTGTCCCCATAACCAACTTGTATTCAGCCTTCCCTCCTCTCCTCCTCCATTCTTGTCCTCATCCTTCAGTAGATATAATACAAGCATCTCTGTGAATTGACTATTCACATTCCCAGTTTACCTCCCAAGTATGTACAAATCAAACCTATAATTACTGCCATGCTCATGACTTACTCCTTCATTTGAGGGCAGAAATTTTGTCTTACTTATCTTTGCATTGTCACAATTTTATGTGATATGTGTGTGATCCTCTGGAAATTCCAAGTATATTTTATTTGGTTAAAAATACAAACATGGAACTTGGAAGGCAAAGACAGGCAGATGTCTGTGAACTCGAAGGCCAGCCTGGTCTGCAAAGTGAGTTCCAGGACAGCCAGGGCTGTTAAACAGAGAAACCCTGTCTCAAAAATAAATAAATAAATAAATAAATAAATAGTAAAAACATGTTATATACAAGCATGCGTACATTAGAAAAGTGTACATTTTGCTTTACTTGAGAACCTTCAAGGTTAATTGCAACTGGATTTTGTGATGGCCTTAAATGGAACAAAACATGAGTATCTTAAAACTTTAGACATAGTTAAGAGTCTCTCAGAACATTATTTATGGCCACTATGAAAAAGACCAGCAAGGAAGCTTCAGGCTCAGGACCCTAGCACTTATTCTTTATACTAAGGTGCACAGGGTTATCTCTCTTAATATACATCATATGAAGACAGTAACTTACTATTAAGTTACTGAATATCTTAATTAGGGTTTCTACTGCTGTGAAGAGACACCATGACCACAACAATTCTTATAAAGGAAAACATTTTATTGGGATAGTTCACTTACAGTTTCAGTGGTTTGGTCCATTGTCATCATGGAAGGAAACAAGGCGTCGTGCAGGCAGACATGGTGCTGGAGTAAGGGATGAGAATCCCACATCTTGCAGGCAACAGGAAGTCGACTGACATACTGGGAAGTATCCTGAGCACAGGAAACCTCAAAGCCTACACCCACAATGACACACTTCCTCCAACAAGGTCACACCCACTCTAACAAAGCCACATCTCCTAATAGTGCCACTCCCCCGTGAGCTTATGGAGTCCAGTTACAGTCAAACCACCACATCTGACTACCTCAGACGGGGCAAAACAATCCATCTTTGATACAAGGGACATCAGGGCTCCTTTGGGTGCTCTTAGTTTCATTAATAAAATTATGTAAGGAGTAGAGTTAAAAGAAAGCATAAAGGCCATTTTATTAGAGAAAAACAAAAACAAAACTAGGGCTGGCAAGCTGCAAAACCTCAGCTGCCTCTTAAGGGAGGAGAGTGAAAGAGAAAGGAAAAGGCCATGCTATTCAAGCTGGAAAGGAGGTGAGACATACAGCTAATAGACATCCTCATGATGGTGGAGAGAAGGCTTTACAAAAAAAGGGAAGAGGAAGCTGGAGAGAAAGTACCAAGAGCTGAGGAAAGAGGTAGAAAGAAGAAGGGGACTGTTTCTGAAGAGTTCAAGATAGCAACAGACCTAGGGCCCTCAAGTGTTTGTGATCTGTAAGCTGCTATGCCAAGGGTGGGATGGGGGGGTTCAGGAAAGGGAAAGTACAGTGTCTATTAAAGGGCCGATTATTCCTTCAATCTCTTTAACATGGCTTGAAGTGAGCCCTTCTTCCCAGGAGCAGTCTCTTAGCCAAAGTGATTGAACCAGCCCAACTGAAATGTTTGGTTTCTACCCATGCCAGAGACACTCTGCTCTTGAACAGGAGGTTTTTCATCCTCAGCATTCCCATCCTACCTACTCTGCTCTGTTTTCCCACACAGAAGGCTCCATGAGTGACATAATGCTTTTACTTGTTCAGTTCTTTATTGTTTGCCCCACCCCAAGTACTAAAAGGAAAAAGCCTTTCTTGGCTTCAGTCTTTGATGCATCCCCAGACCAAAGACATTCACTAAGTGTCTTAGTTAGGGTCTCTGT
The DNA here is from genome assembly GCF_943737965.1 of Phodopus roborovskii. Classification (NCBI taxonomy): domain Eukaryota; kingdom Metazoa; phylum Chordata; class Mammalia; order Rodentia; family Cricetidae; genus Phodopus; species Phodopus roborovskii. The sequence continues at coordinate 11,826,215 of NW_026126517.1, read as the reverse complement.
TGCTGTGCCATGACCAACACAACTCTTGCAAAGGAAAACATTTCATTGAGGCTTGCTTACAGTTTCAGAGGGTTAGTCCATTACTATCATAGTGGGAAGCAAAACAGCATGCAGGCAGACATGGTGCTGGAGAAGGAGCTGAGAGTCCTACATCTTGAACCACAGGCAGCAGAAGGAGATTGTGATATCAGGCCTAACTTGAGAATATAAGAACTCCTCAAAGCCCACCTCCACAAAGAGACATTTCTTCCAACAAGGTCATGCCTCCTCCAAAAGGCCACACCGCCTAGTAGTGCCGCTCCCTATGGACCAAGCACTCAAACTCTGTGGTGGCTATTCCTATTCAAACCACCACACTAAGAAAGTGACTGGTAGATGAATTCATTGTTAAAGCTAGTAACTAAAGTGGCCCAATAGAAAGAAGTTCAATAACATAGCCCGGCACACGCTTTTAATCCCAGCACTTGGGAGGCAGAGGCAGGCAGATCTCTGTGAGTTTGAGGCCAGCATGGTCTACAGAGGTAGTTCCAGGACAGCCTCCAAAGCAATACAGAGAAACTCTGTCATGAAAAACTAAAATAATAAAAAATTAAAAAAAGAAGAATTTCAATGACACAAGTGGATAAATGAAGGTCAATGAAGTCTCTTGGAGCATAAAGCAAATGTGTACAAAGGTATAGAATGCGAAATAATAGGTTTAGAGACAAAAGGTCAGTGTAGGATATCCAGCATTTACCTTTTAGTTCACAGAAAGGAAGAAAATGAAAGGGAGAAAATGGTACAAGAAAATTCACCACCTTGAAACTGAAATTTCATCCAAACTTAAGAAAAGATACAAAAGCCTTTCAGAAAGAAGCTGGGTTATTACCAACAATTCATGAATAAGACTGGTGCCAGGCTCTAGAGTGGCAGGACCGGGCACTAGAAGATAATAAAGCCAGGTCCTAAAAACTTAAAGAAAAATTATTTTAACCCTGAAATTCCATACTTTAACTACCAATCAAGTGTAACAGAATTAAAAAAAAAAATTCAGATTCACAAATAAAAAGCATAAATATTTACCTCCAGCGAAACCTTTCTGGGGAAAAATTAATATGTACTTGAATGAAATGAAAATGGCATCAAAGGGTGAGATCTGTAAAACTGTGGGAATTATTCAGATAGATGAACAATAGCTTTAAAGAACATGTTTCCAATTAGAGAATCTGAATGGGAAAAAAAGATAGATAACCTCTTACAAATAATTTAAATTTGGATGAAAGCAACTACAAACTCCGGAGAACACAAAAGGCAGAAACAGAGAGTTTCATAGGTAGAATGTAGTCTGATTTTAACCATCACAATATACAAGACTCAGAGATTCCATCTAACCTTAAAACTTGGAATAATTTTCAGTGGTCCATAGTTTCAGTGACACAGAATCATGCCTCACTCTGTAAAGTCTGGGTACACGACTTAGTTCTATAGTTAATTAACTTGATATGATCACACATCATTTTAACACAAATTTCAGCTTTTAGAATAAATCTACAAACAGAGCAAAAATGACTCAGTTGTACATATAAAACGGAATGAAGATTTAACTTTGGTAATATCAGCAGATGTATATAAAAAGGTGGAGAAATATGTTGCTAATTTCTTTGTTTCACGTGGCATGAAATCAGATTTATTGTGTAATTACAGTGAGTGAATAAATAAAAATTAAAGTATATCATTCAAAGTTATAATGAGAGCTACAATGAAAGTAAATATAGTTTAAATGACAGCCTCTTGGGTGTGTGACCAGCTGTGGAACTAGGAATATTCACTCACCTACTTTTATGACCTTTTGTTTTGAATTTCTTCTTTTTTCTTTTCTTCCATTACTCTCCTTATTTTTTTTAACTTTTTAATCTTTTTTTTTTTACAAAAAGACTTTTAATTTTTGTATATATGTATGTGTGCACATGAGTTTATATGCAGCATCGTGTGTGTGCAGGGGGCCACGGAAGCCAGAGGAGAGCATCAGATCACCTGGAACTGAAGTTTCACATGGATGTGAGCAGCATGTGAGTTTTGGGAGCAAACCTAGGTTCTTAGCAGTAAGAGCTCTAACTGCTAAGCAATTTCTTTAGTCCCATAGTCTTTTATTTTTATTCAGAAGAGGCCATTTGTACAGAATGTACTGGACCATAGTTATTTTCCCTACAATATTATTGTGTCAAAATAAAATTATTCAGAACACCACATTTACAGAAGTGAAAATTTGATTTTCTTTTTCTCTTATAAGTTATAGGAAGGCCATGAGAAGTTTGCTGTAAATTATAAAACAGAAGAGTATGCCATTGGAATCAAGAGGAATGAATGGCAGCTTCAAAGTTTAGGAAAATGAAAATGTTTGGGGCTTGATTTTGTGTTTCATTTTATTTTTGAGACAGTATATTTGTATTCCATAGCTCAGGCTAGCCTCCAACTTACTATGTAGCTGAAGATGATCCAGATCCTCCTGCCTCTGCCTTGAGTTTTCTGGGATTGCATGCATGAACCACCATATGCATGCACACACGCACGCACACACAAACAGAGTTTTAATATATTTCTACACATCAGTATTCCCATTCTGCAGAGACATTCTTGCTGGTTATGCTTTGCTTCTTTGTGCAGAGTTCCAAGGCTACAGGAAACTTTGCCAAGAGTAATTCTCAGCCTTCTAGAAACAGTAGTTGTAGAAATAGGCCAAACAATTGTATGCATTTATGACATGCAAGCAAATGTGCCAAATATTTAAGTAACTATATGGTTGTTGTGTCAGTCATTCCAGCACTTCCCGTAGCTGAATCAAATTTCCAAATCTTCTCAGAAATTGCTGACTGGCTGCATACTCTGTGGCCAACTGCCTACGCAGCTCACAGCCACCTCACAAACAACCAGGTAGGGCGGGGTGCAGGATGGGGAGCTTCCTTTGCAGATGTCTGCAGATCCAGCCTCATCCTTCCTAGTGCAAAGATGTGTTGCCAGGCTCCAGGTGCCCACCCATCCTCTGGCATCACACTCAGGGAGGAGAGGCATGAGTAGAGGATGGTGGACCACAGCATCCTGCAAAAAACACTATCCCCCACATGTAAGGCCCCCTCTTTTCCAAAAAAGTAGTTCCCATGCTTCTCCCTGTAGTGGTGGGGTACATAGGGCTGGAGATGGGGGTGGACAGGAAATATTGAAAAAATGAAAAACAAAAATGATTTGTATAACTCCTCATCTGGGAACTCTGCATTCCTGTTGCCTGAATTTATAACATTAAGGAAGAAAATTACAAATAAAGCAGTCAATGAGTTGTTATGAATCAGGTCTTTGTTCTTCAGAAAATCCTGTCTGAGGGGCTGAGCATAGGCTTCTTGTTGACTTGTAGCATCAGTTTTATGGACATGGTTTTCAAATCTGCATTAGTCCCTTCCCTTCCAGGGAGTCAAGGAATAAGATAGATAACCACATAACTGGATACCCTGTGGTCAGGCTTAGGAGGGGAAAACCTCTTTTCAGCTCCTCGCCATCCTCCATAAACTGGAAAAGAGGTAGAGAAATGGTCCCAAGGAGGTACTTGGGAACAAAGAAAGAGAGCCAAAGATGCCATGACTCTCCTAGCTCCATCCAATGCCACCCACATCCAGGGGTTGGATATACACTTTCAAAGCCAAACCTGTCCTTCCCAGACACCCTGCAGCCAAATGTAGCTTATGAAAGACGTTTCTACAGTCCAGGCAAGCCAGGAAGTTTGAGTGGAGATCAGAGAGTAGGGTGGGAGGGGATGGAGAGGAATTGCTTCACACATGTATTGATTCCTTTTTAGGTTCAAATCAAAACTGTTTTGTCCTGCTGGTTAATTTGTGTCACGCTGTATTTTTTTTTAATTTAATGCAATTGAAGCTCAGATGGACTGATTTGGCTCACAGCCAGCCTGAACAAATAAGACTTGATTTGACTCCTTGGCATTCTAACTTTAGGTCTCTTCTCCATAGACCACAAGGCCAAATAGGTGTCCATCTTTGCCCAGGCAATGGGGATTGTAGCCATTTGGCTAGAAGCTAAGATCCAAAGGAGGAACTTGTGAGTGTGGCCTGTGTGCCAGCTCTGTTTGACTCTGTTCCACACTGAGCTACAGGCCTGGTCCTCTTTTAGGTTCCTACTGCTGAGCCTGTCTGATGGTACCTCAATCCCCCTGAAGCCTTGCCAAGAACTCAATGACGTGATGGATCCCAGTGCTTCCTGGTAGTTCTACAGCATGGCCACAAAGGGCTTGTTTTTACAGTTTCTATTTTGTGCTTCTTTTATATTACTGCATGTAGCTTTTTGTTTGTTATCATGACTTAGCCTTTATAGACATGAAGGTTTAAATTTCCCCTCATTTTAATTTTCATCTCCATACAGGCAAAGTAAACAAGGATGCTTTGATACCTACCTCATTTTCCTGTGCTGATAGAGATGAAAATCTAGCACAGTCAACTGGACCTTCATCTTCCTCTTCTTGGACAGCTCGCTGTCATAATACTGTTACCATTATTTCAATGTCAGCTGTCACAGCAGTTAGGATCCTGAAGCCCATGAGATCATCGGATCCTATCTCTTCTCCAGGGCAGGATATGGGTCCTAAGTGTGCTTCCTGGTCTAAAGACTGCTTTGGAGTTTATTTATCCTAGGTTACAGCAAACATGGCTTCAAAAAACAGGAAGTAGGGCCTTGTCTTGGCTAATTATGATTCCAGTTGTAACAATGCCACAGGGGTACTGTGGAAGCAAAGCTCATATTTCCATATAAGGCCGTGTGGGACCTCACTGACCATGAGGAAGTGAAGGTTGTCCAGTTGTGACAACCCTAATAAGACTCTGGAGGCTCACCTATTCCTCCTTTTATGTTTCACAGGGCCAACAAAAGTAAACAATTATTTCAGCTTGTGACGTTCTTTAAATTAATCCTGACTCACTGAGCTCCACTTGGACTTCATTCCCCATTTCTTGTTTGATCCAGGCCAGCGTTTCAGAACTGTTCAATAAAATGCTTAATTAATCAAGACTGATTGAAAAGAAGCCCACATTTTTCGGGGAAGGGAGAAAGCAAAAGGCAGGCAAGGATTCTGAAACCCATTTATATGGAAGGAGCCTCCTTGGATAGTGAATTTGGGTTTCAACACAAAGAAACACTTTGATACCAGTGACTACAATGTTAATGACACAAAGAATCAACAGTATGGCTTGTTGGATATGTAAACAAACAATACCAATTATGTGACTTAACCCATAAAAGGTGGCATTATGGTTTTCGTTTTGGTGAAGTCAGAAATGAAGTGTTATACTGGGTTAATAATTGTCCCAAGGCAGCACAGCAGTAAATGACTAACTAATCCAAAGTCAAGCTACTCTTCAACCCATCTCCTTGGCCACAACACTAGGCTGATTTTTTTTTTTTTGTTGTTGTTGTTGTTCTTAGTTTATTTTTGGAGAACATTGCTTTCAGGGAGGAGAATTGAAAGGCAATATTCATCAGATAATCTTAACTAAGCCCCTGTTTCAGAGATGCATTTGTTTTCTTTCCTTACCTTCCATGGGGTCTCCTTTGACCCTCTCTATGTTCCTCTGTGACCCACATTCCCATCTTCTCTCCTCACATCTTTCCCTATCAAAACCCTGAATGGTGGCTGAACTAAGATGCCTAAGTTAGAGTTCTTGAATAACCTCCCCTTTTCCTTTCTGGAGTTTGGGGGTAGAAAGAATCCCTTGGATGCCCCTCCCATGGGTCTGACATTTATGGACAGTTCATCCAGCATTTTTAATCTCGTTTTTGATATTTGGGTTCCATATAGTGTGATTCTTAACAGACATCACAAATTAACAAGGCTGAAGCTCTGAAATCAGGTTCAACTTTGAGTTGAGCTAGAATTGCCTTCAGATGCCTAGAAAATGATGATGACTTCCACTCAGTTACTACCCCATCACACCAGTCTGAAGAGCTGGCCTGCTTCACCTGGGATGCCAAGTCCCACCCATGTGGCCTAGATGTCATTTATGAAGGTTAAGTGATCTTGGTGAGCTGAGGTTTCTCTGGGAGCTCCTGTTTTGTGTTGGCTGTGGGGTTGTTCACCTCTTCCTATAGAAACTGTGTTTATTTTTGGTGTCCTTTGGTTATTTCTGTCTTGCTCTGATTATTGTCTCAATATAAAGACAAATACAAGGCCAATGTGAAATTCATCAATAAGTTTAAATGGAAACTTGCACCTATGAGTCCACAGTGGAAGAGGCAAGACAAAAATGCCTGTATCCCAGCCTGCCTCTGCTGGCCGATTTGTTAAGCTGTGAAAGAGTCTCTTTCCATAGAGTAACTAGCAGGAGTAGACTGGAGAACCCTAGAGTGTAGATGTTGCCAAGCATTAAACACTCATATCTTTTATAATTCTTGACCATACTGGACAAGATGTCATCTGGGAAGTGTACTTAAGTAAGCAATTGCTGCTTTAGAAGAGTAGAACCTTTCCTTCCTGGGATAGTCCAGCAAAAGATATCTGAAGGAAAATGTTCAAGGAAGAGAAGGCATACTCTGTGCTGGGTCAGAGCAGCCTGGTTGGTACAGAAAGAACAGGATTGTTGGTACCCTCCCAGAGGAGTGGTCCCAAGACCTGGGCTAAGGATGCTTCTGTGGGTGGTCTCTGGATCTGAGTGCACTTTACTCCTATAGACCCTGTTTCAAGATCGCTCAGCAGGATTAGTTCATCCAAACAACAAGCCACATACCCTTCTGTGCCCCAGATACAAGATAAGAACTGACAATAAAAGATAAAGTAAGACTCTGCATTTTAAATGCTTGTAACTTATCAGAGGAAAAAACAAGCTGACACAAATTTTCAAGGGAGGCTTGCAAAGAGTTTGATGACACAGAGTTAAGGTAACAAAAGCCATCAAGGCTTTTTTTTTTTTTTTTTTTTTTTTTTAATCTTGTAAGCTTTGTAGTTGTTCTTTTTGTTTAAACCTCATACTACTTAGGCCATGTTTTCCATGTCTTATTCTCCTATTTATTTGCTTTCTGCCTTCTTGGGGCTGCAAGCACCATCTGAAATCTTATTGCCCCTCCTATATGGTTTGGCAAGGACCTTACACCACCTCAAAGTTTTCTCCAACCATTTCAGATATGATGGGTGCCTGTTACAGAGAAAGTTTCTTGAAGGCAAGATTCAGACATAAGGTCATTTGTTCAATAATCCTTCAGCAAACATTAAGCACACAAGACACTGTCAACAGATATTCCAGTTCTTTCCCTATCAGAGTGTAAGCCAGATCTTACTTCCTTGCCCTGAAGTTGGGAGAGGGCACAGGCAGAGAATTTGCTTTCTCTGATGGGACTCAGGCAGGGTCGCTTCTGGCAGAAGCTGAGGGATGTCAGCCGTTGTGTTTTCTATCCTCTTGTGTCAGATGACAGCTGCTTCTCAGCCTGGTCCTAGGTTGCAAAGCTCCACCCACCCACTCTCCCCCCACACCCCAGTAGTCTACAGTGTTCACACACAGGAGTAAGAAGTGTCCCTGACTGCATGACACTGAGGTTTGGCACCTGCCACCACAGCACAGCCCTCCCAGCTGACACCCAGAAGTATGCAGCAAATATTTGCTGATGCCTGTACTCATGACACCCAGACAGCAGAAAGGGAAAAGAGAGAACCAAGTAACTTTCAAAAGGCTACTTGTGTTGGACAAAAAAATAATCTCCACTGTATATTCTAAGACCTTCCTTAGCTGTCTCAACCAGACACTGCAGAGCTCTATGTGTATGGATGGTATGGTGGTTCATACATGCATTTCTGGAGTAGGCTTTTGTTTATAAATTACTAAGAGGTTAACAGAAGTAACTAATGATAAAATAGAGTGCTTACAATAGTATACTCTATAATTCAATTATTCATAGCTCACAGATTTTTTTTTTTACTTCTGGAATTTTCCATTTATATCTTCAGACTGTGGTTGACCATAGGTAACTGAAATTATGGGAAGCAAAACCACAGATAAAGGAGTAACTACATTGCTGTCGCTCATGTTTCTAAAACATAACTGCTTAGCTTCTGGCGGTCCCCGCACTGGTGTCCTTTGCTCTGAGGTGTCTACTTGGGGTGTCTCTGTCTCGGTCTGCAGATACTAATGGTCATAATGAGAAACCTGGGAAAGGGGAACAGGCCAGGGTGCAAATGCAACCCAAACTGTTCAAGGAGGAGAGCATACTCAAGAAAGTCCTGAGGAAAGCCCATTGAAAGCACTCGGGAGGCAGAGGCAGGCGGATCTATCTCTGTGAGTTTGAGACCAGCCAGGTCTACAAGAGCTAGTTTCAGGACACTCTCCAAAGCCACAGAGAAACCCTGTCTTGAAAACAAACAAACAAACAAAGAATAAAATAAAATAAATAAATAATTTTTTTTTAAAAAAAGTAAAAAAAAAAAAACAAAACAACTCCCTGGGAAGACTTGGAATGTAGCTCAGTGGTGAGGGCTTGCCTAGAGTGGACAAGGCCCTGGGTTCCATCCCAAGAAAGAAAAAAAAAGTAAACGAAAATCCCTGGAAATTACAGTCTTTCAGAGCTTGGCTTCCAATGTCAGGCAAACCTGAGCTGATTCCAAGCATTCACTCTCCTGCTGCTATGTGATTCTGAGAAAATTACTTCACCTCTCTGAACAGAGTATTCCTCTGTAAAACAGAAGGGAGAGGAGAGGAGAGGAGAGGAGAGGAGAGGAGAGGAGAGGAGAGGAGAGGAGAGGAGAGGAGAGGAGAGGAGAGGAGAGGAGAGGAGAGGAGAGGAGACATGGCTCCTGCAGAAAGCAATTTTTACATTCTGTGCTTTGACAAAGAGTTTCCCTGGCTGGGAATGGAGCCTTACCTAGCAGGTACTTACCTAGCAGCCACAGAGCCTTGGATTTGAACCCCAGTGCCACAAAAACCCAGTGCTCACACATGCCCATAATGGAAGCATTTAGCACTCTCAGCACTCAGGAGGTAGAAGCAGGAAGATCAGGATTTCGAGGTTATCCTTAGTTACATGGCAAGTTTGGGGTTAGCCTGGGCTACATGAGACCCTATTTAAAAGACAAAACAAACAACAACAACAAAACTGTTTTCCACTCAAGTAAGAGCAATTTTGACTCTTTTTCGTGCAATTACTACAGCAGTGTGTGTGTGTGTGTGTGTGTGTGTTTAAATACCTCTACAAAAATAAAAGGAGATGAGAAGCATTCAAGCATTATAAATAAATAAATACATACATACATAAGGCCATAAACCCAAAAGCAAGCTGTTTCTGGATTCAGCTTATAGAAAATTCAGAAGCTCTTGCCCAAAGCTCAATGATGTAGCCACTGACCCTTGTGAGAGCCAGGGTGGCCCTTGTTCCCTGAGGTCCCTGACCTCAGCCAGAAAATGGCCTCTCTGGAAAGCACTCAGGGTGCTGGTCATGTGATGGAGACCATTCAGGAGAGGCAAGAGAAGGACCCTCACCCTTCCAGGACTTGCTATGCTCCCTCCACTATGATGACACAAGTCAGTCTTCACCTGGGCAGCTTCACTGTCCTCCTGTTGTTCCAACTGGGTGTGGCAGCTGCAGCTGCAGTAGAACATGAAGTGTCCTGAGACCCTCTGACCTTCCATTAGCGTATCTTTGCTAGTGGCCATTTCCTGGGACCACACTCCCAATGCACTCTGCAAGTTCTGCCCCCTCCCCTCCTCTAGGAAAGCATTGTCTTCAGTGGAATGAAGAAAACAAGAGTCAGACTTAAAAGATAGATGACATTTGCATCAGAAAGTGTTCACATGCCAGTTCTCCAAATGACTGTCCCAAAGCCCCAGCCTGCTGGAAATAGCAAACACTACCTCAGAATGTAGTCATTGGTTCATTACTTTAATCATAGTAATGATTTGTAAAGCTGAAGCAGAGGCATAAATTTCCACCACAATAGGCAGAGTTTGGAAGGGTTAGCCCAATGAATATCCTCACTTGCTCATTCCCTGTTCCATACATACATTCACCCATGCTTAAACACATTGCTTCTGTGCCCCCAATTGCACTGACAACTGCTAAGTGGTGACAGTAGCAAGAGTCCATACACTCCAAGAGCTTCCAGTCTGAATAGGCAAAAGGAGGGCCAGTTTATCCTGGAGAGTTCAGGGAAGGCTTCCTGGAGGAGGTGAAGCTTGCAGCTGAATGTGCAACCAAGTTCAGAGTGAATTGGATGGAAGAGACAGATGGAAACCAGGAGAAAAGACTAGTTTGGATAAAGGGAGGTGAGACAGTGAGGGGACAGAAAAGCATCCTCACTGCCTCTTCCTGGAGCTTGAGTGGGAGGTAAAGGATGAGGAAGTTATGTGGATTTCTTAGCACCCAGCAAACCATGGGAAGATGCACAGAAAAGTAAACTGTGATTGTCAAAATACTCAAAAGCCCCCAAACACTTCTCTCTGTCTCTTTCTGTCTCTGTCTTTCTGTCTCTGTCTCTCTGTCTCTCTCTCCCTCCCTCTCTGTCTCTGTCTCTCTGCCTCTCCCTCTCTGTCTCTGTTTCCCTCTCTCTGTGTCTCTCTCTCTGTCTCTCTCTTCCTCTCTCTGTCTCTGTTTCCCTCTCTCTGTCCTCCTCCCTCCATGCCTCCCTCCCTCCCTCCCACATTTTCTCTGCTTTTACATCCCCTTTTGTAAGCACTGAAGCCCCCAATGGTAGGAAGCATTTGTCTAAAAATAGCCCTTCTCAAAGACCCAGTCTTTTCTGAGTTTCGCAGAACATCTGCTCAACAGTTTCCTATAACTGTTTTTGGCCATTAAATCAAAGCCGTCAGGAACAATGTTCTGTTTCTGTCTTTCAAGCAAAGAATTACCAGGAGGCCTTCCTCTGCAACCCAGACGACAATGGGCCCAGAAATAGCCACAGAGGCTTTGGAACACCTTACTGCCCGGGTCCAGGCACAGTGACCCGTCTTGTTTTTCTTTCTTTTTAAAGACACTGTTTAACTCCCTCTGTACAGAAAAGAAACTTAGATAGGCCTAACCTCCTGGGAGAGGAGATGCCTCTCTATGCAAATTACCACCTGCAACCTGGGGCCCTGTGGTTTGTGCAGGGCCCAGAGGCTGATAAATGTCTCATACTAGGCTGGCAGGGACAGCCACGTGTGGGGGGGGGGGTTGAGGGTGGGGTGGTTGGCTTTGGTTCTACGCTTTATCTGTGTTGTGCACTGAACCCCATTTCTTCATGTGATGCAATGTGGGAATCTACAGGGGTAACCTGTGTTAGTTCAGGGGGGAGATTTGCCAACACCGGGTTCTGGGTCCTAACGGGTTCTCTCTAGACTTACCCATCCAAGTACCAAGAATCCTGGTGAGATATTTTCTTTGTGTCTATCTGCTATTTCTGGCTGCTATCATATGAACAAGTGTTAGTGCCATGATCCTCAGACAGATGGTAGAAGGAGGAAGAAGGAACCAAGACCCAGGGTAATGCAGAGTGAGCACTGCTAAGGAGAGGAGTAGCTCAACTCAGCAGCAGAGTCCAAGTATGTCATGACTAGCTTGGTGCCAGAAGCCAGCTGAGCGGGCACAAGGGAGCAAAGGGCAGCTTTAGCATGACCCACTGTTCAAGCTCCAGTCAGGCCTGGGAATGGGATTCCTGTACAGAAAGCTGTATCCAGCTCCCGCCAGGGAGAGGAGAACATGGCCTAAAATGTTCCTTTACTCTAGGCTAAGATTTTAGTTGAGGGAGTGGATTTAAAGATGAGGCTAAAACCTCAAGGCAACGTCCTAATGCCAAGAGTTAGAGTCAGCACAAGGAAAAAAAGAGCCCTGCCACTCAGCTCTTAGCTCACACGGAGTTTAGGAGTGGCTTGTGCCTTTAAATAAGCAAGTGGCCCACTGTCACAGCATACAAGGTGCTGCCATCGGGGCTGGCTCAGACTGGAGATGGACCTGTGAGCATAGGGGAAGCCAGGGAAGCCAAGCTGCCAGGGTTGGGTTTAGTAGGTGCAGCCCTCCCTAAGGTGTAGCTCTCCACACTTGTGGATGCTGTTCTTTGTTTACATAGAGAAGCCCTGGTAGTTTGGGGTAGAAACTGGTTTCCATGGTTCATCTCCATCTTAAAATGTGTAATCAAACAGTATGCCAATGGACAAAGGACCATCTGACCTGTGGACATGGTCAGTAAATGCAGGAACAGAATAAGAAGTAGTAGCAGGTGTTTCCTTGTCATTGTGTGTGTAAATGATGCTTAACTTGGAGATGATGTGGCCCATTTTCTTCTTTTTGTTTTCCTCCTTCCCTCCCTTCTATTCACCCCTTTTCTCCTTTTCTTTCTGTCCCCCTTGATTGTGTAGTTATATTATAATGCTATGAAAACAGCTTAATTACACAAACATATATATTATATATGTTACTCAACCAGTCCAACAGCCAGCTCAGGTAGAGACATCATCCTACCACATTTGTAAAACTCTCCCATGAAAATACCAATGCCACAAGAAACTGTGCAGAGCTGCCCCAGACCCACAGCACAAACACATCTGTACCTACTGCTTCAGCAAATGGCACACAAGGACCCGAGAATTCAGCTTGTTTGTGAAATCATTGCTTCATGCTTGTCATCTTTTCAAAGAGAAACACAAGGTCTACTGGTAGATCTGTACCCAGGCAACAGGACTAAATGGGCTGCTTTAGGGATTGCCTGGAGCAAAGTAAGTGTGTGCATGTGTGCGCACAGTTACATGTGCATAGGTGTTTGGGGGTGGATGTCAGTGTGTAGCTGAGGTGTAGTAATGAGTAATTTCAGGGTTGCTCAACTCTCCTGGCTCACTCAGAGACCTGCCACTCAGTCTCTTATGGCTAGCCTTTCGGGCTTTCAGACTCAGAGCTTATCCCAGCATCTTGCTGCCCACCATCAAAGAGCAGCGAGTCCTGTGGGTCGAAGCAGTTGTGTCTAGTGTTATAGCTGAGGTGATAGAATTCCTAGGTAATAATTTTCAAACGCGTTTCCATTTCATTGCACTCTGGCTCTCACCCTGCCTACCCAGGGAGATGAAACACCAGCCCCCAGGCACTACATATCAGGCCATGCATTACAACAAGACTGACTAATAGTCAAAAGATGCTAGGTTGGTCACACTGCCTGACCCCAGGTGTCTCTCTGTTCCTGCACGAGCCTCATTGTAGCTTCTGTGCTGTGTCCTCCAAAGGGCAGAGATGGCTGCTGATGGCCAGGGCCACCTGAATTCCTGGGAAGCACTCACACCTGTCCTTGCTGCCACTGTGGGATCAAGAACACCCAGGGCATGGGCTCTGAACAGGTGCTGGTCTTTTCCCATCTGTCCTTTCCCGAGAGCTCAGGCACACCATGTCTGGAGGTACCCCCCTGCTCACCAAGAGTGTCTTCAATGCTTTTTCCTCATCCTTCCTGTCCTGTGGAAAAACTCAGGCCCCTGTTTGTATGGTGCAAACAGAAACCTGCTGTGAAGAGGCAGGAGGAAGGACAAGAAGGGAGGTAGATCCATGGTGAGCCTGCAAGTGTGAGCCAGGCCAGGGTAGCAGGAGCCTGCATGGTCTAGGCTGGGTGGGTCACACTTGGAAATGGCTCAGGCACACATGCCTTACAGTATTCATGTAAAGGCATTGATTGCTTCAGTTGCTATTATCAGGCTGATTGGGGCCACAGGCAAGTCTGGGACTTCCCGGGACCAGGCACTGAGACCTCCAGAGGCCTTCAGGAGAATAAGGAAACCTTAACATAGTCTTTGTGGCAGCACTGAATTTGACTGGCTTAGGTCTAGGTGAGGTGAAGAGGTAGACACAGACAGGGAGGAACAGCAGATCTTCCTGAGCCCCATCCCTACACACACACACACACACACACACACACACACATACACACACACACACGTGCGCACGCATACACACACTCACACGCTCTCACACGTAGTCACACCGACATCTCTAGATATATACACACACATACTCATACACACTCACACTCACACAGACACACATACTCACCCACTGTCATATGTAGTCACACTGACACCCCTAGACACACACACACACACACACACAGAGACACACTTACACCTACACACATACACACACTCTCAAACATACTCACACGCACTCACACTGACACTCCTATACATAAACTCTCACACATAGTCACACACACTCACACAGACACCCCTATACACACACATTCACACTCACATTTAGTCAGACATTGTTGGTTATTCAGGCTTTTCCACCTAACTCTAAACATACAAGCAAATCTAACCCTCTAGTCCCTGAATTCCTTCAACAATAGCAAGGTAGGTATTTCAGTAAAAGTTGTTTCACAAGACAACTGTGATGATCAAACAAGAAATAAACCAAAGCTGATTACATTACATCTGTTACCCGAGGGCTATTCGAGGTCCTAGGAAGAACCCCAAGAATGAGCATTAAAGCAAGCATCTCAGATGAGGGGGTCAGGAAAGGTAATGAAACAGACAATAAACCTGTGGTTGCATAGGAAAGTTAAGCCCAGGCTGTTCCCAGTATTTTCTTGGAATATGACATTTGACCTACAACTGAGAATGGTGTCTGTTCTAGTTTCCATTTTGTTTCTGTAATAAGATATTCCCACCCAAAGCAACTGAAGGGATCACACCCACCATTGGGAAGGGAAGGAAGGAACTAAGGCAACCTGCTTGCCCTTCCACACAGCAACAGGAATGGTGGGGGATGCCGTTTGCTACCTAGCTCACTGCCCAGCTTATAGTCAGCTAGCTTCCTTTTACAATTCAGAACCACTTGCCTAAGGTTGATAACACCCATGGTGGGCTAGGCTCTTCTATATCAATTAACAGTCAAGACAACCCCCCACAGACTAGTCTGAGCTAGACAATTCCTCAATAGAGAGTTTCTTCCCAGATGACTCTACATTTTATCAAGCTGACAGTTAAAGCTAGCCAGAACAGGGCAGACCATCAACAGTTGTTCCCACTGCAGAGTACCTGTGGTATAACACCAGACTCTGAGACTAAAGGGAAAAGTCCTTGTCCTAGGAAGGGAGGAAAAGAGACAGCAAGCTGAGACTATACAGTGCAGATGTCATTATAGGCACCAAGGAGGGATATAGAGATGGGCAGGCTGGGAGAGTGACAGATCCAACCCTTTGAAGGGGAACATTTCCAGAAAAGATGAAAGGAAAAAGAAGTCCATGTCCATTTACTCTGGCTTCTATGACAGGAAAGCAAGCATGGGCAAGGAGGACTGGAGAGGAAGCCACTGTAGAAGTTCAACTGAGACACACAGAGGTGGCTTAGCCAGGAGAACCCCACATGGATAAATTCAAGTGGGAACAGGACTAGGAAGTAGCAACTAACAGACCTTTAAGGTCTGTGGGAACAGAGAAGCCGAGCAGGACTCCACAGGGAGACTTGGGAACCAGAAGTGTGGAAACAAGACCATAGTGAGAGAGGTGAGGAAAAACAGGGTTATGTGGCTCGGGCAGACTTCCTTATGGACATGTGATCCCAATGAGCACGTTTCCTGACTTTTCTGAGTGTTTGGAGTCACAAGGGAGTTTGGGCTGGAGTTAGAGGTGTGAGCCTAACAGGAGAAATGCTATTTAAAGTCCAGAGCCAGGATGAGATCTCTGAGATGTGAGAGAGTAGAGTCAGTGATGCTGCACATGAAGAGGGTGGGCAAACTCACATGAGGAGAGCTGAGTCTGGTGCTCACCCTGCATTCCCAGCTTTCGAGTTCAAGACCTGCCCACTATAGACTGAGCTTAAGGTGACACCAAGCAACTTAGTGAGACTCTGTCTCAAAAATGAACAAATAAATAATGAATAAATAAAAAGTTTCAGGCTTTTAAATTGTGTGTGTGTGTGTGTGTCTGTGTATGTGACAATGAAGCCAGAAGATGATGTCTGAGCCCCTGGAATTGGAGTTAAGTTGTAAGCTGCCCTGTCAGTCTGTCAGTGCTGGGAAGCAAGTCTTCTACAAGTGCTTTAATAGTAGAATCATCTTCCCATCTTCTAAATAATTTTTTAAAAAGAAAAACAAAGAGTTCTGGGAACGGGAACATAACACGGTGGTAGAAAACTTGCCTAGACTGTGTAAGACTCTGGGTTGAATCTTCATTGATGTGCGGTGGTGGGAGGGCCCTAAGTACTGATTATTGGCATCCTGTTAGAGAGTGATCCAAAGGGATGCCAAAAGCCTTCATCTCCTAAAAGATTCTCTGCTGCTAGAAGGGCCCTCCCCACCCCTAGCCTGCAGTCTATTCCTGGAGTCCCTCCTAGGACAGAACAGCAAAGGTTTGTAGGAGAAAGTTCCCTATTGGAGAACACTGTTTCTAAGCAGCCTCCACCCATTGAGTTCCCTCAAAGGTGTTAGAGTAAAGAACAAAAGGATGGTTCTAACCTCTGAGCATAGATGAAAACCCTAAAATAACAGATTTTCCAACAGGAGGGAGCTTGAAATGAATAATGGGGGAACCAGAGTGTAAGGACAGCCCTTCTTGGATGGCCTTGAAATTCTTAATTTCCTTCTGATGGTGACACACGTTCACCTGAACATTTGGGGAGCCAAGGGCAGCCAGAGCCAGACAAGAGCTCCACACTTGATGAGACTGCAGCATGCAATGAGAGGCCGAGAAAGGAAGGAGCCCACAGTGCTTCTGCAGATCTGGAAGGGGCTGCCTTGTCTTCGGCTCCAGTGTTTATGGATAGGAAGGCGGGGCCTCGGCCCCAGAGAGGAAGGCAGAGCCTCATCTGCCTGAGCTGATAAGTGATCCTACAAGACAAGCAGAAGGGTGGGGGACAGAGATCTGAGAGCATCCAGATGCTCTGCACAGCAGGCCCAGTTCCTGACTACGATGGGTTTTAATGTCCACCTCAGCTCCTGTGGAGAGGGTCTAGTTGAAGGTACAAATCAGCTCCTACCCCAGTCAGGGAGGGATCAAGTCTGTGAAGATCTACCCACCCCTGGCTGCTGGATCTGGGCATGCCAGGACATAGGCTCCAGCCACCATTCAAAGCTCAGAACTGAAGACAAGCGCTTAGGACTGACATGATCAGTAAAACAAGGAGTAAGACTTAGACATTGTTTCCCATGTTTTAGATACTTCAATGGATTCAACTCTCAAAAACATGAGCAATCAGCAAAAGCATTGTTATGTCCTCTCTCCTTGATGAATGAGAAATAGAGTCTCCAAATGAGGAAGTAACTTCCTCATGATTGCACAGCTAATAAAATGTCTCTGCAGTGATTTCTTCCTAGCCCATACTGCACCCCTCAGCTTGCTAACACAGGTAGCCACTGAATACAGCTCCCTTGATGCCTGGGGAGAAAGAATACCCAAACACTGTACGCAACTGTCTTGTTCACATTCCATCCAGAAAGGGTAGAAAGAAGTTAGCAAAGCTATATACCCTGTATCAGAATGCTCAGCTAGATGTTGCAGAGTCCTCTCCACCTGGAAAAAGGAAGTAAATTGCCTACTCCCTTCTCCAAGGAGCCTGACAGAACAAAGAAATCCAAGACAAAAGCAGGGGAGCATGAGGAACCAAAGGGTTGAGGGGCTGGGGCAGATCAGCCTGGCCAGTAGGAAACAAGGCCTCTCCATGAGTCTGAGGAAAGAATAAGGAGGCCCTCATCTTCTCGTTCTAGGGCCCCCTATTAGGAAAATCACAGTGGAGGAAAAAAACAAGGGATGATGATAGACGAGAGAGAGACAGAGGTAGAGAGACAAGGACAGAAACAGAGAAACAAATGAATGCTAAACAACATTGGGGGCTGCTGTGAGTTCTTTTCTAACCTTCCAAGTCTATGAGCCCTGGTGGTTTGGGAAGTGACCTGGAGCCTGGAACTCCAGAGCTCTAATTAGGGAAAAAAGACTGAAAGTATCTTTCTAGGCTTTCTGACATGGTGATCACTCAAAAGCAAAGATAGAAAAGGATCAGTGCAAGAAGAAGCCAGAAGCCAGGTAACAGCCAGGAGGTAACTCAGGATGGTAACTCAGAAATGATATCCAGCCAGGTGCAGGCAGAAGGAGAGATGAGGCCCTTGAGAACCTGGCCTCATTCTGGTCCTAAGCTTCCTGGCCCAAGGCAGGAAACATGGGGTTTTGTAGCCTGGAGCCTTGATTGTTCCTTTGGTAGATGGTCAATCCTTGTGAAGTTCATGGTTGATGGACCCCTTTGGTGTCTGAGTCACCCATTAGTCTGAGTCTGTGTGCTCTGTGAGCAAAGGAACCATCTTGCTTCTGTCCTTGATGCACTTAGAGACATTAAATTTGTTGGTGGATGGAGGATGGATGGATGGATGGATGGATGGAGAATGCACACACAGAATTGCTGTCCAGTATGGCTGATCACTGTACACTTCTACTGTACTTTTGCTCAATCCTCATGAGTTCTGATCTCTGATGGAAGCATCTATCCTGTCCTGATTCTCCTTTCAATCTGGCCTAGACATGACATGCATGCAGAGCCAGCAGAGTCCCCATGTTGGTATTCATCTGCTGGTTCTAAACTCTGCCAGCTTGGTAGGAGGAGAAAACAGTTGAGAGGTGGAGAAGGGGCTCTGCCCTGAATACTGTAAAAGTTGAGAATTCCATCCAGAGATTGCTTTTTTACTACAAGGAATGGAAGTAATTCCAGCCATTGTACAGGGTTGTCTTTTCCAATTTTGTCATTGGTTCAAGACAAAATAAAAGGCTGCCATCAACAGTGAAGTCAAGACTCCAACAGGTGATGCTGAAGACAAAATCTTATGTGGTCCTGACTCCCACATTGACATCCCAAATACCTCTACTGTCCATTGTCAGCAGCACTACATTCTGCATCAAGCCAGACACTACAGAACTCAGTGCCAGGGACAGCAGAAAGTACTGCAAAAGAGCCAGCCAGGCTCGTGTCTGAACTGTCACATAGCCTACCGTGGACTAGCTATGTGATTGGTATTGTGATGAACTCTAGAATGGAATGCACGGCATTCTCTTTCTCTGAGACTATAAGAGAAGTACCCTGTGTGATCAGGGCCATCAGGTAGGGCAGGGGTAGATTGACATGAATAAGAAAGAGCTATGGCAGTTCTTCTGGGGGTGGGAGATACTTGGGTTTGAGAATCAGAGGCCTGTTTGCTGGTAGAGTCTCTTGACCCTGGAAGCTGAGAGAAAGCCAAAGCTACAGTGAATGCACACACATGTGACATCAAGCCTGTGCCTGCCTGAGACTTAATGGCTTAGGCTAATGTGAGCCTAGGAGGTCAACAGTGCCTTAGAAAGGGTAGTGTAGCAAAGGGCCAAGAACCTGAACTTATTCTGATCCTAAGCATTCTGACCCAAGACAGGGTTCATAGGATTTGGGAGTTGGGAACTTTTATTGCTTCTTTGATGGCCTGGGCATTCATAACAGTCTTAGTGGATACATAAGGCAAGATCAGGCTCTGGCTTGTCATTGGGCAATCTGTGCTCAATTATCCCTCACAGTCTAAGAAGAGGGCAAGTATCCAGAAAAGAGAATGGGCTAGAATCTTTAGGGAGTCTGTAGATAAAAAGAAACACAGGAAATTCAGCCTGAAGAACTCTTGAGGATAAGCAGTTTGGAATAATTACAAAAAGTGGGAAGATTCCTAGGTAAAGCTAGAAGAGCAAGAGACGACCCAGGAAGGTCTGCAGCCCAGATGGTAAGGAGTGCGTCAGCCCTGGGAGAAATAGTACTAGGGCTCTGGAATCAGAGCCAGAAGACTTCCAGGTGATTCTAGGAGTGAGCCAATACTGGTCCCTTTGCAGATGGGCATCAAGCAATGCAGGTGGAAAGGAAGTTTGTGCAATGGTGGTGTCAGCCTTAAGGAAAAATGACTCCAAAGCATCCCAGACCCAGGAGAGCTCCAAGGCCTCTAAAAGGGATTCCCGGGCAGCAGAAGGGGTGGTGGGTGTTGGCAGAATAATGTCCCTACATTTGAGGGAACGGGAAGATTTCACAAAGCCAGATAGAGAAAGGATGGTGTTGGGGGTACATTTAACTTAGGGCAGTTTAAATTTTGCTGGAGATGTTTTACTCTCACAAGTCAGTGGCCACCAACTCCCTCCTCCCAACATGTGCAGGGATGGCAGCCAGGGCCTTGTGCCTATTAGGTAAATGCACTCTCACCCAGCTGTACCCACCACCCCACCAAAATTACCAAATAAAGCATTAGGAAGAAAGCTAAGGAAAACTAACCAAGAAGGAGTTGCAGTGGTTTTAAAAAAAGGGCTCTGTGAGCCCCAGCTCTCAGCCCTCATTACCACACTCTGATCTTCAGGACTCCTCAGGGCAATTCTGGAAAAGCCACTGCCAAAGGCAACATGAAGAATGAACTCACCGTGGACCAGAGATCAGAGCCAGGGCTGAAGCCCACCAATACAGAACTGATAACTAAGGATGGTCGTGGTATCTCTGGGGAAACAGTAGAATGTTAAGTGTGGGGACATGCTCAGTTAAGTGTAGAAGAACAGCCTGTGACCTTGCATGAAACATTTGGCCCAGTGTTCAGCCATGTTAAATGTTAACTTCATGCTTAGAACTTCATCTCTGTTTCTGTGTGTGCCTCTTTCTTGTCCAGCTTTGACCCTCCCTTCTGTCTCTCACCCTGCCACCACCATGACATCCCTCCATTTCTAGGCTCCTTGCTTTTGACTTTTTCATACTCTGATACTCACCACAGAGTCGTTTGGACTGTTTTCACTTTCATTGTTTGTTGGTGTTGCTAGTGTTATGTTTTGGAGACAGAGCCCCACTCTATACCTCAGGCTTGCCTGAAACTATTTAGTTTAAGATGGCCTTGAACTCACAGCAATCAGCCTCCCTCAGCCTTGGAATACTAGGATTATAAGCAGGAGTCACCACACCCAGTTTTAGGCTACATTTCAGGATTATATTTAGCCCCTGTGCCATCCTGAGGATGTGAACATATTCCTGAGTCATGACTTTAAGAGGAAGCAAGGGCAGACAGCTCCAGGGACATTGCTGAAGATGGCTTATCAACATTCTGCCAGATCTGCTAGGGAGAGTGTCATCTGCCAGTTTATCCTCTGGGCTTTGTTCCTTCTTCCCCATGCCTAGCACAGCCTTCTGCAGCTACAACCAGAGGGTTTCAGTAAGGAAAGCCAGCTGCTCTAGCTGGTCTCCAAGAAGCAAGAGGATGCTAGGCCTTCTCATAGCCATTTCTTATCCTCAACAGAGAAAAGGTATCATACCACATTGTTCCTATGGCTGAAATTGTGAAGAGGGCCTGGTCAGAGGAGGACCACAGTGAATCTTTTCTAAACAGCCCTGGGTTGGAGTTTGGTGCCTTGGGTTCTGGCCTTACTATCTTGAACAAATCACTTATTAAAGGAATGTTTACAAATGGATGAAGAGTATGGTTATGCTAGAAGATGATGTGTGGACCAGTGATCACATGCAAAACAACTGGCATGGACTTCACTGACACTAACCTGGATAGAAACTAAAGCTGGAATGGTTGATGGAGTCATGGCCACAGAGGCCAGATTTAAAGCACTGCAGCATCATATGGGTTTCAGATGTTTCAACTTCATGAAGCCCTCCCTCCCCAGAGTTTTGCTGTTGCAGCAAGTACCTGCCCTCCGTGCAGAAGCAGATCCAGGTCTCAGCCATGGGTCCACTCACCAGAGACCTAGACTAGCAAATGTGGGATTCAGTGTTTTTGTAGCATGGAGGGAGTTTAGGTTTGGAGACCTTGTACCTCAGGGACATCAATAACTATACAGGTGTTCCTGCATGGAACTGTGGAAAAGAAGCTCTCAGGGCAAAAGGTGCCTGTCAACATCTATGCACAGCACTGCCTGCCAGGGACCCTAAGTGGCAGGAAGAGTTTGGAACTGTGACACTTGGAGATCCAGCTTCCTAAGGACCCCCCATTCCTCTTCCTCCCTCTTTCCTGCCTCCTCTTCTACCTTCTTTTCTCTGTAGCAACTCCCTGGTTCTCCTTGTCACATACTGTTGACTGCTTTTTAGGTGCTTTGGAATTTCTCAACAGAAAAAGTGAAATGATGTGTAAATCGCTGACTGTGTTGAGAGCTCAGATGGAGACTTCTTGAATGTAACTCAGTGACTAGTTTCCTCCAGATGGATATGAACATTCCCAGGGGTACTGCTCAGAAAGGGTGTGTTCTGGTGACCCTGTTGCAAGTCTAGGGACCCATATGATCCCTGTAGGATATTAGTCACTCCATAAAACCTCTGGGCCACTTTCCCAGGCTGTGGGGCCCTATAGTAGATTTCCCATAGGGTCTCTGAGCCTGAGAACCTATGGTCTCACAGCTTGGTGGTCGGTTCATGTTGCATCAGTTTTAACTTGTCTCTGAAAACATGATTTCAGCAAGGCTATAAACTTTCTTAACTTCTCTCAGGGAGTAAGCTGCAGGGGAGAACCTATCATCCTTTCTCCCATCTCCAAGCTCTGCAGAGCATGGAGGGATCTAGTAGCCTTGCCTCAAGAAAATATCAAGTGTGTGTGCCCAAGGAAGCATGTCCGGAGAAGCTCAGGGATGGTCTTGGGGCAAAAGGAATGGCAGCAAAGATTTGGAAGAAAGAAATTCCCAAGATACCTGAGGACCTAGAAGCCTCGCTCTTAGATGGTAGACTGATGAGGCCAAGTGTGAACCCATCCCATTTCCTCTTTTCCTTGGGCCTTAATTTAAATTTCTCCCTTCTTCCCGACTACTGATTTCATCTTTGGGTTCCCTTTCATATTCTAGCATTTTTCAGCAGCCAATCAAATGGGATCAAGAAATGGGAAGAATATCTTATCCATGATGGCACAAGGGCCACATTTATTTAGTATTCACCCTTTGTTGGTAGGAAAGGCCTTATTTACAGGGAGAGGAATTTAGATTCAGAAAAAGGACAGAGGTCAAAAATTGCAGTTTAGAGAAGAGGGAGGGAATGTGGCCCAGACAGAGACATGAACAGGACTGGTTAAGCTAGTTAGGGTTGTATGTTAAGCTGCATCAACCCAGCCAAGGGTACAGGTTGGTCCCACAAAGGGTGTCTTTATGCAGATGGGAACAGTCAGGCATAGTGGAAAGTTGGCTATCTGGCCACAGACCATTGCATTTTCACCTACCTCAGAATAACAGTAACAATTTAGAACAGAAACAAATTTATCCATCCTCACTAGCAGAAGTCTTATTTTTACAATGTTTTCATTCTTGATGAAGTAGGTGAACCGATCAATTGGGCTCTGAGGTAAACTAGTTAACTCACAGAAAACAAAAATGAACTGCTGTGGGCTATTTGACCACATTGTGAAACTCCATGACTGTTTTAAGAAAATGAACCTTGGATCATGGGGTGGAGTCAGCTACTAGTTAACAAGAATTGGCAATAGAGAGTAGGGAGGACCCAGGAATATGGATAGAGAGACACACAGGCATGAGTAAAGAGGGATTTAGAGATTCCTGGTCTTTTTGGTTTGGGATGAGTGGAGAGACAATTCTTTTGCTGGGTCTTTGACCAAAATGGAAGGTCAGCTGATTGCGTCTCTAGGTCTCTGAGCCAAAGTTAATTTTATTGGCAGTCTCAGAGTTTTACAGTGTAATCAAATATCCCACAATGAACAAACAACCCAAGAAGATTCTCAAACTTGAGACCATACCCTTTATTCTAACCACATTAGACAACTGCCTACTCACAGATATGCTTTTGAAACCGTTGCAAAGGTGAACACCAAAGCCCACCTCTCTGTTTTCTTAAAGATCTCACCCAAGCGACTTGAGTTGGAATCCAAGGCAGAGGGTCAGAGTGGAAGGAGAAATTTAGAAACTAGGAGCAAAAAAAAAAAAAAAAAAAAAATAAGTATCAAGCATAAAAACTTGCTTGGAGGACAGTGCTGCAGATAGAGCCCAGGGCCTCACAGATGCAAAGCAACACTCTACCACTGAGTTACCCCAGTGTCTCAACCCAACTTTCTGAGTTTCAAAGAAAACTAAGTTTAAAGGTTCTGGGGCTAATTTATATTGACCTAGGGCAGCTTCCTGTTTTTGAAGAAAAGAGGCATATAGAAGATTGGGGATGTATTCTGCGACCTGGTGGACTTTAAAAACAATCTTCTCTTGACTTCTTCTAAAACTGGACCATACCAAGAATTACAGTGCAATTTCCCAAATGTGACATTTGACAGAAAGTCAACATTTGTCAGAGGAGATGACAAAGCAAAGGCTAGTCCTGGTGCTGGAAGAGAGGAGACTTTGGTACCAGAAGTGGCTCTGGAGCAACAGAAACATAAGAATAAAGCTCTTAAGGATCTGGAATAAGCTTCTCAGTTTGTCAATGCCTACAATTACTGGTCTCCCCAGTTACTGGAGCTTCTCCTACAAGCTTGAGGAGTACCAAGAACCCTCTGTGTGGACTAGTTTACAGACTTAAGGAGACAAATGCATTTGATTATTCTGTCTCACCAATGTGAATTACTAGGAATCTGGTGACTCTGTGTATATCATTTTTGACAAGTTATTAAAAATTATGCTAGTTTGTTGATCCCTGGGTAAACTGACAAATGTAAAGAATGATAAAATTAATCAAACATGATAAAATTAACCAACTTCTAGCATTTCAGGTATGGTGAAGGACAACAATGATCTCAGTGATAAAACTAACTAGTTCCAGAAACACATAACAGTCTAAAGGTTTCTAAGTTGCCTTGGAAGAGAATCTCCTCTCCAGCAGACACAGAGCTCAAGTTGTGGAAAATCAAACCAAAGCCATCATCACATATTGGCCTAATTACAATGAAAATTCCAGTCCCAGCCATGGACGGTGTTGGAAGTTAAAGAAAGGGAATTAATTAGTAAGAAAAATATGGGATCCTATAACTTTGGAGGGAGATGTGTGGGAGAACTCTACTGAGACTGAGTACTTTGAAACCTCAGATTCTCAAGAGTTTATCTCACCCAAGAAAGCTGTGTCTCCAACTCAACAGATGTTGTACTCACAAGTCCATTCCTTGAAATGTCGCCTTTCCACCTTTGGCTGAGGAAATTAATCATTCATTGTCTGCTAAACCAGCAGTGACTTTTCATGAAGGAGATGCCGGAAAAAACAATACTGATCCCTCAGGGCCCACCAATAGCTATCTCTAGACCTGTAACCAGACTCAAGGCTAAGCAGGCTCCTAGAAGGAAGGTAGAAAGTGTAGTCTATGAGGAGGTGTGCTACATTACTAAAGAGTTTAATGAATTTGCTAATATGTGTGGAAATAGATTTTAAGGATGTGGGCAATGGTGGAAGAAACAGAAAACTGGATCGGGATGAGTTCATTGATATGGGCCCACTGAGTAGTGATTATAGCTTTAATATAGAAGCTTACATAGTTTTTAAAAAGGTGTCAAAAGTTGTTTGAATGGTTGGGTGAAGTGTTTGGTAAAAGATGGCCTACTGGAAAGGAGTTAGAGACACTTCATATCCTTTGGCTTAGTGTTGATGAAGGGATTTTAAGACTTGGGGAAATTGGAATGCTAGAGTGGGTATACTGTGTAGAACCTGATCTTCTCACAATGGGGAGGTCCATTAATCTTATAAGATGCAAAATGGTGAGAGGGGCACAGCACATTTGAAGAGTTTTGCTGTCACCCCTTCCTTGTGCCAGACCTTAGGGTTGGGGGTGCTGCTGCTCAATTGGAGGATTAAATGCAGTGAGTTTCACTGGGCCCTGAGATAGCAGCATTGAATCACCACAGGCAAGGTAACCCTAGTTATCATGCCGGGCAGCACAGACAAAGCAATGTCCATAATGGCCTAATCCATAATGTTCATCACAGGCCAAGAGAATTTTATGGTGAATGATATGGACCTTCGTATCGGGAATCAGTCATGGTGTTTCCAGGCATGCAATAGATAAGAGCCTACTACATTTTTGTTTGGTCTGTCTAAGCAGAAAACGTCTCAAGCAAAGGAAAGAATGGCTACATTGGATCCTGGCAAAAGGGAATCTCAGTCCATGAACCAATTTCCAGACTTGAGCTATTTTGCAGACCAAGAACCCCTAAAATGAAAAGAAGGTCAGGTGCCCTGAGAAAGGATTTTGCTAAAATACCAAAGAGTTTTACTGTTGGCCTTTCTCTAGTCCTTCCCCAAAGGAACCCAGGGCCTTTGTCCACATGGCAGGCAGAGGGGTGGACAGGAAAATAATCAGACTCTCTGGGTCTATTGGGTACTGGTTCAGAATTGACACTGATTCCAGAAGACCCGCCTCCCATAAACATCATGGCCTCTGGTTAAAATAGCAGCTTATGGAGAGTAGGTGACTAATGGCATCCAATTCACAGTAGTTTCAGCATTTCCTGAACTCTTAGGATGCCCACCTCCAACAGTTCTTCTTCATTTCAAACCAAAAGCAGTCAGGTATTGCCAGAAAGGAGCAAGCCTGCTGCTGCTGTGCCGGAACTTTCTCATTGCCTGTTCCCCACCGACTTTGAAAGAAAGCCCTGTGAGTGGGTGAGCTCCTCACAGCTTCCATGAATCTGAGGTGAACTCTCAGTGTACTAGGCCGGCAACTGCACTGGGCTTTCTGGACAACACCCACTTTCAAGATCCTGGTCCACATGTATCCATTAATAGAACCTATCTTTCAGGACAATGTGTCCTAATACAACAACGGGAGTAAGTGACAGGTAAAAGGGGGTGAGCGTGGACATGGCTTTATGTCACCATGCTCCAATTTTGTGGCCCATTCCATTCAGGTTCCCCACCCACACTTTACCCTAAAGCAGTAGCATCCTTCACCACTTGACCTTCTGTTGGTCCCAAGCTCTTTCTCCATCCTACCCCAGACATCCAGCAAATGATTAAGTTAGTGCAGGAATCCATTACAGGTTGAACATCCCAATCCACACTCCAAAATCCAAAGTGCTCCAGCATCTTTTTTTTTTTTTTTTTTTTTTTTTTTGAACACTAACATGATTGCACAAGAAGAAAATCTCATGTCATGGTATCTTGTTTCAGCCATAAAAATCACTTAAGACTGTGCTTAAAATAGCTTCGGGCTGTGTGTACAATGTGCATATAAAACAAATGAATTTCATGTTTGGCCTTAAATCCCATTCCCAAGCTATTTCACTATGTGTATGAAAATATTTTAAGATACCACCCCCATCAAAATTCTAAAATGCTTCTAGTCCCAAGACTGTTGGTTGAATAAAGAATACTCAGCTTATATTTATACCTTCCTTTTCCTGGCCACCACTTCTTAAGAATGGACCCAAATTCACACTTCTGTGCCACCTCGGGTCCCCTTCACTGGAGATATTTTAATAACCGTGCACTGGCAAAGAGCCCAGGAGCTCTATTTCTGGATGAAACGAGGAGAATGAAGTCCAGAGCAGCAGAGGGCAGAGCGCCCACAGCAGGCTGCTGATAGTACCACAGACTTGTCACATGTCATGAGGATCCTAGCACGTGGGCACTCACCCAATACCCACTTTGCCTGGCCCTTTTATGTTCCATCCCACAATATACTATGCTCTTATGTTCACCCCCTCCCTCCTTCTGCTCTCCTCAAACACTGTTAGCAGCACCTTTCTACTCTCCCAGGACTGGCTTTCTGTAACAAGGAAAGCACAATACATTTGAGGATGAGATGGGCAATCAGAGTAGAGAAAGGTGTGAATTGCCCGGAGAAGGCAGGTGGTTTGTTTTGGAGCTGTTGTTCTTGATGGTGGTCCCCAAGAGGACCACATGTCATTGTGCCCTCTTGCATCTCACAAATGTAAGAACAGAAAAGCCAGCTTTATAGCCATCCTTTGTCCCAGGCTTGTCAACCCTGCTCCTACACTGGATCCCAGGTTCTTGCTATAGGACAATCCAACAAAGCCCGGATTTGGGGTGTTGGAGAGACCAGTGCACAACAATGTTGCTAACCCTGTGACCCATGACATTTATTTCAACTCAGTGTCACTCTCAGCTTTTCTCATGTGAAAATGAGAAATGACATTTAAGTCACAGGGCTTTACATAAAATATTTAAATGAGATAAGAGGCATAACTGGCAGCTATCTGATCATGCAAAAATTAATATGCAAACCATTTTCTTTTTCTAGAGTACCAGGCTTGGAACAGATTTTAAAGATCATATAAGCTACCAAAAGGGAGGGAAAAGAGGATAAAGAAGGAAGAGAAGGAGGAAGGGAAGCCAGGGGAGCTGGTGATGTACTAGGGTGGAAAATGATGGCAGTGACTAACTGCCTCCTCTTCGCACGGGTGGAAAAGTTATTAGCCAGGGCATGGCATACCGCAGTACATACACATGCTAGTTAGAGGCCTCATGAAGGAGATGCCTTGTAAGAGGGTCTCAGTAAAATTCAGAATGGGTTTTGGGTATACGTATGAGTCCAATAGTGGGCAGGAGGCCTGTTAGACTGAGGCAAACCCTCATTTTGGGCAGGCACCACTGAGAAGAGCATGTAAGGGAAGGGACAGGAAGCAAGGCTAAAGGAGGCAGGTTCAGCTTTGTGGTGGGGCAGCCAGTCTGCCTTGCTGAACAGTGGGACTGGGCTTGAGAAGTAGCCAGCAGGTGGAAGATGGACATGATCAGTTTGCGAGAGGAAGGGGCCTTAGGAGCTATAGGGGGACACAGGATGGGATGGAAGCTGGAGAAAAGAGACAATTCATGGCTACTCCAAGTAAGGACACCTGCAGGTCGAAGGCACCTCCTGTCAATGGAGTAGAATCCCCAAAGCCTTAACAAATACCCCTCCCCCATTCTTAACTAGGCTCGGAGGCAGCCTCTTCCTGTTCCTTCCTGGAGGCTAAGGGGCTGATCTTGGTTCACAGCTGCCCTCTAACCCAGAGGCAAAGGTGACTAATCCAAAGGAAAGGCCCCCGAAACCAAAGGGAATGTTTATTTTAAGTAGTTTGACGTCTGAAGGAAGGGGTGGAGGAATAGGAGGGGGACAAGGTCTGAATGGGAAGCCATGACATTCCCAGATCCTAGCCATTGTGTAAAGAGAAAAACTCCTCAAGATTGTGTTTGTCCAAGAAATCAGACAGCTCAGTCCCTGAGTCAAAACACCCGGGGTTGGAAGCCAGAGTTTCCTGGGCTGAGTGCAGTTACTAAATAAAAAGAAAGGAAGGCACAATTAGATGCATGTGTCGTTAGGCCAGTGGGCTGATTGCCAGGGCAGGAGCCGGGCAGACGCTGTATATGCAAAAAAGAGGCAGTGTGGCCTTAGGCCCACCCACACCCCACTGTGTCCCACTGCCCATCCTGGCTCATGGTTGGTGTCACAGCTAGAGCCTCCTGTGGACCTACCTTCTCCATGATTGCTGGAATATGAAAGGACTCTGTGAGCTCAACCACGCCTTATGGGCACACCAGCCAAATCAGTGCTGAACTCTTCCCCACTCTGGGGGTTTGCTAACTTGGCTTCCCTGTTGTCCTATAAAGAACTGGTACCACAGGGAGCTGGCCAGCCCCCTCTACCCTGACTGGAAAGACTGAGGATTCATCAGATGACTCCCACAGGGCTGCAGAAGATTCCTGGGGTTGACACCTTCTAGAGCTCCCTGAAACCTCAGGTGGGGCTTAGCTCAGTACTCATGGGTATGACAAGCTACAAGGGAGGTGTGAAGTTTCTTGTTAAATGTAAGGCAGAAACACATCTCAGAAAGGATGAAAGAGGAAAACCCCAGCGCAAAAGCCTGCAGACTGTTAACAGTATCTGTTGATTTAAAAAATGCATAGGAGTGTGGCATTTAAAAAAAAAAGCGTTAAATGGCTAATTTTCTGTTGTATTGTTATTATTCTTCAAATCCTTTCAAGTATGGTGTATAGTGAAGTGAGGCTCACCCATCACCTTCCTGGCAGAAGGCCTCTGGCTGCATTGAGGTCATCAAAGTGTTTGTGGTGTGAGTAGCTGATACAAAGCTTATGCAGGTAGAACAGAGGGGTTCTGTGTTGGTTTTGAAGCCAGTGTCGGGAGCCCCTGTTTCACAACATACTTCTTTCTACCCGCTTCACTGTGTGTGGCCTCAGAGCCCATTGTGCTCAGGACCAGAGCCCACCCAAGACAAACTGAGAAACAGCCAGCCAGTCCACGTATCCACCTATCTTCCTCTGCCCTCTCCCTCGCTCTCCCTCCCCCTCCCCCTCTCCCTTTCTCCCTCCCCCTCCCCCTCTCCCTCTCTCCCTCCCCCTCTCCCCTCTCTCTCTCCCTCCCCCTCCCCTCTCTCCCCCTCCCCCTCTCCCTCTCTCCCTCCCCCTCTCCCCTCTCTCTCTCCCTTCCCCTCTCTCCCTCCCCCTCCCCCTCTCTCTCCCTCCCCCTCTCCCTCTCTCTCCCTCCCCCTCCCCCTCTCCCTCTCTCCCTCCCCCTCTCCCCTCTCCCTCTCTTTCCTTCTCTCTCTCCTTCTCCTTCCCCTCTCCCTCCCCCTCCACTTCCCTCTCCCTCCCCCTCCCCCTCTCCCTCTCTCCCTCCCCCTCTCCCCTCTCCCTCTCTTTCCTTCTCTCTCTCCTTCTCCTTCCCTCTCCCTCCCCCTCCACTTCCCTCTCCCTCCCCCTCCCCTTCCCTCTCTCTCCCCCTCTCCTTCCCCCTCTCCCTTCCCTCTCCCCCTCTCCATATCCCTCTCCTCCCTCTCCCTCACCCTCTCTCTAAAGGGAGGACCTATCAACTGAATCTCATTAAGACATTAGAGGCCACACTGGCCATCTCTAGATGATGAGGAATTTAGAGCAGCACTGCCAAAGGTAAATGGAGACAGTGAAGCTAGGAAGCCAGGGTGAGGTGAAGATTCAAAAGGCCTTCTGGTGCTTCTCTTCTCAAGGCCTGGTCATTTTGCCAGAAGCAAAGATGTTTTGATAAAGGTGGACTTGGGAGAGCAGGAGAAAGTATTGGGGTAAGCATAGAGCAGAGTTTCTGCCCTGCAGAAGACGGGGACTCGTGAAGCTGCATGTCTGTGACCTTCAGCCCCAGCCACTGCTCAGAAAGTTAACACTCTGGCAAGTTAAAGAACCCTGGACTTGAATTACAAGGGCTGGGGCCTCAACACCAGCCCGTCCAGTAGATGTGGTAGATACAACATCTGAGACACCTTACTGCTCTGTGCCCTGTCAGACAGGCTGCTCACAAGGCTGGTGGGGAAGCTAAATGGAGTTTCTTTAATTCAGAAATGGTCAGGTGATTCCCAAAAGCAGTGGGACTGGACACTCTCTCTTGTCCTGTGTCCTTCCTTCCTTCTTCCTTCCTTCCATTCTTTCTTCCCTCCATCTTTTATACTAAAACTAGAATTCAAGGTCTCTCGTATGCCAGGCAAGTACTCTCCCATCACTAAACCATATCCCCGCACCTAGAAGTGTTCTCTATAGAGCATGGTTTCCCTCCTACTCTCCTGAAACAAGACAGTGACAGCAAGGACACTGTCACATTGTGCACAGACAAAGGACAATTGTTGAGCTCTGTGGATTCTTCAAGAAAATTTTAAGCCCAACCCAGGAGGCTCACTTGAGGAGGAGGAGGACAAGTCAGCCAGGGACCCCAAAGTGGATGTGACAATGCCCCAGGTGGATACAGTCTGGCATATGAGACAGTTGGCCTTTCATGTTGAAAGCTGCTAGGGGAACCTCAGCTTTGGCTCCTGTGTCCTCTCTAATGGCTCCATTTCATTTCATTTACTATTAACCAGAGTTAAACATTTGTTTCATCCTGTCATTGAAAGACAAGTGCGAAGACACCTTCCCTGACAAGGTTAAGGCTGCGGCCTGCACTTGATGCTGCCTTCAGAGCTGCTGTGTCTCTCTGCTGCTTTTTTTTTTTTTTTTTTTTTTTTTTTTTTTTTTTTTTTTTTGTTTTCTTTTAAGACACTTTTGTAACTTTCTCTATAAAGTATTATGTTGAGCAAAGCAAAGAAAAAACACAGGTTCCAATAACCTTGACTTCTGAGAAGTCCTCCGGTTCCTGCAGTCGAGCGAGTTTGTTTTTAAGATCTGTTTTGTCACAAAGATAAAAGTCTTAGCAGTTAGGGTTTCAGCCTTTTTAGTTTTAGTTTGTCTTTTCATCCTGTGAAATTTCAAGCAGTCCTGTGGAACCCTTTGGCCTGGAACTTGAAGAACACGGCTCAATGGTGCCCTCTCAAGGCCAATAAGGAGGGGTGCAGGACAATAGTATATAGCACCTGGAGACCTCGTCCAGGCCTAATCAGCCTAGACAAGTCCTGATCTAGGCAGGGTCCACTCCCTATGGCCGCATTACTAATCCAATTCAGACACACCAGGCTGATATGAATGTCCCTGCCACACAGCAGAGAAGGACTGGATTCCGGCATAAACCAGCCTTGAACTCAAATCCAGCACAGGTGAGTTACTTAACCCCTCTGACTCAGTTTCTCTCTTCACATAATAAAAATATAAAAGGTATGGCCATCCTTTGCTATCATTGTGAAATTGGTTCCAGGGCCCACCAATAGTAAAGTCCATAGATGCTCCAAATGACTTAAACGATGTAACTAATGTGTAGGTAACTGTTTCACAGTAGTGTTTAGGGAACTATAGCAACACACTCAGTTACTGCAGATGAAGTCTCCCAGGCACTACTTGAGAGCACAGTTGGTTGGGGTGTCTATTTTCTTTCTTTCTGTTTTCTCACTTCCTTGCAGCTTTGTTCTCAGATGCACCAAACTGTTTAATCCTCACAGACCCTGTGGTTTATGTTGTATTATTATCCACTTTGTAACAACAAGAAACCAGGCACACAGTGAGTTAAGAAGCACCCAACTGATAACTGGCAAAGCTAGATTTGAGCCCAGGTGGCACGACCTGGAGACCCAGCAAGACTGTCCACTGGGTCCCCTGCTCACAGACAGATACAGCTCTGTTGGAAGGGCAAAGAAGAAACTGTGGCTGGCCCAGTATAAATAGTCAATTAATAGGAACTCAAGTTAGAGTCTCATTCTTGGTAAACCATACCCATAAAAGACAGGTCCCCGGGTTCATCTGTGCTGTCTCACACAGCAGGGCTTCATTCTTCGCTAAGGGTAAGCAATATTTCATTGTATCTACCCTATTTGATTTTTCCATTTCGGTGTTCAAAGATATTTAGGATATTTTTACATCTGAGCCACTGTTAATGATGCTGCGAAAACAAGGAGAGTGTGAACATCTCTTCAACATGCTGTTGCCTGTTCTTCTGGGGAAAGACCTGGGAGAAGATTCCCAGGGTCACCAGGTAGCTTTAGATTGCCATGGTAGCTGTACCATTCTGCATTCTCATCAACTGTGCAAACACTCCAGTTTCTCCACACCCTCTCCCATGCTTGCTTTTGTTTGATAATGCCATCTGGCAGGTGTATGATGATTTCTCATTGTGGGGAAAAGATATGGAAATGAAATGTCAAATTGGTGATGAAAGAAGCCAGTAAACTATATTTGGACAGTCTGCAAGCCACATAAAACTACTGAGCTTTTTTTTTTTTTTAATCAATTTACAACTACAAGTTCTTAATATTAGTAATGTTTTTCTTCTAAATCCTGTTGATATTTACTTACAGAATTAGGAGAGGAAAGTCCGTTCAGAACATGCACTCTAACTAGATATGCTATATGCATGCTACTTTAAAAGTGAACCCCTCTAGGCATGGTGCATTTTTAAGAAAAAGACAAATAAGTTTGAGGTAGAAGGTCAAAGCCAAGAAGCCATCTTCTTTGTGGAGACGGGACCTGAAACACTCTTTCCAGAAAGAGGCCATATTCAAAGCACATTTTTCTTCAGAAAGAGGCCTCCTCCAAGGACAACAGTTCACTAGCATGAGTATCCTAGTCCAGGGCCGCTCCTTGGGTCTGACTCCATCCCTTGGTGATAGCACAGAGAAACGAACTCTGCTTTGCAGAGCCCCCTGCTGGCCAGATGCAGGTGGTACACTGTAGCCAACTGCCCGCTTGTCCTGAGACGCTAACAGGCAGAAATCATAGGATAGGCAATCCCCTCCTAGTCCCTTCTGCCCCGAGTTCTTCAGCTGGATTACCAAGAGTTCAGAGAAACCTTCCTGTTCTCCCAGCCTTTTGACTAAGAGCTTCGAGGGACAGAGGTAGGCCTTTCCTCAAGACACTCATAGAAGGCTTCAGTAGAAAGCCTGGCACAAGGGGGTATCAGGTGGGCTAAAGGATGACATCAAGCTGGAGTAGGGCTCCGTAGAGAGGCACCAGAACCTTGGCAGAAGAGGCACTGTGTGAGCTGTTCTGGACACCGAGGCAGAGAGTGTACGGAGGTCTGGGGAGGACGTGGGGGCACAGCTGAAAGCGGGAGCAGTGAGAGCGCCCTGGGCAGGAAGGTCCGTCCTTTCTGCCCTGCTGAGGCGCCTCCTACTGGTGACTTGAGACATCTCATTTTCAGAGAATAGGGAACATGAGAGTGAGGAGGGCTTCCAGGACCCTCAACAAGGAAGACAGGGCAGGGCCTTCCAAGGGAGCCTCGGCTTCTCTGTTGAGTTAACACTCATGACCTCTTTGCTGAACATTCGGGTGCAGTTATATAACCGCAGGGGTTGTTCAAAGAAGCCTGTAAGATTGTTCATCTAAAGCCAATAAAAAAATCTCTGTCCCTATCCTGTAAGACTTAGGGTCCCACTAGATCCAATTCAGAGGTGACTTACAACGAAGCAAAAACCGGAAAAACAAAAAATAAATATTAAAAGAATATTATCCCTCAGTTCACCTTCGAAGCACATAACATTTTTAAGGGCAGCTAATATTCATCAGCTTGTTCATACTAGGTGACCTTTGTGATTGACAGTGAGCCAGAAACGAAACGTGCCAGCTCTTCAGAACCCCTTCTTGCACATTTGTTGCTTTCAAATGGCCATAAAGATTAGATCCCCAAATGGAATCATCTCAAGTGAGGTCTGCCCATAATAGACTCTGATAAATCCTTAACCCTGCAGGGAGCCCAAGGACTGCTCTGGACTCCTCTGGGGCTGGGCTCCGCCTCTTGTCACCTGGACAGACAGTGTGAGCACAAAGGAAAGAAAACAGTCCATTCAGCAGGGAGGGCCAATATGGAAGCAGTGGCATTATCCTCCAAACCCCAGCAGCTGAACTGATCTACAGCTGGGGAATTAGACAAAGCCCAGAGCCCCCCAAGTTGGCCCTTTGCCCACTAAGTATCACCTGACTATCTCACAAGCTCTGGAAGAAGGCAGGGCCCCCTTTCCCTGCCTCACGATTTCCCAGTACCTGCAGGGGCTTCAAGAAGGAAACATGACCACTCCTGGGTCCCCAAGCTCCCAGATCTCTCCAACGCTGGCCTGGCAGCCCAGGGGCAGATAGAAGGCAATGCTGTTGACAGCACTCTTTCTGAGAAGAAGGAGGATGTGGCCCTGGAGAGATGTAGCCTCAAAGATGCTTGTTAGAAAGAGTGGGGACCCTCCTGTTAGGAGCTGAGTGGGAAGGAAGCAAGGCAGGATAGAGATATGAAACCACCTGAAAGATAATCCAGAGACTCTCACTTTTGCAATAAAATGGGAGCCCTGAAAGACCATAGACAAAAAAGGGGCGGGTGGCTGGAAGCAAGTGGGGGAAGGCTCAATCAATACAGTAAGGGGCATGGAAGAAGGGTCCAGCTGAAAACAATTGGGGAAAGGAGCTGATGAGAAGCCCTGAGCAGCAGCTGAGATAGGAAACCAGGCACTTCAGTAATAAAACTGTGTAGCTTCAGAAAATCGGTTGGAAAACTATCAATATTGTTGGAAAACTGTGCTTTCTAGGGTGTGGGACCAAAGGCTACAAGGAGCAGCAGAGAGCCAGGCTTCAGATTCACTTTGCTGGTCATGTGCAAAATTCATTAAACACATTAAACACACACACACACACACACACACACACACACTTACAGATATAGCGGTGGGCTACAGCAGTGTAGTAGTACATTACTGAAAAATATGGACAGATAGAACAAGGGCTGACAGTGTCGTTCAGACATTTGCCCGAGGAATGAAGCATGGAAGGGGAAGACTGGAATGGAGCGGGGTGGTGGCCAAAAGAAAGTGGAGAAGCCAGGGACTCACAAGCCTCTGTGATATGCAAGAGCAGCCAAAGTGGACCACTCAGCTGGGAAAGCAGGAGAGGCCAGACACTGACTCCTTGGAGGCAGTTCTCAATAAAAGTGCAGGGTAGAGGGTCATTGCATCAGGAGGCCAAGCATGAGGGCAGGGCTGATAAGACAGGGCAAGTACAACAGATAAAGCTCTGCCAGGCTTACACAACCAAGCAGTAAAGCGGGGTTCAAGATAAGTCCAGGTTCTTGGCTGATGAGGAAATGCTGCTTGTGATGTGCTTGTGCTAGTAGTGGGGCTGTGGTTCATCATCTTGAGGATGGAGGCAGAGCTCTTTGTTTCCCTGAGGATGAGCCTCGGTCTCTTCTCCCGAGACAAGGCTGTTATCAGATAAAATGATCTCTCCCATCCACCTGCTATGAAAGGTACTAGTGACAAAACTTACTGCTGACAAAATTGTTCAAACCATCTAAAGCTTATTTGCACTGCACCCTCTAGATAGGAGTCTAACCACACAGCTACATACCACATTACATCCTAGCCAACATGACACAGAAAATTAACCATGGCAAGTGTCTTTCAAAGAGGCACAGACCAATGAAAGGTGTGAAGAAGATTCAGGATTGACTTTCTGCCACTGTGATAAATAATCAACACAATTAATGTAAAGGATGCAATTCATTTTGTCTCACAGTTGGGAGAACTCAGTGCATAGTCAGTGGCCTGGTGCATTGCGACCCTGTGAGTCAATAAAGGCCATGAGTGTTGGAACAGGATGCTCACTTCACACAGCCAGGAAGCAGGGAGAGAGGCAGGCAGGGAGGGCCTGAATATCTCCTTCAAGGGCATTCCCAACGACTGGGCTTCCTTCCACTTGATCCCACATCCAAAGGTTGTATCATCTCTCAGTAACAGGAAGGATGAGCACCCAAATCTTTAATAAGGGGACCTTTGAGTGACATTCAGGGTCTGAACTTCCAAGAGTTGGGAGTTGGAGGTGGGGGAGAACTGAGAAGAGACAAGGGAGAGGCA
The DNA here is from genome assembly GCF_943737965.1 of Phodopus roborovskii. NCBI lineage: Eukaryota > Metazoa > Chordata > Mammalia > Rodentia > Cricetidae > Phodopus > Phodopus roborovskii. The sequence goes on along the minus strand of NW_026126517.1, from coordinate 11,789,155 downwards.
GAGAAAGACATGAGGCTAAAGGTAAGTTGGAGATGTCTTAGTAAAGAGACACCACTTGTCACAAAGCCTGAGTTCTGTCTCGAGGACCCACATAAGGGGGAGGACAAATCTCACATCTTGTCCCCTGACTTTTGCATGCATGTTGTAGAACACCTTTTGCCTTTGCTGGCACAGTAAAAATAAAAAATCTTGAAAGGACAAAAGGGTCACAGGTCACAGGCAATGACCAGTGTCTTGGTGTAAGCAGCATGACTTGGTACAGCTGACTTCAGAGACACATTTTAGACAAGTTATTTTAATTCCCAAACTAAAAGGCTGTCATGGGTGCCACTGTGCTGTGGGTTTAACCCCCACCCCTCTCTGCAGCCATTTTCTCTGTTAGGAGAAGTAAGGAACCAAGACCTGAACTCAGCAAATGCCTGAAGCTTGACTCATTGTGGGGAGGGGGTGCTTATTGTCTGTTGTGTGCCAGGATAAAGAGGGACATCTCTGTAACACCCAAGGTCAGTCAACCCTGCCTGCTGTCCTGAGTAATAACCCTGCCGGGTCTGTAGTGTAAACAATGTGGCAGACACGCTGTGGATCTTGAAATGCAAAAGCTAACACTGGAAATATTTTGTTAACAACAAAGACAAGGGAACACATTCAAAGACAATAAACTGCGTTGACCTCAAGCAAACAGGTCCAGCTTTTGCCTAAAGATGTGTGAGGATCCAAACATTCCTGTTCCATTTTCATTATGAGTAGAAAATCCACTCCGGAAGAACCCAGACCAGCCTAATTTGGGTCTCCTGAATGTACCGTCAGCATTATTCACTATTCACAAAGCGCAGCCTTTTGATACCTCCAGGAGCCTTCCTTTCTGGAAAAGTTAATTGCAGCAGAGCTATGCTATCCAGGACCCTCAGAAATCTGCCCTCTACTGGCCGCATGCTCCAACTTCAGCCTCCTATTCTATCACAGAAAGACCTGAGACCCTGAATCTACATCTCAGACTCTGCTGCCTCTGCCTTTCCCTGTCTCTGCCCCTGTGCCCATGAGTTAGATACCATTGAAATGTAAAAGCAAACAGATAATAAGCTTGGTAGGACCGACCAAAAACACAGAAAGGACTCTTGACTCTGAGAGAGGCTTTCCCTTCATGTGGCTGGAGTGTCCCTCTCAGGGACTAAGGCAACAGGAGCTGCTCTCTCTTGCCTGTCCTTCCCCGGTTCATTCTGTTTCCTCTATGCTCCTTCATGCTAGACTTAAGGCATGGGTCAGCATACACAAGTCATCTATAATACTCTCAGGACTTGGCTCTGATAAGAACTGGCCACACACAGACTAATATCTGTATCCCCTCCAGCAGAAACCAATGGTCTTTGCAACTCTGGAAACTTCCTCCTTTCTTTCCCTTTCTCTTCCAAAGGGATTAACCCCAAAGGGGCAATCACATAAGAGAAGAGGCTTTGGCAAGTTGAGCTCAATTCAATCGCTGTCAAATCCATACAGGCAAATTAGACTCGAATTATTGGACCTTGGGCTCACTTGCTATGTTGACTCCATGGCCCCTACTTGCCTTGTTTTCCCTGTTTGGTTACTGTGTGCATGTCACCAGAGCTGGAATGAGAGGTTCCCCACAGGCTTTCCATTCCTCAAAACACCTAGATCACAAGAAAGATTTACTTCATCCTTTCCTGTGACATTTGACTTTAACACCTTCTCATTTCTCCATCCTATAAAACTTCAGATTTTATAGGGAAACTGTGAGCATCATACTGTCGATCTGAGTTCCACAGAGATGTTCCCTCCTACACTTACTTCCTTAGTGACTTCAATGACTCCCCCACCCCACCCTGGAACAGTGACACCCTGTGGCCTTATGTCTCCTGTACACACTACAGTCACCACACAAGGAGCTGCTTTCTCTCCTCGAATCATATCAGGCTCTCCCACAGTTTCTGGCTGTAACCCATCCCACCCCTCACCCCACTCCTCCCCTAATATGTCTACTTAGAAAGCCCAGATTCACCCCTCCAGTTCCTATTCAGTTCAAATGCCCTGGGAAATTGCCACCAGGAAAGGTTTTGTATGTCTTTGCTCTCCTGGCATTTTCCTGAAATCCAGGGTTGTATGCTCAGTCTTCCTGTTATCTGGAGCTCCATGCAAGTGCTGACTTCGCACTTACTCTTCAATGACCAGAAAATAGAAATAGTGTCATCTGGAAATGACATATACTGGTAGGACCCTGTATTAAATAATGGATAGATGTGGTAGATATGTTGGAAAAACCAACAGACCATTATGGATGGATGGATGGATGGATGGATGGATGGATGGATGGGCAGATGGATGGATGGATGGGCGGATGGATGGATGGGCAGATGGATGGATGGGCGGATGGATGGATGGATATAGATAGATAGATAGATAGATAGATAGATAGATAGATAGATAGACAGACAGACAGACATAGTTCTGGTGCCTAACATCATATAAGACTTCCCAGGTCATCTTTTCTCTGTTTTCAAATGTCTTAGTTTTGAAAATTACACCGTTTTCATGAGGTTTACATAGAGTAGGGGACCCAGAAATCAATTCAATTAATAACGTAAACAACTTTCTGTTTTGTACATTTAAAATTGCAAGAGCTACAGACCTATCATAGTACAAGGTCCTGAATTTGGTCCCCAGCATCACATAAACAAGCAAACATAGTGTCAATGCTTTGTCTCCACTAAGAATCATGGACTGTCAAGCTCTTTTGATAGAAGATTTAGTTGTCAGAAGATAGCAGGCTTTGGAACTATTTAATTCTCCTTGACTTTTAAAAACAAACCATAACACCAAAATAATTACCATATTCAATGATAAAATCAACCCGTGAAGATTTCTGCACCTAATAAAGGATGTGGGTGCCTTAACCACTCTGAAATAGAGGTTTGGAGCTTGAGGAGGAAGTCTAAGGCTTTGGGACAAGTGGGGAATGTAGCAGAGAGATAAGGATGAAACAGAAGGAAGAAAAGAAAGGCAGGAAAAAAGCAACCTGTGAGGAGTGCTCTCTGCCACGGGACTCTCCGCTTGTGCACAGTGAAGCAATTGACATCCTTACAGAGAATGCTGGTTCTGATGGAAACAGGAAGCTCGTGAGGAAGTCTAGGAGAGGAAGAGCTGTTTTAGAAGATAAACCTATGCCCCATAAAGCCATAGGTGGTGCCTGGTTGACCATAAACTAAGACAAACAGGAACACAAAAGGATGCTCAGATTATAAGAAACCTTGCAGAAATGGGGACCCAGATGCTGGGATCTTTCCTACTGAAGCTGTAAAGAGGAACACTGGGTATTTAATGTATAAGACCCCTTCTCAATTCCCTTTTACATGTTCAATAGGCAGATGATAGCCAATGTCACTAGAACCTAATGAATCTAACCCCACATCCTTTTTACTAAGGATCCCTACCACAGTTCCCTCCCTACCCTTCAAGAAAATTCACTGCTGTTCAAGGCTGAGATTTCTCCAATATTTACCCCTAGCCCCTAGAACCATGTTATAAGATAAATGGCTCCCAGGTCTATGATTGCTCATTTAAAGTCCCTTATTATACTTTTTTAGGCCAGGCAAAGGCTAGACCCTATTCACTCTGTACACTTGCCATCCACATCCATGTGCCTTCTAGCAACATAGGTGGACATTCAGTTCATCTAAAGTTAATCAAATTCTGACCCCACTGAACAGGCTAAAGCATATATAGTGCCTGCTGAGTGGCAAGTGATTATTAATGCCTTTAAATGTCTGACTTTGGTTCATCTTCACCCCCATCCTCCAGGAGTATACTAGACGGAAATCTGAGACATAGAGTTCTTACCCAGAAGACATTAGGCCCAGGCAGGCTCTAGACCCAAGCATTGTAGATTCATTGCCAACTTCTCAACCACTAGGCAAAACTGCCTCTTGTAACTTCTAGAACCTTCGTATTGCAGTGGACACTCCCAGCCATTCAGATTTTCCCCACTGTTTTAAACGTTTCTGCTCTTGCCAAGGTTGTGCTGAAATGTAATTTTCTGTTGCACACCAGAGGAAAAAGGAACACAGGTGACCCACTCTAATGATAAAGTCCAAAATTGTTAGTAAGCTTAAATGGCATCCCAAGTGGAAAACCCACAGACAAAACTAGGTTTCATGAACCAACTTATTTTTTAAAATTACGCTAACTATCTAGCTACTATGTCTATGTAGAACATTAATAAATTTTGAATTTTGACTTGGGCCTGTCCTTAAGCTGTTACATTATCTCTATAATAAGATTCCAAAATCTGAAGCACTCTGCTCCCAAGCATTCTGAGTATTCATTTAGTGGTATGATTTTTGTGTTGCAGGAACAAAATGATGCAATATTTTAGGAGTGCAAGCATGTGTTATTCTGTTCAATGCAGATCCCCTTGGGCAGTATACTAATGCCACTATGCTGGCCAGGCTCTGGAGACAGACATGCCCTTAACACTTTCAGGACCTAGATTAAGAATACAAGTGGAGGATAGAATGTATGTCAAAATGTTTAGAAGTTTTACTCAAGATAACCAACTGGTGCATAAATGTGTTCTATCCTCCTAACTTGGACATCTTCATAACACAATATAAAAGCCTGTGGAAGCCAATCATAGCGACACACATCTTTAATCCCAGCACCAGGGAGGCAAAGGCAGGCAGGTCTCTGTGAGTTTGATATCAGCCAGGACAACATAGAGAAATCCTTACTCCAAAAGCAATGTACATGGGGGAGGGGGGGGAGAAAGCAGTGGAAAACAACACTTCTGACAGCACTAAGGAAGGAAAACGTCTAAGACAACTCAATTCTTGGTATTTTCCACCACCACCCTTTTTATAATGTATTTTGCAGTGCTAGGTATCAAACCCAGGGCCCTATGCATGCTAAGCAATCATTCTACTCTTGGCCCCCTGTTATATCTTATAGCAGCAATTTTTAGGTAATAAAAAAAACAAAGATAAATAAAAATGACAAGCTGTGACATGCACGTTTAGTCCTTAAACTTTTCTCCGTGGCCATGGTTCAACCATGTCATCAGTTATAGTGGTCTATATACAACTTATGTTCTATTGACAGTACTAAAGAGAAAAACTAATTGTATCAAGACTAGCCTGCTCTTCATTCCAAGTTCCTGACCAGCAAGGAGTACATGATAAGATTTTTGTCTTTTGAAAATAAATATTCAAAGTTATTTCTGAAGGTTAAAAAGGAGACATGCCACTTGTAACTAACTAAACATACCATTTTAAATCAAAGCTAATTATAAAAGCTGGTATTTTTATTTAACTGTCTTGAGAAATTGACAGCTTTTATAAGGAAAGGTCTTTGGAATTCTCACAGGGTCTTTCTGATTATAAGAATAGAGAAGCATAATTATTCTACCTCTTCCATGTGATGTCAAGACTTTCATATACACAAATGCAAGTGTAATAGGAACTATCCAGCACATGCAACAGCTTGCAAATATTGCTCTCTTGCCATCTGAGAGGAAGGAGTTGAAAGCCTGGATTTGTTCCTTCACCAGGCTAAGGTCAAGCTTCCTCTGCTCACCCCAGTCTCCTCCTATACTGGTAGCCATACAACACCTAAAGCCTCGAGCAAACTCAGGATGGAGAATTGCTTCCTGACACCTTCCTGTGGCCAATCACAAGACCACACATGGGGTGTGAAAAGAAAAACATCCTTTTTTCTTTTCCTTCTAGAGACTTTGCAATAGTGCCATTTATTCTGTCTTTAATTGGGGTACTCTTGGAGTCTTAACTTAAGATTAAGGAAGGTTCTCAAGGAGCTGGAGAAGTGGCTCAATCAGTAAAGTACTTACTATGCAAGCAAAGAAAACTGAGTTTGGAACCCCCACACTTGTGTAAAAAGAGAGACTGAGTTTGGATCATCAGAATACATGTAAAAAGCCAGCAGCACACAGCATTGGGTAGGAGAAACAGGAGGATGCATGTGCTTGCTGACCCCTGGTCTAGTGAAACAGTGAACAGCAGGTTTGCAGGAGGTCTCTGTCAAAATCTAAAGTAGGGAGCAGTTAAGGAAGCTACTTGACTTCAACTGCTGGCCTACGTGGCCAGCTGTGGGTATTCACACACACACACACACACACACACACACACACACACACACACACACACATTCTTCACAGGTCATTCTTCACAGGTCACAGGGTTCTTGAATTATTTAATTACTTGTTTTTACTTACACAAATTATAATATGAATACAATCTTTAGGGCTGGAGAGATGGCTCAGCCGTTAAAGGCTAGACTCACAACCAAAAACATGAATATAATCTTTAAAGATAAAATATTAGCTTCTTAGCTTCTTAATTTGCCAAGGCATGCTATATTTTTGTAAATGTCCCTTAAGAAAATTTACATTTAATCTGAGGTTATAAACACATATATAAAATTGAATTTTGCAAATTCCTACATATATAAGCCTAATACATGTGCATATGAGTATGTAATTAAATTTTATTCTTGGTTTTAACCTTTATCTATAACCTGATTTGCTTTTGTCCATGTGATATTGTAAGTTATTGGGAATGCATTTTTAGCAGTTTTTTCTTTGCTTTAACATCGATTGTTGAATATAAGTTCATTCATGTCTTATATATTTTGTATGTCTTATGAATTATGCTTTCTAGTCTTTGTTTTGTTTTGTTTTTTCAAGGCAGGGTTTCTCTGTGGCTTTGGAAGCTGTCCTCAAACTCACAGAGATCTGCCTGCCTCTGCCTCCCAAGTACTGGGTTCTCACATGTTGTTATGTGCCTTTAAACTTCTATACAATTAATTTTGCCCATCTTTACTTTTTTGTCATCATTAATTGGCTATAATGCCTATTTACCCCTTTATTTTATTTCTTGTGGGCTTTAGGTTTTGTGTGTGTGTGAATGTGTGTGTGTGTGTGTGTGTGTGTGTGTGTGAATGCCCACAGAGGCCAGTAGAGGGCTTTTAATGTCCTGGTGCTAGAGTTGCATGTGGTTGTGGGCTGCCTAATAGCTAATAGGAGTGTTAGGAACCAAACTGGTCCTTTCCAAGAACAGCAAGTACTCTTAGCTGAGAGCCATTTCTCCAACCCCTCCCTCCTTTATTTTAATTTTTTATTTGTTTGTCATTTTATATGTATGAGTGTTTACCAGCATGTATGTGTGCATTATGTGCCTATCTGGTACCCTCAGAGGCCAGATAATGGTGTCAGATGTACCAGGACTGGAGTTACAGACAGTTGTGAGCCAACATGTGGGTGAGGGGAATCAAACCCAGGTCCTCTAGAAGAACAGCCAATGCTCTTAACCAAGGAGCCATCTCTCCAGCCCCTCACCTTAGTCATTACTACTGTTTTCCCAAGGGCCAACTTGTAAATGAGTCAAGTTTCTGAAATTCCTGTCTGATAGCCCCGTGCTTCTATCTATTACAGAAATAACAGTGTGGAAGAGGAGCAGGAAGGTGAGCAATTCACCCAAAGTTCCATGCATTGAGCACTCCTCATGAGTGAGCATCTTGCTATTACTCGATGTTCCTTGCAGCTCTTCCAACTTACATTTGTCATTGATTTTACATTGCTTGTACCCTTATTTTATGATGTAGTTGCATTTTCCCTTCATACTAACAGAGTTTGTTGGAATCTCCTGTTCCTTACAGGTTATCTCCTTTTTCCAAGACATATAATTTGGAAAGCAATCTCTGTTGTTACTTGGAAAAGCTGACTTCTCTTTTCTCCTGACACAGTATTCTGCCCCAAACCTCTCCCCCACACCAGTATGACATGATATTTAGGACATGGTGCCTCTTCTGCTCCTAGTTAGCCAAAAGGTCCTTTACAAAACCTGTCCTTCATCACCTCATGTGCTTCACTGGGAAGCAGTATTAAACTTAAAACCAGTCTTCCTCTGTCCTGCCAGCTCCCAAATTACAACATGGAGACTTAGAATTGATTACAAAAGCTCAGCCTATAGCTTAGGATTGTCCTACTAGCTTTTTTAACTTAAATTAGCCCATGTCTGTCCATCTACATATTGCTAGTGAGTGACTTGTGTCGTTTACCTCTCTCCTCCTGCATGTCTTGCTCCTTTTGCCTTCAGCTGTCAACTGCATCTTTCTCCTTCCCAGAGCTCTGTCTCCAGAATTCCCACCTAACCTCTTCCTGCCTTGCTAATGACCATTCAGCTCTTTATTAAACCAACCACTGTGACACATCTTCACACGGTGTAAAGGAATATTCCATAACATTCCATGGTCTGGTCTGGACATTCGCTTTCAGGAATTCCTGCTTATCACCTGCCATGCCCCTCAACTGAATTTTGGTGCCCCCTTTGAATTGATGGTTTTGGCTTTTTTTTTTTAATCCAGAAAGCAGAAAGTACATTTTTTTTATACTGGCATTTACTCAAGCAATGACTGAATTTTATATTTTTTTCATTGTTCCTAGATTTTTCCCTAGATCCACTGAGATTCTCATTAGTTATTTCCCTCCTTCATTCTCTCAGTATATCCCAAGTTGAAGTCTAAACTCATTTAATTTTGTTATTTGTTTGTATCCAGCAATAAAGTATAATCCATGTGATGCCTAAGCATGTCTTTGTGGGGGTACGTTCCATAGTTAGCCTGCAGAGTGATAGGTTTTGTTATTGGGCGAGAATGTTTTGTTCAGGGTCGTGACTCCGGTTTCATAATTTTCCAGAAAGGGTACTATAGCTGAGAGTCTATCTCTTGCCAGCCATTATCAAAAGGCTTAGATGATACAAATGAGCACTTAGATGAAGACTAAATAGGCTGAGGCCCACAGAAGAGCCCAGAGTCTGTGTTGGTGATGTTCAGGTACCTCTCTCCCAGCACATGGACTGGTGCTTGGTGACAACCTGAGGATTCTCCAAATGCCATAGCTCAGGGTTGTCATGGAAGCTTTACTTCATGGGCATAGTGGATTAAGTTATTGTCACTGATAATTAAACTCAACCTCTAGCCCCTCCTCCCCTCTTCAGAAGTCAGGGGCTGAAGCTGAAAGTTCCTATCTCAGTCACTTTCCTCCAGCAACAAACACCACCCACCAAGATCCACCTCATTAGCATACACATTTATTAGTGAGAGCCACATTACTAGAGGCACAAAGTACTCCTTTCATCTCTGCTAGGGGGAAAGGTCGAGTGTGGATTTCTAAGTGTTTAGTCAGCATACAGAATGGTTAATATTAGCAGCATGGCCCAGAGGACATGTCTCTAGGCATACCTGTGGTAGATTACTTAGATCAAGATGAGGTGGGAAGACCCATCTTAATTGTGAGGAGCACGATTCTGTGGGCTGGAGTCCTGGTCTGAATAAAAAGGACAAAGGAAAGGAAGCTGGACACACCAGCATCCCTTCACTCCCTTCTTCCCAACTGCAGAGGCCACATGGACACATACCTCCAGCTCCTACTTCTATGGCTTCCCTTACCACAGTGGATTATACCCTCTGACTGAGCCAAATAAACCCTTTCTCCATCAAGCTGTGATTGTCAAGCAACATGGAAAGTAACCAAGGCAGCATATAACATAACAGGTTTCATTATGGCATTTTCATGAACATATTTATCATTGTACATTAATCAAATATGCCCTAACTGCTCTCCCCAGTCCCTTCTCCACTTCTCTCTGTGTGTTCCCATTCTTTTTTCCAATTAGTCATTCTTCTGTATTCACATCATATATACACATGTGTGCCCATATATATTGTATACCTTTATTTTGCAGCATATGAGAGGAAACAGGCAATTTTGTCTTTCATCATCCTATTACCCTCTATTTTGCCTTCCCCCCTTTACTTCTTTCTCCCCTTCATGACCTTCTACTTCCATGCCTATGAATATTCAAATGTGTGTTTAATGTATATGACATAGTATCATTGGGCTCCACAGAACTGATTTGTAAGCAGATTAGAACACACTATCAGAAGGGAATGGCACTATCTTAGGGGATGTAAGTAATCCCAGCATAGTTCAAAGGTACTAAGGATGAAGGGAGTTAAGGCTGCTTATCACCTGCCATGCCCCTCCCAGGAAGCTACCTTTCAAGTGCAGCATAAAGTAATATTAGGTCCAAGGGGAGGGCAGTGGTGTGACAGCCACACAGTCATGAGGCACCTGCCACACATTCCCCGGCTGACCCTTTCCTCATCTGTTCTAGAAGCTCTCACTTGACCTAGTTAGTGTTTGCTTCTATGGCACAACTGTGTTTTTAGATGTGACCAAGAAATGGCATTTGGCCTGGATCTTAGCTACCTAAAACTTCTACTGCTCGTAAACATCCTCATTAAAACAAGAAAAGGCAAACATTCACAGGGACCAAATTTTAATAGCATTGACAGAATCTGAAAGGAATCCCACAAACTTGAATGAATGAAGCTTTCAAGGATGTGGGGACAAGGCAAATCTGCAACCTGTTCCCACTTCACTCTGCTTTGGAATGGATGCAGGATCAGGGCCATTCAGTGAACTCTCTAATTCACACAGTTCTGTAGCCAGGCAGCCATCTGGAAATCTCAAGTAAAAGTGGACAAAGTGGGTGCATTGCCTCCCAGAAAGGGAAAGCATCAAAGGCAACACACAGAGACAAGTCTGCTGGAGACAAGTCAGATAAGAAGCCCCAGGTGCTGGGAATTAGCTCAGTGTCATGATCCTGATATGTGCCTGATGAGAGCAGAGGGAATTCGAGCCATCCAAGGGTACGCACCGTGCACACAGGCAGCCCACACACTGTGATTACTGGCCAGCATCTAACTTGGTAGCCCGTGGACCTGATGGTGGTGGAGTGAATAATCACAGACTGAAAGGATGATAATGATATCAGCTGAATTCCAGAAGAGACAGGAGAGGGAGAGAGGAGAGAAGAGAAGAAAGTGGGGGTGGGGAGATGGAAACGAAATAAGTAAGACAGTGAGTGATTTCAAAGGGACAAAAGATATAGTAGAAGAATAACACTGAGCATGGGGATGGAGGGGATAGAACTGAAATTACAGACATAAAAGTTTATCCAGGAGGGGGCCATGGTGAAAACACAGAACACTCAGATGCAGATTACAAATGCAGGCCTTGTATCTGTACATGGATGATCCTGAAGACAAACCAGAAAGGCTGACATAGGAACACCAGAATCCCACCTTAAGGGAGGTGGCTGAGACCAAAGCTGCTCACCACACCCCAGATACATTTGTCTACAAACTGCATCATTCTGAAAAATCACTGTAAAGGTAAGGCTAACACAGAAAGGTTCAGTAGGTACACAGGTAGGAATCTGTGTTACCTACAGTGGGCCAGAGAGGAATATTAGCAGAGCAGTTTTGGAGGAAGAACACTAAAGTCAAACAAGTATGAGTTCATGGGTGTCTTCCTTTAACTGTGATGATAGGAAGACACCCTCAGCTGTGTAAGAGTTCAGGGGACAGAGTAACCTATCATGAGATGTGGGGTGGGGGAGGTTACCCAGTTCAAGAATGAGAAAGCCTGGAGTCAGAAACAGAGGTAGGCAGCAAGGGCCTCCAGGAACTGCCTATGGAATTGCACAGTGGGTACATGAGCTGCAAATGTCAGAAGTGGTTTTAACAGTGATAATGCAGAGGGTAAACGGTATTGCCCAGATACCACCTGGATCAAACACTCAGAAAGACGAACATGGTAGAGTAGCAAGACTCTAGATGCACAGCCTCTAGAGGAATAGTTTGTGAAGGCGGCAGTAATTAGCCAAGCATGGAAGTACATGCCTGCCTTCCCAGTGCTTGAGGTGCTGAGGCAAGGGGATTGCTGCACATTGGAGGTTAGCCTGGGCACCATAGTGAGTTCCAGGCCAGTCTAGACTGCAGATGAGAGCCTGTCTTTAAATGAGTTAATTCTTTTAAAAGGGCGACTTTAGGGCTTGAGAGATGGCTTAGCTATTAAGAGCACTTCCTATCTTACAGGGTCCCAAGTTTGATTCTCCAGTTCCAGGTGATACTACACTTTCTGGCTTCTGCAGGTATCTGCACCTACACAGTGCACTTAGATTCACATGGGAACACAAATTTAAATGAAAATAAATAAATAATCTTAAAGCAACTTTACTCTTCACTTTGGATTATTAAAGAACAACACCTTTTAAAAGTGTTTTCAAAGGTGTAAAACAGTCAATAGCTGAGTTTAAAATGAAATGTTCCCTTTCCAGCCACTCCTTTCTCCATTGAGAAGTGAGTGTTATTTTCTCTGGATTTTACAGACTCAACTGTGCCTGCCCTTCACTTTCATGTAATACTTCTTATCACCAGTGTGCAACCCTCTCTAGCCCTTAAAACATAGAGTCTGCTTACCACTTCTCTAGCTTCTGCATCTGTGGAGCCAATCAACCATTGAGCAGAAATATTTTAAAAGAAAATTGCATCTATGTTGAACATGTGGATACTTTTTTCTTGTCACAGTTCTTTAAGCAGTATAGTATAATAATGATCATATTACGTTTGGGTCTCATAAGTCGTCTAGAGATGACTTGAAGTGTACAGAAAGATATCCATATGTAAATACCATATGACTTCATAAAGGCATGTATCCAAAGATCTTAGCATCCAGAGAGGGCCTAAGGCAGCCCTCACAGATACTAAGACATGACTGTATTTGAGTATGGTTCAGTTCTCTATCCCCTGATGGTTCGTGGTTTTATATTGATATCACCTGGAAACTATATGATTTATCTTAATACTTAGATCTCATGCTGAGAGATTCCAGTGTCATTGGTCTGGCCATAGACAATGGTGGTTTTAAAGAATCTCACAGAATAGTAGCAGACAAAGTTGAGGACCCTTTGCTTACTATTCCATCTCCCAGCAAAATACTTAGAAGTTTCCCATCAAACCTGTCTCCATAGCCCTGCTCACCACAATGGTAAATTGTGCCTACTGAATAGTCCTTACTAAATTGAAGGCATAAATGCTACAAAATCTGACAGGCATTTTTATCCTAATGTTAGCAGATCCCACTGGCATTAGACAGTAGTTCTAACTCTTTTTAATAGACTCCCTTTCTTTGGGGTGGGTGCAGTGACACCACAACTTGTCCTTTTCTCTTCTCTGAAGTCCCTGAGAGTGTCCTCAGGAGGGTCACCCACTCTACTGGTGCTTTACTGGACTGTCTGTGAAGGGTGATTCAGTTCCTCTTACTCTCCCTCCTTTGGGCTGAGACTGTAGATTCTGTCTATTCTAGAGAAACTTCCAAATGTGCCTCATTCTCTAAGACTTTCTCATGAACTTCCAGCCATTCAGCTTCATGTGGCTCCCATAATCCTTTCCTTGGGTACATAGCATCTATCCATGAACAGAGACAGACACTAAGGGGACCCTCTCTCGCATTACTCCATACTCAACCCTGTTCAGAACCACCTTGGTATCTTTCTGCTTAAGTTCCCACCTCCATGAGCACCAGTCACAGCCAGGCTGCTGAAGTCCCCCATCTTCCCACCAGCCTGCTGGCCTGTCAAGTTTTGCAAACCTGACACTTTTAGTATGTTCTCTCTAGATTGAAACTCCTTGGCTTCTCATTTTTCTTCAAGAGAGAGGATAGAGAGAGAAAGAGAGAGAGAGTCCAATTCTTACTGTGACCTCTAAGGTCCTTTCTGTGGTGGTCCTGCCTTCTCTCCTGTCCCTTACCATTTCTCTCCAAATTTCAGCCACAGTAACCTTAAAGTTTTTCTTCACACATAACAGGCTCCTCCAGACACCAGCTCCCTAAACATACCAGCATGGTCATGCAAGGATATCTTCCCTTCCCTCCATGCCAGCCAGGAGTAATACTCTGTTAAGAAGAAGGATGGGGAAGAGAAGGAGAGAAGGAGGAAAGAAAGGAAGAAAAGAATAAAAAACCACCACAAGTAATAAAACTGTGAGAGATGGCAAAGTAAAACACAAGACATTAAACAGACTGAAAAGCAGTTGGGTCATACCAGCCATGAAAATAACTGTAGTCAAGAATCAAAATATAATGTCACTTTGGAAATCATTTTTAATGATCCCATTGGGACACATGAAATGTCATACAATAAAAATATTCAGTACAATAAATCTTAATTTCTACATCCTGCCCAAGAAAAATGTGAAAGGAGCACCAAAGTGTTCATGGTCATTATCCTGTTTGTCAAAAATGTAGCTGATTTTTATTTTCATCTTTGTGATTTGAGTTATGTGTAGGGAAAAGACATTAACCTTCTAGTAAGACAGAAGTTGTATTGCTCAATAACTCTTTGTGTTATCAGGTACAGACAACTGAATTCAGAGGGATTGACACAGTACCAGACTGAGGCTAACATCACTAATGGGGTTAAGCATGACCAGCCTGTGTTCTTTTCCTGCAAATCTCTTCTATCCTGTCCATTTTGGTGTTTTACTTCATCCTCAGATTGACTTCTCTCATAGCCACAAAACAGCTGCAGTGGGTGGTTCCAGGAGTCCCTTTCTGCACAGGCAAGAAGGTACCTGTATCCACTTGATTGGACCAGCATAGAACACGTGACTATATTTGAGCCAATCACTATGGCTGGAGGGGGCTGCACCTTCGGACAGGGTTCTGAAGACACTGAAGGCATGAGGGTGCGAAGGTGCAACCCAGAGCTGGGTTCTAAGCTGAGGAATAACACTCCCACACAGGTAATTTCAAAATCCAAACCTGCTGTGCATGCCAACAAATGCCTTTAGTTCCAATACTCAGGAGGCAGAGATAGGCGAATCTCTGTGATTTTGCAGCCAGCCAGAGCTACACATTAGACTGTCTTAGAAGTTCAATGCTACAGAGAAGAGCTTACCATTAAAACAATTAGAAGAGCCTTGATCAGGAAGATGCCTGGGAAGGTAGACAGGCTCCGTGGAGCAAGCTAACTAGAGAGTATCCACTGAGGCCTAGGTTTGATGAAGAGAGCCCGGCTCAAATAATATGGTGGAAGAGAAATGGAGAAAGTTTCCTCCTGTGAATCTTGGTCCCCCACTCATGCACTCCACCAGAGACACAAATATGAAACAAAGAAATGAAGCAATTCGGAGTTCTGTGTGAGAAATGCACTCCACAGATGCAAAGTAAAATTAGGACAGAAATCAGTGGTTAAAAGAGGAGGGGGAATCACAGGATAGGTGTTGTAGCTCAGAGATAGGATGGATTGTCTTGCATACTTGAGGTCTATATTCAACCACCCAATTTGCTAAAAAGAAAGAAGAAAGAGAAAGGAAGAAAACCATTGACTTTGGGCTGGAATTGTAGCTTAGTGACAGTGCCTTTGACTAACACGTAGTAGACCCTAAGTTCAATTTCCAATGTTGACTTAAAGTAGAAAAGAAGATTCACTTTCCAACCATTAGCTCTAAACTGTCTAAAATGCAAATGTTCTCTGCCAGGAAGACCCTGGCATAGTCATCTGCAGGGGTTTCCCCATGTTTTACAGCCATCCTATATGATCCCATCTAAGCGTTCAGTGGCATTGGCATGTACACAGCTTTTGAGAATCCTCGGGACTAAACAGCTAATGTTAAAATTACTCTATGTAGAAAAGGTTTTAAAGGTTATTTTAAGCTAGGATCGCTGGCAAAATTTGTCACCCCAGCAATTTGGGAGTTGGAGGCAGGAGGAGCACATGTTCAAGGCCTACTTGAGATACATAGTGAGAACCTATCTTAAAAAAAAAAATATATATATATATATATATATATATATATATATATATATATATGGTAATGAAAATGGCTCAGTGTTGGGCTATTTGCCTGGTGTAGTGTACTATTGCTGTAGGGGGGAAAACTTTGTAAAGAAAGAAACTTCTTAAAAACAACAGACACAGTGGCAAGAGCACTTTTCCAGGAGCCTGCAGAGGGAGGGGTGTGAGAAAGCAGCAGTCAGCGACTCCAGCATTAGGAAGAAGATTTGGAATAGAGGGAGAACTCTACACAGGATAGAACACTGTTGTTGCTACCATGGCCTCTTTGCTCTCTGCCACAGGCAGGACTGGCCTAGGAAGCACCAGGAGACATCCAAAGCTTCCATGTACTCTCCCTGCCTGGCATCACAGCATCAGAGA
The DNA here is from genome assembly GCF_943737965.1 of Phodopus roborovskii. NCBI lineage: Eukaryota > Metazoa > Chordata > Mammalia > Rodentia > Cricetidae > Phodopus > Phodopus roborovskii. Next base: position 11,773,070 of record NW_026126517.1, on the reverse strand, counting down.
CATTTACCTCAGAGTCAAACAGCCCTCCCCCCTTATTCAAACTCAACAAGAGTCCATTTTTGTTTCTCCTGCACATTGCACTTTTGTTTCACAATTTAATGAGGGCTTCTTAGCCACATGGAAATGCCTCACCTGAGTGTGTAATATCATGGCTGTGAAGGAGCTCAGCCCCCAGGCGCTCCCATCTCTGGGGAAGGGGTTGCGGACCTCTAGCTCAGCCAAGGGCTCTGGGCTGGTGTCTTGCTCCACTAAGCCACTTTTGCAATAGCAGAAGGCAGAGGATTCTGTCAGTTCGAATTTCCAGGAGTGCACAGGCCAGTGTCACAATTCTGAAGGTTCCTGGGTGTAGTCTGTTCTGTCAAGTCCCTGGTTTAGATGAGATGGGAAGGGCCAGAGTGTAATCAAAGAATAGCAAGCAGATTGGGAGGTGACTCAGAGGGAAGTTGGTCTGTGGACGGGCTAGATGTGATAAATGGTGGGACAACTGAGCCCCTGCCATCATATAAACTTAAGGAACTCTCTTCATGAAAGGGGCACACTCCTCCACTGCTGGTGGGAGTGCAAACTTGTACAGCCACTTTGGAAATCAGTATGGCAGTTCCACAGGAAAATGGAAATTAGTCTACCTCAAGATCCAGTAATTCCACTCTTAAGCATATACTCAAAAGATGCACATTCATACAACAAGGACATCTGTTCAACCACTTTCATAGCAGCATTGCTTGTAATAGCCAGAACCTGGAAGCAACCTAGATGCCCCAGAACTGAAGAATGGGTGGAGAAAATATGGTGCATTTACAGAATGGAGCACTACTCAGCAGAAAATCACAATGGAATCCTAAAATTTGCAGGGAAATGAATGGAACTACCTAAGTGAGGTAACCCATTCAGAAAAAGACAAACACAGTATGTACCCATTCATACATGGATTTTAGACATAGAGCAAAGGATTACCAGCCTATAATTCACTCAGCCAGAAAAGCTAGGAAACAAGGAGGACCCTAAGAAAGACATATATGGTCCCTCATAGAAGGGAAAAGGAACAAGATCTCCAGAACAAATTGGGAGCATGGGGGAGGGGAGAGGGAGTTAGGAGAAAGAGGAGGGGAAAAGAGGAAGGGAGAAATGGCCATGAGGGAACAGGAAAATTGAAACAGGGAAAGAATAAGGGGTACAAGGAAAGAGATACCATAATAGAGGGAGCCATTATAGATTTAAGGAGAAATCTGGCACTAGGGAAATGCCCAGAGATCTACAAGGATGAACCCAACTAATAGTAGAGAGGCTACCCTTAATGCCATGATAATGAGATTGATGACTACCTTATATGCCATCCTAGAGCCTTCATCTAGAAGCTGATGGAAGCAGAAGCAGACATCCACAGCTAAACACTAGCCAAACTACTGGAATCTAGTTACAGAGAGGGAGGACTGATGAGGAAAGGGGCCAAGACCAAGCTGGAGAAAACCACAGAATCAGCTGACCTGAACAAGGGGGAGCTCATGTACCCTAGTCTGCTATCTGGGAAATCAGCATAGGACCAACCCAGATCCCCTGAATGTAGGTGTTAGTCAGGAGGACTGGGCAGTCTATGGGGCCTCTAGTAATGGATCGGTATTTATACCTAATATGCAAAGGAACTTTGGGAACCCATCCCACATAGAGGGATACTTTCTTAGCCTAGACAGATGTGGGAGGGCCTAGGCCCTGCCCCAAATTATTTGACAGACTTCGAAGACTCCCCATGGAAGGCCTCACCCTCCCTGGGGAGCAGAAAGGGGATGGGCTGGGGCTTGGTGGAGGTAATAGGGAAGGGTAGAAGGGTGAGGGAACTGAGATTGACATGTAAAACAACCTCGTTTCAAATTTAAAATTAAAAAGGGGAAAGGAAGAAACTTTCTCCACATGCTGGGTAACTCATCACACAGTCTATTCAGTCTACAATAAGAATACTGTGTCAAAACTAGTTTGAGATCAAATCTACAGAGTACATATGGGAGGGGACAGGAATAGCATCCAATTAACATTAGAGAGCCAGTCAGGAGAAGTATGCATGCAAAATTGTACCAGACTTGTGAATGTGCCATGTGAAGCTAATACAGATTTTTAAATAACTTCTAACGCATCACATTGTTCTATCCAAATATTTACCTTGCCTCTCATCTCTAATATTGACCCCAAAATGCTTATGTGTTGTGCCTTTGCTGTTGTTTGCTGGTCTTTCCTTATCTGACTTGAAAGCAAGCACTATCCTGGACCAGACCCTACCATCTACAGAGCATTCTGGATACACAATGGTTGAGATTATTGGTGTGGCCTGCTAGTAAAAATCATTCTTAATATGCAGGAGGCCCCAGGTTTCATTCCCAGTAGAAAGAAAAAAAATCAATCACACCATCTGGAAATGTTTATGCCAGACTTTAATTCATTGTGGTTGAATTAACCAGTTAACTAAGGAATAGAAAGAATATGGTTCTTTGAGGAAGAACACAAAATATACACCTTACAGGGAGTACTATTGGGCCTTCAGAAACCTTACAAAACTAAATCATCACTTCAAATGAAGAGATTCCTTTCAGATCAACTCAGTCTTTCCTCCTTTGAAAGAAATCAGCCTCATTGCTGAACAGAGCAGCCAAAAGCACCTTGGCCTAAGTACTGCCATCTTGACTTCAGACTTCATTTTACCTTCAAGGTGAAATAAAATTCAGGCTCCCAAGCCCTAGGTGGAGCTGAGAACTTTCTAATGGCTGATCAATCTCCTCCCTAAATCATAGAAATAGTGGCATCTTTAGTTCTCTAGAAACATTATGGCTATTCCAAAAAAAAAAAAAAAAAAAAAACATAAGGAACAAATGAATATGATTGGTTGACTGAAAGGTTTGCATTATATATTGGTTGATAATGATGGAAACCCTCAAGGAAGCTCCTAATCTCTAAATCTTGATTGCTGAAAATCGTAACTGTAACTTGGCAACACATGTTTGTGATTTTTGTACTTATAAAGCCCACTTCTACACCTGCTTAGAGGGAGACTCTTAATCTCAGGGTTATGTGTTCAATCCCTACATTGGGCACCATTTGTAGGCAAAGTTTCTCTATGTCGGGGCAGCTGTTCCCAAATAACCATAAAGATGATTAATATTAATTATAAATGGTTGGCCTATAGCTCAGGCTTATGACTAACTAGCTCTTACAACTTAACTTAACCCATTTCTATTCATCTATGTATTGCCAATTGGCTCATGACTTTTCCTGTCTTCCAGCATGTTTTTCTCCTTCTGTGTCTCCTGGTGACCACTCTGACTTGCCCCTTCTTCCCAGTATTCTTTCTGCCCCCAAACTCCTGCCTTGTTATCAGCCAATCAGCTTTTTATTAACAATGAGAGCAACACATTTTTACAGTGTACAGAAGGGTTATTCCACAGAATTTATCCCTTTTTGTCTAGATAAAAAGGAAGGTTTTAACTTTAACAAAGTAAAATTATATACAATAAAAACAGTTATCAAGTAAGAATTACAATTACAATATCCAGTCAATTTGCATTTGACAAATAAATACTCCATTTTCTATCCTATCATGATGAGTCTAAAGTTTTATACCTAATTTAGCTTTTTATCATAACTAAGAAAAACTTTTAACTATGACCATCTAGTCTTCAACTCCATCAAAGACCCCAGAAGGATAAAATGTTACCTAATGACAGGGACATCTGGCTATCTGGAGAGTCACCCAAAGTTGTTCTATAACATTGGAGCATCCACCTTTAGTCTACAGGCCTAGTATATCTGACAGACATTTTTGAGAAGCAGGGAATTTTGAAGTACTGTCCTACCTTGTCTTGGCAAAATTGGCAGTCACCTTTTTTTTCCCATACTTCTGGTCCAGTTTGAACAGTATACTGTCAGCAATTGAGGCAAGGGAAGGTTTTGCCCAAAAGGCTAGCTTTTATCATAAACCTCATGGCAAAAGCTTTGACCTTCAATGTCTATCATCTTTTTTGAAATAGACTGTTGCTGTCAGGAGCAGACATATCTCATTGTCATTAAAAACATTATAGTATTAAAACATCTTAAGTGCCATATTCTGTAGAACTCTGGAGTGTTTGAAGAATACCTGTCTACTTAAAATATATCTGTTTGACCTTGAAAATATACCTAACATGACTACACATTTGACTGTTGAGCTCTGGGCCTCTTCGTCTGCAATTTTTTTACCTATGGATCAGACAATTTCCAGAAACACTCTGTGATGCTCATGAACTTGACAGGATAAATTAGCACTAAGAGACAAGTCTCTGAAATTTTTCTAGATTAGGTTGAAGTATGAAGATTTACCAGAAAACTGGGTGGCCCCATCCCAAGAGCCAGTGTTTCAAACTCAACTAAACAAATTGAGAAAACAACTAATCACCTCTGCTTCCTGACCATGGGCGCAATGGCCAGCTGCCTCCTCCTGCTACTATATACACTCATGAGCCAAAATAAATCCTTCCTTCCTTAACATGTTTTTGTCTTCGCAACAAGAATGCTATTGCAACTGGGTGTAATGGCTATGCATGCCTTTAGTCCCAGCACTTGGGAGCAGAGGCAGGTGGTAGAGAACCAGCCTGTCTCCATTTTAAGCTTAAAAGCTATCTTATAGTAAAGACAACTAGGTTCATTCCTGTTTATGATTAAACCTCTGCTTCTCTAAGACTGAGCTATGCCCTACCTGTAACCTTAGCTACAAATGGTTCTGTACTGATTGCTTAAGAAAAGGCAATCATATCTTTGTTTTAAAAAGTTGTTTACAACCATCTTGCAGGCCTACCTTTGTTTCAGAAGGTTATATGACTACCCATGATTACTTTGTTATAACCACTGTTGGGGTTCCCTTGTTTTGGCCACATGTTATGTTCTGTTCTTATAATGTTGCCTATTTCTCCCCATTTGGAAACCTCCTAACCCTGAGCTATGAAGTCTTGTCTTTCTCACATCCAATGCTGACCTCTGACATGAATTGTTTAAAAAGCTTGCTTTAATTAATTTGTCCCTGATGATTTGGGTCAGTGGTCTTTTCCCTCCAATTTTGGAGATAAATAATGGCTCTATGAGGTTGAGGTCAGTCTAGTTTACAGGGCAAGTTTCAGGCCAGTCAGGTCTACACAGTTAGACCTTGTCAAAAAAAAAAAAAAAAAAAAAAAAAAAAAAAGAAAGAAAGAAAGAAAGAAAGAGGAAACATCAACAGATAAACTATCCATAATGGTACAATAAGTGGTTCTCACATATTCTTGGTAACCCAAAGCTGTCTAATTGGTATTAAAGCACACTCAAGAGAAGGGAAACAATATAAGACAATAGAAACCTATCCAGCTTCCCAGGGCTAGTAAAGTCATGGACCTTAGAAAAGAATCCACTACCTTCATTTCTTGGAAGCAGCATAATCCCTTATAATATTCTGATTTTCTCCTTATACCCACAGGTAAGTGTAGTTACTACCTCTCAACAAAGAATGCCCTGCTTACAGCATATGGAGACCATCCCAGAGAACCACAACTGGATACAATGCCAGATGAACATATGTGGGGATCCCAGTCACAACAGATGCATCTACATCATAGTTCCTGCATCTATGGTTCAGGGAGCATAGCAGAAGATGGAGTGGAAAAACTATAAAAGCCAGAATACCAGGATGTCTGCTGTCAAACAGTCTCTCCTAGGAATAGAAGAATAAAAAATACTGGAATGATGAAGATTATAAGGATAACATTGAAGGGGGAAATTTTCATGCTCCTGTCCCACCCCTAGACAAAGAACTATAGGTAACGTGACTGTAGGGAGAGGAATTAGCTTCACCCAGAGGTGACCCCCTTTATTGCTCATTCAATGCAGACTGATCAGTTCTAAAACCACATACACACAAATGACAAAAACACACTCAGAAAGTTGCATTTATACATTTGTGCACACATATACATACTGGCATTTATATGTAGCATTAATAAGCAAATAAAAAGAGGCTATAAGAGAGGCTAAAGGGAAGAGAGGAAGAAAGTGATATGATTCTATTTTAACTAAAAATATGTTTTAAAAATAAAATAAACCATGAAAACAAGTTATTAGAAAGATTAAAAATAATAATTTTAAAAGAACACTGTTGAAGAAATAGACAGATACAAATACAAATAGATATGCCAAAGGAGGTCAAGAGATATTCAAGTAAATTATTTTTATCAAATAATGTCAAATGGTTCATCTTACTTTATAATAAAGATTGCTCTGTATTGTATCATACAACATAATGTTGTCTTGCATCATCTTTTGTCGTATAGTGAAATTCTAGTAGATGCCAACCCACTTGAAGGTCAGATGAGGTTTGGAGACTTACCCACCATGGGGCTTGGCCCACAACAATCACCAATCTCCACAGAGGAAATAAGTGGAAATGTGATTTGACAGTGAGCCCAGGGATCTAAGACAGACACAGCCATATTTCTATTTCTCTCTGCTCTTGTTTGCCATAGATAACAAAGCTGTTGCTCCTTATTATCTTAACAATGTTGAACCTCATAATTCTGATGTGGAGGAAAACCATAAACCTGTGTGTGTGTGTGTGTGTGTCTGTGTGTGTGTGTGTGTCTGTGTGTGTGTGTGTGTGTGTGTGTGTTGTGTGTGTGTGTGTGTGTTTGGGGATTTTACTTGCTTTTTAAGTTGGTGTAAGTGAAATGAACACCGCTTAGTCTGAAGTGCACAACTTGCCTTTCCCCAGTGGTAGTTTGCCCCAAACCTAAGGAAACCATACCTTAAAAGTCAAAGGAAAAATCTCCATTGCAGAGTGTGGTTCAGTGGAGTGAGGCAGAGACCCAAAGAATTGAGCCGGTCAGGCAAGAGGCATGCTGGACAGAACAAAACATTTCCCCTGCAGATGGCCTCCAGAACATCACAGCCCAAATAGACCTAGACCTTCTTGGAAAATCGAGATGTCCCTTTTAAAAAACAGTCTCTTTAGTTATCATTGGGGCAGCTTGCTCCTCCAGGCCGTTAACCTTCCGACCTCCATCCCTAACCTTGGGGTCCCGAGGGTATCTGTCTAAGAGACTGGCTTCCAGAAATGGTCAGTGTTCCTCTCTTAAGAGCCCCCAGAGCAAATGACTGAACAGATTAGGATGGATTAGACAGATAACAACTCAGAGCTTTTTACAAGCCCAGTTTTCACTCGACACTCAGATTCCCTCCTGTGCCCTGCAGTCTCACACAGCCCAATGACTGGATAGTATTACCGAAATATCTGTGCGCCAGGCAAGTACGTGGAACTGTGCAAAGCCAGATGTTCTTGTAACCCTGTTTTACTGAGTTATTTATATCCATATAATATTTGACATTTCCTGTGTTGTTAAAGAGTTGGGGGCCCTTGACGTACTTTTAAGAGGACAGGGCGACTTTTCATTTTTTTCCTTTGATGCTCAGCACCAGAAATAAGTATTATGGAAAGGGACAGCATGAAACAGATGCCCAGATACCTCAAGTCTACCTCAGTTTAATGCTTTCATCTTAGGTGATGGTCAAGAATACGAAGATGCTGGAGTTACCTAGGCAGGGCATATGAATTAAGCACACTGCACAGTAACAGCATACACCCTGAGCCTGAAATAAGCCATCCACTGCACAAAGACAACATTTTCAATGGGCATAGGAAATGTAATCCTCAATTCTAGGGCTAAACTTCATGGACACTTGACACATAAACTATACCATCTCTTTGAACTTGATAATGGAGAGGGCTAGTTAAAAAATTTTAGGCTTAGTAAAATATTAACTGGCAAAATTTTCTGACTAAATGAAATAATGGAAACTTTATAGAGTCGAAAGTACTTGGTGGACCCTAAGGGGTAGTGTTACATAAACAGTGAGTGAAAGCCGATATCCTGCATAGTCATCATTCTGCTTTCTTTTTTTTAATGAATGATTTTTGCAACAAATCATTCACAAAATACTCCTCTTAAAGTTTGAGATAAAAACACAACAACAACAAAAACCTCTCTCTGTTAGAAGTGATTATTTTCCTTCCACAATGAGCTTGCTTTTCTAAGAATTGAAAGGATATACACATATCATTGTGCAGGGAAACTTCCAGAAAATAGTGTCTTCTCTCTCGCACTTGTCCTCCCCACTCTGAAACTGACAAACCAACTCCTTCCCACTGATTTACAAAAACAAGATGGCCAATTTACAAAAATCTACTGGCCAATCTGAACATGGACAGCCCACCTAAGGCCAAAGCAGTCCAACTTCCAGTGAATATGCTCAGCTGTGCTAAGTTTCAAATAATGTTCAAACAATGAGACAGATCCTCTAGAAACAGACAAGGGGAGGACACTGGTATGCCCCAGTCACCAGTTAGAAACTCCTATCTTTCCAGGTTCTGCACTAACAATTACAGGCCTCTCCCCACTGCAAATGTTGGAATGGTCTAGAAGACCAGAGAATAGAGTTATGCACCTCCCAGAGTATCTTGGACTCTATCTAGGTTGCCCATGTATGGATACACAATCACAATCTTTCCTAGCCTCCTAAAATTTAGATTTTTTTCTTTCTCGCTGACTCTTACTCAACTTTACTGTTGTAATTTGTTCCCTCTTATCATCTGTCTTCTATTTTTGCTTCACCCTGCTACTGCAAACAACCTCTAGAAGACCCTAGAAAGTCTCCCTAAACTAAAAGCTCCCTGTAAGTCAGTGAGAAAACAGCCCCAAACTGCCAGGGTCCTGTTCATAACAGATGGACTTTGGGCACTGGTCACAGAATGTTGGAAGGGGTGAGATTCCATTCATGCCTGCTCCATCAGCCTGGGGACTCACAGGCCCAACATATTTTCATGGCATGACTTATGTAGCCCAGGCTAGTCCCAGACTTGGGATTCTCATGCAGAACCTAACTTGGCTTAGCATCTCCTATTCTAAAGCATAAAACTGAGTACAGAATACGGTTTCCTTTTTCACTGAGTTGCCTTTCATGAGGTAGGGATTCACATACAAAAGCCGCTTCCCATGAAAATACAATGCTTTCTTCAAACATATCAACTCACTCACATGTCTAGAGCCTGAAGCATATGCATCACAGGTCCCAGGCAGTGAGTTTAGGGTGTGCACACTGATATCCTACAAAGGCTTTCACAGGCAGAACTGACACTTGCTAACCTAGCAACCTCTCTAAGAAAAGTGAGCTCTTGGATGTGTATAAGGTAAGATACAACATGGAAAACAAAGCAAACAGCAACAAAAGCATCACACTGGAGTTGGGAACAGGAAAACTCCTAAATATGGGAACAATATGTTTAAGTCTAAAGCAGGATATCCACTGCAATACCAGGGGGAAGGAACAGCATTCTTTTTAGAAGCACTGAAAAAGCCTCTTTTAGAGCACTAAAAATTTTAGCACAGGGAGACAGAGGCAAATGAAGAAAATATGACTGATGAGCCAAGTATGGTGCCTGTCATTCAGCAAGTACTCTGTAATACATAGTTTAAAATTCCTAGAAACTCCTTTTTATCAGAAACAGGGAATGCTTCACCTTCAAATAATGAAATGGAGGCACAGGATGAGGTAGGGGGAAGTGCCTTTAATCCTTAACCTCAAAGCCAGGCAGTCTCAGGGTCACTAGAAAAGCAAACTTTCAGCTCCCAGTCTCCATCCTATGAACATAATAACCAAAAATTCTTTTTAAAAAATGAACATCCAGTTGCCAGATGTCTCTAACATCTGGCCAAACCTATAAAACCATTCTCTACCACCCCTACCTCCTTCTTGACTCCAAAGAGTTGGGGGGGGGGGAAATCTATGAAATCTCTGATGTAATGAAATAAGATCCTAATGTGGTCATCTTTGTGACTTTTTCTTCTTTCTTGTCGTCTTGACTCTCTCCTTAACTCGCAGAAGCATCGTATGGCATTGAAGAATATGGCATCTACACCAAAAGGAGTAAAAGCAAAGAAGTTTTAGCATTCTATTGTTGAAACGTTAACCGAAGCTCCTGGGAATCAGGAAAGGAAATCTAAGCATGTAAGAGGGCACAATGCATGTGCGTGTCAGCAAGTCCCACAGAAGAATAAGAAGGAAGGACTGTGTGTAACAATGGGCCTTGCCCCAAAAGGTCAAGAATAAAGGTGTCCTGGACGAGACCTGGGAACCATCAGTGTCTTCACAGCAGAAGTATATCTGTGAGGATAAGGAGGAGAGGGATGGGTCTTTAGGGTCATATTTTACCTGCAGCTAGCCACAATGCACTGGAAACCACCCAATCTAGTCAAGGGATGTGTATCAGCTGATCTTAACTCCTTCCGGTGAGAGTTCTCCATCTTGTAAGCCTGTTTTCCCTCCCATAGAAAGACACTTGGCCCATTTTATAAATACTGGATGACACCCCATAGCATCCTAGGTCAGGACAATCTACCCTATCACTGATCAAGCAGCAGTGGGCTACAAAGCAAAGCTCAACACTGGTCCTTGGCAAGTCTAAACCATAGTTTATCTACCTCAGCACCAGCAATGTCTGGGGATGCTTAATTCTTGGCTGAAAGGGGCTATCCTTTGCATGAGAGATGTTTAGCAGCAACCTTAGGCTCTACTGTCAGATGCTAACTGCACATTACCACCCAGTGTGACAATAAAAACATGGAGGGATAAAAGTCTTGGTCCGGACAGATCATCCTTACACAGAAGTTATGCCAGCCCAGAACCTGATATGCAACACACACACACACACACACACACACACACACACACACACACACCCCAAAACTTATAGGTATGATACAAACTACCACCAGTACAAACTGTCTCTATCAGTAAAACCAATGCAGTGGTTACTCATGATAAGGAAATAGGAAGCAGTAAACTAAATAAGGGTGCATGGGTGAGGAAATGCTCAAACTGGAGAAAATCTGATACAAAGCTGAGACCAGAAACAATTTTTGTGGAAGTGACAATTTCTTGAACATGTCCTCAGGCAGTTAGCATCATTCTCAATTGTTTATGAAATATGTCTTATTCATGCGCCACCGTTGTCAGTTGCAGTACCACCGAAAGTGTTTATTGGGCTTTCTAATTATTATCTTCCTCTGAAAATTGAGCATGGAACTACACACTTGTGGGGGTGTGATACAGATTAAAGGAGCAAGCTCAACACTGGGCCTGATGCATCATCACCTCTCAGGATTATTGTCATATATTGTCATCTTTCAGTGCAGAAGATGAAGGGACTGAACCAACAAATGGTGGTAGCAATACAGTGTCCCATGCGTTTGCACTCGGTTCTCATACACATGGATTAGTGGCAAACATGGCAGTCCCTTGCCACATTACTCTAACTCAGGAATCGAAATCCAAAGGTATAGCATACACACACAGCCCAGCCTGACTCTAGGCAAGGTTTCAGTTTCTTCCAACTGTCTTTCATCATCTCATGTCATAGTGACAGTCATCTCCTATCAAACAGCTCAAACAACTATGAGTTTTATCTGTTCCCCAGTTGGATTCACACAGAAGTAGACTCCAAAGACATGCAGTCAGAACTCAGTCCCTATCAATCTTTATCAGAGAAGCAACCTTTATCTGGTTCACAAGGTAGCGTCCTTTAGGACCAGAGGACAGCCACCAGTGAAAACCGAGGAGTAGAAAGAGAGAGGAAGGAGGGACAGAATGAGGGGAGAGGAAGGGAAAAGAGATGGTGACAGCTTACTATTGTTCTTTAAAGTAAAGGAAAATGGGATGGAGAGAAGACTCTCTGTGAAATCCTGAGGACTGGAGTTCTGATCCCAGCACCCAAAGAATGAGCCTGGCATCCTACAAATATCTGTAACTCCAACTCCAAGTGATCTGACACCCTCTTATGATCTCAGTGCTTGTGCACCAGTACGTCAGCTCACACACACACACACACACACACACACACACACAGGCATACACACATACCCAAATGCGCACACACACATGAACATGCACACACACATACACACAGGTCCATGCATGCACATACACTGTATTATTATTATTATTATTATTATTATTATTATTATTATTATTATTAAGCAAGGATAAGGGCTGGAGTGGGCGTGTTCAGTCAATAAGGTGCTTGCTGTGCCAGCATGAGGACCTGAGTTCATATCCCCAGCACCCATTATAAAGCCAGGCATGATGGAGTACATCTGTACATCTGTAACCCTGGTGCTGCCTGATGGCACAGGCAGATCCCTGGAATTCATTGGCCAGTCAATCTAGCCAAACTGATGAGCTCCAGGTTTCGTGAGAAAGAAACCATGTCTCAAAGCAATCAACAGCAATCAAAAACAAAGGCAGAGAGCAGTTGAGAAAGGCACCTTGCACTGACCACTTGCCTCCACATGCCACATGCATGGATACAAAAACACTCATGCACTTGTACAAGCACATGTGCACACAACCACACAAGTGCATACACACATAGAAGCAAGGAAGGTGCTGACAGCTTGTCTTATTTGTCAAAGCCACTATACAGCAATTATTACAACCACTCCTGAGCCAAGTGTCTGTGGGAAGGATGAACTTGTTCTGTTTAGGTTGCCAGATATTACTTATGCCTGGAGCAGAGGCTGGCTCAAGACTCCCAAAAGAGCAGCTAATGTATGAAGTAGGAGCTTCACACCAGCCTGAGTAAAGGACAGGCAGTGAGCTCTGTCGGTGGACAGCCTCCAAACCCAGTAGTTGGTTAAGACTTAAATGTTGATTAGGGCTGGGATATCGCCCAGTGGTACAGCAATTCCCTAGCAGGCACATGAGGCATTGTCAAGCTTGTGGATTGTTGAATTGTACATGGTCTGACAAAACACTAAGGAAGTGAGAACCGATGGAGAGTCTGGGAATTACAGGAGCCATACTCCCCCAAGAGTGGTCCTAAACAAATTGATCAAAAGTAGCAGAAGCCACACTTCAGGGTAAAGAGAAGCAAAAGGCATGAGAACCTCAAGATGCAACTTCTGCACAGGCAAATCCTGAAAGCGCAGGTACACCTCTCTGTGTGTGTCCCCTGTCATCTCTTTTGCTCCGTGGAATATAAAGCCACTCTACACCCTCATTCTGTTATTTAACATATTGCAAAGGAAGTTGGCTCCCCCTCTTTCTATGAACAGCTTCTCTTCTGAAACATCATAAATCTCTATCCCTTCTTCAAGTGTTGGATTTACTCTTTGTTTCCAGGGCTTAGAAGCAGCTGGCCCACAGCTACTACCTCATAATGGCCTGAAGATGTCTCCTGAGAGCAGAGATGGAGAGCTGGGAAATCCCCTCTTCATATCCAGAGGAGACTGCTGGAAACACTGGGGGCTTGCAGTAGTCCTGTGATGAAAGCCACTTCCCCCATGATCCCTGGTACAAATCAGAGAAAGAATCTCATGGAAAACAGAGATGGGGTGAGACCCCTCACCTCCAGATCCTAGAAAGATGCCCCAAGTTCTCACCTAAATCATAGGTGACTCCTAAGGGGGACGTCACAAAGAGGAAAAGAGATTGACCTTGTCATGAAAATATGTCATGTGTTACCCCTCTTCTACACATATTCTCCCAAATGGCATACCACCACCCACGCTTTCAAGTGCACTCTTTCACAACCAGCACATCTATAGCTGTGGCCTACAGACTCAGGCACCAACTGAGCTCTTTCATGAACACAAATTCCAGAGCTGGAAGACAGGGTGAACAGCAACACAAACCACAAGGAGGCCACCAATCTGTGCAACTCTCCCAGGCTCTCCTTGCATCTGTGTGAAGACATGCAGCTCCTCGCCCTTCGAAGTCCATCTTAGGGAGGTTGGCCAATGCACATATCATCGGCAGTCCTAGCAGAGGCGGGGCTTAGCTTTACACATGTGAACACTAAGTTATGCAAACCCAAGCCTTCTGTTTCTGTTTATTTGTCTTGCCTTGTGTTGTTTTATTAACCAGAGACTTGAAAAGGAGGCTGTCTTTGTTGTGTTGCCATTTGGCAGAGGACTAGAGGTTACAGTAGCAAGCAGAGCCTAAACATTTTTTTTCTAAATCTGGATGAAAGTTCCTTCCAAAGAGAAAAACTATATCCGATTCCCTGTCTCCCACTGAACTTCGGAAGGACTCCCCACACCTTACCTTCAAAACACAGAACCCTAGCCAACAAAAATGGAAAAACATAAATCGTTGCATGTAAAATGAAAGATCAGGGGTGCAGACAGGCCTGAGTCAACAGGGTACTTTTAGCCACTGGGGAATTGTTTTTTTAATCAAGTTTTAATGGCTTATTGCACATGGACCTGGGATGGACTCTTCAGAACTTTACCATTCATAACTATCTCATCCTACTTTCAGCTGAAGAGTATATTCCCAATTATAAGACTAGAAAAACTTAAGGTGTAGAGACAGAAAATCGCTTTCATAATTGAGAAGCAGAAACGAATGCCCAGATAGGGCCAATAGCCAGCACCGCCCTGGAGGCAAAGACACTGATCTCATTCTATGCACTAGCTCTTCCCAACCCCCTCCCCTCCCCCCACCCCCACCCCCCTACCCCCGCTAGAACTTAAACATAATCCATTGATTGTGAATTGCTTCTGTCCTTTTCTATCCCTAAATGCAAAGTAGAGGACCTGGTGTGTAGAAAGAGCTCCCTGCAAGGCTCACAGCATCCCAAGCCATCACTGAGGGTTTCAAAATCAAGGGCAGTGGTAGAGACTGATAAGCACTGCTCAGGGCTCAGTCATCTCCCACTTTGCTCTGTGCCAGCAAAGGAGATGATTGCTGCCGCTCAATTTTCCCCCTATTTCCCTCAGCAGTCACGGGTGGCTAAGTCTCAACGACCAAGCTGTGGCAGTTAGAGGCAGGAAATGGAATTGGAGAAGACAGACTCAAACTCACCCACCATGGAAAAAGCCCAGCATGCTTTGAGCTCTTCCAGGCCCGGTCTCCAGCTGAGTTGGTACCTGAGCAAATGTACCCAGTGTTTTCCAAACTGCCTTGAGCCTGCACCATCCCCTTCCTGTCTATGCTGCTCTAACCCTTTAAAGGTTGTTAAATGACTTGCGCTCCCAGCCAATCTGGCTCCCTGCAAACAGGCTTCCCATTTCTCCTCAGATTCCATCCATTCTCATACACGGATCCCCAAGCAGACAGCCCTATGTGCATGGTGATGGTGATACCTTTTCCCAGCTCCAAACATACCAAAAGATGAACACCATGTGGAGCCAATAAAAGCGACAGGTTTCCCTGTAATCATCCAAAAGTCATGAAGATATGAACATTATACTAATACTGCTCATTTTTAGGTGAGTAAAGAGCAGAGTTTATCAGCTGGACAAGATGAATTTGGAGGGCAAACACAACTCCTCATGCCTCAGTGTTTGTGCCCAGGAACCAAAAGCTTTCTTGCATTAATACACAGCTCTGGGGCAAGACTACTTATCATGTTGCCTAACTCAGTGTGACAGTGAATCAGCAATCGATCACTCATATATTCGGTTTTTCTGGTAAATGAAAATTTATGAACACGCCCCTTGTGTGTGGGCTGACGTTGATGTAAATGATTCAGGATATTTTTTACTGATTTTTTTTTTCTGGTGATGCACACTTGGACAAGAGTAGCTAAAAATGAATACAGTTTATTACGGACATATTTGATTAATTAAGTGAATTGTGCCCTGGGGATACTTAATGTTAATGTTTATTACTATGCCTACTACTAAAAGTAGAGCTCCAACCAATGTGTTACACGCTTCTATGTGTAATATAACTTGATTTTTACTGTAGTCCTTACACACGGTGGCTGTCTCCAATTCTTAATTTTGTGACAGAAGAATGGAAGCCTGGGAATGTCAAATAAGCAGCTAGGCCAGAGTCTGCAGACAGTGCACAGCAGAGATGTACCACAAACCCAGAACCTTTTGACCAGTTGTTGAAGCATGCTGCCTGTCTACGCTTCTTGTGGTGTTAGGTTAATAAAAATCAGCAGTGGCCCTTGATAGCTCTATTAGTCAGTTCCATTTTGAGTCCTCGCTATATATTCCCATTTCTAGAGATCTTCATTTTTCAAAGAGAATTTAGAGCTGGGGAAATAGCTCAGTTGGTAGACTGAATTCAAGGCCAGCTTGTGCTACAAGAGTCCCAGCCTAAAAAGAAGAAGGAGGAGGAGGAGGAGAAAGAGGAGAAGGAGGAGGAGATATAATTAAAATATAGATACAATCTGGGCATGGAGGTGCATGCCTTCACTCTCAGCACTCAGGAGGCAAAGACAGGCAAATTTCTATGAGAACACCCTGGGTTACAGAATGAGTTCCTGAACAGCCTAGTCTACCGAGCAAGTTACAGGATAGCCTGGGCTACACAGAGAAACCCTGTCTCAAAAAAACTATATGAATAGCTATGTATATGTATATATACATATATGTATAGATTGATACATAAATACATGGAGACAAATTAATATCTATGCATATACACCCTTATAGGACTTCCAGGTCTTACTTTGGAGACCTAGTACTTTTAATCTCTTAATAATCTCTTATACAATCATAATTTATATTTTCAGTACTGCACCATTCCTGTCATGCTAAATATAGATGCCAGAGGCTCAGTTCAAACATCAGTGACGAGGAAAAACATAAATCCAAAAAAAAAAAAAAAACTAATGTTTTATGTTATGTAAATCTATGAAGATGGGACCAAGTAGTTGGACAAATATGTAAAGAGAAAGGAAGAAAATATTCTCTGTTGTTTTGATTTTGACAGGGAGTCCCAAGCTGGCCTGGAACTCTTCTCCTCCTGTCTTAACCCACTGAGTACTGGGATTACAGTGTGCATCATCACGCCCAGCCTAGAACAACCCTTCCATAAAAAGTGTTCCAACAAACAGTTGTAGAGCGGATGAGTGAAATCACCCTTAAAACACAACAGTAATTATTTCTCAATGTAAAACCCACCAACAAATGCTAAACTCAATGAGCCAAAGAAAAAGTAAGGAGAAACAGGCATTTGTCTCCCCACAAAAGTATTTGCCAATTGCTAAGTATCTTCTTTCAAACTTTTGTCAAAAAATAGTAAGTTTATAATAGAGAATCGTAGCCAGGAGCATTTTGATCAAAACTCAAGGTTAGCGTTACTGCTGCTATGGTTTGGATACAGATAGCATTTCTCAGAAGTTAATGTGGTAAAGGTGTGTCCCCTGGAGATGCTGTGATCCTTTAGTGGGTAGAACACTTGGCAAGGTCCTTTGGTGAGTAGAGGCGTGCTCTTGAAGGCGGTTGTCACTTTCTCAGTCATGTCTCTCTCTGCTTCCTAGTTCTGCCTGTGCCTGTGCCCCACCGCTGCTGTTAGGCACTGTTACTAGAGGCCCAGAGGAAGAACCTTGTGACTACAAACTGGAGTTTCCAGAACCATGAGCTACACACTCTCCTTCATCAGGTGACTCCTGTGCATTGTGCTATATACCCAAGGCTAACTGCTACAAACAGTATTAAGACAGATCTGTGTCTTGTACTCCTGGCTTGATGTGCCACAAAAGGCACTGCACTTCAGTGGTACCCTTCCAAATTGCGTAACTTCAGTTAATTCCATACAAATTCAAACAACCTGTGGGGTATTATATATCTCATCATGCTCCCCTAATATGTTCCCAAATATCAAAGTCATGAAAAGGAAGGAAAGAGTAGAGGACTCACAGATAAAGACATCTAGCCATTGACTACAAGATGAGGTTTTAGAATGAGTCCTGGAGCACAGGTGGAAAACCAGCTCAGAGTCTGCAGATTAGTGGCTAGCCTTGAACCCGTGATGAGCACAAGCATTGTACCAACACTGTATAACTCTGAAACAAAGCTGGATGTGTGAACCCTCTGTCCTGTCTTTGTAACTCTTCTTCCCATCCTGGGAAGAAGGGAAACAGAGGATGACCTAAATTTTTTGTTTATTCATTTACTCTCACTGAAATCAGTAAGCATGAAAACCTAGCCGGACATAATGAAAAACAGGGAATCAGCATTGTTAGGGGAGCCTCCTCCACCACCAGTCACAGAAAACAGCTCAGCTGCACAGTCAGTTCTGGTATAGGAGTCAATAGCAACTCCACCAGGAAACCTAAGAGCAGAAATTAAACAGGCCCAGTGAGTGAGCTCTCCCTGAGCTGTACTGCTGTACAAGCTCCCATAAACTCCCTGCTGATGCTCAGGTGTGGAATTCCCTTGGTGTTCACATAGCTGAACATGGTGACAACTATCACCATGCATAGTAATGAAATCCATAGTTAAATCACTTTCAAGAACAACCAAACTGTTTATATTCGGCACTCTGATCATTTGGAAACTGAGCACAAGTTTCTGCCAGAGCCCTTCAGTGGCATGGACTATATATATTATGAGGGGTTGTGACAGTAGAGTGAGGTCCCTCTGTCCTAACTCATGTCTGAAAGAAATTAAGCCTGTGCCTTTTTGATAAGGTGACCTTCCAATAGCAAATTCAGTAACATTGGAATCAAACCTATCATAAGGTAAGTGTGAGATTTGGGAAGGGTCTATTCCCTTTACAAAGGCAACATATATTATAGCAAAAAAAAAAAAAAAAAAAAATCCAACATACCAGGCCTAATGTCATTCATACTTAATCCCAGCATTTGGGAGGCTGAGACAGGCAGATCTTGAGTTTTGAGGCCAGCCTGGTCAACATAATGAATTCCAGTATAGCCAGAGCTATATAATGACACCCTGTCTCTGGGAGGAAAAAAGTTTAATCAGAATTTTATGCTATTTCCCCAGTGTATTAAAATATAATTTAGCTTTAAGCAATGTAATGGCAGTTTTTCTGCAGCAGATCAGTTTCTTTGATTATTATTATTAACCATTTCCTCCTGTGTGGACATTGTGGCCATGTCTGCCTCCACAGTTTCATCCCAGTGCATTGTAGTACTCAGTGACTTCCACTCCCCCCCCCCAGCAGCAGTTGAGCAGTTACAAGGAGCTGAAACAAGAGGGCCTGAGCTTTAGCCCTGTGTTCCCTCCATTCCTGTCCCCACCGGGGAGGGCAGGAAATGCCAGCCTCCACAGGAAAGCCTGTTGTGGGGAGATTTCCCGATTTACTTTATAAATGCAAGAAGGCCAGATACAGGCAAAGATAAGCACTCAAGATTGCAAGTGCTTATCATCTGGCCAGCTTCTGGGCCCCACAGCCAGGGCTCATTTCTCTTCTAGAAATACAAGCCAAATTTCAGTTTGGGTCCAAATGGAAAGGAGTGCCCAACTGAAAACTGTGACCATCATCCTCTCATGCCAGTCCACTGGAGGAAATCCCTCCAAACAGCCACTGGGCTTTCACCGTGAGTATCGCTGCCATTGCAAACTAAGAGCACCTGGCCCTCGTCCCTGACTGCACACTGGAATCAGCTAGGGGTAAGGGCCTGTAAAAGCAGAGTGGGGTGTCAGGTTCCCCATACTTGGAGCTAGAACCACCTTGGAGCCCTTGTCTGTGATGGCCTCTGAGGTTTTCACTCCCCCTTGGTTCTGATGTTTCATGGTTTGGGGCCATTTAGATAAAATACTAGTTAACATGGACAGGATGTGGACCTCTAAGGAAAAAGACAGGCAGCAGAGGTGGCCAGCTGAGTTAACAAAGGCCATGCTGACTGGGCCCTTTTTAAAATCAAGCATGCTCTGGCATCCATAGGAGCCAACTCACTCTTAGGCAGGAGCTAGTGGAGAGAGAGTGAGAGATGGGGTGGGGCTTGCACAATTGAAGAGCAGGACCCTCTCAATAGGCACCCTTTTCTTCCAGGCATATTCGGTAAAGTATAAACCACTGTTAAAGGCCATCTCCCTGAGACATGGTTTGCAAGCTGGATAGAGTAAAATCTAAACTCTCTCCGCCTCTTTTCTTTCCTAAGTCCCCACAATTTTAAAGCAGATATGTCATCCCAACATCTGATCACTTCAAAAGAAGCATGATTTGGATAAAAAAAAAAAATGTGTCTCCCTTTCCACCCCAAAATCTAAGAGACACAAAGTCCACAAAATGTGACTTAAAAACATACATCAAGAAAATGAAAGCATGCCTTCCATGCTTGATCTCTTATCTAGGGAAACCAGGGTTCCCCCAGAGGGACTCTCAAGGCTGCGAGTCCCAGTGTTTATTGTGTTAAGTTGGGCACATTGTTTTGTGTTCAGCTGTGACATACAATGAAGGAATACGGAGAGACAATGTTCTGTCTGGAACACATTGCTGTCAACCACCCATACCCCTACTTTTTAAAGTTGAGGGTCACCTCAACAATGACATATCAGACCAATGTTTGATTAGGAAACTATTTGCATGATTCTTTCCTTTCTGGAAGATGGAAGAATTTGGCCTAGTTGAGCTTACTTACTCCAAAGAATATCCTCAGACATTTGTATCAGGGAATATATATATATATATATATATATATATATATATATATATATATATACACACACACACACACACACACACACACACACACACACACACTCTCTCTCTCTCTCTCTCTCTCATCCAATGGACTTCACTCCCACAAACCCAAGAGACTTCCTTGTTAAATATAATTGACATTGGGTTGCTTCTGCCCAGGTTTTTCTTTCTCTTCCCTACCCACTGCCCCATCTCAGTTGAGCTCAAGAAGAAAGCTTGGCAAATAATATAGTATCTATATTTGGATGGCTCTGTTGACTGTTATTGTGAGTGGCTACATGGGGTGTGCTCTGTAGTTCTGTGGCATGCATTCCAAAGGTTTGGGCACTGTTTCAGATTTGATGTATGCAGTCATCTTCTACATTAGAGCTACAATGGCTGGACCAGTTCCATCACATTACGTAATTAAGCTTTGAACCCTTCAAAGTTGCTGATGACCTCTCAGTAATGGTGATTTTTTTTTTCTATGAGAGGTCCTGAACCTGTGCTTTCTTTTAATTCTGTTCTCTTTCTTCCTTTTCAGGCTTGACTAAGGCCCGATCAATGAAGCAAAGATAACAGACATTGCAATCCTTTACCTTCTCTGTGATAACAAATTGATACTGTTCAGGACCTTTCCGCTGACTGCCCCTCCCTCCCATTACACATACACGAATGAATGAACCAGCTGCCCCATTCAGTCAGAAAAAGCAGCCTTTTCTAGAATTGTACTGAAATTCTTGAAAAGGATTAGCTCCATAATTGTATACAGAGACATCCATGAAGCATACATCCCACCAACCTGAAAAAAAAATATTCACAGATTAGACTAGATATAGAGTTATGAGAATTTTAGCTAGAATACATATCATAGATTATCTAAAGAAATTCATTATTAATAACTGGTGTCTATTTTAAAAGGAACTCAAAAGAAAAGCTTTCTGAGCAAACTGAAGGACTAGAATGCAGTTGACAATGTCTTTGTCCTGGGAGCGCCTTTTGCCTCTGCACAGTCTCCAGTAACTCTGACCATTCAGTTCAATTGTTCATCTTTGCAGACCCTGTACATGTTTGGTTTATAAGCTAAGCAGGTGTCTGCTAGCCATGGGCAGCTTGCTCAGCTGCACCTGTTCACATACAAACCCTTTGCCCCACAGCTCCCTACTACCCCTCCTAAGACCCTTTTGTCCACTATGTATCAGCATGGTGTGGAGAAGTGGGTGGGGCAGGCTAGATGTAATGGGAATCAAAGGTCTAACTAGGTGACACATGTGTCCTGGAATGCAGAGACCCCTGACTCTTTCATTGGACTTTGCTTTGGTGTTTGCCTCTATTTCCTGGACTTATCTCTCTCTCTCCAGATTTCCCGTTCCTTCTCTGTCTCTGAAATATCCAGGAACTCAATGCACACTAGTAGCCTGTCACGGGCCACAAGAAGCCTCAGGAAATGGGAGATATGGAGGGTGCCTCTTTGTTGGTTACCTTTTAAAACCTGAGATTGGGCGTTCAAAGAACAAGAAGTGACTTTCCTCTTTCCCCATCACTATAAGAAAAAGGCTAGGGATGAAAAAAAATTAAAAAATAAAAAACATATGAGCGAAGCTGAAACTAATGTGCCCTAGGATTTTAATTTGGATGGAAAGGGGGATGAAACATGAGTAGCAGCAAATGAACAAAAAATCATATCATTGTACAACAAACCAGTACTGACATGGCAGCTGGTCCCAGAAAGGGTAAACAAATGGTCAATATTGTCAGGACCATTAGTGAAGAAACCAAAGTCATGGCAAAATGCAATAATCTTTGGTAGGTCTATCAAACAAAATACTAGCCTGGGTTGTTTAAATAACAGAAATGTGTTTTCTCACCATGCTGGACAGTAGAAACCCAAGATCACATATCTAGTAGGTCGGAGTTCTCTCCTTGGCTGGAAGGTGGCAGCTTCCTTTTGTATCTCCATAAAGTCTTTGGGGGGGGGTTCAGTAAATCTTGGGTACTAATTTCCTCATTTTACAAAGACTCTTACCATATATGATTAGAGCTCACCTGTTGTCTTTCTTTTTTACCATATGACCTCTGTCTACTAAAGACCTTCATATTCTGGTGTCCTTTAAGGTGAGTGCCCCAAGGCATCAGCATATAAATTTTGAAGGAACATAACTCAGTCAAGAATGCCATAATTAGGAGCAGAATCAAGACTGGAGCTCCTAAAACCTTAGAATGTTGATTTGTTATTCATCCTTTCGCCAGTTTAAATACTCTCACAGAGTGAATTGGCTAAATTCTTCCACAGAATGTAATGTATTCATATTGGACCACATTTTATGATCACCTAAGTGCATCAGCATCACTTGCTGTATAAGAAATCTGAGTCCTTATTGTCTTGTTCAGAATCATAGAACTATTGGATGAGCCACAGTGTACCATCTAGATTTCTTCTCCTTTCCCCTAACCTCCAGACATCAGCTCTTCCTTGTTCTCCTGGCCTCCCTCTCAGTGCTGTTTTCTAGGCTCTGGGTGGAAAGCCTACAGGCCAGGGAAGCAGCTGGGTAGAGGCCAACTGTTGAGAAAGAACTCTACACCCTTCTTTTGGAAAACACTGGAGGTATAGGCTGGATTTAATGAGCCCTCCCTGTTTACCCTACCCACTTGTTTCAGCTTCTGGCAGCTATAACACATTTGTGTGTGTGTATACATGCTCACACAGACCAGGCTTTTGGGTGCATGTTTACATCTCAAAGGGTCTCTATGTAATGTGTCTGTTCATTATCTGCTCAGATGTTTTCCCAGACCACAGATTTGGTTGTTTGCTACTCCTGAGAATGAGTATTCATTGTGGCTCCTGAAAGCACAGGAAGAGAAGGAACTAAGACACAAGCATCTATGCTTTGTCACAGAGCCTGGACCAATGCAGGCCCCTGGTTAAACCACCTGGGTGCCAATGAAGCCAGTGAGTCCTGATGCCTGGCGCTCCCCCTGCCAAGCAGACAGTGAAGCAGAACCACTCAGGTAAACCTTGCTGTCAGCACAAATGTGATGCTCTAGGTTACTTTCCATTCTTCTCTTTCATAACTAGTAACAAGAAAGATAATTAGGTAAAGGTAATTGTCTCTTTTTTTTTTTCCTGTACCTGTTGGTATCTGTGTGGACACTAAATATTCATCTTTGAACAAAATCACCCCTGTGCCTGTCTTCAGGGAGCTCATGAGCAAATGGGGAGAAAAACAGCCAAGAGCTATTTCTGAAAATGTGTATGGCCTGGTAAGGATGAAAACACAAGGAGGGAGCTTAGAGTAGTGGGTTCTTCATCTGTGGGTCTCTGCCCTGCTGAGGTGTCACAAGAGTTACATATCAAATATTTACATTACAACTCACAACAGTAGCAAAACTACAGTTATGAAGTAGCAACAAAATTAATTTTATGGTTGAGGGCCACCACAATATAAGGAACTGTATTAAAGGGTGGCAGCATTAGGAAGGTTGAAAACTACTGGCTTAGAGAGAGGTAACCAAATGTTTGATCCCTTAGAAGTCTTCCCACCCAACCCAAAAAAAGTCAAGGCCTCATAACAAAATTATCTTGGGAGGCTTAGATTGGAGGATCTCAAGTTCAAGGCTGTCCAGGACAACTTAATGAGACCCTTTCTCAAAATTAAAAGTGAAAAGAGGGCCTATTATTATATAGCTCTGTAGCAGAGCACTTACCTAGCCCTAGGTCCAATCCCTACCACCAATACTGAAAAACCTGGATAAATAAAAAGAAGGGAGCAAGGAAGGGTCAGACTAGAGATGGTGAGGCACTAAACAACTTGTTTAGCCCTTACTTCCTCTAGTATAGCCACAGCCCTTCAAACCTCTCTACTTGCCCAAAGAAAGTTTATCTTTTAAATACAGGATGCACATGTACACAGAAATTTTTACGGACCATTGTTTGAACTAATATGTTGACATTTGGGAAAGAAGACATCTCCCCGAGAATCCAAAGAGCAGAATTCCAGGGACTGTGGCTCTGGTCCTTTAGCCCCCAAAGTTCCTCAGCAGCCTTGTTTTCCTAAGCTATGGTCAGGAATGTGCTGGGAGGGGTAACACGGGTGTGGGCAAGGAGCCCGGGCAGTTCCAGTCACGGTCCCAGGCTGGCCTTTCACCTTCTAGCTCTTGGGTCTGCTCTTATTAAGGAGCAAAATGTTTCAATATGTGGCGCTTTGGGGGAGGGACAGGAGAGAAAATCGGGATATTGTTGAAAAGGAAATAATGAATAGCGCCCTCCGGTCTTCAGCAGAGCCCCCCACGTGGGCAGATCTGGGCAGATAAGTATGCTTTCTCCTGAAATGGAATTTGGTCAGAAATTTTCAGAGCCATTTGAGGAAAGCCGTGAATGGAGGAGAATGATACTAAACTAGTTTCGTCAAGGGCCTAGAACGAAGGGTTCAAGAATCTCAGCTTTCCAAAAGGGAAAGAGAAGAAACAGCACCTGGCAATAAGTGTGTGAAACTATCTACTTGTTTTGACAAATGGATAACTTCTATCTCCATCCTGCCACCTCTGCCTCTGCTCAGACACCTAAATTAAAATCTAAGACTCACTGCTGTGTCCCCAAGGGCTATCCAGGCAGGCCTGATGAGCAGCTCCCCTACAGACTCCAAGAGAGGGCAAGGGTGTGAAATCTGCCCACCCTGATATACAAAGGCAACTGGATGGTATTGACAGGCAGCCTTGGAGAGAATAGCCTGATGGGGGCCTGAGATCAGACCTGACCATGGTCTCCAAGCCTGAGCCCCATCCAAGGTCCTTCCTTCTATTAGGAGAAGAGAAGAAGTGAGTAACATTTTAAATCCCAAGAAAACACAAACTGAGGCCAAAACAACTTGTTAATGAGTGTTTCCCAGTGCTAAAATCGAAACTCAGGCAAAAAGGATCACTGTGATGGCTGTGTCTTAGCCAGCTCAAGAAAGAAGGTGGTCAGAAAGGGTATTCCAGGGGGCTCTGATAAGTGGCAAGTAGAAAAACAGAAGCCCTGATGGGAATGAATGAGGACTACAGGAATGCCAAGCCTGGAAAGCCTCTATTTATGCAGCAGTAAGCTCAAACTTTCCCAGAAGGGTTCAGCCTTGTCTCCTAGCTGTGTGTCTGTGTGTGATGGTCTGTGGTTTCTAAGTATTCCTAGAGGTTTCCTGGTAACATAAGGAGTTTCTGGAAAAGGCAGCTGGGGGCTGATGGGTGGCTGTCTCTTCAGAACAGTTTGTCAGACAGCAGTTGAAATATTGATAAGAAAACGGAAATCAAATTACAAGAGGGGAAAGGCCTGAGGAAGAGGTAGCGGGACACGCAGAGCTGCTGGAGGCAGGCAGGAGAGGAAAGTTTGCTCCCACAAACTCTTGTTACTCCAGCAGACGCTTGCACAAGACATTCCTGAGCTGAGGCTGTGGTCTGAACTTTTAGCTGCAGGCACTTATCAGGTTTAATTCCTCGTTATCGAAGTCCCTGGAGCTGGAGCATAGAATACCCTCCAGTTCACAATTTGGACATCCTGGAGCTCCTGGGCTTAGCTGGCAAGGGTATCCTTAAAGGTGAGTGTCCTGCTTCTATTGGCAGTGCAGGGTCCCTTCTCTCTGTGTATCTCTGAGTCTCTCTCTATGCTGTCCCTTCCATCCTCCCCCCCCCCCCTTCTCCCTCACTTCCCTTCACCCACTTCTGACCATCCCGGTAGTGATCACAAAATATGGGGCTCTCTAGGTTGTTTCTTCTCCCATTCATTTATTTTCCACCTCTCTGGCTCTACAAACCAGCACTGGGTTTCAGAGAAAATTGTGAGAGTGAAAGGGGAGGGGCTGGGGTCTGAATCGGCATAGGAAATGCATGCAGCAGAGAATACAAACCTAGTCACTGAGCTAGTGAGTGTGCGTGTTATGGCTTCGGGAGTCAGAAAAGCTGGAATTTGTTAGTAGGGAGAAAAGTGCTTTATCAGAAACACATTGGCTGCTGGAGGAGCTGTGGGATTGCCTTGTTAAAGATGGTTTTGGAGAAGGAAGAAAGGGAGGGGGAAGGAGACAGCTCTAGACTTAATCAAAGCAGAGGACAGACCTGCTTCTGGCAGAAGCACCTGATACCCAAGGTGGCTTTGCTTTTCTGGCCCAAGTGTTCGGATCTCATGAACCACCTCCTCTGCCATTGAACATGAGCACCAGGGTCATCATCCTGGGATTTTTCTCTAGATATGTTTTCTTTCAAGAGAGGAGATGTTAGTTCCTCTGACAGGGGCTCCACAGACCTCAGAACCTGAGTCATCCTCCCTAAGACATCCATACCCTGGATGGAAAGAGTACCACTGGCTTAGTGGGAGGGTTCTGGAGGAGCCAAGAAGAAAGTTCCTGCCACGGGCCTATTAGTGACTCTTTAACCTGTTCTGTAGAGCTGGTCAGCTTGAAAAGGACACTCTCCCCTTCCCAAGGACTATCTCAGTCCTCTAATCAGGAAGCCTCACCACCCCACATGTGAAACCATCCAAGCCCCTAGCTTTGGATGGTTTGTGTGGTTTATACTTAAGAAAGGGTAAGAGCTGGTTCAGTTCTTGTCATCTCCTGGCCTGAAATCCTATGGGCAGAGACTTTAAAGGAATAGAGAGATAGGAGTCCTTCACATCCCATTGCCTTCTCTATTTGGATCATAATGTCCTCACCTTTGTTCCACTTTTTAGTGACTCAAATTTCTCCTACTTAGGCTGCTTCTGGAGCCTTGAGGATCCTTCCTCTTTAGCACAAGATGTTTCAGACCGTTCCTGACACGTCATCTTATGTCAAGGTAAGACAAGACAGCATCTTTAAATAGGTAATAGCCCCCACACAATTTTCCTCCACCTCTACTCCAGGTCTCTGGTCTGGTCCTCCTTCATTCAGAAAAAGGTTGAAGGGAGGGAAGTCCTTGGCTATTCTGTCATTAGGATCTCACTTTTGGAAGAGTCTATCAGATGGTGTGTAAGCAGACTCAAACCTGTGTGGTTCACTGTGCACCTGGCACACAAGGGCTCCCTGCTTTAAGGATATACACGTTTTCGTATGAGTGAATGTGTATGGATTTATATTTATCTTGCCTGCTCAATGTGCATGGATGTAGTCATGGGTGTGGCTATGTGAAAGTATATGAGCACAATCATTTCTTTTACTGGAAGGGCCTGCTCAGCCGTCAAGCCCCCCTAAGCCTGCCTGCCCCTCAAAAGCTCAGATTGCTATATTTGACAGCTCATCGAAGGGGTTGTTTTCCCCTTTCCACAACCGTTCCCAAGAATGTAAACAAACCCAGACTGGGACATCTGGGTTACACGTTCAGTGAAAATCCTCTGTGGGTGGGGCAGAGAGTCTACACTGAATAGCCTTCCCAGGATAAAGACTGGGCCTCACTCTGCACAGCCAAGAACCCAGTGGAGAAGGAAAGACCTGATGAGGCTGCAAAGGTACCTCTTGTAGGACTCAGTGCCTTTCTTCATTCAGAAGTCCAACCCCAAGTGCCCCACCAACACACCCAAACTCTGCATTCGCTTTGAAAAGGGAAGCCAGAGCGTGAGCTTGTCTGTCAGGTTCAAGGAACACTAATTATGTGTCTGACACCGCTCAGAAACTTGCTGGCAATGGAAAACACTTTCTCTCTTTCTACCTGCTGTCAGAGTAGTGATTTTCACTTCATAAGGGTCCAGGAGGATTGTGCCAGGGAGGGTGACTAAGCAATGATGGGAGGGCTGAGGGAAAACTGGAGTGAAATCATGTCAATAATTAGCCCTTGCAGAGATGGATGGATGGCTCCCAAGAGATGTCACAGTAAACTATGAGATCAGGCTGGAGGAGGTGAGGCCCTGGTCTCCAGTTTTACAGAGGTATAGATCCTTTTCTCCCAGCATAAAAGCCTAGCTAAGGTCTCTTCCCAGCTTTACACCCATTGTCCTAAATGACTCTCATCCTGGGCTGCAGCCTCCTTCCTTCTCACACACTAGGATCCAGATCTTAGGGATAATAACCCCCCCAAGGGCAAAGGGGAAACCAGGGCCTCTCCCAGGGTTAAGGGTCATGGAGAACGCAAACTGGACCAAGTAGCAAACCAACCTAAGGTGGGCAAAGAGGCCCTGTGAGAGCTGTGGGTTGCCACAGGAGCCGCTTGCCGCAGGAGCTCTTTTCAAGGAGGAAAATGGATTTTTCAGCAGCCACAAAGTTTGTATTGTTGCACAAAGAAGCGCATTGATGATGGTGAAAGGTCTCTGCATGGCAGAGACAATCTTTGGTCTGTTCTGCAGGCTTCCTTCACCAACCATTTGCCAGAGGGGCACAAACTGCCAAGCCCCTGCTGTTCTCTGTCTGTACCAGCTCAGGGTTGTTGACAAACAAGGAAGCCCAGGTGACCTGGCTGAGTCCTGCCCTAAGGGATTGGGGGTGGGGGGAGGGTGCTCTCCACCCAGTCTCTGGATGCTGCTTACTGAGAACTAAGACCAGGACTTCAGAACCACACAAGCAGTCCTAGATGCCTAGCTGTGATGATACTGACAGTTCCTTCCCTCTGTTGGCCCTGTTATAACATTGTAGTTGTACTATACTATTAATAATGACCCCGAGGCAGTCTGTTTTGCAGAGATATTAATGTGACAGTTTGTAAGAGGCAGGGAGATACTGACTCAGAGAAGTTAAGAAATCAGGGAGCTGGGTGGTCCAATCTAAACTTTCAAACATGGCATGTGTTGGGAGGTGGATGGAGAAGGGACCAGTAGACCCAGTGCAATAACTCTTCCCAGTAATAGCATAATGCAAGAGAAAACGTGACATACATTCCAGTATTCCATCTAGTGATGGGACATATCCTTGAGATCTGATACACACACACACACACACACACACACACACACACACACACACATCTGCATAAGCCTGACAGGATTCTCCTCTTTCTGCTCTCTGCTGTTTTCTTCTGCTCTCCAGCCTACCTGCCTGTGGATTCTGACCAAGTTGCTTTCTGGGAGAGACATCCTCATCCCCATTTACTTTCAGACAAAGGAAAGCTGCTGGGTCCTGAACCTGCTTAGAGACACTGCCCAAAAGTATCTGGTATGCAGGTCCTAAAGTTGAACTTCAAGGACAGTGGTCGATATATTTAGAGTGGATATTGTATGGGACTACTGGGAGGTCGTGTTGTCTGAGATTCCAGAAGTTGAACCCACCAGCGACCTCCATAGTCTCCATCACGGCGCCGCCACTGGATGAGGGTCGCGACACCGAGCTGGTCTCCACCTCCTGTCAGCCTGCGCTCTCTGGTCAGCCTCTGACTCCCTTGGGGGTTTCCTCAATGACGCCGAGTGGTCTGGGGGTTCAGCTTCCAACTGCCTGCGGCTCGGGTCTCTGAGACCCTCCTGGCCTGGCCCCCCGCGTGGCTCTGCAGGCGCTGCGGCCTCCCACGTAGCGTTTTGAACAGGGTCGGTGCAAAGGCAAGAATGAGCGTGGGGAGTGGGCAGGGTGAGCAGAGGCTCTAAATCTTCCTTCAATCTGTGAGTGGATGAAGTCTGAGAAACAAATTCAAAGCAGGCGCGCCTGCAGAGCCTTCCTGCAGAAATAGTCCCCAGCATTCAAGCGCATCCAGGGGCTGCTCAAGCTGCCTTGTTTGGCTAAGGTCAGACGAGACTCGAGTTCTCCAATAAAAATAAATCTCAAATTAATTATGGCCTCGAGCGAGAGGCCAGACACTTGAAGCTGCAGTTGTGCAGTCTGGAGTTTTGGCGCTCGCCTGCCCACCCCTTCCCCCGCCCCCTTCCCCAGCCACCCCACTCCCACTTTGCCAGCCAGATACCCTCTGAACTGGCTGGGAGAAGGCTTTGCCCGAGACGCTTTGCCAGACCTGGCATCTTTAGGAGCTTCAAATGACTCAGCTGTCACAGGGTCCTCCGGAGGCACCCCAGGGATCAGGCTCCGATTCTCCAGTCCTCCCACTCCCGTTCCAGGCTGGGACCAAAGGATCCCGGGAAGCTTGTGTCTGGAAAGTCTTGACCCGGTCAAAAGGGCTGACATTGAGCGAGCCAAGACACGTTTTGTCGGCCGTTCCCCTCCCTGGGGAAGCAGGACTTCCGCATCTTTGAAATTGTCAAGTGTGTATGGTGCAAAGCAAGTCGTCTCATCAACGCTTTGACGAAAATTCTCCAAATTCAAATGCTTCCTAAATATTCACCCACATGTGTGTGTCTTCTATACAATTTAGAAACGCGCCAGGATGTTTTGTTGTTGAAATCTTTTTTCCTCCAGTTGGAGGTTTTAAGAAAAAATGCTTAGCCTGGCTTCCTTGGCTAAATGGGCTTCCCCTCACATGAAAATCAAGAATGAGCTGGTGGGACAGTGGCGATGGTACCATACCAAGTCCTAGTCCCCAGCCAGACCCAGTCTGAGAAACAGTGAAGCTCTGCAGTCCTTGGAGAGCCAGGAAAGAGGGTGTGCACCACTGTGTGGGCAGGGGCTGCCATTCCCTAGCCCTAAACTGGTAGGCAGGGAGGAGGACGGTGGAGAGACGCTGAGAGCCAGAAAAGGGGGGGGGGCGAGGAAAGGCAAGGGGAGTGAGAAGTGAGAGAAGGGGAGGGACCTGCCCTCTCCCAGCACAAGACAGTTTTCATTTGCAGCAGGCCTCACCGCAGGCTCTCTATCAATTTGTCTCAATGCAAACATTCAAAATATTCTCTTTGGCTGCTCATGAAAACAATGTGAGCTGCCAGGATCAAACCATCTTTCCAGATGTCTGGTGGTAACCACATGAAACAGGGCAGACTTGTTTACTGTTGTGTTTGGTTAGGGCTTTCCCCCCTTTGGGACTTAAAAAAGAACCAGGAGGATAGAGTGGAGCACCAAACCCAGAGTTACATAAGCGAGCAAACTTGCCCACCAGGGCAGCAACATGGGATGGAAGGAATCTGACACTTTATCCTAAATCTGCTCAAAACTGGGGGATTGTGCCTTTTTCTGGGTGGAGATCCCCTGTGAATGGACAGTAGGTTTCAATAGAGGGTATGGTAATAAATAGCAAAAGACTACAATGGTACCTACGTCTATATAAGCAAGGAGGAGCAGGGCTCTGGCTCTGTGTGTGTGTGTGTGTGTGTGTGTGTGTGTGTGTGTGTGTGTGTGTGTGTTGGCCTCTCCCCTCCCCCCAAAAATTGTGAAATTGCTTTAGTGTCAGTTTTCAGGCAGAGGCCAAAAGTGCTCTTTAGTTCTCCAACTAAGATGGGAGTTCAAGTCTTCATTTTGATCTGGACTCTTGTTGAACTGCTCAGATGAGATGAGAAATTGGGCTCACTGAAGTTGGGGGTTATTCCAGGGACTGCGGGTCAATGTAGCAAAGATGACTGTTACTTCTCAGATCAGCAGAAGTTGGAAAGAAACACCTGATGATTGTCTGCTACTTGGTGCTGCTTTCTAAGGGCGTTTGGGTTAGTCGCTGCTCATGGGGTGGCTATTAGTGGCCTCTGGGACTGTCCAGTGCCTGGAAGGGGGACCTCCTCATTGTGAAGTAAACAGTCCTTTTGGGCAGAGAGGCGCGGGGTATGGCTTGGGTGCACCCTCCAGAAGGCTACGTTGTCGTTTGAATGTCTGTAGAGTCTGGGCTGAAAAGGAAACAATTTGGGGTTTGAAAGGATGTAATTCATTCTTCCTTTCCCTTTAACCTCTTTCCTCTCTGGAAAGCATGTGGAAACGCTGTAGGGAAGAGCAAGAGGGCGGGAGGCCCGGCCGCAGGCAGGAAAGGGTTAAGCCTGATTTCTTTTAATTGAACTCCAGAACTGGTGGCCCCAGGCAAAGGGGGGGACTGACCCCGCTAGCGGTAACCAGATGTGGCGGTCCCAGGGGAGCCCCGGAGCAGACCCCTGGATTGAGAAGCAGACAGGAGGAGGGGGAGTGGGCCTGGCCCCCACCCCACCCCCCACAGTAAACCGAGTTTCAATTGCTGGCAGGCTGCACCGCCACTCCAGGTCTGGTCACGTTCAGACCCGTGTCTGTATTCGAACCCCAAATTGGAGCTGAATTGATGAGACTAATTTGGATAGGGGGGAGGGGAGGGAGGGAGGCGAGCGAGCGCAATTGCTCCTGAAGAAATAAAGAATTAATAAGTCACCTTTTTTGCCGCCGTGGACACCCTCATTTTGAATTTTTTTCCAATTTATTCGGATCTGCTCTGGATTTTTCCCCCTCTCTTTTCCCGGGAGGACTCTTAAATAAAAGTGAGAAAGTCCACAGCGTGGTCTGAAGAGCGTGAATAAGGTAACCTGTTTTGGAGGTTGGGGAGAAGGGAGTCAGGCCGCGAGCGCCGGTACCCCAGAGGCAGCCTGAACTAGAGCGCTCTTGGGTCCAGGATGGGAGGCGGGAGATCTCAGAGAGGGCCCGGTGGGCAAAGGGAGTCACGCCACTGGGTGGGGGGTGACAGTCCCCAGCTCAGACACTAGGGCCACTGGGTCTGCTCTGAGAAGGTTGGGTCTGTACTGAGCTTCGGGGTGCCGCGCTCCCTGGTCCTGTTGAGTTGTTCGAGGGGAGTCTCGCCCCAGTGTCAGTTCCTTGGGGGCTGCGATGGTATCGAAGGGCAGAACTAGATGCTTGGCCGCTGGGTCCACACAAGTCAGAGGATTAACATACAAAAAAGGCATGGATAAGTGGCCTAGGATGCTAGGATGCGCCTGTCCTTCTCCTTAGCAGGCTTGGGGAGTCCGGAGTAGAGGCGCGTCAAAGTATGGGCGCCTCTCTCCTAACAATGCTCGAGGTGTTGAGTCACACCCTTGACAGCTCAGGTCCGCGAGTCTAGCTGCTCTAAAGCCCAGGGCTTGATGCTAAAAATTCTTTCAAATGCTTTCCTTCTCTCCTTCCTCCCTCCCACCCACCCTTCCTTCCTTCATTCTTTCCTTCCTTCCTTCCCTCCCTCTCTCTCTCCCCTTCCTTCCTCTCCTTTCTTTCTTTCTTCCTTCCTTCCCTCTCTCTCCCCTTCCTTCCTCTCCTTTCTTTCTTTCTTTCTTTCTTTCTTTCTTCCTTCCTTTCTTTTTTCCTTCCTTCCTTCCTTCCTTTCTTTCTTTCTTTCTTCCTTTCTTTCTTTCATGGAAGGTTTTCCTTGATCTGCGTCCGAATCTCCTCTGGCAGTCGGCGCCAGGTTATCCCTTTGCTAGCAAATTCTCCCGCCTTCTTCCTCCCATCCCCGAAAAGTTTGAGTCCGGCTGGAAAAAGCATTAATGAATGTATCTGTGGGAAGAAACGGAAAGTGAATGAGTCAGGAGGGCCACCTTCGGCCAAAGGCCCAAGGGAAAGGAAAGAGGCCAGAGGCGTTTGTTTGGCTTTGGATTTGGGGGGGAAGGTGATGGGGGAGTTGCAGACTGCAGGAATCAGGGCGCGGACACTGGGCGTAGACCCCGTCATTGTTCCTGGCCAGCTCTTATCTCCCAGGAGCAAGTATCCTGTGTGCGCAGTGCATGAATGTATCTGGGCATCTCCGCGTATATTTATATAGCGAGTGATGCGAAAAGCAGGGCTAGGCGAAGAGAGGAAGAGGGGGGTGTGGGGGAGGAAAGACAAGAGAGAGCAGAGAAGAGAGAGGAGAGGGCGAGGAGACAGGAGAGAGAGAGAGAGAGAGAGAGAGAGAGAGAGAGAGAGAGAGAGAGAGAGAGAGAGAGAGAGATAGGACTTCCTCCCCGATCGCAAAGTGAAGTCACTTCCCAAAATTAGCTGAAAAAAAGTTTCATCCGGTTAACTGTCTCTTTTTCGATCCGCTACAACAACAAACGTGCACAGGGGAGCGAGGGCAGGGCGCTCGCAGGGGGCACTCAGGGAGGGCCCAGGGCGCCAGAGAGGCCGCACCGTGCTAATCTGAAGGGGCTACGAGGTCAGGCTGTAACCGGGTCAATGTGTGGAATATTGGGGGGCTCGGCTGCAGACTTGGCCAAATGGACGGGACTATTAAGGTAAGCAACGGGACAGTGGGATCCGGGCTAGGGCCGACCGGGGCTACGGGAGGGCTGGGCGCCGGGGTCCCGGAAGACGTGGCCGCTCACCCTTCCTTCCGCGCCCCGGCTTGCGCCGTCTCCTCCGGGTGGCGAGTCCCCCCTTTCCGAGGAGGCCGGCCAGCCTTCCCGCCTAGGGCGATCTACCCCTCACTCCTTATGGCACAGGCTCCCACCGCGCCACACGCGGGGCTGCAAGACCCGGCAGCTGAAACCTGGGGAGCCAGGGCGCGGGCTAGAGTCTGGGGCAGGAGATCACCGGGTGGTTACCACCCGGCACCCGGGCGCCCTGGCTCCGGCGCCGGGCACTCATCTGGCCACAAGCTTCCTCTTGCCAGAGGCCGAGAGCAGCGCGGGCAGAGGGAGCGTTCGCCGCCGGCTGGGGTCCCCATCCCCTGGGCCAGTTAGAGGATTAGCTGAAGGCGGGGAGGGGTGCAGAGGAGTGTGTCTGAGGATCCGGCAGAGCCGGTGGGTCCAGATGGAAGCCCCTGTTTACACGTCAGCCAGACTGGTTTCTCTTCCCCTCACAATGCTGCTGCCCGGCACTCTGCTGAAGCTGGCTATCCGGAGCTAACGGTCCACCTCGCCGCTCCCCGGTCTGGGAATCTCCTGGCTCGGCCGCTCCCCTGCACCCCAGATCCCACACTCCGTGCATGCGCCAACTTCTGAGCAAGGGTTCCAGGAGCTGTCCTCTCAGTAAGAATTAAGCTCCTTTACAGCCATCTGCCTGTGGTGACTGGTTCTGAGCCTGTGGCCTGGGCTGTCTTGCCGATTCCACCCCCAATCTGCGCCGCCCCGCCTGGGTCTAGGTTGCAAAGTGCAGCCCAGAAGACCCGTGAGTCTGGGTTCCCTGTCACGCTTCAGAACGGCTGACTGCTCCCTCTGAAAGGGGGAAGTGGGGTCAGGAGCAGAGAAGGGACACCCCCTTACGTGACTAGCCTTATAGGACTTAGGAGAATGAATGAGACCAGACGTTAGCTTCAAGGCTGCCATACAACACCAAGCAGGAGTTGGTCTGGAAAAACTATCAGGCTGGTGAGGTGGGGACTGGCAGAGCCCGCCATTCCCCAGTACCCAGAGGAATCAACTTCCTACCCATGGGTTGACTGAGAGGAGGTTAAGGTGCTGGCTGGGCTTAGAGAATTCAACAGATTCTTATCTTCTGGGTGGGGTCAAAGTGTTTTTATTTTCTAAGATCTCTCTCTCTCCTCTCTCTCCTCTCTCTCTCTCTCTCTCATGAAACGTGCTGACTTAAGTAAAAGGCACTAACTGAAGGAACTTGAAAACACAGATGAGATAATTGATTATAGAGGAGTTTTAAAGACAATCTAATAGCCACAGGTTTGGCAAACTTGACTTGAGTGGGTGGGTGAGAGGATTGCTCTAGAGACCTGAGTGCGGAGGTCACTGGGCCTTTTCACCGGTTTCCCTGCTTCCTGTTGGTGAGTTCATACAAGTGCCTGCAAAGAACCTTCACATCCACATTCAGAACACTTTCTACTAGCGCCTGAAGACGACTCCCCTTGGGTCCAAAAGGATGGCAATATGGCACCAGAGGCTTTATGTGGGCACTGTGAAGAGACCTGAAGCAATATCTGCACAGTGTTTCAGACCTCTAAGCACAGGCCCTGAGCCTTGGAGGAAGCTGTGGTCTGTGTACCCAGGATGTGTTAACCTCGCTTTATGCACACTTTGGGATGGGCATGGCAGGCATTGAAAGCAGTCTTAGACTAGGAGCTTGGCACTTCATAACAAAGATGGAGGTGAGGGCTCTTTTACGATGACTGATGGGAGCCCATGAGCCCCTCCCAAGTCTCCCAAGAAACACCTTGTTTCTGGGTGACTTGACTTCACAGCCACCACAACTTTTCAAGCTCTTCTGTATGTCAAGGTTCTGGAAGAGTGGGTCTTTAGTGTAGCCTTCGACCTTTTAGCTGTATAGATGCCATGGGCTCCTGTTTACAAGTAACTTTTGTATTTGGAGGATCACAGACCCTACTTACACAATGGTTCAATGCCATGCTTGGTATAAATACTGAGGTATACTGAATTGGAAGAAGGGTCAACCAACTTCTGATTGTGTTGTATGAATTCACAGCTATTAAGTCTCTTTGAGCTTCACTGTCTTCATAAGAACCTGGGGGATTTCCTGACACTAATGTTTCCAGCTACTGGTACACTAGACCACCATATTGCCCTATACTGACAGAGGTCAGAAGGCACTATAGATAGAATCTAATCTGTAGATGCAAACTCTGGGTATAAGGTGCTAGTTTGAACTGCTTAGAAAAATCAGCTTTGAGGGATTCTGTGATGCGATTTTGTGCACCTGCATGCATCTTCCTCAATCACAAAATTTAAAAATGCCTGTAGGTCTTAGTGTTCAGGATGTACATGGTTCAGGATGCCAGAAAGTCTGGATTTCTTTACAGCAGCCCTTGGTTTTGTTTAGCACTCACAGAACCCTTTGGTGTTAGAAATTCCTATTCATGTTGCCTTTCTAAATTGTGTTCTTCACTTATCAAAGAATGTCTCTTGGGAGAACTCATTTGGAGAGTCTCATAATCTGTTTGCTCCTCTTTAGCTATAGACAAGTTAACCTGGCATGTTAAACAACACCCTACCCCACCCTTGCTCCCCACAGTGATATTATCAGTGTTGGAAAGCACGTGATACTGTGATACTGTGTGCAGCTTAAAGAAATGACCTGGTTTCAAAACCCCATCTTAGTTCTAGGCAGGCTTCCTTTGATCAGATTGATGCCATCTATAGATGTATGAATGTAAAATGCTCCATCAACTATTGGGAATCAACCAGAGAAGAGTTAGACATGTGCATAAAATTGGGACATAAGGAAAGGAAGGGAGAACTTGGAGAAAGCCTAGGTTCATCCTCATTTCTACTACTTACTGTAGGTGTCATAGTCAGGCTCTGAGGACTTGGGTCTCAGTTTTCTCATCTGCAGTCCAAGTCTATGGCAAACTTCTTTAGATAAGTCACAGTGGGGATGAGATAAAATCCGGTATCTTTGGTGAATACATGTTCATTGAATTTCATCTTGGGTTAGAACTTGTAGAGATGTGTTGGCCCAACAGAAGAACATAGATCTAAATTTATCACTCCCCATATTTCATGACTTTGATTTGTATTTGTGATGTACTTCTCATGCTTGTGGCTCTACTTTATGTCTTTGGATAAACAGCGATTGAATGTCTCTAGGGAAGGTGATGGATCCAATAAAAACTAGTGTGATGAAGGGTCACATGTGACAGTGCTGTACCAGTCAGGAGGGGTAGAACACCCCTAACAAAGAGCGGAGACAGCCCTGCAAACCACTAAATGATGACAGAGGAAAGAGTGAAGTTGGGGTTTCAGCTGAGATGTATGGAGCAGAGAAGAGCCACGTCATGCAGAAGGAAGCCTGCTACTGTCAGGGCAAAGAAACTTGGGAAGGAACCCTAGGAAGAGGCAGTCAAGAGCAAAGAAGCACACTAAATAGGGGTGATTTTGGCTTGTGTCCTCCAGGTGGGCATCCCTCCCATCACTCCAACTCAGTATCACCTAGATTGACAAAGACTCCAAGCAAACTAGATGGTCATTTTATCTGTCCTCATGACCACATGATTGCTCTCTGAAGTAATTACAAGTGAACTGCTACCGCCGAAAAGCTTTCTTTGCTCACCATTCAAATTCATAGGTTTGCAACTTTAGAGTTGTTGGAGAGCATTTCATGCTGACACTCTTATTTTTACCTTTAGGAAAACCAGGGCCCAGAATACTGAATGGAAAGCCCACAATCACAGATAACAAAGTCAGAATTTGGGGTTCGAAAAGAACAGAGTAGTGCTCTTGCCACTAAACAATGAGGACACCATTTGTCACAGTGATTAAAATTATGTAACACTGTAGAAAGAGAGGCTTAAAAAGAGCAATCATGAAATAGCTGGCACTCTAAGTAACACTTCTGTAATTTAGTAACAGATATGTTCATTCTATCTTGAATTACATCTACACACACACACACACACACACACACACACACACACACACACACCACTATCACCACCACCACCAACAACAACAACAAGCCACAATGTCCAAAATTTCAGATAGGCTTGGAAAATACTAATGTTTTCCAAAATGGATCTGCTTTGACTATATGCAACACTAACAAAGTTTCCATTATCAAGAAACTACCCCAAGTATATCATTACTTAAATAACCAACAGATCCCTCTACTTATGGTGGGCAGGTATAACATATGAATTTTTCCCCTTTAAATGAAATACTCTAAGATGTATTAGAACACACCTAATAGATCTACTTTCTAAACAGCAAAGCAAAAAAAAAAGGTCTTTAATAATAACCCCATTAAATAAGATTTAAATTTTCAGTGTCTTCTTTAGTTTGAGATTGAACAATTAAGTTGGCATTGGTTTTAAAAACTGTTTGGCTGAAATCACCCCCTTCCCCCAGAGATGTAGCATTAGTCCAATTCCCTCCCAGTAAAAACAAAGGAAAAATCTTGGCAAAATTTTTACATTAATAAGCTTCCCTTTGTTCTACCTTAAACCTCACAAAAATATCCAAAAACTAAAGTTTCATTCAGCCTAAAGCTTGGTATACCTTTCCTTAGAATAGGAAGTCTATTGCTGTGGTTCATTTAGACAATTGACTGAAGAATGTTGGCATAAATATTTTTGTTTTGAATAATATGTATTTTTGAAGATTGAATTTAAACACTTTCTATCTTTTTATTTCTCTCTCTGTCTCTCTCTCTCTCTCTCTGTGTGTGTGTGTGTGAGAGAGAGAGAGATAACATGGGCACACACATAGAGATAACAGGATAATCTGGAGTGTTGGTACTTACCTCCCTCCCACCTTATTTAAGATAGGTCTCTTTGCTGTTTGCTGTTGTGTATAGCAGTCTAGCTGGTTCAGGGTCTTCTGAAGAATCTCCTATTCACACCTCCCATCTCATAGCAGAATCCCTGAGAGTAGAGACTTGTGCTTCTTCTGTCTGACTTTATGGAACTCTGGGCATTCAAACTCAGGTCCTCAAACTTGTGTGGCAAGCACTTTACACACAGAGCCATCTCTGCAGCATGCTTTTGTTTGTTTGGGGGAAAAGTGTGTGTATCCTTGGCTGGCCTCAAACACACCATATATTTAAGGATGCTGCTGTACTTCTGAGCCCTCTGTTTTCACCTCCTAGGCGCTGGGATTACAGGAACGCACCATCATGCCTGGCTATAATACATTTTTTAGTCATCACAAAATCCCGCAGGTGTTTTTCTCTGCCAAAGACTACACCCTGTTTCATTTTCTGTTTCTTTCATATCTGCCACGCTCATGCCATTCATGTTCACTTCGTAAATGGATGGCTTTACTAAGTGATATCAGTTAGTAATACACTTCAGGTTGTTTCTACAGAAGTAATATCAGGAATCACCATCCATTCCTCTTGCTGTCACCCCTTGGTCTAGCATCTTTGAAATGTTGCAATCTCTAGGATAACAGTTTTCTGCCCAGAGTGACACTGTATTCTAACCAACCACATCAATACACTGCATGCCTGCTTTGCAGAGTCAGACCTGGTGACCTGCCTTGGTCCTCAACTAGAAGATGAGATGTGTGTGCCAAAGGGATTATCAAGTGTAATGCAGCCTGTGCAAGGGAAGGACAACCCGAACTGTACACACACACAAAGATGTGATGAAAAGACTTAAATATGTAGTTTCTTAGTCCTTGCACAGCACTTTCCCATGCTGCCTAGGCATTCATCCTTGCTGCACCCCATGGGAGGCTGTACCATCACAGTTCCGTTTCACACAGCAGAAATGGAAGTGGAGAGAGGTGAGGCTACTTGCCCAAGATTATGGTTAATATGTAGCAGAATTGGGTTTTTCAAGCTCAGTCTTTCAGATTGCAGAATGCTTGCTTCTTTTGCACACATGTATGGGCCATGCCATTCCTGACCGAAGTGAATATCTGGAAGTTTGGCTTTGAGGCATGGATAGACTTGCATGTGGTGAAATGGTCAAAGGCTTTGGAGAGAAAATGCACTGGGGAGGAGATGGAAAGATGAAGTAAAAGTAGAATATGGAATGCCTTAAAAATTGTGATAAATAATTTGGGTCTTATAAAATATATAATAAGAAATAACCGTTTTAAAAAACTTTATGATAGTCTACATAGCTATATAAATCCCTTAGTGACTGTGCTCTTCCCGAATCAATGGAGATGACAGGGGCTTATTAGAAACTCTACCAGACGCTTCTAGCAAACCATCAGGTCTAGATAGCAAGTGATGGATTTGAATAAACAGAAAGGTCTGCAAGATGCAACTTACTAAGCAGGCACCCAGTGAGAGAGGGAAAATTCCATTTCTTTGGGTCTTATAAACATGTGATTACACAAGAGTGGGGCATTACACATGCCTGCATTCCCAACACTTAGAATGTAGAGACAGGAGTATCCCAAGTCCAAGGACAGCCTAGGACACATAGTGATTTTACAATCAGATTGTGCTACATGCCAAGACCCTATTTCAAAGAGCCGAGGGCTTTGAATTTGGTTCAGTGGTTAAACATGTGCAGAGTATATACAGGAATCCATTGACTCCCCAAAACTACAAAAAATGTTTAAAAACATTGATTGTCACATTTCCTCCCTCAGATATGACTTTTTGCCCAGTATTCTGGGGAATCTCACCATGAGCTACCTTTTTAATTGGGAGGTCTATCCTAGGTGACAACTTCAGCTCTTTTTAAGAATGAGTCAACAGATGGTAACAGAGACCATGAAAAAAGCAAGGTTGTTTCCCTGAGACTCAAATCAAACTTCTATGGAAATTCAGAGAAGTGTAACATTCTCTCCTGAGGCATTAGGACCAATTGCCTCCATTAGCAATGCTGACACTTTAGCTGATCAAACCAAGGTTCAGAGATTCCACATCCCAGTACGATCTGAGACAGATAGCAGAGTGCCTTTTCAGTTCTCCAGACCAACTTTACAGCAGCTTCAGAATTACTCAAACCTGTAGTCTTTGAGATGTTTCCTATTTATAGGGAACAACATGCCTGCCATTTACTTTATGATCAAAATCTCAGAGTATGAAAGTTTTCAAACCCTCAAGGAAGACATAGACTTGAGTGCTGTGGAATGATTTCCCAAGAGCAGGTCCATTTACTCAGTCAGAACTTTGCATCCAAGGTCATGAAAGACCTTATGTCATATTTCAGAGCACACATACAAGAGGCCTAAATTACGTGTGCCAAGGGAGCTTTAACCTTGATTTTCTAGACATGTGTGGCTTTCACATATCTACTAGAATCTAACATTCCAGACGCAGATTTGTTCATTCTGAAAACACACGTGTTCATTGATTTTATGTGGAAAGGAGCCTAGTCTGAAAGCGAACAGTTGTGCATGACCACCCATGCATCAAAAAGATGAAAACAAATAGGCTAATACTACAAAATTATGCATCTTCTAACTTGTCTTTATGTTGATTTTGGATTGAAATGCATATGTCTATAGAGTTATTTCACATTTAGACATTTATCATTTAATTCATACTCAATCATTTAGTCATCCACCCAAGTTGGATAGTAGCAGCAGCCACAGTGGTCTAGAGATGATCTACCTCTGTCAATGAAAACAAGATGTCTCCACCACAGATTTCCAGAGAGTAGAAGTTTCTATACTTCCTTATTTTGTGTCCTGATGATTCATGATTCCAAAGAAGGCAATGCCCATTTGGAGGGACTACTGACACATAGTTTAATGTCGTGGAGACATTACGCACAGTGTCCCAAGATGACAACAGTGTAGAGCTCCACAGCCCCTCCATCTGAGGTAATACTAGTCCTTTATGTAGACATTTTTGGAAATCCAGAGCTTGAGACTTCTTCTCTCTTTCTCCAGGTCTCCAATGTATATATTAACATAGAGACAAACACAACAAGTGAAAAGATAGGGCTGCTTTGTGGCTAGTGACAGATCAGTATAGCTAAGGTGCTATGTTTGCTGGAAAATGAACAAAGATACTAGAAGAAGAACCACAAATGAACAATCAACTTAGAATCTCAAGCCTATGAGTACATAATAATCTTCAAATGAAAAGGATGGGATTCTTAGATTCTTACAATTGTGACCTAAGTGGACAACAAAGATAAATATAAAGCAATACTGTGCCATGTTAGAAAGATGTATATACAAGATATTTGTAATAGAATCTTTATAATGGTAAAAATGAAAAGTTATTGAAGTTTACTATCGGTAAGGTGACACACACACACACACACACACACACACACACACACACACACACGTATGAGGATGCCATGCCAATGTCAAATGGAATGAAATAATTCCTTTTTATTTTTTGGAGTTTCTTTGAGACAGGTTTTTTTTTTTTTTTTGTGTGTGTGTAGCTTTGAAGTCTGTCCTGGAACAAGCTCTGTAGACCAGGCTGGCCTCGAACTCACAGAGATCTGCCTGCCTCTGCTTCCCTAGTGCTGGGATTAAAGGTGTGCACCATCACAACCCAGTGGAATGAAAGAATTCTTATAGACATTGATTTAGAAAGCTATTAATAGAGTTTTTGTCACATATAAAAATGAAAATTCCAAAAAAAAAAATGTAAATTCCAAATTGCATAGTCCATTTATGGAAGAAATTTAAGCATGTATATGTATGGTCTTTTTATCCCCAGATAGTTTCTAGAAATATATATTAGTTAAAAACAGGTACCCTTGAATATGGAAAAGTAGATGTCTACCTTTCATATCATATACTCAGGGAACATCTTATTCTTTAACCGTAAGTATACATTATTTTCACAATTTAAAAGAAGCAAAAATCAAAATGGTCAGTTATAAACAGATTTATTGAAACCACTATGACCAAAACATGTGGATCCCTTTTTGTGAAATAGTGTGCCTGAGGATTTACACACAGTATTTCTAGGCCCCGCTATACCTCACAGCAACTATTGGATCTTAGGCAAGTCCCCTAGCTTCTGCTACTCACATGATATCTCTGTACTTAATCTTTGCTGTATAAACCCAGTTACAATGGCAACATCCCCTTCCAGTCCCCAGTTCATCCTGGCCAGGTTATATGCTCCTGTTTCTGATTTTGAAGTGTAGGTAACTGGACTCTTTGGCCTTCTTTCTGGTGCTGTGTGGTTACTCTAAGATCTGAAGTTTAAGTTGTGCTATCAGGTGATGATCAAGACCAGCTTCCACTGAGCTATTACAAGGTGCTTCGTGTGAGTTTCTGGGAGCCCAGTTGTCTTCAGTGGCAATTCATGGTGCAATGGTGTTGAGCCCTGTGTGC
Organism: Phodopus roborovskii; assembly: GCF_943737965.1. Classification (NCBI taxonomy): domain Eukaryota; kingdom Metazoa; phylum Chordata; class Mammalia; order Rodentia; family Cricetidae; genus Phodopus; species Phodopus roborovskii. The sequence goes on along the minus strand of NW_026126517.1, from coordinate 11,729,320 downwards.
TGACACCATCTCAGAATAGGGGCCAACTCTGCACTGGGGTCTGAGACTCTTAAAAATTCAGTCTTGTTTAAAACCCAAAAACACGTTTGGCTCCAAAAGCCTTTAGTCTGGACTTTTAAAAAAATCCTGTTTAATTGAATGGAAATTGAATTTGTCTGGTTTTTATTCATTTACACTTAACTCTTAAGAAAACAAAATTTTTGAGGACTTATTTGATGTCTAAAAAGAATGTCGAACCTCTTAATGAGTTTTCTGGAAAGCTTTTAATTTTTTTTCTGCTTCTTAAAACAGGAAGTGGGGCTGTGCTATGGACAAACATAGTCTTCCCAGAAGGCCCCAATTCAGTGTGAAGCAGTATCACTGGCCATGTGTGTAACCCAGGGGCTCAAGTAAGGCTTCATTTCTTCTAGTCCTTACCTCAGGTTGTACACATTATTCGTTTTCCATCTATGGGGCAAACAAACTTGGATGAGCAGAGTCATAAGAAAAAGAAGGGAAAAAAAACTAGTTATTGGTCTGCCTTTAGGCACTGATTTCTGGCCCTGAAGATGCAATAATCTTGGTCCTTTTACCAATCTCACAATGTATGTATTGTTTCCATTTTGGAGCAAGTGAATAGCTTATTTAAGGTCATCTGTTCAGGTAGAAAGGGATGAGTAATTATTTAGACCCAATCTTGATTGTCTGCAAAGTTTATGGAGCCTAGTTGTTGTGAGAAATCACCAAATTGACAGATACACCTCCATGTCGCTTAGGATTTAAAGTCTAACTCTTGTTTGTGTGTGTGTGTGTAGCCTCCTGCTGTTGGAGCTTGGGTCCTTGGCTCTGCACATGCTCTAGGCAAGTGTTTTGCCACTGAACAATAGTTAAAGCAAGGCTTCTTTGTTTTCCATTTACTATTTGTTTTTATCCAGAGTTTTGTTAAATTATTTAGGTTTGACATGAACTGCTTTCTGTCCTAGGCAAGCCTAGAATTTGCAATCTCCCTGCCTGTACACCAAGGCTCAGCTCTAACCCACCATGTGAAGAATGCATAGATTTTGTAGTTTCTAGTCACCATGATTCCTGAGCACAGCCTGTACTGGTCAGATTCATTAAATGTCTCATACTCCATCACCAATTATGCATGAAGACTTAAGCCCTGTGTATCTAGGAAAAAGCCTGCCCAGCTTTGTTAGCAGGTGTACTGGCAGGCAGGCAAGAGACAGGCTTCGAAATTGACAGGCTCTATTTTACCATAATGAAGTACAGAGGTGAATCAAGGTAGGCTGCCTACTTGACAGAAAGCAAGCAGGCACTTGGGACTTGACAAGGCTTCCTCTTCTGCCTCCCTCGTTTGCTCTTTTGTCCCCCTCCTCCTCTAATTCCTTCTCTCCTTTTCATCCTCCCTCCTTCACTCCTATGCTCATAAAACTACACACAAACTTTCCAATGAAAGGACGGATTTGGGCAGTTATGAGAAACACAAAGGAGGGAGTGTTCTGCGATGGCTAAAGGAAACAGACTAGCAAGGCTGACTTCGGGCTCCAGTTTCTCTTGAACAGCATTCCTTGTTATTTCAAGGCAGATTGACTTATAACTGCATCCAAAGCCATTGCACATCAGTTCCTTTTATCAGCCCAAGTGAGACTTCCTGCGGACTGGCCCAGCTTCCTGATATATTTCCTATTTCCTTTGTCAGAACAAAGAAAACCATAGCCCTAAGGATCCTTGGGAGCAAACATAATTTAGCACTAAAGGATCTATTATTTTAAAGTTTCATTCCCCATGCATAAGGCTAAATGTTCACCTCTATACCTCCCCACCAACAGCATGTGAGGAAACCCATGTGAGACTATCAGGGCTCAGTGACCCACTTGAACATATCCTACTTGTAGTTTGATTTCATTTTTAAAAATGGAAAATTAAGGCGACTGTTTGTATGCCTGTTGTTCCTCTCAAAGCAACTGTCACAAAAAGTCTACTTAATATTCATCTCTTCTGAACCCTTGCAGAGTAAGAGGGCACTGGACAGAAAAGACAGAATAGGTTTCAAGATTCAGAGCCTTGGGAGGTGAGACGTTGGCAAGTATACCATCAGCATCAATTAAGGATCTGTATTCCCAAAAGGACACATTCCATAATAAGTGTGTTTCCCAGAATGAAGGTACCAGGGTTTCATTGAACTCACAAGGACTTTGAGCCTTGACCCAGTTCCTTTCCTGACCATTGTCATACTCCAGCTGAGAAACTGAAAAGGACACGTTCTGTAGGTGTCACTTGAGCAGCTAAGTGATCATGCTACTGAGGTGGGCTTTTTGTTCACGACGACCATCGATTTAGAATAGGAAAACAATAACACTGGTACCTACTCTTTGGCATGGGCATCTCTAAAAGAGCAATTCATTGTGGTTAAGTGATATTGAATTCTTTTAGCCCAGTACTTCATGTTAATAGCCATAGAAAGAAATGGGTTAAAGGAATCAAAGAACAAAATAATTCAGATACTATCTAGAAAGAGGAGCATGGGTGAAGGTGTGCATCTGTGCTCAAGTAACCTCGGTGTAGTGCCAAATGGAAGGTATAGACTAGTGTCATCAGTGTGTACTGTTGGTCTCCTGACGCTGTAGTATGCCTTCAGGTTTGCACCCAGATCTGTCACTGTCAGGCATTCTAGAAAAAAGACTCCTGCATTCTTTAACAAAATGCCACTTAGCCCTGACACACTGTCTGTAAAGAACTGTTTAGATACTACTTCATCCTCCTCTATAGTAGAGTCCACAGATTCTATAATGAAGTCTCACTCAAAGAGGACCTTTCAGACACCCATATGGAGTCCAAGGCTTTAGGAACACCTGTGCTTCCTTTATTTTCTAGAAGATAATGAACTGCCAGCACCTCCTCCTCAGGAAAAGGACATGCAGACCATCTTTCCCAGAGTACTTTGGGGATGGATCCTGTGGTTTGGGTTTGCTGCTCTGGGCTGTTAAGCTGTTCCTTCTGGAGATTCATAGATCTGTATATATTGTTCAGGTCCTGCACTGTAGTGAAGGAATCATCACGGTGTGTCCTGCCACCCACCCCCATCCCCTCACACACACCCACACCCGGCCCAGCTCTCCCTGCCCTTGCCCCCAAAGAGTCTTGTAGACCAGCCGTTCACAGGCAGTGGGGCCCTCTTGGGTTCAATGCAATTAATCTTATTCTTTTCCTCAGTGTGGACTGGGTTTGACCCAGACTCTTCTCTTCCCAAAGCACCCTCTAAATTTTTTTAAAAACCCTATGTGTATTTCATGGGAAATTTCACACGCCTGTTTCTGATTCATTTTCAATTAAAGGCTCAAAATACTGGTTTTGTAAGAGTCCTTTGATGATTCTGATTTTTGTTGGTTCATTCTTTCTTTCCTCCTAGATGTCCATAGAAGTTTATTAAATATTGCTCCCACATTTGCATGCTTAATTGTTACAAAATAATTGGAAACAGGAGAGGCTGTTTTATTACTGTGCACAGTACAAGAGCATTTATGGCGTGTGGAGAGAGAAATGTCTTAGAAATGAACGGGAAAATAAGGGCAGAGGTGGATGCCCAACAATAAGATCTAGTGGGGTCTCAGAGATTAGACTTTTCTCTTAGGGAGAATGGAGTGTTCTAAGACACTTGAGTGTGTCTCCTACTTCATCCAGCTCTAGCCCATGAACACTCATTTAGATAGGCAGCCTTATTTGACAGGAACAGGGAGACTGGCAGTTTTGATATATTAATTTTAAATGATTTTTCAATTCCTTCTGGATAGAGGGAATGAGAGGTCTATAATCATCACAAGCCTTGCTTTCCATCTCCTTCTTGGTCATTAGAAACATTGGTGACAAGCCTGGATAGGTACATCTTACTACCTCTCTAGCTCTCATAGAAGCTTTCAGAGTCTGTGTGTCTTCCCTCTAAAAACTTAAGTGAGCCCCAGGTTTGGGTCACTCAAGTTCTGTGCCTGGTCTTGCTTAGTCTGACTGGGTAGCACTGGCTGTGCTATTCTGTCTTTCTTAACCTCATCTTTTCTGTCCACACAAAAGGATTGAGGCTAGCAGCATGTACCTCTTACCGTGTAGACTTGGTCACAGTCTGGAGTACCAAGATGCTCTCTGGGTTTCTTGAAGAAAGGTACTATTTAATAATTACAGTTTCAATAGTTACAGGGTCACTGATTTGGGAGATATTTGTGTTGCCAGTGGCTTGACTTGGAGCCTCATTTGGATGAGAGAGAGAGAGAGAGAGAGAGAGAGAGAGAGAGAGAGAGAGAGAGAGAGAGAGAGCGCCTGTCCACTTCTCTTTATTGTGAGGAACTGCCTACTAATATTCTGTCAGTTATAGTTTGAAAATGTAACTTCATGTTCACACAATGCAATGTGAAAACAATGTCGTGTGTGGTTGAGTTACTTCTTACCCAAGAAAGGTGATGCAAATTCTTAGTGAAGTTGATAGAGTGTTGCTATAGTGTTTTGCCAGATACCATGGTAGTGGCAAAAAGGCTTTTTGGAAGTTAGAAATTTGAGGCTGGAGGGATGGTTCAGTGAATAAAGTGCTTGCCATCCAAATGTGAGGACTCGAATTCAAATCCTCAGAATCCATATAAAGCTGCCCGCAAGAGCACACATCAGTAATTTCAGTATTCCTATAGTGGCTAAGAGGGGAGAGTCCTCAGAAGCCTGTAGGCCACTAGTCTGTCCCACACAGGAGCAAACAATGGGGGGGACCCTTTCTAAAACAAGATGGAAGGCAAAGACCAACACCTGAGCTTGTTCTCTGTCCTCCATGATCATCATTCCATGTCATGAACACATCTACACACACACACACACACACACACACACACACACACACACACCACTGACAGAGATTTTTTTTAAGTTTTAAACTTGAATATCTAAATTCAGTCTTTACAAGGATGGATACTAATTTTCTCTCCTAGCTGCCAAATAAGAATGAAAATGATAACAATAGCATTTTCTATCTGTCTTGTTAAGTGCAGCACAAGAGATGCACAAAATAAAGGTAATTTGTAATTGTTGATCATGATGGTATTCACTTTTAATCCCAGCACTGAGGAGACTGAGGCAGGAGAACTATATTCTAGGCCAGGGTGAGCTATGCAGCAAGCTCTTGTGACAAAAATAAAACAAAACAAGGAAAAAGCACCTTATAAATGTAAATGCTCAAGCAAATTATTATTACTATCTTAATTTTTTTCTCCTTCTGGTCAGAGTTTAAATGTATGCTTTTTCTTTAAATTTCTGGCATTAAGATTTCCAAAAAAAAAAAAATGGCTGAATTTGGTCACATTGGCCAATTAGCTACTTATTCCTATCTCTTTGCTCACACAGACATCACCTCTAGCAATGCGTCTCACACATCAAAAGTCCCTTATTCCTCTTTTCCCTCCCTTGTATCCGGCTATTGTTTTGGTTGTGAAACTCCCAACTCAATCAATGGGGTTTTTACGTAAAAAGCATAAAGAGATGGCAGGATGTGACTGTGGACTTGGGAATTCCAGGCCTGTGCTGTTGATAAAGAGACTCACATCAAGCAAACACAAGAGTGAAGACCATCAGAGAAATTGTTCATGCAACCTGTGCTACAAATCTATTGTTTCCAGCTTTATGTCTGCCTCTATAGAACCAGGGTATCCTCACCTATAAAAGGCATGACCCTTTCCATGGTGCTCTCTGTGGCAAGTTTTCAAATTCCCATTTGGCTGATCGGATTCTTTAGATCTGATTCTTTCTGGGTACCTCACCTTATTCATCTGGAACATCTCTTCTGCTGTCTTTTCAATGTCTCCCCAAATATGTATGTATGTATTTTTGTCTCCTTCTATGGCCTGGGGAAGATGTTGGTCAACTTATAGGGAATCTGTCAGGACAATCCATCTGCTCTGGGCTTTGCTTTTCTGTCCCGGAGAGAAAAGTGTCTGCCACAGAGATGGCCCCCTTGGTCAGAAGATATAATCATACTAGGTTGTCATGGTCTGTCTTCAACTCTGATGTAATAAACAAGCACAGAAAGTGAAGGAAACACTAAACAAAAGAAGTAATCTACCATGAAGATAGCCCTCTGTTGGGGTCAATACTGGGAATAACGGTGGCCCTCACCCAATGAACCTAAGGAGGGCTTCTTTACTTTCATGGCCTTCTCAGCACTTTAAGAAGGTTGAATCTCTGTCTTGGGGTTGCACTAAGCCACCAAAAGGGATGATGTGATCAGACTTGGTGTGAAAAGGGAGAAAATTTGCCCCTATCTTACCTAGACTGAATTAATAGAATGGAAAGGTGGAAAATGAAGAAAGTTCCTTTCATTTTAAGCACTGTGAGTGTATTTAGGACTGAGATGAAGAACTACTTGAGTCCTTTTTCTGGGTAGTTTGAACTACCACATGCTTTGGTTGTATTCCTGACCAATTAAACTGATATTTCAAAGCCCATGTAGTAGAACATTGCCTTGTTCAGACACATAATTGTTAGAGACTATTATTAGAGCAAGATCAGGCCTGCTGCCTTTCTCTCCAGGAAAATAAAATAAAGGTTTCTCCAAATGTATGCTTCATTGAATGAGCATTCTGTATTTCCCCCCCAAAACCTGAGAACAAAGGGAAAGAGATTACCAACTATTACAGTTACCACACACACTCACACACACACACACACACACACACACACACACACACACACACAGACACTTTAAATTGTAAAAGTCACATCACCTAATGGAAGTAAAGGCAGCCTCCTTTTAGAATTCACCTATTTGTTGGTATCAACTATTTTGTGAGGTTTGATTGTAGACAGTTTCTTGACAATCACAATCTCCTAAATCTTTACCCTGGCCCATGTTGTGCCCAGACATTTACAAATATTCAAATAGCTAATCTATTCTTCCTGATCTTTTCTTAGATTTTATTTGTATAAAGGGGTTATATTTGTTAGTTCTGTGTTGTGTTGCTCAAATACTTGACAGAACAGACTTAGAGGAGCAGAGAACTTTGGGGCTCACAGCTTCAGAGAGTCTCAGTCCATCCTGGTGGAGGAATGTGGTAGAATTCCTGTCATTGGATATGTATGATTTCCATTGGTGATGCCTCCTTGCTTCACAGTGGACCAGGAAACTGAGAACATTCTATAATCATGAACAGGGCTTTAGCTTTTAAAAAATTATGTCTAGTGACCTACTTCATCTACCTCCAAAAATTCCATGTCTTCCCCAAACATCATAATCAGCTGGGGAAATGAGCATTCAAAACACAAGTTCACAGGGGACACTCAGCACTTAACTTACGACAGGGATCGATATTCACTTGGGGGGTTATAGAAAGGTCAAACACATCTATTTTAAATTATTCATCGTTAGGAAACTTCCCTTAAAGATGTGGCTGCTGGATGTACCTTTTGGGGAAGGTAAGGTGGATTGGCCTAGGGGTCTCACTTATAGCCCTGGATGGTCTGGAACTTAAAATAGATCAGACTGGCCTCAAACTCACATATATTTACCTGCCTCCTGAGCTATTGGATTCCAAGGCATGTTGTATCCCTGAAACATTTTTTTGGTTTGTTTGTTTGTTTTTGTTTTGTTTTTTTGTTTTTCAAGACAGGGTTTCTTTGTATAGCTCTGGATGTCCTAGAACTAACTCTGGCCTGGAACTCATAGAGATCTGCCTGCCTCTGCCTCTGCCTCTGCCTCCTGAGTGCTAGGGTTAAAGGGGTATACCACCACCACCAGGCACATCCGTGATACATTAAAATCATGATACACACCTGAGCTCATGGGATTAAAGGAACTAAACACATTTTTAAAAAAGAGACTTGCAAAACTTCAGTGCTTAGGCGCCTTCTTGCCCCTACCTCATAGGCCAAGGCAAGCGGAAGATTAAGACAATTGTTTTTATTGTAGTTGTCCACATGAATCCTCTTCAAGAAAGAAAATGTCCTTTTCTTCACTGTCCAATATGACAGTGAGGATGGCTATATTGAGATGTGAGATGTCATGAGTGCAAAGAAGGAATATTTTTTTATTTTGGAGACAGGAGTAATTTTTTTGCCATGGAGCCCAGGATAGCCTTGCACTGTTGGTTATCTCTTGCCTCAGCCTGCCCAGTGTTGAAATTGCAGGCATATGCTACCACACTCAACTTGAGGAAGCACTTTTTAATCCGATTTAATTTAATTTTAAATAATACCAATAAGATTATTGTTCAAACCATCATCTTAAACTCTGGGCTGAGTTGGGAGAATCTGCTTACATGCGTTCCTTTTATAAACATTGTGTTTGTTGTGTACACAGAAACTAGTGCTTCCAATAATCCTTTAGGTATTGTTGTCTTTATTTGGTTTGCTTTCTCAGACAGTCTTCTGTAACCCAGACTGGTCTCAACCACACTATGTAATAATCCTGACCTTGAGTCCTGATTCTTTTGTCTGTTTCCCATTACAGTCATGAGCCACCATGCCCAACTACCTCCATTATTCTATGGCAAATTTCAAAGTGAGGGAAAATGCAGTTGATGTTCAGTGTTGCCAGGTTACCATTCATGCTGGCCCAGTTTCAATAACCAAATCTATGCTGACCACTAAGAATATAATACTTTTTTCCCTTCTGTGATAATGGAGACAATAGAAATTTACCAAAAGGATATTTACAAGTCAATATTGAATGTACACTGGATTTGTTAAAGAACAATATGGGCCTTGATATATACCCTCTTGCTGGAAAAATAAGGTTGGCCCAAGAGTAGTCCTTATACAACACAGTAACTTCGGTTTCCTCTTTGGAAAATACTGGCAGGGACCCAAATTCTTCTTAAGGTTGTTTTCAGCCCTAATACTTTCTGCTTTATGCCACCATGAAAATATGATTTCCTATTGCGTAGGGCTCTGTACTCTTAACAGATGGTTTGTTTCTTTAGTTCCCACATCTCTGTAACTCTTTGTAAGAGGACTTCTCCTTAACTTAAATGTGAGCAAAGTAACTTAAGCTGGCAAACAACCAGCTGAATGGTCCAGGAAAGCCAGTTTTCCTCCAGAGTATATTCTTCTGAACCTGTATTATTTTGTGGTGCCTCAGTTCCAAGGATGTGTATTCTTAATGTCCCAGGAGGTAAAGCAATGTATCTACTGCCTTCCTGCCCTGCCCTGCCCTGTGGCTAATGACATTATAGATGACATGCTGTACCCACTATAGCTTTGGGGTCATCATTAGAATAGGTACTCCATTCTTCTCCTGGGAACATCTAGCCTCATTACCAAGTTCTCTCTGGTGATGAGACCTATGGCAGCTTTTGGGTTGTACATCTTTGCACCCATATCATGGTGGAGGTCAGTTCTGTGTCTGTCACTGAATCTCTAGCATGAACTTGTGAGTTGGGTTGTTTAAAATGGAAATGGACAGACTCTTCTAAGAAAATGAGATCAAATTGCCCTGAGGTCTAACTACCTAACAGTTGTTAGGGTGGTGGACTGTTGCGGTCCTGTTTCATGCTAAACCACCCTCCAGGAAGAATGAAATGCACTCCTGCCCAGAGGCCACAGTGAGTGCCAATGCTCAGTGGCCTCATCCTCTAGATTAATTGTAGAATTTATAGTGGTCCTATAATCTGTGCATTTTCACAACACCATCTTATGCCTTGAAATACTTTCTCTCTGTCCTTTTCCGATCACATGTTGCATACGAAGGTACTTTCTTGTTTCCAGGATCTGACTGTTACTTTGTAAGGCTTGCTGTGAGCTATATGAGGGCCCGGACTTTGCCAGTTTTGCTTTGTGCCGTAAGCACATGATGTATCTTCATTTATTAACTGAATAGTTTCCATGTGCCAGGGAGGAAGGTACAGTAGTAAAAAGATAGCTGTAGTTCCTGCTCTGGCTGAAAGTATGCTCAAGCTGAGCAAGCAGGTATTTAGCCCAAAGAGGTCTGTGTGAAAGGGGAACTGCTGTGGGGTGCCTCAGAGAATCTGACATGAGACCTAACCTAGTCTCAGAGGTCAAAGGCTTCCCTAAGGAAGTAACATTCGTGCTGAACCCTGCATGATAAGTAGGAGTAAGTATGAAAGAGAACGGGCTTTTGATAAGTTTCTGCTAATGTGCAGAGAGATGAAATGCCTGCTTCACTCCATGGCCACTCCAGGCCTTGCTAAATTAGGTCTCAGAAGCTTAGTCATTCTAACCATGGTCCCTCTAGGCATTATCTGTGTGGCCACAAGTCATTCTCTTAGCCACTTTCATATTTGATAAAGGAAAGTAGAGAGTAATGAAGAATATTATGAAAAGACAATTATTCTTGAAGGTATCATCAGTCATTTTACTGAGTACTTAGAGTGAATGTTTAGACCCCTCCAATTAGATCAGTTACTATCCCTCTAACATGCAGTACATCTAGAAACTTTAAGGGTAGGATGATTCTGGAAAGCTGACTCCTACCTTGGAAGATGCCAGCCTTGTAGCTTGCTGTATCTCCCCATTAGTAAAGTCAGGATTTTCCTGGGCAGCCAGAGTTCTAGAACATTCACTCACTGGCTTTGACAAGAACTGCTCTGTGATGGGGCCTGGATCACCCCTGCCTTAGGCTTCCTCAACTGCAGATCATGGAGATTTTGCCAATGATAATTTACCTCAAAGTGATGTTGAAATGAAGATGGCAGTAAAAGAGTTTTGCAAGATCAAAAAAGAAAGAAAGAAAACACCCCTTCTTAGCAAGCATGAAGCATGCTATCTCTATCTGGTGTTTGCTAGAATTTCAGAAGAAGCTCTCTGATCTAAAGGTCTAAAGAGGCACAAGACTGGCATTGATTTTCAAGATCTTTCTGGAATGCCTATGCCCTTTACCTCAGTATTATTTCAAACAACATTGGCAGAAAGACTCAGCAATGCAGTTAGTTCATGTTGCTGCTGGTGATGGTGTGGAACTGATGTTGATATGGAGCTGATGTTGTGTGATGCTGATGTTGGTATAGTGCTAGTGATGGTATGATGCTGATGTTGGTGTGGAGCTGATGTTGATATGGAGCTGATATTGTGTGATGCTGATGTTGGTGTAGTGCTAGTGATATAGTGATATATGATGCTGATGTTGGTGCAGAGCTGATGTTGGTGTGGTGCTGAGGTGGGAATGATGCTGATGTTGGTGTGGTGTTGATGTTGGTGTGGTGCTGAGCACTCAGAAGCCTTTCGAACACTACCTTCTCATCAAGGCTGTATGGATTTCATCTATGATACCTACTTTCACAGTAAGAGGAGCTGAGGTTCACAAAACTCAAACAAGTGACCAAAGAGTTTGGAGCTAGTAGAGGTCATATGATCCCAAAGTCTTTGCTCTCAGCATATGTGAAACAGTTTGAGCTTCTCATAATAAGAGATCTAAGTTTCTAAGTGATGACACATATACTATTAATTATTCCTGCCTTGGAATACATGAGTGTTAACATTAGTGGGAGTTTATTTTTGCAATTCCTCTGGCCTTCTGGTTTTTCCACATTCCTTCACCCCTTTTTCTGACCGTGTTGCTCTCCCAGTGTTTAAAATAAGGAGGAAAAAACTATTTTCATAACTTGTAGTAGAAAATTACTTACACTGATAGTAGTGAAATCCAAGGAGAAGGACTTGAGCTGAGTCGTGACCTTTGCTAAGAAGCTGCTGTGGAAACTTGTGAGTGTGCCCAGGTCCTGGTTGTATCTTATCAACAGTATCTCAGGCAATCACAGGGGTGTCTTTACCTCTCCTGTCCCCTAATCCACCTCATCCTGCTGCATGATCCAGTGAGAGAATAGCATTTCTGCCTCTTTGCTGTGGAAACAATAGGCTTGGCCGGTGCCACTTTCATTTCCCCACTAGGGAATCTGAGAGATGACCTGATTGAATTCCACCCATAGAGGTCATGCTTTGAATTCAAGGCTGGAGGGGGGGAAAGTGAAGAAAACATTTTACACTGATATCCCATGTGTCCTGAGCACACTGGGGCCTCCCCTTGCCGCACTGTGGTCTGCTGATAAGGATAACATGGATGGCAAGTGGCACATTTCCAGGACAAAGGAAATTCTCTGGTTTATTGTTTGAAAGAATCTACTGCCACACGGGAGCAGGGTTAGGGAATAAGTTGTGGATGAGAGAAAAGGCAAGGTTGGCTGGGGGTAAAGTGGGGTAAAAAAGGACCACCAAACTTGCGAGTGCCATCGGGGAGTATTTGCATGGTCAGGAGGTAGAAAAAAAGTCACTGTAGTTGATGGTGTACAGAGAGAGGGCTCCAGAGTCGGCTTTAGAAATGGAGGCTCATACTCAACTTGGTAGAATCACAAACCTGATTCGCACAATGCAGCCCATTTAGAAGTCATAGCAAAAGCTCCAGGAGGTTTAGAGAAGTTGATCTGGTTTTGACTTTAAATTCGGGACCTCTTCTTGCCCCGCCCTCTCCAAGCCAAAATGTCAGAAAGGGCCTGGTTTCCCTTTATGGAGTGCAAAATAAACAGATCTTCAACAGCGGAGAGGGGCCCATTTCCCGAGCCCATCATGCCAGAGCTGGAAGTGGGGGCCGTGGGGAGCAGGAGTTATTCTTCTGTCTGGTTAGAATTTGGCATTGGTTTTCATTTTCTCCAACCGGTTTTGTAGAAGGCTGCCTGTGCGGAAGCTCCGGGATAAGGGAGATCTTGGGGCTTTCTTGCCAGACTTCAAAGGGTGTGGAATTTTGAGTCTTGAGAGTTTGGGAAAGGCAATTCCAAGACTAAAAGCTGTAAGGCGGGGGTTGAACCCACCCTCTGGGCCAGGATGGCAAACTCCAGCCTCCCGGCCTGCTCTCCCAGCCCAGGAGAATGTCCAACCCTGGGCATCTCCGGGTCAGCTGTGGTTAGCCTGGCCACAGGGCCCTGCATTCCTTCTGGTCTTAGCTGGGTTTGGGGTGGGTGTGACCAAGGGTTTACTCTGGAGAAAACGGAGACAAAGCGTCTAAATTGGGCAGGATCTTGAATCTAATGACTTGTTTACCATTGCGTGTGCTTTTTCTAGGGCAGGGAGGAGAAAGAGGGCAGGGTGAGTACTCGCTGTGGGCATGGGCTCACTGTGGGCACTGGCACGCTGTTGTTTTTCGTTCTGAGGGGTAGGAGAGGCAGGTCTAACGCAGCAGCTGGGCACCCTTCTGGAAGTCATCGGCCAAGCAAAGATGTGCACTGTGTAATTTTCCAAGGTGAGAAGCAGTGAGAATTCTGCCTCTGCCCATAGCTTGACTTCCGGGAAACACATTGTTCCTCAAGGAAGGCCTGGGTCCACCACATGAAAGGCCCCGTTTCCTCCTGCTTTGGCTTCGAGCCACACAAGAGACTACTCTCTACCTCTACTCCAAGTGTACCCCAAATCCAAGGACCCAGTCAGGAATGAACACATGTGATACCACTAAGGAACAGGTCCTTGGATCTGAAATGGTCAGCAGAGGGGTCTAGCAGATCAGCAGTGGTCCCCTGCCGCCATTGTTTTGTTTTGTTTCGTTTTTTAGAGACAGCGTTTCTCTGTGTATCTTTGGAGCCTGTCCTGGAACTAGCTCTGTGGACCAGGCTGGCCTCGAACTCACAGAGATCTGCCTGCTTTTGGGGATTTGTTCTTCCTATTTCTGGCAATTCTCTTGTAATTCATATATGCTACTTCTAGGACACTTAGATTAAAGTCACTGGAGTTGATCCCCAAGGGAAGGGTGAGCCTGGGGGCAGCAATGGGCTGTGCTGTACAGCTTAGGAAGACCCTTCTGCTTCTTTTGCTGGTCTATGAAGAGTTTTCTTTTTCTTTCTTTCTTTCTTTCTTTCTTTCTTTCTTTCTTTCTTTTTTCTTTTTTTCTTTTTTTCCATGATTGCTTTCTGATGATGAAACTAAGGCTTGGAGAGGTTAAATGGTTGACTCAAGGCCATTCCACCGCTATATGTGTCATAGCCCATCCCCTTTGCCCTCTGTCTGAACAGGTTGACAAATTGAGATCGCAGCAAACCACGTGAGCCTCATCTCCTCGAGCTGACAAGAGGGTGCCCTAGGATGCGGTCTGTTGCCTCTCCTGAGTGGTTTCAACTGGGTGTGGCTGATTAGAAATTGAGCTTCAAAAGAATGAGGTCTAGCTCATGAGTAGAGAAGCTCAACTGCATCTGCAAGCTGTCTAAAAGTCTGCCAGATGTTCCCATAGACTTTTCAACCGGTGCTGGAGATTCAAGAGCAGGGCATATGAGAGCCTTGGGGCCCTCTTTTGCAGAACATTCCCTCAGTCAAGGAATCCCCAGAAAACTCTATATTTGGAGAAAGATCCAATTAAACATAGCTCCAACTACACTGAAAGACATACACTTACAATAGCTAGCATGAGCTTTGGAAGTTTTATCATGTGTATGGATGCATCTGGATGCTGAGATGTTGTAACTGGACCAAGACGGTGACCTGATGGGATGGATTTGCTATTCTTGCTCTGCCATGCATGGATTGTGTGGCCTAAGTAAATCCTCCAACTTCCACAGTTCCTCAAGCTGTGGGCATGGAGGTGCAGAAATTATTCTCTATTCTATTCTGAGGTGCCCACAAAAGCTGGCACCTCCAGCCCACTGAAGTACCATGTCCTGTCCTTCCCTTTGCCTGTGCTGCCAGAATATGACTAGCAGGAGGACCAGGTCTGTGCGGGGGTGGGGGTGGGGTGGGGTGGTGATGGTGGTGTGTGTGTGGCAGGATTCCCACTCATTTCCTGCACCTGGAGGCAAGAACAGAGAGTATTCTTCTGCCGACTTATTGTTCAGCGCTTTTGTTTGCTTTGTTTTGCCCTTCTGAAAAGAAACTTCCATACTTTTCAAATTTCAATTGTTTCTCTCTGTTGTTAGTCCAGCTTACTACCTTGCAACTGGCCGATAGCTGGATAGATGTCAGTGAATGGCAACAGACTGTATTTGTTTATCCATACCCAGCTCCTCAATAGCAGAGACTCAGCCAGAGTGTAGCAGCTGAGGGTCGACTCAGTGGAAAATCCAGAAGCGCAGATGTGGATCCAAATTGGGCTGAAAAACCTCATGAGATCAGGCTTTCTTGAACTTCCTGCTTTTAGCTTAACCAGTGTATTCAACATAAACGAACTTTCGGTATTTTGAAACTTCCGTTTCTGATCGCAGAACCTGGAAGTAGAGAGCTGTTGCGAACATTTCCACAAATTTTGTCATGGTTGTCCTGGAAACTGAGTCGAACCCAGTAATTACAGAGCCTTAGAAGTCAGTACTACCACAGCAGCCTGCCTGCGTTGCTGGCAGGAGAGAGAATGACTTCAGAGTGGCTGGGCTTGGAGACCTTCATGACGGTGTTCAGGTGCTAGTACTGTCACTTCTAGCCTGTGACTTAATATCTCAGCGTGTTGATGCTTCATTAGTTAGGTGAAGAGAATGTACTGGCTCATGGCATTATGAGGCCCAAGTGTTGTATGTGCTGTATTCTCTCTCTCTCTCTCTCTGCGCCTCTCTCTCTGTGTATGTCTCACATGTAAGTATACACATATTTCTATGTGTTTTAAATATAGATGTATATATTTAATATTCATTAGTTCATCTATAACTTGAATATGCTCCGTTAGGAATCTCTGGCTGACAGTTTCTGAAACTGTTTATTTAGAAGCTGCTAAAATCTAAAGGGCAGTATGGCCTTTGCCTGTACTGAGAGCTCAGGGTTGGGGAGATCAGGATATTGTCCAGTGACAATCGAGACCTACATAAACTTTGCAAGCAGAATCACAGCTGCACTGGCCCTTGTTCCTGGGGAATAATGCTGGGCAGACGGGAGAGCTGGAAAACCAGGTACTTTAACAGTCACCAACCGAAGTGAGCCGAGCTGTGAGGAACAAGGAGGAGGGAAGAGGCAAAGCAGGCCTAGGGAGTGAGGATGAAGTTCCCTAAGCCCCTGCCTGGCCCAAGCTGCTCAGAGCAGTCTTTAAGAAAGTTTTCTCTGGGTATGCTGGACCTAAAGTGTCTTGGCTTACTTAAAAACAAACAAACAAACAGACCCATTAATTGTGTTGTTTATTTAAAGATTTTTTTAAAAAAATAATTACTTCCAAAATACAATCTCATTGATTGCATATGATTTTGTATACAATTTGAAAGACAAACAAACCACAACAGAAAAATGTGTTTTAAAAATGTCCTTACAACCCAGATAACAATCTATTAATACTTTTGTGTATTTTCTTCCAATCTCCTTATTGCAAATATATGGACTTACATTTCTAATTTTAATATATTCAGAACCAACTACTTTGAAGTCTCTTCTTATTATTAAAACATGAATGTTTTCCTATATCATTGAATATTATCCCGTGTCACTACATCTGATGGTTGTGCACTTACACTAATAACTTTATAGGTCAAGTTCTGAGGTTTTGCTTTGTTTTTTTGTTTTGTAGTGCCTGGGGAAGCCAGGCCTTTTGCATACTAGGCAACCACTCCATGAGGAGCTACATTCTAGTATACTTTTAAGTGGCATATGATGTGTTGGCTATTCTGGGTTCCGGGCCTTGGATAGGCCATTGCAACCAAGCCAGAAATCTTGATATGTTTGTTCTAATATTTGGTTTAGGCTCTAACAACCAGTCTCATGAACTGTAGAAAAGGTGATGTTGTAGAAGTCACAAAGTCCCACTTGAGTCATAAACCTAGAAACCCTGGAAGAAGACAGACTGGGCCTTAGCTCACCCCCTTGTGTTTCTTAATGCAGCCCAGATGGAAGCTGGGCTGAGAGCAGACTGCACGCCAGCCTGGTGGACTTGATCTGATAGCATAAGACACAGCGTCTCTGAACTGTCTGCTACCTGGAGACCTCTTCACATCGGCTGTTTGATTAACACATGCCTACTGAGGGCCACTCCTAATTACAGAAGACCCCATAGAGCTTTGCTTGTCCTTGTCAGGCTCGCAAACCCTGCACGGGGGATTTCTGCAAAACTCTCATCTCAGGACAGCTGTCTGCCACTCTTCTGCCCCTCCCACCAACCGGGTCAGCAGGCTCCTTGTCAGAAAGAAGCCAGGCCTCTCTGCCTTCTCTGTGTGTGGCAGGGCTTGGGAAGGTAGCTTTCTGAGGGCTCTTTGTCTAGTGAACCAGTTAGCAAGACCTCTGGGTAGCAGAAGTCCCCTCAGGTCCCCCTGCCCTTCCCCCCTCCACTTGGGAAGGCAGCCCTGAATTCTCTTCCAGCCTGGTCTAAACTGTAGTGCTCAACTACCCCAGGCAGGCTGGAAGCTCCTGGTGAGCCACTGCAGAACCTGGATTCCTGGTGAACCGGGGCTGAGGTTGTGTGTGGAATTCTCTGTGAATTCCTTAAGACTGGCAATGCTGTGTGCTTACCCTGCAGGAAGGCTGGGGCTCTAAAGCTCCCATTCTTGCAGTCCTCCCTACTTGGACTCTTCATTAGGGCATCCATCCATTCTACTGATGCTTACTCAGGGCTGTCTGCTCTTTGCACTGTACTAGAATGTGAGGACAGAATGGAGGGTAAGATAGACATACTTTACATTTCTGCTCCCATGGGACATAAAAAGAATAAAAAGAAAAGCAACTCAGGATGGAAGAATCTATAACAGGGATCATAGGGGGAATGCCTGCCAAGTTATCAAAGATGCTTGACACCCTTCGCTTTATGTCTCAAATTACTACTAGCCTCCAGAAAGGTTGGGGCCAGTGCTTCAGCTGGCAAGCTGTAGTAAGAGCAACTCTATATAACAAGATCAGTTATGGGCAGCCGAGCATGCCTAGCCCCAGCCCTCGGCCCCTAGACTCTTGTGGTCAGGGAGTTCCTAAAGGAACTCAAACCTTTTGGGGCTGGGATCTGTTTACTCTCAGCACACTGGGATTTCCTGTTTCTAAGAAAATGGGGTTAGATGCTCAGCTGCATTAACCAAACATGTGGATTGAAATGAATCTGAAACTTGCAGGCTCCTGGCTCTCTGGAAGCTTGTGTTTGGGAAGAAGAGCCCTGGGGTAACTTTCTTTTCAAATAAGTGTGTGTATGTGTGTGTGTGTGTGTGTGTGTGTGTGTGTGTGTGTCTGTCTGTCTGTCTGTCTGTCTGTCTGCCTGCCTGCCTGCCTGCCTGCCTGTCTGTAAGACCAGAAGAAGGTGACAGACCTTCTGGATCTGGAGTTACAAACAGCTGTGAGCTGCTTGATGTGGGTGCTAAAATAGCACTTGGGTCCTCTGGAAGATAATATGCAAGTGCTCTTAACTAATGAGCCATCTCTCCTGCTCCAACTTGGGTGACTTTGTAAATGTGAACTTTAAACCAATTGGCTCAAGCCAAATATTGCTAACATTGGAGGGCCCGTTGTCTGTCTTTGCCTTTCTGCTTCAGGAATAAGTCTCCCAAAGGGATGAAAGCCCACTAATGGGGTTTAGAGTCAGGGCTTCTATATCCTAATGTTTTTGATGTAGATATGCAGGGTATATTAAGATGTCTTGAAAGACCTATTGCCCAGAATCCATCACCAGCTCCCATCTGCCTAAAACCTCCCCATAGGCTCCCTCCCTTGAGCAGCCAGGAAACTCATGTTACCCCTGATGTGACAGTATGACATCTGACTGAAGACATTATGACATTTAATATTTGATCTTCACCTAGCAAGGCTCTGTGGCAAATGTTGGCATAGTATGGAAGAGAAGAGGAGGAAAAGCAGGGGAAAATAGTGCCCTGATCAAAGATACCCCATGAGACATCTGAACCAGAGAAGTGTGTGAGGGCAAGGGAAAGGTGCTCAGATGGGAAGCAGGGCAGTATGGTGGCTGGGTACCAAAGATGCCTGGCTCACACAGCAGGGTTTATACAGCCAGAATGCCACCAAACTCCTAGGGGAGGTGTCTACTTTGATTCTAGGGAATATAGCACTGTTTTCCAAAGAGAAACTAGCTATCTTTTTTTTTTCTCACAGTTTTTGAGCCAAGAGACTTGCATTGCTTCCACAGTGAATTATAACCCTGTGGTCAGAAGTGCATACATTATCAGAGATTTACTTCATGACAAGAATTGTAGGGGCTAAGACCTCGGTTCAATTCACAGCACCTTCATGGTAGCTCACATCCATCTGCAACTCCAGTTCCAGAGAACCTAACATCCTCTTCTCACCACTACAGGTACCAGGCACACATGTGGTACACATACACACATACAGGCAAGGCACTCATAAAATAAATAAACAGGTCTTTAAAATAATCTTTTAAAAAGCAATGTAAGCTTTGAGATGGCAACTCCTATTGCTAGCAGAGGAGGTGTACCATGTCAGCTGAGGGACAGGTCACTAGGAAAAACCCATAGCTAGAGGATGAGGGATGAATGCCTACATGCAGAAAGGCAGGGCTGTAAGGATGTCCAAAATAACCATTGACTTTGTATTCTTCCTCTTTACCAAGCACTGGGCACCATGGAGAGGGGAGATTTCCAAAGGATCAGGAGAACCATCCCTGTCTTAGTTCAGGTTGTTATAACAAAGTATCCTAGACTGGGAGGCTTATAGACAATGAGCATTGTGTCTCACAATTCTGGAGGCTGGGAGTCTACAATTAGGGTGGCAGCAGTGTCAGGTTCTGGTGAAATCCACCCTCCTCCTGGCTATAGACTACTGGTGCTCCTGTATCTTCACATAATGGAAATAAGGCACACTGCCTAAGATCTTCTTTAGCAGTCATCCTACTAGTGATGGTCTTCTCCCCATCAAATAATCCTTTCCAAGTCTCTCCTCCTAATACCTTGACACCCAGAGTTAGGATTTACCATGAATTTAGAGGGCAACACAAACATTAGTCAAGCCCACCAAGGCATCCTTCTCCAAATCCTAAGCAACAATGGGACAGTGGGAAATAACATAGCATGTGAGACTCAGGAGGTATAATGAGGGC
Organism: Phodopus roborovskii; assembly: GCF_943737965.1. NCBI lineage: Eukaryota > Metazoa > Chordata > Mammalia > Rodentia > Cricetidae > Phodopus > Phodopus roborovskii. Next base: position 11,709,441 of record NW_026126517.1, on the reverse strand, counting down.
CACTGAAACTAATTCAGAAGAAAAGAAAAATCCCCATAGGCTTCGATTAGTGTGAGAGGGCTTAGTGGAGGAAGACACAGATGGCACATCTGCAGGTCATGAACCGAGGACTTTGCCAACCTGGCTGCCCAAGAACAGGAAGGTATGGAACAGGGTATAGACATTTCAGAAATGGAAAAAAAATTTAAATGCTTTCCTGATGTCATAACTATGCTGTGCCATAAGAGGTGACCATGTGGTCCAGAGTAGGAAGGAAAGTTCAGAAAGCCCTTTCTTGAGATCTGGAATAGGAAACAGAACCCATGCACCCTTCAATACTTTTGCCATCAAATGCCAACTAAGCACCCCACTGCTTCTGGCAATGTCAGTTGAACATGAAACTTTCTCCTGGCCTTTGATGGATTCATTGCTTGCAGAAAACAGGCAATCGTCATGCTAAAAGCAGTAGGTATGTTCATAACAGTATTGTGAAGCATCACAAGAGGTCATCAAAGAAATGAATGCCTACCTAGGGAAGGGCCAGGGGTGAGGCTGGTCTCCAGAAGAGGTACCCATGGAACTGGTGTTATCAATGACCTAGGATTTGTGGGAAGGTCAGCACTGAGAAGAGGAATCAGCAAAGATGGAAGCAGGAACAAGGGAATGGCATTCCATGTCAGTGAGCATGACCCAAGAATGCGACACTCAGTGGGGAAGTCGGGTAATGGGTTGTGGCCTGACCCCAAAGAGCCTTTGACATAGGCTATAGAAAATTTGCATTTCTGCTGTGTAACAGGAAAATCAGTGCATGCTTTGATAAGAGGATAGCCAACACCATATTCAGTGCAGTTAAAATAAACAACACTGAAGGGCACCTACTGCAGACAGAGCACTCACTGTGTTAGGTAGTTAGAGGTTGGCTTATGCAAAGGGAAACCTATCTCAAGCCCTCAGGGGCCTCTGATAAACTTGGGAGAGATGGGTGGTGAGAAAGTAGGAGGGGAAACATGAGTACAGATAAGTGACAGGAAATTGGAATGGGTGGATGATTCTAGGAGACACACAAAGGAAGTGGAGATGGTCTGGCCCCACCCTCTCAGGCCTGATTGGAGGCCCCTACCTTTTCTGTTCCCCTTTCCTTTCCTTGGAGCCATCACCAGGATTCTTCCTCTTACCAATGGCAAAAGTACTATTTCCAGGTCCAGACGACTATGGATTCAAGTGGGATTGCCCGAAAATAGATGCACACCAAGACCACCCTACATAGGCTTACAGTGGTCTGCTGGTTAGCCTCTATGCTATACCTAGGGTATGGCTCTCTGGCTCTCAGAGACTAGGCTCCAGTCTCGGAGTTCTTACGGCTCATATAAAAACTACAATCAATGACCACACATGTAGGCAACACAACAGGGGGAGGGGAGACCTGAATATTTTTTTTTATTTTGGAGGGGGGCATTTGGTTTGTTTCTGGTTTCCGTTCTTACCTCAAGTCTGTGTTCAGCTAACTACTCATGGTTATATATGCAAATGACTCACTAGACAGGCTCCAACGGGATCACTGTGTCATGCATGAAATCAATCAGGGTCTTCGGGTGCATCCCATCCCTTCTCCTGTCCTATGAACACACAAGTGGGTTAACACCCTCCCATACACACACATTCAATGGACCTGGAAACTGGGACACTTCAGATCAAAAATGAAGGGCCTGCCTTTTTACATATCACCTGTTACCTTCAGGCAGGCACATAGGCAAGTGAAAGTCATTCCATGGAAGTCACTCTGATCCACAGAGCTGAAGTGTGCCCAGGAGCCTTTCGCCATCTGAGGCCTGGCAGAGAGTTAGAGTGAGATCCAGTGTGGCATCTCACCTTCCTGAACTAGGTTGCTGCAGAGACCTTCAGGGTAGAAGCAATGCTGCTTAGAAAGTCATCTTGTCAGCCCCTTTATTCATGCGTTCTTTCTCTCTCCCCCTCCCTCCTTCTCTCTCTTTGACTGAGTTGCCTCAGGGCTGGTGGTTTCAAAACTAGCAGCTGCAAACTTATGAAGGAAAAAAAACTGAAACCACAAACCCTGTCTTGTGAAAACCGTGTGCCAGGCTAAAAGTGGCAGTCCATGTGGGGGGAGCCTGTTAACGTTCAGGACGTAGAAGGAGGTAAAATGGCAGCAGAGTTGGGTCTTTAGGGTAGAGAGGACTTATTCTGTGCTCTAGGCATGGGTGAGTAGGGTACCAAGGACAAAGCTGGGAAGAGGAGGTCTGCTTAGGAGATTAGACTCTCTCTCTCTCAGGTGGTGGGGGTGGCTCTGGCACAGGCTGAGCACTCTGAAACAGTCAGGTTCACGGATGCAAAACAGCAGCTGTAACTATGACAGTGCTGCTGTCTTCATCCAGAAGATTGGAGGCCCAGGCTCCCCAGCTAAGTCACCTGGGATTTCTGAACCATGCCCGATGAAAGTAATGCCATCTCACTCCTGGGGCAGACCTCTCCTCTCTTCACCAATGCTCACTGTACTCACCTACATGTTTACCCTTCTAAAACACTGCAAACTGCCACACCTTCATGCATTTCAACTCACGAGTCAGTAGGAGGGAACATCCAGGAGGGCGTGTAATGGGAAAGACCCTCTTAGAAATGATAGGTCTTATATGAACCCAAGTCTGACCAAGGAAGTCCTCAAAGGTTTCTACTAATATGAGGGCTGGAGATACCTGGGCTTCTCCTTCTGCTTATTCTTTATGCCAGGAGCATCTCTAGCAAGAACAAAACAGACATTTGAGTCATCCAACCAGGTCAAGAGCTTCCCTGCTCTGAATAGGGAGCTTCCTTGCTCTTAATAGGAAGCTTCCAGACACACACAGCCCTAGCCAGGTAACTTTGCACAAAGACCTTGCAAGACTTTAGTAGGGAGTAAAAATTAAGGAAGATCAAAATGTGGCCCAATGATAAGAAGGAGACAAAAGCAATCTGGAGTGAATTTAAATTTAAGTATTAGAATAAAAGCAAAGTGAGTGAATTGATCAACACTGGGTGGGGTTAATGAGAGAAAACTTCAAGGAGGAAGTAAGTTTTGAATAGAGGTTGAAGGAGGGGAGGGACCATGGCTGGGGCAGAGTGAAGAGGAAGTGTGTACTGTGGGGGAGGTAGGATGTCTTTGGGAAGGCTGCTGTAGCTCACGGGTGGCCCTGGGAGCTGTGCCCCCACTGGACAGTCCTGGTCAGAGTTAGTATCAATAGGCTGGGGTAGATTTTCAAAGAAGAGCCTCGTTCGATACTGACAGCAGGAGTGAGTGTGGTACGGGGGCAAGACCACAGGCTATGGGAAGAGCACAACCTGTAGTGTCAAGTCCGGAGTTCATTTCTGAGCTGTGCCACTTGTAATCTGGTCAACCTCATAGGCCTCACCTCCCTGAACTGTAAAATGAGGAAATTATTTCATAAGGCTCTGGTGAGGATGAGAATTTAGGAGATAACTGGTGCAAAGCGTTTAGTGCCTTGTCTGATAAAGAGTGGCTTCTGAATATGTGGTGGCTGGGACAATAGATTTTATAGGTCAGAGACCAGAAAAACAGCTAATGAAAACAGCTTCAAGACCTCAAAGGAAGAGCAAACATAAATACTGGGCTCAGCCGATCAGTTCCCATCTCAGTGGGTTCCTATATGAAGGCAGCTGAGATCCACACACAGTTCCAAGGCTGGGCTTAGCCCATGCTTGTCTGTAGAGGTAAATATTAGCCTCAGAAGCTGGCCTGCTCCAGACTGAGCCCTGAGTTAGAGAGTAGCTCTAACTGAGTGGAATCAATGAAAAGCAGAATCTCCAGCCCTGGGTGTGGAGTTGGGAAGAGATGCTCTATGGGCTTCCATACATCCCTGAACCCAGTGGTCCCCATCCCTGAAGCTGGCTGAAGCTCACCCCAGAGCAGGCTGGTCTCCTCTCTAAGCCAAGGCTTCCTTGGCTTCATTTCTATAGCAGGGCAAGGAGTTGAAGGGGGAAGGGAGATGAGGCATTCCTACTTTCTCCTCTGTCCTGTGCTGGGCAGAAGTAAAGCTTCCCTCCCAGGACCTACTTCCTCTCCGTCCAGTTCCAGACTGATGAGCAAGTTCATTTTCTTCATGAGCTAAAACAAAACAAGACAAAACAAAGCAAGTGGTACTCCAATAAGCCCTCTCTTCAGGGCTCAGCTTTAAGATGGATCAGGGCAGGCCTGGATGCATGCAAAGGAGTCTTAGAGTTTCCCAACACACTTCCTTCACACCATTAAGGCTGCTCCTCTTCTACTTGGCCCTACAAATGAGGCAGCTATGACTCAGCCACACCTGAGCACAGGTGAAATGTCCAGGGATCACACTTCCCACTTCATCAATTCAGGCACACCTCTCCATTCAATTACAGAAGGGTGGGGTGCCAGAGGTCTTAGCAGTCCTCTGTGTTCCTTTGCTGTACAGACAAAGGTGCTGAGGCCAGAGGGCAAGCTCTCGGGCACGTCACCTCCACAGGTCTCTCTCTCTCTCTCTCTCTCTCTCTCTCTCTCTCTCTCTCTCTCTCTCTCTCTCTCTCTCTCTCTCCTTCCTTCCCTCTCTCCTGCTGCCATGCAGTGCTCTGGGTGGTTCGTGCTGACATTTGGCCTGCATGGTTTCTTCTGTAACTGCTGTGGCTTCTGTGAGACTAAGCACCTCCCCATCCCTGGCAAGGTCTACACCTCCTCTTCCTTGTGCAGAGTTCTGGGCACATCTGTGGACTAGCTGATGATCCAGCTCTGCCCCAGCTCAGCAAGTGACAGGGAAGGCAGAGTTGGCATCAACACCCAGGTAGTTTTGGGCTGGGATATCTTCTTTTAAGTATGGGAAAGAGTGTGTCCTTACTGCCCCAACAGGCATCACCAACTTTACCAAGTTAGCCTGTGTTTCCTCCATTATGACAGGAATGGGACAAGCCATAAAACTAACCACCTTTTTGAGTCCCCTAATAGTCACCAGAGCTTGCCTGCTAGAGTAGCTGGCCACCAAACCCCAGGATGAAGGAAATGATAGGAGCCTACAACTTCCCACAACCTCTTCTCCAACCACCAGAGAACATACCCTTTAGCATCATGGACTTCCCTTAGTGCTTAAGGGCCACTTAGGGGCCCTTGCAGTAAGGACATGGCTGCCTATGAACTGACTCATGGGGAGTGGAAAGCTCTCCCCTAAATCCCACTAGAAAGTAGTATGAATCTTCTCCACAGAGAACCTTATCTTCCAGTACATTAGGACCCTGACCCAGCCCTCCAAGAGACTGTTGTGCTCCACAGTTCACAAAGTAAAATAAATAAATAAATAAATAAAAGATAGGAGAGGGCTTGACCAACTGAAGGACCGGAAAGGAGCTTGTTCTATGTATAAACAATGATCCCATGTTCCCTGCCCGTCAGGTGTCCTGATCTGTCTCCCAGGTGGGGGGAAGAACTGCTGGCTGCCCTCCTCTCGCGGCCCTGAGTTTAGGAACAGGATTTCCTCTGCACATTGTCAGAGAACAGATAAAATCTTAATCTCAGGCACACACAGCCGCAGGCCTTGGGCCTTGCCACTGTGTGCTCAGCTTTCAGAAGTGAGACTGAACAATGGCTTGGGACACAGGACATGAGCGGGAGGGGGAGAAAAAGATCAGGATGGAGGCCAGTACAACATGTGGGCTTCCTATGGAAGATACAAGGCCATCCAAAGGTGCCAAAAAGCACCTGGATCTCCTTTTGCCACTTTGGCTTTCTTAACCCAAGTTTAAAATGCACTGGCTAGAAGACTTCATCTAGTACCACTTTAGTTTCTGCTTTCTGTGTGTGTGTGTGTGTGGTGTTTGCACATGTATGCATATGTGCTCACCCATAAATGTTTGTGGATTTCAGAGGTTCGGATCTGGAATCTTACCTTGGTCATGCTCCTCCTTAGTTTTGGAGACACAATCTCTCATTAAACCTGGAGCATGGCTGCTAGTAACTGGCTACCCAGCCCCAGGTGATCACCACCACTCCTGGCCTCTACATGGGTACTAGGATTTGAATTCAGATCCCCATATTTACACAGCAAGTACTTTATCCACTGTGCATGTGCCTCCTGCCACTGTTCCACAGAGTTTCTTAAAGTGTCCAAACAGAGGCACTCAGCTCTGTTTTTTCAAAATGGGTGAAGAGTTTGGCATTGGCTGGCAGAACCTAGAAGGTAAGAGATGTTTTAATCTTGTTCTCCAGGATGCTTGTGCTAAGTAAGAGCTTGCCTGTTTTCCAAAATGCATCCTATGTCATTTCAGAGTAGGGAGAGCCAAGGATTTTCGAAGCCCTTTTTATTAAGTGGTGTTGTGTCAGAAGAGTGCTTTGCACAGAATTTCTCCAACCCAACACCTAGCTGAAGGAGTCAGCCAAGCAAGTTAGCATGAGAAATGTTCAGGTGTAGACAAGCTGAAATACAGAAGCATTCTCTACAGGATTCCCTCATCACTAACTCCATCATAACGAATATGCAGTGAGCACATGCCATGTGGGCACTGTACTACCTAATGGTCTCTCCAGAAAAGTCTCCCATTTTATCCTTACAGTCCCATAGTCCTGGGAAAAACCAAATCTCTAAGAGGATTCTTCAGTTGTCCACTTGCCCAGTATGCATGTGCAGACCAAAGCCTGAATGCCCACCTTAATGGGTTCAGTTCTCCCTCGGGTGCACATTCCTAAGACTTGTTTCAGGGCTCATTGAGTAGAGAATAGGGCTGGGTAAAGAGCAAAGCTGAAGCCATGTGCCAATAGAGAGGACACGTATTAGATTCAAGGGTACTGACTGAATCTCTGGCTTCCACAGCAGCAAAGAAAGACTCCGCCGTCAGATCTGACTCGGAGGACACGGTTTTTGCTTCCCTTCTGATGGTGTCTTTTGAGAACAAAAGAAGTATTGAGACCCTAAGGTCTCAATTCTCATGGATTTTCTGTTACCTCTTCCTATGATAGGATCTTGAAGCAGCCAGATCAAGGGATACACCATGAAGAGATGCATGAATTATTTGTCAGGGGAATGAAGCAGTGAAAAACAAAATCTAATTAATGCTTTGGCTGGGGTGGGGGGACTCAGTTTGCAGGGTGAATGTTTTTTCCAGGCATGCTGTGTTGAGAGGCTCATCCTGCATTTTTGTATTGTCATTTCCCTTCCCCTATGAACCTCTGCTGAATATATCCAGAAATCCCTTGCAGAAGAAAGTTCACAAGTCCTGTCACTTGAAAATGAAGAAGCCAAGGGGGTACAATGACCCTCTTCCTTCTCAAGGGCTGGAATTCATTTTGTAAGTGTTTCTGGGGGAAAGAGGCCCTTGGGGGAAGGAGGATGCTGTGTCCTTTCCAATGCAAGACGCTCATCATAATCTGTGCAAAACAGCACCTTTGGATAAACACAATGTGGCTATATATACCCCTGGCCATTTCCTGTTGCTCTTGCAGCTTGTGCAGGCTTGAAGGTAGGGTTAGACTGTGACCATAAGCCACATGGTGACATGCACATTAGCCCATGCCCTCTGCTTCCTGTACTGCACACAACTGGGGCCAGGCTAATGCCTATACTTCCCTGGAGGGGAGGGAGTCCTGAGAGCTAATTGTGAGGGTCGCACGTGTGCCAACCCTTTCCCAGTACACAAATTGCCTGACTGTAGATAGATATAGAAGGGAGCCAGCGTGCATGCCTTAACAGTCTGCTTGTGCAAAGTTTCCACCACAAAACAAAAGGTCAAGTAGGAACAAAGCAAGCAGTTAACAAAGCAAGTGGTAGTCTTTATTTTGTATTAAAGGCACAGGCTCAAGAGAAAACTCCCACAGTGAAGTTATGTGAAAAAATCACTTGGCAAAACTAAAAAGTTCACAACTGTGTGCGAGAAACCCGACTTGCTAGAAATAGCAACTGTATTTTTTGCTTCAGTGTCTCCTCTCATCTTGGGATTTCAGAATGTTTCAGTAGACATCTCACAGTGTAATTTTGGAATAGATAAGGGTGGGTGGCCAAGTGGGACTTCCACTTACTGAACAGTGTGGCATAGAGACACTAATACAGAGGCTTGTCCAGAAGCCAAGAGATGAAAACGAAGACAGACATCTCCAGGCTCTCCTTTCTGCTTCTTAGCCAGTCACTAGCACACTATTGCTGACCTTCCCTCATCCTCACTTAGAAGACCTGAGATGTCAGTTGTGCACAACAATGCAGGTGTTTGTTTTTCTCCAACACTGAGGGCAGAAGCCAGGGCCTTGAGTATCCTAGGCAAGCACTCTACCACTGAGCTTTATGCCCAACCAGAACCATGCATTCTGACCAAGCTTTTCAGGAAATTCTGATGCCAAAACAGACCCATTGTCTAAATCATGTCAGTCAGTAAAGTGCTTGTCTCGCAAGCACAAGGACTTAGGTTCCATATCTAGAACTGCCACAAAACAGTTAGGTATGGTGGCATGTTAGTGCAATAGCAGCATTACTAAGATAGGGACAGATAGATGTCTGGGACCTGAAAGGTGAGAGATCCTGTCTCAAGAATGTGGACAGCACTTGAGGACTGATAACACAAACATCATATAACCCATTTTTAGGATAACTAGCTACTGAGCGCTGACTATTGGCTAGATATCACCCAAGGAATTGTTCTGCCTTCATAGAGTTCAATCTAATGGGAGAGATGCATAAGAATACATATTTCCAGGAAGGAGCAGCAGGCTGGGTGTAATTTAGGTTGGAGGTTTCAGAAAAGTCCCTCTGAAGATAAAAGACATTCACACATAGGTGCTGAAGATGAACGGAGGAATATGCTTCATTGCTTCCAACACATAGTCAAAGCAAGTTATGATTCGAAGAATCAATTAGCTAGCAAAAAGGAAAATCCAGTGACTTCCTGGGTATGATGGCTGTGTAGCAGACTGCGATTCCTATTCCTAATAGAGAGATTTATGACAGGAAAACAGATTTAAAAATAATACCTGGGCAGGTAGAGTCCATTAGTGACTTGTCACAACAGTTTTTGAGAAGCTGTGATGTTGCTTCCAAACGTGACTGAGGATATTTGCCAGAGGTTTAGGAAAAGGGGATTCTGTGGGAAAGTCAAAGAAGAGATCTCTTTACCATGGCCTTTATTGGATGCATGGCTATGCTAATGCATGTGTTATTGCCCGAAGGGAAGATGGGTGGCCACATGGCCACTGGCATTTTCCTAGTAAATTTGACTATTTTTCCACTGAGCACCTACCATTTACCCAGTAGCTCTGAAACTTCCACCTGCACAACTCATTTCGGAGCAAAAAGATTTTTCTTCTACTGGACCCAAGTGTCTGTCTAAGTCACTCAATCTGGAATGTCCTGGAATTTTGCATTTGAAAGCAATACCTTAAATGATTTAGATGCAGTGAGTCTAGGGAACAGGTTTGGTGATGCTGGTGGGACAATGTTGACACATGGTGTCTCAGTAGCTCTGCATAGTTTTATCATTTGAGGAACTTTGTTGTTGCTTGTTGTGTTGGGGCTTTCTCTAGTTCCTTCGCATTTTGTTAGCTTGAGTGAACACTGCCAAGTTATTGATCCAGACTAGATGAAAAATGATGGCAATAATATTCAGTGATTTAGATCTGAATTTGTTGGATGTCACAAGTCAAGCTCCAAAGATGAATTTTGCATATAGCTGGAATGAAGATCATGGTGGTAGAATATGCTATGCATTGAAAAATTCCCAGAGGTATGCAAATCCAGGATCCAGTAGGACTTTTGTCTGATGCCTTCTTCTATATTTGTCTAAATATCTTTTGTCTGAAGATAGGTGCCCAGAAAAACATTCAAGATCTCTCCCCCCCCCCTCTTTCTGTGTGTGTGTGTATGTGTTCATCTCCCTCGGTGTGTGTGTGTTATGTGTATGTGTTCACATCCTTCTCTCTCTCTCTCTCTCTCTCTCTCTCTCTCTCTCTCTCTCACCGTGATCTATCATCAGAATGAAAAAAGGCTAAAAATAAAATGGCTCTTTCCAGAGAAGAGTCAGCTCACACATGCTTCTTCTATCTGGCCTGCCATCAGCACACCGAGAAAGATGACAGAGCACATGGTGGTGACTGGGGTTGGCTGCTTGAGATGCAAGAAGCTTTTCGAAGCACATTAAAAATACCTCCGTAGCTACACATGGAGAAAACACATAGACCATTGCCAAAGGGGCTGGAGAGATGGCTCAGCAGTTGGGAGCACTGACTGCTCTTCCAAAGGACTCTGGTATAATTCCCAGCAACCACATGGCAGCTCGCTATCTGTAACTCTGGTTCTAGGGGCCTGACACCCCTCACACAAACATACAGGAAGGCAAAACACCAATACACATAAAATAAAAACAAATTATTTTTTTTAAAAAAATGACTTGTTTTAAAGACAGTCTTAGGGCTAGGGGTAGACGGGGTAGAAAAGAGATAGAACAAGGCAGCTGTGAAAAGAATTGTGTTCTGTTGAACATTAAAGAGTCCTGACTCAAAGGCAGGACATTTCACCCAAGAGATTAGAGTTGGTCTGGCTTGTGCAGATGCAACAACCACGGTTAGAGCAAAAGGCATGGCTTAGGTTGAATATTGCACACAATTAAATGTGCTTAAGAGTGCAGGAAGGTTTTGACAGAGGCAGGATGGAGAGCAGGACTGGATTGTTTCTTCAAGGATAGCTGCAAATGAGACACGTTCTTCCTTGTGACCTAGGCTGCCGACACCATGTTTTGCTTGGTTTGCACCAATGCCCTGCCTCGCGGTCACTTGCTCTTGGTGGCCAGTTTCATTTCCTGGTTTTGAGAAAATGGCAGTGAGGCCCATTGCTTTGGCACGCTGTCACTGAAGGAAGTGTGCATTTTGAAAATGTCAAAGCCAGCAGGCTCATGTCCAGTGCATGCCATCAATCAGCAAAAGTCCTAATGAGCCCGCTACAAGTTCAAACAGCAAGTAACGGGAAGATAAAGATCTTGCCTTAAAACTGCCTACCCTAACCAAAGGGGTGAGATCAAAAGGGAAAGAAAAGTAACATCGATGTAAAAGCGTTAATGTATTTGTGGCCACTGTGCCCCTAGACCAAAAATGCATCAGAGAACGCCTGGCCCCCATGGAAAGGGCCTGATATCTGGAGTCCAGAGTGCTACATTTTTCCTATTCCATTACTGGCTCTTGACCTTGAATGAGACCCTTAGCCTGTTAGAACCTTTGTTTCTTCATAGGCAAGTAGGGGTGGAGAATGTACCTATCGGCATCTCTGGTTTACTACAGTGATTATATTATAGGGGCAGGGAGTCTCCTTCCTGTTAAGGTTAGTCTTGAAATATGAAGTAGCCCACAAATTCCACTTGTTATTGCTATCAGAGTAGGGTAGAAAGAAGTAAATGTAGAGAATACATCTTCTGCCATTGCCCATTAAAGAGAGAGAGGCTGAGACCACAAGCGGGAGTCACACAGGCCAGACTTTCTGGTTCCTCCCTGGGTAGCTAACTTCCTCTATGGTGACACACAGGTAATGGTGATGAGGCTTTGCATTGAAAGATTCTAGGTGAATACATCATTTTAAAGACGAGAGACATCAGAGAAAGCAATGTACTTCCTAGGATGGCATTTAGCTCAACTCTTTAGGAAGTTGACCCTCAACTTTGAGAACTGTGAGATTGTGGGGTTTGTGGAATCCCTTAAAGATTCAGTTCAATGACAGAGAAATTGTCATCACAATTAGCTGAGTTGCCAGGCATCTTGGCAAGAAGGCAAACACACAAGGAAACTTTAATGCTCTTTGTGACCCAGTCTCCTGATGGCCAAATAACTAGGGGTGGGCATTTGGAGAGGATGCTTGATTTTTTAAAATATAAATTCCCCAGATCTTTTTGAGCCTTCTTTTATCTTAGACAGCAAGCCCTCTGGGACATTCATATTACTGAGACAAAATAGTTCTAAGAATGACAAGTTTTTTTACATGACCTTTCAAGAGTCTCAGGCTCTGGGAAGTAGCTTCATTTAATTTTAAAGGAATAACAGGACAAAATTGAAACATGCACCTAGCATTTGGGGTGTTGGTCATATCCTGATGTTCAACCCTCCTTGTGGGATCCAGAGACCCACCTTGGGCAAAGGTTCCCTGAGGCTGGCTGTCTAGGGTAGAAGTGAGTCTTTCCTGTTTAAACTTTTCACCTAACCCTACTAAGCAGGAAACGCAAGCTACTAGAGCTGAACATACAACCACTCCCTGGGTCCCCAGCTCCCTCCCTGCCCCACATAGTCAAGTGCATTGTACATTGTTTTTCTTTCTGACAAGTTGTACATGCTCATTGAAGAATATGCATGGTAGTCATAACTCCTTAGAAATAGAACAGGCAGTAATCCTTACTCTGGAAGCTTACAAAGCTTCCCCAGGAAGGGAAATGTGTACCAGTGAGCTATAGCTCACTTTGGATGCTAGTTGGAGCCATATGCCTTTGGAATGTCTAGAGGTCATAAGAAAGGTGTACTGACTGTACGCTTGTCACACTTGAAATTTTAGCTGGACAAGTCAGTGTTTGTCATTTAAGCCACATTGGTTGAGGATATAGGGACTTGGAAAGATTGTTGAACTCATACCAATGCAGACATGCCAGACACATGCCAAGTATAAGGGAGAGAGAATCTGGAAACAGACACTTTTCCAGGATGCTGGTAAATTCTGCCATTTATTGGCTTCCCAAGACAAGTACTGGTGTAGATGTTGTTTATGCTTTGATGGATCAGTGGGAAACTGTCTCAGATGCTGGAAGAATAGATGGCTGTTTTGTGCTCTGTGTACATACCTTCTGTTATAAGAACATTTGCAAAATTGAATATTTATAGCAAAGGTTTTAGTGACTTTCAAAATACAATGTTATTTGTATCTATGTATGAAAGTGGGGGGTTGTAAACAAGAGGACCCCCATCCCTCCACACCCCCCGCTGGTACCCCAAGGGAAGCATATCTACCAAGCCCAGGATAAGACTGTCTCTCTAGCCAGACATTTTCCAAAAGTATAGGTTCATGTAAGTAGAGGAGTCTGGTTACCTATTGAAACTCAAGAGACTGTAATTTTGCATTAGACTTAACCCTTAAGTGGATGCGATCTCCTGAAATCCCTCTCCAGAGTGAGTGGGAGTCTGAAGAAAGGCAGATAATACAGGACAGAGGGAGAAGGGGCCTGGAGTTCTGCTCACGTGTGGATCACTTGTCCAGCTCACATGAAGCCTTAGGGTCTGTCCATCCCCAACACTGCATAAAAACCAGCTGTGGTGGTCCATTCCTGTAATCTCAACACTCAGGAGGCAGAGGCAGAAGACAAGGAGATGTGAAATTCAAGGTCATTGTTGAGTGAAAAGTGAGCTGGAGGCCAGTCTGGTCTACATAAGACCCTATAGAGTGGTGGGGTTTGAGACTAAGACAAGAGGCCTGGGTGCTTGCTTGATTCCACCCTCTCATCTGTGAAATGCTCACATTCTTTGGCTGCCCTGAAAACATTAGCACAGCCACCTTCACTGGCCGCTGATAAAGTATGGAGCCCAAAGTAAGCTTTACAAAAGGACTTGTTTTACCTTTCTCCATAAATGACCCCCCTCCACCCCACCCCACCCCGAGGTCAGAGCACAAACTTTTGGCAGCATGATGATTTTCCTCTTCTGTCAAAATTTGAGAAGCTCAGCAAGCCAGGTGTGGTACCACACACCTGTAGACCCAGCGGTTGGGGGAGCTTAAGTGGGAAGATGACTTGACCCTATGAGTTGGATCAACCTGGGCAATGTAAAGAGACCCTGTCTCAAGAAAACGGAAATGAGCAAATAAGAAAGCAAACAAACCAACCAAAATACCTAAACCAAAGAAATACCAAGGGCTGGGGATGAAGCTCAATGGTGTAGTATGTGAGAAGTTCCACATTTGGCGCCAAGCACCATTGGGGAGAAGTAAAGGAACTTACGTAATCCATCAGTGAGAATCTACTTCTTTTTGCAAAGCATGAGCACATCTATGAGCATTCCTGTTTTCTGTCTTTTAAATTTATTTATTAATTTATGTGGGTGTGAGCACATGTGGGTGTATACAGTGAGAGTATGGGGGTTTCATCTTACGCATATGTGTGCATGGAAAGGCTGGAGGTCAATGTCCTATGTCTTACTGAGTTGATTGTAGTATACCTTATCTTATGAGAGAGTACCTCTCACTGACTGTAGCACTCAGAGATTGGTCAGTGACCTCTGGGGACCCATTTGTCTCTGTCCCATGGCCCCTGCCCTAGGGTAACAGATATCCATGACCATGTCCAGCTCTTAATGGCTTCTGTGGGTTTAAACTCAGATTCCTATGCTTTACTGTCTGAACCATCGCTTAATCTATAAAATTAATTTTTAAAAATTGGTAAGACATAAATATATTTCTGTAAAAGATTCAGAGAGACTGAGGGAAAGCCTTGTTGACTCCTACAATTCCGGGGCAGCTACAGGCCTCTGTCAAGGGTATATTGAGGAGCTTAAGATGACCCCCTTGAACCACAAATCACATTCTTGCCCCCAGAAACTTTCTTTCAGGCCAGTCCCAGGCCCTTTCACCACCATGCTTGTGAAGTTTCCAGTCTATTCTATTCAAATGCAATGAGTTTCTGATGCTTATTTTATATATAATTGAGGACTCCACCTTTAGGACCATTCTGCTTTGTCAAAACTTGCCTGGAAATCACCTATCATCATTTTGGATATACATGACCATCAGTGGTTCTGTGAGTTAGGCTCTCATGTGAGCACACCGAACCCTGAAGCCAGGAGGGCTGAGTGAGGATACCGAAGCTCTACCATTGTGCTTTTCATCTTTGTCCCCGAGTGCAGCACCCTTTACATGAAGCTTGATGTTATTGTAGCTTAATTTTCAGAGAATTCATTTAGAAATCCTCTCACAGGGGATCAGACACTTTCTCCTTACCACCTTTCCCCTCCATCCTCCTGCCTAGGTGACATAGCTCTTGTTACAGAAGGAAAACTTGAATTTCGAGGACTGATGCTTGCTCAAGAGCTCATAGTTGGTGAGAAATCAGAGCTCTGGACCCAGTGCCCTTTCCATCAGCACACGACATCTCCAGCATCTGCTTCTTGCTAATAGCCCACTACAAGAAATAACGTGGAGCTAGTGCACTGAAATACAGGGCAGCTGAAGTTCATTACTCAAGGCTGCAAAGCTCAGAAAACCCTGGATCTGGCTGCATCCACTGCTGCTGAGGCTTCCCAAGTACTTCCAGGTGGTCCACTAAAGTTCAAGGCCACTCTCACCTCTAGTAATCTAATTGCCAAGCCTCTGCATGGAATAGACTAAGCAGAACCCGTCTTGGTAGCTGGAAAGATCTGGTTTGTACTCCTGGCACCCCACTTCAAGATATATAGCTTTGAGGACGTTATACACCCTAGCTCAGACACTTGTAAACCCTCTGTCCTGCCTGCATTTGAGGGTTGTCAGGAGGGTCAGACAATGCACTGTAAAAGCTCTTTGAACAACACCAGAAGGTTATATAATTGTTAACAATGATGGGCTCTTTCGATTTTTATGTCCAGGATTGAAAAGATTTTATTCACTTTTGTGCATACCAAAACAAACAAACAAACAAACAAAAACCCCCACAAAATAAAAGAGCAAAATAAATAAAGCAAAGCCTTGGCAATAACTTTCAAGTCCTGCATGACATTATCTGTGCTGGGCTTTCCAGTGTGCAAAGTGAAACAAAACAAGAGAAAAAAGGCAGCAGCCAGTACTGCTGGGTTTTACATTTTCCCTGTTGCTTTCTGATTACAGTCTCCCCTGCCTGCAAGAGCAGAGAGAACCTCAGAAGATTGTGTTTGCTGCGGATAAGCACCCACTGGATGCTTATCAGCATTTATCTCCTGCAAACTCACTCTCTGGAGGCTTCAAAGGCAGGGAGAGGAGAGCTTGCAGCCTTGATCTGAGAGGTGCACCAGCTCTGGCCGGGTGGGTTCCCAGCTACAGGTGTAGCCCAGGAGCCCATGCCCCACTTTTTCCTAACTAGGTTCCCAACTAGGGGCGCTTGCTCCCTTCCAGGGAAAAGAAAGATGTGGGAGCTTGATTTTATGTTTGGGGATGGGTTGAGGAAGAAAACTCCCAACAGCTAAGAGACTAGGTGAAGGAGGGGATGGAAAGCCAGACTGCCTGCCCACTTTGTGTCCCCACCCTTACTTCCTACATGCCCTCACCACACACCATCTTGCCCTTAGAAATCCTAGTCCTCAACCTCAAGTTCCCTCTGCTCTCTGCTCGCTTCCCAAGTCTCCTTGGCACGCCCACTCCTCTCCAGTCCCAGGATTGCTGCAGAGTGGGACAGGGGACTGGAAGGGGGAAGGGGAGCCAGCGTTTTATTAGGCTGTTGAATTTGATTTATTAGGGGGGAAAAATCCTTCGCTTTCTTGCCACACAGGTTACTCTCAAAGTGAAAACTCTATTTTACTTTGAAAAAAAAAAATGGTAAAAGTGCCTCCAGTTATGAATGGAGTTCTTTGTTACCTTCCAGATCGACAAGACAGACTGTTTGGTTCCTGTCTGTGGGCTCACAGAGGAGTGCAGGGGCCTGGGAGACAGATGTGGCCTTAATTGCATGGGAATATTAGAAGATCGTTAAGCCATTCTGACAGGATTTTCCTCTTGCTGCAGGAACAGAGGGCCTTGGTTGAGCTGCAGCCAGCTGCTCAGGCTGGGCCTCTCCCCCCTACCCAAGAGGGAACAAGAGTTTTGACTCTCTTACCCTGATATTTATAAAGGAGCAGATATCTCCTTGTCACCAACTTGAACTTCTCGTGTGCATACTAAACATGCAGAGACCAACTTTCCAAGCACTGCTGGGACCTCTGTGTAGTGGGAGTGGGAAGAGAACCTGCCTATTGAAATGGTGGCTCACAGACGTTCCATGGTTTGAAATGGGATTACTTCCCTCTAAATGTAGTGGACGACCACAGTGCTTTTTAAAGTCTCTAAACTATGGGCCCTTCCTGGTGAGCAGCTCAGTCCCCTACAGAAGGCATCACTCCCCTTCCTATCATGTGGCTGACTGGTAGCTATGGCACCCCATTGCTGTCAGCATCTTTAGAGAGAGTTGTACAAAAACGCTTCATCCTGGAAAAGATCAAAATTGAACGCATATTGTCTACTGAGTGTGCATGGATTTCATAGTACTAGAAAGAAGAAGACCCTGATGGGAAGCACTTCTACTTAGTGATGTATATGTGTGGGTGGGTGGACAAAGAGTGATCACATTTACTGGCTCCAGAATGCAAGGGGCGTGCCCTAAAGCTCGGGAGCACCCCAAGAGGGACAGAAAGCGAGTCTCCTATCACACAGCAAACAATGACACCCAGAGGCAGCACTTGTGGAAGCTATGTGAGTCTTACTTTGGCCCTCCCATTTGTTTGGTGGTTGCAGAAGTCAAAACCCATGGAAATCTACAAATTAGATCAGAGGATTCCTTGAACACTGTTGGTTCTCATCAAAGAGCATAAATATGTTCAACCAAATCTTCTAGAACATTCTGAGTAAGTTTCCCTCTCACTTTAAAACCTTCTTTTTCTCTCAGTTAACCCACATGGTTTTCTACATGACTATCAAAGGCAGATATTTAAATACTCACTTCAATTTAAAGTATTGAGCATGGGCTAATCTGCCACTAGAGGGAGGGGGAAGCCCCCCATATTACTACCAGACTCTGGTCCAATAATCCCTTTGGGTTCTGGAAGATGTTTTATATCGATCTTTTCCCTGTTAAATCAGTGTTGATGGCTGGGGCGTGGAGGTTAGTACTACACAGTCTTCTGTCCAGAGGGTCAGGGCAGCCTGCCACATTCTGCAAGTTTGTTAAGAACTGGGCTGGTAGGATGGTTATCTAGGTGATGTTTGGGCAACATCCAAGGAGGGAGGTGGATGAGGTCACCAGAAGGGACAGCAGGTGGAGACCGAGGAGGGAGGGGTTGTGCAGTGGCACAAATCCTGTTTCCTAGCAAGTATTGTTAACCCAACAGGAGAAAGGGAAGTGCTACCAGACATGGCCTGCCTGTCCCCACACTAAACTAGTCAAAGCTGCTGCTTTCCTAATGGCTTCACCTTTAAGAAGCACCAGTCATGTGTTATGCTGCCTACAGTGCCCAGCCACAATCTCTAGTTTCAACTCTATTTATTCAGACAGCTAAGACTCTAGCTTTAGGGTTCTGATAGGCCAGCCCATCAGAACCTAGTGTCCCATTACTGTGGGGTTTTACCTTCTAAATCCCTTCAGCCCAGAGCCAGGGCACTTCATCTAATAGAAGTGCCTTAGAGGAAAGCCTTTAATCATGGCAAGCCTCAGCCCCTCTTAGTTCGTTTTCTGTGGCTATAACAAAATGCCACAGATGAAGTAATTTATGAAGAAGCAACATTTATCTCTTATAGTTCTGAGAGCTGGCAAATCTAAGAGCCTTGCACTGACATCTGGGGAAGGCCATTTTGTTGCATCATTGTATGAAGAAGGACATCACAGGGGGAGACAGAGAGTGCACTGAGGTGGCTCTCTCTCCTTTTTCTCATAAAGCCACTGGTGCAATCATGGGTGCTCTGTTCTCCTGAACCCATCTGACCTTAATTACTCCCCAAAGACTCTCCTCCAGATATCATTAGGTATCAATTTGGGCCATACGTTGTCAGTACACAACCTTTGGGAAGAAATGGTCAAGCCATGGTGACCCAACTCTCCTCACCTTGTGATTGTAGAGTGTGAGTTGACACATTCAACTAAGGCCCTTGTTAGCTATTTGTGACCAGGAAAGTCCCTTGGTCAGTGAAGTGTTCACATTCACATTCCTGCTCACCTCATTGCTTTTTTGTCCTCTGAAATCCCCCTTCTTGGCAGTCCCTTTACTTCACACCTTGCCACCTTCTCCTGAGGCTGGGAGTCAACTATTTGATTGCTCTCTAGATGCCCTGTCTGCTTGAATGGCTGGAGAAGTCTTGATAACATCGAAAACATGATACAGATTCCGGGAATGACCAGCAAATATAATCTCCAGCAAACCCAGAATTCATAATAATCAGAGGATTGTCCAACCTTTCTTGGCTCAGGATTAGAGGGAACAAGGAGAACATATAGTACTCCACAGGGAGTTTGCTTCCATATTTGAGGAAGCTGCCACCATTGACTGGCCTTCTCTGAGAAATCGGCAAGAGTTCCCTAGGTATGGGAGACTGCAAGCATGCAGAAACGAAACAGCAGTGGCAGACAAAATGAGAATATGATAGCATTTGGCATCAGGAACCAAAGTAATGGAGTCAGAGTTGGGCAAAAGACCTAAGGAAATGTTCTAATGAGGCTTGGTCACCTCATCCCTATCTTGTAATTAATTTCCTGTTTGCCACAAAACTTAGGAATGTGAAAGGGTGGGCTTCACTGCTACCAGGTGTCAACCTGTCCTTGAAACTGACAGACAGGTATGGCTTCTACTGGACAAGGCCAGTAACTCTAAACATTTCCAAGGGTAGAACACCAAGTGCCTTCTGTGGAGTAACTAGACCAGACCCAAGTCCCTAGGAACCATCAGCGAGTTTCAACTGGAGTAGCTGTTCAAATAGCTTTATTGAGGCTGACAAAAATGGTCTCTCCACGCAATCCTATTTTGGTGTTTTCATTGGCGAGCCATGGCAGGGCCTGTTCACAAAATATCTGCTTTTCCTATAGATGGATGCTGAGAGACAGGAGGTCCTGGTGCCAGACTGAATAGGTTTGGCACTTGAGTAAAACAAGGATGAAGGCCAACTCAGTGGGTGACAGCTTTGAGGGTGGCTGCCAGCTGAGAGAGCAGCTGTGCACCGGAGATGATGTCTGAGCCTCATGATGGGAGCACACTTGGATTCTCCTGTATACACCAGGCTGTCCTCAGTTCCCCTTACTTTCCCCCCTGGAGTAGAAATCAAGGTTGGCCTCTGATGAGCCCACAGAGCCCACATGCACAGAAATACCCATGTCTGCAAGTACACTGGATGGCTATCCAATGTGTCATCTCAATTGCTGAGAGTTAAAGGGTACTAAGCATTTTCAAGAGCAGCAGACATGTAGTGGACTGTTCAAGCAAATGGGATTGTAAGATCACTGCACTAACAGGCTATAGGTCCAAAACCCAGAGCAAGTTTGCAAATCATCCACCTTGGTCCTTTAATGTTATAGGTCAAGAAGCAAATCCGGACAGATGAGGTGTTTGTCCTACAGCAGGACTCATAAATCACAATAAGATTATGTTTAGAGGGTGCCTACAGTGGGACAGACAAGAGTTAGAAACTATTATTAGACATTACTATTTGGTAACATACTAAACAAATTTTACCAGAAGGAAACCGAGGCACAGACAGATTAAAGAACTTGCATAAGATCACAGAATTTGCATCCAGGAGGTGCAGAATTCAGATTCTGTGCTGGTGACATCTGGGATGACAGTTGGGTGCTCCTCTCTAGCAGTAAGCATGGCAAAGGGTCCTTTAGACACATTAACTCAAGGTAGTTCTTTGGAGGATCTTCAATCATTGTGCCCATTGTATGGATGAGGGAGCAAGGCACATAGGTAGTAAGGGTAATAATGTGTATAGAAAAGCATAAACAAAATCTATCCCTGAAACACTTTTGATCCAGATATTGAGAATGGAAGCATATATAAAACTACAATGAAAAACACAACTCACAAATTAAGACAAAAAGGAAAGAAAAGAAAAGGTGTGACATGAAGGGATAAAGCACCAAATAGTTGGTGGAGGTCTTGGATGTGGTAGATCTCAGGCCACACGAGAGGCTACTACAGTGGCCTGAAGTGGACAGGGAAGCTTCCAAGAGGAAATGAGCAGTCTGTGAATGGGTGGGCTTTGCCTAGGCAGAAGGGCTGGAGAGGTCAACTGTATGAGGGGAAAGTCACTCGAGGAAGGAAAGCTGATTTTCACCTTAGTACTTACAAATACCCAAAGAGCAAACAATGGGTGAAACATTCACCTATAGGTGACAAGTGACAGCAAAGGGGTGGGGAGGTCTGGTGTATGAGAAGAAAGAGTTTCAAACTGGACATCAGAATGCAGAAGAAGCAAAAGAGATAGAATGGGAGCACAGGGCAGAAACAAAGACAAACGATGCTAATAAGGACCAGGACAAACAGTACAGGAGATGGGCAGAGGCCCTGAGTTGCTGAGCCTGTCCAGAAAAATGGCTTTCCTCAGGCACCACTTCTTTCTATTCCCCTCAGCTGCAAGGTTTTTGCCACATGTTGCAGGACAATATGGTAACCATATGCCCCGGGGCTACAGAAAACTAAACACCTTGGATAGAATGGTTCATCCAGATGTGCTATCTAGAAATACTGCACCCTTAGGACACAAGGTTGAGCTGACTCCCCACTTGATGGGCATGAGGTCACCAAGCCTGCCTCCCAGCCATGAATCACAGAAAGGGAACAGCCATGAAGATCTGGGATGTGGATTCAAGATCTCTCTTCTCCACACCTCAGGAGAAATGAAGTAACATGGACTCTCTGGTGCTGGCGTTATGCCTGCTCTGCCCATCAAGTTGAGATGACAATCTCCCAGAACAGGACCAATTTAGCCTATGTACTCAGACCTCCCTATAAGTTAATGTGAGCAGGAGGCCTTGCTTCATGGGGCTGCCTCTGCTTTTGTTTTCCTTCTAGGTCAATGGTTCTCAGCCTTCCTAATGCTTCAACCCTTTAATACAATTCCTCATGTTGTGGTAACCCTCAACTATAAAATCATTTCATTGCTACTTCATGACTGTAGTTTTCCTACTGTTATTAGTTGTATTATAAATATCTGATATGCCACTCCTGTGGGGGCCAGGACCAAAGGTTGAGAACCACTGTTGTATGAAGTTCTTCAAAGACTGGTGGAGAGACAGGAACAGAGTGTGTGTATGTTTCCGCTAGGGCTTCTTGTGATTCTGAGATTCTTTTTGCCATGGTAACTGCCACATGAGAAAATTGGGGGATTAGGTTTTAGCTTCTGAGAAAAAGACCTCAAGTTGTTTGACGAGAGCGCTTGGTGGCTTTGCATTAGAGACAGCCATAGGATGTGGCTGCCTTTGAAAGAGAGGACCAGGCCACGATGGAGAGTAATGGTCAAGACTTCCTGAAACATATTTAAAGCACAGAAGGCAAGACGTCAGTCTATGAGAGAAGTGTTGAATGAGCAAGAACGTAGCTCTGCCCTTCTCATCATGCTCTGCGGTTTTTATTCATCAGAATAATAGGTTGTATGCCCACTAGATGTTAGGAAATGCTCAAGCAATGGAGGGAGACGCCAAAGAGGGGGGCTGGTTCTGCCCTTCTCTTCAGGGTCCTGATAGTCACAGGAGTGACTCCAGGAGTCAAAGAAATACCCCAGGGCATCGGCCACCTATAACTTCTCCTCTCGCTAGTGCTTAGGCAAACTGGTAGAAAGTTTGTTACTTCCCTGAAGGAGAAGCATCTGTCTGCCCCTGGGGAGGGGGAAGGCTTTCAGATTTGCATGGCCTCCTCATCTCCTTCCCTAGTCCTTGGGGTCTTCAGTTATCTCTTCAGTCCTTGACTGAAGTCCTGGTCCAGCTCACAGGAAAAACTCTTACAAACTAAGCCTCAGTGGGACTTCTTAGAGGCCAGTCTCTCAAGGAAAGGGGCAGGAAAGCTCAGGACTTCGGTCCCAATTCCAGGCTGCCCTGTCATCTCCACAGTCATGGAAATTCAGGCTCTATGACATGGGAGACTCTGAAGTCACTCTTCTGAGTTTCAGCTTTGTGTGGTCAGGGACATTGGAGCATTTGACATCATCAAAGTGTCTTAGTCCTTTTTCTGTAGCTGCAACTAAAAGCCAGGACTGAGTGACTTATAAACAATAAAGGTTATTTTCCTTGTGGTTCTGGAGGCTTTTACACCCAAGAGCAGGCTATTGGCATCTACTGGGATCTGATGAGAACCTTCTTGCTGGTGGGAATTCTGAAATTATGAGTTGGTGTGGGCATCCCAATGAGATAGAACAAGCTCCCTAACAAATCTCTCTTCCTCTACTGATAAAAATCATTAACCCAATCACAAGGGCCCCACCATCAAGACCTCATGTACTCTAGACTATTCCTCAGAAGCCTTACCTCCAAATACAGTTAAAAGATACCTTTGGGGTCAAGTTTCAACATGAGTTTTGGTGGGGACAACCAGTAGTGCAGTGTTTCATGTGACTGGTACCTGCAGAAATCAGGCAGAAAAGAGTCCTACAGCAAAAGAGAAACCATGTCTTCTGCTGTGTCTCAGCAGCCTCTCAAGGGCTGCTCACCTGCGGTCCCTGGTTCTGCTCTCTTGACTAAGCATTCTTTTATCCCTACCTCCTGTGGCACTCAGAGTTTTTAACCCTGCCAGGCATCAGGCCTGGCAGAACAGAGAAGAGCATTTCAAAGCTCTTCACCGCAGTCAGTCAATAGCCTACCTTCACTCTACCCTATCCTGTGGCAACATGGAATCCTCCTTAGGTCACCTCCACTTTGTTGTCTCAAGTAACTGTCCCCATGTCCCCAGAGACTGAGATGGGAGAATATAAGCTCAATGGATCTTTACCAAGACCCCTGTCTCCACTGTCCTCTAGAAAAAGTAGATTTCTGCATGGTCACAATCACTGAGATGAAATAGAAAGCAGGGACTAGGGAAATAGTTTAGTCAGTATGAGGACCCAAGTTCAGTGCCCCAGCACCCACATAAAAACCAGATGAGGAAAAGTATGGTCTGTAGTCCACACTTTGGAGATACAGAGACAGAAGCTCACTAGCCAGACAGTCTTTCCAAATTGGTGAATGGCAGATCAAAAGGCACCGGGGGGGGGGGTAATGAGCCAAATACATTTCATAAAATATTATCTTAAAAATTGAGGAGGAGCAGAGAGGACACCTGACATCAACCTCTGACCTCCACATATATATGTACATCAACACATGTACATATGAGAGAGAGAGAAACAGAAAGTAAAACCATATCGCGAAATGCTCTCTTCTATGAAATGCTCTCTTCTTGGAACACAGAAAAGTCTTGTATCCCCCTCCTTTGAGTTTCCACATTCAGCACGTTCTCCTTTTCAGCAGAGTGATCATTCTCTGTGGGAGGAGAGTTTAACTTTGATCTTTAGACATGCCCTTTAAATGTGGTTACAGTCAAAAAAAAGTGATGGTGAAAACTCAAAGTGAACAGGCAAAGGCACCCGCCCACCCACGAGAATCCTGGAGAAGCATCTAATGGGAGGCAAAGTTATTCGGAGGCCTGGGCTCTGGGTCCTATTGTGTGGCATGCACTGAGAGGCCTCAGAGATACTGTACTCAAACCCACTCAGGGTCATCCTTTTAATTTATTAATCCCAATAGTCTTTTCATCTGCAGGGAACCCTATTGTCACTGGAATCTCAGTGGACCATCTTTCTCTGGGTCGTCCACTACAGATATTTCCAAGTAAGTGGCAATTTAAGATAGGTAGGATGTCTTTGTATGTTTTGTGCAGCTCTAGCATAATGCCACAAGCTGGCTATTCTAGTAAAAGGACATTTATTTGGTTCATAGGTTCTGCAAATTGGAGGACTTAAGGCCAAGGGACCATATCTGGTGAGGGCTTCCTGTTCTGTTCTCACATGGTGGAAGGCAGAAAGGTAAAAGGGGGAGAAAGAACTAGAGTAGAGGACAAAAGAGAGAGTGACCTGAACTGAGTGACCTTGTGACTGATCTACTTCTACAATAGTGACAGTGATCCATTCCTGAAGACAGGACCTACAGGAGACACATCCACACCTTGGCAGAAGACAGTGATCTCAGAGAGGGTGGGGTTAGCAAGAAAATGACTCAAGGCAAGCCAGACTTCCCAAGGTTCTGTCTCTGCCTCTCTGTCTCTCTCTGTCTCTGTCTCTCTGTGTGTGTGTGTGTGCATGTGTGTGTGTGTGTGTGTGTGTGTGTGTGTGTGTGTGTGTGTGTGTGTGTGGTCTGGGATAAGAGAGGCCAGTGGAAATGGCTGAAGAGTATATGATACCTGCAGTCTAGCAACTAGAGCAGAAATTCCAGAACTGAGGAACCTCAGACAAGTCTTGTGTCTCCTAAAGCCTTGATTTCCCTTTTGGTACCATGAAAACCTCAAGTCATGTCTTAAAGGGCCGTGGCTGCAAAAGTCTCAATAATGTATCAATAATACTTATTCTAGTTTTACTTTTTAAAGACAGATCTCACTAAGTAACCTAGGCCAGGTCCTCAAACTCTGGGTCCTTCAAACCTTAGCATCCCAAGTGTTGGGATACAGGTATGAGTCACCACACCTGGCTCTTTAACCAGTCTATTCTAAAGATGTAGTTCTTATCTGCCTGGTGCTTTGCTTCATGGTATTAGAGACAAAGCTGGGGCTGTACCATCTTGGGCCAGCGCTGTGCTTCTGAGCTACAGCCACAGTTGCTTCCTACCTGATGGAGAGTAATTGTACAACACAGTCATCAGAGGAGCTTTGCCAACATTGATTCCCTTCCACTGTATGAACCTAGAATAATGTTTATTCTCTGTGCCTCAGTTTCTACATCCTGTCAGTCATGGTGCTCATTCCTGCCTTGTCAAAAGCCACAGTAAAAGGATACTCTCTATATGCCTTGAATATGGGTTCTCTTGACACCAATTAGCTACAGAACATTTCTAATCATTATGGCTACATTAAAAAATGAGTGCCAAACCTAGTGGCTTAAATCAACCACAGTGCTCAGGAGCTCCACCCATCCTATTGAATGGTTCATGGTCACTTACAATCTGGAGTTCAACTCCTCCCTGGATAGGTGTGTGGTCCTTTCCACACTGGTCTTCTTGAACTACTTTGGCCATCCTTGTAGCGTGGTGGTTATAACTCCCAAAGACTAATACTAAGTGGGTGGAAGTCTTATTGGGGTTCATCATCCAGCTGCTGAGGTCAAACAAGACCACATTTCTGACACTGAATTTGTTTAAACAGCCACAAAGTTCCTTCTGACTCCAAGGGTGTAATGATTAATCTTCATTGTCATTGGGTTGATTTCCAGTCTCCATGGAAACATGTATCTGGGCCTGTCGATCTACTTGAATATTTGTAGCACTGTCCCATGGGCTGGGATTTCAGAGGAAAAAGCAACCTAAACATTAACATTTGTCTTTCTTTGCCTCCTAACCATGAATGCAATATGACCAACTACATCATTTTTTTCTGCCACCATAACAAATGGGGGTCACCTCAAACAATAAATCAGAATAAACCCTTTCCCTTTTAATTTGCTTCTTGTCAGGTATTTTGCTTACAGAAGTGAGAAAAAGAGCTAATAGAGAGGGAAAGAGAAGTAAAGACTCTGGCTCTTAATGGAAGAGACAAGACTGTAAATAATGATATGGCCACTTTGGGTAAAATACAACTAAGGTTTGCTAGCCTGGCTAACTGACATGTGTTTCTTCCTTATCCCACTTTCCATTAAATTACCTGTTCATTCCCCTCCCTTTTGGGCCTCTGGGGAGGGGGGTATAACTGGCAAGGAGTAGGCAAGTAGGTAGTAATTAATGGGGAAAAGAAAACAGGAGGCTTGCCCTAGAATACAGCAGGGCCCCCTCTTGGAACTTCATTGTGCTTTGGAGAGTTCCACTGCAGGCTGGTATTTCTCCTGATGCAGAACAGTTACCAAAGCAAAGAAGGCAGCTCTGTTCCTAAAAGAGTTGTCAGCATTTTGCATGCCCTCAGGTTGACAAGAGAAAAAAAATTCATGTTATTATGCAAAGAATGCAATAAAACGCCAAACCTCCTGTGTTCCCCATGGTGACCCTGAGTAGCAGATATGCCAGAGATTAGCTTTGCAGAGAGCTGGTCTAGGAGCAGCTCTGTGGACCCACTACACATGGGTAGCAACAGGGAAATGGACTTTCCTTTTCCCCATCACATCCAGCATAGTTCTTCAGCCACTGAAATCATCCTTACAAGATCCAGGACAGGACAAAGGGAAAAAAGAGGGACGTGTCCATGGGAAATTACTGCCTCTTTGTCCCATGTCTTGTGCCCTTCCCTCGGTTAGAAATAGAAACTCAGCTTAATGTGGGTGAAAATGGGAAAGGCATCTGGAATTTCTCTTCTATCACAGGGAACCATGAATCTTATTTCAGTCCTCCTGTTCATAGGATGATGTGTGATGACAATTTCTTTGGAATGTTCCTGGATAGAGTGTGGAGACCTCCAGGCACTCTGGATATCTTTCTTTGCCTTCTAAAGCTTTTTCCATGTCTGTTTTAATTAAGCTGTTTGGCGATGGACTTGTTGGTTCATCATTCATCCAATGACAATACTTAGACCATGTCATCCATCATTCAATTGACATGGACAGCAACTGTTAGCTTAACCAGGGAAAATAAAAGTTAGAAGATATACTTGTGAATGAAAGGAGTATAAATGTGTATATGTACATATAGATGAGTACATGTACATATGTGACTAATTCCAAAATAAGTGAAATTTTATTAGTAAATCAGATACCTGCACGGCTTCTTCTGGTATTTACTGAGTCTGTGCTGTGTAAACAGCATAGATACAAGCAGGTGCTAGCACTACTGTCTCCATTACCTTGGCCACAATACCATCTCCCATGGCTGTGAAGCTATTTAAAGAGCCTTGTCTCTGACACCTAGAGGCCTGAACTCAAGCTGGAGAGATGGAGAAGGCAAAGTCTACAAGATAACAGCATGCTTCATTGGAAGGAGGGATGGAAATGCAAAAGAGTTAAACAGACTCTGTTCAGATTCTTATAATTATCACCAACCTGCTAGATCTTTAACCTTTGAAGCAGGACCTTCTGTTTTATGTCAGTTAAAAGAAAAAGAAAAGTAAACAAACAAACAATAATAATAGCAAAAACAACATGAGTGCCTGTCTTTATTTCCAATGACTCCTGACCGTGCAAGATTTAGTGAGAGCGCTGCAAACTTCTGTGACAGGGTTTGTAGGGTGGTGCTTTCTTCTCCTTTGCTTCAGCCGGAGCCAAGGCAGACAGTTTGCTGGGAACTCCTGGTCAGCATTGGGGAGGTGAGGCATGAAAATGGTAGGGCCCAAGCCAGTCAGAGAAACAGACAGAGAGAAAGACAGAGAGACAGAGAGAGAGGAAGAGAGAGACAGAGAGAGAGGAAGAGAGAGAGAGGAGGGAGAAGAGGAGGGAGGGAGGGAAGAAGGAAGAGAGAGAGAGAAAGGGAGGGAGGGAACTATTCAGCAGGGAAGGTGCTATCAGAGAAACAAAATCCATCATGGTAAAAAGGAGAAAAAGAGGGCTGGAGAGATGGCTCAGCCGTTAAAGGCTAGGTTCACAACCAAAATTATAAAAAGGAGAAAAGGATTTTTTTTAAAAGTAGGACTTCAGATTACTAAGTCCTTTGCTCCAGAGAGCAACAATGAGGTGGGAAGAGAACAAGCCAGAGGTCCACAATTCATCCCAAATGACCACCTGATTTCCTCACATAGATTTTCTTTTTAAGGGATGTAAATGATAGCATATGAATTGTGGATAGTACTTGGAGAGCAGCCACCTGTGGTCAAGGAGTTACATAAGGTGCAGATTTAGCTGCTTGCATCCCAAGCAGGTCTGCCAAGCTTTCATGAAATAGCTACTACCTAGTCCATTCATTCAACAAGCATACATTGAATGTCCAACATGCTGGGCCCTGGGCAGGATTCTGAGGTCACCCTGGTAACAAGACAAAATGTGCCTTCTCTAGTGGTACTTCCATCCTAATTCCTACATGGAGTTGGAACAATTTAAAAAGTACAAAATTAGATGAAAGCTGGTATATAATTGTCAAATGATTTCTCCCATTCAAGTACTAACCAGGCCCGGCCCTGCTTAGCTTCCGAGGTCCAACAAGATCGGGTGCATTCAGGGTGGTATGGCCATAGACTAGTCAAATGATTTCTTGTTCATCAGTCCACTGTCTCTCTGACTCAGTCATTCAGAGACATTTAGTTAGTACCTACTCTAGGCATAGGAGGGGAGACTTGAGTGAAACATTGTCATGTCACCTATGGGTTTAATTGTAATAATCAGGGAATAAATAAGATCAGGAGCCCATGGGTGTTGTTCATGATTGTAGCAGTCTGGTAGGGAGTGCCTATGGGGACAGCGCTGTAGAGAGGGGGAGGGGTGTTGCAATGCCGGAATCCTGGGAAGGAAAGGGTTTGTTCCACCTTAAAGTGCTTGAGAATGCTTCTCCAAGTGGGGAAGCAATGCCCCTTACTGAAGGATACATTGAGAGCGAATGCAGGCTTTAAATAAACTGTGATTCAAGGAAAACAGAAGAGACTTTGAGGTTATATAGGGAGTATGTAGGTTAATATATAAAATACCACCACCCGCTTCCTGGAATAGGTAAGTGTATCTCCAAGACCTTACTTATTCTGCATTCTTCGGGGAGAATTTCTGCCTGGCACTCTGGAGCCAGCTGTCCATCTGAACTAAGATTTCCAGAGAAGTAAGATTAATAGGAGAAACAGGTCAATGGATAGATTATAGACAGGCTTGTTGGAAGAATCGTCTCACGTGATCATGGATGCCTGGAACTTTCAAAATGCCTGATCTGCAAGTAGAGAGGCAAGGGAGTTAGTGCTGTGCCTGACCCTGGAGTTCAGGTGCCACTGTTGCAAGCCCTGTAGTCCCAAGGTCACATCCAGGGCTCTGACGTCTAGGGTCAGAAAACGAAGGTTGTCTCACATTTGAAAAAATAAAAGAAACCAAGCAAATTTGTTTTTCTCCTTGAGCTATTGACCTTTTGAGAAAACACCCAGGGAAGAAGGAAGCATTACCCAGGCTCCATCTGGTCCTCTCCCTCCATCTCCATGACAAACATTCTCGAGCCATCTCTTGGTAGTAGCTTTAATCTAAATGTGTAACTATTTACTATGTTTCAAGAACATTGAAGAGATAATTAGGCAGCTTACTCAGATCATGTAATTCTGTTTGCATTTACAACCTACTAGTTTAGGTCCTGTTGACATCCTCAAGCTGTAGGTGAGAAAACAAGGTTCCTACAGTATAAAGACTTGGAACTGGGAACTAGAGGGACAACAAATGGCACTTGGATTGGTGTCTAGACCCTCTCTTACTCCAAAGATTCGAGTTACAAAAGTCACTTTCAGAGGGCCAAGTGTCTAACCAGAAACAAAATTTTCTCACAAAGGGACCAGGGAGTAGTAATGCTTCTGTGCGCAAACACAGAAATCCACATTGTATTCATTTTCTGTATGCACAAGCAAGTTCCTTCCCTTCTCTTAATGTCCATTTAATCACCTGAAAAAAAAATTAGGAGGTGAAAACAGATATAGCTCTCATCATTGCTAGGAGGGCTGCATTAGACATTTCATGTAAACGTAATTTTCCAATTAGTCAGAGCTTTGCTAATTGTCTGCTGTTTCTATTTGTTTCTATAATTTAAGATGTGGTTTATTGTGTTAGGGGAAGCTTACCTTATCCATACTTAGGTAAGGAAGGCAGTCTTCATCAGGGCATATGCATCAGTCATTTGGTGATATATATCTGCTGGCTCCTTGGATCAACTGAGGATTGTGGGAAGGAAGTTTCTCTGGGCAAAAGCAGGCTATCTGCCACTCCACTGCTTTGGTTCAGAGCTCAGTCTCCTACTACAAGCAGTTCTTCTGGAAGAACTACAGGGAAAAGGAGTAGACCACAGTCTACCATTGTGCTAGAAAACTTAACAGTTTGGGGCAGGGACCAGGTGCCACTTTCTGGGTCTACAGCTCTGGGGCTGAGGAACCAGCCTATCCTGACTATAGCATGGGAAGTGGGAAATTGCTTCTGAGGAAGCAATCCCTGAGCCTGTCTGGGGCTTCCTTCTAGTGACCACTGTTGAGGTGATAAGAAATCTTAAAGCTCAGCATAACACAGGGTAGGGAATCCACTTTTTAAGCAACATGGACCCAACAGGCCTTTTCAAGAATAACCGGTATATTCTGAATGTAATCAACATTGTCCCAAGTCCATAGGAGAAGCAAACTCATTAAAACCCAAGAATGGGGGTCAACTCCCCCATGAATGGTGGTGAGCTCCCTCAAGAATGGTGGCGAACTCCCCCAAGAGTGGTGGTAAACTCCCTCAAGAATGGTGGCGAACTCCCCCAAGAGTGGTGGTAAGCTCCCTCAAGAATGGTGATGAGTTTCCCCAAGAATGGTAGTGAACTTCCCCATCAATATTCTTATATCCAGTCTGCTGCACCAAAGACAGGTGTTACCAGCATCTCACTCACCACAGCCCAATGCTTAGTCCTATAAAGATTTTTAAGTACAAGTAAGAGCTTTGAGTTCAAACATTAAAACTTTAAAGCTCAAGTGGAGAGTTTTCTAGAGCACACAATAAGCGGCAGCATATGCTGATGAGGCAGAGATACAAGGGAGAATGGAAATTCCCTGGCACAGTGGCTTATTGCAGCTACACCTTGGTACCAGCTTCCACATCTCATTCCCCATGGTGATTCCTGCTGGTCTCCAGTGCTGATCCAAAGGTCTGCTACTATCACCCAGAGCCAGTTCCTTTCTTTGCACTCTCCCATTCTCCTGTCTCCATCAGTGATACCCATTTTCTCCAAAGCAGTTTGGGAAGGGCTTCTTGTTGTCACTGTGCCTCGTGGAAGAAGCAGGGCACTGAGGGCATGGGCTCTGGCTTGAATGACAAAGGGGCATTGTTTCCTTGCAGACATGGTAAGAATGTCCTACACAACTGTAATTTTTCACGTATGCCCTAAATCAACTTGTTTGGCACCTCATCTCCCCAAAAGTTTTCTGTATTACTATTGGCAACTTTCAATTTTTCAGATTCAGTCCAAAAGCCAGCCAAGAAACAAACCTTTTTCCTTTATTCTCTCTCTTTCTAGCCTCATTCATCTACAGAGTCTGTTCTCCACACTGTTATGGGAAGAAAGACCTTTAGCAATGATTGCGAATAGGATCAGTCCCCTAACTGTGTGTGCGCACACATGTATATGTGGGAAATGTGTGTGTCCGTGTCCATGTGTGTATCTGTGTATTTGTGTCTATGTGTATCTGGGTCTGTGTACCTCAGAGTCTGTGTTTATGTGTCTGTGTGTGTATGTGTTTTGTGTATCTGTGCATCTGTGTATCTGTGTGTCTGTATGTGTGTATGTGTCTGTGTCTGTGTATCTTGTGTATCTGTGTGTCTGTGTATGTTAAAAGCTCCAGACACTCAGAACATTTTCAGGAAAGTTTGCTGAGTCCCTTGGACTCAGCAATCCTGCCTTTTCCTGCTTTTGACCTCCCTGTTTTTATGGCAGTAATGAGAGGGACCATCCACTCTTCACCACACATCCCCATGTCTGTTTCTGCCTCCCAGATCTCTAGGATTCTGTGGCAACTCCCAGGACAGAATAGCAATTAACCAGGTGTGTACACTACTCTCTCCAGCAGACACTGTTTAGATAGATAGCATCTCTTCCTATAACAGAGCTGGGGCTTGGTCTGCATTTTTGTTGTCAAAAGAGAGACTGATGAATCTTGGGTAACACCCAAATCATATCAAAGATTCATGCTCAGCCCTCTGAAAAGCCATAACTTTACATTGTTTTTTCAACTTGGAGGTATACACTAGAAGTTTAAATTTCTTCGGGACACCAAGCCAGGGCAGGCCCTTAACTGAAATGAAGAGCAGATAGATATAATAACCAAAATACAAATGGTTGCCAGAGCCACAGCCTTCCCCTGAACATTATACAGGGGCAGCAGGTGAAAACAGAAATGTCCCATCATGCTTTAGGCCTGAATGAAGGACAACAAGACACACCAAGAGTTTTTGTCTTAGAGAACATATTCCAGGCAGAGATATGAATTATGTAGGGAAAGTGGACAGAACTCAAGACTTAAAAAGGTCTCATCATCTATTATTGTGTCCTTAAGTAAAGACAGGGTTGCCATAGCAACACACCACAGGCTGAGTGGCTTGAACAACATAAATTTATTTGCTCGCAGTTCTGAAAACTGGAAATCCAAGGTCAGAGCTGCAGCAGGGCTGGCTTCCTTTAAGGCCTCTTGCTCTGGCTTGCATACAGTCATTCACCCTACATTCCCTCCTGTGGTCAGTCCTCAGCACACAGCCATCCTTGGGGTCTTCATGTGTCCAAATCTCTTACAATGAGAGAGTCAGTTTGGTTTAGAGCCCACCTTCACGCTCTCTTTTCAACTTTACCATATCCTTAAAGGCCTTATTCCCAAGTAGAGTTATAGTATAAGGGGTTGGGCTGGGCTTTGGCATGTGAATTTGAGAGGGAGCAGAATCCAGCACTGGACAAGAATCCAACAGAACCTCTACTGAAATACTAATGGTCATCATTGCTAGTATCTCCAGAGTATTACTCTGTGCTTGATGTTGCTATAACTATTTCCCATATAGTATTCTTTCTTCTATAACTGGATTGCATGTAATAGAATGTATAGATGAGGTAGCTATCGATTGCTACCTTTTCTTCTGGAACATGATCAGCTTTTGTTTGTGCCTTACTTGGCTCTGGTGAATGCTGTACTCCAGACCATGACCTTGGATTCCTCTGGTCAAACGTCATTTGGAGGAATGGGGGGAATCTTATCCCCATGCTTTGATAGGCACACAGTCTTTAGGAAGAATAAGGTTGCTTTTCGCAACCCACTACCAAAAGCCTCATCTGGATCAGAGGATGGGACCGTGTGAACAAGAAGACCACAGTCTCCTTATACTGACTGCCTCTTCTATATATCTCAGCTTCCTCCTAAGTTGTATGGCTGAACCATCAACACTTTGATCCTGCAGGACATACTTGCACCTGATAGCCAGCTCTCAGCACACCGCTGTGTTCTTTCCAAACACTTGGACCAGAATTGCCCATTTAATAACCTATCAATTCAGCAAAAGGCTATTCTCACTTACCTAGGAGGACATTGAGATTGACCTAGCTGAAGTTCTGGGTTCCCTGATTCCCTTGTGTGGTCCAGACCTAGACAACCTCTCTAATGGCTCTCCATGGCCTCACTTGTGAAACAAATACTCATTTTCTTCTCTCCCAGCAACTTGACTACCCCACACAGTTAGTAAAATATTCTGCTGTCTATGTCTGGAAACCAGAACCAACACTTGTGCCGTCCGCTCTGCCTCCCCACCTCCACTTCCCTTTATGAGACTCCTAGCCTGCACACTCAACAAGTGCACCTTGTTCAGATGCTATCTCCCCAGGGTCATCTACAATGAACTCCTTAAACTTAGGAAGGGGTAAGCCTGCCCCTAATACTGCAAATCAGTTAAACATGAACAATTGTGACTTCATGACTGGGCAGCCCCGTGTCACTGGTAGATCTTAGAGTATGGCTGCCATTACCCTGGGTGAAAAATGACATGGAATTTTGTTTCTTTTTCCTGATTATAGGAGGCTCTGTCGGTGGTGAGTGACGACCAGTCCCTCTTCGATTCAGCATACGGAGCGGCAGCCCATCTCCCCAAGGCAGACATGACTGCTTCGGGGAGTCCTGACTACGGGCAGCCTCACAAAATCAACCCCCTGCCACCACAGCAAGAGTGGATCAACCAGCCAGTGAGGGTCAATGTCAAGCGGGAGTATGACCACATGAATGGATCTAGGTAAGCCTGCCAGAGCTGACCTTTATGAGGGTGGGGAAACCTGAGCACAATTCCTCCAGGGGCCACCCTGGCAGACAGATCTGCACGAAGTAGCAGATGGCACTCTGGCCTGGCCTGGGAGTGTGAGTCTATTCCTAGTCAGCTGTGGCAAGTGAGGTCTATAGAACTGAAGACTATGAGTGGAATAGGATGAGGAAGCCCACCTGTCTGTCATGGTTAAGGTGTAGCTCACAGAAGCCAAGTTGGGGTCAGGCCCCAAGACCCCATTGCAGGTACTCAGGAATGCATGTTTGGTGTCAGGCTCTGGCCCAGGTCCAGCTCCTCTGGGGAAATAACAGCAAGAAGATGCCCCTGCTATGCCATTGAGGATGTTTAACCTCTCTGAGTGGGACTCACCAGAGCAAAGATGACCCAACCATTCTTCTAGTAACAATGGAGAAGTGGTGAGGAAGATGGACGTGTGCAGGAAGCAAGCCTCATAAATGGGAAGTGTGTGTGAAGGCTCTTAGCAAAGATGTTCAGGCCAGGTATGACTTCCCTTATGGAACAGGGGAGGAGAATCCAGGGATGGGAAAACATTGAAGCAAGGACTTCAGACCCATGAACAGGGAGCCCAGGCTTCAGGGCCTGCCTCTACATTTTGGCTAAGTTATCTAAATCCATCTGAATACCAGCTTCATCTTGTCTAAACCAGAGCCAGGACACCTGCTTTTTAACAGGTTCAGTGAGTATGCTGCCATAGGGAAAGGACTCAGGACAGTGTCTGTGACTCCAAAGTACCCAACAGTGACTACCATACACAGAGTCAATCACAAAAGGGAAAACTTTAGCCATGCTCATTACCCGATAATTCCCAGTAGATTCCCAGGTAATCCACTCGGTCTGAAGCAAATGGACATTGAAAAAAAAAAAAAAAAAAAAAAAGACCTTGGTTGATAGGGTTAGAAACAAGCCTATTCCATTGGCTGAGTACTGATATGACACCAAACAGCATGGGAACCATGAGTCAAGGCTGATGAGGTGACCATCATTGTCCACAAGGATTGGGGACAGGAGAGGCAGAAAGGTAAGAAATCAAAGTTCTGGGATATGGTGACAGCAATGATTACAGAAATCCAGGAGAGATGCATAAAGGGCATATCAGAGGGGCAATTACAAGAGCTTAGGCTTAATAAACAGGAAGCAAGGCAGGTTTGGACTTTGAAAAGTGGATGCAGTTAGCAGCCACAGGCAGGTGGGGAGAGGCAGTGCCTTGGGGAGGGATGTCACAGTTTCCTTTAGGATCCTCTGCGAACAAGTGGTGCAACCTCAAAATTAAAATGTCTCCTGGCTTTTGGAAGCCAAAGCCCATAGGATTTGGGGCTGGAATTGGGGCTTAGGTATCATCTCCAGGAGGCTTAACTGTGAAAGTGAGTCATGGAGGAAACTATTCAGGAGGGGCTGGGCTGGTGAGGCTGCTGGGAGGTAGTTTCTCTTTACAGCGGTCTCTCCGAGCTGCCCTCAGTCCCGCCACACTTCTGTCCCATTAACTAAAACCAGAAAGTGGAACCTCGGCCACCCTTCTAGGGTCTAGAGTCAGGGAAGCTTGAGTCCCTCTGTGGCAGCTGTATCTGAGGAATGATGATGATGCCTTGATTCCTGTAAGTCCAGTCTCAGAGTACAGTTTACCAAACACCTTTATCCACAGTCTACTATCGCTTGTTCCCCAACACTCTCCTAGGAGGTCAATATTCTAACCTTGTTACTATGTACAAAAGAAGCCAAGACAGGCCATTCTGGTGCCAGATCACACTTTCTGCTTCCTTAGGCATCTTCCTGGACCTCCCTCTCTGCCTGTGCATCATGGTTCTACATCATGATCTCATTCTACCAGCACCTTCCAGTGATGAAGCCAGTTCAGAAATGTCTCCCAAATTGCCTAATCACAGGGCGCTCCTGCTCCATATTGAAAATCCAGATCCCAGGATTGGAGAGTCTATGGTCTTGCTGTAGCTTTCATCAAGCTACCAGTGCCTGCCAAACCCATAGTTTGGGCTGCTACAGAGGCACCCCATGCTCCCCTTTCAAAACACTTACCTTCCCAAGGTCTATTCTCCTGGCAGGCAACAGTGAGGGTCAGCCTTTCACAAGAGTAACCTCCTTGCTCAAAACCATTTAGCATCTTATAATAGAACCTAAAGTCCTTAGCCGGAGTCCCACTGTCCATCCCATATCCTCCCTGGCTCCCCTGCTCCCTTCCTCTACCCCCATCACACAAGACTCTAGCTGCTCCTGCATACCCTAGCACACCTCCTCCTTAGCTTATCTTCCCCAAGTCCCTTTTTCCTAAAACATTCCTACTCCATTTATTTATATGGTCCTTTCAGGTCTTTACCCATATATCACCTCTTCAAAGTCTTTCCCGACAGTTGCCCAATCTAAAACAGAATAGAGTCCTTGTCTCTGCCCTCCCTAGCAATGTGGGTGGGGCTTCTGCTCACTGAACAGAGCTCTGTAGTTTTTAAGGGAAAAAAAAAAAAAAAAAAAAAAAAAAGCTAAATGGGGCACAGTAAAGCAGGCCAAGGTCAAGTTGCTCCTTCAAGGTCATGTCCCTTACCTGAAACATTTGTCATGTGTTTCAGGTTTCAGATTTTGCAATGCCTTTATACACTGTGAGATAGCTTGGGGGTGGGGCCAATATCTAAGCTTGCTATCTACTGTTTTGTAAGTACATAAGCTCACAGTCCAACAGTAAAGCTATAGTTTAGTGTATCTGCTTTTGGACTGTCACCTCTCCATTGAGATCAGGAATGGAATATGAAATATTCTACATATGGCTCCATGTGGGTACCCAAAACATTTCAGATTTTAGAGCATGTTACCTAGAGCAGGTAACATGCTATTACCAATGCCTAGGCCAGGACAGAGAGCGAGCTCTGCTGAGTTAGCCCTGTGGATTTGAAACATGGGTGAGTCCTAACAAGTCTGCATCTCTAAGTTCCCTTCCCTGCTTCCTGGGGACTCCTGGGCCCTGCAGGAGAGTGTTCTAAAGCTAAGAAAATCCTGTGAGGAAAACAGACTTCCTGGACCCACTTTCCAGATCATGCCTAGCTTTTGTCATGCAGATCCTAGCTAGAAGAAGCCCATGTAAATATCTCTGTAAGGTGGGTGAATATTTACCTAATAGTACAAAGTAACATCAGCTGGTTCATTTGTTCTGGCTTAGCTGGTGACTTAGGTTCAGAACAGCTCACTCTCATCCACTCTGCAGAAGCTAAGGTCTAATAATCTCTATAGGCAGACAAGTAGGTACAGCCATGGCCTGTACCTAATCAATATCCTTAAAACACTCACATGAAGGACAGTAAAATGCTAGGAACAAGTACTTCCAGAGAGATGCTTTTATGTAAGATGTAATCATGCCAAGCTTTAACTTGTTATTACTTAACTATGCAAAAGAAAGGACAAGTAAAAACACCAGGCATGGTGGGTTGTACCTGTAATTCCAGGTGCTGAGGAGGTATATGGGAGTGAATCTCCAGGGATCACTGGACAGCCAGCCAGGCCTACTGGGAAAGCTGCAGATCCTCTATCATAAAAAAAGATCAATGGCTCCTGAGGAACAACACCCAAAGTTGTCCTTTGGTCTCCAGAGGCATGCATATGGCAAGGAAACACATCCATATACAAATACACACACACACAACACACACACTCTCACACATACAGAGACAGAGACAGAGACAGAGAGAGAGAGAGAGAGAGAGAGAGAGAGAGAGAGAGAGAAGCAGACAGTCAAACAGACAGGGCAAGAAATGAAATGATCTATGGATGCCAGTCTATTTAAATTACTCATCCTGAACACTGCACATCTGTCTTTTTCTGAGTAATACCACTAACAGTACTTAGTTAGTTGCATATTTTTAAAATGTTTATAGTTTCATGCATATATGCAGTGTATCATGATTATATTTACCCCCCATTATTCTCTGTTACCCCACTTGCTTTCCCTCTGAATTCCTTCTTGCCATCTGGTTCTCCAGGAAGGAAATAACACACCCTTCTGCAGCAACTAACAGTTAATATTTCCTCCAGAAGGGGCAATGTTTCATGGCCACCTCCTCTAGCAGTGAATGAATGTTGAAGAGTCCAGTCTTTCAAAAGTATCCATTGCTACTGCATGTTTGTGATTTTAAGAGCCGTGTTGCATCTGGGTGTCAGCATTTTATGGCACCCCTTCCTATCCCTTGATTCTCTATCCCTTCTTCTCAGTGTTTTGTAGGCTAGGGGTATGTGTGATGAAGATGCCCTGCTCAAAGCTGAGAGCGTAACAGTCACTTCTCAGCATTTGATGAGATATGAGTCTAGCTCTAACAATCACTCCATAAAAAGCTTTTCTGTTCTAGACTGACAGAAACACCAGTCTATGGATATAAACATAAATATTTAAATTTGACAACATGTCCATTTAGGGAAACAACAGCCTTATGTTCTTATTGGATCCATGATCCCATCAGCCACAGGCTTTTGACCAGATTTATGGTACTAGATGTGTATCGCCTGTCACGCAGGAGGCTTCCAATTATAGAGTGGCTGGTTACCCACATATAGTCATGTCACTATTGTATCAGTGGGTAAATAGGGCCTGCCAGGTCAGTATTGCATAGCAAGCATGACTTACAGCAGAATGAGACCACTGATACATGTTCTCCCACAAGAGCCTACATAGAGCCTTCTGGCACCACAAATGCCAACTGGTAGGGAGAAAATTCCCAGTTCAACTCTAGCTCTATTTCTCTGCTCACTATAACCAAAAAATGTGGCACATTCAGCAATAGGGCCATACCTTCTATTTCTGGTGGTTACCAAGACATGAATATGATTTGATACTTTTCAGGAAGCCCATTTATCATAACACAAACTGTAGGGGAGGGCCAGTGAGATAGTTTAGTGGGTAAAAGTACCTGCCACCATGCTCGAAGACCTAAGTTCTACCCCCCAGAACATACACACTCTAGAATGAGAGAACCAACTCCTCCAAGTTGTCCTCTGATTTCCATACCCATGCCACAGCATATACGCATCCCTATGCACACAAAGTAAGTTTTTAAATGTAAAGGAGGACCTATAAATGCTCCCAGATTTCAAATAAGGAAACAAAGCAGGGCAGACAGCTTGGGAGTTCTTGGCTCATGGGACAGGCCTGTGCCACCCAGTGCTCTAATTCAGTAGTCCCTATCTAGCCCTGTGTCGCTGAGCACTGGCACTGAGATGTGCTACAATGTAATATACACAATGGATTTAAATGATAAAATGTAAAGCATGTTGGTGACTGTTGATTCTGCTGAAAGGATCATCTTGTAGCTGTACAAAGATCACAATATATTTACTCTATTATTCCAATTCAGTTCCCCTATTAGATTCATTTATTTACTTATGCATATGAGTGTTTTGCTTGCATTTGTGTATGTGTGCCGCATGTGTGCCTGGTGCCTCTATAACTCCGCAGAATTGGAATTATAGAGGTTGTGGGTCATCATGTGATCCTCTGCAAGAAGTGCTCTTAACTGCTGAGCCATGTCTCAGCCTTTCACTCTTTTTTTTTTTTTTTTTCCTCCGTAATTTTAAAACTCAGTAAGGTAAAAATGA
Source organism: Phodopus roborovskii (assembly GCF_943737965.1). Classification (NCBI taxonomy): domain Eukaryota; kingdom Metazoa; phylum Chordata; class Mammalia; order Rodentia; family Cricetidae; genus Phodopus; species Phodopus roborovskii. Next base: position 11,669,158 of record NW_026126517.1, on the reverse strand, counting down.
TCCATGAGGCTCAAACATGTGACTCACAATTTACTTGGATTGGACTGTGCTGGGGCAGAATGCTTCACACTGCCCAGGGATTCACAGGGCATCCCTACCATGTTCTTTAAGAAATGTAGGTTTCTGGGTTACTTCTTCATGCTTCTTGGAAGCACCATAGATGTTTGTGTCTTTGACATGAAGGAGGTATCTCATGTCTCTGAAGCTGCAATACCCTCTTGCCTTTTATCCTAGCAGCCGCTGTCTGGTCCAGGGTCAAAGGGTCATGCTGAGGGGCCGAGATCTGAGGCATCAGAGATCTTCTGGGTTGCCTGAGTTATGGGAGGGTTACTCTGTCTCCTTTCCCATCTTCCTGTTGTGGTTGAATCTGGTTCTCTGGGTTGCCTTCCAAACAGCACAGCCCATAGGTTCTGTGCTGGATAGAAACTTCAGAAACTTGATCCAAGCTGTGGTCTGCAAATAACTCTCAGCTGCATCCTGTCTCAACCATGGGGAAAGGAGAAAACAGTGCATGAAGGAAATTCTATCAGCTGTCGAGGGAGAAAGCATAAGAATTAGTTTTAGGTACCTGGCATTCAGGATCTGAACTCAGCATCACTTGCTCTGAGACATCCTGCACTGGCCAGCATCATCAGGAGGCACTGAACACCCATAGAATCCTGTTCCACACTAAAAAGATGAGCCTCCTTCACTCTGTCACTTTTGCCCCTCTGTCACCTTTCAACATTTCTAAATTCTAAACCTTGCATGGGGAGTGTGGAGGACAGGGCACACTATCTTGTTAAAGCCAAGGTGGTGGGGGTTTTGTGTGTCATTTTTTTTCTGAGATTATACTTCCTTATCGGAAGCAATGAATCACCTCCATAAACGGACCTCCCAGAAATGCTAAAGGCACCCCAGATCCCTCAGGTGTGCATTGGGCATGCTACACGATAGATGCAGATAGATTCTAATACAACCATGTGGCTCAGGGAGCCCTGCAGGCTTTGTGGATAGTGAGTGGCCCTTGAGGGTCAGCAGATCTGTGATCCGATGATACATGATGTGTCTAGGTGCTCTGAGGGAAATGGGACCCCTTTGCCTCATCTTAGGATTTCACACCTTGTTTCATGTTGCTTAAGAATCTGAAGGCACTTTTGTGAATCATAGGCAGTGGTTCTTTTTAAAGCAGTCTTCAATAAACACACAGAAATAGAAGCTTCTGTCTAGGAAGGTTATGTCGTATTGTGGCCTGCTGTCTGTGGCCTTCCCCAGCCCTGACATAGAGATGCTCAGAGTTACACATCCAAGCCATCACTTCCTCCCTGCTCTATTGTGGCAGCCTCAAGCCCTCTTGTCACCTGCCCCAGTACAGTCAGCTGCCTGTGGGCCCCAACCCCTTGCTTGCTGTAAGTGCAAGTCTCAATACAAATTAGCAGCAGCGTATGGGCAGTGAATGGCCAAGCCTCTTCCCCCTCCAGGGCTCCCCGCCTCCCCTCTCTCTTGTTTTCCTCAAGCCCACTTCACAGGCGCCAGCTGCCTCATTAAAGAGCAGCCTTTTATGCTAGGCTTCACCTGGACAGGCAGTGATCACCAAGCCGATGGCTGTGCTGTCTGGCTGAGGCAAAGAGGATGGAGGCAAGTCTGGCAGACAAGTGTGCAAGCCAGGGAGGTATGGTTTCCTTCTTTCTCACCCTGAACTAGAGTAGGATGGCCAGCTAGCTCTACAAGGGCTAAGGTCTCAGCTGGGTGTCAGCCTTTTTTTCTAAGGAAGTCCCTTTTCAGGCCTTGAGAGCAACTGCCTGTGACCAAGAATGGGGCCTTATTTTAAAGAAGGGCAGGGAGGGGCAGCCAGGGAGGTAACAGGCCTCTAGGGTACAGCTGGAAGAAGGCTGGGGGAGGGGTGACAGCTAGAATTTTGGGGAGGGGGTCTAGTGAATGGAGTGCCATCACTGGTCAGCTAGACATTGCCAGTAGTGGGACCCAGGGTGCCTCTGCTCTTCTGCACCTGCTTCCTGCCCCTGCCTGTGGCACCCTCATCATTGGTCACTATTAGGCTTGGTTTTGTGTCTCCTCTTGCCACCCATGCCCACTGTGCATAGCTCCAAACCACAAGGGCCACGAATTTGGGCATTTCTGAGGTTCTAACCTCTGCCTGGCAAGAAGCCAATTTTAAATGCATAAATTCCAAGGCCCGACTCTAATGTAAAAGAACGGTTTGAAATTCTTCTCCCCAATATTCATAAAATTAATCAATGGAGGCCTTGGAATAGGCATCTCTTCTGCTACCACATAACCTGGCTGTCTGGCTCTAGGTACCCTGCAAAAGAAGTATGTGTATGCTGACCACCCTCCCCAACCCCACCCCTGCCAGCCAATGAAAACTCCACTATCTTGGTTTTAGGCCAACTTAATTCTCCAAGCTTCTCTGGCATTTGGATGGTTTCTCATCTGACAAGAATCTGGGGAAGACAACGAGACTGTGGTGGTATGAGTTCCTGTGTGTGTGTGTGTGTGTGTATGTGTGTGTTAGCATATACATACATATCTGTGATGGGGGTGTGTATTCATCTAATTATATGTGTGTGATAGCCTATGATTGTGTGCATACATATATTATATACATGTAGGTGGTAGAGTGTATATATGTGTTTTATATTATAGAGTATGTATGACTATATAGATGTATAAATGGAGTACATGTGTACACGTTTGTATTTTGTATATAGGTATATGGTGGGCTATGGATATGTATATATGTGCGTGTGCATGTACTGTGTAAAGTAGCATGTGTGTGTACATAGGTATGAACATGTGTATATGTGGTAGAGTATATGAATATACACATGCATGTTAGCATTGTGTTTGTGATATGTGTGATAAAGTGTGTAGAGTATAGTGAATTGTTTGTGTTTGTGCACCTATGTAATAAAGTTGGAGTCTGAATGTTTTCATTATGCATATGTGTGCTGTGTGTGGTGAAATGTATGTGTGTATGCATGCATGCACATAGTTTTCCTGGAGGGTGGGGTAAAGTGCTCAGGCCAGCTCAGCTTAGACACAGGCACCCGGGTCTGACTGGGGCTGCTTCATCTCAAGCCAAGTCCTTCAACAGCAGAAGCCAGAGGGCTGAGCACTGGTGAAAGGCCCCGACGTGCTACTGCCTCCCCTCCGACTGCCATGGGGACATTAAACCTTCAACAATCTGGGACTCTGACGGCTGGTTTTTGGTTCTCTGCCTGGAAAAACAGTAGGCAAATAGTAAAAACCTTAAATTCTAACATGTGTAAGTTATACATCTTATTTTCATTTTCAGCCCATGTTCTCCTCGGTAAGACATCAGGAAAAAATTACCATCTGCCTTCTAATATCTCAGTGGAGCATTTATCTCCCAGGCATGATAAGTGATCTGCAATATTTTTTTCCTTTCAGATTAAGAAACAAATTCATTTAATTTTCTTTATTGAATGTGCTCAGGCCTCCCCACTCTGCCTGACTCTTGGGAGCCCTGGACTGTTCCCCTCCTCCTGGGCTGGTGACTGCTGTCCTGGCTGTGGGGATGGGTGGCTCCCCAGCATTCTGTAAGGGCTCTAAGTCTGTTCCTGCCCACTGCAGAAGACAGAGAGCAGAGTGACTGGAGACAGCAGCCAGGCCAGGGGACTAGAAAACGGTTAGCAAGACAAGCTGGCACACTTTAATTTTGTTGGATCTCTTGATTTTATGGCTGGTTTTGGCACTCTCAAGAGAACTGACCACCTCCCAGGATGCCAGGTTGATGCTTGCCACCTGGCATTACCATACCACAGCTCCCACTGGACTTCTATGAGTCTTCTATGGTGTTGCTTCTTGGAAGGATTGAGTGAGAGCTGGGCAAGTTGGGATGGCACCTCTCCTGGCATGCTGAGAGTACCATGATATTATGCTGAAGGTCACTGGGGACCCATAGAGTGTTCTGTGTGTATTTAGCTGCATCAGCTAAGCACAGGGGGCTTGTCCATCTAGCTCTCCAGCCCATTGTTCAGTGTCAGATGCTGCAAATATCAGATGCTAATTGGGCTCTGTTGTTTTAGTTTAAGTTGGGTGATTGCTTTCTCCCTTGCAAATATCCATATTGCTTCTTCTAACTGCTCATGGCTGTAAAACACTACAAGAATTATTACAGATCAAGATGGTGGTCCTGGATTCTAGTCCTCTTTCTTGTATCATCCAGCTCTTCTGTATGTAGACTTAATTGAGAAGCTTAGTTCTGGGGACCTGAGTCCTGCATCCATCTTTACTAGCTATGAGATTCTGTTCATCACCACACCGTTCCATTTTGGTAACCATAAAGGGGATGTAGTAACCCCTGCTCAACAGATCTGAAAGGGTTATGGAAATCCAGATAAAGCACACAGCAGATTTAAAAATGCATTAACACAATATATGTGCAATAGAAATAACTGGACCAGCGAATCATGGCCCTATGTCAAGAAACGGCAATGACAGGCCACAGGCCACACTGACCATCTTATAGTGTGATCAGCCCTGTAAGGGAGGGAGACATAAAGTACTATAGGACTGTGGGGAAGGCCTGTCTTAGAAAAGGACTAGTACAAATGGGAAGTGTTGGTCACTGGCAATCTGGTTGAAACTGAACAGTGCAATCAGATTGTGAGGGCTGCAGCCCACTGAAATGCATTCAACAGGAGACACGGTGCTTATAACAGAATCAGACTGGGTTTTACATGAAGGATGGCAATAAGATTTCATCGTCACTGTATCATTATCCAGTGGGTGTCTAAGTGACTGGCCAACTCTGCTGAAGCTGGAGTGAGACATCCCCACAGTAACAATGTTTGATCTTTGTCTCCTCTCATTCCAGGGAATCTCCAGTGGACTGCAGTGTCAGCAAATGCAACAAGCTGGTAGGCGGAGGTGAGACCAACCCCATGAACTATAATAGCTACATGGATGAGAAGAATGGCCCCCCTCCTCCCAACATGACCACCAATGAACGGAGAGTCATTGTGCCTGCAGGTAACTTGGGAACCAGCTGCCTGGCCAGTGCCCATGTTTCCATTATTTGGGGGCTGTAGTGGAAGAGTAGGCCTGTCCCTCAGAACACAAAACCCTACCTAGATGCCTAGTCTTCAGAGAAATGCAAACCAGAGAAATTTGCATATCCACCCCACCCCACCCCGACTCCCTAGCTACCATCCAAGGCAGATTCTCAAATGTCACCAGAACCCTGGCAAGCAGATTCCAGAAAGCCCACTCTCAAACATAGGAGAAGGCAGACTTTCCATGAGTGGTTTGGTATCCCAGGATTCAACCTACCCCAAGGGCAGAGTCAAGGCTGCCTCATACCCGCCATTCTTTCCTTCCACCCTTGCTCACCCTTCCCTCAGGCATGTGCTTCCTGGCCTCTGCTAGGTTCCACCTTCCCAAAATTACAGCCAGCTCTTTTGGTTTTAAAATAGAAATAACTATATTTAACAAAAGGAACGCCCCCATGTGTGTGCCACAAGTTATATCATTATGTAGAAATAGCCTCTTTCTTTCCCCCAGATATTGGTTACTTGTGGGTGGGGGTTTTGTTGTTAAATCCTCCAGTGTATTGGATGAACATTACCCAGACCAATCCCAGTATACTCTGCTGCCAGGACATGGAGGGAATTCAAAAGCTGCCACTCTAGAGTGGGTGCTAGGTGGCAAGGGGCAAAATGTCCAGAGCTTGAACAAAGTGAATTATAGGTCAGGGGCTAAAATGATTCTTACCGAAATAACTTCACCAGAAAGGCTGGCTCCCTCTATTTGTAAACATGTAGATGCAGTTGTGTCTTAGAACAATTAGATGTCTCCGAGGGAGTTTGGAGGGATTTATCTATTGGTCTGAAGGATATTTTGTGATGGGCACATCTTTTCTCTGCCCTGGGTGTTTGTTTCCATGGGAAGTTGTGACTGCCCTCCTAGAGTGAAGCCACATTTCTGAGTTCCGGGCTTAATTCCACATGACAGAAGATACAGGAGTAGAGGCAGAGGAAGAGCTCGTGGATATTGCTCTGTAGTTCACAGAACTAAAAGCTGCCTTGTTGCCTCTTCTTCCAGCATAGGGGTTGATTGCAAGGAGAGCTTTGCCTGATTTATATGTCCGTTTACTTGTTTGGGTTGTCTGAGAGAGTTCACTGTGTAGCACATGCTGTCCTAGAATTCACTGTGTAAACCAGGCGGCAGGACCTTGCAGCAATCCTCCTGCCCCAGCCTCCTTAGTTCTGGGACTAGCTACAGATATGTGCTACCTGTGCCTGCCCAGAAGAAATTCATTTAGCAGTTTCATGGGTGTTGGGCATAATGTAAGTAGCTTTCTCTATTTCGTTATCATACCATTTAATTGATTTGTCACCAACCTCAGTGGTCGTCTCCCTACTTTCAGACAGTAAAATCATATTGAAACAAACATGGTGGGAAATCTCTCCACAACACAAGGCCTGCTCCAACCTCACAGCACAGGAAAGAAATCTTGAGGGCATGAACCATTAGGAACTTGGAGACTAGCTCAGAACCAGGTGACTGTCACCATCTTGTTTTGGGTGTCTTAAGGAAGGGCATATAGGAAGAAGGAAGAGGGACCAGACTGTTTGGCTGACTCTTTACTCTTTAAATGGTGTTGAAATGCTTTCAAGCGGATTGGCAAAAGGTGGACTGACTTAAGCATAGCACTGAAAGAGAAAATGGCATACATTCTTTTCAAGCTGTCTCAAAGCATTTGGCATAATGAATTCATGAGCCCAGATCTGCTCCGTTGTTCTTTCACTGGCTAGATCTGGAAGCATTACCCTTACACAGTTTGGCTTCCTCCAGGTCAGCATCCTGAGCTCAAGGGAAAGTCTCCTTTGGGCAAGTCCACAAATCAAGGTAATAAAACATTAGAGGAACAACCTATTGAATTTATGATGGGATTTTTAAGACAAGTACAAATGAGGGTTCTAGTTAATCACCATTTCCACATCAAGATGGGAACGAATAAGGACTAAGTCATCCAGGAAATACATTTGGAAGAGTTTAGCATGATCCAGAGTGGAAGATTTATAATTCATGGTGCTGGAGAAGGAGAGAATTAACATTGTGAGAGATCCCAAAGCAAAGAGAGGGAATAATGAAATAAATAAAATATAGAGCATAAAATTGAACGTTCAGTCTGGGATTCTACAAGTAAGGAATTGGGAGAAGCTACAGATTAAATAATATGCTACATAATCCAACTCCCTCTGTGATATCTTCCTTTAGTATTCTGAGATTTCTGTCTACCCACAGCCCTTGCTTGATTTGAAAAGTAAATGGATAAAAACGAACCCAGAAGTTTATCTGAAGAACACAAATACACACATGCTCAAGGGGGCTGAGGAACAGAGGAAATCTGGGTTCTGGCTCAAGGCTTTGCAGTTGCAAATGAGTTAAGGCAGGATCCTGACAAAACAAGACAGAGGGGACCTCGGGGAACCTGCTTCTTCGACTATGTGGTATCTTTTGAAGGCTTCTACAGGAACCCCAGCAGCAGTTCCTAAGGCAAAACTTCCATGAATCCCTATCCATCTATAATATGGGTATAACAACCCCAATTTGCAGATTCCCTTGATAGAGAAAATGGGACAAAGAGCTGGCTGGTGGTAGGATCTCACAGTTGTGCTGTTACTAGGTAGGTACATCCTGGATTCTTGATATGACATGCAGGAGCTGTGATATGTGACCCCTGAGCTTTTCTATGAGCTACCTCTAAACCTCTCAAGGGTTTCTTTTATAACCCGTAGAGAACCCAGCAACTGGCTTCCTCCCCACTGCCATTTGCTGACCATTTAGACCCTACTCTTGTGTCTAGAGCTTTTGCAGGCTCTAGAATAAGAGGAATGTTGAGCTGGTTAAAAAGGAGTACACGTTTTCTTGCTAAATAAGCATGCCGAATGAAACAGACCAAGCAGAAAAGCAGAAGCTGGAGAGACCAGCTGCCCTGCAATAAAATACAATCTCTTCTCTAGGAAGCTTCCCAGCTCTCTCCAAATTCACCCCAGACCCTTCTACCCAAGGCTTCATGAACTACCAGCACAAACCCATTTCTTATTTATTGCTTTGATACCTGCATTTTCATGGTGATGGATCTCTCTCTCTCTCTCTCTCTCTCTCTCTCTCTCTCTCTCTCTCTCTCTCTCTCTCTGTGTGTGTGTGTGTGTGTGTGTGTGTGTGTGTGTGTGTAAAAGAGTCAGCAAGACACCTACTCTGTGGCACAGGGTACCTCAAATGCACAATCCTCCTGCCTCAGCTTCCTTAGTGCCAGGGTTATTAGTAGGTACCTCCATGCCTGTGGGAGCCTGCCACTTGTAGCATCATCTCCTGCCTCAGCCTGAGAAACCATGAGAAAGAGAGGGAAGGAAAAAGGCAAATGAGAGCACAAGCTTTGTTCCTGTGTTGGTCTTGCTCATGCACAGTTAAAGAAGTTTCTGTCTATAGCACCATCTATCATCTTTAAGTATTGAAATATCCTCAAAATGTTTAGGGATGGTCTGCTTGAAATCTTAATACAGCTATGCCCTGAAAGGAGGAAGCCCAGATTGGGTTTATGTCAAACAGTAACATCATTGGGTTTTCCAGCTGCCCAGATGGAATTGCGGGAAAAACCCGAGTGTATATATTTCTCTTCTCTAGGCATATGAGGGATCAGTGTGCTTCCTTGTACTCATTAATATTGCTAAGATACAGACAGTCCCCCCTTTCCAGGTCACTGTGCCTGTAGGGTTGTTTATTTTCATTTTGATGCCATTATTTCTTAGTCCAAGGTTTCAATTGCCATCCAAAATTTTTAAATAGCATCCCATCAGTGTATGTTGAGGCTGCTAAGAACCTTTCCCAGTGCTAAGTGGTTCAGGCATTGCCAAATGGGATGTTCCAAGGGGGACCATCTGGAAGGGAGGCAAGAAAAGAGACAGGTATAAGAGGGAAAGACAGGGGGTGGGGATAAAGATACAGTGAATAGGGAGAGGGAAAAGGAAAATCATCAGGTGAGGAAAGGGGAGGTAATAGAAGAGAGGGGGACTAGGAGAAAGAGAGAGGAGAAGAGGAAGAGGAAGAGGAAAGAAGGGTCCAGGAGGAGAGAGAGGACATAAGAGACAGGCAACAGGAAGAGAGGGAGAAGGGAGGGTAAAGGGTAGCCTGGGCTGCTGGAGGCAGGCATCCATCCTGATAATTTTCATCTCTCCTCTGTAGACCCCACACTGTGGACACAGGAGCATGTGCGACAGTGGCTAGAGTGGGCCATAAAGGAATATGGCTTGATGGAGATTGACACCTCCTTCTTCCAAAACATGGATGGCAAGGAACTGTGTAAAATGAACAAGGACGATTTCCTCCGAGCCACCTCCGTCTACAACACCGAAGTGCTGTTGTCTCACCTCAGTTACCTCAGGGAAAGTAAGTGCACCATTTGCTCCCATGGCTTGAGGGAGGTCTTGCCAGGTCCCCCAAAAGCCAGCCCAGGGAAAGGAGGTGGATACTTTTGTACTAGTCACCAGGGTCATACCATAAGGAGCAATATCCTTACTACTGAATCCTTGTCAAGGTCACATGAGTTCCTACAAATCCTGCAAGGGAAAGACCCAATCCAGGAGTGTCAAGGGAAGCAAAAAGAAAAGGAAAGAGAGAGAAGAAAAGGAAGACGAAATGAAGGGAAGGAGGGAGGGAGGAAGAAAGGAAGGAAGGAAGAAAGATCACAGGGAACTTGGACCTGGGGAAGATGACAGCATAGACTAGGTAGGCAGGCTCTGGGAAGATCTCTCTTCCAGAACCTTCCACTACCTAACATTACAGAGATAGAGGCTCTGGTTGGAAGTTTTCTAAGGGATCATTAAGGAGTTCATACTGGAAATTCTGAACATAAATGTGGGTTCTAAGATAGTGGGAGCTGGCATATAACTCCTCCTATCCTGGAGTCATTCTGATACCCCACCTCTACCCTAAGGGCTGCTTTCCCCACTGTCCAAAACAAGGAGAGTAGCTGGTGGCCCCGGTTTGTTGGGAGAACTTTGGGGAGGGAAACCTTAATAAAGAATAGTTATCCAACAGGAGGCTCCCTAATGCCAAGCACTCACCAGTGCCACATGGATTTTGATAGAGATGTAATGGAATTCTTTTGGACCTGCTGGTGACCTCAGCCTTAACTCTCCATCAGAAATCCATGCCAGGCTCTATCCCCATGCTATCTCCGAGTGCTGCAAAGATGAGCTGAAGCCACAGGAAAGCAGATGTGGGATCATTCTGTATGAAGGCATTCCTATAGCCAGCTACCTCAAAAAGAGGCTGGGCCTATTTTGCCAGGGGTATTGCATGAGTTAAGTTTTGGGAAGGTTTGATGGTTTTAAGGCCACTTTGAATACTGAGACTCCAGAGAACACTGTGGAGCTGTTTTCATGGGCTCATGGGATCTGGGCTGGTTTACCCTGTACAGTATCTCCATTGCATGTTTAGTTGCTGTCATTGCAATCCATGGTCTCAGTGTAAGAGAGTTCTGGGGAGAGCAGGGATAACACACGCTGGCTGGAAAATTGAAAATAAAAATAAATGTATTTGGAAGTTTCCACCAGTGCCTCTGGGCCATCTAGCCACCTCTCAAAGGCAGCTGGTAATACTGGGAGAGGGTATGCTAGCTCCACAGCAATGACCTCATGTCTGAGTTGCTGCAATATGAGGTCAGTCCAAGAAATAACAATTTTAAAAGAGGGCCATTTTCTACCTAGTCTTCTCTGACTTTTGGATGATTAGCATTTAACAATGATCTGTATTTCTCAGCCTTTAAATGCTTGATGAAAGGAAAAAAACAAAACAAAAGGCTCCTTGGACAGAGTTCTGTCATGATGCACACGGGGTGGGCAGGGGAGACAGTAGACATAGATAGTTTACATGGGAAGCAGAGGCCAGAAGCACAGAGCACAGCCAAGCCTGACATTTAGGTTCCTCCAGCATCCACTATGAAGGAGGTGGAGAGACCCTCAAGGAAGAAGACATGATGGAGGCCCCAGTGAGCTCCACACAAAGGACCCAATAATTTATGGTGGATGCCTGTGAGGAACATGTTCAAAAACATTTGGACTTCCTAAGAGGCAAGCCCATTCAGATCATGTGATCTCCAGGTCTGGATTTCTGACCCACCCACAAACAGTCCAAGTCCCCACTTCTTCTTTCTGTCACCAAAGAAGCTGAGCCACAAACACTGACATGAGACAGATATCTCTGCTGCTCAGAAGGCCCAGGAATACAATAAATCTGTCAATGCTCACCATCACCCTTGGGTGGCCGCCTACAAGTGCAGATAAGAGGGGACAAAAGGGCGAGCAGCTAGAGAGGGAGCAGGGAGCACAGTTTGGTGTTTAGAGGCATGGCAAGAAAAACTGTGGATTCTCTCCTCCTTAAGAATATGTTAACATTATGGAAGATGCCATACAACAACGTTTCCAGAGAGGGGATTGCTGTGAGAGGGATTCCAGGATTGAGAAGAAGTAGAACCAGTATGCATGTGGAAAGCCTGTGAAAGCACCAGACCTGGGCCTGGGGGATGGTGCCAGCAGCAGTAGGTCTACACAAGGAGAGGTTTTCTAGTTCTACGATGGTTATTGTGGTAAAATGTGAGATGTGCTTATGACACAAAGTTGAGTGGAAAACTGTGTCTGTGGGCCAAAACAAAAATTATAGTAGTTGTATTAAATTTAAATTTTCTTGAAATGTAACAGAGATTGTAATACTCTGCTGGGGCATCTAGATTTAAAATGACCTATATGGAAATTTTTCTGATTTGATTTTCTTTTCTTTTTAAAATATACTTTCTCCCTTGGGGTCCACCACTGCTTATTGGTACTAGTTTTCTGTGTAGAGCCTATAGAAAGCCATTTGTCAGACACTGTTCACCTCTAAGGTGCCTGAGACCTTTCTCCTGCTGTACACCGTGCTTTCAAACCTTTATGGTTTTCCTAGACTGGCTTGCAAGGGCCGTTTTGTGTTTAAGAGAGAGGCCAGGGTTTGGCACGAGGTTGGGTAAGGGGAATGCTTGCTGTTTTTCAGCACCATCCTGTTGGGGAGCAGTTGTGGCCCTAAACATTTCCCCTTTTGGCAAGAAGCAGAGGGGAAAGATCTGAGATCCTCAACACAGGAGGACACAGGGTAGAGGGATGTCAGCACAGGAGAACCAGGGAGGAGCCAAAGCATGAATTGTTGGAAGCTGGGCCAGTGAGATGGCTCAGTGGGTAAAGACACGTTTGTAGGACCAGACATTCTGGCATCAAATTTTCTTTCAAAAGAGAAGAGTTGACTGTTCTTGTTGTCTAGGAAGAAAGCCATACTTTAAGTTTACAAGGTTTAATTATAAATTAAAGGGGAATTTCCCATGATAAGGAAGAAATAACAATATCCTGAGTCATCCCCCTTTCTCACACACACACCTGCTGGATGGATGACCCTTGCCTAAAGGTATGAGCTCTTCACTTCTGGGCATTTCAGCTCCTCCAGATGGAGCCCCTGTGTAGCATCAGGAAGAAGATGGAGAGGCTTGGACTAATTAGGGTACACACAGTTATTGGAGTCAAACTGAAATGTCTGAGGGAACAAGGCCCAGGCAGCACAAGCCCAAGTGTCATTCATTACATATAGACAGGACACCCCCTTGTGGACACCATGGACACAACTCTACCATCCCTGTTTCATGGCCAAAGCAGCTGAGGCAAGTCAGCTTCAGGACCTGACCTCTGAGACTTGGGTCATTGAAGCTTCCAGCCTGAACTAAAGTGACTGCTGCAGAGGACCTGCCAACTCTGGTGCAAGATGCTTAAATATGCATGAATTAGGATGTGGACATGGGTGAACCTGCACCCTGTTTTGTTTCCCTTCTCATCAACTGGGCTAACCTCATCTCCAGCCTCCACCAGCCCAACCTCCCCACAAAGCTTTCTATTTGTACTATACCAGCAGATACAGGCTTTGCAAAACTCCTCGGAAGCCTCCTGGATTGATGCCAATTAAACCAAACCCACCCTCTCATTCACCCTAATCTCCTCTCTTCTCCAAACTCTGGGTGTGATTGACAGCTCCACCAGAATCTTACAGATACGTCTCCCACTGGATGGAGAGAGGCACTGTGTATGGCTGAGAATGTGGCAAATGAGAGCTGCCTTTTTCCAGGCCAAGATCAATGAGGCTGACCTTGCAGAAACAGGGCTTTCTGTCCCCAGCTGATAGTTCAGCCACAGGACCACTGGGGGGAGTTTGGGGATGTCTAGGAGCCCAAAAGCTCCTGGGCTGAACAGCCAGAAGCAGAAGAAAAGGGGTTTTGTTGCTGTTCCTTTTCATTTTCAAAGGAACTGGGTGGAATGTCCATCTGGGTCTGACTTGGGAAACATACTAAGAAACCACATTTTCCAACAGTGGCAGCCCCACAGGATGAAATACATCAAGTGACAGGGACACCCCAGAAAAGGTATCAATCTTGATTCCCATTTTTAATTTAAACTTAATGGAAAACACATTCTGCGTTCTGTGGTATTCCCACCTGCAACTTCCTACTGTGGAGCAAAGGTGATGGCGCAGTCATTAAGTTGAGGAAGTGTCAACCCTTCTGGCTGGGTCTGGCCCTGGGAAAGGAGGGCAGGATTCCCACAAGATAAAGGGTCAGTGGCCTCAGACTCACTAGTAGCTGGCCCGTTGTTCATGTAAGGGCCCAACTTCCCTCCTCTGCCCTCCCAGTGTGTAGTCAGGTACGTGCTTGCTGAAGCATGGAGAAAGGCAGCTAGGAATGTACTGGCTGCCTGGGGTTGGGGACTTAGATGCTTCTGGGATCTGTGGTAACAGGAAGGGAGGCAGAGACAAAGGCTCTTGCACAGGGTCCCTTGCCTCCGTTGCTCCAGGTGTCCCAGATGAAAAGCAAGTTAGAGAAACCATAGAGCAGAAGGAAGCCCAGGGCCTCATGCCTGCAATGTGCCTTCCCATCTGCCCCTTCCTACCTCCTTTCAAATCCCAGAAGTCCGGTTTAGGGTGGACTCCAAAGAGAAAATGACCTTGCTGGGCTAGGGATATAGCTTACTTAGCAGAGTGCTTGCCTAATATGCAGGGCACTCTGGGTTTGATGCTGTGCACCCTATGAACTGGATGTAGTACTCAGTGCCTGCAATCTCTAGCACCTGGGAGGTGGAAACAGAAGGGTCAGAAATTTAAGATTGCTCCAAGCTATATTGTGAACATTAAAGCAGCCCGGGCTACATGAGGTCTGTCTCAATAAAGAAAAGAGGCAGAGGGAGAAGAGGAGGAATGGGAGAAAGGGGGGAAAGAAAGGAAAGAAGAGGAAAAACCCGAAACCAATCTTGTCCTCAAACTATGACCTTGAAAGGTGACCACTCCCAGCAGCTACAGCTTCATGCATTGTAGAGCAAATGTGTCTCAAATCAACAGGTAACACATACACGCATGTGCATATATACTGTCACACAGCATAATAACTGAGGGGACAGTTTAAGTGCATGAAAATTGCAATGTAAAACTAGCCCCAGGCACTTACATCTGCCTTCCAGTGCCATTTGCCTGCCTTCCTTCCTTTCCTTTCTTCTTTCCTTTTCTCCTCCCTTCCTTTCGTCCCTCCTTCCTTCCATCTATACTTGCTTCCTTCCCTTCTTTCTGAGACAGGTTTCTCTATGAATCTCAGCTCCCAGCCCTTTCTGTGACCCTCCTGTCTTGGCCTCTGGAGTGTTGGAATAAGCACCCTACTTTCTCACCCATCTTAGCTATGCTGATTGAACCTAAAGGCTGCTTCAGCTTCTGAACTGAAAACGGGTCTTACAGAGCAGCCAGTCAGTTGATCCTGTCCCTGCGCCCCTGGCTGTGTGGTTCTGAGTCTCTGACTTGACTTCTCTGAATGCTGATCTCAGCTGTGGAAGGAAAATATGCATGGCTTTGCATGGCTCCTGCAAAAACTAAGCGATAGTGTATGGGAGAATGTGGAGATAGCTTAGTTGAGAAAGTGCTTGCCATGCTAGCGTGAAGACCTGCTTTTGGTCCCCAGAAGCCATGTAAAACAGCCAATGATAGCCAGATACCTTTGTTCCCAGTTCTGGGGAAGTGAAAGCCGGTGGATATCCTGCCTGTCCCACCCCCTTGCTAGCCAGCCAGCCTGACCTAATCATATGGCCCCAGGTCCCAGTAAGAGACTGTTTCAAAAAACCCCGATGGACATACCCTGAGGAAGAGTGGAAGGGGACCTGCATGTGTAGGTCACCCACAGGTGAGCACACAGACGTCCTCTCCCTCTCTTTCCTCCTCTCCCCCCCCCCCTCTCTCTCTCTCTCTCACACACACACACACACACACACACACACACACACACACACACACGTGCCTGGCAGTGCAAATATAGTTCAGGGGGGCTGCCCTATCTAGCCATTGACTAAGGCTGTTGGTGTAAGGAAACTCTACAGGACTCAGCGGCACTAGGAATGCTCAGGTCAGAGCCTCAAAGCCAGAAGAAGAAACCTAAAGCCACCAAGTGGGAGGCCAGACTCCAGGAAGGACTTTGCTGCAACTGGACAAATTGCCTTGAAAGGTGGGGGCGGGTGGTATGCAGGAGGCACCTTGGGTAGCCTGAAGACCTGGCAAAATAAAAACCAGTGAAAAGAAAACTTGTGTCCCTGGTCAGCCCCTCCCCCAAAAAGGTTTCCTCTCCTGTAGTGAAACTTGAACCAAGACAGTCTTGGGGCAAAATCTCTCCCCTAGGTTACCATGAAATATGTATTTCATGCAGGCTTTGTGGAGGTCAGGCGACCCTTTCTCTTGGCATTCTGGGAGTTTCCTGTGGCTTCATGTGTGCTCAGAAAGGAACTCTGACCATGTAGAAATTTAATAAGGGTGGTTTATCTGAGCCCTGTCTCTGGCCTATCGTTGTACTAATGACTCGTTGCTGCTGCTCAGAGCCCATCATTTTTCTTTATTTGCCGGCGAGTTTCTGCCCCAGGGAGAGAATGCCTGGGACAGAGGCACAGACATTCTTGGTCTTACCCCTGAGAGGTTTGGGTATTCTCTTGGAACGTTTGCTTCCATTTCTGAAGCTCTGTCCAGTCACGGAGGATTATTTCTCACTGCGGTAGAACCCATTCCTAGCTGGAATTCCAGACGGCAAGGCCAGTGCCCGCAAGCTCTTGTGTAAAGGGTTTCCATTCTTTGTAACTAAAAGCAGTCATGAGAACTGCTAGCTTCGGCTGAACGCTTAAAACAAGTGAAGGTCTGTGCTGCACACCTTCTAGACTTGCTTTTCCTGAAGCCTCACAGCTATCATTCACGTTCAGTAGGTATTGCTCTTCCCCTGGTACAGATGAGGACCATATGACCCAGAGGAGCTATACTGATGGGCCTATACTCAGATGAACTTTTAATTTTGAAGTAGGGTAGCTTAAACTAAAATGAGTTTGTCACTGATATTCTTGAGTGGGTGTGTTACTCAGAAAGTGCTACCCATGAATCTGCACTTTGGCATATAGTGGTCTCTAAGTGGCACCCATCTATCTCCTGCTTTTCATCTGGGAGCTACTTCAGCACTAGAAAGGATAGGTACCTAAGCCAGGAGTTTTATGTTCCAGGAGGAGTTCATGGTTGCCCTCAACCAGAACACTCATGGGGGTGGGGAAGAACACACCCGACACTCTGCTTCTGTCAGCCTCCTTGACTGACAAGCCATCAAACCATTCCCAGCCTGGCCTCCAGTCAGTACCCTTGGTCATATGCCCCAGGGACAAAAGTTGTTTAGAAAGGCTTTCTTAGCCTCAAACACATGTGTTAAGCTCATGTTGTCCTTTGTAAAAGCAGATCCCAGGCCTAGTTTTGATGGCTTTTCAAAACGTCCCCAGGAGAATCATGAGAAGAATCCCAAAAATGCCTCCGTTTTACAAAATAAAACTTTTGGGTTCACTTTAAACAAAGGGACAAATCTAGTTTCAGGAAAAAAGGGAGCATGTGTTTTGCATGCAATGACAGCAAGAAACCAATCATCCATTCCAAATGGCTTCCCTGGAGCCTGATACAGAGATGTTTGCACCAAAGCTTCATAGAAGACCATATGTCAGCACTCTGAGATGTCAGAGGAATCTGTGTGAGACTCTGTGTGTGTTGAGTTCTGCTTTCCTAGATACTGAGGGGAAGTTCCTGTGACAGCATCACCACCGCAGAGGTGGAGTCCCAAATCCCCCTACAAAGCAGCCCACTGAAGGATCAGCAGGCTTACTACTCTGCCCTGTGTCTAAAGTCTCCTTTATTTAATACCATCATGCTGGGAAGCCTGGCTCTCACACACAGGCCTTTGGGGGAACCTTTAGATCTAAACTGAAGCATGCCATTTGGTTTTTACTTTTATTTCAGGTTCACTGCTGGCCTATAATACAACCTCGCACACAGACCAGTCCTCAAGGCTGAGTGTCAAGGAAGGTAAGTCTGCCCCCTCATGTTCCCAGATTCCCTCCACTACCAGACACAGCACAGTTCCATGCTGTTCAGACAGGTAGGAAATGTCAGGTCTGAACACCAATTTCTTGCTCAGCAAACTATTTTTCTAGTACACAAAATTAAAAAAAAAATCTAAGAACTACAAGAGAAGCTTTGAAATAGCTCATAAAAACATCACGATGATATAATTTAAAGACATTGACCCTGAAAGAGAAGGGTATTGCTTTTAGAGAACAATGGATTCCGCTAACTTTCCAAGTTGACACTTGGGAGCTCTCTTGGTGAAGATAATGGAATGTGTGTCTGCCTTGTAAAGTTTAGTTTTGGGGTTTTCTTCTGAAATATTTTTAGCATTAATTCATGTTTAAAGTGGTGGCTTGAAGATTTGGTCTAGTATAGGTTGGTCTGTTCTAGTTTGGCTTGGTTTAATCAAACCATTCATTTGATTTCCTTTTATTTTGGTCAGAAAGAAGCTGTCTCAAAAAATGATTTTAGTGGACATCATAGTAGTATGTCTCAGAACCTTCATCAGTACGGGCTGAAGCTCAATAGAACTTGCCCAGAATGTGTGAGGCCTTGGGTTTGATCCAGCATCTCACACACACACACACACACACACACACACACACACACACACGGGAAGGGAGGACTCACTCATTTATTTATGACATTAATATTGTAGAATTGGACCAGATACTATCTGATTTTAATATTTAAATGAATAATTCATGATATCTGGTTAATTAATGGAGAATAGTTAAAGCAAATAATTATTAGAAACCAAAGAGAGTGCAAAGAAATCTTCTGATGGCGACAGAAGGAGTCCACAAACTTTTGCGTAAGGCTGGTGGGGAGATGGGAGTGTAACAGGCGTTTCTCTTCCTGGACACTCTCCCACCCTAGCTTTGGTTGACCTACACCTGTTACAAAATTGGACAGAGACAAAAAGGGTTCCACACTACTGCAGGCTAGTCTCTGGAAAGGTAACATTTGTTTCAAATTCTCCTGGAATAGGAAGGGAGCAGAGACCCAAACATCCCCAATCATCTCACTCAAGATCGCACCTTCAGTCATAGTTTATGATCTGATAAGGACCAGGACCTTTCGTGGAAGGGTTATACCATTCTGCTTTTAGGTGGTTTTGTTTTTCCTTCCTTCTCTATTACCCAACCTAGTCTTGTTTTGGCTACTGATTCCCCAAATCAGATACTTAATTCGTCATGAGAACTGGAGCTCTGCCTACTCGCTCTACAGCCTGATGATCTGTAACATGATGTTACACACACCTGCAGCAGAGAATATTTATTATCATGACACTGAGGTCTGGTCATTTGGCTTCATTACATCTGGGTCCTCAGACTCACGTCAGATGTAGAGTTGCAAGGAGGGCCAAGCACTAACTCTAGAGCTCTCCGTTTCTGAGGTGGCTGATGATGGAGCTACAACTTGCAGGTTTAGACAGAAAGAAGCAAAGTACAGTGAAGAGAGGGAGAAAGAGGAGAGCAAGGAGGAAAGAGAGAGGAGGGCAGTGAAAGAGAGGAGAGGAAGAAAGGGAAGAAGGGGGAAAGAAAGGCAAGCTTTTGAACTACCGAATTTGCATGCTGGTTCCATCAGAATAAACCAATGAGACTTTGGGCTAGATAAAACCAGTGGGCTACTGGTTCATACTGGGTTAAAATACAGGTTCAGGCTGAAAACCCCAGTTTAGAGACATTGAAAAGTGTTGCAAACCACTCCTTCCCTCTGAGAAGTCAGGCACAGCCCTCGACCCTCTGCTCTACCTGCCAGCCTCGCCCCTCCTCCACTGGCCCTTTTGTGTGGAGAGTGCATTTGTCTCCCTGCTGCCTCATTCAGGCTGCTTGCAGGAGCCGCCAGCTCCTACTGGGTAGCAAGCCTCTTCTGAAATGAATTGACCATAGCATCCAGGCGAACACTCCGGCTGCTCCATTCAGGTGGTGCTGGGCACTTATCTCCCAGCCTCGGCCCTGGCCTCTAGAGACGATTAAGCCTGTGCTTTGCAGGTGCATCTTTTGTCCCCAGTCAAGCTCTCCACTTAAGCGGCTGCCTTCCTCTTTCGAGGTAGTCTGGCTGAACAACCCAGCCTGCCACAAAACACAGTACATTAGCAATACAAAGCTAACCAATTCCCCCCTCCCTTCCACCCTCTCCCCACCTCACTGCCTCTCTTCTTCCCTAATAGCTATCTTTATTTTTTAAATATTAAATGGAAAAAGAAATAGAAGACATCAATGCCACCTTGGCTCCATCTTTTTTGAATAAGAGGCACGCATAGCACTCTAATCAGAGCTGGGTGTGTGCCCACGAGTGCCTCTGCTCCCTGCCCCGCAAAGGGCAGGTGCTGACTGGCATCAGGCACAAAGGAAAGAGGAGATGATGTCTGTCTCTGTGTCTTCATGGTACTTAGCAACCACAATGCTGTTTTGGTTCAGATCGACAAAATCGCTCTTCTAGCCCATCTTCTGCAAAACTGACAGCAGATATGGAAAGGTTGTTTCATGCAGAAAGTAAGGTGACATTTCAAAAAATAATTTCCACAGATCTTTGTGTGTGTTTTTTTAACACGTTGAGAGTCTTGGTTGAACCCAGATGGAGCTGTTGAGCATTTGCTACCTTTAGCTATCAAATTGAATGTACAAAACAAACAAACAAAAAACAAAAACCCAAGGACAAGAAGTTATTGTCACCCACTTCGGCAGGAGCCACATAGCTGTCACTTGTGTAGGATTTGGGAGTGCGTCGGGCATGTGCACTATTTTACTTCTGGGGTTTGCAGCTTTCTGTGAATCAGCTGTTATTGGAAAGAAAGGTGAGGCAGCGTGAAAGTGGTCCTCTGAATGGTTTTGTGACTCCGCGTGTAAAGCAAGGAAAATTTCCCTTCACTAAACGTCACTGGCATAGGAGAGAGTTGTGGTTGTTACTAGAGGCTGGGAAGGACAGGCTGGTGGGAACAGTGGTGCAGCTGGGACCAAAGAACAATTTCTAGAACACAGTGGGAAAACTGTGGTTGACAACAATTGATTCAGTATTTCAAAACAGCCAGTAGGAGAATTTTGGATATTACCAATGACAACAATTGTCTATGTGTGACAACATGTTTGAGGGTGTGTGCATGTATGCATGTGAACGCATGTACACATCTGTACACATGCATGTGGAGACTAGAGGCTGACGTCAGGTGTTTCTCTTGGTTGCTTTCCACTCTAATTTTTTGAGGCAGAGTCTCTTTCTGAACCTGGAACTCATATTCAGCTATGCTGTCTGCCCAATGAACTCCAGAATTCCTCCTACCTCTATCTACTCAACTGTGGGATCATAGACCCACACTGCGGTAGAAATGGGTGCCAGGGATCCAAATTTGGATCTCCATGATTGATCCATGGGCACTTTACCATGAGAGCCATCTCCCAAATCCCAGGGAGATTGTGAAGTGACAGAAACACCAATGTCTTTGATTGTCACACATTGCATATATGCTTTGTAATAGTATGTATACATGAACATTGTTATTTGTAAAATCTTAAAATATGTATAATTTAGTGGCCCTCATTGCCAAAGTTCCTTCTCAAAAATACAGTGTTTCCCTTCGAGCTATCTTCTCCTAAATATAACTTGGTGCAGAAATTCCAATTTTTTCAGCATTTCTTTCTGTCCCTGTAGTTTTTCACTGCTGCCTCCAGCTACATCCCTATTCTCTTTCCAGAAACGTATCCCTACACAGCCTCCACTTGGCCATACCCCTGGGTCTTGATGTACAGAGAGCCCCTGGTAGAGTTTGTAAAACACTGCTGTCCTAGGACAAGTCCTCTATGACTTGACTTCCCTCTCTGGAGCACTCTGGAGCCCTGGGAGTCACTGGATGGAAATGAGGGCTGCCTGCCAGAGGCTGCAGGCAGAGAGAAGGACTTGGGTTGACTAGGGGTAGAAAAGCACCAGGGATAGAAGCTGGTGACAACGTCACTGCCTTTGAGTGCTCAGTGTGCCGCTGAGAGTTAGACACTTGGAAGTGGTTCAAATGGTAAATTTTATTTTAAAAACATAAATGTAAAATTCAAAACAAATACTGATGCACAGGCCCAAATAGAATGGATTCATTCTGTCTCTACTGAGTGTGCCTACAAGGCCTTGGGAATTATTTTTCCTTAAGTTCACCAGACTTCTCCTAATCTGCTACCTAGCTTGACAAGCCCTGCTTCGTAGTACAGAGGGAGAGTGACCAGCACACCTCAAGACCACTCCAGGTCTTTCTGGCTCCTTCTGACCTTGCCTGTCCAGGTCATCCTAAACAAAGACCTGTGGACATACTGATTGTAAGCATTGGTGAGTGAAAGGACTATCGCCGTTGATAACATCATTAATTACTGTTATTGACAATTGGGTATGAGTATAGCATTGCACATCCCAGAACCTTGTTTCTGTGTCCCCATTTGGCCCTCTAAGGAAAGATCAGGTATTGCTAACCTGAATTCCTGAATTTATGGGAGAACAATGGAGATCTAGAAGCTAAGCTTGACTCCTCTCTCTTCTTCCCAGCCCCGCATGCTGCAATCCAGAGTGTGACTGCAGATGCTGGGTTGTAGGTCAAGGTCCCAGCTCCCAGATCCTCTTTGCCCTTCTGTCAGATGACCCTCTGCCCTTTGCCCACCATCCCCACAACCACCAAGAGGGAGCCACTCTCTTCAGAGTTCCTCTGCATGCCTAAGGCCCTTGTTTCCTTAGCCCTAGTCCTGCATATTGAGCTCCTTGTTTATTAACTCCTGGAACTCATAACTACCAAGAGCTGGTGGAGTGCTGAGCTTCTAGCCCCCACCTGGAGCCTTTGAGCCCTGATGCCAAATGTAAAAACTGAAAACCGCTGCCCTAACTGCCAAGGGTGGATGCTCTGCAGAAGCTCCATTGCTGGCAGTTACCTTGACTGATGGATAAAACGTCTGTCCCCTTACTTGCCAAGGATTGAGAATAGGGGAACTAAATCACCTCTGTGTCCCATATGCAGAATGCCCGACTAGCATTTATGGACCATGCTATTCTTAAGAGAGTTTCTCCTCTCAAGAATAACAAGGACAAGGGCCAAGCATGGAAGAGCAATCCTTCTCTGTGGTCTTTGATTATTTACCAAACGTTTTCACATCCGTTATCCATTTGTGCCTCCACACCATCAC
This sequence comes from Phodopus roborovskii, assembly GCF_943737965.1. Taxonomy (NCBI): domain Eukaryota; kingdom Metazoa; phylum Chordata; class Mammalia; order Rodentia; family Cricetidae; genus Phodopus; species Phodopus roborovskii. The sequence continues at coordinate 11,646,512 of NW_026126517.1, read as the reverse complement.
CATGAGACCACAGGTCTGTTACCTTTTTGTCCCCATCTGCAGATAAGGGCAATAAGGCCAAGGGGTCACAGCATTCCTTAGATGATGTCCGTGTTTGGAGACAGAACAGGACTCAACCTAGCATAGGTTTTCTTTGTTCCCTTCGAGGCTGCTTCCCACATTTTAATCTCAACATCTTAAGCATTCATTGACTGATATCTTCTACTTACCTAAGATAGATACTACCTCTTATTACAGTGTCATGGTAATGAAACTGCAGTGTGATCATGGGCATCAGTTTGCTTTTTCTGTCTCAGTGTAGTGTTTGTGATCCTGTTACAATACCCAGTAGAAACAACACAACAGGAAAGGATAGAGACACTGTGGTTTTGGAGAGAGTTCAGTGCATCATGGGGAGTGGGAGTGTGTTTTGACGATGAGGATAACATGTGGTAGTGGTGGACCAGGAGTCCGGGAGACCAAGAGCTAGACAGCAATCAAGAGTTAAGCTATACCCTTCAATGGTTGATGGCTAGTGACCCACTTCCTCCAACCAGTCTCTATCTCTTAAAGATTCCACAAAATTGTGCCACCCACTGGGTAGCAAGCATCCAAAACATGAGCCTGTGGAAGACATTTCCGATTAAGCCATAACACTCCATTTCCTCGTGTATAAAATGAGGGTAATTGCCATACACTGGTGAGTCAGCATGGTGTCTGACATGCCAAAAAAATGCTTGATAAAATTATATTAATAACTGTACATTATTATGATTTATGACAGAAATTATAATAGTAATTAACATTATTGCTGGGGAAATAGTCCAATACATTTGAGGGTTACCAGCTGCTAATGATGTGAAGATATAATGGGTTGTGTAACACTGTGCAGTACACTCTACCATAGCCAAGACAGTCAAGTTCCTCAAAAACTTTGTAGGGAGAGATCCCTATGAAATGCCAAGAAATGCCATAAAACCACATTCACAAATGCAAAGTCATTTGTCACATTCAAGATCTCTGAGGGTAAGAATGGGATCAAAACTTAGTAAGTGCTACAGATGAAAATCTACTGGATAGCTTGTATATGACAAGAAACCAGAGGCCATAAAATGTGTGGGCCCAACCAGAGTCACTCACTAGCTTGGAAAAGTCCATGACCAGAAACACTTCTGACCACAAGCATTTTGTAATTCAACCTGTATAAAACTATAACTTTTTCTTATTTTGAATGTTTTAATGTATGGTATGGGTGTTTACACATGCCATAGCTCAATTGTAGAGGTCAGAGACAACCCATATAGAGTAAGCTCCTTCTGCCATGTAAGTTCTAGGATTTGAACTCCGGTCTTCAGGCTTAGCAGCAAGTACTTTTACCCACTGAGCCATCTCACTGGCCCTGTATATTCATGCAAATGATGCAGATGGTCAGTACCTTAGTGAGGAGTGGACTCAAAATCTGTGATCTATCCTCTCCTCTCACAGTCATCCATTGGTTCCTTCACTTTTGGGGGATTTGCTCCATACACTACATCTTCCTGAATGCTGGAAATATAATAGCCAAGAGATGCCAATCAAACAGACTTAGAGGTGAACAATATGGCCGCAGAAGGTCTTCCTGCTTCCCCCTGCACACAGCCTCCCCATTGGTGCTCTGGATGTTATCATTTAAGAGGTTGTGGCAGAATGAAGAGGCCTCTGGGATAGCTGGAGATAGATATAGAGTAAAGGAGGAATGAGTCTGAAGTATGTGTGCATGCACTGTCACGGGGCCCCTGTGTGTTCTAGGTTGTATTTTTTAAAAGGTAAGGCCCTAAACAAATTAACAAAGTGTCAGTGGGTGACATGTGCAAGGGAAGACCCCTTGGGTATGTCTCTGGCAGTGGCTTCCACAGACCTGGGAGACAGTGTGCTTAAGCTCAGTTTTGGAGCCAGGAATTTGCCTCAGAATTCTCAGGCCCAGGGGTAGTGTGGTGGAGCTGAACTGAGACTGGTTATGGGTAATTGTTCAGGCAAAGTAAATTAGGGCCCTGGGGCAGGCTTCATTCGACTTTTCTCTTTCTCTATGACTTTAAAGATGCAGAGAAAGTTTGTATGGGTGGGAGAAAATCCAAATGAGTAGAGAGTCTTTGTTCCTCACACATGTTCAGTGGATGAGGGTGATGTGATACCCAGCTCAGCACTCAGATGATGAGTTTATGAGTGGGGAGGGCAAATGAGCCAGGAGGGACATGAGCTATGGTATGTGAGTGTGTGTGCATGTTCGTGTGTGTGCACTGGTGTGTGTGTGTGTGTGTGTGTGTGTGTGTGTGTGTGTGCTGGGGTATGTGCTGGTGTGTATGTGTGCTGGTTTGTGTGTCTGTGTGTGTGTCTGTGTGTGCTGGCATGTGTGTGTTTCTGTGTGTGTATGTGTGCTGGCATGTGTGTGTGTCTCTGTGTGTGTGTATGTGCTGGGGTATGTGCTGGTGTGTGTATATGTGCTGGGTGTATATGTGCTGGTGTGTGTGTGTGTGCATGTCTGTGGGTGTGTGCTGGTGTGTGTGTATGTGTATGTGTGCTGGTTTGTGTGTCTGTGTGTGTGTGTGTGCTGGCGTGTGTGTGTGTCTGTGTGTGTGTAGTGTGTGTGTGTGTGCTGGGTTTTGTGTGTGTGTGTGTGTGTGTGTGCTGGTGTGTGTGTGTGTATGCTGGGTTTTGTGTGTGTGTGTGCTGTGTGTGTGTGCTGTGTGTGTGTGCTGATGTGTCTGTGTGTGGTGTGTGTGTGTGCTGGTGTGTGTGTGTCTGTGTGTCTGTGTCTGTGTATGCATGGTATGCAGATGTGTATTTTCCAGATATTTCTGTGCTCCAGAGGCAAGATTTGTGACACGGGTATTATGGATAAACGGTAGCTTTCTCTAGTTTTTGTTTTGTTTTTTTTTTTTTTTTTTTTTAATTGTTTTCTTTGAGATTCCAGGGTTGAATGTTTCCTAACCTTCTTTCAGAGATGTGTTGGCTTTTTATTTTGTTTTTATTTATTTATTTATTTATTGTGAGAGACAGAGAGAGAAAGAGAGAGAGAGACTACAAACAAAGAATCGTTGTCTCTAAGCCCTGGCAGGCAGGAAACCCCCATCTCAGGGGAGTTGAGCCAGCCAGCCCAGCCCTGGAGTCAGACTCCAACTCTCTGAATTCAATTTGACAGCTTGTCTGGGACACTTTCTAAGTAACCATTATCCTTCCTTTCTCTAAGTAAAAGAACCGTTATTCCCTTCCATGGGTGTGCTGTGTGCTCTGTTATTGCACACGTGTGGTCATATGGTGACGAGCACACAGTCTTTCAGAATTACTGGAAACAGTTTGCATGTTTCCTAAGAAAAGTGTAAATTTGTTCCAGGCTAATGAGCAAAAAATTTGAAGTTTTAACCCCTGCACTGTGATAAGTAGGTATATTTGGGCTGGGGGGTGGGAGGCTTTGGTCCTGGTGTTGGGGAATGTCCACATTATTCTTGTGTGGATTTCTTTTGTCTCACACACACACACACACACACACACACACACACACACACACAGTGCCCGCACTGACCACGGTCCTCAGCATGTTTGAGTGGGTATCTCACTATCCCTCTCACTGAGGAAGGGACTCATATGCATAGTCACATCAGCCTCCAGCTGCAGGCTGACACATGAGAGGTGACTGCCTAGCACTCAGAGGAATTCTGCAGTCCCTGGAAGCAAGTCCATGCTGGGTCGTTTGGAACTTTGACATTGTATTGCAAGGAACTGTGTAGCCTCCCCAACTTACCTCACCCACACCCAGGTGTGGTACCTACGTGTACCTTCAGAGGCCCAGGCCTCATGGCCTTATCTGGTTCTAGTCTCCTCTGCCTCCTTTTCAAGGTGTTTTGTTTGTATCCACTCTTTTTCCAATTTAGTATTCAACAGAGTCCAGAGGATAGATAGTCCTCTCACATAACTATAGCATGCTGGAGTTGGGAGATCAGTTGTTTGATTTTGCCTCCTGTGAGAACTGGAAGATGTACCCTCTTCTCTCCCTCTCCCCCTCCTCCTCTCCTCTCTCCTTCTCCCCTCTCCCCTCTCCTTCTCTCCCCACTTTCCTCCCCTCCTCTCCTCTCACCTAGCCTTGATTTCCATTTCATGCGATCCACTCTGAAGCTATGATTGGTCCCATCCTAATGTAACAAGGGAGGAAGTCTCAATGTCCATGCTAAGGGACCAGTGGTCTTTCATGTTTTGGGCCCAGATGCTACACATTACCAGCTAATCTCCCTCCAAGCATGGCCCTCAGTCTGTGCTCACGCAGAAGAGTGGCCCTCCAGGAAAAATGCTTTTCTGTTTCCCCCACAACTTTGCTGTTTCTATCTTTACTTATATCCTCCCCTTTATAACAATTATAACATATATTTATCAAGCACCTTCTTGTGCAGCAATTTTTCTATGTCATAAAACTTTATTAACTTAGTACTGCCATTGTTCCAATTTTATATACAAGAAGCCCAAATCGCCATGCTGGTTTGAAGCGAGGCAGATCTGCTCTCACTGCTGCACCCCACCCCCCCCAGCCAGGGTAGAGGACAGGTTTTGAGTTTTCTTTTTGTATTTCCATTCAACTATGTCTCAGTTACTATTAGTGCTGTGATAAAATGCCTTGACAAAAGCAACTTGAGGAAGAAAGGGTTTCTTCAGGCTCACAGTTTAGTATCATTATAGGGGGAGGATCCTGGAGTTAGGAGCTTGAAAGCAGTTGGTCACGATGCTTCCCCAGTCAAGAAGTAGAGAACAGTGCTTGCTCTGCTCACCTACTTTCTCTTTTTAGTCCAGTGCAGGATCCCAGCCTAGGGAATGATGCCACCAATTCCATTGCAATTAACTTAATCAGGGCAGCTCCTCACAGGTCTGGCCTGGGATGCCTCCTTGATCTTGCCAACTTGACATTATTAATCATCACAGAATGCCACAAGACCCATTCCCTTCAGGAATGTTGTGTACTTGTTAAAACCACATGACTTTACTGATTCTTGCAGTGGTACAAAAGTTCAAGAGGCATATTAGTTTGTTTCACAAATCTTTCCATAGCTTAGTGGTAGGTCCTTAGATGCTCCCATTGTTTCTGCAGGGCTGTCCCCATTCTACTCTCGCCTTAACAGGCCACACTCTATAACTTACATGGTGATATATATAGCCTTTTGAACGTGATATTATACTTAAGAGAAATGAAAAAACAATGAGCTTTGATAAAAGATGTATTATACTGAGTAACATTATTACCAAGCATTACAATCAAATTTAGTCTGAAAAATGAGAGTGGGACATGGTCAGTAGTCCAGGAAGTCAGGTTGTAACATTCTCCTTGGATGAGATGCACATCAACAGGACCTGCCAGGATGCTCCTTACCTAAGCTCCCTCCATACATTTGAGCTTGCCTGTATTAGGGGCCAAAGGAAGGAAGCTGGAGCTGAGTAGTGGGTCAGAATTGAGGGTCCCATTGTTTCCTAAGTCTGTGCCTGATTCACCCTCACCTTAACAGCCCATACTTCATTCCTACACTTAGTGACGACTTTAGCTTCTTGGTTTATAACACAAAGCTTACCTCTTATCGCCAGGTCAGGAGACCCTACCCCCCTCAGACCATTCCTGGCTCCTCAGAGGTTCTCATTTAGATCGGCCCACCTTCCTGCACCTGTCTTTGCCTGTATGCCTTTCAGAACTGCTCTTAGATGCATTCTGGAGAAATAAAGGAGGCTGCAGGTACCCATGTGTCCTGCAATGCTAACAGTGATGACAAGGAATGCATCATTCCTGTAAACACTTGAAGATGGAGGCCAAAGGTACAAGGCTGTGGGGGAATTATTTATGGGTAACGACATCCTGGGTAGGTTCCCAACCTGACTCCTGTTCCTCCCACACTGGCAGGCAGGGACCTCTTAACTTTGGTCATTTATGGCTAAAGGTCCACCCCAGACACAAATTTGCTAATGGCAATTCACACTTGCTAAGTGGACTTTGGCCTTTCTGAATTCATCTCTAGCCTGGCTGTTCTTTTATTAGTCCTGCCATTTCTATCAAGTTTCTCTTTGACTTAGAGATCTGTCTCACTGCACACAATGAAGCTAAAAGACAGAATGAAATTGATCTTAGTTGATTAACACCTTTACAACGTGGTCTGGTTTATGATGGGAACTAAAACTGGCCCCATTGACTGTTTGAAGGAGAAGGGTCTCAAGTTAATTGGCAAGAAAAGGAAGATTGTCTACAAGTGTTGTTGATGTCCACTGGTGGCTCTCTCAACATTTAATAGTCTGAGGCAGTTACTTGTTTTGCCCAATATATCAATTTAGATATCCCAGGACAGGAGGCTTGTTTAGGAGCAGTGGCCACTGGAGAGTGCAGCTAGCCTTTCATATCCAGGGCCTCCACATTGACAACTTCAACCAACCACTGGTAGATAAAAGTAAATCCTATTGAACAAATGAGTTTCTTGTCATTTCCTAAATAACATAGGATAGCAATGATTTATATTGTGTTTGATATTAAAAGTGATCTTAGATACTCCCCCAGTGGTGCAATGAGTTATTGAGCCTTACTTATACAGCAGTATTTATGCATGGAAGTGATCCCCCAGTTATGAGGCAGTATAAGTGATCCAGAAATGACTGGCAATCTACGGGAGGATGGGCATGGGTTCGACCGTAGTATTGCATCATCTTATAAAGAATTTGTGGGCAGGAGAGATGGTTCAGCCATTAAAGGCTAGGCTCACAACCAAAATAAAGAATTTGAACATTTGAAACCAGTCACCCTCAGATACAAAGGAAAGACCACACTTAACAAAAACCTTAATTTTTCCCATGCTTCTTTCTATCATCTATCTATCTATCTACCTACCTACCTATCTACCTACCTACCTATCTACTTACAGAAAGGTATAGATCTGTCTCTCTCTATAGAAACACAGAGAAGCTCCTCTTGAGCAAGAAGAACAAAGTGAGTCTTCTAGTTAACATACTGTGCACTAAATAGTATCACTTATTATTTTCACATGAAGATTTTTCCTGAGCACATTGATAGATTTAACAACTCCCTCTCTTCAGAGAAGCCTCAATGCAAGGTCACAAAGAGCTCATTTCTCCCAAAGGATCCCCACATAGAAGAAGATAAAGTCTTTGAGGAAGAAATTCTGGGGCTAGAATAGGAGTGTAAGAGGCTTCCCCCCCCCTCTCTCTTGAGGCTCAGTAGGTCCCATGAGTGAAGACTGAAAGGCTTCTTCTGTCCTTTGGTGCTGTTTGGATTCCTGTCAGGCAGAAACTAAAGAGAGAATAATAACACTAAGTAAGATAATTACTTACATGTCAAAATCCAACAAACCTTCAAAGCCCAAATCAATCATACCTGGATCAGAGTGTGTTTACCTTACTTGTACACACTGAGTCTCTTCTCTGAGCCCCACATCCACAAGCTATTTCTGGACCTAATTACAGATTACTTTGTCATCTTTAATTGCAAGTTTTGTCTAGTATCCTTTCCTCCCACCCTGTAGATTGTCAGTAAATAACATTGACAATTGATGGATTCACTGGGAAAGAAAAATCTAATCTTTTTCAATTGAGTTAAATATTTACTCAGTCATACTCCACTAAAGAAAGAACCAGAAGAAATTAGCTTAGTTAGCACAAGAAAAATTAATTCCTTATCTCCCTTGAATAAAACCCGCAAAAGAGGAATTTGGGGAAATGGCTTACTGAGTGCTACACAAACATGAGAACCCAAGTTCAGGTCCCAAGTACTCACATTAAAAATAAATAAATAGTACGTAAAAAAAAAAAAAAAAAAAAACAAGGCAAGGTGGCACACATCTGTAATTCTAACCTGGAAATAAAGACAGCTGGAACCTGAGGGCTCACTGGGCAGCCAGTCACTGGCCAAAATGGTGAATCTCAGCTTCAGTGAAGGATCTTGTCTCAAAATACTACTAATAACATGGAGAACAGTAGAGGCATATGCTCACAGCCTTTCTCTGGCCTCCACACATTGCTACCAAGGTAAATTAACTAGCCTATACACATGCACACATACGAATACCCTAAAGCACTGACAGGAAAGATTAACTAGAATTTCATAGGACCCTCTGGAGTATGTGAAGCATTTTTATATACATGACCTCATCTCTTCTCCAACAACCTTTGTAAGGGTTAAAAATACTGTTACCTCTTACAAAGTCTGAAATTTACAAATAACCAATTGTTTCCCACAAGAACACACCTTTCATGAGAGGTGATGTCACTCTCCAGGGTTCACAAAGCAAGTGACTGATGAGATGGGAAGTGGAATAGAGTTGAAACCTCCAAATCCTGAGTTCTTTCCTTTGCAATGAATGATTGTATCCCCAAAAACATCTCTAAAGCATTAAGTGACACCCCAACACAGTCCAGTGCTTGGTAAGATTCAGTTATCATTCTTCCAAAGAGAAAAAAAACTTCTTGGTATAATCTTGAAAGATCTTTGAACCTAAAAAGCTTTGGCTTGTCTATGTAGTTATTCACCAGTCCTGCTCAATAGCCTAGATCAGCTTGAAGAAAGTCAGTTTTGATACTCTGAGTCATATTTTCAATTTCTTTTAAAATTCTTACATGGCTACATAGGATGTCTCCCAGCTTTGGACCTTGAGTCCTATGCTCATTTGCATGTCTGGCTTAGATCATGTCTGGGGTCCCTTGAAGTCTGAAACAGAGTCTCCCATTCTGTGATAGAGTGGGGCCACATTCTGTCACCAAAACTGGGGTCATTTTCTCAAACTTAAGATTCCATGTTCTCACCTGCCAGGCCAGAGCAAAGCAATGCAGTTTGCTTTAGTTTGACTTCACCTCTCCACTTCCCCTAGGATGACTCCAAAGATAATCCTTCCCTGGAAACCATTTTTAGCTCTTTAGCTCTCTGTCAAAAGGTCAGTCTCAGGAAATGTTGAATAGTCATCTTCAGTTATAAACTGGGGAATGGGCCAGATTCTGAATAAGCAGAAATCAGCTGGCTGTTTAACTACCGGGCCTACTCACCCCTTTCTGTCCCTCATCCAACAGTGAAAGATCCCATAGAGCTTCTAAATGTTACTGTCCTCCAACATCAAGCAGCTCACAATAAATGTGAACTCACAGAACAGAACTGACTTTCCTGCTAGTCTTTGCTCTCAACGTAGGACAATTCAAGTGCTTGTGCGAAGGAAACTATGGTGCTACAAAAAGCTCTATTTTAATCATGTTAGACGGTGCAAATCTTTGCTCAAATTATAGGTTTTCAATGAGGCCCTCATCCCCCGCCCTGCCTGCTCCCTCTCCTGGCTCGCTTTGCCCCCTCACACTCAGCACCTTCCAATCTACTGCACAGTTTACTATTTGTTTTGAATTAAGCTCCACAGAGGGAGGGTGTTTGCCTAGCCAGTGTTGTATTCTAGGCACATAAATGTGTCTGGCAACAGAACAGGCATTCAATAAAACTTTGTTGAATGAATGGCTATGTAGTGGGATGTGTCTGCTAAATCCAATAGGCTAGTACAGGGGTGGAGCAGGTGACTTAAGAGCCAGTCCCTCTGCTGAGATAATCACCTAGCCATCAAGGTGTCATACTTAAGAATTACACTGAACGGTTGAGCACACAACAGTAAACTCAAAACAAGTGAGTTGGAAGGAAGGTATGCAAATTTGAATGTGAGACAGATAGAGGATTCAATGCCCATGGCAAAGGAGGGTATCTTGTGGGCAGAGTGACCTCTCTATTTGCAGGGCCACAGGGCCAAACATAAATAACACTTCATTACCTAAGTGAGCTGTTATGTTTTCCTTTTTCCTAGCTAGAATCCTCTTAATCCTGAGATCCATCTGACCACAGAAGTATGCGGTTTAGTTGTGTCTACACAACTAGTGTGGAGGGGAATTTTGGCAAACACCCAATTCATCTAGTTGGTCTGAATTCCTTTTCCACATGCGTCCCCGAGCCCCACTTTTAGTCCTTATCAAAATAAACAGGCCTTCAGACATCTGTGCCATTTGGACAGAAAGCCCATGGGGCAGACAGAGAGAAGGACTCAAGCTCTGCAGGGTGCCTTGCAGGATGCTGATAAGACTGTACTTTCTTACATTGTCAAAATTTTCATATTTTAAAGCCACCATTTCTTTCCAGCACTTTCATCATGTGTCTTCGTTTTCTCTGCACATAGAATATCTTAAACACTACCTCCATTGTGCTCTATGCCGTGGAGCTGGTCCTGAGGCTGAGGGTTTGTTTGGATTCCAGGACAAGAACTTTGAGAAAGGGAAATATGAGCCAGGATGTTTTCTCTTGCATCTATGAGTTCCAACCTAGAGCAAAGGCTGCCCTTTTTAACTCCCTCTTCCTTCAGTCCTGGGGGATGGGGATGCAAAGAACTCTTCTGTAGCTATGTAGAACAAAAACGCCCCTGGAGGGAAAGCTGGGTGAGCCTTAGAGAATGAGTTAAGTGAGATAGATACTGACCATGAGCCTCGGGATCTGTCAATCAGGACCTGAGCGGTTCACAGTCATGAAAGAAGCAGAAACCATAGTTCATCTCTGCCTTCTGTGATCATGTTTCTCAAACCAGGGTTCCAACTGATCCATCTCTTCCTTTGGAAGAAACTCACATCATGTAATCACTGTCCAAGGGCACAGGGTAGAGCTGGCCCATTGGGGCTCCTGGGCTTCTCTTCCTTGTCAAGGCATTCCTGAATGAGCATTGTGACCTCCTTTGACTGTAGAGGTAAAGGCAAAATGGAGCAGACTATGTGTATACCATGTACATTTTAAAATTCCCATTTATGGAAAACACAGTTGATCCTCATAGCATGGCCAAAGGACTCAGATGAATAGGAAGAGAGATGCAATTAGACACCAGCTGATCCCAAGATCATGTACAGCCTCTGAAATCACCATGAGACTAGCAAGAAAAGGCATCCCGAGGACAGAGCCCTAAACTGTGTTTGAACTGCCCAATTACTGGGTTGATGACCTTTGCCTTGGATTTAAAGTAGGATTCCGGCCAGAAGTAGGTCAGATAAGAGCAGGTCAGGACTGATGTGAATAGGGGCATCATAGAGAAGAGTGCAGATGAGATGCTGCTACTGAGTTGTGAACCAGAGATCCATGAAGCAGAGTTGGCTTTTGCAGAAATAATTCAGCCCAAAGAGCCCAAAGATAGAACCTACTACTAGAAGCACAAAACCTCAGACAGAGAATCAGCTGAGAAGGTCATGTAGGCACAGGCCCTATTATATTTAACTGCTCCCAAACAAAGACCCCGCTCACTGAGTACCCTGAAAGATTGGCAAGCAGACGCAGGTTTTCCAAGCATAAACAGGACAGAGGCTGCCAACCTGCCCAACAAAAACCAGAAACTTGATGAGAAGTTTCAAAGAAAGTGCATCTTTTTCCACCAAGTCATAGAGTGCACGACCCAATGTAGTATGGAATGAAAAAAGAGGCTTCTGTGTGGGGTTGATGGCTGAGGATGATGTCATGACAAAGTAAAGAGCTATGTGGAGGTTGATGCACCTGGAACTCAGACAGTTGACTGAAGAGTAGAAAACAAGGTCTTTCCAGAGATGAATGCCATATTTCCAGGACTGATTTAATACTGGTGTGTCTATACCATGGTCACAGCCAGCAAAAGCCTTCCCCTTCCAACAGGGATCAGAGCTCATATTACTCTACCCTGGGAGTCTGTCTTGGAATCTAAGAGGCCATTTAATGTCGCATTCAGCCACACTGAGTATTGCATAATGGAGAAACTGTTCAGGGCGCCATAGATGGGAAGCTGACTTATCCACAATGGCTGGCAAAGTCCAGAATCCCCGGCATGAGGCCCAGGTCTCTTTGCTTTGGCGAAAATTGACCTCAGGACTGCCTGAAACCAGAAACCTTAGGCAAAGCCCACTGGTGGTTGCTCAGCAAAGCAATCACAATAGGATTTGTCATCTTAGTACTCCTTAAAGCCAGAGGGTGTCAGCTTTCCCTGGAGTAGAAGGAGAGTTTGTCAGAATCGGGGCATAATTTTCTGCTGATAAAGCCATCTGTCACCACAGAGAAGGTTTGAGAGTGTCACCTTGGGTGCTGGCCTATACTGTCACATTTTTGACACTGAGTCTTTGGCCACCTCAAACTTTTCTTTCCAAAGTTAGCTGTAAAGATGCAGATTCCATGCACCACATGTGGGAACAGCTGTATGTGTGCACTCAGCTGCTTGGAGCCACCCCAGCCTGTAGGAAGACTCCACACTGGCTGGCACTGGCCTAAGCAGGCACCATCAGCCTCTTGCAGGAGGTTTGCAGGGATTTATGCATCAGGCTTGCTCCCTCCTCCAGCTTTCCCGTGTTAGTTGCACACATATCTGGAACTAGAACTAACCATATTACTAAGTTTTCACTTGGGAGACACTTAGTAGGAGAAAATAATCATTCACTTAGTGACGACATTGCCCTCTTTAACAGTGGGGTCCGTTCTGATAAATATCATTTCAGGTTATTTTTATACCCATAGATTATCAGAGTATACTTCCACTGTGATGGCATCACAAGATGGTACGACTTTATGGAGCCACCACCCTGCTGATCCAGGCACATAAATGAGTGGAACCCAGCTCCTGACCTCCTGAAGGAACACACTTTCAGCTTCCACTTCAAAATAGGTGGACCGCTGCCCAGACAGCATTGATGTAGTCTATAATCCCCACACCACAGACCTAAATTAGCGAGAGACCTAGTTCAGGAGGGTAAGAGTCTCCGAGTCTGTTCTGCTAGTGAACAACAACAAGGAATGTGTGTATCTAACAACAAGAAGACATTGTCTATGCCGTCATTCATTCCACATGTATTTCTTGCATGCTTACCATGTGCAAGGCACGGCTCTCAATGTTGCCACACACCCACAAACCATAAAAATGACCTGCCTGTGAGGACCTGACATACATGTGTAGAATACAAACAACAAACATGAATTAATGAATGATGAGGCAGTAGGTAAGAAAGTGGGAAAGAAGGGTAAGAAGGGTACAGAGAAGTAGAGGGGGTGCACATTTGACAATGGTCAGCAGGTTTCTGCCCCAAGGATTTTTTGGACATGTGACAGTGGTGCAGGTCTTAAGACGGATGATTTTTAATTCAAAAAGTGGTCATGTTGGTCCCTGTGCTGTGTTGACTTGAATGTTTCACTTTGGCTCCAAGGATCTCGAGTCTGAACATTCATGGCAGAGAGTTGCTCTTGGCCTGGGCCTTTCCTGTCTTGATACCTCATTCTCAAAACACTGGCTTTAGTTCAGGCTTACGTGAGGGAGATGTCTCCTGCAGCCCAGTACCATCATGGTGCATTCACTGAATTGTGTAGGAAGCTGGCAATGGCTGTGCTTTATGGATTTAGGGGCCAGAGAAAGGATTCCCACGTATGTAGAGAGGAACAAGAAGGTTGATAGCATGAAGTCTGTGTTTTTCATGTCTGATTCCATTGACGGGGCCACCCATTGGCTGAAGATGCCTGTGGATGGCATGGCCATCTATTACTCCGTGGCCTTGAGAGTGAGGACACTGCACAGACTGATCGTGGAGCAGCCTCTCTGTCCAGAACTAATCTGTTTTCAGCTATGGAAATGCTGAATGGCTGGCTGAATTGCTAGGCTTTGACACAAGATATGCTATGGGAGTGCCTACCTATGAATCTCAGTATCCCCCACCCCTGAGGTCTGCTCAGCATATCCTACCCCCCCCCACCATGATCTGCTACATCTCAGAAAAGATGGGCTGTCATGCCCATCCTCAAGCTTCAATTTCAAAACACTTAGTTACCAAAGAATCTAGTGACTACCAAGGAAATTTATTCCTACATTCTGGAATGCTCATATACCTGCTCTGTCCTGGCCTCAAGAATAAAATACTAGAAGGAAAGGTGACAAGGAGTTGACAATAAATGTAGCCATAGCCCAGAGTGGACTTAAAAAAAAACAATTATCCTCAACAGTTAACGAATAGCTTTCTGAGACAAACGTAGGTTGGAAACTCTAAGACAGATTTTAGTGGTGCTTCAGACTTTAGACATCTTACATCAGTTCCTGGAACTTAATGGGGTCTCCTCCTTTTTATTTACTATCCTCACTAGTTTTGTGTCAACTTGACACAAGCTAGAGTCATCCGAAAGGAGGAGACCTTGGTTGAGAAAATGGCTCCGGTTGTAAGGTATTTTCTTAATTAGTGATCAATGAAGGGGGGTCCAGCCCAATGTGGGTGGTGTCATTCCTGGACTGGTGGTCCTGGGTTCTGTAAAAAAAAAAAAAAAAAAAAAAACAGGCTGAGCCAGCCATATCCAGCAAGCCAGTAAGCAGCACTCCTCCATGGCCTCTGCATCAGCTCCTGCCCTGTTTGGTCCTGTCCTGACTTCCCTCAGTGATGGAATGTTACCCTGAAGTATAAGCTGAATGAATCCTTTCCTCCCCCATGGTCATGGTGTTTCATTGCAGCAATAGTAACCCTAAAAAGACACATTCATCACTTTCAACCCCACTTTCTGTTCTGTCCCTGTTGAATAGCCTCCACCCTTATATCCTCTGTGCCTGGAATGCCTGAGTCTTCACACTGTGCTTTCTCTGAGACTCTACACACCGAGAACCTCCCATGGCCCTATTGTTTGAATCATGAAGGCCACAAAGATGCTAGCTTAGCTAGCCCAAGGTCCTGAATGGTCACTCAACCCTCCCTTCCTAGTGCTTTTCTTCTCTCCCTCCACATCCCCCTATATGTCAGCCATGCACAAAGCACCATACCACCCACCTCTGTTCCTGACTTCAAGGCTCACTCTCTCCCCTCCAGCTAGGTCTCCTTCAAGATCCACAAGCCCCCAATGTTACTTACCTTTGTAGTCTCCAGTAAGCCACTGACATCTCAACCATGTCTTTGGCACATGACGACAATACCTGACTATCTTAGGGACTATGTCCCTATGTCGTGTCTACATGTAAGGACCTTGTATTATTTGGCTGGCTTCCCCGGCACTTCATGTACACAACACAGTACAGAAAGTTGGACCCAAATCAGTGACAGGAGGCCAAGCTAGCAACCTGTTCCTGACCAAAGAAAAGCTTAACCAACTCCCCCTTGCCTGTGGCTTATCTTAAAGCTACATGTACTCCGTGCTCCTCCACAGACCCCCTCAGAAAGTGCCCATAAAGTCATCAGCCTCCTTCCAAGCTCATAACCAAGGCTGGTTGGCTTACCCTTTGCTGGTTTTTAAAAAAGAAGAATCTGTTTTCAGGAAATAAAGGAAAAATAGGTCAAAATGAAAGCCTACAACTTAAAGGAGTTGAGTTGTTTCCTTGTCCTGTTCCCCACCTCCCTCTCCAGCCGCACCCCCTCATGCTCTGTTTTGCTTTTCATGCCAATTGCTAAAGACTATAATTTTAAAAACTGAACAGACTTTTCCAGAGCCATGAGGAATGTGCGTGTGCACATGGATTTTTCCACAAGGACACTTACTGTCTTTTGGTTAATCTTAGCTAGTAATAGTGAAGCTGGGCAATCAGATGCTTACATATATGCATCACCCATCCATCCATCCATCCATCCACCCATCCATCCTCTCAGCCCTTGTTCTAATTTGTTTGAGAGGCTCAGGACAGACCAAAGGGATGTTTGTGTTTCACCCAATCAGACAGTTGTTTGATCAGGTTTGTGTTCCATTTATTTGGATGGTTTTTATGGTTCCTTTGTTGTTCAGAGAAAGACTTTGGGAGTCATAATCCTGTATCCTTTGACCTTCTGTGCCATGTCTCAATGGTGCTCACACAATGAGAAAGGAAATGAGGACTATTTCTACTCAGTTACTTAAGCAAATTCTGAACATGGTTGTGGAACCAGAAAAGTTGAGTATCACAGCGTTCAGGGTTCATATAGTAAATACCAGCCTCTCCTACCTAGAACATCACTGTCTGCTCATTCCCTGCTCAGTCCTAGTTCTAGCCACCCCTTTGGCCTTTCCTATTTCTGTGTGGTTATCAGACCAGGCCCCTTTTCTGCCTGTAGAAGTGTCTGAGAGGCTTTGGACCGCCTACAGTGTGAACACACCTCTGAGGGTCATTCCATAGCATTGGTACCATGAGGTAATGCTGGAGTTGACCTTGCAGGAACATCATGGGCCTGGAACTTGAGATGCTCTGCCTAGGGGCTCTTTCATCCAAACGCCTCTCCTCCGCTCTTCAGAGCTGCCCAAGATCCTTGCTAGTCATGTTTGAATAAGTTTTGTCCCTTTATAATAGTTTATATTTTTAGAAAATCTTATAAGGTAGCTCATAGATATTAGCATAGCCCCATAAGGTAGATAATTCATACAAAATTTCCTTCTATAAAGATGAGGATCAGGTCCATCCCACATCTCACAATTAGTAAAGTCAGGGACAGAATTTGAGTTAATCCTTGTTGCTGGCAGTTTTTCTTGTCCCCATAGATCCTGCCACCATTCTCAGTCCCAAATAAACACACCATTGGCCAGTGACTAGGGCTTCTTTTGGCTTAATTATTTACCCATTCCTATTAATCTAAGTATTGTCACGTGGTCTTATCTTACTGGAGAAGAGTCCGGACCTGTTAATCCTTTGGCAGCCTACATGGTGACTCTTCTGGCAGGTCCTCTCTGCCTGCCTTTCCCAGAATTTTCCTCATCCTAGCCCAGACAGTGTTTTATTCATCAACCAATAAGAAGATGGAAAAATATATATATATATATATATATATATATATATATATATATATTTCCTTCATCAAATCCTTCAACTTCAAGTTCAGGGTTCGTCTTTCCTACTGCTGCAGCTCCCATATAAGACAAATCTCAGAATTAGAGTTAATGCATTTTCTATCACCATACCCCCACCTTCCCCACCCCAGTCCTGGGGGAAGAGTATACTTCAGGAAGTTGGTAGTACTTAGCAAGTTTTTGCAGAAATAAATTTAGCCTCTTCTGATCACCAAGAGAGCATCTTCATATAACCTTCCTGCCAAACAAAGCTAACATGCCCTATTTGTCATTTCTCAACAGACCCTTCTTATGACTCAGTCAGGAGGGGAGGATGGAGCAATAATATGAACTCTGGCCTCAACAAAAGTAAGTAAATAGCAAACCAATTTTAGGGAAAGAAATATTTTCTGGGAGCTAGAAGTTGAGAGGTGGGAATAGAGTTTTGAGAACCAAACATTTGTCTCCATGCTCTCTGATTAGATATCAATATGAAATTTCAGAGGCTGTTCATACTTTTAAGGTTTGTTTTGCTGCACTTGGTTTTGAACTTAAAAAGTTTGGAGGTTTCTCGGGACAAGTTGATTCATAAAAGAAAAGTGCCTGGTCTGGAATTGTTATTTCAGATATACAATAAATCTTTAGGTCTTGGATTCTCTGCTTGACAAGGCTTAGTCATGACAATGTATTGAGCCCCAGTTAGACTGACATGAAGGATAAAATATGTGGAGATGAGATGTGTCGCATTCATTCATTTGTCCAACAATAATGAGGTGATGGTTTGTTGAAACCCACCCAGTATCTTCCGTTTAGGGAGAAATGAAAGAGAATGATTCATTCCTCAGCCAGTGTTTCCATCTTACTATCTCCAAGAAGTAAACCTGCTGGGAAATGCAAGGGAGGTAAAGAAAACTATTTTATTAATGAGGTTGCGATTGTGCAAGCAATAACCTGGGTCTATCTCAGTTATGAGTGTGCATTATCCGTTCATTCTGCATGCAGCATGTGGCTCTGTGGGACTCACAAAGATGAGCCAGGCATGGACCTGATATTTAGGCAAGGGAGAGAAATCATGAACAAACGTAATTATTTTCATCTGGGGGATGGTAAGGAATGCTGTGCACCTGCTACCATTTGAGTTAGCTCTACAAGGACAGGCCAGGTTTCACTCTAGGGAGCAGAAGGCAGGTAAGACTGAGAGATGGAGGTGAGAGAAGACCATGGTGGCACATCTGGCAGTGAGGACCCCAGATTCCTGGAGTTTAGGATGTGTTGTGGACATAAGGTAAGAAAGGGCTGGTGAACGATCCTGTGAAAATAGACCTACATCTTTAGTGGTGAGGAACCACTGATATGATGAACAGTATAATGGGCGAGTGGGGAGAGAGAAGTGTGAGGATGGCGGTCACACCCAACCATAGACCACACAAAGAGCAGCACACATTCAAAATGGGGAAGCCAGAGAATATGAGATACCATAGAGGGGTCCTCACAAACACAGAATCACAGTGCTCAAATGTCGCTTTCTCCGGAGAGATGTTCATAAAGAACTTGTCCCCTTGAGACAGGTCTCTCACTAAACCTGGAGATCACCGTTTCTCAGCTAGGCTGGCTGGCCAGCAAGCCTCAGCAATGTGCTTGGTTCTGCCAGCACCAACCCCTTCTGGGACCCATGTTACAGATGCATCAGCCACACCATGCTTTTTACCTGGATGCTCAGGGACTGGACTCCTCCTTGTGATTCTGCTGCACACACTCTCCATATCAGCAGGCATCGTTCAGTGCTGTCTCTCCTGTTAAAATATAAGTTCCTTGCTGAATCGCCTGCCTGGAGACCAGTGCCGCATAGCAATGTGGGGAGTATCCATTATAAAATGAATACACGAGCACATGAGAGAGGGGGTAGAGAACAGCACATGTACCCTCCGTCTGGGGAACATGTGACAAGAACATGTTCCTGCCCCGTGAAGAACAGTCCGCTTACCACCTTTGTTCTCTTCTCTACAGGTCCTCCCCTTGGAGGAGCACAGACCATGGGCAAGAACACTGAGCAGCGGCCCCAGCCAGGTACCTGTCTCAGATTTGGAGCCCCTCCCTTGTGTGTTAGACAGTTGTGGATTCCACAGTCAATGGGGGAGTGAGTGAGACTGTGTACAGTTGGCCCTCCACATCTGTGGGTTCTGTGTAGATGGAGGGTTTTCTGTCCTGAATACCAGCTCCCTGTCTGGGCATCTGCTTCCAAATTACCCCACAGGGACTTAGTATTATTTATAAATGCTCTGCCAGTAGTACAATGGGATTAATAGTTAGCTCTTACGACTTAAATTAATATATATATGTACATATAAATATGTGTGTATATGTGTGTGTGTATATATACACACATATATAGTCACGTGGCTCGTGACTTTACCTGTCTTTTAGCATGTCTTGCTTCCTAGGTAGATGGCTGGCTGGCATCTTAACTCCACCCTTCTCCTTCTCATCATCTCAGTTTGGCTTTCATGCCTAACTTCCAGCCCAGCTGCAGCTGTGAGCTTCTTATTAACCAATGAGAGTAACACATAATCGAAGTGTAGAAAAGGATTGTTCCACTACAGGGATTAGCCAACCACAGACTCATAATACACAGGAAAGGCTCTGTATCTGTACCGAAGGGGACAGACTCGATTTCTTTCATTATTCCAACAATACAGCAAACTGTGCATAGCATTTGCATCCTATTGGTAATCTAGGGATAATTTAAAGAACATGGATGGATATGCTTAGATTATATGCAAATATCTCATTGTCTGTACAGAACTTGAGTGAGCATTTATGGATTCTAAGAGCCTTAATGGGTCTTAGAACCTATTCCCTATGTATACCAAGGGACAACTCTACTTCACACATTGTCTCTTCTACCTAAGAGAGTATCTATGAATGAAGTAGCAAGTACTGGACCCAGGAAATGATTTGTTAAATATTAGTCAGAAAGGGGACTTCCAGCTGAAATGGCCCAATGCTGTAGAAGAAGAAAGCAGAGGCCCAGGTAAGTGAAAGGAATTCTCAGAATACAAGCAGAGCTGAAGCTCCAGAATGCTCACGTCTCATCCAAGACTTTTACACTTCATGAAACCATACTTTGGAGATGCCCTTACCTACTGATGGATTTTCTTAACAGTTAAGGTAGAAGAACTTTGAAGCCATGAGCCTAGAAATCCTTAATGCTGAAATGATGAGAGACTGCAATCTATAATACCTTCTAGAGCATGACCTCCTATGACAGACATGCCAGCCACTCCCCACAACCCCATCCCAGCCCTTTCTGGTACTTGCATGCTTACAACAAACAGGAAGTTGACAACAATACCTTGGCTCAATTCTTTTCCGAGCGAGCATCCTTTGTTCATTTTCCTCTCTGGCTGCTTTGTCTTCTAGAGAAAGGTCCCACAGCAAGGCCCTTCCCAGATCTGAAGCCAATCATTGTGCTCAACACCACGTCTTTCATGTGTGGTGTAGCTGAAGTAAGATCTAAACAAGCTATTTGCTTTGGGATGGGCAAACATTCCACCCAAAATATAGAAAGTGCATAAAAGGTGAAATGCAAGTGAAAACCAAGTCAGGTAGAGCAGGAAAAAAATTGATATCATCTGCCCAAACTCGGTGTCATTTAAATAAACATTAAAAGTTAATAAAAAGGTGGACTAAAAGGCTTTAAGAACTGTTCGATTTAATTCAAAGCTTTAAAAAGAAGCTGCATTAATTTGTTAATAATTACAATTATAATTGGGGGAAAACAGTGGTTTTTTAAAAAGTGATTTTATAGCTAAAATACAAATTCTGGTAGGTTTTCTAAGCTTAAAATCACAGAATGTTTTGGTAGAAAGGACCTAAAGCCAGGGACCCAAACCACCCTTCTTAGCTGAGAGAATTTATACACAGAGGTTGTCCAAAACTCAAGTTAGGGCATGCCATGGGTGGGACAAGAACCCAGGCTGCCTGGTGGTTTTCATGGTCCATCAGAAAACTCAGACATGTGTAATATCTTCAGCATTAAAAAGGGGGTTGATTAATGGCTAGTAGTCACCATACCACCTTTAAGCCTAATAAGCAATCCTTCAGTGTAGTCATTGTGTGGTTAAATATTGGTCAGCTCCTTTGCAAATGTATGGGTGATTTTGTTGGTGGGGGGGTGAGGGTGGTAATGACAGCATAATCTAAAAGTTCAGAAACCGAATGTGAAGAAATGGTGCTATTGCTACTCTGTGTCGATTGGGCCACAATTATGACCAAGGTCTTTGATCAATTTGACCTATGAACCTGAGATAAAAGGGGGACCGTCGAGGTTTCTTATGGATGCTGTTGTCAAATTGTCTGAGGAGTGAAGCAAACTTTTTGTTGTTGTTGTTGTTGTTGTTTCCTTAGACCCTTATCAGATCCTGGGCCCAACTAGCAGCCGCCTAGCCAACCCTGGTGAGTTAACCTTGGCCTGCAAGCCTTTCTTTCTAGAATGTTCTCTGCATCTGTGGGTCACAGAAACCTTAATCCTAAGACTGTCTGGAGAGTTTTACCAGCTTCCTTAGTCAAATATTCAGTTGTTCACAGACAACAGTCCAAGGCCTGTTAGTGGGTAGCAGTGTCCACTTACTGAAGTACGTCTGGAGAGCAAATGTATTCAGTCATACTGCATCTCTGCACGGAGATGTATGTCCATGGTAAATAACTCGCGTAGAAGTTGCTCTCAGTTACTCCTCAAACAGGGCTCTTGAATAAATGGCCCCAAGTGTTTTGCTTTGATTTGAGTGTTGTGGTTATCTGGCCTTTTAAAAGGAAGTCTATCCCTAAAAGAGTTGCACATCAACTGAACTCAAAAGTGTGTTAAGGATTTGCTATTAAAAATAACTCTTAAAAATGTTGTGTTCTTCTAACCCAAACCATAGAGATTGAGAGCTAAAGGCAAGGACAGCCAGGCTTACATGCCTGCTGTTACCTGCAGCACTGCAGGAAACACAAGCTGTCTGGGCCTATTCCCTGCTCTTTAGCACCAGACCATTCATGCCCAGAAGATAAAGAGGCCACCTAACATCCCCTCTTGGTATTTTTACTTCTACCTACATTCTCTGTGCAGAACTTAACACTAAAAGCCAGACACTAGGACTCTACTGGAGAACAGCCAAGCTTAGTGAACCCTAAATCCATGAGGTGCCCTCTTCCTGCGACTACCCACAGCCGCATCCAAGAGGTTCTGGGATGCTAGACACTCTTTAAGGCCAACAGGAAGTAGCGTGAGGGACTTCAGTAATAAGGAGAGATTAGATAGTGACTCAAGTCTAAGCAGAAGAAAAGATAGGGGAGTTGGCTTCCCTGAGAGTATTACAGTTTACTGGGACAATGCCAACACTTTATTACCAACCACTGGGCAATCTTTCTTAAGATCTAACCTTGCTTAAAATGCTAATCTCAGAGTTAACCCTATTCATTTTACCTTTCACACTAGCTGGGTAAGAGGATCCTTAATGATTTAGCAAATGAAGTGATGGTCATGCTAATTACCCCACTTGGATCATCAATCACTGTGTACTCATGCCAAATTATCACCCTACGCCCTATAAACATGCACAATTCTTATGTTCCTGTTTCTATTTTCTAAAGCGAAGAAGAGTTACCTCCGTGATTCTGACATAAGAGAGGGTTTCTTAGAAAGGATGAAAATTGCCATGTTTAAAAATCAGGACTGAAACCATTTTTCTCCTGTTCCCTCACTGCCTGCAGGAAGCGGGCAAATCCAGCTGTGGCAATTCCTCCTGGAGCTACTGTCTGACAGTGCCAATGCCAGCTGTATCACCTGGGAGGGAACCAACGGGGAGTTCAAAATGACAGACCCGGATGAGGTGGCCAGGCGCTGGGGAGAGCGGAAGAGCAAGCCCAACATGAATTATGACAAGCTGAGCCGGGCCCTCCGATACTACTATGATAAAAACATTATGACCAAAGTGCATGGCAAAAGGTATGCCTACAAATTTGACTTCCATGGCATTGCTCAAGCCCTGCAGCCACATCCAACTGAGTCATCCATGTACAAGTACCCTTCTGATATCTCCTACATGCCTTCCTACCACACCCATCAACAGAAGGTGAACTTTGTCCCTCCCCACCCATCCTCCATGCCTGTCACCTCTTCCAGCTTCTTTGGAGCAGCATCACAATACTGGACCTCCCCTACTGCTGGGATCTACCCCAACCCTAGTGTCCCTCGCCATCCTAACACCCATGTGCCTTCACACTTAGGCAGCTACTACTAGAACTTAACATCAGTGGCCTTCTGGCTGAGGTTCCAGCTCTCACTTTACCTGGATACTCTGAACTCTAAAGGACATAAGTAGCCTTGAAGAGTCAAGAAAACTGGACATTCTTTCTTTTGGATGAAACTTTTGCATTTGTTCTTTTAAAAATGATTATTTTTATGTCAAAAACTTTTGCTTCCTCTACCTGAACAAAAAAAAAAAATTTTTTTTTTTTAATCATCCCATTGGCCAGTATACCAGTTTGGATTCTCAGCCTCCTATCATCTATTGAATTAAATATTTAGGTTACTGGAATGGTTATGCCATGGTTCTGAGAAAAAAGTATAAATTTTCTTTATATTTTTAATGACCAAAGCAGTTTCTTATCAATACACGGGTCTCATCATTGTAGGATTCTATAGGATAATGAATCATGGACTGGACCAGGAATGGTCTGGTTTGAGACTTAGTGAAAATCAAGGCAGGATGTTTATAATCTTATCTTAGGAGGACTTAATTCAGCCGATGGCAACTGGAACACTGGCTGCAAGGCCAGTGAAGTTTTTGCCCAACTGGAATTTAAAGGAAAGATGTGTGTGTATGTGTGTATTTAAGAAGCCATGGGTATTACAAAATCCCTCTCAATGGGCAATATGCACTTGGCTGACCATTCTGTCCAGAAATAGTCAGAATATGAGCTAAGACGTTTTGACACAGACACTCCTAAAGGACGGAGAATTAAATAGCTATTTTTTGTAATGACAATGGGTCCCAGTACTTTAAGAAGTCATAGGGACTTCTAAACTCAGACAGATTCGCAAGCGCTGTGCGTTTGTCAGAGCACCAGACCACGGTCAACCAATCAGAAGGCAACTTACTGTATAAATTATGCAGAGTTATTTTCCTATATCTCACAGTATTAAAAAGTGAATAATTAAAAGTTAAAAAGAGTGAATAAACGAGTTGACCTCGGTCACAAATGCAGTTTTACTATCAAATCAATCATTGTTATTTTTTTAAATATAATTTGTACATCTTTTGTCAATCTGTACATTTGGGCTGTTTGTACGTTTTTATAGCTGGGTTTTTTTTTTTAATAAGCATAATGTGACTATTGATGAAAAGAAACAGGGCGTTTAAAGTCACTGTGTTTTTAGGAAGAAAAGCCGTGGTATTGTTATTTAACAGGAATGCCAGAACAAAAAGAAAGATTCACGTAGATCTGCAGAGCTTTAGAAATGTTTGTAAATAACAGGGCTACAATGACCTGAACAGAACAAACTCTGCCTCGTGGATACGAGGACTTCTGCTCCATATATGCAATATATTTTTAGACGGAAAATATATATAATTTTGCAGGTAATCATGACTTTTTAAACTATATTAAGTGTTAAGCTGACAACTGTCCAATGAAGACTATGTTGTAAAATAATTTGACTTAAATAAATTGTGCCTTCTTCTCTCAGAACTGAAGACATTGTGTTTTTATTTACTGCCATGACAAAGGCTTTCCCACAGGGAAAGTGTCTTTATTACTGTTGGGGTGTATGCGAGTGTGTGTGTGTGTGTGTGTGTGTGTGTGTGTGTGTGTACATGCCATCACACACGTGTAGAGATCAGAGGACTTTTATGAGTTAGTTTTCTCCTTCTGCCTTGGTTTTTGAGGCAGAATTTCTCTTTGCATTTCTACCACCTTGTAGACTTCAGGCTGAGTCCCAAGCTGCCCTACAACTCTCCTGCCTCCATCTCTCCATGTCTGGCTTTTTTCCATGGGTCTTAGGAATCAAACTCAGGTCATTAGGTTTGCACATCTCACTTTCATCCACTGAGGTCTCTCACTGGCCCCAAGGAAAAACTGCCTACTGGTTTCTTATACCATCAATAATTTTCCAAACACACACACCGGAGTACAATATCAGTAAAGTTCCAAACTGTTGTTGATGATGTTTTCAACATTTTCTAAGCCATTTGTAAGGTAAACTGTATCCAAGGAACTACAGCAGCAGCCATCCCCAGGACCTTGCCTGGTATACTTGACTCTCTTCTGCCCATAAGTTGACCTGATACTGGGATGGAGAACAAGGGTCTGGCTACATTTAAGTCCACCATGTGGTTTTATGCAGACTTTCCAGCTCTATTTTCTGCCCATTAGAGAAGCTTGCTTCAGATGGCTTCACTGTTAGGCAGCTTAGTCCTCTGTAGAACAATGAAGAAGAATAAGACTAGAAAAAGCCCTTGTTGTTGCATGGACTCTCACAGAATTAGTAACTCTAGAAACGCCTTAAAGATGTTTGTCACCTATGGTCCTTGCTGAGCTGAACCCAGTAATTTCTAGACCAGGTAGGTTTACCTGAAGAATATGAAATGAGTTCTGAACACTGATTTCCAACTTTTTAGACTTGCACCCTATATTGTAAACTACATTAAGCATATATTCTCTCTCTCTCTCTCTCTCTCTCTCTCTCTCTCTGTGTGTGTGTGTGTGTGTGTGTGTGTGTGTGTGTGTGTGTGTTGATTTGCATGTTGCATAGAGGGGCTTTTATACCATAGATATACATTTGTAAATTCACCAAACCATAACTGAAAATATTCAGAAACTGTTTTAAGTTGTGGGGTGGAGAGACAGATAAAGGCTAAGAGCAATCGCTGTTCCTGTGGAGGACCCAGGGCACCCAGCACTCATTTTGGAAGACTCACAACTGCCTATAATTCTAGCTGCCAAGGGTCTGATACCCTTTTCTGACCTCCTCAGACACCTGCACACACATAGCATACACCTATACAAACAAATATACACATACACACACACACACACACACACACACATAAATAAAAATCGCATCTTTCCTGAATATATACAGACTCTTATTGTCACTTTTGTCATTTTACCTAATCATGTATTATAACAACTAATTACATAGTATTTAGCTTTGCACTTATATCATATACTATCTAGGTTTGATTTAGAGAGTATTAGGAGGATATGCACGTAAATGCTGAGTCCTATAAATAAGGGATTTGGACAACCATGGATTTTGTGTCTTCAAGTGGTCCTGTAATCCATCTCCTGTGCTATCCAGGGAAAAATAAGATTAATTATTTATTATGAGTCAAAGGACAAAATTTTATAAGGTGATATAAAAATACATTAGAGCTGACATTCTGTTTTCTCCCTTTTTTATATTACATTGCCCCTGTTATCGAAACAGAAACAGTGACCATTAGTGAAGTAAGTACACATATCTATATACATATATGGATTTCCTAGTGCCTTCTAACAGAGGAAAGAATGAAGACTTGGCATTGATGGCCCAGACATAGAAAAAGAAAATGAGAAAAGCTAGATATGCTATAAATAGTCAACTAGAAAGCCCTCCCATCAGTTTCCAAATACACAAAGTATACAAATATACAACAGACTATTAGGAAAAACGAGGAGGCACATATGCCTGCCTGAGTGCTGTAAGAACAGGATGCTCACACCATTAGTTTGCCCTTTTGGAAAAAAAAATATTTGATGCATATATACCTGTATATATGTACATACATATACGTGCTGGTACCCAGAGATGCCAGAAGGGGGTATAGGATCCTTGACACTGGAGTTACAGGGAGTTATTAGACAATTGTCATGGGTGCTGCCTGACACAGATACTGGAAAGCATACCTGTATCTCCTGTGAGAACAAGGGGTTTTAACTCCCGAGCCATGTCTCCAGGCCCTAGTTGGCCCTCTTTAGCTGTGTTTCCTATGCAAAGCTGCAGCACGTTTGCTCAGTCATGAGAGCTCCCTTTTATGACTTTGTCATCTCCCAAAAGGCCCCATCTCCAACTAGTCAAACATTAGGGATTAGGTTTTGACATATGGATTTTCAATGTAGCAGAGGTTTTAAGTTTTCAGTAGCCAAATTTTGTTGATACCCAAAGGAAGTTTCTTTAAAACATTTTTAGCGTAAAAAAACCACCAGAAGTTTAAGAACATTTAAAGTGATCATGGCTGTCTCTAACCTATATCTGCATGCAGTTAGAGAATGGGTGTAACATGTTTGTTTAGTCCATGGATAATACATAAAGTGTCGTTCCACGGAGAGAATATTTGTAGTTGATACCAAGGGAGACAGAAGGATCCAGAATGCCAAGGAAGAAATGAATACCCATTCTTCCCAAGTAAAGTCACTGACAGAGCAAGGTATCATTTGTGATGGTTTTAAAAATCACTGCAATTAAACATAGTTTTTAAAACATACATCTGAACTCAACATGTACAGACATGTTTCCCAAACAGCACTCAACATATTGTAAAAATTGTTTCCACCATCTTTACCTTGGAGTAAGTAGTAAAAGTAATCTAGTAACTTAAATATATATGTGTATATGTATATATACATATACATACATACATACATACATACATACATACATACATACATGCCTAAATTATAGGCAAACACCACATTTGTAAGCGACTTGAGAATCTAGGAGTTTGGGTATCTCTTGGGAGTTTGTGAAACTATTACCCCTCAAATTCCAATGTACAACTGGATTTTTTTAAAAAGAGTTTTAGATTTATTTATCTTATTTTCTGTATGTGGGTGCTTTACTGAATGTATGTGTGTTAACACCCAAGCACCCAAGTTCCTGATGCCCATGGAGGTCAGAAGAGGGAGGTTAGAGCTCTGTTACTGGTGTTATAGCTGATTATAAGTCACCACATGGGTGTTGGGACCGGAACCCTGATCCTCTGCAGGATCAGGAAGAACCTTTAACAGTTGAGCCACCGTCTCTCTAGCCTGTTTTCTATGAGAAGTTTTGGACTCTGGGGTCTTGCTGTCACATACTACTTTCTCTCGTGTTTCTTTATTAACAACCATGATGCAGATACATTGCTTTGAAAACTTCTGGAATAGCACCCTTTGGAAGAATTGCTTGGGAAGCCAGCCTGTGAGCATGAACTCTGCTGTCCAGCCAGCATTCTGTACCTTGTTCTTGTCTGCCTCCTTACAGAGGTTCTTCTGCCTTATCAGCAGTGGGAGCTTGTGTCTAGAACTCAGGAGGTAGCAAAGAGGTAGAGTTTCTGTGAAGGCTAGAAGAGAGATGTAGACTAGAGAGGGCCGGTATAGACTGGAGAGGGAGGGGTAGGCTGGAGAGAGGAGGTGTGGAGAGGGGAGGGGAGGTGTAGACTGGAGAGTGGCAGTGTAGACTAGAGAGGAGATTGTGGAGGAGGGGCAGACTCCTATAGGAGAGGCTGCAGTAGGGTTCTGGTGGACAGGCAGAGTTTCCATTTTTATTCAAGAGGGAATCTGTGACTTGTGAAAACACACTGAGCATTTCATCACAGGAAAGCTACTGAAACTGATACTGCATGCCTTTAGTCACACTCCCTTTAAGGATTATGAAAGGTCGGCTGATTTAAAGACTACAAATCCCAGGCTCCCTCAGAGGATGGCCACTTCTGAGAGGAAGTGGTTTAGTCAGGCAAGCCTCTAGGGCTTCAGCCAAATGAGAAAGAATATGAAGGAGAGCTTTGGAAAGGAATGTGGGCTCATGCCTCGGGTCTGTCTCCCTCTCTTACTCTTTCTTGGCCTCCTGTCTGATTGTTTCAGTCTGTCTGAGCTGATAAATTCCTAAGCACATAGTCAATTTACACTTGGCTTAAAAGCTCTATGGAAAAACAAAGTCTCCAGTGAGAGCACTTACTTACCTACAATTGCTAGATTAACCTTCTGGATTTTAACTGAGTTAATGCATGTGACTTCTTAGTAGGAGGAGAGAGATAATTTGGGGAGACTAAAAGAGTGTTTATATAATCCTAGGGACCCTGCATTCAAATTTTGGCCCTTTCACCTACTAGGCAAATTATAGCTATCTACTGACTAGAGAGCTGAATAACATCTCTTGCCAGAGACCCTGGGAGGCATCCGAGAACAACTTGTAAATCCAGTGCAGAGTGCTGAACAGAAAGTGTGTGTGTGTGTGTGTGTGTGTGTGTGTGTGTGTGTGTGTGTGTGTGTAGTCAGTGTCACCTGTTAGGTTCTTCAAGGGCAGTTATTAAGACTGTAGTAACTGGAGGCTACTCTGTCCGGGCACTCAGGACAATGTAGCTGTTTATTTTTCAGTCAGAAAGGCCTTTTTCAAATGAATGAAAAGTGGGAGTAGATGGGATTTTCCAGAAGGCATTTGCATCTTCACCATGCTCAGCCTCATGGTGTCCTATGTGGGTGCTTGCCCTTCACTGGTTCCGTATGTCCACCTCAGTTAAGCGTGCAAGGAGCTGCGCGGGGGCTGCAAAGAAAGGAGATTGATCTAAAGGATGCTAAAAACGCACTTTGTCAGATATATCAGATAGGATCATTAAACTGGCTAAGAAATAGAAGTTGGCAGGAGGGATTTTATGCCTTAATAATGTTGGAGTCCGACATTTTCACAGACCTAAAGCCCCTCAGAGGCTTCATGGAAGGTGGAACATACGTTTCTTACCTGCCACTGTGGTGGCAGTGGCTTCCAGCAACTGGTCACTAAGTATATTCAAAGTGTTAACAAGAACAAGCCCACAGTCATAAAGACCAGGCTGTGAATCCCAGCTGCCCCCTCCCACTGTGTACAAATTCCAGTCTCTGAGGCTTACTTCCTCGTGTGTAAAATAAGGACTTCTGCAGTATCATCCAAAGACATCCAAGACGCATGGCAAGATCATGTCATAAAAGTGTTCTCTGTTTAAAAGAACTACAGAAAAGCAAATATACATACATACATACATACATACATATATTGCATGGATGTCAAAACTTTAAACATGGCTCTGGTCCCCCTTATATATAATAGAGTTAAATCAGGAGTTGGGAAGATGGCTAAGTGGATAAAGTTCTTGCTGGGCAAAAAAGAGAACATGCGTTCTAATCCCTACCACCTACTTAAACCAAGCTGATATGTGTATTTGTAACTTTAGCAATGGTGGGGCTGAGATGGTCAGATCCCTGGAGTTCTCTGGCCAATCAGTGAGCTCCAAGCTCAGTGATGTGACTGGTCTCAAAAACTTAACACAGTAATACAGGAAGACCCAACATCAACCTCTCTCTCTCTCTCTCTCTCTCTCTCTCTCTCTCTCTCTCTCTCTCTCTCTCTCTTTCTCTGAGGAATTGGAATCTCAGTTGTGTATGCATCTGTAACCAATATTGTATGGTCAGGACATGGAGAGACAAGAGGATCCCTGTGGCTTGCTGGCTGTAAGCCTAGCTCCAGGTTCAACAGGAGACCCTGTCTCTATGGAATAAATGGGGAGCAAAAGAATAGGACATCAGCTACCCTTCTCTGGCCTTGCGAATGTGTGCACTAGCCTCCTCCTGCACACACCAGAATATATACACACAATCAAAAATTACAGAGCCTTGAGGTTACCACAAACTTAGAAAACAGTTGGAACAATACAAGTAAGCATCTTTTCTTGAACTGATTACAGCTCCATCAGCTCTGTACTGGAGGGTATATTCCTGCTAGGCACCAGTCTCCCCCTACAGAGTCCCCCACAAGCCAGAAAACCAGAAGATTAACCTGGACAGCTTACTTCCATGTTTCAGTGATCTCCTTTCTGTCTGCCCCTACTTTTTTTTCGACCATGGAAACTGAACTGAAGGAAATTTGTCGCACACTCACTAGACAAGCTGTCTACTCTGGGCTATCTTCAGGCCACTGCTTCACTTTTATTTTTAGGCAGGCTTCACTAAGTTTCTCAGGCTGGCTTTACCTTTGTAGTCAAGTTAGTCCTTATGGTTCTCCTGCCTCAGTTTCCATAGTAACAGGAAATAACAGTTCTGTGCCACCAGGCCATCCTATTATCATCTGTTGTACTAGAGTAAAGGATCACTCGGAATCACAGGCGGCATTTGGAATGCCCAGTCTTCCCCTGACTTTCAGAACCTTGACAATTTAGAGTATCATGAGCTGGTAGAATGGCCCAGGGTTTGGTTTTCTGGCACGTGCTCATGGCTTGATTTAGGCCTGGCTTCCTATGAGAAATATCCCAGAAATCATACTAGGTTCTTCCCCTGGCAGCCTGCCGGGATGCAAACACTCTCTGTGTATCCTGCTACTGATGGAGTTCACTTAATCGGTTTGTTGAATAGATGGTGTTTTCCAGGCTTTTCTGAAATTTAAACTTTTACCTTTTGCAATTAGCATTTTGTGCAGATGTCCCTCATGGAATTATGGGTATATCTTCACACCATCAAATTCTAATGTGTTCATTCATACCTATCTGTATATTTAAGTAAGTGTTCCTAAAGATACATCTCTAAAGACTCACATTTTCCAGTTCTATTGAGAGACTGGGATATGTTCTTTTCATTAGTTTAATGAGTATTTTGTCCCTGTAGGAAGCCATTCAGGTGGCTCACTTTTGGCTGATACACACCCACCAATCTTTGATTACTTCTTTATTTGTTCCTTCAAAAACATCTTTAGGCTTCCAGTCCCTTAGTGGGAAAAGATTTTTCAAAGCTGCTATCTGAGTTCTAGGTGTGCCCACTGTTAAACAGTGGCCCTATCCATAGCCCTTCCCAGTGGGCAGCACTAGGCATTATATGCATATCCATTTATATATAATATGCACATACTATGTGTGCATATACATTTCCATATGCTTATGTATACAAATACGTATACAGTCCACATTTATCTCAATTAGTATTGAAAATCCTGAGTTCATTTAGATGCACTCGTTTCCAATCCAACACCACAGGATCCCTCTATGTTCTTCCTTTCCATATCTGTAATGAAAATGGTGGTTTGGTTAGGTATATTGAATATGCTTCCTCACCAGTACCCTGTCAATAAACAATCTTTTCCCTGGGGACCCTCTCTACCCACTTGTGACAGGTTCCTCCATTTCATGGATCTCCTTTCACCCCGCCCCCCCCCCCAGTGTGTGGGTGCCATCTTCAGCCTGTTCAAACATAACCGCCCATGCTGAGTTACCCTCCACAAGAACACGTTCCCAACCTGCCTTGGTGGAACCCTGACCCCCATACACCACAACTTTTCTTACACCGCTAAGCACTACAGCTCCTGTGCCACTGCGAGCTGACACTTGCCCTGTTCAGCCACACCTACAGCTTCAAGAGGCAAAGAGATTGAAGAGATGAGAGAACAGATAACAAGAGGCAGCCATCTGCAGCTTTGATCTGCCTCGGTTTACACACATATGCGTGCATTTTCTGAGCTAGGAAGTATCTGAGAGTGAGGGAACTAGGGGAAATAGTAAATTATAAATTGGCTTTCTTCTAATGAACTTACTCTCCTTTGTAATTTTTTTTTTCCTAAATGACAAATTTTTACATTTCTTTCTCCGGGAGAGAAAACAGGGGAATAGAAGGGAACAGGAGGAGGAGGTAGGGCTGGGAAATGTGGGAAGCAGTGTTCTGAGTTATGATGTTACTGGTTTAGACAGAGACTGGAGTAAGGAATGCATGGCTTTTGAATCACTTTTGAATGTTGAGCAATACAGCGACAGAGCACTGTGAAAGCACAAGTTCTTTGTGTTTGAAAGCTTATGTCCTCCAGTGGACAATAAGGGAGAGAAGGGCAGGGACTGCGTCTGGCTGCGTGCCTGGCTTACGGAAGGCTGCAGTGCATGTCTGTTGTTTATCAAATTGCACCTGCTAGACAGAAAGGGTCCAAGGCCCAGCTGAGAGACAAAATGGAGTGTCGGTTCTGTTACATTCCTGCTAGCACTAAAGATGTGCAACAGAATAAAACCAGAGAGGATACAGCCAAAGCATTAGACTAGGCCACTGTTATAATTTGCTAGCAATTGTTACCAAAGCTGTGCTTGGTGTTAATTGCTTTCCCTGGTAGATGCAGTATTTCTTTCCCCGCTGATTATTATACTGCCCAGAGCCCCTGGTTTCTAGAAATGTTTAATCAAGCATCACATATATCCTAGCAATACATCCCAGACACCTCTGCTTCTCCAGACAGTTTCACCTTCCTCTGCTCTTTCTCTGTCTCTCCCCCCCACAACATAAACTTATCACACAGTTTTCTGCATAAGGTAAAAGTTTGTTACTTAGAAAAAATAGCTTAATAGAGCATACAACCATCGGGAAACCAATTTATGTCAGACATCCCTCTGAGAACTCTGAACTGTGGGGAATGCAGGCTATCCATACAGATAGCACACAGAGAAGCAATACAGACATATGGCTAGTCTCTGCATAGCTAAAATCACTAGGCAATAGCCTAAACCTGCCTCCCCCAAAGGAGTATTTCTAAAGGATTCTCTGCAAGTTCTTTCACCAGATCTTTACAAAGTAATGATTCCCACCTTCTAACAAGGACCCCAAACTCTAACAAATCCAGTCTTTCAGAGGTTCAGGTGAATAGAGAAGAGAGTAAGCCAGGGGCTCCCATCCCCACAATGAGCTCCATTGTCAATGACACAGTGGTTCCCCTGGCTGCTCTGTACTGAGCAGATCTTCACTGTCGCAAGACCTAGACCTCTCTCTTCTGCACAGGAGAGGCCTAGTTAATTCCAGATAGGATCTTTTGAGCATCTTAGTTTCCCAACTCTACCATGCTATTAGAATCATTTGCATACACATGCATTTAGGTTAAATCTTGATGAAGTCTTCAAGAGATCAGTTATCCAGATGATTGGCAGCTAATTACAAGTGGCATGGATCCAAACACAATGAAGAAAAAAAATGAGTTAAAGCAACTACCTCGTAACATATGCAAGAGGTCCCTGAGGAGAAGGGGTTATTCCACTTCCAGCATTTTGGGTAATCAGAACAGATGGACAAGTGTCCTTTACACATGAGGGTCTGTTCATTGTTCGGAGGAAAATATAGCCCAAAGATGAAGGGATTGCACTGAAGTCTCACTAAATTGTAACCACCCAGATCTCTGGAAAAAAAATTGAAAAATTGGCCTAACTATGGAATTTCCTGGTCTTGGTGGATTTACGACCAAAGGATGACCCAAGTCATAACTGCAGGCTGCACAGCAAATTCAATTACCCCAAATTCCAACACAGCACCCTGCTTCCTGTCTGTCACCCCTTTCTCATCATGATCTTTTTGGAGCCATGAAGCCCCTATTGTGTCATCTGCACCCATGTTTAATCTTTCTACAGATGCAGCATTGGGAAGCAATCCTGAGGACATCTCACCAGAGGGAGAGCACCACCTACTTGATGAAGCACAGTGACATAGATTCAGCCCCAGCCTGGCCAAACCCATACAAACAGTAAGTAAATCAGCCCCACCCCCTTTCCGGCCATCTCTGAAGATAAAGAATGCAGCATGAGGATAGAGAGCAGCATGGAGGTGTGGGTTGCAGGATAAGGCAGAGGGCAGTCTAGAATTAGTTTTATCTGCTGAGTTGTTAACCACCACTGTGCAAGCTCCATGTCCCTCTGACTGTCTTCCACCCTGCCAACCTGACCACGTAGGGACAAAGAACATCTCTACACTGTTACCAGACATCTTGAGCTTTGTGGAGATCTGAGGATGTATTGTAAACCTTCCCGGGAATGGCTAGGGAGAGAGCTCAGTAGTAAAATGCCTGCTGTGCCAGCCTGAGAAGCTGAGTTTGATCCCCAGCACACACTCATGAAAGATGGGCATGATGGCTCACACGTGTAATCCATAAACTGGGGAGAAGAAGACAGAAAGATCTCTGGAGCCCAGTGGTTGGTTGGTCTAGCCTATGTGAGCCCCAAACCAATTGAGAGAACCTGTCTCAAAAAACAAGATGGACAGCTCCTAGGGAGTAACATTTGAGGTTGACATCTGGCCTACACACACACACACACACACACACACACACACACACACACACACACACACACACACCATCCTTGGTAGACAGGAACCTTGAAAGAATAGCCAGGGTTTCCTCCCCAAATGGGGTTGTGGATATGGCAAGCATCCTGACTAGCCAGGCTGCCAAAGCCAGGACAGCACATTGGATAGCATGACCCAGTGCAACGTCTCTCATGAGCATCCTGGTTTCTGAAAGGTACTTGCTCTCTCTATGCTTTGCCCCCAAATAGTAAATTAAGTCTTGGAAAGTCTACAAATGTCATATTTTACAAAAACAACTACACATCACCACCTGGTTTAGAATACAATGTGCCATTTGGAGGGTGAAGGAGAGCAATAGCTGATGGTTTTCATTTTGTCCTTAATATAGTGCTTTCCATAGCCGAAGGCTCCAACGCTCTGGGAGGACATGAGTGGGTAGACTTGGCCCCTGGCCTGTGGCTGCACCCTCTGGATATTTGGACTGAGCAGTACTTTCTGCTCCTTTCTGCCCTTCTCTACCTGTGAGCACCTCCTCTGACATCTGCTCTACAGGAAAGTAAGTACCAGAAGCAGGGCTGTTCTCACCCAAAGCACTAAGTCCTTTATTGTCTGTCACTCCCTGAGCTCTATAGGAGCTGGGTGTTGTCTCTTCTCTTCCCTGCCTCAGCCCAAGATGCTGGCCCACTGTAATTGTGGACATGCATTCTTTGTCAATATTGTTCTTGTTTTAAGACAGGTCTTGCTCATTTTGAACTCTAGCTTGAGAGTTCCTTCAGCCTACACCTCCAAATTAATGACTATAATAGGGGAGGCCCTTAGCTCCTAAAAGGAACAGCTAGATAGCTTAGTTCTTCCTCCGGAGAACAGAAATGGGTGCTTTTGGTTCTCTAGAAGCTACTTTGTAGCAACATTTGGACTGCCAAAAGAAAGGCTTCCAGTTGTTTCTTTTGTAAGGCCCCAGACCCTCCATCAAGCAGCAACCCCTTGAGGTCAGAGCTGCCCCACCTGATGGCCAGAGTTCAGCTCCCTCCTGACCACCTAGGCACTACTCCCTGCTGCCCCTACCAGGGTCCCTGCTCCAACCCTCGTCAGCCCATTTAAAATGCCCTTTAAAAAGGGCCCTGTTTGGGTGAGTTCTTGGGCTCTCCTAGAGAGCAGCAGATTATCTGAAAATAGGTGTTATTGATTACAACCAGGTGGTCTTTGTGGAAAGGGGGCCACTCGAACCAAAATAAATATTTGCCAGCACAAAGAACAAGCCGGCCCCTGTTGCGGGCGGGGGCGGGGCTGTGGCCGTCGGCACTGCCCTGTCGGCCCGCGGGTCGGCGGCCGGGATTGTGTTTCTTCAATTAGGAGCGAGAAGCGGGGGCGGGAGCACAAAGTCCTCCCCCCCCCAGCCTCCCACGCCCGGCCCCGAAGCCCGCGCCATTGTATTTGTTTTGGCTTTCTGGCTCACTCCTTAGTATTTATTTCTTTTCCCTCTGTTTTATTTTTATTTTCAAATTGCCGGCCAGGCTGGATGCCGTCCATTCACCCCGCTGCCTTGGAGCGCGGCGCGCAGACTGCCGGAGCCGGCTCGCTGGACCCGGCGGCTTGCCCGCCTCCTGTACCCGGGTCAGGGCGCTGCCCGGGGCGCGGGGGACTCCGGGGACAACAGCACTAGGGAAGCTGCGGGTGCAGCCCGGAGCTGGGGTGGGGGTGGGGCAAAGCCCAAGAACAGTGGAGGAGATCCCGGTGTGGGTTGACCGGCTGGGGCCACAGGAGTCCCACTTCGGATTGAGTCCCACGCGAGCTGGCAGTGATGATAGAGTTTTCTCGAATGGATGTTAATTCGGGGTGAGATCTGGAGGTCAGTTCGGGAGACAGCTGTACCCTCCCTGAGGTCCTATCTGAATTTCCCCTGGCTTCTGTCTAGGGCAGAGCAGACGTCGCTGTCTGATCCTCCCCCCCAGCATCTGAGAATGCCTCTTTTACCTGAATTTTAGAGCACTGTTGGTGTCAGGGCGCCGATGGAGACAAAAAGAGTGTGTGGGGTGGGGGAGTCCTCTGTTAGTTTAAGAGGTTGAGTGTGCGTATGGAGCCTTCGCCGAGCAGCAGGAAAGGTTCCAGGAGCCCCCACCTGGCAGCCAAAGTTGTCTGGCCAAGGGTGGAAGGCTGAAGGCTACAAATGGTATGTGATAAAGGGAGGCAGGAAGGCCTACTGGGAGTCTGAATCCAGAGAGATTCTGGGAGACAGTGTAGTCAGAGACAAGAGAGGCAATGCAACCCCCCAAAAAATGAGATGGTGTAAACCACAGGTGTCGGGATGATGGGTAGGAGCTGAGGTATTGAAGGTTGGAGAGGCACGGTGAGAGGGCCTCATAGCTTCTTTGGCTTTGTGTTACACCCGTGTTGCCTCCTTGCCCATCTACAAGTTACAAATCCCTTTTCCTTCCGGGAATGCCATTGCTTGGCTGAAGAACACATTCCTGCCATTGAGCTGGTGGCCTTTTGGCTAGTTGTCTTAGAAAAGTGTTGTAAAGGAGAAGTGCAGAACAATGATGTCTTCTAAAAGCCCTCTAGCACAGGACTTCAAGCAGTATGCTTCAAGCCAGCCTTGTACAGTCAAGATGGTTTTCAAACAACTAGAAAGAAACCAGTACCTAGAAGGGCACGCATACATTCGCCACTTACATAGCATCTTGGGAAAGAACGGCTGGCCACAGGGCCTTTGTGTCCCCGGGTGAAGATGCCTCAGGATTCAGGGAAACAGAAAATGCTCTGCCAAGGTGGAGAGTAAGCAATGAGCAGAGCAAAGTCTGGATTTGTAAGAAAGGGATGCTCAGTAGATCTCTGTAACCTTACTTCTGACAACACTGTCATCAACCTCAGAATATCCCAGGTGACAGCCAAGTGTGGATATTTTCAAGGCGGAAATTGGCTTCATCTGTCAGAAAACCAGTATCCTTGGAATCTTGTAGGACATTGATGATCCCGATTCTGGAGTTCTGCAGAGGGACCTAAACATGGTGTGTTCATAACTACCACTCAAGGGGATCAAGGGCATGGCAAGACCTGACCAATAAGTTTCCACCTCAGGAGTGTCCTGGTAGTTTTAACAACAGGCTTTTGAAGGGACCAAGGGTGGGAGCATGTGATGGCTGGCATTTGCTCTTTTCCAGGGTGTGTTTCACCATTACAGATATCCAGGTACAATGTGATAATCCTGAATGCAGATCTATGAAGAGATGGCCCTAGTAGGTTTTGTATAAACCACACTCTTTCCAGAGACTCACAGAAAGGATGTGGTACAGCAACTTGGATACAGAACCAAGAGAGGACCCAGACTCAGGACTCGGACCCTGCATGAAACTGTTTCCTTGGGTTGAAGGTCACAGGCCTAGGATATGCTCCTAGAACTTCCAGTCTGGGAGTCAACATTCTGTTTTTGGTAGCATCATTCCCCACCCACACCTGAAATGAGTCAGTGTCTGTCCTGTCACCCTTTCCAGTTTTCCTGGTGGTTGTGCCACTTATGAATGATGACAATAGAGAAGTGTATGACTGATAATTTTCTGGGGTCATCCTCGAGGAAGTACATCCCTGAAGGTGGGGCTCATGGTTGCCTTCCTCATGGCTGTCTTCCTCTAGCCTTAGCTATTCCCAGACTCATAGGCTCCCAAACATACCATTTGAATGAATGAGTGAGTGAGCAAATTAATGAGGTTGTTGCTACTTTGGAGTCATACTTCATACAAATACATTTATGTGTAGATATATAAACATAAGAAAGTTATGCTCCAAAATTATTCCAAATGTCAATATAAAACTTAAGTAAAATATTTATAATTTTTAGTTTCTATTTCTTTTACTTGACATTTTGAATAATTTGTATTAAATCACTCTTTATTTATTTATTTACCTTGGATGAAGATCTTACTATAATGTTCAGGTTGATCTTGAGCCCCTGGATTCAAGTGATCCCCCTGTTTTGGCCTTTTAAGTAGCTGGGCCTCCATGCAGACCCCCTGAATGTGGGTCTCAGTTAGAAGGCCTAGGCAGACTAAGGGACCTCTGACAGGGAAATTGGGATGTATCCCTGGTGCATGAAAGGACTTTGGGAGCATGTTCCCCATGGAGGGATACTCCGTTAGCCTAGAAGCAGGAGGGAGGGCATAGACCCTACTCCAAATGCCTTGACAGATTTTGATGATCCCTTCTGGAAGGCATGGAGGATGGGAGGGGAGGGAGTGAGGGCATTGGAGGGAGGAAGAAGAGGGAACTGGGATCGATATGTAAAATAAGAAAAGATAATAACTATATATGTATTAAAAAAACACAGCTTGTGGTATGCTGGATCCTCACATTCTGGACTTTGCACAGATCCTCTTTTCTGGAACACCTCCATATCTTGATCCTTGACTTCATCTCCTCCTGTTTAGTGACCTGCCTGTATCCCAGGATTCCTCTTAATGTCTCCCCAGGAGGCTCTCTCTCCTTAGGACCAGCTCCACTTCTGAGAAGCATTTTTCCTGTCAGCTGCCCTGGTCTACAAATTCTCATTGCATTTATTTTCTGTGTCTCTAAAACTTTGCTCGGTGCCCAAATATATATTGAAAGTGCATAGCATTTCACCCTGTTTGGGTGCATGCTGAATTCTTTGCTGTGGTACAGTTGGGTCCTCATCACTTCAGGTACTTCTGGAAGACACATCTTCAAGTGAATGAAGTTATGTTATCTGTGGTAATAACAACCCCATGCCATAGACTGTCCCTGTATAATCAACACTGTTTCCACAGATGTTTTTTCTAATGTTCCCACAACTATGTGTGGCTTTTTTCATTAGCATCTTCTTGCTGGTGAAAGATTGCCAGCCTCAAGAAGTTCAGTGACTCCTGAAATTCATATGGAAACCACTGGATGCTAGGATTCTAATGCAAGCTCCCAGACAGTGGGAATTGCCTACCACTTAGGAAGGAAAGCCCATGGATTTTAACACAAGTTGCCTTGTGTTTGTATCTGAGGGACTGTTCTGTCTCCTACAGTGTAGAAGGAATTAAATGAGAAAATATTTGCAAAGCACTTAGAACAGTGTCTGCCAATAATAAGTCTGACATAAATATTTCACACACGGATTCATACCTGCATAGCCCCAACTGGATCATGAGTTTGTTGGTATCTTTACCCCTCTGAGCCTCAGTTTCCTAATTTGTAGGATGGTAGTAGTAACAGTATTTCAGCCTTGTAAGTCAGCATGGGAAGCATTTAGGATCTTGTATACTGTTAATAGATTGCAGCATCTCTATTCTTATACTACAATCTAGTTTTCTGAATGTTTTTATTATCCTAACAATGATAGGCTCACATGTGTGTGTGCCTCTATTAAATACTGGAATCCTTACAGTGGTTATTAAAGAAGGGGAGTATGGTTACTTCATCCTTACATTTGGGATCTGGAAGTACATAGCACCACCTGCTGGCCATTAAGCACACCTCATGAGAATGCCAACTTGCTCTGCTTACCTCCTGGTGGGCTCCCTTCCTTCCCTCTCCCCTCCCCCTCCACTTGGCTTAATAATATTTCCTATCCTTACACCCCAGACTCCTGGGCAACGTCTGGAACTTTGGGCCAGTCAGCAGAAATGCTTTCTCTGGAGCCCTTGGTTTCTCCATCTGTGAAGTAACAGCGTAAAGTGAGGGTGTACTCCGCTCTCATTCACTGCCAAGCTTCTAGGTTTCTGGTGCCCAGAGCATCAATGAAGCAGCCTTGGGAGAAGAATGAGCATTTCATCAAAGCAAAGGAGATGAAAATCAAGACAGGAAAGACGCCTCAGGTCAAGGTGGTCAGGAGCATAGTATGGGGTATATGCTTTGGGATGCTTTCTTTAAAGCCCCCCGAGTTTTACACAATACCCCCTACCCCTTGTAGTATGTCCTTCAGTTCTGGAGGCAGGTGGCCTCCGCCTCAACTGATGATGTGGGTGTCTGAGGCCATATGGGAATAAATGTGTTTCTTGGAGTACAACTTTTAGGTCACTGGTGCCCCCAAACCTGCAGCAAGTAGTAAATTGCCTCCAGTTTCCTCATAGAGGAAGCCAGCCAGCACTGTCACTACACAGATCAGCCTCTCGTGTGTGTGTGTGTGTGTGTGTGTGTGTGTGTGTGTGTGTGTGTGTGTGTGTGTGTGTATGTGGTGGATTCTTAGGCTCCTTGAATGTGTGAGCAGATGCCTCTTGCCTCTGCTACCTGAGGAAGCAGTTCAAGGGTGTGATATGTCTCCGTTCCCCAGACTGGCTTTCCTCCCCTTTCTTTGCTGTCCCCTTCCATGTGAGTTTCCCTTCAGAAGCAATGATCCCATGTGTGAAATTGGTGGAGTAAACCCAAGAAAGCCAGATATGTAATCAACTGGAATTCCAAAGGCAGAAGCCCTGGGCTCCAACCTTTACTTGCCTTCTCTGTGGCTTTGGCATTTAAGTGTGTCATGATAGCCTCTGAGCCTTAGTTTGGCAGAACTTGCCTTGCCATGCAAGCCTATCCATTTCCAGAAGCCTGTGTCTATTCTGTTAGTGGCAGGCAGGTGCCCACCTGGTGGTCCAACTCTCTACCCCTCACCTTTCCTTATTTCAAGTTTTATCCCTCCCAGTAAATCCAGATAAGCCACCCACAAGCCATCATTTCCTCTACTTCACTCAGTATTTAGCGTGGGGGTACAGGACAAAACAAGATTCAATACAACAAGGCAAATGTCCTCATATCAAGGCTGGACATGGCAACCCAATAGGAGGAAAAGGGTCTCAAGAGCAGGCAAAGGCGCCTGCAAGAGATAAAACAGCTTCCACTGTTAGGAGTCTCACAAGAGCAACAAGCTAACACTCATAATATATGTGCTAAGAACCATGGTGCGGTCCCATGTAGGCCCCAAGTTTGCCCCTTCAGTCTCTGTGAGCCCATGCGAGCCCTGCTTAGTTGATCCAATCAGTCATGTTCTGGTGTCCTCCATCCCCAGGGTTCCCCATCTCCAAGGGGAGAGACCCAATGGAGATCTCCAGTTTATACTCTGCACATAATGTCTGGCCTGTGAATCTCTGCACCCACTCCCATCTGCTGACGAGGTACTAGTCTATGAGTATAGCAAAATAGCATTAGGAATCATTTCATTGTTCTTTTGGTTTGTCTTGTTTTCTTGGTTGTGTTTGGGTAGTATTCCACATCCAGGAAACCGCCAGGCTGATTTGTCTGGTCTGTGTTTGGAGGAAAGCCTGTGGATAAGAAATGGCAGGCAGAATAATTAAAGATACTAAGATAGAGACAGAGAGTAGAGTCGGAATGGCATCCAGTGAATACTGAACCACTCATGTTTATTGTGCAGTCTTTTTATACCCCCATCAAAAGAGGGGGAGAGGCAAAAGACTCCTTCACCAACACACAAAGAACAAGCAAGTGTAATTACCTTCTCATTACCCATTACCCCAAACACCAAGTAACTATCTCCTGAGTTAAGTATTCCGTTGTTTAGGCAGGACATGCAGTGACCACATTCTTGTCAAGCATCCTATTGCATTCATACCCTTAGGTCAGAAATCCTTGTTTCTCCTTGGAAGAGAAAGGGCAGGCAAAAATCCTCTGACCTTACGTCAAAATGGAATAGAGTCAATTCTGTGGGCTCACACAGTTTGGTTCTAGCCTTAGTCTCTGGGCTATTCAGTCTCTAGTGTCTGGCCATCCAAGCAGGGCAGGGCTCCCTTTCATGGCCTGGACCTCAAATTAAACCAGACATTGGTTGTTTATTCCCACAAGTTCTGAGCCACCATTGCCCCAGCACATCTTGCAAGCAGGACAGATTGTAGGTGGAAGATTTTGTGGCTGGGTTGACGTCCAGGTTTTTCTTTCCATACCTTCTCACACTGGAGAGACTAGAATGTAGGGATGAAGATTCCATGCATGCACCAGCTCAACCTCTCTGCCCTCTGATTTGTGTGGCAGTTGTCTTCAGCAGGGGGGCCCTGCTATCAGTTTTCAGACAGCAACTTTCTGTCCTAGCATCAGCCTGGCTTGTTTAGGGATTTCCACAGGAGCTTCTTGCTCGACAATTCAATCAAATATAACCCACCACTGGAAGACTTGTCTGGCTACAAAAGATGGCCAGGTCAGGCTCCTTGTTCTCCATTACTAGCAGTCCTTACTAGGGTCACCCTCATAGATTCCAGGAAGTTTCCAAGGGCCTATGTTTCCACATCACCCTCCAAATGGCCTCTAATTCCAGCTGTCTCTCCCTGCACTTTCTCCCTAAATCCCTGACCATCATCTGATCACTTCCTCCCCTGTCCCCATCAGTCCCCAGTTAACACTCAGAATCTATTCTGTTTTCCCTTCCCAGAGAGAAATGCTCATTCAGCACTGTCTTATACTTCATTTTTAACATTTATTCATTTAACCATTTTCAGTGATTTTAATTGTAATGTGCTCTTGCATTTAATGTTACAGTAATGGATGCCCTAAACAGTTCATGGATTTGATTAAAAGGCAGTTACCAAGGGTACCATGGAAATTGAATGCCTCTCTCTCAGGCCACACCTATATCAGAGTAGAGATCCCTGTCCTAACTTTCCAACAGATCCACATTTGAATCTTGAAAAGCTGCTAACCCCAAACAGATTATTTAACACTGGGGAACTCAACTTCATTTTAGGATGAATGGGTAGAGTAAACCTTGCAGACACCCTGCAAAAGGAA
The DNA here is from genome assembly GCF_943737965.1 of Phodopus roborovskii. Taxonomy (NCBI): domain Eukaryota; kingdom Metazoa; phylum Chordata; class Mammalia; order Rodentia; family Cricetidae; genus Phodopus; species Phodopus roborovskii. Next base: position 11,602,990 of record NW_026126517.1, on the reverse strand, counting down.
CAAGTTTTCAGAGACACAAGACAGCCACATTCATAGTCTCTTGGGCCAGGTCCCAGCATGCTACTGCTACTGCAAAGTGGCATGTAGACCATGAGAGGGCGGTCCCTCAGATGTTGGCACTCTCAGCAAGTGTTATGATTCAGTGATCTTAAGAAGGCATTATTACATGACAAAGTGTACTGAAGGACAGGGTTCCCATAATGCTGCCCACTGTGAAAGAAGTGACATGTAAATCCATATGTATTGCTTATATTTCCCAAAAGGAAACCACATAGTGGCCTGCTTCCCAGCATGGTGACTATACCAACAATGGCATGCTGCATATTATAAGATACTTAAAGCAGAGAATTGGAAATGTTCTCATCACAAATAAATTACAATACTGAGCTGATTGTGAGGGCAAATGCCTTAATCCTAGCACTCAGAGACAAAGGCAGACAGATCTCTGTGAATTCAAGGCCAGACTGGTCGACATAGTAAGTTCCAGGACAGCAGGAAATACTTAGAGAGACTGTCAAAAAAAAGGGGGGGGGGAGAAAAAGAAATGATAAATATTGAAGATGATGACCATGCAATGTGTGGCTTGATTTGATCATTCCACAGTTTTCACAGGGATCAAAATATCACACTGCTCTCCATAAATGTATACAATTATTATTTATCAGTTATAAAAATGAAGGGCAGTAGGTTAAAACTATTGGCAGTAGTTAGCTCTACAGGACAAGGAGGGAACAGAACATAGGACCTGCAGGTGCAAATGTGATTCTAAGCCCTGTTCTGTGACATCAGAATCATATGAATCTTTACATAATTATTCAAAGAAAACAGTCCAGGCTGGGGGTGTCAAGTCAGTATTTGAACCCCAGTACAGCAAAAAACAGACAAATGCAGGCACCAATTATTGAATTCAGCAAGAAAAGTCATCTGAAGTCAAGCTGTTGAAGAATCACATTGAGGAAAATAACAGTGACCTTATGGCAACTTACTGACTGTGTATCTCTCACAGGATAGAGGGTAGACAATACAGAGTCTTTGGTCAGATTACTGTTAACATACAATCCTCATCATTTTTAAACTATTGCATATTGAATATGACAAAAATATTTTATCCAGTATTAGCAATTCTGCAACCCACCAGTGGCCCCCCAAGCTGGCTAAGCCCTGGATTCTTGGTCAATGTGAGCAAGTTCCCAGCTTCTGCATTATGGCACCCCAGTTCCTGGCTCACAATGACTTCCAACTAAGCATCTGTAGGTTTAAAATAAAAACCATGGCCTAGTGTCCTGATTGTGGTAACCTTGTAGTATCAATGTGAGACCTGTGCCATGACCACCATCCTTTCCTATAGCCCCTTGAGTTCAGCTCTATCACTGCTGTCCCAAGTAGCCACTGTTCTTTCTACAAAGGAAATTTTCTATCTATTACTCTCTTCAACCCTTCCCCAACCCTATTTACAAAGTTCTTGTTTAAAACACTAAGGACACTGTGGCTTGTGAAGTTCGGTCATTTGTCAAGTTGCCTCATCTAGTAGATGGTGTACTTTGAACAAAAGTCCGTTGATAAATAAGAGACTAAATTCACTGTTAACCATGCAACCCTTAACTCATTAAACAAATTATTGATGGTGTAGGGGAGTATATAGAGAAATACATAAATCCTGGAGAACATAGATCCTGATCTCTAAACATAACCAAAACTTCTTTTCTGTCTTGGTTAGAATGAGAATGTTATCTGTTTCTGCCTTAGAGAATGGAATAAAATGTGTGTGTGGGGGGGGGTGTATGTGTGTCTATAGAAAGCCTAGCACTTGCAATGTGTGTATGTGTGTGTGTGTGTGTATATTCAATGCACATAAATGTTAAATATATGTTTACATGTATACACATATAAATGCAATGGGTTGCACAATTTGCACTGACAAGTGAGACAAATCTACAGAACACCTACAGAAGTCCTGGAGTTCTACTAAGCATACCTACAGCACCAGGGGGTGAAAAAATAGATAAAGCTTGGTCAGGGGCTTTCACATATGCTAATCTTGAGTCACTTCTCCCAAAGTGTACAGCCAGGCAAAGATCATGTATTGTCTGTGGGTTCCAGGTCAATACCTGATGGCCCTGTGAGTTTTCTCAGAAGGCAGTAGATCTACTTCCGGCTTCAGAGAGGATGAATTAATAAACTCATGGGCTGCTCAGCTAGACTGACTGCGTCTGACTCCCAGCCTGCTCTTTGCTAGCTACTGATGTGGGACAAGATCCTTGTTTTAGATGACTCACATAAACAATAAACATAATAGTACTGACCTCACAAGGCTCTTGTGAAAGTTAAAAGGGGAAGGTGTATTTAATTCTTAAAACAAGTAAATACCTAGTAACTGTCCCTGTGCTGTGTGCCTCCCTGCCTAAAGGGTGCTTGTGTCTAGAAAGTCCTGAGCATTCAAAGGTAGGCTGGTTGGAGGCACATGTGAGTTCCTAGCTCAGTGTGAGTACAAATCCCCTTCTGCAGGGCTCCTCTCCAAGAGTCCAGCTGTGTGCATCTGGCTGGAGAGATTAAATTATTTCTGAATTCCTAACCGAATGTTCTTTTAATGGAAACTTAATGACAGACATTGAGATAGATTTCCTCCCGAAGCCCTCCTCCTGAATGCCCCCCACATGACTCTGTGTTGCGCAGTTCCCGATAACCTTTATTCCCTACCCCTGGACTTTTATCTCCCCAGTGACATGCAGCCCTTGCTGGACAGAAAGAGGAAATTCCAGTCATTGTTCTTAAACTTCTGGCTTCCAAAATAAAATGCTCTATCTCCCCTGTCAAGCTTTGATTGACACATACTTCCTGTAATGGTGGACAACAACGGCCCAGGGGTGGGGCCTAGGGTTCATTTACATTCTTACCATTAGACGTTTCCCTACTGTTTGTTCTAGAAAGGGATGAGTCTCCATACCAGTCATAGAAGCATTGATGAAGATTCATTTCTGAGTTTAAGAAAAACCTCCAGAAAGGGTGTGGCCTAAGCCTTCCTGCCATGAATCCATGAAGTTTATCCCTAATATTCTTAATGGTGGAAATGGACACTCTGATCATCTCATTATGACTGGGGGCATCTTTTCTTTCTGCCTTTTAGCCACCCAAATCTTTGCTCTAAATATTAACTAGGAAAGTTCAAATGGAATCCAACTCTCTATGTCAATATCCCTATATCAATAGAGGTAAATTGGGCAAGCCAAGAAGGATCAGCACCAAAGAAAACTTTGAATATAGCAGTGTACCATAGGTGTTGGGAATAAAGAATAATTGGTTGAGACTGCAGGTTGCAGGTTCCTGAACCTGTGCCTGGACCATGAAGATTGCAGTCTTGGGGTGGCAGATGATGGATGGCAAGCAGATAGGGAAACAGACTCATATTGAAAGTTTTATTGAGGGAAGGTAAGAAAATAAGGTAAAGAGACACAGAGACAGAGAAAGGACAGAAGATAAGAGGGAGACAGGAAAGGTCTAGTCTGCCCCAGGGGAACAGAAGGAAAGAGAGCACAAGTAGATGGGGGTCTTTCTTTTAAAGGGGTCCTTTGCACCTGCATGCAGACTATAGACCCATGAAACCCTGGGTTGACCAGGGTACTGCCTGAGTTCATTCTGCCAGGTGACAGGGGCAGGCCAGCATAATGCATGAGTCCTTACAATAGGATGCAGTTTTTCTTTTTAAAAAATGCAGAATGAGGTAAACAGCAAATATAGTAAGACAGCATGCTAATAAGTAATAGCAGTTCCAAGTTGGTCAGGTCCTACATGGGAAAGGCTTTCTGTGCTAGGACAAAGAGCTGACCTTTCACCCTGGCATTTACCTACAACCCAGTTGACCTGCCCATGCCTTCAGCTTCCCATTTGTTTTCTTTCCTCACTGATCTTTGTGCCCTTGTTACCCCTCTTTCTGTAGTGCCTGGGGTAAAATAATTCTGGTTTTGAGCCCCAAGTACTCTTGAGAACCCCAAAGAGTTGACTTCCCCAGATCCCTACTTCCTGCGAGCTTTTTGCTATGTATGGAATGGGTCTAGCTAAAAAGGAGACTGCAAATGCAGGCTTCCAGGTTCTGAAAAAGGAATATTTAGAAACAACCCAGAAACATACCAATGAGAGTTGCATGGCTCAATTCCCTCAACATTCAATGAGATGGCTTGCTCCTAAGCACTCCCTGCAGTCCCCAAGAACACTGCCAGGGAGCAGAAGAGAGCAGAGTAGTATGTTCTGTTTGTGTGATGTCAATCAATACCATTCCTGCTGGTTTATAAGAGGCTGCAGGGTGGTAAGGTCTCCTGCCCATGGGCCAGCAGAGATTTCCAGCTCCCCTGGGCTTATGATACCTGATTTCTTTTAGCTCGGTCAGCAAATCATGATGTGGATTCAAAGATTTACAAGAACAGAATAACCTTTCAGTGTCGACCAGATGTATTCTCCATTGTGGCCACTGACAAGGTGTGCAGCTATAACCCCATCGGTTTCCACTTGACAGGACCATGACAAGTGTTGAGTGTGTATAGATCTGTACAAACTCAACCCCTAATCCAGAAAAACGAAGCTATCTCTACTGAAATGGGTTTGTAGTTGTCTTTCTCTTCACCAAGATTCATGCTGGAGAGACGTGCTCTAGCTGACACAAAACGGGCATTCTGAAACCTAGCTTGTTTCCTCCTAGGAAGTCTAGACAACAAATGCTTGCAGTTTGCCTCCATCCAGCAGCTTTCACCCCCTCCAGGAGAAAGTCTACCTTGGCAAGAACATTTTCTTCAATCATCCTGTCACAGTTAATGCATAGGTGACACTTTCTGTTCATGCAGTTTCAGAAGTTTATTAATCACATACTGAAAATACTCTGATTTTTTTTTAACAACTTTGAATTCCACTTTATTTTTCAAAGTGCATTCAGAATAATACAGGTGGGGAAACAAACAAACAAGACATTCACATTAGAACCTTCCTTGGAAGTGAATTCTCCTGCCGAATGGTTCCCTTTGGAAGATGTTGGGATGGCCCTCAGGGGCAAGAGAACAGCAGCATCCAGACTGTGAGGCTGTATCTCACTCCTTCCTCCTTTGTACCTAGAGTTTCAGTTCAAGCACTGAGCAGAGAAACACAAGAACTGTTCAGGGTTAGCATCGCACCCACTCCCAGACTGACTGCTTTCACAGTCAGTGTCATCTTGAAAGAACAAGGAATAAAAACTCTCTTTAACGGACCTGTAGCCCTATAACCCATCCATTGACTATTAAAAGAAATACTACCACAGATCTCCCCCACCCTGTGTGCGCATGTGTGTAGATCAGTAGATCAAAAGTTGACATTAGATTTTGTCCTCAGTCATTCTCTGCCTTATTTTTTTTATTATATTTGTATGTGTTTTGCTTGCATGTATGTGCACCTGGTACCCATGGAAGCCAAAAAAAAAAATAGCATCAGATGCCCTGAAACTGGAGTTACAGATGGTTATAAAACACCATTTTGGTGACAGGAGTCAAATGTGGGTCCTCTGGAACAACAGCCACAGTATATTTAACCACTGAGCCTTCTCTCCAGCCCCTTCACATTGTTTTTTGAAACAGTCTCTTTGGACTTGGACCTCACCCATTCAACTGGCCATCAAGCCTCAGATATCCTCTTTTGTCCACATCTCCAGTACTAGAGTTATAGGGCATGCTACCAAGTCAGGCTTTGTATGTGGTTGTTGGAGGTCCAAACCCAAGTCCTCATGCTTGCATAGCAAGCTCTTTACAAACTAAGCCACCTCTCCAGGTTCATCACCAACACTTTCAACTCAAACATCCTCCTTTCCAGGAGGATGTTTATTTAGCATCCAGAGAATGGACTTGGTCTTCTGTTTAATGTACCACAGGAAATCATTCAGGCCAAATTCTGTATGGACCACAGCATTTGGATGTCACAAAGCTTGTTGGGGCTTTCCTGTTCCTTTTTACCTTGGGCTCAGAGAGACGCAGAGTTACTGGATGACACTTTACCCCTTCTGAAACATGTGATCCAGACTCAGATGAAGGCTTCAAACACAAGAGCTTGAGGTTAGAGCCTTTGTCCTTCTTTGTATGACAGTCTCTTATTGTCAATGATTTGTTGGCTCTCTTCCCCCAACTCAGGGGACAGATTTTTCCATTGATAAAAGTCTGTTTTAAGATGAAAGTGGCAACTTTCTAATCCATAGAATCAAATGGGAAATATGGCTAGTTCTTGAAGCTATATAAAGCTCCTAACATCTTCCAGGAGTCTTCTAGAAGTATCTCCATTGCATGTCCACGTGACCTTGGATGACTTTGTTTCCATCAAGACTGTATGAGCTCACACAGTCATATTGAAGATTCCAAGTGAGTTCCTATGGCTTCCACAGCCTGTTTAAGTCATATGTGTCCATCATATGCTTACTACTGCAGCCTTGGAGAGCTATGAGTCCTGTAGAGTCATAGCCATGGGGTTCAAAGGTGTCTATGCTGGTAGACTTTGCAGTTTCCCATCCTGCATTCACTCCCCCAACTGTTGGTTGCTTCAGAACACAGCTAGCCATTAGGTTCATGCTAAGCTTTTTGTGAGTGAAAAAGCCACTGCTACATTTGGGTGTCATCTGTTTCATCAACTTCTGACAACACAAAATTAGGGTTGTCATAGCCTCTCTTCATCCTGGCTCTGGCATCTTTCTCATTATAAAGGCACATGGCACAGTGAGGGGTTTCTACTTCTACAGTCTTACCAAAGTTATGAAAATCCACTCGGTACTTCCCTTCCTTGGTCTTAGATACTATAGGGACAAAACGGTAGCCCCAAAGCACCTCCTCGGGGACATATGATGTGCGGACCTGGCAGGTTGCACTGGTGGATTCCACTGTACCATCTAAAAAGACAACTAATTCAAAGTCCTGCTGGGGAAGTGTCTCTGCTGCCATGTGGAAGAAAGGACTGTTGTGGTCAATGATGTGATAGATTGTCAGCGGGGAGATGAAAAACAAATTCTCATTGCCAGCATCAACTATGAAGTTGACGTTGGTCTGATCCAAAATAATGGTCTCTCCTTCAGGAGTGATGGTAGTCTTCAGAAGCTTGCCATATATGTGACTGCCGATCAGAAGGCTCTTCCTAAGATTAGCCACTCGGATGAGGAGGCAGAGCTTCCCACCACGCTTGCTGATTACAGCATTCTTGCTGAATGTAATGGTCTTGGCACGTTTTTTGGGTCTAGAAATCTTGGCTAAGATGGCACCACACATGAAAGAATTGATGATCACTCCAAGAATGGACTGGAAGATAAGTAGGAAAATGGCAGTGGCACACTGTTCAGTCACAAACCTGAATCCATAACCTATGGTCACTTGAGTCTCCAGAGAAAACAGAAAAGCTGAGGTCATACCATTGATATTCTCCACACAAGGAGTACGATTGTCTGGTGGGTAGAACTCTGGGAGGTCCTTATGAACGTAGGCTACCACATACCACAGGAGACCAAATAGGAACCAACTCCCCAAGAAGGCTGTGATGAACACGGTCATTTTGTACCTCCATTTGAGGTCAAGAACAGTTGTCCAGATGTCCACAAAGAATATAAACCTTGACTGCGCATCTACATTGCCAAACTCTATGTTACACCTTCCATCTTTGGAGACCAGCCTTGCTCGTTGCCGCGAATGCCCAAAAATGTGAGTGACAAACCAATTCCGAAGATGTTTGAACATCCTCTCTGTCAGTGCCCTGATCTGAAAACACATCAAAGGAGTGGGGGAGGGGTAAGATTACAGTTGTAACAGTGATGATGGAAGTGACACATATACAGACTTTGCAATCTCTAAAAAGAGCATTCAACTCATCAGGTTTGTTAACCATTAATACAAACCAACTAGTTTGTTATGGGTGACATAGCTGCTATGTCACATAGAGAGAAGAGAAGACACCAAGTAGAAAGTTAGTCACAGCTAGCATGTTCAAGTATTTCCTGACCTCAATCAGTCCATAGGGTCTTAAAAAAATGGAGTTATCCATTATAATCTGCACTTTTACTTATTGGATATAATCATGCAAATCATCTCCTCTGCATTAAAATTTAACCTGTTGCTACACAATTTTTATGAAATCATAAGCTTGGATTCATATTTTTGTGATATATAAAAAAAACTGAAAAAAGCAAACATCAATATATACATATATCCCCTAAATTCTTGTCTGCTCTACCAATACATCAAGAGACGTCCTGACCCATTTTAGTTCCTTTCTTTCTTAAATGAAGGAACTAAGGCTGCAAAAGTTTCCATAACTTCTCCAAAGTCATACTCCTAACCCATGCCCACCAACTCACTGCCTTCATTCTGGGACAACCCCATTCATGTTTTGGCTCGTATGTCAAATACTCTATCCTAAAGTTGTACTTCCCTAAAACACTTGAAGACAGGACTGGTTAAATTCCTTTTGACTTTTTTAGCAGAGCTCACAGCCCAGCAAGTCATCTCCCAGCCTGTTTGAGGATCTACATGCTGTCCTTGCTCACTCCCCATATTCTACCAAGATTCCCAACAGAAACAGAATGAGGGTAGCCATTGGCATTCCACACTCCCTCAACTGGGCTCCAAGCTGATGAACACTGACTTTACATATGTTCTTTGAAGGTAGAACCATGTTTAACTCATTCCTAGATCTCACCTGCTAGTTCAGCATAAGTGGGATAATTCAGTGACTAGATAAGGCCCTGCAGAACAATGTCTGGTTTCTTTTCAAGGACAGGTGTGGGGGGCACAGAGGTAGGGAGAAGAGGATGGAGGGAGGGAGGGAAAAAGAGAGAGGAAGAGAGAGACAGATTTCCAGCAAAACAGTGATGGGGCTTTCCCCTAAACAGCCAATAGCAGTGAAACTCAAGGGTCTTAAGCCTAGAATACTCTTCCTTTCCCCCACCCCAAAAACAAAAAAAAAAAAAAAAATCAAGGTGTGTCCATTGTGGTTAGCACTGCCTTTGTGGTATTTTTTTTTTTTATTAAATGCAAACATATTTTTAAAATAGATTTCAAAATCCCCCTTGAAAAATGTGTTTGCTCATAAGAACTAGGAAGCGAAACCAGCTTAGTGACACGTTTTAAACAAAAGCAATATTCTTCAGTATCTTGTTCCCAACTTTAACCCAGGTGAAAATGCAAGTGCCTGCACCAAGCAGAAACAGTGAGAGGAAATACACAGCCATAGTGGTGGTTTGAAATGTAAAGACCAGGCTCTAAAAATAAGAACAAGAAAGAGTTGCCAAGAGTCACATACGCTTTGCACACACTCAGAGACCTCTGTCCATCCCTCACTGATGGGGACCTCATGTCCCCAAGAGTCAGACTAAAGTGGTCCCAGATAAAGCACACACAGGGCAAAGGCTCCTTCCCAGGTTACTCCCTCCCATTGCTCATGCACTTAGGTGTAACCTGGCCAATAGTCTCTGATGACAGATGCTCCTGCCCAGGTTTATAGAAGCTTGCCTTTCTCACAGGCTGGCTCTCACCTGTTACCTGCTCTAAGCCCAGCATTACCCATGGAAGCCACATACTCTTCAGCACATACTAGAATTCAAGATGATTTCTGAAGCACCAAATGCCAAGCTTTTTACCCCTCCACCATTCTCCAACCTTTCTAAAATTTGCTTCACTTTGAAGGTGAAAGGTATTTCTGTAAAGTGAAGACATATTCCTAATAAGCTTGGGTTTACCATGGCTGTGCTAGCAAAATAAAACATTTGTTTCCTGGGTAAAACAGGAGTAGCCGTCATCCCACAGTGCTTTCCCCGGACTGTCTGCACTTACCAGCACTCTGAACACATTCCGATCTGAAGTATCCATGGTGGGCAAGGCTGGGAAGTGGTGTTGTTGGGAGCTGTCAGTAAAGCTGACTTCTTTCAGACCCCTACTAATGAATCTTAAGCTTTAGAATAATGCCTATTTGGATTAGCTTTCAACAGTTAATGAGTGGAGTCATGTGGTTTAAACTAACACAAATGGTTGTATTTAGACCAAGCATGGAGCTAGGTATATATATATATTTTTGCAAACCTCACATGGCTTGAATACCGTCATGCTAAGACATGACAAACCACCAGCTGAGGTCCTGGGCAGCCAACGTGGATTGGATCCCAGCATGGCCCCCCTCTCCTTTGCCACGCTCTATAGCTCTCTTGCTGTTCTCCTAAGTCGTGCCAAATAACTTTTGGCTAGAAACAATTAGTTATCATCAATCTTCCAGTCAGTTTTCTGAAACATACCGAGTACTAACCTTTCTAAGTGGTCAAAGATTCATACAGGTGGATGGAGAAACATAGATAGGGGCATGTTTGCAAGACAAGAGTAAGATCATACCAGGAAGAAACAGGAAACCACATTAATCTCTCTATACAACAGCCACTGTATTAATCTCTCTATACAACAGCCACTGTTATGTAAGAAACAGAGATATTATTATGGGGTTTCATCTGGAAAAACTGGACTTCACTGGAGGTGCACTTTACACACACTGGATTAGTGTATGGTGTTGATGTGCTTATTGATAGAGTGAGGAGGACTAAGGAAGCAAGTAAATCCATCCACTGACCAAACCAATCAGTCACATGGTAGATCTGCTGTCATGCAGATCCCACTTTGCTTCGACCATGCCATTTAATCTAACCACAGACAGAGCCAATGTGCATTTATGAACGACTGAGCAATTAGAGATTATCACTGGTGTCTCAGGTTATATAATGTGCCCCAGCTTTTAGGTCCCTTTCTATTGAAATCAGTAAATCTTAATAGCAAGCAAAGGGCTGCACATTAGCTAATATTTACCCAGGTATCCTTGGTGGCTGGCAAAACAAGTGGATTGCATTATTGCAGCTTGCTTTTTATGCCCCAGCATTCTTGTTCTGTAAATAGGACATTTTCAGACAGCAAGACTTTGCCTGATGTTTCCTACTCATTGGCTGTCTGCTTATTCCTTAGATCTGAAAGATAAACAGAACTCTTCCTGTTCTCAAGGGGCTCACAGTCAGATGAGGAGGCGAGCAGAGAATGTTGTAACTCAGTGTGGTTTGTGCTAACCCCAGTAGTACAATTTTTCTATAAGATTTCCTATTAACTATGGATCCACCCTCTGAGGATGTGTTTTGACCAACTGCAAATGCCTTTCTGTATATATTAAACATCTCGATCTCTCATTAGTCCATAGAGATATGCTGACACCACTGTGGGTATCAGTCACTGTGCTACATACCACAGAATTAATAGCTGCTTGTCCTTGTCAACATGCATTTCCCAGGTGGCTTAACAGATGAGTTCATGAGCAAACAGACATAGAAGACTGTCATATGAAACAGGAGGTACCCTCCACAGAGCACCTATTGGGAACAGAGGAGTGACACAGAATCCAACCTCTAAATATGTTACAGCCACAGGTAGCAACAACTCCATAAACAACTGCTGAGTTATGATAAATAAATGGATGGATGTGTTTGTAAACACTGAGAACTGATGGCTACCCATACTGCTCAGTAGCCATCAGCTCCTCCTCCAGGAGAGCTATTTTAAGAGAAGTCCTGAGTAAGATGTGTAACAGTGACTGTCCTGCATTTATTTGTGTGTGTGGCCCAGGCAGGAGCAGCAGAAGAAAAACAAGCCCATGGGAAAAGAAACAAGATCCAGGATAACACATACTAGAGTGCTAAAGGGCTTTGATGCAGCCTAGGGCTGGAAAGTCAGACAGGGGTCAAACCACTTAGTGTTGGCTAGCCACAAGATGAGCTGGTTCTAAAATGAGCACCTATCCAATCTCAGCTACAGAGACAATCCATACTTCTAAGTCCGTCTGAAACACCTCTGCATTAAGGTCCTTGAAAGCAAAGGCATCCTCCTCCAGAGCAGGCTTGTCACTCTGAAAACATACTCTTCATTTGCATGCAGCATCCACCCAGCCAAACTAGCTCTTCCTGCTAATAAGAACCCAAATGCTTCTGTTTCCATCAGTTACTAGATGAGGGCTCTATGATGGCAAATAAGCTGGGAAGCAGAAGCAGACACCCACAGCTAAACACTGAGCCGAACTCCTAGACTCCAGTTGCAGGGAGGGAGGAGTGATAAGATAAAGGGTCAAGACCAGGCTACAGAAACCCACAGAGACAGCTGACCTGAACAAGGGGGAGCTCATGGACCCCCAGACTGATAGCTGGGAAACCAGCATTAGACTGACTCAGACCCCCTGAACATGGGTCTCAGTTAGAAGGCCTGGGCAATCTAAGGGACCTCTGACAGTGGAACCAGAATGTATCCCTGGTGCATGAAAGGACTTTGGGAGCACATTCCCCATGGAGGGCGGGCCCAGACCCTACTCCAAATGACTTGACAGATTTTGATGATCTCTCCTAAAAGCCTTCACCCTCCCTGTGGAGTGGGGGCATGTGATGGAAGGGAGGTCTGGGGGCATGGGAGGGAGGGAAAGGAACTGGGATCGATATGTAAAATAAGAAAAAATAATAAATATAAAGTAAAAAAAATTTAAAAAATCTAAATGCAGAGGTTGTTTTGGGGCATCCACCCAAGAATCCTTAGTGTTGGATTGGGGGGGGTGGTTCTTAGAGCATTTATTGCTCTATCCTTTCCCCATCCCTGGCTGCTTTGTAAGAGAGATGAGTGTTGATGCTTGTGTCCCCTGAGTTCAAAATACAGGGCTGTTGTGCCTTTTAACTAGACTCTTTGCAGCTCCCATATAAGCTCAGCTGACTCTAGGATATTTCTGGAGTCAAGTTTTTATATTAGAGTAGGAAATGTGAACTGGGTGGCCCAAAAGCAGATGTCAAATGATTTTCTCTAATCTCCTGGTAACTCTGGAGCAGAACTTCGAGTTTCTATGAAATTGGTCTGCCTTATCGCAGTCCAAGAATCAATTGACATCAACACTCATATCTGGATCTCCCACATGCATCCCTGGGACTGTGGGACATCCTCTCTGCTGTCTTAATCAACAGACTTGAGCACAAGCTCTGCTTATTAACCATCTACTAAGTACCAGGTGCTATGATAGGAACAAAGAAGGAACCACCCTTACTTTGCAGCTGCTCTTGGAGAAGTCACTTGGTAATTGTCATGCCCTGAACTAAAATGATGTCCATGGGGTTGTGTGTCAAGCTTGGCCTCTTGAGCCCATCTTTGCTAAAGAGAAAAAAAGAAAAGAAAAGAAAAACAAAAACAAACACACAAAAAAGCATAATAGCTTCTATAGAGGACTTCTTCCTCTTTTCTGCGGAAATCATCTCAGGATGGCTAAGAAGAGAACCTCGCAGGTGGACCTGCAAACCCACAGAGCCTGGGGAGCCTCAAATCACCCAGTTTCTGGGTTGCCTCCTGTCTGTTTAGGGCCCATGGAGTGGGAGTCCTTTGGGCATGTCAGGACTTACCCTGACATCCTTGGCATAACTGAGCATCTAGCTAATTTAGAGTAGAACTTGGAGTGGTTAGTTGGACTCACTCCTTCTAGCACACATCCTAGGTGTGTGCCCCATGCATGGATTCCAGGGTCCATCTCTCCTTTCAGAAAGGAGTTTGGGAACAAGCTGGAGAGAGCCACATGGTCTGGTGGTATCAGTGCCTTCACAGGCACACAGTGCTGTGGGTGTTTCAGAGTCATCTACTTGCAACCCCATTATCTAATGAGTTGGTGTGTTTTGCATGGGAAGTTTTAGGGAGATAGGAGACCTAGGCCAAGAATGTTCCCAGAATAGGCAATGACCAGAAGCAGCTTGGAAAAGGAGAAGTATTCCAGCTTGTGTCCACAGGCCTGAACTTGAATTCCAGTTGTACTATTTAGTGACCAGGAGAGCAGAGCAAGTCACCTTGCTTTTCTGAGCCTGTTTCCTTGTCCGTGAGATGGCTCTAATGCTATCCTTACAAATGTCATATAGCAGAATAGATAATGTCCCTAGAGCATATGACAGACAGTGGCAATGTGTATTAATGGCTCCCACACTGAAACCAGCAGCAGTTTAGCCAAATGTCTGACTCTTGTTCACCATGGACTACCATATGGTAAAACTGTAACTGCACCAAAGGAGAACATTCCTTTAAGGGAAAGGAAAGATTCTGGCCATGTGCTACATCTATAAATGATACTTTTAGGAAGAGTAAGCCTAGGCAAAGCAAAGATGATCATGAAGGATTGGTCAATAATAAAGGCAGAGTCTTTCTTAGCGAGGCTGCTCAGAAGCCTGGTACCTCGGCACAATGCCAATCTTGCTGCCATAGAAACTTACTAGAATATGACCATGTACACTTGTTCTCTGAAAAGTCAGTCTCTTGTCTGGTACCTATAGTCATGTTTTGATGGACAAACAGAGTCACAGACATCATCAACAAAAGCACTCTGTTCACCCTAAGTCTGAGGAGTAAGAGTGCTTGTTATGTTATAATGACCCAAGTTCAAGTCCCCAGCACCCATATAAAAAGAGCCAGGTGAGTACCTCAATAACCTGAAGGTTTTTGGATGGAGACTGGAAGATACTGTGGGCACAGTGACTAAACTGGAGCTATAAATGGTGAAAACTGACACTCTTGGCTACTTGTTGCAGATGTCACATGTGCATGCACCACTCTACATAGGTTTATGAGAATGGTAAGAATTATTCATGGAAGCTACTAAATGATACACAAAAGGCCATTGCAATGATTTAAAGTCTGCAAGTTCAGGTTTTAGATGCTGTCTATGTGACTAGCTTTTTTGGGGGGAGGGGGAGGGTCACTGTGCATACTTAGAAACAACCAAAGATCTCTGCTTCAGGCCCAGTGGGAGGCTCTGGAACTCTGTCATTCATTTTGACAAGCCAAGATGGAAACAAACTCAGGGAAGATGTCAGTGAGGTATTACTAGACTTTGGTGGTAGCTCATGCTTGCTGTGGTAGATGGCAGTGGAGTGGATGCTGGGAATTTCTTCTGTGTAGCTTCCCAGAAGGTTTCCTAGTGCAACTGTTTCTAAAGGTCCTTTGGAGATGGTGGCATGTACAGCCTTGCAAAGGACACTTGGTCTCTGCTTTGTTCAGAGTTTTTAAGAAGAACACTTCCCCAGAGTCTATGAAGATGGCAGCAAAGAATATACCTCTCCCACCATGGGGGCAGGGGACATGAGAAACTGGCAAGCACACAGTGTTAAGTCCCAGGACTCTGTCAGGGATTTTCTTAGCCATCTTCCCATCTAGGCACAGGAGCACAATGCTTTATGAAGGAAAAGTGTTACTTTATTGCCTATGAGCATATTGAGCCTGGGGTGACAGGGGAAGAAAGTTTAAAATGGAAACTTGTCCCCAAATGGATGACATAAAGCCCCCCAACCCCTCCGCAGCCTTCAAAAGTGATAATGTGGGAAGAGTAACAAAAAGGGGCCCCAGGAGGCTTCTCTGTCCAGCAAATTGCTCCAGGAGACACTGCTGCACGCTGTGTGTACAGCACCCCCTGGAGCACACAAGAGGCACTACTTAGTGACATCTTGGGACCCCGAAGCCAAACAGACACGGAAATCCTGTACTTGTATCATTTGCATTTAGATTTTATAATAGTTTTGAGAGCCTGAGAACTGAGGTCCAGAGATGTTACGCCACTCACTCAGGTCACAAAGCAGAAAAACAAGCATAAAGATTAGAATGGTCTTTGTTTTGAAGCCCCACAGCATACTCAGAATAGCTGCAAATAGCTAGAGAAGGCAAGCATGCTCCCTGTGTGCAGGAAAGGCAGCCTGGGGTGTGCTTCTTACTGTGTGAGGAATCACTCAAATGGCTAGAGCTGGTAAGAGATGAGGAAGGGAGATCTGATTAGTGGGGAGAGAATGAGTTTGGGGGTCAGGGAAGATATGCAAAGACACCCAGAGGAAACAAGAAGAAGGATATGAGTGGGTGTCCAATGGGGAGGGCACAGGGCACATTGGATTGGATACCACCGGTGTCACTACATGTGCATTCAGTGCCCTAGAGAGCTCGGAAATGCTCAAAATGCCAGTGGGACCAAGAGGTAACTGCAGATGCAGGCGAAGACTTGACACCATCAAAACTCTGTTTCGCCAGGTGGTGATGGTGCACACCTTTCATCCCAGCACCCAGGAGGTAGAAGCAGACAGATCTCTGTGAGTTTGAGGCCAGCCTGGTCTCCAGAGAGACTTTCTGGACAGCCAGGGCTACACAGGGAAATACTTGTCTCTCTGAAAAAGAGACAGAGGAAGGAAGGAAGGAAGGAAGGAAGGAAGGAAGGAAGGAAGGAAGGAAGGAAGGAAGGAAGGATAGGGGAGGGAGTGAGGGAGAGAAGGAGAGAGGGAGGAGGAAAGAAGAAAGGGAGGGAGGGAGGAGGGAGGGAGGGAGGAAGGAAAGAATGGAGGAAGGGAGGAAGGAAGGAAGCTCTGCTTCCTCTATAGCTTATATGGCTTGAGGCAGTATAGGCAATGGCCTGCAGCTGGAGGAACAGTGTCCTCCATTTGGAGATGCCAATAAATGTCTACAGGCTTTCTGCATCTTCTTCAGGTAGCAGTTCATTCTGATGATGAGGAAGAGACCTTGAACTGCTCAACACACAGTCCACTGCCTGGAGAGACTAGATGGTTCCCTCCAGAATCCTGGGAACAATCCTAGGCAGACAGGCCAGGCGAGACTCTTCCACACAGAGAGAGCCAGAAGGATGGACCTGCTCTGCCTCTCATGAAATTAACTTTGATTCAAGTTCTCAGACTTGGTCCCAGGCCTTCCTGAGAGTATCTGCCCTAACAGTAAATTCTGGTTCCTAATAAATTTAGAATTGAAAATTAAATCAGCTCAACGATTCAGAGGCTTTCCTGGTCTAATGGTCTTCGATTCTTATTTCTATTAAGCAAAGAACATCTACACTGGGTGTACAGTTTTATACTGAAAGCAATGTATGTTCTCAGCAGGCAGTATAAGGGCAGAAACTGTGGAGAAATCATATTACACACACAGGAGGATATTAGATATTTCAAGGAATCCTAGAGTGGATTATTTTATGAAGTGAAGAACAATTTTTTGCAAATCAAATAATCACGGAGCACTCATACAAGCCGTACCAGAGCGTGTTTGGGTGGAGGCTGTTACTCTGGAAACTGAACACATCTACAACGACACTATTCTTAAATTTCACTTGTCAAGCCACCCACCTCAAATGGCACAGCAATTTCATGAAGGAATCTAAATGTTTATAAAAACTCGTATTTATTATGTGCACACAAACCCTGTTATTAGCCTGACCCTTCTAGTTCTCTGTGGTTTGAGTTGCTATTACATCAACTCACTCCTTTCAGCCCAGAAATAAATGAATTCCATGTGAACAAGAGCCCCGAACGCTGTCTGCAACAAGACTGTGTGAACCAGTATCTATGTCCTGTATCCACAGGCAATGGCTGTCTCAGCTCAGCCTGATGTACACATAAAGTTGGAGGCCTTCGGTGTCAGCCTCTGTGTTTGGTAGGGTATGTGGGATGACCTCTGGTCCCATGGTCTAATTGATGACGTATATTTTCCTGTTCCAGTGTCATCAGGTCACCAGAGTAGAATGTGACATGTGGGTTTGAGGATTTGAATCAAAAGGTAGTCATTTATTTGCTTGAACACTGGGTACTATGTAAACACTTAGTGGGTCAGCTTCCTCAGCTGTGCAATAGGAACATTCAGATATATTTTGTAGACAGACAGACAGACAGGGAGACAGGGAGACAGACAGAGCTTCAACGGCCCTGAGGATAGAAAGCAATGTAGCCTAAGCCTACCTTACAAAGTTCTGCCACTCCTGCAGGAATAGTAGGAATGGGAGGAACAGACTCAAGGACACCATTGTCTGTGCAGCCTTTCACTCTGGGCTCCTGTGGCCCACGTCAGGTATGCTGCATAGCACTTCCTGAAGGGTAAAGAGAAGGACACAGCTTGAGGTAGCCCATGGAATAGCTGGGGACCAGTCTTCCTGGAGCTTCTATTGCTGTGCCCCAGGGAACTTTCAAAGGTCAATTATTACCCATTCGGGCTTAAGCTCTGCCAAGCCATCAGTCACATTAATGGGAAGGCACGTCATCTATCCTTCCACATTAAGGAGCTCTCTGGGAAAGCCCTGGGGCCATCAGGAAGCAGAGCTGGTAGTCTCTGTGACCCTAAAATTCCGTGCCACCAAGTCATCCTCCATACATCTACAGGGCTCTTCTTTGGGTAGGTGGAATGGCCTCCTCCTTGCTATAGGCAGAGCCCACACAGGGAGCCCTCTTAGGATGGTGACATCATCACAGAGCCTTCCCACCCCATTCTCTCCAGAACTACAAAACATTTAATTCCTCCTTGAATGAAAAAATATGACCTACTCTTGTGTTCTGTCATTGAAATGAGAAAGCCAAACACAGGGGACATCCTTCCAAGATTCATGGTCAAACCAGGATTGGCACCCAGCCCATGGCAGCCCCAGCTCCTGAGAGACCAGTGGAGCCTACTACAGCAGCCAGTAGCTGACGCACATTCACCCATGCCTTTCCTCCCTCTTTGGGTACAATGACCTGGAAAGGGTAAAGGAAATTCTGTTTCCTTTCCTCCTATTCGTCCTTGTCCTTCTGTCCTGATCAAAATGAATGGAGAGAAGCTCCTCGGCTCCACAGCTCTATAGGCTTCAATTTTTTGCAAGTTGGCTTTGGTATAAGAAGGATTAAGTGAAATTCACCCATGCCCTGCACAATCACTTGCCCCAGATGTTTATAGCAGGTTTATTCATTACTGCTTAAAAGAGGAAGCAACCCTATATGTTTTCACTCATCAGTTAATAAGGTGTGGCATGCGTATAGAATGGAGAGGTGCCTTGGTCCTGCCTCAACAAGATGATAGGATAGACTTAGTAGATTTCCTAGGGGAGGCCTTACTCTCTCCAAGGAGCAGATGGGGGTGGGCTTAGCAGGAGGCAGAGGAGGGAAGTGGAACTTGGATTGGAATGTAAAAAATTAATTAATAAAAATATTTAAAAGAACATTACTGAAAAACACTTCTGATGGTGGGATAGTATAATGGGAATTATATCCTGCTAAGGCTGAAAATGCACTGTAAAGTGCCTGAAATATAGTAGGGATGCAACAAACTTCCTCCCATCCCCATCCAGCTTCTGTTCCCTCAGCGTTGAAGTAACCTCAGGTGACCCTGGCTCATCACACACTGCCATCCTTTGGCTACTTGATCCTAGAGCACAGAAAAATTTGTTTTGGCAACCATTCTTCCTATGCTTCCTGGCTATACAAGCATTTGTTCTCATATCTGTGTTCTCCCAACCATGAGCGGGAGGGGGTGTCAAGTCCAGCAGAGGAAGTAGAGTCCTGGGTCTCCATCAGGCTACATTGGATGGATTATGATCTAAAATTTCAGCTCTGGGTACTACCACTCCCCAAACACTTCCAGGGCTGTTACCTGGAGCTTCAGCTCCTACTAGTATACCAGGCCAGCCTCATGGAGCCCTGAACAGCCAGAAGATATTCTCAAGACCTTGGCCTGGTCACTGCACCACATGTAGGCTTCACACAAGAGTGTTTGCAACATCCTGCCTCATACATCATCATCTCAGGTACTTTCTCTTTGTCTTTCTGCTCTTTGTCATTTAGCACTTCTACTATATCCAGCACTTTATTCTTTCCCCACAGCTCTTGTATCCTGGAGTCAGCATCATTAATCTTCTATTCCCATGGAAGATAGCCTCTCTGAAGAGTCAATGCCAACTCAAAGACAATCCCAGGGTCCACAGGACCACTTAAAACCCTTGATACTGGAGAGATGGCTCAGAAGTTAAGAGTCTGACTGCTCTTCCAGGGGACCCAACTTTGATCTCCAGCACCCACATGGAAGCTCAGAACCATTTGTAATTCCAGTCCCAGGGGCCCATCACTTTCTTCTGGTCTCTGAGGCACATACATGTAAGCAAAACATTCATACACACAGAACAATAAAATAATTTTTACAAAATTAAAAAATAAGAACAGAAATCGGAATTGTCCCCTAGTTCCACAACTCCTTCCCCTCCTCTGCTGCCCACCCCCATCCAACAGGAAAGAAAAGGACTAGAGAATGAGACATTGCTGCTCCAGAGAGTAACAACTGGCAGAAAAACAGCACAGAGTCCAGGCTCGGGATCTAGTTGGATCGGGAGATGACAGGATTTCATCCTATGGAGTTTGGCCCCTTGAACAAAAACAGGGCTGATGTCCTTGCATGCTTTCTGAGGAGTGTCATGATCAAGAGTCAGCAATAATATACTGGGCCACCACTCTGTGCTCAGTTTTCAACCTTTAAAAAAAAAGAATCCTTGGGCAGGGCATGGTGGTGCATGCCTTTAATCGTAGCAGTCAGGATGTAGAGGCAGGCAGATCTCTGTGAGTTCAAAGATAGCCAGCCTGGTCTACATAGTGAGTTCTAGTACAGCCAGGACTATAAAAAAGAGACCCAGTCTCAAAAACAAAACAAAACAGAATCCACATCTGGATTAACACAAATCATAATGACCTGGTTGATGACACATGGTCAAACCTAGGTCCCACAGTTACATGAATGTGTGATGGTTTGGAAGAGAAACATAACGACAGCCTATGGCAAATGGGGCCCTAATTCCCTTGAGAAAAAGTAGCCCAGTCTACCTGCTAAGCAGACTCCCTTTGGGCTCTGGTCTTGAAACAGGTGACTGTGTCCTAGTCTGGCTTGAATTCCAGCTCTGCTATTCTCTGGGGCATGACCAAACAGCCTGCCTGGGGGTTCCCAGGGCTCATTTCCCTCATCTAACCCACGAGGGAAAGGAGAGAAGGGGATAACTAGGCTGTTGTAAATCCCCTCTCACCCTGCCTCCCTCTCTCCCTCACACCCTCCAGCCTGTACCAATGTTTCATGATTCTTCATTCAGGCATTCAGCAACATCAGACTAAGTTGACATGTCCCACCTTGTTAAGGCTCCCCTGAGAAGCAAGAAGACCTCTAGGAACAGTGAAGAGATTGACAGCTGTGCTCAGCTGGAACTAAATTCCTGGCTCTCTGGCTCCTGAAGGATATGAGGTCCAAGCTATGATCAGCATTAAGATGGAGATTGTGTCCACTGTCTACAAATGCTTCATGCATGAGTAACAGTCAATGAAAGCTAGTGGACTGGGATGCCTGTGTGTCAGATCCTTCATGCTGTCACTGCTTTATACCCAACACCACCCATGAGGCCTCTAACAGAGGCCCTCTAACAGAGACCCAAGAAAAGAATCTGGTCTAGTTGCTCAGCTAACTAGCTACCCAGCAAATATCTAGGACAGTATGAAAACCACATGTTTTGAATTCAGGAAATGCTGAGGAGGACATAGCAGGAAGAAGCATCAGTTCTCCCAGACACAATGGATATACTCTTGAGCACTCCTTCATCTTCCTAAGTTAAGCTGACATTTGACAACATGTAACAGCATGACATTTGTGGCACAGACATTTTACACGTGTTGAAGTCGCACATGAGCATCTGTTTCCATTACCAAAGAGCTGCTCATTTTTAACATCGATAAACCTATCAAGGGTTTAAGAGTTTAAAAAAGAACAAAGCCACACCTTTAATGTCAGCTCTCAGGAGGCAGAGGCAGGTAAATATCTTTGAGTTCAAGGCCAATTGGTCTACATATCATGTTCCAGGACAGCCAAGGCTACAAAGCCAGTGTTATCCTATTCAAAAGCTTGGAGAGACCAAAGAACATGGATGTTGAATAAAGAGATCAAAGAGAATCTAAACAGTTTGGGGATTATGATGCAGCCATGTTACAGGGACAAGCCAGCACAATGGAACCAAGCAGGACCAAGAAGGAAAAGGAGCAAAATGAAAAGAAAAGTCCCATAATAAAACATAGGAGACAGCACCTAAATGAGTGAGAAACACGCCATCATGTTATTGACAATTAATCTCTGATAGCATGCCATACTCTTCAGGTTACAGCTAGGGTGTGTTGAATGAGTGAATCAACGGATGAATAAATATAAGGGAAGGAGGTATATCTTTCAGAGTAGTTTGAAGATTAAAAGAAACTGGATGCATTAAACTGGCTGGAAAATCTTGAATGTTCCATGAACTTCTCTTGAATCTAGTTTAGCCTCAGAGTAGTTTAGGGGCAGATCAGAAAAAAAATGACATTTATGTGCCTTCATGGTAAAACAATTACAACTGCTCCAAGGTATTGTTAGCTGTTATTAACGCTAATATCTCCTGGGTAGACAAGAACAGGAGGACATCAGAGACTGCAAAGGCCAGGTAAGTGAATGGCATTCAAAGAGTCAGAAAACTGGAAGCTAGCCTACCTCAGTACTCAAGCACCATGAGCTGGGTCATGATTTAATTATTGGATGAAACTCACTAAAATGTATCTCTCCCTAGGTCCAACACACCTGAAGGCTGGCAGTACATTCTTTGCAGGATTGGGGTTGGAAATTTGATGCCTCCTTACCCTGACATCACTACAGAAGAAAGGAGAAGACAGTTGGTGAGTGAATTCCTGTGGTCCCAGAAACTGAACTTCTCAGGAATGACTCATTCGGGCCTCACAGTGATGCCCTGCTGTAGATATACTCAACTCCATTTTACAAGGGAGGGAACTGAGATTTAATGAGTGACTGTTGCTGTTTGGAGCACTGGAGACTGAACCCAGGCCTTGCACCATGCTGAACATTACTCTGTGTCTAAGCTCCAAGCCGCATCATCCCCCTTTCCTGCCCCCACATCTAAGAGAGGTTAAAATTTCCTATGAGACAAAGGTGGGATGGAAACTTAGAATCCCAACCTAGTGTCCAAATACAAGTTTCCTCCGTATTTGACCAATAAAACAAGTGAATTCTAACATCTACTGTGGAATCAGGGGAGGCAAGGGAGGCTGGGGAAGACAGGTCTTTCACATCCCTCCTTTCCTCCTTTCCCATGAGCTTATTTTCACTGGAAGCCTGTCATTGTCATGCATGGGAAATGCTGCAGAGAACTGAGATGTGACATCCATGGGCAAGACTGGTATTAGGGGACATGGGAAGAACTTGACAGATAGCTTAAAAAAGAAAAAAAAAGGACCCAAATAGGGGCTGGAGAGATGGCTCAGCATTGACTACATTGACTACTCTTCCAGAAGACACAGGTTCAATTCCCAGCACCCACACAGCAGCTCACAACTGTCTGTAACTCCAGTTCAAGGGATCCAGCATCCACACAGACATACATGCAGTCCAAACACCAATGTATATAATTTTTTAATGTCCTAAATAACCACAGTGATGATAAGATGATAATAAGGACAGTGTGAGAAGGACTAAGGAATACATGGTAACTAGAAGTGACTTTGAGGGAACCAGTAAGTGGCTGTGGCATTTGTCTGTGTGTACTTCCTCCAGAAGAGGAGTCAGTGGAGATCACAAGTTATGCCCATGAGGAGTCAGTGGAGATCACTTTATGCCCATGAGACTGTAAGAAATTCTTATTCTTTCTCTCCTTCTCCTCTTCCTCCTTGCCACAATCACCCTGTCCTCTCTGTTCTTCCTCTACAACAGAGGTTCTTGATTTCAATTCATAGCAGTAGCAAAATTACAGTTATGAAGTAGTAATGAAGATATTTTTATTGTTGGGGGTCACCAGAGCATGAGGAACTGTATTAAAGACCTCAGTATTAGGAAGGTTGAGAACCACTGTTCTAGATCCTGGTTCTAGAAAACAGAGTTCGCTTTAGTGGGATACCAATGGAAGTCTCTGGTCCCAAAGACTTTTTTTTTAAATTTCCTTTTGATATCAGAAACAGAGTAAGGAATCTGCCTCAGAGAAAGGTCACCTCTCAAATAGGAATGGAATTGGCTCAAGTATATCTGCTACTCTTCCAGAGGACCTAAGTCCCACCACCATCTATATCAGGGGGTTCAGAACCACCTAAACACCAGTTCTAGAGTATCCAACTTCCTCTTCTTCCCTTC
Organism: Phodopus roborovskii; assembly: GCF_943737965.1. Classification (NCBI taxonomy): domain Eukaryota; kingdom Metazoa; phylum Chordata; class Mammalia; order Rodentia; family Cricetidae; genus Phodopus; species Phodopus roborovskii. Next base: position 11,579,015 of record NW_026126517.1, on the reverse strand, counting down.
AAGGTCACACACATACATATAGCATGTACCCACACAGACAAGCACACACGTGCACATAAATTTGAAACATAAACTAAATTCTTAAAATAAAATTTAAAAAGCAACAGGGTTTTCATTAGGTCTATAGTATGAGTTTGGCTTGATTTATTGGTTTTACCTTGGTGTTTTTAGTCCATTGAGTAAATAGACAATGAGCCAGGCAGGCATAGTGGCACATGCCTTTAGCCCCAGCACTTGGGAGGCAGAAGCAGGTGGATCTTTGTGAGTTCAATGCCAGCCTGGTCTACATTGAGAGTTCCAGAATTGCCAGGGCTACATAAAGATACTCCGTTTCATGAAAAAAATATACAGACAATGTAGTGTCTCATCTCTCTGTGTGTCTCTTATAATACTATATTTCCACCTCAGGGGATATATTTGAACTGTTGTATGCCCTGTGGAGTATCTGGAACCTGTTATATACTATCTGCCCACTTGAACCTCTCTATTTTTTTTAATCAGTTATAGTTTCTCTTATAACATTTGCATCTTTTAATAAAGCTCATGATTTTCTGAGAGATGTCAAGAACTCAATGTATTTTAGTATTATTTAAGAAAATATCAAGGTCCTGTTTGATTGGAGACCTGGAATAGAGAATAGAGAATGGCTGTTAGGCTCTAAGGCATTCAGATTCCCCAGCAAGCTCTTGAAGGGGATAGATTCAGGCAATGATGTCAAGAAATGTTTCTAGATATGGGGGCACTGGGATTTTAGTACTGGGGGTGGCAAGATTATCCAAGGTTTCAGTTATTGTGATTTAATAGGAGACTTCTCCAAGGAAGGGGTATTTGTCAATTGTTTGGGCCCATCTTATTTAAAGACACCTATGATTTCCAGATCAGTTTTACAAATTTGGGTGTAAATTTGGATCTTTTTGTAAAATAAAGCTTGTACAAAATGTAGCTTAGGACATTTGTGAGTCATTTACAAGAGTGGCACAGTTGTAAACTCACTTTAGGATCAATGTTACCTTAGTTTGGCTATGCTTTCAACCCATCAAGCCTGTTGTTTGGTCATGTGGGCCCACATTAAAAGAATTTTCTTCCTTAAGGTTGTGGATCAATTCTATTTTAATTATAAAGAATCCATCAGAGAGGTGAATGGGCAGGAATTAAAGAGGATTTTGTCAAAGAGAGCAAGAGTAAACTGTATCAGTGCTCCTGTCAGTACTCCTGGCCAATGGAGTCAGGACCCACATATTGCCTGGCCATCTGCAGTACCATACACTAATGATTTGGGAGTTACTTTGGCAAGAACTAAGGTCCAAAATCTTGTTGGAAGTTCAGGCAGTACTGTCACCCACAAATCCCGAGATGCCTTCAATCAGCGAAGACCAGAACCCACAAGTCACCCTAATGAGCAAGGCTTGGTCTTTTTGTGCCTATAGAAAAGAAAAGGTATGATTTCCTCTCTCAGGTATGGCTCTAATTTCCTTTGCTTAAATATCAGGAATGATCTGGAAGAATCCCCAAAAGAGGTCTATATTTTGGCACAGTAATTCATAGAAAAACTTATATGTTCCCTTTAGAACCCAGTAAAATATATTAGGTATAGTAGATAAAAATGTTCCAAAACTAGAAGACCCCACCATGAACATCTGGCAACATACTGACTTTATCAACTAGTAATAGAAACAGCCAGAAAACATTGAACAGATACAGTATTAACACTCCATTTGGATAAAAGACCTGAGTTAGATTAGCATGGAGATAGCAAGAGATGAGATACATTTGGAACAAGAACTAATAACCAGTGTCTGTCAAATCCTAGGAAAACAGGGAGCTTGTATGCAGGCACAGAAGTGCACACATAGAAAGGAGCTGTAGACAGGAAGACTTCTGTGGTCTCTACCCAAGAGAGGGGAGTCCAGGCCTTACCACTAGGAAAATCCAATGTAACTGTGTAGAAACTCCAAGAGATGTCCTGGGGGTCCCGTTCTGCTCCGTTTGTCTCCCCACCCTTACAGTCTTCATCAGATGGATTTGAAAGAGACCCAAGTGTAGTTTGTAGAACACAGACTTTATTTCAGGTGGGGGTGGAGAAAACAGAGTTTAATCAAGTGAATCATCCCCTAGGGAGAGAGTGGGCCATGACTGAAGGGCCCACTGCTCAGATTTACATTAGAAAGTAAGCCTGGGCAGCTTCCTGTGGGGGCGGGCTTTCCTAAGTGATTGACAGGGAAGGGACAAAAGCATGTAATGTTTTGAGGAAAGATTGGAATGTCACACCTGAGCCCTAGGTAGAGCTTAGAGCTCAGATTCCATTCTTTGAACCAGCAGTCAGTTCTTTGGTAGGCTTCAACAAAACTTTGAAGTTCCAGCTTTTCATATGGTAGCATAAATCTTTAGGGGATAATTGTGATGCTTCTATTTCTGGGGTTACCACGGAAACGGGGGATGGGTCCATCCTCAATGTCTTCCAAGTCTGTGAATATCTAGCTAGCTACCTAGCATTGGCAGCCCTCATGACTGACACCCTATCTGTGTTTCCAATGAGATGAAAAGTCCTGCAAAGTAGAACTGTCATCACACTTTGTGCAGGCCAGCAGGGCTTTCTGGGAGGTCTTCTAGCATGATCCTGTGACATTGCCTCTACCTTATCATTAAACATAACGCAAACTCTATACTCCATGTATAACTATCAGGAGCTCAACCCCCTAATAACATCAGAATAAAAGGTTGACTGTGCCTATAAGCACAAGGCCAGATCCTCTAATCTCTCGGAATATCTCATCATTGGACTGGACTCCATGGGTCCAAATTTTATGCACATTTTTTCCGTGAGACACTAATAGCAGTCACTCACATTTGCCAAGTTCACTTTTCAAGGACAAATGGCTGATCTGGAAAGAACCAGAAAGTTCCTAAGAATTTAATCAAGGGCAACGAACCACGAGACTTCCCTTAGGGGCAGTCACCTGAGAGAGTTTTGCCTGCTCTAATCCTGCAAAAAACACCATATTAACCTGTTGCTTTCAAATAATGTTCTGTGAATATTTAAATCATCTCCCTGAGGATATGGTGGTATACTGGTAAACACACTGGTAAACACAATTCCTGAATCTGAGCCAAAAACAGTGTCTATGCAATTGGAGGAGAGGAAGACGTATTTGGAAAATTCTAAGTGGAGGGTACTGGCCTGTATCTAAGAGAATTGAACATGAATCTTCTCTCAGAAGCCAAGGTGGTCCCCATGAATCTAAGTAGTGTGCAGGATTTGCAAGCATCCTACATGCAGAACACAGGACAGGGCAGACAGGTGTGCCTTGATGGACATCATTGCTTCCTGGTGCACTCTATGCTGGGAGAAGTCAGACTTTGTCTTACATGAAAGCTGTGAACAAGCCACCACCATGCTGTGGACCTTAGTCTCTTCTTTGATGCAAGAGATGAGCTGGAATCAAAGATTTAAGGTGGTGCTTTAGAACTGTTTGTGACAGGATGCAGCTAGAGACCTTACAGAAGTTTTGAGGAACAATTAAATGAAGCACAGCATTTTGGGGTTGTCATTACTTCTGAAGTTGCCTATCACTTGCTTCACCCTTGGGTTCTTACTGCTATTTCTAAGACTTATTTTATTTTTAATTACTTGTGCCTGGGTATCAGTGTGTCTGTATGTAGGTCTGTATACATGATTCTGGGTGCCTTTGAAGGCCAGAGGCAGCAAAATCCCCCTTGGACTGGAGTTACATACCATTAATGGCCAAAGAATCTTTACAAATGTGTTGCATGCTTTTACCACTGAGCCATCCCTGCTGCCCATTGCTGCTATGTCTTTTCAAAGCTTCAGGTGTTCTGTGATCAGCATTGCTTCTTTTCCCACTTGCTGGAAGATGCTAACCAGGCAATGGGAGGATTGGGCAGTAACCATGTGAGGACAGATCAGACTCACAAAGCTGGAGTGTGGATTTTGTGCCAGGACTCCTGTGACCTAAGTCAACTTTCCAAGACTGTTGACTTTTCCAAAAGTCTTCCACGCAGATTGTTTCCTCTACTTTTCTTCCTTTGAAGATTTTGCTTGTTCATATTCAGTTTTGTTTTTCCAGTGGTCACACCCTGCTTTTCCACTTTCCAAGTACATTACCCCAGAAAGCCATTCTTACCCTTTCAGAGCAGAGCTACCATTCATGAATCATGCATGCTCCAGGAGAAAGAGGAGATGGGGTGGGGTGGGGTCCTCTCTTTACTTGTGGCTTTCACCTGTGTCCCCATAGCCTGTACCACCTTTTCTCCACCCATCAGGTGGGGATGATCTTATTTAGAAAGACAGATCCAAGTTGACGTGAGGGTTGAGAAAAAGCAGAAAGGTGCTATCGCCTTCCTCTGAAGACCTGGGTTTGCCCTTTCTTGAACATTATAGAAGCTAAGCTGGAATCACTTTGGGTTGTTATTGGGACCTTAAGGGTCAGTTCAGCACTCTAGGGACCAAGGTCTTGAAGTATCTGGCTTTACAGTGGCTTTTCTAAAATAGGTCAGGACTTAGAGCCAAGATCACTGAATTTCCAGGTATTCTATGTCGTGGGACCTTATCAGGCATTTCAGAGCCTATGATACCACCTGAAAGGGGAGAGAAAAAGGTGAGTGGGGGTCCCAGGGTTCCATGAAATGCAACTATGAATTGGGCCTCTGTCTATAGCAGGGCTTAGTCCAGTGCTTCCCAAACAGGGAACTCTAAAGGACATCATGGATTTCAGATCTTGATCTCTGTGGCTGCAAAGGTTAGTGAGGACCCAAAGTAGCAGGGTCAACAGCCTCATCCCATACACAGCAAATGCTGCAAACACCACCAAGCTCCATGACATCAAGCAGGAAAAACTTAGGAAACATTGGCTCAACCTTAGTTTACCTCACTGAGGAGGAGGTCCAAGCAGCATCATTCTTGGGAGAAATAATCCCCTGGAACGCCTGCCCAGGGCTGATTCTGACAAGGGAGGGTAGTAACAAAGAGCCTCTAGCATTTGACAGTTGTGCTGAGACTCCTATCTCAACCTTAAGTCATTCCTATGTCCTACAGGGCCACTGAGGGTTTAGCTCTCAGAAGCCAAATTGACTCAAGCTCCAATACAAAGTATCACTTAAGGCCCAAGGGTAAAGAAACACTAGCTACACCTTTCCCCCAGACAACCTTACACTCCACTGAAGTGGAACAGATAAGAGGCCCTGCAGCAGCTCAGGTACACTGCCCAACATGCCCCACACTCCAGCTCTCCCAAACTGCAGCCCAAGTGGGTATGAAGATTAAGTGTAAGGAAAACGCTCATTGTCTTTTAACCCTGTTCACTCATCAGGTGAACTTTGGGGACTTTGCCAGGTCTTGGGCTTTACTTTATTCGTCTCTATCCCCTGCTAGCCAATCAATAGCTAGATCTCAGAGAGTCTGCCTCTTAGTGACCTCCTACCTGGCTTCCGGGCCCAACTTGCACAGAAAAGTCTTCTTTTCACTAGGAGACTAAGCACTTACTTGGTATCCCATGGCCTTCCGGGTATGCTGAGCCCCTCATCGCCTCCTGTGAGGCCTTGTCCCATGTACCCTGTGCCTCCTCATGTCCTATGTTACCCATTCACTCTTACCTCCAACACTGTTACACTGGCTTAACACTCCCTGCATGTGTGCCTGTATGTTTTTGTGAACACTACTTCCTTATTCTGGAATGTTCTTTTTCTTGTCCCTATCAAGCACCATCCTATCTGCCTAAGGTTTTTAGGATCATGCTATGTTGAAGTCTTCTCTTGACAGTGGACAGTAGGTTGCACTTGCGCTCAGCCATGATTCCGTGGCTGCCCTGCTGTAGAGAAGCCCCAGACACCATGTATTTCTGCCACACACATCACACTTGTAACCTAGACTGTAAGTGGCAGATTTCCACAGCAATGCTGGCAATTATGAGCATGTGTCTGGCCATGCAGACCTAGAACAGTTCCCAGAACATTCCAAGTTTGTTTATTGAACACTTATGGAAGCACATATGAAGTTTTAAAAGACATCAGGTATAATATTGATATTAATGAGTACAAGAATGGAAAAAGACAAGTGGCATCGAAAGCATCTTTGATGATAGAGGAAGAGAAGTCAAATGTGGGTTAAGTGAGGATCACAGTGCTGAAACATACAGTCATCCCAGAGAAAGTTTTGTAAGAGCAGTAGGGGAGCCACCTGTCCATTGAAGCCCCAGGGCCAAGAAAAGGCAAAACACATGAGTCACAGCTGGATCTTCGGGAAATCACAAAGGTTTGTAACCTAGTGCTGAAAAACACCTGGCAGAGAAAAGGAAAGATACATGCATCGGGGCTCTGAGTCTCAGCTCCCCAGAACAGAGCATGTGTGGCCATCGTAAGCGTCTTATGACATGACTGCTTTTAAGAATCAGTCAGTGCAAACCAATGCACAGCACAAAGGTGCAAGATTCTGTTGTGAGCAATCTGTGCTCTCTCTGCTTCTTTACAACTCAGTCTTCAACCTGAGAAACTGGTGCCTTCCTTGTGCAGAGGAAATTCATCTCCATGAGTTGAGTCAAAGAAAAGAAAATGGGGAAAAGAACTTGAAATGGCAGCTATTTTCCGAGATAATCCTATCCCATTGTGACTTGAAGAGCTATAGTTGATTGACTGTGTGGGAACATATTCACACAACATAATGCATAGGATAAAGTGAACTTAGCCAAAGGCCAGTGAAACCCAAGAATCTCAGTATTCGATCTCTCCTCCAGCACAAGAGTGTTTGGGAAGCCCTTGTTTATCATGGCTTCCTTCTATACTCACTGTGTTCTTCCCTGAGAGATGTAGGTTGTCCTTTCCCTAAACGTTGATTACAGAAGGCCACCTTCTTCTGAGAACTTATGAACAGAGTCCATAGAGATAGATATTTGGAGAAGGAGCCCATGCCTGCCAGAGTATAGGGAACCATTTGGTCCTCAGTTTTACTCCCCAGAACACTTATCAGAGCAATATTTAGGGAGATGAACAAATAATGAGAGCTCTAAATGCCTGTACTTAAAGGGTACAAAAGTCTACTAAGTGCCATGTAAGAAAATGAAGCAAAGGCAAAATGTCATATAACATGTAACTTGCCTTCTCTATCCTAGACCTCAATTGAACCTTTCTTCTCTCTGCCTTCAAGGCAGAGGTCTGAAGGGAGGCCTGCTATTAAGCAAGGTGCTGCTGAAACGGTACTCCCAGATGCAAGAGCCCTGCACTCATTTCTGTTGCCAAGAGAAGAAGACATTGTGCTCAAGAATGATGTAATCAGACTCAGCCTTCCAGCCTCACAGCTGTGAAGTGGCCAAAGGAAGGCAGAATGTGTAATCCTGCTACTAATCCATCTGTAAGCAGCAGATCAAAGATAACAAGTGATTTAAAACCACACTCTTATCCCCTGGGCATGGAGGGACAAATCTGTCTGGATTACTGGTAGGGGGAAAAGAAGGTAAATTTCCATGAGAATTAACTATTTTTTTTTCTACAAAGAGACAATGAGAAGGTTCTCTTCTTACCTCATGGATTGCTGGGGTTAAAATAGAGGCAAGCACTCATTTTCTTGGTCCCCAAGAACGTAGCCAGGTGACTGATGTGAGCAAGTCCCTTGCACCTTTGATTGGAGAGTTTGGATGTCCCAGCTGAAGGTACTCAGTGCCTTGGTTTTATGTCTGTGGGTCAGCTTAGACCGGCTACTGACTCATCTATATGCAGCAGTTCGCAAAGAGCATGGTTTACTTTATAACCGGATCCAACAAGAGTAGGCGTGGCATTAATGAGTGAGATACACCAAAGGTGTTGAGCTGCCAAAATAATTAAGAGACTGGTTTTTGGAGCCAGAGCTTAGAGCAGAAGGAAGGCCTTCTTGTGTGACAGTGTCCATATCACATAACTGAGTACACAAGGGCCAGGGTGCTTCAAAGAGGGAATTTAGGGTCCCCAAGGAGCCCCTCCAAAGTGTCACCTGCCTGGTGACTCACTCAGCTATCCTAGAAGGTTAGGCCAACCTGACCTTCCAACAGTTCTTTTTCATCACTGTAGTTATATGACAATGTTGTCCTTTATTGCACAGACTCCTGAGGAGCCAGGCAAGGTTGAGACCCTGATCCTGAGGCAAGTTGCCTAGCTTTTTGTGTGTTCTGAGAAGCCGGTACTGTGAAGCAAGTGAGATAATGTGGGAAATGCATCAGCATTAAGTGTGTTCCATCCTCTATAGTCACCTCTATATCAGATCCTGGATCCCTTGAGTTGTCCTTCTAGGTGCCGCTTTAGGTTACAGTATTCTCTCTGAACACTCACTTCACCACTAATCACCACCAGATGCTTAGAAAAGCTGTCATTGTGCAGCAGAGATGGTGGCAATCTAAACAGGGTTTCACTATCTGGCAACACAGAGATATTAGCCCCAACTCGGGAGTAGAAGCAGAAGGTCCAAGAAGAAGCACCTCAGGTTGGAGATGCTGTACCAGTGGCTCTGACACTATAGCTACTGTGTAGCCATTTCTTTCACACTCCATCAGGTGGTGGTGGTGGTGCACACCTTTAATCCTAGTAGTACTGAGAGGCTGAGGCAGAGACAGGTGGATCTCAGAGAGTTGGAGGCCAGCTGGATCTACAGAGTGAGTTCCAGGACAGGACAAAGAAACTCTGTCTTCAGGATAGATAGATGATAGATAGATAGATAGATGATAGATAGATAGATAGATAGATAGATAGATAGATAGATAGATACACAGATAAAACATTCCAGCAAGGAAGAGAATGGAGGCTACAAAGCTCATGAGAAAATTGCAAGACTCAAAAGGTTCCTGCCTCAGAACTTTATAGATGGATAACAACTCCTCGTGGAGAAGAGACTCTTCATTCAGCGATATGGCTTTCATGAGTTGTCAATCATGCTGGAGTAGCATTTTGGTAATGCAGCTTCTTCTAGCCTCTATAAATAACCCCAGTGACCCCATTGATTCATTAAGTTAGATTTGGGTAGAATTGTTTCTTTTGTCTGTCATTAGTATTCTTTCAGGCCTGAACAGACTTTTGCCCATGTTGCCCTGGGTAAAATCATGTAGAAACTGCCCTCTAAAGAAGAACTGACATACAATGAATGATGTTTGCAACATGGATCAAATGGAAACTGATATAGAATTACATGGGTAAAAGATACTAGTTGGGTACTGTAGAAAAGGGAAAAGAATGTAGTAGGTTGCTGTGGTCTTACATGCTGAAATGAAATTGACAACATGATCATCTTAAAAGGTAGAGTCTATAGAGGGAGATTAAGTCTTGAGGGCAAAGCCCTCCAGGATGGTACCCAGGCCTTTGTAGAAGGGCCTGATGGAGTGGGTACATTCTCTTCCACTGCAGAACACAACCTTTATCTACTTCCTGCCTTTCCCTTTCTATGCTGTGAAGGCACGGTGTTGAAGGTGCCATCTTGAACAAGTAGATCAGGCATTCAGAAGACACAGATCTGCTATCGCCCCAATCTTGGGCTTTCCAGTCTTTAGAACAGCAGAAATGATTGCTGCCTATGGACTACCCAGTCTCACGTATTTTGTTGTAGAAATCCAAGAAGACCAAGACATGGCTGTAAGTAAAACCATTGTTGGCAACATTTCCCATGTCAAGTTCATATGAGATGTTTCCCAGGGAGCAATCATATGGCACAGGGGAAAACAAGAGCAGAGACTCAAAGCTCTTGCTAAGTGTAACCTTTCCTTTCAAACAAGCTTTCCCATGGACACTCTAATTCCCAGCTGCACGCCCCTGTTCCTAGGTTCATTGCTTTTCCCTGCTCCATCCCTCATTGTGTGGCTCTCTTTTTATTTTTTAGGTCTTCCCAACCAATGGAATATGCTGACCCTTACCACAACCCCAAGCAGTCCTATTTCCTCTAGAGAAGTCTAACCTCCTCAAGGCTGGAAATAGGGTGTCCTGAGATCAAGCCCTGAAGACCTCCAAATGCAGGGAGAGCCAGGCTCAGGCACATACGGTTGACATAGTGCAGCAGGATGCTAAAGAGAAACCCTTTAACATCTTCATCGATCTCTACAGTGGTCTGTGGTACAGCCACCAACCTGTCTTCCCCTCTTCTTCATTCAATCAGTCTTGAATCAGTCCTTGATTACTTCTGCTTTCCTTCCCCGTTTCTCTCACCTGGGCATATCCCCTAAAAATCCATTCCACCATTAATCTCATTTTATGGTTTGCTTCTTAAAGAACTTGAAAGAGCACAGTGGTTTGATCAAACAAGGTGGGAACCATCACAGAGCTTGACAAGAGAGATACTGGGGTCCCACAGAACATCTTAGGGAAGGAGCTCTCATAAGCCAACATCACAAGCAGCACTTTCATGAGCTCATATTCTGCCTGCCTGCCTCTGTGAACTGTGGGTCTGCTTTTTCATCCTCCCAGGCACCCAGTAGTTGACTGTGGCAAGACAAACATGTATACCAACACTTAGAGCTCAAAGATAAACAGTGCTTACCAAATGTGAAGAATAAACCCCAAATGCGGAAAATAAATGTTTTCTTAACTGCCTCATTTATTTGCGAGGCAGGTGCCTCTTGCACAACAGCACCAGGTTGTCTCATTATTATGCAGACCAGGTAGTGACCTTAACTTTGTCCACCTCCCTCTTGTCCCCTACCTTCAAAATGGGGCCCCTTTGCACCTGCAGGGAATGAAAAAAGAAACTCGTTGCTAAGCAACACAGGAGGGCAGGGCTGATGCATTCTCTCAATTCTACAAATCTTGGTGCTAATGAGTAAGTGAAGGCAGCTGACCTGATAGATGCTGCACCTTCTGTGAAACCCACATGGCTGTTCCATCCATCCTTCCTCCTACCTCATTGTCTGCTTCTGCAGTTAGGGGGAAAGCCTGGGTCTCCATTCTATAGCATTTGGAGACAAAATGAAGAGTACACACCCCACCCCACATCCCACACCCACCACTCTGTCCCCTGTCCTTTCATGTGTCTAATCGTGTTGGCCTCGCTGACAGTGAAGGACTTCTTATGCATCACCTCACCCAAGAACCTGAATGCAAGAAACACTAGTAAATTTAGAATATTTTTAAAATACTGTCCTATTGCCACTAAGTATCCCAATAGAAGTTGTTTGGAGAAGCCATTTTAGGGGTATCTATGCTTTAGGAAAAGACAGAACATTCTACTCCTGCCACAAAGGAGAATAGTGACAGATTTCTAAGGGCAAGAGCCCTGGAGGTGAGAACAGGCAGGGAAGGCAGAGAAGACTTTGCAAACTGGGCTGGAGAAAGAGGAGGGGCATGGAAGACAGCCAAGCAGAGCCACCAAGCCCAGCAAGACAGTTGACTTCCACTTGATCAAAAAGAGGAAGAGAGCAGCTCACTGGATTGTTTGAGGACTCAGCACACAGAATGACAGTTCATCATTGGCAGATCCTTAACTTGCTACTTCATAAACAGAGAGGCTTTGCTTCTGGATATATTCAGTTTGTGAATAAGCTGAGATTCAAATGCAGACCTACGGGGCGAGGAAGCACTCCTAGTAGCTGACCCATGGAAGGAATTATCTAGGGAGCAGACAAAATGTTCTCCAGTGGGGGGATGAAGTCTTTGCCCCTCCTCTGATCTAATTCATTAAAATTCGCTTTTAACTGTAGATGTCATAGCTCTGTAAATGGTCTATGCAGAACCCCGAACTCACCTTTTGGGTAATCTGGGAAGAAATTTGGAAGAATCTTAATATAAAAATATAATAGATTAAACAAGTGTTGTTTTAAAGACAGAGTAAAGAACCCCAAAGGTAAAAAAGCAATGAGGATTCAGAAAAGATAACACAGTAGTTAAGAGTTTTTTTTTTTTTTTTTTTTTTTTTTTTACAGAGTTTAAGAAGCTGGAAAACAATCGAAGAGAATATCACTGCCAAAGGTAAGCTTGGGACCAATAGACAGCAAGAACAAGCTCCCCAAGCCCAAACCAGAGGAGCAAGAGTGGCCAGATACCTCTGAACAGGGCTGATATTAGCGGCTCTAAATAGGAATCCTGGCTGAATGTCTTATAGGGCTGAACATGGTTACACACACCTTTAATCCCAGCACTTGGGAAGTAGAGAGTGGTGGATCTCTATGACTTTGAGGTCAGCCTGATCTACATAGAAAGTTCTGAGAGAACCATAACTACTTAGACAGACCCTGTTAAGAAGAAGACAAAGGAGGAGAAGATGGAAAGGGAGGAAGAGAAGGAAGAGGAGGAAGAGAAGGAAGAGTAGGAGGAGGAGAGGAAACAGATTTCCCAGCACAGGATTTGAGGTTCACTCTAGAGAAAACCAGAAAGGGTGTGAACTTGGCTTCTTCTGTCACAGCTTAGGGTGGACACAAGACACTCTATAATATACATTCAATGCTTTGTGCAAATCTAAACTGCCTAATAAGAGGCCTTCACCTCCTTTGCCAGCTCAAGTGCTGGATCCTAGCCATGAGAAGAAGTCCTAATAAGGAAGCTATGGGCTGAGGAAAAGGACACTGTCTATACTGACATCTTGAGGTCCCTCCACCTGCAGGATCAAATGCAGCCTTTTCCTCACAGCTTCAATAAGTGCCATTGTCTTCAATGCCAGGCAGTCAAGGGTCACCAGACATCTGAGGATACTCTCTAACATGAAAGAGACTCTGGCAAACATGTGTACAAAACCAGAATAAGCACAGACAAAGCAATGGGCAAAATAAACTGAGATGACATTATAGATACAAACAAATAAAGGAAATGGGGGTGTGGGGGATGCACCTGGAAACATAAATTCTTACAACAGGAAAAAGATGTAAAACATAGCTAAGAAAACTCAAGATGGAAATGATACCAAAGAATAGGTTTGATGCAGGAGATTTAGGATCTGCATGATGATAAAATGTGGTAGCCATGATACTGTAATGACCACCTGCAAATGCACATTAAAAAAAAAAAATCCCATCACAGCTTCTGTTCCAAGACCAAGGTCCCATGGGATGTTCTCAGCCATTGTCTGAATCAGGGCAACAAGATAGGCCAGCTCCTAGAAGGGCTGAGACTCAAACAAAGGGATTTTTTTCAAAGATGGAAGACCATAGGTAGTATCCTCTCCAAATTTTCTTCCCTCTCTCCTTCACAGAGGACATCAAGCTGGCTACCTCATTCCCAGAGCTCTTCAGACTCCTCCCCATATTCTCTCATAGGAATGTCCCTTAACAAAATCTTTCTGCTGTTCATTTTTTTGTTTGTTTGTTTTTGTTGTTAATTTAGTTTTGATTTTTTTGTTTTTGAATCTCACTACACAGACTCAGCTGGCCTTGAACACTCTGTTTAGAGTTGACTTGAATTCACAGAAACTCACCTCTGCCTCCCAAATGTTGAGATTAAAGTTATGTATCACCATAACATCTACTTCATAGAGAACTCAGGTAGCACCTAGAGCTTCTAGAAAGAATTGGTAAACAAATGGGAGAAATGTGTCTTAGTTACTTTCCTACCCTATAATCAAGGAAACATAAAAGAAAACATTTATTTGGGGCTTACTGAGGGGTAGAGTCTGTGACCATCATAACAGGAAGCATGGCAGCAGACAGGCAGACATGGTACTGGAGCAGTAGCTAGGAGCTCATACTTGGATCCCAGCAGAGAAAACTGACAGGAAATGGCATCACCTCGAGAAGCCAAATTCCCAATGACACACCTCCTCCAACAAGGCACACCTCCAAGTCCTACCCATACTGTTCTATCATCTAGGGACCAACCATTCAAATATGTAAGCCCATAAAGGTCATTCTCATTCAAATCATCACTCAGTTAAAGTACAAGAACTATAAATAGAAAAAGTCCACTCAGAAATCAAACCAAGAAGTTCTAACACTTACATCAAGGTAATTTTATGAAAACATTTTCTTTTTCCGTCTTCATTTTTTCTTTTTGGTTTGTTTGTTTATTTGTTTGTTTTTCAAGGCAGACAGGGTTTTTCTGTTTAACAAAATTCTGGCTGTCCTGGAAATCACTTTGTAGACCAGGCTGGTCTTGAAATCACAGAGATCTGCCTGCCAAATATACAACCATCTTTCTTTCTTTCTTCCTTCCTTCCTTCCTTCCTTCCTTCCTTCCTTCCTTCCTTTCTTTCTTTCCCTCTTTCCTTCTTCCTTCCTTCTTTCCTTCCTTCCTTTCTTTCTTTATTTCTTTCTAAATATGTGATTCCTGGTAAAAGATATGATCTTTTTTAATGAAAATAATTTTTCAGTAAATATATTCTGAACATAGTTTCTCTCCCCCACCTTCTCCTAGATCCTTTCCATCTCCTACCTACCCAACTCTACACCCTTTCTTTCTCTCTTCCTTTATAAAACAAACAAACAAAGAAAAAACACAAGAAACATACAGACACACATGCATAAACACAAAACCTATGAAAACACAAAAACCCCCACAAAATAAGAAGCCATAATACACAAGCAAAAAGACCGGTAAGAAAAAAAAAATGCCCAAGGAAAACCATATGACAAAAAGTCTACAAAAATGCCATTGGATTCATTCTGTATTGATCATCTACTGCTGGGTACAGTGTCTACTCTGAAGTATGATTAATACCTAGTGAGATTACACTGGACAAATCTAGTTTTTCATATGCAAACTGCTGCCTCCTCTTTCACGTAACTCCCTAAGCCCAGAGGCGATGAGTTGGATGAAAACACCCTATTTAGGGCTGAGTATTCCAAATTCTTTCTCTGTCTACAAATTGTTCAGTTGTGGGTCTCTACATTAGTTCCCATCTACACCAAGAGGATGCTCCTTTGATGACTGCTGAGTGAGGCACTAATCTATGGATATAGCCAAATGTCATTAGGAGTCATTTTATTGCTATGTTCCTTTATCAGAACAATAGTATTTGGTTTTCTCCAGGTCCATGGCCTACCTAGTCTCAGGTTCTTGGCCACCTGGGCAATGTCAGGTCTGGGTTCCATCTCATGGAGTGAGTGGCTCTTAAACCAAGTCAGAGATTGGTTACTCCAACATTTTTGCCACTATTGCAGCAGCATACCATTCATGCAAGTCACCATTGTAGGTCATAGGGTTTGTGGGTTGGTGGTTACATTTCTCTTCTGGTATTGTGATGACTGGTCTTATACTAACTTGATACAGCTAGAGTTATCTGAAGGAAGGGACCCTCAACTGAGAAAATGCCTCCATAAGATCCTCCCCAAGTTCCTTTGGTCATCATCATTGCAATAGTAACTCTAACCAAGACAGGCATAGTGCAGAGTACCATCGAGTACCATAAACACTAGTCAGTTGGGGCGAAGGCTCTACATCACCAGGTCTACTTATAAAACCATTTTAATGCATTAAAAATAAAACAAAAGATGTCCTCAAGCAAACATGCTCAGGAGAAATCACCAAAAATCCTAATAGCCACACTGGATGGAAGCCCCCCACACACAAAACAAAAAACAAAAAACAAAAACAAACAAAAAAAGCAGAGCAGGTTTACATCAAAATTATGAGAGGAAAACAGTCCTGTACATACTCAGATTGATCAAGAAAATTGAAGGTGGACCAAAGACAATTGCACGTGCACAGGGTTCAAATAGCAATGCTCCAGATCATTCCCTCTGAGACAACTAGAAGATACAGCAGTGAGATGGAAGACACCCATGAAGCAGAAGGGAAGTGAACCCAAGCACAGGAGGCCAGCACAGGCTAGAAGTGAGGAGTCTTGCCTGGGTAACAGTGAAGAGCCGCCTGAGAGAGCATCTGTTCAGCTGACTCTGAGGATAGCCAGTACAGAATGACTGTCTCTCAGGGGAAATGGGCTATTTGGAGTTATCAATAATGGTGTTAAAAGGAGTTTTATGGTTCTAATGTTTTTCCAGATGAATTAATGATAGATATACAGAGAACTAGGTAAGTAAAGAATGAGAAAATTGTTGATGTTATTACATGCAAATATCTATAAATGAAAGAAAAAGTCATTCTGCACTAACTAATGCAGACAAAGCAGGCAACAATATTTATTGAGAAACAAGAACAGGAAACTAGATAAAATGATGCAAAAAAAAAAAAAGCAGTGTGAGCTAGACTTAGTGAGTTGTAATAATTCAAATGTTAAGTATTGAACTACTAAAAAAGTCTGACATAATCATTCAGGAAGAACAGAAACACTGAATCTGCACTGAGACACTGAGATCCTTCCAAAACCTTGTCCATGTTGACATATCAATTCATCAAGAATAAATTTAAAAAGCACAGACCCTTTCTTTTTTGTGGTACTATGAGTCAATGCAGGGTCTTGCACATGCCAGGCAAGTGCTCTACTAACTGAGCTAGATCCTGAGCACACACAGTCCACTTTTATCATTGTAGAATTTACACTGAAATTCTGCATGCTGGAGCAAGCACAGAGACAATGGGCTCTGTTCCTTTCAGATGAAGCCTCTGGCCTTCCTTGAGCCACAGTTCCCATGGCCCTGGACACTGCTGCCATCCTTCTACTTATAGATGGTACTGTAACTAACTTTGATTGACTTGAGATATTTTTACCCAGAGTGTAAGTCTGATGGAAATATAGTGGTTAAGTCCTCTGTGGACAGTTGGCAACAGTAACAGCTCCTCCAGAAATTTCTGGAGGGTAGGGCCCTTTTCAGAAACTTAGTTCCAGCCAGATTCCCAATCTTGAGATTATGTGATTGTCAGTCTTCTCCTCGTGGGTAGTACTTCCCTTTAAGTATTTCACTGGCAGGTTAGGCCTTGCTTTGTGCTATAGAAAACATGCATGGCATCCACAATTGTCTGATAGACAGGAAGAGTCAAACAGTGCCCACTGTGCATTGGTGAGATGTACATGACAGTTTACCATAGTCTCCTTCATCTTACAGAGCAAATTTACAAGT
Organism: Phodopus roborovskii; assembly: GCF_943737965.1. NCBI lineage: Eukaryota > Metazoa > Chordata > Mammalia > Rodentia > Cricetidae > Phodopus > Phodopus roborovskii. The sequence goes on along the minus strand of NW_026126517.1, from coordinate 11,562,117 downwards.
TGAACCCTTTTAATGTAGCTGCAAACTACATTAAGTTTATGAGTGACTTGATGGACCCAATCTGTGTAGGTCCAACCTCAACAACTATTTCCAATACAGTGAGCCCAGTTGAAGTCTTTTCATCTAGCTGCAAACCTACAGTCTGTCTCTCATCTTTACTTAAGGAACCCTGATCTCTGCCATCTATGTTCTTCTTTCAGTTAAAAAAGGGTGGCAATGAAGATGCTCCCATTGGAAAAACACACCTTCCTTGGGCATCTCAGCTTCTGAAGGGAGAGGACAAAGGGACTTTATTGAATTTTTATCTTTTTAAAAACTTTTTGTTCCTTGATAATTTCATATCAGATGCCTTATGATAACTGTAATCACCATGCTTTCTAATCTCTCTCCCTCCTCTACCGATCCCCTTCCTATGATTGCCTTTTAAATATTCATACCTTTCTTTCCTCTCTCTGTCTCTCCCTACCTACTAAGTTAAACTAGGATCATCACTATGACTATGTGTTTAGAGCTATCCGTTGGAGTCTGGTGGGCTCCTCAGTGGGTAGATAATTGAAGACCTAATGTCCCTCCTCTGAATCCATCAGTAGATAATACTTTATCATGAAGGGACCTAATGGTCCCTTCTCCAGCCCATGAATGACTTGATAAGCCCACTCTGTGTAAAACCATTTCAGCTGTGGCTGTTCTAGGTCATGACTGCATTGGCTCTGCCATGACAAGAAGACAAAATTTCACTGCTCTTCTCCATATTTTCTGGCTCTTAATATTCTTTGTGCCCTCTTTTCTGCAACGATCCCTGAACTTTGGAGATGGAGATATAAATGTTTTGTTTACTGCTAAGCACTCAACAATCTCTTGCTCCTGGCAACTTTAGAAGCCATATATCTTTGCAATCATTGCCATTATTTGCAAAGAGAAACTTCTCTAATTAAGGCTGCAAGTAACATTTGTTTATAAGCATAAGCATAAATATTTAGAAGGCAACTTGGCACCATGACTATTAAACCATACAACAGTAGTAAGCTCCTCCTTAGGGCCTAATATCTCCTCAACCATGACTTTTTTGACAGATTTACAACACAAGGCATGAATTTCTTCATGCGCAGTAGGATTTAAATCCATCAGAGAGTAGTTGGTTACCACTTTAACAGTTGTGCCACTATTGTACAAGCAGACATCTTGCCTGGCAGGTTGCTATTGCAGACAGGGTCTTTCATCATTGAGGCTTGATTTTCATATGGCCTTTGTTAGGTAAGAGGAATATGTTTGCTACTGAGAACTAAAGAATCTACTGAGATGAGAAGAATTAAAGAGCTATCTCTGTTTCAAGCTGAAAGGTTCTAAGAAAGCCATATATGAGAAATGTAATAAACACACACACACACACACACACACACACACACACACACACATATATATATATATACACACACACAGAGAGAGAGAGAGAGATGAAGAGTAGACTTCAATGGAGGTTTTTCATGATTTTGTTTAAAGCTTGTTGAAGGACTCACTAAATAAAAGGCACCAAACATGCTAATGATTTTGAGAATTACAAGATACTAAAACATGCTCTCTGCCCTTCTAAAATACAACATTTGGCAGAGGCTTAGACAATGTTGACCACAGAAAAGCACCAGTGACCAGGAAGTGTTAGGGATGCACAGAAGAAAGTTGCTTCAGCTGGAACTATTGGGAAGGAATCTTACCCAAGCATGTTCACATGGGCACAGTCAGAATGGAGAGTTACGTTAGACGGATTGGAACCAGGAGAACTGCTGAGTGAGTGGCTACCGAGTAGGGTCAGGGTCCTCACAGGAAAAACCAAGGCTTAGAAACAGCATGATGGTGGATGGGCAGGGCAGAGTTAAGTAGGAACTAAACCGCTGAAGGACATGACATCATGCCATTGGGATTTTGACTTCTGAGTGTTGTGTCTCTCTAGAGGGTGACAAGTACCAAGAATGCAAAAGCACTGATGTTCACTTCTCTTTAGTCTTTGTTTTCCATCTCAAGTTTTGTCATGTTATTACCAGAAATTTTGTATTTCCAGATCTATTTCCTATTCTGGCATCTCTGGTTTGTTTTGAACAGATAATGAAATTCTCCTTCTGGGCAGGGGGTTGCATCCAGTAAATCACACATACACAAAACATGTTATTTGCAGAGCCCAGCAGCTCACATCAATCAGAAAGCACAGTCAAACAAGGAGGAGAAGGTTCCAGCTGGCTGCAGACTGGCTGGCCTCCTTCCCCTGGACCAGACTTTGCAGAAAAAGACCTGACCATCAGCTGGGTTCTGGAGGCATGCTGTCTCAACATGATCAAGAGTGGTTGGACTGTGATCAGTCCCTTCAAGCAAGTGTTCATCTATCCTAAACAGCAATGGTATCTCCTGGCTCCTGCCCCTTAAGTAGGACTTCACTGCTCACTAACTCCTTGTGCAGACTATGTGTGATGACCATGGCAGGTTTGATGGCCTGCTCCTAAGAGTGAGCCAATCCACTTGACAACCCTATGGACTTTTCAATGCCTGCTGTTGAGGAAAAACATCCTCACTAGAGTTGGACTCCTAGGTTCCTGCCCAGCTGCTCTGGGATGCTTTGCTCATGAGAAGGGCGGCATTGAGACATGGAGACAAGGTCCCTAAGTAAAGCTGACCAGCTGCTTTTCATCCTGCGATTCCCAAACACTCTGAAGTTCCTTCACTGGTGGTGTCTTCTCCCTAGAAAGGAAGTTGCGAATAACCATCATCATAGTGACTAAGAAACCGGTTTAGTAGGATTCACTTTAGAAGGATGTAGAAGGATTGCAATGTCTTCCTAAAGGAATCCTAGTACTGGCTGAAGCTGTGACCTTGATCCTGGCAGTATTTTTGACAGTTGGATAACATATCAGGATTTTGGGAGACTCTGGACCTCCCCACCCTCACCCCATGTCTCCAGGTAGGTGCCAACTTACGATGCAAACAAGGTCTAGATTCAACAACTCCACACATTTAGCAGTCACCTCTGGCTCACCCACATTTCTTGTATTTTCTCCCCAAACACTCTAGCCTTCATCCTTAAAATCTGGCCTTTTTGGCTCACTACAATTAGCCCCAACAAGACAGGGCTATCATTTCCTTTGTTCTGGATATCATGTTCCTATTACCTCCCCCCCCCCAATATACACACTCTCATTGGGTGAGACTAGAAGTGATTTCTGTTTTGAATGGCTTTGCTTACAGATGTTAATCAATCCATGTACCTCTCAACCATCCCTTATATAACCTGATGAAGAGTTCAAGGAGACAGCTTCCCTCTCTAAGTCTGCATCCACCAAAAGAGAATGCCTGCCATCTACAAGTGTCACAAACTAAGAAAATCTTTTAAAAGTCACTATCATACATCTTGCAAATGTCTTTTATACACTCAAGATCAAGGCAGGAATCTTACAATTTCTTCTTTTCCTGCCACCTGGCCTGAAACTATAGCCATTGAGCCCATTGAGCCCCTTATATAGGGGCTGCCATGATACATGTGGTCTTTAGACTCCTATTTCTTGCAGTTATTAATTTCAGAACCTCCCACAGACACAAGTATCTCCGTGTGTAAAATGATGTGGTATCTGTGTATGAATTATGCACTTCTCCAGGACTCTAAAGCATCTCTAGATGTCTTAGAATATCTAACATAATGTAAATAGAATGGGAATATTTGTTAGGCTGTGCTGTTTAGGGGTGATGGCAAGTGGTAGAGTATTATGCTTAGTATAGTTGCTATTTTAGAAACTATTTCCCATGAATTGCTGTTTGGTTACAGATAGCCAGTGACACTGTGCTATCTAAGGCAAATCACAAATGAAGTGCTTTCTACACAGAGATTCTGTTTGCTGAGAATTACTGAGTGGTAACTGAGGCCTCTATTCAAATGCCTTCCATTAGGAACATCCAGGGTGAGGCAGGATCCCACAGAAGGCTTTTTAAAAGTTCCCAATAGGCTCAAGAACAAGTCTTCATTCTGTGTGGCAGGATCGCTGGACTTCTAATCCCTATACTTGTTTCAGATTCTCAGTTAACCTGGCAGGTGTCCCCTTAATATCAGAAGATAACACAAAGGGCATACCCAGCTGTTTACCCCACGTGCTCATTGACATTCCAGGAGGCAGGAGATGCAGAAGGAACTGGCAGGTTTTGGCAGGACCCTGTGCCCAGGCTAGCCTGTTCACCAAGGTCTGTTCTCTGATTCCAGCACCCAGTCCTGGCTGGGACATCACTGGCATCTGCATAACAAGCACAAGCACTTTGGCCAGTCCAGCGACCTTCAGGCGACATCCTTCTGGCTGCTTACCTGAACAGTTCTCCTGTGGCAATGACTGACCCACCCCATATCTCACTGGATTACTTCACGTAATGGTACACAGTCTTAGTATGCAAGACAACCCAAAAACTACAGGCCTTTTTCCATGTTCTCACACTGAGAGCATGGCCTCCCAGCCCTCCCTCATCCCCACCCACTCCCCACCCCTGCACTGGCTTTCTGGCATATAGGCCCTTGGCTAGGTCATGAGGAGTTTCTGTCAAGGGTGGGAAATGTGTGTTAGAATAAGGTCCCCAAGTGAACCTCCGGGAGCTTGGGTGATCGGAAAAACACTGAGTCAAAATCCTGGGCTTGAGATCTGACTTTGCCGTGTCATAGCTATACGACCTTGGGTTAGTTGTATAACTTTTCTGAGGCTCACCTTTTATTCCAAAGTGGGCAAACTGTCCTTCCTTGAGTGACTCTGCTTATAAGTGCCTAGTGACAGCTAAACTGCCTGCCATCAGTCTCCCTCATTGTATGGAATACTAAAGCCAAGTGCAGCCTGCAACTGGGAAGTCCTCTGCGTTGCTTCAAGTCTTCTGAGCCATGTTCAGAGGAGGCCACCCTTGCTCCTCTGCTGTGACACAGAGGCAGAAAAAATTGTCCCACTGGCTCTGGGGGGTAGTTGGAGCTGGGACGTGCTCTTCGGAGCCTGGAGATGACAAATGGGGGCTGGTGTAGGCATGGGTTTCAGGACATGGGGACTTTGCTGTCACAGGATCTTGCTGGAACTTCTGAGGCAATCATTATCATGGCCTCCCTTGGCCTGGCCCTCACACAGCATCCAGTGTTAGTATGTGACCAGCTAAGGATGGGAAATCAACAGCAGAGAGGGACGAGGAGTGACCCTGGCCCTATGGCCCCAGTCAGGTCAACTGTCTGTCCCTGTCACCCCAGCTGCACTGGCCCACACTTTCCCATCTCTACAGCTCACACAGGGCCTTCCCCTCCCTGACTCCACATACGGAAGACCTAGGAGACCCTCTCTTACCAACAGCCCGAGCACTTGATCTCTTCCTTGAAGGAGCACTGATGGTTGCCAGGTTCCAGGGGAGGGGATTTGCAGACACCAATTGCCCACTCAGTGGTATTTGATGCTATTAAGAAGGCAGGAGGGACTCTTTCTGTGACTCTCTCTCATGACCTTAACCTTCTTATTGTTCTCCAGTCCACAACAGAGGTAGAGAACTCTCACTCCAAGAGACATCAGTATTCTCTCTTCCAATCCCATCAGCCTGGGCTCTAGTCTCAAGTAGGCGGCTGCAGCTGAGGGTGAGGATTTGAGTAAGGCAGTCTTTAAAAATGCCCCTTTAAGCCAGGAGTGATGGTGCAGAGGCAGAGGCAGGAGCATCTCTGTTAGGCCAGCATGGTCTACGAAACAAGTTCTAAGATAGCCAGGGCTGTTACAGACACAAAATCTGTATCAGCAAAAAGAAAAAAAAATCCAACCCTTTTGTGCCTTCATATAGAAATTGAGCTTTATGTCAAGAAAAAAAAAAAAAAAAAAAAAAAAAGAGGGTAGGGCGGGGAAGGGACCCTGTATTTGAAGTTGGGAGGATGGAAGGGAGGAGACAATAGGTGAGAAGAGGAGAGGAGGGAAGAGGGAAGGCAGCAGAGCAAACAAGGACAGGGGCCCTCTGCTCTCCCAGGCACTTTCCAGGAAAAGGCAGACTCATTCAACAGCTCCAACTTTGCCTCCCACAGAGCACACCTTCCTGCTTGCTCAATAGCCCAAACCAAAAGCACTGACTGGGTCTAGCCTGCCTGCCTACCCACCAGCCCATGACAGATTGCAGGTTCACCCAGCAGCATTGAGGCCCAGGCAGCTCACTCCCGCAGAGAGCCCTGTGCGGACGGAGCTGTCCTCTGTATTTTTGTGCCTGTGATGAGTATGGGGCTCACTGACTATGAGTTAAGGAATTAGCCTTCCCATCTAAGGCAGCAGGAGGCTAGATGGCTATTGATGTTAGGAGGAGGTGGCTGTGAGGGAAAGCAGGTGTCTGGGCCTGCAAGGAACCCTCAGTACATTGCCACTTGCTGGAATATCTTGGAAAACAGCTTATCTAACCTCCATGGAGATTCCCAATCCTCTCAATTAGCTGCATTTCTGCTCTAAATATACTTATCTAAACATTTATTCCTCTGCCATGTGTTTAGAAACATCCTGCGGGGCAGAGAACGCAGCTTTATTCATTCATCACACATCTAAATCCAGCCCAGGTCCATTTGTGTGATAAGGGCCAACAGGCGGCTACAGAGTGAATGAGTGGAATGAATGAGTGACCAGTGTGAGGATGGGAAGGAAATGCGTGTCCTTCCGCTCTTCTCTGACAACAGCACAAGGCAGCTCTGGAAAAGGCATAAGCCTTCAAGGGTAAGAAGATCTGGGGATGGCAACTCAGGTGTTCTCAAAACCCAGGAGGTGCCTGCATTCTACCCTATGGTGGGTCAGTCAGCTTTCAGGTACTGTACCAAATGCCTGAGTTAATAAACACATTAAAAAGGAAGATGTGTCTGGGCTCGCAGTCTTCTAGGTTTCAGTCTGGTTGGTCTGTGGCAAGGCAGCATCACGATGAAGCACATGGAAAATAAAGCTGTTTACTGTGTGGATAGAAGGCAGAAGAAAGGGGGAGAGGAAAGAGCCAGAGTCCCACCTCCAAGGGCAGTCTCCATTGACCTGAAGACTTGTCAGTAGGTCCCACTTAGGAAAGAATGCACCCCCCCACCACCAACAGCACCAAGCTGGGGGACACGGTTCTAATGGAAGTTCCTTTGAAGATATCTCAGATGCAAACACTTTTAATCATTCAGGAAAGAAAACACCACACCTGGCACTTCAGATCCTGAAAAACATAGTCATCTGTGGCACTTTCTGTGGTAGATGGATTGAGAAGTCAAATAAAAGAAGTTGGTGAGCTGAGGGTCACATAGAGGTCATTAGTAAGACTCCAGCTCCCCTCCCTGACCCAGGCCAGACAGACAAGTCCACCAGGCTTTTCATCTCTCTGATGATTTCATCTCTAGGGAGCAAACAACACCAAGGTTCTGAACTGAGAGACACATGGCACCATTAAAGAATGACTTATTTATACCCCAGAGATGATTAAATGATCATGGCCACATTCCAAGACAAGAGTGCAAACTCTTCACCTCATGTGAGAAGTCTGGTGATGAGGGTTCTGTGGTCAGTGTTATGATGGTCAAGGTGCTGTGGTCAGGGTTTTGGTGGCCAGGGTTCTGTGATCAGGGTTCTGGTGGCCATGGTTCTGGTGGTCAGAGTTCTATGGTCTGTTTTGTGTGCAGAGTTCTGCGGTCAGGTTTCTGTGGTCAGAGTTCTGTGGTCAAGATTTTGGTGGTCAGGATTCTGTGGTCAGTGTCTTGTGGGCAGAGTCCTGTGGTCAGGGTTCTATGGTCAGAGTTCTGTGGTCAAGGTTCTGGTAGTCAGTATTCTGGTGATCAGGGTTCTGGTTGTCATGGTTTGTGGTCACATTTTTGTGATTAGGGCACGTGATTAGAGCTCTGTGGTCAGGGTTCTGTGGTTAAGGTTCTGGTAGTCAGGATTCTGTTTGTCAGGGTTCCATCCTCCACTCAAGAGGGAAAAGTTGTTCCCAGGGAGTTTTACTACCCCAAAAGCAGCATGTTGGCTTCAAGTTCCTGCAGTGAAATGGCTCAGCCAGAGAATTCTTGAGGGAGCCAGACAGGTACCAAGTCCTAGCCATGGGCTGCAGTCTTTTCCAGCCAGGCTAGCAGATATTTGAGGAGAACCAGACATGAAAACAGTAAAGGAGAATAAAACTCCAAACAGAAAAGACACTGCCAGTAACAAAAACATGCAGTAAATCACAGCCGAGGCTCCTGAAGATCGCACAAGAGAGAAAGCACAATTCTCAATGGCAGCGTTAAGAGAAACAGCTGGGTCACAAAGAAAAACTACAAAGAGAAGTAGATGAGGAAGATTTGTGTATGGATCAGCTACAACCAGAATGGTTGGGACACAGTAACACCCAAGCTGTCCAGCTAGCATGGTGGCATAGCTTCACTTCGGGAAGAAATGGGAAGAGTGAAAGCATTTGGTGATGACAGAGAAGGAAGAAAAGTCAAGTTTCCATCCTCAGTGCTGTCCATCTAGGAGTATTACTGTAAGTAGAAATATTCCTGTAGCAATGTCATTTGGGACAGGCAACCGTGTCAAAAGAAGTTCAAAGATGGCTTCTTCAGATGGTGAAATGGAGGGAGAAGAGGACAAATTGTTATCATGTCAAACTACAGCAATGCCATGCTTCAATACATTCATATATTACTTTAATAAGAACACAAACTGCAGATGAAAAATAAATCAATTAAATATAATTCTACTTAATGTAGAATCTTTTTTGTAACCACCAGATGGCGCCATTGGCACCTTGTGGAAATGGGAGAACCCAGCATTTGTACTTTTCCAGACTGAATTGAGAGGTTTTGTTCTTGTTTTTGTTTTGGTTTATCTTTTACTAATAAAGTTAGGGAAGACATGAATCATACAATTCTTCCTTCCAAGGCATTTTTTGTGGTACTATCCCCTCCAGACAGCACCCATTCCAGCCTGGCAGTATTCTCCAGACCTCCAAATCCTAGACTATACAATATGGTTCCACCTCAAAGCCTGTTCAATAAAAATTAACTCATATTTTAAACTATATTTTGTTTCGGTATCCCTTCTCCCACATGACAGTGTTTTCTGGCTGTCCAGTATATACCAGGTGCTGTTAGCCCCAGGACCAATTGATGTTCAGGAAAAAGCCAGACTTATGTGGCTCCTATAGTCTTGGGAGTCACAAAATAGGTACTCTGCAATTATTCATGGAAAAGAAAAAAACCTTTCATAGTGGACTTTCATACTTCTGGGGTGGGGACCCCAGAAATCTGAGGTACTGACTTCTCACCTGCAGAGTTAAGTTCTAAATCCATAGCTGGGGACACAGGCTTTGCTGGAGGTGCCACCTCTGGTCTTGTGGTCCTGTATCCTATAACAAAACGAGTTGATCAAGCCATGGGGTGGAAGTCAGTAAGCAATGTCATTCTGTGGTTTCTCCTTCAGTTCCTGCCTCCAGGTTCCTCCCCGTAGTGATGAAATAAACCCTTTCCTCCCCAAGTTGCTTTCTGGTCATGGTGTTTTGTCACAGCAATAGAGACTCTAAGACACAGGCCCTCCCTGGCATAAGTGTATTGGTTACTAGATTTCTATAACTAAGTACCGTGCCAAAGGCCAGACACTTGAGAATTTTATCTCTCACAGTTACAGTTACAGAAGCTGTGGGACCAATAAGAAGGTACTGACAGCCTGCTTCCTCATGAGTCCCCTCAGCTTGTATACAATTGTCCCCTCCTTGTGTCCTCCTATAGTCTTTCTTCTGTCCTGACAATTCCTGATGTCTCGCTGTGTCCAAATGTCCTCTCTTTATAAGAGCATAAGCCAGATTGGATTAGAGCTCACCACAGTATCCCCATATTGATTTAATTAATTCTTTAAAGCCCTGTCTCCAAATACAGCCACTTACCAAGGTACTGGTGGCTGTGTTTGGTATGGTCACAGGTCAGTCCATCACAATTAGAAATATGATTCTCAAATCTAAGGAAGAGTGGGTTCTGCTAAGAGCTCTGAGACACCGCTGATGACAGCACCAATGGGGAGGACCCTTTCTCCTCTGAGTCTGTTCTCAAAGGCTGTGAGAAAATGACAGGCAATTGCTTACAGGAGCCTCCATGGGAGTGGAGAACATAGTAGGCACTCAGCTAATTACAACTGGCCACATCAGTCTTCTTCCAAAGTCCCTGTAGCACCTCCCTCCCCGACACTACACACTTCTAGTCCCTGAACCCAGGGAACTCATCTGGCCATTTGTGGTTCATATCCATCCTATCTCCTGGGAAAATCCCAGCATCCTTTCCAAACTTGTTCTCTTCCTAGCCTGGTAGCTGGGAGTCAGCCCCAGTTGACTGCTGTATTGCTCTCTCTGGGCTTCATTAACATTCTTATCAGTCCCACACCATCACCCAAGTATCCAGGAGGAATTAAAACCCACTTTATGAGTCTGGCTTTCCTGTATACCTGCTGACCTTCACAGGAAGTGCTCTTCATCCAAGTCCATTTTGCTTGTTACCTTCTCTTACAGCATCTGTCAAAGTGTTTCCAAGACCTAAGGCCTGCAGGTGAATGTGAAATGACTCACAATTCCCTTAACCTCTGCCTGTCTCCAGGTGCCCCGAAAATACCTGAACACATGTTGCTTTCCCTACATGTATGTAAGGCCTCTCCAACCAAACTAAGTCCACATCATCCAGTCCAGTTCAACCACAATGGGATGCCCTCCTCATGTAACAGTAACCCTATCACAAATTTCTTTTGCTTTCTTTGAAATTCCACAGACCCAAGTTTTGTTTTTTACTATTAAAACTGTCCCAACCTAAGGTGAATGAAAATTCTTTCTTCAAACGTTGGGAACCTTCACCATTTCACTGAAAAGGACTCAATATTTGGCCGTGGGGTCTGTGCCGTTTGTATTACTACACTGCTGCTTCAGAGATATTATTAAGCAAGGTAGGGACAACGTAACATTAACATTGGTTACCAAGTAAATGCTCAGGGAATGGTCTCTCATACAGTGTAGACACCTGTGCCTTGATGGGACATAGTGAGGTGGCGTGAGATTTCACCATGCGACTCAGAATTGCATGCAACTTAAAATTATACATTGAGTATTTCTGAAAAATTCCATTTGATTTATTCAGGCCACAGCTGACTGATTGTAACTGAAACCAGACAAAGTGTGGCAGTGAATGAGGAGGAACTATTGTATACATGGTTAGTGTTCACTGATTGGATAGCACTTTTTGTTGTTGTTGTTTTGTTTTTTGTATTTTTGTGTGTGTATGCAATTTTAATATAAAGAAAACTTAAGAAAGAAAAAACAAATTCAGGTTGTTAATTCTTGAGAGAAAAGGGAGCTCTACTATAGGGAGTTCAGTAGTAAATTGCACGGATGTCATCTGACTATTAGTTAACTATTGGTTAATAATTTCATTGGTTTATATCTGCTGTTCCTGGAGAGTTTATTGACACACACAGCAATGGGTAAGAGATTCTCCTAGCATGAGAAAAAAGTACTTAAAATATTAGTCTTAGAAGAGATATAGTTAGGATTTCAGAGTATATAACTCAACCAATTCTTTTAATTAATATTTTATCTGGCAGGAAATATTCATGAGACATCACCGGCCTCATAAATGCAAATGCAATTTCTATAAATAGGAGAAAAAACTAATTTCCTGTAGGTGTTTTAGTCTGAAGAGAAAACCTTTAGCTGTGAATGCAGTTGCTCAGGAAAGAAGGGAAGAGAAGCAAATGAAAGAGGCAGAGAAGACGGTCTGCTCTTCAGTAACGGTGCTAATACACACCAGTTCTGCTACTTTCTTGTACTTCTCATTAATTTCCAGATGATGAAAGACACACTTAGCACCTTGCAGGCTCTCTAAGCAGTAGTGACACCTATCCTTAAATGCCATTTGTGTTCTCTCACAGACTTGGCCTAGAAAAGTCCAGACCACCCTAAATTCATGAACCAGACAGGACTAGAATTCCATCCATCACTTCTCATTTTTCAGGCCCAGGCTACAAACTGGGCTTAGATTTTTCCGTCTCTAGTTAAAGATTCCAGTGTTGATGGGATATTGTCAAAGCAGTATTGCCCAGACCATCCTGTTTTATTACAAATTCTGCCATGTTCCATCAAGAGGCAGAAAGAACAGCTTGCTCTCTATACTAATCCAAAGGCCACTGCTGCTACAGGACGGAATATGGAGACTCAGGAGATGCTTCAAGTGGGCATTAGCTGGATCTCAGAGCAGCACAGCTTCTCATGAAAGCTAGGAAATCAGAGTTAAATACTACCTGCTGAGTGTCAGCACACAATGGATGCTCTGACCAATTTTATGTTGACTTGACACAAGCTAGAGCCATCTGAAAGGAGGGAACTGTGGTAGCATCGTTATCATTGCATATAGTTTTTATATCAGGCATAAAACCTTTTTCTTTAGACAAAAAGGGAATTGTAGGGACATCTTTCCTTACCAGTGAACTTGTAGTAGTGGCCACACCCTTTGGGCATGTCGCAGGTGCATACCCATTACAACTTAGAGTAGCTGTGAGCTTGTGCTCTCATGGGTTGTGGAGAGCGCCAGAAGAGCAGAGACTGCATCTTCTGCAGCAGGAAGACCTGGGCAGTTATTTACTCTTATCTGGGTAAGTTCTTTCCTAATAAAACACCTACTTACCATTTATCTTGGGCTTGGTGAACTCATTTAGCCCCCCCCCCCCACCTTCAGGGAACCTCAATTAAGCAAATTCCTCTGGCTGTAGAGCATTTTCTTAATTAGTAATTGATAGGGAGAGGGCCCAGCCCATTGTGGGTGGTGCCATCCCTGGGCTGATGGTCCTGGGTTCTATAAGTAAGAAAGCAGACTGAGGAAGCCATGATGAGCAAGCCAGTAAGCAGCCCCCCTCCATTGGTTCCTCATCAGTTGCTGCCTCCAGGTCCTACCCTGTTTGAGTTCCTATCCTGACTTCCTTTGGTGATGGACTCCAGTGTGGAAGCTTAAGCCAGATAAACCCTGTCCTTGCCAATTTGCTTTTGGTCACAGTATTGTATCATAGCTATAGTGACCATAATAGGACAATGAGATGAGCACAGAGACAGTCAAAGTCCCTTGAGGGACAGACAGACAAATTTCGTGGTTAACAGAGTAGGCCACAGTGAGTAACCAGGGGCAGTAACCTGGTGGCATTCAGTTCTGTTTTGGGGTGGGATAGGACTGTGGCTCCTGGGTGCTGCTCTCCACCAAGACTGTATAGGTGTACTCAGGCCTAGTGACAGGCATGAATACACCAGCCTCCTTGGCATACCCATCATTCACATGACAAATATTCTCCCAAACACAGGACCTAGGACCTGAAGATACACAAGTATTTGCCTTATGGGCCAAAGACAGCTTACTCTAAGTCTGATGTTGGGGTGCTGAACCCTAAAAGCTGGATAATAGTCATAGAGGGGCTAGAGTTAATAGTACTGAGTTCGATAGGCTCCCCCAAAGGCACCAGCAGACAGTCACCTGCTGGCCCTCCCCAGACAGCAGACCTCCCTGTGCGGAGTGGCATTTCTATCTTTCCTACAGTTCACAGGAATTGAATAGAGTCCTCTTTGCTCAAGGCCAGGAGTCCACAAAAGAGGTGGGGGGGGGGGTGGAGGGGTTCTGACAGCAAGGAGAGGAATCTGAGCTTCATAGAAACAAACAATGGATCCTGGAAGGGTGTTCAATCCCGGAGCAGCAGCCAATGGAGTATATACATGGAGCATGCTGCACGGAAAATGAAATAAAATTGAGAGATCTGCTCAGATGCAGAGGAAGATGTACAAGAAAAAGGACTGGAAGGTAGGTGGGTTTGGTGCTTAGTGAGACATGGGGATTCAGGACTGTGCCATTAATACCATTATCAAACAGATTTCCATTTCGTATACTCATTAATACAACAATGTACATAGGACTTCATTTCAGAAATGGCATTTTTTTAATATTTATATAAAGGACTTTTGGGAAGAGACAGAGAGTGGAGCAGTGGGAGGTAAGGCCACCCACCTCACCAGGGGATGATTCAGGTCTCATGTGTCCTTCTAGGAAAGGCCATTTACTTGCCATTCCTACCTGGCTATGGGCTGTTTGGGAGAAAGGGCCTAAGCAGAAAGCCCAACAACAGACTCATTTCCCTTCTCCTCAGACTTTCACCTCCAGTCAGAGATTCAGACCTTCTGAAAACAGTCTGGCTACAAGAGCCAAACACACCAGGGTAGGGATTTAGCTTGAGATGCAAATGGGGCGGTGACTCTTGAATTCCCTGAATGTCCCCCACCTGCTGCACTGGGTCTCTGAAAAGGCTGGAAGTTCTGTCAACACCTCCTTCAGCGCCCCACAGGGACTGCGCAGTCCATGCAAGGCTCTGAGCCTGCATTTTCTACCCTAAGAGTTTTTCCTGTCTGCTCCTTCGCATCTTCTAAACACAGGTCCCCAGGCGCTCACACAATCGCGGGGGCGCTCACACACGTAGACCGGCGCACACACAGGCGATCACACATACACACAGGCACATGTGAGCCTTCCCAAACGTACACGGGATGCTCTCACACACTTACAACGGCCGGTGCAGGTCTCGGACCCTCACATCTGAGTGGCTAGAAGCATAGGAGCATCACCAAGGAGGATCAGGAGAGAGGCAGAGAACCAGGGAAAAAGAGGGTAACAGTGGGCAAGAGGGCGGAGGCTGCAAGCTCTCTCCGATCCGCCTCCAGCACTGGACTCCTTCCCAAGTGACTTCAACCTCTATACCAACAGCTTCCACCTATCTCCACTCTCTGCCCCATTGTGCATGCATTTCCCCCTTTGCTGTCTTTCCTTGTGGTTCTCCTTTGCCTGTAGCCCTTTAAATCGCGTTGTTATCTAGAGATTCAATTGTAGGGGGACAGAGGGAGGAGGACCCAGGGGGGACGGGAGGGGATGGGGCGGGAGAAGAGAGGAGGGCGGGGAGGAGAGGGACAGCTGAGAGCTTCCCGCAGCTCTTTCTAGCTGGAAGGGCGAGGCAGACCGGTGAAGGCGCGGGAGGTTTAGACTCCTCTGCCGGCAGGACTTGTGACTTCAGAGTAGCTCAGGGCTGCTGCCAGTAGGTCGGCAATGCCTGAGGCTAGGGAATTCCCGGGAGAGCCCTGAGCGCCACCTGCACCGCCTAGGAAGGACCACCAGAAGTTAGCCCCAGGGGTTCAGAGCTCCCTTCTCTCCAAGTAAGTTGTCTCCTTTTCTCTTGCTTCCCCTTCCCAGCTCAGCGACTCCCGGAGCGGGACTGGAGCCAGGGGTCCTTTGGTTCTGAACGCAAGCTCATCTCCCCACCAACCTCCTGCACCCGCGAGCCTGCTAGGTAGCGATGGGATGGGAACAAGATCCCAAGGTCCAAAGTTCAGCAAACTAGAGCTAGTCTTAGCCGCTGGGAGATGAGTCCAGTCTTCCAAGGACTGCAACACCCCTCCTCCAGGCGCCAGACCCGTGTACCTGGACGCCGGAAACCTTCCATCTGGCTCACTAGGCCAGGCTGTGGGAGGAAAGAGAACCTTGCTCCCAGTAGTACCTTCAAGTGGGGGGCCTAGATGGCCCAGCGGGTTTACTCCCTGAACCTTAGACTCTAGCCTTCAGCTTTCTGATCAAATTGGGAAGGTGCTCTTGTGCCAGCCCTCCCCTCTGCTCTGGCTGCAACCTACATGTGTGCTTTTTAAAACATCTTTGCCATTATTAAAAAAAAAAAAAAAAAAAAAAAGTTAAAGTTAAAAGCTGGAGGAGGGTGAGTACACTGTCAAAGGGCATTTTGGTTTTTGTTGTTCTTTTCTCGACAGTGTCTCTCCCTGGAGATCTCGTCTATAGTCCTGGCTTCTGTCAGGGCTTCCCTCAAATGCAAGGGCAGGCCACTGGGAGGGGGCTTTCTGTCTTGGGGCTGTGGAGCTGACTATGGCCAGTGGTGGCTCCTCAAAATTCCATAGGATACCCCTAAAAGGAAGTGGGGTCTCTAGCTTGCCCAGCATCCATACTAACTGGGGGTCCTTTCAAATAGCAGATGACCTGTGGGATTAAGCATGTTTACCAAGAACTCTGATTCCTCTCAGTTAAACAGGGTTAGAAATGGCAGGCCAGGGAGGATGTACACAGCTTATAACAGGAGATTCTCATTTATATCGGACTCCAAATTGCACATACCTGTTCTTTAACACAGCAAGCTGCCTACTTCACACAGCACATTCCCATGTGGGAAAGTTGGGGAGAGCCACTGATAATTATGAAACTGAGGTGCTGAACTGAGACAGGGCTCTGTGATTTAACCTGGATTCAGGTCCTGAAAGGCGGGGCTTGGTTTTCCTGTTTCTAGAAGAACTACAGCAAAAAGAATGATAGCCCTAAGGGGGCACTTCCAATCTATCCAGTCCATGCCTTTGCTTAGGTACAGTCTCCCTCACCCCCACTGATGTTTATTTTGTTTTGAGAGTCAGCATATCACTATGTAGCTGTTATACTGGCCTGGAACTCACTATGTAGACCAGGCTGGCCTTGAATTCACAAGAGATCAGCCCACCTCTGTCTTTGGAATGCTGGGATTAAAGTTGCGAGCCCCCAAAGCTTTAGATAAATGTAGTCTTAAATCTCACCCTAGGGTCTCCTAGGCTCCGGCAGGTGAGCAGAACAGAGTAATGCTGTGGAGTTTAGAAGAGGAATGGATTGGGATCATAGCCTGTTGAACATGTACTAGTCTTACAGGGGATGGCTCTGCTTCCATTGGGAGATCTAGGGCTCAGGGTGTGCTTGGGAACATGACTGAATCAGACTGCCATTGAAAGAGGAATTATCACAGAAATAATTTCATCCTCCAACAACACCCAACCATCTTCCCCAGACTTACTACCTAACTTTCCAACAGCAAAAGGGCCCAGCACTCTGGTGTCACCTCTCCAAGATAGCTACCAACTGCTGGCCACTCAGGAGCAGCATTTCTTGCTTAGGAGCCTGTCTGCTTTAAGCATAAAATGAGTGTGTTCTATGCACTGTGACGATATCCCATTGGCCTTCCTCTGGTACATGAGGAAGGTCTCTCTGGGGTTCTCTGCAACTGTGTGACTGGGTTTCTGGTCCATCAATTGAGGAGCCTTCTAAGGCCGCTATGGTCATTTGTGATGAAGTTCACTATACAACAGGACATCCAGTCTTTCGTTTCCATTCTCTTTTAAGGTGCTGGGATCCTTCTGGGGCCAAGCCACAGGAATGTATATATACACTGGAAGTTCATATGCCTGAAAACTCTATCCACTTCTGAATGTTATTTAGAATCAGTCTGACATCAGGTCTATTACCTAGCCTGCACCAGGGATAAATAACTTTCAGAGCCTTTTGAATGTAATCCTTTAGGCAGGGTTGTTTTCCATTTAGGATATTAGCTAAAGCTTGCCTGTATTTTCCAAGCCAATACTGACCAGATTTTCAGGCCGGGAGTGGAGGACAATGGAAAGAAATTGAGTGGGGGGCAGGAATCTGTGGGTGGTTCAGTGTAGTCGTTCTTAGATGAAGCCTTTCATTGTGAGCTGGTCACTGAGAGGCAGTGTTTCTGAAGGGACCCATCATCAACTTTTCGCTAAGACACTTGTCAGCACAGAGAACATTTGCTTTCTTTTTCCTCCCTTTCCCTTTAGAGACAGGAGAATGGGAGTTCAGACACAAAGAATTGCAGGGAGAAATTTGAATAAAATTACCTAAATGTTTCTTTCTTTCTTTTTTTTTTTTTTTCCCCAAAACAGCTTTGGAAGTGGCTTTCTTTAAAATTATCTTAAAAGTAAGGAGAGGAAACCCAACAGAAGGGACTGGGTGGCTGTCCTGGGTGTCTGGTTCCTCCTACCTCGACTTTCTGATAAGGGAGCTATTCTTGTCAACAGAGCCCAGGGTGACAGCAACCTTTGCCAAGAGCTGTGTTAAAGCTAAATGTCAGAAACAAACCTTTAACACAGGACCCTGGATATCCTGGCTTAAATGTTAAGTTCTGCTGTCACAGGGGACCAGAGCAGGCTGGGAGCAAAGGTCAGGTTAATCTGACAAGATAGCAGGTAACAACAGCACTTCCTGGTCACCAAGGACAAACCTGAGGGCTGGTCACAGAGTCTGGGAAAGATGATGAAAGGAAGGAGTTGGACTTGGTTTGGCAGGCACCTCCTCAGGGCCTGACTTGGCTCTTGAGGCTGGGAATGCTGTGTCTCTCTGTCTCCCTCATATTCCAGTCTCCCAATCTTACAAGCAGGGAGACTCGAGTGCAATCATCTTTCCTTTCTTCTTCTGCTCAGAAGAAAGGGGGGAAGCAAGAACCAAGAGGACTCAGATGCCGTCTGGGATTAAGCCTCTGTTCTGAGATTCTGTCCCTCAGCCATCTTGACACCAGCTCTGGTCACTAAGAATTTGCTATTTAAACTTGCTGGGGAGTGGATCTGAAGAGAACTGCATGCAGTATAGCCTCTGCCTGAGAAGATGGCTATCTTTAGTGCAACAGAAGCCATCAGTGTCCCTAGGGCCTTTAGGTAGGGAAGCTCTCATGACAGCCTGCTAACTTTCATAGCAACACAGAAACCCCACTGAACGTTAAAGCGCCCATGTCTTACCTACCTTGGTCAGATGGCCTTGGTTGTTTGGTAAACCAATCTTCATTACATGAACTAAATGAATAAATAAATATCACTCCTGTCCTTTCAAAATATGAGTGAAGCTCCTGCCTGTCCCACCCTGGGATGGGGTATAAATTATAGCCTGGTTGGGAAGAGACAAGGAGATACAAGCAAAGAGTAGCTAGAGGAGCAGCCTCAAGTAAGGGATGCAGGGAAGGTTTCTGTGGGACCTGACAAAAATAGAACTTCTGGTGGCCAGGTGGCTTGGAGAGGAATCAGTAGGTGTAGACACAGGACAGGAAGGGGACATGAAGGGCGAGCAGGAGCTGAGAATTGAATCCTGGGCCTGGGCCCCCGAAGGTCCCGGGAGCCTGGCCCTGACTCAAGCTGGCTCTTCCTCCACTTCTGATACACAGCTTCACCAACACCATTCTCTTCCCCCCACAGCCCTCCTTCCCTCAGCTGGGACCTTCCACCCGGCCTACTCCATTGTCTTCCTCTTCTCTGACTACACCTGCCTTTCAGGGCCTTCATAACTCAGTCACTTTGTTTCCCCCGTTTTCCTTTCACTACATTCATCATCCTCTCATTTCTTTTCTTAAACTTAAAAGGAAAAACTGGGATTGGAGAGATAACTCAGTGGTTAAGAGAGCTGGCTGCTCTTCTAAAGGTCCTGGGTTCAATTCTGAACACTCACATGGTGGCTCCCAACTGTCTGTAACTCTCAGATTTGACACCTCATACAGACTACATGCAGGCCTAAAACACCAATGCACATAAAATAAAAATTATTTTTTTAAAACAAGAAAGTGTTTACCATTTTTTGTTTTTACTCTTTAGATCATTATAGAATCATGGGCAAGGTGAGAGCTGACCTTCAGAACACTCTTCCATATCTCTACCTGCTTTTTCTCAACAGTAACAGCTTGCCAAACTGACCAAATGGTTGCCAATAAAACTATACTTACAGGACTGGAGAGATGGCTCAGAGGTTAAGAAAAGTGGCTGCTCTTCCAGAGATACTGAGTTCAATTCCCAGCAACCACATGGTGGCTCACAACCATTTATAATGAGATGTGGTGCCCTCTTCTGGTGTGCAGGCATACATACAGGCAGAATACTATATCCATGATAAATAAGTCTTAAATTTTTTTAATTAAAAAAAGCTATACTTTCATACATATGGGCATCTTGTATGTTTTCTCATTATCACCACACAGGTTCCCAATCACCCTGTCATCTCCTCAACCCTGGAAGCTACTGGTATGCCTTCTATTCAATCATTTTTTTTGTAATATCAAGAATATAATATAAATAGAATGATATGTTTGGGTATGACTGTTTTCACTCGATTCAGTTACCTGGAGATTTGGATTCTTTCTTGTATCTCTTTCTCTCCCTCTCTCTCTTCCTTTCTCTGTCTCTCTCTCTCTCTCTCTCTCTCTGTGTGTGTATGTGTGTGTGTGTGTGTGTGTATGTTGTCGGTGAGATTCCATTATATGAAAATATCAGAATTTATTTAACCATCCACCCATTAAAAGACATCTGAGTTGGTATCAATTCAGAATTATTATTAACAATGTTTCTATTAATATTGATCAACTGGCTTTATGTGAACCTAAGTTTTCATTTTTCCACAATAAATGCTCATAAATGCAATTTCTAGGTCATATGCTATTGTTATATTTAATTAAATTTTTAAAAAAACTGAAGGAGATGGATAGACAGCTCAGTGGTTAAGAACTCATATTGCTCTTTAGGTGGGCTAGAATTTAGTTCTCAGAACCCATATCTGGTAGCTCACAACCTCCTATAACCCATACACCCATAATGAATAACAAAATAAATTGTTTTTTTTAAATGTAAACTGTTTTGCACTAGGATTCTATCATTTTACATTCACCACCAGCAGTAATGAGTGGCACAGGTTCTCTGCATCCCTGCCAACCCTTGCCTCTGTGCTTTAGCCTTTCTGACAGGTGTGTACATAGCTTACTGTGGTTTGCTTGCTTTTTCTCCTCGGACAATGAACTAGCTCCTTCCAGCATGCTCACTTGCTCTCTGCTTGTGTCATGCCATCTCTTGGGCCTGTTTTCTAATTGGATTGCTCTTGTTTCTCTGTTCAGCTTGGGGGTTCTTTATATAGTATATGCATTAGTCTTTTGTCAAATACACACTCTGCAGGTATTTCTCCTACTCTGGACTCTGCCCTCTCATCTCTGCAGAAAGTCTTTTTCCAAAGCAGACGTTTTCAGTTCAGATGAACATTGGCAGTTCTGTGTTTTATGTTGATGTCGAGTGTAAGAACTCTGCCCAGCTGCCCTAGATCCTGAAGCATTTTCAACATGCCCTTTCCTACTTTTACAACTAAGATCCATTTTGAGCACTTTCTTTCTTTCTTTCTTTCTTTCTTTCTTTCATTCTTTCTTTCTTTCTTCCTTTCTTCCTCCTCCTTCTTTTTCTTTTATAAAGCCAGAGACCTCAGTTCATTCTTTCTCCATGAACATCAGATCACCCCTTTCTTGCTTGTTAAAAAGGTTACCTTTTCTCCACTGAATTTCTTTTCCATTTTTTGTTGAAAAAAATTGAGCCAAGAATAGTGAGCATCTTTGAGAAGGTCTCTTTGGCCTTCTGCTCCTTTGATCTATGTGTGTCTCCTTCTAACACTGCATTCCTGCTTACTGTAGCTGTCTAGTAAGTCCTGAAACTGGGAAGATTGATCCCTTTGTTTTATTCTTACTTTCTTTTTTCAAAGTTATTTTATTTGTGTTAATCTGTTTGTCTCCCTAATAGATCTTAGCAAAATCTTATCTGTATGTAAAAGAAAATACTTGTGATGAACTTTGTGTCAACTTGGGAAAAGTCCCTATTTTCATCACATTTTTTCTTTGAATCCGTAGACTCGGTGTGCTCCTCCATTCATTTAGCTCGCCTTTGATGTCTTCCATCATTTTGCACTCATCAGCAGTTCTTTTCCCCCTCTGCCAGAAGTTAATGGTGTGACCCTGAAAATCGCTTGATTTCTCAGTTCACTTCCTAGGAAATGGGTCAGACAACACGCAGCTGAAATATCAGAGACAGGGTTGAAGATGGCCAATGACAAGGGTGTCACGGGAAGTACACACTGACACATGGCCCCGACAGATTCTTTTGCAGTTCCCCTTGCTTCTTCTCATCCTTTGCTTCTCCGCTCTTTTTTGTTTTGTTTTTACTTTTGTTTCTCAAGACTGGGTTTCTCTGTGCAGCCCTAGCTGTCTTGGAACTCACTCTGCAGACCAGGCTGGCCTTGAACTCACAGTGCTGGGACTGAAGGCCTGTGCTACTACTGCTTGGATGATTCCCAACAGCTTGTCTCCAGTTCTCTAGCCCTCCATTTTTCTCCTATTCTCACTGCCTTTCCCTTTTCCATTAATTCTCCCAACACATTTATAGCCTCCCTGTGCCATGGGATCCGAGGCCTTTCTCTCTCCCTTGTTTACCTAAGATGTTGAGAGACACTCCAATGCTGGCCAGCCTGGGTTTACACTTAGAACCACAACTCGGTGTTTTGATGAAGTTCACACACACTTTGTGCCTGTTTCCTCTACCAGACACCAGGAAAGTCCTACCAACCCCATGCCTTTTGTGGAGTGACGGGAAGTACTCAGAATAAGTGTGTCATGCCCTCCCATCTGCAGTATGTTTCAGCTGTAATTCTGGGGGCCATACCTATTGCACCCTGGCTTCCTGCTTCTTCCTCACTCTGGCCAATCCGCCCCCCACCCTTCCTCCTCCACATGCACATTTTCATACCCACCTTATCTGCTTTCTTGCCGCTGTCATCTCTCACTTCTGTGTGATATGCTCTATTCATTCCTGAAAAATTGGCACAGTCCAGGAAATCTGTCCCTAAGGCCTTAGAGGGGAAACGAGTAATCTTTCATTTTGACTTAATTGTTAATCTTCTTTATTATTTAATGCAGAATTCATACAGTGAGGGGTTACAATGAAGACATGTATTAGAAGTATGTTGTTTGCTTTCATGAAGATGGCAGGCTTAAAAAAGAAAACAATTAGACAGACACAAACATGGGGAAAATGTAAAAGGAATTAATTTGATTTTCATGCCTTTTGAATTGATGATTTTTCATGCATCTTCTGCAAGAGGACTGGAAGGGTACCTGTGCACTATGCAAGTACACCACAGCCAGGTGTTGACGTGAATGGATGTAAGGAGCTGTGGGCAGCCCCCACAGCTCTCTGGGCTGAGCCTGGAAATACTCAGTTTAAGGAAGGTAGCAATCCTCTCCACAGGTGTACTCAGTTTTCTAACAGCCTTTTCGCCTCTGTATTTTTCCACCTGCCCCCCTAAAAAGCCAGAGAATGCTATTTAGTCCCCTCTATGCTTTTATCAGTTACAACTCTCAGTATTTTTGTTTGTTTAATGACAAGACAGCCAGGGGATTAGTCCGCAGTACTTCTAATTGGGCACTTATTTCTCTCCAGACTCCAGAAGCGGATGCTGGGGGCCTTACGACTTCCTTAGACAGGTGATGAGGCATCCGCCAAGGATGCTTCTTGAGCCAGCAGCCAATAACCACCTCCAGCCTGGCAGCTTAGGCTCTGAAGGCCCCAATCTCACCTTTTGGTGTTCCCTTGGAGCCACCTGGTCCCTTTATTGTACAGCTAGAAGGCAGGGCCACCTGTGAGTCCTGCTGTGATATCACCCTGTTACATCCTCAGTGTTTCTGTTAGTGGCTTCCTAGGAATGAGGTCCAGTATCTGTGCTCCCTCGGGTACTTCTATGCAACTCTAAAATAGGACTAATGCCATCAGAGTCTTTGGAAGAACCCAATAGAACTGTAGATGCTATTGCTATCCCATGACCATAATTCTGTACAATATTTGGGCCAGTATGATGCAAGTGGAGGGGCCAGGGATGTTACACTGGAATTTGGCAGGATCAGAGGGCAAATAGTTTCTTCAGCATGAAAATTCTCGTGGGCAGTTTTCATTCCTTATGGAGAAAGAGACTAAGGGTGCAAATCTATTGGGTAAATGTGATCCAGGGAACAGGTGTGGCCAGGAGAGGCAGGACTGTAATTCATAACCAAGATCACTGGATTCTGATGGACTAGTAGAAGCTTGGGTAGTGTGGGTCCAGTGCTGGGCACTGATCTTCTTATCATGTGACTGTGGGCAAGTTCCCCACCTGCTCTGAATCACAGTCTCTATCTGCACAATGGGTGCATAATTTTTACTACACAATGTTGTCAAGCTAACATAGGTAAAGGCCCCAGTTCAGTGTTGTCAGAGCCTGCACACATACACATATGCATGCATGCACATGTGTGCATGAGCACACACACACACACACACACACACACACACACACACCTCACATCACTTCCAGATCTTTTTTACAAAGAAGTCAAGCTAACCTGCTACAAGAGATACACTGGGCACATGTTTGAGATAAAGCTAGAGGAGTCTGAAGCTGTGGTGAACACAGCACAGACATCCTGAGTCCAAATGTGGCCCAGCTGAGTGACTCTGCTGCAGCTTCAGTCCTCTGTCGTCCTGTGCTGACCTGTGCTGAAGGTCATTTTCAGGGCTGTCCTCTGAGGAGCAGAGGCAGCTAGGATGCAGGCCAGGAGTGTCCTGAGCAGAGGAGGTTGCAAGTCTGTAACAGATCCCCAGGGACAGCATCTACACAAGGCTGAGGGAGAGGAGTCCTCACTCACCCCAGCTTCTGCTCACAGCTCTTGGTGGAGCTCTTCCCAGCCCACAGCCCAGCAACCAGAGCACTCAGTGCTGCAGTGATGAAGTGTCCCTTCTGACACCGTCTATTCCAAGAGTCACTGTCCCTGGCGCTACACTCCACTACATGTCCCTTGCCTGCTCTTGGAGCATGGCCTATGCTTGTCACTGCCCCCTAAAGTCACAAGGGATTCTATTACTGTGGCTATGGGAGAGCCTGTTTCTAGGACCTTCTGCTTAGAGCAGAGTTAAAAGAACCGTGCATTCCCCAAGCTCTTGTGAACCCCCCCCCCCCGAGAAATAGCAACAGCCTGGATATAAGCATTGGACCTGCATTCAGCTCCACTTATGTGGCCTAGATCCAGAGTCCTGCAATGCCACTGTGGCTGACTGCTGGTGATCGGCATCCATTGCATCTGAGACAGAAGGCAGCAGCTGTGGAGAGGTGATCTGCTCTACTGTCTTGTCCTTACAACCTCTCTGAAGGACTTGCATTTGCAATCAGAAATCTGTTCCCATTGAGAACCTCACCACTGCCATTAGTGAAATGGAGGACCGTGGCCCATTGCGCAGTGCACTGCGGCCCTCTAGAAGAGGTGCTTGCTCATGAGGAGAAAGTGCACTCTGCAAGGCAAACCATGTGTATGACAGGGGGACTGGGAGGACAAGGCTGTAGGGAGTAGCCAGGGCTTGTGGGAACAGAGGAGACAACCCTTGGCCCCTCTCTGTTAGGGAGTGTGCCCAGATTGAAGAAACCCCTGCCCCCTTCTGTCCTGAGGACTGGTGGCCAGTGCTTGAGCATTAATGAGAAAAGCTTGTAGGAAAATGTGAGGCTTTATCTGGACCCTTAGTGCCAGGATCACCAGAACTCAAAGTACCTCATTCAGGGAGGAGGCCTCTCTCCCACTCAGCAGCTGATTCACAAACACCTTTTCCTTTACTTTGAACAGTGTTTCCAAATTTGAATCCATTACCATCACATAAAATGGAATTTCAATTCTTTCTCTCGCTCTCTTTTTTTCCTTTTAATATTGAGACAGTGTCTCACTATGGAGCCTACTGGCTCTGAAACTGGATATGTAGCCAAGGCTGCTCTAACACTTAAAATCTCCTGCTTCAGCCATGGCAGTGCTGATGATTACAGCCACGTGCCACCAGGCCCAGCTCCATCTCCAAACTTTGTCATTTCTAGATTTTCTAGAAGAAAATGGATTCACAGCATCAACCCCACATCTTGCCATCCTGACAGAGCCCTTCCACAAGTGTACATGGCTTGCTGCAGTCCCCACCGTGAGTTCCTATGTCCCCTAAGCTCAGAACAATTTTGTTTACATTTACCATCTGTGTGGATAATTGCTTTTCCTAGACTAAAAAGCAGAAGTGTTTCAAGTCTTTATTTTAGAAAGAAAAAAAAAATCGTCCAATGGAAACCAGGTATAGAGGCACATACTTAGAATCCCAGCACTCCAGAAGTGGGGACAGGAGGATCAGAATTTCAAGATCATCCTTGGCTTGAGGCCAGCCTGGGATAGTGAGACCCCATTAAAAAAAAGTGAAATGAGGTATGAGGAAACATTACATCTGAGTTAAAGTAGAAGAAAGCCTGTTATCCACAAAAGACTGATGAGCAGCTATGTAGGGTCGCCTAGAGAGAGCCCAGTGTAGCCATTACTCACTGGCTTCTCATATCTGCATTTTTGGCAGCAGAGGTCAGTGCCCATCATGTGTTCTGTTTGCTACCAGCGTGTAGTACAGTGGACACGCTGGTAGCACAGTACTCGGGAGGAATGAAGGATTTCCCTCTGCTCCTGACAGAAGCAAACTCCCTCAGACAGACGAAGGGTAATCCAGCGGAGGGTGGTGAGAATGCAGCCCCTGGTCTTCTCGAATGGTCCGTCGTCTAAGAAACCACTTTTGAGAGTGATTCTGCCTGACAGGTTTATGCTCCCTTGAACACAGGAGCTCTCGATCTCCTTGGAACAATGAGGGACACTTGGGAGCAGGGGGATGCTATCTTATGGCTCAGGGTTATCAGGAGGGAAGTGGGAGGGCACAGGGGCAAGACAGCCCCAGTGAGAGCAGAGAAGCAGCCATGCTGCTGGCAGCCGGGGAGCACAGCAGGCAATATTAATTGGCTTCCTGGCACAGCTCAGGTGTCTGTCAGGCTGGCTGCAAGGTTTCTTGAAGCCACAGAAGCATGGAGCAACTTGGTCAGTGTTGACGGCGAGCAGCCTGCACTCAGAGCATGTGAAGTCAAGAGGAACCTGGCCTTGCCACTCAGGCATTGCAGCCTTAATCAAGCTACTAACCGGCTGTGCTTTTGTGATTTGCAAAATCAAGCTACTAAAGAGGACTTCCTAGACCTGTGTGAGGATGCAGTGCATAGATACTCAGTACAGAGATGGGTTTGTCATCCGATACCTGAGTCATTATTCCTGCTTGACCCCTGTCCTCATGGCAAGGCTTTGCTGCTCTGCTCCCCTCCATAGGCACTGTGTGTCACAGCTCTGCTGACCCTCCCTCATCCACTCAGCCACACCCAGTTAAGAACTATGCCTTGTTGGCCACTATGTTCCCTGCCATCGCGCTGACGTCAGCGAATAGACCTGTGGTCTTCACTCAGTTGCCTACTAGAGCCTCCCTGAACCAGAGCTGGTTGCCCTGTGCACTTAGGTTGGGGACAGCCCTGCCACTCAGGGTACTGAGGGTCATAAGCAATGATGTCACAATGACATCTTGGGGAAAATGCAGATTCAAAAAAACCCAGACTCAGTAAGTAAGAACCTGCATTTCAACAATAGCTCTGTGAATGGAAGGCACAACAAAGGTAGTATGGTGAGCTTCTAGGTTCCTCTACCCCAGGGCCCAGACAAATGCCAGTGTTCAGTGGGAATTCATTAACTCACTAATTGGCTAGCAAGTCGGTTAAAGCCTTGCCTCTCGTTCCCTTGAGCTTTCACACTTAGTATCTTATGTGTTGTGACCCAGAGTGACCTAGGTATACCAGTGGGGAATTCAAGATCAGATCCCACCTAAGTTGGTAGACCAAATAGCAGCAATAAGATGAGGTTTCTCAAGAACTCCCTGGTGGGTTTTTAAAGATTTATTGCTGCTTGTCTCTGTGCCATTAAGTCTCAGAGTGGTCTAAAAAGGTTTTTTGCTTTAAGAATGGTAATTTTGAAACACTGGAAAAATCAAGATTGGTCCCCAGAGAAAAGCCAACTTTTCAGTGTGGTTTGCACTGGGAGGATGTACACTGGCTTCTTTCTGAGAGAGATCCACAAAGCAGGCCTCTTACTGAATCGTACCACCCACCCAGAGCCCAGCTGTCCCCACTGTTCCAGGGAGAGCACCTCTGTTACCTCTTCCCCAACTACTTCCTGGCATATGACAGCCTAGCTATAATGTCTCTTTCCAGCTGAGGAAGTCCATATGTATCTAGCGCTTTCCCCCGACAGCTGGATGGCCACCAGTGGACTAGAGGGCAAAAAAAGTGGTGAGAAGGGAACTGAGTGTTTAGTCCCAGGCAGGATACTGTCCTAGACTCTCCACTGGGAGGGTGACAACAGCTTCACCGTCACTCACATTCTGCAAGGCCAGGCTGAAAGTCTCGGTCTCCGGACTCCTGGGTTCTCATTGCACCATGAAGCCTCGGATTTTAGGAGTCCCATTCTAATGCCTACCTTACCGTTCAGAGCTGCCCTTCCCCCAAGGCTTTCATGGCCCCACTGCACACGCCACGCGGGCCTCTTCCTCCCCAAAGCCTCTCTATACTTTGGTGCTGCAATCAGGGGCAGCATCTTGGGCAGCATCCCAGGACCAGTAAGCAAGCTGTTAAGGGCTGCTCCGGGCAGTCTCAGAGGAACTTCCCACAGCCTTCGCCCCAGCTCTGCTTGGGGTAAACCTGCAAAAAGGAAGTGTTCTTTGAAAGTTCTCCAGACACTGGCTTCATGGGGAGATGTTCTTATAAAGTTCTGCAGACACTGGCTTCATGGGGAGATGAGACAAGGGGTTCCTAATTATGGTATGGAAAGTGGAGGGATCTAAATCTACAATGTATGGAGTGGGCAGACTCTCTCAACCCATTGGCTCACCTTCCTTGACTAGCGATCCTCCACTGAGCATCCAGGTCTGCACTGTTTCCATTTCCGCCCCAGAAGATGGCCACAGACCTAACTTGTCTCAAATCAGTATTCGTTTAGTATCAGAGGTGCAGCCACTGTGTGATCATGACCCTGCTCAGTTCTCTTAGGTAGTCTGGGCTCCTCTTCCCTGCTTCTGAGCATGTGAGAAATCTAGTCTTTGCACTTGTAGGACTGTGGCTGTCTTGCCAGCCATCACCAGCTACTGTCTGTCCCCAGAGGCGGCTACTTCCCTTGCTGTGTAGACCCTTCTATCTTTAAAGAAAAGAAGAAACCAACTGGCACCTGCTTCAGGAAAGTCCCTCAGAGGGTGGCTATCATTAGACCAGGTGACATCACCTTCGAACTGTACCAACCATGGGAGTAGGATACCCAAGTCCTGGGATTTCAGGTACTGTATATAGGGATAGGGATCGTGGGGGCATCTTAGAATTCGGCCTGGCTAAATGCGCCTTCTCTGTGCAGGATATAGACACTGCTGCTAACCCTTTAACACTCCCCACTAGTCAGGGCATACTGTGGAGGACCAGAGCAGCCCAGGCACCACCATTTGGGGCTTTCTCGGGTTTTAACACGTCAGTGCAGATGTTATGAGGAAGTTGGGGTTACTTTTGTGGAGTCTCACTCTTGTTAACACATGAGTTTAGAAACAGACTCAGAAGGAAGCTAGGACCATTTTATTAGAGTTTCAATGAAAACCTATAGACCAAGCAAGCTGAAGGAAGGGGCGGATAAGAGGAAGTGAGGTAGCCATGTCATTTTAGTCAGAGTTCAAGAAAGCAGCAGGCAGGCTCAGTCAGCCACTGTGATTGAAAGCCGCTCTGTGGAGGAAGTGAGAGGGACTTTGGATGCCCTAAGTCTCAGGGGATGTGCAGTTAGAATTTTGGGTGACATCCAAATAAATGATATAGAAAGAAGGAAAAGTTACTGCTTTGATCTAGTTAGAACTTAGAAAGTGGACAGGCTTAGCAGTGATGGATGGTGAACGCTTTAAAAAAAAAAGAGTTCTATTTTATTTTATGTGCATGGGTATTTTGCCTGCATGTATGTCTGTGTACTATGTTCAGGCAAGGCCCACTGAGGTCAGAAGAGGGCACTGGATTCCCTGGAACTGGAGTTATGACAGTTGTGAGCTGTCAGGTGGGTGCTGGGAATCTAGCCTAGGTCCTCTGGAAGAGCAACAAGTGCTGTTATTGGTTGCAGGGTTTGTAACTGAGTGATACTGATGATTACTTCTCTCCTCCGGTAGCATGCAAAGTGCCTTCTAATGCCATGAACTCTAGTCAATAGGGGTGAATCTTTTAGTTGGGCACCAGCTCAACTTCTTGTTTGACACAAGTAAGTGTTGGCTTCAGCATTGAACCTTAGCATCAGGTTATGGGAAGTAATCAATAGTGATGTTTTGTAGGGGACTGCATGGAACGATTCAACATTAATTTCTTGTTGTTTGTTTATTTTCTGTTTTTTGAGACAGGGTCACTTTACACAGCCCTGGCTGTCATGTAACTACTCACTATGGAGACCAGGCTGTCCTAAATCCCAGAAATCTGCCTTCTTCCACTTCCCAAGTGCTGGATTAAAGGGGTGTGCTGCCACAACAGCCTCAACATTAACTCTTAAAGGAGGAGATAATAGTGTGTAATGTTCTAATGTTTACTGCAGATCAAGACCATTGTTGAACTTCAGATTTTCTTTTATAACTAGAAGGAAATGGGCTTCCCTAAAGCTCTGAAACACCCACCCTTTCTTCTGGTATTCTAAATATCAAATTGAGGCAACGCCAATGCTTTTCTTGTCACCATCAATGGTCTCCAGTGCTGTCAAACCTTATCTAAATATCTAGCAATTCATTGGATTTATCCAGGACAGTACCCAGATATCTCAATAGAGATATGAGTATGTCCTCTGTGCCTCTTCCTCTAATGGCCTTCATCACATGCCTTAAATTTCAGAGCATGCAGATGGTATCCCAGCACATGTGAGAGAAAGAAAGGAGGAATCCAGGAATATTCTTAAGATTACCATATTCATAATTTGGAAACTTAATCTAAGATTAAAAAAAAAAAAACCTCCCAGTCCAATGCTCTATCCAGAAAGGTCACCAAGTCTGAGTATTGCTCTTATCAGAATGCCATACAGGGATGCCTGGACCCCTAGCATCCTAGACCACCCCACATTCTAGAGATTTCTGCACTGTGCTAGGTGTCTGGGGGGACCCTTTGAACCAAGGTCTATTTAATGGATGTCATTTTCACTCATGCGCCATCTCTGATACAGCTCCTTTGATTTGGCCTCTCCTGAGTCTCTGCACTTGTGAATTGTATCAAAGGCACCAACCCTCTTTGCTGGCCTTGAAGCTGTCTTTGCAGAGACCTTTCATCATGCTCGGGTGATTCTTCCCATCCACAGGCACTAGGGGCAGCCAGAAGATAAGAGCACAAACAAGGTAGCCAGGGTTTGCTCAAGCTAGAGCCTTGAAGAGAGCAGCTGAGATACCCAGCTTAACTCTAGCAGGTCTATGCCTTCCTTCCTGCCTCTCCACTATCCACAGTTCTGTACACACCTTCGGTACAAAGGGACAGTGCTAAGATGGAAAGCACAGGTAGGCTGGATCTGCATTTTACCTTCTTCACTGCTCTATGTCCGGCTCCCAGTTCAAGGGCTGGACTGTAACAGTTCCTCAATCAATGCCTACCATATGGATGCATGATTGGTTGAATTGATCCTAGAACCTGATTTTAAAAGTCTACCTACATTGTCTCTGAAAATCTATTAGAGTTGATAGACACACAAGCACTGGAGGCCAGGATTTTCTTGGATGAGCCTACTCTTAACTTCTAAAGAAACCTGGGTAATAATGACTCCATGACCAAGGAGCTTAATACTCATACTGCAAACACTGTTTGATTTTAGATGTTTCGTCTCTCTGTGTGTTTAAAATTTGGGAAAATTGAGTGCCACGCTGCATTCAAATTCAAGAAAGGAGAGATTATAAATATACACAGCACCCAGCCCAGCTTAATGGCAGAGATCGAGTCTGAAGGGAACGTACCTTTTAGGTGATTTTGTAGAGCTTGTATATACAAATTAAGATGGCAAAGTGCAGGCTATGTTACTAGAGTTATATGTGCAGTTTGTCATTAATCATCACACAATTATGTGGCATGAGACTACATTCAACTTATATTTGTATCATGTATTCTTTTTAGGGTTCCCCACAATGACCAACAAGCAACAAAGGCAGAGAGTAGTAGCTGAGATATATAGCATAGGAAACTGAAGCTGATACAGGCAGAACTGTTTTTTTGAGGCCCAAAGAGCAAGTCTGCTGTATACTGAGCTGAAATCTAAGTCCTAGCCAGTTTACTGGGAGCTGATACCAAGCTCCTAAAGGAAGCAGCTTGAAGGAGGAAAGGTTAGTTTGGCTCAGGGCTTGAATGGATAGCCCATACAGCAGAGAAGGCGTGGCTGCCCAGCAGCTGGAAGCACCATCAATGAGGGCTTGCTCGCATCTGGGCAGACCAGGAAGTGGAGAAAGGGGAGGGACTTCCATGGCTCATTTGCTTTCTCCTCATCCTTTATGATTCCGTCTGGAACTCCATGCCATGGGGTACTGCTGCCCACATTGAGGGTGAGTCTTCCCTCTTCAGAGTTACCTCACAGACAAGCCTGGAATTGTGTCTTATTAATGACCTATGGGATTCTCAATGCAACCAAGCAGACTACAGAACTTAGTCATCATACATTGGGTGGCACAAAGAATATTTCAGGCACGTGTGTGGCTCTTAAACCAGAAATATGCAGGCTTCTCCTAAAGCACAACTTTTTCAGACTTGGGCAGAGGTGTCCTAGAAAACATCATTCTGTTTCTAATACATAACAGGGCCCTCTCCCTAAAAGGCATAGAGTGTATTTAAAAATAGGAAGGAAACAGTGCAGAAAATCAGGAAAGT
This sequence comes from Phodopus roborovskii, assembly GCF_943737965.1. Lineage (NCBI taxonomy): Eukaryota > Metazoa > Chordata > Mammalia > Rodentia > Cricetidae > Phodopus > Phodopus roborovskii. Next base: position 11,529,677 of record NW_026126517.1, on the reverse strand, counting down.
GGAGGGCAGAACATACTTCCCAAGTGCCCTGGCTTTAGACATGCTCAGCACATGTGGCTGGGGGAGCTCACTAAAGCACTTCAGTTGGAAGCCAATGTGGGCTACCACAGCTGAGTGCCTGAGACTGCAGGGTCTTCAAGGTCACCAGCTCTGTTCGCCAGCTCTAGGAACCGCTGGTTAGATTTTTGGTACAAAGGCTCACCAAGGGGGCAGAACAAAGTTTATACAGTACTCTGTACAGAAGGTCCAAGCTTTTGCCTTTTTATTTCATTCATCTTTGTAACCAGCACATGCGATAACGGGGAGCAGGTGGCTGTGTGCAGAGTGGGAAATGGCTATTGGATGTCTGAGACAAATGGCCCTTCAGATGGATGACTCTTCAATATGACATTTTAAAGGTTACCTTCAAATTGCTGCAGCCGCCCAGGTAGCAAAGGAAAAGATATGCTGTCATAAGATTTCTCAGTATTATTTCAGCTGGCCCGTGGGGTTAGTATTTAGGCATCTGCACTGGCCTGCCTTTGGAGTTCTGACAGGATTCAACCTCAGCTGCCGCCACTAAGAGCACCACCTGTGCCTGTTCACTATGTTCCCTTTTAAAGGGGCCTCTCTCTCTCTCTCTCTCTCTCTCTCTCTCTCTCTCTCTCTCTCTCACTCACTCACTCTCTCTCTCTCTCTCTTCCTCTCCTCCTCCCCCCCCCCCCCCCCCGCCTCTCTTCCTCTGTTCTTGTCCCCAGAGGCCAGTTGGTTCAGTAGTGTATGTCACTGGCATTTTGCTCTTGTCCTCACTCATCTCTTCAGTCTTATGATCTCTGCCAAAAGAATTCAGATAAGACATAGAGAATATAGTTAGAAGACAGAGCTTATTTCAGAGTAACATGGGAAACCCCCAAGGGGTGAGAATGAACAATGACAAAAGAGAACATTGTGTCAATTTACATTTTAGATAGACCACACCATTTCTAGTGGTCCTGAAAGGGACAGATGTTCTGGTTTCATCTCCTTTGCTTTGAAAAAATACCCTGACCAAAAGCAACTTGTGAGAGGAAAGGGTTCATTTGGCTTATAACTTCCATCATTAGGGAAGTCAGGGCAGGAACTTGATTGCTAGCTCACCCTCTGACTTGCTCCCTGACTCATGTTCACCTAGCTTTCTTACAGAGCTCAGACCCACCTACCTAGGGACAGTGCCACTCACAATGGGCTAGTCTCTGCCATATCAATCATCAGTCAAGACAATCTCACAGACATGGACACAAGCCAATCTGATATAGGCAATCTCTCACTTGAGACTCTCTCCTCGGGTGACTCTAGATTGTGTCAAGTAGACAGTTGAACTAAGACAACAGCTTTCCCAAGGGGTACGTTCCTGTTCAGATGATTGACGGCCAATTTGACCGATACTTACAGAGTTGGCCTTGTATGTATGGAATGCATGCTGCTGACCTGGAACCAGCTTTAAATAGTTATGAACGAATGTCCTTAGGCAGTTCAGGATGTCCTATGGAAGAACCAGATTTGACTCAGGTCCTTTCCTCTGGCCATTAACTAGAGTCCCACAGTTCCTGTCCTGTGCCTCAGAGGATGTTAATTATAAAGAAGGGCTCCAGCTCTTGTGTCTCCTAAGCCTGCTACTTTCTAATTAGCCACCTAACAGTTTCTAGAACACTCACCAGAATGGTTCTCAGGAGTTCCTTCCCACAAGAGACTGCCTCCAACTGGATTCCAAAGAGAGACATACCAAATCCCAGAATAAGCAATCCAGAGTGTATGCTTGTATTCAAGCCTGCAACTGGACTGGGCCAAAGAGTGGTCAACACACTTTGTTTCTCAGCTAGTGCAACAAAGGAAATGGAGGCCTAGGAAAATTATACACTGGGAAAGGGTATTCTTGTGAAACCCAGGAGAGCTTGTTTATGAAGAATGCCCTAAGGTGTGTGCCAGTGTGAGAGCTCAAAGAAAATTCTGGAAGTAGCAGTCTGTTACCCAAAGCTGGAGCAATAGAACATCCTGTTGTCAGGGTTAAGCCTCTGGGGTAGGGCAAGATAAAATCTGATTCCAAACCTAAAGTGGCCATATGCTGCTTCAAACATCATTTTCTCAGCTGAAAACTGGAAAGGTTAGCTCAACACAGTGGCATACCCCAGCAATTTCAGAACCACAACCTCAACAAGAAGGACCAGGGTTTGAGACCAGCCTGGACTACATAGTAGCTTCCCCACTAACAAAAACAAAGAATAAGCAAACAAGAACTTTACCAACAACAAAAGAAAAATGGACAAATTATATAAAACCATCTCAACACTTGTGATAGGATTCAACAAGCAAATGGAGGAGCATTTCTCAGCTCAACTTCTGCCCCTGAGTGAGCTGTTCTCAGTAGTCTGGGGGGCTCGCAATCTTTTCTATCTTTATCAGAGTCTCGAAGCATTTTCAATGAGCTGGAGCAGAATATCAGGATAGCAGTGGATGTAATATTCCAGGTGTCCACGTGTCTCTTTGAAGTGTGGCATGCCCTCTAAAAGCAGTCCTTTTGAAAGCCTCAGGGCACAAACATTCCATCCATCTCAATTTCTCAGTGCTAACTAGATCAGATATTTCAAGGGTGCATCTACACAGTGGTTTGTCATTTTAATAAGTGCTCAAACAGCTAGAGTCCCCATTCAGACGGCAGGAATGACCATTCAGTGAAACAGATATATGCAGCCTTGTCCTTTCTATCAGCTGCTAAGGATCCCCAAGGAAAAAGAAGAAGGGAGGCAGGAGCCTTTAGAGGACAGCATAGGCTTGGGATCGGGAGAACAGGAATCCCAACATCAGCCCTCATAGCCTCTTCTGCTTTCTTATTCATCTTTCCATTCTTCATGCAGCAGTACCTTTGAACCAGTGTCTGTCAGGTGACCTATCATGTTTTTGTGTTTGGAATATAGCAAGGAACAAATAAACACAAACCCCTGCACTTAAGGACCTTGTATCTTAACAATATATTAGAAACCCATAAAAGGGAACGGAGAAATGGCTCAGTGGTTAAGAGCATTTGTTGCTCTTGCAGAGGGCCTGGGTTCAGTTACACCACCCACATGGCAGCTCACAACTGTCTGTAACTCCATTCCCAGGGGATCTGAGCCTTTTCTGATTCTATAGGCACCAGGCATGGACATGGTACACATACACACACAGGCAAAACATGCACACATATCTTTAAATGCAAAATCTTTAAAACAAAAAAGAAAAAGAAAAGAAAGAAATGCACTCTATACACAGTATATAATGGGGATTGAAGTCACTATTGTGTTAATCATGAATGACAATCCATGAAACATAATAAGCACTAAATAAACTGTGGCAATTATTTTTTAAATTGCTCTCAGAGTTCTCCAAATACCTTAACACTTCATGTGTAATTTACCCCAGTTTTATTCATTCAACAAACCAAGCATGTGCCACCAAGGGTACAAAGAAATGCTATAAGAGTACTTTGTCCCAGCCCTTGAGAATTTCATAGTCTGGGACACTGTGCACTAGAAGAGACACCCTTGAGAGCCCCAGAAGGGAGTAGCATCCAGTTCCAGGTCTGAACTCGTCCTAGCAGGGCACTTCACTAATGATGGTGTCATTTCAATTCATTGTTTCTCAGCTATGGCTGGTGATTCTAGGAATGCTATGTACAAAGACATGGAGATAGGAGTCACTTCCCAAGACCACAAGAAGATTCCCAAGCAGGCACGGGATTACATCCCTATTGCCACAGACCGCACACGCCTCCTGGCAGAAGGGAAGAAGCCTCGGCAGCGCTACATGGAGAAGAGTGGCAAGTGCAATGTGCATCACGGTAACGTTCAGGAAACCTATCGCTACCTAAGTGACCTCTTCACCACCCTGGTGGACCTCAAATGGCGCTTCAACCTTCTGGTCTTCACCATGGTCTACACTATCACATGGCTGTTTTTTGGCTTCATCTGGTGGCTCATTGCTTATGTCCGAGGTGATCTGGACCATGTGGGTGACCAAGAGTGGATTCCTTGTGTTGAAAACCTCAGTGGCTTTGTGTCTGCTTTCCTGTTCTCCATCGAGACAGAAACAACCATTGGGTATGGCTTCAGAGTCATCACTGAAAAGTGCCCGGAGGGGATCATACTCCTTCTGGTGCAGGCCATTCTGGGCTCTATTGTTAATGCCTTCATGGTGGGTTGCATGTTTGTGAAGATCAGCCAGCCAAAGAAGAGAGCAGAGACCCTCATGTTTTCCAACAATGCTGTCATCTCCATGCGAGATGAGAAGCTGTGCCTCATGTTCCGGGTAGGGGACCTCCGCAACTCCCACATTGTGGAGGCCTCCATCCGTGCCAAGCTTATCAAATCCCGGCAGACCAAAGAAGGGGAATTCATCCCCTTGAACCAGACCGACATTAATGTGGGCTTTGACACTGGTGATGACCGTCTCTTCCTGGTGTCTCCGCTCATCATCTCCCATGAGATCAATGAGAAGAGTCCTTTCTGGGAGATGTCACGTGCTCAGCTGGAACAGGAAGAGTTTGAAGTTGTGGTCATCCTAGAAGGAATGGTAGAAGCAACAGGTAAGACATTTTTCCCTCCTTGGTCACCTGGTCCTCTTCCTGCTCCCTGGAGCACAGACCAGTGTGACTCTAGAATGTGCACATCTATGTGCAAGAATCCAAGATGACAGTGAGGATACTCTGTTCCACCCTCAATGTTACCAAGTGGCAATCACCCAAGATAGAACACTAACAATAGCTAACATGGGCTGAAGTCTCCAACTTCCAGGCATTGTTCTAGAGTTTAAACATATATTACACCTGAGACCCTTCCACACCTCCATAGGGAGAATCATGATTTAGAATCAGAAGCACAGATGTGAGCAAGCTTCACCAAGCCAGCAGGACCCCAGAGCCAGCCTTCATTTGACTTCATAGGTCAAAGTGCTTCCTGTCCTAAGACAAGCATGGGGTGATTTGGAAACCTGGGCTGACTAAAGGAGATGGTGTTTTAGAGTAAGACTTCATGGCCCTATCAGTGGTCCTCAACCTTCCTAATTCTGTGACCCTTTAATACAGTTCTTCATGTTGTGGTTACCCCAACCATAAAATCATTTCACTGCTACTTCATAACTGCATGCTTGCTACCTGTATGAATCACAATCAGGATATCTGATATGTTACCCCTTTGGGGGTTGCAACCTACAGGTTGAGAACCACTGCTATACATGTTGTGGGCTTCATCATTAGGAGAGGATGGTGTTCTCTGCTTCTGTGATAGAATATCACCCAGAATATGACCTAAAGCATCTTGGAAAGGAAAAGATGTATTCTTCTTACAGGTCTCGGTTCATCACTGAGGGAACTCAGGATAGAACTCCGGCAGGGGGAAATTACAGCAGAAACCATGAAGGAAGGCTTCTAACTGGCTTGCTGCCCCCTTGCTTGCTCAGCTTGCTTTCTTAAACAGCACAGGCCTACCTGCCTAGGGATAGCATCACCCACAGTGGGCTGGATCATCCCACAGCAATCATCAATCAAAACAATTCACCCCACAGATATTCCCACAAGCCAATCTGATGGAGGCAATTGAGAGTCCCTCTTCCCAGGTGACTGGTTTATGCTGACAATAAAAATTAATCAGTGTAGACATTACATAGCATGCAGCCTTTCCTAAGTTCATGGGTATTCCCGCAAAAGCCCTTTTTTAAGAGCATCTATGCTCCAGATCTGGGAGAGGTGCTCTCCCAGCATCCTCTTTCAGGAGCAACCTGTCCCCTAGCTTTTCTCCTGCCATGACAGATCTCTCTGAGGTGCCAGTGAGTCCAAAGTCTAAGAAGACCTGAGCTCTAGTTGAGAGCCATAGGTACCACCTCATGGTTGGACCTGCTTCTTGGGAAGGAGTGCCCACCAGCCAAATGTTGTGTCTGTCTTCCTGCCTTCTCTTCAATTCAATTCAGACATAGCACCAAGCTAACCCTAGTAATGATTTGTTCAAAACTCCCCCATGCTCAGAATAACACATCTTCAAAACCTTGCAAATTGTGTTTATGTGCTTCTCATCCCCTTTTACAGATATGGATGCTGAACCTCAAAAGTTCCAGGCAGATATTAAGCCTTTTCAACATAACACACTGGTCCCTAAGATGTTAGGGGCTTGTTAAAGGTGGCCAAGTGTACCTGTCAGCTCTTGCAAATCTGGCTACTGGCTGGGAGGCTCAGACAGCACCTCTACAAGCCTTCCCATTCACAAGTCAGAGTCAGGCAGGGTGATGGCAGGCCCTAGAGACTATGCCTAAGGCTGCCTGGCCATCTGCTGGGGGGCCGGAACCCAGCCAGGAAGCATATGGTGGCAGCTGGAGGAGTCCCTTGGGGTGAGGACAGTCAGGAAGCAGGAAGCTGATTCGTGTAGATGGGGACTCTAGGGTCACTGTGTCCTTGGTAACAGGGTCAGGGTAGAGCACAGGATCACTTTCTGAGGAAGGAGCTCCTCTCTGAGGTCCAGAAAGAGGAATCAGGCAGAGACAACTTTCGTTGTCCCCTGGTGATGCCCACACTGCCACCAATGTACAGCAGGAGAGCACCCACAGACCACACAGCAGAGGGAGAGGATGCTGACCCATTTGTTCACTCCTCCCACATTTCCTGAAAGCCCTGGTCTATATTGTTCTGTCCTAATTACCTGACTTCCTCTCCCATAACCTGTGCTAGTTAGTCCTTGTTCTCTGTCAGTGGAACCATGTGGGAGACTGAGACCACCTACTTACAAATGGCATGAGTCATTTCATTGCCACACTCATGGGACCCAACCTTGGCATGAATTCAGGCCTAGTTTGAGAACCATAGCTCTTCCATACCCTTCCTATGTAAGTCTGGGCAAGTTGCTTGATTTGTCTGTAAATGGGAAGAGCCAATCTCATGTGCTAGGAGGAAGACTAAGGGATCAAATGGAATGCCACAGAGGACATGCAGAGTGGATACATGCCTTGAAAGGTAATAGGAAGACCAATGGGGAGAGTCCCACAGGTCTTCTATAGACACTCTTATGGGAGTCCTGTCCCAGGGTCTTTTCAGTGTCCCTGTGAGTCTGCAGGCACTGGGCCTGGGGCTAGACTGGTCAGCCCCCACTCAGGTATTTCTATCCCTACTGGGATGATGGGTATACCTAGGGTGAGGCCTGAATGGAGAGGCTTGGCTGGGGCAGGCATCACCCTGAGGTCAAAGAGTGGGCTGTAAGTCTACCATGTGCAGGATGCTTTGGGGGCCCAGGCACAGATAACAGGAAGTAGCTTTTGGCTTTGCTCTGGTTTATATGGCCCCTCTCCCAGAGAAGGCCTAGAGTGGGAGCTGGGGAAGGCTCTCCTTCAGTGCCCAAAGAGCACAAGCTAGTCCTTCCATGAACAGAAACTAAATACAGATTTTCTGTGACTCTAAGTACAGATGTGTCCTCATCCACAAACAAAACTGCCCTCCCTCTCTAGAGAGGAAACAACACCTAAAAATAACACAGCCATGGCAGGGCTGCAGAGAGAGGGACAGGAGGCATTGGAGCATCCTCAAATCAGAAGTCAGACTGGGTATTAGTTTGCTTCCCCTTCCTGTGCACATATGCATGTTTGTGTATAGATGTATGTACATGTATGCTAGCATGTGTGTGCTCACAAGTGTGCAGGCTTCTGTTTTTATGTTCACTTAGAACTATTTCCTTATGTTCTGAATGCCTGTCATCAGCAATCTGGTTCTGGTCCCTCACCCTGAACTTACCTTGTTCAAACCCTTGTCCTGCCTCCTTTACAGTCTCAGCTTCTAATCCTAAATGCTGCTTTCAAAACTCATGTCCTTGTCTCAGACTATTTCATTTCCTCTGTAGCATCTATAAATGTATTTCAGAATCTTGTAAGTTCATTTGTAATTTTCTTCCTTTACTGACCTCCCACACAATAAGGGCCATCTCATAATCAGCTTTATCACCCAAGTCCTTGGCACAAAGTAGATGTTCAAGATGAACTTGAAAATAATTAGATGAATGCATGGTTGGATAGATGGATGGTTGGATGAATGGATAATTGGATAGATGAGTGATTGGAAGAATGGATGGTTAGATAGATGGATATTGGAGGAATGGATGGTTGGATAGATGGATGATTGGATGAATGGATAAATTGGATAGATGAGTGACTAGGTAGATAGATGATTGGAGGAATGGATAATTGGATAGATGAGTGATTGGATGAATGGACGGTTGGACAGATGGATGGTTGGATGAATGGATGGTTGGACAGATGGATGGTTGAACAGATAGATAGTTGGGTAGATGGATGATTGGACAAATGGATGGCTGATAGATGGATGATTGGGTAGATTGATGGGTGGACAATGGATGGTTGAATAGATGGATGGTTGGGTAGATGGATGATTGAAGGAATGGATTGTGTCTTAGTTACTTTTCTATTGCTATGAAGGAACATCATGACCAAGGCAACTCATAAAATAAAGCATTTAATTAGATTGCTTGCTTACAGTTTCAGAGAGTTAGTTCATTTCTATCATGGCAAGAAGCATGGTGGCAGGCAGGCCATCAGGCAGTCGTGGTGCTAGAGCAGTAACTGAGAATTTACATCTTATCCACAGGCAGCAGGCAGAGAAAGAAAGAGACAGAGACAGAGACAGAAACAGATAGACATACAGACACACACACACACACACACACACACACACACACACACAGAGAGAGAGAGAGAGAGAGAGAGAGAGAGAGAGAGAGAGACCTGACATTGGCTTTTGAAACTTCAATTCTAACTCCCAGAAACACAAACCTCCAACAAGACATCTCCAAATCCTTCCTAAACAGCCTACTAACAAGGAGCCAAACATTCAAATATACAAGCCTATGGGGGCCATTCTCATTCAAGCCACAACAAATGGATAGGTTATTTAATGTCTGGAGGTGGATTTGATTGACTGGATGGACAGACAGATAATGAATGGATAGTTACATGTATGGATGGATGATGGAATAGAAAAATAGATGACTGGATGGATAAATGGATGTGCGCATGGATGGATGGATGGATGCATCTTATTGCACCTTAATGCATGTGGTTTCTGTTTCCCCAGGCATGACTTGCCAAGCACGAAGCTCTTACATGGATACAGAAGTGCTCTGGGGTCACCGATTCACACCAGTCCTCACCTTAGAAAAAGGCTTTTATGAAGTGGACTACAACACCTTCCATGACACCTATGAGACCAATACCCCCAGCTGCTGTGCCAAGGAGCTGGCAGAAATGAAGCGGAATGGTCGGCTCATCCAATACCTTCCTAGCCCTCCCTTACTTGGGGGGTGTGCTGAGGCTGGGAGAGATGCTGAGGCTGGGAGAGATGCTGAGGCTGAGCAGGATAAAGAGGATGAACCCAATGGGCTGAGTGTATCCCAGGCAACCAGAAGCTCAATGTGAAGTCTGTGTTCTACCCAGGGCCTCTTCCTTGCCAGACACCAAGGAGCCTGGGAGGCCAGAGAGGCCAATTAGTTCAGCAAGCTTTGTGGGGCCCAAGGAGCACAGGAGCTCTGTGGAGAGGAACAGTGTATTGAGTCCTCACATCTCTTCAGGGCCTCTTGGCCTTGACTAGCCCTCTTGGGCAATGCTTTCTAGGCCTCAGTGAGTGAGAGCATTAGCTAAGGCTGTAGCCAGGGTGAGCTTCCCAGGAAGAGTTCTAGGGTGCCATCTACTCTCTCTCTCTCTCTCTCTCTCTCTCTCTCTCTCTCTCTCTCTCTCTCTCTCATTACTGGCACCTGTTCTCTTCCCTCCCCAATTTTCTCCCCCCAAGTTTGTCTCCTCTAGGGACCGACATGATTCTTACCACTGAGGCCTGTGGACTGAGGGAGGGCAATTCTGTCCATGGATACTCAGGCCCACAGCTGGGGATGAGTCCACAGTTAAAGTTACCCAAGTCAGGGACAATGCCTTTTAGTCTGAGGCCAAAACCACTCACTAATAACTTTTTGCAAGGCCCTTTGTTCACCTCTGTTACTCCCTAGTGTGTGTTTTCCTCTTCTATGTTGTGTGGACACTACGGCTTACAGGGTAATTGAGTTTATTACAGTGACCCTGGGACACTGAGTACCTAGGGGCACACACAATGTTGTCCTCACAACTGCCTGGTTCTCCTAGTCATACTGTGCCTTGCACTTCAAAGGAGAACACTAGCAGGTGTGCTTTTTGTAGGACTTTTTGATCCAAGAACTTCAAAGAACCTGGAATGTGGTCCTGAACATGTGAATTTCAGAGAGTCAGATGAACTAATTGGTACTAACACAAGGAGGGCAGCAAGGAAAGGGAAGCAGGGGTCATTTTAACATAAGCATTTGGAGCCTGGTGTACTGATGCATGCCTGTAATCCCAGCACTTGGCAGGCTGAGGCAGAATTGTGGACACGAGGCCAGTCTGGGCTATGTAGCCCTGTCTCAAAAAAGCAAGATGCAAACTAACAAACGAGAAAACATCTGCCTCAGTTGCTGCATGGAGCTTAGGAAAAAAGTGGGATATGAAACAGAAGTGACAGGTGGCCAAGGGTGGACCAAAATCTTAGGTGAGTACTGAGATGCCTCTGGACCTCCCTCCTCCAGAACAGCTCCAACATGGCAGTGGGTAGGCGAGAGAGTTGGTAGGATAACTAGGGAAAGAAAAGAGCCACAGAGTAGAGAAGAACCTTAAGGTCAACAGCCCTGCAGACTTTTCTCTTCCAGGCTGGAGGACTAATTGTCAGGGCAAAGAACCTTAAGATGAAAAAGATAAGCTGGGTCTAGACTCGGGAAGATGTCGACATGCTCTCCCACACCTCTACCCCAGTGTTCATAGTTCTCAACCAGCCTTTGGAAATAGAAGCACTTCCCGCCAGGCCCTGGAGCCCTTGCCCTGGGATCTACAGAGAGAAGCTAAGGTAGCCAAGGGAGTTGATTCTGAACCTTAGGCCTTTCCCCCCTCAGACTGGGTTTCCAGGGTGCTAGGCTGGTGAGGAGAAAGTGGCCTGGCAAAAATAGATATACTTATAAGCTGCCCACACATAGAAGAGGGGATTCCCTTACTTGGCAGTGAGGGGTATGTGTATTTGTATATATGTGTCTGATATGTGACTTGTGGTATGTGTGTATATGTGTGGTATGTGTGTGTGGTATGGGGATGATGTGATGTGGGGATATGGAGGTGTGTATGGTATGTGTGTGTGTGTGTGTGTGTGTGTGTGTGTGTGTGTGGTATGTGGTGTGGAGTTTCCACCACTGTGCGGGTTATGGTCTAAAGCATCTTTCTACAGTGAAGCAGATCTATCAGGGAATGGGAAATGAGCTGCCATTCCTACTCAGGAGAGAAAACCAGCAGGTCCACAGCACAATCAGGAGTCTAGGAGAGAGCCAGCAGCTAAGACTGAATGTTTGTGGTAACAGGAGATACAGTGACTGCAACAAGAGACAGGTACTTGACCTGGCTTTCCAGACCCCAGGCCTTCATGGGCAGGACCAATTATACTCATTGTTAGGCACTGAATCCTGTCTTCATTTGAACTAGCTAGTACCTTCAGGTTAGGACCCATAGTAAAGCGAGTAGATAAGGATAAGAAGCAGCAGGCAATAATGGTCCTATGGCTCGGCAGTGGGCTGGCTCCTGCTGCACACTTGCCTTATTTGTGTTTCTGAAACATCCCCCAACTGAGCAGGAGAAAGCAGTGGCCTGGGGAATCAGAGCACTGGTGTGCCAATAAGAAGCTGTAGAAACTATCAAAGAGAGGGTACGCTCCTTAAGATCCCTTCAAGCCAGGGCTGATATGTACTGGAATTACATATCAGGTAGATATTAATTAGGTACAAACTCATTCAGGTTTCTAGCATGGTAACCCAAATGCAAGAGGACTGCCCTTCACATCTCTAGGACATCTCCATCTCCATGGACAGTTGCTTTCCCTAAAATTCTCCAAATTCTTCAAATCACTTTCTGGAAGGTCTTGACTAATAAGTTTAAAACATGAGCTGATTATTTAATGCCAAGTCTGATGTTGGCCAATATCTCAATGGGTCACTACTCCTACATGTAAGCCACATCCGTCATGATCCTTACTATATGACTCTGAGCTTGTTCCATCCCTGAGGGTCCACAAAGAACTGAGGAGGGGCTGAGGAAGAGGTCAACAATAATTCCCAGAGATCTCTGCTCCTTGAGTTTTGAAAGCTGACGTCCTGCCTTCACTACCATGTCCTTCCTCTCTGGAGACATCCCTTGCTCCATGGGCTGGTCAAAATTTCCCAAAGACAAGTTCCTGCCAGTTATTTTCCTCTCCACCAAGCTGGCACCTGCTAGGTTCTGCCAACATGACCACAGACCCTGTTCCCAGGCCCCTCTGCTTCAGATACAGCTCCCACTGGCCTCCTATACAATCAAGGAACCCATGGCTCCATTTCACTTGGCTGCTTTGAGATCCTGGCTGAAGCGGTTAGCATTGATGGGGTAGAGCCTCTGTTTGTCTGGGGAACATGTCCCTGCTTGTTATCTGTAGCAACTGGAAACCTTCATTCACACCTCTTATCCCACAGCCTGCCTTCCAGCTGGTCTCAACTATGTGATTCCCGAGGAGCAAGGGCCACAGAAGCAGAAACCGCTCACCCTGGGGTTACAGAAAGCAAAGGTTGCCTGTTGATTTCTAAGACATATCTTTGCACCTGTTGTGTGTGGGGCTGTGGTTAGACACCCCTTCTGGATTCCTAGACTCGATTCTCCAAACACTGCAGCAAAGGTATCAAGAGCTCTTTGTAACCACAAATGAGAGGCATCCATCTCTCAAGCAAACACAGCAGGGCCATCATCCTGCACAGACACCCTTAGGATTAGCGCCCTGGGCTACAGGCCCAGACAGAGGCCCAACCCTCACAGTGCTGCAGCTCACAGATTCCCAGGCTGTGTGGTAGAGCAGCACCCCCTTCATCCTGTAGCAGGATAACTGGTAAACACCTTTCTCTGAGTCCCAGACAGCTAACAAGCCTTGGAAAAAGAGATTTAGTGGGGGAGGGGGGGAAGAATAGCTTTCTCTAAGAGTCTGCCTAACTTCTGTGCTTGGTTCTCTAACAGTATCCTAAAGTGTTGTGTCAAACTGCCCTGCTGGATGTATGATTTCAATCTTATGGAAAAGAACGTCACTACACTGCTAAAAGTTCACCCAACAGAAGAGCTTGACCTTAGATAGTTTTTTCTCTTTTAAAACCGATCATTCCTAACTCCCCAGAATTCAGATGCGTTCCCACTTGGAGCAACTCACTCTGGTTTTTGCTTATCTAACCCCGCAATTGTCAGCATGTGGCATTTAGGCCGATATTGGGATGGGAGGGTCAGGCCTAAAGAGATCACTGCCCCAGTAACAGGGATGGCAGCTAACAGACTGCAAGGGTTCACATAGCTCATCTGACCACAGATGATTTTCACCTCTTATTTAATATTAGATATTCAGAACCCACCTTAAGTCATGAGCGACTTTGAAGTATCTTTTTCCTTTGAGTAATTTTGAAAATACCCACTTTAGGGAATCCGGGGCTGTCACTTTGCAGGCAAGTTGTAAGTAATGACTGTTAGCAGGGAACCCTGGGGGAGAGACAGGGAGGCTGTGGTAGTCAAGGTTAGCAAGTGAATCCTCACATGAGACCTAAGCTTCGCTGAGCATGTCATTGGCGAGGGAGCTGACAGGAGGTGTGCTCCTATTCTGGTCATCAATGGGCAATGTCAAACTCTCACACAGACTGGTGGCTAACCAGATATTCCTCACTTAGACTCCTCTGTAACGATAACACATCGAGCCAGGGCATGGAGTCATCTTGAGAGATGGCATGAGAAGGCCCCAGCTACTGTGTGCTGGACATCCCATGTCTGACCTAGCACCCATCCCATCCCCAGGGTAATGAGAGAGAAGGAATTAACAGATGTGCTGGCAACCACGCAGCTCCTCCCATCAATGAGCAGCAGCCAGTAAGAGCACATTGGAAACACTGACCATGTCTGATAGCCGTAGGAAACACAGACACAGCCATGGGCCAGGAAGCTCCCAGAAGGCCAGCAGCTTCTCAGTGGAGATGCCCCTGCCCATGGGAAGAACTATAAATGCTGTGCAGATGTCTAAAGAAAGGCTGTGGGGAAAGAAGTCACCAAAGGGCATGTTTGCCACTCAGCCTGAGCTGTGAATTGAGGAAGGAACAGCAGATACACGAATCTAGTAGCAGACCTCCAGAAAATCCACCCTAGGGACACATAACAGGTGCCTCTTTAGACCTTAGTAGAGTCTAGCAACAGGACCTGTCAACCTGTTTGTGGCAAACAAATGTCTAGGGAAGAGTTTTGGCTGAGATTTTTTTTTCTCTGAGGGACTATTGGCTTTTATTCAAAAGCTGCTATTCAAATAACCTTGGCTTCTGTGTGCTGGAGGCCAGCATTCTAAACCACAGGAGAGGAATTGGTGAGAACTGGATGTGTTAGCCAGCACACTGAACTTCATTCTTCCTTCTCAAACAATAAAAGTGTAAGCTCAGAGGACCAGGGTCGTTCGGGGGGAGACTGCTGTTGAAAGGAAGGAGCTGGTGCATATGTCTGTGCATTTAGGATCCCTCTGTGTGCATTTGCTGAACGTTGCTGTCACATTCTGAATCACCTCTGAAATAAACACATTCACTCACAGAAGAGACTGCAGCCAGCCCTCTGTGATTTGAAACTTCCAGGCTCTCCTAGCTGTGCTGTTACCTGGAGAAGTGAGCAGCTGCAGCCATTCAGGAATTCACCCACCATCTGTTGTCCTCGCAGAGTGGAGCTTGCTGGGTCTGGTCCATGGAGACAACTGGAACAGAGGGAAGCATGTTCATAGAATTGACGGTGCTCTAGAGGATAGGAAGAGTCATGTGATTGTCACAATTGCACTGGCAGGGTCTTCCCCTCCCTCTTCTTCAGGCTAGGATTCTCCCCATTAACATAACCTATCTTTGGAGGTCCTAACCATCTCTCTGCATATAAGGATGATCCCATCTGTGTGTCTTCAGAATCCCCACAGCAGGAAAACCTGGGAATCGATCCAGCAGCTGTTCATTCTAACCATTCCCTCTGGGCCCCATAGGCCTTTGCTAGGTATAGCAACACCAGTCTCGTGATGAAGGTTAAAAAACTATGCATGGGGGGGGGGTTAGAATGGAGAGATGGAGGGATGGAACGGAAGGAAAGGAGAGGGGGAAGGAGGGAGGGGGAGGGGAGAGGAGGAGAGAAAAGCAAGAAAACAGAGGGCTCAATCCACAAAAAGTCCAAAGGGCCTCTGAATTCTCATTACTTCAGCTTTCCTACACACACCACCATATTTACTGGTAATCCACTATGTTCCAGAAGCAGGAGAAGACACTATGGATTCAGTAGTAATCAACTATGTCTTAGCCTACTCTAGCTGCTGTAACACCAATGTATCAGCCTGGATAACACAGAAACAGTGCTCATTAAGTGTGAGCAGATCATGGTGTCCAGTAAGGGACCATTCTTCACTAATGATAACATCCATGCATTCTCACACACACCACAGAAAGGGCAGTCTTGCTCTTCCTCAGGCCTCCCACATAATTTCGAAAATCCTATTGAGAGCTCCACCCTTGTAACCCTCTTCTAAAATCTACTCTCTAATGCTATTACCTTGAGGATTAGGTTTCAACACACAAATTTGGGGGTGAAATAAACATTCAAGCCCTAACAAAGATAATGAGATATTGTCTCCATGGAATTGTTGTCTGTTGGGGAGCACGGAGAACAAAGGACATAAAAGTCACACAAATAGGAGAACGGTGGGTACCAATAAAATCCAACAAAGCAGACTAACCACCCAGGGTGACTCTGATGGGTTTGCCCTGGTTGCTGAGACTAGACTCAAGGACACATGAGCTCACCAAACAAAATGGACAGGCCTAGTCATTTGGAGCAGAAGGGTCAGGGAGGTAGGGTGTGTGTAAAGTCCTGAGATGAAGACACAGGAAGATCTGTAAAATTGAGTGGAGACCAAGGTCATTGCAATCCCAAGAGAGGGGAAGCTCAGCCCATGCCTCTCTGGGAAGGGCTTGGATGTCACCCTAAGAAGAGTTTTTCAAAGAGTGGTCCAGTGTGCTTCTGCTCTAATATGGAACACATGTATACGGCGCCTCTGTCTCCAGAGGGCTGGGATCTCATACCTGAATAAAAGCACTTATTTAAGAGGACAAGAAGTACAAAACAAGAAAACACTGAATGAGGGGTTGAGATGAGTCAGTGGGTAAAGCACTTCTGTGTGAGCACTGAGTCAGAGCCCAGTACCCACACAAAAGGCTGGCCATGATGGCACCCACCTGCAATCCTGGCACTGGGAGGAAGGCAGAGTCAAGAGGATCCCAGGGTGTCACTGGCCAGCTAGTTTAGCCAAAAGGGAGCCAGAGGAGGATGCCCAAACTGGCTTCTCATTTGCATACATGGATATTGGCCCTAAACTGGAATGCATGCTCTCTCTCTCTCTCTCTCTCTCTCTCTCTCTCTCTCTCTCTCTCACACACACACACACACACACACACACACACCACACTATTTTCAGTGCAGGAGGGATCTTGGAGAATGATCCCTCACTAGTGAAGTTGTCTCTGATGCTTTTCCAAGCTGTCCATCTAGGCCAGACTAACAAAACACACAATGGTACAACCTGTGGGCATTTACTGACTGTCTCCGAGTTCTGAGCATCCTGAGAGGACCTGGGGCAACAACATGGAGTAAAACTCCATTTCTTTCTGGTGGGAGCTTCTGCTAAGCCCCACAGAGGGCTACATGTGGACTCCCCGATGCATTTCATTGACTGCTTTGTTTTCATTTAAAACATTTACAGACAATTGTCTGTAAAATGCATAAATATACTCATGACAAATTACTTTTTAAAAAAAGACTCAGCACTTGAGTTTTTCCCTCTAAACAAAATCAACAATTTGCCAGGCACCAATATTAAGGATGGTTACACTCACCACCAAAAGGTAAGACCACATTCAGACAAGTCCTCCACCTGCTCCAAGCCTGCCCCTGTGGAACATGCTGTGCTATAGTCCTCACAGTGACCTTGGGAAACAGCTTTGACCAGGATGTCCTGTCAAAGGTACTCTCAAAGACAGAGCCACCATCTGGGTTTCTCCTGGCTGAAGCATAAGCATCAACAGGTCTTGGTGTTTCTTTTCCTGACCTTACATCTTTGGACATAGTTCCCAGGATGTTTCCGTGTTTCAATTTAAGAAAAGAAAAGAAAAGATATGGAAAAGAAGAAGAAGAAGAAGAAGAAAAAGAAGAAGAAGAAGAAGAAGAAGAAGAAGAAGAAGAAGAAGAAGAGGAGGAGGAGAAATGAAACCATGGCCATTTGTCTACAAATCTGGAGGGAGGACACTGGCATCCTGGCTGGTCCTGCTTTGGGTCTTCCTCTCTCTATTTGACCACATGGCCAAAGGCAAACAGCACAAAACAATATTTCTCAGTTAGGAGCTTCTAGTCTAGGAATAGGATTTCTACAGAACTAGGAAGTTAGTCTTCCCGTATCATTTACTGAACAGCCTTTCCTGCTGTACTCAGGCCAGGGAGTATGTACATATGGACCAAGTTCTGTGCCAGGATGGGAGATCTAACCAGGGTCCAAAGAAACCTGATAGCCCCATAGAGGAGTCAGGGGTAAAACCAATGAGCTCATCAGTGTTAGGGCCTCTTTTGGCCCATCCAAAGAGTGAAGTCTGCACATGTGCTCTCTCTCTCTCTCTCTCTCTCTCTCTCTCTCTCTCTCTCTCTCTCACACACACACACACACACACACACACACACACACACACAGCCTGTGGCAATGAATATATATGAAGTGTGTGTAACAGTGGTCTTACCTAAGCCACAGAAGCGGTGTTGTAGCTGAGGTCTGAAGGGTAGGCAAGGTGATAGGTAGAGATAATGTACAGCAGAGAACCTAGAGAAAGTTGCCCCTTGTTTAGGTGATCAATACACAGGAACATGGTGGCTGGAGCACTCAGTGGGACTGAAGGGAACATGCTAAGAGTAGCTGAAAGACAACAAGTCTATGTCACTAGGAGCCAATTGTGATTGTCATCTTAGAGCAATGGACTCCTCAGTGAGATCATTGTTTTCCAGTGACTAACATGCTTAAGCAAGGAGATGAATTGGAAATGGCAGGCAGTGATGGTGAACTGAATTAAGAAGGCATCCGGGCCAAGCAGATGTCCTGTGTGGGGTTGAGGAGAGTGATAGAGACACACCCACACACCTGGGCTCCCAGGTTACCTACTTTAGCTGCCCTGGAATAGAATCTAGTTTGAGGTAGGAGTTTAGTTTCAGATCAAACACTCAGAAGCAGGCATTAGCAAATATCTGTCTAGGTCTACACAGATGAGAGTCCTGGGATTGGGAGTCATCAGAGTATAAGTGGAATTAAAATTGGATTCCCAGAGGAAATTGTCCTAAAAGGAAGTAGCGTACAGGACTAGATGTCCCCAAGTGGTGGGGTCATGACCTGAAGAGAGTTCCTGCCAGCATGACATCATCTGGGAAAAAAAAAAAACCAGTCTGTGAAGTAATCAGAAGAGGACTTCTCCATACCGTACATCACCTTCTAGAATTCTCCAAGACATTCAGATGGAAAGACCCTCTAGGTACCACCAAGAGAATTGCTGTTGCTAAGGCCTCTGTGATTCCAAAGGCTACTGAGCAGGGAGGGAGCCGTTGAAAGTATAATCAGGAGTAAGTACCCAAGGGCACACGACTTAATGTAGTTCTGCTTTCCTAAGTAGATCATCACATTTTCAAGTTTCCTTTCCTCATGGCCTCTCCAAGAAAACCCACCCCTACCCCACAGGCTCCACCCACCCCTACCCCACAGGCCCACTGCTTTCCTCCCTTATGCATATAGCCTTGTTTCCTTCTCTGAGTCACATCCAAGCTATTCTGACTTCTCCTAATTAGCTCTTCTTACATTGTAGCTTTTCAATTCCTTTCCATTTCCACTGCCCATTTAAAAGCCTTATTTTCATTTCTGAAGCATCCCTTTAAAATCCCTGTCACTGCTTTGGTTTCTATTGTGAATCTGACAAGTTGCTAGCTTAAAAGAGTACATTTCCATATTCTTCTTACAGATTTGCATTTCCATTTCAGCTAGAGAGAAAACAGTGGAATCCTCAGAAAGTGCTGGTGGGCAGAGGGAGTATCAAATGAAGTGGCTGGCTCCTTTGCAATATGAGATCTCAGAGGAAGATTTAAGAAACTATCCACAGGCACCGAGTGTTGGTGGAGCAACTTGGGAGGCAGAGGCAGGTGGATCTCTGTGGGTTCAAGACCAGCCTGGTCTACAGAGTGAGTTCCAGGACTGGCTACAAAGCAATACAGAGAAATCCTGTCTGGAAAAACCAGGAAGAAAGAAAGAAAGGAAGGAAGGAAGGAAGGAAGGAAGGAAGGAAGGAAGGAAGGAAGGAAGGAAGGAAGAAAAAGAAACTATCCATAGGCAGAAAACTTTGACATAAAATTGCATTCCTACATCACTGCCCCAGATCCGCCCTAACCCCTTAGTTTATATTGATTATGTCCCAAAGTGCTTATTGTAGAAGGTATAGTTGATGTCCCAAATAGTTCAATTGTACTTATTTCATCTCCTAAAGAGTAAACTTTGTTTCATACGCACATTCTTCCTGTCCTCCAAGCAAAGCAAAGGAAAAGCAAAGGTAATTTCACTTAAGGTTCCATATAAAACATTCAACCGGGCTTCACAGAGGTGTCAACAGATGGCAATATTCTCAACCCAGCAACAGAGACGGCAAGTCAGTCTCCTCTGGCACTCGCAGCACCATTATTTCATGATCCTGTAGCTACTCTTCCCTTACTGATCCTTGCCTTGCTCACCAATTTCCCTCATGACATATAAATAGAGCCCCACGCACAGGCATACTGCCTCTAGCATGGCGTGAATAGCTTTGCACTAGTCCACTGGCAGTGTCTCTGTGCTTGTGTCCACCCTGTCTCAAAAGGAGAAAAGCCCTTAGTGCTCAGGCCTGGATTTGGCTTCTGAGTGTCGTTCTCTACTGTGGACCAGTGAGAACTATCTCTTGGAATGCCGAAGAACTAACCAATGGATCCTCTTGGGAAGGAAGGGTCTCTTTTGATGGTCTATACCTGCAAGTTTTACTCTCTTTATCTTAGGGACCATGGACACAAAGGGGCAGTGTGCCTCTTTACCTTCGTCCCTGGCCAGCAACTGATGATGTTAATGCTCCCCCTTCTACTCTCCCTCATCCTCTCCTCCCTTGTCCCCTTCTCTTTTACTTCACCATGACAGCATTTATCTCATCATGGCTGGCCCTCCAAGAACATCTTAGGTCCAGAGTCAGACATCTTCCCGCTGTTGGTATGTGTTCCATGTGCCCTTGAGAGGGTCCCTGCGGCTCCGCTTCTTTCTCTTTACACTGTACCTGGCTGTATCTGTCAGACTTTCCATCCCTGAGACTAAAAAAGAAAAAAAGAAAAAAGCTTAAAAAATAAGTTATGCTGGGCGTTGGTGGCGCATGCCTTCAATCACAGCACTCGGGAGGCAGAGGCAGGTGGATCTCTGTGAGTTCAAGACCAGCCTGGTCTATAAGAGCTAGTTTCAGGACAGGCTCCAAAGCCACAAAGAAACCCTATCTCAAAAAAAAATGTACATGCCCCAAGGACAAGCCCCCAGTGACCCACAGTTTCCAGCTAGGCCCTTCCTCTACAATCCAGAACCCTCTAAGATATGCCACCAGCTGGGGTCCAAACAAAATGGCATTTCCTATTTAAACTGTTATTGCCAACCTTTCAGCATTCACTCAATTTTCAGTCAGTTACTAGGTCTGTACTGTGTTGTGGTTAGCTCTGTGCCCAGAGCCATGCTATGTCCTTGCTCAGCGGAGTACATAGGGCATTAACTAAAGCGCATCTCGCTATATATACACTGTGTGCAGGACACTGAGGCTGAGCTGCCTAGCCATCAGCTCTTGTCACTCCTGCACTGGAGACAGACAAGGGTGCTTTTGGAAGAACAAGTAGCAAACTCCTCCCTCCCCCAATCTTCCTCTTCAGTTTGTAAGAAACAGAGGAGGTTTCCATATTTCAACAGAGGCCTTTGGAAAGGACCCTGGGGCTTGTGAGATAGCTCAGTAGGTAAAGGCACTTGCCATCAAGCCTGAGGTCAGGCGATCAATCCCTAGAAGCCACATGGTAGAAGGAGAGAATCAGCTCCCACAGGTTATCCTCTGACCCCACATGCATGCGGGCACATCACCTCTCCCCCATAAAAACCATTTTTGTTTGAAAAGAATGGGCTCTGGATCCTCACACGGGCAGCCAGTGGAACCATTCACTTACAAATTAGATGGCTATTTTGCATGCTGAACACATTTTTCAGATATAAGGGAGACACATGGACATTTATTTAGCCACAATAAATGAATCTACAGCAGACTAGCTCCCAGAAAATTGTTTGCCATGGTTATTGAACACAATGATGACCTCAGCCCCAGACTGTTGCTAGACCTACAGATGCTTTCACTGAACAGTTGGTGTAAGACCCTGGTCACAGAAGGCCAGCAGCCCTGTACAGCTCAAGCAAGACAGTGTGAGAGTATGAGGTTTGGGACGGACTATCTAAACCCCCACGACCAACACCTGCAGTTCCTTTCCCCCCCCCACCCTGCCTACGCCATGCCAAACGGACAGCAGCGACCAAGAGAACTGTTGGCTCTAGGCCCCGTTTTAGCCTCTCCATTGGGATTCTTCCTGGCGTTTGCTTCCCTGTAATATTTCATTCTCTCCCCCTCTGCCTCCCCTTCCAGTTACATATTTCATTATTTGGTTCTGCCTTCTGATGTACAACAGATGATGTTCACACATACATGAAATATGCATGTGCATGCACACAGGCACGCGCGCGCGCACACACACACACACAATTCACAGTTGATGCTAGTGTTAGCAGTATTTGGAGATGAGGGTGTTAAGGGGCTGTGACTCATAACAACATGAGGTGCATTCCTCGCCTTGAGATTAGCATCCTTACAAAGAATGACAGATGAAAGTTCCATTCCTCTCCACTCTTTGAGGGTTTTTTTTTAAAATGCCATCTGCCAACTAGGCCTGGCCCCAACCACACACAGGATCCACTGGCACCTTGACCTTCTGATGGGAGATGTCATTCTGTAAATGTTTCTCATACTGGTTAATGAATAAAGCACTGATGGCCAATAGGAAAGCAAGATAGGAGGGACCAGGAGACAAGGAGGAAAGAGGAAGGAGTAGGGAGGGGTCAACATGGAGAGATTGGAGAGAGCAAAACACCAGCCCCCCTCTCCGGTAAGATGAGACCACGTTGAAATACTTAGATTAACAGAAGTGGGTTAATACTTAAGACAGAGCTAGGCTATAAGAAACTAGTACCTGGCCAACAGCATTATATAAAAAACAGAGTCTCTGTGTGTTAAATGGGGCTGGTGCAGCAGCGGAACAAGACTAGCGGCGGGCAGAAAAACCTACTCCTTACATATGGTGCCACAACGTGGCTAATAAGAACTTCCATTTGAAACTTAACAAAAGCTTGTAAAAAGGTTTTAGAAACAAACAAACAAACAAAAAACAAACAAAAAAAACAAACAAACAAAAAAAAAACAGAGAAAAGCAAGGCTTTTTGGAATCAGCATTTTTCTCGGTTGGGTTCTGTTTTGCTAAAGATAAACAGAGATTTGTGCGTCTCCTTTAAGGGAGGTTTCCTGACTCAGCATAAGCGGCACAAAACCGCATGGCTTCTAAGAAGCACTGCTAACAATTTATTGGTGTGTATGAGAGCTGGCAATGGCAGTGACCACATCTCCAAGCCGGCAGCATGCTGCTGGGTGCAGCATAGATCAAGACGGTGAGCACAGCTCTCACCGCTGGCGGTAAAGGTACCTGCCGCCATCTTTGATAAACTGCAGCAGAAACAACTATGACTTTCATTTTAGCAATGTTGTTTACCTGATAAAAGACTCGTGGCCAGAAAAAGATAAAAGATTTACAGTAAAGACAGATTCACATTTTAAAAATGCCCTAAATGTTTACAGTGTGTTCTAAAATATATATATATATATATATAGGCTTGGGAGAGAAAAGGAATAAAATGATTTTAAAAATACAGCGAGGAGTTGGGTGTGGTGGCACACACCTTTAATCCCAGCACTAGGGAGACAGAGGCAAGCAGATCTCTGTGATTGCAAAGTAAACCTGGTATACAGAGTGAATTCCAGGACAGATAAAAGTTATACAGAGAAACCTATCTCAAAAAATAAAACATAAAAAGTAAAAGAAACAGAGTAATAATAAAGCCACGTAAAGATGAAAAGCTTAGAGAGAATCTGTATACTGTATGGCATTATATTGTCTTCATATCGTTTGACTGCTGAGGAAACAACTGTTAAAGGAAATACTGCTGGATTAATTCAATTTATATATTTTAAAAATGCTTTGACTTCAAAATTTAAGTCTAAGGACAAGTTACTGGGGAACAGGACTTCCATTTTTGTTTCCACAGAAAATAAAAAGCTGTGGATTCCTTCCAGACTAATGTGGTTTGAACAAGCCAGACCCCCTGAAACAGAGTACCAGGTGATCCAACATTCAAAACAGCTTGAACAAGGCAGCCTTGCAGATTACAGCCAGGATTTCTGCATCTTCTTAGGATTCCCAAAGACAGCACCCCCTACCAACAGGAAGCAGTTTGTAAAGAACAACGCCCAAATTCCCAAATATTATTTATAAATGTTTGTTTTCATTTAAATGGGGTTGGTTATAAATGGTTAATGACCACAACCAATCTCTTTTTAAAGGTATAAAGGGAATTATGGTATGGATATGAATACTTTGTGTTGGAATGGATTTTCACTTACTGATACAAATTTAAGGTCAATCTTGTGATAAGTATATTTCTCCTCTTGTTTAGGTATTGTGTTTATATAGCTCAGTTAGAAATGTAATGTATAATTTAGTGCAGATTATAGATAGTTATCTATAATAGTCAAAACTTATAGTTAGGTGAGTTAGGATTTCTAGATATATAGAGATGTGTTTGAGATAAATAGGCATTCTTCAAACCTTTCAAAGACCTACAGAATATGGCATTTAAAATGGTTTAGGGTTTTTTTTGACAATGAGGCACAACTGCTCCTGGCAACACCACCTGACAGAAAGGAAGATGGACATTGAAGAAACTCATTATGGAATTTGCTTTCAATATGGCAAGACTAGTCATTTGGGCAAGATACTGCTCTTGTCTGGACTGTTTGACTTTATGCTGTATAAACTGGACATGCAGGACTCACAGGAAAGTGACTGCTGATACAAGATGCACATTCCTGCTTCATGGAGGAGTCTGCCAGACATTCTGCAGGATGGACACACACAAAAAATGACTGACAAACTGCCAATACAAGTGGACGTTTAAAGTTTCCTGCTTTGCTGAAGAGTCTGCCAGACACACTATGGCCTACCGGCTGAAGATGGAACATTACAGAAGAACTTCGGGTGACTGACCAGGCAGTGAGTTGTCTCTGTTTCTAGAGTTTATATATTATCCTTCTGTGGTCTTTGAGGGAGCTGAAGACAAATAGTAATGGTTATAGTTTTCCTTAGTTAGGATTAAAGATAAGTTACATAGGCTTTAGACACACAAAGATAGGATAGATGATGGAATATTTTCTTAAAATCTTGCTAAATGTTAATGAACTAAATATTGTTAACTGTGACTCTTACTTGGTAAGTGTGTGATATATTTTGCCATGTTAAGGTTAAAACCCTTCTTTTTATTTAGACAGAAAAGAGGAGATGATGGGAGATGTCATTTTGTAAATATGTTTCTCATACTGGTTAATGAATAAAGCACTGATAGCCAATAGGAAAGCAAGATAGGAGAGACTAGGAGACAAGGAGGAGAGAGGAAGGAGTAGGGAGGGGTCAACATGGAGAGATTGGAGAGAGCAGAACACCAGCCCCTCTCTCCGATAAGATGAGACCACGTGGAAATACTTAGATTAATAGAAATGGGTTAATAATTAAGACAGAGCTAGGCTATAAGAAACTAGTACCTGGCCAACAGCATTATATCTAATACAGGGTCTCTGTGTGTTAATTGGGGCAGGTGCGGCAGTGGGACCAGACCAGCAGTGGGTGGAAAAATTTACTCGTAACAACCTTCAACCTCCCAGCTCCCAGAACTATGAGAAATAAATCATTGCTTAAACTGTCCAGTCTATGGTATCTATAAGATTATTCCAGATTGTGCCAGTCTCAAGACCAGCACAGCAAGAAGAGGGCCAAATACTTCCTGGGGGAGGTGTTCAGATTTAGCAAGTAAAACTATAGGATTCTCAGTTAATTTAAGTTTCCGATAGGTAATAAGTCATTTATAATGTGAGTACATCCATGTAATGTTTGGAATGCACTTACATTAAGATGTTTCTTTGCTTTTTTTTTTTCATATCTGAAATTCAGATGGAGTTGAGCATGCTGTGTTTTCACTTAATCTGGGACCTCCTCACTTCAGCACACAGCTTTGGTGGGAGGAGTCATGGTAGGTTAGGTCCTTTGCTGTCCCTGTGACAGGGAAATGATAGGAAAAGCTAGG
Source organism: Phodopus roborovskii (assembly GCF_943737965.1). NCBI lineage: Eukaryota > Metazoa > Chordata > Mammalia > Rodentia > Cricetidae > Phodopus > Phodopus roborovskii. The sequence goes on along the minus strand of NW_026126517.1, from coordinate 11,503,975 downwards.
CCCCAAGTGAGGATGCAAAGATACCATTGTGGCAGACTATTAGTTATGTTCCTAATCACTGCAACAAAATACCCCACAGAGACAATTTAAGGAAACGAGGTTTCTTTCGCCTCATGGTTTCAGGAAATATGGCCAACTATAGTGGAAGGGATATAGTAAGTGGCTGCCTGGAGTGGCAGGAGCCAGCAGCTTTAACCTCTCACATCTTAGCAGATCATGAAGCAGGAAATGTGGGGGTCTCAAGGCTTATGTCTGCCAGCTGGGGCCTATGTCCCAACATTTTCACCTGCTCCCAAAACAGCACTGGCTGGGCATCAAGTGTTCTGATATATGAGTTTTCTGGGAACACTTCAGATCAAAGCAAACATCTGGTAAGGAGAAAAATCAGTCTAGAGGGATCTCATTACACCTCAAGCACTCAGCTCCTTTGCGTCTGAAAACCGGAGTGTGTAACTAGATAATCCATCAACAGCCTTTAGTGCTGACCCCCTGAGCCTCCTCACATAGCTAGAACCATTACTCTGTATGCATGAGAGAGCTGTTTTTCTGTTGGCTCTGCAGCCACACCTGAATCTACTATTTTAACCACCATCTGGGGTCCCAGTGCTCCCCAGTCAGCATCCTGTCGCTCTGGTCCAGCCAGCACTGGCTCTGCCGCTGCTGCCAAACATAGTTTTGAAATAAATCTTCCATTCTATTTATCAATAAAAACTTGGAAGTCAGATGTTGGGGTGTAAGCCTGCTAGCTCAGAGAAGCCGAGAAGCAACCAGCTGACCTTCATTTTGGGCTGGAGACCAAGCAAGAGAGTAAGTACCTCTCCAGCTGTCCAAAATCAAAAAGACACTGAAACTCCAAGTCCCTCCCTACTCCTACCTGTTCATCCTTCTATCCATCTTCCTGTCTTATTCACACTCTTTATGACTAGTTCCTGCCAACTAGCTGCTGGCTCTGCCTACTGATCATCCAAGGTTGATTTTATTAATACTGCCTCAGGTTTAACAGTGTGAGCAAATATCCCTCAGCATGAGAGTCATTTGAAGGACACACTGAGTGAAGGTGACCAACCTGGTCTTGAAGATCCTAACATTTGGAGGAGGGATGTGGGTCCCTGTGTTCTTATCACCAACAAGAGTCAAGATTCTTAGCTGGCTATAGTGATGCACATCTTTAATCCCAGCTTTTGAGAGGCAGAGGCAGGCAGATCTCTGTGAGTTCAAGGCCAGCTTGGCCTACACAGTGAATTCCAGGACAGCCAGAGCTATAGAGACCCTGTCTTGGGATGGGGGGAGGGGAAGAGTCAAGATTCTTGAGCATTGGCACTGCCCCAGGTAGAGCCAAGACTTCAAGCACACCTTCCCTTCTGTTACCAACAAGTGGCCATTGCTGGGCATGTCTGACAAAGCATCACTTCCCTAAGGCTACATAGGTTGGTGATGAAGCACATGTGTCCTGGAGCTAGGTGACCCACTGTCACATATTTAATCCCTTTGCAAACTAAGGAAAGGATCTCCTTCCATGACACCACTATTTCCAAGAAATGAGGTAGCTCACACACTGCCTCCAGGTACAGATGCCTTCAGACCAAGTCTGCTTGCTTTGTAGACTGCACCAGTCAGTGACTGGACATGAGCTGTCTTGGGCTAGAGATCTCCCCTTCACCTAGAGTTTTCTGAGCTCCCTGCCATCTGAGGATCCTCCTGTTTGATCCTTCCTCCTCCTCCCTCACCTCTCATAGACAGCTGACTTCAACAGAGACTGGGATAAGTCTCCCTTCACCCACCTTTGCTTAGCTCCCCACCTCATTTGCGGGTATTCTACCCCACACCCGTCCACTATATCCATGTGGGTTTGGGTATATTCTCCCTGGAGGATCCAACCGATGAGTCATTCCATGCTTTGGGACGCTAGCTTTTCCCATCAAGGTCCTTATGACACAGTCTGAGCGTCTTGTTTGGATTCATCCTCTCTGCCATTTAAAGAATTAAAAGGCAGAAAACCTGCAGCACAACAGGTGGTAGCAGAAACACCTTCAGCGTGGCAGATAGGATCAACAGTTGAGGAAAGGGATTTACTGGGGGTGGGAAAACACACATGCAGCAGACACACAGAGAAAAAGACCCTATGCAGAGTAGAGGGGGGCTCAGAAAACTGAAAATCCCACTCCCTTCTTGAAGGCTGGGTTTGTTTTTGTTTGTTTTCAAGTCTCTGGAGAAGTTTCCTCCCCTAAACTAGGACTGGTGAGTTTGAAAGAAGATAGAATGATTGATTGGCTGGCAACTATGTATGGCATGTCCTCATCTGGCTTTGAACTTGAGACAGTCCAACTGCAGGGGGCCTGCTGGTGGGAGACAAAGACTTGTTACAAGGCCTTTGTTTTAGGCTGTCAGGCTATCAGGCTTTTGTCTCAAGTCAAGAGGGTATACAAGAAGGCGTTTGGGGGGTTTACCACCTTTATTCCCTGACCCTGGCCCCTGTCTGTCTGTCTATCAGACAGTTTGTCAAACCCCTGGTCTTTTGTTAACTTTAGCATGAAGAATTTATTGGCTGGGTCTTTCAGATAGCAGAAATCAAACTCACTAATCTTGACCTCACTTCAGTGTGGCAGGAAAATGACCTTGGAACCTTGCACAGAGACCTGCTGGCTTCAAGTCACATCCCCTGCTGGGTGCTTTTATGTCAACTTGACACAAACTAGGGAACCTCAATTGAGAAAACAACCCTGCCCAATTGGCCTGTGGGCAAGCCTGAGGATTGATGTGGGAAGACCCAGCTCACTGTGTGTGTGTGGTGCCACCCCTGGGTTGGTAGTCCTCTTGCTAGAAGCAAGCCAGTGAACAGAACTCCTTCATGGCCTCTGTATCAGTTATTGCCTCTAGGTGCCTACATTGAGTCCCTGCCCTGACTTCCCTAGATTATGAACTATAAACTATTAATATTAAATATTCCTTTTCTTTCCCAGAGTTGATGTTGGTCATGGTGTTTCATCACAGCAATAGAAACCTTAACTAAGACATTCCATGGGTTCACAATTGATGGTCTTCTCTTCTTTTGTACTTTTGTTTCAAGCCATTGTAGACCATTGAGATCAGACACATAGTCTTAGCCAACCAAAGGCAAAGAGGGTCTTTATCACCATTTAGTTTCCCATACTAGTTGACAGTTGCCCTGAGGGCTTTAGATTTCCATTACAGTTTGTGTGTGTGTGTGTGTGTGTGTAGGTGTGTAGGTGTGTAGGTGTGTGCTCATATGCACATGCGTGTTGAAGCCACAGTTTGATATTGTGTGTCTTCTCCTATCATTCACTCCTTTTTTTATTTTAAAGACGGTGTCTCTCAGTTAACCCCGAGTTCAGTAATTTAGCTAGATCCCACCAGCTCTAGGGATCCCCCTATCTCTACCTACCTAGCACTAGAATTAAAGGCTCATGTCATCATGTCCTGCTTTGTATGTGGAGGCTGGAGATCTGGAGTCAAGTCCAGATGTTTGCATAGCAGGCACTCTATTGACTAAGTCATCTCCCTGACCCCAGATTCCCAGTGACTTTTTTAAAGACGGGACAGTCTGCACACAGAAGGGGCTCTTGCTGCAACTGTAAAAGAAGCCCTTAGGCCAACAAGCAAACAGAAGCAGGGACTCAAGGTAGGGTTTGTAAGCTGTGTAGGAATTTACTGGAATGCTGGTTGATGTCTTTCATTCCAACATTCAGGGGCCTGAGGCAGGAAAACCGTGGCTGTGACGGAAACTGTCTGAAACAAACAGGAAACAACATAAAGCAAAAGCAAACCAATGAAAGAACAGCCAGGAATGGAAATGCTTGTCCATTGCAGCTGTGCAGAATAAAGAGCCTGACCTCGCCCATCCACGGTGTATGCCACAAGTGACATTGCCCCACAGGTGGCACCACTGCTGTACCACCCATCTCAGCTGTTTAATCCCTCATGGTCCATGGCCAGTGCCAGGCCCCAGCAGCAGGGCAATGTGGGGAGCGTTAGTTTTCCAGTTAGAGCTTTGAGGGGATGTATGTAGCCTTTCTTTTTTAGAAGGCGCTACTATAGACTATAATGTAAATGTCACATGACTTTTCGAAACTAAGTGAGAATTTCCAAAAGCCCTCATGATTGAGACTGTCTGCTTTGTATGAATCATCTATAGCCCTTTTGTCCAAGGTGAAAAGGCTGACAAGCAGAGCTGAGGGTCATTCGGGCCACCCAGCATTATCATGTGAGAGACTGCAAGGATCGGATTTATGGGTTTGAGGGTGATGCTGACAGCAGCAAGCCCCAGAGAGTATATGAGCCTAGGGCACAGTGGTGACAACACAGGGACCGGCGTTCTTATTTCTGGGTTGGGACAACAAAAAGTCATTCTTCAATTATCACTGAGTTAGCATGTTGAGGTCCACTATGACCAGTGTGGCAGAAGGGAATGTATGATAGGACAAGACTATTCCCTGAGCAGTTCCTAAAGGAAATGACACTGGGTATGAACTCTGAAGAGAAGCAGACATGAATTGAGAAAAAGGTGTGGAAGAAAAAAAGTCTCAGGTATAGGAGGCAGCTTGTGCCAAGGCCAGGGAAGAGAACGTGCTATAGGAATGACAAGCTTGGCCATGAACCAGGAAGAGAAGAGAGGCCACACAGGACGGGTCTGCACTCCAGGCTGCCAGGCAATGCTAGAGATTCTGTGACTGGAGCAGATCTGCGGAGACAGGGCTCCTGTCAGCCTTTGAAAAATCTTGCAGGCCTGAAACAGGCCACTGAGTCACAGTGTGGAGAATGACATAAAGAAGGACACTGTGGTTACTGAGTAGTCATTGAGGGGGCAGAGGTGTTAGCCCAGGAAGGAGATACTCAAAGCTCGGGCCAGGGGGGTAGAAGCAACCGGTAAATGTGGAAGGAAGTACAGTTTCAGGGGAGAATTAAGGGGTACAGTTGCTGAGCAGGAAAGGAGTAAGAGGACAGGACAGAGCCCCTGGATTTGTGCCTGAACAGCTAGTGTGTTTGCAAGCCTTCCGTCACCACACAAACACCCACAGTAAATCAACTCATGACCAAACGAAGCTTGTGTTAGCTCACAGTGGGGGAAGTTTCAGTCCACGGTTGGTCCCATTCTTTGGAGTCTGTGGTGACACTTTGTTAATTCCAGAAATACAAATTTCTTGGAGTGTTTGCCCTGGAGCCAAATAAGAGTGCCTACAGCTCAGGAAGACACTTTTAGGTGATCCCGAATCCCATGCCCTAATGCAGTGTCAGCTTTGTGAAGTTTTTATAGCAGAACAAAGAACAGACATGCTAAACATAATAGTGACTGACAGCTTCATCCACCACCAATTGCCCTGATCGTGTTATACTTCCTTCTTTGTAAGTCTATCAGCACTTAGTCCTGGCACGTGCTAAGACTGTCAGACAGCCTGCTAATGAGATCTACAGTTCTTACCCCTGAGACAGAGGGATGAGCCTCAGGCAACTAAGAGACCATGGGACAAAGCAAGAATGCAGGATGGCAGACCAGGGAAAGCTTGGGCTGTTGCCAGCATCACTACTTCCTGTCCTCCTCTGCTCATCAAACCTGTGTCAACAAAAACGGGCACTAATCTCAGAAACCATTAGAAGGCATGGAGAACAGATAAAGTTTGAGCCCCACAGCAGGGCAGGCATGTCCACCCAGAGCGCGCATTCACCGTTTGCTCAGTAAAAAATCAGGGAAAAAGATGGGAGGGAGGAAGAGAGGGAGGGAAGAGAGGAGAGAGAGGAAAGGAGATCAGTACTGTATGACACCCTCCTGGAGGTCTGTGCCCAGGCAAGGTTGATTACAGGAACTGTCACACCTTCACATCTGCCTCAGCATTAGCATAGGGCAGGGGAAAAGATAGGCTGTGGAGTTGAGTAAGTTAGCAGATGTTTCTAGGGTACTTAGAACAATACCTGAGTCACAATAAGCATAAGTGCCAGATATGGTGATAAAACAATAGCATCAAAAGTAATTATTGTTCTTCAAAAGCAGAAGTTACAGACAGAAAAACTGACAAACCAGATGTGAATTGTACATTGACTGCTTCCCCAGCCAGGGTTCTCTACTGATAAGTCGTGTGAACTCTGATCTCCGTTTCTTTTCCTTTTGCCACTTATGGTACAGAGTAGAGTGGTTGTGTGGGACAGTGGAAGACACCAGTATAGTTTAGCAAATAGCAAGAGTAGTCTCCCCAGGCCAGGCTGATCTTCAGCTGAGGTGACATCTTCCCTTTGGGAATCTTCCCTAAGATTCTGTGATGGCTATTTTTGTGTCAGCTTGTCTAGGACAAGGAGCTGAGATATGTGATCAAGAACTATTTTGGACTTTCCTGGTAATGGAAAGTTGGGCTCTGTAGTCAGGGTTTAGGTGTAGATGGAAGTTTATGTCTCACAAGCTGCTCCCAAGTAACCACACAGAGGCTTACTATTAATTATACATGCTCAGTCAATAACTCAGGCTTTCTATTAGCTGACTCTCACATTTAATTGACCCATATTTCTTATTTGTGCTTTGCCACATGGGTCAGTACCTTTCTCAGTACGGCATCCATCCCGGTTCTCTCTGCATCTGCTGGTGACTCCTCTGATTCTGCCGTTTTTATCCCAGCATTCTTAGTTTGGTTATCCCAATTGTACTTCCTGCCTGTCTACCAGCCAGTCAGTTTCTTATTAACCAATGAGATTAATATATATTCACAGCACACAGAAGGGTTATTCCACAGCATTTAGGCATGCAAAGAACCTGGTGTCTGTGAAGGTGTTTGTTAGATGAGGTGGGTGCTTAAATCAGTAAATGTTGGGTAAAACACATTGACTTCCCTTGTGCAGGTGAGCCTCACCTAGCCAGGGCAAGACCTAAAGAGAATAGAACTCTGACCTCTTCGGAGCCAGATGGAGGATTCTCCATCAGACCTTCTTTGACTGGAATGGCATCATCGGCTCCTTGCTGGGTTGCCAGCCTACTTCAAACAGTTTGGACTTGCTAGCTTCCAGAATCTTCTGTAATTTCTATATATGCACATCCTACTGGTTCTGTTTTTCTGGAGAATCCTGATGAATACATGGGCAAAATTTGGATGGCTTGTAGAAAACAGAATGAGGGAACCTAATCACCAACCTAGCCCAATACCCAAAGAAACAAAATCACATCCTGCCTGACAGCAGGGTCTTTTGCTAGGTGGTGCTTCCAGTCTGACCATGGCTGAGCATCCACTGATGACCAGGATGGTGTGGAGTCTGAGGATCTCACCTGGAACAGGAAGAATCTCCTCCTTCTAACAGGCCCAGGCCCAGACATTGTTCTACCCGTTGGGGACAACGGTAACAACATAGTGGACTCTAGTGGCCCTACAACACAGTCTGCTGGGGGCACAGCATTATTCTGTGTATAAACAAGACAGAAGGGAAAGTCCTGACGTTTCATAGATGTAAAAACAGGAAGAATATACCTCGTAATGAATAAAATATGAGAATGGTGATAGTAGATCAGGTAAGCCTTGCTGTGTCCAGGCACCAGCCTTAGCAGCACCTGTATGTTGACATATTTAGTGCACACAGCACAGTCTTGAGACAAAATCTATCGTCATCCCATTTTATGAATAAGGGCTTGTGATTATTCAGGCCTGGTACCCACATGGGTGCTCATAGCTGCCTAAGAACAAGGCTAGGATTTGAACCCAGAGTCTGGGGTTTCTTCACAATCTCAGGAGCAATGTAGGAACTGCTTATTCCAAGTCTGTTCATTGTCCAGTTTCCTGCTCACCAGTCTGTGGCCCATTCTAGAAAGTTCAGGGGCTGTCAGTCTGCCAGCCTGGCTGTGTCTATTCTCAAATGTATCATTTGCATTTATTGAGAAATTAAAATGAAAGACATCTATAGCAGTTTAGGGTTGAGCCATGATGTCACCTTGTCAAATGGCAAATGTAGAGAGAGGCCAGAAAACAAAGAGCTCTATGCTAACTGGATGTATTGAGAGAGCATCAGATTGCTTATGTTTTCTCAGAGCCCAGTCCTCACCCATAAATTCACTCAATAAGCAATTATCACACACCAGGAACAAGGCAGCTGGTGAACAGTGAAGATTCAAGGACCATGTGGAGAGTGCCTGTATCACTCGCCCTTCCCCCAGGCTAATCGAAGTGGGGGCAGAAAATCTGGACTCCTGCAACTTGAGAAGTGGGAGGGCTCTGAGGAAATGCACTGCAGGACAATCTCTTACATGGTCTCCTCTCTGGTGGTGGTATTCAAGACATCCTGGGGCATTTCACTTCAGCAAAATGATCACGTTGCCATTCAGTTCCCATGGAAACCAAACTGGGACAGGAAGAGCAGCAGCCTCTCAAGGTTATCAGCAGCAAGGACAGTAAGAGACAGTGGCACTTCATCACTCCAGTGGGCCTGGGCCCCAGTGCCAAGGACTCCATCACTTCAGTGGTCCCTGACCCCAGCACACCTTCCTGCTCTGTGAGTGCTAAGAAGAGGCACTGAGCCTTGCAGAAGCAGTCTCCTGGTTCCCTGCTGCCTCCTGGCCTGGTCTGGCATCTGGTTCCGGGATGGACAAGCCCCATGTTGTGTCTTACCCTCCTCCTCCCTCCCCTTAGAGCCACCAAGGTTCCAAGTGAGTCATCTTCATTATCAGCTTCAGGAAATGACTTTCGGGAGTCGGGGACTGCTGCCTGGAAGGCCATCTGAGCATAAGCTGGCTCCTCAGGATGCAGAGCAGGTGGCAACTGACTGCCCCAAGTGAACCCATGGCCCATGCATATCCCCCTCACACGCTCCCCTCAGTGCTGATGTCTCCAGGCCTGCACGGCTGCTCCCTCTCGCTCTTCTTAGTACTCCGTCTCTCTTCTATAACCCTGGCTATTTCTCTAGCTAAGATCCTTCTGTCCTTCCAGATACCCAGAATTCTGAGGAGGAGGATCTCCAGGGTCTTACTCAGAATAGTGAACCCTGCTGTATCCAGTCCCTGGTGCTTGTAACAAAAGTCTTCAGATCATGCTGAACTTGGGAATCCAGGTTCACAACTTTGTCAGCCTTGATTTGAGGGGGATCCTTTCTGGTCAGCTGGCACCAGGCACACCCACTCCTTCTATCTAGTCTTGATTGTAAATAGGGCCCAATGTATATCCACAACCCCAGAGAAACTAGATCCCTCTTCCAGAAACTTTAAATGGAAGCAGATGTGGAGATCTATAACTAACCATTGGGCTGACTCTGCAGAGTACAATCGAAGTGAGGGAGGAGTCAAAACTATGATGGGGAAACCCACAGAATCAGCTGACCCGAGTTAGTGAGAGATCACTGACTCTGCACCATCAACTGGGGAACTGGCACAGGTCTGAACTAGGACCCTCAATACAGATGACAGTGGTGTGGGCAGTATATGAGGGCCCTGCATTAACTCTAATGCATAAACTGACTTTGAGGAGCCCATTCTCTATGGAGAGATACCCTGATCAGCCTAGATGTGTGTGTGTGTGGGGGGGGGGGTGCTTTGATCCTGCCTCAATGGGGTGACGGGACAGACTTAGTTGACATCCTAGGGAAGACCTTACCACCTCTGAGGAGTGGATAGGAGGTTGGATGGGGGAAGGAGGAGAGAGTATGAGGAGGGAGGGAGAACTGGGATTAGCATGTAAAATATAAATTTTTAAAAAATAATTCAATGTGTATTCTCTGGCCTGGCAGAATACAACCCACATGGAGCATCACAGGAACCCCAGTCTCTGCCCTATGAACTCCATTCCTGGAGTTCGAGCACACCTAAGGCTCAGCGCTGCAGGAAACCAACAGCAGAAAGGATAAAGGGGGAAGATGGCTTGTTCTTGTTGTTAGGACCATCCCTTAAGAGTTACAAACACAAAGCAAAGCTAGGAAGACAGCTCAGTAAAATGCTTGCTGTGCAAACACAAGGATCTAAATTTGATCTTAGAATCTACAGGCAAAAATATCAGGCTCATGCTGTTCCCTTGTAATCTTAGTGATCTGGAGGTGGGTGGGGTTTAGGTAGGTCCTGGGGGCTTTCTGGCCAGCAAGTCTAGCCAAATCAGTGGGATCTTGTCTCAAATAAACAAGGTGGACAGCACCTGAGAAATGGCAACAAAGGTTGACCTCTGCCCTACACACATACACACACACACACACACACATACACACACACACACACACACACACACACACACAGGTGCATGTGTGCACTAAACAAAGTATTTAAAAGAAGTTAGATTTCTAACTAAATACTCAAACAGGAGGCGTTGGTACTGAATTTGGGGAAAGGAAGCCAGGCAGTAGGTTGGGATCAGGATTGTCTTTAGCCAGGGGACATTAGGGAAGGTAACAATCCTTCTTCGTTCACAACTATACAATGAGGGCTGTACAGCTTCCAACTGTGTTAATGGTTAATTATCATTACAGGGCCAGACTATGAGGAATACTGCCCATAGGAAGCCTGTCCCCTCTCCCTGGTAGCAGAAGAAAGTTAGTGGAGGTGGGGTGAGGGGAACAAAAGCCATAGGTCTAGGTCACTGAGCCAAGTCTTTGCTAGCATTAAGTACCTGTCCCTCCACTAATCTATATAAAAAACTAAAAGTAGGTAGCACCCATATCTCTCTTTACATATAGGAACCTTAAGGAGGCTTCAAGAATGATGAGAGGTACCCAGACTCATATCTAGGAGCTAAAGGGACAAGACTGTCATCAATATGATAAAGTCAATATTCTCAAGAGGGACTCAAACCAAGATGTCCCATCCCAGAGAATCCTAGAGGAAGCTCACCTTGTCACTAGCTGTTGTCCCTGCTGAAAACAACCTTCCAATAGGGTGGTGAGGAGCAGGTTTTTCAAGTATGGGCTGGCTATGGGGATGGTGCAACCTCTGGAACCTGGGAAGAGGTGACCTGAAGGTTGGCATGCAGTCACTTGAATGAAGAAGTCTTTTTCCCACCCTCAGAACCCAAGGCCTTTGCAGAGGGTCATGGGGCCCCACAGGGACACAGACTCCATTAACTTTTGTCTCCCCATTCTTGGTCACCTGCTGACTCTCCCAGGGACATCAGGCATATCTCCAGAGGCTTGGGAAGCAGAACAAGAAGATGGAATGGTCTGAAGAACAAACAGACATGTCATATAGGCATGTCCCTCAAATGGATGTTCACACTCTCCAAATCACCAGGTAGCCATCTCCCACCCCAATTTCCAAAGTCCCTCTAGAATGAGAGTCTAGCCCGAGCACCCTGCATTAGCTTGGGGAGGAGGTAATATGGTAATGGGGGGGTGTGTCCCTTGTTACAGAAAGTTTCTGCCCCACCAGCCTGGTCCCACAACTGTTTCAGCCCCAAACAAACACACAGATGCTATATTAATTATAAAACTGTTGGCCAGTGACTAGGGATGGACAGAGGGTTCAGCAGTTAAGAGCACCCAGGTCCTGAGTTCCAAAGGTTCTGAGTTCAATTCCCAGCACCACAGTACCTCTTTGGGAACCTAATGGATGCCAACAAACACTGACAGGGACAACAGCTAATAGCAATTCCATCACCAAGCTCACAAATAAGAACACATCTATGATAGGTCATTAAGAGCCAAGGAAAATGAAAGGCCTTTTTCAGCACCCAATCTTCCCCTCAGAGGTTTTCTTGTTCTGAATCAAGGTGCTTCCATCCACCTTCCTCTCTGATCTCCTGGATGTCACAGCTCTCAGTCCATGTCTCCCATGGCTTTGTGTACTTCAGGCTCCTGTAGACATTTTCACTGTGGGGACTGCTTAGTCATTCCCTGTGCCTGCTCTCTCTGGGAAAGGACTTTGTTCCAGAATTCCCACATCCTTTCCCTAGCAGGGACAGTGACAGCTCCTAGTGTTGCAGAACTTTATTCTGGATGGTTAGTGAGACACAGTGTGCAACACTTACAGAGTGCCCTCCCCCCAGCACCTGGGTCACCCACAGAGATCACACACAGAAGTGGTATGAGGAAGCCACTCTCCATGCAGAGGCACTGAGAGGAAAGAACCATTAAGAGTTTCCTTTGTCCCCCAGGAAGTGGACAGAAGCCACAGGGTGTGTATATTACAGGCAGGAGGCTGAGGCTAATAGCATCAGAGTCCAGGCCAAAAAGTTCAGGGAGACTGTGATTTTTAGCCCTCTCCTTTAGATATTCGACAATTCATTCGTCTTTGTGCACACTAGCAGGTACCTGTAGCTCTGCTGAATGCTGTTCGCATACCATTTCTTGATGTCCTTCCTCCATTCATTAAGTCCTTTCTCACTCTAACAAGGAGTGAGCGAGTGCAGAGGCAAGGGTTGAGTGCAGGCTTGTGAAGCCAAAGGCCCTGCACACATCTTCATGCGGTCTCTTTGCCGACCTGCTTCTGGTAAAGAACCTCAGCAAGCCCCAGAGGCTCCATACACTCTGAAGAACTGTCCCAGGGACTGGGACAAGATGTGTCAGTGGTTAAGGGCACCTGGTGCCAATCATGATGACTTGAGATCGGTTCCCAGGTGGTGGGAGAGAAAACTGACTTCAGCAATTTTTCCTCTGACCTTCACAGGTGCACTGTGGCAATGGTACACACATGCACACACGCACACAGGCACACACACATACACATTTTCAATCAATGTTTAAAAAAAAAAAAAAGGTTTTTTTTTTTTTTGTATTTTTTTTTTTTTTTGAGAAGCTGTCCCAGAACAATTGTACAGGCAGCTCACAGCTGAGATGAGATGTACTCAGCATCCTCCTTACAAGATCCACCCAGAGGTCCCCACTTGGCTCATAGCTGTCATAGGGTTTCTATTGCCACATGACCATGTCAACTCTAATAAAGGAAAACATTTAATGGGGGATGGCTTACAGTTCAGAAGTTTAGTTCATTATCATCATGGCAGGAAGCCTGGCAGGGAGAGGCAAACATGGTGCTAGAGAAAGAGCCAAGAGTTCTATATCTGGATGGGCAGGCATCAGGAAGAAAGAATGACACTGAGCCTGGCTTGAGCATCTCAAACCTCAAAGGCCACCCCCAGTGACACATTTCCTCCAACAAGGCTACACCTATTCCAATAAGGCCACATCTCCTAAAACTGCCACTCACTATGAGCCTTTGGGAGCCATTTTCATTCAAAGCACCACAAAGGCATCTACAGGATAGAAAGCAGAGCAATACTGATGCTTCCATCTCCCTTTTCAAGGGCTGAAACACTATGTTGGTGTGTCTTGAACTTTATGATGAACATTAATTCAGCTGAGGAGTGGAGCTAGAGTGGGCTTCCTCAGCCAACTGAGTGTAGGGGACTCGTTTTCCAGTCCTAAGTAGCTCATGCTACACCTTCAAGAGGGACTATGACCCAGAAGACTAGGGTAAACTTTCCAGAAACATGTTTCCAGGCAATGAAAAGACAGGTTTGTTTTTGAAGATCCAGGCTATTTCTGCCTAGTGCTGGCTGCAATGAGTGGTATTTCCGACTCACACTTGAGCATAAAAGTTTTCAGATAGAAACACTCTCATCCACCTAAAAAATGTATGTAGGAGGGGTCCTGTCAGACTTCATAAAGAACCTTAGACTATATGTTTTGAAGCAGGTGCTATGCAAGGCCCAATTCCAACAAGAGGTTTCCCTCTTTGCAAGATTTCTTCATTGTTCTGGGCCTGTGAGTTGCATCCTTGCTTAAAGTGCCTTGGTTGACCCCCTCAACATCTAAAAGCCACATAAGAGATAGAATGGTCACTTCTTTGTTATGACAAAGAACACCATGGCTTCCGGGAAGGGAGCCCATTTAGATGACACAGTGGCCTGAGGCTTTTTAAAGACACTGAACTGATGCTGAAGGAGAGATGGCAAGCATCTCTCTTCAGCCTTGATGAGGCAGAGCTAAACACTTCTGGACCCATCTCTGATGTAGCCCTCAGTAGAAGTAGCCTTGAATGATACTTTACTTTCACTATTCCCTCTAGAACTCAGAGTTTCTGATGTGCTAGCATCAGGAGATGGTGCTCTTTAGAGCTTGTGATTGGGTCACACAAAGGATCATAGATAGATGGATTGTTCCTCCCCCATGGGGCTTAATAAGCCATCTTGGAAGCAGAGAACTAGGCTTTGTCACACACTGAACATACCAGCACATGCCCTTGAACTATTTGCCTCCAGATTGAGAGAAAATCCACTCTGTTCTTAATAAATGAAGACTTATTATGATAAACATTCACTTCTTAGAAATCCCAGAACTTTTATTAAACTGCCTAGGATACCCTACTCTGAGTAACAGTCTCATTTGAATTATTAAAAATTCATTTTGTACCAAGAAGATGGCTCAGCAGGTAAAGGCTCTTCCCACCCACTCCTAAAGGCCTTTATTTCATCCCCAGAATTCATGCAAGGAGGGGGAGAGGGACTCCATAGTATCCCATCACCCCCTCCTGCAGTATGGCACACACACACACACACATATACAACAGGCATACACATATTTGCATACACAATAATACAAATTAGAAGTTTCATCTGTAAGAACTCTCCAATCAACAGTATGTGCTTTGCTATAATAATTTTTTGTTCAAACATGTCTTCTTCGGTGTATTGTAAGGGGTCTGGAGGGCATGGAGTAAAGAACTCTGTTCAGGATGGTTCCAGTGTCATTGCTTATCCAGTGACTAGGGGAGAAAGGGTTGGGAACAGAGGCCTTCTCCCAACACTCCTGTGATAGTATCCAAAGCAGAAGGTCAACCACAAGTTGCTAGAGAGGAGTTGTATGGCTCAGATGATACTTCTCTTCAGATTTGTGTTCTGCATAATAAGTACCCTTAGAGAGGCCTCTCCCTCATACAATTTGCCTTTGGGGCTATGCCCACTTTGTACACTCAGCCTGTTCCACCTGTTGACCCAGGTGAGGTACCTTGCTTCTTGTCTATTGTCCTTTGCTAATCCACATAGAATTTCAACATGTATAGGAACCACAAACTCAAAAGCACTTAGCATCATCCGAGCTATTGATAAATGTTACTTTTCATACTATTGTCTGTTGTAGCATAAGGAGTGGTGTTCCTTTAACTATATCATCAAAGCAAAAATGAATAATCAAACTGCAAACATTCCTGACTCATTAGCCTAATGCCATTCTGGTCACTGACCTTGAATGCTGGACTTGAATAGAAGGAGAGGGTAAACACTGACAAAGTTAGATCCAGGCCAGAAAATAATTATTATCAAAGCTGCTGAGGGAACTGAATTATCCTGCAGAGGTACTTCATAGACTATAGTCCCAGACCCCTCCTTAACATGACTCATGTACACGAAATGGTGGTCCTAGAGTTCCATCCCAAATCATTCAGTCAGTCTTTGTTGAGCCCAGGAATCTACATGCTGATGATTGATATCAGTGTGCACACAGGCTTTCTCTTAAGACACTGGCACCATTGACATGGTTGGCCACTTTAGCTGCACTTGATTCAAATGGTAAGGCCAGAAAAGTGATCATTAAAAGACTCCAGCTGAGAAATGACAAAGCTATGAACTAAGTCATTAGTGGGATTGAGGTATGAGGAAGTCAACCCAACGATTTGGGGTTTGAATGACCGAGTAAATAACAGACAATTAGAAGAGGAAAAGCATTAACAGATGTGGCCATTTTGGCTATCCAAACTCAGGAGTCATGAGGAGAAGTTGAAATGACAGAGCTGGAGCCTAATGTAAGTTCTAGGACATGGATCCAAATGTGTGGGAAAGGCATTTCATGAGTAATTTTCCAGGAAGAATATGAGACTAGAGAAAGAAGACAGACAGACAGCAAGATCTTCTGGAACATCAACATCAAAGGGACAGGTGAAGAAAGTGAGCCTTGTCCACGAAATGGTGACAAGTATGTGTGAACTTTATGCGCATTCATATGTATCCACAATGGAAGGAGAGAAGTGACCTCTGGAAATGTCCCTGACTTCTGCACAAGTGCCATGCATGCATGCGTGAATATGTCCACACTCACAGATTCTTCATCATCACCACCACCACCATCATCATCATCATCATGATAAATCAAAGTCTGGGAACTTGAGAGATAGATGGCTCAGCAGTTAACTCAGCAGCTAAGAGCACTCACTGCTTGTCCAGAGGACCTGGGTTTGGTTCCTAGCACCAACACTACGTGGTTCACAACCACCTAGAACTCGGGTTGCAGACAATCTTCGGCCTTTTCTACCCATCCCACCACTTGAATACACATAGTGCACATGAACTCACAAAGGCACAACACACAAACATGTACATAAATAAAAATGAATAAATCTTTAAAATTAAATTTTAAAAATTTAAAGGAGGCGAGGAGAGGATTGAGTTAGGTAGGAGAATAGCTAGCGCTAGTCCAAATGACGTGGATATAATTTGACCATATTCAAAAGCTCAAGTTCCCGAATGTTGAGAAAGTAAAAATTCTTCCAGGAACATTGCCTTCCATAAGAAATGGCACTAGCTGACCTTTTCAGGGGCGAATATGAGAAAAACCAAAAGGCCATTTGGAAGGACAAACTGCTTCTGTCCCTCACATTTGAATGGGATGAGAAAGGGTATTTATTGTAAATATCTCTTGGCTGAGAGTAAAATGGATTTCCCTTTTCCTTGTTTATGGTATATTGTTGGCAATAATTCACAAGCATTTTCCTATTTATACAGCATTTCACTTCTCCCAGGAAATGCTTAACTGTGACTGTGCCTTGAAAAGGAAGAAGAATTTACATGGGTTACAGTGTGCCAGACCTCACACTAAGTATGTAACTATATGGGCCCACTGGCTCTGCACAACCATGTTACAGAGTAGGCACTGTTGGCCTCAATTTATAGAAGAGTAAACACAGGGGTTGGAGGTCAAATAATATTACCAAGGTCCCCGTCTAGTCATTCCAACCAGCTGGCTTCTGTGCTTGCTCTCATCCTTATTTTATGCTGCCCATGTCACAGAACCCACTGGTTATTAATAAGTGGAACAGTTTAGATTACTCAGGTACTTTTGAATCTCTCTGAGGAAGTCAAATATAGCTTACACCTCTGAACTGACAGGAGTGCTTATGGTAAATAAACAATCAGCCAGACAGAAAGATTCATAAATGTTCTTCCTTGCTCTCAGGTGATTGGGACCTCATAATATATGCACATGTCATTAGGAGCGTTATGCATATTCATTGCTTTAGATGGCGTTCACCTCTCTGGTTTTATATGATTATACATGTCTGAGGTAAGGAAATACACACTCCCAATATTTCTACAGGAAATCAGTGAAAGGCCAGTGACTCGATTTTAATGAGTAACTCAGGGAATGGAGGGGAGCTCAGAGGGCTGCTTTTAGCTCACAAAAATATTGTCAATTCTTCCCCAAAATTTCCTGAGTTCATGAATCTAAACCTAAAGTATATTTTAGGTGTTTAATCTCCCTTTTGGAATGTTTAAATACGTTTTCCACTTCTAGAAAAACGTAGACACAGTTTATTTTGAAATCTCCACAGAATGAACAGCAATTCTTTCTGCTACTGTATAAAGAAAAGAACTTTTGTTTTTAATCTCAGCAAATCTCTGAAGTAAAGACAGAGTCAACTGGAAGTTAGCTACAATCCAGTCACCCCAGAACCTTGTACTCTCTGTCAGTACCCCAAATGCCCGTCTTCTCTCTCTTGCACCTGCATACCCTCAGTCCCTATTTGCTACAGAACACTTGCATTGAGTGTTAAAAGAGAAATGCTGGCATTCAAAGTGGCCAGAGTTGAAACTCCCAGTAGGATGGCCTCCCTGATGGTGGGGAACTTAGTCATTGAAAATAGCCCCTAAACTGAGGACAAATTTTAACGTGTCTCTTAAAGGCTGCTTCAGCTATCATTAATGAGGGAACAACATCTCTGTTTAAAATGTGTCATCTTTTGTGTGTATATGATGAGGTTATTTGTGTGGGGACATGAGCTGTGGTGTGCATGTGGAGGACACGTGATCAGTTCTGAAGGCGCTGCCTGAAAAGCTGAGAGGCCATTTGCTAGGTTTGCTGTCCCTGGATCCCAACATAAAGCTTGATGTGGTGGTGAGATAGGATGGGCTGATGAACCCACGTTCTTCAGTGGGGTCACTAAAAGGCTGTGCATAGGAGCAAAGTGGATGCAAATGGAGTGGACACAATGTGTGGAGATGGAGAATGGCTGGGAGCTTAATAGCACCGCTGGGACATATCAAACCATGCACACAGGAAGTTCCACCACTCCAAGCAAGATGTTAAAAAGTATAGGTAAGCTGGGCATTGGTGGGGTGTCGGGAGGCAGAGGCAGGTGGATCTCTGTGAATTCGAGGCCAGCCTGGTCTACAGAGTTATTTCCAGGACAGGTTCCAAAACAATAGAGAAACCCTGTCTTGAACGCCCACCCCTGGCAAAAAAATAAAAAAGTATAGGTAAAATATTCATTAAATGTAAGGCTTTTTTCTGAAATGAACAGATAGGGGAAAAAGAAAGCATTAATGGAGGAAATGATCTGCCACAGGGTGGGAGAAGACCCCATACATTAAATGAACAAAGGATCCCTGCTCTTCTCATTGAGGCAGGGCACTGTGATAGGAAAAACAGGGACATGGGGAGAGGAACCCTCACTCAGGACTGTAGTCAGAGCTGCGATAAGCAAACGGAGAGCTGTTAACAACCCTGAACTTCACTTGGCTTGAACCACAGGCACACACCCCTTTCCTAGCAATGCACCTGCGGTCTGAGACCCACACCTGCACTGAATTACACACACCCCTTTCCTAGCAATGCACCTGCAGGCTCCTCACCTGACCGAGTTGCATTTATATCTCACTTGAAATAAGGGTCTGAGTGATTTCTCCTTGACAACCTATGGTAATGCTGCATTTCCATTCAAACATGTCCAGGAACAGAAGACATGGGGCTGAGCCAAGCTGAACTGGCTTAGGGTGCATGCACAGTGAGGTAAACAGAGTCCCATAGGTGGATTTTTAGGGTAAATCCCTACTTATCATCTCACGACTATCCATAATTGGCAATGCTGTATATGATTAAAATTGGATGGATGGGGGAAGGATATGTGCAAAGAAGGAGAACTGATATAACCCACATCTATCAATCAAAATAGGAGACCACTTACACCTAGGCAATTTACCCCTCCCCCACCTCCTGGACCAACAAAAGGAGCCCAAGCAGGGCTTTGGGGCACTGGAGTGAAAGTAGCCTGCTGCTCTTTTGCTGTGTAACCTGTGCTATTTCTATAAATAAAACTTGCTGTTTTTGCCATTTCAGTGCACCTTTTCAGTTTTTTAAAGAGGATGCCAAGAACCTGGAAAGTCCTGGTCCAGATGAGACCTCCAAAAGCCAAAGCCTCTTCCTGGATGAAAACCAGGAATCTCATCCATGGGGCTGGAGAGATAGCTCAGTGGTTAGGAGTACTTGTTGCTCTTGTGGAGAACCTGAGGGGGTTTAATTCCCAGATTCCATGTAGCTCACCACTACATGTAACACCCGGTACAGGGGGTCAAAGTCCTTCTACAGGTATCAACATATATGTGGGACCCAGACATACATGCAGGCAAAATAGTAAAAGAAAATGTTTCAAAAATTAACAATTATTGTAAAGGTTATTATCATTGAGAAATTTCTTTTCAAAAATAGAGATATGGGGTTGGACTCAGAGGTTAAGAGCACTAACTGCTCTTTCAGTGGTCCTGAGTTCAATTCCCAGCAACCACATGGTGGCTCACAACCAACTATAATGACATCTGGTGTACCTTCTTCTGGTGTGCAGGCATATATGAAGGCAGAATGTTGTGTATGTAATAAAAAGTGAACCCTTAAAAAAATAGAGATGTGTCAAATAATAATGTTAAAATAGTAATGAATCGTGCTTAATTATCAAAGTCTGTCTCTTTTCTCAGTGATTATCTTACCGTTTTTTGAGGAATCACACCAGAAAGCCCATTTACAGTAACAGGACATGCCCCAGCCCCTCTGTATAAACTTAGCTTCCTGGTATTGTTTATCAAATTATATTCCCACCCAAGGCACCTCCAGAGCTATTCTACAATGGCAATTTTTTGAGATGTAACTTGAGAGCCACCAGCATGGTGTGCATGCCTGTTTCTGTCTTAGCTTTGTTTCCTGTTGCAGAGATAAAATACCCTGGCCAAAGCAACCCAGGGATTTGCTTTACTAGGAATTCCAACTTAAAGTCTACCATTGCCAGGAAGTCAGGGCAGCAGGAACCAGAAACAGCCAGTCACATCCATAGTCAAGGGCACAGAGAACATAGCCGCCTGTGATTACCTTGTAGTCAGCTTATTCTCCCTACTTTTACTCAGCTCAGGACCCAAAGCCCAGGCAACTGTGCCATCCACATTCAGGATAGGTGGTGTCACCTCAACTAACGTGATTTTAAAATCTCTCACAGACATGTCTACAAACCAACTTAAATGTGACCATTCCTCACTGAATGTCTCTTCCTGCTTGATTTTAGATTGTGTGGAGTTGACAATTAAAACTGACCCTAACAACCACCAAGACACCTAATTGTAGCCCCTATCCGAGAAGCACATGCCGCAGGGCAGAGGTGCCTGATTCTCTCCCTGAGTGCCTTCCTGTGTTTAACCAACTCTGACTCCTGCTCCACAATGGCTTTTTCTAAAGCTCTGTCCACTGCATGGCCAAAGGTTTTGCACAGTGACTGTGTCTGAGAAGGAACTATTCCAGCTGCCTGGGCAGCGGCATGGGGGCTGTGCATCTGCCTCTGCTGCCACCCACAACATGATTATGCAAAAAACTTATGAAAATGAAAAAAACAGACAAACAAAAACATCAAGTTCAAGGCAGACCATGGAAGAAAGGCAATTGATGACCCACAGGCCTTCTGGTTACTAGCTGTGCTTCTGTTCGCCTGAATGGGGGCCACCTGGCTATTCACTTTGAAAACAAAACAAAACAAAACCTTAATTGGCACTTTTCCAAAGTGTTCTATTTCACAGACCAAAAATTTTATTAAAGAAGAAGGAGGAGGAGAAGAAGAACTATGAAAACCAGTGAGATAAGGGCATTCGCTGCCAAACCTGATAACTTGAACACAAGTCTCAGGGTCCACAAGGGGGAAGAAGATAATTGGCTCCTGTAAGCTGTCCTCTGACTTCAACACACATGCCATGGCATGCCCCTTCCACTTATGTGCATATGACACATTCTCTCCAACTGTTCTCACCGATGCTCTTGTAATTGATTAGCAAGCTCAGAGCATCCAGTCACTTTTGCCTCATATTTTAAAGATGTTTGAAAACTGCCTATAGTGATTTGTCTTTTTAGGTGGAAAAATAGTTTTAAAAGATAAAATATATTCTGTAAATATTTATATATCATCACCATAAGCATGATTCATGATAGGAAAGCCCATGATCTGCTCCCTGGTCCACACCCATGCATGAAGTCTGGTGGTAACAGAATAGTCTCTTTGTTTTGTTTCCTGAGACAGGGTTTCTCTGTGTAGCCTTGGCTGTCCTAGAACTCACTCTGTAGACCAGGCTAGCCTCGAACTCAGAGATTCACCTGCATCTGTCACCTGCATGCTGGGATTAAAGACATGTGTCCCACCTAGTCAGAGCAGAGTCTTGTGACTCAGTGTCCACATCCCAAACTAAAACAAACGAGAGAAATGCATGCATACGGATGTCAAAGGTTTCTTGCTTCACCTGTAAGCCATACCATGACCGAGACCGGCCATGGACTTACTAGCAGAAGCAGCAAGCTGTGATAGAATAGGTCTTCTTTCTTTCTTTCTAGGCGACTGCTATCTCTGCTGCTGGGAGGCAGCCAGCCTCCCGCGTGGGCAGAGCAGCATAGATCCACCAGGACTCTAGGCAAAGTCCAGAGCCTGTGTCCCTGCCCCATTTCAGGTCTCAGAACACTTTCCTGGCTCCTTTGATCTTATGCACTCTTTCCTGGTTGCATTGTTGTTCTCCACCCTTCCTAAGCACCTGTCACATGGCTGTAGTAGCACACATAGTGGTTTGAAGATGCCATGTTCCTTGTCTTGCAGTCCTGAACTCCACAAGTGCAGCAGGAGTGAATTGCACAGCATGGCTGTGCATGGTGGATGTCTAAGGGACAAATGATCTTCTTGCCTTTCCAGTTGCTGCCCACATCCCTTGTGCACAGACCCTTCCTCCAACCTCAAAGCCAGTGAGGTGAGTCCTTCTGCATGGGTTCTCCGGTACCAGCTGCCATTTAATATCCCGGTCTTCGACTCTCCCACTTTGAATGATGCTGGTGATTAGATGTCTAGCCCACAGAAAATCTCCCTGTTTAGGTGGAATGCCTTGCAACTGCGCTTCCCCTCTGTCCCATACCTGTGTACTTAAAGGTTCTGGGGATTGCAGTATGCAGGTCTTTGGAGGAACACTGTCTCTTTAGAGGGACACTCTCACTACCACAGCATTCATTAGCTACTTAATTTTGTGTTTAATGTGCCTTCCAGTCAGTACGTATGTGGGTCCCTGTGCACACAAACATGTTATTCAAATTTAAAATATCAACCATGACAGGTGTGTGAGGAAAGGTCTAGCATAAAGACCCCGGGATGGGGGGGCAGACATAGATAAAGGGACTGGATAGATGGCTCAGTGGTTAAAAGCACTGTTGTTCCTGCAGAAGGCCTGGGTTTGGCTCTTAACAACCTTATAACTCCAGTTTCATGGTATCTGCCCCTCACTTCTGATCTCAGTGGGCAGCAGGCACCCACATGGTGCACAGACATACATGTTGGCAAAACACTCACACCTGTAAAGTAAAATAAATAAATAAATAAAATACATAGATGAAAAAAAAAATAAAGGGAAAGGAACAAGCTAGAAATAGTAATACCAGTACCGTCTTATGTCTCTTAAGTTCTTGAGTCCGACGAACAAACAGAATGACATGGAAACATAAAGAAGGGAAAAGCTCTGGATGGGATGGAGCGCACTTGTAATCCTAGCATAAGGAGGCTGATACAGGCGCTCTTTTGAGCTTCATGCCAGTCATCCAGTCTTTAAAAAAATGGACAAACAAAACAAAAAACCAAAACAGAAAAAGAAAAAGCAAAGAAAGAAACATTCAAAGAACAATAAGTAACCCTGAGGAATTAAATATATAGAGAAGAAATAAACGATGTAAGGATTTTTTTTCTGAACCAGAAAACAACCTGGAAAGTAAACAAAATGTCAAAGGTGATGAGTGGAGAGAAAACAGTGAGAATCAAAGAATCAAGGCAATAGTTCAAAGTTCAAATGACAGGTGTTCATAAAGATTCCTTTCTCTTTGAGAAGAAAACACCAAATTAAGAATGTTCAAATCCGCAGAACTGGAAAGCCATGGTTGCAGACTGGAAGGACCACGGGGTGCCTGGCCAGATTAGTGCAGACTAACTCACAGCACGGTGCGGCATCAACATCCCCAGCTTGGTGAAGAAATCGGGCTTCCACACAGAAAAGTTACACAAGGATCAGGAAACCAGGTAGCATCAGACTCAACATCTGCCTTGACAGGCAAAAGGCAAAGCCATCAGAACTCAGAGGGGAACTGGCTTTCACTTAGAATTCTAAAGTAAGCCAAACTTTCCAAAGTGTAAGAGTCGGAAAAGGTATCTTCACACACACACACACACACACACACACACGCACACGCACACGCACATGCACACGCGCGCACACGCGCACACGCGCGCACACACACGCACACACACGCACGCACACACACACGCGCACACACACACGCACACACACGCACACACACACCAGTGGTGGACTGTAAGCTTGGCAGGCTGCAGCCCTTGCCTCCTTGATTCGCTCTCCCCTGTGTTCTTTTGCTCCCTTTCTAGTGGAAAGGTGCTGAGGAAGTGTGTGTGTGTGTGTGTGTGTGTGTGTGTGTGTGTGTAGGGATGAGTGACATTTTGGCTCTGGGGTAACCCTGATCCCAGGGTCCATGTGTTAAAGGCTGATCTACTCCCTTGGTGCTTTGGGGAGACTTTAGGGAATTAAACTGCCAGCTTCCAGCTTTATCTCAGCCGTGAGGCAGAGGTCTATGCCCCATCACAGGCCTTCACTGTGATGTGCAGTTCAACACAGGTTCAAAGCAGCAGAGCCCATCAGTCACGAGCTGACCCAGATGGAGGTCTGATACTGTGTCCTCTCTGTAAGTCGATTAGCTCCAGAATCTATTACAGGGATAGGAGCTGACCAAGAGTGACTGTGTGCAGCTGGGCCCTGACTTGGTGCCAGCAGGGTATTGTTCTCATCCAGAGAGTCACCAAATATCTAAATGGGAAAGTGCAGGACCAGCAGTGTCTAGAAAAGGGTTGTAAGCAACAGGAACAGTGACCAGAGGAGAAAGCCCACCCTATGCATCAGACACCAGGTTAATGAATGGGTGCTGCTGTTTTACTACGAGACCTGTGATCAGATTTGACTTTTAAAACTAATTATTTATGTTACAGGAAAATTGTGTTGCCAATGGATGCTGTCCCGGTTTGGAGATGTTCAGCTCCCAGTGCTAATAGTCCAATGTTTATGTCCATTGGACACTCCTTAACAAAACGCAGGCTGAGGCCTGGTACTCAGTGTAGCATAGAGTGGGAGTGGGAATGGGGCCTGCCAAGAAGATCATAAAATCTACCCACCCCAGGTAAGGGATGACTACCTCTGGGAGACAGTTCCTGCCCTCCAGGGGCTGGATTTCTGACAGGGTGGGTTGTTATAAAGCAATGCTCTTGTCAGTAAACACCCACTTACCTCTCTGCTTTCTAACATGAGCTGAGCCCTCATGGCACATTTCTAGATTCCCAAGATAACAAATAACTCCCTCTTCTTTCTAAATGACCCAGTCTCTGGTATTGCATAACAGTCACAGAGCAAAGACCACAACATAGCTTTTTCAGAGCATTCTCTCATGGATCTCTTCCATTGTTCCTGGGTGGTTCTAGGCATCATGACTGCGGGTCAATGTCCCCCTTACAGAGACAGCTGTGAAAGCTGGAGGAGGTAGAGTAAGTTATCTGCCATGGGGTCAGCTCCCTCAAGTTTAATGTGGGATCAATAGTATAATTGGTCTATTCTAGATTCTTTGTGACCCAAAAGCCTTCCCAGAAATGCATTCTGGGAAACATCCCATGGACAAAGTGTTCTGTGATCCAATAGGACAAGCAAACTAGCTTAGTCTATGACCATGCTATCTTCTGAGGAGTGGGGGCACTCAGGGATAATGAAGTTCTTTGAAAGAAAGTTTGGGCACGCCCTACAGAACCTCAGCTAAAGTCCAGGACTGGCAGGTGTTAAAAGGGAACCTGGAAAGGAGGCTGTAAGGTTTTCTCCACAAAATGGGCTCCTATATCATGGGAGGAAGACTTGTCCAGGAGGCCCTGTTAGTAATTCAGCCTCTGTGGTCCCCGAAGACAAATTTAGCAGAACAAGCAGATATTTGCATTTAAAAAATCCCTGCAAGGATTCTGGTGTGGCTTTAAGAGCCCTGTTGGAAAGAGCACAAGAGACTGAAGAAGCTGAAGTCTGATGTTTTATGCAATTGTATAAAATAGAGCAAAAACTGACAGTCATGAACATAAATACATGGGAGAGTCACTGGAAATTTTAGGGCTCCTCAATGCAGTTTCAGGGCTTGTTCCAAAACAGTGCTTATCAGCAACCACGTCTCTTATCCCGGCATTTTCTGTAGAGCTATTGCTTTTAAAAACTGCTTTTGTAAAAGTGGAGTGAAGACAAGGACCTAGAAAATCAGCTGTTCAATCATAAGCTGTAACTGGCTCCAGTAATGAGGCAAGGCCCTTCTTGAATAAAAAGTGTGCTGATACCACCCTCTAGTGGGATCTTAAAAGTACTACTCCCTATGCAGCAAGCGCATTTGTACAGACTGCTTGTGACGAAGGGCATTTTACTTTATGTCAAGCTCCCATGCAGCTTACAAACAAAGAAATAGACACAGTCAGCAACTCCGTAAATAACCTCTAAGAAGCAGTATTTAGAGAATTAAGGAAGCTACAGGATCAAATGGACACCTCAGATTGGGTTCTCTGGTAGTGTCAGACGGTGGTCTCTCATGGCTTGTACCAGGAGTCTGAAAGTGGAGATAAATCACAGGCAGATCCTATGAGCCTCGAGTATGTGTCAGAAGCAAGACGAAGGAGGAGGAATTCTCTAGGAGGGACACAGTACTTTCACCATGCAGCAGACAGCTCCAAAACAACCTTCAGGAGACACTGCTGTATGTCTAGAATTCTACAAATCACATTAGTCATGGGAGAGACATTAAACGTTTCATTTACCTGCTTAGTGTTTTAGTCTCTCCTACTGTACTGGGGCCAGATGAGAAGCTACTTCTGTGGCCAGTGCATGCTACTGGTAGGTACAATGCCACTAAGCAATAGTCCCAGCCTGAACAGCCACTCCTGAGTGAGGGACCATTTGAGATCTCTCACAGGGAGGCAGAACCCTTTTGTTCTGAGAGCTGTGTGAACACCATACATGGCTCTTATGCTTATCCCACCTTCCCAAGTCTCCTGTCTTTTTCCCCCGTGCTTAGGGTCACAGGGGAACTGGGTGTGTTGCTAAGAATTGAGGAGGTGTGAGGGTGGGTGGTAGTAAATCTTCCTGGGCCATAGTCACCTTCTCTAAGACTGAGTGGAAATTATCCCAGAGAGCCAAGATAACTTTCAAATTGTTGTGATGGCAACAGCCACTATCCTGAATCACTCATTTGTGATTAGTGGAAGCCTTTTCCTGGCTTCATGGAAGTTATCTCTTATTTATCTTTTTAGAAGGGTCATAAAAGCCAAAGAGCCTTGTCTTTCAGCCTCCTAATAGTTACAAATATTGATAGAGAAAAACTTCCCATAATTAAAGTATAATTAAGTGGCATCAAGAGGAGCTTGCAAGCAAGGTAATGGCCTGGCTAGCAGGGCCCAGATAACTATGAAACCTGGTTAAGACAATTAAGTTCAGAAATTCTTTATAGGTTTTGGGATCAGAGAACAAGGAGGTCTTAGGGTTCCAGGAAGTTTATCTCATAAGGGTCTGTGCAGCACCAATGGTATTCCTTCTAAAATTCATGGAGATCTGTTAAAGTAGATCATCCAGGCTGGACAGTGGTGGCCCACACCCTTAATCCAACATTCAGGAGGCAGAGGCAGATGGATCTCTGTGTGAGGCCAGTCTGGTCTACAGAGTGAGTTCCAGGACAGATAGGGCTACACAAACAAACACTGTCTCAAAAAAAAAAAAAAAAAAAAAAAAAAAAAAATCAGACCGGAGTTACTTAGAGCTTATTGTTCCTAAATGTTATTGTTTCTTAGAGCATGGGTTTTATGGTTGCTCAAACTATCTAAGCCTTGGTCTTTCTTCTCTCAAAATTGCTATGCCCGGAAGAAAAGCGCTGGATCTTCATTATCTGCATGCAGAGATGATGTGTAAGGAGAGTGTACTGGGAGGTCTTTCTTACCTCCAAGCTACTTGTCTTCCCAGCTCCCCAGGCACTCCACTGGGCTTCATGACTAGCTCTACACTGTTTGGAGACTCTGGAAACTAGACTGCAGATATTCTCAGCCTTGTCTTCCTTCTGGAACCAAGGCCATTAGTCCAAATGTGCTGACAACACGTGAAAACAAAGTAAACAAACCAGATTTTTTCTTTCCATGGGAAATGATCTGCTGTATTCCAGTTGCCAGCAAGAAGGGCTCTGAGCATCTTCTCTCTAATGCATTGCAATGGGCCTGTTCATTCTCCAACAGCTGCAGAGGCACTAGTGTGTAGTTGTAAGAGAAGCAGGAGACAGAATCCCTGCCCTCTGAAGAGCCCACATCCCAGAGGAGTAAGATAATGTATACAGTGAGACAAGAGCTGGGTAAGGTGCTTCCGAGTGCAGCAGAGCACAAGACAGGGTGATGAAGGAAGCCATCTCCAAGCGGTGAAGTCTGAGCAAAGTTAAAGTGAGAGTTAATCTGAGCATTTATGGTTGAGCCAGTGCAAAGGCTAAGTACAAGTAAAGCAGACAGGTCGCAGGGAAGGTGGCCATTCCTGGCTCTCAGACTGACTCTCAGGAAAGCTCCTTCCTCCACTTTTCAGGGCTGGAGCAAAATGCCCCCTTCATTTTCAAAAGTTCCCTGTACCTCCAATCTATGGTCAGAAACATGTAGACACACAGCTAATATCCACACACATTTTAAAAAAGTGTTTTTTTTTTTTAAAGATGTTGACCTGAATGTATATTTGTACTGCACGTATAAAAGTGCTCATGGAACCCAGACGAGGCTGTTGGATATCCTTACACTGGTTAGGGGTCAGAGAACTTTGTTGTAAACTACTATGTGAATGCTAGGAATTGAACACAGGTCCACTGTTCAGGAGTCACATGACTTCTTGGAAAGCTTAACAACAACAACAAAAAAGAAAACCTATTTCAGGTATTTACTAAGACCTTGTAGTAAGCAATAGTATTCACTATCAGGTATGTTCTAAGGATCACTGTGATGTCTCACCTTAACTACTAACTTATCGCTTGCTCATTTAATTACCAGAACCCTTTTCTTACAGTGTTTATTAGCGATGCAAAAATACAGGTGTGCTGTTCACTTAGAGACAAGTTCTACCTATATAGTTCTGGCTGGACTGGGGTTCATTATGTAGAGCAACCTGGCCTTGGACTCACAGAGATTGACTCATTTCTGTCCTTAGCATCCAGATTAAAGGTGCGCATTGCAGCTGGCTCTTCATTTCCAGTTATGTATATGTTTGTGCATATACTCCTGCCTTTGGGGGCCCGTGTGGTGGCCAGAAACCACCATCAGATTGACCTTCACCCTCTCCACCGTATTTTTCAAGACAAGGTCCCCTACTGACCCTGGAACTTAAGAATTTGGTTAGACTGGCTAACCCGGCAATGCCCCCCGGGTCTCCTGTGTCCTTCCACTGTTAGGATGACTTGCACTCTTGATGCACACACTGCTTTTTACATGGGTGCTAGGGATTCGAACTCGGGGCCTTCTGTTTGTGCAGGAAACACCTTACCCACTGAGCCACTTCCACAGCACACCAGTTTTTCTTTTATGATTGACATAAAATAAGTTGTAAATGAATACAACTGGATTAAAACCTTTCAATCGATTATGTACGTATAGGACAGCCCACTTCCCTTTAGCTGCCATGTGGCACTACACTCAATTATGGTGAGCTCTGGCTAGCTCATTCATTGCTTGCTCTCCCATCTTTAAAAGGCAATCCTCACAGTAACCCTTAGTCGGTACTACCCATTACTATTCCCATCTAGAGCTGAGAAAGCCACAGCTTAGCAAGTGCTGTAGATACAGCTTTAGAAGTGAGCTCAGTAAGTGGTTGAGAATCAGTAGGCAGCAGCCAGGTTTCAGTTATCCAATCCTAACCCACTTTACCTGGAGTGTAACTCTGAGAACAGGGTCTGAGTCTGTACCCCACCCCCAGCTATCATGTGAAAGTGGGCAAACTGCTAACTTCTGTGTGCCTCAGTTTCATCTATGGAGCAGTGGCTCAACAATAACTGAGTTAGTGGTAAGATGCTTAATGCTTACCATAGTGCCTGCCACTATCAAACACCAAGCAGTTATTGGTAGCTTTAAAAACACTGCCATGTTGTTCATAACACACACACACACACACACACACACACACACACACACACAGTGTAAAACATTTTTAAAAAGCAAATTCTTTAACAGTTCTTATAAATAAAAAAAAAAACTTGGAAGTCATCACAAACTAACCAGAGATCTTCCTACTTTCCACACTTAGTATTTGAAATAGCTGACACACTAACTAGCAAACATGCTGGACCTGCACTTCCTAGACAGCCTGAATGCCACACCAGACAAAGCACATGGAAACAAGTATCAATAGTGCTCAGCAGTCTTCTGTTGTTTGTGTTGACGTTTTTAAAACAGAGAACTTAAAATTTGGTCATTATCAGAGGAATTAAGATAAACCTAGTTCTAGTGTAATAGCTTCTCACTACTGTGACAGACACCCGAGGTACACCAATTCATATTAAAGAAAGATTACTCTTACTTGATTGACAGCTTTAGGGAGGTTGCTCCTGGGCCTGCAGTGCCATAGCACATCAGGATCACTGGGAGCCAGGTGGCAAAAGAGGTAGGTATCTGAATGTCCTTGTCTCAACCACATTCTCCATGAACTTCTTCCTCAGGGACCCACTTCTTCTTCTTCTTTTTTTTTTTTTTTTTTTTTTTTTTTTTTTTGGTATTTTTCCCCCCTTTTTATTATTTTTTTTTTTTTTTAATTTTTTTACATGTCGATCCCAGTTCCCTCTCCTTCCCTCCCTCTTACCTTTTCTGCCCCCTCACATGTACCCCGACCACCCTCCCCTCCCACCTCACCCCCCCCCACATGTAGGGCAATGCCATCCAGGTGGGTTCAAGTCATTTGAAGTAGGGACTAGGACTTCTCTCCTGTCTCTAGGTTAAGGCAGTTATCCCTCCATGGGGGATGTTGTCTGCAAGGTCCTTTTGTGCACCAGGAATACATCCTGGCTCCACTGTCTGAGGTCCCTTAGACTGCTCAATCCTTCTAGCTGAAACCCATATTCAGGGGGGCCTGAGTCAGTCCCATGCTGGCTTCCTAGCTATCAGTCTGGGGGCCCATCAGCTCCTCCTTGTTCAGGTCAGCTGTCTCTATGTGTTTCTGCAACCTGGTCTTGTCCTCTCCCTCTGCATCTGGATTCTAGTTCGACTCAGTGTTTAGGTATGGGTGTTTGCTTCTGTTTCCAACAGGTACTAGAGGAGGGCTCCTTGATGGTGGGTAAGTTAGTTGTTGATCTCACTACCCAGGAAGGGCATTTATGGTAGCCTTTCCATGGTTGCTCAAATTGTTAGTTGGCGTCACTCTTGTAGGTCTCTAGACATTTCTTTAGGTTCAGTTTTCTCTTCAAACCAATAATGGCTCCCTCTTTTATGTTCTCTCTCTCTCACCCACTCATTCTCACTCTCTCTGTCTTCTATTCCTACCCTGACTCAATCTTCCTAGTGGCATGTGTTTTCCTCTCCTCCCTCTTGCTTTCTCCTACTTCTCTCTCCATTCGCTGCCCCCCCCCCACTTCCCCTGAGCTCTGGGGGACTTGTCCCTCTCCCCCTTCTGTGAGGGACTTTATATGAATCTCTCAGAATACACCTTGTATCCTAGTTCCTCTGGTGGTGTGAATTATAGGCTGGTGATCATTTGATCTAGTTCTAAAATCCATATATAAGTGAGTACATACTATGTTCCTCTTTTTGTGACTGTGTTACCTCATTCAGGATGGTTTCTTCAAGTGCCATCCACTTGCCTGTGAATTTCAAGATTCCATTATTTTTTTGTGCAGAGTAGTATTCTATTGTGTAGATGTGTCACATCTTCTTTATCCATTCTTCAGTTGAAGGCATCTAGGTTGCTTCCACGTTCTTGCTATTACAAATAATGCTGCTATGAACATAGTTGAGCACATGTCTTTATTGCATGGATGTGGATCATTTTGGGTATATGCCTAAGAGGGGGATTGCTGGGTCCTGTGGTAAACCAATGAGGGACCCACTTCTTAAAGGTCCCACCACTGACTAACAATGCAACAGGCTGGAAACCAGGTACATATGGGCCTTTAGAGAGCATTTCAGATTCAAACTCTAGCACTCAGTATTCCTAAAACCATGGGATTCCGAGGTGTGAGCCAAGAATGTGATAAGTTCAATAACTAGACAGTTCCTGTAGACAAACAGCCTGTGAGCCTAGCCGTGCAACCTTCGTTAGCACTCAGCTAACACCAGACCCCTCGGGCACAGGTACCCGAGGCTGACTCCAGATCTATGCAGTTAGCCTACCAGTCTCTCTAACACTCTAGGTGCTTACTATGAATTCCACATTGTGAAGATTACTAGCTAGAAACTTCAGGATTTCCTTTCCAAAAATTGGTATATGTAAAACATTAGTTGAATCAGGGTGGTGGTGGTGCATGCCTTTAATCCCAGCTCTGGGGAGGCAGAGGCAGGCGGATCTCCATAAATTCAAGGCCAGCCTTGTTTGTCTACAAAACTACACAGAGAAACCCTGTCTAGAAAAATCAAAACAAACAAAAAACAGACAAAAAAAAATTAGTTGAGTGAATCATACCTGGACCAGAACATCTGTGTGATACTCTTGCTCTTAATTGTGGGTGTCAGATGTCCTCTATGGACTAGCACTTTGGTGTTCAAGTGTGTATGCAGAGGTAGGGGTGTGTGTGTATGTGAACAGAGGTCAGTGTTGGGTGTTTTCCTGGACTATTGTTCACCTTTAAGAGTCTCTCACCAAACCTGGAACTCAAGTGTCTGCCCATTCACTCAGGCTGCCTCTAACCTCTAGCTAGGATTTTCCTATTGGCAGAAAATCTACTGACAGGGGAAATGCATTGTGTCTAACCACATGTCCTCCATATAACAAACTTCCTCTCACTTGGAACTACCTCTTCCAGACTTCATTCATTACCTCTCAATAGTGAGTGCCACAGGCTGGTGACCAACCCTTTTACAGATATCTGAATGACACTTCAGATCCCAACTCTCTTGATGTGTCCTGAGGTTACCACTGTATCACAGTGCAATAATTTGAAGTATACCAGCATCATAGTTTATGGTTTAAAATATATTCTGGGAATCTTTTAAAATACCTAATATTGGGCTAGCCAGATGGCTCAGCAGCTAAGAGTTTGTTGACAAGCCTGAGGGTCTGAGTTTGATCCCTAGAACTCATAGGATGGAAACAAAGAATTGACTTCCCTAAGTTGGCCTCTGACTTCCATACTTGTACTGTGGTGTACACACACACACACACACACACACACACACACTAAAAAAAAAATCTAAATAACTTAAAGATAGTAAGTCTCTGACTTAAACACTGAGGATATGCAATCTCAAGAGAAAGGCAGGGATGACTATAATACTGAGTCACCAGGGAATCACACACTTCATGGTCTATCACGTGAATGCCACAGCCTCATTCCCTTCTCATATTTAAATTGACTCCCGAGGGAGGGACTGGGAATTCTACCTTGTGTCTTCCAAGTCCATTGTGAAATTAAACTCATGTAGAGCTTCAGAGAAAATGAGGTCTCATTCTTTTTAAGAAGTATGTATGTTTTCCCAATGTGGAAAGCATGGCCAAGGGCATTAATCTGTTTGCACACATCCTGGGTTCCACTGCAGTGAGGAATTAGACTTACAGTAAAATGTGCCCTTTCTAGGACAACACAAGTGACTAAAATTTCAAACACCGACAATGCTATTTGCCATCAAGTCCTGATAAATACACATTTGGCAAGGCAAGTCTGCATTTTCGTCAAAATCAAGGACATTTGGTAGTGAAATAGTTGGAATGACAGAGACTAGACATACCCAATGTGACTGTCCTAAGTGGCTCTTCTGTCACCTCATGTAATGTTTCCATGGAAACTCAGGTCTGGATAGTTGCTTAGTCTGGAGTTGTAGTAGATTATCAGGGGTACCCAGTGCATGCAAGAAACTTCCTAATGCTGAAAAAGGGGGACATGACCATAATATGTTCTCAGAAATGATTTGTAACTTTCAGCCAACAGTGGGAAGACCAGCATCTGATAGTTGACTAATAAGGCTCCATTCTACACACTCATGCAATGTATTATGTGTGTGTGTGTATACACCCACCCCCCCACACTCACACATATATGTATACGTATAATCTTATTTATTTTTATTCTATGTGCATTAGTGTTCTGCCTGCATGTATGTCTGTATAAGGGTGTCAGATTTTGGAGTTACAGACAGCTGTTATCTGCCATGTGATTGCTGGGCATTGAACTGAGGACCTCTGGAAGAGCTCTTAACCACTGAGCCATCTCTCCAGCCCTTCTCCCCAAGTCTTGCTGACACTGAAACATTGGCCTGCCAGGGGGCTATGTTACTCACACCTACAGTGAGTTATTTCACCGAAACACTGCATCCACTGGGTGTGCCAAAAGCCAGCTTACCACAAGTAGCCAAGTCTAGAGGATGGCTATTTTCTGGTTATCTTGCTCTGAAAACAGAATGTCCAAGATGCTTTGTGAGAACCGGAAGGCATGTGTCTTTCATTTGACTTCCCCTTCAAGAGGACCCTGAAAGCCAGTTCACCTTTCTGGAGATTGCATATGGGTCAGGAAGCAGCAGACAGCAGACCCCTCAGGGAAGCTCAGGGCACTTGCTCTCCAGAATAGACAGAGGGCCTGAGATGGGTGTTTGAGCTAAGAGGAACTGGCCAGAAAACGCACTGCAGCTCAGCTGATACACCACCTAACCTAACGGGTTGTGGGATAAAATATTTAGTTCAAACACCCCAATAAACTACCCCATCTACTTCATCATAATCCATACTATGTTAAAAAGGAAACACATACACAAAATGTCTGTTTTAACCTGAAATAATTCTGTTGATATTGGAATTGTTTTCAGTGGGACATTTGCTTTAAACCACAAGATATCTCCATCTCAAGTACAAAAATCCCTTTTCCCCCCACCCCCACCCACGCCAAACAAGGAAACAAACAAAACCCCAAACCCACAACTCAATTTCAAATAAGTTTGGAAGAAATGAGACTGTAAATATTTACACAGGGGGCAAGGAGTAAATCACAAAACTATTTACAAAAATACACAAGCTTATATGCATTAACAATTTACACCAGTTCACAAAAATATTAAAACATAAAAAAACACTATATAAATTAAAGAACTGAAAAGTATGATCTAAGACTTCCTAGGATGCTTTCTCATGCAGGTCATGGTTGAAAATCAGGTTTTGCTATCTCAGAATCTAACTGCAAAACAATCATTTTTAATTCTTTGAACATTAACAGTACTAATCAGATAAGGAAAAAGACCCTCTGTGCACACCAACATTATCTTGCACACATTAAAATACATCATTCTTGACATTTCCATAACACACAGTACTGACAACCACATGCCTCTAACCATTTGGAAGTAACTTTCTGACATACTTCAGCTTTCTTTATTACTTTCTTGCACTCTCTGCTCAGGTGACACTTTGCCAACATATTGAATGGGTGACCAACGGGGCTGGAACAGAGAACCGGACTTCACAGGACCCTTCTCCATGCACTCACTGCTTCCAAACTGACAACTGGCTCCTCTACCTCTGCTCACCTTCGTGGTCCTCCTCTGCACAGAATCACTCTTGGGATATTTCTTTAACCTGACCCTACATTTTAAAAAATGTTTTACCATGGTAAGAAATGTGTAGGCTCTGCCCTTGGGATCGTCTCAGGGACTTCTCCAAACCGAGCATATAAAACAGACGGGTGTACGCTTGCAAAGAAACTGTTTTCAGTAAGAAATAAGGCTCAGATTAGACTTATTAGTAAGAACGCAATGCCCCTGGAGCCTTTAGCTGAGCTCCCAGCCTGCTATCTAGGAACATCTATTTCAATCTAACCAAACTGTGGAATTTTGCCAAAAAGATAAAATCTGGAGATACGGCTGGGAAAGTACCAGTGGGGTGGGATTATGCTTAATGTGTAAGGCAGTCCCACTTCCTTGACCATAATGCTCCACGCCAACACTTGAAAATAACATTCAGTTCCTGTGTTTGTGAAGTCACACACAAGGTGGACAACACTGAGGTAACCCTGGCTCACAGTGATTTGCCATCCAATTTCTGCCCCCACAGTGTTAGAGAAACATGTGGGCAACGTTGTTCAAATAGCTGAATCCAAAGTTAAGGCTGTTGCTACGTACAGTAAATAACTTTAGACTTTATCTAAAGTTTGTTTTCATACTTATACCAATAATCTGAATTATTATTCTATATTTAAAATATTTTCCTGACATTTCCAAATCCATAGGATGTTATTAAGAAAGGGATTGTTCTAAGGAATTTATTTATAAAAGAGACTTTAGTTTCTGGAGTAAACAATGTGTGTGACAAACAAATCTACAAACATCAAAATTGGCCTGGACCTTCCAGCTCCTCTTTTCAGGCCAGGCCTGCAGATACTGAAGCCACTTGTCTGTCTCACCATCACACTGGCCTCTCTCACTCCATCTGTGCTGCTAAGGGTAACATTCAGGGCTGGTGTGGTCTTCAAGAGGCAGCAAGTTGCCTCCTTAACAAAAAAAGATGACATGGTTTGAAAAGAAAAAAGTGTCTGCCAGCATATCTATATGCCAGACGGAGGCACCTATCAGGTCTCCAGACACTCTGACCATGTGCCAGCTGGGTCTGCACTTGTAACTCAGATGCCAGAGTTCCCACAAACCTTTGTGTGTAGGGGTTTCCAGGTATTACTTTAGATTTCACTGGATCCCTCTGGTCAACCTGGGAAATAAAGAACACCTTACAAACTATCTCCAAATATAAACATGTTCTTAAAACTTTACTTCTAAATGTAAACCCTTAAAATGCAATTATATGACTTAATTACAAAGACTGCTGTAAATCTAACCTTTCATGATTTCACAGCAGTAACAGCAGCATGATTTTAGTCTCTTAAAAGATTTCTTCCCGTGCTCTAAATAGATAATCCCATCCTAAAAAGCCAGAACAGCAATCACCCAGTAATAAATGGAATGAAATCGTCTGTGTCTCCTACAGAGTATTAAAAGATACAAATGTACAAAACTCAAGTAATATGATGTAAGGAATGAAATGCCAATCTAACTCATTCTAGACACAGGTCTGACTTACTGTCTTGGCTCTCTGAGGTGGGATGGGCCTAGGAAACAGAGGGAAGCTGGGCTAATGAGGTACCCTGTCCCAAACTTAATAAGGAATGCAACTTTCAAAAGAAAGTCCTGGGTATTTCACATGTTTAACATGTCTAGAGAGTTAGAAAGAACTATTTTGAAATGCTGGTGTAGATGACAAATACAGTAAAACTATGACCACATAACAGAAGTGAGCCAAACCGTGTGGCTCCCAGAATGCCAGCTGGTGAGATGGGACTGTGTACTCAGGGTCAATGAACAATGTAGTTTCCTAACAAGTAATCTGTAGGGGTTTAAATTCACAGGGAACCTGTACTGTAGTTTAGAAATAGAATAACATGTACATTTATATCCCTAAGAAATTTTATCTAGCTAAACTGCACTGGTCTCTTCTTAATGAGAATGTTTTGGATCTAGAACAGGGTGACTATTCTATTTGTAGCACAGCTTGCTGAATCTTGTGGGATGTGCAGGTGGGCAGCCCACTGAAAGCACTAGTGAGGTTTTCTGACACTAACAGTGGCCAATGACAGTCAGAACTTCATTTTCTTTCAAAGAAAGTTCCTTAAAATTTTAACTTAAAAAGCAGCCCCTCGGGTTTCTGTAGTAATAGGAGCATACACACGAGCAAGTCAAGAAAAATGGCAGATTAATGAAGAATAAGGTTCAGCTTGGATTTGCTATTTCACAATGATGTGCTGCTAACTGCTTAAAATCCTAATTCCTTTACCTTTTAAGATCATGCTGCTAGCAGTCTACATTACACAGCTGAAGGAACAGGGAGATTTCTCTCTAATTTAGCACACTGGACTCCTTCATGGACAGGGATAATGAAAGCAGGACAGAGTGGAGAGTCCATCTGGCCAGGCTGCATGGCCCCCTACCGGGGAGTGGGAACGTAACAGGGAATGCAGAGCCCACCAGGAAACAGAGGCGAACTGCTCTGATCTAGGTAGCAAGTGCTAAGAAAGGTCAAAGTTAAATTAGTTAAGGGTGGTCCTTAAAGTTGTACAGATCAGCCCTGCACGGAAGTAGGGTCTGCGGTGAGAACTTCTTCACTAGGCTTTCAGCACAGCGCTGTACAATCATCCAGATCTCTTTAAAGACAAACAACACAGCCTATAGATGGATGAGGCGGTAATGAGTGGGAGGGGAAGGTGTGATTTGTTTACTTTTATTATGCTTCTTTCATGTGGTTAGGGGGTTTGTAGCATTTTTTTTTTTCCTTAAATCTTTTTGGTTATTGAAAAAAATAGAACAGTCCACTGTCCAGCAGAGGCTGCT
The DNA here is from genome assembly GCF_943737965.1 of Phodopus roborovskii. Classification (NCBI taxonomy): domain Eukaryota; kingdom Metazoa; phylum Chordata; class Mammalia; order Rodentia; family Cricetidae; genus Phodopus; species Phodopus roborovskii. The sequence continues at coordinate 11,465,904 of NW_026126517.1, read as the reverse complement.
TCAACTCTATTGCTCCCAGGGCTCATTCTGCATGGATCTGTGTGTCAGGGTGTGGCAAGGACAACTCTGTGGGCAGAAAGGCCCCCTGACCCAATGCTGTGGCGTATGTCCTGCTCTGTGGATGGACAAAGCCAGAGGGCACATAGGGCCCCATGCTTCCCACTCCAAAGCCTCCTCGAGGGTGCTGGGGCAGGGAGTGGTAATCCTCCAGGTTATCATACTGGGACACAACAGTCATACTGCTCTGGCGCTTGTTGTGTGTTGGATACTGATATAGCACGCTGGGGTCCCTCTCCAGGTTCTGGGTATGATGGAGTTTTAGGCTGTGACTCCTCTCGGGTTTGGGGGGTGGGACCATAGACTGAGTGAAGTGTTCCTCTTCTTTGTAGCAGTCTCTGGAGTGTTTCTCGGGGGCAGGCGGCTGCCTGGCTCGAGGCCTGTCCAGATCTTTGGAGAGCCTCACTTCCTTGTGGTTCATTCTCAGAGACTCCTGCCCTGATGTGACATACTTCCCTCCAGAGTTATGGTAGCTGCCTGGTTCAGAAGTGTCTGGCATCCCTTTGGGCCCATAATCTAACTGGCCAGCTCCCTGTGGATAAGGTGGTCCATTTTTTGATTCACATAATTGCCTATGGCTTGCTTCCTGATGTGCCCTGTGCTCTGGGAGGCTACAACCCATTTCGTGAAGCTTTCTGTTCCTAAGGCTGCTTTGCTTCTGTGGGAGGGATGGCTTTTCTACCTGTGTGCTGCCATACCCCCCATGATGGTGGGCTCTGTCAAATTCAGGCTCTGGATGCTTCCTGTAGGATCGGTCATCCCCCTCAGGGCTGACAGCTTTGGCTGGGTGCCGCCCTTCTTTCCCCTCAGCCACAGAGAGAAGTCCAGTTTTCCCAGGATCTGATTTACTACGCAGATGGATGACATAGATCCCTCCCAAGTCGTCTTGCACAGCTGGTGTCATGTTGTCATACTGTGACATAACAGGACCTTTCACCTTTTGTCGTGCTCGACTTTCTCTCCGGATGGACTGCATGCGGTATTTTTCCATGTCCTCAAGGTCCCATGAGGTGTAGGTGTGCTTTACATCAGCAGTGGGGGGCATATTAACCACATTATGGTCATTACCAGAGAAATAGCCAGTCATGTTGGTCCGTGGGCGTGGAGGCAAACCAGCATAATTGTACAAGTTCTTTCCTTGCAGCCTCGGATTGTAGAAAGCAAAATCACGATTGGACAGGCGGTGGAGGGGCCTCAGTTGGACTGTGCCATAGGCATCAACATCACACAAGGCTCCATCGGGACTGTAATAGGAGCTTGAGGAGCTGGAGTATGGACTATAACGGTAGTGGACCCGTCCATTCTCAAAGTAAGGCTGAAGCTGAGTTACATGGTAATCTGAACGGGCCTGGGAGGACTGATATGGCTTATATTGGTAGACGGGCCTTGGGCAGTAGGCTGGTTCATCATCTGGGGGAACTTCTGTCCGTGAAATGGGAACAGAACGGATCATAGAAGGTGGGGGTGCATGGAGGGACTGTACCCTCCGGATGGTGGGGTAAGGTAGAATGTCTTCAGGGCAACAGGCATTCCTAACTGAGGAGCCCAGAGAAGAAACATACTCAACCCGACTGCATGGTTTGGAGTGGTGTCCAGACAGGTTTCTTCCCGGTGCCACATAAGTGTTATAACGAGGACCCATGGAAGCTGGTGGCTCTGACCGGGCACCATACACCTGGTGTTGTTCCAGCTTGTTGTGATGTGGAGGTACACTCTGGGGACGAAACTGGCAGTTTGGAGTCATATTGAAATGCAAACAGTTTTCTGGACCAAAGGGCTCAGTGGTGACATCAGGTCTAGCAAAGGAGGAATAGGCTATCTTCTGAGAAGCATGCTTAGGTTGTGAGATGGGGAGTGGCAAAGGCAATACATCATCCACTGAGGCTGAGGAAGGAACAAAGGAGTGGTAATTTGAACTGCTGTTGGCATCTGCAGTGCTGGAGTGCATAGCAGCTGCCATCTTGCTTTCCACTGTCCTTGTTGGGGGGATAGGGGCAGCAAAGCCACAGGAATGGCCAGGAAAAGACTCAGCACGCAGGTGGAGCAGTGGGGCTCTGGTGCTTTCCCGCACCTTCTCAGGCAGTCCTGGTTGGGGAGCAGGAGCAGCCATGGGACACTGGGCTGCTTCACTATCATCGTTGGCAAAGATGGATGCAGGATCACTCATGGCTTGAGGCTCAGGTGGCCTCTCTGGAATTGGAGCTACTCCCTGGACCTGCTGAAAGACAGTGACATTAAGAATCTGTTGTTTAACATCCCCCATGCCACACCAATGGAGCCAAACCCTTATAATGTGCAGGGTGGCAGCGTGAACTTTCCCAAACTCTGTAGTCACGCTGGACTTAACACCATGGCTAGGAAAAGAGCATTTGTGTGGCCACATGGTACATTACCACCTGTGGAGAAATATGCAGTGTTTTCTAATTCATGCTAGGCTTTAAATATGAGGAGAGGTTGCCCATAGTGGAATCTAATATGTCAACCCAAACACAGGGTTAGACAAAAAACAGTGCTAGGCTTAAAAATAAACATCCTGCCTATTGGTCTAAGCTTAGCCCCAAGACCAGAAGGATTTTTAAAAATGAAAACAGTTGATATTATCAGCTGGAAGGAGTTTCAAAGTGACCCAGTCCCACTCAGTGAACAGTTTTAAACCTCCGAATACAGGGAAGAGCTGGAAAGTGGTTGTCTGGGGTTTGTTACTACATCTTCTTTCTGTCCATCCTGTTTGTGGGTCTACACACTAAATGTTCCCAAGACACAGGTGCTACAAATAACTTTCTCCAGGAATGACTAGATGTTTAACTTTTGGTTTAAGGTGACCACAAAATCTGAGGTACTTCTGTTTTTGCTTTACTTTGCTTTGTTTTGTTTTTTAAGGAAAAATAAGAAAAAAAAACAAACCACCTTGGCATTCTGTGTCTAACATTCCTTCACCAAAGCACGTATTTAACTGCAGAATATAGCTGCTTATTGGTTATGGCTGAAAATGTAACAAATAAACAAACCAACAAAACACACGAAATTTGCGGGATATTATCATTCCTTATACTTCCATAGAGCCCGTAAGAGGATAATGCCCTTCCAATGTACAGATGTGAGGGATTGCCACAGGGTGGTTCCATGACTGGCTCAGTCACAGTGAGTCCGTAATGGAGTTGGAAAAGAGAACCCCCACTTTAGGCCTGATATCTGGGCTCACTTTGTTCATTCTGTCAGAATCTTACTGTGAAGGACTCCATGCTCCAGGAAGGGAAAGCAACAAGTTGGTTAAACTGTATTCATCAGTGGCTGCTGTCTTTACTGCAAAACTAGTTGCCAGGTAAAGGCAGAGATGTTTCAACTTCAAACAGCAGCTGCTTCATGGAAACCTGCCACTTGACTGAAATGTATTTCAAAGATAACACATCTTACTGAAAAGTGACATACCTTTGGAAACAGTATATTACTTTATTTACTTCCTCTCAGTCTTACCTTGTGGGAAGTATTCAATCCTACACTTGGTGCTTCTTGTACCTGCCCCAAGACTGGTGGTTGCTCTGCAGGCCTCTGGGAAGGAGGTGGGGGGAGGGGACGGTTAGTTCTGTGTGCACGCTGAAGGGTGGCAGCCACAAAATCAGCAGCAGTTGGCTGTTCAGCCATGACCCTGCTGGTATCTCTGGTGCTTGCTTCAACTCTTGCCGGAGCTGCCATCATATAAGCCATAGTGGCTGTGCTGGTATTCTCTTCAGGGGACCCAGAAGGAGGGTGGGCTTTGTCCCTAGGCAAAGTAGAAGGCGTGGGAGATTTGTCTGTAAGATCTGAGGAATGATGGGGTTTATCCAGACTGGCAGCAAGGTAACAGGGGGGCTGATCTCTACTGGAGAAATGAAGTGGAGACTGGTCCTGCTCCACAAAGGAGACAGTGGGCATGCTGCTCCTCCCAGCCTGGTCTTCAGGGAAACTTCCATGGTCATCAGACTTTTCTGAGTCTGTTAAGGGAGCTGAAGTGCTTCTAGCCTTTTCTGGATCCCCAGATAAATGGTTTCGATGTAGCGTATTCCCTATTAAGTCTACTTGGTGGAGTTGCTCCCCAGGGTCAGTTGTACTGGAATGAGTGGGATCTCCCATAGCTGCTGTTTCTGGGAGAGGCTGGTTACAATTTCCGAGTCCACTCATCTGCAGGTGGAACTGCTCTGCTGGTCGGTCCGTTTGGAAATAGGTTTTATCTAGAGTAACATTAGAGTAGGAGCTAGGCAGCTTCTCTTCGGATGTAACAACTGCCATGTCTCCGTAACTAGTACACCCAGCCTGGGAAGTCCCTGGTCTCTTCAGTGTCTGAGTTGAGGCTTGCTGTGCAGACTCAGCTAATGCTAGTGCCAACATTCGGGCGACATTTTTCGGAGGCGGTGGTGGTGGGATAAGAGAGACTGAACTGACAGGAACGGGATCTTGAGGGGGGTCATGGGTAACTGCTCCTAGTGGGAAATTGGGAAAAAAAATTAGAATGAAAAGGTAGCTTATGTTATCCTACACGGAAAGCCAAACACTCCCCATGTGATCACTAAAAGCAGGAGCCTTCCATATTTCAAAATGGCAATCCATGATCTTCTATCCCACATGCAAACGCTGTTGAGAATACACATGGTTCAAAAGGAAAACTAACACAGTGCTTAAAGGCTGCAAACTGGGGTGGAGGGGAAGCAGGTCCCCACCTGACTTAGAAAAGGCCACTTAGAATACAAGCTTCCAGTGCTTACAGACTGTGATAACAGTTTTTACATTGGTGGTGTAGACTGGCTGGTTAACTTGTAAGGCTATAATATGATATGTATCAGAAGAGAAAATAGAATCAAGAGCTATAAAGTTGTGCAAAATTTATCCATGAATTCTGACTGTCCAAAGAGGTAAGGGGTCTTTTGTGAAGGTCTGAAGCAGGACCAGGGGCTGCCCTTTGGGGAGCTCTGTTGGACTCAGTTTAGGGCTTTGAACCTTCAGCACCATTCAGATAAACATTCTCTTTGATTCTAGCCTAGCTGCGGAGAAGGCTCTCTCTTAAAAGGCACAGATGGCACACAGGACGGAAGACCCCTCTTAGCTTAGAGAAGGAATGGAGGAGAACAAACGGTACCTGTCTGACTCTGTCCAGAAGGTACAGCCTTGCTCTGACTGCTTGAGACAGGCCGCTCCTCTTTCCCTGGCAACTCTACTTCTTCAGCTGCCCCCTGCTCCAGGGGCTGCCCTTCAGGCCCACTTCCTTCCTGTGCCTCTCTCTCACTTGACTTCATCTTTCCTATCTGGGTGGGGGATCTATTTATGACATCTCTTTCTTCCACACTTTTATCCCAAGATGGAGGTGATGCATTCTGAGCTACAGTATTGGAGACAGTACCAATGACTTCTGACACCCGAGGCGGAAGAGTCACTGAAATGGGCTCAGATATGTTCATGGAAGGAGATTTGCTTAGCTTCCGTCCAATCTTCGGAGAGAAAGCATAAACGACCTTTTCTGTAAATGAAGATGGTTTAGAAGACTTGTCCTCAGTTGGGCTCAAGTCCAGGGTGAAGAAGGGACTCAGCTTCTCCTGGACTGGCGACACAGGTTCAGAACTTGCAGTGCTGCCTGGAGTCTGAGACTGGCTACCACCTGCTTCCACATCCTTCTTACTGGTATTTGGTTGATCCCTGGCAAACCCTAACGAATCCAGAAAGGAAGCTCCACTCTCCAGACACTCTGACTCAGCTTTCGGAGGACTACATTGAAATGACATGGGATCAAAATCCAGACTGGCCACTCCAATGTCTGGTGGACTCAAGTCAACGTCCTCAGCAGAATGAGGGGACACCAGAGCTGGGATGTGGAGCAGCCCTACTTCCTCTTCACTCTCATTGTCGTGGGGCAGATTATCGTAAGAATTGCAGCGGTTCCCCAGCATTTCTCCATTGAAAGAGGCAGAGAGTGCATCACTGCTAGATCTGGGTCTCCTAGGTCGGAACAACTTGGAATCACCTGGTAAAAATGGACAACAGTGTCAAAGCATGAATGTCACAGGAAACATAACACCACAGTTAGTCACCTAACTAGTAGTAATACTGCATAGGGTAAGAAAAATGCAACTTTTAACTTCTCCCCACAAACTGTTTCTGGGTGTGTAGATGTCAGTCACACTTGTGCTAAGAGAACTTCCGAATCAAACAGTAATCAGCAAGACCACATGCTATAAGCAGCAAAGAGTGCACTGTCTTATCTGTAGCCTGGATAAGAAAAAGGCAAGAGGCTCAGATTATATTACTGATCCACCATTGAGTTTTGGTGTGGCACTGGGCAAGTTTTTCACTTTCTTTGTGTCTCATTTTATCACTGGCTTCACATATGACTTATAAGTAGAAGCCATTCTTAAAATAACACTTTGGGCATAATACAGAAAAAAAAGTTGCTTATTATGGGAAAATATCCTTATTGTGTCCTATTTTTTTACAGAAAAATGTTTCTTCATAATTATAAAAAAGTATTTATGCACATTTTATAAAGTACTCCATTCACACGTTTAAAATACTTCACATTTTTTTTTTTTTTTTTTTTTTTTTTTTTTTTTTTACCAGACCCGGCTTTTCACTTCTCAAGCAAACCCAAGCTACACAGTATAGCATAACACTTTCATAAAGTTTGCTCTTGAGTTTCAACTTAGGCTATAACTTCACCTTCCTAAGTTCTGTCAGGACATGACTTCTTTGGAGGCAGAGCCCTTGAGTAATGGAGACCACCCATCATCCATTAACAAATGAGGCTCAAAGCTGCTCCCATACCAAATCTAAAGGAATTAGTGACACTTGCTTTTAAGCACTGACAAATATAAATACTTGCTTTGAAACATTTCAGCCATTTGATATAAATAGCATTCATGCTGAAATATGTCACCATATTAAAAGATTCATGAGTTTTAATTGAACCATATTTAATAAATACTGATACTACTGGAAGTGATAATTCATAGTCTTCTTGCTAAGCACACATTCACACCATTGCTGTGTGCATGTTCTTTTATGCAAGCCATCACAGAACACTTTAGTCTTACCATCAACTGCATGGAGAGAAGTAAGAGACTCCTCACTTTTAGCTGAGCGGAGGGTTCCTTCTGCCCTGCCACCTAAACAATCAAAATCAAATAGTGTAAAACCTGTGATTTTTAAGGATTATGCAATTAAAGGGCTCGGTGTCTTTCCTAAGTTTGTATTTCCAAGTGGGGTTAGCTATGCATTTTTATAGCCATGTTGAGTTTACCACTCTACTATGTAAGGTGCTACATTATTCAGCTTTTCATGTGAAGATAAACCCTTTTCTAAAGCCTGTGAATTTTCACACAGAGGTGAATTACAGAACTTCTTCCTTATGTTTCCTGATGACCAACTTGGTAACCTTGAGTGATGTATTTAAGTTTTATTTTTACTCATGTGTATGGTTCATGTGAGTGTATGTACATGTATGCCAGTGCTCTAGGAGGTCAGACGAGGGTGATGGATCCCTCAGAGTTTGTTACAGGTGCCTGGAACTGAACTAGTCCTTTGGAAGAACTTTTGACCACTGAACCATTCCCTCTCTGATGATATCTTACAGTGGCCCAATCCTCAATGATGGTGCCCTTGAAAAAAATACAAGACAACGAGGCACCAAGAAGGAGACACTGTTGGAAGTTGGAGTGATGCTACCTAAAGGCAAGAGATGTCAGAAGCCATGGCGGGATAGATGGTGTGGGAAGGAATCTTCCCTGGAGAATTTACAGGTGACCACAGTCAAGCTGGCACCTGCCAGACTCCACATACTTTTGTGCTTCAGTCTCAATTTGTAATTATTTACAATGGCAACCTCAGGAGACTGCTATTTTAATCATATGTACTAATCTTGCCTGCTAATCTCCCATGTCTTGTTGACCTGCTGGTAGCAAGCACTCCAAACTGCAGGTGCTTTAGGCTCTGTCTCTTAAACTCTTTGCATCCTTCCTAATCACCTCCTTCTGCTCTTCTCTCTTGACAACAAAATCTCTTGCAGTCCTTTAAAAGTCTCTTTTCTCCAACTTCTTCCCACCCTGCTCTCATCCCCTTAAAAATCAGGTGAACTGCACCTCCTTCAACACCCAAGTTAAAAGTTCTCTTCTGAGGGGCTGGCGAGCTGCTTTAGTGGTTAAGAGCACTGATGCTGTTTAGCAGACATGGGTTTGGTTCCTAGCACCCACACAGCAGGCAACTCACAGCCATCTGTAACTTCAGTTCCAGGGAATCCAGTGCCCTCTTCTGATCTCCATGAGCACCAGGCACATGGAGTGCACACACAGATGCAGGCAAGAATTCCAAACACATAACATAACATTTATTTTTCTAGAGTTAAGCATTCCTATCAGCCCATTCCCATGAGAACTGACAATGACTGTCAAAGATGCCAAACAGAATTCTACTTCAGCTGTGCCTAATACTCAAAGTCATTTTCTTACAGATTCCTTCCTAATTAGACTGTTAATGCAGGGCACTGACTTAATTTTCTTTCTTCATAGTTTGCTATAAAAATACCTAAATACATATTTGCAAACTGAATGATGTAAATGAACTGAACTTTACTTGTAACAGTACCAAAGGAGAAAAACACTACTATATTTCCTAGATTAAGAAGGTGTTCTTATTCGAGCACAAGTCTTTAAAAACTATTTTATAGAGTATTTTATTCAACAGTAATAGCTCTAACTGATAGGGCACAATACCAGCAAATTACCTAGGAGATAGAGAATGTCACTTGTTATTATAGTTATACATTTGAAAAGTATGGTGAAAGTTCTATAAATTTTAAATCTGTAAAATTAACTATCAAAACAAGTATATAACACAGAAGAATTTGCATATTACCAGCAATATTATAAGCTATGTTACAATAGAGAAGCAATGTCACAAATGTAGTTAATTTTTAATGTGTATGTATGGAATCTATCTTCTGTACATAATTTATATTATCCCATGAGTTGATAATAATCAGACCTGAAGACAATTCACCTGTGCCATACTACCATGGACACTTTACAGTGAGCTGTGTCATTACGGCAGGGGAAGGGACACCCAGAGAAGACAATCACAAGAACAGCAGTAGGTGCCAGGAGCCACCAGGCAGTCTGCTGCAGCAGGACGAGGAGGCTGAGTGCTCACCTTTCAAAGCCATGGCTTTCATCTCTGAGGGCTCACTCTCATTACGTTGTAACTTGCGTTTAGAGACAGAAGATGACTTCCCCAAATTGAAAAAGGAACGCCAGCTGCCTACAGGAGATTTTTTCATCTTATTCTGAGGCCTCTTTCTACAAAATAGAAAAGAGATTATCAGTATTAAGATAACCGAGGCTCTATTTCCCTACAGAAAAAGAAATGAACAAATGGTAGAAAGAGAAAAACAGCCTGGAGAGGCACAACTGGAAGAGAAGACAAGCCTTCTCCCTTCCATGTCCACACTGCACAGTGGTTCTGCATGACCTAGAAGCTAAACATGTGGATAGGAACATGCGCAGCAGCTTCACAAAGGCCCTTGTACCTCACAATCTGAAAAAAAAAGGGAAAATAACACAATGATACTAAGCTTCCACAAATAAAACAGAAAACTGAGGTGCAGAGAGAACAAGGACAGAGGAAGGAGGTTTAAGAATCTGGCATATGCTGAATGCCAGGCAGTGTGCCAACCACCTGTGTATATTTAGAATGTCCTTTAAAATCAGATAACCACACAAGAGGCTGATTAAATGAAGACCTAAGAAGTTCAACTGCTTTCCTTAATACTGTGAAACAGTGTGAGGAAATGAGGATTTCATGAAACCCAAACACGTCTACATCCTAATGTCTACTTTGTGAATCACTACTCAGTAAAGACATTTTTGAGTAAATCAGAACTAAAACATGAAAGCAGGGTGCTCAAGATCAACTCAAGAATGACAAAGTAACACTATGTACCAACTTCTTGCTTTTCAGTCACAGAAAAAAAAAAGAAGGTGGAGGAATATACAACAAGGAAAAAAGAACAAATTCTGAGGTTTCATGAGTGTTACATCATCTAGGGAACAAGATCCCTACATTCATGAGCACAAACCACAGGGGTAGCAGACACATAAAAAATAACCCGCACATGCATTCATCTTCCTACAAACCTAGTAAGGGATTCACATCATTAGTAGTGTTTCCTTAGGGAAGCAAGCAGTGAGGGTATCAGCTCAGATGGGCACAACTAAAAATTGGAGAACAAAATAAATTCTCAAGCAAGTTTATAACAGTGTTGTGTTGAGTTCACAGCTTCTCTGGGTAGCACAACAACTTCTGCCCTCATGAAAACCACACAGGAGGCTCTGCCCTCGTTCCTGACCAGGCGGATGTGAGCTGGGAGGAAGGGTCTCTATGTCTCAGTTACCAGGGACTCTAATGCTAATCAGGAGTTTGTGGGAGCTGGATAAGGAGCCAGTGTCACAGAAGTCACTGCCCATTCACTACTTTATGAATAAGTTGTTTCAGCACAACTGTTTTTAAAATTCCTAAATAACATTTCTCAGAGAGAAAAGCCAATGCCACATAGTGAACATGTATCACTTTATTAGCAATTTCCCTTGTACAACTATTATTTTAAATTAAATTATGTTATAAAGCTTTGCAAGAATAATTTTTATCATTCCTTATAAAGTATTTGGTATTACTTATATTCAAGTAAATGTTTTCTACAATTGCCCCAGATTTTAATATAATAAAATAGAAAATTTAAAGAAAACTATTTTTTTATAGCTATGAAACCATACTTTAAAACAGGACTTAGTGTATTTTACCTTTCAAGTGGGAACTCAATTATGGTATGAAACTTCCCTTGAAGTGCAGCAGGCCCTTCTCCTACTTCGATGTATTTATTTTCAGTCACAATGGGAGAATTGACCTGAGCCTGTGTTCTTGCCTGGGCTTCCTCCAATGTCAGCAGCTTGGTAGATGGAGAAGAGACCAGCAGGGACTTGGGCCTTGACAGAGAAGCTTTAAAAGGAAAAGGAATAATGACAGTATCATTATGTGTCCACCTTCACTCTCTACTTAGTGACAGTGTTCTCACTTTTCTTCAAGGTTTTTCAACGAATAATATCAGTGCTTCATAATTCACAAGAAACAGAAGGTGACATCCCAAAGAACAGTGAATTTCTATAATAATCTATTTTGCCTTGTTAAAAGTTATCAATCAGGTAAAGGTTATCACTCAACATTTTTAGTTTCAGAAGGACTTTTTCCTTTTTCTGATAAATCTCATACCCTTATATATACTAATAATGGGGTGAATTTTTTTAAATGTTTAAAATCTGTTTAATTATTGTTTGTGTATGGGTGTTCTGCCTATATTTTGACTGTGTATTCCCTGGCATGCAGTACCCATGGAAGCCTCAAGGGGGTGGTGGATCCCCTTAAACTGGAGTAGGCAGATGGTTGAAAAAACAGAACTTGGGTTTTCTGTTACTAAGAGTCAGTGCGCTTAACTGAGGCACCATCTCCCCAGCCTGGAGGCAAGATATCCTTATGTGTAATGAATTTATAATAGTCCAGCATATAGTATTCACTGTATACACCCATCAAGGAATTGCCAATTTGTTGAGTTTGTAACAGATTTTAATTTACCATTTTCACATTGTATTAGATGAAATGATAATTGCAAAGTTCTCTATTAGGCATTTGTTCCTGCTAATGAGGAAAAGCCATCTGAGCCATACCTGCCCCTTCTTGCATGACAGCGCTGATTTTGCCACTGAAGAGCACATCGACATGATTGAGAATGAATTCAACAACGACAGACTGAATTCTCACTTCCATGAAAGCTGCTGTCCCACTGAAGCAGGCCGACTCTATCTGTTTGGATCTGTGGGGTCAGTAACAGTTCCATCAGAGCTGTGACTGGAGGTCTCCTAATGCACAATTCTTCAGCACAGAAGTTACAAAGAAAGTGGAAGAAACCACACTTTTATAGCCCCTTAGCTAATGCTTACAGGCTGCTTTAGGGAGATGTTAATAAAATAATGTATTCTCTAAAGTTCATAGTCAAATATAAATTACCTCAAAAGGTTTGGTGCCCAGACAATGGCAAGATTTTTTGCATGCATATTTGTGATGGAGCAATAGTCCGCTAGAAGAGATAAGTGCCTCATCAGGAACTCCAGTGTTCTGGAAAATGAATACAACATGCTAACTGAAACAAACACTATGGCAGTGTGGAGATCATTGGCTTGTGAGTTTCTAACAGCAGAAAAGGAAATAGTGAGCACACGCGCACGCACGCGTGCGCACACACACACACACACACTTTTTGGTTACTCATGAAGTTTAAACATCACTCAAAATGAAATATCCACAAAACTAAGTTTCTACACACAGTGATATTTTGAGGTTATGCTATTCTGCTTTCAGCAGTGAACTAAAAGGAAAGGATTCAAACATCTAAAAGCATAAAAACAAGGCATTACAAACCTAAAGATGGCCTGAACAACTTCAGCAGCACAAGGAATAGTGCCTGGGCAGCTTACGTGCTTTTATAATGAAAAGCCCTCTCAGCTGTGATGTCCTTATTTATCTTATTTTATTTAAACAATTCTATGCATACGGAGATTAAATAATTGAAAAGAGAAGTTTTAGAAATAAACCATGATCAACTACACACACACACACACACACACCTATACATACATCATGTACACAACATCAGCCATCTACAGCATCTCTGGATTCCTAACTATATAGAGATTAAAAACCAGTAAAAGACAGTGGTCAAGAGACAGAACTACAGCTTCTATTATTAGAAACAGTAATTTATATAGGAGTCACAAAGGTTCAGCTGTGTCCCACATGCACTTCTCTGGTTGCTAGTATCTATCTGCCAAGTCATGACTTACCTGTAGTGTGGTGGGGGTAGCTGCTGGATGACATCATGGATTTTTATCAACCGTTCTTCATCTGTTGCTGCTGAAACGGCATCCTGAAACAGATATAACCCAACAAACCAGTTAGCTTTATTAGTCCAAATTAGAGTTCCTAACTTGCAGCCTCACTCTGAGACTCATCTATAGGACAAGGTATAAACACAGCATCAAGAAGGCACACTGCTTCCACGCTGTGGTGCTCAGTTGCCACTGTTAAAAAGCATGATGGTATGCAATGTCACTCCTACTAAATTAGCAGCTCAAAGTCAGAAACGCAAGAACAACAATTTGAACACTTCAAAGAGCCAGTTCACTTGATAACTACTATTTGTTTAAGGAGGGTTTGTTTGTTTGTTTGTTTTAGCACAAAATTAGTTCTCACATGAGATTAAACCCAAACACATTTTTAATAAAAACACAGCAAAACTACAGGGAGACGTTGAGATGATGCATCCTATCTAGTACTCACAGAGAATTTCTCATACAGCTGGTAGGTGAGCAGAGGGTTGGGGAGTTCTCGGAAGTACAGCTTACAGAGGGAGCCCACGGAATGGATGTCTTGAACATAAGGTTCTTTTGTCAGGTCGGGGACATGCTCAGAATCAAATTCATGACTAACCCAAACAGGAGACAAGACAGGATTACTTTAATGAAAAGAAGAAAATACACACCATAGAACAGAATGCAAGTTCCAAAATGTTCAACTCTATTTCAGAGTTGTGGTTTCCTTCAAATTATTACATGCAACAGTAGTGAGAGATTATCGTTTGTCAGATATTCATGTGAAAATTGAGAACAAAATTTTAATAATAAAATAGAAATAAACTACTTCAGTGACTTGCTACTTTCTTCAAATCATTATCTCTCATATATTACATTAGAATTTTGACACACATGCTAAGGCACATGCTGGGCCATCTCATTAGCCTCTTTCCAACATTTTAAAGAGAAAAATATACTGAAGTACTGAGAAGGTTAGCATGCATAGTTCTGGGACTCTACAGGTAATGAAATGTCATTTACATGGAGAATAACATGAATATCCTTTCCTAGTTTATCATAACCATGTTACTGGTAACTATGATTATCAAAGTTATTGTTTTTGAAATAATTTTGATTGGGTGAATTAAATAATAATTAAAAAAGTCATAAAGTTTTACCGAAGTCTCTGAATATTGGAGGCAACGCCAGAGAGCCGATATATGCCATCCACAATGCCATACCTCTCGATAAATGCTGTGCAGCTTTGAAGAACCTGGGGCACTAAACAGAGTTTTAAAGACAGATTACTACTGCTATTCAATGTAACTAAGGTGACACCCAAAACATACTGGTCTTCATAGGCAAAATACAATTCATAAACCAAAGAACAAATTAATTAGTCATAAAAAATAGGGTGTGTTTATTAAATCTCATATCTAAACCTGGCAACACCAGGCCTGGCTCTATTTATACATAGTTTAGACAGTCACTGACCATAGACTCATTTAGATCAAGTTTTTAACCCTCACACAACTATAGACTAAAATAGACAGCAGTTCACTCGAATGCTATCTACAGCAAATGATTTTACAGAGCTAAGCACTTGCCCCAACAATGTAATTACTTACAAGTGTTATAGCACTCCTAAACATGTCTCTTTTACCTCTCAGTCAATGCAAACCACATATGGGCTTGAACAAAAGTTTGAAATCATGTGATACACTTCTATAACCATTTAAAATTTTACAGTCTGAGAATTAGCATTCCTTACTTTGTTATGCAAACTAATCAGCACATCAATTTCTTAATTGGTCATTTGATAGTTTCAGTTAAAATCTCTGACAAACAATGCTTGGGGGGGGCATTACTCAGTCTGTAAAGAAATACTACACTAAAGGAAAAAGACCCAGCGGTAAATGAAATAGGTTGGATGTACTAGTAAGACAAGCTGAGCTACTGAATTTTACTTCCTGTACAGTAATTACTATGTCATTTTTTTCCTGTATTGGTATCTTTCTTTTCCTATGTCTGGCTAGAGTCATGCAATCCACCTTTCAAATTTTATCAGCTATCATATTTTACATATCATAATTGTGATTAAAAATAAAAAAAAACAGTGGCAACTAGCATTGAGCACTTTGTATATCAAGGACTAGTCCTTATAGTGTAGACACTTCAAAACTGTCTGTCTCTCCCTCCCTCTTCCTCTTCCCTCTCCCCCACACCCCTGTGTGCTCTCCCACATGTGCACAAACACACCATGAGATGTATGTGGAAGTTAGGGGACAATGCGAGGGAACTGCTTCTCTCCATCATGTGGATCCCAGGGATCAAACTCACATGATCAGGCTTTAAGGCAAGTGCCTTTATCTGATAAGTCATCTCATCAACCCTACAATGCATACTTGTTTAATTCTCGAAGAAATTGTATGGGCAAACTACCATTACTATCCCATTTTATAGTGAAGCACTACATCTTCAGACATCAGGTTCTCATAGAGACATGGAGGAACTGTGATGGAAATTAAATTCTAATGCAAGCAGTGTAAGCACAAAGTCAACATTTTAAATTACTGTACTATACTGCCAGGTTCATTAGGCCCTTTATAATTTATACTCACTACCTTATTTCCTGTGTTTTACAATTCTAGAGCAACTGAAACCTCACCCTTTAATACAATGGACATTTTACAACTCCTCTCCCTAACCAGTTTCACCATACAGAGGCCTCTATGCTGTTGTTCTAGCAGGTTCAGTGATCTTTTAGCTGCACTGAATACCCACAAGTCAAGGCAGCTGCAGCACTCTGCCTATGTGGTCACAGAGCAGCATCATTTACAAAGGCCTCTGGATTGTACACCATTACCCCTTCATAACTGTAAACTCTTAACAGTGAAAAACCAAAACAAGCTTCCTCCATCTTTGGGTATCCAGCACTCAGGAATACAATCCTGATATAGGTACAAAATCGGCTAGTGATTAACTTGTTCATGCCCTGAGAGACAGTTACTTCATACAGAGCTATATTCATTTTCAGCTCAGTGAAAGAGAGAGAGAGAGATGCTTATGTAGCAGAGAAGAAAAACACAGAGAACTGTTAGAGATTTTTGTGGGTTTCTTATTAATAATCAATCTGGTGTGCTAAATATGAAGTCATGTTTTGAGAGCTTAGGTTGTCTTTACAATATTGTTTTATCAATAGCCTGTGTGCCTTCAGTCAGTTTCTACTTTGTAAACTAGGAGTGGAGTACAATTCAGGGTAACAAATTTGTCACCTATCCCAAATCAGATATATTATGGATTATTGGAATAATGAATATGAACACTTTATAAAGGAAAACAGAGCATTAGTGTATGTATGTGTGCATGCTACTACCCATGCCAGACTAGCTCATCTACAAGCTCTAGGGACTTTCTTGTCACCATCTCACATCTCTCTGTGGCAGCTTTGGGTTCCAAGTGCTCATACTATTCATCTGGCTTCTATGGGGTCCTGGCTCTTCACACCTATGCTTTTATTTACTGAGCCAGGATCTCCCAACTCCTTGTTCTTTGTTAAAGAAGTTTTTCATAGGGCTGAGTACATGGCTGGGTGGTTAAAGTGCTTACCACACAAGCAAAAGGATTTGAGCTTCATCCCCAAAAACTGCATAAGATTTGGGAGCAGTGGTCCTAACACCAGGAAGGAGATGGAGGCTCTGGAACTTCACTGCTTGACAGTTTCGTCTAAGCCTAATCAGTGAGGCCCAGCAAAAACCAAGATGCAGACAAATGAGAAATACATCCAGCACTGACCTCTAGCTTCAGCATTCACATACATGCACCAGTGTGCACGCGTGCGTGCGCGCACACACACACACACACACACACACACACACACAGCTTTTTATTGAGCATGCCAGGTCACCTGTGTACATAAGGCTTGGCCTTGGAAGAAATCCTTTCAGGGGAGGATTTTATTTCTTTATTAGGTTCTCTTCATCCATACATTATTTAATTTTCATAGAAATAAGCTACTAAAAAGCCTGGGTAACTTTCACTAGACATATCGCATGATAATAAGTTAATCTTTATTAGCTACCCCCTCCATCCTCTAACAAACTAGCCAGGGTCACACAAAACAATGACCTAGTTGAAATGTAAATAAAATGTTCAAAGTGATCCCTCTAAAATAAGATCACTTCAATAAATATACAATTTTCAGATTTTGGTATAATCTTACAAGAGGATAAGGAAATATTTAAATTAGAATTTCAGAAATTTAGAATTACTGCTAAAACATGTAAGATAAAGACTACAACAACAAAAACTGATCCTTGGTTTTACCTGATGTTTTGGTTTCATGTTTGTTCTCTTTACTCACTCTCACACTGACCAATCAATATTTATTGTCTATTTTATCTGTGGGAACCATGCAGGCATTGTAGATGAGGATGAAAAGCACAACTGATATTTAGGGAGATGGCTTCAGGACACTGGCACAACCATGCAGGGCACTCAGAACAAGCATCACAATTCTGAGTTACAAAACTATACTGGCTCGAAGAACTAAATTCAGGAGTGATTTCATCCTGTTTTTGTTTCCTACTATGCTCTAGTCATAAAATTCTCATATGTGTAGAATGGTTTAGAAATAAGGGCCTTTGCAAAAGGAGAAAAGTAACTTCAAACACACTAATGTATGGAATTTCCTCCCTTTAGATTTTAAAATACTTTTCACATATTTTTTTTTTCTTTTCTTCTTTTTCACAGGGTTTTATGTAACCAGGGCTTGCCTAGAATTCATTTTGTAGCCAGGGATGACTTTGAACTTCTGAACTTCTTGCCTTTGTCTCCCAAGGGTTGGGACTACTGTGCTTATTTACAATGTACTAGTGATGAAGCCTAGGGCTCTGTGCCTACAGGCAAGTACTCCAGCAACTGGGCTACAGCTCCAGCCCTCACACTTTTGTATTATACCAAACATAATTTTACCTCTTTCCTACAAAGTTCTCGCTATTCTGATTAACAATCTCCTTTCAAACTTTTAAGTAAATACCATTTTAAATATGTATATGAAATAAAAGAAGCCTTCATGAGAAAAAACAAGAAATATTAAACAGATACCTGAAAATTCCTTTCCACCTGACCAGATTTTATAACCAGAGAATTTATAAATACTATAATAAACCTTCTATTTGTCAAAACAAAATGTTATGTTAGCAGCTATCTTCCACTAATCATGGAGGGAGGGAGGGAGGGAGGAAGGGAGGAAGGAAAGGAGGGCGGGCAGGCAGGCGGGCAAGCCCAAACTTCTAGGGATCCAATGAAACCAGTTCAGTTAGTGGTAGAAGCTGAGCGTGCTGGAGCAGCCTGGTGAAGGCTGGCTCTAACTGATGACCCCAGCCGAGCAAGAATGTACCATGTTAAGAGTCATAAAAACAAGAAAATAACCTGACTCTAGGGCTAAGGACGTTCAAGTAAATGATAAAATCAGTAACGACTGCACAGAAAATAAGTTGGCAGACTTGTAAAGAGCCAGTCCAATGAGTATCTGTAATTTTTAGTGAACTCACTTTGTGAAACTATGGAAGTTTAAGCTCTGTAAAATTATTATTGCTAAAAATTACTGCTACTAGAAACAACAAAATAACACACAGAAAACTGGATTGTCAGGCTCCTGAAGGATTTCTTACCACACAGTGTAAAAGGGACAGGTGTGGTTTGTGATTCACTCTGACAGGGAGGTGCTGAAGAGTAGAAAGTGTAACAGGATTATCTCTGTAAGTGTCATCACTCAGGAGGAATACAATTCAGAAAATGAGCCACTTAGCAAAGTATTACTCTGATATGAGCCTCTCAGAAAAAAAAAAGTGCCACAAATGTACATGTTTAGGGTAAAGACCCTAGAGTCAATCATGCTTTGTTTAGTGACAGTGACATGTGCTCAGACAAACACCCAGAGATTTCACTGTGCCTGTATCAGCCAGCCTGTGTCCTCACACATACCTAATGATGTGGTTACTTTATATCCAGGCTGTATAATCTTGCCACTGTTCCAAGGGCACAGAGCTGGGCAGCATATTACTGTTCTGAACACTGTGGTAAGTATTTGTATCTGGAAACATATCTAAACATAACAACTACTGAGAAAAGTACAGCATAAAATAAAAAATATAGCTCACCTGCTGAGTGCAATTATTATAAATGGGGCTTTCAGGACTGGAATAAGCGCTGGGTGAGTCACTGCCTGGGCCCAAGGCAGTGCTAGGCACCTCCGACTAGAAAACTATTGCACAGGCTGCACCAAACTCATAAAAATATTTTCTTTCATAAATTAATCTTAGCTACCATAACCATTTATTTTTTATATTCTGACTCTGTAATCACAGCTAAAACCACAATGTACTACAGTTTTCTTCCTTAATCTCCAAACTTTTTTTTTTCTAATTATTTTACTCTCTCAACTTTCTTCTTAGAAACAAAGACATAAACATGCTGACCCAGTCTAACTCAGGATCTGCAGTACCACAGTCTCCTCCACTTCCTACTGGAAGCCAACAATGCTCTCTGGGATCACTCCGAGGCCCTGCCACAGTTGCTCCTGGAGAGCTGGCCATCGCCAGGTATCCACAGGGGGTGGCTTGGCTTACTTCTCTTTTACCCAGGTTCACCAGTAGGAGGATCACAGGTCCTTCCTTACTGACAGCCTTTGGTGCTGGTGTAAACTGAGCTGGGGTCTAAGAAAGCTGCTGTGATAGTCTCATTATAAATTGGGGGGGGCTCTTTTACCCCAAAAGCCTCCTTTACTCTTGCTGCTGTGCACTTGTGACCCAGTTCCAATTACTCCACATACACCCATTCCTCAAAAACATCCCCTGGGACTGAGTGCTGCCCTTACCCACACCCAGAGTTAAGGCGTTTGCCCGCTCCACCTCAGCCATGCTGGTTTTCACAATCTTCCCACCCTTGGCAAATCTTCTGAAGCAGAAGGACTCCTCTTACTCATCTTCTAGATGCCATTTATAACCTGCTTTGGTGATGCCCAAGCAAAGTTCTGGAAATCAAGGGTATTTCAGTTTGACCAGAACTCCACGATTCTGAGCACAAATCAGCAATTGAACTCAGGGTCATCTCCCCAGCTGCAGACAGTCAATTTCTGTTAAGTCTTCTTGTCCCTGATAATGCAGAGCATTCTTTTAAAAATTTATTTTTTCACAACTTCTCTCTCTCACCTGTCCTGCTACACTTTCCTTATCTCACCAAATCCCTTATTACTCGTGTGTGTGCACGTGCGTGAATGTGTGTGTATGTGTGTGCGTGCGTGCGTGCATGCGTGTGTGTGTGTGTGTGTGTGTGTGTGTGTGTGTGTGTGTGTGTGTGTCCCACTGCACTTAAACAATGGTAACTTTGTATTTACCACTAAGGAGTATTACACTCTCTCTCTAGCAACTGCACATTGCTCCCTAGTGAGGGATGGGGCCTTATGAGATCCTTGCCCACTGATGCAGAATGCTAATGATATCAGACCGTCACTGCTGTTGAGAGTCTATGGGTGCAACAGCCATGACATACCCAGAGGGGACTGTATCACAGTATTCCTTCTGATTCTCCAGATCTTGCATTCTTTCTGTCTCCTAGTTAGTGATGTTCCCTGAGCTTTGGAGGAGGTTATGCAGAATTCCTGTCTAAAATTGAGCATTCAATAGTCACTTATTTTCAGCATTTTCATCAGTTTTGGGTCTCCAATAAAGCAGCCTCTTAACAGCCACCAACACTTTCTTCACAATCAGAGCTACGCTAGACTGGGTGTGCCCGACAGGAGGGACTAACCATCACTGGCTGCGTCTACATGCATAGTTCTTAATCACTTAACATTGGGTCCAGGGTAAGCAATGTGGCCTCTTCCTGACAACATTAACAGTGGCTTTTGTACACTTAGGAGCCACAATGAAAAACACAACATGAGATTAAATCAAATACAAGACAAAATAATCCAGTCAAAAGACACAATAAATGAAAGATGTGTGTGAGGCTATTGTTCCACAGTAACTTTTAAATAGAAGTAATGTATTCTAACAAGTATAATTCATAATGTGTAAAACTGTTACAAATGAAACATTTTCTATAGTGAAAATGTGTTTATTTTAAATAGCACAGTTATTATATAAAATAGTAATATTATCATTATGTACATAGGCATGTCTGTTAGGTCACAACTATAATCCCAGCACTTAGAAGCAAAGGTAGGGGGATCTTCATGGCCACCCTGGACTATATAGGGAATGGCATATGCATATGACTATATATGCAGCCCGTCTTAAAACAACAAAAAATTAGGTATGTCATTATAATTTTATAGTTTATACTTTTATACAATGACCAACACTAGTGTTGACACAAATACACAGTGCTGTGCTAGCCTAGACTTTTTGTTGGGAACAGTAATACTGGAGACTAAACTCAGACCCTGGGATCTCTAGCCTGTCCTAAATTTTTGGAAGACTACAATCTTACTAGGTGACAGGAATTTTTCATCTACATTACAATCTTATAGGACATAAATAAAATCTATCACTGCCAATACAGTTTTATGTGGCACACAACTATAGTTTATAGTTATCATTTATAAAATTTAAATAAAAGCAAAGTAAATGTAAGGAAAACCAATTATATATAATACATAGGTATATCCTTTTATTTTATATGTATTTCTCATCTCCTCTCAGTCATATATAAAAAGTTGAATATTTTTCTTCATGATTATTCTAGTTATTTTATAATTTAAAGTATACATTTAATTCTTTTAGACTTTAAAATAGTCTATGTAAATATAAAATATACATTCATGGAATAACTGTACAAACAATATAAAGTCTCAAATCTTTAAAAAAATCCTTCCCACTTAGTAAATGAAGTACAAATAATTTACACATTTCTAATTAAAATTTCAGCCAACAAAACTCAAATTCCTTTCCTTTCCTCCAACCATTCATCCAACCACTAAATTATTCACTCAGAATTGAAGGAGAAAGGAATGTAAATTTTAGGTGTAAAATCTAGGAGGCAGGTTTAGTATTTTACAGTCTCAAAAACAACATCTGTCATTGGAAATAAATGTTAGAGGACATGAACAGGGAAGCTGGCTAAAGAAGTTATCTGGACAGATGTACAAAGGCCACAAGGTAACAACACCCATTGTATGTCACCAGCTCTTTATCTGATCAGAACACTCTGGCAAAGCACTTTCTAAGACTCTCAGCTCCACCATGAACAGAGGAGAGCTGGGGAAGCTCAGAGCCAGATGCTGAATTGAATGAGCCATGGCACATACCAGCCACCACATCTACCCAGTTGACTGGTGACAGAAAACCAATACAAATACATCAGGAACTAACACTGTAAGTTCATAAAATTTAATATTACCTTCAAACCCAGAATTCAGAAGGTGCTCCCCCAGGTCACAACCAAATACTCTCTCTCTCAAGATTCCCCGCTGCTTTAGCTTCTGTTTTGTTGGGCGAGACTTCATGAATGTTCGTAAGAAAGTAATGAGCTTGCCGTGCTTTTTAGACACTAAAAAATAAAAAAAACAAAAACACAATGAGTATCTTAATTGTAGCAAGGGATTACATTTCAGTTAGCACAAAAAGAAATCAACCTTATAGTCTACCATCAAGATAATCTGTTATAAACAAACATTATAACTGTATGCAGCTATCTGTTGATGCACTTTGTTCTCCCTAGCCTGTGTTCCTATTTGATGGGACTGTGAGCAATTATATGTACTGTACTCTGTGACCTTTACATAAAGCCCACCTGCAAAGTAGCCATCATCTCAGAGCATGGTTTTGCCAGGTGTTGGTGGCACATGCGTTTAATCCCAGCACTCAGGAGGCAGAGACAGGCAGATCTCTGTGAGTTCGAGACCAGCCTGGTCTACAAGAGCTAGTTCCAGGACAGCCTCCAAAGCCACAGAGAAATCCTGTCTTGAAAAACAAAAACAAAAAATGAGAAGGAACTGAGTTTGGATCCAGTGTCTGGATTCAGTCAGTCTTAAAAAGTTCTTTTCTTTTTTTCTTTTTTAGTATTGGAGAGTGAGCCAAGGCCTCTTGCATGCTCATTAAGCACTCTGCCTTAGCTATCCTTAGCCTTTATACGTTTTTTACACTGAGATGATAAGTTGTGTGGACAGCTTTGAACTTGTTCTGCAGCCCAGGTAGGCCTTGAACTTAAGATCTTCTTGCCTTAATTTCCCAACTAGTTGAGATAGGCCTGCACTAACTGGCTTGGCTAAAATATTTTTCTTAATGGTGAGAAATTTCCACAATATTTGTAATTCATGGGATACAACTGGAGAAAGAGTTGGTTTTCATTTTGCCGTATGATGGCATAAAACATGGCAGTCAACCCAATGGCAATAAAAATACCACATTATCTAAATACATCAATATAACTTCTTTGAAAATCAGGGCAAGAAATAAGACAATTAATATTTGGAGAAAATATTTCCACTGATTAATACATGAGAAAGACAATAGTGAAAGCACTGAAAACAAACTAATCTCTAGAAAAGTGATGTTTTCTAAGAGATGCAGCCTGCAAGGAGAGTTACTCTACGAGACAACACACAGCAAGCAAACACCATAAGCTTAGAGATCAGGGGCTGGACTAAAGACTCTTTCCCAAGGCCTTAATCCCCTACTCTGTACACACGATTACTAAAGTCCAATGCTTCTTACTATAGGTTCTTCAGCAAATCTCAATCTTCATCTTCAGAACAGATGAAGACTACTAAGGGAGGTCTGTGCACCTACAGCAACTCAGGGCCCAGATGGACCACTCTAGACCAGATCAGACATTGGTCATCCACTTGCTTCATCTCATGGGGAACACAATTTGTAGATGGAAGCCTTTTTCCCACAGACTGCAAATATCCTAGCTAAGCTTTCTTAGGGAAAAGTCCTGGGCAAACTGGAGCAAATAGTCATTCTACACAGTACAGGTTCAATGGAAGGATTTTCTTTAGTCTTCAAATGTTTAAAATTTACTTAGAAGTCAGTCACGATGCACACACCTTTAATTCCAGCACTCAGAAGGCAGAGGCAGGTGGATCAATGACTTTGAGGCCAGTCTTGTCTATACAGTGAGTTCCAGATTAGTCAGTGCTACACAGTGAGCAAGGATTTTTTTAGTTAGAATCATCAATATAATTTTGATGCTACCTGTAACGTGCAAAACCTGCAAAAAGTAAAAGTTCTTTGTTGCAAAATTAAATGTTATGCTCTTAATTTCACCAGTATATGGTGAGACACACTTTAGAGTCTGTGACAAACTATAATAGGCTAGTGTGCATTTATTTCCCCCTAATGACTAGTAATTTAATTAATTAATTTAAATTAATATATTAATAAAATATTAATATATTTACATATTAATTTATATTGTGTGTACTCATGTGTACAATGAGCGTGGAAAACAGGACAACTTTTCGGAGTCAGTTCTCTCTTTGTTGAGAGGCAGGGTTTCTCTTATTGCCATCTTGTACACTGGAGCCTAGATAGTTCATGAGATTTCAGGAGTTTCTCCAGTCTCTGTGTGTAGGAATACTGGCATTCTAGATTCCAGACATGTACCACAACATCTGGCTTTAGGAAAAAAAAAATTTTTTACATAAATTGAGTTAACAGGCTTGTGAGGCAAGTGCTTTTACACTGAGCCATATGGTCAGCCTTCATCCCCTATTTTAGATGAGGACACTGAGGCACAAGAGGCTAAGTCAACATGCTGGGGTTAAATAATTAGAATTCAAAATCAGGCCATCTGATAATACCCAAGCTCTTAGCAACTGTATGATATGACCTAAATGCAGAGAGCAAGGCAATGCAGATGTTTTCAGTGGCTAACAAGGAAATAGGTAGGACAAAGACAACATGACTTGGGAGCAAAGTAACTCCTAGAGACAGGGTGGTCAGAGAGAACTGCTCCAAGAAGTATATGTCAGAGTCAGAAGGTATGAGAGCTAGTGGGGCAGCAAGTATTTCAATGTGGTTACAAATGTCAGGCTACAACAGAGAGTATGGGCTTTATGCCATGGGAACACAATGACTAACTCAAACAATTTAAAACAAGTGATTACTTAAACAACAACAGCAACAAAAACCAACCAGTATGTATATGAGAAAGCCAAAAATGTACCAATAAGGAGTTAGCTGAATAAATCATTTTATACTTACACAGATTATTGATATGCATTTCTTTGTTCCTTTGTTTAGTTTTTTGAGACAGCGTCCCAATATGTAATCCTGACTGGGCTTGAACTTAAGAGATTCATCTGCCTCTGCCTCCCAAGGGCAGGGACTAAGAACATGCATTGACATAGTCAGCCATTTTTTTAAAGACTATCTACTGATAAAATATAATCCCTAAGAAAATTGAGTTTGAAAAGTAATATATAGAAGTTTATTATATAAAAGAATGAAAAATTAATAACTCTCATAATCATAAATTCACACATTCATATGCATGAATGTATATAAAGATTTATTTCTTAAAAGTAGATCTCTTAGCCGGGTGTTAGTAGCCCATGCCTTTAATCCCAGCACTAGGAATGCAGAGGCAGGCGGATCTCTGGTCTACAAGAGCTAGTTCCAGGACAAGCACCAAAGCAAAAGAAACTCTGTCTCAGAAAACTAACAAACAAAATAATAATAATAATAATAATAATAATAATAATAATAATAATGTAGATCTCTCTTTTAAAAAAAAAGATTATTTGTATGTGTATGGGTATTTTGCCTGCAACACAGATATACCTGCATGCATGCCTGGTGTGATGGATTCCCTGAAACTGGATCCATCTCAGCTGTGTGCTGTCTTATGGGTGCTGGGAACTGAACTGGGGGAACAGCCTCTAGAGGAACAGCCAGAGTACTCTTAACCTCTGAGCTCTCTCTCCAGCCCCCTTAAGATTTATTTGTATTATGCATATTTGTATGTGTTCAAATGAACTCATCAGCAGAAAGAGGCAAATAGAATATTTTCCTTATTACTTAAAGCATCATTCCTAGAATTATCAATGGGAATTAGTTACACATAGAAATCACAACTAATTAATAGTGATGGGATAAATTTAGAATTATGACCCTTTAACCAAACTCTCAATACAGTAAATCCCATTATCCAGAAAATATCCCATGTTCAACTGGTCTTTCCTGGGCATTAGGCTGTTTTAACTATGTTTTTTGGTTTGCTAATGTGGCTCTCTTTCCCGGTTAGGGTCAAGAATGTGTGCATTAATTTTTATTCTAAGGTAGTGGCACAAGGCCTAAGTGATTAAAGCGGCAATAAAAATTAAGGCAGCAGAGAATGGCATTAGGATTCTAGGCCCCATTTGCATTTGAGGGTGCAGAGAAAATGCCTGCGTGCATATCCTCCTTGCTTCTACTGTGTGTCACCTTGTTCCTCTCACCTTTCCAGACCATTACTGATGTATGACAACATGACATCCAGACCTGGGACTAAGAATAGGAGGGGTGGTAGGTTTACTTCTTGACTACTTACATCCCAGCCTAAGGCTTAAAATAATAGATATTCATGATGATAAAGACTAATCACACTGGGTTAGAAATCAGTTAAACTAGAAAAAATGTTCAAAATTCATTGTACTGAAATTGATGCTCGAGTAACAATTCTAAATTATTCATACTTGTTTTCTTCACTTAAACTCTCTTCCCCATTTCTTACATATTAATATAGCAAAAAAAAAAAAAAAAAAAAAAAAAAGGAATTCATTTTGGATATAAGAATTGTCTCCTATCCTTGTCCAACGTTGCCAGTATACTCCTTGAAAGGCAAAAACAAAGTACTGTCAACTCTATCGGTACACCTCTGTGAGGAAGGTAAAGTTTGACTACACATGGTTAAATGCTGGCAAACCCAATCCTAGGGAGAAACACAGTAATACACCAGAAGCGAGGCTGCAGGGGTCAAGGTCCACAAAACATGCTAGATTAGAGACAATAAAATAATCAAACATGTAAGAAGTAAAGTTTAAAATGATACCACTGAAGCAAATCACATATTATATCCAAATTTCCTATTCCAGAATTAAAAAATGAAACATGGGTCACAATACTAAACTCTTCCATGTTATTTTGCCAGGACAGATTTTCTAGCCACAATCTTTTTATAAACCAGGCAAACCTACCAGACCTGTCTTCCTGGCAGTTACATGCTTTAGCAGTACAACTTAATTTTGCCAATGTAAATCTTTATGATACCAATTACCAGTTTATGGGGAGATACTAAAGGCAGCCATTTCTGTAGTGCATGGTGAACTCTGATATGGAGGTTGGACGCTGAGGTCTTTAATTATATGACAACAGTTGCCAAACAGTCTCAACGAGGACCTGAGTTCTCACATTTCATTTAGAGTTCTCTAAATCAATTCTCACTTATCTTTCAGACTAACAGCACAAGTCTAGGCTTGGCTTAACTTCTGAGGGTTTAAAAGAAGCTGGTTTGTCTAGAAAATGGCCCTAGCATTAAGTTTATTTGAACATCCATCATTGTAACATCTATAACAAAGTCAGAAAGTCAAGCAAATAGTATTTTTGGTACATACAATCTGAGATTTCCCTGCAAACTGAAGATATAATAAAACCTGTAATTCTTAAAATTCAGTGGTATTTTACATATTGTATTCAAAAGCCTACCTACTGCTTTGTTCTCAAACACTGAAATCAACAGCAGGGAATACAAGCATGGGCAACTACTACATGATATTTAGGTTGTCTTAGAAAACCTCTTTCTACTTAGCATTCTAAGTCTTAACTGTGTACTTTAAATATTTTTCCATTATATAAATATAAAGACTTTAATTTTTATTAAAAAATCATTAAGTTCGCTTTTAGTAAATATAGCAATATCTATATACACCATGGAACACATAGTAAGGGTTTTATCTGGACCACTTCTAAGCTGACTGAATGGGCTAATACAAAATTCTGTTTTTCAAAAGAAAACCTAAACAGTAAATTTCAAGGCCTGCCTTAGTCTGTGACAATCTACCAGGGTCACATTCTTAAAGAAAGCTGACTCACCCTCTCCCAGCAGTTATCAAATACCAATTGTGCCTCAGACAGGTAGATTTCACACTCACCTTCCTCTCCACTGTGCTCCCAGCTAGGCTTTTCTCTCTGGCTTGAGCTTGTGCAGATCTTGTGTGTTATACTGAACTACATGTGTGTATAGTCACAAACAATTCAGATGAGCATGCTGTGGTTTAGAATTTTTAGGAATGAAATCATGACATCTAACTTTATATCACTAGATATTCTGAGATTTATCCCTGGTACTTGTGGTTCAGTATATTAATTTTTCACCGTATTAATCATCCCTTTAGGTGTATACAACCATTTCTACTACAGTGTCCTACTGGCAGCTAGAGCTTTTATTATTTTAATCAATGTTGCACTAAGCAATTTAGTAAGTGCTTCCATGGCAGGTGAGAGGCTTCCTCTGGCAACCATGCTTAGAATCCATGGACTCCAGAGGATGCTGCTGCCCAGCCTTACCCGAAGTTTACCAATAAAACTTAAAGTGAAAGTTTTAGTGCCTTCTGCTTAGAAGTTTACGGAACCTGTCTCTAGAACGACAGTCCCCTACCTAGATAATGTACTCATGTCACACTCTCACAGAAGACGGAGCCATCCTTCAGACCTATGTCCTATTCTGTTTCCCATCAGTCTCATGAATGTGACACTGTATTTGACTTTAACGTGTACACTGTGACTGTTAGTTTAGCAAGTATTATGCTTCACTGGTTAATCATTTTCCTCCTTAATGGAATACTTGTTATTTTTGTTTGAGTCTGTTTTTCTTACTGATTGGTATTAATTTCTTATATAATCTGAAAAAAATCTGTCAGTTGAATATGTTACTCATAAAAATCTTTACCATGTTTATAGCTTGCTTTTTATTGTACAAATTAAAGCATGTCTTTAGGTATGGCATCTTTATTTTATGTCATTTTTCTTCACCCAGAGACATAAACATATTGCATGATTTCTCATGTAAAAATCCAGCATTTCACATTGTGAAGCTCTCTTTTAAATGTATTAGCAATTATTCTATCACCCTTAGTTAAATATTTGTCTACTAATTTGCTAAACTAATTCTGCTTTTGTAAAAGGATGTATATTGATCTGTGTAAGTTGACTCTCAATTAGCAACTCACTTTACTCCAGTACTTAATGAAAATGAGTCCTTCCTCTTATTCTTAACACTTCAAAACTGCCCTGTCTTTTTAGCCCTGTATCTTAGAATCAATTTGAAGAAAACCATTGGAAATGTCATTGGAACTGCATCCCATTACAGATTATTTTAGAGGAAACTGAACTTTTTGAACTACAATGTTGAGTCTTCCCAGCTATGAATGTAGTGTTTCTCTCCCTTTATTGAAGGTTTTTTTTTTATATCCTTAAATTACTTTTTCTATGAAGATCTTCCCTATTTTTTGCTATAGCTGGTATTAGAAATGTTACAATTTTTTATTGCTACTGTAAATACTATCTTTTTTCTTAACTACATCCTCTAACAATCTCATTACTATGTAGAAAATTAACATAGTTGGGAATTGTGAGGTTCCTAAGGTTCCAAATTTGCCTTGTAACCACTAGCAATGTGACTGTGGATAAGCTAACTATAATTCATTAAAAATTTTTTTTTGAAAAATAGTAACTATGTAATAGTTTTGGAACAGTGGAATGATTTATTTATAAGTCTAAAGCACTTATTGCTGAGAAGAAAACTTAACAAATATTATTATCTTTTATTCAACAACCATGCTGACCCCCATTATTCTTTTAAAGATTCATTTATTTTGTATTCATGTGAATGTGTGCATGCCCCTCTATGTGTATGCAATTCTCATAGAGGCATAGAGGCCAGAAGAGGGAAGCAGAACCCCTAGACACATACATAGAGATTCTAGTGTGACAGCCTAGACGACTTCTAAACATTAGAAAAGACAAGGATTTTCATATGTGATCTTAACTGGCACAGATAAGGGATGTGAATATTACCGTATTTTTGGCAAACAAAGGTTTGATAAGCTAAGTGCTTAAACAGGGTGAAGGGAGGAGATGCTGATAGAAATGAGACTTCCATTTGCAAATAAATGGACTCATAATTATCCATTAAGTCACTTGAATATCAGCTCCACAAAACTCTAAAAAACACCTTATAAATGGCTGAGGAGGAGTCTAACATGCAGGTCAAATACTAAAGGAGCTGAAATTAAAAAAACAAAAAACAAACAAACAAACAAACAAACAAAAAAAAAAACCTCCCAGCAATTGAAATACAGAATTTCTAAAAACATCTTTCTCTTGGAAAGTTTTCATACATTCATACATATCCATCCATTAGGATGGATAATGTGGTAACTGAATCCTTTATATCATTTAGCCACTTAATAAAATTAGGTATGAATTTGTGGGGTTTTGGGGGGCAGGATCTTGCCATACAGCCCAGGATGGCTTTAAACTCCAGATCCTCCTGCCTGTGCTCCTGAGTGCTGGGGTTATAAGGTCAATTTCAAGAACATTCTACAAAACACAGTAAAACACCTTACTGCAGATCAAACACCAAGTTAAGTTTCTATTAAGGAATAAGGACATGCCCAAGATATTCTATCCCTGACTCTATTCTTATCTCCATAAATGTTCTGATCTACATAGTGAGACAGCTATACTTTCTCCAACACTGTGCACAGCTCTGTTCCTGGTCCTACAAAGATAATACAAATTAAAAGAAATATGAACCAGTTATAAAATAATTATAGGATAATTAATGCTCACTGAATGCTTATTATGTGCCAGGACCTTAGAGATATAATGAGTTTCAGTTTGTGTTAACATTGCATTCTAAATGAGTTATACGTATCTAGTCATTATTATACTCTTAGAAGTTTATGTTCAAACAGAAATATTAAATAAAATTATTATCTCCCCCATTACACACTATGTTAAGCATTATGGGGTACTGACATGTATGCCTTTGTTCTTTTTTTTACATATTCATCAATATATTATCAAGATAACCTAGCACCCCATATTTCAAGTCTCTTCAGGTTATCTGGTACTATTACATAGTTTGCATGCAGTTAAAAAAAAAAACAACAAAAAAGTTAGTCATTCTATTTGAGTATTTTAAAGCATTCTTGAGCTGATGACCTAGGAATTTAAGCTTTTATAAGCTTTTTCAATAATAAGGTAAATACAGGCTGAATATCACTTATCTAAAGTGCTTGGTAGTAGAAATACTGTAGATTCAGATATTTTCAGATTTTGACATACATGTCTATCTACCTGAATACACACACACACACACACACACACACACACACACACACACACACACACACACACGTATGGAAAAAGAGGCAAAGGGACCAAACCTAAATATAAAATTCATGTATATTCCATGTATGCCTTATATACAGTCTATTGGTAATTTTATATAGTGTTATAGTATATCCACATTTTGACTGCAATTTGTCACATAAGGTCTGGTGTAGAATTTTTCACCTACAGCATCATTTTGATGCAAAACATTTTGAGTTGTAAGCATTTTGAATTTGGGATTCAACCCCCTGGTCTAATGAAGGTGAGCCTTTTGTTGGCTAGGCTAGCAAAAAGTACTGGGCTAAGAGTACAAAGATAAGGTTTTGACAAGGACTTTTGTTAGATTACAAACAAGGAAATCAATCAGTATGAGACCTTAGTTTAATGGTATCATAAAATGTTTCACTAGGCAGCACAAATCTAGATTGCAATAAAAGCAACCTAAACCTTAAAGTTCTTTGGGAAAACAAGCAGCATAGAAAACCTCAAGCCTATGCAAAATGTTTTAAATAATTTATTAGGAGCATTATCTAAAACTTAATTGGAAAGCTCTGATTTAAAAGGGGAGGGTTTCCTAAGTCATCTGAGGGTAGCATAAGAACTTAATATTAAAAAGTCATTATTAAGGTTATTGTTTAATATCTAGTATATTGAGTTTAGTTCTTTTTTATTATTTATTTTGTTCTATGCTTGTTTAAAATTAGATGGAGGAGTCTTTATATAACTAATTTATATTACATACATTCCTTTCTAGGTCTTAGGCATAAAATTGATTATGCTATATGACATTCTACTGATTATTTCGGTTTATTTTCTTTCAAGTTCTTAGACAACCATAAATGACATTTACATTATGATTTCTGTTAATTGATTCCATGTACACTTTAAAAATTAACTTTGGGCCTAAGGTTTCAAGAAGGATGTTACTGTAGAAAAAGAAGAAATACAGTAATTTTACCTACAAAATTCTAGGCTTCTGTAGAGTGATGCTCAAAAGCCAAAATCCTTCATGTCTTCTTAATTAGCTTCTATTTTTGAAATCAGGAATACAACAGTTGTCCAGCTTTGGACTTCACGCCCTGATTCCCCACACATATATTCTAAATTCTTCAAGAAAGCTGAGTTCGCTTTTAAAATACTCTTGATGTTATTGTGGAACAAAAAAGTACAGAATCACTCTTGCTCAACATTTCATTAATAATTCTGGAAGTAAGAAAAACATAATTCTGTAACTGATGCATGTGACAGCTGCCAAGAAGCTGCCAGAGAGAATATATCTAGAGCCTGCACAGCTCACAGTGATGCCTGACATTCCAACCTCAAAGGGAGGAAACCAGGTATCCTAGGAATGCTTGCCTGGTCCTGAAGGCTGGATTTAAAATGGCACACTGGCAGTAATAACTCTGTTGGATAAAAAGAGAAAAAAGAGAGAGAACTCTACTGACAGTTATATAATAGGTTCTCCTTAACCTTTGCTGATAAGGGAGATGAGGAGCCATTTCAAAGCCAAAGCTGACCTGAAAGCAAATCAGGGACATTGAGGACTCTGGAAAATAGGTCTTCAGTGAATTAAAAAAGACTCTTCCAGCAGCAGTAGAAGAAGAATAGCTCACATGGAAAAAGCTATGCAGACATGCCAGACATGGGCAACCGGCTTCCCCATACCTATCACAATGCACTCACAGGCATGCCTAAAAGACATGGATATTTGACACCAACCACAGCAGCATCAGGATGCTGCCCTTCCCAGAGGATACAAAACACAACATGGAGCTTTTAAAAGCAATGCTCCTTGGGAAAATATCATGAAGTTAAACAAGGCTCTTAGTATCTATCCTGCATGTTTGATTTTTCCAGGAAGCTATGACTCTTACTAGAAATATCAGAGGTTCAAATCTAGATTATGTGACTTTAGGTTGACATAACTAAGCTGAATGTTTTTTCAGCTCACAGGTACTTGTTTTTATTTTTAAATTTCAATAATAAACTAAAATATACACAAATTTTGTTCCTCAACTCTTTGCAAAAGCAAGTGTGTCCTTTTTTTAAAATAACTTGGTGACTTTACCAACCCAGTTATATAAAAGACTATGACTAATTTCATTTCTAAAAGTAGAACAAAAGGAAGATTTGCATTTTACCAGAAGCAAGTAGGAGGAAATATGAGGTGGATGTAAATTTTTTGACGCTGAATATATTTTAACACCAGAAGGAGATATAATACACAGGTTACAGGTTTTTTAAACTTGCCAAGAGGTTTAATATTGTTTGGGTTCTTATTTTTACAGGATGACTTACTACTATTTGGCAAGTATGATTTCAGAAAGAAATGCATTAATATGTACATTCTCATAAAAATTAAATTATAGCAACCATGCATTTTAGGAATTCAGATATATTAAAGAAATAGATCTACCAAAATACTATATGAACTTCTGGGAAACAAAAATTTTGGAACCTTAAATTCAACGGTATGAAAATTTTCTTTCCTAGGTATTATTTTTTTCTTCTTTGATTAGATGCATACATAAGCATCTTCATATTTCATTGCCATAGCAGATTCTATAAAGCTTTCTGGCTGTGAAGGTTGGTATGGAACATTTGTATTGCCATAGGTGGGCTGGGGGAGCTGTGGAGACTTTAGAGCAAAAAGTGAAACGGATAGGTTCTAAAAAACTGGTATCTTGAGAGTATGGAACTTAAAATAAGTCTCTTTAAAGGCAAAAACTGGGTTTTGAAGTCAGGCCAAGGGATTAGGATCCAGTCTTTAGCAAATTACCTATTGAAATGTTACTTCCTTCATGATAGAACAGAAGGACGATCCTAACAGCCACCACTGGGCTCACAAGAAATGACAGATGCCAAATGCTCTGTGTCATTTTCCCCAGTACCATGTCTCTTTCCCTTTGATCTGAAAACTTTGGTAATCTTCCCTTAGTACATGATTGACCAAGAATCTGACTCAGTTTTTCAGAACCTGTGACGTCCAATTTGGCCATATAACTCCATGGGAGACCCAAACTAAAAGAAGGGCAGAGACAAATTCAGGACAGTTTCTAGTTTTCTCTCTGTAATTTTCCACCTTATGTATGTTTCAGCTTCCTTCTATTAAATACAAAGTAACATTATCTAGTACTTGGAAGAAATTGTGCTTTCAGAACATCTGACTGAGCTACAGATGTAAAGTTGGCTATAAAAAATGACTCTTAATTCTGAACCCTCTTCACCTAATATTTTGAAAATTAAGCCATGGTAGGTCAACTTTGAAAAGAAGGGAAAAAAAAAATCACTGGGTTGATGTGTGATTTAGAGAACATACTAATTTCTATGCCACCACATTAGTGAAATAGTGTACTGAAAAAATGTCATTATCAAGCAGTACATGAGCACAACCTAGTCAGGCAATCTCTGGGAATAAATACACAGGCCTTCCTGAGTGGAGAAAGCTGTCCTGATGGAGGGCAGTGCAGGAAGGAGCAGAATGCTGACAGGAAAGGGACCTTTGCAGAGCCTGCCCTAGTCTTCACTCAATCAGTGCTGCTCATTCTCCACTCATCAAGCACTGAAACAATATCAGCCCACAAGAAACTTACACACACACACACACACACACACACACACACACACACACACGAATGCTCATCTAATAATGAAAACCTCTATTACATTAATTCAGGTCTAGAAAGCATTACCAGCTAAGCTGACCAAAAACAGAAGAAAACTAAGTGTTTACTACAACTCTCTGGGAAGATAATTCCAGTGCAGTACAACTGACAAATTTTACTTTTTGAAGTGAATGCATCTCTACAAACAAGACAAATATTAATGCTATTATTCAATTTCCAGATACATTCTGAACCACAACTCACTTGAGAACCGAGGAAACATGTGCCAAAATATGATCTAAAAATAGCTCCAAGGAATTATTAGTTCAAAAGTAGTTTGAATGAAATACTCAATGAGGGATTGAAATATCCTTACCTCTTGCTGTGGTGCAAGTTTTAGGTTCAGTATTTAAAATTACTCCGTGACTGTGTTTAGCAGTAGAGTCAGCAGGCTCTGCATTCGGTGCAATAGCTTAAGGATTCAGCGGAGTCACACCAGCTCAGACCTTATCCAGCACGTGAGCGCTTCTGGCCAGGTCTCCACCACACTTGCAGATGTCAGCTGTTTCCAGGTCCCCCTTTAGAAGCACTTGGCCCAGAGTTCAGGCCTGTTTGAGCCAGCGTCTGTGAGAGCTCTGCCTTCAGGAACTTAATCCTCCTCTCTCAGCCAGGCAGATTTGCTACACCACAGGAACGCCCCACAGTAAGCTCACACTTGCAAAACAGGCTTCACCAGCGCGGCTCCACCCATTAGCCTCCCACAGGTGAGCGTTTCCTGTTCAGAAAGCAGCCTAGGAAACCGACGTTTAACTGTGCCCTTCATGCTTTTCCAGTTACTTATTATTTAGTTATTTGTGTTTGCCAAGTGGGTGGGGACAATGTATCTGACAAAATGAGCTATGTTTGGCCAAAGTAAAGCAAGAAAAATAAGTAATCAAGTAGGAAGAATTGCTAGTAAAAAGCTGAGTCATGAAACCCACTGCCACAGGCTAAGAGGACAAAATCTTTCAGTGACTTTGCTGATAGTAAGCTGTGACTGTTTTACTACTGGCCTGTT
Source organism: Phodopus roborovskii (assembly GCF_943737965.1). Classification (NCBI taxonomy): domain Eukaryota; kingdom Metazoa; phylum Chordata; class Mammalia; order Rodentia; family Cricetidae; genus Phodopus; species Phodopus roborovskii. Next base: position 11,429,885 of record NW_026126517.1, on the reverse strand, counting down.
TTGAAACGCATCCATTTACACGGGTCTGTATGAAAAATTCTGAGAATAACAATTATGTCTGGCTTAGGGAAAAAGAGTTTGTTCAGAACTGAAAATCCGGAACTTCCAAAATGAACTTTGATTGCACAGGTTTGAGACTCACTTCACCACTGATTCCAAGGTACTTCCTGTGCTCTACCAGAAACTTTACCAGCAAATGAGGCAATCCTCAGCAACATCCATTAACCAAGCATTCAACCAGACTCAACTTGGGACAATGAGACATTATCATTAGTTAGCGACATAAACACATAACCTACATAGTGTCACCACTGAAATGCAACTTTTTTTTTTTTTTAAATGACCTGGAAAACACTGACATTCTTCCAGTTCCAATTGAGGTTTTACTAATTAAAATGTAAATATGTAAATTCCACCATCAGATCTTGTTTTCTTCAACAAAATCATTATTATGTACCAGACACAATTCTAAGTACTAAAATCTTCATCTTAACTCTGTAAAGCTGATGTGTTATCTGATCTTACAGACAGGCAGGGAGGCTGAGCAATGTGCCAAAGCCGCATAGCAACTAGGCAGCAGAGACAATACAGAGGATTTATATGTGCCATGCCAGACTGTTGACTATACTTACTCTTTCCTCATTTTTTGAACATAGCTCTGAATATAAAATTGTTGCTAGATGGCAAGCCACAGTAAAGAAAAAATAATAATTATTTTGATTTTAAAATACAAAAGGACACAGAGAATCCCAAGTGTGGTGGGAAAAAAGTAAGTTAATTTCCCACTAGTGGAACAGTTGTGGACTTGAGGGTTTTGTTGAACAGGATGTAAGGCTCCTAAAATGTATTCTTTAATTTCAAATTAAAAACAACTTTCCCTCCCAGTCCTTTCTTTGCTCAACATAAACACAAGCAAAGGAGAGTAAGGAGGGAAAGAGAAAAGAGGCAGAGGCAGAGAAAGAAGAGAGAAATAGCAAAGACAGGTGCAGGGGAAATGGCTCAATTGGGAAAGTGCTCTCCACACAGGCATGAGTACCTGATTCAGATCCCAGCATCCACACACAATGCCTGGTGCTAACAGGCCAAAAACTCTCACTGAACTGGTTAGCTCCAAGCTCAGTGAGAAACTGTCTCAAAAAAAAATAAGGTGGAGAGTAATTGAGAAAGACACAAACATCAGCCTCTGGACTTCACACGAATGCAAGCATGTGCACACACCCACACAAACGTCTAGACACATACATACCACAAAGAATAAAGGTGGGAAAAGAAGAAAAACTTAAATAATGTAAAAGCCACTTTGCTAGTACAAGTACAAGCCACAATGCTCTTGTATTACTTAAAACATTAACAAGTACCAATAAATACATTCCATGAAAGTTTACGTAGAGGTGAGAGAACTGCACAATTAATTACCAATAGCTACTCTCATGTTAAAACCAAAGACTGTTGTCTGGAAACAGACAAGAAAATATATGCGAAAACTGGCAGACCTGGGTTTAAAGTCCATGCTATGTTTAACTGTATTAGGATAATGCCAATTTCCTGCTTTTGATAATGCACCACCTAGCAAGTTATGTAAGATGTAAAAGTCAGAGGAGGAGTGACAAGTACAAGGGACCTCTGTGCTATATTTGCAACTTCTTCTAAGACATTATTTCAAAATGAGAATTCGAAAAGTACCTCTAACTGGAAAATGGACTGTACTGTGTCAACTATTGATCACTTATGGCACTGGGGAAATCATTTGTCATTTTTTCTTTCATATTTAACAAAATGTTTAGAGCTATATATCTATGACAAATGGAATAGGATGTGCCTTGGATTGTAGGAGGCACAAGAAAATTCACTGGGAAGGCAACTAGCTATATTCTTAACTTTATTGGAATAAGTCAAAGCCTTCACAGTGTGTCTGCAAGTTGATCTTACGGCCAAATATATCCAGAATCAAAACACTTCTTATCACTCTCATCTTCCACATACTGGTCGAAGCTACCATCATCTCTTGCCTGGTCACCTCAATAGCCACTGCGAGTCTCTTTTCTCTTACCCCTAAGTCAGCCACCAAAATTATCCTTTTAGCAAAGTACCTTAGATCAAGCAACTGTTTTGTTTATAATTTTTATAACCTTCCCAAGTAACAATGAAACCCCACAGTAGCACTGAGAGCCAGAGGATGTGAAGGTATCCTCTCCCTTTTTTACCTAAACTTTCCATTCTCTTTCTAGCTCCCCTGGCCTTCTTGATAGCACCTTCACAAGTTAGAATTGACACAGCATGATGTCTTAATACTCCCTTCAAATCTTTGCTCATAAGTGATGCTCCAACAGTTCTTTCCCTGAACACACTACTCTCCTGAAATCTCAACCTTATATGAATCATATCCCAGATGTTCAGCCTCTGAACTCTTCTCTTAGTTGCATTTTTCTCCACAGCACTTACCTATATACCATATAGTTCCATATAATATGCCATATTATACCATATAGATTTATTCATCACCATACCCTCTCATTGCTTCCTCTCAATTCCCCCAAGATTAAAATTCCACTTGTATTCTATTTTAGCTACAGCATGTATTATGCACTCAGTTAATTACTTGCCAGAGGTCAGAGTGTTATTATTTCTCAATGGCATGGCACTTGGTCTAGCATGAATGAGGACCAGGGTTAGATCTCTAGCACCATAAAAGATAATAAATAATTCTGATGAATGAATGAAACTAATATTTGAAATGACGTCTAACAAATGTTTAAGGGAATATGGGGGCGGTTAGGAAACATTTTTGATGTCTCTAATGGAAACAGCTCTTGTTCATAATTAGAGTCAAAACTGTTTTCCAAGGAGGACCCTAAGACAGACATACATGGTCCCCCTGAGAAGGGGATAGGGACAAGATCTCATGAGCAAATTTGGAGCATGGTGGGAGGGGAGAGAAGGAGGGCATGAGGGAGTAGGAAGATTTAGTCAAAGAAAAGAATAGAGGAGAGCAAGAAAAGAGACCATAATAGAGAGAGCCATTATAGATTTAAAAAGAAATCTGGCACTAGGGAAATGTCCAGAGACCTACAAGGATGAACCCAACTAACAATCTAAGCAATAGTGAAGAGGTTACCTTAAATGCCCTTCCCTGATAATGAGATTGATGACTATGTTATATGCCATCTTATAGCCTTCATCCAGTAGCTGATGGAAGCAGAAGCAGACACCCATAGCTAAACACTGAGCTGAACTCCTGGAATCCAGTTGCAGAAAGGGAGGAGTGATGAGCAAAGGGGTCAAGACCAGGCTAGAGAAACCCACAGAAACAGTTGACCTGAACAAGGGGTAGCTCATGGATCCCCAGTCTGACAGTTGAGAAACCAGCATAGGACCCAACCCAGACACCCTGAACAGGAGTGATAGTTAGGAGAACTGGGCAGTCTTTGAGGCCTCTGGTATACGAATGGACTTTAGGAGCCCATTCCACATAGAGGGATACTCTCTCAGCCTAGATACATGGGGGAGAGCCTAGGCCCCTCCAAATGATAGATTTTGAAGACTCCCCCATGAAAGGCCTCATCCTCCCTGGGGAGCAGAAAGGGATGGGATGGGGGTTGGTGGAGAGAATAGGGGAGGATGGGAGGATGAGGTAACTGGAATTGACATGTAAAACAAGCTTGCTTCAAATTTAAATAAAAAAACATTATCATTAAAAATGTCAAAAATTGTTTTCAAGTATGTATCGGCACAAAGGGTGCAAAATTGCATAAAATGAAGGAGATGGGAAGGAAAAAGCCATCATAAATTTTCTAGGGTTCTTTTCCTCATGAAGCATAAGAAAATATTATCTTGATATAATCTTTACAATCTATTCAGAGAAGAATCTGATTCAGACATTCTACCACTCCCCTGACTTTTCCTTCAAAGGTATGGTTTTATCACCTGACTCTCCATTTTTAAATTTATTATCATTTTATTCCTGTTATGAGGGGTTTGCCTGCATGCATGCCTTTGTACCATTTGAATGCCTGGTGCCCACAAAGGCCAGAAGAAGGCATCAGATCCCACTGGAACAGGAGTTATATAGCACTGTGAGAAAACATGTGGGTGCTAAGTCTTTTGGAAGAGCAGCCATTGCTTTTGACACTGAATAATCTCTCTAGCCCAAACCCGATACTCAAAAGTACCAACCTCATATTTGTTAACATGCAACAGGAAGAATATTTAAGACAACATTCCAAATAGGATAAGGAAAAGAGCAGTCACTTCAATTAAAATGACACTGAAGGAACATGGCAATAAAGGAGCTGGAAAATCAAAGCAAAAAGAAAGGCAGGGATGGGAAGAGAGAACAGAGAAGTAAGGAGGGAGGGAAGGAGGGAGGGAAGAAGGAAGAAAGGGAGGGAGGGGCAAGCAAGAAGAAATAAAGGAAAGAACTGGAATTAGCAACTTCACAATAAAACAAGAAAGCAAGCAAGATACTAGACCACTTTCTTAGAAGAACATTAGAAGGAAGTCTTGCCTTAAAAGAACACTGTAGGAGGGAAAGGGGTGGTATAATAAAAATGAATTTATGTAACTCTCAAAGAACTAATAATTAAAAACAAATAAATTCAACATTGCAGGCTGGGAATGCTGTTCTGGGACACAGCCCTTGTCCAGCATGGAGCTAAGGTCCTGGACTCCACCCACAGCACCACTCAAAACACAAAGAAACAAACAGAAATCTATGAAGACTTTTAGTTTAGGGGTGTGTGTGTGTGTGTGTGTGTGTGTGTGTGTGTGTTTCTCTAATTTCAAAACTGTGCTACTGATTCAGGCTGATAAGGTGCCATATTAAATTACTTCTTGAATTAATTGGAAGATCTCATCAGTTACATGTTTTAACTATAAAATTCTTATCCAAAGTGAAAGCTCAGTTATTTCAATATCTGTTATCAGAGGAAAACAAAAGTGGCTATTACCAAGCAGAGAACAAAAATACACCATGCAAGCCTATTTATGTGACCATCTACAGAGGCTCCTTCTCCCACCATTGTGCTATAAATACTATGATTAGGGCCTGAGAGATGATTCAGCAGGTAACTGCACTTGCTGCTAGGTCTGGAGATCTGTGTTCCACCCCTGATCCTCACGTGATGGAAAGAGAGAACTAACTCATGCAAGCTGTCCTCTGACTGCCACATATGTATCATGACATGGACACACATATGTGTACACACACACATTAAGTACACAAAAATAATCTGTGATGTATTAGAAAAAGTTTTAAACAAAAAAAAAATCTATTCCAATTACATAGATCTAACTTCTGACCATAAGATTAAATAACAAGAATCAATGAATAGGAACTGAGCACAGCTAAGAGTAGGAATTTGTCTAGCATACCTGAGACCTGGCTTAAGCTCCAGCACAGAGAAAAATGAACAGATGACAGACAGACGCGCAGACAGACAGATCTCTTTTTACTTTAGTTTAACTCTGATTGCTTATTGTTTTATTAACTATTGTTTCAAATTGATATTTTAATATTTCCTTTTTAAGATTTTTAAAACTTATTGTTAGAGAATTTCATACAATGTATTTTTTAAATATTTATTTATTATATGTATATGTGTGTTTTCCCTTCACATATTTCTGTGTACCACTTGTATTCCTGATGCCTGCAGAGTTCAGAAGGGTAACAGATTCCCACACAGAATGCATTTTGAACAGATTCACCCTCCCCAACTCCTCCCCTGTCACCCTCCTGTCAGCCCATCCATCTCATTGTACCCTACTTTGACATTCCTTTAAAAAACTCACTTCTTTCCCCAACTGGTCCAGTTTGTGTGGCCCAGCTGCTTTTGGGATTGGGGCCTGCTGTGTTGTATCAGATTTAAAAAACAAGAACAAAAACAAACAAATGAAAAAACAAACAAACAATTTTCCCTCACAGCAGTCACCAAATGCTAAAGCCTTCTCAGTTGGCGGAGGGGCTACATGTCTACCTCCCTGCCTTGTATGATGGGATTTTGTCTGGCTGAAATTGCACAGATCTTATGCCTGCTGTCACAACACTATCACCTGTCCTGTTGTGTCTAGAAAACACTGCTTCCTGAAGTCACCACCACCTCTAGCTCTTGCAATCTTTCTGCTCCCTCTTCTGCACAGATCCCTGAGCCTAGCAAGAGAAATGAAATGACCAATCTGGGGCTCAACACTCTACAGTCTTGTTTTCTGCACATTGATCAGATGGGGTTCTGTGTTACTTGCCATCCACTCCAAGGAGAAGCTTCTCTGATGAAGGCTGACAGATGCTTGGATCGATCAGAACACAGTGATAACTTATCAGGAACATGTGGCTACATGGGTAATAGGCTCTAGGAGAGAACCCAATACTACTACTCTGCTAAAAGTGCTAAATGGCCACAGTACTGGCTTATGAAAAATTTCTGTCCAACTATTTTAAAAATGATCAGAGAGGTTTATCTAAGTCCCTAGTCATTTGTGTTTAGATATTCATACTTCAAAAATACACTTTAATTTTACATCCTTTTTTGTTTGTTTGCTTGTCTCTCCATGTAACAGCCCTGGTTGTCCTGGAACTCACTCTGTATACCAGGCTTGCCTTAAACTCAAGAGATCCTCCTTCCTCTGCCTATTGAGTGTTGGGATTAAAGACAGGTGTGACCACTGTCTGGCTAATTTCACATTCTAACACCCTAAATATTTATGTTCCTTATAGGATTATTTCATATTGTATGCTGGATGGTTGTAATGTTTGTGTGCTATGCTTTGAAGCTCATATTGAAGATAATAAGGCTGCTTAGAATCTTTTGGGCCAGTGATTTTTTTTTTTTTTTTTTTTTTTTTTTATTTTAAACATTGGGAAGTTGGAGTCATAAAAGATAGCCTGAAGGAATACAAAAAGCAAACTTTGTTCTTTTCCACCAGTTTTTCTCATCGGTTCTCTTGACTCCTCTCCCTCCCCTTCCTCCTACTCCCCTTTCTTTTCTCTCCCTCTCACAGATAAGGTTAGATAACATGACAGATGTAGAATGTCAAGGAAAGTATCTTTAAAAGATTAGATGCTGATTCTAGTAATGAAACCATGACATGAAAACTTAAGAATTTATTACGTAAGTTTAAGAGAAAACTATACAGAGAAGACAGAATCACTGAACTTGAAGACAAGTCAATGGAAAGTATCCAGATAAAGAAATGAGAGAATATAGGCAACAGAACAGAATCCAAGATCAGTAAGACAGTATCACTGAATGAAAGGAATATCGGTAGAAAAAGAAAGGAGACAACAGCTGAGGACAATTCCAAACCAGTAAAAGATACCACTAGTTCCTCCAGGAACACCAAGCAACATAAACCCAAAGAGACATATTTCCTTTCCACATAGCACAACTAACTGCAGCTTCTTCCATCAAACTACATTTAATTATTCACTGCTATTCTTTCCTTTTTATTCTCTCAAACTTTTACTTTTTTCCCCCTTAAGCACCATGGATATTGGCTGCTTTGGTCAGGACACAAAAACTTAGGTTCCTTTTCATCTACACAAATTATTGAACAAATTAAGAACATAAAAGGGAAAAACAAAACAAAAAAACAACCCATGGTGATATCTTGTTTGTGCAAATAAAGCCACTATGGCAAGCTCCATTCTCTGACCTTCAGACAGGCTTTATTCATGCAAGATATCACTACACAACCCTATCTTTAAAAGGAAAAAAATTCCTATTGCCCTTGTTGTATAATAGTATAGGGAGCTTTAAGTTTTCAGGCCCAAACTATAGCTGCATCTTTCCGATTTGGCATCTAACAGTGACAGATGGCAATGTTAAAAATAAATAGAACATTCAAGTTGTTTATACTGTAGGCAAAGACAGTTTTAAAGTGTGAAACAAGCCCAAGGCTGATTGAATTTGCATCATCTCTTTCAATCTGCATTAGGAATGCACATTTCCTTAAGCCAACTCTAAGTTGTTTTCAAAAAATAAACTATTAGCAGTTGAGGGTAAACTTGTTTTTCTACTAATGATTTATAATTAACAATGACTTGCAATTCTGAAATATAAACTTTTCTATACGTGATTAACTTTCTAAATGGTAAAGGCTTCAGTATTATTATTATTATTATAAGAACATTATTTTCCCTTGAAAAATGTGATAAAATATGTGATTAATACAAATAATTTTAATGCCAAAGATAAACTAAGTTATAGGATGCCTCTAATTGAAGCTACCAAAGTTGGGATGTAAAGGCTAGTAAAATTTTAACTTATAACACAGGAAAACAGATAAAACAATGCTGAAGAAATTACAGTATTTTTTTGTTTTCATAAAAATCCACCAAGACCTCGACAAACTGGCTTTCAAAAATGAATCTGACACCACCATTTTTACAACACTGAACAAACCAGAACCAGAGGGAACATTCCTTGGTCTGGTAATGATCATCTATGAATCTGCAACAGATAACATCTCCCTCAACGGCTAGACACTGAATGCATCCCCTAAGATTGTGCGTAAAAAGAGTGTTAAGCGCTTTCAACTCCTATTCAATTTTGTGCTGACGGGTCCCACCAAAGAAAACCATCAAGAAAATTTAATAAATAAAAGCTGCATCTGACCTGGAACAGAACTAGTATATTTACATATGATTTTTAATATAGGAAATCCCACAGAAACCATTATAAAGTTATTAGAATGGAAGCTTCTGGAAGCCTCTGGATGATGTGGAGAATGAGAAGCGTCAAATACAATAACAAAGAATAGATTTTAGGGGCTGGAGAGATGGCTCAGAGATTAAGAGTACATACTTCTGTTACAGAGGATCCATGTTTGGTTCTCAGAAGCCTCATCAGGTGGCATACAGACCCAGGGGATCTGACACACTCTGAAGTTATCTGTTTTTACACAAACACAAAATGGCTAAAAGTGCTCAATATCCTTAGCCATCAGAGAAATGCAAATCAAAACAACTCTGAGATACCATCTTACTCCTGTCAGAGTGGCAAAAATCAGACACCAATGACAGCTTATGTTGGAGATAATATGGAGAAAAGGGGAACCTTGCTGCCACACCTGCCAAATGAGTTTCAGTGTACTTCTTTATCTTGTTTGGTACCCTACTGCTGCTGTTACAAGAGCCCTTTCCTTCTCTCTGAGTGGTACTAGGAATTGATCCTACAGAGTCACCAAAAACATTGCTGTATCTAGCAAAGACATATTTTGAAACTGGCTAGGAAATAAGGACATTTCAAGAAAAGCCTAAACTAAAGCAATTCATGACCAACAAGCTAACACTGCAGCAAATAATTTAAAAAAAAAAAAAAATCCAACCAAGAAGACAAAAATTATAGGATTCAGCGAGAACTCTAACCATAAATGGTCTTAATTCTTTTATCTGGGAGACAATGGCTGGCTACGGGAATTTTTAAAAGATCCAACTATGAAATGTCTCCAAGAAATTTAATGGCAAAGATACCACAGACTCTGAGTAAAAGAATACAAACATGTGTATCAAGCTACTCACATCTGAGATCAAGGCAACAGAGGAAATCTGATATGTGAAGTAGATTACAATCCAAAAGTAGCAAAAGATATTAAAATGCTACTAGATACTAACAAAGGGAAACACACAGATAACAGCTGTTAATATATGTGTAGCAAATGTCATTAATAAATACTGATAGACATAATACAGTAGATATGCTTTAAGAGAATACTGATGGGGGATGTCATTCTGTATATGTTTCTCATACTGGTTAATGAATAAAGCACTGTTGGCCAATAGGAAAGCAAGATAGGTGGGACTAGGAGACGAGGAGGAAAGAGGAAGTAGGAAGGATGGAGAATCTGGAGAGACTAGAACCGCCAGCCGCCTCTCGCTGGTAAGACCACGTGGAAATACATAGAAATGGGTTAATAATTAAGACAGAGCTAGCTGATAAGAAACAAGTAACCGGGCCAACAGCACTGTATCAAATACAGAGTCTCTGTGTATTATTTGGGACTGGCGTAGCGGCAGGACAAGACCAACGGCAGCAGATGGAAAAACCTTACTCCTTACAGATGGCGCCCAACGTGGTGCTAAAATAGCCGCAGCCATATTTGGTAAATCGCGGCAAAAACAACAATGACTTTCATTTTAGCAATGTTGTTGTTTACCAGATAAAAGACTCATGGCCAAAAAAAGATAAAGATTTACAGCAAAGACAGATTAACATTAAGAAAAAGCACTAAATGTTTACATAGGCTTGGGAGAGAAAAGGAATAAAATGGTTTTAAATAGACAAAGAGGAACTGGGTGTGGTGGCACACACGTTTAATCCCAGCACTCGGGAGACAGAGGCAAGCAGATCTCTGTGATTTCAAAGTAAACCTGGTATGCAGAGTAAATTCCAGGAGAGATAAGAGTTACACAGAGAAACCCTGTCTCAAAAAATAAAAAAAATAAAAAGTAAAAGAAACAGTAATAATAAAGCCACGTAAAGATAAAAAGCTCAGAGAGAATCTGGTTACTGTATGGTGTTATATTGTCTTAGTATCTTTTGCTGAGGAAATAACAACAACCATTAAAACAAATGCTACTGGATCAATTCAATTTATATATTTTAAAAATGCTTTGACTCCAAAATTTAAGTTCAAGGACAAGTTACTGGGGAAAAGGATTTCTATTTTTGTTTCCACAGAAAATGAAAAGCTGTGGATTCCTTCCAGACTAATGTGGTTTGAGCAAGCCAGACCCCCTGAAACAGAGTACCAGGTGATTCAACATTCAAAACAGCTTGGACAAAGCAGCCTTGCAGACTACAACCAAGATTTCTGCGTCTTCTCAGGATCTCCCATGACATCGCCCTTTACCAGCAGGAAGTAGTTTGGAAAGAACGACGCCCAAATTCCCAAATATTGTTTATAAATGTTTGTTTTCATTTAAATGGACTTGGTTATAAATGGTTAATGATCATAGCCAATTCTTTTTAAAGGTAAAAAGGGATTATGGTATAGATATAAATACTTTGTTTTGGAATGGATTTTCATTTATTGATACAATTTAATGTCAATTTTGTGAGATGTATATTTCTCCTTTTGTTTAGGTATTGTGTTTATATAGCTCATTTAAAAATTTAATGTATAATTTAGTACAGATTTTAGATAGTTACCTATAATAGTCAAAACTTATAGCTAGGTGAGTTAGGATTTCTAGATATACAGAGATGTATTTGAGATAAATAGGCATTCTTCAAACCTTTCAAAGACCTACAGAATATGGCATTTAAAATGGTTTAGGGTTTTTTCTTGACAGTGAGACATGAATGTTCCTGGCAACACCACCTGCATCAGAAAGGAAGATGGACATTAAAGAAACACGTTATGGAGTTTGCCTCCAATATGGCAAGACTAGCCATTTGGACAAGATACTGCTCTTGTCTGGACTGTTTGACTTTATGCTGTATAAACTGGACATGCAGGACTCACAGGAAAGTGACTGCTGATTCAAGATGGACATTGCTACAGAGTTCCTGCTTCATGGAAGAGTCTGCCAGACAGTCTGCAGGACACAGAGAAAAGTGACTGACAAACTGCCAATATGAGAAGACAGTTTAAAGTTTCCTGCTTTGCTGAAGAGTCTGCCAGACACACTATGGCCTATGGGCTAAAGATGGAAGATTACAAAAGAACTTCGGGTGGCCAGGCAGTGAGTTGTCTCAGTCATTTCTAGAGTTTATATATTATCCTTCTGTGGTTTTTGAAGCAGTTGAAGACAAATAGTTATGGTTATAGTTTTCCTTAGTTAGGATTAAAGGTAAGTTATATATAGGGCTTTAAACTCACAAAGATAAAATAGATGATGGAATATTTTCTTAAATCTTACTAAATGTTAATGGACTAAATACAGAATACAATAGAAGAATTTAGTATCCAACTCTTACCAATAAGGAGAGCAACTAGACTGAAAATCAATAAATACACTTGGAGTTAAACTGTACCAAATGTATGTAACAGAATATTCAAAAATCCATTAAAAAATTACAGAATATACATTCTTCTCAGAGGGCTGGTCACAGTCTTTAAAACAGACCACATTTTAAGCCATGAGATCAGTCTTAGCAAGTGTAAATTTGTCGAGATTTTTCTGTCTTATCAGATTATAGTGGAATATAGCTAAAATTAATATCATATAATACAAGTATGTGTGTGTGTGTGTGTGTGTGTGTGTTATGTATTCTCAAGATACATAAATACTTGGGATACTGAACAACATACTCTTGAATAAGTAAGTGGAAACTAAAGAAACCAGGGAGGAAATAAAAATATTGCTCAATTAAAATGAATCTTTGAGATTCAGCAAAGACAGTTCTAAAAATAAAAGTTCATGGTTATAAATGCTTAGATTAAAAACTAATAGAGCTCAAATAAGTAACTTAATGGTGCTCTATAAAGTCTTAGGAAAAAAAGGCCAAGCCAAATCCAAAACTTGCAAAAGGAGAGAACTAATAAACATCAGGAAAAAAATTAATGAAGTGGTGATTAAGAGAACAGAGTAAACAAAAACAGGAACCAAAGAGCTGTCTCTTTGGGAAAAAAAGACTGGTAAACCCTTATCTAATCTAGCCAAAATAGACAGAAGACCCCCCAAAAGACATAAAAGAGTTATAAAAAATTCCAATGAAATTCAGATCATTAAAAAATAACTTGAAAATGTATTCTGAAATAACTATAAAATTCAAATGAAAAAATGCTCCATGACACACATGACCTAGCAAAATTAAGAGACACAAACAACATGAAAAGATCCATAACAAGCAACGATATTGAAGTAGCAGTAAAGAGTCCCCCCTCAAAAAAAAAAAAAAAAAAAAATCTCAGGACTGAAAAGATTCATCACTACTACCAGACTTCCAAAGAAGAGTTAACACTGGTCCTTCTCAAGTTGTTCCACAAATACAAAGAGAAGGAACACTGCCAAACCCTTTTGTGAATCTGAGTGTTACCCTGATATTGAAACTAGATAAAAACACAACAGAGAAAAATCAGAGATCAATTTCCATAATAAATATAGACACAAAAACTCGCATTAAACTACTTAAACATATACAGAGCACATTAAGAACAAACATCATGGCAATGTTAGTTTTGATTCATGATGCAAGGGTTGTATTTTAATTTGCTTTCTATTTCTGTGATAAGACACCATGTCCAATAGCAACCTGGGGAAGGGTTTACTTTAACTTACAACTCCTAGGTCATGATCCATCACTGAAGAAAAGTTAGGGCAGGGATTCAAGGCAGGAACTGAAGCAGAGGTAATGAAGGAATGCTGCTTACTGGCTTGCTCTCTACCTTAGTTAGGGTTTCTACTGCTGTGAAGGAACTCTTATAAAGGAAAACATTTAATGGAGGAGGACTTATAGTTTCAGAGGTTTAGTTCATTATCATCATGGTGGGGCATGGTGACATGCAGCCAAACATGGTGCTGGAGAGGAGCTGAGAGTTCTGTGAGCAACAGGCAACAGGGCGTGGCTTGAGCATATGTGAGACCTCAAAGCCTATCTCTACAGTGACACACTTCCTCTAATAAGGCCACACCTACTCCAACAAGGCCTCATCTTCTAATAGTGCCACTTTCTTTTGTGTGGGGGGGTGAGGGGGCGCATTTTCTTCCAAATCACTGCACTGACCATAGCTCACTAGGCTTCCTTTTTTAGATAAACAAGGGCCACCTGCCCACAGTGAGCTGGGTCCTCCCACATCAATATTAATCAACTGCCCACAGACCAATGTAATAAAGAAGCAATTTTCTCAATTAAGGTTTCTAGCTTGTGTCATGTCAACAAAACAAACAACAAGAACAACAACAAACTACCTAACACAGATGGTTTAACAAACAAAAAGGAATCATATATACAAACGTAAGGACAGAAATCTGGAAAATCTCATTAGATGAAAAAAGTATCTTTGATAAAGTTCAAGAAACAATGAAAATTCTTGAAAAAAAAAAGTAAAGGTACTATAAGGAACATACCTCAACATAATAGACTATGTATGACAAACCTTATAGTCAATATTACAGTAAGAGGGGAACTGACAGTATGGCCTCTACAACCAGGAACCAGATAAGGGTAACCAACCTACTCTTAATTCAGTATAGTGCCTACAATCTTAACTAGAACAAAAGAATATAAAAAATGTACCAAAGGGATATAAAATATAAAAAGGGGAGGGTAAATTTCTCTTTATTTGCAGACAACTTGGAGACCCTAAAGAATCCCCCAGACTTCTTAGATGCATAGTCAACATACAAAATTCAGTAGCTTTTTAAAATAAATCAACAATGAGCATGATGAGAAAGAAATCAAGGGGGAAAAGAATTTACCTTATCTTAAAAAATAAAATTATGACCTAAGAATAAACCTAAGCAAAGAGGTATATGCATCATGAAAGATCTGCATCATGAAAACTTTAAGAAACAAAAGAAAAATTGAAAAAACAAACAAACAAAAAACTAAACAAACAAACCACTAAAAGATGGAAAAACTTCCCATGATTGTTGATTGGAAGACGTAACATGGTAAAAATGGCTATATTACCAAAATGTAATCCCCACTAATATCCTAACAACATTCTTCACAGAACTGGGGGGATGGGGGGGGGAGAATCCTGAAATTTAAATGGACCGATAAGATCCCTGAATATTGAAAGTGATCCAAGCAGGAAAAGCAAAAGCAATGTTAATAGTATCACAAGACTTAATCTGAAATGATACTACAGCGCCCAAACAACATGGCAAGTTACTGTGTCTCTCTCCCTTCTTCTCTCTGGCCCTGCTCCCTCTGTCTCTGCGTCTCTGTGTATTCACCTCAAGATAACAGAGTAGAATGGAATTTCTAGAAAATGAGCCATGTAATTTCAGCCATCTAATTGTTTTCAAAGGTGCCAGATGCATGCATAGGATTCAAGAAATCATTTGGGGGAAAGTAGATATCCACAGTAGAATGAAACCACATCCCTACTGTACAAAAGTCAGTTCAAAATTTATCAAAACTTAATACACATTCTAAGATTTAATATAAGATTTCAAATTCTGAAATGCTCCAAGATATAGGCACAGTAAAGGACTTTCTGAAAAAGCCTCTAATAGCTCAGGAAATAATATTGAGAACTGGCAAACTGCAGGTGCATGAAACTAAAAAGCCTGTGCATAGCAAAGAACACAATTAGTAGAGTCAAGAGATGGTTTACAGAATGGGTTAAAATCCTGGTCAATTACACCTCAGAAGAGGTGAATATCTAGACTCTTAAGATTTCCCCACAAATCATTCAATCAATAAATGGGCAAGTTAATTGAAAGACAGTTCTTAAAAGAAGAAATACAAATAATATATGAATCACCTAGGTGATTGGACTATATAAGTCTGAGCATATTTATGGGGTTGTTTCTAGAGAGACTTAACAGGGAGAAAACTTACTCTGAATGTGATGGTACTGTCTCATAGACTAGATTCTCATACTGAATAAAAAAGGGAAGAGAGGCTGGAGCCAGCAACATTCACCTCTCTACTTTCTAACTGTGCTGGCTAGTTTTATGTCACCTTGGCATAAGCTGAAGTCACCTAAGAGGAGGGAACCTCAATTAAATGAATGTCTCTAGACGACACAAACAAGTAGGTCATTTTCTTAATTAGTGACCCATGGGGAAAGGCTTAGCCCATTATGGCTGGTACCATTCCTAGAGTGGTGGTGGTCCTGAGTTCTGTAAGAAAGCAGGCTGAGCAAGCCATGAGGAGAAAGCCAGTAAGCAGCATGCCTCCATGGCCTCTGCATCAGCTCCTGCCTCTAGGTCCCATGCTTGAACTTCTGTCCTGACTTCCTTCAATGATGAACAATGATGCAGAAGTGCAAGCCAAATCAATCCTTTCCTCCCCAAGTTGCTTTGGTCACCGTGTTTCATCACAGCAATAGTAACCCTGACTAAGACACTGGGGACATAATGTGACCAATTGTCTCATATTCCTATTGCCAGGCTTTCCTTACTGTGTTCCTTCAAATCCTATGTCAACACGAGGTCTTCCTTCTTAAGTTGCTTTTGTCAGGCATTGTGTCCCAGCAGGGAGAAAAGTAATTAACACACCACTCTTGGACATACACCCAAAGGAAGTTACATCAGCAAACCACAAACACATGCACATTCATGTTTACTGCACAGTTACATAGTATACAGTATTCCCCCAGCCAAAATATGGACCAGACTAGATGTCCATCAATAGATGAATATTTTTTTTAATGTGGTACATATACACATCAGCCATAAGGGAGACTGACCTGATCCACGATGTGTCAAATTGTCAATTAATATTAGCTATCACACATGTTTACAGGAAAATAAATGGAACTGGAATCATTGTGTAAAGCAAAATAAACCAGGTTCAGAAAGAGAACTACCATATCTCCTCTCACAAGTCAAATCTAGATTTAAATACACACACAGTGACAAGGAGTAAGAAAGTATCTATGAGTTGGGGAAGAAACTGCTTAAACAAGGGGAGGATCAATAGAAAAACCCATAGAGATAAAGAGTAAACTGGGTCACAGGGTAAGACAGAACAGTTTCCAATACCTGCTAAGTGACAGGGGTTTCTTTGGGGTAATAATGTTCCATATAGGCTTTACAACCGTGAGAACACTGAAGAGCTTGAATTACTTTATAAATACAGAAGTTTTGTTTGTGTATATGTGTGAACTTTGTGTCTAGGCATGTGTGCCACGGCATGAGTATGGCGGTCTCAGGACAATTTCTTGGACTCTGTTTTGCTTTTGCTTGCTGCATTTTTATGTGAGTTCTGGGGATAAAGTCAGGCTATAGGCCCACAGTGACAAGAGTCTTCTCCTGCTGGGCCATTGTGACAGCCTTGGATTTTTTTTTTTTTTTTTTTAAAGGGCGAACTTCTTGGTACATAATTGTATTGAAAATGCCTTTTACAGGCCAGGCAGTGGTGGTGCATGCCTTTAGTCCCAGCACTTGGGAGGGAGAGGCAGGTGGACCTCTGTGAGTTCCAAGCCAGCCTGGTTCACAAAGTAAGTTTCAGGACAGCCAGGGCTGTTACACAGAGAAACCCTGTCTCAAAAAAAAAAAAAAAAAAAAAAAAAACAGTATTCCAAAAAAAAAAAAAAAAAAAAAAAAAAGCCTTTTACATGACTAATGCCATATTGTAAAAGAAACCTATAACTGTTACTAATAAACAATTACCAATCAAAGACCCCAAGCAGGACAAAATTGCTTGAAAATAACAAGAGAATCCTGGCTCAAGTAAAACTGCAGACAACACTGTCCTTAAAAATTTTCTTTAGTGAGAAATAAATTTAGTCCCCCTAAAACAAGAAATGATGAGAGAAGTTGGAACAATGACCCCAAACCTGTGAAGAGATGCACTGTGAAAGGCTGTCCCCTTTAGCTTTCCTCGCATGCTCAAAACAAACACTGATGTGTGCTGAGAGCAGATGCCGGGGAACACTAATATAATGAGTTAGCTTTTATTTTCCTACTTCTCAAGTATGGGTTCTAAACCCCAAGGGTACTTCAGGAAAAACAGTCCAAATGAATTTGAGGGCCCAGAAATTTCTTCTTCTTTCATTAGGATGGAGGGAAAGAGCAGAAGAAATAAACCTAGGAAAAGTAAATTTCACTATTTCTTTCCTCCAAAATTCATTGTTCTTATTTTTCTTTTTAAAAATTTATGCCAAAGCATGTAGTTTACACCTCTAATCCTCACTAGGAAGACACAAGACGACTGCAGGTCTAAGCCAAGCTGCTCCACACAGCAAGAACATTTCTTGAAAAAATAAAATGCCTATCAAATCACGCATCCTTACACTAGGAATTCAGTAGAATCCTGCCCAGGTGAAACCACATGAATAAATTTAAAATAAACTACAGAAATAACTACAAATGTTGTTCAAAACAGTTTTTTTATGCCCATGCTTATGGATAGAATACATATTCTTTGCAAATTTAAATTTTCAACTGATTATACCACCCAGATTAGATAGGTCAGGCAGTCTGTCTCTCTCTTTCATCCTCCCCCCCCCATATGGTGTGTGTGTGTGTGTGTGTGTGTGTGTGTGTGTGTGTGTTGTTGTTGTTGTTGTTGTTGTTTGAAAAGGGTTCTCATGTAGCTAAGGTTGAACTCAAATTCAGACATAGTTCAGTCTGATCCTGAACTCCTGATTCTCTTGCCTCTACCTCCCACATACTAGAATTACAGACAAAAGCTACCACAGGTGACTTCCAGTGTTACTTCTCTAACTTGTACTTACCTTATACATCAGTATCTAGTCTCCTACCCATGTAATTGTAGGAGCAAATGATGACAAAACTTACACAACCCACAGTTCATTAAAACTGTCTAAAACTTGGAATGTACATAATTCTCTGTGACATGTTCTTCAAAAAAGGAGGCATTTAAAAATCAAACCATATTTTAAAAACATGGATTTTTATCTATAAACACAAAGAACAACAAAGCAAGCAAAACACTTTCTTGAAATACACAGTATGTTATCTGCAACCAGCTGGCCACAATCACACAATGGAGAAGTGCACTCACCTGGTTTTGGCACGGAGTTGGTCACTGACTGGGGAACTTTCTGGTTAATTAACTCGACACAATGACCAGGGAAGAGTCCCACCTAAAGAGAGCAACAAAGAGAGGATTCCAAACCAGCAAACAGACCAGTGTGTGAACACTGCCAACTCAGTTCCAGTAATGTACTCCACAGCCCCTCCCAAATGATTCTAATATTCCAAGTCTCTGAATACCAGTTGACAATTACACAAACAAATAAAACAGTCTGTTGCTATGAATATATGAAGCTACGTGTGTTTTTCTTTTTGTCTAAATATCTAAGTCTGCTTTGTTAGAGTTTTAAATTCCCTAAAATTCTTTTATACCAACCAAAATAGCTAATCAGACTACAAGCCAAGTATCAAATAGGTAAAGTTATAACTAGCTAGTAATTCACTTTGCTGAAATCTTAATCTAGTTGTATTGATACCTCTACAATCAACGTTTGTGTTATTTTTTTTAAAGACTAACACCAAACCATAATTCAAATTGGTCTGAGTATCTTTTTCATTCTCCTGGAGGTTTCATTTAAAAATAACACATAAAACCAAGTTTATGAAATAATGACTCATCTAAAATTACAACAGCCATGGCTGCCAAGGAATCAGCAGTGTTGTAAGGGGAAGCAGGAAGGAAGGAAAAGGCCCTTCCACCCAGTGCAACAGACTGTGGTTTTTTAGAGCACATATACTGCCCTGACATCAAAGCTGCCTGCACGGCCTTAGGTGAAATCCCAACAAGGTGTATTTAGAAAACACTGAGTTCCAGGCACTGAGAAGTATGGTGTGACCCAGAGAATGGCTACAGGGATAAACACCCTAGAGAAAACATATAAAGAAAATCTTTACCAATATTTATAGATGTTTCCACAGTCAGGGACATAAATGGGATGCAATGTAGCAGATGTTAAAGATGAAACATGAAAACTACATCTCGCTGCATCTCCCCTTGTTGACAGACTGGGGAAGAATGGAACTGTCTTGGTTCCAAGAGTATGACTCACGAAGTTCTGAGCTGTATAGTGCCCATCTGTGTGGGGTTATTTTCATAGACGCATTTGCTACATTCTTATTTCAATTTCTGGATCAATACTCTATGATGTGTCTTAAAATTACAAAGACATAATCATAAGTTGAGTTGTTAATAGAGTGTGAATTTTGTCTAAAAAATTTGAATTAGGGATTATTAAAGACATGCCTTAAAAATTATTAAATGAAAAATTATTAAAATTAAGTATGTTTTAGTAGTAAAATTCTCTTACCATATATTCTATCCATTTTCTTGTTTCTCTAAAAAAGTAAAATCCTTCCAAGATTGACTGGACTGGGTAGGAATCAACTTGAAAAAAACTTTTTGCTTTGTTTTGTTTTTAATGTATTCTACAAGAGGATACATAACACACTGGCTAACAGGACAGCCTCAAAAGCAAGAACACTGGGCCAATCCTGAATTTGCTACTAGCTAGATTAGATAAGCAACATGTCTTCTCTGTAATTCAGTTACTCTCTCCAAACACAATAATAATAATACTTATCTCATAAGGGTGTATATGGGGATTAAACAGATTAGTTAACCAGAATGCACATAGTAATCACTTGTCAAATGCTATGTTATTATCCCAGTGTGCTGGCTACTGAAGACTTTAGGGCTCTAGCTCCTCCACTAGATGAATAGTGTCTTCTCTGTGTGTATACAAGCTAACTTACTCTCACGTTATCCCTGCCATAATAGTTTAATTCAGTTTAATTTGCAAACACCTGAAATTTGTCATAAAGACCAGACTGGAAAAGCACATCACCCACTTTCCTAGGCTCTCGGCCCTGAGTAAACAGCCTAGTTTTCAACTTGTGAAGTGAGGAATCTCACCACTCACACTTCAAGAGTTTAACTAAAAATACCTAGTCCTGCCTGGTGTGGTGGTGCACACTTTTAATCCCATCAATAAGAAGAGACAGAGGCAGGCAGATCTCAAGTTTGAGGCCAGCCTGGTCTACAGAGAGAGTTCAGGAGAACAGCCAGGGCTGTTAAACACAAAAACACTGTCTTGAAAAACTCAGGAGTTATCTGAAACCCAGCAAACAATGAGTTTCCTATCATTTCCCTACAAATACTGCTCAAAGCTTGATGAGTTTCTTAGGGAACTATGTCACCATGTATACTTTAACTTTGTCTCAATGTGCTATTTAGAATATAGAAAAATTTTCACATCCTGTGTAGATATATAATAGATCGACTGAGTATCTAATTCTAATCAATATTCTCGGTGCTTTCTTACACATTATAAGATTAGGCAAACAAAATATTTGGTTTCTAGATTTGGCATTCAAGTGAAACTAAGACATATGTGAATGCAATGTCATGCTATTCTCCCGTCTCTCCTTGCGCTTACAGGCATCTCAGTCATCACTTGACCACAAGGAAAGGCCTACAGAATCTCAGAGGCCTTTGCCTGATGGGAGACATTCTGCAAATATGTTTCTCTTATTGGTTAATGAATAAAGCCGTTGGCCTATAGGAATTCAAGATAGGTGGGACTAGGGCACAAGGAGGATTCGAGGATTCTGGGAGAGATAGTAGAGAGGAATCAAGATGTAGGGAATTGAGAAGAGGTTCGGACCCTCTCTGGTAAAATAAGACCACATGGAAACACTTAGATTAATAGAAATGGGTTAATATTTAAGACAGAGCTAGCTAATAAGAAATGCTAGTAACAGGCCAACAGTTTTATATGTAATACAGCATCTTTATGTGTTATTTGGGGCTGATGAAACTCTGAGAACAGGCTGGTGGGAAACTGCATGTAACATTTGCCTACCATCATTAAGCTGTTGACTCAACTGTAGACAACATGTATCTTTTCTCTTAATTTCTTTTCCTTAAAGCCAAAGGCATTCCTAATGGTGGAAGAATCTTTTATTTAAAACAGACAATTTTATACATCTGTAGAAGGCAAACAGGTTTTATGTTCCTATTATAAATGATCCATCATGAACAACTGAAATTGTATTCTGTTCAAAGTACTATTCACCCTGAAACAGTTAATGAACACTGATATTCATCAGACAGACACTTAACTACTCCAGTACATACCAACATTCCAAGGGTTAAGTAGTTAAAGTGTTTAGAGCTCTGGTAATAGGATCTACTTGCTGTGACATCTTGTTTCTCATCTTACTCTTTTTGTATCAGTGTTGGGAACAGAATCAGGCCTATCAATCATCCAGAGTCAAACGAGATTCGGCTTTTGAGAGAAGATGGAAGAAGGCAACAAAGAATGACACTGAAAGAGGGGAAAGACTGATTTGAAGAAAAGCTGGGAGAGAGTGAGGAGGGCTCACAAATAGAAGTGAGGAACACTACTTCAATAGCTTCCCTGTAAGTCTCTGTGATGAAGAGAGAAGTCAGAGAGGATATTAAACCTGGAAATACACTGGTATTTATTAACAGTCTCCAACGAAGAAAATGACTTTTGATTTTATGGCATTTGCTAGCGCTTGTGGCATAAACACCCCTACCACAGCTGGTTTTAAAGTGTTAATGGGGCACAAGATTGAAAAGTGATGCAGAGTAGCACTTGGTAATGTAGTATTTGTATCATACAAACCCATGAGAAGAATGGAACCTCAAGAGGTTCCATTTGTATTTTAATACAATTCATTTATGAGATGTATATATGTTTCTCGTACTGGTTAATGAATAAAGCACTGTTGGCCAATAGAAAATGAAGATAGGAGGGACTAGGAGACAAGGAGGAAAGAGGAAGTAGTAAAGAGGGTCGAGATGGAGAGTCTGGAGAGAACAGAACCGCCAGCTGCCTCTCGCTGGTAAGACCACGTGGAAATACATAGAAACGGGTTAATACTTAAGACAGAGCTAGCCTATAAGAAACAAATAACTGGCCAACAGCGTAATAGCAAATACAGAGTCTCTGTGTATTATTTGGGGTTGGTGCGGCGGCGGGAGAAAAAACCATACTCCTTACAATTTATTGTAAACTTACACACTTCAATTTTTATAATGGTTTTATTTAATAACTACACTAACTCATAGTTTTACGAGTTACTCCAGCTCACCCCTAATCTGTAGCTGTCTTCTAGATCCTACACCTGTGTACCACTGTTCCAGTAGGTTTGCAAGTATCAGTTCAGACTTAGACTCTTATAAAGACAGGAAGAACTGTGGTGGGCTGGGCCTATCTTGAGAACATGAAAGCTAATTAGAGAGTCCAGTTTAGCTTCAACAATGAGCATACTAAAAATATTTTGATGCAAATTAAAGAAAATGTTAGCTAGAAAGGCGAGACAGAAATAGCCTGAAGCTTTGGTACAAGTAGGAAGAGAAAAGAATCCTCGCTTAATAAGGAGGCCTCCTTCTGAACGCAGTGCCTTAGACCACTCGGCCAACCTGCAATTGCAGGAGGAGGCCTTCTTCTAAATACTGTGTCTTTGAAGCAGCCAACTGAAAGCTAAAAAGGAATTTCAACATGACCGCAACCTGCATAGCACTAACTTTCATGAACTTTTAAAGTTTAATTTGTGGCTAGGCAACTCTGGGGTTATCAGAAGAGCAAAGCCTTTAAGTACAGTCTCTTTCAACTTTTTTTTTCCATGTCTAGTATGAACACCCTGTTAACCATTTGAACATTTAAAGCCTTAGTTTCCTCCCATATTAATCTTGTACCACACCAAATCCGGCAACAGCCCAAAGTAAACTAATTATTTTTTATAACTACACATCCTATTTCTGAAGAAAACCACATAACAGAGGACATTCAAACCAGTACAAATTCATAGAAATGCAAATTATATTCCCCCATTCCACAACCATTCTCAGAGACTCTACTCTGCTTTAGACTAATCCTGTCTGACCTCCAGGCCCTTTCCAACACCACCTCATATATGCAGATGACAGGTGATGGGTGTCAATTAGTCTAAGATTTTAAAACTAGATCTAGCTCTCTATTTCCAGTAAGTTGCTAGAAGTAGAAAACAGCACTTTTCAAAAATAAAGAGGAAGAGACAAACAAAACAGGCAAAAACTCTTACAAAAAAGGATCTAAAAGCTGGGGTTTGAGTTCTCAATTCCTTCATCTTGTGTCTGGTTACACTTACTGGTGGTGAGTGGTTCTTTCATAGGTTCCTTTATGCAGTTCCACTTGAGTCTCTCCTCTCCCTACTCATCATCTCCTACAAAAGCATTCAGTACTGTCTTCTGAAATTCCCACTCCCTAATTTCCATTGGAAAAAAAAAAATAAAAGTTTTACAGACTGACAGACTGATTTGGGATTCAGAAATAAGGTCAGAGATTGAAATGTTAATCTGGGAGTTGACAGAAACATGCTATTTAAAACTCAGGGAGTAAAAAGTCCAGAGCAAAGAGAACATGAAGGTAATTCTCCCCAAACTGTACAAGTCGAATGGTAGAACACACCCTAACCAAGGCAAGAGGAAAAAAAGGTCAGAACTTGCTAAGTTCTGTGGCAAATCAATCAAGTGAAGTGTCAAGAAGACAGCAACTTGATACTGATGAGAACAGAGACAGGAGGAATACGAAGAACCATATATATGTTTCTGCATTAAGCCAATCACCACAAGTGGTGACAGATGCAGTGTTTAGCAGCATACTTGTCATACATGACTGCTGATGAAAATTAGAGTCTACCTCCTCAGAATACAAAGAACATTGAGCTGAAGACAACTAAAATACAGGAGAACTCCATATTCCCTTTGATTGCCTAAAGCTCAGCTTCTTAAAGATTACATAAGTGGGGGTCATAAAAATTTGGCAATCTTAAAACATTTCTGTACAAGAAATGACCAAAAAAAGTAATTGGAAACCAAAAACTAATGTACCTGAGAAGTCTCTGGCAGGGCTTCCTTGGGCTGTCTCATGTCACTTCAGTTTGCTCTCTGAGCCCACAACGTGCACACTTGCACTGCACATACCTCCACACCATACAATTACCTTGGCTCAGATGTGAGACTACTGAATGTTAAGAGTTACAGTGTCATTACTGCATGTGCAAAATTTTCTGTTCTTACAGAAACTATAATGGTTTAAAAACAAAGACTTCCAATATTTTCCTGCCATAATTCTTTAGTAACTATTAAATTAGTGCATCTTTGGATCATATTTGATTAGAATGCTTGATTGTAAAAACTGCTGATTCCCAGTATGGTGGCACACACTTTTAACCCCAGAACACAGAGGCAGGCAGGTAAATTAGAGGTAAGTTAGAGGACAGCCTGGTCTATATATAGTGAGTTCCACAATACCCAGGGCTATGAAGAAAGACCCTGCCTCAAAAACAAAATAAAACTGCTGTTTGAGTCTTGTTTAATAAAAATCATGAAATAAATTTTGCTTAGAAATTAGGACAGAACTTACAACCATTTCTGAAATGCCCTAAACATACTTCTAATATGCTACAGTAGGTATTTATGCAAAGTGTTAACCTTAACATTTGTGATCACAAGATCAAAACTACAGTCTAATATGAAAATACCGATGATGTTCTACATCCCAGATAATGAAATATGTAGTCAAAGTTTAATTTGTATGTAAAGCTAAACAAACATGTCATCAACAAGTAATAGGAGTATATGTATACCAAAGAATTGGTTTAAAGTAGATTTCTTTATAATTTATTGAGTATTTGATTGGTAATTCTATATTTTATACCTGTATACCCAAGGCTATTTTCTGGTTCACTGATTCTCCAGTGGGAGTGGTTACAAGGGGAAAGTTTCAGAAGGCCTGGCCTGAGGCAGGACAGAAATTCATTATGTTAGTAAAAGGACTGAGTTCTTCACTCTAGAGGATGTTCAATCTCATCCTTCCTCCATATAACCCTGCAATGGCATCAACAAGCTCTTGGGAGCCAACCTGACTCCTCCAGATCATTTCTCCCTCATTTGCCTTACTAGTTCACCACCTTTGGAAAACTAGGATTGCTTTCCCTTACATTTTCATTTCTCCACAATCAACTAACTAACTGTTCCTCTGTTGAAGGGAAAGGAGCCTCCTGACTACGGTTTGCAGATACCGTTCCCTGAGGCTGTCTCACGCTGCGTGCACTACATCTTAACTTGGTTATCTCTTGTTAATCTGCCTTTTGTTTTAAGAGTCGAGTCCAATCATACATTTGTGAGGTCTGGGAGGAAAATATTTTTCTCACCTTCAATGTAATGCTGAGCCTAGAATATAGATTGGATAGAGAGTAAATACAGGAAATGGAAGGACAGTAGAATAACAACAATCACAATTCAGAGTGTGGAGCAGATTCCTGAGGAGATTCTGTTTCTTTTCTGAGCTGATTCAAGGAAATGCCAAGTAAGACAAAATAAATTACAATTTCCTTAAAACTGCAATTACATTCCTTTATCACTTAAGAAAGACACAAAAGCAGGAAGGTGGGTTAACGGTTAAATATGATCAATGAGTAAATTTATAAAATAGAACATTGGTCAGTAGTTAAGAGCACTTGCTGCACTGGCAGAGGACTTGGGTTGAGTTCTCAGCACCCATATGGCAGCTCACAAATGCCTGTAACTTCAGTTCCAGGGATAAAATGCTCTTCTTCTGGCTTCTACCAGCACAAGGCACATACACAATGTACTTACACATATGCAGGCAATACATTCATACACATAACTAAAAGTTAAATCTTATTAAAAGAGAGAGCACTAGAATAGAAATCTGAAACAGAGAGGGAATGAATGAATAAGAAAATGCGGGCAGAGTCATGAGTGGTCATTTCATCATAGCAAGCAAGGAAATAAAGCCAGCAAATTCTGAGTAGCAGAGGGACAGAAGGTCTGTTTTAGGAAGAAATCTAGTAGCAATGTGTCTTTCAAAATAGAAGGAATGAGAGATAAAAGAAGCAGAATTTCACTGTAAATCTGTAAGAACAGAGTAATAAAAAGATAGTTTAAAACATATAATCTGTAAAATGAAGAGTAAATGGATGTAGGAGGCACAGAAATTGTCAAGTGGGTTAGACATTTTTTTTCTTCTACCTTTGTTGAGTTCAACTGGTAAACAATGAACTGTGCATGTTTAAAAGTACATTTTAGTAAGTTCTGACACCACAGTCAAGGTAGCTTTTAAATACATTCACCAACCCTAAGGTTCCCTTGTCATTCTTCCTTCCTCACATCTCACCCTCTTCCCCTGCTGCCAGGCAACATCTATACACCACTGTACATTACTTTTAATTTCCTATGATTCCTATGAATGAGATCCTGTGGAATAAAGCTGCTTTATCTGTCTTCTTCCATACAGGATAACTACTCTGAAGACCATTTGTGTAGCTGCACATATAAATGACTAATTCCTTTTAATTCTTAAATAAACCTTCATGGTATGGATGCTACCATATGACTAATCATTAATTTGTAGTTCACAGATAAATCATTTACAGTCTTAGACTATCTATATAAAGCTGCTATAAACATACATGTTCAAAGTTTTGCATAAACATTCTTTCTTCTTGGGTAATTCATTGGGAATGGGATGGGATAATCTATGTAACAGGTGTTGTTCTTTTGTTGCAGCTGCAGGCATTGAAACATGAACACAACACTCAACACGCCCATGTGGAGTTTATTGTTGGAGAGAAAATAAAGGGGGATGTTGGCCAACTGGGAGCAGATTAGAAGGTAGTGAGGATGAGGGGCAATTGCTTCAATGGGAAGCTTGCACGCGGGCACTGAGTCCTTAGGCAGCCCCTTAACGCCCCTTAATGCATGATGTAGCCATGATGTGTCCAAACCTGGTATGCGTGTCCCACTCATTGTTAGGGGGTGGGGTCAGCATAATGTCAAATTCCCAGCAATAGGTATACAATTCACCTAAAAATCCAACAAACTATAAACCAAACTGGTGTGGAACCCTACATTCTAATCCACACTGTACAAAATTTCTAATTCTTTAGACTTGCCTCTTAAGTTATGGGGCTATGCCTCACTGTTTTAACCTGTGTTTTCCTAAGGATTATTGGTGTTGAAAATATCTGTATGTTTGCCATCCAAATCCTTTTGGTTATGCATATGTTCTAATCTTTGCCCATCTTTGAAACCAAGTTCCATTTCTTAGTTTTGGAATTCATTCACAAGTTCTGTGTGCAAGTTCATTATCAGATAGAATTATTGCAAATACTTGCTCCCAATCTGTGCTCATTTTTCTATTCTTCTTATGGTGCTTTTTACAATTTGATAAAATTAAATTTATTTTATGAATTGTTCATCTGAGGTTACATTTAAAAAATCTTTGCCTAATCCAAAGACACAGACATTTTCTCTTCATTTGAAGAGTTTCATAGTTTATACTTTACTTTTGGGTATGTGATGAATTTTGAAATAATTTTCACAGTTGATGCAACATATAAAGTTCATCTTGGAGGCAAGAATAAATCATTCCTTCACTGAATTGACTTGTGATGGTTGTTGGAATCACTTGTCAATATATGTGTGGGTCTATTCCTAGACTATCTTGTTCCCCTAAGCTGACATCAACACCACAAGCTCTTGATCCAGAAGGTCTATGGTAGACCTTCACTTTGTGCTAGCTTTCTAGCCTATCCTAAATCATTTGCATTTCCATGTGAGTTGTTTAATCCTCTCATCAATTTCTACAAAAGGTTTTTACGTAGAATCAATTTGGGAAGAAAACAATAGCTTAAAAGTGCAGCCTGCCAACACACAATCATGGAACACCTTTACATTTACTTGTGTTGTCTTTCATTTCAGCCAGCAAGGTTCTGTGGTATATAGTATACATATCTTTCACATCCTTTTTTCAGAGGTATCTTTATGGCTGCATATTTTTGATGCTATTATAAACGGGCCTTGTTATGTTTAATAATGCTGTTTAGTCTGTGGACTCCTTTTAAAGTAGGAAATTTCCCATGCACTTATCCTAAATAGTTATATCTAAATATTTGTGTATTTTAAAAGACAGAAATTATTTTGCTTTTTATGTCTTTTGTGTGTGAAAGTTTCAGCTGTTTTTGACATTGTATATACATGTAGGCAGAGGTATTATTTGTAACTTTTATTGCAGAGTCATAAGAAAGGGTCTTAGAAGACAGTTATCAAACAGGGAGAAGGCAGAGTTTGAAGAGCTTAATAACTATTGCTCATAGTCGTCTTATCGATGGCTTCTGTTAAGTTGGAAGTATCAGCTACCACTTGGTAGGATATATTCTGATGGTATATAGTAAAAAGCTATGCAGTAGCAAATTCACCGCTGCACATCAGTGACAACAATGGCACCTAGCTAGAAAACATAAACATCAGCAGTGAATGAAAATACATAAAATTTGCACATTTCTGTGTTCTAAGGCATGGCTGGTCAGAATTCAGTTCTGTATTTTTAGTATTCCTGTCAGGACTATATTTTGTATTTGCTATTTCTATGAAATAAAACAATTTATCTAAATTTATTTTTGTGTCTAGATTTTTTTCTTTGTGTGTATCTGTCAACATGTGTGTGTGTCAACCTGTGTGTGCCAGTTTGCATGTGTGTGGGTGCACACATATGTGAGGGTACACATGTACACAAATACATGTCTACACATACATTTGGAGACAAGGATGACATTGGGAATTTTTTTAAATGTGTATTGGTGCTTTGCCATGGGAGTCAGGTGCCCTGGAACTGGAGTTACAGACAGTTGTGAGCTACCATGTGGGTGCTGGAAATTGAACCTGGGTCCTCTCAAAGAACAGTCAGTTATTTTAACCATTGATCCATCTCTCCAGGCCCCAATATTAGGGATCTTAATAGCTTGTCCACCTCATTTTTCTTGAGGCAAGGTCTTTCAATCAAAACCAGAACCCATAGTGTGTCTTGCTAGCCATCTTGCCCTGGAGAACCTATTTCTACATTCTAAGACTAGAATTACAAGTTAGTCTCCATACCCAGCCAGCACTTACTGTGATCTGGGGATCCGAATTCTGGTACCCTTGCTTGTATATGAAGCACCTTGATCACTGACTCATCTCCCCAGTATTCTCTCCAGACTTCTATCCATAAGTGACAGTTTAGAACCAGATGGTCCACTGTCATCACTACATAAATCTAGAATTCTTACAAGGAGAGAAGTACAGAATACTATAGTTCATTAATTGCTACTGTGACCTATTCTTTACCAGAATGCCTGTTTCTATGTGGGTTCTGCAGTGAATAGTAGACTGTTTTGTTTTTTTCTACATGTAAATGCAATAAAAGAACTCTTACCTAAAGTTGTGAGAATTAAAGGTTAATGAAAAGAACTTAGAATAGTTTATATATGTACTTATGAAATGACTTCTATTGTATCATATATTCCCTCTGCTCTTGAAAATATGTGCTGTTCTAGATAAAATCCATTGTATATTAATATTTCTCATTACTCATTTAGAAAAGAAACATTTTGCTATATTTTGAGTTATAATAAGGTACAACTTTTTATAAGGGACAAGATTTCCAAATATCTACATTTTTTTATGACAATCAGTTACATAGAAGCACATTAAACTCTTTAGTAAAGGCAGTATTGCTTTGATTTATTGTGCACAGAAACACTCAAGCACTGTCAATGTAAGTAAGGAAGACCCTGTAAGTTGGGAAGACAGAGCAACTGTTGAACTTTATTGCCTCCCTCTGTCTGTGCACAGTTAACAATATGAGGCTGAATCAGTGGGCTTTATATATGCCATGAAAATCACCTGTCGAACTTGCCATAAAACTCAACCTCCTGTTCCATGCCCTGAGATGCAGATACCAACATCCAGTTTTAACAAATTTCTTGGGCCATTCTGATGCAAGTGGAGCCCATCCCCAAGACAAAAGCAAAAACCCTCTGAGAACATTGTACTTAAATCAATAATGATTAAAGATGTTCCCACTATACATGAATGATGCCTTTTACCTATGGAAAAATGTTCTAAGCCCTTACTCTACAATCCTAAGAGTGGTCTATGCCTAGGACCATGAATCTGAGAGTCATACCAGTTATTTTAAAACAGTGAAGGCTTCTTTTCCACCTAAAGTATATAATAGTATGAAAACCTTCAAAAACAAAGAAAAAGATTCAATACATTCCTTAGGAGACAAAAACTATATATTTCAGAATTTCAAATCATTGTAGTTAATATAATTTCACACTTCCTACTCCCAAAAGTTTAAAGAAAAGAGGATCCTGGTATAATTTAAACACATGGATGAACTTACCCTTCTGTTCCCACAGCTAAATTATGGTCTGGCCTAGGACAATGTGCTGAGAATAATGTAGCAAACTGCTGGTCTTAACCAACCACCAGCTGACTACCTGAGCTTTCCTAGTCAGCACCCAAACAAAACATGCCAGAGGTGCTCTGGCATCCTACCCCACAACTACTGAGGCAGAACTTCGGGGCTTTAGTCCTGGGACTCAGGGTTCTACGGTATTTCACTTGTGGTTCTTATACACACGGACGCTGAAGCATCAGAGGCAAAGACAGTGTAGAAAGGGCCACTGACAGCAGTAGAGTAGTAAGTATGACCTTAAGTGTTAAGACAGCCCATGTAATATTAAACACTTAGCCGGGGCAGTGGTGGCACATGCCTTTAATCCCAGTACTCCGGAGGCAGAAGTAGGTGGAACTCTGTGAATTTGAGGCCAGCATGGTCTACAGAGCTAGTTCCAGGACAGGCTCCAAAGCAATGCAGAGAAACCCTGTTTCCAATAACAAACAAACAACATTAAACACCTACTGTGATAGATAAGACCCCAAAACCTGAATGCTGTCACACAAGAACATGGACAGTTAGCAGCAAGGACCCCTACAGCTGGTAGGAATATGAAATGGTACAGCCACTCTGGAAGACACTTTGGTCTTTTCTTTAAAAGCTGAATGTATGCTTACAATGTGATCCCACAACCACATTCCTTTGGTATTTATCCAAAGGACTTAAAAGCTTAAAATCTACAGAAAATGTACAAATAGACATAATAGCAGCTTTACTTATATTTGCCAGAACACAGAAGCAGCAAGATGTCTTTCAGTGAGGGAATGGAAACATAAACTATGGCATATCCAATACATAAGATCTGTCAAAACCTACAGAACATATACAATACTCTGCATCCTAATTTAAAAACTGGCTATAGCTAAAATAGTATACCAATGTTGCTTCATTAATTATAAACCAAGTCAAAAACTGGTTTTCAACAGTTGTGGGACAGGAACTTGGCAAGTATTTGGTTTCAGCAAAAGATGGTAGTATTTTAAAATCCTTGGTAGTAGGTTCTCTGCCAATGCAATAAATCAAATCCAGCTAAATTAATAAGATCAGCTTTGATAAATAGAACAAAGTAACTCCGGGGTGACTCTCAGGAAAGGCAGGAGAGAAATCACACAGGTCCAGGTCTTAATACCCTGTAGGCAGGGTTCTGAGCTTTGGAAGAGGTACCTCCTCTTTGTGGGCTTTCGGGGTGGGGGGCAGGGTTTGGAATGGGGGACAGAGAGGCTGGAGGGGAGATTCCCAACAGAACTGAGACTGAACTTTTCTTATCTGTGTCCAGCCTGTACTTCACCTCAGACCAGTTTCTAGAATGAATGTTTATTTTGTGCTGCAGATGAACTCTGCCAACAGCTTAGGAGGGACAAAGGTCTGTGCTTGCCACATAATCAGTGCACTATAAACCACGATATAAGTAATGGAAAAATTATGGGGTAAATGATTCTGTGAAATTCTGTGAACTACTTATTCATTTTAATCTGAAGTCCAAAACTTTACTAAAATTCAAGCCTATTTGTTTTTTTTAAAAAAAAATGATAGCAAAGCAATTTCATCACACAGCAATTGTACAGCTAGTTCCCAGGAATTACAAGGAAAGATCTCCATGTGGGATCAGTCCTGTCACAAGTGGGCTCTTGACAAAGAGACAAAGCTCATCAGCCAAGCAGAGCTGCAGCATGGACATTTCAGAGGCCCACAGCAGTGTTCAAAAGATGACATCCTAGAAGACTGTCTTCGGAATGCAAAGCAGCAGCCTACGTCCTTATTCCCCTCTTCCCCTCTACTGAGTCATCTGTACATGGTCACCAAGATTCCTATGAAGACTGCAGTCACAGCCATCCTAAGCCAAGCCAAACCCTTCACTTCCTATGCACCTCTATCAAGCAGGCTGTCACCACACATGGCTCCTCCTCATTGGTGTGATGTAATGTTCATGTATGCCCAGTACCTCTGACAGAGACTCCCACCTGTCACCTGAGCACCACTGAAGACTTCACTGCTTCAGGAATCCCTCCAAGATCTCCAGCAATTCTAGCTGAGAAACACTGGAGAGCATACTAAGCCTGTTAGTCCTCTGTGGCTTGGAGAGTACCTAATGCCACAGGGATTTCTGACACAATGAGGAGGGCCTAAGGCTAGCCTGTGAGCCTCACATAGGCTCTTCTCAAATGCACTTGACTACAGGAGTAAGGCAGGTATCACTACACTGCAGTATTTCCAAGGCATTCTTCACAAGGACCTCAGTCTCTTATCAGGCATGGCTAATACCCAAAGTTCTGACTACCTTTGGCCTGGGAACTTAGAGAAGACCCTACTCATTTTCAAATATGGGTATGAGATAGACCAAAGGGCCCTCAGAAAGGCCTCAAGGGAAACTGACAACTCTTTAGTAATGGACTTATAACTTCTAGACCTAATGAAAATAAATTTCTAGTATTAAAGCCACAAAGTCTCTGGTATTTTGTTGTCAAAGCCCTAGAAAATAAGCATAGCATATACTGTACAAATAAAGCAATGAATGAATCTTGGAAATACCCATGTCCAATAAGAGCATGCACACACACACGCGCGCACACACACAGAGTTTAACTTCTGAATTTTTATCATCTATCTATACCAGAATGTATATGAAATACAAAGACCTTCAACAGAATTTACATTAGAGAAATTGAAATTTTTGAATATTGTCTTTCTAAAAGGGGTCATATAAAAATGCTCTTATAAAAAATGCACTCCTTCAACTGTTACAGGCTTTTAAAGGTTACAAAATTCATGTAGGTTTTTTTGTTTTTTGTTTTTTTACAATACATTTAACTACATAAAATAAGGCTCACTAGTAACCTAGAGCAGTTACTAGCTCTGCTGAGGTTCCCACAACTCAGAATTCACAAAT
Source organism: Phodopus roborovskii (assembly GCF_943737965.1). Lineage (NCBI taxonomy): Eukaryota > Metazoa > Chordata > Mammalia > Rodentia > Cricetidae > Phodopus > Phodopus roborovskii. The sequence goes on along the minus strand of NW_026126517.1, from coordinate 11,396,119 downwards.
ATCTAATAAGAGTAGGGAGAAAGCTTGGCAGAAAGAACCTTCCCAGTATACACAGCATTCATCTTTACATGACAGCCAGGACATAGTGACATCAGTGCACCAGTTCATGGCTCTACCCCAGGATGCTGCTGGCCAACCTTTACTGCACTAGTTGCTGGTTAAAAGGGAAAGGTGTGTCTTTCTAGAGCATAAAAACTGAAGTACAAAGTTCGAACAAGTGGAGAATAAACCTAGAAACTATACTTGGTGCTCGTCAGGCAATAGGATATATAAACATCCATCATTCACTGCTTCAGCACCCGAGCTCTTTACTGAAATATCAAACCTCACAAAAACTATCTTCTCTCTATAACAGTGGGAGGAAATAATTACCTGGAAGACTTTAAAAAAAAAAAAAAAACACTGCATAAGAAATGCTAAGTAACACCTCCCTCGGAGATGTCCAACACATTTTCCCACTCATACTTCTCCATGCAATCGGCCATATGCACTCTTACAAATGACTGGTGTAGGTGCAAGGAATAATGAGCTGAGTAGAGTCTGTTCTTAAAATACTGGGCTCCTTTTTAAAAAGTCTGACAATGACATTTGAAGATTTGCTCTTGGTACATAGGTACCTCATCAACTATTGTTCTTAGAGGAGATCCCAATGTCATCTACACTCAGTTTGCTTTCCTGAGGCCAAGGGAAATGAAAAGTCCATATAAATAGGATTTTATGGTCAAATACAAATCTGTCTACATTAAAAACAAAAAAATTCTTATTTTTGCCGGCATGTGGTACACATTTAATCCCATCACTTGGGAGGCAAAATCAGGCAGATCTCTATGAGCTTGAGGCCATTCTGATCTACAGAGTAAGTTCCAGGATAGCCATGGCTAATTCCCTATGTAGAGAGACCCTGCCTCAAAATAAATAAATAAACAAACAAATAAATAATTTTATGTTATATAATATGTTCTGGCAATAAGTTCATTTTCTAATAGTTTTAAACTAGTTAATAAATACTAATTTTGTGTAATTTTATTAAAATATTTTTTTAAAAAAATATATAAGTGAGGCTTAAATTTGAATGCATGAATACAGGTCCCATAGAGTCCAGGAAAGGGCTCCAGATCCACTGGAGCGGGAGGTACAGGTAGCTGAAAGCCACCAGATATGGATGCTAGGAAGTTAACTTGGGTCTCTATAAGAGCAGTATGCATACTTAACTACTGAGCCATCTAGTTACTCCCCATGAAGTCTTTGAAAATAATTAATCTGACAAACTAATCTGCGTAAGTCTTAATTAAAAAAATAGAATAAATCTATGCCTACACTACTCAACAAGTATTTGCTATACAAATGAGGGGGAACTGTTACTAACATTAGTATAATTAAGATGTTGAAAGAGAATATGAAAATTATAAGCAGAGCCTTTGATTTTAATAAAAAACTTAAGTCCAAAGGAAACAAATAAAACATCTAAGACTATACAGAAGAGAGCTGATAGCCAAGACCAAACCACCACTCAATTTAAAGCCAATTTGGTTCTGGTCACTTCTTTTTTTAGCATTTATTTATTTGCATCACACTTGCACAGGCACACACATGCAAGTCAGGGCACATGGGTGAAGACATCCATCTCACTGGGCCAAGAATTGACCTCATAATAATAATGATAATAATAATAATAACGATGATGATGATGATGATGATAAAAATACCCTAGTTTACTACCCAGTTTTACATTTCATTATAGCACTGATTACTCATAGCTCCGAAGGTATTAGAAGAAAGAAAAGTGTCCAATTATACAAAGAAGGTGTGCAGCAACATGGCAATGATAACATTCTGACCTTAGGAAATTAAATTTCTGTCTGTGATCTAAAGAAAATTACAAAACTAAAAAAAAAAAAATAAATAAAAACATTTAAGTTTTAACATTAGTATTAGTACTAATGTTAACATATATATTATGCCTGATACAAGTACTTAGCATTTCTGTCTTCACACAACTGACCACTAGGACAAATCTATGAGGTAAAATAGAGTCCTGTGATCTCCATTTGAGAAGACACAGCACCAAAAAAATATGGCCAAGATAGGACAGGACAAAAGCCAAGCACACTGGCACCAGAACTTACAATTAACTACCATGCTGCACTGCTTTAACTGTATTAATATTTTTAAGTATGCATATTTCCTAACAACTTAATAATCAGAATTCTTAAATAGGTGAAGCTTAAAATAGTTACACAAAAGTTAATAAATTTCTACCTCCATAATATACTTTATATAATATTTTTGTAACAGTTTTATAGAGAGGCCACAGCTATCAAAACATACACACACAAAAAAACCCCAAAAAACCATGGGTGCAGATTAAGAATATAATTTTAATACATATTAGAGGCTACTCTATGTAGTTTTAACAGATAAGATCATATAAATATCAATGTAAGGGATTTAAAATATCAGTGTAAAATCATTTAAAAGACACCACCGTGATGAAGTGGCCAAGTGGTTAGAGCTATGGACTTTGGAAAGATACCATTGTCAAATCCACATTGTTGAAGCATATGTGGAAAAGATAAACAAGACATCTTCAGGTTCAACTGTTCTATTATCAACATGCAGTAATGACTCATTTTATAAAATTGATCAAACTGAGAAAATTCTAACAGAAAACATATGTGAATTGTTATTTAAAACCAATTAGAAGCAAAGCAGTCACAGTCTGGAAAATGGTCCTCAGGTCTGAGACTGTCCTCACTATGGCTCTAGTCAATTCAAGAGGAGGAAAGGAGAGGGGGCTAAGCCAGAACAATACAATAGACAGAAGAATAGACTAACAACAGCATCACATACACCTCCTTTTTTTAAATTATTTTTTCTTGTTTTACATATGATCCCAGTTCCCTCTCTCTCCCTCCCTCCTACATCCCCAGACCCTCCCCCCTCCCATTCCATCCCTCCCTCCACTCCACAGGGAGGGTGATGCCCTCCAGGAGGGCTCATCAAAATCTGTCATTTGGAGTAGAGACTAGGCCCTCCCTCCTGCCCCTAGGCTAAGGGAGTATCCATTCATGAGGAATGTGCTCTCAAAGTCCTTTCCTGCACCTGGGATACATCCTGATTCCACCGTCAGAAGTCCCTTATTCTGCCCAGGCCTTCTAACTGAGACCCACGTTCAGGGATCACCTACACCTCTGAACAGTATTTCTAATAGCATCTCTTGGCACATCTTATAAATAGCTACACTAGTAGAACATATAGAAAATGTTCTTTGAGCTTTCTCACATCCAGTGTTTGTGATGCTTACCTGAAATCCATGCTTGCCTCTCCACCATGTACTTAATACTTTGGGAGGCATGTCAATAACAGAAACGATGTCTCCCACCTACAAGAATCAAAATTTTAAGTAAAACATTTTTTGATGAATTTTAAACCAATTGCCAGATCTATAATTAAGGTATGAACTGTATAAAAGAGCAAATTGCCATTTTTATGCTTTAATAAATCTTGGGAAAAGTATTACCTTCTATTAAAGGGTTTTCTACCAAAAGTAGAACAACACAAAACTGATCCAGCTGACATACAGTACTTAAAAAAAAAAAAAAAAAAAAACAGATTTTGGCATAATGTTTCTTAAAGATTTATTTATATTTCTGCATAGTGTTATAGTGTTTTGCTTGTATGCAGATGTGACCCTGTGTGTGTCTGGTACCTGCAGAGATCAGAGGGCATCAGATCCTTTGGAACTAGAATTATGAATGGTTGTGAAGCATCATATGGATTCTAGAAGCCAAACCTGGGTCCTTGCAATAGCAACAAGTGTTCTTAACAGCCATATCATCTCTACAGCCCCAGCATAATACATTTTTAAAGTAAGGCATTACTCAATCTCTTAGAATAGAGCTGCCCATTTATGATGGTTTTGCTATACTGTGGTGCAAACAACAAGCATTCGGTATAAACTTTGTATGCTGTTATTTTGTGATGCTGGTGGAAACAGGTCAGCCATGTGATCATGGAGTCAAACCATACATACTCTAATTCAAGACAGCAAAGCTAAGATGCTTGGGTTATGTACATCAAAACATCTCTGACTTATTGTACTTTCATTTTATTGAGACAATAGTTAAGGAAATTTAGAACTTTGTTCCTGCTGTTACTATTAGTGATCAAAGTAACGTCTAAAAGACAGCATTAAATAGACATATTTCAAATAATAATGGTATATATTAATACTGATCACCATGTACATACAAGCACAACACTGAGTACTTGACATCTTATTTAAGCACATTGAAAGAAGCTTGAGATGAGCTCTTAGTGAACATAAAGCCCTCTAACTCCACTATCAGTAGATGATACTAATACTCTACTAAAAAATCAAATTTCTTCATTGTAAAAGGAAATGTGTAAGTTTATACAAATGAACAAATCATAAATACAAAACTGTGCAATGTTTTATTTAACAGAAGCTATATTCTTTAATCAAAAATGTACATATGGGCAGCACTAATTGGAGTTAATAGGGTACTGAGAAGGAAGAGAACATGGCGCGATGAAGGGGGAAGTGTTAGTGGAGAACTGAGGAGGAGGTGAGGGGAAGAAGTGGGGACGTATTTAATCATAACACTCTGCATACATATGGGAAATTCTCCGAGATTCATTAAAAAAACTACAAATCCTTAAAAAGTATTAAACTTAAAAAGAAAATACATTTCAAGTATTGAAATGGTACAACTATGATTAATTTTAAAATGTTCAATGATATAATACTTTATAATGAAAACATTCAAATTGATTGATTGATTTGTTGAAAGGTCTCACTAAATATAAATAGCCCTGGCTGTCCTGGAATTCACTACACAGACAAGCTGACCTCAAACTCACAGAGACCTGCCTCATGAATTCTGGGACCTAAGGCATGTGGAACAATGCTTGACATTAAAGTTAATTTATTAACAGAGACTTATTTTATGAAAAAATACAATTTTCCATACAGATTAATTCCAAAATAAGAATCAAAATTAAAAAAGAAAAATGTTGACAGCTACAGGGCTAAGTCTGCAAGACTCTTACTACTACAGTTTGTGTTCAGGAATCGGTCTTTTTATGTTTATGCTAATTTCTCAGGTCACGAGTAATCAATCTTCAAAGTCACATTTATTAAAAATCAAGACATCTTTCAATATTTGCATTTTTAGATACAAACCCTAGTAGTTCAGTTTGAAAAGTTTTTAGTTTATACTGTAAAATTGTTAAACTGTTCTTTCTTTTAATTTGCTCAATCAACATACATTTACTGATTATTTATTACACACCAAGGACTATCATAAATTCAGAGAATAAAAATGAAAACCAGAGAGACATGTTTCAAACCTCAGCATGATCAAACTTTCCATTCTTGTGATAAGCAATTTGATTTAGATAGTCTACTCCTTTTTTCAAATTTTATTAGAACATCTCTGATGCAATAATATTGGGCTTAATTATATTTTCATACAAGTATACCATGGCTTCTGATCAATTTACCTTCTGTTACTCTCTCTTACACTATCCGCCACAGTTTTCCTTCTTCTCAAATAGAGTCCCTCCACTTTCGCATTCAGTAGATGATAGGTAGACAGATTTAATTCTAGATTCCATATATGAAAGAAAATGTGATATTTGTCTAAGTCTGATTTATTTCATTGAAAATGATGGTTTCTAGTTCCCTCCATTAACCTGGAAATGACATAATATTGTTCTCTTTCATAGCTGAATATAACTTAATTGTGCACAGATACATTTTCTTTCTCCATTCATCTGCTGATAGACCATCAGGCTGATGACACAACTTGGTTACTGTGAATGGAGCTGTAATAAAAGGATGTTACATGGCTCAGTGGTAAATAAAAACTGATATTTGTGCTGTCTCTTAACAGCCAATGCATATTTGTAGAGAAATAACTTAAACCACCTCCTTTTGTATATGACAGCAAGAAATATTCATTTTACTCTTAGCCTCTCCTTTGATAACTCCGCTTTCCAATAAATATTAGATACTATGCTTGCTGAGATTCCAATAAATATTAGATACTATGCTTGCTGAGACAAACAAGACAACCATGCATGCCAGAGTGACGACAGCTGCTCCACATGGCAAATAACCCTGCTTTGAAGTATACAATTCCCATGGAGTAAGGCCAAAGATGACCTCTGGTAGAAATGGGTAACATCTACACTAAAAGCTGAAGGATAAATATAGTAATTTAAACAAAATCAGAAAGCTTTCCAGACTGAAATATAAAAGACTACAGAAAAATCACATGTCTTTATTTTTTTTTAACTTAAGTAAATTCTTAAAATAGCTACAGACAGGCTATAAATGCAGCAAATACCAGAAAACAATGAACACTTTCTAATCATTTACCTCTAAGGTCAGTTCATCAGGGGCCCGAGCAGTATACCGTTTGATAACATGGGCAGCACCAACAGCAGGAGTGTTGATGGATGACTCCTCATGAACTAGAAGATGGTTTCCCTTATTGTCAATCTACAATAAAAACCAAGTACCATGAAATCTTTAAAGACATGGGATTTGTCTACCCATAAATGAAGGTTCAATTTAGAAAGACAATAAGAAATAAGCCCCCAAAAGTCTTTAAAAGAAAATCTGCCATTTAGGAGGGCCAATGAGACAGCTCAGCAGGTCAACACATTTGCCAACAAGCCTGAGCAGGTTAAGCTTGAGCCCTTTGGACTTACATGATGAGAGGAAAGAAGCAACTTCTGCAAGTTATTTTCTGATTGCCACGTGGCTCTGTGCCACGTGTATGCTCCACCCCACACATATAAAAAAAAAAAAATCTTTAAAACCCTATCACTTATTAGGTAGCTAATACATGGTAATAAATGTGCTGTGCATATAATGTATATGATTTTACTTAATTCTCATGATCCCAAAACATACTATTATTATCTTCACTTAAAAGTAAAGATGAAAACTGGAGCAAGTTATATAATTTAAGATAAATTAAATTATTTTTCCAAGACCACTCAATCAACAAAGGCAGTCATGGTTTTAAGTGAAAGCAGGCCTAGCTCAGGGTTCCATATCCCTCTTTTCTTGTAGTATCTCAATTTTTACTAGGAGGAGAGAATATACATAACTCCATGTATACAAATCAATAGTATCTTGACACTCCTACACTGGGACCTCTAAAAGGCTATTTGTTCATAAATAACAAAAATATTTTCAATTATTGAAACAAGTAAAAAATAGCTCACTAAACGTATACATTAACATAATACTGTATAACAAGATGTCTTTTATAAGCAGATTTATAGAAGTTAATAAATATTATCTAAAATCATTATCAAACTTTCATAATTTATAATATATAATCCAAATTATTTTTAATTAAAGAGAGAAAAATTTAATATCAGATATCATGCTGGAGAAATTGTTCAGCATTTAAAAGTACTGTTGCTCTTGTCAAGATTAAATCCCAGCATTCATATGGTTCATAGTATTTGTAACTTCAGACTCAGGGCATCTGAAGCTCTCTTCTGGCCATTTGGGATACCAGGCACATAAACAGTACACATGCAGACATGCATACACATTAAAATTAAAAATATCAGGTATGAGTTCTCCTGGAAGATGAGAACATACTTTATTTCTTTACTTGTGAAACTCACCAACTATCTCATTACTAATAAATTCCTTAAGTAAAAATGGTTTTAGAATAAATTCTCATTAGAGACAATTACACAGATACCTCCATCCAGGTAAGGGCAGGACCACAGTTGATCTTGTTGCCAGCGATAGTCGAAAGGCGTGACAGGTAAGCTGTAAGCATCTGAGCAACCGACTGGGAAAAAAAAAAAAAAAAAAAAAACAAACAAACTCATATAACCCAGAGGGAAGAACAACTCCATGCTTTTTGCAAAATGGTTATTTTTAGGAGGAAAAAAATCCCTATAGATCTTTAGGCATTTAATGATTACATTGGGTGGGCATGGTAGCACACACCTTTAACCCCAACACCTAGGAAGCAGGAATAGGTGGATTTCTGTGAGGCCAGTCAGGGTTGCACAGTGAGACCCCACCTCAAACACCTAAAAAAATAATAACTATAAAAAATCCTTTACTGTAGTTGTTGAAGATTGTCCTGAAATGATGACACTTTTTACATAATTCAGCCACTATTTATTGTGGAATTTTTAGCTTTTAATTCCTTATCACCAAGGGTCATACACTACAGGTTCTAATCTTATGATTTTCTTTTACTAATTTTGTATTGAAAACACAAAAAATACTTATTAAGAGGTACACATCTGTGGCTTTTCTGCCTAACTTTCCCATGTTTCTTTTGACTTTCTATGGCTTTACTCTCCTGGGCATATAGCTGTACAGGAGCAGCCATGATCCCATGTCTGTATAGCCTGTTCACCTTCCACTTCCTCGTACAAAGGCAATGTGAACAGTTAAGCTCCAGCCCCTGCCACTCTGTCTTCCCTCCTGAAGCCTTATATTTCCCACCACAATGAACTGAACCTCTCTAGAAATGTAATTCAAGATACTTTCCTTTCTCCACAAGGTTTTTAATTTGTTTGTTTGTTTCTTTTGTTCTTAGTGTGTGTATACTGTTGTTTTGGTCAGGATATTTTGTCACAGTATCAGAAAAAGAATGGAGACAAATTTACAGCAAAAGTGGGAGTTCTTGCTACACTAAATCTGACTGTCCTGTTTTTAGTATTTGGAACTGGTTTCTATGAGGAATGTGGTAGAAAAGTTTGGAAATTTGGGGTAGGAAAGATCTAAAAGGCTGTAAGCAGAACAGAACCAGCCATTCTGGTAGAAGTTTGGAATGTCGGAATGCACAAAAATGTAAACTGTGAAGGCCCAGGCCAGGAAGTTTCAGAGTCTATGAGAACAAGACTAGAAGCCATTTGGATTATATCCTGGCAGAGTACAGATGTATTCTGCCTGTGACTCAAGAACTGGAGACTGATCCCACACATATGAGGCTATGCTGTGATTACTGGTTGCTGATCTCATCCAGATCTATAATGTCACAGAGTAACAAGTAGAGCACATAGAAATTAAATAATGTGGTTACCCGAGAAAGGCTGTATGAGCAAGCTTAAAGCTGTACACAGAGAGTATAAATGGCAAAGACCTACAACTGATAAAGGAATTAGCTCCATTAAACAGAAGCCTCCTGCTCTGTACAGTATAGGAAAGTATCCTGAGGGCAGGATCCCACTCACCAAAGCTATTAACTTGTGAAAACACAATGTATTTGAAACCAAAGAAACTAAACTGTAAATGCCAATAGAGTTTCCTATTTGTGAAAAGCAACTGCCTAGGCAGTGCTTCTCCACAGTCAGCACACAGAAGCTGTTAAACTGTGGTCCAACACTAATAAACCAATCTCAAACCAACCAGGAAACCCCACTCTTGTTGGCTAACTTCCATAGTGCTGGAAAGTACTGTGTAGGCTTGGATTAGGCTGTGAAAGTAACAAAGAAAAGATACTACTGCTCTTATTCTGAGCTGAGCTTTGCATGTTACAGTACCTACAAGTCAGGTAAGAAGTGCCCACTAGTTCAACAGTGATTCAACTATTACAAGAAAGCTAAGCACTTTCTGCCTAGAATTGATGTCTTTTCCACAGGAGGGCATTTCATGCCTGTTACAACAATTCTGAGTCATAAGCTCACATATGCTTTAGAAAGTACAAATTCTAAGTTATTTTGTCCTATTGCTATTTTGCCAAATAGTCATGATGTCTCTCAAATTGCTTTCTAAATATTTATGTGAATACTTATAGATGGGGGCAGTGCTCTTAACACTGGTTAAAGAAGCTGCCCCCTGCTGTGGGCAGCAGTCAATGTAGATAGTGGTCAATGTGTTAGGAAGAAGCAACAGATTGTTCAACACCAAGGGAGACATCTTTCTAAAGTACGCTTACCCCCTGTCCTTGGAAGGATCAAAAGACAGCTTGGAAGAAGAAACAAGAGTTTAAGTGCTACAGGATAAGAAGTACTATGAAATACCGTCTTCCAGATATGAAATGGTTATTGCACTCATACTAGCTGTAGTTACTTGCCCAAGACTACAGAAGATCAAACTACCCCAAATTCCAGCATAAACCAGGTAGACAATGTCCAGGTCCCACTCCTTACTTGGGAGCAATTGGCAGTTGATAGATTTAGGGGAAGGAGAATCATTATGCTTGGAGAATGTGGCCGCTGGTAAGTTTCAAATGGATGGGCACACACCCATGTACACATGGGCAGCACTAACTAGAATGATTGGGGTTATTGAAATAAGGCATGGAGGGGCATGTTTTGGAGAGTATGGGGAAAGTAAAAGATGGAATAAAGGGATGTATTTATTTCAGTGTATCCATAAATGAAACTCTAAAATTTTTAAAAATCTAGATAAAAACTATAATCAAGAGGGCCAAGTTCCACCTAAGGAGGCAGCAGAACTTGTCAAGTGTCTTCTATGTGATGCTAGTTTTGCAGGAATGGAAGATGCACGATTGAGGAATTTAGTCTGCCTTCACAGTTCCTGAGATCCATGAATCCAAACAAGTGGCAAAGTCATGTTCCCTGCAAGAAGGCACCAAAAGGCCACTGTATGAAGCTATTAAAGTGAGAAGCCAGGAACATGGGATGTTCACTGAAGAAAGCTGCATTCATGAAGTAAAGTCAATCCTAGAGAAAGGATATGCCTGCTGTAAGCAGCAGAGTTTGACTGCTTAACTCCACTGTGACTAAGGTGATCCTATTACCAGTCCCAGATGCTAGATATTGAGCTACAGAATTTGGTATTTTCCCTGATGAATTTTAGTTTCACTTTGGTCAAGTCTTTCTTTGCTCTGCCCCATCCATCCCCATTGGAATGGGAATGTTTACTCTGTGTCATTGTATGTTAGAATTATGTCAGTTTGATTTTTGATTTTGCAGGGTGTCACACTTAAGGGAGTGTCTTGAGTCTCAGAAAAAAAAATCTGAGCATTTTAATAGTGTTGGTACTGTCAAAGACTATGGGGGCTTTCGAAGATGGACCAAATGCATTTTGCATTGAGATGTCTATGAAATGGGGTCAATGACAGACTTGCTGCTTGAATGTAAACTGGCTCCTATATTCTAAAGTGTTTCAAAACTGGCTTCCCAGATGGTAGTGCTTTCCAGATGGAAGGTTGTAGAACATTCAGTAGGTTGAGCCTGCTGGTTGAACTGGATCACTGGGGCAAGCCTTGAGGCTTTATAACCTACATATACTTCCTGTTGACTCTCTGCGTAGAATGTGACCCGCCAGCCTCCTACTCCTGCCACCATGACTTCCGTGCCAGCTGCCACATCTCCCTTGACTTGATGAACCATGTCTTTCTGAAAGGGGAAGCCCAAGTAAATCCTTTCTTCTGTAGGTTACTTTCCTTAGGGTATTCTGTCATAGCAACAGAACAGTAAATAAGACACGTGTGAGGCTTTTCACTCAGTTATTTGGCAGCATTTAATTGAGCCCTCTAGAACTGAAAACATTGCTTTCTTTAGTTTTTTTTTTTCCCCATAAAAAGCAACTCATTTACTTTCAAATATTACTCACAACTGTTATTCCAATTGTACTTTTTATTACTGTCATGATAAGAAATACTTCTTTACACAAATAGTTAAAATTGTTTTATGTCTTTAGAAATTTTGCAGAAGTGAAAGTTAGTGCACAGACACAGCCTGTCCTCAAAACACCCAACAACACTGCTTCAGTATGGATTTCACTAGAAATGGAAACTCTTCCTGTCCTTGGCTTTTATATGTTCACATTCCTGGAAGAATGATCTAATACATATTAGCTACTAACATTATCATCATTATGAGGCTCTCTTACCCTCATAAAATATTCACTGACACTTGCTTGTTTCTGAGTATCCCACTGAGTCTCTCTTCTGAAATAAGCAATCTCAGGAATGACCCTAGGTGCTCTTGTATTCCACACTGACAAAAACATCAGCTAATTCCTGTGTGTTATTATTCCTGCAGGATTCTAAGTGGTTACCTCAGGACTGTCCTTCAGGATGTCAGACCGAGGAAGCTCTGTGAGCTGGGAGAATCGGCGGTCATAAATACAGAGATGGAGATGTTTATCAAGTACCCGAAAATCTTCATAACTTCTTTTGACAATCCAACTTTTGCCCTATGGGTAAAGAACAAAATTTCAATGAATTCATTTTTTCTTCAAAATCCTTAAGATCAGGCCTTTATTTTCTAATGGTATCTTATTCATGAAAGTTTGTGTTTCTTAGTAAGAAGTTTCTATTAACCTGATGATAATAAAAAGTTCCACTCCAAACACTACAATGCATCATATTATAATAAAAGGTCAATATTTATACAGAAAAGATGGAGCCTCTCCCTACTACTCTCCAAATTCTACTGCTACTCACTGAAAAATAACAGCCGGGGATAGGATAGCATGTGATTCTCAATCTACAGAAAGAACCACTGAATAACTTTACACAACAAGGTCGTTTCTAAAATCAATGAAAAATAAAAAAAAAAAAAAAAAAAAAAGAGAGAGAGAGAAACAGGAAGCAGCATTTGGGAGGGTCAATGTCCACGTGTACATGTGGAAGGTCAGTACCCCGTCCCCAACGTGGAAGGGTAAACTGACCACATCTCTCCTGCAGCCCCTTCTTCCCCCCTCCCTTCTCAGCCTAACCTAGTAGCTCTCATTAATGCCTAGTAGTCTCAAGCATCCAATCAGAATATATATTGCCATTATGTTGACTATAAAAAAACTAAAGAAAAAAGGACTAAAAACTAGAAATCCTGCCTCATTATCAACCAACACTAAGCCTAAGAAATAAACTCAAAATCAAAACTACTAAACTGCACGTCTGACAAGGCATTAAATTCAGAAGATACAAAGAATTTAACTTGATTGCAGAGTAATAATAATCTGATTAAAAATGAATAGTAGCTCCAAATAAACATTTATCAAAAAAAGTTATACAAAGAACCAATGGATACATGAAAAATTTGTTAGTATTCTAATTGGGTGGAAAGCAAAATAAACTTATGAAGAGGCATCACCCCACTTGGGTTAAAACATTTATCATAGCAAGAAGGCTAAAGGTGAAAAATCCTGGAGAAGGCATGAGGAAAGGGAACCTTTGTGTGCTATTGGTATTGGTGGGGAAAATAAATTAATCTGGCTGCTATGAAAAACAATATGGAAGCACCTCAACTAAGAAAAATCCTACCCCAATACTGGGCACATATATTAAGTAACTTACATTAATATATCAAAGAAAACCTATATTCCTGTTTAAAAACTAAATTAAGAAAACAGCCTAAATGTCACATATGGATAATGGAGTATTATTCCATTATATATCTAATTACATATTCCATTACATATTATAACACACAATGGAATAGTATTCAATCTTAAAAGAAAAGGCATTTGTAACAAGGATGCTATACACAGCTGAACAGTAGTTATCAGAGGCTGAAGATGGTTGTGCAGAAAGAAATCAGTGGGTACTGGCAAACAAGGTAAAGTTGTAGATAGACAGGAGGGATAAATACTAAGTACTGGGGGGGGGGGTGGAGAGATGACTCAGGTTAAGTGCACTCGCTGCTCCCACCTGTAATTCCAGTTCCAGGGGCTACAGTGCCTTCTTCTGACCTCCACAGGCACCAGGCATGCACATGACAACCAGACATACACGCAGGCAAAGTATCCATTCACAAAATATACAAGTATTTTTTAAAATGTTAAGTACTAAAGGTAGAATAATACATAAGCTAAAATATGGAATATGGTAAGTTTGGTCACCTTGGGATGTTATGCCTATGCAGATATTTAGACTATATCTTTAAAAAGAATTCCAAAATACACTTTGAGCTATGTAATTGCTCAGCCAATTTTAAGTTCGTTTTGGTGAACTATTACCAAGCACCCATGGAAATGAAAATCCCTACAAAAATAACTTTGTCTCTTTTAAGGTTGAATACTATTCCATTGTGAATTCAATAAAAAGTGGAATGTGTAACAGGCACTGTACACTTACCTAGACACACATATAAACACACACATACAATTTTTTAAATGCTGACAGAAATGCCAAGTGTGTTGTAGAAGGGTGAAGAGACAGATGATTTGACAGTTAAGACAGCTCCCAAATGTCTGATTTTCTAGTTCCGGATAGATGCTCTCTTAGATATGCACACAACAGGCAAAACTCACACACATAAAATAAATAATATTAAAAGGAAAATGCAAGGTGGAAAAAGATCAATCTGCCATTGCAGTTAGAGAGTTTAACCTTACTTGTATACCAGGTGAACAGATCTAGGAAGTATCTGACTCAGTCACCAGAATATAACTGACATACAGAATACTAATAGATAGACCACACGTGCTTTTCAGATTCACCAAAAACATAATGCTACATTCTGGTATATAAAACACACTAAAGTAAGTTTAAAGGGATAGAGACCTTTGCTCTCAGACCATTAAACACATTATAATATTTAAAAGGATAGAGACCATATAATGTTTGCTTTCAGGCCATTAAGAATACATGTCTATAAACTAAAAACCCAGAAATTAGTAAAACAAAACCAATTCTTTGAAAACATCAATAAGTTAATGAGCTTCTAGTCAGTTTAATGGAAAAAGAGAGGTGGATGGGGAGAAAGGAAACAAACTACTAACACAAGAAATAAAGTAGAGATGTAGCTAGAGGTGACAGACAGCAAAAGGAAAACATGAGCAACTTGGAGCCTGTCAAACCCATACAAAGAAATGCACAATTTGAGTAAGTGTATAGATATTTAAGCTACTGAATCAATCTTTAATATATTTTAAAAACAGCAACAAGCACTAACAAGTGTACCAATAAATTTTACCAAATACTTAGGACAGAAATTATACCACACATCTAGAACCTGTTCAGGGAACAAAAGGAGGAAGGGCACTTCCTAAACCCATCTGCAAGGCCCACATTAGCTTACTTGCAGAACTAGACAAAGCTTGCTACCTGAAATACACAGAGAATTCATAAAAGCAGGAAAGGAACAGCCTAATTTCAAAAAAAAAAAAATTAAGCAGATAAAATTAAGCAGATAAGAAATAAGTATGTGGGGAAATGCTTATGAAATCAGAACAGTATGTAATATATTATGTGAAAATCACCTAAGTGTGTTGAAAGTTACTGGGCAAAATTCTCAAGCTGAAGATCTTATATGATGAGTAGACATGAAATAAAAACTTTAAACTAAGGCTTTGGTTTTTGTATTTGTAATCTGAGAAGTATAAATAAAACTTTTTGAGAACTATAAATAAAATAATAATTGGAACACTTTAGCTTAATAATATTGCAAAGGAATAATGCAAAAACCTTCATTATACTAACAATTTTAATTTTCTACTAATTTTTATCTTAAATTATCACTAACAAGTACTCACTACCATTTAATGATGTTAAAAATCAGTAAATTCTTAGTAAGTCTGAGAAAAAAAGGAGTATTTGCTATCCTTTCTAAGAACAGTCAATCATTGTCCATGTTTTTGGAATTCTTTTGTTTGAGAAAAGTTAATCTGAAAAAAATGACAATTGCTATGAATTATGAAATTCAGCAAAAAGAAGGAAATACAACATAAATCTTGGGCTGGACTATGCTCAGTACAGAGCCTGACACAATTGCTCAGCACCTATGATCAACAGTGTATTCATCTGTGAAATGGAATAATAATGCCTCCATCTCATAAGCTTTACGAAGTTTAAATCAGAAGACCTATAATCTGCCTACGTGCTTTGCTCACACACAGATGTTCTCCAAATGTTAATACTCAATCCACGTTGGTTTGCCAAATGGACTGAGTTGAGAGGAGATATTTAATACAAGGAATGCATTTCTGTGGTGGAATGCCAAGCATGGGAACACCAGAGTACAGGAGATATTTTGAGACAGGGAGGCATTCCCTTGGAATCAGCTGTCTGCTCCACTACCATGACAAAAAAGAACCCCGAGATTACTGTAATGTTTGCATTTTATCTTCAGAAAAGATAAACTAATAAATCTGAATGAATTTTAGCTATAGTGAAAATGTAGCTAGCATCTTTCAATAAGGATTATTAATATCTGGGGCTGGAGAGATAGCTCAGAAGTTAAGAGAGCTTAGTACTTTTTCACATAGACTGGAATTTGTTCCCAGCACTCACATCACAGCTGTGAACCACCTGTAACTCTGGTTTCAGCAGATTCCATACCCTCTGGCCTCTGTGTCTATTAACACATATAAATTCATGTCAGCACACACACATACACATAAATAAAAATAAATTTTAAAAATGGTCATTGGTATCATCTACTCTAAAGCAACACGATTAAAATATACTTGTTTTATTGAATACCAATTATCCTTCTACCAAGGAAGCTATACTTTAGAAAAGATCAAAACAAGATTTTCAACTGACATGTTAAAATAAACATGATTAAATCTGTCACTTTAAAACTGATAGAGACCACCACACTGACTTCAAAAGTGGCTGTACAAATTTGCACTCCCACCAACAATGGAGGAGTGTTCCCCTTCCTCTGAATCCTCTCCAGCATGAGCTGTCACTTGCATTTTTGATCTTAGCTATTCTGACAGATATAAGAAGGATTCTCAGGATCATTTTGATTTGTATTTCCCTGATGCCTAAGGATATTGATATCTCCTTAGGTGTTTCTAAGCCATTTGAAATTCTTCTGTTGAGAATTCTGCTTAGATCTGTACTCCATTTTTAGTTGGATTATTTGGTTTGTTGCTATCTAGTTTCTTGAATTCTTTATATATTTTGGAAATCAGGCCTCTGTTGGGTAGGAGAGTGGTGACAATCTCCAATTCTGTAGGCTGCTGTTGTGTCACTGATAGTGTCCTTTGCCTTACAGGAGTTTATCAATTTCATGAGGTGACATTTACTGCCCGTGCTACTGGTGTTCTGTTCAAGAAGTTTTCTCCTGTGCCAACACATTTGAGATTATTTCCCCACTTTCTCTTCTAGCAGGTTCAGTGTAACTGTATTTATGTTGAGGTCTTTGATCCACTTAGACATGAGTTTCCTACAGGTTGACAGATACAGCCACTTTGGAAGTCAGTGAGGTGACATTTACTGCCTGTGCTACTGTTGTTCTGTTCAAGAAGTTTTCTCCTGTGCCAACACATTTGAGATTATTTCCCCACTTTCTCTTCTAGCAGGTTCAATGTAACTGTATTTATGTTGAGGTCTTTGATCCACTTAGACATGAGTTTTCTACAGGTTGACAGATACAGCCACTTTGGAAGTCAGTGAGATGGTTTGTCGGAAAAGTTGCAATCAATCTACCACAAGACCCAGCTATACCACTCATAGGCACTCAAAGGGTGCTCAATAATACTACAAGGATGCTTGCTCAACTATGTTCATAGCAGCTTTATTTGTAATTACCAGAACCTGGAAACAACCTATAAGTCCCTCAACTGAGGAATGGATAAAGAAAATGTGTTACATTACACAATGGAGTATTACTCAGCTGTTAAAAACAAGGACACCAGAAAATTTGAAGGCAAATGGATGGAACTAGAAAAAAAATCATCCTGAATGAGGTAACCCAGACCAAGAAAGACAAGCATGGTATGTAGTCACAAATAGATATTAGCTGTAAAAGAAAGAATAACTATGCTACAATCCAGAGGCCCGGAGGGATTAGGTAACAAGAATTCATGGGTCGATGCCTAGATCTCCCTGGGAAGGGGAAATAGAAGATAGTTCTTGAGTGGACTATGGGCAGGTGGGGATGGAAACATCAGGTTGAGTGAATGGAAGAAGATAGTACTGGGGTGCATTTTGGAGTCAGGAAAAAGACCTGACATAAGGGATCCCCCAGAAATCTACAAGGATGACTCCTAGAATTAAGAGTTATGTAGCCTGAACTGGTCAACTCCTGTGACCAGATTGGTGCCTCCTTCAATTGCCATCAGAGAGCAACTGATGGAAACAAACACAGACCCACAGTCAAGCAATAGGCAGAGTTCAAGAAGTCCTGTAAATGAGGTGGAGAAAGGATTGTAGGTGCACCTCGAGGGGTTAAGGACACCAAAAACAAAACAAAACAAAAAAAAAAAAAAAAAAAAAAAAAAAAAAAAACCCTCACAACCCTCACACAATCAACTAAACTGAGCTCAACCAGAGAGTTTGCAAGGGACTGACCTAGGCACTCAGCACATATGTTATAGTTGCGTAACTTGGTTCTCTCGTAGAACTCCTAACATTGGGAACACCTCTTCCTCATACTGAGTCGCCTTGCCCAGCATTAATATATGAGGAGGTGCACAGTATTATTACAACTTGATATGGCATATTTTGTTGATACTCGTGGGAGAGCAGCCCTTTCCTGAACAGAAACAGAAGATGGGAACTAAGGGGGGGGGGGCTGCAGCCAGGATGTTAAATAAATTTATTTCTTTAAGAAACTGATACTTATTTGCTAAAGAATGTAACAGAAAAACAAACAAAGCTTTTAACACTAAATGCTACTGACATTACTGATGGGAGATGTCATTCTGTAAATATGTTTCTCATATTGGTTAATGAATAAAGCACTGTTGGCCAATAGGAAAGCAAGACAGGCATGACTAGGAGACAAGGAGGAAAGAGGAGTAGTAAGGAGGAGGCAGCATGGAGAGACTGGGGAGACCAGATGCCTGCCCCACTCCCCGGTAAGATGAAAGCACATGGAAATACGTAGATTAACAGAAATGGGTTAATACTTAAGACAGAGCTAGCCAATAAGAAACTAGTACCTGGCCAACAGCATTATATCAAATACAGAGTCTTGGTGTGTTATCTGGGGCTGGCGCGGTGGCGGGACAAGACCAGTGGTGGGAGGAAAAACCTTACTCCTTACACATTATACAGAGGAAATGCTGAAGGAAGACCCCAGACTCAAATAGTAT
This sequence comes from Phodopus roborovskii, assembly GCF_943737965.1. Lineage (NCBI taxonomy): Eukaryota > Metazoa > Chordata > Mammalia > Rodentia > Cricetidae > Phodopus > Phodopus roborovskii. The sequence continues at coordinate 11,377,134 of NW_026126517.1, read as the reverse complement.
GCAAGAGCAAAGAGCATTTATTATTATACCAGCATATGCGGTTCATTCATCTGTACAAAATCATGACCATCCCCAGAGGAGCATGCAGGCTCCTTTTAAGCATAGCTAGGGAAATTTTAGGGATGGTTAGGTCATCTCAACAAAATTGGTTAAGCAAACAGCAGTTACATTAGTATACTAACTGGCTGAGTTTTTGTCTTTGGATGTACTTGGGTTAAGTTTCAAGGGGCTTGCAGGAACTGTCCTTGAGACATTATAGAGCTACTCTGGCCTTGTTTCTGTTCTCTCCGTTGTCTCTGAATGTAATTTGTTGATAAATGGCTCTTTGTTGGGAAAGATACCTGTTTGCCCCTCTCAGAGAACTGAAACCTAAATTCAGTTGTAAAAAATGGAAAATTTTAAATGCTTTAGCATCATTTTATGTAGTGGAACTATCTATAATTGACGTCTGTGTTCACTGAATTTTGACCTTTCAAAACTTATTTGATTTTCAACATGGAAGACAGTAAAATTTTCTTCATATTTTCTGTATAATATCCCTAACTTCCCAGGGTTCTTATTTATTTTCATTAATTTTAAAATAAAGTACTTTTTTTCTTAAAAATGCAAGAAATATACAAAGGGGAAAAATGTATCATTTTCAGAAGATGCCCCATCCACAGCAATAAACACACACAAAGAAGACAGTGTTTGTTCTTCCAGGGTAGCTGATATGTTTGTTCACAAAGGATAGTATACAATGAAGAAAGCAGAATGGGAGGATCTGAGGCACACATTAGTTAAGAGAAATTTAGATGATATTAACAAGAGGAAAGAAAACTCAGAATGACCAGGTCTTCAAGGCATCTGGAAGTACTTTTCCCATGGTTAATTAATTCTCAGCAGACATACACCTTCACAGATACTACATTTGTTTGACTGGTGTCTGTGTCTGTGTACTTGCTTTTGGCCCATGATAGATGATAGACCACGTTAATATTTTTGTATCATGAAAGCTACACTCTTGCACCTAGCTGGCCTGAACTATCTTCCTTGAGGGCTCTAGGATTTAACCTGCACCTGTGCTTGCATGTAGATGGAAAGGGTAAGAGAAAATAGACCCGCTGTTATGTGACAAAACTTTTCCTTGGGAGACACAACACACTTATCTACCTACCCCAGATAAAGATCCCATGACAAACCACAGCACAGATACCACCAAAGTCCAGTTTAGCGATCCAATGAGTTTTACTGGAGATACCTAATGAAATATGGGGGAGGGGTAACTTACAGGAGAAGAAATGTCTCAAGAGAGTCATTTTAACTCTGCCTTACCAAGGCCCATCCTAGCTGAATGACAGCTTGGATGACAGCTTACAAAGCTGAGAACCTGGAGCACACTGAACAGCCTACAGACAGATTAACAGCAGGCTGGAGGGTATCCTTTATAGATGCAACAGAAGGGCTAGCCCTCTTCCATGCCCTTTTGAGAGGTTTTTGTGTTGTACCCCAGCTTAGCTTTTCATCATCTGACATGGGCTCTGGCTTCTATTGTTTACTCTGCCAGGGAGAGGTCTAGTGAGTCTGGTCAGTTTCAGGGACTTCCTGAAGCTATTTTGAGTTGTTTATCTTCCTGTTTAAGGAGCTTCACTGCAGGAGGAAATGTTTCAATCTCAGAAAAAAAAAAAAAAAAAACTGTTACACAACACCTGCCCTCTAATGCCCAGACTACAAACTAGACTGCCAGTCATTTATGAAATTTATTAACATTTGGGGTATGTTTACAATACAAATCACACCAGAAAATGATAAAGTTGCCAAAGTAAGCCAGCCAACCACACTACACTTTATACCTCTTTGATTACAATGTGGAAGGTACTAACATCCCCAAGTCTTGGTTTGGTTGTATTACTTACAAGACAGAAACCAGAGAGAGCAGCTATCTCACAGACCTGTTGTAAGAATGAAACAACATAATATATGTCATATGGCTATGGAAATGTTGTTAGTCAAGAAATGCCAAATGAATTTTGGTTCATTCTATATAGAAGGCACAGTTTACACTGCTAGACTCGTATTTTAAAAGAAATAAAAACTGCAAAGATCAGACAAAGATACATTTAAAAGGTTCAAAGATAATATCCAAAGAAATTAATGCCACAACCTACAGAAATTAAAAAGACTAGTCTATTTAATTTATTACCTTCTTAGCTAACAAGAGAGAATGTAAGATGACAGATCAAGAATTTTAGATAAATAGAAAGAACTTGGGGCAGGAGAGATGGCTCCATGATTAGCACTGGCTGCTCTTGTAAAGGACCTAGGTTCCGATTCCAGCAACCAGTTCCAGGGGATCCAATGTCCTCTTTTGACCACCAAAGGCACCAGACATGCCTGTAATTTACATATATGCATGCAGCCAAAACACTCATACACATATATAATTAGTTTAAGAAGCACTTTTAAATGTACACATTAGCAGAGTTATGTAAACACAAACAGCTCTTGAAACAGATTACATAAGTATGAATCTCTGTTTCATTCTTCTCCGTGGCAAAACACTTTATTTTATCTTACAGTCCCAGGTTTTAGTCCATCAATAGCAGGTACATCAAGGTAGCAGGAACTTTACAACAGCTAGCCATGTCACATCCACACAGAAAGGATTGTGAGAGAACGAATGCATGATACCTATTATTTAACTTATCTTTTCCACCTTTACACAGTCCAGGACCTAAAGGAAGGGAACAGTGCTGCCCACAGTGGCCTGCATCTTTCCTACATCAATTAACCTAATCAAGATAGTTCCCAACAGATATGCCCATAGCCCACTTGAAGCAGACATTCCCTCAGTGACACCCTCTCCCCAGGTGATTCTAGATTGGGTCAAGTAGACAATTACTACCCATTGTGGTGTGAAATAGTGATCTTATCTTGCTAGAGACTAATCAGTTTTTCCATTCTATTCTGGAATGAACATTGTAAGGAAGTAGAGATAAAGATGGCAGTCAGACAGCTGAGCTCTTTTGAAGCTCTAGCTGCTAGGACTTCACATAGCTTAGAACAGCTACTTTTCTACTGTGAACCTCACTTTCTTTGTTTGCGAAATTAAAGGGTTCATCAGTGAGGCTTTCAATTATTTTTTAAATTCTCATTTAATATCACTTATGGCTGACAAATTGTGGTGAGACTACTGAACTAAGCCATAGGATGCTTCAGTAATTGTATACAGTGAGGCAGAGAAGAGAGGAATGGCATCATTATCATGTAGTAAATTATAATAAATACTATTAACAACTGATCCAAAACATTTTAAGCAGTTTGACAGTACAAGTCCTGGTTTCAGCTTACACAAATCACCAAGATTAAACTAGTGCATATGGGAGAGACAGAGAGAGAGGGGGGGGGGAGAGAGAGAGAGAGAAAAAGAGAGAGAGGGGGGGAGGGAAAGAGAAAGACAGAGAGAGAGAGAGAGAGAGAGAGAGAGAGAGAGAGAGAGAGAGAGAGAGAGAATGTGTGTTTGCATGTAGTAAATTTTCAAAGTACACAATCATGATCAGGACTGGGGCAAATGTCATCTTGGACCCAGTCTCAAATGAAGTTTGTGGAGCACTAAGAGCTGTTTGCTGCTATACCCTAAAAGAGAAAAAGCATCAAATGCAAATATTCATGTCTTGTCTGTCATCAAAGCCTTGAAATAAGAAAATACCTCTCTAAACAAAAGCATTTTATGAAATGTTACATGGAACTTAGAACTTCGTTATTTCTCCAAGAAACTGTGGTGACATGTGACAAACAAAACACATTTTAATTATATACAAGCTGAATTCTTTTTCCAATACTGTTTTAACACCCAAAATTAAAAGTACTTACTTTTTAAAATTTTTGTTTAAAACCAGATCTAGGAATTTACATATTCCTCATATAATATAAACAACAGAATCTTCCACTCATCAACTTCTAACTTCATGAACATGATTACTATGTTTTTAAAATACAGAGATCCTGTATCTTATTTTCTCGCCCAAACTAAATAGTATGTGCAGAATAAAGTTTTCCTCCCAACATTCAGTTTCCAATAACCAATTCACTAACAGGCAGAAGGCTCTGTGAGTGTAGAAGTGAATCTGAAATATGCTTATGCTCAATGTTAATTAGTTGAAGGAATTTCTCATTTCAAATGGTGTATTTTAATCTCATTATGAGCAAGCCACAATGAATACCCTCACATTATAATATAAACAAACAAGGAGCATACTACAAAACCATGAATATGTTTTGTTAAACCCGTGCAGTGTTTCTCAACCTTTCTAATGGTGCAAGCCTTTAAGCAGTTTCTCATGATGTGGAGACCTTCATTATTTCATTTCTATTTCTATTTCATTTCTACTTCATAAATATCTAATATGCAGGATTGTCTGATATGAGGCCCCCAGGTTGAGAGTCCCTGCCATGGAAGAACTTGAGGCAGAGACAAAGGAATACTTAAGGTTGTATATCAAAACCGATTCTGTTGAGCTGATGGCTTCAACTCTCCTGTTTAGAAGTGCTGATATGAAAAACTAAGAAGCACATTGTTAGCACTGTCAGTTACTCCAAAGCATCAGTAACTTCTACAAACCTAAGAAGGCACACAACTATAACCTCACTGTACACACCATGATGACACTTTTTCTTTTTAAAGATACCAATTTGTTTTCTTGTAATAGTTACTTGTAGCCCAATTAAATTTCAACAGGAGCCTCTTTCTGTAGATTAAGCACTGTGAGAACTACATTGTAGCAAGCAAATTACTAGTCACTCTGGGTAATGAGCTCTATGTAGAGGATGTGTCCTCAGAATTACCTGACAGGCAATCTGCACGAGGTAGACCAGCTCCTTAGAGTCACAGCCATTTTTCATTACTTCATTCTGCTCTTCTGATAGTGAAAGCTGTGTCACAGAAGAAAAGGAACAAGAAAGTCATGATTCACAAATGAGGATGAACTAAGCGTACAATAATACCTGAACCCTCACATCAAGTTTGTGTAAGATGTGCCTTATAGAAGTCTGCAGCTTAAAGCAGGTAAATAAATAAGTCCGAATTTAAAACCAAAAAAAAAAATTTTTTTTTTCATTAATTCCTTTTGTGCCTTGCCTTTTATCTAACTAGCACAACTGCACAAAAGAAAAAGCAAGTCGCTGTTACATAAACAGAACCTCATTCCATTTATTCATTTATTATGCACAAAAACATTAAACTGTAAACTGAGAGATGCCATGACAACTTTAAAACTACGCCAGACTAAGGGGGGGCTCATGGACCCCAGACTGATAGCTTGGAAACCAGCATTGTACCAACTCAGACCCCCTGAACATGGGTCTCAGTTAGAAGGCCTGGGCAGTCTAAGGGACCTCTGACAGTGGAACCAGGATGTATCCCTGGTGCATGAAAGGACTTTGGGAGCACATTCCCCATGGAGGGATACTTCCTTAGCCTAGAGGCAAGAGGGAGGGCCTAGACCCTACTCCAAATGACTTCACAGATTTTGATGATCCCTCCTGGAAGGCATCACCCTCCCTGTGGAGTGTATGTGGGGGGGAATAGAATGGGAGGGGAGGCATGAAAGGGAAGGAGGGGGAACTGGTATTGATATGTAAAATAAGAAAAAAAAATATATATTTATATTTATATTTTTAATAGCCCAGACTATTGTAAGGAAGGCAAACCGGCCGCCAAGAGAATGGTTTAGCCTATATCCATGTTTAATTTCAAACTTTCCATTTGGGCCTGAACATTGGCTTTTATTTTATTTTTATTTGAATATGCTAACAGCATATAGAAGCTATAAGGTCTCATATGAAAAATAGATATATAGTTTCTATTGAAGAAAAAAAAAACCCAGAAAATCAGCAACATTAGGCCCACATGTGGGCATGGACAACAGCTGAGAACAAATTGCCTTTAGATGAGGCGTATATATCCAAAACAGTGTGCTACAGATCTGATTATTCTTTCTTATGCCAGCATCTAGGCTAAGTATCACCATGCATCATGCTTCTAGCTTTATTATTTTTCCCATACTCTATTTGCTTCACACATTCATGTGATACCTGATTCCAATTTGGAAGTGAAATTACAACTATTCTCTAAAGCAGGACCTTGTGTTCAAATGTATTAAGTGACTATGTAATAGTAATCTACCTACTTAGTGAAAGGCCTAACACCTATTCTCAAGTCACATGGCACTTAAGAAACCCTTCAAAATGCCACATGTCATTGTAGTTAATGCTGTTTAACGAAAATGCTCTACTTAAGAAAATACACTCTATGGGAACAGTGTCACAGGAAGTTATTAAAAATCTTCAGATATTAGGGCATTTGCAAGGTAACAATGAATAACCTAGTTTCATGGCACAATGGCAGTTTTTAAAAACATTAAATATTTAAGAATGCAAAGAAGCCTACATAATATCCTGAAAGAGACAAGACTGTGTTAAGGCAAGAGGCAAACACGGGCCTGGAGCCTGGTAGAGGTTCCAGACAATCAAGATTCTTCCTTACACAGGACAAAGAGAATCAGCCAAGTATTGAGACTGCAGACTAAAGTGACAAACTGTAATGACAAGATACAGCAGCAGAACTGACTGATGTCCAACCATCAACTGCTTCCCACAAATATGGACCAAGAGTATGGAAGACTAGGAAAAAGCAGAGGAATAGGGTGTGGGCTATGTGGAGTAGGGAGCCTCTTCAACAAGGAACTCTATGGCTGAGGAGCAGAGTATTCAAAAGACAAGAATGGCTGAGAAATATCCTTCTGAGGCAATCCAGACACTCAACAGCTAAGATGGAAATGGCATAGAAAAGTGCAATAAAGGCCTCTTTACTATGTATATTCCTCCCATCCGTTGTATATATGAAAAACAAGACAGGAAGTTATCAGCAGAACTGCCCTTGAAATACACCTCATGGCACATACACCAGACATCCACATTAATGATGCTCAGAGAATCAGAGCAAGATGTGAACAAAGTCCAGAAAATACTCTGTAAATGAAATAAAACATTAATAGGGAGATGTTTTAAGCTAAACGGAAAGCAAAATAAAATTGCATACCTAAAATATATAGCTGGAATGGTAAATTTATTTGAAGGAGCTGAAGGCACACCAGAGCAAGCAAAAAGGAGTCAATGATCAAATCAGAGGGACAGGAAAGAATAAGACTAAAGTACTGAAGAAAAATAACAGGCCACCATCAAATGTATGAATTTGTATGCATGCGAGTCCCAAAGGAAAGGTGAAGGGGGGCGGAGGAAGAAGGCAATGAAATATCAAAAACTTCCCAGACTTGTGATTGACCTGAATACCAAGATGCACAAGAACCTTGATAATATGAAGAGATCCACATGAGTGGACTCGTGACACGAGTCAAACTTCCATAAGGAAATCTTGAAAGCATCCAGAAAGACTCCACTAGATTAGAGACAAGGAGTCTTTTAGTGACCATCAAACACTCACCAGAACCTTTGAGTGCCAGAGGTCAGTACATTCCAGTGGCCACTCGAGGACAGTTACTGGGGGGTATAAGTATACATGTATGTATGCTTGTTTGTATGTATGTTGGTCATGAAACTGTTGCTGGAGTTTCTTTCCAGGCTGGTCCTGCAGTCGATTAGCCCCAAATAAACACACAAAGACTTTTATCAATTTATCAATTTATAAACTGTTGTCTGAATATACAGAAAGACATTCCCATCATGAAACTAGGGATTGTGTGAGGGAAGGAAGAGATATTAATGGAGATGAGAAACAAAAAATGTAATAGTATACAAGTAGCAGCAAAGTAAACATAGACAACTGCAGGAAGAAGGGAACCAGCTATAGGGGAAGAGGGAAGAGGAAAGGGGTTGAGAGAGGGAAACAAACAGGAATAAAGTATAATGGTGCACACACTTGATGATCCCAAGACACTTAAAAAGAACACCCCAAATTGTAATGTTTGTAGATACAGAAAAGCTGGGGTGTATGCTCTTTCTAGATTTGTCCTACAGGTAATACTCAAAGCTGCTGTACAGAGTAAAATAAAAGAATAGCACACACTAACACAAAAACATGGAAGAGATGATAAGCACATCAATAAAGGTAAAAGCATGTGCAACTACATAAGCCTGGTTAAGGATCCACCTGTGTACATGATTTAAGAAATTCATCCTTTAAAAAAAAAACAAGTATAAACAAAAATTTTAAAAACCTAATTACTGGGTTAGAAATATAGCTCAGTAAAAATAAATAAATAAATAAATAAAATGCACAATGGGCGCATGCAAAGCTCAGATTTCCACACCAGGACCAGAGTAGTAAACAAAACAAGACCAAAGTAACAACTAAAACTGTCACATTAAGAGCTAACCAAGCTTTAACCTTGGTTAACAATTCCATATTTTGCTACCTACATAATTTAAGAGACTAATGCATTTAAAAATTTAAGAATTATTTAAGATTTAAGATAAGATTTGTGGCAAAGAATTATACTTTTAGTTTTGTGACATCAACAGTATAATTATAGCTATTATAGTAAAAGTTTCAGTGCTATTGATACTGATATAAATATAAAACAAGAAAGATGTAAATGAGAAGCTATTTGATGCTTATATACTAGACAATTTAATACTATAAAGCTCTCAATACTATCCCCTCAGAACAGTATACAGAGTCAACGCAATCACTATCAATCTCCAAAGACAGTGTTTGGTCAAAGCAATCTTTAAAATCAGAGTAACTTACCATTCATGAGTTTGAAACTTACTAGAAATCTGAAATAATAGCACAGTGTACTACTGGCATACAGACAAGCATTACAGATCAGTGAACTAGGACAGTAAGACCACAAACAACTCCTGATATATGTGATTAAATGATTTTGACAAGGGCACCAAGACCATTCAATAGAGAAAGGATAGTGTTCTCAATAAATGGTGCTGGGAAAACAGGATATCCATATGCAAAAGAATGAGGCCAGATCATTGCCTAACTACTATTTATAAAAGTTAACTCAGAATAAATCAAAGGTCTGAAATAAAATCTAAAACATATGAAAAATTTAGAAGAAATTGTAGAGGAAAAATGTTTCACAAAATGGGAATCATGTCTTGGTAATGATACACAATGACATAAGAAACAAAATACATGACACAAAATTTATGTCACTAAAACTCTGCATCAGACCAAGCATGGTAGCACCTTTAATCACAGTAGTCTGATTTTGAGGCCAAACTGGTCTACATAGAGAGTTCCAGACAAACTAGATATATATGATGAGATCTTGCCTCAACACACAACAAAATGATGGCTATCTCTTCCTATCCCACACCATGCTTTTGGGACTGAAAAGATGGTTCAGTCAGTAAGAACACACCCTTCTCTTCTAGTGGACCTAAGTTCAGTTCCCAGCACCCATGTCAGGTAGCTCACAACCTCCTGTAACTCCAGCTCCAGAAGATCCAATGATAATATGGATATAGAAAAATTAGAATCCTTCTGCAATAGTAGTAATATAAAAGGGGCTGGCCTGTGTAAAGCAGTATGGTGATCCTCAAATGAAAATATAATTAGTACATAACTCTGCAATTCCATTCTGTGTATATATTTCCCCAGTGAAGGCAAGCTCTCAAAGAACACTAAAAAGAAAACAAACAAACAACAACAACAAAAACCACCCAGAAGCTATATAAGCATAAAGCATCAGGTGAAAGAATAACGCAGAACATAGTTTATATTTATACCCAGGGTATTATCCAGCCTTAGAAAATAAGAAATCTCTGGCACACAGGTACAACAAGGCTGACATGAAGGACAATCTTAAAATAAACCTGTTTTTAAAGATAGTAGCAGAACACATGGGAATTCCAAAAGGTTGAAATTTTAAAAATTCCCAAGGAAATGAAACACTATTCTCAGGTACTGATAGCAAACTAGTCACCATGAATTTGAAAGCAAGACAATATGGAATTTATTAAGAGAACACCATGAGGAAAAAAAAAATGAAGCAAGTATCAATACAGTTTAGATCTTTTGGACATTTCAGAGAGATAACCATAGATATAAAGTATATAATGAGAGGATCTAAGAACGGGGCAGAAATGTTTGATGAAAACTTTCCAAATTCATAAAAGGCATAAAACCCCAAATACAAGGCATTCAGGAAGTCCCAAACATCACAAATAAACCAGTTCTAAGCATATCACATGCATGCCTATAATTACCAAGATAAAGAGAAAAAAAATCAATCTTTAAAGAAGAAATATTATTTCTAAATGGATAAAATATAAAATAGCAGCTGATTTTTCACAAAGAACAAGTGAGAGAGAAAGTCAAAATGAACAGGTCTTTTAAAAAGTGAGGAAAGATTTTCTGTGTGTCCCAGGATGTGGGAATGTTCAGATAGGTAAGCAGTGTAAATACAGTCACAAATTACAAAACTGGGAGTGGGGGTCTGTTTCTAATAGACTAGTTCAACAAGAAAGCCTAAGATAAATTCTTTGTTCTAAAGTGAAGTATTTCCATACAAAAATTTAGAACTGCAGGAAGGAGGTAAGGATACTAAAAATAGCAAACATCTAAGAAAATACAGAACAGTTAATTTCTGCACAGGAACAGATGGAGCAGATTAAGAATATCTTCAAGCCCTAAAACAAATTTACCAAGATTTTAATCATACCTAAACTATCTTGCAAAAATATAAGTCAAAATGAAGTATTTTCTGATGAACAAAAACAGAACTTCCATCAAAAAAGCCTTGCTGAAAGAGTTTTAATAATACGTACTTGAGAAGAAGAAAAATGAGCCTGAGGAAATAAAGTATGTCAGAAAACAGAAATATTGAGGAAGGCATTAAGCCACTGAGTTTAAACTTGCTAACTACTTGTAACTGTATTAGAATAATAATGACTACCTATGGGAGACAAAACAATGAAGTGGTTACCACTGAGTGTGAAAGATGAGAAAGAGTAACCATAATTAAAAACCATGTACAATAGAAGCTGACAAGATACTAGTACATTTTTTATTTGAAATTAAGTATTCAAGATAAATTCTTAAAAAATGTATTTTCCAAACCAGGAGAAAAAGTTTTGAAGTTGTTTTTAAAAGTGAGAAATAAAGACTAAGAAATAAAAGCATTCATCCCAAGAAGAACTAGGGGAAAGGAGGTGAAAAGAAATTGTATTTATGAAAAACAGCAAGCAGGTAGGACTAAACAGCAGAAACAAAACCTAACAGGTACCTTGTAAGGTGGCAAGGGAAGAAAGCAGTGAATAGCCCTACCTTCTTTGATGCCTATGAACCACAAAAATGACCAGCATGGCAAGATAGTCCTAAAGTTGTATCTTGGTAGAAACCAATACATTCTCCAATTGGACTGAAAACCTGCTCAACAGGAGGAAAATCATGCCTGGTACTAGAAACCAAGCAAGCCTCATGTGCTAGTGAAGTCATGGATCCTGGAGGAGGACCTGTAACTTCCACTTCACTAGACTAGTGCAATTCCTAACTACATTCCACTTAGCCTTATGCCCCCAGACAAGTGACTGGAACCCAAAGTGACTGCAGATTTAAGACAATGACTTATCCCTATGCCTTCAACTTTGTAGGCCCAAGTAAGGAGTTAATGGTTTTTAGCAAAAACATCTTCTTTTGTGTTTCACCTTCCCTAACAGGTATTTTATCTTTTCAGTTTTCCACTCTGGATGATCTCTACTTCTGTCTTTCAATATCCAAATCCCTTCCCATCTCCAACAAAGGTATATTCTATCCACCTTTGAGTACTTTGGGAAATCACCTTTCAGACATCTGAAGACTACACATTCATACTTTTCCTTCTTAAATGCTTACTGTTAAACTGTTCGCTTTCCCAGAGGCCTTTTTTTGCTCTAGGTGGTGATGCAAGGTATCCAACAATGTTATCTGGAAATGAGCTATGAGATTTAAGACAGCCTACACCCAGGTCTGGACCATGAATGTGTTTTATGCAATACCTAAGTCAGAATATGAAACAATGAACTAAATTTACCCACAGAAATTTGACAAAATTCAGTAATGTTCACTCCCTTCAAATTAACAGTATATCATCAGTCCTTTGTTAGAAATAGCACAACTTTCAAAGCTCATATTTCTAAATTCTTTCCAGATCTATCTTTGGAATGATGTTTCCTGTATTGGCTTTACTTTTTTATCACCATGGAAACCAACCATCATTAGTGTTGTTGGAATTTTTAAAAATACAACTCTACTCAGCAAGCCTCAAGTATTCAGAAAAGTCCTTTCTCACAGGGAGCATGAAAGGCAATAGCATGAAGCCGAGTAAAACACAACACCCTCACCCACAGCATAGTCATCCTTCAAAGCTTAATCAATAAATGGCAAGGAGCACAGAGAGTTCTTCTTTCATTCATCCTTTACCACCAGATAATGGTGGCAAATTCACTGTGTTGATTCTATAGGCTGTAAAAAGCTTCCTTTCATGTCAGAAGCCTACAGGAGATACAGAGGTGTGAGAACAAGTTCTGCTGTGCAATATTAAATGATCCACCCACATAACACTTCATCCCCTAATACTCAACTCTAAAAATACTAATTCAACTACCTAGTTTAGAGCACTGGTAAAAACACCTATGGGGCCATATTTCATTAGCAAGCAGATAAGCACTAAATTTAGCCTAAGGATCAAATATCAGTAATCCAATTAGCCTTCAAATGTATTACAGAAATACTAGAGACAGACATGCATTTTAATGTACATACTAAGTGAGAGTCAGCAGAGCACAGTCTCCTTAAATGAGTGATGTAACACAAGTTAATAAAGACCCAGAGACTGACATTGGGGTTCAAACTACAAACTGATGGTCAGAAAAGCAAAGAAGCTGGCCACTAGCTTCTCACCACTACATCACACTGAATGAGCTGGTCCTGTTTCCACAAGCTCTCACCAACTCTCAGACTGTAACCTTTCCTCAGTATGGCTGGAGAATGAGTGCCTCTCTGAGACCTTGCTTCTGTCTTATGTGCTTCTCTAATGCTGGAATTAAAGATGTGAGCTATAATTCTCTTTTAGACAGTTTCACTCTTGTGTAGATCTGATAGATCTGTCTATCTCTTAATCCTGAGTCCCAGGATTAAAGATGTGCACTACCACGGCCTCGCTTCTGGCTGCCAAGATTAAAGGTGTGTGCCTGGCTTCTAAGGCTTGTGGCTGGCTTTGCTTTTCTGAATCCTCAGGGAAGCTTAAGATATCATAAATAATATAACACTGCATTGATTTGTTCATATCTAAACACACAATCATACTCAGCTCAGTATGGTGTTCATGATATACAGATGTAAAAATAAACAAAATTCTTCCAGGGCCACAGAAGGATCGTGCCCCGTCTGACTGTGACTCATATCAGAGCACACACTTGTTAGGAAACAAGGCTTCATGAACACTTCTCCATTTTTGCATCAATGGGGCTTTTTGAGCAAAGATCACTGCCACCGAGTTAAAGGGAGGACTGAGTAGTGAGACTATCACAAGACAAAGCCTTGCCTCTCACCCTAAGCCATATGTTCACATCCCAGGATGTTTGTGACTTGAGCTCTTTGTTTCTTTTTTCTCCGAGAAGCTGCACTAATTCCAAGGCAAGGTCTTTTTCTCTTGATCATGGCAAAGGGGGATGCTGGGTAGAAGCACAAGTATCCTAAATTAAACTCCAGCTTTCATAACTGCATTTCTCTTTAGCTACAAAACCCCAAACACAAGGTATGTTTGTTTCTCATCATATAACTCCACCCAACACAGCAACATAATCATGTCTGGGTTTCCTGATGGTCTCATATGGCCCCTGTAAAATGGCTGGGTCACAACCCATAGGTTGAGAACCATTGTTATAGACTAATACCTTGCACCTTCCACAGTTTCAGAATCAACATACCAGTTTTCAAGCATATTTAGCTAATTTGATAAGCAAGTTTCATGAACAATTATGACTCCATAAGCCAAGGACTTTTATACCAATAAGATAAACTCATATACAGTTAATAACCCAGGTTTTGGATAACTGCAGCAATGAATTCTCATTTCAATTATCCTTTCAAATAACAATGATTTTTCTCTCAGGTGGAATATTGCTACAGGATATGCATAAGAATGGAGCTGCATTTTCCATTTCTTTTGGTTTGAGGAAAACTAAATTAAGGATGGGAAGACTCCCTGGAGAAAGCATATTGTAAAGTCACTCCTACCATCTCAGTCTTGATATTATCACCCTCAGTCATCAAAACAAGTGTGACACTCCTCAACGTTCACATTACTATCTGACTGCACAAAGCTTCTGCCTTAGCACTTCTGCCTTTCTAGACAAAAGTCCGCCTGAGCTACACAGATCTAGGCCAGCGTGGACTACACAGTAAGACTCTCTCATGACATGTGAAATAGAATTGATGGCCATTGAGACAGCTAAGCAGGTAAAGGTGCTAGTTACCAAATATGATGACCTGGATTCAATCTCCAGGACCCACATGTTGTCCTCTTCTGATGCCACATGTACGCATGGGAACACATAGGTGTACACACACACACACACACACACACACACACACACACACACACACACACGAAGAATTTCTGTCTAAAATGTTTCAAAGAATACTACGTAATGTAGTTTATGGTTTAACTCTCGTCTTACTTAATTCTTATACTATTCTGTGACAAAATGGGATAGATATTTGTGTTTTTCTTTAACAAATGAGAAAACCAAGGGCCAGAGATATTAAAGAACTTATGTCAGATAATGGGAGACAACAACATAGTTCACATACTTTTTAACTTTCAACCATGGCATTTTAAAACTATGGTTCATTCATTTTTATTAAAGTATTAGTTCTGCCTACTTAATCCTTTCCAGTTGTAAAGGAACATTCAAAAAGGCTGTAACACACATTGAGTTCTTAAGTAATGCTTATTTCAAATTCTTTTACTGAAATGGTTGGGAAGAATTAATAAGACCATATGCAAACAGTTAAAAATAATTCAAATGACCTTATTTAAAATGAAGTGCAAGGCTCAGTGTTAGAGGGCCCCTGCATTTAATCACCCGCACTTGAGATGGAGAAAATTCCAGAACCAAGTGTGTTAGTCGAAAATCTAAGCATTTTAGAGGCAAAGTTAACGGAAAAGTTCAGCATAGTCTATATGGTACGTACTAGATCAGCCTGGGCTCCAGAGTAAAGCTCTCAAAATAATCAAATAAAAGTCCAGACTTCAGAAAAAAAGTTTTAAGTCACACTTCATTCTTTTCTATTTCCCAGTATAAAAGCAAGACTGTAAGGAAAGTCACAGCTGCATTCCCAAGCTACCTGCACAACTCTCCTCCTTAAAACAAACAAAAAAAAACACAAACAAAAACCTAGAGAACTCAGATGTTAAACTTACACTTTTTCTATATCTTATATCTTGATCTGCCACCTTGCATTGAGATTACTTAATGGTATATATGAATGCTGGGTAAAACCAATAGAGTCCGATAATCAAACATGTCCACTTACCAGTCTACCACTAGATGGCAGTATGACACAGAGCATGAAGAATAGGGCTTCAAAATACATAACCCACACTGTTTCTATTAATGTTGTAGGAGACTTTTTCCTCTCTAAAGACTAAAGACTAAAAATACACTTTTGTTAAGTCTGGATAAATCGTTATTTTTGTTCATGAGACACTACAATTTTGAAAAATACAATAAAAGTTGCTGGGAGCAGCATGGCAGATACCTGTAGCCCAGGAATTCTGAACTGTAGTATATATACTATGCTCAGCCAGTCAGCAAGAATTGCAGCACCAGTACAGTGACCTCCAAGGAATGGGGAACCACAGGGCTGCCTAACAAAACCAGCAATAATCTTTTATTTGCATATTTACATTTCCTTAAGCAAAATATAATACATTGGCCACCAAAGTACTATTCAAAGAAAAATACAAAACAAACAAACAACAAACAAAACCTGAATGTCGAGAGAGAGACAGAGAGAGAGAGAGAAAGAGAGAGAGAGAGAGGAGAGAGAGAACATAAAAGAGGGAGCCAATATTGGTTTGAAGATAAAAATGAACACAAAGAAAGGTCTAGAGAACTAAAAGACTGCCGCCAACTAACAATTTGAGCATCCGTGGAAAGGCTACCATAAATGCCTTTCCCGGATATTGCGATCAACAACTAACTTATCCATGGAGCCCTCATCTAATACCTGTTGGAAGCAGGAGCAAACACCCATACATAAACACTGAGTCGAACAAGAACCCAGATGCAGATGGAGAAGACAAGACCAGGCGGCAGAAACACATAGACAGCTGACCTGAACAAGGAGGAGCTAACAGCCACCAGACTGATAGCTGGGAAGCCAGCATGGGACTGACTCAGGCCCCCCTGAATATGGGTCTCAGCCAGAAGGACTGAGCAGTCTAAGGGACCTCAGACAGTGGAGCCAGGATGTATCCCTGGTGCACAAAAGGACCTTGCTAACACATCCCCCATGGAGGGATAACTGCCTTAACCTAGAGACAGGAGAGAAGCCCTAGTCCCTACTTCACATGACCTGTCAGATCTACATGACCCCAACTGGATGGCATTCCCCTACATATGGAATTGGGATGGGGGGCTGGGAGGGGAGGGTTGTTAGGGTGCATGGAGAGGGCAGAGAGGGTAAAAGGGAGGGAGGGAGGGAAGGAGAGAGGAAGGAAGGAGAGGGAACTGGGATCGACATGTAAAATAATAAATTAAATAAAAAAATGCTTTGACTCCAAAATTTAAGTTCTAGGACTAGTTACTGGGGAAAAGAATTTCTATTTTTTTTCCACAGAAAATGAAAAGCTGTGGATTCCTTCCAGACCGCCTAAAACAGAGTACCAGGTGATCCTACATTCAAAACAGCTGGACAAAGCAGCCTTACAGACTACAGCAAGGATTTCTGCATCTTCTTAGAATCCCCCATGACAGTGCCCCTTACCAGCAGGAAGTAGTTTGGAAAGAACGACACCCAAATTCCCAAATATTGTCTATAAATGTTTGTTTTCATTTAAAGGGACTTGGTTATATAAAAGGAAGGAAGGAAGGAAGGAAGGAAGGAAGGAAGGAAGGAAGGAAGGAAGGGAAAAAAAAACCTGAATGTACTTATTACAAATCCGTGTATGGGGACATTGATAGCAGATGGAACGCAAGTTGAGCATAAGTAAAACCCTAGTTAAATACCCAACAATGCACCCAGGCAATGGCTGGCTGGAAGCAAAATGATCTATTAACAATTCCTATAGCAACGTATTTCTCTCAAGAAAAGATAATGTGACATTGGTAGCATAATATTAATGGAAAATATAGAGAAAAGAGTAGTTTAAGAAAAACAATTTTTGATATACTAGTGAGTTTGTTTTCCTAAACTCTTGTGCAGAAAAAAAGATAATGAAAAATAACCTTTCTAAGCAAGAAAAAAATTTAAATAGAAAAATCTATTTAAAAACCAGTAATTTGAAACATGACAGAAGACAGGTTGATCAAGAAAACAAAACCCTGGCCTTCCGGTCAGACTTAATTTTTAGAATATTTTACACAAATCTGAAAGGCAAGACAGGCACTTTTCTTAATATAAACATAAAAACTAACCTTTTAAAAAGACAAAAAACAAATTAGACCAATCTTAAGTGTTAACTTGAAATGATAATTAGAAATTAAACCCCTTACTGAGAAACAAGCACAAAGGTTTTAACAGGAAAACTCAAGAAACCTTTAAACAACAGGTAGTTCTAACTAATACAAACTATTCCAGAGTACTTATTAAAAAGGACAAGTAAACCCCCACACACACTTAGGCAGAGAGATTAATGAAATATTAGAAAAGTGATAAAAAAATTTTAGACACATGTAACATAACAAAGTGTGTTCCAGGAATGTAAAGACATCTGAATGTGGCGCTTGCTTATACAAATAAAGCCTGTCTGACAGGCAGAGAATGGTGCTTGCCACTAGCTAACCATAGAGGTCTGGAGGGCTGTACAGACAGACAGGAAGTGAACTAGCAGGGCAGAAATAGCATATAAGCAGGGAAAAATAGGAACTCGCTCCCTTGTCTGCTGAGATGCCAAAGAGGTAAGGTGTGGCAGTGTGGCGGTGGCTTGCTCCTTCTCTCTGATCTCTCAGCATTTTCCTCTATATCTGACTCTGGGTTTTTATTACTTAGACCAATTAAGAACTCCATTCACATCTAAACAACCTATTTCTAGAACAAGAAAACTCTGTGTTTCTGGTAATTTTTAAAAACATTCATTCACACTGGATGGGAGTAGACTAAAGTAATGCAACATGGCACAACCTTCTCTGCCCTGTGCTGTTATATCCTTTTTCCCTTCACCTTGTCACCATCTTAGCTATTTAAATCAGAGCCTACAGTCACATAGTTTCTTAGCTGAAAGAAAACATTTGCCATCAAGGAATCCCCATATGAAGACAAAGAAAGCAAAATCAAGAATGAGTGACCAACCGACCTGTAGTCAGGAAAGCATAGTGCAATGAGAATATAGCACACAGCTCACCCACTCCATTACACCAGCATCAATCACTTCCCTGAATGGCACCAAAATCTGCTCAACAGAGGTCTTCCAAGATGCTGAGATAATCTACCTAGGTCACTGCTAGACACGGGCACTCACCCCATTTCTGCAACACAATGCTTATGTGCTGCCAACTCATACATATATCATTCATATATATGATTGAGAATCATTTACAAAGTAAGTAGTAATCAAGAGAGTGCCCTTAGGGTAACTGGTGCACAGCCCAGCTTCAGATGCTGGCTCTATTGCCAGTGTAAGCCCTGGTAGGTATAATTTGGGCACTCTCTAAACTGGGACAACAGAACGAACGTAGCTTAGAAGAGCCTTGGAAGACACTAACCAAGCTTAATATTTTCCACATGGATGATCAGTTGACCAATACATACTAGATAATCCATCTTCCTTTATGAATTAAAAAATGTTACTCTTTATTAGATAATAAAAATTTAGATACACATATATCTATTTCTAGACTATAATTTGTTGGTTTGCCTAGTCTTGTGCTAGACCATAGTTAAGACAAAAGAACAAAAAATGATACATAGTTCACCTATCCTATGAACAAAATATAAAAAGATTAACAATGCCTGTTACTGCCATAAATGTTCAGGAAAAGAATCTGACTGTCCTCAAAAAAAATTGGCATACAGTAACACCACACACCTACACCTCAACCACACACACACACACACACACACACACACACACACACACACACACACTGCCACAATGCACCCTACTCTTGTCTGTGGTTCGGCTTTCTATTGTTTCAGGCACTCATGCCTTCCAAAGTCCAAAGATATTAAATGGAAAAATATAGACATATGCAACTCAAGTGTTCAAATGCATATCATTTTAACTAGAGTGATAAACTCCATGTTGTCCTACCCATACTGGACATGATGCATCCATCATACAGCACACTCACACCATGTTGGATACAGCCACTTGGTATTCAGTAATCCTAGTTATCAGATTAACTGTCATGGTATCGCAGGGCTCATATTTAAATAACCTTTATTTTATGTACTAATGGCTCTAAAACACAAATGAAGATACGAGCAGAGCAGTTTTATTAAATATGTTGCTGCAATTACTCTATTTTATTATCAGTTATTGTTGACATCTTACTATACCTCATTTTTAAATTAAACTTTTTCATAGGAAAAAATAGTATTACAGAAATATGTGCTATTGTAGGTATCCACAAGAGAGCTTTGGATTCACCTCCCTGATCATCCTAACAAATGCCAATATTTTAAATGTGCATAATAACTCACTGAGTCCTCTCATAGTATTTTATTTAGGGAACACATTCAGATTAATAAAACACAAAATGTCTATTAACAGGAAGATAATAAATTATGGTACAGTTTTTTGTTTTTTTGGTTTTTTTGGTTTTTAAGTGGGGTGAAATATGGGGCAGCAGTTAAGAGCACTTGCTGCTCTTGCAGAGGACTTAGGTTCCCAGCACCCATGTAGTGGCACACAATATCTTCAACTCCAGTTCCAGTGTTCCAACACATATCACTTCTGTGGGCACACACACAATGCATATACATACATGCAGCCAAAAACATTCATACACATAAAACAAAAAGAAATGCATTTT
The DNA here is from genome assembly GCF_943737965.1 of Phodopus roborovskii. NCBI lineage: Eukaryota > Metazoa > Chordata > Mammalia > Rodentia > Cricetidae > Phodopus > Phodopus roborovskii. The sequence goes on along the minus strand of NW_026126517.1, from coordinate 11,356,932 downwards.
AAACAACATAAAATAGCCTATGGTGGTTTGAATGAGCAGGGCTCCCCACAGGCTTAAACATTTGACTACTTCATCACCTGTTGGTGTTTAGGTAAGTTTAGGAGTTGTGGAGTTAGTATGTAACTGCCTACAGACTGATTTCAAAAGTCACTTGCCAATCTTATTTAATTCTTCCTACTTAGCCTGCATGGTTCCAAATGTGGGCTCTCAGCTCTTCCTGCTGCCATGCCCACTGTAGTAGATCCTTACTCCTCTGGAACCATGATCCTAAGTAAACACCCTCGTCTATAAGTTTTCTTGGTCATTGAATTTTATCACAACAATAGAAAGTAAATAATACACATGAAGCTGTGAAAAGAGGGAATTCCAGACTTTCAGGAATAATAAAATAGCTCCTAGATTCACACTTTCAAGTAAAAAACAAACAAACAAACAAACCATGTTTCAAGGCAGAATACATAGCAGAACCCCATATGTATTTTCAAAATGAAAATTGCTAGATTGTTAGTAGGGCTGTATCTATAAATTTTACCACAGTTTCTCAAACATTTTAAAAATTCAAATAGATACATACTAATTGAGAGAAGGGATAAAGAACAGAAGGAATTTTAACTTGCATTTGCACTTTTTATCATACATCTTACATGTGTACAAGTCAACTATTCACCATTGTGACAAAATACCTGAGGAATATAACTTAGGAGGCCACATTGGTTCATAGTTTCCTAACTTTTTAGTCTATGGTGGCTTTGTCCTTTTGCTATGATCTATGACTAAACAATGATGACCTGCCTACATGATATATCGAGGCAAAAGTGACACAAAAGTTGTGGGAGTAACCAAGCACAGTCTAACCGGCTTTAAGGCCCACTCCATGTATTGGAAACTTATCCGACATTACTCAGGTGGCCAAGAACCTGAGACCAGATAAGCCATGGGCCTAGAGGAAAAGTATTGTTCTACTAAAAGAACACAGAAATAAAATGATTCAGTATCTGGCTCAACCATTATCAGAAGAGCTTCCCCCTGGAGTAGATAGAATCTAATAGAGAGCCAACAACTACACAATGTGCAGAGTGAGAAAGCTTGGCATACTCAGACCTAAATGGGATGTTTTCATCAAACCCTTCCCCTCAGAGCTCAGGGAATATTGAGGAAGAGGAGGCAGAAAAAGTGTAAGAACCAGTGGGTATGGAAGACACCAAGAAACAGTACAACTGAACTCAAAGAGACTAAGTCAGTGACTGCACAGGGCCATGCCAGATGGGACCCCAATGCTGAGAGAAGTAGACGCAAGCCTTCATCCCTAAACCAGAAGCAATCTTCAAGTGTCTACTATTTGCAAAGTCAAAATTAGTTTTCTCCAACAGGGTCTCACTGGGTATACAAACCACACTTAGGGGCATGTTTCACGACAGCAGAAAAGGCCAATAAACATTGGGAACTAGGGAACAACAGCCAATTACAATGGCAAGATTTTAAGAGCTGAGAGGAAACATAAATGTAAGTCCAAGAGAATTTTGTTGTACAATATTAAGGATGTGTTACATTTGTTTATGCTGTAAAACATTTATTTAATGATACAAAGATGCGTTGCATTCTTTTATGTTGCATTAGATTAACTCTGTATACAACACCTGATTGGTTCAATAAAGAGCTGAATGGCCAATAGCTAGGCAAGAGAAAAGATAAGCAGGGATGGCAGGCAGAGAGAATAAATAGAAGGAGGAAAAGAGAGAAAGATCTAAGAGAGAAGAAAGACTCCAGGAGCCAGCCACCCAGCTGCACATCACAGATTAAGAAGTAAATAATAGTGTATAGGCAAGAGGTAGATGGAATAATTTAAGAAAAGCTGGATAGAAATAACCCAAACTAAGGCTGGGCATTTATAAGTAAGAAAAAGTCTCCATGTGTGATTTATTTGGGAACAGTGGGTAGCAACCCCCACCCCAAAAGAGGCCAAAGAGTAAAAAACAACCACTAACAAAATTTCTATGATCAAAGTTTAAACCAAGAAGGTAAATGACTGAAGAGTGTTCCAGAGTTGGCATGCCTTAGGAAGTAAGGCCGCAGGCCACTGACAGTGTGAATGGCCAACTGACGTAACAGAGCTGCCCAACAAAACTGGCAGCTTTTTCTAGGCACATTTTAACAAGTTGTCTTGCTTGCTCCTCAGAAAATATTTTCAATCTCATATTGGAAGTGGGTTACATATAAGAGATTCATTTTCCCAAAATATCTTCAGGATCAAGTATATTAGGGTATGTCTATTATAAAAAGCAATATACTTATAAAGTGATAGAGTATTAACTGAGACAAACTTTATTTTTAACTGTTTATGTGAAACAGAATGTAGGATTGTTTGAACGTCAGTATTATATATTTAGTTTTCCTATAAATGGCATTCAGCCAGATTATAAAACATAAAACCATATACAAAAACTAATGCACAAACAGCAAGTCAAAAATCACCAACAGTCATGCCAGGCAGCTACTACAGTTCTTTTAGTATACAACTACAACTCAGCTCATGGAAACTGATGTTTCCCTTCTAAACATGACTTAGGCTCAACTCCATCAGTAACAGAACCTGAGGGGTAGCTGGAGGACCCAGCTCCAAAGACAGAAAACAAAATCAGAAAAGAGAAAAAAAAAAAAAAAAACTGACAAAAAGCAGCTTTCTCAAGAGGAAGTCATCCACATGGATGGGATTAATGATCAAGGTGAATGGAGCTGGTTTCCTATAAATTGCCTCCATTCCCACATTCCTGAACTACCTGACACATCAACATAGTCCAGAAAAACCCTCATTCATGAGCTTTAGATATGGAGGGGGCATGGTGAGTTGGTGTCTTCCGCTCATCCTATCTCTTCTAGTTGAGAGGTAGCAGCAATGAGGGAGCACAAAAGCATAACAGGCAACTGAAACTAGTACAGCTCTTCTCAAATGAAGACGGGCTCTGTTCACCAGCAGGAAGTCTGCCTGAACTTTTCTTGTGACACAGTACTCCACACTTGAATTCTTCTGCCTCTAATGCTATTTTAGAAAAGTCAAGCCTAGCTGAGTACAATGCCTAATCTACATCTCTTCCATACACACATTATAAAGCCTTCGATCATAAACCAAAACATGGAAGTTTAGTACTATAGTGTCTTACAATCCCATATACCTCAGCAATAAAGGAAATGAAACACAAAGATATGTACCTGTTTGCTCAAGATCAGGAAGTTCCATACTTCCTAGTAGAAAGGCTAACTAAAGCCTGAATTCCATTCTATCATGCTTACCAATTTTTCATTATTATTTTAAATTGGAGTCCTTAAAGACTCCTGGCCTCTTATATAATGCTAAAAATTTAAACACTCTTCTCAACTTGGCTATAGATTTCTTAACCACTGAGTCATTTCTTCAGCCTCTTGGCTGTAGATCTGTAGACTACTATTTCTCTTCCTGATGTATTCACAGTGTTTATTACTTGCAAATGAGGACTTTCAACCTTATAAAAACAAGAACAACAACAACAACAAAAAAAAAACCAAAAAAAAAACAAAATAAAACGCATACCTACAAAGTGAGTTTACCAAGAAATAAGTTATCTTCATTGTAAAGCTATGCAAACAAGTTAGTTAAGTCACTCAAATACATAATAGTCACAAAAAGAAAAATATATTTAGTAGTAGATTCATGACTAGCTCTTCTGTAGCAAAATTATTATGAGAATAGTCCCTATTAGCTCATATGTTTCAAAGCTTGTTCTGCAGTTGGCAGAACTGTTTGGGAAGGATTAGGGGGTGTGACCTTTATTGGAGGTGGTGTGTCACTGCAGGTAGGTTTTGAAGTTTCAAAAGGCCATACCATCCCCCCTTCCCCACCCCTCCATGGCTCTAGTGCCATACCTGCCTGCCTTCATGCTTCCCACAATGACAGTCATGGTCTCAACTACCCTTTGAAACTTCAACATCCAAATTAAATGATCTCCTTCATAAGCTGTCTTTGTCATGGACTCTTCACAGCTACAGAAAAGTTACTAAGACATTATTATAGTTGAAATCTCAAAGACACAATTATTAAGCAAACAAAACACCCTTTGTTTGGTGTCTTATAGTTCACAGTCACACAGTCAAGTGTTAGAAATCCTGTTGCATTTTAAACTGTTAATTACCTGAAACAGAATATCCCGAGCTTTCATAAATCCTATAGATCAAACCCATCTAAATAATCTTTAAGATACAATTACAAAAGTAGCAAGCATACTGTGACAAATATCAATCATGCCTGGAAGAATTCCTTCTGAACAAGGTGGAGCTAGACTGGCAGGTAGAAAACTTCTCTACATAGTATGCAGAAATCAAGATCTTTCTATTTGACTATCACGAAAAACAAATAAAATAAAGAACAGCTTTTGTTGCCCTGGAAAAACATAGCTTTTTAAAATAATCACAACCTGCCCCCTTTAAGGTTTTCATTTTTCATATTAAGCTGCCAGGGGCTTACCACAAGAGTGAAGTATTTCATTTAATGCCAAGTGAGAATGCTGAGGCCAATAATAACCAAGACACTTGAGAAAGATTAAGTGGGTGCACTGCAACCTTGCAGATTTCAAAACTCACAGTGTTGTGTTAGCAAGGCTACATAGTTCCAGAAATCAAAGCTACTTTACAAACTCATGGACATATGCACAGGACACATAACTGGGGCGGGGAGGGGGGGTCCCTAACTGATACATTAGTATGGTGGTTAAAAATATATGTCAATTACACATCAAGTACTAATCAAAGTATCACAAATATTAAAATATCAAGTATTATTTATCTCATTTCAGATTTAGGAAGTAGTTCAAATATACCTGTATACTGCCAAATTCCACGTTCTCATAATGAAAATGTGCACATTCAGCCATCTTTGGAAAGTGTCCCTTTGTGAAGGGTAACCTAAAATATATAAAAGTAAATATGAAACAAGATACTTCACTACTCAAAATTAGCATAAATACCATGTATTTCAGAGCTCATGCAAGCAAAAATACTTAATAAGCACATGCATGTGAACCACAAACATTCACACAAACCTTTTCTGAAACACATGGAAGCAAATGAATACTGCATTGAGTGTGCAGATAGGAACCAAAAATGAGACATTAAGTCTCTTAGTCTTACCCCAAGTCAATGCTCACTGAAAAGCCATACGTTTGGCAAGCTAACTGTGAACTGCCAGCTTCTACAGAGAAGCAGAATTCACAACACAAAGATTTTACCTGTGAATGTTGTCACAGCCCATCAGTCCGGGAGTGGTGGACCTGGGTACAGAACGAACATTTTTATCCTTATCTTGCCTAGACTTACACTTGAAGATTACTTCCCTCTTTAGTTCTCCTTTGCTAAGGAAGAAGCTGGATTTCCTGTTACCTGGGAAAGACTCAGGTAACTCACTTAACTTTCAACTCTGGATATCTCTTTCAGGCTTCTACAAGGTAAGCCTAGGATTCCATAATTCAACCAATAAAGCTGATTTTCCTTAATAAATGAGATTTTGCATTAGAGGTAGAGAGACGAGTCTAGATTTTCCTGTTAGGCAAATGAAACTTAATAGGCAACAATATATAAGGAAAGTGGGTTGTATGAAAACCAGTTTATTGTTGAATTACAATGTGAGGCTTAACAGTATAAATTGTTACGTACATGGGAGGATAGAAGTGATACCCATTGGCAGAAATTCACTTGGAGCCACTCCTGGCTGTACTTACTTCTTCACGTGCTTAACCTTCATACTCGCTGTACTGCCACATGTCTTAAGAGTAAGATCTCCAGGGATCTCTGGGACATCTGCTCCTCTCGCCTTAAAAAAATAAAGACAAAGGAAGCTATGGTTATTCTGTTGGTATTGAGACTTCTTTTATGAAAATAAACTACAGATACGTTTTTACTATTTTTTCCTGAATCTGTATTATAGGAACATGTTTTGATTTAATAATTTTCCTTTAAATTGTGAACTTACCTGATTTTTAGCTATTCAGAATAAGCTAACAAAAATATTAAATTCAAATGCCTGAGTTTACCTTACAAGGGAAAACATACTGTAAAAAACAAGAATTTTCATGTTCTTAGCATAAAATTTTATAATGTTATTAGGATTTTCAGTACAAACTAAAATCTCTCCTAGGAGTTACTAGAATGAAATAATCTTGGTTATACTACAATTACCAACAAGAGTTAGAAATGATAATATGTACAACGGAACAGCAGGCATTTCTCAATTCAAAATTTGAAGGCAGTATGTGGTACTGCCAGTATACTCCTTGGGCCACCAGAGTGTACAGAGATCATTTTGAAATTTAGTGAAATATTCAGCTGTCTAAATAAAAGCAACTAAGATCAAGAGGTTCATAATAGACTGAAAGAAATAAAATTTAACCCAAGTATCCATCAAAAGTGAACTCATTCTTATAGCCTAGATCAGAACATTAATACTTAATGCTAAAATGGAACATGTCACCTACTTCAGCAGCATCAGAGGCACTCAAGGTGTGCTGACAGGAAAATCACAATGTTCACAATCTAGGCAGCCTGGGCTGGACTCAAGCTCACAATCCTCCTGCCTCAGCTTCCTAGCTCAAAAATCACAACTGTAACTAAATTAACTTATTAAAAACAAACAAACAAAAACAAAAAACTAGCCAATATAAAGTTAAAAATGCTTCAACTAACTGTGTGAACTTATAAGAATTGATTCTTGGTATATTACCATAAACAGAACTAATTTTTTTTTTCTCCTTAGTAATTAAGACCTGCTATTTCAAGGTCAATCTTCTTAGCTGTTCTTCGACTCTTTTCAAGGTCTTAAAAACAAGAAAGAATGCATAATATTTCTGTATTTTTCATTGTATATATGAGAGTGCATGTGTGAGGAAATACACTCTTCACTCATCAGTATAACAGTGATGTTATACTGTTTTTATCTCAGGTTTCAGTATTAATGAAAAATGTACTATCTGCGATCTTTCCCACCATTGCTGTCTATAGTCCTGTCGCCTCTTGAATCTACCTTTTGATGTTTCTGGTTATTGTGAAGTTATCTTTTTTTTGCAACTTCTTTATTCTATTATAGATGGAATATGAAAACTATAGAATCAATGAATATATTCAGTGAAGTAAAAATTCAGCCACAAAGCCAATGTCTATAAGCTAACAAAACAAACAGAAATCTTCAACCTTCTAGAAGGATGATGCAACCATTTGAACAACTTCACACAAAAGCTGGGTGAGGAATGGTTTCACTTGGCACCAGACTGTAGGCCAAGGGTTGCAGAACTCAACTCGCAGTTCTCTTGCTTTTGTAGTAACCACTGGATTGTGCCCATGTCTAGTCAGAGTGGGGTAGACACTGTGGCCACAGGACTAAAATTATGCACCAGATGGTCTTTTAAGAAAACTTTGCCAGCTTGTCAAGTAGGTGATTCCCCCATTTTCCTTTTTAAAATGTCTTTTAGTATTATAAGGTATTTTAGCATGGGATGTTGACAACTGGTAAAATAATACCCGAGATGATAAAATAACTTTCTAAATAAGGGAAAATTAATACTAGGACCAATAATACAAGCAATTTATCAAATTGTTCAGTGGGTCCAAATGGCAACTGGGAAGTGGTGGATAACCGGCGATGGTTCCAATAAGAATGGCCCCCATAGGCTCATATATTTTTAGGCTTTAGGCTTTAGGCAGTGAAACACTTTGATAGTATCAGAAGGATTAGGAGATGTGCCCTTGTTGAAGGAAGTGTGTTACAGTGGCCTAATTAAAAAAATAAATAAATAAAATAAAAATAAGGGCAGGTTTCTGTTTCCCAGGAATCTCCTTTAATCTGCTTTATCTTAAACCAGGGCATCTAGTTCCTGGTCAATCTGAACGGTCTGGATCAGCTGGGATCAAAGACCCCAACATGCTAACTGTCATATAAAATCTTCAGCTTTTCTGCCTTCTGCTCTTCTCTCTGCCTCCAAGAGATAGCCTTGGGAAATTTTAACACCCAATAAACCTTTCTTCCTACCCATGCAATGGTCTGGTCTTACTGTGCCCTTGCTTACTTTTGGTGCTGAAACCCAGGAAAACTTTGTTTACCCAGTAACAATAATGTTTTCCTGATCAACCTCCTTCTGTTTAGGCAATGTCACCAGTAAGTGTGTGGGGGGAGGGGGCGCAATACTTTACACATAACAACTAATAGTTATGATTTAAGAAGAAAAGGCCATCTTAAAACATATAACAAAAGGATTAAGACAAGGCTTCAATGAGGACATAACTAAAGATAAGATCTAACAGCCATTAAGAATAGGAAGCAGTGCTAAATACAAATAATAGCCACAGGAACAGAAAGAATCAGGTGGGGTTCTAACATATACACAAAAGAATGCAAATACAAAAAGTACATTCGTGTTACAAGGACTCCATGTACAAGAGGAATAAATACTTCTGGTAGAAAAAGAAGCGTCCAAGAGGTTTCTGGATTTTATATAACACTCTATATTCAAATCTTGATCTTGTTCATACATGAAGTAATTTCATCAATATATACACATAAGACTTGTGGGGGGGGGGACGGGGAGTGCACACCTTTAATCCCAGTATGAAGGACACAGAGGCAGGTGGATCTCTGTGAGTTCAAGGCCAGCATAGCCTAAAGAACAAGTTCTAGGACAGCTAGGCCTACACAAAGAAATTCTGTCTCAAAAACCAAAATAAACAAAACAAAACAAAGATTATTACTTCTCCATATGTAAATTAGGCTTCCATTAAAGTAAATGGTGAGAGACCAGACAACAGAATAATAGAAAATTGTAGGCCAGTCACAAAACAGCAAAACAAATTCATTGTATTAATAAAATACATCATAACTAAATTGACTTTGCTCCAGAAGTACAAGCATGATATATCTTTAAATCTATGAGTTGTCTTTCATTCTCAATTATAATTAAAATGAGTAGGAAAAACATTAGCGTACAGACTTGATATACACAATTTATCAGATAAAACTCAACATGTTTTCACAATGAGTGTGTCTAGCAGTGATTATGGCTGAGGCTTGTAGACCAAAGACACTCATCTCTGCCCTCTCACATCTTACCAAGACAGGACTGGTTTTCTTTCTCCATTTTTATCTTACGTTGGCAAAAGTACAAACTGTTCATACAAGGGAGTAATCATGACTATAAAGCAATCAGGAAGATTCTAATCTGCTGTGAAGCAGTCTTCACCAGGCTACCTTAAAAACAGTAAATACAAAATATGCACGTGTGTTTTGCTTAGAAAACAGAAGAGTAAGCAAAAACTAATTTGAGTATTTACCAATGGGAAAGACAGAAAAGGGGGAAAAGACAAATTGTTCCTATTTTGAGATTTGAGGCCATAGGGATGACTTAAATATCAGTAAAAATAAATTAAAATGGGAAAGAGCAGCACTCTCCAAAAATAAAGAACGAAATAAAACAGATGATCCTAATTATACATTAGTGGCTAAGCCCAGAGAGGGATTACTTCAAGTGGCAATAAAGCAAAACAATATATCCCTACAAGGATATTTCCTACAAGTGAAACAAACTGTTTTCCATAAAATTGGCATTCTTATCTTGAAACTTTTAAAGGTAGAAGAAGATGGACTGCTACAGTGGCTCAGCAGGTGCAAGTCCTGACCACCTGAGCACACTCCCTAAAACCCAAGGTGGGAGGAGACAGCTCCTAAAAATTGTCCTCAAACCTCTATATGCATGCCATGGCACACACATGCTTGTTCTCACATACATATCACACACAAGCATACACAAAGTAACAATAAAGTAAAATTTTGAAGTAAAATAAAAATGGGAGATTAGAGCAAACAAGCAATTAATATCACTAAAAATCTAAGGACTTTGGTAAAAGAAATAGTAACTACTATAAAACAGGAATCTGCATAGAAATCTGTAGTCATTTCTGCTGTGTGTGTGACAATGATGTGTCTATGTTAACACACAGCTCTGATGACAGGACTGACAAATGCTGAAGTCATGGCAAGGCTGTCCTAGAACTAAAGTCTTCTATGAATTATTGTTGACGTGGTTTTGAAACGAGTTCTATAAGAACACAGCTGAACTGAGAACTGATTGAACACTAAATGTAAAGTAAATGTCAATCACTGCACGAAAAGTGTGTAACAGGAAGCAGGTAGCTGTTGTCACTGGGCCTTCATTCCTTTCTGAACACTTTAGGAAAGAGCTACAAAAACATATGCCATGTTTATCAAATGTATAGACAGAGGACAACTGAAAGGGAAACTGACACTAAATACCAAAGGTGAACAATTTCAGTGAGCTACAAAGACAAACTGAAATGAATGCCAAGTTCATTGAGAATCATATTTAAAGCCCTCAATTCCTGTTAAAAGTTCCATTGTGTAAGGATGGGGTTGGGAGCATGCCTCATTTGGCAAGAACTCATGCAACAAAAACTGAGGTAAAAAAATCTAACAGATATAAGCCAAAAGGATTTCCTTCCTGTCAAAGTCAGCAGTCTGTAGAAATACACATTTACAACCAGGCAAGCATTTGCTGTTCTACAGTCTGAACCAATCAAGCAATAAGGAACAATTGACCTATCCTACTGAAACATACTTTGATTTTGAAAACATGAAAAAAAATAGGGAGACATGCTTTGTTCTATCAGTATTTACTGCCCTAAAATTACTCTACCTTTATCCCACTGGTGCAGATAATAGAAGGGTCTTTCAAGTAACTGACTTTGGTGACCACATATACAAATAAAGTGGTTGGCAGTGTTGCCTGGTTAATTGCAACTTCATTCAGCAATAATGCAAGGTATTGCATTCTGAAACAGACACAAAAGCCAACTACTTCTACAGTCTCTACCCCAGCACAACCTGAAGCCCTCTACATTATCTCTGGGTGTGAATCTTTTTCAAAATGCAGTAAATGTTGATGTTTATCAGGACACTAACAAGGCTTACAGACTTTAAAATTTTTATTCTTCGAAATTTTATACATGAATACAATGGGGATTTGACCATATCTAACCCCCCTGGTCCCTCCAAAATTTTGAACAAAGACAAAGGAGAAAAATGCAGTACATGGAAAGTACTTAATGTATTACTGACCCAGCTGGTTCACTGAGGCCAAGAAAGAACAGCAGTCTGCAGTGTTAGCCACAATACTTTAATTAAATTGGCAAGTAATTTGGGGATCTCCATATCCATTAGTCAGCAATTCTCTATTTTAAGAATAAAAATAAAAAGAAACACTCAGCATAAAATTATTCACTAAAGTAAAATAATATGAAATAATTTTAGAGCCCTATTAACAAAAGAACTATATTCTACTTTATGGGATATTATGAAATCATTAAATATGTTTAGTACTCTTTTTAAAAATCTTTTTATTATTCAAAATTCACTTTTATTGCCTTTAATTATGTGTATGTATATGTGTGTCTATATGGGGGTATGTGCAGGTAACTATAGCACCCTAGGAGGCCAGAAGCCTAGGACCCCCTGAAACTGGAATTACAAATAGTTGTGAGCCACCGTATGGTCCTGGGAATGAATTTTGGGTCCTCTGGAAGAGCACTGCTGAGCCATCTGTCTGGCCCCACAGTACTGTTTTTGTGTTAACAATAGCAACATACAGAATACATAAATTACCCCAAGAAATTGGTTTCATGAATATTGACAAATTTAAAAATTTTGCACTATCTCTATTTTCATCAACTATTATTAACACATATGGCAAATATATTATGATGCATAAAAGCTGAAGAAAACATCTAACACTGCTGTAGGTAAAATTCTAAAACAAGCCCTCTGCCTATTTCTCCATTACTTCATCTAACTGGGTTGTTCAGTGATGTGACTGTAGATGAAATTAAAGGCTCAGGTCAGTTAGTCTTAAAACATCAGATTCATCTGGGACAGCAATCCCAAAGTAGATTTTCTCAAACTAGTAACAGAAAAAGAAAGTCAAAGAAGACTACAGCTCACTTTGAAAGCCGAAAGGGACATATGAGAATAATTCACATCACTTAAAAGAACAGGGATAGGTTCTTCTCTGACAGCCAGGAAGGAAACATGGACCTCAGACTTGGGACCACAGGGAGCTCAGCCCAGTGGGTGCCATTTTCTGTGTTACGAGATGCAAAGCAGAAAACATTCCACCTGCCCTACTCACAGAATGAGAAATAATAAATGACTACTCTTTTCAGCCCCTAAGCTTGTGATAAAACCATCTGAAAATAAGTTAGAAAATATGGTCACGTGTTGCCATTTTCTATCTTTACTCTCTTAAGATTCAGTTCATTGCATCATCTTTATTTCTTGCATTTAAATTTAACACTTGAAGGAGAGCACAGCAACGTTTAAACTGTCATAAATATTATTTCTAGATAGTGATTTGTTTTAATTTCTGCCTAAAATAGAGTGATAAAGGAGAAAATTGTTTACATCTTGAATTGTTGAAAAACAGTAAACAAAATTATGAGTTGTTTCTGTGTGACAGAACTGCACCTATATAACCAACCATAGGAATTGTGCTGTCTAATTTTGTGTCAACTTGAACAAGCTATAGTCATCAGAGGGAAAGAACCCTAATTGAGACAATGCCTCTCCATAAGACCAGGTTGTAGGCAAGCCATACAGCATTTTCCTATTTAATGATGGATGGGGAGGGCCCAGCCCACTGTGGATGGTGCCATGCCTGGGCTGGTGATCCTGGGTTCTATAAGAAAGCAGGCTAAGCAAAGCAATAAGCTGCATTTTCCATGGCCTCTACATCAGCTCCTGGCTCCAGGTTCCTGCCCTGCTTGAGTTCCTGTCCTGACTTCCTTTGGTGACGAACTGCTACAGGGAAGTGAGTGAAAAAGAACCTCTCCTCCACAACTTACTTTTCATCATGGTGTTTGATCACAGCAATAGTAACCCTAACTAAGACAGGGGCACATGCCTACTGTGTTCCCAGGATTTAGGAAGCTGAGACAGAAGAATCATGAGATAAAGTGCAGACTGGGCTACATAGCAAGAACCAACCTGCAGTGGTTTGAACAATCCCATACACATGGGCATTAAAACATGTGGGCCCAAATTAGTGGAGCTAGGGAGATTTTAGAGCCTTTAGAGGGCAGGGCACTGCTTAAGGAAATAGGTCACTTGGGGCAGGCTTGTCCCACCTCCATTTCACACTCTCAAGTTTCCCATGTGATGGGAAACAGCTTCCTGTTCTAGCTGCCTTCCTTGTCATTATGGACTCAGTCTCCAGAACATAGAGAAAACCAACTCGTTCTTCCGAAAGATGCTTTTGGTTATGGTGCTCTATCACAACAAGGTAACTAATTCACTGTTGCCAAAGGAAAAAAAAATCCCCCCCCAAAATCACGCAAAGTATTATGTGTATTTACATAATCAACTACATGAATGAGATTATAATATAAAATTTATGCTATCAAGAAAAGACAACAGTGCCGGGCTTTAATGGCACATGCCTTAATCCCAGGCAGAGGAAGGCAGATCTCTGTGAGTTCGAGGCCAGCTTAGGCTACAGAGCTAGTTCCAGGACAGGCTCCAAAGCCACAGAGAAACCCTGTCTCCAAATAAAGAGAGAGAGAGAGAGAGAAAAAAAAGAGAGAGAGAGAGAGAGAAAATAAAACAAGAGGAACACATGTAAGGTATCTCTAAAAATGAAAAGTGGTGTGTTTACAGATGTCTTTGGAAATATTGTCCCATTTCTGACAAAGAAACGAGTTAATAAGGAAAAAAAAAATCTAATAATCATTCCAATACCTTAGAAAAATAAACATATTAAACCTAGAGTATATTATGGTAAGTGACACCATCATTAAAATGATGGCCCCTTAAAGCATTAATCTGTCACAAGAAGATTAACAATACCTTTCTGAACATTTCCAAAAGAACTTGGACAAATATACATAATTTAAAAAACAAAACAACAGTAACAATTTTTTTCACTTATTCTAGAAACTTCACAATTTTATATTCTCCAGGAAAATTATCCCCATGCAGTCTGAAGGAAATAAACAAACATTTTAAAGCCTGAATATCATGAGTTCATGTGAAAATCTCCCCTCAAAAAAGTCACAATTAAGTAAAAAATACACACACTGTCTCTAAATGTTGTCTATAGTTCTCTCCGAAAGGTCCGTTTAGCATTATTGGGCTGCATCACATTTAATAATGGCTAACATATTTACTAAAAAGACAAATTCATTAACATGAAAATCTAGCCAGACAGTGCTGCACACCTTTAATCCCAGCATGCAGGAGGCAGAGGAAGAGGATCTCTGATTTGAGGTCAGCCTGGTGTAGGTAAGAATTCCAGGATACGGAGACTGTCAGAAAGACTTGGAGGGAGGGAGGGAGGATTTAAGCTCTGTAAAATAAATAATGGCAACAAGTGTATCTATTTTCTAATGTCTGGACACCACAGAAATAGGAATGAAAGAAGGCTGCAGGCAGATTTAAGTCCCTACACAATTTATAAACCATACAAACAGCCTTAAGTAAAATATATTGCTGCTTCAGTTCAATTATCTACTTCTAAAAACAAAAGGATGAGAAGACAAGAGCAAAACAGTAACCATGATGCCTGTGAACGAGGTTGAAACCAGCTATTCTGCAGCAGAAGAGTTGCCTGAAGGTTCACTTCCACTAGAAACATCTCAGAGAATCAATTAATAGCAGGAGAAATTATTCAAAGGCAACATTTAAAATAATTTGAGAAAATTATTAGCAAGCACCATTAGGATAATTATCACAACTCCTCCGCTAGACAACAGCTGGTTAATCAACCTAAATTAGCACATTTACATATTAGCAAATGTATGCTTTTCTATAACTGAGCTTCATCTTCTCCATCTCCTTTTACATCATTCCACTACCCTAGTTGTTTTACATAATTCTGCTTCTTAAGATTATACTTGTTCCAAAAAAATACATATACTCTTTGTTTTTCCAGACAGGGTTTCACTGTATTGCTTGGGAGGCTGTCCTTCAACTAGCTCTGTAGACCAGGCTGGACTCGAACTCACAGAGATCTGCCTGCCTCTGCCTCCCGAGTGCTGGAACTAAAGGCATACTCCAGCAGCACCTGAATACATACAATCTTATCACATGTTTTACAGAAGGTTCTAGGAAAATCTAATAACAGTATACTGTTACCTTTACAAGTACTTTATCTGGGTGGGTATGTGTATGTACAACTATGCAGGGCAATTATTACGCTCTCACCTGTTTAAGCATGTGTATGGAGGCCAAATGAGGTAACATCTGGAACTGCTCTCCACTTTGTTTTTCTTGAGACAGGGTCTCTCACTGAACCTGGAGAACACTGTTTCTGCTAGACAGACTTGGCATCATAACTCCAAGTTTACCTGTTCTGCCGATCTTTATCCCATGTTAGTGCAGGAGTTACAGGCAGCACATCGGGCATTAAAGTGAATGAATCCTGGATATCTGACCTCAGGTCTGCATGCTTGAGTGGGAAGCAATTTACCCACTCAGCCATCTTCCCATCCTAAGATACTTTGTTAAGGCAATTTGTCTTAAAGTACATATTACACATTAGATCCTCACACTCACATACACACACTCACACATTCACTCACACTCACACATTCACTCACTCACGTATGCATGCACGCACACTCCAAAATTACCTCTTCATCAAAATTACTCTAAAGGAATAATCCACCTCTTTTATCCAAGTTTGCTCTGCTAGGAAAGGTAAGTGATACAGTGGGAAATGGCCCAAGTACTAAGAGCTGCTTGTGATAGCCTGAAAAAAAGTACCAGTAAGTCTCTTTTTTGTTTAAAAAGAAGGGGGTTGCTGAAAATAATGAAGAAAATTCTTATTAATGCCTGTTCTAGTTCAGTGTCTGTTGTGGGGGGGGGGGAGAAAAAATACTAGGGAAGGAAAGGGTTTATTTCTTGTTGCAGGTTACAATTTATCACCAAGGGAAGCCAAACCTGGAGGAATGTGGCTTGCTGGCTTGTTTCCTCTGGCTTGTCCTTTCTGATACTGCCTAGGCACACCTGCCTACGTATAGCACCACCCACAGTGAGCTGGGTCCTCATGTCTCAATGAGCAAGTAAGTAAATGGCCCACAGATACACCCAAAGGCCATCTGATCAAGACAACTCATCAACTGAAGTTTCCTCTTCCAGAGCAATTCCCCATAGACTCTAGTTTGTGTCAAGCTGCCAAAAACTAACCTGTATAATGTTTAAAAAGATAAAGAAGAAAGTTCAGTGTTTTAAGGAAAAGGGCCATCTTGTCTGTATAAAGAATGGCAGTTCCATTTACTGAACAAGTATTTCCTGAAAACTAACTATGCCTGGCACAGAAAAGAAAGCAGTAACTAGCCATAATTAAAGGCTCTACTCACATGGCTCACATTGTGATGGGGAAGAAAATAATTCCGTACATTTTCAGTGTTTGTAAATAGTAAATAGAGAATTAGAGCAGACTAAGAAACAGAGGGGAGCCAGGCAGTGGTGGTGCACACCTTTAATTATAGCACTGGGGAAGCAGAGACAGGCAGATCTCCATGAGTTCAAGGCCAGACTAGTCTACAGAGCTGGTTCCAGGATAGCTGATAGCTAGGGCTACACAAAGAAACCCTGTCTCCAAAAACCAAAACACACACACACGCATGCACACACACGCACACGCACATGCGCACACACACACACACACACACAGAGGGGAGTGCAGGGTTACTGTTTTTTTGTTTGTTTTTTAGCTAAGATGGTAACATTTAAATGTTAAAAATGCAAAAGCAAGTCTTGCAATGATCTGAGAAAGAGCATGTTTTAAGCTCACACAGGTAGAACACACACTTGTCATCTCATAACTCAATTTTGGTATTTCTAATACTAAACATAAAAATAATCAATATCCTAATGTGATGGCACCAACCGATGGAGGAAAAAGTGTGATGGTGCAGGTAGTTTTAGTCCAAGGTGTGAGCTAATGCTCAGCCACTTGAGAATTGTGTAAGAGCCAAAGTGAATCAAGTAGTTAAGGACTTTAAATTATCTGATTCATAACAATACAAGGTTTTGGACACGGATGATAAAGTAATTGTTAACATAAACCACAAAGCTGGAAAAGGGGAGGTTCTTGCAAGGAGTCCGGGAGATGAGATATAAGAAAAGTCTGTTGTTTGTGATGTTCAAAAGATTTTAAGTGGGGAACGAATACTCTTAGGAGTAAAAGACAGGGACAGGTCAGGTGCACGGTAATGACAGTGAAGAACTAGGAGGTTACAAACGTAGAGGAAAGCATGGGGCTGTGGGTGCCAACATGTATGGTGGGATGGAAGCATTCCTGAAAGGTGTAACCATTATGAAAAGCTGAGTAAGCATGGGGGTGGAGTGCCGTGACCTTAAGTGATGGAGGGGACGGAGCTCATGCATTCAGGGGTGGCAATACCAAACGCTGCCCGTTTTCCTTAAGTTTAATACTGTGATATTCTGGAAAATTATATTTTATCTTGTTTTCAGGGATGTGGCTATTAACAGTATAAATAATTATTATATACTGGCCATTTATTTTGTTATCAATATTTTTTTGCTCCAACATGAACTGACCTGCTTTTTAAGCCCAGTGCTGAACACATACCAATTTTAATGACTGAAAAGTAAACTGAAATGAAAAAAAATGTTTCTAACACAAACCATTAAAACAGTATGCTCATCAACTCACACTGCTGCTTGGCCTGCTGTAAGTAGCACTATTAAATCACAGCAGCATTCCATTCTCAAGTGCACTGAATCATTATGCTTTTAAAATACCAATGCTTACACACATACACATTACATGTATTGTTTGGTCTGGGTATTTCTAATACTCAACATAAAAACGAATAACAAAATCCTAATGTGATGACACCAAAATGAATGGAACACAAGTGTGACAGGCAGGGTGGTTTTAGTCCAAAATTGGCCACAAACACACACACACACACACACACACACACACACACACACACACACACCAAAAAACCTACACACACACATATATACACACACACCAGCTGTTTTATATTTTATTAGTTTTAAATTACTAAAAAATCTCAATGTTCAGTACAAATGATTCATTTTTAGTAATTTAGAAAAGTTCTATATTTCTTTATTAGATTTCTTTTTTATTTCACTGGTTCTATCCCGTTTTAAGAAATTGTGGAAGGGTCTTACTGCATTGCCTGGGCTGACCCCAAAATCCTAAACTCAAGCAAACTTCCCAACTCAGTCTCAGTCTCCTCGCTGCTGAGTCTACAAGCAGTGTCTACATTAGAGTTTTCACAGTGTGAGAAGCATTACCTGTATGTGTATGTGCACATGTATGCAGTACACTTGTATGCATGTATAGAGGCCAGAGGATAACATCAGGGGCCTTCCTCAGCTGCTCTCCACCTCACCTTCTTTGAGACAAGATCTCTCCATGCACCCAGAACTCAACCACCCATCAAACCACAGGGATCCTACTTTTTCTGCCTCCCGTGTGCTGGGTGGGGAGAGCTGGAAGGGATGGAAAGGCCTTCCTCTGGTATGAATGTGCAGGAAAGGCCAGCCTTTAGCTAAAACAAGTATGCGCTCAAGAAAAGCTCCCACTGCAGCTTCCTCTTCCAAGATGAGCATGCTCCCCTACTGAGATTAACTGGCCCAGCCCCTCACAGCTTACCTTGCTGTGATGCAATGCTGTGTGTATCTCCACTGAAACACACAGCTCACTGAGTCCAGACTTACTTCCCTGGTATCTGTCTTAGGGCTTTCTTCCCTGCTTCCAGTCAGGTTCCCAGGTCCCAGCTGCACAGGCCTCAGCAACTGGCAGTACAAGCAAGCATGACTGCACCCAGATTTTACCTGGGTACATGTATCCAAACTCAGATCCTCAAGATTGTATGGTCAGTGTTTTACCAGGAGAGCCATCTCTCCAGCCTCTGGACTGGGTTTTTTGAAATAATGATCTTATGTAGCAATTTGTGAAGAGTAGCTAATCATATCAGAAGCAGAGCACTCACGGGGGTTTACTATTGCTTTGATTTTAAAAATATCTCTATATAAAATCCTTGAGTTTAACAATTCATAAATTTCTGTATCTCCTTAAATGTTGATGAAAACTAGTTTTCTCACTGTACCATACAAATCAACATTTAAGTCCATTAATATTTATATTAATTCAAAAACTAATTAAGTGGAACTGTTTTAGAGAAAAATTTAGAAAAGTTTCCTTAATAAATTTTTCTCAAAATGTTTCACTTGAATAGTTTTGAGAGAAAACAGTGCAAACTTCATTTTTAGTCAGTTTGTAAAATTAACATGACTTTCTAGAGAAAGCTTAGTAAAATACTGGCTCAAATTGCATCCCTGTATTTTGTTTTTCTTCCTGTTTTACATTTTAGATTTCTTTATTTTTGAGTATATGAGTGTTTTTGCCTTTATGTATGCCTATGCACGATGTACGTGCCTCGTGCCCACTGAGTTCCAAAGAGGGTGTAAGCTCCTCTGGAATGGAGTTATAGGTGGCTTTGAACCACTATGTGGGTTCTGGGAGTCAAACTCAGATCCTCTGGAAGAAAAAGTACTCCTATAACCACTGAGCCAGCTCTCTAGTCCCCCTTGTGTTTTTTGACAGAGGTCATATGTAACTAGGCCAGCCTCTAACTTGCTACATAGCTGAAATGACCTTGAACTTCTGATCATTTTATGATACCCTGGGAATTCTGGGATTACAAGCGTGAATCTCTACACCTGGTTTTATGTGGTCCTGGGGATCAAGCTAAGAGCCTGATACATGCCAGACAAATTATTTAGCAACTGAATTACACCCCCCACACACATTCCCTGTACACTTTTACAATTCAGGAATTTGGTTATTTATTGAAGGTGATGTTTTTAATGGAAGGATTTATAGCATGCCCTCAAGGAACTTACACATGAGAAAATTAAGAGCACAAAATAAGATTATAACAAGGAGCTGATACATGTGACTCTCTAGGAATCTCCCAAACCTTTCAGGTATCTAAAGCACCTAGCCTTGTGAAATAAGTAGCCATCAGTTCTCAGCCTCTCCAGTATGAAGACAGCACATTGTACTACATAGACAGAATTGAGTAAAGTCTTCTAATAAACCCCCTTTTATTATATATTTGTTCTAACAGTCTGTTCCTCTAATACAACCCTTAACGGATTCCTTAATTGAGTGTTCATTTGATGTGTTCACCCTGTATTTTTGTGAAAGTCATGAATGTACCTTTTAAAATGAATGTGATCCCTACCCTTCCTCAAAAGAATAGGAGAAGAACAGATATGTACATAATCGATTGGAGTTACACTGAGTTCAGGACTACAGTACAGGAATAAACAGCATACTGAAAATTAAAGAATAATTTTATCTCCAGAAGGCTTGGGAAAGTCATCTACAAAGTTCATGCTCAAGACCCATGTAATCAAACTACAGAAGAAAAAAATACATTAAAAAAAGTCACATAAAAATCTCAGAATGGGGACTGGCAAAATGGCTCATCAGGTAACGGCACCTGCTGCCCAACTATGAAAACCTGAAAACCTTAGTTTAATCCCTGGAACCCATTAAAGATAGGAGGAAAGAGCCAACTTCCACAGTTATATTCTGACTTTCACACATCTTTGGCATGTGCACTACACTGATAGCATACTTGCACAAATACACACACTAATAATAATGAATAAAATTTAAAAATTAAAAAAGTAAATTATGAGTGCCATACAGTAAAGGAACAACTATTTTTTAATTAAACTAGAAAGCAAAATATTACATGGTGAACTAAAAACAAATCATATTACTAAACTATGCATTCTACATTTTCAAATTACAGGAGGACAATCTCTGAAAAATCAAGAACAAAACACCCTGTAGAATAAATACATCACCATCTAGAATTTCTTCACAAAATTACAGAACTTAAGTAGCTTTTCTAAGTAGCTCATCTGTTAGCTGAACAAGGAAAGCTGATTATCGATGGAGACAACTCAATTATGATTGACTGCGGCAGCTCAAGAAATTCACCCAGAAAATACAAACTGGCTTAATTACATTTAGGAAAAACAGTTGTTTGAAGAGTTGAGATAAATATCAGTAGTTGATCTAAAGAAAACTAAGCAGACTATGTTTCTTCCCTCTTCATGAATGGCTATGTATAACCAATAAGGCTCAGAATCTACTGAGTTTGGAGGAGATGAAGCTTTGGGCCCTCCCTATGAGGGATATGCATGGCACCATCTACAGGACAAAATGCACACAAATAACTGAATTAATAACAAGTATTAATTCAATATAACCCAAAGTAGAATTTACTAACATTATAACTGATTTGGCAGAAATATGTACCTAGCAGAAAAAGGCTTAGTTAGATATATTTCAACTTCTATTACTGAATACTAAAATGCTTTGGTAACTTAGTTTTGTGACAGACTTGGCCTTTTGAGAGGAACTTAACCTAAAATTATAAGGCAAAGAATAATTTATAAATTCATTTGAATGGCTAGTATTCCTAGACCCAAATGTAGTCACAAACTACTGTGTATACTTCCCAGGCTATCAAATCTTAAGAAGGGAGATTTTCTTTCCCATGGAAGTTTCCAATAAAAATAATTTTCAAACTATGGACTGCTACAATCTGTTACTATCCTGGGTCAGACCCTTACCATTTCTGGCTTATTGTAGCATTCCCTCCAACACACACACACACACACACACAGAGAGAGAGAGAGAGAGAGAGAGAGAGAGAGAGAGACAGAGACAGAGACAGAGACAGAGACAGAGACAGAGACAGAGACCGACAGACCAACTGACCTCTTATACTATTATTATATCCCCTCACTGGAGCACTCCCTCACTGGTCTCCTGGCTTACTAGAACACATCACTGGTCTTTTGGCTTCCTCTTTTGCCTCTTAATACTTACTAGCAATCTGGGCTTCCTTTAAAAGTCAAGCCAGATCCTGTCACTCCTCAGCTGTGGTTTCATCCTCATTCAGTATACAAAGCCAAAGCCCTTGTCATTAGATCACATGAGCACATATGATCTATTCTCAACCCAAAAAATACTTCTTCTGACTTGTCTCATATTCTTCCACCAGCCAGTTTAATTTGAGACACACGACTTGTGTTTCTTCAGCTTTCTTTTTAATTCTACAACACAGCCTTTATTTAGCTTGATCTTCCATTGCCTAGTATGTCCCCAGATAAGAACACTATTCTCCTTCACATCCTTCAGTGACTGCTCATATTTCACATTCTCACAAAGGCCATCTGTAGCATTCTCATAAAGCCAGTAATTATTATCTCACAATGTATTTTATTTCTCTACCTACAGCATCTAAAACAGTACCTGAAAGTATCTACTCTAAAACATACAAACTAACAAGAAATACTGTGATATTTCCTGTGAGTAATGCTGCAGTCATTTTTACTTATATATATTTACTATACACATATGTATAAACTGATTTACCATTGCACTAAGTGTTTCTTCCCAATCAGGCCTCTCCCGGGGGTGAACATTTCTATGTAGCTCTGGAACAAAATCATCCTCTTCAGACTGTATTGAGGACTTCATTTTCCTACAGAGAGAAATAGGAGAGACTTTTGTAAGAATGTCTATTTCAGTAATAACTGTTTCAATGAACACAATCCAAAAGGCAGAAAAAAAAATCTTTTGATTTTAAGTTTAACTCAAAGAACTTGAGTGGCTAGTGGTGGTGATCTTAATTTCTATACTGGCTTCCAGATATCTTCTGTGGCATACAGAATACCTGCTTCCTACTCCAGAAAATAACTATAGTATTTATTATACAAGGCCTGATTACATCACTTCAACATAATGTGAAACTTGAAAAATGATCTCTGTAGTATCTACAGAACTGTGTGCGAAGCATTAGATCAGCATCACAATGGGACTGGGAAGGTGCATGATGGAGTTGGTCAAGTATTCACTGCACAAGCATGAGGACCTAAGCTCCTAAGGCTTGAGATAACACCGGGTTCATATATATATATATACACACACACACACACACACACACACACACACACACACACACACACACACACACGACCACTGACCCAGAAGTCCCTGTGGAAATACTCCTTAAATCAGTAAACCAACGGTTATATACTCAAAGATGTCATCCAAGCCATTCAAAATGAAGTGGGGAGGAGAAAACCAGCTGAGAACTGAGTAGCTCCTCAACAGCCCAGCAACGCTGAAGAGACAAGGGACAAGATGGGACTGCTAAGTGCTCTAAGCTCTCTCGACTGAGACTCCAAGAAAGCCATGTCTTAGAACTGAGCCCAAGAGAACAAAAAGTAATGCTATACGGTCAGACCCAAACCATACAGTGTCAGAAGTGTTAGGGAAAATACTACCTCAATTTAGAAAATACAAATGTAAAACAAACAAAAACAAGATTTATGAGCAATTCCCCATATCACACGATAGCCAATAAAAACCTAGGAGGCAAACTTAAACAAAAAGTAAAGGTCAAGGCAAACTCTCATTTAATTCAGATTTTTAAGTTATCGAAAAGAAGAGGCAGTATGGTCCATTCGTAGAGTCTGCCTCAGATGGAGGAATCTGTAAGCAGCATCACTCTTGGCCCAACAGGAAATGGCAGATAAAGGGCCATCAAGGTGACTTCCTGGGTGAAGGCTCTTACCATCAAGCCTAATGACTTAGTTCTAGCTCCCAGACCCAGATGGTGGAAGGACATAACCTCCACGCATGTGCTACAACATGTGTGCCCATACATAAATGTACATACACATACAATAAACCAATAAATGTAATTCAAATTATAAGAGTTTGCTAAAGCAGATAATCTACAAAACTGAAACTTTCCTGGAATGCATCAGATAAAAGGACTCAGGGCAGGCAAGTAGGGTAAACTCAAGAGAAATGAGAAGCATGGGCTTTTTTAAGATGAATTAGATCACAGGCAACTACTTGCCTGGGGCCAAGCAAGGGAAAGAAATACACTAGCTGGTAAGAAGCATTTGCTTAATTTTTTATTAAGTTGCTTAAAATATTTATGACTCATATGTTCAATGAAATGAAAGAAAAATAGATAAAAGTGAAGTTTTCAACAGGGAGTATTGAGACAATAATGCTCACCCTAAGAAATGCATCTGCAATTATAGATTCATTAGATGTGGGCCACAGAGACAGTTCAGGAGGTAAAGGTGCTTGTTGCCATGACTGATACAGGAGTTTGATCCCCAGAATGATGATGGAGAATCGACTCCTGAACATTGTTTGCTGACCTCTTACACGCTACCAAGGAGAGTATGTGTGTGTGAGCAACAAGAAAAGGAATGTAAAACAAAAACGAAAGCAGGTAGTTTAGAATTGTTTAAAAAGGAATTCAGTAGCTGTATTAACAACGAACCTGACTAAACAGTTAACTAGAAAATAATCATCAACCTTGAAGGACACAAAAAAGGAGAAGAAAAGATAACGCACGCACGCAAACACACACA
The DNA here is from genome assembly GCF_943737965.1 of Phodopus roborovskii. Classification (NCBI taxonomy): domain Eukaryota; kingdom Metazoa; phylum Chordata; class Mammalia; order Rodentia; family Cricetidae; genus Phodopus; species Phodopus roborovskii. The sequence goes on along the minus strand of NW_026126517.1, from coordinate 11,332,364 downwards.
CACACACAATCAAATAAGCTGGGTGAAGGTGTCACAGGCTTTTAATACCAGCACTTGGGAAGCAGAGGCAAGTGGATCTCTTTGTGTTCCAGCACAGCCAGGGGCCAATAAAGATACACAGAGAAATTCTATCTCAAAAAATGTCATATAATATAAACTCTCATATATTTTCTAAACTGATGATTTAAAAGAGTAAGGAAGATTTAAAAGAGAAAGGAACAGAGCCAGCATTTAAAAAACAATGTCTGAAACTTTTAAAACTAATAAAAAAATATCAAGCTACCAACTCAAGGAATCTTTCACCAAATCTCAAGCCAAAGTTTCTTTGGGGATTTTGATTGATTTTTATTTTATTGTGGGGTTCTGCCTGTCTTCATGAGTGCACACCATGTACATGCAGTGTCTGTGGAAGCCATAAAAAGCACCACATCCCCTGGGAATGGAGTGACACTGTTGTGAGCGGTTATGTGAGTGCTGGGACTTGAACCAGAGTCCTCTGGAAGAGCAGTCCCTGCTCTAAAGTTCTGGGCCATCTTTCCAGACCTCAAGCAGAATTCTTAAAAGCAAACTAGGTATATCATACCCAAACCACTAAATATAAAATCCTACAGGAAACTCAAAGTCAGTACAAAGGACAAACTGACTTCAAAGAAACAAAAATGACAAGAAAAAGGAGAAACCAAAAGCATGAATTGGTGTTATAAGGAAACACAAAACAAAAAACAAAAAACACTATTACCTACAAATTCTATCTTTCAAAGTATCCATTTGAAAAACACAGGTAAGATATGCCATTTTCAAAACAAACCTAAATTTACCAAAAGGAAAACAAGGGCACAGGTTTGAGAACTACAGAAACATTGGAAAAATAGAAAAGACTGACAGACTCATGGTTGAAGAATGTACAACTATAATCCCAGAATTTGGAAGTCAAGGCCACCTGTGCTACATGGTGACTTTGAGGCTGGCCATTGACTACAAAGTAAGATACTCAAAACGCCATTAGTAATAGCAATGCTTTATGTGATGTGTGTGCATAATATGCACATATACAAACACATATGATACACATACATTTATTATGACGTGTATTATTACAAAAACATAGAGAAGCTGAATTAATTGAGTTGTAAAGACACATCTTAAGAATAGGCAGTTTCGTTCTATGGACTGAGGTCTTGCACTTGCTAAAAAGGAAAAAGCGAGCTGTGCACCAGCACTCACCACTCTGCTTCATGACTGCATATGCAATGTGACAGCCTCCTCAAGCCCCTGCTGCCATGATGACCTGGCCTCCCGCCGGTGACTATCTGCCCTTGAACCAGGAGCCAAAACAAGTTCTGTCTTTCTGATGCTGTTTCTGCCAGACCCCTTTGGAAGGATCAGAAGTACAAGGTCAGCCTAAGCTACAAAGCAAGTTTGGGGCTAGACTGAATATATCCGACTCAGAAAGAGGAGATGAGAACAAATCATATATACAAAGAAAAATGAGCAAAAGCTGATGCTTCTTCAGTATCTAGGAACCCAGGACAAAGACAGATGAAGGGAATAAAAAAACACAGAGAACACACTGAATAATGAAAAGGGAGCCAACCATAACTGGAATACAAATGGGTAATATACAGATTCTGAGGACATTGTAAACAATTTTATTTTAATGCAGTTACATTCTAATTTAAATGAAAATTTCAATTCCCAGAAGCATATAATCCGTCAATACTAAAAAAAAAAAAAAAAAAAAAGAAACAAAACAAAAATATAGTCATAAAAAAATTAAACTCTGGGCTCATATGTATTTATTGGTGCATTATTTCAAGCACTGAAGGAATAAATAATAACACTCTTGTACACATATATTCCTCCAGATTATAAAAATAAATACCTCTCAACCCATTCAATGAGCTAAACAAGTCTTAAAGATGATACAACAAAAGCTGTCAAAGACATCACTAGAAAGAAAATGAAATGTGATACCATAAACACAACTCAAAAACAAATTAGTGGTGGCAAATGGAGGTCCAAAATTAAACTGGCTTACAATCTAACATCAACCTCTAACACTGACCACACTCTGAAAGGCGGGAATCACATATGATTCTAACAATTAACATTTGATGACTATCATAAACTCCAAAGGGCGGCTACTTTAAAGAAGACATCTAGCATAATTCTTAAAGGTGAACCAGGAGAAACAGATGTCTCTACTAACACTGTTTGAGGTCCTACTCAGTTGTTGCTGCTTTTTCAAGTTATAAAAAGAAAACAACATAAAACTGGAAAAAGAAATAAAATAAAGATTGTAATTGCTTGACATATACACAGATAATATTAAAGTCTGTACAATTTAGAATTATAAGATAATTTAGCAAGATTCCTGGTCATATGATCAGTATGTAAAAATCAAGTATATGTATATTCAACACTACATTTATAATTATTTATGCTAAAAATGTAACCAACACACATATTTTTAATAAATTTCCTAAAACAGCCTACTACAAAGTATTAGTACTGCCACTTGCACCAAATGAATAAATTTCACAAATGTTCAGCAACAAAAGCCACCGTCCATAACACAATACATAATTCTATTCAAGTGAAATTCAAGAAACAACAAAATTCAAAATTCATCTACAATGACCAAAGAAAGAATGTAAGAGGAACAAAAATTGTGAAACACTAGAAGAATTATCTTGATTGGATTGTATTTAAATAAGGGTGAGTGTGTGAGTGTTTGTGTCTGTGTGCACCAAGCTATAGACTTCACTATATGCAAGTCATATTGGAATAAAAGTATAAAATAAAGGCTTATGGACAGGCAATAAACATCAATTTACTAGGCATAAATTATATTTACATATACTGTATCTCATAAAAACTTAGTATCTACATATTACACTGACTCTTATTCTCTGCTTTTAAAGTATGAACAAATTTTGCTTTCCCCATGTCTGAGTACAGCCCCACCTCTTACAGAACAACTTACTGCTAAGAATTTTCAACTATGAAATCTAAAGATCCCAAAGCTATTTTTTATAAGTTTCTGTAAAATATCTTCAGACTTGAACCTGTATATAGTAGAACAAAACAAAGCAAAAGTCCTCAAACAGAAAAGTTGTCAGCCAAACTGACTTGCTGATTCTCCTGAGAAAAACTCTTTTTATCTTTAATACACACTCTATTTGTACCAGATCCCTGCTTCTCACCTCTGAGAATGCACACACAGCAGTTCTGAAGTCCCACAGAGGCCCAGGTAGCCCCCTTCTAAAGATAAACAGCATTATTACAATGTCCAGACCAGCACTCCAGAGACCACTCCAGTCCAGACCCCTCTTCTTGGTCCTGTGAGTGAATTCCAAGTGGCAGCAGTGTTCTGTCTTTCTCTTTTCCTTTTCCCAGTCATTTGTTTATCTATTAGCCTTTATCAAGTTTGGCCCTGGTTCTGCTACAGCTGAACGAAGAAGTTATTCCCTACTAGTGCTAACAGGAACCAGAAAGAAGCCTGTCTTAAGGCCTCACCATTTTCTGATTTTTTTTGTAGATAAGAGAAAATGAGGGATAGGAAAAGTGCTCTCTATCAGAGACAATGGGTAACTTGGGAGTGCTAATCAATTTCTGTCTATATGGACAACAATATGATTCACTTCCACAGACCGCTTTGAGAGACATCCTATACAGCAAATCTCATCACCTCTGCTCCTTTCAACTGTGGGTGAAATAATTCAATAGTAAATCGGAAGCTACGAGGCTTTTGTGTATTCTGTACACCTACAACAGAAAAAAGCTACAACCTGACATCCTAGAGTTTGATATATTACTATCCTACCTTTGAAAGACACTAAGAACTCTGACTGCAAAGCCTCTAAATACAGGAGCTTGGGGCTGGAGAGATGGCTCAGCAGGTAGAGTGCATGCTGTTCCTTCCAGATGATCCAGGTTCAGTTCCCAGCACCCACATGGCAGGTAACAATCTGTAACTCCAGTTCCAGGGGTCTGACCTCTACAGGCACTGCACACATGTGGTTCACACATACTTCAGGCAAAACACCTATACACATAAACTAAAAATAAATCAATGTTTTAAAATATGCAGGATCCCTGTTCTGATTAGTTGTATATAGATTAATACATGCTTAAATAAATCTAAAATACCCAAAATTAATAAGAAAATTTAAAAACAAAATTTCTAACACTAATGGGACTAGCTACATTGTTGAAAATATCATCCATATTTTCTAAAGCTTTTATTCACTTCTAACTGAAAATGTCTGATATTTTAATAGTCATTATGTTTTAGCAACAAAAGTTCCCAGTCCAGTATCCCTGACAAATGAATAATATTATATGCCCCACTGTCTTGGGGGAACCCTCTATGTCATCTCTAAATCCCTCTGTGGACTTGTGTGTGTTCTAGGCTTCTCACGCTATGACTTTACAACACTGCACCACAAATTTCAACCATTGAGGAGTTAGTTATTCCTTAATATTCAGTTGCCCAAATCATTTACCTTAATTATTCCATGGCTAAATTAATTAGCCCAAATTAATTCACTTAAACATTTATTCATCTGTTTTAAGCACTTTATTATACTAAATGCACAATTAGACAGAACTAACAAATTTGTGGTATTACACAGTTTTATTCTGAACAAAGTATATTCTTAATTTGTTTCCTGGTTTCTTTTATGTTCTTCAGTAAAGTCTGTTATTTTTGTTGTCATTACCTGATAATGTTGATTGGAAGCCTTTTTTAAAAAACATTACTTTTGTCTTCCATTATCTCTTCTAACGTACTGGTACTTAATAGTTTGATATGTGTGATTAGGTATTTTACAAAGAAGACTGGAATGTGTTGTCACATCAATCACTCTTGATACAGCAAACCAGTTTTCCTGGTTTTCATTTAGATCCCTAGAAATCCATCATGCTAAGCACCAAGCCTTTCAGAGAAGTTTCCTTAGGAGACTGGGGCAGGAGAACAACAACCTTGGCACTGTGCCTTGTATTCTAAGACTACATATATGTGAAGACACAAATGTCTGGCCCTAGTCTGTGAAATCTCTGTAAGTTCAACAAAGGGAAATGAACCCTGAACAAAATGGGATGGCTGACATCAGCAAGCCAGATTGACCAATTTCAGGAAGACTAAAAGCAAGTGGGATCACCCTGACTGGTAAACCAAACTCTCCCCAAAGGCAGGGATGAAACTGTTACAGAAGGCAAAAGAACCCTCAGAGCTTTCCTTACCAAGCAGGAAAAGGAGAAGAAAAAAGCCAAGACAGAAAAGAAAGAAAAAACAAAAAAACAGAACACTTAGGTAGAAGAAAAGTATTTTATTTCAAATAATTATAACTGAAAGACAACACAGAAAAATGGATGACTGTCAAAGAAAGCAAACAAGAAGCAGAACTTCAGTGTCCAGGAAGGGTCATCTGTTCTTGTTAAGCCTGCTTTCCTTTGAAATACAGTCCATGCAGCCACAACTAGAATGGACCTCACTGTATAGACCAGCCCTCAAACTCAACAAGGTTCCCTTGAGTGCTGTGATAAAAGGTGTATTCCATATATTTTTTTAAAAGTTACCTATGTTACATTTATGAGTAAAAGTTTAAGTATGCAGAGCTTTAATTTAAGAAGTGTGAAAGTGTAATTAACTGAGAAACTTTTGAGTTCACAGAGAATGCAATGGTTAGGAAAAATCTTAGTCTCTCTCTCTCTGTCTCTGTCTCTGTCTCTCTCTCTCTCTGTGTGTGTGTGTGTGTGTGCGCGCGCGCGCGCGCTGGAAATAAACCTAGGCATACTAGACAAGCATTCTAACACTGACCCACACCCTAACCCATGTGTTTAATTTTACATAAACAACTTAATAAATCAAAAAAAATTTAACTACTTACACAGTTTCTTTGCAGTAAGGCCTTTTTGAACATCAAAAATCTTATGCAGACAAGCATATGACTTTCTTATGAAAGGTTCACCTTGGGCACCCAGCCAAAGGGCTGAATTACTGAAATACCAAGAAAGTCTTGCACTAGCATGCCTTGAGGTTAGGCCATCTATATCACAAATCATAAAGGCAGAATAATGGCTGAGCTCCAATACTATATACAATCTTCTGAGGTTAGGGATGCTTACAGCAGACTTGGATGGTTGTTATTCTGACACTGATAACAATATGCTCAAAAAGCACATATAACATTAAACAAATATTTTGAAGACCAAATTAAACTCCCAAGCAACATAATAACTCTTTATGGCAAAAATACACATTTTGGCATTTTACATGAGATATTAAGATGAGATGCCTATAAAAAGAACATGAGTGTAGAGCTATAATTACATCAATGGTTAAGTGTTAGTATTTTCTCTCCACCATGCCCAGTTCATAAAAACTGGTTGGTAATCTCAAGAATTTCAGAAGAAAGACAAGATGATAAAAACGGGAAATTGTGAAGTATCTTGTAGACATGAAAGTAAATTATTCTAACAGAAAAGTAGGCCTGTAAAAGACATGAAACACCACTATCCAGTCCTACTGAACAGTGTAGCATCACTGCAGGATCGTTCCCAGCAAGGCAGAGATGGGGTAAAGCATCTGCAAGCCAGTCAAGCATGAGATACAAGTTCCTAATGCCCACCTGCCTGCCAAGGAAGATGTGTGCTCAAAATTGGGCTGCTAAATGGAGAAAGAAGTTTCTCTTCTCACTTAAAATCAATGGTCTTGAACTCGAATACAAGTAAAGGTGCTTGAGGGGCTCAAAATAGTGGATTCATGGCTCCTCTCCAGTGTTGGCTGCATCTCTCCACATCATTGATGCAAAGAAACACTGCCTCTGAGAACTTATTGCTTAAGCAGGGACTAGCAGAATAGACCAAATATATCACAAACTTTTATACAATGAAAGTCTTGATCTCGATCATTACACATGGGCTCAAATCTTTACCGTATCGTGACAATGTGTGCTAGGTAGATCTAAGACATAAATCCCCATCTGGAGAAATATTTTTTTTAAAGCCCTATTTTATAGACTTGCAATGCAGTTAACAGACATACTGTATGTAACATATTTAGCCAAATATACTTCATGTAACAACTCCTAAATAAAATTTCTCTTTCCTGACAAGATTCAACATTTACAATCTTCAGTTTCTGGGTTGTGATTCTCTTCCCACTTACAGAAATCTCTTTTTAATGATCATTAAAGACTATTCTAGTCTAAGACTCTACGGATCTCTAGTCTAAGGACCACTGCCCAGGGGAACAAGGCAGATAGAGCACATGAACTCCACAGTACAAGTGAAAAGTAACAGGAGCTGAGATCTGAGTCTGTGGCCCCCTGACCTCACAATGGAGAGGTCTACCTCTCCAGTGCTACCACAAAAAAGATCCATTTCCTGCTAACAAATCCAAAGATAAAGGATATTGCAGAAACTACCAGACAAACATTTGCTCTTCTCTCAGAAGGTAGTGCCTTCCCTAAAGCAGACAGTGGCTAGAGCCAGCAGGAACCCACATTCCAGATACCTGACAACATTAGCTCTCTCATCCAGGACACCTCTAGTGACATGGTGCCATTCTTTTAAGAGCATATTTAAAACCTAACTTCGATGCTATTCATGAGAGAATAATATACAATCTTTTGCCCTCATCTCGTTTAGGAGAAAGGCAGACAGAAAGAGACAGACAGACACAGATGGGGAGGGGGTGTGCAACCAAGACAACGGCTTGATTTAGGTGAATTAGCACAGGTTTTAACTTCAGTGTACACGTAGCTATAAACTGACTTGACAAACAGCTCTTCTCGGCACAGACCAGGTTCTCCACAGTTATAGCTGCAGCACATCTCATCCAACCCTTCACCTTCCACGCCCACATGCATTTTTCTGCTTGGCGTTTCGGCAGGAACATGCTGGGGATGTTGCGAAAGGCTGTACTGCCTTGTTTCCTCATGCCTTACTGGTGAATAGGGTGAGAAACACTGGGTGAAATGGGGTCTTACCCACATCTCTCTCTGGAATTTGTAAATAAAATCCCAAAGGCATATTTGGTTTGGAAGATTTACGGTGATATTCAGATAGGATATATAATTGTAAACAAGGACAAACTAACTATGATTTTATGGTTTCCCAAAACAAGACCTACAAGTAGCTTGGTTTCTCAGAATGACTATGTTGTCAGTACTCCCCAAGATAAAGGCTCAACCTTACAGACTTACTCTTAAATGTCAAAAGAAAACCCGACGGGGGGTCCCCACTGCTTAACAAATATATCTACGATTACAGTTCCTAACATACTGTAAAATGTCAACAGTCAGGCCCAAGGTATGTCTTCCTTTAACTAATATCACAAAGTAACTAACACAACTTTAATTCGGTCATTTTTAATACAAACCCAAACAAAACATATACTGATGGGACATACATAGACAATAGTAAAAACCACACCTTGAGAGATGAGATTTATGTAAATCTGGAAAGCTAAATGAAATTATGGGACAAAAAGTGAAACAAAAAAGAATGCTATGTTAATAAAAGCTCATTTCTATAATCTCAACATTTTTAAATATACTTCTCATTTGTTTTAACCTGTGAGTAACAAATTCACATGATGTATCAAGAGCTCCTAATATTCAATCACTCCATTTCCTTAACTAAGACTTAAATTCTAGATTTAAAAAAAAAAAATCCTTTAACTTGAAAGGGAAACACAGACACACACACACCCATGTACACACACAGGGAGTGGGGGGCGGCTACTTGTTTTGAGTATTAAACATAAAGACAGTATCTGATGAACTGATATGTTCACCTGCCTAAGGACTCATAGATAAAATTAGAAAGTTATCTAATTGCCCGTGCTAGTAGCAGTGGGTGTATGAAGCTCTAACTTCAAATTTCATCAAGGTTTTTGTTTTTTTAAAGTGTCTATAAATGTGTTAATGTCCATAACTCTGTATGAAACAAAAATGGTTTCCCAAATTCTGTGGCATTGTGATGGGATTAAATACTGTTGGTTTCCTCCAGCAGGCAAAATCTCTTTCTTTAACAGAGGCCACAGAACTCTCAACCAGGAGACATCCTACGAAAGCTTCCAAGTATTAAGGTTCTGCCAGAAATTCCAAAGCCCAGAAAAACGCGGGTGTGGGTAAGTGGGTAAAATGAGGATCAAAGCCACAAAATAACTGAATTGAATTTAATCAAAGTATTTCATTTATATTCATAAATGCAGGCAGCTGTACACACACACACACACACACACACACACACACACACACACACACACTCACTTCAGCACACATCCCAAAGAAAAGGTGAATATCCATTAGATGCAAATTCAGATCAAATCTATTAAGATACAAATCAGACACAGAAAGGGGTAGCAGTTCATTATGAGTCTCTACTTGAAATTCCTGAAATGCTACAACAAAACCTGTTTAACACCTTCTCTTCCTGGTGTTGGAACAAGTAATTGAAAATACATTTTACAAGCTCAGGGCAAGTTGTGGAATGAAGAATGCTACAGCCAACTGGAAAGCTGTCCTCTTCCACCCCAAACCTACCCAGAAAGAAAAGAGGATTGAAACAAAGGGGACAGAAGAGGACAAGAGGACAGACAGACCAAGGATTGAGGACAGAAGACCTTAATCACCTGAAATTCTCTTCCCTTCCTTCATCTTCATCATCAGTCAGCTGGGTTGTAACATCAGAATCCTGCCAAAACACACTGTCATCCCCCAAAGAGCTACTCTCACTCTCTGTCTCCATCTCGTTTTGAGATCCTCAAGGCATGAGATACGAAGCACCAGCATTCAGGTGGGTGAGCACTACTGATGCTCACTCAAGAATGTGCCTGCTATAACACTGGCAAGTGATGATGCTGGTTTCATTGCAGCTGGGAGTGCAGACAGGAAATCCCAGGCAGCACACTCACTGCAGATGACTGTGCACCTGTCACACCTTAGACCCTCCCACTGCCTTAGGCTCTCTGACCTACATAATAAAAACCAGAGTCCAAATCAGGGGGATCTTTCGCTAATTATCCACTTTTAATGACTATTTTCTTATCTCATTTCCAGGTAATGGGTATTTTCAAAAAGCAGGCTTCTGTTTCTATCTCAGCCTTTAAAATGACAAACAGAAAACCAGAAAGGCTAACTACACACACACCAGTGTCCTGTGCTAGGCACCATGCAAGGCACAGTTATACACACCTCACGGTTAGGGAGGATCATGATTAGTAGAGAAGATATGTAATGTCTAGAGCCCTGCCCAGCTTCCTGCCTTCCTCTCAGAAGTAACTTTCAGGTGTACCTTTGCTCAAGTGACCAGAGTGACATTGAAAAATATAAGCCTATCCAGGGTCCATCTAAGGGGGAAAAATGTCAAAAGTTGAAAGGCACTGACAATTATTTTATGAAATGAAAACATGTTTCTACATTTACACTGGAAAGGTCTGTGCTGGCAGTAAAAAGGGTCTACTAGGAAGTAAGTACAGGATCAGTGACAGTTAAACAACACAAATGCTTCTTAGGAAACAGCCATGCTGGTACCAACCACAGATGTATCCTGCAGTGGTAGGTACTTCTCTCCTGCTGAGCAGCAGCAGCAAACATGGAGCCCTGACTTTTATACTAAGTTCAAACATATCTCCAAAAAAAAAAAAAAAAAAAAAAAAAAAAAAAAGGAAAAGGACAAAACCAACATCCAAGACCTACCCCTACCCTTGAGCTTTCTCACTTGGAAGTTTGGAAAATGAACTTCTGGGTGACTTGGCTTATACAATAGCTTCTCCTCCCTGCAACTTCTAGAATACTCACTGATTGAATGCTGCAGCTTTGACAATTGATGGAGGTTTTGTCTTCTGCTAGAAACTATAATTTATTGGCAAACCTGAAAACAGGTTTAGAAAATGAATTGTTTCTGACAGGGATTTTGAAAATTTCCCTAATAGTTTACATAAAAACATCTTGTAAAATATTCCCGTTCATACCAAAGACAAATCCTAGTATATTCTTATCTCCAAAATTGCTTCAAAAAATGAGATGACCATGGTATCACTATAACAAATTTATTATCATCTAACAAAAATTCAGAGGATGTGAATTACATTTCTTCCTTGTTTTATACATTTAAATAAATACCCCTCAAAACGGATATTCAAATCTAAAAATTAAATTACAGAACATCATGTGAAAACTCCTCTCAACCAACCATCTTACAGTAAAAGGGTCCTGAATATAATTTTATAGAGTTCTTACTAAATTTTTATAAAGCCATAAAAATCATAAAACACAGATAAGTCTTACTATACAAAAATGTTTGTATCCAGCTTGAGATGGCTCAGTGGATAAAAATGTCTTCTACATAAATATGAAGACCTAAGATTAGGTTCCCTAGAATCTACCTATACAGCCAACAATGGGGGCTGAAGAGATGACTGATCAGTTGAGAACACTTATTGTTCTTACAGAAGACACAGGTTCAATTCCTAGGACCCACATGGATGCTCATAACCATCTCTGTTGTCCACTTCTGACCTCCTCAGGCACCAAGTTACACACAGCATAACAAAATAACATGCAGAAAAAAAACCACCCATACACATAAAACAAATACTTTTTTTTAATTTCTTTAAAAAGTTTAAAGCTGAGTATTGCTGTATGTGTCTGTGATCCCAGCACTGGGAGCAGAAAAGGCAAACCCTCTCAGTCTAGCCTAACTTTGAACAACAGGTTCAGTGAGAGGATTTAGTTTCAGAAAATAAGGCACGGAGTGCCAAGCTGGACATAATATCAAATTCTGGCCTCCACACATGCATACACAAATGAACAAATCTGTACATGCGTGTACGTACACACACACACACACAGGGTTTATATCTCCTTTATTAATACCAAACATGAGCATAGTCAAACTATAAAAAAGAGAGGAAAGAAGCACATCACAGCTGCTTAATTTTTTTTTAAAATATTTAATCAGTTGATACAAATCTCTAAGATCCAACAGCCAGGATGGTAAAATGTTAAAAAGCATAATAACCAACAAAATCCACAAGACAACCCTATTAGACATGAAAAAAGTACTTAATGTAACACAGGAACAAGGGAGGAAGGCCCACAAAGGAGAAGGCTCTTGCACATAAGCAAGGATTTTAAGTGTTCTTAATAAGCCAGGTATGATGATGCACACCATTCACGACCCAAAGGCAGAGGCAGGAGTTCAGGCCACCCATGGATCCACAGTGAGACACTGATTCCTGGGCAGGCCATTAATTAACACAAATTCCAATACCAAGCATGAGAACCCACCCCACCCCCGCCTCAACTTTACAAGCTGGTCAAGGGAATCCAAGGGATTCCCAAAACACTATAGGCTAATGATGCTGTCCTTGGTTGCCTCCTAGAAATGGAAAGTAAGTCCTCATTGCTAAAGATACCATATATTTTGGACACAGGACCTTGAGGGTTAGAACTGCATCTAAATCCTTCTCCTGGAGAACTTGCTTTAATACCAGAAGATACCATGCAAGCTTCCAAAGGAGGGAAACAGCCATTAACCCCACAGAGTCTATGAAGCCTAATAATGGCCTATGGGTGCAACAGTGGCACACATACCTTCAGCAACAGACAGCTCTCCAATTGGACTGAAGGCCCCTCAACACGAGGAGACTGTGCCTGGTACTGTAACCTCACCACTACCCAGGACTAGTGAAGTCATGGGCCTCGAAGGGGAACCTACAGCCACCACTTCACCAGAACAGCATAATCCCTTCTAAATATTTATCCTCTTACTCACAGATAAATATAGGCCTCACCCCTCATCAAAAGGGGAAAAAAAATTTACAACAATGATCAATACAGAAAACCACAACCAATCAAAACACTGAACAAGGGACCATATGGTGATTAGGCCTAATGGATACATCTGCAACACAACTTCTGCACCTAAGGCTCAGAGATCATAATGGAAGTAGGTAAGGGGTGAAAGACAGCAAGCAAAAAAAAAAAAAAAAACCAGGAAGTTTGTGTCTTCTAAAAATGTCAAAGAAGCTAGACCCATGAAGGTTCACCAACCTGGCTGCCTAGACAAGACCTAAACAAGTATGACACGGAGACATCCTAACATGGAAGGGAGATATCTCATTGGAACTCAACCCTGGACAAAGAACTGCAGGCAACTAAGCAATGCTGGGAGCTAGAGAACTCTGGATACTTTAAACAAAGAAAGATCCATCTGACCAGAAAATATAAGAACTAATGGAACATTGTACCATTAAATACAATAACAGTCTAACTTTAACTACACATGTTAGTTAAATTAATTTCTCCTTCTCTTTAAAATGGCCACTTTAACACTGAACCACTCATTGTGCCCATTGTGGAAAATATGTTTAAAAACATATGTTCGGAGCCAGGCAGTGCTAGTGTACACCTATGATCCCAATACTCAGGAGGTGGAGGCAGGTGGATCTCTCCCTTTCTCTCTCTCTCTCTCTCTCTCTCTCTCTCTCTCTCTCTCTCTCACAGAGTAAGTATATGTAACAAAATTTTAAGATAATTAACTGGGAAATCTGCACTCCAAGACTTTCCTACTTCACTGGCCTCAATGGTAATATGTAAGCAAATCCTTATATAATTCAACATGTCTTTAAAAGAAAAACAAAACTGTATGTGTGTGTGTGCACACATGTGCGGAGGCCAGATTAATCTTAGATGTCATCTTCAGGTATGAACTGCCTTGCTTTATGAGACGGGTTCTCACTGGCCTGGAGCTTCTTCTGTAGGCTAGGATGGATGCCAGACAGTCCTAGGGACACACCTGCCTCTGCCTCACTAGACCTGGGGATATAAATTCATGTGACCTTGGTAGGCTTTTTTTTTTAGTGGGTCCTAAAAATTGAACTCAGGTGCTAATGCTTGAACTCTAAAACTTTTTAAAATAATATTATGGGGGGGGGGGTGTGTGATAATCCCTTACCTGAAATACCAGTCAGTAACTAGGTTCCAACCATCTTAACCTTTTTCCGTTTTTCATCAGTCCATCTGTTTAAATCAGAAACAGTCCATGCACATTATGACAGTCAATGGGTCCCTTTTCACTGAAGCTTCCCCACCTCCTCCACGGCTCCGCCACTGCTCTGCTTACTTCCGTTCACCCTTTTAGGGTGTGATGAGGATTGAACACCTGAGCCTCGTATGTGGGATAAAATCATAAATTCTTAAAAGCTACAAAGAATACTGTAGCTTAATGTTTTCTGGCTATCTACTAGTTTTCTAAAATAAATATTACTCAAATGAACAAGACACATGTGTGCATAACACACACTGGAGTGCATGGGCATGCATGCCTGTGCACGCACACACACTTTCCCTACATGCACACTCATTGTGTGACCAAAGATGCATAGATAACCTGTCTCACACTGCTTTACCAAGTATAAACAGGCAGTTTCTCAAGGACTATGACATTAAGATGTTTCAAATGCCATGTGGTTTTAACCTAAATAGTCTCTTTTATTTTGACTGCCACCTACAATATGTCTGTTCTCCCACACAGTCAGCTAAAGACAATGACCATACTTGCACACATATGAAAAACTCCATGTTTGGTTCCATTGTCTGTTTAGTTCCCATGGTTTAAGAACAACAAAGAATCAATGCAAACTATAGAATATCCTTATTGTAGAGAATAGGAATTTGGAATCACTCTTAGGTTCAAAAAACATTTAACACCCTAAGATGAACTGACCTGTTCATGAAAACAAGAAATTTAGTGTGCTAAATTTAGAGATTAGATGACTACTGAGAATCAGGAGACCAAAGATAGTTTACCCTAATATATGGCCTGAGTTATCTGAGAAAATACGAACTCATGGTATCAGAAATTTAAGGCAGTAACGCAGAAATACCCAAGACCCTCCAAGTCCATCCTGTGTAGGTCCATCTGGCCCAGTCTTGTCAAAAAGGATTACATTTTTTTCCCTGCTCCACTCTCCAGCAAGAAAACTGATACTGTGATATAGAAGTTAACCCAGCAATAGATTCTGCAAGCAATCACAAACATACTAGAGCTCTTCAAAGAACAAGAGAGAGGACAACTCCCCAGAGTGCTGGTTTTCTCACACAGCCTGCCATGATGCCTATCTAATCTGTTGCTTCCAATTTTATTTCTCAGTATTAGTGTGATTTATAAAATATTACTTTAAAGTCATACAGGAGCTTACTGTTTTCAATGCACTCATCCATCAAAATGGAGAGATGACAAAAAGAAATAAAGCCAAGAGAACAGTGGGAAATTTGCATCTAAAACATGGAATTTAGGGAACCAAAGTTTCAAAAGAACAAAAAATAGTCAAAACTGAATTCATTGTTCTGCTTAATATTAAAGGATGTAATAATAAAACAGGTGTAACAACAAAGTTTAAGAAATGATACACTGTAAGAGAGAACAGTCCCAGCACTGTTACCTAAAGTAAACAAGCTACCTGTTTCCTGAAAATTCCACTGTATTAGCAGAGAAATCTGTGGTCTAAATACACAAACAAACATACACTCCTCAGTAACTATGATTCAAAACTACTCAGAGATGATTTTTCACTAATAACTTACAAACAAGTTTGTTTGATTTGAAAGTATCAAGTCTATTGAGGATCCAAACCTTCAGGTGAAAATTAATTCTAACTTAATTTTGAAATCAGCAGCATTAAGGTAGTTAGAGACTAGAAAAGAGAGCTGCTGAGTGGCAATGTGAGAGTGTGCGTGCATGTGTTTGTGCACACACACACACACACAAACACGCAGGCACAGAGAGAGAGAGAGAGAGAGAGGGAGAGAGAGAGAGAGAGAGAGAAAGGCAAACGCAAAAGAAAATAACTGCATGCTCAGAGAATAGGCAATATCTGTCTTGTTATCAGGGTGGACCTTTGTTACACATGTGTGCATAAAGACTAAGTTCTTAAAGTTACAAACAAAAAATATCCACTGTTCAAAACCACAGGTTTGGGGATTAAAGAGATGCTTCACTGATTAGAGGACTGTGGTTCAATTCCCAAAACTCCCAGCACACAACCATATGTAACTCCATTCCTAGGGGATCTGAAACCCTCTTCTAACCTCTTAGGGCACCAGGCATGATGTGGTTCACAGACATGATATATTCAAGCAAAACACCCATACACGTAAAATTAAATTTTTTTCATATTAAGTTTTTTTCAAAACTGAAACAATTGTTTCATTATCTCACAAAACACAAAATGAAGCTATGAAAAGTACTACAGATGGTGGCACACATCTGTAATTCCAGTACTGTGTTGTAATTTAAAAAGTAGCTGAAGAGAGAAAGGCGCCATGCAACAGAGCTCACATGGAGGTTTTTTTTTTTTTTAATTAGAAAAAGGAATGGGAAAAGGCAGCAGAAGAGAAATGAAATGCTGAGAAACAGAAAGAGGGAACGGGGAGGGGAGGGAGGGAGGGAAGGGAGGAGGTAGGGCCCTTTTAAAAGGGAATATAGTAAAAGTACACACGAGATGCTCTTAGTAGTTGTAGCTGAGGATGTATCCTGTCAGAACCCCAAGGGCAGGCCAGTACAGATGCCTGAATACTAACACTCTGGAAGCTACAGTAGGAGGACTGGAGTTGGATGCCAGCCTGGGATTTGTAATAAGACTATGCCATATTATTTTAAAAAGTGGAGAAAAGATAAAGAGATGGCTAAGTCAGTAAAATGTCTGATGTGTGTGCAAGTGGCACATCTAAGTTCAGATCCCTAGACACCATGCAAAATGCAGGCACAGCGGGGAGCATGTATAATTCAAGTACTGAGAAGGTAAAGAAGGTAATGAGTCCCTGGATCTCATTAGCCAAATCTAAGACCTCAGATTCAAGAAGAAGCCCTGTCTCAAAAACTAAAGTGAAAGTGATTGAGGAAGACATTCAAACTCAACCTCTGGCCTGCACAACATGTGGTGTGCACATATTCACAGAAACACACACATATGCACATATGGCACACCACACATACACATACGACAACAATGTAGGTGATAGCAAAGGAAAACTAAGATTTTTTTTTTCTTCTCTAAAGGCAACTTTTAAAATCATGAAACTGAAAAGCACAAAATCAATTGAGTGTAAGAAGACTACTATACTTTATCAAATACAGTCATTTCAGAAAACAGTACGACGTATAACTTCGCAAAGTCATGTGTGAAACAAACATAGAATGTTTGAGAATATAATTAAGAATATCAATATTCTACAAAGCATTCTTGAGATGAAACCTAGATGACAGGATATTCAAGATCATGGAACTTAAACCATGAATCAATATAGGGAATAATCCTCACACTGTTAGGCTCCTCTCTCTGAACTAGAAACAACAAAGCTGGGCACAGCGGCACACCTGAAGGGACAGCTACTGAAGAAAGTGAGGCTGGAGGTTCACTTGAACCTGGAAGTTCAAAGGAGGTTCCGTGTCAAATTGTAAAGGAAGGCATTTGCCTAATGGACTATTGCACGTAGATGTCTGTGAGAGTAAAGAACCAGGCCAGTAATTTTTTCCTACTTTAAAGAATAAATGATCAGAGAAACCCAAAGACCGCTCACACAAATTAGCATATACTGGAACTGTATGGATTCAGACATTTACATAAAGATCATCAAGTGTAAAGTCAGTTAAAAAACTAAATTCAAGTTCATGCATTTTTGTTTTCTATCTTACAATTCTGTGGTCAATAATCATATATTTCATTTTAATTCTTATTCCCCAAAGGTCTAGAAACTGATAAGGAAATGCCACTATCCCTCTACTACATCTCAAAAAATGAAGAGTGGCCAGGGTCACATAAATTCACCTAAGTCACCTGGGAAGAAACATTTAAAGTGTCTCTTCCACTGAGAAAATAAGTTATTTTCCCAGACCAAAGTATCCTGCAATGCTTTCAAAAGTACTGCTCTAAATACTCTAGGCTATCTTCAATATGCAGGAGAAATGCACAGAAGAAGTTCATCTGTCCAAGGACATGCCGGGAGAACTGCATCTGATGCACAGATCCTCACCTACCCACTACTCCATTCTCCACACCACTTATGAGCCAAGCATGATCCCTTCCACTGTAACACTTTTCTATCACATAAATTAGTTCAATCATTTCTGTAACATTATGAAAAAGATGCACATTAAAAATGTTCCTTATGGAATTTTAATTTAATTACAAAAAACTTTCAGAATTTTAGTCTAATGTTTATATTTTAGTAATGTATGATTTATTTAATTCAGTTGAGATTAGGTACACTGTTTTCTAAGGGAACATTTTTCCTTTTTTTGAAACTAGCCTTTTTTTCTCACATAACATATCCTGATTCCTCACCCTCTACACCTCCCAGTTCCTCCCCACCTTCCTCCTACCTGGATCCATTCCCTTTCTCTCATTAGAAAACAAACCGGATTCTAAGGGATAATAATAAAATAAAAACTAATACAACAAAATAGAACAAAACAAACAGAAGGAAAAGAGCTCAAGAAAAGGCACAATAAATAGATATAGACACAGAGACCCACTCATTGACACTCAGGAATCTCATGAAAACATTAAACTGGAAGCCATAATATACACAAATGACCCATAGAACCAAAAAAAAAAAAAAAAACAACTGTGCATATATATTTTAAATATATATATATGTGTGTGTGTGTGTACATATATATGTATATGAGATAAAAAGAAAAAACCTGACATGACATTATAGCACAAGGAACCTCCAATGATGTGCTGAATTCATTTTCTGTTGGCCTACTCTTAATAAAAGTTTATTTCCCTAGTAAAAGTCCCTTGATGAAAACTAACATTCACAAGTGGTTATCATTTGGAGACAACTTCTAGGTTGGGAATGGGACATTTTGTCCACCTCTCCTTTTATGTCTACTTTATTTAATTTTTTAACAGTAATATTTGGTTTTCCCTTAGGTCCTTAGGCTACCTAGTCTCAGACCAAGCAGTGTTGAGCATAGTTTCCATCTTGTGAAGTGGGTCATAAGTCAAATCAGATATTCGTTGGTTACTTCCACAAGCCTTGTGCCACCACTGCACTGGCATTTCTGACAGGCAGGACACCATCGTACATCAAAGGATTTGTGCTAGGTTGGTGTTTGTGCACCAATTTCAACATGTCCTACAGCACATGCTAAGGTGTACACCTTGCACTGCTGTCTACACTTTCTAATCCCATCTCTCTGTTAACTGTGGGTGTACCTGCTATCAGGCACAGGTAGCTTCATTACATTACTATATGTTATCATTTACCTTCAACAATCAGGAAGCTAGATGTAGGCTATAGGTGTACATTTTGTGCCAGTTTTTAAAAAATCCCATGCAATGTATTTCTGAGTTAGCTGAAGAAGCAATTATTTTTGCTCATTTTAAGCTTGGGGTCATTTCTTGATTATCCTCTGCCTCACTGGCATCATTGTCATCTCAAGTAAGGTGACCAAGAGACCAGAAATATTTGGTTACACACACACAAAAAATTGACACTAGAATTATATTTCATTAGAAGTTCAGTTTAATGAAGTAGAAATTTTGAGGAATAGAACTTGAGACATTTTTATGGATAACTATGTGAAAATCAGGTCAAAATATAGAGACAAAAAATAATTTTATAACACAGGTGAGATTTGTTTCTTTATATGTAAATTGAGAAATTTCTTATTCCCCAATTAGGACAATACTGCTTTCTGGATCACAAACATACATGCATCACACATACACACACATACATACATACACACACACACACAATGTATACATATGCATACATATACATACATACATACATACTTATCCTGTTGAGGCATGAAGGACCAGATAGCATTTTATTTCAATAAGCTGCTTAACTCAGGTGCTATCTAGAATGTTCCAGTCGTACTGCTGATAGCATTTACTAGCTGTATAGCTGTGGTAGACTCATAAGAACATTTAAATAGGAAATGTTAGTAGAGAAGTGTACTTTATGTGAGTTAAGCCCCATGAGTGTTAAAGCACTAATGGCATTGACATTGGCACAGCTTAAATTACAATTTGCTCTCAAAGTTACAAGAATTAAAAAAAAAAAAAAAAAAAAAAAGTTCAAAAGAAAAGGCCTTCTTTCAGATAACCAGAGCTCTGTGGTAAGAGGGAAGCTCCCTGTGTGCATGAGCATCACAAACACCAAGGTCTCTGCTCTCACTGACAGGATTTTCTTTCACAGTAGGCAACTAACTGAAAGCTTCGGCTAGTATCTGCCACTGAAGTCTCTTAGAGTGGGGGGTAAGCAGCCCTTTCATCTTTGAACTGAACAGTGCTGAGATACAGGAGTGAAAAGGGCTAAATAGTTTTGGTAGTCTTCACTTAGAAATGATATTTCTTTCATGTTACAAAAGCAATCTTTGAAAACATTATTTTTGAGAATACCACACACGTATGAAATGAAATATGATCATATCTACCCCTATTCCCCTCTCCGATTCCTTTCATATTCTCTCTAAGATACCCATATTAATTACCATGAGGTCACAGTAGACAAGGGAGAAAATAGGAATTATCCTGTCTCTCTGAAACTTTTAGGTAAATCTAAATCTAGTCTAAATCCAATGCTGAGTACTGATGGTTTTTTAAGTCCAGTATAAAATGTATCTCCCTTCTACAAGTACTTTCTAGAACTGCCTTCTTTCACAAATATGTACACCTAAGCTCTGGAACTTATAGAACATGAACCACATAAAAAGTACTTTTGACATATCTTCCCACACTGCTTAGAAATATATGCTCATAAAAGATGGCAAATTCCATACCATTCTCCATTTCTGATATCTGACATCTTTTAACTAATTTATAATGGTTGTAATCCCAGTACTACTTAGGACAAAAGGCAAGAGGAGCACCAACCACAAGCTGGAGGCCAGCCTGATCCAGAGTGAGAATCTATCTATAAAAAGGATAGATGACAGACAGACAGATTCTCTAGGAGGCAGAACAGATGGCCATGCAGTTAGAGCAGATGTTACTCTTCCAGAGGACCTGAGTTTGGTTTCCAGCATCCATGTTGGACAGCTCACAAGTGACTATAATTCCAACTCCAGTGTATTTCAACTGTCTCTATGGGCACCATATATGCACATGTCCATACACATAAACATACACATGATTCAAAATAGCTTTTAATATTTTTAATTATAAGTTGATATAAAACTGCAGCCAAGAGGAGGGTTTGGGGAGGGGGTAGGCATATGCATATAACTTAAGTTAGCTTTACAAAGGAGATAAAGTAATTAGACAGGAGCTCAAATCTGAGCCTTGTTTATTACTCTGGGTTCAGGGCAGGAATTTTAACTTAAGCTTCGATTTCCTTATCAAAAAACTGGATCACCAACACCAACCTGAGAAGAACAACAAAGGAGTTAAGTGTGGCAATATGCCCAACAGAACTGACATTGTAGTCGCAACACAGGATGTGTTTACTAAGTTGTTCTTCAAAAGCAACTATCTACTTTTCAAATTTACATGCATACAGCATTGTGGTGTGACAGGCTTTTCCTGGAAAAACGTAGCACGTACCCCAGAAAGGGAATCTATTTCCCAAAGTCCAACTCCATTGACAATTAGATTAGTTATAATCTAACAAAGAAATTGACTACATTTTTAACATATTCTGCAACTCTGAATGACTTTAAAAAGTGATGGACTAATTAATTTAGTGGAGGAATTTGAAGCTAACACAATACACAGGCCATGGCATAGATACTGCTGGCACTTTTGGAACAGATTTACAGGAATAATTAGGAAGAAAAAACAGCACAGCAGAAACACCTGCAGTTTGATCAGATAAGTCTGTGTGAAGCCAGGCTGAAGTAGCCACTATTTCTTAAGAGATAAATAACACTTAAAACAGTGAACAGGGCAGGAAAGACGGCTCAGCAGTTAAAAAGACTTGGTACTCTTCCAGAGGACCAGGGTTCATGTCTAGCATTCACATGGCAGCTGACCATCTCTAACTCCAGGTCCAATGTATCCAGTGCCCCTTGTGGCCTCCACAGGCACTGCATGTTCATAGTGCACAAATACCCATGAAGGTTTAATACCCAACTTTTAAAAAACTGTTGGTGGCACATGCCTTTAATCCCAGCACTGGGGAGGCAGAGGCAGGAGGATCTCTGTGAGTTTGAGGCCAGCCTGGTCTACAGAGCAAGTTCCAGGACAGGCTCCAAAACAATACAGAGAAACTGTCTGAAAAAACCAAAAAAAAAAAAAAGAAAAAGAAAAACACACACACAGTTAATCAAGTCCATGAAAGCCTGCCCCTTTCTGACAGAGATGTAGGAGGGTGTATGGGGGGGGGGGGTGTAAGGGAGATGGGGAGGAGAGGAGGGAGAAGAAACTGCACCTGGGTTGTAAAATAAGTGAATATTTTTAATTAATAAAAAACTTATCTCTTCATTCAAATGAGGGGCAGCACGGGTGGTGACAGCAGTGACACTCTGGGACAACAGAAAAGATGCCTTTTTCAAAAACCAGGGATCGTCCAGAACTCATTTGGAGTCTTGAGGGTATGAGCAAGTAACTGGATTCTTAGAAGAAACCTTCTCTGGGTGAGGCAGGACCTTCAGGACACCCTGCCAACACAGGGCCACCAACAGAGTTGCTCCCAGTATTGCTTCCATGGTGCTCATCCACTTGGACACTCAAAGGCTGCCATGACTATGGTCTCAGGGTAGCTCAGCAGACTTTGGGATTACCTACGTGATAACAGTTTTACAGTCATGCAAAACAGTTTAAAAGGGTTATGAAACTCCCAGATTTTTATGGGAGGCCTGAGAAGCCAGACAACCAATGACAAGGTTCAGGGTCCTATAGTCAGCCTGAGAGGTAACACAGGGTGAGTACTGAAAGCTGGAGTGTCCAGAAAGCTGATTCTTACATATGCATGTCTAACGGTTGGTAGGCAATGTTAATGAAAAACATCTGTAGTGAGAAGCAATCAGAACTGAACAGGCAACTCTTCCAGAAACTTCTGACTTAGCATGGCTATACAGAACAAGGGCACAAGAGAGACAACCTCTTAACCCTATATGCACCAACTGTCGGGTAACACTGGAACAAGGGACACAGTTCCTCACACATACACACAGCTTGGGGATGGGAGTGAACAATCACACTCTAATTCCCATTTCTCTCTTAGGAACTCGATGGCTGAGTTTTACAGTTTTCTTTTCCTCTTCTAGCTAGAGCTTTTCCTTCCTTCCTTCCTTTCTTTCTTTTTTTTTGGGGGGGGGAGCTTCATTTTGAAATATATATTTTATCTCACCAGAAACAGACGCTTCAGCTATGCATGCACTGGAATGCGCACAGAAAAATTACTTTCTCATTCTTTCCCAGGATGTTCCCATAGGATTTGCTGAGCTTATGCTTTCCAAGGGTTCTTGATCTGACTGAGGTAAGGATAAGCACGTTTCTGTACTACTTCTGGACATCTCTCCTCACAACTAACAAACTGAAAAGCATGTGCCCATGTTTCAGCTGTCCCGGGAACTGTTCTGTCATCTATACTTCATACGAAGCACAGCAAAACTGAGTATTAGTCATGCACCAGCAGAAACCATATTCTCAGGGCAGCTCTCAGGCTTGAGGGCAACACTCTTCTGGCCTAGAAATAATAATTTCTCCAGCAACTTTCAAACTTTTTCTAATTTTAAATTAACTTGGATAGCATTATTATATTATTTATGAAAATAGGCATTAAGACTCCTAGCCTCAAGCTTTAACAAATCAAACCACAGCTCTACTTTTGACCACATAATAATTAATATTCAGACTCTAAAAGTGAAAAATAGATATAATCAGAATCTGCATACAAACAAAAACCTAAAATCTAAAAATTATTAACTTTTGTATTAATCATTAACACATACAATGTTCACCCTCATTCTGTCCAATTTAAACTTTTAGACTATCTGATAACATTTTGCCATGGAAAAAAAATAAATTCTGACAATCCGTGTTAAGTCAAATCTATTCACCCTCAGGCTCATGGAAAAACAACTACAAGGAATTAGATACTAGGAAAAAGAAGGTTCCACAGATACCGTATTTGCATAAACTGCCTAAGAAAACTAGACCTGCCAGACCAGGTAGATCATGTAACAATGAATATGTTCATCCTGTATTTGGAAGAGGCTCTGGAATTGTATTAACTTTTAAAACCAGAGTGTTATTAACTGAGATAATGCAGCTTAAGTCCCTCTAGAATGTTTACTCACCATTTGCTATGTCCAGGAGAACACAGAATAAACAAAGCAAAACAGATAACACTGGGCTTGGGTTTTAAGGCAAAAGAAAGGAAGGGTCTGTGTGTGGAATGCGATCAGGAGTTTAGGGAAGCGTGATTGATATAGACAGGGAACCATGAATAAGCTTTGTGAACAAAAAGGAGAAGAATGAATTAGTCTTAAAACAGTACAACAAAAACAACTGGTCACTTTCACTTCTGAACAAAACAAAGCCCTCACTTTTAGCCTGGATTTATTACCGAAAATGGCATGGCTTTCTGAACATGAAAGTCCAAATATTACTCCAAATACCTTTCCAGGTCAGAGAAATTAACCTCATGAGCCATTGAAGAGTATAAAGTGTGTGTTAAGGTCAGAAAGCTAAGACAGAGGGTGTCATTTTCAAAGGCAAGCACAAGAAGACAAAAGTAGGTATATGGTAAAAGTACCAATTAAGAAGATATAAAGTTACTCTCTGGCCCCAAATAAGCATACTACAGCTACCAAATAAAAACTAAATTCTAAGAGAACTATAATTACACCCACCCCAATCTTTCCTACCCAAACACTTTGCTTTCAATAGAAATGGCAAAATGGTTTCTGTTTCTCTAGCAGCCCCATTTTTAAAATGATCAATAACTTACATTAAAAAAAAAAAAAAAAGCCAACTGGTAACTAGGAAACTGGGGGAGACTGATGTAATTTTACCTTGCCTTAGTTAGATTTTCCTCAATAGGAGCTTCCCAGATTCTAGACTCACCTGGCTTAATGCCAGATTTGCCTACTATCACAGGACCACTGAAATAGAAGGGTTCTTGACTCCGCTCTAGATTTAGAAAGCTCAGACCCAGAAATTTGCTCACTGAACAACTTCAAGCTGACTGATAGCTTTAGAGGTTAAAGTCTAAGTCTGGCTCTGTGGAGAATCTGCAGAGGTAATCTTCTCACAAATAAAACTGATCTACTGTTGTGCTGGTTCTCCAGGCTTAAAGACACAGGAGAATTACCCAGGGTGTGGATTTTTAAACAGACTAAATGCTGAAACTCACCAACTAAATCAGGTTCTCCAAAGGCAGGTAGAAGGCATCACATGCCCTACATGGTAACTGACATGAGTTCATGAGGACAAGAGCAGGCACTCAGAAGATCTATGCATCCTGATTATAGTAGAGAGAAGGCATACAAGAAATAAAACTAAAAGAAAATAGGATATGAAAACTGCATAATTTCTTTAACATGACAAAGAAAACTGAAATTTTACATTGTGTGTCAACACACATATCAAGGAAAAAAAGTTGTGTAAAACCACGAATTCTTATTTCAGGGTCTGAATTTCTTCTAATAAAACATTCACATAAGCTTTTAACAGGGTGACCTTCAATGTCAATAATGAATCCCAAATTTGAATAGGAGAAATTAGAAGCTGAGCCTGGCAGTGTATGCCTGTAATCCCTGGGCTCTGGGAGGCTGCCAAGAGGCCAGCTTGAGCTACAAAGAGACACTGTTTTAAAAGGGAGAGATGGTCAAACAATGAATGAGAACTCTACATGAAGAAGGTATTTTGCCCCTCCTAAGACCTTAGTAAACAAAAAGGTTTTCAAACTGTTGTATCTATGTTCATGTGCATGGTTCTCCTGCCCTCATCCTGCAGCAGTAACTCTGGGAGGATGGAGAACAAGGGGCACACATACGGGAATATCTCCGCCTAAAGCTGATGCCAACTGTGAGTGTACAGAGGGATCCATGTTCCATACCCACTCTTCCTGTTTCTTCTAGACATGTTTCATACAGTGGGAAGACACTGACATCTCCTATTCCTTTCCATAACCTCACAGCATCACTGATCTCTTTAGGCTGAGCTTGGTACCAAAGAATCTTATTGATGGGCAATGCAGACCCAGAGACTTCTGGAATACTGACAATGGTGACTACTTCTAGAGTTTATTGAGTGGCAGGGAGTAAGGGAAGGGAAGGATACTGTGTGAAGCTACCCTTGGCACTAATCAATTAATTTAAGTAATTAAAATCTTTCTTATGGACTTCAGCTAATCACCAGCATATTCTCCCTTGCTACTATCAAGAGAAAATGTGACATGTAAAGTAAATAAAGAGTAGTAGGATCCTCAAATAGCATTTTATGTAACAGCACAATTTACTTGGTCAAGTTCTACCATCGAGTATGTGGAAGCTGACATCTTAATCTTCCCTTCAGCATGCAGGTGAGACATCCTTCCACCAGCAGGCTGTTACTAAGAGAAAAAGTTAGTGATACAACCTGCTTCACTGGAAGACAGGGAACTTCCTCCAACTTAAAGTACAAATACATCTTAAGTCTCATGACATTAGCTGTAAGAAGGAGCAGTTTACCATATACAAAGAACCCTTAACATGAGATTAATAGGTGAAGGTGACCAAAAACTAGAAGACAGAATTTGCGGTTAGCAACCTACCCCCATGAGAACCACTAAGCCCTTTAAATTAAAAAAAAAAAAAAACACTAAATTATAGACAGAATGCATACAAAGAATTATAAACACAATGCATACCAGTAACTAAAGAAATAGAAATGATAGTTAACATTTTGTTTACCTGTCTTTCTTTTCCTTCTAAATTAAAAGTCAGTTGAATAAATTAATAATTTTGAAACTGTCTTGATAGGCACACAGTATATAAAGAGTACTTTGTCTTAAACAATAGTACATAGGAAGAGATAGAAAAGATGCAACATGGGAACAAAGGCTTTGCATGCTGTTGAAATTAAATTAATATTAATCCATTCATTAACAGTTATACTCCATAGGTGTGCTGGCTAGTTTTTATGTCAACTTGATACAGGCTAGAGTCATTTGGGAGGAAAGACTCTAAACTGTGAAAATGTTCCCACCAGACTGGCCTGTAGGAAAGCCCACAAGGCATTTTCTTGATTAGTGATTGATGCGGTAGAGTCTCCACCCAGTGAGTGGTGCTATCCCTGGGCCCATGGTCCTGATTCATAAGAGAAAACAACCTGTGCAAGCCAGTTAGCCAAATTCCTGCATGGCCTCTATTTCCATCAGTCCCTGCCTTCAGGTTTCTGCCCTGACTTCTTTGGATGATATACTACAACCTGTGAGATGAAATAGACCCTTTCCTCCCCAAGTTAATTCTGGTTATGATGTTTTACATAGAAACAGAAGCTCTAACAAAGACACTAGGGTAGCCACAAGATAAATGTGTTTCTCAAGACATTATAGGGCTGTTGCACACACAAACTCACAGTGTGGCTATGACTGCACGCAAAAGACTTGCACAAGATCAAGCCAGGCAAAGTCTCAACATCCATGGGTATGGTCTCACAGCCCCCTGCTAAGGAGCTGATGGCAGTGGATGGCTGCTAGGCTAGACAGTTTTCTTCAAGGTTGTGTCCCCTGATGGCCACCCCACAGGGATGGCTGCCCATGTTCTAGTGGGTGGCGCTACATCCATGAACAGACTGTCAGCACAACTTGTGCTCAGTAGGTTTAAAAAGAGCACATGGAGCTGGGGGGACAAAATGGAGGTTGGGTGGGGGAGAAATTCGAAAGGATGGAGTAAGGGAGATATGAACAAAATACACTATATGAATTTATAAAACTCCCAAGCAGTAAGTTTTTTAATGAGAAAACAAAAACTTAATGGTGTTACTAGAAAATATCTAGCAGACAAGATGGTCCTGGGGCATTAGGCTAAGATTAAATTTGGGAAGAAAATTATATGGAGGAATAAAAATAATAAAACACAGAAGACAAATAGCAAGTATATATCCTATCTTATCAGTAACTACATTTAATATACATGGATTACACTTTCCCTATTGACAAGCTTTTAATACTGGCTATGAACTACTAAACAATACATGTAATTTACTTAATTGCTACTTCAACCCATACAGGAACATTTGGCCATGTCCAGTTCACACAAAAGTAAAGAGAGATCATTTACCTTAGGACAAAGAACCAGGAAACAGAGAAGTTTACATTTAATACCATATTCTTTATATAAAGCTGCATTGTCTAGATTAGTTTCAGGATTCATGAAAATCTAAACTGCTTTTTTCCCTGTGTGTAAGAGCAGAACATGAAAGAGAGAGACAGAAATGGGGATTTGGGAGGCCGGGCCAATCTTTCTCAATGGCTCTCTATCATATTTCTGAGACAGGTTCTCTCAATGAACCTCAAGCCCAAGGATTAGGCTACACTGACTAGCCTGAGTGCTCAGCAATCCTTCTGTACCTGCTTCCTTGGTGACTACAGCCACATGCCTCCCTACCATGTTTTACATGGGTGCTGGAGGTCAGAATTCAAGTCTCAAGGCTTCGTCTACAAGCACTTTCCTAAGCCATTTCCCTGTTCCCTCTAAAATGTGCCTGTGTGCATGTGTTTCAACAGGGTTTCTCTGTGTAACATTGGCTGTTCTAAACTCATTCTGTAGACCAGGCTGGCCTCGAACTCACAGAGATTTAACTTTGCCTCCCAAATGTTGGAACTAAAGGCATTTGCTACTACCTGGCCCCTCTAAAGTGTATTTCAATGACTACAGTTATACTAATAAATTGGTTTTTGTAAAATTTTGGTATTTATTTATGAATTTTTGTTTTTGTTTTTTGTTTTTTTTTTTTTTTTTTTTTTTTTTTTGCTTAAATCTTATCTGCATTACTCACAGCTTCAGGTTTCATAACCTTACTAATTTTACACACTTATTAAAAGTGTGTACTCACACAGACCTAGAAACTTGAAGAAATGCTTGCTATAAGTAAAATGCAAACTGTGTAATTAAAGCATCAGTCATATGTAATGACTAGAAAACATGTGTGTGTGTGTGTTACTTTTAAATTCTCTTACATCATGTGTATGGTAATTTAATTATTAAACTTTGAAGGGAAAGTTTCCATATAATGTATATTTGGCTCAACTACTTCAAAATACCAATAAACTAATGAATACAATGTTTACATTTGCAGTATACTAAAGTACCCCACTACCAACACAAAATAGTTTTGCTCTTGTGTTAAGTAAGGTTGGTGTTTGTAGAGAACAAACGCATAAAGGTAGCACGGCTGAAGGTTGAAGACAGCATACTCAGCATACTCGGACACCAGAAAATGACTCTAAAATGGTCAACTTTATAAAAGTTAGGTTACTCAAAGATTTGATCTGTATATGCTTTGTTAGGACAGTTTGAATATTAACAGGTAACCTTCAGTAATCTAGTTGCGTGACAAACAACAAAATACCTTTTATTTTTTGTCAACTTCATACATGTGCGTACCTCTCATTTTTATCCCCTTCCCACTCCAAGTGAAACCCCTCTTCCCCACGGTCCCCATGCTACTACTTTCATGGTCTGGTTTTGTGTTTGTTTGTTTGTTTGTTGAGTATTTTCAACAAAAATGTTTTTAAGATGATAAATGAACTATATGGCTAGCTGCTATGGAAGAATGGAAACATTAGTAGTACCTTAACAAAGAAAGTTTTTCAAGGGAGCTAAGAAAATTTAACATGATACAGCATATCAACACAGGCTAATTTATAAAACATACAAAAATAAATTAATTTTTCCCAAATAAATGCCTACATAATCTGAGGAAATGATTCAGATGTCACTGGAAGAGCAGTTACATCAACGTCTGAATGAAAGAAACCTTTAGCTCTCTCCTAACCTCCCTCACTGTGGCTTCTAATAACCAGAAAAACCATACAGTGTGTAAAACTGTATGAATAAACATACTTGATTTACTTCCATTTTTTTCATTTGGTTTCAAAATATCTTTGCAAGGCATGGCAGCAAATTAACAATTCATTGTACACTTTTTGTCTTCAAATTTAAATAGATCTTTTCATGGTATTTTCAACACATATGTAATAGGGGAGACATGTCACAGTGTGTGCTTTCTGACAGTAAAACATGTTTCAAAGTGATTAAAGGATCTCATTGGGATCTTTATCAAATACCATTTTTCAAATCAATTCAATGATTAGATGAGTCACAAAATATATAAATCTATGGAAAGGAGCCTAAAATGTAACATACAATAACAGTACTTTTTATGCTCACACAGCTGGCTCTTCTTCAAATAGTTCCCGTTGTAATAGTGCTATTGTTCTGTGTTAGGAAATCCTGCCTGATTCTTTATAACTAGTAAACGTGTAACTTACAATTGTTTTCTGACTACAGCTGAAACTGCACTACTAAAGTGTATTTTTGCTAAATACACCAATAAGCAAATAGTTAAAAGTAAATGAAAAAAACTTGAACACTTTTGTATAGTCAAATTCCCATGTTAGATGTTACTAGTAAACCTGAGTTTAACTACACATTTTAGTTAGTCTGGGTTCTGACCAAGGTTGAACAACTCACATTTCTCCAACACATTTTCTATCTCCACCAACTCAAAAACTATCAACTGTAAATAAAACATAAAACAACCAAAGGAGTAGTATGCCATGTGCCACAAAAATACTCTCCAGCCAACTGACCCACATAGATAACAATGGTCCCGGGATGGAGCTGAACATTCCCAACACCTACTGAGGTTGTTTTCAAGGAGGCTACCCAAATTTTAATAACTATTTTTTAAAAAAAAGTTTTACTCTCATTAATCAGTCAGTAGCAAAGTAAAAGCTGTCACAATGAGCCACACTGTATACCTGCTATAATGGCTGAGGAACTAATCAGAGAAATGCTAGTCAAGACAAAGAGCATCAGTTATGAGATGGTGTAGAGTTGAGGTCTCTTTCAAGGGTCTACTAATAAATTGCTGCCTTGGTCACTGTGTTGCTATTTGTAGTGATAATACAAATGCATATGGGTAGAAATGTTAAATAAAGGCAGGCTGTAACCCATGGTGCGATATTATCTTCTCCAGGAGCATGTACCTACAGTTTCAAAAAAGAAAAATGTATTTTATCTACTACTCTACAGAAGGTAGTAAGGGTGTTTGCCTTATTTTCATGTTAGATATATGTATGTCTCTGTGTGACGAACAAAAGGATATACTAATCACTTTCCACCTGAGTATACAGCAGAGGGCTTGCTGTCTCAAAGAACAGCCATGACTAAGGCAGAAGATGAACTAGCTCCATTTTCATGGAATAACACTTTCATTTGAAAAAACAAATTATGGCCACTCAAACAGTATTTAATAGTTTCCTTAAAATTAATGAACTGAATTTGTTATTTCTAGGAAAGTACTTGCTATAAATAATAAAAATTGAGCTTTAATTAAAGTTGCACTGTGGAGAGCTGGTAGAGTGCCTTTCTGTGGCCTGACACAAAGTCTCACCCGTCATGACACAACTCTGCAGATTCAATCCCTCACAATCCAACCCAAAGAAAAGAAAATTACTCTCAGAAAGAAATTTATCAGACACAAAAAAAATATGGCAGCTGGAATTACAAGTGTTTGCCACTATGCCCAGCACTGTGGTCTAGCGTTTGTTAAAATAATATTGGTTATATAGTCAAACTAGGGAACTGGTACATTAGAGTTCATTGTGTTATCTTTACTTTTATAAATATTTGGAATTTTCTAGAATGAGAAGATTCCTGGTCAAATCAACGCCTGGAAGATAAAATACTTGGCAAACTTTCTAATGTGTATTTGACTGCAAATTGATACAACCAAATTATTAAAGATAACTGTCTGAATTTACTAACAGTGATTGTAGACCCTTCAACTCAGCAAATCCATTTTAGGAGGACTCAGGGAGGGCAAGCATACACACAAAAAAAACATACACCAGAGGCCTAAAAGTATTTAAATGGATGACAAGTGAGGACAAAATGTTCATACCATGAAAAATGTTCTGGAATATTAATTAAAAATGTGTTAGTTTTGTTTATGCTATGGAATACTTGTTTAACGATGTAAAGATGTGTTGCTTTTGTTTATGCTACATTTGTTTAACTCTGTAAAGCTGTGTTACTTTGCCTGCCTATAACACCTGACTGGTGTAATAAAGAGCTGAACAACCAAAAGCTAGGCAAGAGAGGGATAGGTGGGGATGTCAGGCAGAAAGAATAAATAGAAGAATTCTAGGCTCCAGAGGAGAGAGAAGAGCTAAGATGGAGAAAAAAGAGAAGGAAGAGCCATGGGCCAGACACCCAGCCACACAACCAGCCACAGAGTGAGGAGGAAAGAATGATCTATAGAATAAAGAAAGGCAAAAAGCCCAGAGGCAAAATGTAGTTAAAGAGAAACAGGATAATTTAAGTTAGATAAGCTGGCTAGAAACAAACCAAGCTAAGGCTGGACATTCATAAGAATAATCTCTGTGTATGTATTTGGGAGCTGGGTGGTAGGCCTCCAAAGAGTTAAAAAAGAAAGGAAAAAAAAAAAAAAGAACTATAAAGATATGCTGAATAAGACAAATTATAGCTTTGTGTATTGACATGCAAATGCAAAACATGACCTATACATCTGTAGTCAATTGATTTTTGACAAAAGTATTAAGAGTGTTTCTAAGACCTGAGGGTTGGGTTGGGGAGAACTACTCGGAATATGAACTATATCCTTCCAAGATAACTGGGTTTTAGAAACTAAGACACATGTACAGAACTGTCACTGTCTTTGAATTCCCGTTCTACCATTCCCTTTTTTTTCCAGGTTTTTAGTGAGGATGTCACAGATTTTGATCACTATAGAGCTGAATGCCAGCCTCTAAATCACATCCAAGTCTGAATTCTCAGTCCCAGTGAATCTTTCATACTTGCGGGGGATGGGGAGTGGAGGTTAGGGGGGTGGGGGTTAGGGGGTGGGGGGTAGAGTTTCTTTATAAATATAAGAATCTTAAAATGAAAATTATCTTGTATTCAGTGGACTCTAAATCCAAAGATAAGTGTCCATTATAAGAAATATTGGAAAAGATTCAGACAAAGGTCATGAGAACATAAAGCCAATGACCAGAACCACATACACAAGCCAACAAACATCTGTAGACACCAGAACTGGAAGACTCAAACAGCCCTCTATTCTTTGGAGGGAGTGTGGCACATCTGACACCTGATTTCAGACCTCTGTCCTGAAAGACAAACTGTATGAAAACAACCCAACTTCTGAACATTTGTTGACTCAATTTCTCAAACATTGCCTGTACCAATTCAAGTGTCTACTTAACACAGCATCTGTCACGGACATCACCTGCCCTAGAATTCCCTTCCACATTCACTGAAGTCCTGGCTCAGGGCCCACCCTTAGAAGCATGAGCCATCTATTCTGAAACTTTAATCTTTGGTAGCAAAAGCAAGTTTGTATCATTTTTTGCTGTTATCTGATGGACTTTAGGAGCAGGCCAAATACCAGAGTAACATGCGTAGTATCACAATACATGACAGACAGCACAATGGAGCACAATCTTCCATAGGAGGAAAACAAGTACTGTCCCTGGGTATCATACAAGGAAACATGGAGACTGATGCTGGTACTGAAGCAGAGTATGGGCAATGGAAATTAGACTTTTGAGACAGTATATAGCATGATGTGATCTATAAAAACTAATCTGGTAAAATGCAATCATTGCATTAAAGTTTTTATTACATTTATTTATTGTGTGCATATGTGTACACCTACTACAGTGTGTGTGTGTGTGTGTATGTGCGCATGTGGACATGCCATGGCTTGTGAGTGGAAGTCAATGGATAACTTGGGGGACATAGTTCTCTCCTTCTAACATGTGGGATCTTAGGTATCCAGTTAGGCTCTCTGGCCTGGCGCTGGCCCTTCTGATGCAGCAGCACCTGTGCATTCCTCTGAAGAGAAGCAAAGGAAAGAGAAAGCAAAAAACAAAATAGAGCTGTGAGACAAGGGCAGATGTTTCCAGCTGGAATCCCGGGAAGGACAACAAGAAGACCAAGTGGGGACTGGAGAGGTCGCTCAGAGGTTAAGGGAACTGACTGCTCTTACTAAGGACCCAGAACCCACAGGGAGGCTCACAGCCAGCTGTAACCCTAAAGTACTGTACAGAGTCAAGACCGTAGTGCAATAACCTATAAAAGCACTGGTAAGAGAGAGAAGAAGGGTGGAGGAGACACAGACTGGGACATTTCCATTCACCAAACTATCAAGCAATTCTAGAGAAAGATGGCAGAAATACCTTTCTACCCTGAAAGTAAATTATGCACTGTAAAAACATTTTTCAAGACACAAAGCAAAAATCAAAACTTCAAAGCACATCATTCTCCTTCAAAATCTGTAAAAAATTCTACTATTCCTATTTAAAAGAAGCATGTATATAATAACTAACGATATGCTTGCAAATACTGAAAAATAACTCCAGAAGGATATATGGAGTGGATGCTAGAAACACCTCAATTTCTCATAAATTCTGTACTATCTGTTTATTACTGTTCAAAACTCATTTTTAAAAATCAAAGATTGTAACAAAAACCATGCATTCTGAAAAATGTTACTGACTTTAGTTTTGTTTTGATTTTTATTTGGGTTTTTTTGTTGGTTTTTTTGAAGACAGGATTTCTCTGTGTAGCCCTGGCTGTCCTGGAACTCATTCTGTAGACCAGGCTGGCCTGGAGATCCACCTACCTCTGCTTGCTAAGTGCTGGGATTAAAATCCTGTACCATCACTGCCTGCCTTGTGTTAATGACTCTTAATGTGGTTTGTTTTTTGTTTTTGTTTTCAAAAAGAAACTATTAGGTGAGTACTCTTATCATCTTCATTTTATGCACTTAAAACCTGGATGGCAAAAACACTGTCAGCACAGAAGAAATGTACTGCTAATCATCCAACATATCAAATCTAGGGCTTTTTAAAAACTATAAATTAGAGTTCATCAAATACATAATGACTCTTGTCATATTTTGGATGCTGCAACATTTCTTACCAATATATAAATTTAACTTATTTCACTCTCACCAAACTGTACAACCAATCTGTAACATTCTATTTCCATCTTTTAAATCACAAGTAAGACAGCTCAGATTTTTTTAATTGGAAAAAAGTTGGTTTTGGTCGGTCAGTCGGTCAGTTGGTTGGTTGGTTGGTTGGTTGGTTGGTTGGTTGGTTGGTTGGTTGACCAGGACTTACCATGTAGACCTAGCTATCCTGAATTTGACCAGGCTGGCCTTGAACTCATAGAGTTCCACCTTTGTCTTCTAGCACTGGGGTTACTACTGGCTTTTCTTTGTTCGTTGATGTTCCCTTGGTGTTAGATAACCATCAGAGGCTATTATTTACCTCTAAGATCATCTGTAATTTCCTGTATATATCCAACCACATACTACAATAATGTGTTCAAAATAAAAATGGGCGTGGGGAAGATGTCAGTGAATAAATGTGCTTGCCACCCAAGCCTGACAGCCTAAAATCAAACTACAAAGTACATGTAAAAAATATGGATGTGGCAGTGTGCATCTGTAATACCAGCAGTCATACAATAAGATAGGAGGCAGAGACAAGAATCAGCTAGAAGCCTCAATTCCAGCTAAGAAAGAGTAGGCAATGCAGCAGCAGAAGCAAGAGATCATGTCTCAACAAAGGGGAAAGTAAAAACCAACTCCTGAAAGTCAGCCCCTAACCACCACACATGTACCAGGGCATACACACACTCAAATTCACATACACACAAACACAACCACCAGCACCACCACCACCCACATTCACACACAGAGAGACAAATAAATAATTTTTAAGTGAAATGTTGTTTGTGGTTCCATTTCAAAGTATAATATTTCTTTTTTCTTTTCTTTCTTTCTGACTTTCAAGACAAGGTTTCTCTGTATTGCTTTGGAGCCTGTTCTGAAACTCATTGTATAGACCAGGATGGCCCTCGAACTCACAGAGATCGGCCTGCCTCTGCCTCCCAGTGCTGGGATTAAAGCCACCAAAGCACAGCCAAAGTATGTTATTTCAACATAGTTAATTACATTAAAAACTGGCCATCTTTCCAGACTGTGTTGGCACACACCTTTAATCCCAGCACTCAAAAGACAGAAGTAGGTGGATCTTGAGTTCAAGACCAGCCTGATCTTTAGAGCAAGTTCCAGGACTGATGAGAGATGTCATTCTGTAAACATGTAAACATGTTACTCTTGTTGGCTAATGAATAAAGCACTGTTGGCCAATAGGAAAGCAAGCCAGGCAGAACTAGGAGACAAGAAGGATTTGGGAAGTAGTAGGGAGGATGTAGGACAGGGAGAACAGAATACCAGCCCCACTCTCTGGTAAGATAAGACCACATGGAAATACTTAGATTTATAGAAATGGGTTAATATTTAAGACCAAGCTAGCTAATAAGAAATGCTAGTAACAGGGCAACAGAATTATATCTAATACAGTATCTCTGTGTGTTATTTGGGGCTGGAACAGCTGTGGAACCAGGCTGGCGGAAAAACATGCTCGTAACACAGGACAGGCAAGGCTACATAGAAAAACCCTGTCTTGAAATCTAAAAACAAACAAAACAATAAAACTGGCCATCTTGTTACTACTAGTCAAATGGAACAACTTGGTAAGTGCATAAAGGACCACAAAATGGAATGTTTGCCTGGCAGGTCAATTTTAATCATAATATTAAATATAACATGGCATATGCAGTGTAAAATTTATGGAGATTTTAATGATGAATAAGGAATTTCAAAGAATTTAGATCTACTTAATTTACATTTGGCATTAGGAGTGCCTCAGTGGGGCTGGAAAAATGGCTCAGCTTAACAGCTCTTGCAGAGGACCCGCCCAGATTTGATTTCCAGCACCACATCACAACTTATAACTAACTCCAGTCCAAGGGAATCTGACACCTTCGTCTGGCCTCTACATGTGGTCACTACATGCAAATTATGCATGGACATACATATAGGCAAAACACCCATATACATAAAATAAAAACAAAGGTTAAAAATTTTTAAAAAGAAAAAAGTAGGAATGCCAGGTATGCCACAGTGGACATTTACAACTTGTCAACCTATTATCAGCTGGTGTTTTTCCAGGTATCATATATATATATAAAATTCTACTTACAGAGGGCCCAATCTCAATGCCTTACAGACAACACTGAAGATTAACCATCTTTATATCCCTAGGTATAAACAAAACAATAAGTCATTTTCACACAAATAACACTCACAGATAGATACATATTCTGCAAGGAAAGCTTGCAAAGCAACTATTATTTAGGGGATTTTGGTTGTTGTGTGAGTTGTTTTGTTTCTGTTTGCTTGTATGCTGAGAACCCAATTACTATCTAATGCAAGTTTAGGTACATGTTTCACCACTAGTGTATCTCCTCTCCCTCTAAACAAACAAGGATGCCTCTGTACATTCCTCCCTGTTAACAGTTTTTCTGTTGCAGCAGTCTTAATCAGTATACTGCTAAAAAAGCAAACTATAAGAATGTTCTAATATTTGCATTTAAGCTTGAACAAATCCCAGCGATGATATGCAAAATTCTTGCACTTCACTGTACAGCAATGTGCTGGCTGGCTGGCTGTTTGGCTATTTTAGTAAACTTGACATAAGCTAGAGTCTGAAATGAGGCAACCTCAAGGAAGAAAATTCCTCTATAAGGCTGACCTGTGGGCAAACGTGTTGTTTGTTTGTTTGTTTAATTACTGATGGTGGAAGGAACCAGAACATTGTGGGTGGTGTTACCCTTGGGCAATTAATCCTGGGGTGTATAAGAAAACAAACTGAGCAAGACTTGAGGAGCAAGCCAGCAGCAGCATTCCTTAGTGGTCTCTGCATCAGCTCCTGCCTCCAGGATACTGCCTTGAATTCTCAAAATGACTTCTTTTGATGATAAACTGTGATATGAAAGTGTAAGTGAAATAAACCCTTTCCTCTCCAAGTTGCTTTTGATTGTGTTCTTTTTTAAATCATACAAATAAAAATCTAAATTATGAAGGTGTCTTTTCATTTTCTAAATCTTAATTCCATTTCTCACCTACTGGTTCCAAGTCTCCATAGTTCTTATCACCACTACAGCAGAGAAGTACAAGATATCTAGTCAAGTGATAGTACATTTTCTGCAGACAGTGACCACAATACAACCATTAAATAGTGCATTAAATGAGTGTTTTCAACCATCAAACCTTCCACAGTGGACAAACCTGCCACCAGCGCCACTATGGCATGTGAAGTCAGCACAAGAACCATGAAATAACTCTGAGAACTAAGTCATTTCTCCCTGGGGCTCAGAAAAGATGTTTTCTGCTATCTTTTGAATTTTGTCTGCAAATAGCTTGGGAAACACAGACCAAGAGCTCACCATCGATTGTGATGACAAAGAACATGGTAGGGAAGCCAGAGGGCTAACACAGTACATATCACTTTTGCGAAGGATGGAGTTCAGTTTCCAGTACCCATGTCAAGTGTCTCACAACCTCCTGTAACTCCAATTCCAGGGGATTCATGGCCTCTGGCCTCTATAAACACCCACACATGAGTGCACAGACACATACATTCACATAATTAAAATTTTTAAACTAAATCTTGAGAAAAAAATGGAGGAGTTGACAATGGCTGTTAGTAAGTGGCTACAGGGGACAGCAGCATCTGTAAATCTACACTGATTTCTTACTGCCCCAATACAGTATCTAGTACAACATCAGAATTCAGTATCTAGAAAAGGGTTATTTGCACCTAAAGTAATAAAATATGCCTGCAGTAGCAGCCAAATTGGAATACACTACATATTCCAAGCACTATCCTGGGCACAATACATATAATATTCCATTTGTTCCTCACAACAGCAGTATGAAGAAGGTACAACAAACTGAATATTTATTTGAACTTGCCAGAAGTTGTGGTTATGTATTATTTATGATTTATTAAAGCATGCCTGAGGATTCAGAAAGCAAAGTCAGCCACAAGCCATAGAAGCCAGGCAAACTCCTTTAATCCCAGCAGCCAGAAGCTAGAAAGTGGTGGTACACACTTTAATCCCAGGACTCAGGATTAAAAGGTAGACAGATCTCTGTGAGCCCTAGGCCACCCAAATCTACATAAAACTGATCTAGTCCTAAAGAAAAACAGCTCCCACAAAGATAATCTCAGCACCTGGGATCATACACCTTTAATTCCAGCATTAGGGAGGTATATAAGACAGTAGCAAGGTCTCGGTAGGAGGCATTCATTCTCCAGCCACACTGAGAATAGGAGGAATCCACTCTGCAGCCACATTGAGGATAGGAAGACACTCAGTCTCAGGGTTCTCCAACCACACTGAGGAAAGGCAGCAGGATCAGCCCATTCAGCCTGAGGTAATGGTAAGAGCTAGTGGTCCAGACTTTTGCTTTTCTGATCATCAGCTTGAAGTTTGAACCCCAATATCAGTCTCTGGGCCTTTTATTTATTTGTGTTACAAGAAATATCCCAGATTTCATATTTTATCCCTATTTATATATTACAAATACATGATAAAGTATTTCTTAGGAACACATACCATCTAAATTTTGAAAAATTAATTCATGTTTCATAAACACCTTTACACATATCATAAAGGTAATTTTATACAGTACTGTCAACATACCCTTTTGACTAAGCCCATCACATGAGGTCGGGTATGGAATTTCCTTTTGGAACATTATTGTAGCACTCAAAAAGTTTCAGGTTTTGAAAAATTTTAGAGTACAGATGATCAACCTATACAGTCTCCATTTTATAAATAAAAAACTAGAGCAGAGATATAATTATTCAAGGTTTAACAATAATCCATTTGTAAATGATTCTATATTTAGCATCTTTGTTAGCTTCTTAGAATATTTCATTCTATTCTAAAATTTGTAATATTCAAATAGTACAGACAATTTCATGGGTCTTCATACCTATTTTTGTGTTTTTAAAAAGAGTCTTAAAGAAACCATCAACAATGTGTAGGAGAAAAACTTTTCCTGTCCAGACCTAAAGTGCCATTACTTTTCCACTCTCCTGGTTCAACCAAGCCAAGGATGACAGGCTTCATTTCTGACCCCCAAACTGATCAACTCATCACTCACTTCATGAACTGTGCTTGGGGTATTATTATAATGCTGTAACAAACAATAGGCCTAGTGAATTTACTTAAAGTTATTTTTGTAATATTTACAAATAAAAGGAAATCAATACAACCTACGCTCATTAAACTTCTAACAATATGCTCCCCCATTTAGTCAAATCCTGGTATTCCCAGCTCTCCAGACTCAAGCTCTCCCTGAGATAGGGAGCTATTCCTAAATATAGATCACTAGAAACAACTGATACTGAGATTAAACTTTTGATGTGTATGACCTGCTTACACAATTTCTAATCCAACCTTCTGTAAGCATTACAAATGTTCTATAAGCATTCAAACTAGTATTTCAAGATTTTACTGTATTTGGCTTTAAAGGCACTTATCTTCCTTCCTATTTGCCTCCTCTCCATCATGTCTCTACCTTGAATGATGCCCCTAAAGAGTCCAATAAAAGAAGCACATCCATCCTAACATCTGTGTTTAGTGAGGACTGAAGGCGAACTGTGAAGCCACTGTCAGCTCAAAGCAGCATCTCCCACATGGAGCACCCCACCCCCTCCCCTTCTCACTCAATAGGATCTTTTACACCATAGCTAGAGGGCTGAGTCTTAGTCATCATTCTCCTACAGGCCGAGGGGGCTTTACATCTAGTAAATGATTAACAGTGAATGTTAAATGATTAAAGAGAACAATTTAAAAAAAAATTCCACAAGTCTAAGAACTGAGTAGAAAATACAGAAAATACTGCACTTCCATATAATTTACCTTGGTTAAATACCAAGGGTTTGACCGTTAAAACACGGAAATGATGTGCAGATCCGACTGAATTCATTAATCAAGGCAAGCTGCCAATAATCATAAGAATTTAAACTGATTAAGTTCATTCAAAAGTTTATCTTCTCAAATATTCATACTTCCTATAAGATTTTGTATTCATATTTTTAAAGAGACATCATAAACACCATACATAAATTAAAGGAGAAAAAACAACTACTCCGGCAATTATTTCCTTGAGGGGGAAAAAAGCATACCAAATTTTATTCACCTGCCTTCAAAGAAGTTTATCTCTAAAAATCAGTGTATTTCCCTTAAAAATTTAATTGAGATTGTGGCAAAAGAACTGTAGAAGAAAAAGACTATAGTTTATAAACTGCAAAAGTTAAAGGAGGAACCAGCGAGATGTAGCTCAGTTGATAGAGTGCTTGCTTAGCATATGCATAGAAACCTAGGTTGGATCCCCAGCACAGCATAAATTAGGTGTGGTGGAGATGGAGAATCAGGAGTTCAATGTAATCCTTGGCTACATAGCCACTTTGAGACCACACTGGATACGAGACTTTGGAGGGAGGGAGGAAGAGAGAGAAGACATACAGAAAAAGGCAAATTTCTATCCATGTTTTAGAAAGTCATTTACAAATTTATAATCTTTGTATTCTAATCAACATATTTTATGAAGGAAAAAAAACACATAACAAAAACTCCTAATAGCAAAACTTTAGTCAAAAGTAGTAACTACCAAAACTCAAAACTACAGGTCCTAAAACGAAACTGAATCAGTGGACTTTTTTCTTTTTACTCACTCTGTCTTCATCTTCAGTGCCTAAGGACCAGCTGATCAAGCCACAGGATGCAACTAAAAGATCTGAAGGTTTACCTGTCGCAGTCTAGCTATTTAGGTTAGACCTGCATCACCCTCTCACAATACTAACCCACAGCATTTACACTGAAAATGACCTCCAAGGGATGAAACCTGATTGTTTCCCTATTTTGACTATAGTACATCTGAGTATTTTAAACTTACTTCTGACAAAAATCAAAGTGAAAGCTATTCTAACATCTAACCATTGAAGGCATCTTTCTAAGAAAGAGCTTTCGGCACCTAAGTCCCCATTAACTTAACAAGAACATTGTAATTACAATTACTTAATTTTTGGTGGTATTGTTGGTACTTGCTACAAGTTAAATACATGCTTATAACATGCATAGAGTAGGTATTTGGAAATACAGTCATTATTAGCATCTTAGATATTTTCAAAAATCTAATTGAATCTTCCCTCTCCTTCTTTGTACCTAACCTCCACAAACACCTAGCAATACTGCCAATGACTCAAGCTGCCGTTAAATATGAACACCCAGTTTTCTTACTATAATTGAGTGGAGCTATATTCTTGAGTACTCAGCTTCAATGTGAGTATGCTTTATACCAGATAATGAACAAAAAACAGTATGTGCTCAATAAAACAGACATGGTCTCTGTCCTCGTGGAGTTAAGAGTTCCTTCACTTCCTCTTTGACATGATTATTTAGCAAGCACAATACCTCTTAAATTAGTTCTTATAATAAATAATGTTGTAAAGGATGATAGTAATGTACTTAATTAGGTAAGAAAGTAAGTTTTTATTAGCTGTAAGAATACATTCAAAATATAACCATTCTAGAAGTCTTTAAAAACACTACAAATTTTGCAGGTAAGCTATGTGTTGAACAATAACAGTTTTAACTTAGGATAAAGTTATATCCTGATAAACCCACACTAAACAAATAGAAAACATCATAAAACAAAAATGCTCAAAATACAGTTACTACACAGAAGATGATGGCTTACAGTTGTCTACTGTAAACATTCACAGCATACAGTAACTTACAGTTGGGCAAACTCATATCTAAGCATTGAGTATATCAAGTACACACACAGATGGTCATTTCCCTGACAGGAGACACTGAAAACATACCCCCCAAAAAATCCCCAAGCACAGGCAGCATAGCGCTCGGCAGCGCGCATTGTTTTACTTCCCCCTTGTGAAGGAATGACTGATGGGAAACAAAGGTCCATGTGGATACCTGGCTTCAGAAAAGATCCAAATTAAAGTCCAGTTTATTCCTGTACTCCCTCTATTCACAGATTAAGGCAGGAGAACTGCCAATTCAAGCCAGCCTGGGTCACATCTCACAAATAAGTTAACTAATTTTTTAAAACACTGTCTCTATAACATGTAATTTTGGCAATACTGAGACAAATAAAACATAGAGCAGGCTACAAAGGTAGGTTTCAGCAAAGGCAATATGCAGAGAAATAAACACACATATCAGAACAGAGATTAACTCAGAAGGGTCAATCTCAAGGGATTTTACAGTTTTGAAAGGCACTGAACTGGTGTTAAAATTACCTTTCCTATCCATAACCAATATTAAAAAGCACAATTGCTGCTACAGAATCACAAGTGCCGCCATGAGCTGAAATACTGCTGCTGACTGAGTCACAAGAAAGCAGCTTCCCTAAACAGCCACACTCTCTATCACATGAAAACCTATCCAAGCCATTTTCAATACGTG
Source organism: Phodopus roborovskii (assembly GCF_943737965.1). Taxonomy (NCBI): domain Eukaryota; kingdom Metazoa; phylum Chordata; class Mammalia; order Rodentia; family Cricetidae; genus Phodopus; species Phodopus roborovskii. The sequence goes on along the minus strand of NW_026126517.1, from coordinate 11,288,777 downwards.
CATTCTTGAAGGGCTACACGACTCGAGGATGACTACCAAAAAGATAGCAATAAGTGAAAACCAATTACTCATTCAAGAAACAAGACTAAGTAAGGAAGTGAAGGACTCCCAGAAAGTTCCGATACCCACTATGACTGAGCCCTTTACTTAGAAACCCTTTTATGAAAACACCTAGAGGCACTGAAATCCAAGACAGCCTGAGCTATCTCTGTGTGCACTTAACAGGCTATTTGATATCAATTAGTGATCTTCATTAAACCTGTGGCAAAAGAGCAAGAAGGCAAACTTCACTATCGCTATTGCACTTCAACTGGACACAATAAGGTGATGGAATCGCTCATTGCTGGAGTACTTTATGCTGCTATTTTCTCTAAAGTATGCCACAGAAATACAACCTCTGGAATTAACAAAGACATCTCAGTTTAGATGTTGAGCGACTACTATAAGACTACTAGCTTCAAACACTGAATATCTCTGTATTTGTACTGGCAGGCTTGATGAGTAAATACTGCACCAAAGGCACAAAATACAAAATTTCATCACATTGAACCAGGAGAAGATATAGTTTAGAAGAGACACGTTGTTACTAACAACACATTCTCAATTCTCCTCCTCCTTCCACAAACCACTTTGTTTTGCTCTAATGAACATCTTCATGCCTATTCTATAGTAGATGTGTTTCTGAAACTGGTCTATGTCTCAGCTGTCCAAGTTTTCACTACCTTTGAGTTTCTGTTAAAATATTCCTGGTGTTTGGAGCCTCTTAAAAAGGATGAGGTTGGCTCCCAGCACCCATAGGGCAGCTCACAATCATCTGTAACTCCAGTTCCAGGCAATCCCACACCCTATTCTAGACTCCACAGGTAGTAGGCATGCACATGGTGCTCAGACACTCACATAGACAAATGTCCATACACATAAAATAATGAATAAATAAATCTTAAAAGCTCTATGGCATTTTTCATCCATTTGTAGAGCAGTTATATTAACTATTATAGCATTAAATACAGAAAAGGGAAGGAAGAAAGTTGATCTATGTCATATCTTACTTCACCCTCAAAGAAAATCCTGGAAGGAAAACAAAGCAGTCTCTCTAGAATCACACAGCTAGTGGCAGTCTCAGCCAGGGTCTGAGCAATGCCAACTTTAACTCTAGACAGTGCCATTACCTTACTCAGGCCTTAAATCTCAAGGATGGAGTGTAGCAGTCAGCAGTAGAGCACATACTTGCATGGGTAAGAATCTGATGTCAATTCCTAGCACAGTATCTTACTAATATTTCAGGTTACAAAACTAATGTTTCTTCATTGTCAAAAATTACATGGAATGTACAAAGAAAACAACTACTCAATCTTCTCCTTCTAGATATGACCACCACTTACATCTCAGAACTTTTCTTTATACAACTGAATCTCAACTTTCTGGGAACAGTTGGTTTTTGGGGTTTTGTTTGTTTGTTTGTTTGTTTGTTGTTTTGGTTTTTTTGTTTGTTTTTGTTTTTCCTTTTTAAACAGTGCTGGGAACTGAACATGCTAGGCAAGCATTACATATCCCACCTTTTTGTTGGGGGCATCAGGATCTCCCTAAATTGCCCACACTACCCTCAAGCTTCTGATCTCTCTAAGCCTCCCAAGTAGCTGAGACTACAGGGACACCGGCATTGCACCCAGATCTCCCAGGCCTATTCTTTGATCTATATCCCACTTCTATCATTTTCCACTTTCTGTATAACTGGGATGGGTATGCCACAGCACACATGCAGAGGGGTCAGAGAACAACTTCATTAACTTGGTTTCTCTCCTTCCATCCACCCATTGATTGCAGGACAGGCTTGCATAGCAAGCACCTTTACTGGCTGAGACATCTCTAGCCCTTGCCACATTTTAAGACAAAAAGGGATTGTGTGGCCCAAGCTTATGTAGTCAAAGATGGCTAAACTCTGACCCTTCTGAATCCCTTCCCAAGCACTTTACCTTTAATTATAAATGAGTATAAAGTATACTTTCCCTTCCTCTATAAACCCACTGCTATTAAGTGTGACACTTTTTTTTCTATTCATGTAATCCCTAATTCTGACTATAAATACAATTCACTTAACATGTTTTATATGTTGCTTTCTTTCGTAAGAGTTACTTTTATTTTCATTTGTGTGTACATGTGTGTTGGTACACGTGTGTGAATACATGCATGTGCATATAATTTGTGAACATGTATATATCCCTTTTTCATATTTAACCATTACAGGTCTGAACTTGCAAGTGTGACTTCTCTGGGTTTGAGATGAAGGTGCAGCACTGGAATGAACCCAGAGCCTATTGTGTACTAGGTAAGTTCTCTTCACCAAGCTGCAAATGCAGCTCCCTGACTTTATTATCAACTGCTAATTACAGAGAATTCATCTTTTTGTGAAGTTCTTCATGTTGCATTTTTAAGCATGAGCTTTTCTTATTTAAAATTAGTCTTTATGAATTAACTTTATAATAACTACAAAATTTTTAATATGAATAAGCTATAATTATTTTTTTTGAAATTTTTGATTTGCCAAATATTCATCACTGAAATCAAGACTACCCTGAAATCTTTATCTTTCACATAATTGTGTTAAGATGGGACCACAGGGTGCAGGTGAGATTGTACAACAAGTAAAGATGCCTATCCTATAAGTCTGAGGAGGTCAATCTCCAGAATAAAGGAGGAGAGAACCGACTCCACATACTTCCTCTGACCCATATGTATGCATCATGGCACATACACACCCACACCATGCCCAGAAAAAAATAACAGTAAATAAGAGAAAAGAATCTTAAAAATCTACTGAGTCAAAGTAACATTTCATGGTTCTTCATACATATTTCTAATTGCCCTACAGAAATAGAAATTCTGTTTAACAAGCAGGTATAAATCCTACTACTGCATTGTTTTTGTTTTTGGTTGGTTGTTTTGTTTTGTTTTCACTACATAGAATAAGTTGGTCTGGAACCCATAGAGATCTGCCTGCCACTGCTCTGCTTCCCAAGTGTTAGGATTACAGGCCTGATCCACCACATCCAGTTTATTGCTGCTCTTTAAAGTGTGTGTGTGTGTGTGTGTGTGTGTGTGTGTGTAACTTAAAGAGTTATTTATACAAAGTACTAAATGTTAAAATATTACAATGAATGCAAAAACTCAACTTTGAACTTTGCTTATATCACAGACTATCCCAATAATTTAAATTAGTGAGTTGTGACTTCTTATGTATTGGTTAAAGTAATTCTAAAACAGAAGACAACAAAGTAAAGTGATCTATCTTGAGGAAACACCACTAAGCAACTTCAAAGATGATGGTGATAAGATAACAAAGTTGGCCAAGGTATAGACTCAAATAACCTAGACCTTGAAGTACAACTCTACAACTCTAATAAGTGACTCATTTTCCACCAACTACATCACAAACTATTCTGACAGCTTCACTAAGAAGGACAGAGGAAGAGGGCTACAGAAGAAGGCTCAGCAGGCAAAGTATTAGTTCAAGCATGAGAACCTAAGTTTAAATCTCAAGCACCCATTATGTCTGAATCTATGTTTGTTTGTTTGAGGGGGGATAGCTGCAGCCACATGAGGCCGTGTATACCTGTATCTGTAACCCCAGGACTGTGAAAGGTAGAAACAGGAGGGTCACTGGAGTTCACTGGCCACAAGCACAGCTCCAGGTTCAGTAAGAGATCATCTCTCAAGGGAATAAGGCAGACAGTGACAGAACAGGGTACTGATGTCTTTCTCTGATCTCTGTGCACTGACACACAAGAACAAACAAACAAAAAGAAGCAGCAGCAGGCCTTGTTTGCTTTCTGTTGCTGTGATAAACACCATGACCAGAAACAACATGATGGAGCAAGGGTGTATTTCACTTCCAGATCATTATGCAGCATTGAGAGAGACAGGACAAGCAACCCAAAGCAGAAAACATGGACAAAAGATGCTGACTGGCTTCCAGGCTTACAAGTCATCCTTTCTGATGAGACTGGAGCCCAAGACCTAGGAGCATAGCACAAGCAATGGGCTGGACCCTCCACATCAATTAGCAATCAAACAAGTTCTTCACAGACATGCCCACAGGCCAATTAATCAAGAGAGTCAATTCTTCAACTGAGGCTCCTGCTTCCCAGGTGTCAAGTTGAAAACCAAAATTAGTCATCACAGCAGCCTACACAAATAGCACAAAAATGTTTTAATGAAAACATAGAAAATAACATCTAATTTCTTATAATTAATATTTAAGTGAAACTACCTTTAAATGACAACTTTAACTGAAATTTGCCTAATTATCATACCAAAAGCATCAATAACAATTGGGTTACATTCATAGCAAAATATTATCAAAGAAATAAGGCAGAAAATAGTGAAGGTTAAAAACAACAGCAGAGTGTCATTACCAAAATGAGCCTCTATGACAGGATCTCAAATCTGTCTTATCACCGTCAAACAAAAGGAAATATCAATTCTAACTAATATTCACTTTATATCCAAAGTATGTTTTATCCTCTTGAAGTATCTTTACTACCACACTCATTGACTAATTTTCAGTGTAACAGCTTTCCTCTCATCTATAGCGTGTGAGTGTGTGCAACAGAAAAATACCCAAAAAAATCCACTGAGACCTAGTCACTAGCTCAAACCAACCTGGGTTTCACAGTAAGGCTTTTTTGTTATGGTTTTCTGCGGAGTTTGTTTTTTTAAAACTGTGTTAGGGGGCTGCCCCTTAACTAATTACAATAGTATTTTGGTTCAAACACAAAATGTCTTCCATGAGCTCCTCTGATGGATGCTTGATTGTCAGTTGACAGGCTTCAGGGAAGTGACTAGATTCTAAAGGCTTTAGTAATGGGTCAAGCCATCGATGGATTTATACTGTGACATTATTGAGAGACAGTGAAGATTAAAGTCTAGTAAGGAAAGTGTTCAGTGAAGACATCCCTTGACTCTGTCTTTCTCCGGCCATTCCTATATTCTCTCTGCTTCTTGCTGTCCTCCACCATAAGAGCTATACTGCTTAACCTTCCCACCCTGTGAAACTGACCCAAAATCAATCTCCTCCCTAAACTGTTTCTGTCAGTTACTGGCTATACAGTAAGAAGAGGAAGGCAGACAATGTCTTTCCTAACTATACCTATATCACAACAGCCCCAATACTAGTAAACATGCTGCTTTCACTCAATAATTTAACTGGCAACTTCTTTCCTTGACATGGGGTACCAACCACACTGAGAAAACCACTGATCACCATTAGAAATTAGAAATTTCTCCCCAGTACAGTACTTGCCCATAGTTTCAGTTACTCAGAGTCCGGCAGGGTCACCTGAGCCCAGCAGTTGAGAGCAAGCTTGGCAATACAGTGAAAGGAAGAGAGATGAAGATATAGTAGGGAGAGGCAGAAAGGAGAAGAAAAGAAGAAGTCAGCTCTTTCTGTTTAACTAAATAAACACTATTAAATAAGCTAAATATTGCAGGAGTGTCAGAGGAATAAGCCAGTAGCTTATAAAACTATTAGCTACAAAGGGCAAAACTGATATTTCAAATCCAACTGTAAGAACAGGTTCAACTGTATCTGCATACAATCATTGTTTCAATACACTGAAACAAAACTATTATCACAAAGCAGTAGGACTGATTTTGAGTGTATACTGAGGTAAATAGTCATTAAGCCTAAATGAACTCCAGTCGTGGTTAAAAACATGAAAGCCTTCCAAAATCTAATCCCTCTCTCAGCCAGCACTTTCCAACCCCTTTCTGGCCAAGCTGTAAACACAACCAAGGAGTATCACATAGGGAGTTCCCAGAATTCCTATACATGCATATGAGTAAAATGATCTGGCTTCAAAGCAAGAAGCTGGCAGCATGAAGTACACCTGAAGTCCCATCTACTGAGAAAACTAAGGCAAGGGCGATCTCCCGAGCTATTCAAACAAAACAGGAGGAATTAGAATACAGTAAGGCTGAGGTTTGAACAAAGAACACAAGAGGAGACAGACACCTCCCAGAGATAGAGCAGTGGAGCTGGAAAAAGGCTCAGCGGCTAAGAGAACTTGCTGATCTTTAGAGGACCCAGGTACAATCTCAGCACCACATGGCGGTTCATGACAGTCTCTAACTCCAGTTACAATGAATCCAACCCTTTTCTGACCTCCATAGGCACCAAGTACACACACAGTGCACAGACATGCATGCAGGCAAAACACAGATACACAGTTTTGAGGATTTTTGTTTTGTTTTTTTTTTGTTGTTGTTTTTTGTTTTTTGTTTTTGTTTTGATTTGGGTTTTTGTTGTTGTTGTTTTGGTTTTGTTTTGCTTTTCGAGACAGGGTTTCTCTGTGTAGTCATGGCTGTCCTGAAACTCACTATGTAGACGAGGCTGGCCTCAAACTCAGAAATCTGTCTGCCCCTATCTCCCAAGTGCTGGGATTAAAGGTGTGCACCACCAGCAGCAGCTAATTTTCTTTTTTAATTCAAAATAACTAAAGCAGTGGCAATAGAAGTGGGCAGACGATGACAAATTGGTAGTGGTTTAAAAGATGTAAACACAGAACTGTATAAATAATCCCGGGTATGCTCTGAAGGACTGAGGACTGGACTGCCAGGTAAGAGCCTATTCCTCCTCCTACAATAACAATATATAAGAATATAAACAGAATTGTATTGCTTACTTTCATGCTATGACCAAACACCCAAAAGAGAGGAAGGGTTTGTTTTGGGTCATGCTTTAAGGACATAGGGTAAGATGAAGTGACCTGAATGATGCAGGAGCTGTGTTGTAATGACGGGCTACTAAGTAAGAATTACTTACATAGTAACCTGTGATAGTTGATCTGGTAACCATATGATCACTAAGTGGCTGAGGAGCACATAGCATAGTGTATTCTCTCATATCACCACAAAAAAAGGAGAGCAGGGGTTTGGAGAGATGGCTCAGTGGTTAGGAGCACTAGCTGCTCTTCCAGAGGACTCGGGTTCAATTCCTAGCACTCACATGGCAGCTCACAACTGTCTGTTATTCCAGTTCCAGGGGATCTGGCATCTTCACACAAATGCACGTAAGATAAATTTAAATAAAAAAAAAAAAACAGTCAAACAAAAAGGGAGCGCATAGTACAGCAAGTTGCACTGATTGATTACTGCTATTAATGTCTCACTAAATCTAGCTTATAAATTAAACATTATATAAGTTTAGGAAAAAACAGTATAGGTATGGCTCAATGTCTCAAGCATGCACTGTGGGTCCCAGAATGTATCTTCTTTACACAAAGACAAATACCAAATTATACTGTTACCAGCAAGCAAAGTCACTAAATGTAAGTAAGACGTGGTATGAATCTCCTCTGCCCAGCTCTGACTGGAAAGTTCTATCTGAATCATATCCATTTTACTCATTTTTCTATTCCAGCATTTACACAGTGTTTGAAAATCAGCATGTACTCAGTAAATACCTACGTGGCAAATGCTGTCATTCAACTCTTTAGGCAAAAACATATACCTGATCTGTGAATACAAAAGAAACCCTGCCCATGCTACAGTTGTATAAATAGACTGCCAAGCAGTACAGCAATTCTTAGTTTTCATCAAACTGAACTAGAACACAATTATGTGCTATTCTATCTGCTCAAGAGTAATTCTGCTAAAATTGCATTATAAACAAGGTGTGTTACTGTAAATATTCTTACAAAGTGTCAAATATGTATGTAACTCAACTTCAGCTCCAATTTCTGAATCAAGCAAGCACTTTAATCTTATAACTTAGCACTTGGTAACCAAATATGGAGGAACAAACATCACTCATATAGGTCCTATGCACAAAGATCTCTAATTATTTGTTCACTTATTTTTAATAGTAAGAAAAAAAGTTTCCCAGAGTTCTTACAGCAGCCACATATTTCAATTTCCTAAGATGGTCTCATTTCACAGAACTGTAGAGCACACATTCCTTTTACCCAGGGTGTCTTCCTCCTATCTATAGTCTCTATCTACCACAGAAAACAAGCAAAACTAAAGGATGGAGAAGGAAGGGCTGAATGCATGTAATAGACATGAGTTTGGCCAGATGAAGTAACATGAAAATGGAAGGGAAAAGAAGACAAGTTATTAAAATGGAACATCTTCAGATTGACAAAATCAGGCTGTTACTAACAGATTATTGCCTTTAAATGTCATTCTAAGATGATTCACACTTCCAGATGGACTCAATCACTATTCTCATTTCTTGTTTCTGAAACAAATTCCCAAACACCACATCTACAGAGCTGGTCATAATGGTATACAAAACAGCTAATTACTTACAAATGAGAAAATCAAGTATCAGTGCAATTAAATACACACATTTGAATTAAGAATGATTACTGCATACTAGTGACTGACGCTAAAAGTGAACACTGATTTTAAATGTGTGCATAATCTATAAACCATGAAAATATTTCCACTTCACTCAAAAAACCTGTAAATCCATTAAAAGTTTAGAGATGTTGACTGGGTTCTCTATATGGACTCAATATGCAGATTAATGCAGTATGCCACTGAGAATATATATAGTACAATTTAAAGGCATACAAAATAAATATTACCTCTACCTAGCCAGATGGCAATTCCCATGATTAGTTGAGACCATTTTAAAGAAGACCAAAACTAGAGAATCTGATAGTAAGAGTTGGAAAACCTGCCATAAAGCTATAATAACTGGAACAGTGTGGTTTTTGCAAATGGAGAAAATCTGGCCAATAAAACAAAGTTGACAAGCATCCCACAAATATGTGGTTACCTGATTTATAACAAAAAAGATCACCTTCCTAATGAATGGTGATGACTCAACTAAACACCCATTTGGTGGGAAGAAATGTCCCATAACACTTCGCATCCTACAGTAAAAGCAAGTACAGAAGAATGCGGGGAAATGCAGAGGAAAAGCAGTAAGTCTAAGTCCTCTAGGAAAGAATGTGTACAGCCATCTGTGTGACAGCAGAGTAGCCAGGCGGTAAGTATGCCAGAAGCAGTAACCAGGAAGGGAAATGTGGCCATCCAGACTACACATACATTGAACCTACTCTTCAAAGGATACTTAAAATAGGCTGAGGATGTAGCTCAGTTAGCAGAGAGGTTGTCTAGCATGCAACAAGCACTGGGTTCTATCTCTGGTACTACATAAACACAGTGTGGTTCAGTATTGCCTATAATTTCAGCACTGGGGAAGTGGAGGCAGGAATCAGAAGTTCAAGGTGTGTACTACACAGCAAGCTCAAGGCCAGCCTGAAACACATGAAACCCAACCTATCTAATCAAAACTGATAAGTAAACAATTTTAAGAACATTTAAAATAGTGAGAGTAACCCAGAGAGTAAAAAAAGATACTTCACAATTTATAAATCTGACAAGAATTACAACCTGTTGGGGGAAAAAAAACCACACCCCAACAATCAGAAAACACAAGCCAACAGAAGGGTAAACAAAAAACATAAAGAGGCACTTCACAAAACCAGAATGACTAGGTTAACAAGTGCCAGTGAGAACAAGATTCAAGAACCCCATGTGTTGCTGACACCCTCTCATCTTGCTATTCTACTCTCAAGTACATACAAAACAATCTTACATATAATAACCAACCATATAACCACAACACATGTACTAGAATATTCTTAAGGTAGTATTCACAGTAATTAAAGCAGGAAACTACCAAAATAATGCCCACCACCAGTTAGGGTATATTTACATAATGGAATGCTATAAATCAGTGAGGATAGTGTATAATTATATATAATATGGATGTGGAACCAAAGGACACACACACACACACATACATGCATGTAAAGTATGTTCTGTACAACTCCAGTCTACAGTCCTGATACAGGCAAGAACTAATCCCTATGGTTTAAAGTTGAAACTTGAAACCCACTAAGGCAACAGGGGTATTTACTGTAATCCTCATTAGATGCTAATTACACATACATGTTCAGGCTGCAGCCATGGAACGATGCATTTATCACCGATGAACTTAGAATCCATTAACACACAGGAAAATGAACAGTGAACATGACATACAAGAGGAGCTAGACCACAAGCTCCTATCTTTAAACAGTCCACACTAAACCTAACTGTGCTGTACGTAACTACGGATATTCTCTCCAGTTCGAAAGGAGTGCTATGGTTTCTACAGGTTATGTAAGTAGATGAAGCCAAAGACTTAAAGATGAAATGATAGTGGGAAATACCACAGGCTATTTTTGAATGTCCCTTGCATTTCTCAGCTCTGCAGCAAGTAGCCAGCATCCATCTGGCTGAATATCCAGCTTAATCAAGTCTAAAAGCAGCAATTCCAAAAATTCCAGAATAAAAATCCCTTGCAAATTAAAATCAGAAGTCTCCAAATCTCCTGAAATATGTCACCAGAAGCACAGAAACTATTTTATCTGTTAGGGACAATGAGTAGAGACATGTAAGAAGTCTAAATTACAATGGCTTCAACAACATAAAGGGTATTCTTCCTTGCAACAGGCAGGCAAGATGGCTCAGAGATGTAAGAAATAAGAATGATCCTCTCTGTGTAATAACCAGTTCAACACTAATGAAAATGAAAACATTTTTAATAAACTATTCTGCAAAAGTGGACTCCAGAACAGAGAAAAGGCACAAACAATGGATAAGACTGGTACAAAACAGTGGTTTTAAGTCCCTGACCATAAGAAATCCCTGATTTTTTTCCAAAATGTCAGGACTTCTATAGAGATTCACAATCTAGCATAGGCCCTTTCTTAAGTTCCTCGTTTTATTGGTTTAGAACACAAAGCCTTACCTAATGTGTAATATGGGGCTTGGCACTGCCCCCTTTTCTGATGGTGGGCTCAGTCACATAGCAGACTCCCTGTAACTTTCCAACTATCAGGGTTTTGACAAGCAGGTACAGTCACCAACAAGGGAAGAGACCACACTAGAGCCTCCTACTTTTCTGTAATTTTGATGAACTCTAAGCATGCATCATACTGAGACTACATAAGAACAATGTATCTATTACAGAAGGTAAAGTAGTTTACCTCCTAATCCTGGAGAATTTTTATCTCCTGAACCCATGTGAAAGCAAAAAGAAAACTAATGCTACCAAGTTGTCCTCTGACCTCCATACAAGCACAATGGCAGAAGTGCACACATGCAAACACAACATGTACTTATACCCACATTCACACACTAATTTAAAAAACTATTTTTATAATTTTAAAGGTTTATTCTTCCCATGAAATGCAAGTTCAGAGAGAGGCACTTGCTCACATGTGGCCTTGCAGTTCAAGAACACTATAAAAGAAAGGGATGGGCCTCAATGACATAGAGCTTTTGTGTATACATTCAACGCCAAGTTCGGCTCCTTCACCATGAAAAAGGAATAACCATACACACACACTAATCCTTAGCCTGTATATACAGCTAAACTGCTTGGTCTTTTCCTGATGCTTCCAGAATATTGCTATAGCTTGTCATCATGTGTAATATCTAGACAGAAGGGAGAAGAAATAGGCTTGGGGGTTGGTGGGGACCGGGGTTTCATTCCCACCAAGTGTGGTAGTAAATATCTGTAACTCCAGTACACTGTGGGACAGAAGCAAGATGACATTTTGCAGGCCAGCTTGGACTAAAGGGAAACCCTGTCTCAAAAAGAAAAAAAAAAAAAAAGGGAGGGGGGGACAGGCCTTTCCCAGGGGGAAAAAAAATATAGCTTCATTCACAATTTCCACCTCCATCTCACTGACCAAGGATTGCCACATGGCTATCCCATCTAGAAAAATAGCTAACAAATACATAGGGTGGCAAAGGGAGGAGGTGTGGGGGTAAGAACGGCACACAGGGATGACTGCCACTGCTGAGATGTGTGCCTAAGTGTTTGCCAACTGAGCATATTTCTCTAACAACTGACAAGTCCTGACTCACAGCCCTAGAAGTCTTCTGTGGTATAATTCTGGCAAATTTTTCCCAAAGCCGCCTCCCTCCCTCCCTCCCTCCCTCCCTCCCTCTCTCTCTCTCTCTCTCTCTCTCTGTGGGTGTGTGTGTGTGTACACTATTTTCTACAAGAGGAAATTTTGTAAAAGTACTAGCCCCATAACTAAAGGCCTAAGCAGAGGGATCAGTGTCCAAAGTGTGAGATTTCAGATCCTTTAACCAAATACTTACCAAAGGGTTGAATACATTTTTTACATTATTTTTTAATGCAGTAAGACAATGATGGATCAAAAAACAATGTAACCAAGAGCTGGAGAGATGACTCAGTAGTTAAAAGTGCTGGCTGCTCTTCCAAAGGACCTGAGTGAAATTCCCAGCACTTTGAAGATCCCCTGTGGAAGGCCCCCCACCCTCCTTGGGGAGCAGAAAGGGGATGGGATAGGTGGTCGGTGGGGAGCAGGAGAGGAGGGGGGGGAACTGAAATGTAAAACAAGCTTGTTTGTAATTTAAATAAAGATAAATAAATAAATAAATAAAATCAACTGTGTGAATAATGACTAGATTGTATTGTTTAGGGAATGCTGACATGAAAAAGTTCATACTTGTTCAACTCAGATGCAATGTTTTTCTTTCAAAAAGCTGCCACCCACAGTTGACTGAATCAAAGGATGCAGGGCTGTAGTTCAGAGGACCTGCTATAATGTGACACTGTCTGCTGGTATATAGATATCAGAACATAAACTCCTTCAAGCATACATATGCAAATAACTCTACAATCAGCCAGTATTTCTCATACTCTTCAGTGCTCTCCTTTATCTTCCCCTTGCATAGTCCATCCATTTAAATTAAATGGACAACTCAAAATCAGTATTTCTGTCTACAATTGTAATTTGACATACTTCATGTTCATTTTTCTATCTAATCCAAGGCTTTGCAAATGCTGGGCAAGCATTCTACCACTAAATCACAACCAGGTCCCAGAGAATAGTCAAAGGCTGGGATGTTGCTCAATGGTACAGAATTTGCCAAGCCACAGATTCATCCCAGGCTCATGGAAGGGGAGAGTGGAATATTCAACTCATGCTATATTATTCGTCTTTTGTATGGTATTCAGTCAAATGTATTCTCTATTATGTACTCTGTCTTTTAAACAGCTACCACATCAAAGGTCATACTTATGAATATCATGGGACTAATTTAATTTAAAGAAATCAAAACTAATACTGAAAATACACAAATTAACCCAAATGCATTTGGTTGTGTTTGTTGTTGTTTTTGTTTGTTTGTTTGTTTGTTTTGGGGGGTTTGTTTTTGTGGGGTTTTTTTTGTTTTTTGTTTTTTTGTTTGTTTGTTTGTATCTATAGCCATTTAAGAATGGTCCCTTTTACCAAATTAAAAAAAAAAAATAGTGATGTCTGAAGATCCTCCCCCTCAGTCTCTCATCTATCACCTTTAGACTGAGTCTGAAAGGCTGCTGCCTGCAGTGGTATGTATCTTACACACTGTTCATTCTCATCAGCCCCTCACCCCCACTCTCTCCTTCACAGTTCCCATTACTCACATCTCTGACCTCTGAGGAAGGGGGTCTCAGATAACTGACTCCTGAAGATCATCTTATCTTGGGCCTTTATAACAGGCATAAAGAGTACTAAGACTTTTTTTTAACAATAAACTGTTACATTTCATAAGAATAGATAATAAATCAATACTTGAAGCTAAACTGCCAAATGATTTTTTATGAATGTGGTGAATAAAATTCTCTAAATATCAGCTGATTTAAATTTTATGTTAAACTTTTCATTGACTGAAATATATAACAGTGTATTTCAAAACATTATTGAAGCATTAATCACTCTCTTACCATAACTACCATAATTTTACCCTTCTCACTCATTATCTAAGAAGACAAAGCTACTAATGATGTTACAAACTCAATCACATGACTCCAGTTACGTAATATGGTCCCAGATTTCTGAACCATATCCTAACCAGGACATTAAGGTCTGGTACTACTTGTTATAAAGAAAACTGTCTATATAAAACTGCAAGCACAGATGCATCATTAATGGGAGAGGAACCACATCAAAGAACATGTAGTAGCTAATGATAAATTAGGGCATTAATTTCAAATGTAAACACCTCTTTTTACTAATCATTGGAAAGACAGATACAAGATGACATGAATCAAAATCAGGTCTTCTCCAAAACTTTCCCTGAATTGTTTCCAAGGACAACAGATTTTAAATAAAGGCTTGTAATACTGACCCAAACTTGATCACTAGTATATACAGTATATAACTAATACAACCAAGAGCAGTGTACCAAAGGCTGAGCTGCTCTGTCACTTGCAGACATATTTGATATAGTATCTGCAAAAGACATATTACTATACTTACACAATCCTTGCATAGAGAAATGTTACTAGATTTTGTTGACCACCTTGGAAGAAAAAAAGGAGAACAAAGTAAGTATGCAACTGCTGTGAGCACTTGCTCATCTGACAAATATTTGTAGGTTTTACTCTCAGAATAATGCCCCATGTCTAAGCAATGTAAACGCGAGCCAAGGAATTAGTGTGACCCAGATTTCAGGACTTCTCAAGCGCTGAAGCTGGATGACAGTTTGAAGCGGGAGCACAAGAACTGCTGAGGAAGAAGCCACAGGCATGCACTATCCTTCTGAATAGACGAAATAGCAACAATTAATGTTGCCATGTTTGTAGGAGAGACGATGTTTTTAATGTCTATCACTTTGGAATATGAATGTCTAATTATATTTGCTGTCCAGACACAAGGTTCTTCTGAGACCAGTAGTAATTTCTTCCAATGAGACTTTCTTAGCTTTTTTGATTTTCTGGAGTAGGATCATTCAACAATTCTGTAGAAAACAAGGAGAAAGAATATCCCAAGTCTACTGGCAGCTTTTCTCATCCTCAAACAATTCCTCCTTCATATGCACAGCCACAGAAGTTCAGAGGTCACTGGCTTCTTTGTACTCAGTTCCACGGTTCTTACAAACAAACTGTTGTCCCCATTCCTTCAGTGAAATGGGCTACAGAACTGCAGCCTGAGTGACATCTGAAACCTACATAAGCAAGGACACTTCAACTCTAAGTTATCAAGCCTCTCTTGTGAAATGAAGTCACTTATTTACCTGGGCATAAAGTAGTAATAATTCTCATCAAATGCAATCATTAGCACAAAAGGCTTTATGATTTCTCTTGATAATTATGCTTCTTATAGCATTGCTTTGACAGCTTTTTTTTCTGAGTTTTTCTTATCCATGTTATCTTCATTTAAATTATACATAATAAAAAGTGAAAATGTATTATGGACTTTTATGCTATGAAATATAAACCTTAAAAGTTATTGATTAAAATGTCATAATGAATGTAGCTATGTAAGAAATCTTAAAGTTATTTGGCCATGATAGCCCATGCTTTTAATCCCAGGACTAGTGATGCAAAGGCACAGGGCAGGTGCCTTTCTGTTGAGTTCAAGGCCAACCTGGTATATGCATAATAAGTTCCAGGACAGCCAGAGCTACAAAGTGAAACTCTGACTCAAAAAAAAAAAAAAAATAAAATAAAATAAGGAAGAAAGAAGAAATCTTAAAAGTTATTAAGTTTATTTTACAATAGATAAAAGTCTACAATATCAGCTTTTATAACTGATATATTATTTAGAATAAAAATAATGGCTTTCTTTATAAACTTTAATAAGAAATGCTTAAATAACTGACTAAACTAGATATTTTTATATTTTTGGTTGTGAGCCTAGCCTTTAACGGCTGAGCCATGTCTCCAGCCCTAAACTGGATATTTTTAAAGCACTGGTGTTTTGGGTTTTATTGTTTTTGTTTGTTTTGGGGTTTTGTTTGTTTGTTTGTTTGTTTTAGGTTTCTATTACTTTCAACATGCTAACAGGAACTCCAAAATCTACTTTATTATAGTTGGATAATTAATCTAAAAATTATTAAATTACTCCCAAAAATTAGGCAGTGATTAATCAAAGAAAAGGTTACCTGAGCATCTCTGAAGCACGTTTTGTTTTGTTTTGTTTTGTTTTTTGTAACTACAAACTTCTTCAGGAACACCAAAGAACTGAACCATGGCAAGAAGGATGGAAAAAAGGGTTTGCAAGCACAAAGTTAGGGCCATCCAGCCACAGAAAACTTTCCACACCTCCTAACCAAGGCAAACACTTCTACGAGGATGAAAAATACTATTCAAAACTTACTGAGACACCAGCAATGTGGGAAACACTGGAGTTCACTGAGAAAGTGAGCCCCGTCTTTTACATTTTTTATTTTAATGAGCATAAAGTGAAGCTGAAGACACCTGAAACCTCCAAAAATGGAACACAGAGATCACAACCGCAAAGGCTATAGAAATATTATTGAAATTAAATCATGGTAAAAATTTTTAGGAGTTTTTAAAAAAAACTAAGGTAAAAGAGAAGTTATCCAAGATTTTGTGGCATAAAATTCAGTAACCAAGAGCCAGGCATGTTGGCACACACCTTTAATCCCAACACTTAGAAGGGAGAGGCAGGCAGGTATCTGAGATCAAGGCCAGCCTGGTCTACAGAGAGACTTCCAAGACATCCTAGGCTACAGAGAAACCCTGAGAGGGGAGACAATAGGCCTATCAGCAACCTAGAAGTATCTGCAAACCACTGTTATTTTTATAAAGCCACTTAACAGGGTGTGTTTTCTCCTTCTACTAAAGTCCAGTCATAAAGCAGTAGGAATATTCTAATATTTTTGTGTCACTCAAGTAGCTAAAAGTGAGATGAAGGATTTTCTGAAATTCTGCCTCAGTTCAGACTTCCCTTTCTATCTCTGAGGAGACTACCCTACAAAGGCAAAGCTCCAGTTATAACATTGCTTCTCCACAGAAACCCTGAAAGAAATAAAGCCAATAAAACAGAAGAATTCTCTTCCCTGTCCCAACTCTCTCCCAGGCTCAGCAACTAGGAAAAATGTATCAGATAGTTTTCAGGAAATACTGTTGAGCAAATAAATACATGAAAATTGCTTCCTACTCAGAGCAAACAGCTGAAGTGAGAACTGCTTCTTTTAATCAAAGCAATTTTCAGTTAAAATGTCTCACTAAATGACTTCCAGAATATTAATAATACAACCTTAAATATTCTAGATTATTTAGCAGACAATTAACATGCTACCAGCAGTGCTGTAGACAACTGTTTTTCATAGACAAAGGCATCTCCTAGTTCTCCTGTTTGGAAGTAAACTCAGGAAAAGTAAGAAGAAAACACCCAGAGCTTGGTTGTGCTATACTGTGAAGACACTTAACACTACCACACAGTGCACCTCAACATGCTGGAGAGGAAATTTGATACTGTGTACATCTACACAAAAACACATGGTAGTAGACTACTTCACAGGGTACTTGTGAGGATTACACCAAGTAACACCTACAATGGACTTGAAAGGGCTCCTAGTCTCTCAATAATAATTAAATTACCAATAACAAGAACTACTGGTATACTAAAGCAGATATTAATTTCTCATTTGCCAAAATGGAATATTGACTCATAGTGGATATCTTTTAAAGGGTTCTCTAAAGAGCTTTCTAAGGGAGTATGCATCTAGACAATTACCATGGCCTTTGACTGCTTAAATTGACACAATGAAACTGAAACTTCAGGAAGTAGATATGGTTATCTGGATCAAGGGAACACAGTATCAAGCCTGGAGA
Organism: Phodopus roborovskii; assembly: GCF_943737965.1. Taxonomy (NCBI): domain Eukaryota; kingdom Metazoa; phylum Chordata; class Mammalia; order Rodentia; family Cricetidae; genus Phodopus; species Phodopus roborovskii. Next base: position 11,271,115 of record NW_026126517.1, on the reverse strand, counting down.
AAGCACTGAAAACAGATGGGAAGCTCTAGTCATGCCTTTAACTCAGTCCAAGAGAAAAGTCCTAATAAAAATATTGCCGGGTAATGGTAATAGCACCTGCCTTTACTCCCAGCTCTCAGTAGGCAGAGGCAGGCAGATTTCTGAGTTTAAGGGCAGCCTGGTCTACGGAGTTAGTTCCACGACAATGGGGACTATGTACAGAGCCCCTGTCAAAGCTAAAACAAAATCTGAACTGGGGCTCTTTTGAGGACCTAGATTACATTCCCAGGACCACAAGGTAGCTTTCAATGTAACTCCAGTTCCAAGGGATCTAATGCACTCATCTGGCCTCTGCAAGGAGCAAGGACCAGGCATGTTCATGATATACAGACAAACATACAGGCAAAAAAAAAAAAAAAAATGAATTTTTTTTTGGGGGGGGGTTCAAGACAGGGCTTCTCTGTATGGCTTTGGAGCCTGTCCTGAAACTCGATCTGTAGACCAGGCTGGCCTCCAACTCACAGAGATCCTCCTGCCTCTGCTTCCCAATTGCTGAGATTAAAGGTATGCATCACCAACACCCAGCTATAAAATGATTTTTTTTAATTCAATGTTGAGCCACTGCCAGCTGCAGGGTACCTCTTTATTAGCTGTTGGCCAGGGAAGCCCTTAGAAACCTGAAAATAACATAGCCTGTTGTCTCTGCTGTGGGTTATTCACTAAACCAGATGGCAAAAACCTATTGTGAAGCCACTACACACTTGAGTTCCTGGATACAGAGAAATCCAGCTGGAAATGATCTTCATTGTTCTTGCTAGCTAGTTCTCATATGCTAGAAGCTGTTAAACTCTGGGGGGGGGGGTAGAGGGGGATATCATCAATGGTTGTACCCAGATGTAGACCCTTTGTGCCACAATACCAACTTGCTAGGTATGAGAGACCCACTAGTAAAGTAGTGGCATGGTTGTTACAGGGATAGCCAATCAATTTCTAATTGGATATGAGGCCAGCTCCATCAGAGGGAAATCATGCCTGTCACTGTAAACCTCATCAAAATCTGGGGAGGTTGTAAGACCTAAAGGGAACCTACTACTGTTGTGTTGCTAAATGGACATGTTGTCAACTGTATTCTAAATATTTCCATTCATATCATAGACTTATGTTGTTCTCAATCTTAGTCAGAGAAGCTTCTCTCCTCTATAGGGTGGTGACTATTACAGAGACTCTTAACTAGCCTAAGTGCCAAATGACAAACAAGTACTCAGTCCTATACCTATCTCTATCACCATCCTCTCCCCTACTTTCCAAGGCTCTGGGAGCATTGCTGAAGAGGGGCAAAGGATGAGAAGGTGTGCTGTTAAATGATGTCCTGTGCACACACATAGCTACTGTACTCATGAATTCATAGCAGCTGTGGTTAATTTGCAATCACAAGACAAAATCTAGCCAACCCACATCCTAACTCGGGTGTGGCAGGGACTCATGGGGCTCCATTCCTAGCTGGGGAGCTACTGGAAGTTAATAGATGTCTTGGCTTATTCATCAGTGGTGTAATCACTCGTTAAGTCACCTGCACTCCAGTTAAATCTGTTCTCATAGAAGATTACCAAATCAATCTACAAAGACCAGCTCAGCTACAAAGCTCCAAGTCAAGTTTTCCTATTAAAATTATTTTTAAAAAGTAAGCATTAAAACATAAAAGGCCTAACATTCACTGCTTACAAAGCCTTTAACATCATCTCTGGTCTTCACCTAAAGATGGAGTTCAAGCTCTTTCTGACACCTCTCTTTCCCGCTGTTACCCTAAGATAGACAGGACTTTTCCTGTCTCCCTCTTCTCATCTGTCCTCTCTGTCTCTCTTTACCTCTTTTCTCTTTCCTCTCCTCTCCCTTCCCTTTCTAATAAAACTTCTCATTAAAAAAAAAAAAAAAAAAAAAAGATGCAAGTTCAAGGGTAAAGTATTTGCCTAACATACATGAAGGACTCTTGGTTTTATCCCTAGTACGACAAGAAAGTTGAAGCTATTAACTGTATCACCTGTCCAAGTAATGGAAGCAGAGGCCGGCAGAAGCAGAGATGTGCTGACTACTACACAAAACACTCAGCAGTTGCTGAACCTTGGCATGACTGACATTTTTTTCAAATAATTCTTTGACAGGTAAGCAGGGGAAGTTCTTCTGCTCCTGAGTACATTAGAGAATTAATTTCTCCAAATATAAAAACAAATCTGGAAAACATTCCTTTCCCAGGCCAAATTCAGTATTTATAAAACCACATGGTTCGCAAAGTAGTGCTGAGGAAAACCGACACTTCATGTCAGCTGGCCCCAGACCTAGATTCTGAATCAACTCTCTCCCTAGCAGAGCAAGGCAAAATAAGTGACCACATTTCTTTGAATGGCACCACCACCAAGACTGTTGTAAGGTCTGAATAAAAGAACATGTGTAAGGATTAATAAAAGTATACACTCAGTGAAAAGAAAAATAAGTGTATCTTTCAGGGTCAGTACTTCATAATTCGTTTTGTGAAAATATACTGCATGTTTTTCCACCTAAATGCACTTTTATAAATACTTTAAAATGACCATTTCAGGGAGAGATGCGCCCTCCCCCAGCTCCCAGCCCCCTGACCCTCGCCACCTGCAGCAGGCCAACAGGCCCTGGAGTCATTAGAGTGGAAAAGTTGGCCCTGTCCCTCACCAGCTGCAGCATTCAAGAGAGTAGGCCCTGAACCTCACCTGGGCAGGACAAAAGTTGACAGATGAGCCAGCCCTGAGGTCATGAGAGTGAGAGAGCTGGTCCTGCCCCCATTTGACTGCCATGTGGCGGTGTGAGGAAAGGAAAGGTAACCCCACACACTCCTGTGCAAGCAAGAGAGCTGCCCTTGTGGGAGCTTAAGAGGGGAGGACGTGCTGGGAGCAGGAGAGCTCGGTCCTGCTCCTCACCAGCTTCAGCACTTGGGAGAATGGATCCTGCACCTCACCTGGGCAGCACGGCAGGGCTGGCCCTAGTGGTGTTGGTGTGGATGAGGGTGTCGGTGAGCTGGCCCCGAGGGTGTGAGAACAGGAGAACTGGGCTGCTCCTTGCTTCCTACTACATTGGATGAGCTAGCCAGGGCAATGCTGGAGAGCTCACTCTGGTATTGAAGATGCGGGAGAGCTGGTGAGCTGACCAACCCAGTTACCACCCAGGCCCAGAACCAGGGCTATGGGTTGACCCACACCAACATTCACCCCATCCATGATTTGCTGGAGCACATGAAGGGGCTGGTCCTGCAGATCCGAAGCTGAAGGATCTCCATGACACAGGACAACAACAGGATATCCAAAAGGAGTCCAGTGAGGGCCCAATATTAATGGTGTAGCAGAAGCCATAGACCTAGAACCAGACCAATGACTTATTGCAATGAACACTTGCAAGTAACGATGTATGGACTGAAGGGTGTACTTGTCACACTACAGCTTCCACAAGATACTTTTTCTTTTAAATTTTATTTTGTATTGTGGAGAGGAGGTTCAAGGGCAGAGGGCAGATACGAAGGGACAGGAGATGAATGGGACTAGGATATATAATGTGAAATCTACAAAGAATCAATAAAAATTTTTTAAAAATGACCATTTCAGGCAAATATTACTATAATAACCAAATACATAACCAACCTAAGGGAGAGAGCAGTCAATGTAGCTAACATAAAATCAAGTTTCAAGATGTTATACCAACTGTCAAATCTCACTTAAAAAATCATTTGCTTTATATTCAGGTCAAAAAATAAAGGGACTATATAATAAAAATTAGGATAGCAATATTCTCTCTTAAGAGAGAGAGAAGGAGGAAGAGAAGAGGAAAAGAACTGACATAAAGCCCTAAATCTGGAGGTGATGGGAGGAGGTAAAGAACACAATTTGGGTTAGTAGAAAGAATATACAAAAAAAAAAAAGTCAGAGGAATGGAGTTCTAGTTTCTGCTAGCCTACTTGAATGAGAATGTGTTGCTAGACAAGTCATTATTTCCTCATAAATAGGGAGAAGACAAAAAAAAAAAAAAAAAGCTCATTTTGACAGCTCTAACATTGTCAAGTGTTACACACACACAAAGATTCCTTTAGAATGCCTTTAAGGTTATACATAAAATCCCTGGTACTATGAGACTTGTACAGTCATCTATCAGCCTGAAGGGAAGTTCCCCAGCCTTTTACACATTATGATACAGAACAGAAACGACAGTACTGGTGCAGGCACCCTGGGGTAAATAGGTCATGCCACTGGAGTCCAAATACCATCAACCTAGTTCTTGCTAGTCCTCTCTGAAGACTGGGGAATTGTTATTTCTGACCCATCAGTGTATACTCAGGACATTGCTTAACCCACCGGTTAGAACACCCTTAAGTGAAGCAGCAGGCCCAACTAGGGGCACTCCCTAGCAAATAACTCCAGCAAACAAGATAAAGTTCACAATCTGACTAGAACAGATCTGTACCACCTTGGACCTACTCAACTAGAACTCCTGTCCTGGGCCTCAGGCTTTAAAAAAAAAAAAAAAAAAAAAAAAAAATTAAGCCAAGATGAGAGTGGTGGCATTCACCTTAATCTGGGCACTCAGGAGGCAGAGGCAGACAGCTCTCTCTGTTTGAGGCCAGCCTGGTCTGCAGAGGTAGTTCCAGGACAGCCATGGCTACAGAGAAACCCTATCTTGAAAAAACAGTAACAGAAGTGTACCAGCCCTTCCTCAGTCTACACTCCTACGGGAGCAGCAGTTCTTAGGAACTATAGAATGTATCCCTATGCAACCCGCATGTCCTTTCTCTTAACTAAGACTCCAGAACTCCACTCCTGCTGTCAGTGTCTGCCCAGGCCTCTTCCCTGAGCTGGTTCTCTCATGGGCACCAGGATATACAGCCCTAGACCAAGGGCTGACAAAAGTGCTGCTGCGTGAGTGTAGGCTGGGGTGCTTATACTGCATACATGACCCTGGCACAAGAGGACAGAGAGGAGGTGTCAGATAAGAAGCTAGTTCCCTGTAGTTCACCTCAAGCAGAACTCGGAAATCTGAATCTCTAACCCTGATTCAAGTCACTGTTAAGGTGGGCAATGGGACTCCTTTCTCTGTTTGCTTGATTTATAACTTCAGATTTTAGACATTCAGCAAAATGACTTCCCAAAAATGTTAGATCTGGACCTAGAAGCAAGTCTAAAATCATTGTTATATAAGGAATAACTGAAGAAGAAAAATAGTTAACCTGGTAAGGGAAAAGGCTACTACTAAGACGGCAAAATAGCCATCTTCCACAGGACAGCTAAAGAGCTATCCCATGAACACTGAACAGAAATGCAGAGAACTGTGTCCTAACTTAAGAGAATGAAGGTTTGTTTGGCTAAGGATTTTTTTCAACAATGTTTTTAACTGTTTTTTAAAAAATTAAGCTGGGGGAAATGGAGGAGATGTCTCACCACTTCAGAACACTTGTTGCTCTTCCAGAGGACCCAGGTTTGATTCCCAACACTTAAGGTAGCTCATAAATATTCTTAACTACAGTTTGAAGGGATCTCCTGCCCTCTTCTGACCTCTAGGTACACCAGGCACGCAAGTGGTACATACACTTACATGCAGAAAACACACATAAATGAAAAGAAATTCTTTTTTATAAATAAAAATTTAAAAATCTGGTCAGGTGGGCTGGAAAAAATGTTTGGTGGATAAAGTATCTGCTATACAGGCTCAAGGACCTAAGTTTGGAACCTCAAGACACACTCAAAAAGCTCAACATGACAGTGTGTGCCTATCTGAGCTCCAAATTCAGTGAGAAGCCCTGTCTCAAAAATATGGTGAGGAACTGCAGGAAAAAACACCAGTTCTAGATGTCTGACCTCCATGTGCAAGCACCAGCACATGTGCCCACACACATCCACACATGACACACACTCACAAATTTGAGCAACCCCTAAACCAGGCATGATGGATCATACCTGTAATCTCCCTGCACTTTAGAGGAGAACACTGGAGGATCACAAGATTAGCCTGGGCTATTTAAGGAAATCCATGCTAGCCTGGATTACAAAGTGAAAGCTGGTTTTTTTGGTTGGTTGGTTGGTTGGTTGGTTGGTTGGTTGGTTGGTTGGTTGGTTGGTTGGTTGGTTGGTTTTTATATTTGTTGTTGTTCTTCTTCTTTGGTTTTTTGAGACAGGGTTTCTCTGTGGCTTTGGATGCCTGTTTTAAATTCTACCCTCTCTCAACTCAACAGAAAACAAACCCTTGTTCTTTGAAGAAGGAAGACAGAAGGAGGCCTTTGTTTTGGTTTTGGTTTGGGTCCTAGGGATTGAACCTAGGGAACCATGATCCTAGCTCTTGATGACAGCACATTTTAATCAAAGACAACAGCAAGCAAGCATAACTAAGAAAGGATATGTGTTCACTGAGGTAGGAAAATGAGTATCATCCACCTACTACAATAGCAAAAATCAATTAGGGTGACACCACCAAATGCTGACAGATACTCAATAGGGATCCTCGTTCACTGCTGGTGCAAATGTAAGAATGGCCACTTATGAAGGGAGTTAGACAGTGTCTTGCAGAACTAAACATACTTTTATCAGACAATCCTAACAACTGTGCTCGGTGCTCAAAAAAGAGTTGAAAATAGATCTACATAAAACCTGCACATGGGTGTTTATAGCAGCTTTATTCACAATTGCCAAATCTTGGAACAACCAAAATACCCTTTAGCAAAGGAATGCATAAATGAATTGTGGTACATCCAAACAATGGATTATTATTCATTGCTAAAAACAAATGAGCTATCAAGCCACAAAAAATGCAAGAACCTTAAATACATTACTAAGTAAGAAAAAGCCAGTATGAAAAGGCTTCATTAGGCTGGAGAGATGGCTCTGTGGTTAAGAACACTGGCTGCTCTTTCAGAGGACCAGGGTTCAATACCCAGCACCCACATAGCAGACCACAACTGTCTGTAACTCCAAAATCCAACATCCTCACATAGCCTTACATGCACGCAAAACACCTATGCACATATACTAAATAAAAAATAAGAACTGCAAAAAATAAAAAAGAAAAGACTATGTTAGAGCTGGAGAAATGGCACAATGACTAAAGAGTATTTACTACACAAGTGTAAAGATCTGAGTTTGTATCCCAGGACCCACATAAATAGATGATAGGTAGGTAGGTAGGTAGATAGAGATACATACATACATACATACACACACACACACACACACACACACACACACACACACAGACACATGTTGGGCATGGCCAAACACAGGCCTATAATCTCAGTGCTGTGGGAAGCACAGACAGGAGTATTCTTGAAGTTTCTGGGTGCCCGCTTAGCTCCACATTCAGTGAGACCCTGTCTCAAGGGTATAAGGTGGAGAATAACAGAACAAGACACCCAATACTCTCCTGTCATCTACATATGTGCACAGGTACACAAACCCAGGCACATACACATGAACATACAACAGATATGTGAGTATATACACAAATGCTCTCCCACTGAAAGGAAGGGGGCAAGGCTACACAGTCCATGATTCTAACTGTAAGACACTTTGAAAAACTATGAAAGCAGTGAAAAGACATACAGCTATTAGGGAGAGATAAATATGCAGAAGAACATGGAGACACGGGACTTTTACAGCTGTGATACTACTCTGTATGGTACAATGGTGAATACATCATTCATTACCATTTGTATACCAATAAACACTGAACTTTTGGATGATGGGTTGGTGTTGGTATAAGTTCACCAACTATAATAAATGGACCTCACTGGAGCTGTTAGTAATGGAGATGGAAGGCAGGGGAGTCAGGAAGTTTGTACAGAACATTTGTGACAGCTTACTCTACTTTGCTATGAACCTAAAAATATGGTTACATGGCTCAGTGGGTAGAGTGCTTGCCTAGCATGTATAATCCTTAGATTCTATCCCCAGCTTCACTAAATAGACTGACTGTCAGATTGAAAAGTAAATAAAGTATTTTTAAAAGAGAAAAAATCATTGTGACTTCAGTATAATAGCCAAGAGACAAGGAAGAAGCAGGGGATCAGAGGATGTGCACAGACATGCTGGACTAGAGGTTGTTGAAACTGTTCTGTATATTGTAGGATGCTTAGCAGATCCAGACCTCAATTTGCTAGATGTCAGTCTCAATTCCCAATCTGTCCCTAAACACTGGTTAATGTCCACTATGAGCAAAACATTCCCGGGTAGATAACCACTGACACAGGTCAAGCTAAAGTTTTTGCTTCTTTGTTAAAAGAATGCACTAACATTCATGGAACCATTCAAGAGGAGAATGTTAAGATCTGACTAACATTTACCATTACTTTGGCCCCTGTGTCCCTGTGTTGTGGAATGTAAGGAGAAGGACAGAGTCCAGAACAGGGCAGAGAAACTATTGGCAGGTTTCCAGCACAGAAAGTAGCTTGGCCTACAGTGTTACAATAAAAGAAAATTAAGATGACTTCAGGACCAGACTGTACTGTGACAGTTGAGCTTCTTGAGCCTTAAAGTGAGATAAAGAAAAATGGTCAAAGATGACTAGAGACAGTTTGGTCTTCACAGTGCATGGATGAGGGTGCCACTTACTAAGTCAGGAAGACATGAAGGGAGAGGAAAAAGTAAAGCACAGGAAACTATAATCTTGTTTTGTCCATGCTGTCCTCAGAGGTACCCACCAGAAACCCAGAAGGAACTAAGATGAGTCTAGCACTCAAGGGGTGTGGTGGCTTGAATGAAAATATCCCCCATGAACTCATAGGGAGTGGCACTATGAGGAGGTGTGGCCTTGTTGCAGGAAGTGTGTCACTGGGGGCAGGCTTTTATGTTTCCAGTATTCATTATCTCTTCCAGCTGCCTGTGGATTCAGATGTAGAACTCTCAGCTACCTCTCCAGCGCCATGTCTGCCTGTAATCCTGTGACAATAATGGGCTAAACCTGTAAGCCAGCACCAATTAAATGCTTTCCTTTGTAAGAGTTGCATGGTCATGGTGTCCCTTCACAGAACTCGAAACCCTAAAACAATGGGGGAGGGACCAGAAATGTGACTCAAGCGACCTCTGAACCATTAAAAATGGGTGAGTCACCTGAGTCAGAGACATTCTCAATTTTCATACAGGAGTAAGACGACAGAAAAGGATGTAGAAAATCAAAATGTCATCAAGATGCAAGAGCTAAACTGGCGAGATACAGGTGACTGCAAGATACCAGTTTTAGTGCCTAAGGGTGTAGCCCTGTGGCAGAGTTCTTGCCTTTCATGTGTGTGGTCTGGCTTCTATCCCCAGAACTGAAAAACAAATAAATTAATCAAAATCCCTTTTTTCTATTTTGTTGAAACAGTATCTCCCTTTGTAGCTCTGGTTGGCCTTGAAATTATTAAATCAAGCAGCGTTTGAACTTGTAATAATCATGTCTTTGTCTTCTCGATGCTATGACTATAGATGTGTGACGCTGTATCTGGCAAAAGAGAAATAAAAAAACAAAATTTTAAAAAAGGAAATGTTCTTATGTAATTCAGGCTAGCTTTGAACAGACTATATAGGACTATGTAGCTAAGGCTGGCCTTGAATGCCTGATCCTCCTGCCTCTGCCTGCCAAGTGCTAGATTTGTAGGTGTGTACTACCAAACCTGGCTTGGTGGGTGGCTGTGTGTGTGTGTGTGTGTGTGTGTGTGTGTGTGTATGTGTGGGTGTGGGTGTGTGTGTGTGTAGTGGATGGATGGATGAGCTATTTAGGATTGCATATGTACCAGCTTACCTTCACACTAGCTATGAAGCCAAAATTGAACTTTAACACCAGATCCTCTTCCTCTACTTCATGAATGCTGCCACTTATGTCCAGGTTGTTTGGCACTGGAGATCTAACACAGGTCTTTATGTATACTAGGCAAGATTCTACCAACTGAACTTCATTGTCTGACTAAAATGTATTAAAAGAAAAAATTATCAGTGGAACAAGAGCATGAATGAACCAAACTAAAGAAAATCAAGTAAGAAAGGAGAAATAACAAATGTAAACAACTCTTCAAAACTTCTGCTTCAGAAAGAATAAAGCAATTGGGCAGCAAAAGAAAGGCTAAGGTAAAAGCAATGGTGGTTTAAAGCAGGTTACTTACTCAATTAAGATAACAATGACTGGGAAGAAAAATATTATTCCTCTCCCACTATCCACTTAGAGAAAATGAACAGTCCCAAACTAGGCCACAGCTCTACTGCAGAAGTTATCAGGGACTTATATTATTTATCCATTGCCCTCAAAGGCAAAGCTCTCAGCTACAAGGTTGAATAGCATGTCCCAGCACTGTGTTAACATGCTACATTCTCATCCACAAAAAGGAAGAGGAGGAAGTAGAAGGCAATTAGCTTCCCCTCTAAGGCCATGACCTAGATATCACACACACCACTTCTGTTCACATCCATTTAGCCAGAAGTGAGTCACATGTCCATGCCTAGCAATCAGAAAGAGGCTAGGAAATGTAGTCACTAGCTAGGCAGACACATGTCAAGATAAAACCTGAGGGAAGCTGAAGGAATGGCATCTAGAAAACAATTAGTTACCAGGCCTTCCAGTAACATACCTATGGGTGCCTAAAAGAGATAGGCCAGGAAAGAAAGAATGACAAACTAAGGAAGAATAACTGCAAGTGAAAACCAAAAAGGTAAGAAGATCTGTGTCTTAAATGGTGTAAGGAACAGGGAGGGTTCCTTCGGTCTTGTCACCTCTCATGTCTGCCTTTTCAGAAGAAAGGCTGTCCCTTCCATGTACGTCTAGTGAATTAAAATATGTAATATAAGTAACTTCTAGGGCTGGAGAGATAACTCTTTAAGTAAGAACACTGTGGTATAAGCATGAAGACCTGAGTTCAAATCCTCAGCACCCATGTACAGATGCCTGAAATCCCAGCTTTAACAAAGATGGGCATATCCTTCAAGTTTGCTGGCTAGCCAGTCTAGCCAAAATGACTTCATGGCCAGTGAGAGGCCCTGTTTCAAGGAATAAGACAGAAAATAATAGAGGTAAATAACAAAAGTCCTCCTCTGGCCCCTGTGTACACACAGGGTCACAAGTACCACACAAGAGTAAATAAATGTGGTAGCTTGAATGAAAAAGGCCCCACACCATCATAGGGACTGACGCTATTGGGAGGTGTGGCCTTGCTGGAGTAGATGTGGCATTGTTGGAGGAAGTGTATCACTGAGGTTGGGCTTTGAAGTGTCAGAAGCTCAAGCCTAGCGAGTGTATGTTACTCTCTTCCTGCGGCCTGTGGATCCAGATGTAAAACTCTCAGCTCCTTCTCCAGGACCATGTCTGCCCACATGCCACCAAACTCCCCACCAGGTCAGTAACAGACTAAACTTCTGAAACTGTAAGCCAGCCCCAACTAAACATTTGCCATTATAAGAGTTGCCATGGTCATGATGTCTCCTCACAGCAATAGAAACCCTAAGATAAGAAGTAAATAAATAAAAGTTAAAAAAAAAAAAAAAAAAAAAAAAAGCAACCTCCATTTACTATGACCTGGACTGAGCAGTTCTCATTCAGGTTTAATAGATTCATTTAGAGTTGCTACTTCTTAGCCAAAAATAAAGTGACCAAATTTCTGAATTGGAAGGAGTTAATAATACAGCTCATCCTGCATATGCTCAATAAGGTAGGCCCCAAAACTGCCTCATTCCATTGTCTTCTTCCTTGTGTTTTTGAATATTCCTCCTAACATAGCGCTCTCTCTCTCTCTCTCTCTCTCTCTCTCTCTCTAGGGCAGAAACTCCAAGACACCTTTTTTCTTTCTTCTCTATTTTCCACTGTAGTAGCACCATACAAAATCTGTAGGTGTACTTGATAGCTACTGATAGGGGAGATTTGGTTTCCCTCCTTCTAGGGTGAAGACTACTACTTACTGAATGTGAAGGACTGCAGATACAGCAAGATACCCTGGAAAGGTCAACAGAAAATGGGCAAAGTGCAAGATAAGATAAAGATCTCCACTTTAAGAAAAAAAAAAAAAATCACAGAATCAAAAATTGTTGATACACAGGAACTGGAAGCATAGTTCAATCCTCAGCATCCCCCACATGGGGCAGGGGGAGAATTTTGGACCCAAAAAAGCCCCCATACCAGTCTGACCCCTCATTTTGTACTAGACAAAAATGAATCTGAAAACAAACCAAGTACTCAAGGCTTCAAGGTTCCAAATCGCTTACAGCAGGTTCAAAGGTTCCAAATTGCTTACAGCAGGGTCAAAATAGATGCCTAGATTCTCCAGCTTTAGGTTCAATATTACTTTCCCTGTAAAAGTTGCTTCATGGGGACGGGGGAGGTCAGTGTTTAATGCTCTGGGTAATTACTAAACTTACATGACATGTTCTTTAAAACCACTGTAAATTTTCATCAGCAGAGTCCTCTGAGCATCTACTTTTGCAATGAAAAGAGGAACAAGAGTATTGTCAGATTACCTACCAAGGATAAAAGCTGAGCTACAAAAAATAAAGATCTTACTATTTCAGACAAATGAATGGTATATCTACTACAGTTATCACCCAGCATATGCTTATAGACAACCTGAATCTAGGATTTTTGAGACAGGGTTTCTCTGCATAACCCTTGCTGTCCTGGAACTCACTCTGTAGACCAGGCTAGCCTTGAACTAACAGAGGTCCACTTGCCTGTGCCTCCCTAGTGCTGTATTAAAGACATGTGCCACTACCGCCCAGCTACCTGAATCTAGTTTAACAAGTCCTAATGGTGTCAATACACCTTTGTTTTCAATGTATATCATCTCTCCAAAGGCCAAGATCAATGGGTTACTGCATTTAAGCAAAGTTAGCAGGCTGGAGAGATGCCCTAGCAGTTAAGAGTTCACATTGCTTTTACGGAGAACCTGTGAACAGATCCCAACACCCTCAGGCCGGTCATAACCTCCTCTATCTTCATCTATAGAGGATGTAATGCCTCCTCTGACCCCTGGGGCACCCAATAAATGTGGCATACACATACACATAAAAATGAAAAATCTTTAAAAAGGGAAGAAAAGCTAGCTAAAGGATGGCCATGAGTCAAATGATTGAGTTATTTATGAAAATACAATTTTACATTAACTTTGAATAACCTAGTTCACATCTTCCATGTGAAAAAGTAAACCAAACACCCTATTTCTCACTTAATTTCGCCTATCCCACAGTGGGTTCCTTTAAATACCAAGGAAGAGTCCTTGTCCAGGTATACTGTGAAGCTGTAATTACTTTATCAGATCCCACACTTTAATCCCTCAGGGGATATTTCTGTTCAACCTTCATCTGCCAGGTTAAGAAATCTCTGGTTTTGCTGGGGTTTTATCTGGAAAAGAATCACCTGACCTCAGGCATCTCCATTTTTCAAGTGCTACAACAGTAGCACAGAGTGCTGACCCACTATGGGAGACCCCTCCACCTCTAACCCACTGCTTTACCAAAGGCAGTGTGGGAACTTCATCTCCTCTACCTCCCCTGCTTCATCTAACTTCATTTAAGGATCATACAAGGCTAGGCAACCACCCAATTTCCAGGACTGCAAGAGCCACAGTGACCCCAATTCTATTTTGTTTAACTCTGTCAGAACAATGGCCTTTTTCTGTTTGCTCACTCTTCCATTGGGATTAACACTAAGCAATAACAGCATTTGAGATGCACACCCTACTTCTGAACTGTAAAATAAATTAAGCCAAAACTCAAGAAAGCAGTTTAATATATGTCTCTAAACAGTAAAAATAATAATAATAATAACTTTTATTATTTTAACTTCAAAGAGAATGTTACAAAAATGTTGCTGCAAATCCTAAGAGCTGGAATACAGCATACACACAGGGACAGTTATCTTCCCTGGCCTAATTAAAACAGGTCCTTTCTCACACATCTTTCTAAAAAAAAAAAAAGCCAAAACCAAAATAGAAGTGGTATTTAAATTCACCTGAGGGTTTTGTTAGAAAATTATCAAGAAGCAGGACCTCTGAAAAAACAGATGTTAACTTCCCCTTTCTCTTAATTATCTGACATATATGTATGTATGTATGTATGTATGTAACAAATACATATTACAATATATAGGACATAGCTCAAATCATTTATTGTTGTTAACTAAACTAATTAGCTTCAGTAAAAGAGAAAACTCCATAAAATTTCAAGTAGCATAACACTCAAGGAGAAAAAAAATCTATAATCTGAACTCAAAACTATTACAGTATTTTAGACTAGAATTTACAACCATCCTGTTCACTTACTTCACACTTACTGTTTACCCAGTATTGTGTCAAGATGTGACAAGCACCATTCATTTAATCCCCAGGGCAGCTTCCTAAGGTAGTTGGTAACTATACAATTTTCTAGTTATAATGGAGGCACCCATATCACCAAGATACAAGCTTATGCAGGACCAAAGGTTGTATATATCACAATGGATACAGGTCTATCTGCCTCCAAAAGGAAACTTAGTGCTTATCCAGAAGTCAGAACTTCAAGAGGCTGTGACAGAAAACAACACCTGTGCTAATTACAGCAAAAAATGTCAAGTCCCTAAAATCAGGGATTGGCAAACTTTTTCTGCAAAGAACTTGGTGTTAAAGATTTTAGGGCTTACTGGATGCACTACCTCCAGAAATACTAAGCTCTACTGCTGAATGCCAAGCTGGCCATCAATAGCATGTAAAATAAATAAATGTGACCATATAGTCAATAAAACTTTTTCTTATGATTCTAAGCACTAATCCCAGGGCCTTATAGGAGCCAGAGCAGGGCTCTATAACTGGACCACTGAGTGATACCTGCAGTTTGTCTGTTTGTTGTTGTTTTGTTTTTGTTTTTGTTTTAGTTTTTCACACATTTAAAATTTTTAAATTACTCTTAGCTTATGAGTCATTCAGGCTTGTAGTCTGCATTGTGCCAATCCCAACCTAAATAATAGAAACAAGCTACAGAAATGGCTCAATCAATAAAGTACTTACCATGCAAACATGAGAACCTAAGTACAGATCCCCAGAACACACATAAAAAAATAAAGGCCTAGCACAATGGCCTACATGGTACAATGCAATCCCAGTGCTGGGCAGACAGCTCCCTGGAACTCACAGACTTGTCAGTCTGATCTACCTGGTAAGCTCCAGGCCAATTAGAGACCCTTCTCAAGAAATAAGATGGTTGGTTTCTGTGGAATGATACCTTAGGCTGACCTCTGTCTGCCATACTCTCGCTCCCTCTCTCTCTCTCTCTCTCTCTCTCTCTCTCTCACACACACACACACACACACACACACACACACACACACACACACACACAAATGCAGACAAACACAAAATTTGTTTCTTAAGAGTGCAAGGAATCAAAGCCTGGACCTTCAATGTGCTAGGTAAGCACTCTACCATTACATATCTAGTCCTATAAAATATCTTTATGACTTACTAATGCTTACTTATAAAATTATTGGATATTTTGAATATGGTAAAGAAGCCCAAAGTCTCAATAAACTTAGCCTTTCTGAGAATAACTAAAAATTCTCAAAAGTCCAAAAATGTAGTTAGTGCATAGGAATCTCCTCAAAAATTAAGTACCAGGTAAAGGTTAGAACCAGAGGAAATCTAACATGTCCTTGTTCATTATCTACGTTCTGTAAACTGTAAATCACTTTTAAAACATCTGCCAAGGGCTGAGGGTAAAATTCAAAGACAGAACATTTATTTACCTAGCATGCATGGGTCCCTGGGTTCCATCACTAGCACAACAAGAATGTATCAAATTAATAAAACAGTTTGCCAAGCCAATCTTCCAGATGAGACAGGACTATATTTAACACCATTTGTATGTAATGACAGTGCTGCCTTACTCATAGCAGGTTTTACAAAGGCATTTCCACACGGTTACCATCACCTGACCCTTCCCAACTATATTAAGAGGACAATACAAGCTTTCCTATACCTATTTTATGAATAAATAAAAACAGGTTCTGAAATGCCAGTTGAGCCCAAGGAGGGTACAATGCCACTAAGCTACTCTGCTGGTCAGTTTTACTTTGTCAACCTGACACTAGCTAGAATCAACTGAGAGAACTTCAACTGAAGAACAGCCTCCACCAAAGTGCCTGTAGGCATGTCTGCGAAGCCATTTTCCTAATGAATAACTGATGAGGAGCAATGCTGCCCCTGGGCCTGTAGTCCTGGGCTGTATAAGAAGCCAAAAGAGAAAAGAAAGAAGATGAACAAGGCAGAGAGAACAAGCCAACAAGCAGCATTACCCCCACTCCCTGTCTCTGCTTTAGTCCCTGCTTCCATATTCCTGCCCTCTTGTCCCTCAGTTATGGACTATAAAGGTGACCTGTGATAAACCTTTCCCTCGCCAAGTTGATTTTGACTAGTATTTTATCACAGCAACAGAACAGTAACTAGAACAGTTACTAAGTAGCAGAACAACAGCCATGGCCTATCTACAAGTCCACTTGCATCTTGACTACTTCCATAGATATCAGATAACATGATCACTGGTTAAACCCTTAAAATTCCCAAGGATGTTAGTCTTAGCCTTTAAAGATACTATGTTTAGTTCAACTCCTTTTCTTTTTGCTACAGTCTTAGGAAGAAAACATCTGCTAGTTCCTGACATTTATTAAATCCATCTATAGGCAACAGTGAGTCTATATATACTATGCAGATAATATGCCCAGTCAGTTTAGAAAGAGAATATTTTGATGGAAAAATCATCCAGTGGGTGTTGAAAACACAGCTAAGTTGGGATAGTGGTGGCCTAGCATTCATGAAGCTCCATTTACATGAGGTCTAGTGATAAGTCTTATAATTCCAAGAATTGGGAAGTAGAGATAGAAGAATCAGAATTTGATGGTCATCCACAGCTACACATCAAGTTTGAAGACAACCTAGGATCCCTGAAACCTTGTGTTAAGAAATGAAGACAAAAGTCATCTAGAGTGGAAAAAGCAACAATAAAACCATATTCAGTATATCATCCAATGAGACAACGAAAAAAAAAAAAGTAGAAGTGAATGTATTGCCATTAAAGTCTCTGCCCAACTGTGGCTAAGCTTCTGGTGATTGAAAAATAATGTGGGGTTGGGAAAAGGAAATAAAAGGAACATAACTACTAGTGGAATTCAAACCGACATCAAAGGCTCTAATGACAGCTGAGCCTGCTTTGCTGGTTCTTAGCCTCTCCCTCAGAAACAAAACTGTTATATAACTGACCAAGGTTCTTCAACTAACACTTCCTCTCTGCCCCACATACATCTTTTGTCCCCCACTGCGTCTCCCTGCCCCCATCTCCAAGGGAAGGATCATAAGCAATCTGGGCTGCCACCATAGCTACAGCTGGACAAGCCTCTGTCCAAAGTGCTGCTTTATTCCAGGGACTGCTACACAGACCACAGTAAGAAGAGATTAACTGGCTTAAGCACAGTTCCAACCTCACACAGTTACAGATTACTTGTTCTGAAAAGCATCACCGCCATGTCCAACTCTAGGATGAATCAGAGTCCAGACATTCCTGCAAATGGAAATCACATCGTCATCATAACTCATCTTCACAAACAACCCTATGAAAAAGAATATACAGTAGGACTCTTGAAAAACTCTGAGAACATGCTGTGGCAATTGCTGCTTCTACTGACTTCCCACTAAAGGCCAAGGAACAAATGCGGGTTCTAACTTCAATTCACTCAAATATGGAAAAAAAAATGCATTCATGAACCACAAACTCCATTACTCAAAAATATTCCAACAAATCCAGTCACTGAATCAAAAACTAGCAGTTTGTGGACTCTAAGAGCCAATTACTACAAGTACTGTTTGCCTTTTCTTCTTCCAACAGAAGCACACAAATAAAGGCAATGTTTACAAAAGCAACCAATGTATCAGAAAAGTTCTGCCCATTCAGAAGCACTTAAAAGGTCTCAATCTGTGCCAAATAAAACTCTGAAAGAATGAAAAATACAAGGGACGCATACAACAATGCCATGGCCCAGCTATCCATGTAGCATCATGCAGTGCCTCGAGCAGTTTACAGCTTGACTATAATTCTGCATACGATCAAGATTGTAATTATCCAAATTCTGTTTCCTAAAGGATAACTAGGAGACCATCCCAAGCATCCTGAGATGGCTTCCTCCTCCCAGCCACCTTCCCTAAGCCTCAGCCGCAGGTGAGATTCTAAATGGTCCAGACTAAAGCTAAGAAATCGGGTCTGACTTTCTCCCTACAATGTCCTGTGCGCTGTGCACAAACCCTTTAACATAAATATTTACTCTAGTCAACAAAATGGGAAACGCCGTACGCGGGGATGGTGGGGGGAAGTCAAGGGAAAGAAGGGAAGCACTAAGTCACCACTACCGTCTAACTGAAGCAGCAACTTCAACCAATTAGGATGAGAAGGGAAACTCCACTGGAGTCCCGGGGAGCCCAGACCGCTGGCTCCGCTGCCCCCACGAGCGCCGGGGCTCCTCTGGGAGCAGCCGGGTCCCCGGGTAAGCGCGCGGTTGCTGGCCTCGGCCTCGGGCGGGAAGCGCCGCAGCAGGCCTGGAGGCCGTCGGAATGCCGGGTTTGCCGAGGGGTGAGAGCGGGAGGTGACCGGCACCAGGCTCCGTCGCCCTGGAAGGCGGGAGAGACCCGAGATGCCCCCAAGAGCATCCGATCGCAACGTGCACGGCCAGAAGCACCGGTGCCGGCCAAGCCAGGAGGCCCCGCAGCCCTGCCCGCCGCGCGGCCCACGTCAGCGGCGCCCCCGGCCAGCTCGCCCGCCTGCCCGCCCGCTCGCGCCTTACCGAACCCCGCGGCCCCGCCGCGCCGCCGCGGCGTCGCTGCGCGCCGCTCTCCGATCCGTGTCTGCCCTCCGCGGGCTGGGCCCGCCGTCCTCGTCCGCCGCCGCCGCCGCCGCCGCCGCCTCCGCGCTTAGCGCCGGGCCGCCCAGGGCCGCCGCGGGGGCTCGGCCGGGCGCCTCCCGCGCCAGCGCCTCATCCCGCCTCGCCGCCCCGTCAGGCGCGGGGGCGCCGGCTGCGGGCCGCGGCCTCGGGTCGGCACCTCAGGCGCGCGGCGCGCTCCCCTGCCGAGGCCGCCTCGACCCCCGGGCCGCCACTGCTCGCTGCAGAGCCCCCTCGCCCGCACGCCTCGGGCCGCCCCCGCCCCGCTGGTCCGCGCCCGCTCGGCCTCCGCCTCCTGCGCTCCGCCTCCTCTGCACCCGCGACGCGCGCAGCGGGAGAAGAGGCGCGCCGCCGCCGCCGCGGGCACGAGCACGCGCGAGGAGGGCGCAAGGAGCGCGCGCACGGCCGCCTCGCGCGCCGCCAGGCCTCGCCTGCTGTTGTCCCGGGGAGCTTGTGCACTGCGGGGGGCGCGGCTGGGGGGCCGCTTTGTGGGGGAGAAGCCGGGAGCCGAGTCGCTGGCCGGGGCTTGCACTTCGGCTGTCCCCCTCGGTCCCTGCTTCCTGCTAGGTTGCAGATTCCAAAGCCGCAGCGGGGGGGTGGGGGGGGAAGCATCTTCAGAGACTACTGCAGAGGCTTTTCTCCTCCCCCTGCTGACCCCAGAATCCTGTCCCTGCCCCGGGGTAGGGAAGGGAGGGGAGGGGGAACGTTGCCTCAAGTGAGGAGATCCTCGACCCTTGCTTTCTGGCTGATTTGGAGCTAGACTTAACTGGCGCAGCTTATATTTTGGAACTGGGGTATAAGGGTATAAAAGTTCCCTCAGTTGGCTCCTTCATTCAGACTTCTGGAGCAGAAAACTGAAAGTGGGGTCGCTGAGGAGAAGAAGGGCAAAAGAAGGGTGAAAGAGTAGGGAACTTGAAGAAACGACAGATATGGAGGCAATAGAGGGACTCCCTGGGAACCCTCTGACTGGATGCCATTGCCCTTGGTTACCCCCCACCCGGTTCTTTTGTTCCGCTTCCAAAGACTGCGGTGCTGCCTTCCACCTGCACCAACCATCAGTGTGACAGAATGCAGGGAAGGGAGCTGGAGAGTCTACCGCCATCCTCCCCCATTTATTCCTTTTATATACCTTTTAGTCCTTCTGACTCGTTCCATATCTTAATGTGGGGGCAACGGGAGCAGTTAACTTGCTTTTACGTTCAAGCCTATTAATGCCAAATACTGCATCATCTCATGTCACTGCAGTGATTGGGTCCACTCAGCATTTAGTCACTTCAGTGGGAGTCATTGAATGTAAAGCAAGGCCTTGACCGCAATTAGCTGAATTTCAAGGGCACACACGAACCAGGATTTCATATCCTAGAGAGAAATTAGAGAGTGAACATGTACAGTAATTCCATTTCCCCAACACTGTCAGTCAGTAAAACCAACGTTTCTTTAGGATAAAGATCCTACATGTTTTCTAGCATAGAATCAGGAAGGCAATGGAATGAAAAATGCAGGGGCACAAATTGGAATGGGGAACATCAAGAAGCCATGTTTGGTAAATGCATCTCAGCCCTCTACTAGAAGAAGCACAAGCACTTGGGTCCTAAGGTAAATGAGGAACTCTGGAAACCTTCTGTAGTTGGAACTTCTTTCTTTTTACCAAATTGCAACTGCCCCTTTTGGTCACAGAGAGCAATGTCTGCCAAGGCACAAGCATGAATCTGGTAACTTGTGTTGGCCTGGGGATTTGGTGAGCCTGAAATGCAAATATCCTGTGGTACCCAAGGAAGTCAAAGTAGAAGAACTAGGTCGCCATAGGAGGCAAGTTTTTCCCAAGACTGTGGTAGCTTGGCTACTCTCCAATCAGATTCACCCACCCCCAGTCTTCATTCTATTCACAAAGCCTTCACATACTAAAGTTTTACAGAAAACCCTGAAATACTGAATGTTAGATGGTTTATGATCCAGCATTGGGTTTGGGTGATAGATAAAGGAGTTAGGGTTTACATATACATTGGATGATACATACATTTTGCTTTAAACCTCTTAAATGTTTTGGTAACCATGCCTTTACTTTTATTTTATGTAGTTCAAAAAAAAGAATAGATGCCAGGTGTTCTCCAAAC
Organism: Phodopus roborovskii; assembly: GCF_943737965.1. NCBI lineage: Eukaryota > Metazoa > Chordata > Mammalia > Rodentia > Cricetidae > Phodopus > Phodopus roborovskii. The sequence continues at coordinate 11,250,122 of NW_026126517.1, read as the reverse complement.
ACCAGAGATGTATAGGCAAGTTCAAGGATTCTGATTCTCCTTTATCTGCTGTGAGCCACACACCCTCCCCATGGATAGAATCATTCAATGCCCTCCTGTCAGTGTTTATCGCTGCTAAACCTGCCTATAAAGCCTAGGCTTTGATCACTGGGCAGTTCTGTAACCATCTGACCTTGGTGTTTTAGATGTTTATAATCAATTACCTCTGTCATCATAACACCCTCAGTGACTCAACATATAAATCACAAAAAAATGCAACATTCACTAAAAAGAAAAAAATCCTCCCAACATTAAAATGAAGCTCAATTATAAGATTTGTTATCTATTTGTGACTTGTTTCAATATTTACAAAGTGAAGAGACAAGAAAGGAATGCATACTCACTCTATCTCTCTGAAACTGTTGGATGCCTCAGGCTGGCCTCCTTTCTCAGCCTTGGCACTGCCATCTTCCAGGAGGTGGCATCTGGGCTCTCTCCCTGCATCTCAGATCTGTTGCATTGCAGTCCCCTCTGGGCTGTGAAGCAGAGTCACAGTGCAGAGTAAAGCCAGCCAAAAGAGCAGCCTCACAGATGACTGCAACACTCACCTAACCTTGAGTTTTACAAGAGCCTGGGAATTGAGCAGGGAAGAGAAAGGAACTCATTTGAATCCCAAAACCGAATGCTCAACAGCTGGCTTGAGACAAGCAAGTCACTAAGAGTGGGCCAAGTTTAACAAAGAATTGTCCCAACCTGACAATTGACATTGCCTTGCTTATTTATTTTTCTGGCCAAGAGACCGAATCTATATTACATCCCCATTCTAAAAGGGGACAAACAACAAATAAAAGATTTGCTATCAGCCCTGTAGTGGTAAACCATGCCTTTAATCCCAGTACTCAGGAGGCAGAGCCATTCCAGTCTACAGAGCAAACTGCCAAGGTTACACTGTCTTGAGAATCCCTGACTTGAAAAACCAGAAAAAGAAAGAAAAGATTTGCTATCAAATGTAATATTCTCTGTGATTGGACAACATTTTAAGGAACATGTGGGGTACTCTTCACCGGGGTTTGACAAATCTGGGTATATTTGAAATGATAAACTTTTCATCTTCTGGCTCTATCACTTTTAGTTTATGAGCTTCTGCCAAATAATTTATAACTTTTACTTGTTCAACGTTGCAGAAATTTTACTTATTCTCCCACAATGTTTTTTTATTCTTTCGTTCTTTTCTAAGCCTTGACACCAGCTGTACCTGTCTGCACATTTGAATCATTCCAGTCCTTTGTCACCTCTGCTGTCCTCTAGTATTCTAAATGTTGACTTCAGAGCTCTGACCTCGGGCTCTTCCTATTCTCTTTTCTGCACTCCCATCCTGGGCAATCTCCCACTTTAGGCTTTAAATAGAAGTCTATGCGTTGACTCTGACCTCTCCCAGGGCTCCAGACTTGTACATCCAGCTGACACCCAGACATCTGTGCTTGATGTATCTGAAACAGAACATTTTTAAGACAGGGTCTCTCTGTGTAACTCAAATGCAAACTCATAGTGTAGAGTAGGCTAGCCTGGAACTCACTCATGATCCCTCTGCTTCTTGAGTTCTGGATTCACAGGTCTGCACCACCATGTGGTGGTTTGTTCTCTCTCTCTCTCTCTCCCCTCTCTCTCTCTCTCTCTCTCTCTCTCTCTCTCTCTCTCTCTCTCTCTCTCTCTCTCTGTGTGTGTGTGTGTGTGTGTGTGTGTGTGTGTGTGTGTAGGGCTAGGGATCAAAACCAAGAGCTTACACATCTTACACATACTGCTAGACAAACATTCACTATTACCAAGCTACATTCCCATTCCTAAAAGAGAACCATTATTTATTTTCAAAACAAAACCCCGGCCCTCCCATCCTGTGGCCAAAGCACCTCTTTCTATCAAGCACCACACTGGTTTTGTCAGCAAATCCTTTCAGTTCCACCCTCAAAACTGAACCCAATCCCTTCCCTTTGAGCTATCCCCATCTAGATAGACCCTCATGATCACTCTCCTGGTGAGTTTCCATTCTTTCTTCCCTATGGTCTAGTCACAACAATACAGCCACCAGGGAATTCCTTTCAAACACTTAATAGGAAACTATTCTTGCTTGAAGCTTTCCAGAACTCCCTGCTTCCTACACACTACTGGAGAAACCTGAGACTCTTCCTTCAGCCTTTCCAGTCCCTAAGCCCTGCCTGCCTATCCAGTCTTACTCTTTGATTGACTCCACACAACTACCTGCCTCCCACTACTCCTCAGACCTTCAAGGGCAGCTTCATTTTCCTGACTTTTGACTTGACCTCCTGAACACCCATTTCAAATGCTCTGTCTCTTCTGGCTTCTCATTCTTTTTCTTTCCACAAAGCACTTGCCTCTGTGTTGTTATTGTGTGAGACTGATACCTATTATTTTTCTCTTTCACTGAGGAGTAAGGACTGTATGTTTATGTACCATTGTGTCCATATCGATAAATGGATAAATGGCACTATCAGGAGACACAAAATAATTGACTCACTTATCTATTATTTGTTACTATATATTACTACAAATGAGAACAACTTCAAATTGCAAAATTAATTTGTAAGCCAAAGTGTCATGAAAGTCTAAGAAAATATGAAGATTTAACAAAGAAAGATGTGTGTGTGTGTGTGTGAATTCTCACATTCACAAAAGGCCAAGGAAGGAAGACATCAGGTGTCTTTTCTTTCCACTATTTTTTTTTAAGACAGTGTTCCTCTGTGTAGCCGTGGCTATCCTGGGACTCACTGTGTAGACCAAGCTGGCCTCGAACTCAGAGATCTGTGTTCTTCTGCCTCTTGAGTGCTGAAATTAAAGGCATGCACCACCACTTCCAGATGTCCACCTTAGTTTTTGAGACAGGGTATCCTGCTCAACTTGAAACTTGCTGTTTGACTAGACTGGATGGGCAGCAAGCTCCTGGGATCTTCCTGTCTCCAACACTAAGTTACATTCATAGGCATACAAAGTTATGCTTGACTTTTTGTTGGTTTTGTTTCATGTGTATGTGAGTATGGTGTTTGTACATGTGTGTATGCATATTAGTGTGTCTATATGTGCATGTGTGTGTGTGTATGTGAAAGACAGACAGACAGACAGAAATGGGACCAACATTGATGTCAGGAAACTTTCTCCTTCTTTCTTTCAACATATTCTTTGAGGGAGTCTCTTGATCAAAGGAAAAGCTCACCCATATGGCCAGCCTCACTGGCCAGTTTGCTCTGCAGATCCCCTGCCTCCACTTTCTGAGGCTAGAATTTCAGGAGGACCATCACACCTACCTGGCATTTAATGGGTTCTAGGGATCTGAAGTCTAGTCCTTTTGCTTGTACTAGCAGCTCTTCTAACGGCTGAGCTATGTCCCTCAAGGATCTCAGTCCTGTGGGTAGACAGTGGGTGGATGGTGAACAGAGACCTGTAGCCGCAGAGACAGGACATAAGAGAAAGGCAGGGGAAGGGGGCAGAGGGGTGACAGAAAAGGTCTGTCTGCCCTCCAGAAAAACAGCCGGAAAAAGAGAACATAAGTGGGTGGGGTCTTTCTTGTAAAAGGATCATTTTCACCTGCATGCAGACTACGTAGCCATGGACTCTGGGCCGACCAGGGTACTTTCTGAGCCAAGTGACAGGGGCAGGCCAGCACAATGCCTGAATCCTTACACCTATTAGTTTTTGTCTTGTATTTGAAGAATAAGGAAGAGGGCTGGGGAGATGTCTCAGCAGGAAAGGACACTGGCTGCTCTCCCAGAGGATCTGTATTTGATTACTAGCTCCCATATAGCAGCCTCCAGCTATCTGTATCTCCAGTTTCAGAGAATCCTATGACCTCTTCTGGCCTCCTCACCAGGCATACTCATGGTACACTGACATGCAGACAGGTAAAACACCCATAAACATAAAATAAAAAAGAATAAAGAACATATACGTGTTTGTACATGTTCACATATATATATTATACATATATGTATATGAATGGCTAATATTAAATAAGTTTTAAAACCAGCATTTCTAAGTCCTTCATAAAGTATCAGAAAAAAGTTTGCAGAGATAAGAGATAGCAATGTAGTACATATACTAAAAGCTTACCCTCTCAATCTTCCACCCCTCAGCCCTCCACCCTCCACCCCATGGCAATATTTAGAGACATTTTCTGTGATGTCCTGACTTGTCTCAAACTTGTGGGCTTAGGTCATCCTCTTGCCTCAGGCCTTGGAATATAGTCATGTATCACCATGCCTGGCTGTTAGAACAATTAAATGTTAAGAGCTAGTGGAAGTTAGTTAGGCCTCTGGAGGCACTGCCCTTTGGAAGATTAAGGTCATTCTTCTAGGACCCTGCTCTCTCAAGAGCAAGTTATTGTAAGCTATTATATGCGAGTAAGCTTGATTCCCCTTTGGTCTCTGGTATCCTGTCTCACCATGTGATCTCTCCCTTCACATGTACTCCAGCCATAGTTGCCATTTGTCATGATGGAAAGCAGGGAGGGAAGGGGGTGGCATGTCAACCCTCCTAAATTATGAGCTCTATAAGCCTGTTTTCTTTACAAATTACTCAGGATCAAATATTCCCTTAGAGCAATGAAAACCAGCTAAAGAGACAGGATGAAGCAACCTGTACACAAGTATGCCGCCTAGTGAGAGCCTATACTCTGTGGAATCAGAAAAAACAACACATAATTCATTTGTAGTTAGATGCCAAGGTGGGCCAGAAATTAAAGGAATACCATTGAAATGAAGACATTTGTATTTTAAAAAGTGGTAATTCTGTTTCTTATCAAGTAGAGCTTTGTGCAAAGTTTAATGGACAAAGAGACAACTATCACATTTTTGGGTACAAGATCCTTGAGAGGCAGCAGCATATCTCGGAGGGGAGTGTAGTACAGAGCATTTTCAACTCTGAATACCCCAGCAAGCAAGCACACTGCCTTAGAGGGCATACTTAATGGAGGTGACTCGGGAGAATCTACAACTCCCTTTCGTGGCTGTGACAGTGGTGAGATGACACAATGAGAAAGCACACACACACACACGCACACGCGCGCACACACACACACACACACACACACACACACACACACACACACACCTCTTTTACTGTAAACACACTAGATGCTCACAACTCCCTCCAGGCTCAGCCTGCCTGAATCAGCAGCACTCCACTCAGACACGTGGTGATGCTTCCAACCCCAAAGCCTTTTATTAGATCTAAAGAACTGAAGCCAGTGTGGAGGGGATGCATGGGAAAGTGACTTGGGAAAGTGAAAGATCAAAGAGAGGTCACTCAACCCCAGGCTGCTGCTTTCCCAGGGTGCTCCCAGCAATTCCCCTCCCACGATCTTGTCTTTTATGACTTCCAGTTTCCAGGACTGAATTTATCTCAGACAGTCTAAAGCATCTGAGTTTTCCTGCCACATTCAAAATACATGTTGGCTGAGCTTTCACCTAGGCTTCTGAGAGGGAATGCAGAAGATAGGAGGTTCCCCAGAAACTTGAAAGGAACTGTGCTAGATAATCCTATATGATATTTTGTTGTTTTTTTTTTAAATCACCTGTACTTGGCGTAGGAAGTTATTTTGTGTTCAACTTTAAGTATAGATGATCCCTGGATTAATGGGGGCTAGGGGTCATACTATATCAAACAAAACAATAAAACTACCCTATCAAAATATTAATCCCCTATTCCCCACTCAGTTTTTCCTCTATGTATTTCATGATGAAAACAAACAGCATTACTCCTCTGAGTGATATAAAAGGCCAGGCTCCAGCAGACGGAGCTGGAAGCACAGTCTCACCAGCTCATTCCTTCTTCCTTAGGTCACGCTCTAATTTCAAAACTGTTTCTCTGTAGTCTTTGATGGATTTCAAAAATAAAAAGCAACAGCCCTCTTGCTTAGGGCAATGGGATGGTTTGTGAAATATTACAACAGAGAGATAGTGTTGAGCAGGTAAGAAAACTCATAATTTAGTTGCTTCGGAATGCCTCTCTGGGGTATTCAGTCGAAGGCTTGGTGTTTACTCAAGTATGAGACACTGTTGACTTTGAGAGAAGTTTAAGCAAAGAAAGATTCATAAAGTCTATATGATAATAAAAAGCACTATTGGGGCTGAGGAGGTAGCACAGTCAGTAAATGTCCTTAAGCAATGATGTAAATAAGACAGTGTCACTAGACAAGCTAAAGTGGAATGAGCAAAGCTCATGTGGTCTCAACCAGACAAACAACTGCAGGCAGTTAAGGAATGCTAAGAGCAGGAGAAATAGTCTTCCCCAGGGAAGAGCACACCAATTGCTTATCCAGTACCAAGTTGTCAGCCCTGAAAACATATATAGGAGTAACATATATGGACTGAGAAGTTTGCATTTATATAATATATATATATATATATATATGCAATATGTATGACAACAATTAAAGAAAAAGAGGCCCTGAATTTAAAAGAGAGCAAAGGGGAGTACATGGAAGGGATTGGAAGGAGGAAAAGGGGGAGTTGATATAATTTTACTATAATCTCAAATATATATATTAAATGATGAAGTACAAATAGTCAATAAACATGTGAAAGCATTTTTTTAGCCAACAGAGAGATACAATCACAACTACTTTGCAGTTAGATCTTACAGCAGTCAGAATGGCAATCATCAAGAAAACAAACAGCAAATGCTGGAAGTTGGAAGGGAAGGATTTATATATTTTTGGTGTGTGTAAAGATCTAAAGATGTTTTAAGATATAACAAAGTAACTTAAGGTGTGCAAATGCGAGTTATCAGATTTGTTTATCTCATTATGTTACTGCTCATAGTCTTAACATTAATCAATAAAGTTTTAATAAGCTACTAATCCAACTCTGACAGAGTACAAAACACCAGACTATACCACTACACAATAACTGCAAGCCTTTCGTTGTGCAAAAAGATCTGTCAGTTTTCCAGATGGAAGGAAGAATGTTAATGCTTTCAACCAAATCATTTCTGAGATGAGTATACTGCCATTTCTACAATGCAAATTTCAGTACAGATGATAATCACTGGAAATGCTAATGTATCTAAAAACTTACATTTTCACAAACTCAGAGGATTTGTAAAAGTTCCAGGGAACCAAATTGGACCCACCCTAGCAGGTCAGATTCATTCCAGATAAATATCATTCAACCTTTCCCTGGTCCTGGGACTCCCTTCCTTCATCTTGGGACCCCTTGGGGAACCCTCCCTCATCTTATAGTCCTCCTTCCCTCAAGTACCATGACCTAAGAAAAATTTTTTTCCTAAACTTAACCTTGTACTCTGTTCTGCCAACATCTTGCCAGGTCTAAAAAGGGCCAGAGTTCCATACAGCCTGGACTGTGATGAAACAACCAGCTATCCCAGGACATGGCAGGCCCCCAGCTTTCTTAGGTCCCTCAAAGACGGTAGATGCCTCCCCAGGACAGAAGGAATTAGTCTTGAGAACTCACTGTCCTTATTCCCTGACCTGCCACTCCTAACTCCTCACCTTTTTAATAATAAGGATGGGAATGTAAGCATTCAGGCATTATGCTGGTCTGTCCCTGTCACCTGGCAAAAGTGCACTCAGGCAGCACTCTGGTCAGCCCAGGGTTCCATGACTACTAGTCTACAAGAAGGTGCAAAGGACCCCTTTAAAAGAAAGACCCCTGTCCACTTAGGCCCTCTTTCCCACTCTCTTTCCTGCTGTTCCCTTGGGGAAGACAGGACTTTTCCTGTCTCTCTCGCTCTGATCTTCTGTCCTCTCTCTGTCTTTGTGTCTCCTTACCTATTTTCTCCCCCACCCCTTTCCCTTTCTAATAAAACTTCTCACTAAGCTCTGTCTGCCTGGCATGTTTGTCCCCCCCACCTGGGTCACCTTTCCTACCATGGAATCCACCAAGGTCCCCCATGTGCTTTATCATAACAGTGTGGATATAAATTAGTCCAGTCACAGTGAAAACAGCATGGAGGTTCCTCAAAGAACTAATTAATAGTCCCTGTACTTGGGAGGTAGAAACAGAAGGACCATGAGTTTGAGGCAAGTCTGGACTATGCAGCAAGTTCCAGGATATCCTTGAATACATAATAATACCCTATCTTAAAGTGAAAGAACAAAAGACTAAAACTAGAACTACCAAACAATCCAGCTATTCCACTCCTAGGAACACTGGAAATGTAGCCTAGTAAATTTAGGCCAACAAACTACTGAGGTACCTGTACACTATTCATCTTTACTGCACACTATTCACAATGGTCAAGGTATTCAAATAGCCTACAAATGATTGTATGGAGAGCATGTAAGGCTAGGAAATGCTTCAGCAGGTAAAGGCACCAGCCAACAAGTCTGATGACCTGGGTTCAATCCCTAGAACCCACAGCAGAAGAAAACTGACTCCAAAAGTTGTCCTCTGACTTCACATGGCTCCATGGCACACACACACACACACACACACTAATAAATAAATAATAGCAATGTTTGGAAAAGAAAACATGGTCTATGTATCCAATGGAGCATTATTCATTCATATAGAAGAATGAACTTATCTCATTTGCAGAAAAATGGATAAAGCTACAGTCGTTTTAAGGAAATTACATCAAGGTCAGAAAAGACAAGTATCACATTCTCTCATGTATAGAATGAAGGGTATGAAAGAAAGACCAGTGAGAGAGGGGACAGAGGGGGAAAATGGGGCATAAGCAAAGTACGTAATACACTTGCATAATAGTTGTTATGATGAAACCCATCATTGTATACAATGAATATATGTTAATTAAAAAAAGAGGTGGCACCCAGTGGGAGGCCTTTAGGTCACTGAAGGGGAGCCCTTGTGATAGTAAGAGCTCAGTCCCCTTCTTTCTTTCTTTCTTTCTTTTTTTTTTTTTTTTTTTTTTTTTCTTGGCCATGAGTTAAGCAGTTTACTTCACCAGGCATTACAAGTAGTTATGTGACAGCTCAGGTCCAAATTAATAAGATCTCAGTTCATTCCCGAAGATCTCTGTTAAAGGACACCATTGAAGAATCACAGTGATACTGAGGAAGTCTTCATCTGGTCTAAGAAACCAAGCAGAGATGGGCAGAGAGAGCAGGGCTAATTTGGAGGCCGGGCTAGTGATTATGGGATGGATTGAGTAGAAAAACTCTCTTACTCTGGCTTACTTGCCAATCAAAAGGTGGCACATGCCTGGAATCCCAGCACTTTGAAAGCTGAGGCAGGAGAATCATGAGCTCCAGGCTATCCTGGGCTGCATAATGAGATTGTGTTTCCCAGAGCAGGTCAGGGATTTTGTCTTTTTACCAAGGGAGAAAGCTCACTTCAGGGAGATGGGTAAAGCTCACTGAGCTGCAACTTTCCTAATTAAGTTCTCACCTGTGTAGTAGGGACCATGCTAAAAGCTGGGCAGAGAAAAGCAAACAGGGAGTGCCTCTGATTCTCAATGCTTGGAGTTTAAGAGACATGAAAACAGCAAGGGCTAATCTATGGGCATACAGACATCAAACAGCTGTGCAAACATTGGGCAGCGGCAGAAATTAAACACGAAAGTAAATAAAGTATTTACGTTATGTAAAAGTCACACAGCTGCTGCTATTCTCCACCAGGGCTCAGGAGGAGAGGAAGGACAGGAGGCAAAAGAGCTTGTATTTTTTTCTGTTGGGGATGCTGTCGGCAGGAAGGAGTGGAAAGGTCACATGTGGTTCAGGGAACAAAGACAAACTATTACATAAACCCTCATCCGCTGGTGCATAACCTCTAAACCTTGGTCTTTGGAATGCACTGAGTTGGTTTCTCAGAAGTAGCTCTTCTGTGTCATATCGTGCTTTTAGGAATCTGTGTCAGTAACTAATTTTAAAGTGTTAGAGATGGCCCCAGTGGCCGGCAACAGCAGGGACCCAATGAAGAGGCCTGAGAGCTGCCACCAGAACTGTCCTACCTCAAAAGACAGCTTGATTTTCTACACGCATCCAGGGCCATCAAGTGAACTGCAGTCACCCATGCCCACTGCCATTGGAGACCCTAGCTGGGAGCCTGGCATCATGGAAATTTCCTCGGCCTTCTTAATGAAGAGACACAGCTTTAATCGGCCCAGATGCCTGGAGTCGACACCTGGTGAACGGGGCACATGAATGATTGATGACTTACTAAGCTGCTGCTGAATCTTACTTTAGATGCTGAGGAAAAGGAAAGCCCTTTGTGTTTAAGCGAAAATAAATGTTCGTCCAGAGACATTATGTCTAGTAGTCTCTATTTGTAAAAAATAGTAAAGATTTTAAAAGAAATAAAACAAAAACAAGCTTATCAGCACAAAATTAGAAATTATAATAACAGAAAAATCCAGAACCATAATTTAGACATGATCATTGTTAATATTTTAGCATACAACTTTGTATAAATAGAAATATTTTAAAAATTTACAAGGCTAAATAATATGTGGTAGGTTAGGGGCCTTGCCTTCAAGACAGATGGCCTGGGTTTAATCCCTTATGCCCACATGGTAGAGGGAGAATGGACATGCATATCCAGAGAATGGACCCAGTAGAGATGTCCTCTACATACATGCCAGGGCATGTATTGTGTAAACACAATCAGTAAATAAAATATAATTGAAAAATGATGAATTTTTAAAAATTATATCAACAAGACCATATTAGAAATATTGTATATAATCTACTTTTTTCCCTTCATAGTATCATTTAGTTTGTCATGTCAATAAGTGCTTATGTTATTTTTATGTAATCATGTATTCATACCATATTCTCTTTCACAGTACCCTGCAGCAATGACCGGTGGATCATTTTTTCTGCTAAAAGTGTATGCACATTGTAGACTCCTGAGAGTTAGACATCTTCTCTCCTATTGAGGATGCAGCTCCAAGGCAGAGTACCTGCCTAGCATAAGGTCCAGAGTTCAATCCCCAGCCACACACATGCATACACACACACACACACACACACACACCAAACAAAAAAACCTTCCCTCATCCTAGCTGATAACTAGAACTCAGAAATCAGTGCTTAGTTTAAAAAAGTAAAACAGCCTCAGAAGAGACTTCTTTTCTTTTGTTCTTTTTTCTTTTTCTTTTTTAATACAGTCTCAGCTTAGCTTGTAGCCCAGGCTGGCCCTGAAGTCAAGCTCCTCCACTTGAGTGTTGAGATTGCAAACACCATTACACTTTAGCTAAGAGGCCTGTTTTCTTGAAACCTCCTCTGCCTCTCAGACACTTCCCCCTATCACATGGGAAGTCCTGAGTTGAGTTTTAAAATGGATGATGTGCTCAGGCCTTGCCTGACCCAGTAAGAGTTCACGCATGCTCTGGTAGGAATGTTATAGTTTTGTAACTGAATAAAATCCTCAAGAAGCTGGGAACAGAGTTAATGCTGTCTGACCCTAATTACTCACAAGATCTAGTTTATTATTGGAAACAGACTCAGTTCTTACCATATTCTCTCAAGACCTGTTCTACATAGCCATTAATTCTATTCTTGAGTTTCATATATTTCATTCATGTTTTTGTTTGAATTTCAAAAACATAAATCTATTTAGTTCATAGTTATTTACTGCAGGGTGATTGAATTAGCCTTATGGAGACATCAATTTTAAAAATGATCTGGGCTGGAGAGATTGCCCAATGGTTAAGAGCATGAACTGTACTTCCACAGGATCGGGGCTTGTTTCTCAGTGCCCATATCAGGTGGCTCACAATTCCATCTATGGAAGGGACCCAACTCCTCTGGACACAAGGGTACCTGCACTCATTCACACATACCCCACTACATACATGCATGCATGTAATTTTTTTATGGCTTCTAAGCAATGTAACTGTAAGAAGGGATCCTAGAATTCAGGGCTAGTGCATTGTAACCCACAAAAAGACATACAGTTCTCCTAAACCCAGGACCTTCAACCCAAGTAAACATGTCCCTGAGCTGTGTTATCACAGTATACTAGCTAGCTACATGTGAAAAGCTGAGTCCAGGAGAAGTGATGTTTCTGTTTCAATGTAACAAAGAGGTAGGAAGAGATCAAGGAGAGAAAGAATATGAATGCATTCTATCTCCAGGGAAAGGTTTCTGCAATGTCGAGGGTTACTAGGCATGTAACAAGTGCTAGTTTGGTTTCCCCTAGAGATCCAAGTTGCTCTGGGTGGGGAGGAGAGAGGATTATGGACTGCTTCCATTACTCCTGATGAAAATCTGAATACCAGGGATGATGATATATTCTGACTCCTTCCATTGGAAAGACATAAGAATGGATTTGTTTACATTATTACTTCAAGCTACCTTTTATATATCCTATATGTTCACTCAACCCTTAAGTAGAAGCAACCGTGCCAAGGATGATTCCTTTCTGTACTGCTCTCTTGTGGAGAGGACTCAATTGTTTAAAGTAAGCAAGCATGGGAAAGGGGTAGGCACCACCCTCTCAGAGTTGAAATGTCAAGCTTAGCAATGAATAGCAAGCTCTTTAAGTTGCAAGCTGCTGTATCTATCAAGCTACTTTTTATTAATTTATTTTACGTGTACAGATGTTTTGCCGGCATGTCTGACTCTGTACCATGTGCACACCCACCACGCTGCTTTAATTGCTCTTGCAAACCTTACTGAGCAAGCCTTGTTTACAAAAAAAAAAAAAAAATCCCAAAACCTGCTTTTCAATCTTTAAAGGCTAATGAGTGAAAATGATTTTAAAAGCAAACATAAAGATGTTTATAAAATGGAATATGAACCAAAGGCTTTAACCAAGAGAGGAGTGATTTTGAACAAATATTCAATTGCTTTCCATTATTCCATCTGGGTCTGTTCACAGGGAATTTGGAACCTCTTCCTGACAAAGGATGGAGGACCTCATTGCACCCCTGGGAGGTCCACAGGAAAAGGGAGGAGGAAGGGCAGTATTTTACAGAGCATGGTAAATAATGCCAAAATAAAGATAACATGCAGTTTAAAGAGAGGCTGGGACTACGAACCAGCACAGGGAGCCTGGAGGCCACTTCATTGAGCTAGGCAGCAGAAATGGAAGCCAGAAACCTGAGCCAGAAGGCAGAGTGACAAGAAGAACAAGGCAAGGAGCAGCAGGAACAAGATCACCAGGGAAAGTCGTCTGGACAAATACTTGGGATAAGGACTCAAGGCACCTAGCTTCTTGCTTGCATGGCAGGGTGTAGGGGAGGACTGATTTTGAAGGGCTAAAGGAGGACAGATTGGTAAAATGTGAAGTCATCATGCTGTCCTAAGCACAGAGATAGTATTAATGTGAACAGGCATGGGGCATAAGAAATGTTTCATGAATTTGTTCAGATAAGCACTCACATATGTGAAATACTTACTTTGTTCCATGCTAAGCTCTTCACAGCAATTATAAGTATGTCACTTAGCATTTCCAACAATAGATTCAATTAAGTACAATTATATCTGCTTTGTAGCCTAGAGACATGAGACAAAGGTTGGATGATTTCCCTAACATCACACTTATGGTTTAAACTAACATCTCTAGGCCTTCAGAGGTCAGACCTTCTCAATGTGGCAGAGTTGGATATGCGCATTCCTCTTTCCTCCTGGTTGTCTGGTTTAGTCATTCTGGGGTGACCAGGACTCTGCATGTTAACATCTTTCACAGTGCAGGTCCCCAGGCCCAGCACATCAGCAAAGATTAGCAACAAACAGATAGGAAAGAAGACTAGAAGTAAGTCATGTGTGGAAGAGGACTCACCATCAAAATCATATACTTGATAGCTTTTGATTATCATGATAGTCTGTCTACTTATTTTCCTCCCCAAACATATGTTTCCTGTCATCCAGAAACAGCCAAAAGTTAACCCATCCAATGCCTAGCAGATCCAAGCTTCCTTACCAGAATAAGCCTCACAGATCTCACTCGATGATCAGCCCCACCTCAGGACAACAGACAAATCCTCCTTATTGCTAAGACTCAGGTAACCTGAAGTACAAATAGTGCTCAGACAAGAGAATCCCATCTTCTTGTCTGTCACCTGAGCATGACTGCAATAAGGATTTGCCTTTCCAATATTCCCAAAGACAGCTTTCAAAATAGCAGGGTCAGTTCTCACAATTACCCACCAGACAAAGCCCAGTGACAGAAATCACTAATAGGTCCCCACCATCACTGTCATATAATGCATGTTTCTCTTACTTTCGATAAATTCTTGGATTCATGGCTCCAGCTTCAGGGGAGAAATCCATCTTGCTTATGAGGTGCCCCCCTCTTTAAAGCTGACAGATTTCCTTAAAGAGATTGTGAGATGTATCTTCAGAGAAACCACGGGAAGCTAGAACAGGTTGCTTTTCGATTGTCATTTCTCCAAATAAGAATTTACAGGTCACAGAGCAATCGATAATCTCCATCAGCTGGAAACGTCCATGTTTGTGTCCTCTTCCAGTTTCCTAGTTTTCTGTCTGCTTTCTTTGCTGCCTTTCCACTTAAGTTTGTCTGTAAGCGCCTTTGTGGCCTCCACTGCAGGCCTCAGGCCAAGGAGGCGGGGGGGGGGGGGGGGAGAAAGAAAAAAAAACCAAAACAGATTCTTTTCATCTATTCAAGTGTGATCTGGGGCAGACAAGCCTGCTGCACAGGCAAGAAGCACAGAGAAGTATTCTGTATTCAGCGTTCAGTCCACAGAGCCTATCGTGGCTTCCCTTGGCAGAGCCAGCCCAGTGACCAGGGCCATTTGCTAGAGACAGGAATGCTACTAGTCTGGCCCCTCCTGTCACCTGGACAGGGCAACACGGTCCAAAGATCCAAAGAGCAGGAACGGGGCATTCTGTTCCAAGCACTTTTCCCAAGATCACCTCAAGTTTTAAAAACATCCTTTATCTATCCAAACAGCAACTTTTATTTTTATTTTGAAATGCTGGGTGAATTCAAGGAATATTACAGTTACTATATATAGAAACCATTAGCACAATGGTACCTGAATGGAGTGTTAGTAGTAAGTGGAACACACTTCCTGTCTTCAACACAAGAGAATGTAGGCCTCAGATATACCAGCAGGAGAAGGTTACCCGATGGAAATGAGGGTTGAGCTGTCCAAGGATATTTTTTCCTATGTGTCTAATTTACTAAAATATGCTCTCCTGGGCACCCTTTTGAAAGTGTTGGGTTAGCCAAGGCTCTATCCTTGAGGTGTATACTCCCAGTCCTTCTTTCACTTTAAGTATGGTGATTTTATGAAAAGCAAAAGTGCTCACTCTAGTATCCAACACTATTCTGAGAGGCCTTTATGAAAATGACAATTATTCATATTGGCAAAAGGGCAGCAAGACTATCATCACTTAATTATAATATTATTATATATCTAAGGGAGGAAATTCACCATAAGCACTAGTATGAGGGAGCTGGGACAATGGCTCAGCAGTTAAGAGTACTTGTTACTCTTGCTGAGGATTAGGGTTCAAGTCCCGGTCTCCACACAGTGGTTCACAACCATTAGTAGCTCCAGTTCTAGGGGACCCAACAGGCATACATATGCATTCAGGGAAAAAATCCATATACATTAGATAAATATAAATACCAATTTTAAAATGGTATGAGAATTCACTAACCTGGTCAGTGACAAGGTAAGCACAACATTAAAAACATCAGAGCCAGAGAGATGGCTCAGTGGCTGAAAGTCCTTGTTGCTCTTGCAGAGGATCTGGGCTCAGTTCCCAGCGCCTACATGATGCCTCACAACCATCCATAACTTCAGATCAGGGGACCCATCCAACACCTCCTCCTACTCCTGCTTCTTCTTCTGCTCCTCTTCCCCTCCTCCTCCTGTTCTTCCTTTTTGTTTTTGCTTTATTTTGTTTTGTTTTTCAAGACAGGGTCTCTCTGTATAGCCTTGGCTGTCCTGGAACTCTCTCTATAGACCAGGCTGCCCTGAACTCAGAGATCTGCCTGCCTCTGCTTCCCACGTGCTGGAATTAAAGGCGTGTGCCACCACTACCTAACCCAATCCCCTCTTCTTGTCTCTGTGGGCACCAGGCACATGTGTGGTGAACTAACATTCATACAGGGAAAACATTCATGCACATAAAAATAAAATGAACAAATCTTATTTAATCTTTCTTATCTTTTAAAAAAATAAATATTTGAAAAGTAAAGCTTAAAACCTCTCATTATCAATAGCTAAAACATAAACTATCGAAGAATAAGATGGACAAAAAAAAATAACAACTAGATGAAGGGAATCCTAAACCTCTGAGGACAGAAGCACCAGATCTAAATCTGCCTAGTAATTCCAGAGTTCTCTGTAAAACTATATAAATATCACAGATTTCCAAAAAAAAAAAAATTTCAGTAATACTTTTGGGTGGTAATGAGAATGGTGTATAAAAAGATAATTTTCAGTGACATATCACATATCCAGCAGGTACTGAATTAGCACATGTCAAATATTTGATTTTTGTCATTAACTAATAAGGAAGTCAGTGTGATATCATAACAGATTTTGAAATAGAATGTGAAAAGAATCATTGCTACACATAATCTCATACAAAGGAGTGTTGAGGTTACCAAGGCTGATTTTATTAAAACTGGTTAACATTCAACATGTTATGAATCTTTGAGATGATCTAGGACAAAAAACCAAAACCTATTTGCACCTTTAACAGACAAAAATCTACAACTTAACAAGTCTGATGATTAATCTTGGTTGTCAACACGGTATGATTTAGAATCAAATAGAGACAAGTCTGAGTGCGTTGGTGCCTTGTCAGCTTTCTCACGGCTATGACAACATACTCCCACAAAGGCAGCTTGAAGAAGAAAGAGTTTATTTTCGCGTACATTTCTGAAGGGATAGAGTCCACAGCAAGGACAATATAGCAGCAGGTATGGAAGATATGGTGGTAGGAGCAGGGTGCTAGCTGGTTGCATTGTATCCATACTCAGGAAGCAGAAAATGAACAGGAAGTGGGACCAAGCTATTGAAGTCTCAAGGCCCACCTCCAATGACCCACTTCCTTCAGAAAGGCTCCACCTCCTAAAAAGTTCCACAACGTTTGGAAACAGTACCACCAGTTGATGACCAAGGGTTCCTATACATGACCTATGGGGAACATTTCACTGCTGTGGAATAATCCTTCTGTACACATTGGTTAATAAAGAAGCTGATTGGCCTATAAGAAGGCAGGATATAGTTAGGCAGGACAATCAAACTGAGGATACTGGGGTGAAGAGGGGGGGAGAGGAGAGGTCACTAGGAGCCACAGACAGAGTAGGACATGCTAGAGGACAGATAAAGCTACCAGCCACATGGCAGAATGTAGATTAATAGAAGTGGGTTAATTTAAGTTGCAAGAGCTAGTTAGTAATAAGCCTACGCTATTGGCTGAGCATTGGTGTGTCATATAAGCTCTGTGGGAGCAGATGGCCGAGACAGTAAAACTCCACCTACATTTCACATTCCAACCATAGTTGGTGAGGGTTTTTCCAGAGGTGTTTAACTGAGTGGGAAGAGCCACCTTGATATAGACAGCACTATCCATGGGCTGTGTTTACAGACTAAATGAAAGGGAAAAGCTGGCTGAGCGCCAGCATTCACCTCTCTGACCCTGAGCACAGACACAATGTAACCCACTGCCTCATTCTTCTGTGACCACAGCTGCTCTTACCACCACACCTTCCCAGCCATGGCCAAGTGTACACTCAAATTGTGACCTTTCCTTCCTTAAGTTGCATTTGTCAGTTAATTTTGTCATAGCAACAAGAAAAGTAGCCAGCACAACAATTAATGTCAATGTCTATCTTTAAGCAACAGTAAACAGCAATACATGCCCCTACCATCCCTTTGTTCCCATATGACATGGATAAGTATTATCCTTTTTTATGTTATTTCTAGGATTTAAATAACTTTCTCCAAAACTCTAAATTTTATTAGGAAAAAAAAAATCAAACAAGCTCAAGGATAGCTAAATGGTTTTGGTAACACAAAATGAAATAAAACAACAGAAAAAAGGCATTTTTCCTTACCTACCTAAACAAGGTCGATAACAAAGAGGAAGAGGCATGCCTTGCCTCCCTGAGAGCTCAGTGACTTCAGAGTACTCATTCTTACTGGTTGTCCTTGTTTAAACTTGGGCAGTGTGTGCTTTCCCAAGAAATCTCTCTCTCTCTCTCTCCTTCTTCTCCTTCTTCTTCTTCTTCTTCTTCTTCTTCTTCTTCTTCTTCTTCTTCTTCTTCTTCTTCTTCTTCTTCTTCCTTCTTTTCCCTTCCCCTGCATTAAGTCCCACCATTTCTAATATTTCTAATCTAATCAACAAGGAAACCTAGCAAGCTTAACCACTTAGCCCTGACCTTTGTCATTCTGGCCTCAGTCCTTTGTCACTCTCAGCCCAGTCCTTTGTCACTTTTTGCTGTTGATCTAAACCCTGATCAGGAAGTAATGAGAGAAGGATTTTATTTTAATTTATTTATTTTTATTTTATGTGTATTTTATTTCATGTGTATAGGTGTTTTGCCTGTGTGAGAGTGTCAGATCTTGGAGTTACAGACTGTTGTGAGCTGCTATGTGGGTGCTGGGAATTGAACTCCAGTCCTCTGGAAGAACAGTCAGTACTCTTAACCACTGAGCCATCTCTCCAGCCCAGAGAAGGACATTTCTTACCATCACCATGTTGTTACTAATGGCTTTCTTCACTTAAGTAACACATTTATTTGGGGAAATAGATCATGTTTTGGGTAATTGTTATGGTTTGAATGAGAATGACCCCTATAAGTTCATATATTTGAATGCTTGGTCTGTAGTTGGTATAGATATTTTTGAAAGATTGGGAGGTGTGGCCTTGTTGGAGGAGTTGTATCACTAAGGGTGGGCTTTGAAGTTTCAAAAGCTTATGTCAGGCCCAGTCTGTCTCTCTTCCTGCAACTTGTGGATCAGATGTGAGCTCTCTGCTGCTGTTCCAACAACAAGTCTGCATGCCTTGCACTCACCATAGTGGTCATGGGCTCACACTCTGAAACTATAAGCAACAGACTAACTGCTTCCTTTTAGAAGTTGCCTTGGTCATACTGTCTCTTCACAGCTAGAATAGTAATTAAGATGGTGTGTTAACTCATACACATCATAGTCTTTTGGCCAAATGGTATACTGATGAAAACAAAGCTGGAAATTTAGAAAGAAATACGATTTCATCCAGAATCTACCAAAAACAAACAACAACAAAAATGTGTTACTTTGGATGTATTTCCTCTTATGCAAAAATTAAGATAGTAGGGTCTGGGACATAAGCTCAATTCCCAGCACCCATATGGCTGTTTACAACTAACCACCTGTAATTGTTCCAGGGGGTATAATACCCTTTTCTGTCTGCTATGGACCTCAGACAGGCATATGGTACACAGATATACAGCCAGGGAAAACACCTATACATATAAAATGCAATAAAAATAAAAATTTTGTTAAAAAATGAGATGGAATTACTAGAGGCTAGAGAGGGAATTCAGTGTTAGAGATACCCTCACAGAGGATGTAGGTTTGGCTCCCATCATCCACATGGTGGTTTACAACTATCCATAACTCCAAGGAGATCTGATGTCCTCTTCTGGCCACACATGGATGAGCATATACATGGAGCAATACAGTCAGTTACAGACAAAACAAGCACACATAAAAGAAAACTTTAGAACATTGATATTACTAGCCAGATATACCTACCTGATCATACCTGCCATTGTGTCCCTTGGGAGACTGAGGTGGGGCATCCTGAGTTCAGGGCCACATGATGGGACCATCTTTGAAAAGGGGGGTGAAAGGTGATTTGGATGATCAGATTTCAGTTGTTTCTATGACTGTTGTTCTTCAATAAATATGATATGCTACCCTCTGAGTGAGTGCCCCTACCCTCTGAGTGCCCCTACCCTCTGAGTGCCCCTACCCTCTGAGTGCCCCTCTGAGTGCCCCTACCCTCTGAGGGCCCCTACCCTCTGAGTGCCCCTCTGAGTGCCCCTACCCTCTGAGTGCCCCTCTGAGTGCCCCTACCCTCTGAGTGCCCCTACCCTCTGAGTGCCCCTACCCTCTGAGGGCCCCTACCCTCTGAGTGCCCCTACCCTCTGAGTGCCCCTACCCTCTGAGTGCCCCTACCCTCTGAGTGCCCCTCTGAGTGCCCCTCTGAGTGAGTGCCCCTACCCTCTGAGTGCCCCTACCCTCTGAGTGCCCCTACCCTCTGAGTGCCCCTACCCTCTGAGTGCCCCTACCCTCTGAGTGCCCCTCTGAGGGCCCCTACCCTCTGAGTGCCCCTACCCTCTGAGTGCCCCTACCCTCTGAGGGCCCCTACCCTCTGAGGGCCCCTACCCTCTGAGTGCCCCTACCCTCTGAGTGCCCCTACCCTCTGAGGGCCCCTACCCTCTGAGTGCCCCTACCCTCTGAGTGCCCCTACCCTCTGAGTGCCCCTACCCTCTGAGTGCCCCTCTGAGTGCCCCTCTGAGTGAGGGCCCCTACCCTCTGAGTGCCCCTACCCTCTGAGTGCCCCTACCCTCTGAGTGCCCCTACCCTCTGAGTGCCCCTACCCTCTGAGTGCCCCTACCCTCTGAGTGCCCCTCTGAGGGCCCCTACCCTCTGAGTGCCCCTACCCTCTGAGTGCCCCTACCCTCTGAGGGCCCCTACCCTCTGAGGGCCCCTACCCTCTGAGTGCCCCTACCCTCTGAGTGCCCCTACCCTCTGAGGGCCCCTACCCTCTGAGGGCCTCTACATGTGCCACAAATAAGACAAATGATATTTTCAAAACTCTTCTTTCTCCTGTAGTTCTGTTTTTTGTTTGTTTGTTTGTTTTGTTTTGTTTGTTTGTTTGGTTGGTTGGTTGGTTGGTTGGTTTTTTTGTTTTTTAGAGACAGGGTTTCTTTGCAGTTTTCGAGGCTGTCCTGGAACTGGCTGGTCTCAAACTCATAGAGATCCTCCTGCCTCTGCCTCCTGAGTGCTGGGATTAAAGGCGTGTGCCACCACTGTCCCCCCATTTGTTTTTGTTTTTGTTTTTTCAAGTGCTGGAGTTTTGAGCTCTGATACAAGAAGGTAAATATTCTATGACTGAGCTATAGCCCCAGTCTGAATTTGTTTAGTAACAAAGTGTCACTGTTGGTCAGGTTAAGTCAAGGGTACTAGCCAGAGTTATGTTTTAAGTTTTAATTACTATACCTAAGAGATCCATGAAACAAAAATGTCTCTGATCTATAAGCCTATTGCCCAAGGAGAAATAGTTCTGTTTATGGGAAATGGCTACTGTTTATGGGAGACAACAAGCCAACTTTTTCACTCTCCTAAGCAAGTTTGTCTGACCCATCTGCACCTGATGTGCTTGATCACATGTGGGCAGGAGGTAGATGGGCAGGAAGTATGCTTGCCCCTGATTGGACCTGATGGGACAGTCAATGAGTTGTGGATTTTGTCTTTTTAAGCCCCTGCAACCATGACTTGGGGTCATTTTCTGAAAACTGCAGGTAAACCTAGCCAGACCCCATCCACCTGGCCAGTATTCAATTAAAGGTTGCTTCAAATTTGGCTTTAAATTGCAGTAGTGGTCTCATTCTTGACCAGTGTGATTAACAGTGCTTACTCCATCCTGCCTCTGGAGTTCTTGCTAACAGGATGAAATCAAAGAGTAGGTTGAGGAGGTAGCTTAGCAGTGTAGTCCTCACCTAGCAAGCATAATGCCTTGGGTTCAGTTTCCAGTGCCACAAAGACAAAAGACAAAACGAGGTCCAGACAGGATCAAAGGTTTCTAAGAATAGCTGTACAAAGAGTTCTTATTAAGAGCTGGACTTGTTTCTGACTAAGCATGAATTCTAGCCTACCTAAATTTCCTTACTAGATTAGCTAATCTCTGCAATAATAATAATAATAATAATAATAATAATAATAATGACCCCCAAATTCTGTTTAGCAGTCTTTTCCTTTGGAATGCCATGTCTTTAGGGAAATTTAACATCTTTGGTAACAAGGTGTGCTTGCAACACTCAAATGTGTAGGCTTATTTTCCTTAATCATAACAAGACAGAGATTTCCTTTTCTGGAAACAACAAAAACAAACCCCAATCATGTATTTTTATTTTACACAAATCTCTGTGAAAGAGAAAATACTGAGGCTTTCTTACTCTGCTTTGGCTTTTGAGTCTGAAACCACCAGAGCAGGATTGAAGTTTTTCTCTTTTCCTGCAAATGTTTTGTACAAGCTAGATGGACCTTAAACTACTTTAAATTGACCAGCATTCCTGCCATGGAGTGAATGAGGTCAAAATATAATTAAAATATGCATACACCTGGAAGGTTTGGGTTGTAATATTAGGTATTTAGTCTTACTTGTCCTGCAGTCCTTACTTGATTTACCATACAAATGAATATCAAATTAACTGGAAATAAATACAATCATCTTTCAGAGTCTGTGGGAGATTGGCTTTAGACATGCTCATCCCCAAGTCCATGAACAGTTAGACCATAAACCAAAATACCTCCTCCTAAGTGTTCTAACTCATCACTAGATTACTTACAATACTTAATACAAGATCAATGCTCTGCAAATAGCCGTTCTTCTGTTCTGCTTAAGGAATAAGGAAAATGGCTTCTAGGCAATTCAGTGTAATTTCTTCCTTCCCAAACGTTTTCAGTTTACAATTGGCTGAATGTGGATGCCAGTCCTGCAGGTCCAGAGAGCTGACTGCATCTCACCTGGAATGCGCTAGGATATAAATTTAAATAGAATGCTTATTTTCAGCAAGTCAGTATTTCCTTTAAATGTTGCTAACTAAACTTCTAAACTATTGTCAAGTGCTTTAGTTGCTGATGAAAGTTTAGATCCGTGTTTTACTTCATGCATTTTAAGTCAAATTTGTGGATTTTTTTAAAACATAGAACTAATCCCTCACCTCCTTTTTTCTTCTATTCTGAGGATTAATTCCAGAGGCTTGCACATGTTAGGCAAGTATTCTTCCATGAGGTATACTCCTAACCCAATGTTAGTTTAAAAGAAAGAAGAAGAAATGTTCCTCCCTAGTACTTTCCACTGAGCATACAAAACTGTTTCACATACTAAATATGGCCACATACCACACTTAGATATTGTATTGACATTTGCAACACTAAAAGAGGATGGCCTGAGGCAAGTAGAGCAGGCCTCTCAGTACAAAGTCTGAGCTCTCCTGCTCACAGCCTTAGACCCGTCTGGGCATGCTTGAATGACTGGCCAAGCAGGCTGCCCGTAGTTCTTCTTGGGTAAGGAGCTTAGAAAGAGTTTGGGGGAGGAGAGAGAGAGAGAGAGAGGGAGAGAAGGAGAGAGACTTAGGAGTGCTAAAGTCAGAGACCAGACTTCTTCTGACACCCTTGTTCCAGTAACGATTTCATCTGTAGTCGCATAAACAAGCCAGAAGAAAGGACTTTTTTCTAATGCCTTCATGTAAAAGAAATGTAAATATTTAAGGGATTAATTAACTTTAAAAGAAGTGTCATAAATAATACTACATGTTCAAAAACTACTAGAATCCAGACTGGTGATGTGACTCAGAACTGCCCTGTTCACTTCTGACATAATCTCCCATGTCCCAGACCAAAGATGACTCAGCACTTGTTTCCGTGTGTGTGTGTGTGTGTGTGTGTGTGTGTGTGTGTGTGTGTGTGTGTGTGTGTTTCGGTCTCTGTGTCTGTGTCTGTTTGTCTGTCTGTGTGGGTCTGTATCTGTGTGGATCTGGGTCTGGGTCTGGTTCTGGGTCTGTGTGTGTCTTTTCATTCATTGTCCTTCAGGTCCCATGTTCAATCTCTTGATGAGGAAAGTGAGTGTGTGGCACTTTCTGGCTTTATCATGAGAGACAATCTAAACAGGCAAGGAAAGGTCTGTTACAACAATCCTCTAAACCATAAATTTACCAGGTGGAAAACAGCAGGGGGCCTAGGCTCCATGGTCTACCAGAGAGCTCTAACCTTGTAAACTGTTTGGCCCTTCAAAGTGTAGCCAACTGATTTTTCTATCAGATTGCTCCTGAACCAGGGCAAGATTCCCAAGATTCCTGGGGAAGTGCAGTAAAGCAATCATCAAGCAAAATTTAAGTTTGCATATATGCAATAGACAGTGTGCAAAGAGAGAGCTTGAACTGTCAGGTGGTGGTGGCACACACCTTTAATCCCAGCATTCCAGAGAGAGAGGCAGGCAGATCACTGAGTTCAAGACCAGACTGGTCAACAGAGTGAGTTCCAGGATAGCTAAGACAGCACTGAGACCCTGTCTCAAAAAATAATAACAACATCAACAAAAAAGAAAAACAAAGAAAGGAAGGAAGGAAGGAAGGAAGGAAGGAAGGAAGGAAGAAAGAAAGAAAGAAAGAAAGAAAGAAAGAAAGAAAGAATGTTTGAGCTAATATATAACTGCCCCCTCCAATTCATTACAAATCATCTAGAAAAAGATAGTTCAGGGTAGCAAAGGTTATTCCACCTGCTCACTAGACTCTGATTTATGTTTCTATTCAACCATCCATAGAGTACACTGTCTCTTTATCTTCATGATAGAAAATTGTTATCTGTTTCACTCCCACTTGGGTATTGTGTTCACATTCTAGGGAGGAAGAACTAGAAAGGACAAAAGTATTATGCATTTGTCCTTAAAGAACATTCCTGAAAGTCTTTCACAGTCTTTCATTTTAATGGCAATAACTGTCATATCAATCGCTAACTTCCAAACATATTGTGAAATGCAGTTTTATAGATAGACTCTGCCATCTGAAAGTATGTCAATGTTCTGATTATAACAAAGAGGATACCAGGTGTGGTGGCACACACCTGTAATCCCAGAATTTTGGAGGATAGAGGAAAGAGACTCAGGAATTCAAAGTTATCCTTGGCTGTATAACAAGTTTAAGGCCAGTGCTTTCTTCTGGCCTTTGAGAATGGCGGTTTCTGTTCCACTCAGCAGCGGATTAGCCCCAAATAAACACATGGACACTTTATTAATTATTAAACTGTCTGGCCGATGGTTTAGGACTCTTATTGGATAGCTCTCTCTTGGTTATTAACCCATTTTTTATTAACAAGGCTGTGGTTTACCCATAATCTGGCATGTTATTCCTTAGGCAGCATGGCCTCTCTCTCTCCTCCCCTCCACCCACATTCTCATCTGGTAGCTCCACCTATACTTCTGGCCTGGCTACTGGCCAATCAGTGTTTTATTCATCAATCAATAGGAGAAACATGTATACAGAAGGACATCCCCCATCAGGCCTCCAAAGGCATTGGGCATGCATGAGGTGCACAGACTTACATGCAGGCAGAACACCATTCACATAAAATAATTAATTTTTAAAAATGAATTTTAAATCTGGGCATGGTGGTGCACATCTTTAATCCCAGCACTTGGGAGGTAGAGGAATGCAGATCTTTGTGAGTTTCAGGACAGCCAAGGTTGTTACACAGAGAAACTCTGTCTCCAAAAACCACAAGAAGAAGAAGGAGAAGGAAGAGAAGGGGGGAAGAGGAGGAGGAGAAGAAAAAAGAGGAAGATGAAAAAGACAAAGAAGAAGAAGGAAAGAATTTTGATTTCTGATACAATGTAGTATTTTATGTATAAATTGTAGATGTCAAAATAATACTGTGTAACAGTGGTGTGGTAAGAATGGGTATTTCTCTGAATTAATTTAATTTTAGTAGATGGGAAAGAGATGGAGGGAGGTCAACTGGTTTTCCTGTTGTTCAGCAACTGAGGAGGTGGTTGCTGAAAGATCAACAATGACAACCTCTGCAGGGAGCAGGCAAAGCTCAGCAGAGAGTTCCAAAGATCCTACTGGGATCTGGTTCCTACTGGTTAGCTCCTCAAACTCAGAGTCAACAAAGACACATAAACTAGTGAGAAAGGAAAGGTGCATGACTGAGTTGTGATACTCCATATGCATTTCTTCTAACACTGTCTATAACCCTGTGGAAGTCTGGCTTGAATTAATAGGTGAGCCTAACAATCCCCTGGACCTAATTCCCAAACAGAAGCTGAGAGAACATGAGTCAGACAAAGGCTGTGATGCAAAGTACTGACCACCTGAAAGTATGAGGCTGACTCGACCCACATCTTCGATTTGCTTGATCTCTCTTTCTAGAAAAGCATGGCACATAAAAGCTAGTTAGTCAAGTATAAAGAGGTTCCCCAAATGTGAGATAGAGCGTAAGAATGAAAGGGCACTGGCACAAGCTAGTGTGCTTAGATAGGGATTGATGGAAGCCATAGAACTGAAATTAGACATCACAAAATGGGAAGCATTTGAACTAAGAGAAGACAAGATGAACAATATCCTATTGAGATGTGATGCAAACTTAAATTTGAAAGAAAGGAAGTAGTTCAAGGGAGAAAGTTCAGAAAAATATTTCCTCCAGCAAGGTGTAGGATAGTCTGAAGGGGCCAAGGCACACGGGTCAGGGAAAGGGAAGAGGTAACACATTAGAGAGGAATCAGGAGAGTACCATTCATTGAACTCCTCCCTACCTTTTGCTTTGTAAATTAATTGACTGTCCAACTATACAAATATATTTTAAAGTCATTAAATCAAATCAACTAAGACTTAGATAAATAGTATCAAGAATATGAAGTGTATTGCTGGTACAAAGTAAACAAGTACAGTCACTTAGCAAACTACTTCAGGCCTTAGCGAGCACCCAGATTCATCAGCCACACGTACATAGATAGGGCATATGGAAGGCATTTGTATACACACACACACACACACACACACACACACACACACATATATATACACATATATGCATATGCTCAGACATATATATACTCAGACACACACACATATATACACATATATGCATATGCTCAGACACACACACACACATATAGAATTACCCCAGTGTCCATAACAAGGGAATAGACAAGCAATATGTTAAAATAGTATTCTATGAAATAAAATGCTGCTATTTCAAGTAGTAAATAATATATATTTGATAGCCTGAACGAGATTAAAAACATAGTTTTCAGCTTAAGATGAGCCAGGTGTGGCAGCAAGAGCAGGTCTCTAAAAAAGTAGAGGAGGAAGAAACAAAAAGAAGAGGGATAGGTGGTTCAATGGCATCTTTGCCTCACATTCATAAGGCCTTAGATTAAGTTCATCAAGAGAGACAGACCAAAGGGGAAAAAAAAAAGACTGAGACAGACAGACAACACAGAGAGAACAATTTATGTAAATTAAGAACACAGACACAACATGCATTTATAAGAGTTCAGTTGGTAGAGCCATTCCTGGATGAAGCTCTCTTCTGCACAGCATAAAGGAAGAAACTGACCCATCTGGCAAGAGAGAGTTCTTCCTATTCTAATGATTAACATACTGTGAATCCATTCTTTGTTCCTAGATTGTCCCTAGCCTTACACCCTTCCCCACCCCCAAAAGTCACTGGGAAAAGATGCACCCTTAGTTCTTTTATAGCTCTAAGTGTATGACCAGAACTAGAACATGTGGTTATATGTTGAGGAATATTGTACACTGTGGGGAAATGTGTTGCTGTGATTAATGTAATAAAAAGCTGAATGGTCAATAGCTAGGAAGGAGAGGACAGGCACTATTTCTGAGTAGAGAACTGAAGAGGAGCTAGAATGTAGGCATGCAAGGAGTTGCCAGCTAGATACAGAGAAAGCAGGATAGGCAGTACAGAAATGAGGTAATCCACATGGCAGACCATAGAGTAATATAAATGGGTTAATTTAAGTTATAACAGCTAGTTGATAACAATCCTAAGTATTGTATGATATTTGTACACTGTGTGAAGATGTATTGCTGTTTGGTATAATAAAAAGCTGTATGGCCAGTAGCTAGGAAGGAGAGATATGTGGGAATTCTTGGCAGAGAGAGGAAGAGAAGATAATTAAGGTAAGGACAAGATGCCATAGAGACACAGAATGAGTCAGACACACAAAATGGAAGAGAGGTAAAAGACGTAATAGAACATAGATTAATAAAAATACAGGTTAATTTAAGTTATAAGAGCTAGTGGAACAAAACTAAGCAAAAGCTGAGCTTTCAAAATTAATAAGAAGTCTCTGTGTTGTTATTTGGGGCTGGAAACAGAAAAGAAAATCTGACTACTCCCAAGCTATTGCCAAGCTTTTATAATTCATAGTATGTCTCTTTGTCATTATTTGTGGGTTGGCAGACTCCATGAGAAAGTAGTGCTACCTTTGGTACCCAACATCTGGCCTATACATCCACATAAGGCCTGAAAAAGTTAAAAAAAAAAATCCTAACATCACGGAATAATAAGACCTGGCTTTCTGGGGACCATAATCTTTTAGGCAGGTTCACTGCTGGTGGCATGAAGAGGCACATGA
This sequence comes from Phodopus roborovskii, assembly GCF_943737965.1. Lineage (NCBI taxonomy): Eukaryota > Metazoa > Chordata > Mammalia > Rodentia > Cricetidae > Phodopus > Phodopus roborovskii. The sequence continues at coordinate 11,221,849 of NW_026126517.1, read as the reverse complement.
CTCCTTTAAAAGACCCTGCTGTGCAGAAGAGCACTTGAGCAGCTAGTGCAGTAGGTAAAAAAACCTGCAGCATCTCAGACTCAGCATCTTCCCAGAGATGGGGTGACAAATGCAGCTCCTACGGGTACTACCAGCATTAGGCTAGGCTCTCAGGGAACCAAGGATCACATATACAGTTGCCAGGGTCATGCAGTGGTAGTTTGGCCATTTAAGGTTTGGTTCACTTGGTCAGAGGAGGCTGAAGATGTGCATGTCCAGACTGAGAATCCCTCCAAACAGAAACAATATGTTTGAATATGCTTAGGTGCTAAAGAGAAAAGAAAGAAAGGAAGGAAGAAAAGAAGGAAGAAAGGAAGGAAGGAAGAAAATGGGTACAGACAGTAATAGAAAAAAATCATTTAAAAATAATAAAGTCTTAAAAGAAAAATAAGTAATAAAAAGAATAAGCCACATAAAAATGGGAAATACATGGGAAGTCTGAATGCTGAATGGTTCTTCATTGACTTCCAATTTTTAAAATGCTAATCAACAAAACAATAGCAGCAGCTGAGAGATAGTGGATTGTGGGAAAAACTGAATTAAACCATCCTATATATTTTAAGGGTGTCTTAACTTTAAAATGGAAGTCAGAAAATATGTTGCATTGGGAGAGAGGTTATTTGTACCTTTGTTTCCAAAGAAAACAAAAGGCTATGGATTTCTTCAAAATTAATAAAGATCAGATTTGATTAGAGGAGACTGCCTGAAAATCTTGGCTACAGACATAAAGAAATAAATCAAGAAACTTACAAGACAGATGATGTGTATGCTGATCTCATCCAGCTCTGAGACTGGATGAGACATGATAAATCTTGTTGGCTACAGACTTGTTATTACATGCCATCCTTTCATATGACATGGATAGAGATTTATATTACAGCTTGGTTACACAGTTAAAATGTACTTATAAAGTTGACAGATGCCTTTTACCTGCTCAAACATAGAACAGAAAATAACCTTCAGTTGACTTGTGCACACCACACAGTCCATACATGTGTAAATGCAGATATAGGTTACCTTTAAAAGTCTGTGTGTTTTCAGATAAATAAACAAATAAATAAATAGAAAGGACCAAATACTAATGAAAGTGAATAGCCCAGATGATCCAGCCTTTCACAATGCCTCTGCTGCAGTTTCCTCAAAATTCTACATCCCTCAAAACAGTTAGCTGAGATGGTCCACCCTCACAGATTAGACTTCAGATATGCCCTAAACTTTCCCATCACACAGAGACTAAGCAAAAAATAATACAGCTAAGGACTTGACCAGTATCCCAACTTTCTTCCGGTTTCCTAATGATGCTGTCACATCCAGACCACAGGAAGGAGTCTATAGAACATGATGCCTACATTCTCAAGAGGTGGGGTGGGTGGATTCTGGTCATTATGTGGATTATGGACATTAATTATTATTCAGAGGTGGTTAGTTGCAAGTTGTTACTGCTTGTGGTTTAAAAAAAGAAAAGGGAAAAAAACTAAATAAAAGGGGTTGAATTCAAGGATCTCTTTCTGAAAAGAAAAGGGAGATATAAATGATGGAACAAAAGGGTAGATTATTGAATCCAATTTTAAACTAAAAACAATTATTAATCTCAAATGTTTTTACAATGTATGGAATTTTGAATATTGATGTAAATGTAAGGTTACATTTGTTTTAACATACTGCACCTATGGTTTCTACTCTTGTTTAAAGTATTATACCTATTCAGTTCATTTAAAAATGTAATGTAAAGTTCTAGTTCTTAAAAGCTATTATTACAAACTGTTTAGGATAATTAAGAAATGTAGGTTATAACAATCCAATTTTTAGTCATGTAGGTATGATTGCAAGGTCAAACAGATTACTTATTTATTTATTTATTTATTTATTTATTTATTTATGTGGATTTTTCAAGACAGGGCTTCTCTGTGTAACAATCATGGCTGTCTTGGAACTGCTAGACCAGGCTGGCCTTGAACTCACAGAGATCTCCCACCTCTGCCTCCTGAGTTCTGGGATTAAAGGAGTGTGCCACCACTACCCAGCAACAAAAGATATATTTTAGATAGTAAGATGGTCTTCAAACACTTCAGAGATCTACAGAATATGGCATAGAAGATGTTTTAATAACATAAGGCTTTTCCTGACAGACATGTCTGCTCTGGTAAGCACTACTTTATCTCAAAAAAGGATGATAGGCATCAAAATATGAAGTTTGCTTTCAGTGTGGCAAAGCTAGCTATTTGGGCAAGGAGCAGGCTGTCCAAATTGGACCAGAAGGACATAAAACAAGGTGACTCCTGAGCTTTGTCAGGACAAGATAGGTCAGTCCTTCAAAATTCCTGCTCCACAGAAAGTCTGTCAGATATTCTAGACTATGTATGTAGCCTACAGATGTGTGGCTGAAGATGGTTGCCCCAAAGTTGCAGAGGAAACTTCGGTGACTCTCTAGACAGCAAGCTGTTTCTGTCATTTCTGTAGTTTTGGAAGTTTCGTCCTCTACACTTCCTGTTTACTCAGGTAATATTATATCCTTCCTGGTTCCCTACTGAGGTTAAAGATTAGATGGTAATAGTTACAATTTTCCTTAGTTAGGATAGAAAGTGAATTAGGTTCAAAACTTGGGACTCACCAAGATAGAACAGATAATAGAGTATTTTCTCTGAGTTTGGCAAATGAAAATACAAATTTGTATTTGTCAAATACAAATTGCGAATGTAGTTCTTACCCAATAATTTTTCTTATTGTATATAGTTTTACTGTGTTAGAATTAAAACCTTTCATTTTATTTATACAAAAAGGCAGGAATGTTGTAGAATATTTGTATACTGTGTGAAGATATATTGGTATGATTGGTGTAATAAACAGCTGACTGGCCAATAACTAGGTAGGAGAAGACAGGCAGGATTTGGGAAGACACAAAGGTACAGGAGAAAGAATCTAGGTGCACAGGGATTTGCCAGTTACACACAGAGGAACCAAGATAGGCAATATGGAGATGAAGTAATGCCACATGGCAGAACATAGATTAACAAAGATGGATTAATTTAAATTATAAGAGCTAGTTGATAACAAGTCTAAGCTAAGGTCGAGCTTTATTTTTAAAATTAATAAGTCTCGATGTCATATTTTTCAGCCACAATGAGAAAGTACAATTACAGCTACCATAGTAAAAATCTCACAGGGATTCTAGGAAAGTTAAACCAGATTTGGAGTGCCCCTCTGCTACAGTGATGAAACACTTTGGCCAAGGTAATTTACAGAAGAAAAGTTTATCTTGGCTTATGGTTCCAGAGGGATGAAGAATCCATCATGATGGGGCAGGGCATTCAGGAGGGCAATCAGCAGACATGGAGGCTGGAGGGTACTGAAATCTCACATCCTGAACCATAAACATAACACAGAGAAAGCAAATTAGAAGCAAGGAAGGCTTTAAGCTCTCAATCCTGTCTCTGTTGCTAGATTTCCTCCAGCAAGACTGCACCACCTAAGCCTACACATACAGTGCCACAAGTTGGGGACTGGGTGTTCAAATGCCTGTGTCTCTGGAGGGCAGTTCTCATTTTAAATCATTAAAGACTATATGCCAAATATGCAACTAGCATATACCCAGATGTTGGGTGGTTAACAAGACTCTGTAGCTGGTACAATAACCCCTCCACCCTATGAAACTCATTCTTTCACAGTCTTTGTCTTCAGTTGCTGTCATGGCAAAATGAAAGAAAAATCAAAATCATTCTATAGTGGACTTTCACAGTTAAAAAAATAAAAACTTAAAAAAATCCCATGGCACACTTAATCCTCAAATGCAGGGATACAGGTTCCTCTCCTGTTGACTTAAGCTTTGCACAGAAAATTATCCATGTGCTGATTACAGTTTAGGAAGCTCATTACCCTTGTGGTCAGTGCTAGCCAAACTCAATGCACACCCTTTTCTGACCAGCACTTGCCAGAGAAGACAGTCCTGCCAATTCACAGATTACCAGGCAGCATGTACTGGGGAAAGAATACCAATGGAGCCAACTGACACAGTAGGGAAGGAAAGACCAGCCAAAGTATAATGACCTGGACTGGCATTCAGTCAGATCATGGGGATTGTGCTGGCCTCTGATCAAAGGTCTGGTGCTTTGTACTGTCAGGTCTTGGGCAACAGTGTCATGTCATAGTATAATCTGAAATAGTAATTTAGAGCAAGCTACTGGGAGTTGGGTATTGTTTACAGCCAAATTTATAAAGAATGGGGGTCTGGAAGATAACATACTGTCTTTCTATTGTAAGGGCAGGAACAGTTAAGACCATGACATGATCTGAGGCCTCTTAAAATGCAAGAGTGATCCAAATATTCTTTGCTACAAATCCATTTCTGTCCAAGATAAAAGCCCCTTACCTTCCCTCCTCCCAATAGTCTATCAGTGTTGCTACAGTGTGTGATCTGACATCTCTGAGCCAGATACTCCAAGAGTTCACAAAAGTGAGACAGCACTAAGAATTTGATAAACCAAAGCAATTTTCTTAATTCTAAGCAGATAGGGTCTATCTGAAGTCCTATCAGAAGGTCCTTCAAGATCTCTCTCCAGACATAAGCTGGAATATGTGTGAATACACAGAAAGTTTAGATTGTATAGTTCAGAGTTTTAAAGGCTTTTAGAAATCTGTCAGGTCAACCTCTATTCATCTTCATGGAGTGTGACTTAAAGATAAGAATTGACCCTGCATAACAGCTAGCTCACTGCCTCTGAACATACATCTGTAGGATAGCAGCTACACTCCAGGAATCCTATTATACGATGTTTACACTAGTTAGAGTCAGTCTTCCTGGATTCCACTTTACCATCACTGCACACTAGCTGTGTGACACTGGTCAAGTGACATCTTACTGCCCCAGTCTCATTTTCTGTAGCATAGGATAATGGTAAGTGTGTGTTCAAAGGATTGTCACCGAACTTAGAAGAGTCAACAGACTCAATGTATACAGAACAAAACAGTGCCCAGCACACAGAATGAACTCTATACATACTTGCTAAACTTAAACATCAGCCATGTGCCCTCTGGATGCTCTCTGTCCTTTGTCAGACAACCACACATACTGGAAAGCTTGACAACCGACCTAACCAGTTCTATTTAAGTGTACAGACATGTCTAGCTTATCCGTGTCTATGCCATTTCTTCCTCTGCAATGCCCACTGTGGTGTCTGGTACAGAATAGACTCTACTAATATTTGATGAATGAACAAATGAATCGTGAAACTAAAGGAAGAAAATATTTAAACAGCTCCTTAAGGGATGAGAGAGAGGCAGCATTTCTTCACAAAGAGCAGAGACGGTGGATTCTCAGCAGGTGGAGCAACCAGAGCAAAACCTCTGGAGCATGAAGGAGAATGGCTTTGCCACTCTTCTCACGTAAGGATTGTACCTGGATACACTGGGAATCTGCCAAGCTCGGCTTCCCACATACCAGGTAGCAGTCTTCTGACGAAGCCAGCTGTTCATTAAGATGCTCTGGGAGTTACTAGTTCTTCTTTCCTCTAGCACATGTCCATTCCATAGGAGTTGGCTGATTGCAGAAACCCAACAGGAATTAAGACGCAGAACATATATTTACTTAGCCAGTCTGTTCATTGCCAGAATTTGATTACACCTCACTGCTGGTGATTCTACTATTGTGTCTCCACAATTAAAAGCAGGATTGGGGTATTTACTTCTAAAAATGCTAAAACTTTTTTTAAGTTAAAAAAACTCTCATGGGTTTAGAGTGCATGGGAGAGGGTAGAGAGGGCAAAAGGGAAGGAAGGAGGGAGGGAGGGCTTGGGGGGAGGGAGGGAGGGAGGGAGAGGGAACTGGGATCGACATGTAAAATAAAAAAAAAAAAAAAAAAAAAAAAACGCTTTGACTCCAAAATTTAAGTTGAAGAACAAGTTACTGGGGAAAAGTATTTCTATTTTTGTTTCCACAGAAAATGAAAAGATGTGGATTCCTTCCAGACTAATGTGGTTTGATCACACCAGACCGCCTGAAACAGAGTACAAGCTGATCCTACATTCCAAACAGCTGGACAAAACAGCCCTACAGACTACAGCTAGGATATCTGAATCTTCTTCGAATCCCCCAAGACAGCGCCCCTTACCAGCAGGAAGTAGTTTGGAAAGAACGACGCCCAAATTCCCAAATATTGTGTATAAATGTTTGTTTTCATTTAATTGGACTTTGTTATATAAAATTAAATAAAAATACTCTATATGCATAAAAAAAAACTCTCATGGTTCTTAGGGCAGATATCTGGTGCCCATCAAAATCTGCTCTGGCTTTGTTCTGTGCCAGCTGTATGCCAGGGTTTTTGTCTGGTCACAGGGACCCTTAGAATAGACATTTTTTTTGTTTGCTTCAACACAAGGCCAGGTGATAAGTAAACATAGGGCATTCAACTCATCCCAAAAATGAATTGAAAAGGGGTGACATTTTTATTTACAGCCTCTCCTCTTGGTGAGATGTTGATATTGAAGTAACCGATAGGGTCTTGGGAGGTGATCCCAAGAATGGCAATTTTCTCCTGGAGTTAGGCTAAAGAGGGGATCTCTGACATGTCTTAGTTATTCTTGTGTCATTGACACCAAGGGAAGCAATGTAAGGACCCAGAGCTCCAGAGGATTCAGATCATTGTGGTGGGAAAGGCTTGGTACAGCTCCTTACACCATGGCAAGCCAAGAGGACTGGGCAAGGCTAGACCATGGGTCAGGCTTCATCCTTCAAGGACCCACCCATAGTGACCTACTTCCACCAGCTAGGTCCCAGGTAAGGAGCAAGCTTTCAAAACACAAGACTGCAGGGGACATTTTAGATTCAAACTATAGCACCATGAATGGCATCGGTGTCTACATTAGACTTTCATGTGAAAGTAAAATAAGTTTCTTTCTTACTTAAACCATTTTAATTGAGTTTGATATTGCTTTGTTTCTTGGCAACACACCTATCCTAACCAGAATAGCTTTCTGGTTCTTCTCATCCTGCCATCTAATTTTGTTCCTCCCATAGAGTCCACAACTTTGAGAATAAAAACTAAATCATAGCGGCAAATAAGGGTAATGATGACAGTAATAATTATAATGGTGAATACACTGCATAAACTTCACTTCTTCCTCACCCTAAAATATCACACATTGTGAATTTTATGGCTTCTTCTATTATTTCTGGACTGTCTCATTTGCATTCTGTGGATGTACATTGTTCAGAGTCAGTCTATGAGTGGGAGAGGAAGTAACTGATAAAATATGTACAAAAGGAGCTGACATATTATGGAAGGGATTTAGGTAGAAGGAGATAGGAGATTGTCCAGCAGCAGGTAAGTTATGGGACAACTATAATGCAATGTCATGCAAAGAGGCAGAATTGTGTTCCACAATAATTTCTACTGATTTTGGGAAAGAAAACAAGATGTCTTGTCAAGTAGTCTCCAAAACAATATGTAAATATAAATGTATTTATATGAGGATTTATTATTGAAATTACTTTCCAGGGGGAGATGTAAGCAAATCTGCCCCATCTAAAGTCCCAAAGGAAAGTAAACCATAGGCAACCAATGAGTGTATTGAACTTCCCTACAGAGTATAAATGAGGGGAATCAGTGCTCCTACCCCCCCCCAACCAAAAGGCTGATATTAAAGGTGTGCACTACCACAGTCGGTTTTAGGATTAATTTTTTTAAAGAGCATACATATAACAGAGTATATGATTGGGTGATTACTACAGATTTTAAAATAGTCAACAGTGGGAGGAGGATATAGCTCATCCCTAAGGTCTTGAGCAGCTTCCACCAGTAAAACCAAACATACCAACACTCAACCGACAACAGACTTTGCTATGAGAAAGGGTAAGGAGACTGAACCAGTGAGGCAGAATTGAAGGTGTCTCATTCCCCATTTTAGCTCTTTAAGTGAAGAGACATGTCTTCACAAGATACAATAGTCTGCAAACTGATACATGACTAAAGGTGGCCAGGAGTAGGAATGCTATTTTGTAGACCAAAGTTTCTCTCCAGGTCCTGCAGCTATTTAGTACCAAATAAACACACTGAAGCTTATATATAAACTGTTTGGCCGATGGCATAGGCTTCTTACTGGCTAGCTCTCTTTTAATTATTAGTCCATAACCATTAATCTATGTATTTCCCACATGGTCTTATCTTACCGGAAAAATGCCCAAGTGTCCTACCTTCCCAGTAGCTACATGTCATCTCTCTGGTGACTTGCTCTCCCTGTTCCTCTTCCCAGAATTCTCCTAATTTGGTAGTTCCCCCTATACTCCTTGCCTGGCTACTTCTTATCTTTTTGTTGGCCAAAACAGCTTTATTCATCAACCAATAAGAGAAATATATACTCACAGCATGCTGAAGGACACCCTGCATCATATTTCTATAAGAGCAGAAAACCATACTTTAAAAAACTGAGTCCTTCAGACAGTGTTTTGGCCTCTGGCTGTAGATTAAGAGATTATGTTAGCATGGGCCCAGAGGGACAGGGCTAAGAGGCAGGTCTTGCCTACCACTTCTACTGAAGAAAACTTACCCTATGTTTGAGCCATAGGCAGTTTGTTTCCTCCTCCTCCTTCTTTTTCTTCTTCTTCCTCCTCTTCTTTTCCTCTCTTCCTCTTCTCCCTTCCTCCTTTTGCTCTTCTTTTTTTTTTTCCTTTCACTAATTTTTAGTGTTGGGTCTTTTCATGCTAAGCACATACTTTACCACTGAATTAATTTACACCATAGTCATCTTGCTCCTTTCTGTTCCTCCATCTAAAGCTTCTTGGGGCCTGCAGAGACCTTCCACCTTTGGGATGCTGTTTGCAATAAAATAAGTTGAGCCTGGCCCTTGTGTTCTTGTCAATCCCTGCCTTACGATGTGCCATAATTGTTAACACCTTTATAGGAACTAAGTGGTGGAGTGTCACCTGACAGCAAGAACATGCTCTGAAATAAGTGAAGAAAGGTCCTTTGTCATGTCGAGAGTGTCCCTTGAAAATTCTTGTGCCTTGAACCTGAGCGTGCCATTGAAAATAGTTCACACCTCCAACACCCTTCCTGCTCTGAGGCCCTTAGAAAGCCAGTGTTGAATTGTTAAATGGTTTTTATCTTACTGCACTGTGTCTTTGTTAGTCTTATGTCAACTTGACACAAGCTAGAGTTATCTGAAAGGAGGAAATTTCAATTGAGAAAATGTTTCCACAGCATCCTGCTGTAGGGCATTTTCTTAATTAGTGATCGATGGGCTGGACGAGGATTCAGTCCATGGGGGTGGTACCACTCCTGGGTGGTGGTCCTGGATTCTATAAGAAAGCAGGCTGAGGAAGCCATGAGCAAGCCAGTAAGCAGCAGCTCGCCAAGGCCTCTGCATCAGCTCCAGCCTTCAGGTCCCTACCCTATTGGAATTCCTGTCCTGATTTCCTTTGGGTGGACAGTAATAAAGAAGTATAACCCAAATAAACCCTTTCCTCCCTAGTTGCTTTGGTCACAGTATTTTGAACATACTGCAATTTATGCCCAAATTGCCTATTTGGCATATTGGTAGTGAGTGACTGTAGTCTCAGCTACTGGGGAGATTAAATTAAAAGTATTACCTGAGCCTAGGCAACACTGAGAGCCTGTCTGAAAAACAAAGAAACTTACCTCACCTATTCGCTAAGACTTCTGATCACAAAACAGTGTATGTTCCCATCATCCTAGGAAAAAAATGGGGGCATGTATGTCCATATAAAATATTTAAATATTTACATTCTAGGATTTAGATTAAACCAATCTTTCCCAAATTCCTTTGTGTCATTAATCCTACAAAATCTCTACATTATATTAACTCACATTGATTTCCAGGGTGGTTAACTTCAGGTTCAACAAGTGATGTTTCCTGTTTATCTGGATGAGGGTGAGGGGAACAGATGGTAACCAGAAACTCAAAAATACATAAACCTGTCCAAGAATCATTAACACAGCTCGAGAGTCCATAGTTGGGTGGAGGGTGTCAAAGATAACAGCTGAGAGAAAAGAATTGACTGCAGGGATGAGAGAAAGTTTTAGAACTGAGGTTTCCTGGATGCACAGGAGGGTGGGGTGGATTGTAGAGAAGGAAAAGATGCTATGTGGAGAGGTGTTGGGGGCAGGAACAACCTGCTGTCTGAAATAACACAGTGAGTCAGCCCATGACATCCTTTACATCAGTGGTTAAGGGTAGGTGTGGCTGGTCTCCTGGACACAGGTAACCAAAGGAGGCAGGAGTGGAGGCAGCCGATTGGCAAAGGCCGCAGCCTTCACCAGCAGGGATGCAGCACAGTGCTGACACCGTGTGCTAATTCCAGCGCAGACTGGCAGACAGCAGTGCCTCTGTCTGGGGGCACAGGCTGGAAAGGAGGGAAGTAAGCTTGGAGCTATTTTTAGTGCAGCATCTCCGGGCATAGCGGACTTAGAACGTGCTTGCAAACTGAATTCATTGGATGGAAGTGCAGGCGTGTAGCCTGCTTCACTTCCTCACTGCCATCCACACACCCAAAAATTCCTTTCAACTTCCTGACCCACGGTGGCCTTGCTTCCTACCTCTGTGGTGAACAGGGTCCAGGGACCTCTGTGCAAGAAATGCTCAGCTACAAGACAACACCACTGTAGACCTGGAGTCAGCTGCTTTGGAGAGCCAAGGAAGAGAACGCTTCAAAGTTCTTTAGTTTTTAATATGTGTTGCAAGCAGGCTCAGCTTGGCTGGAGATACTGGCACAGTGGAATTCAGTAGAACCTTAAGTGAAGCCACAGACAATTTTCCCTATGCTGCAGTGGAAACTCCACACTCTCACAATACCTAAGGGCTTTTCTACCAATAAAACTCGTTTGTGGAGTATGATGTCATCACAGAGACTCTGGTTGGCTGAGTGTTTTGCTGGCAGCCAAAATTTTTCCAAGAACCTTTTAAGGTATCAGACATAGTATTTGGTTCTGGCTTTTCTTCCAATACGTTCACTGTAATAATAATGAGCATGTACCTTCCCCTGGGGGCAGTTTCTGTCCGAATTCTTCAAAAGGTCAGAGTCTGCTTTTCTGGAGCATCTCAGGGTACACATATCCTCTTGGTCTGGCAGTCCCTGACTTGGTAAGTGGGGGGGAAGAAGAAAATGAAGATGCTTACACCCTCCTTCTGCCGCTGGCTTTCAGGTTAGACAAAGCGATGGTGATTTTTGAAGCACAGCCAAGAAATGTCACAACAGAGGATGGGAAAACCAAATTAAAGGAGCTCAGGGAGCAGCAGGAAGTATTCAAGTTTGAAATGTTTATTAATTTCTTGTGTGCAATGTGTTAAGCTGGGCAGGTGGACCCTGTGCACAAAGAAAGCACATGCACATTGGGCTGCCTGGACTGTACTACTTAACATATCAAAGTGGACCTGGCTTCCAGGTTCTCCCAGCATCCCTCAGTCCCTCCCGTTCACAGGTATGGCTGGCATACCCAACCCTCTTCCCTGAGCCCTCCAGCCCAGGGACTGGGCTATCCTTCCCCTAGGGTCTCTTCCCTTATGATCCAGACATTTTGGTTACCTCAGCCTTTTGTACTTTAGGTCTCTTGCCTCCTGTACTTGGTTCCCCTCTCTCTCCTTTCCCTTCTCCTCCTCTCCTCACATGGCCCAGCTCAGTCTGGTCACGTCCATTCTGAACTCTCCCAGGTGTTCCTGCCTCTGCCTATGCTCTCCCTTTTATCTGAAATAAACTTTCTCCTCCACCACACCTAGGCAGTCATGCCCTTTCCTTTCCTTTTTTATGTATTTATTTTTTCTTTCACAGGATAGTGAGATGACACAACCAAGACTTGTCAGTCCTCATTGTTTCTGTTTCTCCTTCCTCCTTCCATTTCCAGCCCCCAGCCCCCCAAGGGTTAATGACCTAAGAACCTCATTGTCTGAGGAGCTCTGGACAAGAAAGTTGACTTGACTGGTGATGCCTGTGAAGGCTTCTTATTAACAGATCCACATGCCAAACCCTCTGGTATCTACTGCTTGGAGACTGCAGGGGAACTGACCCACAAATGGATTCTTCCTTTCCCTAAGTTCCCCCTTCCCCCTCCTCTAAAACTCTAAGCCTCCATCCCCTTACCATGTGCACACAGTCTCACTTCCTCAGAGAGAATGCAGCCTTTCTATTTGCTTTCTTTTATTTCCAAATGACCTCCATCACTCAGACCTAACACCTCCCTTCTTGTTTGTAAGAGGTAAAAATAGATCCTCACACTGGGGCACAGATCACTTGATAGACCTCTTACCTACCCAGTTTCCCGGGTGTGGCCCCAGCACCAAGGTATCAGGGAGGATCAGAGGAGTTGTTAAAGAGGGAGGCTTGGGATGTAGCACAGTTAGTAGAGTGTTTACGTAATATGCAGGGGACATGGGTTCAGGTCCCAACACTGCCATCACTTTGTATACTTTTGCAATCACTGTGCTTGTGGGGTAGAGGTTGGAGGGCCAGAGGTTTGAAGTCACCCTTAGCTACATAGAAAAAGAGAGTTCAAGGCTGTATAGAATTTATAAGATCTGTCTCAAACAAAGCAAAGTCTCACAGAAGTCTGGAGGCAGGAGTAAGGTAGGGGCAGGTTCCTAGGAGACTCATCTTCTTGTCCTGTTCTACTCTGGACAGGCTCTCTCTAGGCAACTTATTAGTCCCCTCTCCATGGGCCTTTAATTCAGTGTCTAAAGGGAGAGGAGAGAAAGATATTGTGAATCTTTCCCCAAGAAGTAGGGGGAAGATTGCATCACTAGGTGAAATGAGAGTAGTGTGGTAGCTAATACAGTTGAATCTATCTTCACAGTTTGGATTTCAGAGCAGTGAAGATAATAATAGGCGGATGTGAGTTTCCTGTGATTCAGAAAGCCAGCCTTTGAGAGATGGTAAACATCGGTGGGGTCAGAGGGACAGGCTAGGCGGAGGTATCTTTTCTTTCAGGTCACACATGTCATAGATGAGTGGAAAAGGCAGCAGGGGCATGTTGTCATTGGCCTCAGATAATCTGGAAAGACCCTGTAATGTCTCTGGTCAGTTTTGTTTGTTTGTTTGTTTTTAAAAGGAACCACAGTCGATAACACTGGCAATTAGGCCATTAGCCACTGATAGTAACAAACCATCACCTTGCACTGGTCCATTCTTTGGTCTTGGTCTTTCTTGTCCCACCACCCAGCCTTCTGTCTCTATAGGTCATGATGAACCTTAGGTTCCTTGCTGTGATCAGTTACTGCAGTAATGATATCAGCTTGTCTCTAAGTCCACAATTGGCCCTTTAAACTCATTCAGCTCAGCAGGCTTGGCTGGCACAGAAAAGCCTGTGACAGACAATTGTATTTATTCCAGGCAGTTGTCCCAGGCTGGTTACTCCCTGCTTCCTATGCACCTGCCTTTCCATGTTGTTTGTTCTCCCAGTATCGAGTTCATCCTTACCAAACACTGGCTGAGAGGAATACTCCAGCTCTGTCCAGAACAACCCAAGGGTGTGGGTTAACTCAGCAAACAGGTCTGACATGTCTATAGGCATTCTCCCATTCACTGCTACACTGTGGCAGAGCTGGCTGCCGGGTTCCTGGCAGCACCGACTGGCTAGACCAGGTTTACCTGGGCCCTTTTGAAAGGGTGGTGTGAGGAATCCAGGTAGGTCTGTTCTAGGAAGTAGAGGACAAAGAGCAAGATGACTTCAAAGACTCTGAAGCCCCACACTCAGCAGTTCTGGTTACTGCGGGGGGGGGGGGGAGAGACAGGGAGTAGCCACAAAAGCTGTTCCATTTCTTCTGTCCCAGAACTTAGCAGATTTCCCTGAGTCAAAGAGTAAAATCTCCATCCTTTTGTACTGAGCCCTGGTCTTTCTCCACTTTGGTAACTCTTCCCAGGGAATGACCTCTAGGCTTCTCCTTGGGATCCTCTGGCTCCCTACTCTGCAGGCCACCTTCTTCTTGCCTTTCTTGGCCCACTGAGATTCCTTCATCCTCTCCCAGAGACTGGGAGATATACAGTAGGGCAGACTAGATGTGGTGGGGAGTGGGATAGGGAGGAAGGATGGGAAGAGAGTTCAGAACAGTGGGATGAAATATCTAGAGCATTGCTAAGGCAGGAAACAAGAGTGGCTGCAGTTCCCCTAGAAATCTGATTCTTTCTGTTTCACCCTTACTGATACAGTGGAAACTGAGGTTCCCCTTTTAGGGTTCTTAGCCTGGTCAATAAAATGACTTAAAGATAGACTCAAACAGAAGTTCAAGGATTTAAAAGAAGGGACCGAAGAGATAGCTTAGTGGCTAAGAGCATAGACTGTTTTTTCAGAGGACCTGAGTTCAGTTCCCAACAGCACCCATGTTGGGGGGCTCATGACCATAGGACTCAAGCTCCAGAGGGTCTGATACCACTGTTCTCCACAAACAACTGCACTCACATCCAAAGATCCACAAAGAGACACATAATTAAAAATGAAATAATTTTAGTCAGGCATGGCAGTGCACACCTTTACTGTCAGAGGCAGACAGATCTCTATAGAGTTCAAGGTCAATCTAGCCTACAGAGTGAGTACCGGAACAGCCAGCACTACACAGAAAACCCCCACCTTGAAAAACCAAAACCAAACCAAGCAACCAAAAACCAAGGCAGGCAAAGTATGAATGTCATCACTTCCTAGAGGAGGAGAGAAGGAAAAGTCATACCATTGAAGTTGACATGGAGACCAGACACATGGTGGACCAGTCCAGAATGTTGGGGAAGAAAGCCAAAAGCGTCCAGGAAAGCATGCTTAGAAAAGAGAGAGAAGGAAAGGAAAGGACATGCAGAAGATTTACTATTACTGCCCATTAACTGCTGCACTAGGGGTTGGGATTCTGGGAAGGAAAAGCATGCTATCTCATTAAAGAATTAATTATTCTGAGGCTGGAGAGATGGCTTAGAGGTTGGTTCTGAGCACTTGTTGCGTCTTTAGAGGACCAGGGCTCAGTTCCTACCACCCACATGGTGGTTCACAACCATCCATAACTCCAGTTCCAGGACATCCAATGCCCTCCTCTTCTGACCTCTGAAGGCACCGAGCACACACACGGTGCTCCTTCGAACATGATTGCATGCACAAACATGCAGTCAAAACACTTGAACAAAAAGTGAAATGAACAAGTCTATTATATAAAATGTGGGGTTTTTTTTGTTTGTTTGTTTTGTTTTGTCTTGAAATAATTATTCTGCCTATCTCTTTATCATGGCTAAGGTAAGCCCACTTTCTTAGGGGAAGTGTCTCAGCCAAAGGGGCTGAACCAGCCCAGTTGGAATGCTTGGTTTCCAATCAGGCCAGAAAGTCTATTCTGGTGACCAGGAGTTGTTTTCTGGGTTCTACTACAACCCTACCAAGATGGGTGCTTAATCTTATAAGGTATCAGGGCAGAGAAAGGGGGAGGAACAGGAGAGAGAAAATTCTCAAACTTCTGGGTCACAACAAGCCATGTCCCACCCCTCTTCAAAAAGCAAATCAATCAAAAGAGTCAAACTAATAAAGAAAGGCAGAAATAAAGAGATCTATTCAATATGGCCATATGGGGAAGACTGAAAAAGAGACCCAGCAACTCCCGCAAGTCTGCCTTCAAGAATACAGGTAGTGTTTAACTAGAAAGCAAGAGACAGGTATAACTAAACAGTGGGGGGGAGGGGGAGGTGTGGTCCCTGCTTACCATTGTTTCAACTACCGATCTGTTCTGCAAGGTTATCTAGAAAATTATAAACCTTTTCCCCTGAGATAAGTTCCATGTCTTGATACCTCCTGGTCAAATTCTTGGGGAAATCATAATTCAACAGTCCAATAACTAAGAGAGGCACACTGAGTGTCTCTGTAGAATGTATCCATTCCTGATGGAACAGTTACATTATCACATGTGTCATCAAAACTCCCAGAGGGAGGGCGCTGGTTTGTTGTAGAAGAATCCAGCCACCCATGTAGTGCACATGCACCTATAAGTAGGCCATGTGAGTTCTCTGGACAGAGCTTCTTCCTCTATGCAGCACAAATAATAATCACAAGAGTCCCATTTTAGAGGGTTCTGATTACTACATTTAAGAACTAGCAAAACCTACCCACATCACAGACTCTTAGTAAAGTGTGGTTCTTACCATCATGCCTCAGTTTCCTCGCGGTTTAAAAAATGGGGCTAATAAAATATCCATCTCCTTGAGTTATCCTGAAGTCTAACCAAGTTATGTTTATAAGGGCCTTAGGAAGGTGCCTAGGACAGAGTAAACTCTATATGAATATTAAATAAAAGTATTAATCCAATTATTTTCCAGTGTAGAGTCTTCACAAACATTGTTGTTAAGTTCCAAACCTGAGACAAACAGCTGAGGTGACTATTTAACACGTCAAAGCAGATATGGCCTCCAGGTTCTCCCAGAATCCCTCAGTCTGTACCTGTCACAGGGTGTGGCTGGCACACCTGTCCTCTTCCCTGAACTCTCCAGCCCAGCCCAGCGGCTGGGCTGCCCTTCCCCCACGGGCTCTTCCCTATGGAACCCAGACATTTTGCTTACCTGTGTCCCTTTTGTACCTTTACCCTCAGGACTATTGCACCTGGTCCTCCCCCCCCCCCACACACACACACATGGCCTAGCTCAGTCTGGTTATGTCTACTCTGGGCTCTCCCAGATGTCCCTGCCTCTGTATACGTCCTCCCAACTTTTATCTATAATAAACTTTCCCCTCCACCATACCCAGGGGAAGTCATGCCCTTTCCTTTCCCTTTTGCTTCTTTTGTTGTTGTTGTTATTGTTGTTCATTCGATTGTTGAAATTGGCTTTAATGCATTCACCAGAACTATGAAAGAGCTAAGGGTGGCTTCTCCCAAGATGGTTATTGTCTCTATTGTTTCCCTCCCCAGTTAATGTCTCAGGTTGTACCTGCCCGTGTCCTTCCCCAAATTCATGTTGAAACTTGTTCCCCAACGCCACAGTATTAAGAGGCGGGTCTTTTCGGTGTAATTAGATCCTAAGTGCTATGACCTTAGAGGCAGGATTAATACTTTAATGGAAGGGCTAGAGGGAACTAGCTTAAGCTCTTTGTGCCCTTCCATCCCTCTTGTCATAGGAAGATAGCTTCTGTCCCCTCTGGAGGGTGGAGTCACAAGGTTCCATCTCAAAAGCAGACATTGCCCTTAACCAAACACCTGACACTGCTGGACTATTAGTCTTAGAGTTCCCAGCCCCCACATGTGAGAATGCATTTCTGCTGTCTGTAAACTACCCAGCTGTTGATATTTTCTTGGCATCATTGACAGACTGTGGCAGGCTCATCTCCATCGGCTCTCTCTTCTTTCCTCTCTGCTCAGTGTTTTCTCTTCTAGAGAAGGAGCTCATTGGCCAATCCCACATGGACCAGGTATGCCTGTTAGCAGACCCCATAGTGCAGCTTGCACATTCCATGTCTCCTACCTGCTGACCTGCTACCAGGGTTTTCTTTTGTGACTTTCCATTAAAATGCCAAGAGTCTCCCTGAATATTGTGTCAAATCCTAATTAAGTACATGGTTATTAAATTTGTAAGGGATTCAAGAGCATATTCTGGGATATAAAGCCTAAGAAGGAAAGAAATCTACCAGAAACAATGGGTGTTCGGGTAGTCACCTTTCTTTTGTTACACACACACACACACACACACACACACACACACACACACACTGTAAGAGCCAAAGTTTAAGTTTTAATTACTTAAGAAATCCATGAAATAAATGATTCTAACCCATTAGCCCCTGCCCAAGGACAGATATTTCCTGAAATGCTGGAGGCTATTGCTTATGCTTTCTCTCCCCTAAATAAATTTGTTTGACCCATCTGTGTTGGGTGTGCTTGGTCTCATGTAGATGGGAGGTACAAAGGTAGGAAATACATCAAGATATAAGTTTGCCCCAGATAGTGTGGCCTTGTAAGTTTGCCTTTTTAGGCCTTTGAAAAATGTGACTTTGGGCCATTTTCTGGAAACCCAGGAATGGCCCTGGCCAGAGTCTACCATCATCATCCCAACCAGCTTTTAGATAAAGCTTGCTTCCAATTTGGCTCAAAATTATGGTAGTGGTGCTGTTCACCATGTATTAAGTCCTTGGCAAGCTCTTTCAGGCTTCCCTGTATTCTCCTATTTCATCTTCAAATCACCTCTATCAGGGAGTTGACATTATATTTTGAAGATGAGGATGCCCAGGATTAGATAAATTTAAGACTTGTCCTAGGTCACACAGCTAGTGACAGTCCTTTGTCCTGACTCTAACTCTCACCCTCACTCTGTATTCCCAGGCTCTACCCCGTTCCCATAGGAGTTAGACTTGGCTGCTCTTCAGTCCTCTCTTCTGCTCTGTAGCATGGAGAATATTTGCTAATATTTTTGGTGGCCACAGGAATGTAAGTACAGCATTTGTCTAAATGACAGATGTTCAGTTCCACCTTCCTGTCTGCATCTAAAGCAGTGATTTTTGACCTGTGGGTCACTGCCCCTTTGGGGTTGAATGACCCTTTCACCGGGGTCACCTAAGAAAAACCGAAAAACATAGATATTTATGTCACTCTTCATAACAGTAGCAATTTACAGTTATGAAGAAGTATCAGCAACTGTATTAAAGAGACACAGCCTGAGGAAGGTTGAGAACCACTGCACTAAAGAATCCTTTCTGTTGTACCTTCTCCACAGTGTCAACCCCTTGCTACTCCCGCTGTACATATGACCTGCCAACCAGCTCTGAGAGTTTCAACCCAAGAACTGGAACAGGAAGCGTTTTTAAACAGGCTGTCCCTCTCTCTAAATAATTAAAGAAGATGCTATCAGGGAGATCGGGCTTTTATTAGCTCTTCTCAAGTTCACTGTCACTTGCTCTCTTTCAAGGCTGGATTGAAGGTTGGGGCAGACAGTGAACAGAGAAAAGTGCCCTCAGTTGAACGGTGTGTTGGGAGCACATTGCAGTCAGGCCATTCGCCTTCTATCAGGACTCTTCACCAGTGGAATAGGGAATGAGTTTGACTGGTGTGTTACGCTGCTTTGGAAACAAACTTAAAGGAAGTGAATGAACGAAGTAATGAATGAAATAATTGTTGAGCCCCGGCAATAGTGGGTGGAATGTGGGCAGTGCAAGGCTTTGAGAACACTAGCTCCAGGCCCTTGCAGGCTACATAACAGCTCCACAAATGGAAAATAAGCAGCAGGGAAAAAATGTCTAAACCAGGGAAGTGGAACACAACACCCATTCAGACATATCTTCCAAACCCTGGGCTCAGCAACACTGCCTTTACAATGTCTGTCCCTTGGTGGAGTAAGCAGACCAGGAGCCCACCCCACACAGCAGTGTCGCCTAGCAGCGCATAGTACAATAGGGAGGAAATTGGTTTCCCAGGAAGCAATTTCTCTATCAGCATCGATGTTGTGCATTTACATAGAGGAGAGGTTAGGCTGACCATTGGAAGGATTCCGTCTGCTACCCAGAGCCCTAATTTAGATAGCAGTCTTGTTAAAAGGATGCTGTGAGTTGCCCTTTTTAATATGGAAGAGTGTTGATTTAGAGGTTAATGTCTCCTGACAAAAGCAGCTAGCTGAAAGTGGACTCCATCCACCAGGAGCCCTTGAGCTGACTCTTCCTAGTGTCTTCTCTTACTAAATATAAAATGAGGTCAAACAGTGCATGAAGTAGGAGTTAGAAGCAAATTGAGGATTCACTAATAAATATTTATGCTGCCTAGCTCATCGAGGGGCTTATGTAGATCTTTGTTAAACTCCTGTCAGTTTGACTGCTTGCCCCAACTTAAACTAGGATTTGGAATGCCAGAGAGGTCATTACTTTTTTATCTTGTCAGTTTAATAACCTGTTTCTAGAGGAAAAACAAGAACAACCAAAAAAAAAAAAAAAAAAAAAAAAAAAACTTTAGGAAATATCAACTACTTTGCATGGAATGGTACTCTCTGAAAACAAAAACAAAGCAAAACAAACAAACAAAAAACTCTGTGTAGTTGTCCAAAGGCCTTCTTTTCCTAACTGCTTTGATCTGCAAGAACTTGAGACCCTTAGCTTCATCTGGCTTCCAGTGTGGTCTCTAGTGTGTCAGGGAGAGCCACACCCATTCTGGATTACAGCAGGCACTGTGGGTCAGTCCAGTCCATCTGAGGGAGTGCGCCTGGAACAATGGCCCCTTTTTGTCCTCTGCCCACCCACGCCTGTTGACTCAACCTTGAGACTTGAGAAAACAGAAAACATTTCTGCCCACCTCCTCCTCTCTGTGAGGTCACCAAGTCTCCCCTGGCTTCAGGGGCCTCAACCATGAATGAGCAGATTGGACTGGATGATTTCTTGCTGTCAGGACTATGAATCCTTTCTTTCTGGGGCAGTACCAATTCAGATCACCCTCTCTATGTCCCTGGGAAGGCACTAGTGGTTGTCAGACTAAATGTCCTAGTTTTGAATTCTGAAAATGTCACTGTATTTATGATTGCTTTCTGCACTGACACTCTAAACCACCAGGATTCCACTAGTAACCATGAGTGACTGTTCTAATTATTCTCTGTATGACTTTGGGTAGGATGGTCATTCACTCAAGACTCGAACCTTATCTATGAAGTTAGGGATAATATAAGTTGTATTTGATATGGCTAGAGATGTTTGATATGGTGACTAGGAACCCATCCATTCTGACAAAGACAGTGCAGAGCCCTGAGTGTGTATATAAGACCTATACAGTTTTGTTTTGTATTTTTAACGGTTCTGGGGAATATTGTTCTCTGTAGAGAGCTTGCCTAGCATGCTGGAATCCCTAGATTCTTTTCCCAGCAGGGCTAGGGGAGATGGTTAAAAGAGACCTGAAGACTATTTGTCAAGTAGATCACCAGCTCAAGGGATGGTATTTCTGAGGACAGTGTCACTTTGGGACCTAGAGAAATGCCTGGGAGCATCTCTCCAGCTGCCTGTCTAAAGAAAGGAACCCACAGTAACTGTTGGAAACTCAGAGGCAGAACTTCCTGTGCAGCCCCTCCTCTGGGGAATGGAAGGCGAATCCATCCAACTGAGGTCCTAAGAATGTCAACTCATTGCACTTCTTCCTTCAGTATTTCCACTATTAACAATGAGTCTAGAGATGGAACCCCAAGGAATTGAGGATTCTCAATTTGTGACCAGTGACAAGCTGGCATTGGAACAATTATGCAAGCCCTTTGGATCCTATTTTTGCATATGAAGGGCTCCTAGCTTTCCCATTTGGAGAGTTCATAGACTTTCGAGTGGCAGAGTTGAGGCACCAACAGGGGGATATTCTGAGGGGAGTGTGCTCCTTCCATCCTCTTCCAGGACTTTGGTGCAGTAAAATGTTTTCAAGGTTTGTTTTGATATACCTTAACCTATGCCTCCATCTACATGTCCAATGCTTTGGCTGTGTGCCTGGCACATGACAGATACCTGTCCGTAATTCAGGGATCTCCCAGAAGCAGAAATAATAATGGGGTACACTGTTATTATTCCCGCTTGAGTTTTTG
The DNA here is from genome assembly GCF_943737965.1 of Phodopus roborovskii. Classification (NCBI taxonomy): domain Eukaryota; kingdom Metazoa; phylum Chordata; class Mammalia; order Rodentia; family Cricetidae; genus Phodopus; species Phodopus roborovskii. The sequence continues at coordinate 11,200,333 of NW_026126517.1, read as the reverse complement.
TTTACTTTAACTTGTCTGCCTATCAGTTTTTGGCTGTTTGGCAAAGATAAATCAGAAAGCAACGAGCAGTATAGAAATTAAGCTGCAGACCTGGGAACAAGCAGCCCAGGTGAGAGGTCACAGGAGGCAGTGGAAGCTGAGGGAGATACCCCAGTTTCCAGACCCAACACTAGGATTTTTCCTGTCTCCTCTTTCACAGTTACCTCTCACTCCAGAGCAGCCTGTGCTCATTCTCAAGCTCACTTGTCATCAGCATCTCTTTATTTCTGCCCAAGTTTAAGACCCTGTGAGGAGGGCAGTGGAAAGAAAAACAAGGGACCACAGGGGGGCCAATCTCTAGTGTCTGGAGTAGGTCACAGCTCCATAGCTCAGTGTCTGTGTTCACTCTGTGACAATGTTGCTAATAAACCATGACCCCTTGGGCAAGTCACCAAACCCTGTCTGTTTTTCTGTTCCTAAACATTTAAGAGAGAGGCTGGAGAGATAGCTCAGTGGTTAAGCACATGGTTGTTCTTCCAGAGCATATGGGTTTCATTCTCAGAACTCACATGATGGCTCCAGTTCTGAGGTGATCTAGCACACCCTCTTTTAGCCTCTGTGGGCAGCAGGTGCACAAGTGGTACACACACATACATGTGGGAAAGTATCCATGTACATTTTGATAAATTACAAGAATGCATCTATTTGGTGAGGTTTGAGGGAAAGCTGAATGAGCAAATAGACATAGCTGGCCCTTCATATCCACAGTTTCCACAGCCATAGATTCAAGCAACCATGGTTCAAATATAGTTTTATAGATTTTTTTAAGTTCTGGTGACACACTTGTCCAAGAACTTGGGGAGAGGAAATCGGAGGATCTGGAGTTCAAGGCCATCCCAGATGCACTACAGATGTAGGCCAACCTGGGCTATATGTAGCTGAATTGGTAGAAAGCTTGCTTGACATGCATGAGGCCCTTGATTTAGTCCCCAGTGTCATATCAAGCAGTTGTGGTAGAACATGACTGTAATTTTAGCACTTGGCAGGGAGAGGCAGGAGGATCTGAAGTTCAGTATCATTCTTGGCTACATAGAGAGTTCAAGGCTATCCTGGGTTATAGACTCTGTCTTAAATAAATGAATGAATAATTAAATAAGTAAACAAATATTGCATCTGTGCTGAGTTTCCTTGTCATTATTCTCTAAATAACACCATAAAATAAGTCAACTTATGGCATCCATATTATATATAATTTAGAGGGAATTTAAGCTGCACATGGGTTATATGCAAACCCTAAGGCATCTTTTTTCTCTTGGTTTTTCCAGACAGGACTTTTCTGTGTAACAGTTCTGGCTGTCCTAGAACTTGCTTTGTAGATTAGGCTGGCGTTGAACTCTCTGAGATCCACCTGCCTCTGCCTCCCAAGTGCTGGGATTAAATGCATATGCTACCACAGCCCTGAATCTTAAATCATTTTATGTACAAGACTCAGACATCTGGGGCTTTAGGTGTCCCTAGGGCTCTGGAACCAGTTCTCCATGGAGGCTGAGGGACAGTTACTGACTTTGGGTGGCACTCAACAACTACATGTCTTTATTCCAAGGGAGAGTAGAGGTATGTGGGCCAAGATGTGGTAGTATCTCAGAGTCAGCAGAAGGAATACAGTTGGTAAAGTTATCTGAGTAGTATAAGGAATATGGTCAAGGTGTTTGGGGCTGAGACTAGTATAGGAGGAGGTCAGCTGAGCGGGGAAACAACAACTCAAGTAAGATTGCCAGACTAGATGACAAATTAGACACAGGGTTAGAAGAAAGTTCCCAGACAGCCTTGCTAGAATGTTAGGTCTAGCTGCATTCTATGAAAATACGTTTTCATCTAAATTTGCAAGCTATCACATACTGCTCTCACCCATTCAGAATGTTACAATGTACCCGGATACCCTGAAGTGTAGCCTCTTTGTAAATTCTGATAAACCAGGTATTTTCTGTAAGTTTGCTCATATGACATCTCTGCCCCCATATCTGTTATACAGATAACTCCTCTAAGAACCAGTGCTGGCTTGCACCCCCTTTTGGAATCTACTGCCCTCAGGTAAACGCAAGGGAACTGTCTGCAGTGACTGCCTATTGAATTCTCTCACATCTGCACACACCAAACGATATTGTTATTTACCTTTTCTCTGTTGTCTGGTGCTTCCAAGCATAGGGAGCCCAAGAACACTGTTTAAAATTAAATGCACAGTTCCCTTTGCTTGCCTGGTGTGAACACTACTTCCTACCCATTTCCTTCCCTAGTAGGTTAGCCTATGCTAGAAAGAGCCATCTGGATACAAAGTTAAAATATCCACTCTTTCAGGGGACCTCCTTTAGGGTTGTATCTTTTTCAAAGTGCTTTGCTTTCCGGTTTAAAAAAAAAATCAACTGCATTTTCTAAGCAGTTTCTTTGGGGTAATATCATTAGTACAGTTTTTCCCCTTCTCCGGAATCAAGACGGTTTCAGCTCCTCAAGGACTTCTTGGCATTTCCGGGAGGTTCATTATTCTGTTGTGCTCGAAGGATGTGGCATCCTGTTTGTGCTGCAAACAGCAAAATGAAATTTCCCCCTTAGGACACTCTCTGAGCCTCAGGGTCACTTCTGCCAAAGGAATCCCATCTGTATTGGATCAGCATCCTGGCCCCAAGAGACAGGGCTGGGATGAGAAGGGAAGCAGAAGCAATGTTGACCTTCTAGGCTTGTCACTATGAGTAAATGCCAATAAGAAGTGCATACACAGTGAGAAGCAATGAACCAGGGTTAACCATTGAGTGACAGGAACCCAGAGTACATGGCACAAGCTCCCCCAATTCTTTGGAGTCATATTAAGACACTTTGCTGTGTATGCAAAATCACTTAGGGGACCTCTGAAACCGGAGTTCTCTTAACTGGTGTCATTGAGGAGCCCAGAATGACTGAGCACACAGCAGTAACATGTCAGGCTTTGGCACTGCTACGGTCAAAGTTCTGCCCTCCTTAGTCTTGAACCTTCAAACATGGCCTGTTCGCTATCTTCTATAGCCTGCCTTAACAGAATGGGCACATTAGTGCTCAGCCTCCTAACAGGGGTTTAGAAAGGAGGGGAGTTTGGGAAGTAACCCTGCTTGGCTTTGGATATTCTAATACTAGCTTAGGGCGCATAAGTCTGTTTCTCCATCTAGATGGCTCTCACAGTGGCACCAACATTTTAAAAAGTTATTTATTTGTATTTTATGTACATTGTTGTTTTGCTTGCATGCATGTCTGTGTGAGGGTGTTGGAACCTCTGGAATAGGAGTTATAGACAGTTGTAAGCTGCCCTGTGGGCGCTGGGAACTGAACCCATGTCCTTTGGAAGAGCAGCCAGTGCTCTTAACCCCTGAGCTATTTCTCCAGCACCAGCACCAACATTTTTAAAGACATTCTATCGGGTCACTCAAATCTGACTCCACTAAGGAGTTGCCATTATCTTCATCCCTTAAGCTCCTCCTTTCAAGTCAGGCGTGATGCTGCACACCTGTAATCCTGGCCCTGAGGCAGGAACATCATGACTTCGAGGTCAGTTGTGCTAAATTAAAAGACCACCTCGAAAAAAACAAAAACCACCTCCAGTTCTTGGTTAGATAAGAAGGCTCTTCCCCAGGAGGCAGAGACCTAAATTTGGGGATTTAGACTGATGGCGTTGGTGCTGAACATTTTGAGTACATAAAAAGCAAATTTAGAGCCAGTGAAGTGGCTCAGCTAGTAACATGCTTGCTGCACAAGTCTGACGCCCAGTGTTTGATCCCTGGAATCCCATATTGGAAAGAGAGAAGTCACTCTCAAAAGTCCTTTGACACATGCACTCTCTCTCTCTCTTTTGAAAAAAGAAAAATAAAAATAAAAACAAGTTTGATCAATTTTGTTCAGTGGTGAGCTAGTGCAAGAACCCACCTATGCTGCTATCATTACCTGTTAGCATCATTTCCTGTTTAACTAAGAGCATCCCATATCATCGTTGTGTCTCAGGAACCCAGGCTAGAGTTTGACAGCAGAAAGTGTTTCTTTTTCTTTCTTTCTTTTTTTCCCAGAAAGTATTTCTTTATGGGGCTGGGAGCATGGCTCAGATGAAGAGCACTTGCAGCATAAGCTTAAGGTCCAAGTGCAAATCCTCAAACATTAGCTAGCTTTGGCTGTACTTTTGTCTGTAAGCAGGGTTCTATGGTGAGCAGAGACAGGAGGATCACTGGGACTTCTTGGTAGCTAGTCTAGCACAAGGTTCAGGAGGGAATACGGAGGAAAATGATAAAGCCCAATACCTAACAACCTCTTATAGCCTCAATGCATTCACATTCCCCCACACACGTGCTATACTCATGAACACACACACTTTTCTTAAAAAGGACAAAGTTCAACTCACATGCATAATAACATACATGCAAGCAACTGGGGACATGCAGATTTGAGTGCTGCCACCCTCGAGCCATGGTGTCATTTGGACTTGAGTCTGGGTTTATGTCTGAGGTTCCTGTTTTCACAAGGGCTTTGTGGATGCCTGTGGTCAGGTTAGTTACCTGAGTCCATGTTGGTGTCCAAAGGCCATGAAGTAGTTGGGGCCATATAGATCTGAGTGGCCCACACTGCTTCTTAATGCCTAGTGATGTCTGGACCAGAGCTGCAGCTGAGAGCCTCGTCTGGGTCTATGGCCCTCCTGCAGCCAGGATCTGTGGCCTGTGTCACACTGGGGGCCCATGGGAACCATTCATGATTAAATCAGATCAGAGGACCATGCTGAGCCACCTCTGTCTTTCACTGCAGCAAGGGAGCTGGACCCTGAACTCAGGATGTATGGCCACACCTCTCACCAAGCAAGGGAGAACTGACCATGATGGCATGGATGTAGGGGAGTTGGCTCTGTCCCCTCACCTTTGAGGGGGGAGGCTCCAGGGGCCCCTCCAACCGACCAGCTCAGCTACCACCCAGGCCCAAACCAGGCCTTGGGTTGGCCCACTCTAACATCTACTCCAACTGGGACCTTCAGGAGCTTGTGAAGGGACCAATTCTGTGAAGTGATACCTGCAGTATCTTCCTGACTTGGGACAACAGCAGGATATCCATGAGGAGTTCCTCTGAGGATCCAGTTACGATGGTGTACCAGAAACCAGAGGCCTTGGCCTAGACCAATGACTCATTGCAATGAACTTTGGCTAGTAAAGCTGATTGAACAAAGGGATATACTACTATGTGACACACACACCTCAGCTCATAATGCATTCAGGATGAACAAATAGGTATTGGAGAGGCAGGAAAGAAGGAGAAGCAAAGAGATTTTTTTTGTTTGTTTTGTTTTTGTTTGTCTGCTTGATTGCTTGCTTATTTTGCTTTGGTCTGATTTTTTTTAAAATTTTCTTTTGGGGGTGCTACAGGGGTGAGAGGAGAATATGGAGAGACGGGACAGAGAGGTAAGTGAAATTGGGGTGCATGTTGTGAAATTTCCAAATAATCAATAAAGAAATTATGTTAATGCTAAATAAAAAATGCATGCAGGCAAACCACTCATACAAATAAAATAGAAATAAATCTTTTCCCCCTAACCTCCAAGAAGGGAGAGAAGGAGGACGATGTATTCAATGAATGGCTGTTGACAAATTTCCCCCTTGAAAACTGGTTCCTTCAGATGACCAGTGAGTTTCTATTTGATCATGTTTAGTCAAATGCGAGTTCTTGATTCATGGACTAGGCCACCCCATGAGTAGAAACTCTTGACATCCTAGAATCTGTTGCTTAGATGCTCTGTTAATCTGCTTTTCACTGCTGAGACAAGTAGTTAACACAATTTTTCCCAACAGATTTTTCATTGATTCTTTGGGAATTTTACATGATGCACCCTGATCACACACGCTTCCCAGTCCTTTCTGCCCCGACCCTTATGCCCCCCCAAATAAATAAAAACTTAAAAATAGAAAAAAGAAGCAATCAGTCTACTTAGTGTTATCTATATACTCACTGGAGCATCGTCAAACTTTCAGTGGCCAATCCCTTAAAATAGAGCTAATTCCGTCCCCTCTCACACCGCTGTCAGAAGCTGTCAGTAGTGGGGAGCCACACTTCAGCATCCTTATCACACTTTAAAGAGTTTCTCCTTGATGGTTTCCTGTTTAGACTGTTATTTTTTTAATTTTGGGGTGGGATGGGGTTAGGGTTTGTCACAGAAGCCTTCCATGCATTTGTGGAAGTTATTGATATTACTGCCAAAGTAGCTTCCTTGCTCTTCACAGACAGTGGGAGCAGAGATCAAGGGCTTTCACTGCACAGACCGTGAATATGGTCCCTGGCTGCAGCCATGTTCTTGGCTATCCATGGTAACATGGGTCACAGACACCAACCTGGCCATATCAACTCAGGTGCATCACACACTCAGACATTGCCCTCAGTGGCAGCACAGACTTCAGACATCAACATAACCCCAGGAGGCTGCACTGGCCATTCACATCAGCCCTCTAAAATACCAGACTCATAGACATCAACATGGATTCAGGCCACAGCATAGACCACAGACATCTGCATGGCCTTAGGTGGTAAAATGGTCCATGGACATCAACTTAGCCACTGGCAGAATTAAGACCACTGACATGGCTCTCAGTGGTAGAATGGACCATGGGGTCTCAACATGGCCTCAGGTGGTTACACAGGCAACTCACATTAACATGTGCCTCACCCCAGTCAACAAAGCCCAAGGACATCACCAAAGCTTCAAGCACAAACCGAATATGTCAACATGGATCTCAGGCTTCATCAGGGCATGGAGCAGGAGCATGGACCACAGACACCACATGGCCTCTCTTGGTATCACGGACCACAGTGGTCCTTCAAGGTGTTCCAATCCATAAAATGAACTGTTCCTCATCTCTAGCCTCCAGTGTTGCCCAGAGCCAGGACAATCCCAAGGCCAGGTGACATGTTTTAGGTGGAGTCTGAGTTTACATAAGCTCCAGGCTGCTGTACATCAGTTACTGGCCCTACTGGGCAATGACAGCATGTCAACCTCAGCCCTCTTTGACACCTGCTACTGCCATTGCATTTCCAGTTCTATCTCTCTCCCAGTGAATGCTTTTCTATCTTTCCCACCATTACAGTGCACACTTGTTTATCACAGTGGCACAGCCTGGCTGGCTTCTGTCACCTGCCTTGTGAGGTGGGGAGGCCACAATTTTTAAAGAGGAAAATTATTTGGTTTGTCCCATGGTTTCAAAGATTTTGCTTGGTCGACTCTTTCTGTTGTTTCAGATTTGTGGCAAGGTCAGGCATCACAATGGTGAGGGCATGGTGAGGCAGAGCTGCTCATTTCAATGCAGCCAGGAAGCAGAAAGACACAGAGGAAGGAGGTGGGGGTATACTTCTAAAGGCACCCAGTCATCTTCCTCCAGGAAGGCTCTACCTCCTTATGTTTTCATGCCTCCAATAATGCCATTGAATTATGAATGCTCAGTAGATAGATCCATAATTTAGATTAGAATCTCAAGATCTAACCACTTCTCAGTAGTATCACCAGCTGGTGATGGGACCTTCAGTATGTGAGCTTTTGCAGGGGACACTTCACCACCAAATCCACAATGCATGGAGTTGAAGTCTGCCTTTCTGTAACCTGTAGTGATTCCTCCTCCTTCACTTCCCCAGGTAAAACAATAAGAACTCATGTATTCCCATGCCATTCTTTGTTTCTTCTTTCTTCAGTGCTAAACATCATGAGTGGCTTGAACTTTTTCTGAGATAATGTATTCCATCTTTTAATAAAAAAGTTAAAATTAACAAATAAAACAGTATATGTTTGTGAGGTACAAATTAGATGATTTGATGATCGTATACATTGTAGAATGTTTGCTTCAAGGAAACTGGGATTTCTGTACTTGACATACTTTTGAAATGTACTCCTGGAGCAATTTGAGACACACAATGCTGGTTGGACTGTGGCCATCTTGTTGCACAATGGAGCTTGCAAAGGCTATTCCTACACCACTCAGAATGTGGTTTGTTTTGTTTACTTTCTATCCATCTTCTCTCCTCTAACTTTTCTGTTTTCTTTTTCTTTTGACAAAATTTTTATTTTATTCTTTAATGGTGCTATGACTTGAACCCAGGGCCTTGTATATATTAGGCAAGTGTTCTATCGCTAAACTAAATCCCCTAAAGCCTTCCCAAATTTTCATAGTGCTGACCTCTCTTTAGTCATCTTCTCCTCTTCCTGCTCTTCTTCTTCTTCAGTATTATCGTTGTTATAATTTTTGGGATTTGATCTTGTCACATCGCCAAGACCTGGACTCAAGCCCAAGTATGCCTGGATTACGGGCATATCTCACTGTATTCAGCAACAGCCTTCTCAACCCTTATTTATAATTATAAGAGTCTTTCCCCCAGAAGACACTCCTATTCGTTAACAACCCTTTAAAGGTGCACTCTAGGGACTGTCCTAAAAGTATTAATACAGTCAGCCCAGGACTGATTCCTTTTGCTATAAGCATCCTGGTCCTCAGCGTGGACTGTAACAGCACTCAGGGTCTGAGTAGCTGGAGGTCATGGCAGCCTGGCTTTCATGAAAGCAGTGTAGAGAGATGGTAGCTAGGAAATTACATATTTGGGGGAAATGACACTAGTTTTGAGAATTATAACAGGTGGGTAACTAGGGAAGTCAAGGGATAAAATCAGGGGAGATATCACTAAAGAAGGGGTTGTGAAGAAAGATATGGGCAAAGTTGAGAAGCAGAAAGAGTACAGAATTTCCCAGCTCACAACAGTTCCTCAATTAACCCAAAGCCCAATGGTTAAACAGTATGAAATCCAACAGTGTCTAAACTAGTCTTAGGCTAAAGTAATTTTGCATATGTGACTCCCCCAGCCATAAGACTTAAGTTACTAAGTTTAGCCATCAAAGAAAATGTATCCCATTTAAATTTCATATCAATGTGCTTCTATTCTATGAGTCTTGCATTAAAATGTTCTATACTGACTCTTCTACAAAATGTGTGATCGAAGTGGAACAAAATGATAGTTACCAGTTATATCACTATTCTGGCTGCCTATGGAGCAAATTCATTGCTTTATTTAGTTGAAATAATTGAAAATTTTCATCAGCAAAAAATATGATGTAGAAATAAATATGTATTTTTACATATGTGTCTCATCCCTCAGTTGGTGTGATGATGTACTATGGATTTGCTTTCTTTTCAGACAGTTTAAAAAAACTACAATTCTTTACCTAACACTCTTTTCCCCTGAAAACTTTGTCTCTTTGTGTTTCTGTCTCTGCACCCTCTTTTCCAGAAATAATTTGCCGGAAAGTTTCACACTTGCCTGGAGTAAATTGGTAGAATTGGGTTTCTATAGCTAAGGGGCATCTTGGAAATGGTAGAGTTCAACATTTGTTTATTACTGAAGAGAGAACCAGTTACTGGTTTTCTTGTAGCCAAATAGCTAGCTAGCTGCCGGCCAGCTGTTAATTCCTAACAGAATGTTCTACTTCTAGTTTCGGGACTTTTGGCACTGAAGTTTGGGCAAACTGTCCTCTACGTCAGAAGACGGTTCTTTGTGTCTCTTCCAGAACTCCTAGGTTGTCTTTCATAAGTAGTACAGATGTAGTTATCTTGAATGAGTTTCCACACTGCCCTTATCTCTCTCTCTCTCTCTCTCTCTCTCTCTCTCTCTCTCTCTCTCGCTCGCTCGCTCTCTCTCTTTTTGACATGTCATCCATCAGGTGGAGAGTATTGGCTGGGAGGATGTTCTAGGAAAAGATAATGTGGCTATGTGGTAGCTTGCTTTGCACACAGGCATGCCTCACATCTCTAGCTGGCCAGGTAAATCTATCTGACATAGACCTGTGACAGGAGAGGACAGTAGGAAGACAGAAGGAGGTTCTTGTAGATTTCATTTGATATACTGCATGCCTATTGATAAATATAGGGCTGATCTACCTACCAGCAATCTTTGAAGAAGGGGCATTGTGAGTATTGCCCTACCTTCATAGTAATTTCCTTTATATAGTGTTTGTTTTCTTGTTTGTTTGTTTTATACAGGGCTTCTCTATGTAGCCTTGGGTGTCCTGGAACTCTCTATGTAGAACAGGCTGGTCTTGATCTTACTAGATTTACCTGCCTCTACCTCCTTGCTCCTGGAACTAAAAGTATGTGCCACTATACCTGGTGTTCTTTGCATAATCTAAATAACAGCAGGCTAGCACTCCAACAGAGAGAAAGCATTCAGTCCTGCATGAAAACCAATAGTCCATCATTACTGAAGCCAGATCTGGATTTGATACATTGAACTGGTCTCAACTTTGAGGATAGTAGCTACCAGAGTCCTGCTAAGAAACAAACACAGGACATTTCAGAAAAACAACTGTGTAGGCCAAGATAGTTAATGTCACTGACTAAGACTGAATGTTGAATACACTAATGTGAAACCAAAAAAAAAAAAAAAAAAAAAAAAAAAAAAAAAAAATCTAATAGGTTTTACTTTATAGTGAACTAAAAGTACTTTCCAACTGTGTGGATAAAGTATAAGTGGTGTGTGTTAGTCAGCTTTTTAGGATTGTAACATAAAATTTGAAAGAGGAAAGGTTTCTTTTGGTTCATGGTTTAGGGGTTTCAGTACTCTTTGCTTCTGAGCCTGTGGTGAAGTAGAACACCATAGGGCATGGAGCTATCACGTGGTAAAGCAAGCTTATATCATGGAACACAGAGCCAACAAGGACAAGATGTAGCCCAACAGATGACTCCCTTCAATTAGACCTTGCTTCCTCAGTCTCCATCACCTCCTAATAGCCCATCAAATTAGGAGCTCCTCCCTTTGTAGGTAATTCATAAACAAATCCAGAACCCTCTTCCAAGAATAAGTAACTATTGATTACTCAGCCCTAAACAGGCTGTGCTGGCTAGTTTTATGTCAACTTGACACAAGCTACAGTCATCTGAAAGGAGAGAATCTCAATTGGAAAAATGCCTATGTAAAATACAGCTGTAAGGCATTTTCTTAATTAGTGATTAATGGAGGAGCGCCCATTGTGGGTGATGCCATCCCTGGACTGATGGTTGTAGGTGTCAGCTTCAAAAGAAAGTCCAGAAAAATGGCCATCTGTGGTGCCTATTAACATACCAAAGTGCAAGCTGGCCTCCAGACTCACACAGCACCTGAGACTCTTCTCAGCTCTTCTCACACTTAAATTTCTCCAGCATATGAGCTTCCCTCCCTCAAGTTTCTCACTTCTCTATAACCCTACTATTTTGACCATGCACACTCTTGTGTCTTCTTCTCTTGGTCCCCTCTCTTTTCCCTCTCTCTTGGTCTCCTGTGTCCACACTTTCTTTGTCTTCCTCTCTTGATCCCTGTCACCACCCCCCTCATGGCCAAGTCCTATCTGCTGAACATGGTCAGTTTATTACTTTCTGTCTCTGCTCCAGACTCTTCCAGATGCCTCCGGCTGTACTCTCCCTTGCATTTACCAATAAAAAACCTTCCCCTCAACCATGTTCTCACTATATGCTTATGGTGCCAAAACTCTTAGTTTATATACTAGTCTCTATGAGGAAGTAGGCTGAGAAAACTATAATAAACAAGCTAGTAAGAGGCACCCCTCCATGGCCTCTGCATCAGCTCCCGCTGAAAACAGATTCCTGCTCTGTTTGAGTTCCTGTCCTGGCTTCCTTCAATGATGACTACAACATGGAGGTGTAAGCCAAATAAATCCTTTCCTCCACAACTTGCTTTTTGGTCATGGTGTTTTGTTCCAACAATAGAAACCCTAACTAAGACCCAAGACATCTATAGTACTTCCTCGAAGTCTGGAGAATGTAGAAAGTGGGGTGGAAAGAATATAAGGGCGCTGGAGGTAGGTTGAGAAGGAGTAAAATGTTGTTTTCTGGACTTGACATGGCTGTTTCAGCTATGAACTTAGAACACCATTGGCTCCCTGCATAAGACTGAACTCATTGACATTCCATTGTGGATGAGAGAGGAGGTCACAGGTCTCACCCTTTGCTGAGAAACTATAGGCACAGAAAGGTTGCTGTGGTGGTTTGAATGAGAATGTTCTACATAGGCTCAATGTTTGAATGCTTGGTTCCCAGTTAATGGAACTGTGTGGCAAGGATTAGGAGGCGAGGCCTTGTTGGAGAGCTATCTTACTGGGGGTGGACTTTGAGATTTCAAAAGCCCGTGCCATTCCCAATGAACCCACTTCTTGTCTCTGCCCATCCTTTCCTCCTCCTCCCTCCCTCCCTCACTTGTGGATCAGATGTAAGCTCTTAGCTACTGCTCCAATGGAACTGTGAGCCCCAAATGACATGATTTCTTTTATAAGTTGCCTTGTTCATGGTGTCTCTTCACAGCAATAGAAAAGTAACTAAGACAGTTGCTGAGAGGGAGTCATATTCCTCAGTGGTGTAACCATTGGAAAGTTGTCCTTGCTCAAGTAACAACTCTTCGCTTATATCCATGCAAGAAATCTTAACTAAATGTAGTGGGCTACATACATATATAAAAAAAAAATCATGAAAACAGAAGGGTGTCTCTTGGAAGGAGGAAGGGAAAATGGATGAGAGAGTAAGTGGGGAGTTATGATAAAATATATATGTATGAAGTTGTGAAGAAATGAATGCATTTTTTTAAAGTTAGAACCCTTATGATCCAATACCTCTCTCGAAAGCCTCACCTCTAAACATGTATGCATTGGAGAGCAAATCTTTAATGTATGTATGACTCTTTGGAACATTTCTTGTCCAAACCGTAACAGCATGTAAAAAGCATGGATGGATTTTTGCATTTAGATTGCGTCTCATGCCTGAGATATACCATTAAATCTATATGCCTTTTCTAAAATACAGAAAATCTCTGGATCAATTCTAGTCACAAGCAGTTTAGATGAGGGATCCTCAATCTTTATTTGTTATCATAGAAGTGTATATAGTGTTTTATGGGTAATTTGGAAGGCAGACATGTTCTCTGGGAATATGAAGACAGTTTTATGGAGGAGGTAATATTAGAGTTTGGCACTGATGGCAAGTAATCACTCTGCAGAACTACAGAAGGGATGGATACAGGAGCAAGAATTCATGATAGAAGATGGGATGAGGACTGGAGAGATGGCTCAGTAGCTAAGAATACTTGTTGCTCTTTTAAAGGAATATTCCACAGCCAGATTTGAATTTAGTGTGCATATATGTAGGCAAAACACTCATAAATTAAATAAATCTAAGAAAATAAAGAGAATAGGACAATTGGAAAACTCCAGAAGACTGATTACTCCTGGGACCCTTAAGTATATTTGTTTCCTTCAAATATTGAAAAGTTACCAAAAATGCATTCTTACTGTGTTTTGTTCTGAGTATGGCCTTCCTGAACTAATGAAGGTGTTTTTACAGATGTGAGTAATGAAGACATGTATGAATAGACACATACTGGTTTCCATGCAAGTAGACAAATGTGCTTTGTAGCTGGTTTGGGAATCAAGCTAGCTGCTCTTCGTTTTACTTTAGATTTATAATTCAGACTGAAGTAATCACAGACTGGGACCATCAGGATTATATAAGGTAGCTTCCTCAGTTTTATAGCCAGGCATCCTGAGGCCTAGAGAGTGACTTATTCAGTCAGTTAGCATCAGCACATTGCCCACTCAGTGGGAGCATTAGACTAAGAGTTTGAATGTTACCATCACGGGCTCAGCTGTGACCCTCCAAGGTTTATGTGCTGAACCCCCAAGCTTCCATGGGATCTGATCAGGTTTGGAGGCTTGAAGTATTAGAGTAGGTTCTAACCCAGCCTGATGGCCACACTCAAAGAGGAAACAGCACAACTGGTAAGCACGAAGGAAGGCTGCGTGAAAACCAAGGGAGAACATGCCCTCCATATGCCAAAGAGAGATGTCTGAAGCCAATCCTACCAACTTGGACTTGCAGCCTTCTCAACTGTGAGGAATCAGTCTGAGTTGTGTAAGCCACTCAGTCTGCAGTAGGTTGCCATGGCAGCCCCAGCAGAGTGAGACCAGTGTCCTAACAGCAATGCTTATGCTCCTGTAGCTGTTTGGCAGCCTGCACCAGCAGGTTCTCTGCATGTCCTTGGCTGCTGGGAAACAGCCTGCCTGCTGAGCATGACCTTTGACATAGCAAGGCTCGTATCTTCACAGATAATATTCTTGGAATGACTATTAGCCTAAGCTGTCTGCACAATTTACAGCGTCACTCAGACAATTTAGAAGGTCAATTCAGTGATGTTTGCAATCCACAATAACAATGTTGATGATTTAATTGGTACCCAGTACCTATCCCTAGTACATGTTTGTTTCTATGTTATAACTCCCAATCCCAAACATAGTTTTTACTGTGGTTAAAGAATATAGTATTGGACTCACTTTTGCATTTTTTGCTGTTGAGGAAAAAACTCACATTAGACAATGAGAAGAAACATCAACAGCAATCTAAGCAAACAGTTCCTCTGCCCCAGCAGCCACACAGGATCATTTCCTTAGGACTCCCTGTCTCTCAGTCAGGCTTCCTGTTGACACACTGCCATCTGCTGGAGTTGGGCCTGTGGATCAGCTTTTGCAGTCTGATGCTGCCTATGTCCTGACATATGTTTGTTCCTCCTCCCTGCTGATTTTCCTGACAGCTGTCCAGATCTAAATGGTGAGCACAACACAGACTTGAGCCTCCATAAAATGCTGAAGAAGACAAAGCTTTTCTCTGCTTCCTAATTTAATGATGTCATCAGCTGGGTGCCCTTCCTTCTGTGGAAGAAATGCTAATTACAGGCCCCCAGTGAACATCTCTTTCCTCACCCCGCCCCCCCTTTTTTTTTGTCTAGACTCTCAGGTATTTTTTGTTGTTGCTCTTGAGACAAGTTCTCTTAACGTAATCCTGGCTGTCCTGGAACTTGCTATGTGGACCAGGCTGGCCTTGAACTCACAAAAATCCACCTGCCTCTATATGGTCACATCCAGTTAGAACTCTCAGTTTATAAATGGCTTCTGAAACTCCTCTTCCATTTGATATTTAATTCTTATTTTTATTCCTCTATGTACCCCTGGCTGTCCTGGAACTCACTCTGTAGATCAGGCTGGCCTCACACTCAGAGATCCCCTTGCCTCTGCCTCCCAAGTGCTGGGATTAAGGTATGTGATACCACTGTCTGGCTTCTCATTTGATTTGTAAATAACTTTTTTTTTCTTTGAGTAGGTGGGTCTAGAAGTTTTAATTTCATTAAAAATAAGCATCTTGAATACCAGTTGTGAATAGATTGGGAACTAAGGAAACAAAGACAGAGAGACCAGGGCCAACTTAATAAGTTGGACTCAAAAGTCCAGGACTTAGATCTCACCATATTTTTAGGGACCCTTGGAATACTTTCACTTATATTAAAATAAACATACCCTCTCCAATTTTAGGTGGTAGAAAATAAGCCTTTATACTTAGGCCAATGTTTAATAGTTTAAACAATAACTTTCAGCTGAACATAGTGGTACATGCCTACAATGCCAGCTCTCCAGAGCTTAAGGAGGTGAAAGACCTAATTTATCCAAGTGCTAAATGTAGTGACCTTTCTTTTTGGCTTCTGTAGTTCTGCTTCTGGCTGTTCTTGCTAACTGGGGTGTTGAAAGTCAACCTTGAGGAAAGCTCTGGACTACATTCGGGTGTGTCACTAGCGGGCTAATAAAAATATTTTATTGATACCTCACAACATTTCGTGCGTGTGCACGCGCGTGCACACATTCATGCACATTCAAGTATCTGCAGAAGCCAGAAGAGGGTACTGTATCAACTAGAGCCATCCAATGTGGGTGGTGCTGGGAACTGAACTTGCGTCCTTTGGGAGAGAAGCAAGCACTCTCAACTGCTGACCTAGCTCTTCAGGATCCAGCATTTTCATGGAGAAGTTCATAATGCCAAATTGCCCATGACCAGAAAACACTAAATTGCAACCTTATAAAATAGAGTCTCTTTTTTTAAAAAAAATTTATTTTATGTGTATCAGTAGTTTGCATTGTGTAGGATCCCCTGGAACTGGAGTTATAAATGGTTGTGAGCTGCCATGTAGGTTTTGGGAATTGAACCCAGGATCCAGGTCCAAAAAAGAGATTCTTTATAGAAATCAGTTATGCATGAGAAACAACATAGGACCATAGACAGAGGGGGACTTTTTTGTTTGTTTGTTTCTAAATGGGATTGAAATGATGTTTGATTGATCACATCAGGAAAGCTGAAAGTAATTGCATGAGGGTTTGGACCTGAGGGCTAGAAGAGTCTGATGGTGTTCTATCAAGACCCCGTATCAATTCATTCCTCCAGGGTCCCCATGCTTGGGATTAATAAAGAGTATTGAGGGAGAGAAGCTATTCTGAGGAGGAAGAAAACAGTTGGAATACACTTAATTATATGAGAAAGCCCCATTCTTTCTCAGGGAAAATGACTTATAGGATGCCCATCACTTGTGTTTGTTTGTTTATTATTTTTAAATAGAGGAGAGCTTGTAGGCAGGGCTGCCAGTCTGGCTGTGTGAAGTGACACCTAACAATAGGTTTCATTGTTATTATTTGATGATTTATTTTTTGGGGGGATGGAGTTGTACATGCTGGCCTTGAATTTGTAATCATCCTGCTTCAGCCTTCTGAGTGCTTGGATTACAGACAACTACATCTAGCCTTTATTGTGGTTTTAGTTTGCTTGTCACTGTCAACTAGTGATGTTGAGTGTCTTTTCAAAAACTCATTTGCCATTCTTAGTAACTTTTTTTGAGAAATGACTACTTAGCTCCTTTGACTGAAAAGATAAAAATTGTTTGTGTGAATACCCACAAGATTCTTAGGAGAAAATGTGATGATAAACCTTCATGACTTTAGTTTGACAAAATTTTTTTCAGTTTTGATACACACAAAATCATCCAGATTTAGCCTTGTGTTTACTGCTAAGAACTTTATGGTTTTGCTCTAGTATTTAGGTATCGCGGTAAATAAGGATCAGGATAAACAAATAGGCCGAATAGATGTTTATTCAGGGAGAAATAACTTACAACCTAGACAGATGAACACCAGGAAATTCAACCCGATCCTCTCCTGTCCGAGTCACGCCAGAAAGAGAGCGCCTTTCCTGGCCCCTTCCGACCTCCTTCCACAGGTCATCTCCGCCCATCGCTCCACCCCCCAATGGGCGTGGTCAGTGCCACAGAAGGACTATCTCACTACATTTAGGATTTCCATTTGTTTTGAGTTACTTCTTGTATATGTTGGGAGGTAAGGTTCCAGCTTCATTCATTTGAATGTAGCCATCCAATTGTCTTGGAATCATTGCTTCTTCCAGGATTGTTCTCAAAATGGCTGTTCTTCTGCCTTGGAATGATCTTGGTGATTTTGCTGCTCATAGGTTATATGGGTTTCAATACTACCATACTGATCTATATGTTCATCCTTTTCTGTACTGCACTTTCTTAATCACTCTTAATTTTCAGTAAACGTGTGTGTGTGTGTGTGTGTGTGTGTGTGTGTGTGTGTGTGTGTGTGTGCCTTGCATGTACCTGCGTATAGATCAGAGGTCAATGTCAGTTATCTCTTATATTCTTTTCTACCTTTCATTTTTCAAAAACTGGCTGGACTTCTAGTGCCAAGGATCTGCCACATTGCTTGTGTTTAAGGCACAAGAGACTATGCCTGTCTTTTAAAGGTGGGTACAAGGGATTGGAACCCAAGTCTTCACAATTTCATGGCAGGCATTTTGTTGACTAAGTCATATCCTTAGTCCCTTGGGAAAAATGAGCCCTATCACTTAATTTTTCCTTTTCAAGAACACCTTCTTTTTGGGTGTCTTGCAGTTCCATTAGAACTTTAAAAGAAGCTTGCTCTTTTACAAAGAAATCAGTGGGCACTCAAATGGAGATTACAAATGGAACTATAGGTCGATTTGAATAGGATTGGAATCTCAATGATCAGAATCTCTGTCTTTTCATTTGGGTGTTTATTCACAGTTAAGGGCATTAGTGACATGAATTTACACTTGTCATTACAAGATTCTCTGTTTTAGATTCTCTGTTGGTCCTGATGTCTTTAATAAAGCCAATCTCTTAATGGTTGCCATCACTTCCTTCTTGATCTTCAAGACTAGAGTTGTCGTGGATTGGGCATGCCTGACTCATGAAGAATAGCCATCACCAGCTGACCTTCTGCTTTCAGAGTCCTTAACCATTTCAAATTTTGTTTCCAGGTCAGTCGCTCAGCTTAGCCTTTTACTGTCAGTGTTAATAGTGAATTTTGGACACTTAAAGGACATGACAATTAAGCACAAGAGAAAATGATACATTAAGCTGGTTTTTCTCTGTTATTATTATTATTCTTTTGAGACAAGGTCTCACAAAATAGCTTATTATACAGAATTTCTTTGTCTCTGTTACTGTGCTGCTTTATAGGAGGACATCAAGAAAATTCTTTTCCAACATTGTCCTCACCAAGGACCATAGTTCAAGTCTAAGCATCCACATGGGGTGGTATATGACCACCACCAGTAACTCCAGCTCCAGGGGGCACCTGCACTCGTATCCATAACACCCCAATATACATAATTTAAAAAATAAAAAAGAAATATTAAAAAAGGTATAATGATTCTAAGTGTTTACCTTCTTCCTCATCTCCCTTCCACTCCTCTGCCTCAGCAGCTTCCTTGTTTGGGAACTCTGGATCAGTGATACCACCTCCCTGTCTCCACCTCACAGCAGGAAGAATCCGGGAGCCCAGCTTCTGTTGCCTAACAAACAGCCATTCTTGGAAATCAATGGTTCTGCAGGGCTTTCTTCCTTTCTTCTGACCACAAATACCAAGTGATTGCTTCTCTGTTTTTAAGAATTTTCTGGTGCATAAATCACTCTATGGGCAAATGTAATAAAATCATGGCTCCTTTAAAGAAATGGTTTCTGAAGTGAGCACTTAGTATTTGCCCAAGAGGGCTCCTCATAACTGTTGTAGTCTGTCTGAGCTCCTGTCCCACACAGCAGCCAGTTTGTGGTTTAGCTTGGACCTTGATCTGTCCCTGTCACCTACAGCTTCTCTTTAGGACTTACTTCCCCAAGCTCTGTTGCAAATGAGTGAACTCTTTGGGTGACATTAGGAATTCCCTCTTTCATGACCCATTTTTTTTTCTCCAGAAGAATCCTCTTGGCCAATCTGGTGCTTCTGGGTGAGGGCTGGCCACAGCAAGCTTTGCTGTAAAGGATATTGCTGCTCTAGAGTCCTCAGTAGAGGGGTAAGGACAGCTTCCCAGGGTCCTCCCATTTTGCCTCATCTGGCACAGATCTATTACTGCATTGGCCATTGCTAAAGTGACAGGGCACCAGTCTTTTTCACATGCCAAACCCAAGGATGGACCTTCCTTTCATAAGTGGCCTGAGCAGCAGACTGGAGCCATGTCTTTAGTGCGTTCCCACAGGATTTGGCTCTAATGAGAAGTCACGGAGACAGGGTGATTGTTCCGAGTCAATACCATGAGTGGAAATCCCCAAGTGTTTTTGGCCACCAATGCCAATGACTTCCCCAAAACTAGAAGACAATCAAAGAGGAGTATTCAGTGTCTGAGCTGGGGGGACCCCACAACTCAGCTGTTGTGAGAACCACTGTGGTCACATGCCCAGAGAGGTCTCTGTGTCTGATGACCATCTGGTTCCTGTTCAGCTCTCCTCTAGAACATCTGCTGCTTGAGCTTCATTGCCTGTGCCTAGTCTGTGACGTTCAGGGCAGGAAGATGGTGGACGATGTGATCGGAGCCCAGGCCTAAGCCTCCACTGCCAGATGTCTGAACATCAACTCCCTGATCATCCGAATCCAATGGTCCTTAACTGCACCATCATTGTCTTCATCACAGCTGCAGCAAGCTCTCAAGCCTTTTCACTAAAGATGTCACATTTGGGATTATAGTTCTGCCCTGCGCTCCATAGTCCTCAGCTGGCCCTCCCCCTAGACTGAAGCTTTGACCCTTTTACCCTACATATATGCAAATGCTACTTTCATGCATTTGTTCACAGCAAATTCAAAAAAGTGCACATGGTTGTAAGAAACAACAACAACAACCTCTGCTATCCTGATCCTCCAGAGAAGAAACTGTTTCTACTGGGGATGGAGGAGGAGGGGATCTTGTACACTCCGTTGGTGTGGTGTGATGACAGAGGGCGTGTTGCCAAGGTTGTTCGTATCAGAGCCTGGGCCCTGGCAGTGCACAAGCTAGGCTTGTTCTTCCATTCTCAATAGGCCAATTAAAGAAACAAATAATGGTGAGAAGCAGAGAGAGGAGACTTATTCACTGTGGCCACACTGAGAAGCGATAAAGGAGTCCAGTGACCCCCAAATCCATCTTTGCAGTCCTTTCACAAGACTTAGGTTTAAGAAAAGGACACTAGATATGTTATGTATAGCTAAGCAGACCTGGTCAAGGCCCAGGTCTGCCCACCACTGATTCATCATTGTCTTGGGTCCAGTCTCTCCTACTGCTAGTCTGACATGCTGACAGGCTGGGAGTCTCTTTCAGGGAGACAAATTCCTCCTCTGTCTGCACCAGCCTTTTGCTTCTCCAAAGCAAGAAACTCCTAAGGAAATTCCAATGTTCTCCAATCCATTGTTTCAATGTTCTGATAACCAAAAGGAGGGGCTTTAGAGTGAGCACACTCTTCTTAGGGTGATTACAGGGAGCTGGCTGTGTTTAAACCACAGACTCCACCTTTGGCAATAGACTCTCTTGATTTGCTGTTTCTTCCATTTGCCCTTAGGACTATTTCTAGGAAACCTAAGAGTTCATTCTCTAATAATAGTTTACATGAGTTCCACTGGAGAGTTGGGCAGGGCTGCTCATCATGATCTGTGCTGAAACCCAAAACTCAGAGCTAATACTTTCTTTGCTTCATACTTTCTTCAAAGAGATATTCACTGCTAGCCTCCTTTGTGTACTGCTGCCTGCCGAATGCTTTTTTCTTCCACTGGAGGTAGCTTTTCCGTACAATATATTCTAATTGTGGCCCCCCCATGCCACTTCTTCCAGTTAATCCTACCACTGTTAATCCTGTTGGTCAAGAATAAGACCCCTACATAAAGCCAAATCTGAAGCTAGCTTTGATTAAATACTGGCCAGGTGGATGGATTCTGGCCTGATCCACAACTGGGTTTCCAGGAAATGACCATGAGTCACATTTTGCAGGGGCTTAAAAAGGAAAAACCCATAATTCACCCCATTTCCCATCAGGTCCAATCAGGGGCAAGTATACATCCTGACGTATTTCCTGTCCATGTACCTCCCACCTACATCCAGTCCTAATTTACTTGCTGCCCATGTACCTCACATACATGTGATCAAGCACATCCGGTTTAGGTGGGTTAAACAAAGAGGATAAATGAGAACTTATTCTTAACTGTCTTAACTGCAAACAGAACCCTAAACTTTCAAGGTGTATTGTTCCTGTTTGGGTCTTATACCTCCTTTCCCATCTGTATCCACCCCCTTTCCCTCTCTCCTTAGAAAACAAAAGAAGGTGATGGCACATTCCTTTAATCCCAGCACTCAGGAGGCAGAGGCAGGTGAATCTCTGTGAGTTCTAGGCCAGCCTGGTCTACAGAGTGAGTTCCAGGATAGTTAGAAAGACACAGGGAAATCTTGCCTCAAAAATGTAAATAAATAGATAGATAAATAAATAAAACCTAAGGAATAATAATAAAATAAAGTAATTAATAACAAAAACAATTGGAATATGACAAAACAACCAAATAAAAGAGCCAAAGAGAAAAACACAAGAAACATAAATTGATGCAGACAGACACACACATGCACACACTGAAGAATCCAATTAAACCCCAAACTGGAAGACTTAATATAGACACAATGGGCCTGAAGGTGGGAAAAATAAATATTTTGAGGCTTATGACTTAACATTATGACAACATTATGAGACAAAGAACCTCCAAAAATGCCTTTGAGTTTGTTTTGTGTTGACTATCTACTTTTGGAATAAAGAAATTCCCTTGGTGAAAACTAAGTTTTCATTTGCAAGTAGTTAACAATTAGAGATAGCTTTTGGGTTAGGGATGGGGTGTGTGCCCACTTCTTTCAGCTGTCAGACCCCATTTGGTGAAGACCTGTGCAAGCCCCATGCACGCTGCCTCAGTCTCTGAGTTCATATGTTGCCAGTCCTGTTGTGTCTGGAAGATATTGTTTTCCATCCCCTCTGGCATTTTACACTTTTTCTGCCTACTCTTCCACAGAGTTCTCTGAGCCCAGAGGGGAGAGAATTGATGGAGATATCCCATTTAGGGCTTAATATTCTGAAGTCTCTCATTCTCTGTCTTTTGTCTGGCTGTGGGTCTCTGTATTTGTTTTCATTTGTTGCAGGAGAAATTGTCTCTTACAATGGTTAAGTAATGCATTAATCTATGAATATAGCAGGGTGTCATTGGAGTCATTTTATTGCTACATTCCTTTAGCAGAACAGTAATATTTAGCTTTCCCCTAGATCCTTGGGTTATTCAGTCTCTGGTTCTTGGCTGTCCAAGCAGCGTAGGATATGGGTTCCACCTCATGGTGGGGTCCTTAACTAAATTCAGATATTGGTTGGTTATTCCCACAAGTTTTGTGCCACTATTGTACCAGTATATGTTGCAGACTGGTCACTCCTGAAGATGTAAGTGCTTGTTGTGTGCCTCTTTCCTTCGGTAGTGTGCAGAGTACCTTCTAGGACTGAAGGCACCAGCTCAACCTTTCTGTGTTCAATGAATTGTGTAGGTGTCTTCAGCAATGGGGCCTTGGCATCAGTTTGTGGAGAGTTATAACTAGCCTTGGCAAAAGCCTGGGTTATTTGGGGTTTCCCATGGGACCCCTTTAGCCAACAACTTGATTAGATGTAACCCATTACTGTACTGGAAACTTCAATTGGTGATGAGATGGCCAGCTGGGGCTTTGTCTTTCCTATTATTTGGAGATTTCATTTAGAATCCCTTCATATATGTATATATCATCAGAAGCTTCTTTCTACTGTATTAGGTCCCCACAGATGGCCCTTTGTTTTACCTGTCTCTGTCTGAAGTACTCCTTTCTTCCCCCTCTTCCCTCCCTGTTTGGTTCTTCCATTCCAGTCCTCCCCCATGTCCATCCATAGCTATCTATTCCATTTCCCCTTCTTAGGAAGATCCATCCCTCTCCCCTGGCCCTTTACTCTCTACTTAACCTCTGTAGCTAAATAGATTGTAGCTTATCAACAACTTAGCAGCTAGGCCCCCCCCCCATATAAGTGAATAAATACCATATTTGTCTTTCTGGATCTGAGTTACCTTACTTAAAATAATTTTTTTTTGTTCCATGTACTTCTGCAAATTTCATGACTTCATTTGTTTCAATGGATGAGTAATGGTTCATTGTATAAATGTACCATATTTTTGTTATCTGTTCATCTGTTTACAGTTACTTAAGTTGTTTCCAATTTTTGGATATTATGGTCAGAGCAGCAATGAATATGGTTATGAAATTGTCTCTGTAGTAGGATGAAGAAGCACCCTTTGAGTATGTACCCAAGAGTGGTAAAGCTGAATCTTGAAGTAGGTAGATTCCCATCTTTCTGATGAATCAACACACTGATTTCCATAAAGGCTGTTCCAGTATGCACTCTCACCAGCAGTGAATGAGTGTTCTCCTTACTCCACATTCTAGCCAGCATGAGCTGTCCCTTGTTTTATTGAGTTTGGCTATTCTGATTGGTGTAAGATGAAATCTCAAAAGAGTTTTGGTTTACATTTCGCTGGTGACTAAGGATATTGAACATTCTTTAAGTGCTTCTTGGCTATTTGAATTTCCTCATTTGAGAATTTTCTGTTTGTATTTGCACTCCACTTTTTAATTGAGTTATTTGTTTTGATACCCAATTTTTGAGTACTTTATAATGTGTATTAGTCCTCTATCAGATGTGGATTTGGAAATCTTTTTCCCATTCTGAAGCCTGATGCTTTGTTTAAGCAACAGTGTCATTTGCCTTATAGAAACTCTTAGTTTCATGAGGTTCTGTTTATTAATTGTTGCTCTTAATGCCTGTGCTATCAGTGTTCTGTTCAGAAAGTCTTTTTCTTTGTCAGTGCTCAAGGCTATTCCCCACTTTCTCTTCTACCAGACTCTGTGTGTCTGGACTTATGGTAAGGTCTTTGATCCATTTGGAGTTTAGTTTTGTGCAGGGTGATAAGAATGGATCTATTTGTGTTCTTCACATTCAGCCATCCACATTGACCTGCACCATTTGTTGAAGATGCTGTCACTTATACAGTGTGTGTTTCTGGTTTCTTTATCCAAATTCAGGTGTCCATAAGCAGGTGGAGTTACTTATGTCTGAGTTTTCAATTCTATTCCTTTCACCAACATACTTCTTTTTGTGACAATATCATGCTGTTTTTATTACTATAGATCTGTAGTACCATTTGAAATTGGGAATGATGATACTTCCAGCAGCTCTTTTATATTTAGAAATGTTTTAGTTACCCTGGGACTTTTGTTTTTCCATATAAAGCTTAAATTGTACTTTGAAGTTCTGTAAAGAATTATATTGAAATTTTAATGGGGATTACATCAAGTATGTAGATTGCTTTTGGTAAGACAGTCATTTTTACTATTTTAATCCTACTGATCCATGAACACAGGAGATCCTTTCAACTTCTTGTATCTTTTTCAATTTCTTTCTTCAATGTCTTAAAGTTTTTATCAGATAAGTCTTCCACTTTCACTCTAAGATATTCTATATTTTTGAGGCTATTGTGAAAGGTGTTGTTTTCCTGTTTTTTTTTTTTTTCCTCCTCAGTCTGTTTGTCATTTGTATATAGGAGGTCTACTGATTTTTGAGTGTTGTGTTTCTGCCACATTGCTGAAAGTGTTTATCAGCTGTAGGGGTTTCTTGATGGAATTTTTAGGGTCACTTATGAATACTATCAGATCTGCAAGTAAAGATACTTTGACTTCTTTTTCTATTTTTATTCCCTTGAGCTCCTTCTGTTGTCTTATTGCTCTAGTTAATATTTCAAGTACTATACTGGATAGGTATGGAGAGAATGGAAAATATTCTCTTGTTCCTGATTTTAGTGGAAACGCTTTGAGTTTTTTGTTTTTTTTTTTTGTTTTTTTTTTTTTTTTTAATTTAGTTCATGTTGGCTACAAGCTTGGCATAAACTGCTTTATATTGAGTTACATCTCTTGTATCCTTAATCTCCCCAGGACTTTTATTATGAAGGGTGTTGGATTTTGTCAAAGTCCTTTTCTGTATCTAATGAGATGAATACACGTTTTTTTTTGTCTTTCAGTTTGTTTATATAGTGGATTACATTTATTGATTTACAGATGCTGAACTATTCATATATTTCTGTGAAGAAGCCTACTTGATGATGCTGGATAATCTTTTTGATGTGTTCTTAGAATTTGTTTTGAAATAATTTATTGAGAATTTATACATCTATGTTCATAAGGGAATTTGGTCTGTAATTCCCTTTTATTGTTGGGTGTTTGTGTGGTTTAGATATCAGCAGAGTAACTGTGGCCTTGTGAAAAGAATTTGGCAATGTTCTTTCTGTTTCCATTTCATGGAATAATTTGTAGATCATTGGTGTTAACTCTTCTTTGAATATGTGGTAAACTTCTAAGGTAAAATCATCCGGCCCAGGGCTTTTTTTTGGTTCAAAGATTTTTAATTACTTCTATTTTACTAGGGGTTGTAGGCCTGTTTAAATTGCTTGGCTGATCTTGATTTAGCTTTGTTAGGTGGTACATTAAGAAAATTATTCATTTCTTTTAGATTTTCCAGTTTGGCAGAGTACAGGGTTAGAATTCCCTCGGTGTTGTTACAGCTCTCTTTTCCTTTCTAATTGTGTCCATTTTGATCTTCTCTCTCTGCCTTTTAGTTAATTTAGCTAAGGTTTGTCAATCTTATTACAATAATATTTATCTTTGTCTACAGATTTACAAAAAATTTTGTTTTATCTTATTTTATTTCAAATTTTCTTTTTTCCCATACAATAAATATGCTTTCTTAGTTTGTTTGGTCAGTTTTTTGAGACAGGATTTATCTGTGTAGCTCCGTCTGTCCTGGAACTTACTCTGTAAACAATGCTGGCCTCAAACTCACATTGACATCTGTCTTGACCTTCCAAATGCTGGGATTAAAGGTGTGTGCCACCACTGACCAGTGCCATACAAAATACTTTGATCATGTTTTTCTCCCTCTCCCAACTCCTCCTAGATCCTCCCTATCTCCGACCTATCCAGCTTTGTATTCTTTCCCCTCTCCTGTTTTTTTTTTTTTTAAAGGAACAAAAAAGGAGAGCAAACACTACCCCCATAAAAATGAATATCAAAACAGACAAAAGATCAATAAGACAAAAAGTGTCAAAACACAGCAAAGCAAAAAGTTCACAAACATACCATTCCATTAACCTTGTTTTGTGTTGTTGGCTAGCTACTTCTGGGCAAGAGACCTGTCCTGGAGTGTAGTTGATATGCCCAGTGATCTCCCACTAGGGAAAACTGACCTTTCCTTTGTCAGTGTGTATCAATTGTAGATGGCTTCTTGGGTAGGAGTTGTCCACTTCCTCCTCCCAGGGTTAGGACCCCATCTAGCTCAAACCTGTGCAGGCCCTGTGCATGTTGCCACAGTATCTGTGAGTTCACATACATTGGTCCGGTTGTGTCTGGAAAACACTGTTCCTTTGGCGCCACCTACCACATCTGGCGCCATCCACTACATCTGGCTGTTACAACCTTTCTGCCTCCTCTTCCACATAGATCCCTGTAAGCAGACATTTCTCTCCTGCCCACCAGTTCCCGAGGCGTACTATTAATTATAAACTGTTTGGGCTACTAGCTCAGGCTTCTTATTAGCTGTCTTTTACAACTTAAATTAACCCATTTATATTAATCTATGTTCTGCCATGTGGCTCCTGACTTTTACTGGTCTGTAGACATGTTCCTTGGGCATCTGGATGACATCTCCTTGACTCATCTTTCTCCCTATATTTCTGCTTAGATTTCCCCCATAGCTGCCCTGCCATAGGCCAAAACAGCTTAAACAGCTTTATTCATCAGCCAATAAAAGCAATATATCTTCCCAGAATACAAAAGGACACCACACATCAGATCCCAGACCCCTGAGAGAAGTTTGACCAAAACATCCCATTTAGGACTGAGTGTTGCAAACCCTCTCACTCCATGTATCAGGTTTCAGGTATGGGTTCCAGCTCATGGAGTGGGCCTAAAATTCATTCAAAGTGGTTTCTTACTGCCATAGCATTTGTGCCACCATTGTGCCAATATATTGTGCAGGCCAGCCACTGTTGTAGGTGACAGGGTCTGCAGCTGGGTGATGTTGATAATTACCTTTCTCCTCCAGCAGAACGCAAACAAACTATCTTCCGGTACCACAAACACTAGTCCGTGCAGGTGAAGCTTCTAGTTGGGAACCAGCTCCACTTTTTCCAGTGTGATGACACATACAAGTACTATCTTTCATCAAGTTGTGGAGAGCAGCCAATAGTCTTGGCAACATCTTGTGACATTTGGGGGTTCCCTGGGACCCGTTTGGTCAATGACTCAACAAGATATAACCTATGTCATGGCACTGGGGGTTTTACTTGGTGGCTTAAGATGTGTACTTGAGGCACTGTCACTTCTGTTATTTGGTGACTCCATTTAGATTTCTTTCATATATGTATACATTTCAGGAAATTATGGATATTTTACAGTACTAGGTCTCCATATGGTTCTTCCAATGGCCTTAAGTGCTAATTGTTGCCCCATATATTCCCATCCACCTTCTCTCCCATCCCTCTCTCTCATTTCCCCCTTATCTCTCCATAATGCTGCATTCTATTTCCCATTCCTTAGTGTTGCCCCCATTCCTTACTAGATACTGAATTTCTGTGGTTATTCAGATTGTAGTACACATACTAAAATCTTTTTTTTTTTTTAAGAGCTCTGGTGGTTTTATTAAAGGAAGGCTTTTCTGGTTCACTACTTCTCAGCAGTCTGTTCTGGCATGCTTCTAATAATGTCAGAGTCACCTGGGTCAATGATAGGCAGTGTGCATACTCTGTAGTATTTTCCACATGCTGTGCCCAATTCAATGTTATTGCCACTATAGTGATGGACACCGGTTTTAGCCAACATGGCATAGTATTCTATTTCAGATTTCCTGAAAGCCGGGCAGTTGTTAGCGAGGATAACCAACTTCGCTTTGCCCTGTCTGATCATCTTGAGAATCTGTATCCCAGCACATACTTCCCACTTTTCATAGCAAGCTGGAGCCTAGAGTTGATGGACTCGAGGGACTTTTTTGTTTTCTTTGCGGCCACCATCTTCCTGCCTTAGGTGCGGGACAGCCCCCAACCAAGAGCAGCCCCAAGAGCAGCCCCCAAGATGGCACAGGAGCTAGAAAAAAAAAAAAAGCCACATACTAAAATCTTAAAGTTACCATCCACATATAAGAGAAAACATAAACTATTTGTCATTTGGAGTTTGGATTACCTCATTCGGGATGATTTTTTTTTTCCTAGCTCTATCCATTTACCTGTAAACTTCATTTTTCTTTTATTTTTTATATTTATTTTTTTCTTATTTTATATATCGATCCTAGTTTCCTCTCCTTCCCTCCTTCTCTTCTCCCTCCCTCCCATGCATCTGACCACCCTCACCTCCCACCCCCACCCCCACTCCACAGGGAGGGTGATGCCTTCCAGGAGGGATCAACAAAACCTATCAAGTCATTTGGAGTAGGGACTAGGCCTTCCCTCCTGCCTCTAGGGTAAGTGAGTATCCCTCCATGGGGAATGTCTTCCCAAAGTCCTTTGGTGCACCAGGGATACATCCTGGTTCCACTGTTAGAGGTCTCTTAGACTGCCCAGGGCTTTTAACTGAGACCCATGTTCAGGGAGTCTGCGTCAGTCCAATGCTGGTTTCCCAGCTATCAGGCCATCAGTCTGGGAACCATTAGTTCAGGTCTGCTGCCTCTGTGGGTTTCTGTAGCCTGGTCTTGTCCTTCCTCTGTGCATCTGGATTCCAGTTCATTTTAGTGTTTAGCTGTGGGTGTCTGCTTCTGTTTTCATCAGTTACTAGATGAGGGCTTTATGGTGGTAGATAAGTTAGTCATCAACATCTTTATCAGGGAAGGGCATTTATGGAAGCCTTTCCACTGTTGCTCAAATTGTTAGTTGGGTGTCAGTCTTGTAGGTCTCTGGACATTTCTTTAGAGTCAGTTTTCTCTTCAAACCTATAATGGCTCCTTCTTTTATGATCTCTCTCTCTCATCTATTCCTTCCCTGACTCAATCTTCCTAGTCCCACATGCTTCCTTTCCTCCCCTTCTTTGTCTCCTAGCTCCCTCTCCACTCACTGCCTCCACACTCCCAATGTGCTCAGGAGATCTTGTTCCTTTCCCCTTCTGTGAGGGATCTTGTATGAATCTCTTAGGTTCTTCCTTGTAACCTAGTTTCTCTGGTGGTGTGAATTATAGGCTGGTGATCCTTTGCTCTATGTCTAAAATCCATATCTGAGTGAGTACATACCATGTTCCTCTTTTTGTGACTGGGTTACCTCATTCAGGATGGTTTCTTCAAGTTCCATCCTCTTGTCTGAGAATTTCAAGATTCCATCTGTAGATTGTTTTTGGCAAGATTGCTATGTTTATCCTATCTATCCAAGATCATGGGAGGCCTTTCCATTTTCTGGTATCTTCTTTAATTTCTTTCTTTAAAGACACAAAGTTCTTGCTATATAGGTCTGTCTCTTGTTTGGTAAGCATTACCCTAAGATACTTTATGTTGTTTGTGGCTATTGTAAAGGGTGATTTCTTTCTCAGCCTCTTTGTTGTCTGTATATAGTAGGGCTACTGATTTTTTGAGTTTATCTTGTATCTTGCTAGTTTGCTAAAGGTGTTTGTTGGCTATAGGAGTTCCCTGGTAGAGTTTTTAGGTCACTTATGTAAACTATCATATCATCTGTAAATAGTGACAGTTAGACTTCTTCCTTTCCAATTTGTATTCCCTTGATCTCCTTTTGTTGTCTTATTGCTTTAACTAGAACTTCAAGTACAATATGGAGACAGTGGGCAGACTTGTTTTGTTCCTGATTTTAAAGGAATCACCTTAAGCTTCTCTCCATTCAGTTTGATGTTGGCTGTTGGTTTACTGTATATTGCTTTTATTATGTTTAGGTATGTTCCTGTTATCCATGATCTCTCCAAGACCTTTATCATGAAAGGGTGTTGAATGTTGTCAAAGGCTTTTTCAGCATCTAGTGAGATGATCATGTGGCTTTTCTTTTTCAGTTTGTTTATATGGTGGATCACATTGATAGATTTTCGTATGTTGAGCGGATCATCCCTGCAACCCAGGG
The DNA here is from genome assembly GCF_943737965.1 of Phodopus roborovskii. Lineage (NCBI taxonomy): Eukaryota > Metazoa > Chordata > Mammalia > Rodentia > Cricetidae > Phodopus > Phodopus roborovskii. Next base: position 11,169,960 of record NW_026126517.1, on the reverse strand, counting down.
ATGATGCCTAACTTGGTCATGGTGGATGATTTCTCTGATGTGCTCTTGGATTCAACTTGCCAGTATTGAGTATTTTTGCATCAATGTTCATGAGGGATACTGGCCTGTAGTTTTATTTCTTAGTTGTGTCTTTGTGTGACTTGGGTACCAAGATAATTGTGGCCTCGTAAAAAGAGTTTGGTAATGAACCTTCTGCTTCTATTGTGTGGAACAATTTGAGGAATATTGGTATTAGCTCTTCTTTGAATTTCTGATAGAATTCTGCATTGAAGCCATCTGGCCCTGGGCTTTTTTGGTTGGGAGGCTTTTGGTGACTTCTTCTATTTAATTAGGAGTTATAGGTCTATTTAAGTTGCTTATCTGTTCTTGATATAATTTTGGCAAGTGATAGTTATCCAGAAATTTGTCCATTTCCTTTGAATTTTAAATTTTTGTGGAGCACATGTTTTCAAAGTATGACCTGAAAATTGTCTAGATTTCCTCAGTGTCCGTTGTTATGTCCCCCTTTTCATTTCTAATTTTGTTAACTTGCATGTTCTCTCTCCATTTTTTGATTAGTTTGGATAAAGGTTTGTTTATCTTGTTGATTTTCTCAAAACAACTCTTTGTTACATTGATTTTTTTTTTTTTTTTTTTTTTGGTATTGCTTTCCTGGTTTCTACTTTATTGATTTCAGCCCTCAAATTGATTATTTCCTGGCATCTACTCCTCTGCGGTGAGTTTGCTTCCTTTTGTTCTAAGGCTTTCAATTGTGCTGTTAGCTCTCTATGTGACTATCCTTTGTTTTCTTCATATGGGTACTTAGTGCAATGAACTTCCCTCGTAGCACTGCTTTCAAGGTGTCCCATAAGTTCAGGTATGTTATGTATGTTGTGTCTTCATTCTCATTGAATTCTAGGAAGTCTTTAATTTCTTTCTTTATTTCTTCTTTTACCCAGGTATGGTGCAATTGTGCATTGTTCAGTTTCCATGAGTTTGTAGTGTTTCTGTGATTTGTGTTGTTGTTGAATTCCAACTTTAAAACATGGTGGTCTGATAAGATACAGGGGACTATTCCAATTTTTTTTTTTTAATCTGTTGGAGGTTTGTTATGTTGCTTAGTATGTGGTCGATTTTAGAGAAGGTTCCATGTGGAGATGAGAAGAAGGTATATTCTTTTGTGTTTGAATGGAATGATCTATAGATGTCTGTTAAATCCAATTAGGACATAACGTTTGTTAGTTCTTTTGTTTCTTTGTTAAGTTTCTGTCTGGTGGTCCTGTCTAGTGGTAAGAGTGGAGTGTTGAGGTTTTATGTGAGCTTTGAGTGTTAGTAGTGTTTCTTTTACAAATGTGGGTGCCTTTGTATTGGGGGCATAGATGTTCAGAATTGAGACTTTGTGCTGATGGATTTCTCCTGTGATGAATATGAAATGACTTTCTTCATTTCTTTTTATTAATTTTGGTTTGAAGTCTAACTTGTTAGATATTAGGATAGCTATACCTGCTTGTTTCTTGGGTCCATTTGATTGGAAGATCTTTTCCCAACCCTTTACCCTGAGGTAATGTCTGTCTTTGAAGCTTAGATGGGTTTCTTGTATGCAGCAGAAGGATGGATTCTGTCTTTCATATCCATTCTGTTAGCTTGTGTCTTTTTATAGGTGAGTTAAGGCCATTAATGTTAAGGGAAAGTAAGGACCATTGATTGTTAATGCTTGTTTTTTTTAGGCTTGTTGTTGTTGGTGGTACTGTGAATATATTTGCCCTGCTTTATCCTTTGGGTTCTGGTGAAGTGGGATTATCTATTGCCTATGTCTTTGTGAGCATAGTTAACTTCCTTGGGTTGGAGTTGTCCTTCCAGAACTTTCTGTAGGGCTGGATTTGTAGATAGGTATTATAAAAATCTGGCTTTGTCATTGAATATCTTGTTTTCTCTGACTATAGTGATTGAGAGTTTTGCTGGGTATAGTAGCCTGGGCTGGCATCCATGGACTCTTAGGACTTGTAGAACATCTATCCAGGACCTTCTGGCCTTGAGGGTTTCCTCAAGGGGTAATTTTGATAGGTCTGCTTTTATATGTTATCTGGCCTTTTTCCTTTGCTGCTCTTAATATTCTTTCTATATTCTGTATGATAGGTGTTTTGATTATTATATGTCGAGCGGTCTTTTGTCTTTGCTCCAGTCTATTTGGTGTTCGGTATGCTTCTTGTACTTTTATAGGCATGTCCTTCTTCAGATTGGGAAAGTTTCCTTCAATGATTTTGTTGAATATGTTTTCTGCACCTTTGAGCTGGGCTTCTTCGCCTTCTTCTATGCCTATTATTCTAATTCATGGTGTCCCACATTTCCTGGATATTTTGTGTTAAGAATTTGCTGAATTTAAGATTTTCTTTGGTAGATGAATCTATTTCCTCTAGTTTATCTTCATTTCCTGAGATTCTCTCTTTCATCGCTTATATTCTGTTGGTTATGCTTGATCGTTTGCCCAGTTTTTCTTTTTCCAGCATTTCTTCAGTTTGTGTTTCTTTATTCTCTCTGTTTCAGTTTTCAAGTCTTGAACTGTTTCCTTTACCTGTTCGATTCCCCCCCCCCCCCTTAGCTTTCCTTACTTTTTGTTTGTTTTTTTTCTTCCATTTCTTTAAGGGATTTTCTCATAGCATCTTTGAGGGCCTCTATCATTTTTATGAAGTTATTTTTTAAGTTGTTCTTTTCTGCTTTGTCTGCTTTGTTGTGTTCGGGTCTAGTTGGTGTAGAGTCCCTAGATTCTGGTGGTGCCATGCTTGCTTTTCTATTGTTGGTTGTTTTCTTGTATTGCCATCTTCCCATCACTTCTTCCAGTGGGTACAGGTGGAGACTCTCTCTCTCTCTCTCTCTCTCTCTCTCTCTCTCTCTCTCTCTCTCTCTCTCTCTCTCCTCTCCTCTCCTCTCCCAGTGGGCATAGGTGGGTCAGGAGTTCCATGTCTGTAACTGTGGATGGTCCAACCTCTCTAGGAGGTCTCTCCTCCAGCAGAGGCCTGGCAGTGGGGTCAAAGATCAGGAAGGTGGGGACTCATAGTGATCCCATGTGGACAGGCAGGTCTAATGTGCTCAGAATAAATCCAGGAAATTCTCTGGAGGTGGAGGGGTTGTTGAACATGCACTCTTGCTCAGTGCTCAACCAGAGCAGTGGAGCAGCAGGTCCAGCAGGGTGGGGGGAGGGCAGGTTTTCCAGCAGAGGCTTGGTGATGGGGGTCAAAGATCAGGCAGGCAGGAACTCGGGGCGGGGGGGGGGGTCCTCGGGCAGAGGCCAGGCAATGGGTGAACTTCATTTTTCTTAATGACTGAATAATATTCTACTGTGTAAAGGTACCATATTTTCTTTATCTATTTATCAGTTAGTGGACACCTAAGCCACTTACAATTTCTGGCTATTTTTGAATAGAGCAGCAATGAACATGGGTAAGCAAGATCTCTGTGGTGGGATGTAGACTTTGGGTATATGTGTAAGGAGTACGGTTTTTCCGCCCACCGCCTGGTCTTGTCCTGCTGCCGCCAGCCCCAATTAACACACTGAGACTCTGTATTTGATACAATTCTGTTGGCCAGTTACTTGTTTCTTATCCGCTAGCTCTGTCTTAATTATTAACCCATTTCTATGTATTTCCACGTGGTCTTACCGAGCTTCTCCAGACTCTCCATCTTGACCCCCTCTTACTACTTTCTCTTTTTTTCCTAGTCTCCTAGTCCCGCCTATCTAGCTTTCCTATTGGCCGACAGTGCTTTATTCATTAACCAGTATGAGAAACATATACAGAATCGCATCTCCCATCATATATGCCCAAGAGTGATATCGGTAGCTAGATGTGGTGGCTTGAATGAAAATAGCTCCTGTACACTCATACGGTTGAATGCTTGGTCATCAGAGAGTGGAACTGTTTGAAAGAATTGCAAGGATTAGCAAGTGTGGCCTTGTTGGAGGAACGGTGTCACTGGGCTTTGCAGTTTCAAAAGCCCATGTCAGGCTCAATCCCTCCTTTGTTCCCCCCTTCCCACCCCCTCTTAGCCTGTGCATCAGGATATGGATCTCATTTGCTTCTTTAGTGCCATGTGTGTTACAATGGCGATAATAGACTAAACCTCTGAAACTCTAAGCAAGTCTCTAATTAAATATTTCCATTCCATCTTTTGAGAATTCTCTGTTTAGTTCTGTATTGCATTTTAAAACTGGTTTATTTGTTTTTTTAATATTCATGGTTCTTTTTTTATTGTTACTGTTCTTTATATATTCTAGATACTAACTTCCTATCAGGTATATAACTAGTACAGTTATTTGCCCATTCTATAGGCTGCTGCTTTGCTTGAATGGTGATGTCCTCTGCCATACAGAAGTTTTTCCACATTATGAGGTCTGTTTATTAATTTTTAGTCTTAGTCCTGTTCAGAAAGTGCTTTCCTGTGCCAATGCGTTCAAGACTCCTAGCCACTTTTTGTTCTATCAGATTCAGAGTATCTGGTTGTATACTGAGGTACTTAATCCACTTGGAGTTTAATTTTGTTCAGAGTGATAGATATGGATCAATTTTCATTCTTCTGCATGAAACCATCCAGTTTGACTATTACCTTTCATTGTCATTTCTCCAGTGTGTGTTTTGATTTATTTGTCAAACATCAGGTTTCTTTGGTGTATAGACTTACTCCTGCATCTTCAATTCAATTCCACTGTCCAACATGTCTGTACTATGATCTTTTTCTTATTATAGCTGTGTAGCATTATTTAAATCTGAGATGGTGATACTTCCAGTAATTAGTCTATTATTTGGGACTGACTGAGCTCTTCTGGTTGTTTGTGTCTCCATACGAAGTTTAAGATTGTCTTTTTTTCAGCCAAGAGATGATGATGTATGCCTTTAATCCCAACACCCAGGGACCAGAGGCAAGTGGGTCTCTGAGTTAGAGGCCAGCTTCTGTTTTGTGGAAAAATTTGAAGAATATTGGCATTAATTTTTTAAAAAGGTATGGTAGAATTCTACATTAAATTCATCTGGCCCTGGGATTGGGGATGGGGGAGTTAAAAAATATTCATTTATTATTTGACTTTTCAAGACAGGGTTTCTCTGTGTAGCCCTGGCTGTCCTGGAACTCACTTTGTAGACCAGGCTGGCCTTGAACTCACAGAGATTCACCTGCCTTTGCCTTTCAAATGCTGCAATTAAAGGCCTGTGCCATCACCACCCAGTTGTATGGATGGAAAATGTTTAATTACTGATTCTATTCCTTAGTGGCTATGGGTCTGTTTAAATTTCTTATTTCATTTTGATTAACTTTAGGAGGTTAAATATAACAAGAAATTCATCTATTTCTTTTAGGTTTTCCAATTTAGTAAAATACAGATTTTTTTAAACATAGTTTATTGATTCTTTGGGAATTTAACATCATGCCCCAAATCCTGCTCATTTCCCATTCCCTCCATATCCATCCCTTCCTCCCAAGGAAAAATTAAAAATTGCAATTAAAAACAAAACAAAGCAAAAAGAAAACCCAAAACAAAAACCCATTTCTCTCCTCCATCCTTCCCACCTCTCCATCGTCTCTTCATCTTAATGGCACTGGAAACTGTGGTAGGTTGCATAGTAGACCCCTTAGTTCACTTATCTTTACTTGCAAATACTCATTGTGTTATGTATTGTTGGTCAGGTTCAAGGTCTCTGGCGTCTGTACACCAGAATGCTGGACCTTCACCGAGACTCCTCTTGGATACCCTGCAGTTGCCCTGAGTCATGGAGATCTTGCAGCTGTGATTCTGCAGGGTCAGTTCCTTCATGTGCTTCCAAGGTCATAGGTGGGGTAGATGTTGGGGTGTGCCAACTCAAAGCCCTAGATATGGCTCTGGGTGGTAGCTGATTTGGTCACTCTGGGCTGCTAGCACTGTCCCCTCTTAGGGGGACAGTGGAGTGGAGCCAGCTCTCCCATACCCATGATGAGGGGTGGAGCCATCTCTCCCATGTGGGGCCAGCTCTTCAGCTGCAGTGGCCAGAGCTGGGCAGCCAGCTCTCCCAGAGCTAGCCAAGGGCTGTGCCTGCTCACCACGGCTCTCAGATTTCAACATGCATGGTTCCTATGGCCCTCTGTAATAACATGAGACACAAAGATCAACACAGACCCGCTCTGCCACAGGACCATGGACCCAGATACAGTCCTTGGCAGCAACTGGGGCCTGGACAACACCATGGCCCCAGGTGGCAGTGCAGGCCACTCAGGTCAGCATGGCCAGAGGCAGCATGGCTCTTAGACACCATCATGGGTCCAGGTGGCAGCCCAGGCCCCAGGCAACCATGCAGCCGTTGGCAGTAATAGAAACCATGAATATAAACACAGGCTCTGACTGCTGTAGGGCCACAGATCTAGACATGGCCCTCAGCTTCAGCTTGGGCTCAGACACCACCATAGTCCTAAGTAGCAGCCCAGACCACTGAGATCAGCCTGGCTCCATCAGAAGCATGGATCTCAGACATCAACATAGACACAGGTGGCTGACCAGATCCGTGGAAATCCCACACTTGACCTTCAGTGGCAACTGAAGCCATGAATAGCAACACAGACCCTGGCTGCTGTAGGGCCACAGGCCTAGACACGGCCTTTGGCAACAGCCTGGGACTGGGGATGTCTCCATGGCCTGAGACAGGTCACCCACAGCGCCCACCACCATCCTTCGGTGTCAGATCTGTCTCTTTCCACAGCACATGAATTGGTCCACTTCTCTTTCTCTCCTCTTTCTCCACCACACATTTGCTTGTCATAATGGGGGCCTACCCAAATACATAATGGTGCCTTCCCAAATACAGATTTTTTTTTAAAGTATGTGTTCTCATGATTCTCTGAATTTCTCAGTATCTGTTGCAATGCCCCCTTTTCATCTCTAATATATTCTTTTGGATCATCTCTTTTTGTCTTTTGGTTTGCTGCTTGCAGAAAGTGAGACTTAATTTTCATTTCACTTACGTAAGAATCCAGGACACTGGAATTATCTCCATCTAACAGCCCTTCATAACCCTTTTAAAGAACCATAGCTGGCTGGCGGTTGAAAAAGAAATGTCCCCGAGCCAGGAGGTGGTGGTAAACACCTTTAATTCCCACACTTAGGAGGCAGATCTCTGTGAGTCTGAGCCCAGTCTGGTCAACCAGAGCAAGTTCTAGAACAGCCAAGGCTGCACAAAGAAACTCTGTGTTGCAGGATATTTGATCACATTGTGAGCCTCAAGATTTCGATATTTATTGCAAACCCTGCTTCTAGCTGAGGTGTGGGTCAGCCCTCTATACACCTTTAATCCAAGAGCTTTCTCCTTGAATATTGTAAACAGAATTAAATAAAGGCAGCCCTAGGGCAAGAGGTGGGGCAAGCAACCAGCTGACAGGAAGTAAACATAGAAAAGAAACAGAGTAAGAGGGAGTCAGGAGGATGGCTAGAGTGATGCACAGGAGGTAGAAGAGAGGGACATAAAGTTTGAGGGTCTTGTTCTAGAAGGCACAGGAGAAGAGAGAGGCTTCAGGATATGGGTTGGTGCTTTCTCTGCCTCTGTAGCAGATTTTCATCCCAGCATCTGGCTCCTGAGTCCTTGCTGGTAAAATGGAACAATTGAGATTTTGATAAAAACAACCATGTCTCGAAAACAAAAAGGAATGAAACACCCCCCATTGACTCACAGATCTGAATATTTTGGTGCCCTGTTTGCAGTATTGTTTTGGGGGAGATTATGGAAACTTTAGGATGTTTAACCTGGCTGGAGTGAGTTTTAAGAGTTCATAGGCTTAGCCTGCTTCCAGTTTCTTCTGTTTCCCCAGTGCTCTGGCAGGCACATCTGCTGCCTGCTGTTTGCTGCTGTGCCTCCCTTCACACTCAAGCAAAGACACACCCTTTCTGTCAGAAGTTGCTTTTTGGAGTGTGCTAGTTTATCATAGCAACAAAAGTAACGGATATAATAGTCCAGCTAAGTCCATTCATAAAACTAACCATCATAGATGTCCCGAAGTCAACTTGGTAACCCTGCACATCTTTAAACCAATAAAATGTAAGAAACATCTAAAAATAAAAATAAGAAATATTTCCACTTAATGTGATACATTCCTCCTGCACACAGCTAAAATACACTAAATAGTTCTCTAAAAGATCAAAATCTCTCTTCTTAATATCTCATAACACAAATACTGTTATTTTACCTATTTTTTACACATCTTATGTTATACTGTTGGTGATACACCGGTACAAAGTGAAAGTAACCAGGCAAGGGGATTTTTAGTTTTACAGGAGTGTACATGGCAACCCAAACTGGACAAACTGGCAGGAAGTTCTCTAGTTTTTAATTCTAGTAGAGTGGTTACTGTGTGTCACTCCACTAGTGGGGAATCCCCACCTGATTTTAAGCTCACTACAAAGTTATAGGGATAAAAAAGTTGGATGCAGGCATAAAGGTAGACATATAGGTCAATTATAAGAGGATCCGGACATCCAAATTAAAACTTCAGCTTTTTAGTCAATTGATTTCTTTTCTTTTCTTTTCTTTTTAATAAAATAGCTCATTCGTTTTGTTGTCTTCATGACAAAATTGGCTTAGAACTGGGTCACTTGAAATTTTCTCTTCTTTTTTGGTAATTTATGCTTGTATTGATTCTTTGGGAATTTCACATCATTCACCCCAGTCCCACTCCTTCCCAGTCCTTTCATTCCACTCTCACCACTGCAGTCTCTCCACTTCCCCCACCCCTCAAAAATAAAAACAAACCAAAAAACCATTTAGCTCCTCCCTTCTTTCCTGCCTCTTCACATATCATCCATTAGTAATAGTGGCCTTGGGGACTGTGGTGTCACGCAGTATACCCTTTTACCTAAACATCTTTACTTGCAAATGTTCATTGCAATGAACTGTTGGTCTAGTTCAAGGCCTCTGGCTTCTGATACACCCTCAATACTGGATCTTCACCGAAACACAGCAGATATCCTGCTGTTGCCCTAAGTCATGGAGATCCTGCAGTTATGGTTCTATAGAGGGAAAAAAATCCCACCTGTATTGAAGAGTCTAAGGACTGAGTAGAATTTCATGATTGTAGAGTTAGCTGTGTAGAGAATGTGCTGGAGTCCAGAGCCTAAATTATCTTGGGACATCTAAAGTCCAGGAATAGCCATCCACTGGCTGCCCACCGCAGTGTCTGCTCTGTCATCCTGTCTCCTGACTACCCTCCCAGTGTGCTGTGACAATGTAGTGATTTGTGACTGTCTTTTGTTCTGTAACCGTAAAAGTGCAGGTAACCATTTCCAGATTCAGTATGTCATTTGATGCGACCAAAGTCCGTGTTCCCAGGTCATGTGCACTCAAATTCAGCTCTTAATAAACAACTATCTTTTATCCCAAAACTGTTGGGTTTTTTCCTCCCAACAGTGCCCAAGAGCATGGTTGAGAAAGTAAACTTTATCAAATGCTTCTAGGACTACTGGTTATCCACAAGAAAGAGAATAAATGGGTTCTTTCTTCATATCATGAAGAAAATTTTAAGAGCAGAAATGATGACTCCTGCTAGTACCTTTTAGGAGTAGCTCTTTTGATTTTGTGTTTGGCAAAGCCTTGTTTGATACCACACTAAAGGCATAATCTACAAAAGAAAACTTAAGAAAAAAAAAAGCCCCAACATAATGTAAACATTTGTGCTTCAAAGAAATTTTTAAAAGTGAAAAAAAAATATTTGTAATGACATGTCTAGTAAGAAAACCTGGGTTTCCATCTCCAGCACCAACATGACAGTTCACAACAATCTGTAAATCCAGGTCCAGATCCAGGGGATCCAACACCCTCTTCTGACCTCTGGGCAGTATGTGAGTATGGTACACAGACACATTGCAGGCAAACACACATATACACACAAAGTAATAAAGCATTGTTTTAAAAGGAAATAAAAAAAAGAAAGAAACAAGCTGGATATATGAAGGAAAGTGTCTTGAGATGGCAGCTGAAGTGTGAGACATAAACCCTTCATAGATGGTCCACTGCCTGGGCAAGCCGAGGATACGGGAACTGAGAACTGTGCTGGGGAATTCAACACGTGGCAACAGAGCCATGAATTCATCATACGAGAATGGGCTTGATCTGAAGCTAGAGAAAACTCCAGAGCAGACACCAAGAAACACAGGGGAGCACTGGTAAGGCAAACATTTCCAGCTCTATATATGCCCAACAAAGGTGCATGGTCACATCAGAACCTAACTTAGAAACCCAAGACTTGTGCAACAAAAACTGGTGAAGATTTCCCACAATAACAGTTCACACTGAAGGCTTGGGGGTAGTGGTGGTGGTGGAACCAAATCACCCTCCACCCCAAAAAAGGTGTCTGAGGCTGACACCTACTGGTTATTGAGCAGAAGCTCAACTCAAAAGATGTTTGAACGCCACTGGACTCAGCATTTGGTACACCAGCAAATGTGTTTTACAAGTTTGAACTGGAGCTGTAAACTGTACCTCCTGCTTCTGCATAATTCAAAACAAAATCCATAAAGGAAATAGTGCTATAATTTAAAAGATACGATCTTAAAATGTATTTATTTATTACTCTGGTGTGTGTGTGTGTGGTGGTGGTGGGTATGCACGCACGTTTGTACAACTTTGTGAAACCTATTCTCTCTTTCCACCTTACGTAGGTTCTAGGCTTGCTCAGACAGCTCTTTAGCCTTCTTGGCCATCTTACCTGCCCACTATTACTAATTCTCAAAATCTATTTTGTTTTATTTGAAAATTTGATCCCTCTTCACGGCTTTGCATTAGTTTTTATTGTTCATTATTGTCTATGCTTATTCTATATTTTCTACACTCATCCTGTCATCTATTACCCTGCCTACACACCTGTGTAGTACATCTGTGCATTATCCTTCCCATTCTTACCTCATTGTCTGTCTTTGTCTTCCCCATCCCTTCCCCTTTTTATATCTTAACTTTCAGTGGCTTTAATTACCTTTTTATTCTTTCCTTCCTTCCTTTCTTTTCTTTCTTCCTCCTTTCCTCCCTCCCTCCCTCCCTCCCTTACTTCCTCTTTTTTTGAGGCAGGATTTGTCTGTGCAGCTCTGGCTGTCCTGGAACTCCCTTTGTAGACCAGGCTGACCTCAGACTCAGAGATCTGCCTGCCTCTGCCTCCCTGATCACTTCCATTGAAGCCATGGGCCACCACCACTTTAATTATACTTAAACTCTGTGAATCTTAACACCATCCCAACCTCCTCTTTCCACCTACTTTCCCTTCTGGATGTTTTTTCAGTTGGTCTAATAGCAATCCCTGACCTGAGTGTGGTGGTGCATTCCTCTAATTCTGACCCTTGGAGGTAGAGAAAAGGGGAATCATGAGTTCATAATGACTACCTAATGAGTTTGAAGATCCCTGGACTGAGGAACTTGGAGGAATAGAAGACTGATGGACTCATGCCTACCTTAGTCTATTTCTGTTCCATCACTAACCTTAGACACTAAATATATGCAGTCTATCCTTGTCACTTCATTCCACAGTCATTACTGATGTTTGAGATGGCTGTGGCTGCATTTTCAGTTGATATTTGAACCTCAGAGTGGTGTTGAGGCTCTCACCTAGCACTGAGCACATGGACTGAGGGTTTAACAGCAGAACACAGTACCCTGTCCCCTGGGGAGGAAGAACACCTTAATCTAGTTCCCTCTGAACGTTGTAAGTACTTCAGCTTGATGGCGTATATTGTATGAAAACATTATTTTCAATAAAACAACAAAAGAGTAAATACTGAAAGAAAATAGCTGAAATACACAATCCAGCTAATGAAACAACCCCAGATGAACAAGTCCCAGTGCAGAAATTTAAGAAACAATAAAAAAAATCAAGGCAGTATGACTCCTCTGAACAATACTAATTCAATACTAATTCAACAATGCAGAATTCTAAAAAGAGTGATTAAATCCAAAAGGATTCAAAATGTTTAATGGAATCAAAGAGGATTCAAAAAAACTCCGAAACAAATTAAAAAAGAGTACAAATAATAAGCTGCATGCAGTAAAGGAGTCAATACAAGATTTAAAAAATTAATTCAATAAAGAGAAATTGAAGAAATAAAATTGAAATTTCAGAAAAAAATGTTCATTAACGCACATAAAAATCAGGATAAAACTTCACAAATCAACTAGACCTAATGGGAGACAGAATATCAATGATAGAAGACTAGATAGATGAATTAACTACATTCAGACACTAACAAGTATATGCTAACAGAATATGAAGGGCATGTATCTTAATTAGTGTTACTATTGCTATAAGGAACACCATGACTAAGACAACTTGGGGAGGAAAGGGTTTTAGGATTATACTTCCTCATCACTGTTTATCATTCAAGGAAGTCAGTACAGGAACTCAACGTAGGAACCTAGAGGCAGGAGCTGATGCAGAGGCCATGGAGGAGAGCTGCTTACTGACTTGCTTCCCTTGGCTTGCACAGACTGCTTTGTTACAGAACCCTGGACCACCTGCCCAAGGGTGACCCCACCCACAATTGACTAGGCCCTTCCCCATCAATCACTAATTAAGAAGATGCCCTACAGACCTGCCTATAACTCAATTGTATGGAGGCGTTTTCTCACTTGAGGTTCCCTCCTCCCAGATGTCTAGCTGTGTCAAGATGACATAAAACTAGCCAGAATGCCAGTTGTGGTAGTGCATGCTTTTACTCCCAGCACTCAGGAGGCAAGAAGTAGGCAGATCTCTGTGAGTTTGAGGCCAGCCTGGTATACAGAGTGAGTTCTAGGACAGCCAGAAACCCTCCCTGTCTTGAAAACCAAATCAAAATAGCAAAACAACCAAACAAACAAATCCACAAAAGAACAACAACAACAAACTAGCCAGCTCAGCCCATGAACTTTACAGGCTACCATTAAAGACTAAATTTATGTATCATGGGGATAGGAAATGAATTTCAGAACAATGGCGTTTTATATCATGACAACAACAATTCTTTCTCAAATCTGGAGACAGAAATGCCTTACGGACTCAGGGAGCATAAACTAGAGGAATGCATGGTTACCAATACTGCAGAATACACTGGAAGGAATTTTATGCACAGAAGAGAAAGACAGAGGAAAGATGAAACATGCTAGGATAGCAGGCAATTGATGAATAGGAAAACTCCAAATACTATGAATTAATAAATATCTTCCATTAATAACTGAATGCCAGGGGTCTCAGTTCCTCAATCATAAGACTAGTAGGTTAAACAAACAAGCAAACAAATAGGACATTGTTGTTTTCTTTGTGGTTGATACAATCTAGGACTTCATGATGAAGTTTCAAGGGTATTTAGAAAGAATTTTGAAAAACCCCAAAGTATAATATCCACACATCAGGGAATCTTGGGATAGTTACTCAGTTCTACTTTTGTGGCTCCAAGCCCTGAGAAGTCTGGTAAATGATCGACCACTTTATTCTTAAAAATAATGTGAATGTATTGTAATCTGTTTAGTACAGATTCCACATACAAAATTTTGTTTGTGGACTTAATGTGTGTTGTTGCTAATTATTTCTTTTTAAAAAAGATTTATTTTAGTGTGTGTGCATGTGGTGTGTGTGTGTGTGTGTGTGTGTGTGTGTGTGTGTGTGTGTGTGTGTACAGGTGCTCAAGAGGCCAGAAAACTGTGTCAGGCCTTAGAGCTGGAGTTGCAGGAAGTTGTGAAATACCTGATGTGGGTGTTGGAAATTGAACTTAGGTCTTCTTGAAGAACAGTATATAACCTTAACCACTCAGTTCTCTAGCCCTCTTTAAAATTTTTCTAACTGCTGTATAATATTCTATTTTGTGAATGTAGAGCAATTTAAACATTTACTTTCTTGCTGGAAATCTGTTGTAATTTATATCTTGAATATCAGGATTTAATCCCATGAAAACCCTTACAATCTGAAAAGAAGTTTAAGGGGAATGTATTTGTTTGATACAACAGGGCTGTTACACACAGGTACTTATAGCAATTGTGGCTGAATGTACAAGACTGACACAAGATTAAGCAAACCAAAATTCCAGCATGGATGAGGGAGGTGTTCATGAAGCCCCAAGCTAAGAAGCTATTAGCAACTGATGTCTGCTGGGAAAGTGAGAGTGTTTTCTTCAGGAATGCGACCACTGAAAAGCTACCCATGTTTTAGCAGATAGTCCTACGTCCGTGTACATATAGACAGCACTAAATGAAATCAGTAAATTTAAAAAATAAGAAGGATAGCATGTGAAGTTAGGAGGGGACAGGTGGTGGGGAAACAGTAGAGGAACTGTAGGGAAGAGAATCAAAGCATTGCATGTAATGTGAATATGACATTCTCAATTTTAAAAGGTTAAAGGACACATGGCACTCCTACAGATAATAGGGCATGGGAAACCTTATCCCCAGGAAAAGTTAAAGTTTAAACTTCTGTTTCAGAGTAACTTAAAATAATACAAGATTCCCTTCTTGAGTTCCTATTCTGGGAAGAGGAAACTTCATTTGAGGAATTTCCTCCATAGATCCATCTATGAGAATGCCTGTGAGGCATTTTCTTGATTGATGATTGATGTGGGAGGGTCACCCCACTGTGGGTGGAGGCATCTCTTGGCTGGAGGATCTGTGCTATATAAGAGAAGTAGCTGAGTGTGGTAATTTGAATGAAAATGGTCCCATAGGCTCATAGGGACTGGCACTATTGGGAGGCGAGGCCTGGTTGGAGTAGGTGTGGCCTTGTTGGAGGAAATGTGTCACTGGGGGTGGGCTTTAAGGTCTCAGATGCTCAAGCCACACCCAGTGTGGTATTCTCTTCCTGCTGCTTGCAGATCTAGATGTAGGATTCTCAATTCCTTCTGAGATGCAGGACTTCTCCACCGAGTCCTGATATGACAATAATGAACTAAACCTCTGAAACTGTAAGCCAGCTCCAAATAAATGTTTTACATTAGGACTTTCTGTGTCATGATGTCTCTTCACAGCATTAGAAACTCTAACTAAGACACTAAGCAAGCCAGAGGAAGCAAGACTGTCAGAAGCATTCCTCCATGGTTTTTGCTTTAGTTCCTGCCTCCAGGTTATCCAGATGATGGACTGTAACCTGTAAGCCAAAATAAAACCTGTGCTTTTGATCATGGAGTTTATCACAGCAACAGAAAGCAAACTAGAACAAGACCCAAGTAAAGGAGATTGAGCAGAGAGTTGGTATTTTAGTTACTTCTTCTGTTGCTTTGGTAAAACAACAAAAACCACTTGAGAGAGAAAGGACTTATTTTGGTTCATGGTTAAAAGGACAGAGTCTATTCCAGTGGGGAAATCCTGGTAGCAGGAGCTTGGGGTAGTTGTTCCCATTGCATCTGTAGTTGGGTTGCAGAGACCAATGGATGCTTTGTTCAGCTAGATTTCTTTATATAGTCCAAGTTATGAAGTGGTGCTCTCATCATTAGGTTGTTTCTTCCCATCTAAATTAAATCTAATCTAAATATTCACCCACAGGCATGCACTGAGGCTAATATAATCTAAATATTCCCTCACAGTCTTGCCTGCAGGCTAATGCAATTCCCTCACAGGCATGCACAGAGGATTATGAAGTGAGAGGCCTTGTTGGGAAAGGTGTGTTAGTGGGGGCAGGTTTAGAGGTTTTCAAAGCCCGTAGCATTCCTAGTTAGCTCTTTCTGCTTTGTCTTTGTGTATCAGGATGCAAGCTCTTAACTATTGCTCCAACACCATGTCTGCCTGCCTGTTGCTGTGCTCCCTGCCATAATGGTTGTGGGCTTCTGAAACTGTAAGGCCAATGTGGTAGTTTGAATGTATTTGTCTCACAGGGAGTGATATAAGTAGGAGGTGTGGCTTTGTTGGAGTGGGTATGGCATTGTTGGAGGAAGTGTGTCACTGTTGGGGTGGGCTTTGAGGTTTCCTATGCTCAGGATACTGCCCAGTGTGTCAGTCAACTTCCTGTTGCTTGCAAGATATAGATCTCTTAACTACTATTCCAGCACCACATCTGTCTGAATACTATCATGCTTCTTGCCATAATGATAATAGACTAGACCTCTAAAACTGGAAGCAAATCACCCAAAATATTTCCATTTATAAGCATTGCCATGGTCATGGTGCCCTCTTCACAGCAATAGAAACCCTAACTAAGGCAGAAGTTGGAATCAGGATCTGGGGTATTGCTGTGATAGGCCTGATCATGATTTTATTTAAAGTAATATGGACATTGAGGGTTTAAGTACTGCTTTAAGTAGAATGTTTTAAGTATTGCTTAATGGGCCATACTAATAGAAGCATGGAAGACAGAGGGGCTGAATGTGATTTGATGATGAACTATGGGGTTCAAGAGGTCTCAGAGGAGAAGAATGTTAGTATGTGGCCTAGAGAATGGTCTTGTGATATTTTGGTGAAGAAAGGAGCTGCCTTTTGTCCTTGTCCAAAGATTCTGCCTAATGCTAAAGTGAAGAGCTTTGGATTAATTCCATCGGCATGGAAAAATCTCAAAACAGCTTACTCTAGAACCCTGTCATGTGGTTATTAGTAATAACTCTTATGAAGATTTATAATGCAAAGAAGCAAGATGAGCAGGGTAAATCACAAAATGTAAAGTTTAAGGAGAAAAAGTTCACTAGGAAGTGTAATGGAGCTTAATCCTGTGTTCAAGGAGATAAATGGATTAATAAATTGAATAAAGGGAGTGGTGACCTCAGGGCAAGATTCTACCCAGCTAAATTTGCAACTTGTGACAAGGAACTAAAGAAAGTCTTAGAGCCAAGTGTGGTAGTACACATCTTTGATCCCAGCACTGGGAAGGCAGAAGCTGACAGATCTCCAAGTTTGAGGACAGCCTGGTCTACAGAACAAGTTCCAGGACAGCCAAATTTAGGCAGTGAAGGTAACAATCAAAAACAGAAAGATGGTGAAAATGGAATGGAATGAAGGGGTCATGTTCCAGCCCCAGCAATCAGCAGAACTTTGCAGCTCCAGTCATGTGGTTCTGGATTTAGGATAGAAGAAACATGTTATGGAATTTGCCTCCATGCCTAAGGAAACCTGCTGAGACCAGGCATGTGTCAGTGGTATGCCTGAGTAGAGGCCTAGAGAGGCCATTGCATGAAGTTGTGTAGTTGAAGCCTGGATTGCCTTGGAGAACCAGAGATGCCAGAGCCATGGGATACCTGGTGAGGAGAGCTGCTAACAGGGAGTGGAACAAGCCCAAGAGAAAGATGTGTGTTGCAGTCAACCAAGCTGAATAGAGCTGGAGATCTGAATGGTGTTTTGACATCAGACATGGAGATGCAGACTTTGGACTTTGCTTAGCTGGTTTTGGGTCTTGCTTTGGTCCAATATTCCCTTCCCCACATTTTGAAAAGGTAATGTGTATCCTGTGCATTATATGTTGAAAGTATGTGATCTGCTTTTTGATTTTGAAACTTATAGGTGATTACAGTTAAGTGATTGCATGAATCTCAGAAGAGACTTTGATAGACTATGAGGACTTTTGAAATTGAACTAAATGTGTTTATGGGGGTCAGGGAGTAGAATATGGTAGTTTGAATGTATTGAGCCCCATAATCTCATAGGGAGTGGCACTATTAGGAGGTGTGGCTTTGTCAGAGTGGGTATAGCCTTGTTGTAGGTGAGGTGTCCTATGATTTGAGGATACCACCCAATGTGTCAGTTGACTTCCTGTTGAGTGCAAGATGTAGGACTTTCTGTTACTACTCCAGTACCATGTCAACCTGCCATGATGATAATTGGCTGAACATCTGAATCTGTAAGAGAGATGCTCCAATTAAATGTTTTCATAAGAGTTGCCGTGGTCATGGTGTCTATTCACAGCAATAGAAGCCCTGACTAAGATAGTCAATAAATTCGTTCTTCTGTAAGTTGCCTTGGTCATGGTGTCTTAGCACAGCAATTGAAAAGTAACTAAGACAGTATAGTGATTTTATGTTTAGATTTCTGAGGCACTGCTAAACTACTTTTTATATCAATTGTACCATTTAACTACTAGTTATATCAAGGCAAGGGTTCTAATTTCTCTACATCCAAACCAATAATACTTTTTTTGTTTCTTTTTGGTGGTAATAGGTGTGAAGGATTATATCATTATGGTTTTGATTTATTCATTTATTTTTTGTAGTGATGAATAATATTGAGCATCTTTGTCTGTGTTTGACATTTCTATACCTTTGCTGGAAAAAAATTTATTCAAGCCATTTTTTTGAGACAGGATCAAGTTGGACTGAATTTACTGTCTATCCCAGGCTGGGCTCAAATTTCTGGCCACACTTCTGCTTTAGCCTCCCATGTGTTGGGAATATAGGTATGAATCAGTACACTGGCTCCCTTCTGAATGGAGCTGTTAGGAGATTTAAATATTTTAAATATTAAATTGTATCATTTCTTTCTTGTGTGTGGGGGGGATTAAGACAGGGTTTCTCTGTGTATCCCTGACTCTCCTAGAACTCTGTAGACCAGGCAGGCTGTCAGAGATCTTCCTGTGTAGGATTAAAGTCATGTGCCACAATGGCCTGCCCTCATTCTATTTTTTGAGGCAATGCCTTTCCATATAATAGCCTGGACTTGCCTGAAATTGCTATGTAGTAAGCTAGGCTTAAACTCATGACCATCTCGCCACAGCCTCCCAAAGACCGGGAATGTAGGAACGATCACCATGCATGGCCAAATGTAGCTGTTCCTGGCTTTGACTTCTTAGATTTTTTCACATCAAAAGTTATCCTCGTGTTTCATAGATTCAAGTTTCTCAAAACAACTTCCATCTCTCCATTCACTTCATCTCTATCACTTCAGAAAACAGCTACTACCACTGACCTTAACACAGTAACTTCTTAAGTGGCTTCCCATCTGCACAGGTCTGTACATCACTCTCCTGCCATGGAGATGACAGGAAGGTTTTCAGGATAAGATTAAATCAATGGCAGCTTAGAAGATGCTTTATGGTCTTGCCCATCTTCTCACCTTCCCCTCTTACTGACCTTGCCCTCTCTATAACTGCACGCTAGCTAAACTTGTCACCTCCAGACCACCAGACTCTTTCACTTGGTTCTAGACTTTGGATGCTTCTCTTGTCGATCTTGAATGACTTTTACATTCCCTTCCATTCTTGCTAATTTATGATCTTCCTTCAGACCTTAACTTACATGGAAATGGGCTTTCCCTGTCCCACCTCTTCTGTTTCTGAAATTCTTCCATGATCTCTTGACTGGCCTACTGGGCTAGTTCCAAACCCACCTCTTGGGCATAGGTAGCTGATTGTTGATTCATTTGTCTGCTATTCTGAGAAAGGACTGTCTACTTTTTACCTATGTTTCTCCAAAAATGCCTTCCCGTCAGGGCTTCTGGGCAGAAATGACATTCAACAAATAATTAGATAAATTATCTCTATATTTAATTCATGTGCATTTTCTCTACCACACAGAATTATAATACACAGCCATGACTGTGAGAAGGCAATCCAGTGCAAAGGAAAAATGATGCTATTGAACAATGTGGTATTAAATATCAAGAAACAACAATGTCCTGTTCCCAAGCTCCGTTATCTGATTGGTTAAATGGTCACAGGGAATGCAGTACCCAAGCCAGCTTCTTAATGATTATCCACAGTGCTTTGTAGTTTGTGTTGGTTTCAGCCAGCCACATGAACTGGAGCTCTGCTCTGAAAGGTTAGGCAGGGATGGATGGTTGTGGTGACATACGAACTTGCTATTCATGCCTAGCCAGACTGGTTAGCTTGGTATGTCCTATTGCAGAGGAGGGGAGAATAAGGAAACAGGCATTTCTTATGAAAACATCAATGTCACTGCTGTCGAGTCAACAGCAACCCAGTCATTTCTAAGGTCAGGGCTTTTCCTCCATAGTGGGAAAGAAGGGATGCTTTCAGTTCATTTTCTTTTATGTCATCCTGTTACTAACATTTTGTGCCTTACATTTGTCCATTTCAGCCATGCTCTCTACTCCTTTTCCCAGAAGGTTTACAGCCCTAGTTAGAGGAGACCAGGTATACCTGTAACTTCAGGGTGATGTTAAATGCACCCAATCCTCAGCAGCTGGAGGTGTCCTAGAATTGGCACACATACAATAATTACGCTGTAAGTATACAGTGTAGCTCACATTGGAGATTTTCTGAGTGTACTAATGAGGTCTCTGAGGCTAACTCTCTCAGGCCTGTGGGCTTTCAGCATTGTTTAAGGTCCACAAATGGAGCTTGAATTTGGGCTCACACTGTAGCATCAGGTTGTTGGGTGGGGTATTATACACATTTTTCTTGTGTTCTGATCTGCTCCCATATCTTTCTTTCAATACCCTTGCTACACAGTTAAGTCATTTAAATTATTTTAGATGCATACTCAAGTCCTTGATGATTTACCAGGACCTAAATGGAGGTAAGATCAACAAAGAGTCATCCTTGTCACATCTGAAACTGGATCCAGATCTGGAAAGAATAGTTGTTAGTGATGCTTCAGACACAATATTGAAGTCAGCCCCTAAGGGTCCCTATAGAACACGAGTATCTATCTAACTTGGTACCTCCAGGGCCCTGTCTTCAGGGACATTCCCATATCTTACCAACAGAGGGAGCCATGATTCCACCGCGCAGACGATATCCTTGTCCTCTAATAGAGGGCAGTAACGACCAAACTGCATCTCTGAGATACTGCCTCTGCCTAGGGTTCCTGGGGACTCCAGGCAGAGTCAGCAGCTCCATTTGCTTGCTGATAAATCTCCACCAGGCTCCTTGCTGGAGTGCTGGCCTGAGAACGCTGCGGAGAGCTCGCAGCAATCTCAGGGCAGTTTTTACATGGCATACGTAGTCAACTAACTTTCTTGCTCATGAAATTTCTGTTAATCTAGAAGGCAATTGGAACTACTTATATTTATATTACTTCATAACCAAAGCTTCATGGCCCATGAGATGACTGAGGTTTCTGTAACTATGTTCTCCTGTCAGTCTTCTTAATATTCAAATAATTTCAATGTTATCAACGGCCTGACATATAAAAAGACAACAAAACTATGGGGCAGACAAACGAACAGTAGAAATTAGATTTCTTTTTAAAAAACATGACTGAGATCAATAAGAAAGCATTGTGGAATCTTGGGTATTCTGAACTCAGACAAAAACAAAACAAAACAAAAAACTCCAACAACTTGGACTTGGCATTCAGCTCTAAAACTTGAGCTGTCTTTGGAAAGCCGAAGGGAAGCAGGTGATTGTGTTTTCCTCGATGTAAAACAGGAGTAGCAGATACTTTAGTTTTCTACACATGGGATTTCTTGAGGCTTCTAGGGAGCAACACATACAAAAGACTTCTTCAAATGTAAGATTTTTTTTTAAAAAAGTACACTTTACATTGTTAGACTTAAGTATACAACTTTTACTTCTTTAAATTTTATTTTCAATTTTTAGACAAAGTTTCACTGTGTAGTTCTGACAGACCTAGAACTCACTATGTGGGGCAGGCTGGCTCCAAATTCACACTGACCTGCCCACCTCTACCTCTAGAGTGATGAGATTAAAGGAGTGTGCCCAGCTGTAAGTATATAATTTTCGAGCTTAAAAATTATAGCTTTTGGGGCAATTATACATTTTAATATATATGTGCAGTATATATTTATTTACTTTATATAAATAATATAAAGTAAAATAATAGGAACATTTGTTTAAGACTTCAGATAAATCCTGAAAATACCCACCAGCAAGAGATTATCAGCTAACATTTGAACATGTTTTGGGACATGTCTTCATGTACATGCAAGTCCATGGACAATATTGTATTGTATTTTATGTTGTATTATTTAAATAAACTTTTTCCTTCTTTTTGAAATGGACTTTTTCCATTTAATTTGGTTTTCATAAATAATAGTTGTTCACTTTTATGTCAGGCATTGTTTAATTGTGTATCTTTTTAAGTCCTATAAGAGCTTCAAGAGGTGTGTGTGTGTGTGTGTGTGTGTGTGTGTGTGTGTGTGTGTGTGTATCAAACACAAGGAAACTGAGGCTCAGAAATGTGAAATAACAATCTCTGGCTTCTGCAATTTTAATGGATCTTACAATTAACTTACCTCTTTCTGCTTATAACCTTCCCACTTTTATTATAAAACCAAGAGCAGACTGCTTGTTTAAAAATGTCAATTCTTGCCTGGTATGGTGGCACTTGCCTTTAATCCCAGCATTTGGGAGGCAGAGGCGGGTGGATCTCTGTGAATTTGAGTCCAGCTCGTCTACATCGTGAGTTGTTGGACAACCAAAGCTACATAGAGAGACCCTGTTTCAAGAAACACCACCAACAACAACAACGACACAAAAACAACCCAAACAAGAACAAACCAAAAAATAAAGCAACAACTAGAACAACAAAAACCAACCAAACAAACAAACAAAAACCCAAAACCTTAAAAAGTAAAGACTGATCAATTCTCACACCCTAGGTGTCGATAGTTTTCAGACAAGCTGTCCTAAACTCTTGGAGAAGTTGAGGACTCCAGGACCTAGAGTGTTATGTGCATAGATCATTGGAGATCCACAGCTTTGGTTTCTATTGCACCAGAGAACCACAGCTTTGGTTTCAGTTGCTAGATTGGGATTGCTAGATTGCTTCTGAATTTGATCTGATGCCAAGCTGCCCTCCAGAAGTGTCATGCCAGGCCACATGCCCACAAACAGGGTGTGAGTCACTTAGCTTCTTTTCTGTGTGTCTAACTGTGCTTCAGACGATGACCTTATAAACGACTTCTCAGTTTTTCATTAGGACAGTAGCTCACTTGTAGGCTGCTAGCCTCCATGTGTCTGCAGGCAGGTATGTCATTCTAAAGTTGTAACTGCAGGTCTGGCATTTTCATGTTGCTTGTCAGTAATTCCGAGGCTTTCAGGACTTGGTTGTCACACAGCCCGTGCAAGAATATACTCTTCAGTGCTCTTTCGTGCTCTGCTCCCTTTTTGTTCTCCAAGCCACTCTCTTCAGCGCCCACTTTTCCTAAGAAGGTGCAAACAGCATAGGCAATGCTCAGGCAGAATTCACACATGGGGCTGGGCTCCATCCCAGCATCTACTCTGCTCAAGTAGTGTGAACTCCAGAATTTCACTGTTAGTCTGAGCAATGAGTAAAATTTGTTTGTATTAATTTTTTTATGTAGACAGGTGCTATATTTGCATGGATGTATATCACATGCTAGCTTAGTGCCCTTAGAGGCAAGAAGAGAATGATGCATCCCCTTGAATGGGAGTTACAGATAGTTGTGAGTCACCATGTGGTTGCTAGGAATCAATTCTGGGTCCTCTGGAAGAGCAGTCAGAGATACTAATCACTGAGGCATCTATCTCTCCAGCCCTTACTTATTTTTTTAATGAAGCAAGATTCTCATACTGAGATTCCAAATAAAATATTATTCCCATTAAAAAAAAATCTTGCTCCTACTGAGAAAATGAGTTCCTTTAAATTTCATTGTCCTTGAAGCAAAGAACTACCTTCTCCTTTAGGAGAAAGAAACACTTTAAACAAAAAAAAAAAAAAAAAAAAAAAAAAAAAAAAAAAACTAGTTCATTAACAATTAACTCTGAACCATTAAGCTATAGACACCTAACAAGTTCTACACAGACATCAGCATGAATGAGTGAGTCACCCCCGACCTTCACACGAAGTTTATATTGTATGGTATGACAATAATTTTTTCTAATTGTCTCTGGCTTTCCTTTTCAGTTTAAAACTATATGCAGATAAGAAAGTTATAAAAATTAGAACTAGCTAGGTAATCTGTCCCTAATGTCACAAATCAACATGAAAAAGTTTTCTTTTCCTAATGTGTTTCTTCAAGGGAGAATCTATTCTAGGGCAGGTTTCTGAACAGAATTATTCAATAGAATGTTATTAATCATAGGACATTTACTCCCCAAGTAACCCATGGGAGGGAAATCAGGACAATGTCCTTAGAATGCCGGGCTCTCTGGGCTTTCATTCTCCTCATTCTCTTGGGGCTGTGGCCATATGATTCATAAAGGTAATGATTTGAAATTGCTGATATCAGTTGAGGGTGTCCTATGAGAAGGTGAAGAAATCAAAGTACTCTTATTGATTCTAGATTACACTAGATCATATAGAGAAGCACTCTGTGCACGAATGTTCCAGTGGAAAGCTGTGGATAAACAACCACGCGTGGGGTTTTGTTACAGCCAGGACACCATCCTGTGATTGCTGGCATGGTTACTCTTATTTTTCAGCATTCAGGGAATACCAAACAGCTTCGGTCTGTTGGCTTGGTTTCAAATTCCAGAACACAGAATTCAAATGAACACAGAAAGTGTCTCACAAACATCAATAAGTCAGCTTCACACCCATTACATCGTGGACTCAAGATCTGTCAGAATACTTTGCAAGCATTAAGTGATAAAAATCACAACCTCTTTCAGGAATTATGAACTGTACTCTGGTTTCCGACGAGAAAACCAAAACCTGTTGGAGCTATATCTACTTAGTGTCTGCTCAAAGAAAACAAGCCTTGTTCTGCCTATATAAATGAGTAATTGGACTAATTTTTTCCCCCTGACTTGGCACAATCTCCCAGTGACCTGATTGAAACCACCAGATGTTTTGGCAGCTCCTGGAGACATAATCTAAGTAACTCAATAATTGATTTAAGTAAACGTATCAGAATGTGGACTGGCAGTGGATTCAGGGATTCTCTGTTCAGTGATGACTTTGAATTTAAAAAAAAAGAAAAGAAAAGAAAAAGTCAGTCTGCTCAGCTCACATAATTGAAATGAATGGAGATTCTCACCAACTAGTTCACTTAGGTAGTTTACAGCCTTAGCGGTCTGTGCATTCCTATAACTGTTGAAAGACACGAAAGAATATCCATAACATCAGAGAAATGGAAAAGTCGTCCCGAGGTTGTCTGTTGGAAGTTAAGTAAAATGTTTCTCTGCAGAAAAAAACCCTGATTAAAAAAAGAAAAGACAGCAAGAGAGATCCCTTTGACTGATTTTCTAGGAAAGGATACTTTAGCAATATTAGTTTTGGATTATTTTATGTGGTATTGTGTTACATCAGAATTTTTCATTCTTTTTGTTTCTCTATTTTGCCATCAGCACATTTGCTGTATTATCATCTCCACAGTGATGAAGAATATTTCTTATACATAGATCTTAGAAACAGAAATAATACTTCTCTGTACATGCAGCAAAGACTGGTTGAGATAGGACAGACCTGTGCTCCAAATGTGAAACTTTGTGTTGGTGAGCCTGCCCAGCATGTTTTGTTTCTTCCTGTAGTATGGGATAGTTCTCTTGAATTTGATTAATAAATACAATTTAAAAATGTTTCTTCTTCCCCCTTCTCCTCTCTTCATTGAAGAAAAAGGCAAAAAAAAAAAAAAAAAAAAAAAAAGAAAGAAAGAAAAAGAAAAAGAAAGAAAGAAAGAAAACACAGCGGGTGTTAGTGGCCCACGCCTTTAATTCCAGCACTTGGGAGGCAGAGGCAGGCAGATCTCTGTGAGTTCAAGGCCAGCCTGGTCTACAGAGCTAGTTCCGGGACAGGCTCCAAAGCTACAGAGAAACCCTGTCTCAAAAACAAAACAAAACAAACCATAAAAAAACAAAACAAAACCAACAAAAACCAAAGCCATAGTGATGAGAGAGAGAGAGACAACGAGAGACACAGAGAGACAGGAGGAGAGAAGATAGACAATATGGAAAAAGACCATATGTGGGCACACAGACAGACTCCCACACACCCTCTGCATACAGACCTAGGTAGGTGATTAGTACCTGTGTCCAGGACTCTGTACAAACTTCCTCTGTCTTAAGGGCCTGGAGTGCAGAGATCATTACACTCTTTGATTGGCATATTGCACCCAGTGTTCTTGGTAAATATTGTTCTGTATTAGCAGAGTAATAATCCTGCCAGCAGATCCCCTTAATCACCCAAGGCTCTCCGGTGAGTGTTGTTTTTCGTGTGCTCAGAAGGCAGACTGGCTCCACAAGTCCTTTCCAGTACAGGCTGACAAGGAGCCTTCTGTACTTATTAGCATAACAGCCAATGCTAATGACCCAGGGGCTGCAGGCTGTCTTTGAAACCCATCTCTCTTGGCCCTGATTTGGGGGATTCTACAGAGAATACACACAAAATCCAGTTCAAAACTACTTGAGAGCAAGAAGAGAAAAACATATTTTATGACGTGATTTGAATGAGATGTCTCCTAGTGGATGCATGATCAATCATAAACATCATAAGTGACCCAGGCTCCTGTAAAGTGCTGGCTAAACCGGTTAGTAAAATGCAAAGTCCTGGGTAAACCTGCAGATCCTGCTGTTGCAGGGACAGATGCTTTTAGGGGCCCTAGGTAGCCAAGGCTGTTTCTTTACTTTAGTCAAGCCCTCTGTTCATTAACAAACAAACAATTTATTTTTCCTTTTTGAGTGAAGGTTTAGTGCATTCCAGGCTGACCTTGAAATTGCTTTGTAACCAAGGATGAGCTTGAACCCCTGATTCTCCTATATTTATTTTCTCAGTGCAGACACATGCTGTCATATTTGGTTTAATGTGGTGCTGAGGATTGAATCCACGCAAGTATTTTACAAGCTGTGCTACAGTCTATTTCTGTCTTCCCACTCATATTTCCATGGAAGATTCTGGACTCAGAACATTGAGAAAATCTAACATTGAGCATATGAAGCAGGAAAGGCAGGCCCTCATGCCTTTTAAGGGATAGTGTTGTTTTGTGAAATCATTTATTTTATTGAAACAGTGAAGGTATCAGGGATACTAGCAATTCTTGAGCTAATGTTGGGTACATGGAGTCCCAAAGGATCTTCCTCAAAACTTGCATCTGTACTACTTATACACAAGTGGCTGAAGATCAGAGGTCAGAGAATAGCTCAGCAGGGCAGCTAGGAATGGAACCCAGATTGGCTTGACTTGAAGGTCTATTTTGCTTACCCCAGACATAGTTCCACAGCATCAAAAGGATACTGCTTTCTTGCTGGAGCTTTCTCCTTAGAGAAGGGATAACAGGTGTGTGTGTGTGTGTGTGTGTGTGTGTGTGTGTGTGTGTGTGTGTAAGCATTGTCAGTAATGCTCCAGGCTTCCCATGGGTTTTGCACAACATTATGATAAACTTCATAACGCCAAATTTTAGTTCCCTGACTACACAAGTTGGAATAACTGAGGCACACAGGCCATTTGCAGAAACATGTTTAAATGATATCAACATAATATAGCTAAAAAGGAGAAACACAGCCAGGTAGTTCTATAATCTTAGCATTTGGGAGATGGACATGGGAGGTTCTGGAGTTCAAGGTCGGCCTTGGCTACATAGTAAGTACAAGGGAAGCCTGGATACATGAAACATTTTCTCAAAAAAGCAAACAAAACATTTTAGTGTGGTCGTGTGTGTTTGTGTGTTTGTGTGTGTGTGTGTATGTGTGTGTGTGTGTGTATGTGTGTATGTGAGAGAGAGGGAAAGAGAGAGAGAGAGAATCTATGAATCTTCATCTGTATACTAAGCTTCTCAAATTTGGAACTACCTGGATCATTTGCTGAACCTTTTCATATTTGTATTAAGGCTCAATGCTTTATAGATATATAGCTATTGTCTTATGTTTTTATTTATTTATTTATTTATTTTATTTTCCAGTTTGAATTTGGCTTTTGGGAAAGGCTAGGTGGCTCTACTCCATCCTTTCTAATCTCATTGGTCAAGTTGATTGCATTTGTGGCCTCTCTTCAAAAGGTGACTTACAGTGAATGAGAGCAATTTTGTAAATTAATATCATCATTGAAAATAAGCTGGCCTCCTTGTATACCTCTTTTTACTTGTTATTTGAGGCTGCCTGGTTGGACTGCTCAGACAGCAAGCAGTTTTGGCATGGACCTAGGGCTCAGGGGAATATTAACTTACAAGACTTTCCCTATTTTGCTTTTACATGTCTGAAACTATTTCAAAACTTAGTGGCTGAAATACAAGTTATTAAATACATGTGACCAGACTATAAGAAATGTTTTCTGCTCTCTGTGTCCTCTTTGAAGAAATGATAGATGGGAAATGAACTGGTGTGCATGTCATAATTACACCTGATTGCATTATAATCAAGATTCTAAAGGGGTGGTTAACTAAGAGGTAAGGTAATAGCACCTATGGTAGGTTCTATATGTAATTTAAGTGCCATGTTTGGGATTAGAAAAATTCTTTCATTAAACTTCAAGAGTTCTTGATGAATGGAGATGTTGAGTGTAAGATGTAAAGGGGAATGGAATCTTTGGTTTTCTGACCACCCAGTCCAACTTTCATCCTTGTACCCTTCTCTCATCCTGGGCTGTCTCAGGAATTAGGGGTCAAATTGGGGAGGGGGTGTGAGCCTCTGAAACCAGGGTGTGAATTTTTCTCACCCTGTATGCTCACCATTCAGTGTAAACAGTCTGTCCCTCTCCCTGTGTGTTCCTCTGTGGCTGCAAGGGCAGACACTGCCTGGGTATGGTGACAGGGATGCTGAAGAGTGTCTGCCAGTCTCCGGCAGCTGGAAAAGGTTTGAGCCCCTTTGGCAGATGTTTGTTGTTCCAGCCACTTCATTAACTTTGGAAACAAAACCCCTGACTATTTTGAACAAAGTTCCACTCTGTGATTGACAGCTGGGGTATGCATCCTCCATGGAAATGCATTACAGTCTGAGAATGGCTGAAAGGGTCTGGGAAGGAGCTTGAAGGGGGCGGGGAAGAAAAGGAAAGAAGGAGAAATTGGGCTGCATGCCATTGCTCAAAACTCAAAGTGAACAAGGAAAGTAGAAACTCATTTAAAGAGAAAGACAGATTTAGTACAGCTAATTAAGACTTGACATCCCGTCGAACACATTATATAAGTCTGCTTCTAGAGTTTTCATACAATCACTTATTCAGGACACATTTACCGAGAGAGCATTGCTAGGTGCTATGTGGATATTGATGGTAGGAGATGAATAATGCTGAACAAAGCGTTGACCACCAGGGATGAATTGTTCAGTGGGGGGAAAACATGCAAGGGACAACACAGTGAAGGAAATGCTAGCACAGCATAGAGGCAGTAACAGCAAGGGACAGCCTGGGAACAAGAAAGGGCTTCTCAGAGGGAGGTTGTATTTGAGATGGGTCTCTAGTTTTTCTGGCAGAGAAGGAGGGAGGGGAGAGGTGGCAGGGCATTCCAATTAAAGGCAAGGCTTGTAAAAGGCCAACCTTGTGAAATAGAAATTAGGATTAGCATTTGGAAATGAAAAGCCAATGCCAGTTTAGGAAATGAATGCCAGAGCACCAAAACTCCAGATTCCAAGATCCAGAACCACTCCCTCCAGTGGAAATTCTTTCCTACAGATTCCTCAGCTTTCTGGCCTTCCTAGTAGAAAGTTGGAACAAAAACAAAACAAAACAAAAAACCAACCAACCAACCAACAACAACAACAAATCTAAGGCACTGATGGAGGGTGCTCTACTTCTTCATCTATCAAAGTTCAGTAGAGTTCAAACCAAATTTACATAAGGGCATAAGTGAATTTTGTGCTTGCAGCTGTGTGGAAGTAGGGAGTAAGAGGGCTTAGAGAAGATGGCCTTGTGGATATATGTCAGGAGGCCAGTCCAAGGGCTTATTCCTGCGGGCTGGGCTAGAGGTTCAAAGCCCTGTGTCTGCCAATGAGTTTCCCCCGACACGGGGTACACAAATATCACTCCTGACCCGAGTTTTGGAAACAGAGAATGTGGAGAAGAAAGAAAAAGAAACAAGGATGCACTAAGGTGGAGAACAGAACGAAGGGCAGAAGCAAGGAAAGAGAAGAGGGAGGCTAAACCGAGAGGCTCCAAATGCGAGGACCAGTGAGGGAAAAGGAGAAATGGGGGGGGGCGGGGGTTAGTGGGAGAAGGAGTGAAAAGAGCAAAGAAAAAGGTTGAAGAAAGGGAGTGCAGTACATGGACAGGGTTCTCCCAGAGCAACCCAGAGCTCCAGCTTTCCGTATGAGCCTGTGACTGTAGCGGAGGCTGCTAGCCTAAGCGCCTCAGCGTTCTCATGCTATGTCCTTGAGGCCACTTCGGTACCGGGCTCCAGGCTGTAAGCCCGCCTTGCTGTCGCCTAGGTTAGACGAGGATCACACCAAGCATTCAGCTTCTCTGCGGCCGCAGAGACACTGTAGTGAGACACTGTAGTGGGGGTGAAGAGAGCTCCCCAGGATTGCCCTGGCAGCCAGCGTTGCATCCCGGTCCCTGGCCCATCTCCTCTCTCAGCGGGCCGCGGCGACGGTGGCAGGGCACAGACAGATCAGGGACAGGTCTTAGGCCCTCGATCCCCCACAACAGATAAGCCACAGGGTCTTCTAGGGATGAAAGCAAGAAACGCGCCGCCACCGGGTTTCCTAGCTGCTGTTCTACTGGGCTGCCTGCGCCTGGAGAAGAAATAAAAGCAATTCCAAATGGCGAGGAAGGAAGCGGAATCAGACGGACACAGCCGCGTGGGGAATAAAGATCGTCACCACCGGCTGCGGGCCATAGCAAACGCTTGATTATGATTCCGTCTATTACTGTCTATTTTCCTTAAGTGCTTAATCATTAGTTCAACAAGTTTGTCCCTTCCCGGGGTGAAACACCGGCCGAGGTGCGCGTCCCGACTTGCTTCTGTAGCTAGTCACGCTCGTAGCGCGCAACCCGGCAGAACACCCCAGAGACTCATGATCACCCCCAGGGTACGAGCATCCAGGAGGAATCACCAGCTGTTCGTGTCCAAAATTCTGTGTTCCCACTGTCGGTTTCCTTCCCAGCTCTCTTACACCGCTTTAGGGACACACTCTTGGGGCCAACAGTGCACCAGGAGGTCGCTTTCCAGGGCGGCGGTGCGCTGTTGCCGACAGACAGTAGGAGCTGTCCCAGGCGCACAAGTGCCGGACCGGTCGGTCCCTCTCATGCAAAGATTGTGGTTGAAAACAAAATTTCGTACAGACATTGATAGGGACAGACTCTGAGACCAAGACGCTAAGGAAAAAGAGGCAAACAATCTCCAAACACTTGAAGTCTGTCATTTCTGGGAATGAAAGCCGGGATCTGGCACTAGGAAAAGCCAGAATTTGGGCTGACTATAGAAGGGCCGTAGACACGTCGTGATCCCTCTGTTTTGGTACTTTCCAGCCAAGCAAACCGTTTTATGACCAGAATATAAACACACACAAATGCACATTATTTCCCCGATTTAATATTGGGGGGTAACTGACTATTCTAAAGTCATTTGTAGTTTGGGATTGTGAGGCAATCAAGTTTACAACCTCGGTGCAAACGCCCCACGCCGGGAGTGCACGGGTGCATCGTGGGCTTGGGAGCTGCGGGCTGAGAAGGGGACGTCACGGTCCCGGGAAATGGCCCACGCGGGGACAAGAGAGGCACAGTGGTGCTCTGGGGCCCGGATCCTCGGGAGTCTGGACGAATGATTCTACTACTTTGTGGCAAAAGACGCAGACCTAGCTACCTGCACGGCTGCGGAGGCTGGGAGCGGCGGCCTTTTGGCAGGACAGAGTACTATGCAGCTCGGAAGAGCGGCGGCGGGACGGCTGGGAGGCAGGAGGAGGAGGCGCGCACCGGCCGGACTGCGCGTGCACAAACACACGCGCGCGCGCGCGCACCCCAGTACACACACCTGGAGCTTGGGGGAGGGGGAGAGTAGAGCCGTAGCGAGTGTCTTAAAATAGAGAGCCATCGTGGGGAGCGCTCGCTTCGGACCGGCGGGAGGCCGGGATCTAGAGCAGCTCGACCGTGGGTGAGCAAGTCAGAGCCCGGGCTGCACGGACGCGCAGGGGCGGGGTGGCGGCCGACGCCCCTCGGCTCGCGCTCCGCACCTGGCCCTGCAGGAAGTGCGCGCTGATTGACAGCTGCGGTGTCCCAAAAAGGCTGTAGTCAAAGATGCTGTTCAGCGGGTGGGTGTAGACGCTGCAGGCGCGCCCGTGCCCGCTCAGGTCCGTCCGCGCGCCTCCCCGGCCCCGCCGCCCCTCTGGCTGCGGAAGAGCGGGGCTCAGGCCCCAGCCCGAGTGCCAACCCCCGCGCTCCCGGACGAGCCGGCGCTCGCAGCACTCAGGTCGCCAGGCTCTAGTCCCGGCTCACCATGCACTGCCACGCGGAACTGAGGCTGAGCTCACCCGGCCAGCTCAAAGCAGCCAGGCGGCGCTACAAGACTTTCATGATCGATGAGATACTCTCCAAGGAGACCTGCGACTACTTTGAGAAACTTTCCCTCTACTCTGTGTGCCCTTCGCTGGTGGTGCGACCCAAGCCCCTGCACTCTTGTACGGGTAAGGCAATCGCTGGGAGATAGTGGGCTGTGGTACTTTAGCCCGTGTGCGGTCGCCTCTGCTTTCCAATCCGAGAGCGTGAGGGACCAAACGATTCTTTTTCTGCGTCCTTGCGAGGAAAACGGACTAGCTAGCGGCGGACATTCAAAAGCGAAGCGTTTACAACCCGCCGGGGCAGGTACCGCTCCCTGGATGGGTGATAAGTTAAGACCAAGCGGCCCTTGGAGTGGGACTCCTCTGTAGCGCCCGCCCTGTCTTGCTTCTTGGAGAAAACCCCCTCCTTCTTGGCGCTATGGAGTTCCAATGAGAAACTTCAAAACACTTGACCAGATTCAGTGCCTAGGTGACTTCGCGCAGTGAGTTTGTCTGTTTCAACTTGAGCCTGGTGGTCTTACCCATAACGCTCTACTTGTTACATCTCCTTTGTAATTTTACAAGTAAACCGGTTTCCTGGGCTTCAAAACAAACCATTGAATTCACCGAACTGTATTTAAAATGACTCTCTCTCTCTCTCTCTCTCTCTCTCTCTCTCTCTCTCTCTCTCTCTCTCTCTCTCTCTCTCTGTGTGTGTGTGTGTGTGTGTGTCTGTCTGTCTCTCTCTCTGGAGGTAGTTTTGGACTATGCTGCCTTTTGACACAAGCAGAGGATCAACCTTGTTTGTTTTAAGTGACTAAAACCAACACCAGTAACAGTAAAGCATCCCTCCAACCTGGCTTCCTCTTTCCACCAGTAAGAAAATGATCGAATTTAGTAATAATACTGAAAGAGTAGCTGTGCAGGAAAGCCATCCAAAGATGTCTAAAACACATTTGATCGCCATGAGAGAAGCTCCGGGTTCCAAAGTTCCCTGGTGTGGTGGGGACTCAGGCTACAAAAAAAAAAAAAAAAAAAAAAAAAAAAAAGAGTTGAAGACAATTTTTTTTTCCAAAGAAGTTCTTGACCATACTTCTCATTAAAAGCAAACATGTAGGGGAGCCTTTAGCGTCTTTAGCCTTATACTTGTTGTATAGCTTCCATGAAGCAAGTTTATGAAATTATATTTTGAAAAATGGAAACATGTGCTAGCAGTGGTTCATGACTACTTATTATGAGAACGATTTGGAATGAAAAGCTACTAAGTATAATGCACAGAATCCTATTTCTCCCTTGCTTCTATTGACGGTCCTGCTAAACCTATCACTAAATCTACCTTGGTAATAAATATACCAAGGACTTTGCAAAAGCAAGATATTCCTACATTTGTTTGGCTATCCAATGAATATTACATGTCTTGTCAGCAAGGTGGAATTACATCTGATATCCCATAACAAACTTACAAAGAAGGAGCTAAATAAGATACATAAAGGAGATTTTAGAAACACAAGAGATATCCATCATGATGCCATTTTTACTTTTGTGTGTTTGCTCTAAGAGGTGCCTCACATGAGTAGTCTGTGAATATGCTGGGCTGGGAGAAGCAGGCTAAATTTTCTGAGAACATCTAGTTGCTACAATAATGCAAATCCTACAGAGGATTTGAGTCTGAGGCAAATCCCAGTGCACCCCATTCAGTCACTGCCCAGGGTAGAGGCTCCAGGAAGAAAACACAGTTCCTGAAGACCTAGGGGTGGGTTAGTACCTGCTGACTTTCAGGGCCTCTGTCATGATTCTGAGGCAGCTTTTCAGGGCTGGCTCATAGGAGTTACAGAATTGGGTCATTAAAAAATGCTGGAAAAAGGGTTCGGGGAGGCCCAGAAAACTGTCATGTAGTTATTCTAGGCTGAGTGAGTTCCATGATTTACACAACCTTGTGTGGGAAATAAAACAGGAAATCTAAGGATTCAAAGGCAATTTTGTGAGTGTTAAAATTGTGCTGACAGACATTGCAGACCAGTCCTATGTTCCCCGGAGTTCCTTGATGATTTGTACCAGGAGGGGTTACTGGCAGTGGTTTTCTTGCCTTCTTTTTCCATTCTTCCTTTGGATTGTTCCTTTCAAAATTCGTCTTGATTTTCCTCTAGTTGAGACTTAAAATAGAGAAAGTAGGATTTGCTAGTGGAATTAAACTCATAAAAACTGGCAACCACAGTTCATACTTTCAGATCCTAAGCCTTCAGTGGGTTTACAGTTTCAGTGGAAGCCTTACATGTAAGATCACGGGAAGCCCATTAGTGACTTCTCTGGGGTTTCATTCCTTCAAAGCCTTTTTGTACTTTTTAAGTGTCAAATGCAGGCTCAAAAAGTCTTAGCTAGGGTAAGCACAATCTTTTAAAAATTAATTATAAATAAAAATCATAAGTTGTTATCTATAACAAAACAGTAATTTATTTATTTTTTCTGAATAGAGAGGGATATTTAGCATATGTGGCAGGAGTAATGTACAAGAAATTCAAAGTAAGTGAGAATTAGTATATACTAGGATTAAAGTTACCAATTTTTCTCATCTTTTAGTTTGCCCAAGTCCACCAGCTTAAATAACTGCAACAGAAGCGAACTTTGCCAGGCAAAACATTGAAAACTAAGACTAAAAAGTTCTTCCCAATTGACTTACCAGTATGTATAAAAACACACAGGATAGGGGCAGAACAAAACCCACATTTAAAAGACTTCTACCTAATTAAGCAGTCCTTGTTGCTAGATTTAGTAATCCAGGTAGCAATGCAGGATATCAAATCTCCTCAGGCTGATGAGTCTGTGTTTAAGTAAACAGAGGAATGGAAATCTTTTTCATTAGGCAGATAATCACCTGGAAGTCATTTATTACTAAACATTTTCCCCTTGATGGAATACTTATCATCAAAAAGTATTGTTTTTCAACAGGCCCTTTATTGAAAACACGATTATTTTACTCTTTGAGAGTGGTCTTTAGATGTTTCCCAGTAGTTCCTTCAAACCACCTTAATAGATACTGAGGAGAATCCTTCTCTTTAAGCCAAAGATAAGTTTATTATTAATCTAAAAAAAAAAAAAAAGCCTTCATTTAAACAGTTTTCTGTGTGTACTGTCAGTGAAGTAGAGACTATTTTTTGACTTACTTGTGCATGTGACCTGTAGATCTTCTCTTTAAATCCGGTAACAGAACCAAAAATATTGCCAGTTGGAAGGGAGTAATCATCTCTCAAATATTAGAATGGAAAAGGTCATTGAAAGTTATACTTTATGAGTTTATGAATACAATATAACTTTTGGGGTATGTAGTAGTTATCCATTTTGGATCATCGTTAACTGTTTTCGATGGAAAGTTGCTTGAATAGAAATGGCCCCTCTCACAGACCAGATTGTAAAGCCGTTGGCACTGGAATTCTTTGAAAGTTTTGCCTCTGCATTTAAATCTTTAGAGGTAGTCAGAGTTTTTGAATTTGGGAATGCTCAGGGAAACTTGTTCCACAAATGCAAACATGCAACAGCTCAACCTAAGGATTTTCCTGCAAGGTTATTGATAAACATACCTATGGTATTAATTACTTATAATTTATTGTTGCTATTTAGAATCATCTTACATTTCCACTTGCTTATCTCAGGGAGAATACAAATATTTGGGCACTTTATGACCTGTGACTTTCTATTATTCTAGTACAATCTGTAGTCTAGTTCCTTTCCCCCTTCTTGAGCAGGATGTTTCTGCTGACCTTCAGTGTTAGTCCTTTAGGTCTGGCCCTGGCTATAGAGCTGGCAGGCAGGGGTTGAGAGGTCAATCTGCCCAAGTGGAGGATAAATTTCTATCTATCTATCTATCTATCTATCTATCTATCTATCTATCTATCTATCAATCTTGTGCAGAGTCATAGCATCACCTTGGGTTTCGACATAGCTCAATCCACTCTTTACACCGTTGCCCTTGTCAGGATTCTCAGAAATCAGGAAGACTGTTGTATCTTAGTTACACACCCTGGATAAACTTGTGCAGTCACACCCAGGGGACAGTCAACCAATTAAAAGGGGCATTTGGGACAGAGTGATTATCTTAGGAGGTGGCATTGAGAACATTTTATCCTCTGGTGGGTCCATGGGAAACAAGTTCTTTGGGGTGGTGTCCTTGGGCACATTTATCACAAAGACCGGGTGTCACGCTGTAAAGTTAACTGAGGCCCAGACATGCACGACTCTGTTGCCCTGTTAGAGAGCCAGCAAGTGCTTTATGAAGTTCCCCAAACCTCTGCTCTTTCAGTTAGACACCAAATCCTGAAGCATATAAGGAACTTGAGAATTGAACCCTGGAATGTTAATGGAGAAAAAGAAACCAGGGTCTGGGAAAATGATCATTATCAATGCTGCCAGAGGCAAGCAGGCTTTTATTAGCAATTACTCACACCAGTTTCTCCTATTCCCATTTGAAGGGTGAACACATTGAGGGACATATAGCATCCAGGACTTGCTCAGGGTCAGAATATTTCTGGAGAGGTGGTGTTAACTTAATACCTTAAGTTTTATAATTTCTCTGTAAAAAATTAAATTGAGACACTGAGGGGCTCCTTAGGAATTGGATATAAGAGCTTATGAATTGTTTACTAACAGAGTCTCTGCTACTGCTGATTTTCCTAATTGCAGATGGAAAAAAGATAAGAAATTCTGTTCAGAGTTAAAATGGTTCTTCTAATGCTACAATCCTTTATATACTTAATTCAGTGGTTTAATTAAACAAATATTTTTTAATATTAGAACACACACACACGCACACACATGGCCAGTTACACGTATGCAGGCTATTTATTCTTTGAAATGGAAGACAGGATTTGTAATTCAAGTATAGATAGTAAAAGTTAATTTTAGCACATTGTAGAGTTCCCAGCAGTCTATATGAGAGGCAGTAAGAATTGAATACAGTTGTTTAAATTGTAAAGAGAGATTAGAAAGAAAGAAAAAAAAAGACGATAAAGAGAAAGAATGGATTTCTGTGAAATCTTGAGGCCACTCAGGTTCAGCCTTATATCATAGGGTATCTTAGAGCCTTTTGTTGTACAGACCAAATAAGGTGGCTTCTGAAATCACTGTCCACAGTCAATTAAGCAGGTACCATTGATTCTTCTACTTAGATTCATGCTAGGCACCTTCAGTGAAGTCCCCTGGAACCTGGTACTGCCTATCATTTAACATTCATGGCAGGGGTAAGTGGCTGAAGAAATGTCATATCCAAAGCATTTTGGGGCTTTTTTTCTTCCTTGGAGGAGGAGGGCTTGGAGCTTGGGAGGTTGGAGAGCTGCAGGAAAAGGGACACATGGAAAGCAAAGCAGCTCAGATGGCCCAAGCTTCACTCGCTGTACTGTGCTTGTCACCTCATGGGGAAGTGAAGAAGCCAGCTCTCCCATTTTGCCATTTTTTTTTTTTTTCCTGTCTTGTAGTTAATT
Organism: Phodopus roborovskii; assembly: GCF_943737965.1. Lineage (NCBI taxonomy): Eukaryota > Metazoa > Chordata > Mammalia > Rodentia > Cricetidae > Phodopus > Phodopus roborovskii. The sequence goes on along the minus strand of NW_026126517.1, from coordinate 11,132,368 downwards.
TTGTGGCTTGCTGACTGAGCTAGCTTACCAACTCTTAACTGGATTATGATCGAAGGGCTGCTGCAAGGATTTGGGTGCTGTGAGATGTGCCCATTTTCTTTTAGAAAGTCCTTACTTGGCACTTCTGTTGGGTGGAAGGGCTATTTCCAGTGTTTCTCTTGAGATAGACTCACATCTGGATTAGCCAGCATCCTCCTTCCTACCCCAGGAATTTGCTAAAGCTGCAGGCATTCGTAGAATATCCACAAAGCATAGAATATTCACAGGTGAAAAAGAGGACCAAGGGCTGAGGGAATTTGCAGGGGGCCTATTCAGTGCCTGCTATTTTAGCTGCCAGAGAGCTGCAAACCGTGTTTCTCCCCACAGCAAGTGTGGCAGATACAGACCCAGCATTAGAACTCATTAATAATGAGGTTCTGATCTGGACCTTACACTAACTTCATGGCATTAACAAAATAAAGTCTCTTCAGGAGAGTGTTCATTTGTTATTATTATTTTTTCAAAACAGAATGTCTTTGTAAATTATCAGGATTTAATTTATTTTTATTGCAATTTAATAATGGTTAGAAAAAAAAGTCTTGTTAAAATAAGTGCTCTAAATAAAAACACAGTTAATTTTCCATTACAGTGTCTAATTACTCATCCTTGCTAGAGCATTTTATATGTAGGTAGTTTAAGTTCTTGAAAGTGGAAACTTGGCACTCATGTGCGGAAGAAAGCCTTGCACCTAGAGAGTTTCAGAAGGCTGTCTAATTATATTTGGGTTGCAGCTGAGTCGAGTCAACTCTGGAGAGGACAGAGAACCCCTGAGTGTGGTTACTGAGGAGTTTCTGGTGTCTGCGTGCCAGTTGAAATTGACTGTGGGGGACAGTGATCATGAATTTCACATGACATGGAAGCACATCTGAGGAGGCCCTGCCAGTCGCCAGTGGTGCCGATGTCAGGGCTATGCCATGGGTCTAGCATGCATCTGTGTATGTTGCCTGATTCTACCAGCTAAGATTGCAAAGACAGCCATCCACAAAGGAAAGGTCAGATGCAAGTGAAGAGAGTCCAGAGGCGAAAGATCATAGGACATCCAGTAAGTCCTGAGTCCAGGCAGAGTACACATATCTTCTGTTTGTTTGTTTGTTTGTTTACTTATTTAAGATTAAGTCTCACTATGTATTCTATGCTAGATGGGAATTCACTGTGTAGTCCAAGGCATCACATTCGAAATGTTGCTGTTTCAGCTCAATTTACTTTATAGGGTCTCACTCAGCCCTGGCTAGACGGGAACTCTATTTGTGGATCAGGCTGACCTCAAACTTAAACTCACAGAGATCTGCCTGCCTCTGCTTCTAGGGTGCTGATATTAAAGGTGAATACTACCATGCCCAGGTTCAATATACTTTTGATTATGACTTTTATTACACATGACTTAGTTTTTCCATAAGTGCTATGATTGCCCTTTCCCTTTGCATATGTAAGACCACTGTGGCTCTGTGGGAAAATGGAGTGGTCTTGGGAATAGTGAAATTTATGAAGGCCTGGCTGTATTTCCACTCCAGGAAATACTTGGGCATGGGAAGTTCCTGTCAGTCTCCACCACCCTGTTTTTTTTTTTTTTTTTTTTTTTTTTAAGAGTTCCCTTTACTCTGTGACAAGACAATTGCTGAGATTCAAGATAATGATCCTGTCACAAACAAGGTGGCAGTCACAAGTGTATTGATTGAAGTTTAGTTTACATAATACCTTGTGTTGCTGACTGCACTTTTCTTGAATGGACACTAGAAACAGTGTAATTTCTTATCTTGGTGAGCTACCATGATTGAACAAGAGGGGTTGCAAAGAATCTGCTCTCTGAGCCTTGCAGTCATCTTCTAGAGGAGACTATAAACTTGGTAGGAATGGCAGAAACATTCGATGTTTTGAGTGCCTTTTTTCACATACATAATCATAATCATATGAATAGTATGTGTCTGCTTTCTCCTTCCATTCTTTGGGTCCAAGAGATGAAACTCAGTGTTGTAAGGTTTGGTGGCAAGCACCTTTACTTACTAAGTCATCTAGCTGGTCCAGTAATTTTTTTTTTCTAATCTATTGACATGTTATAGCACTGGCATAAATGCTTTTTATTTTATTATTTATTTATTTTTGGTTTTTCGAGACGGAGTTTCTCTGTAGCTTTGAAGCCTGTACTGGAACTCACTCTGTAGACCAAGCTGGCCTGGAACTCACAGAGATCCACCTGCCTCTGCCTCCTGAGTGCTGGGATTAAAGGTGTGTGCCACCACCCTTAAAGGCTAGGCTCACAACCAAAACATAAATGCTTTTAAAATCAGTTCTAAAACATCCCTGAGAAGGAGCACTGTTATCTCCATTTGCTAGTGAGGAACCTGAGAAGTGAAATCACATTAATGGTCTAGATGGTCAGTACATGCAAGGTGGATGCTCAGCCTTCCTGTGGTCAGGAAAACTTACAGAGATGCTGTAGGCAAATCAGAGGGTCTGGCCGCCTTAGTTGAAGATGGAAATGTATAGAAGTAGACCTTCTCAAACCCCAGACACTGGTGATTAAGGTGTTATTTAGTTTGATTACTTTGGGGGGTTTACAAATGTGTGTGTGTGTGTGTGTGTGTGTGTGTGTGTGTGTTGGGATCAAACCTGGGGCTTTGTGCAGGCTGAGTCAGGACACCAGTCTGTTAGATGACTGAAGAAGAAACAAACAAACAAACATACCATAAATAGTTGGCAACTCCTGGTATGCACCCTGTAGTGCAGCGCCTTGAGAAGTTGTGCCTTGAGGAGTCATGGTAGATGTGTGCCCGGACGTGGATAAGTATGTTTATTCCTGTTTTTTTTTTTTTTTTTTTTTTTTTTTTTTTTTTGATTAGGGAAAATTAAAGACAAGCAAACAACCTAACTGGCTTTTCGGGAACTAAACTAACATGTGCTGTAATCATGCAATAAACTTTATGTAGTAATTAAAATAAATGATCTAAATGTGTTTGTGTCAACATGGATCATTTTTAGGATTAAGATGAAGGGGATGAACAAGCTGTGGATTTGTGTATAGTCCGGTACTATTTATAGAGTGACTGGAAACATTTGGGGAAGTACAGGATATTATTGGATAGGAGGATGGCAGTGAGGAGAACGACCCACAGATTTTTATTTTCCTATGTAATTGTTTACCATTTAAAAAGGCCTTCTGTGACTCAGTCTAAGCATTACAAATCTGTCACTTGGTTGTGGGTACACAGGTGTTCATGATATTGCTCTTTGGACTTCTGTGTAGAGTTGAAACTTTCCATAACGTAAACATTGAAAATCGATAGGCTATGGGACCACACATACCCATGACACTCTTAATCTTGTGGAACTTTTCATGGCTTTCTCAATTGCTTTTCCTTCCCAAGACAAAAGCTTTTAAATACTGAGCATGTCGACAGTTTCACAGTAGGGACACAAGGTCACTTTATAATTAGATACATGAACAGCTCATACTAAACCGTCACTGTGGCTTCGGAAGCTGGATTTAGGGTCTTGCCCACTTTCCTAGCCTGGCTGACAGTGTTATTTCTTTTCAGCGTAATGCTGTACTCCATCCATGCTTTGGCATGCGAGTAAAGAAATTTTGAACTTGTAAAGAAATTATTAGAACTCTTAGCTCTTAATTGTTGTTTCCTGCTAGTGTGTGTCAATAATTATGTAAGTCCGAGTTATTGGGAATTATTATTATTAACAATACTTAAAGTCATAACAAACTGCCTTTGCTTTGCATCCTACTTTTTATAAATATTTGCTGATATGGTGATATGCTACCCTTGGCTTTTGGCCAGTCATTCATTGGTAGTGGTATTTTAATAAAGGAAAATTGTCTAGGATAGCTGAGATAAAATATCAAAGAATATGATGTTAAACTGTAGTTTCTTTGACAATATAGGATAAGACTAGTGATATGTTATCTTAAGTTTTCTTTATATTTTGTAACCATGATTTAATTTAAAAGCTGTTCAATGTGTGGTGTCAGGGATTGTTGGAAGGAATGAATGTTACCATGGCAATCTCCAGAGAGATGTCTGTTACCAGTAATAAGTGGTCATCTTGTTGTTTGGTGGTGCTAAACTCAATCACATTATTCTATAATGACAACTATAGTGGCAGATGCTTTATCCAGCTATTTTAGCAGTCCAGACATTTTAATTATCATTTCATGGTTGGTCTAATTTAGAAATACTACTTTTAGGCATTTTGGCAAAAACATAGCCCTTTGTGAGCTTTGCCCTCCTTTATGTGAAATAGTTGGTACAACTAAATTTGCTAAAAACATCCCCCCCATTCCCCAGACTATTCCCTTTATGCCCAAATAAATGTATGAGTAAAGATACAGTTAACATCTCACAAGATGGCAAGAAGGGTGAGAACACTTCAATAAGATGTTGGCAGGGGCTCTTTACATAAATATAGTATGTTGCTACAGTTGTTTTATTGTTATTAGTTATCTACAGTGTTAATAAATCAAGCTTTATGATATATATGGAAGGAAGCCAGCAGAACACACAGGGATTGATACTAGCTACACTTTCACATATTCATGGAGGGTGCAGAAACACATCTTTGGATAAGGGTAAGAGATTGATTGAATCCCAAAGAGTTTCCACAGAGCCATGTGAAAGTCTATGAGAAGAACGCAGGGGCCATTATTCTGCAGTCTATGAAAGTCTGCACACCGGCATCACATCTGTTAGGTCTACTTTTAAATCTTCACGTTGAAACTACTTGGGACAGGGGCTAGAGGGATGGCCCAGGGGTTAAGAGTACTTGTCCCTCTTTCAGAGGACCGTAATTCTGTTCAGTATGCCCATCCATCCACCCTCGACTTCTTATTACTCCAGCTCCAGGAGATCCAATGTCCTCTCCTGGCATCCTTAGGCCCTCCCACCCCACATAATTTATATAAATAAAAACAAAATAAATCTTTAAGAAGGTGCTACTTAAGCTAGGAATGGTGGCAAATGCCTCTAATCCCAGCACCCAGTAAGCATAGGCAGGGGGATCTCTGTGAGTTTTAGGCTAGCCTGGTCTACACAGCAAGATCTAGCCTACTCAAGGCTACTTTGTCTCAAAACAAAGACAAAAACAAATTATCAAACAAAAAAAGGAAACTACTAGAGACAAGAAGAGTTAAGATGTAGGGTATTCAGACAATGAGGGATGCATTGGCAAACTGCAGGGAGAAAAGGCATTCTATATAAGTTACTTCTTTTTCAATATTAAAAATGTTTTTTTTTTTTTATTGAAAAAAATTGGTGTGTCATCCCTGAGGAGATTTTATTTGGAGGGTGTCACTAATTTTGTTTTTCCTGGATATCATGGTAAATTACAAGTGTTCTTAGCACATTAGACAGCTGTGACTACTGAAAGTTTATTTTCCAAGTTGCCTGTTGAGATCATAGCAGGACAGACCACCTTGTCACAGGGTTGGCTATGTTTGTCTACTGGAATATTCTGCTTTTGATGCTTGGAACAATTTGCCTAAGCAGAATGTGGTTGGCTGTTTAGGATGTTGTTGGGGGTGGGGGTCAGCTGTATCCCAGGTTCTGTGCTGAGAACTTGTACACATAAGGGCAGTCAAAACTAAATGGAGACCCTGTGTGAAGTAGTTCCCATTACCACTGTTCATAGAAAATGACCAGCAAATGGCAAAGTTGAAATTAGACCATGCATCTCTTTCAATGTAAAGTTCACGGGATTATTAGGCATGTAAATCAGAATTCAAATATGCCCCCATTTAGGCAGGCTTCATAATATATATTTGTGTATATGTGTACTTACACACAACAAAGTCCATTCTCCCCCCCACCCCCGCCCCTGTGATTGAGGTTTTAGTAATTCCAGAAAATTCCAGGAGGCAGTGGGATTTTGGGTGGAAAATGAAGTTGTCTGGTCATCAGGAGGTTTCAGATCTGCTGTCATCTTCTTCTGTGACTCACTTGTTGCTGGGTGACACTGGCTGAGTCTCTCTTGGGCAGCATTGAGCTGTGATTCACTGAGTAAAGCTTCTCCCGGAACAACCAAGGGTTGAATCTGCATTCCTTCATTGTCGTGAACTGGATGGGAAACACTTGACAATTCAGAGCCAGTCTCCACTCACTTCCACTTTAATTGGTACGTGCTTGTGGGGTATAATGTGATAGTTTAATACATCATGCAGTGTGTAGTGATCAAAGCCTGTAATTATCATTCCCATGTCCTTGAACATTTCTCACTTCTCTGTGTTTTGAGCTCCATCTAGTTACCCCACTATGCTTTAGAATAAAATGTTTAACCTTCCATCTAACCATTTTTTTTTTTGATACCCATTGCCCATTTTCCCTCTATCCTCTACCCCTTTTTAGCTTCTTAGAGACCAACTGTTTTAGTTTCTAATCAACAGGCATTATTTGTCTTTCTTTGCCTGGCTTATTTCACTTACTATATTGCTCTCTGGTTCCATTAATTTTGCTGTAAATGACAAGATTTCATTAAAAAGATGGTCACAATCTTTGTTTGTTTTTCCAGTACAGGTTTCTCTGTGTAGCCTTGGCTGTCCTGGAACTCACTGTGTAGTAGACCAGGTTGGCTTCAAACTCACAGAGATCCTCCTGCCTCTGTCTCCCACGTCCTGAGATTAAAGGCATGCACCACCTGGCACAATCTTTGTTTTTAAAAGATTTCTTGGAACTGCAAATTAGGGATCACTGGATTGTGGATAACTATGTAAGAATAAATTTGGTGTAATTTGTGTTCTGTGTTTACAGATACCTGAAGGTGTTTAGTGGAGGAATTCTGTGTATAGGTTTTTAGTTAGACACTTCTGGGTTTGTATTTTATTGTCTGTGTGACCTTAGGCAAACACTTAACCTCTCTGACACTTGATTTCCTCATCTATAAAATGGAGCTAATAATGACTACACAATAGGGTTGTTGTTCAAGTTTAATAAAATAGTGTTTATAAAGCTATTAAGCATAGTTCCTGGAAACAAAGCACTCAGTAATTGATAGCTTGTATTAAAAATAATTATCTCATAATAAGAATGTCTTCTCAGTTGATTGAGGCACAGCCCTTTAGGGAATGATTACCATTATTTATGAATTAAACTCAAGCAAAATTAGCTGTCTCTCAAAAACCTCCACTTTACTCTAGGCACCCTTCTGGATTGCATCATTGTGCTGGCTGACTTTTAGGGCAATGTGGGTGGTCTGTGTGAAGTGTTTGAGTTCAGGTCTTCCTGGATGGGTATGTTCATTCCTCCCACCATTCTGTTTTACAATGGGAGCTCAGAGTTCTGTGAATTTAAGTGAGTGACACAAACAGGTCAACACTGCAACCTCACAAAATGAGCTCTGTTGCTTTCTTTTCCATTGGGGTTGCTTAGGATTAATTACCCATAGGAAGTGTTTCATCATTGGATGTTAGGGACTGCAGAACTGTATTAGAAAAGGAGAAGAACTCACGGAGTTGGATTTCTTTTCTTCTGTAGGAGCAGAGTTTAGGGATCATCTTTTAGAGGAGTGTAAGTGTTCATGTTCTTTTATTTCAGAACACTGAGGAGGAAATAACTTGACAATAGACAATTTTTTGCTGATTGGATAGGATGGAAGAAAGCAGTTTGAGGGTATCTTGCTTTCCTGGTTTATTTTTAGGTCTGGATTTGGGGAGCATTCTACTGTTGGTGAATATTTTGGTGGTCTTCTAAGTGGCAATGGTGGATGGTCATTGTGTGGAAGGATTGCCTAAATGTGAGTTCTGCATGGATCTTTCTGGAACTGGGTTTCAGAGAAGCCAGGAGTACCTTAAAAAGTTTAGTGTCTGCTGGTGGTACTGTATTTGGTGATTCTCTTCGGTGTGAGAAAAGTTCTGTGACAAGTAGTTTTCACTCCGGTGGCATAAAGGAAATGCCACGCACAGGGTAGTGCATCTGTCCAACTGCTCAAATGTTGAGTCCTATAAACAAGATCTAGTGTCCTCTTCCATGTTCATGGTGGCAGGGGCCAGGTGGGAGGAAGCCAGAGGATAAGATAACATGGGTGTGCCACCATGGCAAGGTAGGGCGGTGTTTGTGAGGAGGGTGGTCAAATCTCTGGCTGACCTTCAGCCATAATCTGAGTATTGATTAGCGAGACAGAATTCAGTTGAATGTAGGGATTGTCTGTATCTTGTTAAAAATATTCTGTGAGACTTGTGGATCTAGACAAAGCACGCGCGCGCGTGTGTGTGTGTGTGTATGTGTGTGTGTGTGTGGTGTTCTCCTGGGAGGACAGTAGGCAGGAATGGGGTGGGGGTGGAAGAGGAATGCTGGCAAATGGGAATGAAAAGTCAGGCATGAGGCACTAGCCAGGCCACTGCAGCAGGTCCTGGGATGCTTGCTCAGCACCTGCTGTCCTCAGAAGCAAAACAAATGTTAAAAATAAGGCTAGAATACTGTATTTGAAGACAGCGTTGTGAATATGTGCTCCTCTCAGAAGCGTGCCTGCTAACTCACAGCAGCCACTGATTTCTGATGGGGCAATAGCCTGCCCAGCCACCCATGTAGCCTAATTATCGTGCACGTTAACGATGCATTAAAAAGGGTCATCATCTTGGACCACGAAAGAGCCTTATGACTATATTTTAATACAGCCACAGTATTCATGCAGTGCCACACAGGAAACTGTGTAGTGGATGAACACAGACAGGAGCAAGCAGAGATCAAGGTGGAAATCCTGCTAAAAACACCCTTCTTCCTGGGCTGGGGATGTAATTCAGTGTCAGAGTGCTTGCCTAGCATTTGTGAAGTCCTGGGTTCCAACCTCCAAGCCTGATGACTGTGGACCTTCCCTGACTACAATGTTTGAATGCTTTACATTCTATTACTGATAAAACAGGCCCCACCTCCCCATTGTGCTAGGGAGGAATGACTGATTAAGGACTATTAACTTAGCTCTGAAAGGACAAAAACATGATAAGCATATGGGAAGCTAAGTGGTCTTTGTAATTATAGACATTACTGTGTTCTGTAGGCAAGTGGGTGTAGGGGCTGGCCAAATCTGGTTTACCATCTTTTTTTTTTCTCTTTCTTTCTTTCTTTCTTTCTTTCTTTCTTTCTTTTTTTTTTTTTTTTTTTTTTTTTTTTTTTTTGTTACTGTGAGCTAAGAATAGTTTTTGTATTTATAAATAGTCACAGAGACATCAAGAGAATATTTCACGATCTGTGAAAATTTTATGAAATTCAACTGGTGCCCATACATAAAAACTTAACCATACACTCTGGTTTATATATTGTGCATATCTTACGATGATCAGTAGAGGCAAGGAGATGTGACAGAGATAGTATGGCTCACAAAAGCCTTAAACATTTATTTTCCAGAAAATTTTGCCAACCCTTGACAGAGGCTATTGGAAGAGGAGTTCCTAGTTGTGAAATAAGGCGGTTACTGATCCACAGCATGTGATATCATCCCAAGCTACACAAATAACTCTCTTCATCCATCAAGGCCCCCGGTGCTGCTGTCATGTTTTGATGTGTGAAGGGCTGAGGGTTAGAGTGTAGTGGGGGTCTTTGCAAAGACCCTCAAAATTGACATCAGGCTTGGGCTCTTAGGCTGACATCCCAAGTTTTTCTCAAAATAATTCTGTACCAAGAGAGTGGTCAAAAATACTTCCAATAAAATGGCTGAGCGAAGTGGTTAGAATACAATAAAATAATTTTAGGGTTCCCTCTTTGCTGTTTCAACATACACTGTTTTTCCTGGGGGGAATCTGTGGATGACAAGTGAGGACAGACTGGAGAATCAGCATGACTGATGGCTTGAGATTTGGTGACAGTTCATATGCTTCTTAATTGGCTTTAACTTGTCACCCATCCCTAGATATAATATTAAGTATAAATAAAAGTTATGTGACCATTTACCACAGCCCTGGCTGGAAAGAGAATGCAGAACAGGATGAGGCAGTTGACTGTGGTTGTCTGTCCTGTTGTGGAGTGGATGTCTCTCTGCCTCTGAGTTCCCAAATGCCTGCATCAGGAGCTCCCAAATCCTTCCAGGAAGGACAAAGTATGAGCCTCTAGCTCTTCTATGGCTCCCTTGCTTCCATTTAAAATGCTAACTCATGGTGAGGCAGCCTTTTAGCAAAACCCTTTAGGGAGCAAGGTATGTGACAATAAGCTGGTTTTCTGTAGCTGCCTCTGCATTAAAGGGTTAACCCATACTCTAGGCTGAGAAGCTTCTAGATTTAACTCTGACCACTAAATGGGAGTTGGAGAGTCATGAGGTCATTTAACCTCAGAGGAATCAAGTGTTGATTTTGGTGGGTAGAATTCCACTAAGTACAGATTTTCTTATTCAATCTTAAGTGAAGTTCATAAAATAATAATACTTAGTTCATAATGTGTGTTTGTCAAAACATACATCATAACAAACACTTGCATATGCCTACCTTCTGACACCTGAATGTTTTACATGAGCTCACTTATGTAACTCCTACCATGATCATGGTGGACACAGGGTAATTCACCTCAAATGATAGAGAAGGGATTGCAGAGACCTCCCTCACCTGAAAAGAACGGGATGGAGGAGAAGGTGAAGTGACCTCTCCAGTTTGGACAGGGTTTACTTGTGTTGAAGGCAATCTTGAGTTTCTGCCATGATAATACAGGAAAGCCAAGCAGTGCAAACCTTGGGACACTGAGGGCACTGCTGCCCAATTTAGATCTTGGTTATCTGAAAATTTTATTTTTAAAATGTAAAGTACTGTGTAGTAGGGGATCCTTAGCAGTACATACATGTATTTTGAAATTCTCTCTTTTTGAGAGGAACATTCTCTCTCTCTCTCTCTCTCTCTCTCTCTCTCTCGTTCTCCCCCCTCCTCCCCCCCTCTCTCTCTCTCTGTGTGTGTGTATGCTCTCTCTTGAGTGCAATAGTGAAGGTGTGATGGCCAGAGGATGGCTTGTTCTCTCCTATCATGTGGATGCTGGGAACTGATCTCAGGTTGCCAGGCACATTTTCCTCCTGAGTGATCTTGGAGGCCCTCCTGCTCTTAATTGTTACTGATTTGTTTTGAAAAATTTAGGATATACCAAACTATTCCCCAAAAGGATTAGGATGTCTTTTTGTTTTTCTTCTTGTTTTAGAGCCATTCAAATCTCATAGAGCTGAAGTCCTAGAAATGTGTTTTATGCCACATGTGCAAAGCAACTTAGTGACAGGGAAGTTGTTCCACTCTTACCCATTGTGCTGTTCAAGGATGCTGATGATTAAATACATTTCATATCACTGTCAATCTGCTTTAAAGTTGGGTGGAGGGTGTGGTTCAATGGGAGAGTATGTGCTTGGCATGGCATGCATAGACATTGGGTTCAATCCCAAGTCTGAGCACACACACACACACACACACACACACACACACACACACACACACACATACACACCATGTAAAATTATCAATTAAATACAAGAATAACAATAAAACGAGCAACAATATGCCCATCAAACCTCCTTGGAAAAGAGCATCTTTGCCTGATACCTGTCCCCATGAGAGGTCACCCATGTCTCAGCTCTCTGCTATGACTGCTTTTCTCTCTAGTTTTGACATGTCTTTGTCCCTGTCGTGTACTGCTTTGCCTTGTTCACTTTTGGGTATCATATCAGTGTAACTGAGCATATTTCATGTGGCTCACCTTTTCCCATAGTATTGCATTCCCAAGATTCCTCCTTGCTGTTGTTTATGGCAGTAGTTCATGCATTTTTATTACAGCATATAGAGCATAAATATACCACATTATATTTCTTCACCTTATTGCTGTTCTTACTGTTATACATATTGTTGCTTGAAACTTCTTGTTAAAATTTCCCCCAGCTCATTAACTTGAAGAGTGTTTTAAATAAAATATTTTCCTACAGTTCATAGTTGTCAGTGGCAGTTTATATCTGTTCCCTATACACAAAGATGTAGTTTTAATTTGGGGCTCAGATTTACCAGTCAAATAAATTTATTTTTAGTTGGTTTATGGGTTCATTTTTTTTTCCAGAATTGAACAATGACTTGTTTAATTTTCAAAAGTAAATCAAAGTATTTAAGGCTTACAAAACAACACCAAAAGGTGTGTATTTAATAGTTAAGATGTTTACATTGCATAAATGAATAAACTTAAAATATTAAATCGTGGTGGAATGTGAAACACTTTCCTTCTGAAAACTGAACATTCAGTGAGCTTTTCTGTGCAGAGCAAGAACCAACAATATCACTGTGCACTCTTGAGATGATCTCTGCACCACTCGTTTATTACAAAACTGGAAAAGAATTCTTATTTTTCCATATTTTTTTTCAGTAAAAAAAAAATAGACCCTGAACCATTCTGGAATAACCCACAGAATTATGCAGAACTGCCAAGTTGGGGCAGATGACCTATCCACCCACCGTTCTGCTCTGACTGGAGAAGAAAAGGGTTACACAGAGCAATGAAGTCCTTTAACCCGGATCCCCGGTGCCCTGCTGGGCGTCCTTTCAATGTGGTGCCCCTACAACCATTCTGTGAATTGGTCACTTTTTCTAATTTTGAAGCAGCAGGGATTTTGTTTTGTTTTGTTTTGTTTTTCCATATATAAGCATTTGCCTCAATTCAACTTCGTCCGAATATTTAACATTATCTTAAAACACCAAGTCTCTCATACAGTCTGTGACACTTGGAGGTGTGACTATTACACCAAGTTTTCTCTGTGCTGAGCCTGCAGGGGTCTCACCCTGCCCTGCTTCCTGGTGGTGACAATGTTTCCATTGTCTTACAAAGAGCTCTCTACCAACTGCACTGCAGACTAGCACTGAGCATGAGGAGCCTGTTGTGTCAACCGAGCCACAAGCCTCTCTAGACACTTGTCCACCCCACCCCTGCTGTGCTGTGCTGGGGGTGTGCGTGGAGGGATGGGGTGGGAGTGAGTGAGGTTTCCTTCTTAAGGAAGCGGCAGCTTTGCAAGGGAGATCTCCAGGAGGCCATTTGGATTAGCCTGGGTTAGTGGGAAGTGAGGGCCTCCATTTAGGGCCAGGTGTGAAGCTTTTCATGTTGACATCCCCTAGCCCTCCCTGTCACACCCCTAAGCCACCTCCCACCCTCTGCCTGGGTCCGCATCCTGAAATAGCCACGGTTCAGCAAGGAGGAAATGTAGTCCCTTAACCCCTCAGAAGCTAGTGCACTCCATGTTTGCCAGGGATGCACTAAAAATCTATTTAATGGGAACGTTAGAAGAATGCAGCCAGGTTGGAGCTCACTACCTGGGACTCAGCTGAGGACAAGACATTTCACTTCTGAAATAACTTAAAGAAAAAATGAGCATGAACCTCTTTAGAAAGCCAGAGAATCAAATGGACAAGAGGCTAGGGCCCTACTGACTGCTAGACCCACACTCCTGCAGCTTGAGATCTGCTGTCACCAGCTAGCTTCCTCACTCCTCTTGCTAGTGGCTCTCGTTGGCTCCACCCTGCTAGGAGAGCTGATCTCCCTTTGGGCAAAGACCTACCTTCTTCATCTTTTATCTCCAGCACGTGGGATGCATTTTGGCACCTAGCTGCTAAAAACTCTTTTTCTTGCTGTTGTTTGTTTTGTAGTACTGGGAACCCAGGGAAGAGCTGGCCTTGGCTAGACAAGCACTCTGTCAGGGCTCTGTCCCCAGTCCTAACAGTGTGGATTTGAGCCTTGGTAACCTGCTGAGAATGATCTTTGTCTGCTGTTCTGTTCTTGGCCTTCTCTTTCTTACTATGAACAATTCATTATTTCTCCTTCTTTCCCTACTTCTTCTGTCCACATGAACCTTTTCCTGTCTTCTCCTCTATGAGTGCAGTTTTTATATGCCGCTGCTCCCAACTGGTTTATTTTTTTCCTTTTGGACTAAGTGCTTAAAAATATGCAGCTGGAGTTGTTGTCTGGAATGTTCTGCTTAATATTTAAGGCCTTATTTATAGACATTAAAGTGTCTGCTGGCTATGTGTGTGTGTGTGTGTGTGTGTGTGTGTTTAAATTCTCTAAGTTCATTTTGATTGTATTTCATCCTGAGGGATAATGGTTCATTTCAAGTTAATCTACAGGACTAAAGTGTAGCCTCTTTGGGTGCATGTGGGGGAATAGCAGTGAAATGGCAGCTGTTAAGGGTGCATAGCAACTCTTCACAACAGCTTAAACATGAAAAAGAGATCGGAGTAATAGAATATTCTGGAATTTGATTTGGACAATGAGAGCTGTGGGATGCAGGATTTGAACTTACAGTTGTAGACAATAGCTATGTCTCAAACAGGAACTCTTGAACCTTTGCCCTCGGATGTCCTGGGAGAAAGGCAGGGGTGTGGGGTGGGGGTGGGAGGGGGTGGGTGGGGTGGTGGAGATGAGGGGGTGGTGGTGGTGGTTGTCAGCAGGCACATTTGGTTATGAAACTGTATATACAGCTTTTTCCTTCTTAAATTAAACTTCTATGGTAAGGGCAGCAGAGTTGGTGTCCCTTAGTTAGTATCCTATAAAGAAGAATCACAGAGCCCTTTAAATCCTTGAGAGATAAGATATACCATGAAACAGGGAAAATAAAACCCTCATCACCTAATATGCATAACTGCAATTAAACAGGTTTTTATGAGAGAGTCTGGCCTTTGCTGGCAGATATCGGGAAACTCCCTGGGAAATTCATAGCATTTAAGAGTGCTAACCCACTTGGAAATAAAATTATTACTGAGCTCATTTGCCTCTTTTAACTCACAGGAAATTGTCTAAACATTTCAGGGTTTAAAAAACATTTATTCAAAATCAAATTTTAAATAACTTAATAAAGAAGTTACAGTACAGACTGGCTTTTCTACTCCAAAAAGCACAAATCCTCACAAGTTTAAGAGGCAACAAAACATCCAAGAACTTTAAGATTAGAGAGTAGTAACGGGGCTGGAGAAATAGCTTTGAGCTTGAGAACACTTGTTCTGGAGGACTTGGGTTTGGTTACCAGCACTCACATCAGGTGGCTTCAGCTCAGAGGAGCACCAGCTGCTCCAACACCATCTTCTGGCCTCCATGGCACCCACACTCATGTAATGTGCAGGTACATAGACCACAAATATACACATAATTAATAATAACAATGATGATAATATAATAACAAGGCATAGGTATTTTAGATTTTTGAGTAAATTCTATGAAAATATTAAATCTGAAGTACCTAAGATCCCAAGCATTCTGGATAGGGGAAATTCAATCCATATCTATGTGAAAAAACAAAACAAAACAAAAACAAAAACAAAACAAACCAAAAACCCTTAGTGAATTGAATCCAACTCCAAAAATGATAGAGCAATCATACTTTTTGACTAAGTCAGTGAAAAGCTAATGGCCTTTATTGTTTCAACTAAAGCTTTAAAAAAAAAATGTGCTTGCTCCCTACCCGCACTGTGCAAGAAGTGGAGATGGGACATTAGCATCTAAGTCCTGTCCTTTCTCTCATGGGAAATGCAGGTGAGTGGGTCTCCAGGGACCATGTCAATGCCATCTGACAGATCCAGTGTTGGGAGATGGGTGTGCTGAGGGGCACTTAACAGTTAGGGAAGGCAGCCTTGAAGCTGAGCTCCAGGAGAGGCAGAAGCTTTGTAAATGCAGGCCTTGTTTTTATGAGTGGAATAACTAATATAAGGAATGCACATGGTGGCTGAGGATCTCAAAACTTTTAGGGTGTTCACTTTTTGTTTGTTAGCACTAGTCTTTACACAGTGTCATAAATGTCCCATATAAAAATATAAGTAGAGTCTGAGTGATACTGTAGTTGCAAATGTGTATTTCCATTGTTTGTTTGTAAAATTCTATCAGTGCTTGTGGGCACAAGATGGCACAGTGAGTCATGTACCTTACTTGTTGCTACTTCATGAATTTCAAACTTTTGTTTTCTTTTTGACACAAATGCCTTGGAGGGTCATGATAGTATTTGATGTTTTGATGATGAAACGTGGCTCTGTGTTTTACCAGGAGCAGAGAGGCTCACTTGACCTTTGTGATAAACCCCTAGAGTGACATGGCTAGATTGTTTCTCTCTTGACCTCTTTCCCTCTTCTGTACAGAGCCATCAGCCTCATTCCAGAAGCCCTTAGGACTCCTACACATCAGCTAAACAGAAAATCCAAAATAAGAGTCTACAGATTTTTAGGTGTTCTGAATAGTCTCAGGAAATGTTTTCTGATTTAAATTTCAGAGTTTAAACATCCACAGCTTCTAACAAAGCATCAGAACTCCAGTGGCCAGCTTGATGTGGCAACACAAGCCTTGATGGTCAGCATGTGAGAGGCAGAGGCAGGCAGATCTCTGAGTTTGGGGCCACCCAAGTCTACAAAGTGAGTTTCAGGATAGCATGGACTACACA
This sequence comes from Phodopus roborovskii, assembly GCF_943737965.1. Lineage (NCBI taxonomy): Eukaryota > Metazoa > Chordata > Mammalia > Rodentia > Cricetidae > Phodopus > Phodopus roborovskii. The sequence goes on along the minus strand of NW_026126517.1, from coordinate 11,115,988 downwards.
GAGAATCCCTGTTTCAACAGCAACAACAACAACAACAAAACCAAAGCAAAGCAGAATCTTTGTTGAAGCTGATGGATTAAAAAAAAAAAAAATCTATATCATTGCTGTTCCCATTGGAATTTGAGAGTTTCATGTTTGAGTGTTTTTTATTTTGAATCACATATCATTTGAATATGTGTTAGTTCACCTTGTATAGAGTACAGTTTAGAGCCATTGATAAGAGCCGAGTGTGAATTCCATTCCCTTAAATCATGGGCCACATAATGACATTTCTGCTAATGCCTGAGTCCATATACAGTTGTGCTACTGCATGATTATATTTTTCCTAGTGACATTATAGCTGTCTTTGCACACTATACTGTTTGCACAGGAAACTACCTAGCTGAGATGAGGTGAAAGCAGGGAACTTGTTTTTCTATAGCATGATGGCTCAGAGAAGACATCGTGTGCTACTTTATCTCCCTAAGCTACCATTGTCTCCCAGAGATGCTGTCAAAGAGAAAAGCATGACTGGTACTCTGTAGTTTTAAAGAACATCGTGACAGACCTTGTCCATCAGCTCATTCCTGTCCACACTAGCCCACTAATGTTGCTTCTGTAGCTTTCCCAGGCTCTGGAGCTCTCCAGAGGTGTACTTCATGATCTGTTATTATTTGGAGAACGTTCCTCATAGGAAGACATTCAGGTTGATCAGAGGTCAAACTGGCAAATAGCCAGGAGAGCCAACAAGACAAGTTTGACTCAGCTAGCTACCTTACAGCAGAAAGACATTTAGGATTCCTCTCATATACATTTTGATGTAGTAGAGGAGAAATAGAAGTCGAGGTCAGTTCCCAAAACATTCATCAAGAGCCTACTCTCCACAGTGTTGGAGAAGCAGCCATAAGGATGAATTACCCCCTTAAAGAGTTTTCTTTTTTTCTGTTTTATTTAAATTAATTTTTTGTTTAAATTAAAAACAATCTTATTTTACATACCAATCTCAATTCCCTCTCCCTCCTCTCCTTCCATCCCCCCCCCCCACCATCCGCTCCTCAGGGAAGGTGAGACTGCCCATGGGGGATCATCAAAGTTTGTCACATCATTTAGGGTAGGGCCTATGCCCTCGCCTGTGTATCTAGGCTAAGGGAGTATCCCTCTATGGGGGAATGGGCTCCCAAAGTCCATTCCTGTACTCAGGATAAATACTGATTTCACAGCCAGAGGCACCATAGACTGCCCAGGCACCCCAACTGACACCCATGTTCAGGGGGGTCTGAGTTGGTCCTATGTAGTTCCCCAGCTGTCAGACTGGGGTCCATGAGCTCCCCATTGTTTAGGCCAGCTGTTTCTCTGGGTCTCTCCAACCTGGACTTGACCCCTTTGCTCATCACTCCTTCCTCTCTGCAACTGGATTCCAGGAGTTTGGCTCAGTGTCTGCTTCTGCTCCCATCAGCTACTAGATGAGGGCTGTAGGATGGCATTTAAGGTAGTCATCAACCTCATTATAGGGGAAGGGCATTTAAGGTAGCCTCTCCACTACTGATTAGATTTATTTGGGGTTATACTTGTGGATCCCTGGAGATTTCCCTAGTGCCAGATTTCTTATTAAGCTCCTAACAGCTCCCTCTATTAAGTTATCTCTTTCCTTGTTGCTCTTCTCTATTAGCAAGTTTATCGCCTGAGAGGCAATAAGTATGGTGGCACCATGGATGTACAGAGGGAACAGATTGGTCCAGAGTGTATAGAAAGGAGGGGGAAAGACTTTAGAATGTTTTCTGGATGAGCAAACCAGAGCTGAATAATAAAAGATAAATAAGAATTGGCCAAGGGGATGAGATTATGAAGTGAAGCAGGAAACACTCTGAGAAAAGAGAAAATGTCACCAAAGGTGACATGGCTTGAAGCAGCATCTATATACATTTGGAACTCTGGACAAGTGCATGGAATTTGAAGTATAAAGAGAAAATGTTGCGGGGTGAGATTAGAGAGGAGGGGCCCAGGCCATGTTGTATAGGCTCCGGAGAATCATGTAATTGATTTAAGAAAGGGAAACATATGACTAGCATTGGATTTTTAGGAAATGTTTTTGAAAGAAGACCTTGCCAAGGATGAATGGAGAACCCATTTAGAGGTTCCTACCAACTTATAGGCAAGAGATGAGGAGCTAGGGTGGTGGTAGTAGCATTCTACCACTTAACAGGAAGGAGAGAGGCCAGGAGCCAGAGCAAACCCAGCTAGAGGATGAAAATACAATCAGTCAGGGCCCAGCTGGGTAAAGTCTGATGGTGCTACCTAACTGTGGTTCAGGGTTGAGCAGCACCAGCACCTTCTATTGACTGCAAACTCATGTTCCATACTTGGGGGTGTTACTTGAAAATAGAAATGGTAATGATGACCTTAACATACCATCTAATTGGAATGGTTGGGGCAAAGGCAGCATTACTGAAAACTCATTAGAAATGCAAAAGTAGAGAAAATATGTTCTTAAGAAACTCAGTTATAGTAGGAAAAAGAGACTGTTGTTAGAGTTGGCTATGTCAAGAAACACATTTTAATTATGATAGTAGATCAAACGCCTTTAGTTGTTAGGAAAACAGAGAATTTGAGGCTTATGAAGAATTTGGATGATGAATGGCCAAGGGATCAAGATCAAGGTAATAATAAAAATATCTTTACTTATATTAAAGATATTTCAGCCTTCCATAGTTCGACCCTGGACTTTCTGTAGTTAAGAAATGGTTGCATTATTTATAGATTGACATACAACAGGTGGAGACAAAACAAGAAACAGCAACTAACTCCAGCCAGAAGTTTATATTGTAGTAGGGAATGCAAGCTTGATGGATTTGACCTAAATTACCCAGTACACCTTGTATGTAAACGTTTGTACTGAGTTAATCAGCACTTAAAGAAATAATGGACAATTTCTAGCACACAGGTTGGCAGTGTATTTGTTTGTTGATTGAAGCACACCAAACATACAGAAGACCAGTGTCTTTACATACAAGTGTGTGAACAAGTATGAATCACTGAGGTGTGGTCTGACATGAAGTAACTGCTGCTGTACAGGACTGATGCTTGACTTTGAGGCCTGCCTCTGTCTTGTGTTGTGTTGAGAGACATCGGTGTACATTAATAACAACTTGTAGCTCTAGAGGGACAGCCCTCACGCAGCTCTCAATGTAATAAAGTGGGCAAAAGACTTAGACACTTTGAGCACTTGTTTCTTCATTTCTAAAAAAAGGCATCCTAATACCCACTACACAGGATGGCCACAGTGATCAAATGCGCAAGTGTGTGTGTGCAGACTGTCAGGCTTGCCACATGAGTACCCATAAACCAAACACGATGCCCAACAGCTGTTCGAATGATGTGTGAGTGAATGCAAAAATCACGAGGCAGCCACTTACACTGGAATGTCACAACTTCTCCAGCTCTGAAAAGGGGGTTCTTTGTAGCATTCTTCTATTTATAAGATTTTACGACCCCCCCCCAATGAGCTATTTATGAGATGCTCTTTGTGAAAGGAAATGTTTTGGAAGCTGAAGGAATACATTTACCAAGAATTGGTGAATGAGTAGATGTTGGTGGTGGGGGTCACGTGGATGTTTAACTCCCTCCCCCCTCGGGTTCCTAGTAGGTTCTCTATATGAGCAATAGGCCTGTCAGTCAACAGTTTGCTAATTAAATCCCTAGCATATATAAGTCACTACAATTCATCAGAAAGAACCAAAATAAACAGCAAAGGGCAGAAGGTCTACCGAAGGGAAGAGAGGCTAGGAAGGAGGTTTAGGTTAAGTGAGAGGCAAGCAAGGGGGCTGCTCAGAGGAGGAGGGGGCCACTGCTGCAAAGTACTTCTTGAGCAAGTGCATCTTCAGAAAAACCTTGGAAGGGAGGACATGCGGTGTGTAGTTCTGGAGCTGAAGCCACTTCCCTCCATTCTGCTGTCATACAGACCTGGCTTGCTTAGCTTCTAGGTTTCCTAGTTGGAATTGTCATTGGTCATTTACTTGAAGTGTCTTCTACTTCTTCCCTACAGAATAAGTGGTGGGTAGAACATCATGGGTGTAGGAGGGCAGTGTGGCAAGCTTGATTTTATTGTGGGAATTTGGGGTTCCTGTGTTGGATCACATCAAAAGGGTTGTGTGACATGTGGATTTCTCTGCTTTTGTTGTCACCCCAGGCTTGCTCAACAGGAAGCTCTGGTTTTTCAGCATATGCTCTTGGACCATTTCATTATGTCCTTCCAGTTTTGGCCACAGTCCCCACTTAGCACTCTGGGAGAACTTCCCTGCTAGTCTGGGTTGTAGCAGGTGCGCTGTACACTGCTTTCACACTGTGAGGCTATTTTCTGGTTACCATGTTGCCAACTGGCATTTCCAGCTGTCCGCTGCAGGTGGAATTACCAGAACCCTGGTGGTCACCCTGCTTTTTGCTGATATAGCCCTTGGTCATTTCCATGGCTAAGGAGTTGCATTAAAATGCAACTTGTCCTTTCCTACATGGAAAGGGCAATGTGTGTAAGGACAACATTAAAACAAGGGTCAGGGGCCTGGCCTGGAAACCTGTTCTACATAGTGAATGGATCGGAGATTCTATGACACAATTCTTACCCATCTCATCCTGAAATTTTCCAAAGGAAAAGAACTGTTAAGACCCAAAGTCACACCTGCTGTCACACAGCCTTTTTGGTTATGGTGCTGATTGCTATGGCTATTACCATAACTCCAAGCAGACCCTAGGTAGCCTGGAGAGGGAAGTAGGTATTCCGCAGGCTGATGAGATGAACAATGCTCCATTCATAGCTCACAAGGGCATGCCTGTCTCTGCAGCCAACCAAAATGGTGATGGATGTAAATGTCACCCTACAGTCTTGCTTTCGGTGATTAGAACCAATTACGAGGATGACATAGTGAAAACAGAGTGAAAACAGAGAAGGTGCCAGCTTTTTCCTTTTGGCCCAGAAGAGAAAGCAAGTGTTTGCCACCTTTGAGTCTACCTACAAATGGCTGGATAACCTTTAGTTTGCCAACTGAACTTTGCAGGCCTTTTTCGTTCTTTAAACCCTGATCTTTTTGGTTTATAAAGCAGTATGGTGCCGTGTGCAGTGAGATAGTAATATGGCCTCAATAAACCTGGTGTGAAATGCTTTCACTTTTGAGAGTTTCACTGTTATTCCATGGCTCACTCCCAGGAGAGCAGAGGCACGTCCATCTGTGTGAGCAGTGAAAGGAGGATCCCAACAGGTGCCACCACAAGTCTGCTGCTGGGGAGCCAGGCCAGGGCTGCAGCCTAGTTTTGATCTTGCTTAGATGGAAGGCTGGAGTGGAGCACTCTCCCAAGCTTGCTAGGGACTCTTTGATCTGCCTGTGCCTAATAGGCAGACCTCTCTTCTCTGTTTCCTCTAAGGACAAAAATAAACAGACAAGCTGGGTTTGTGGACAGCTGCATAAACAGCACAGTTTGGAAGCATGCAAAGAGTATGTGGGTTGTATATACATTTGTGCATGGATGCTCTCAGTCAGTCTTTTGTGTCCTTGGAGTCATAGCTTGATCTGAGGGAGATTTCGATCTAATGCAGGGAAATGGAGCCTCTTTGATGATCTGAGGGGTTTAAAGTCTCAGAACATTGGGGCGTGCATCATGTCTGAGATGTTACAGCTACATCAGGACCATGACTGTCAGTGCTTCTACTTTGATTTCTTTAATTGACCTTTTATGACAAATAGGCTTTAGATGGTTTTGCACAAGTGTAAGCTAATGTATGCACTCTGAGCATACATACAGTGGAGGCAGTTGTGAAATGCATTTTTGGCCTTCATTATTACAACTCACAATGGTTTTATTGGGACAGAACCCCCTAAGTTGAGGAGCCTCTCAAGAAGACCCTCTTTAATATGCCAGAGGCTACCCATACTTGGGGCAGAAGCCCAAGGAGCTTTTCTGGGTGTGGTGAGTTTAAACTTGGATGTTGGGGTTTGCAAGGCTGATCCTAAAGTTTCCTTTAGTCTCCCCATTCCCTCCCTCTTTTCCTCCTTCCCTTCTTCCTTTTTTCTCTCCTTCTCTCCCAAGGGGCTCTTTCTTTTGGTTTAATGGGCTTGCCATTTGCTTCCTTACACAGACACTGAGTTCTGGAGAAGCCTCTCTTTTCTCTCTCACAAGTCTCCAGAGGCTATGCAGACTTCCCTCTATTTTTTTTTTTTTTCAGTTTTGCCTCTTCCTTCCTTCCGTCCTTCTTTCCTTCCTTCCTTCCTTCCTTCCTTCCTTCCTTCCTTCCTTCCTTCCTTCCTTCCTTTCTTTTTTAAATTCCCTCTTTTTAAAAATATGCTTCTTCAGATCTTTACATTCAGTCCAGGCCATTATTACCAGGCTTGGTATCCTAATGGATGATCTATCCTCACACCAAATGATGACAGACAGAATTGAATTTTGGGATAATGCATGTGATAGGATGGCAAGCTCAGGAATGCCCCCAGGAGGTCATACAAGAAGCTGTGACTTTCAAAAGGTCACATGATTTGAAAACTTAGAAATTAGATTTTGTATGTTGACACAAGTCTCTGCTTACTTTCCCTGACCTTTCCTCTCTAATCTACTATGGACATTTTTGTATTTTAGCCTCCACTGTGAGGTCCCCTCTGCCTTGAATGCTTTCATGCCTTGTCTGCTCGTCAAAATCTTTTCATGGTCCAGCTGACTTGCTGTCTTCTATCAGGACACCCCAGGCATTTGGTTTCACTCTTTCTGTTGACTATCTAGAACACTTAACATTCCTGATTCTGCTTGCTTGACTTACTCCCTCAATATGAGAGCCAGAAGCTGGGGAAATGTCATGAGTTCAAGGTCAGCCTGTGCTACATAGTTAGTTTCAGTCAATCCTGGGCTACAGAGTGATTCACTGTCTCAAATAATAATAATAATAATAATAATAATAATAATAATAGTAATAACCCAAAAAGTAAAGGGATGGCATTAACCTATGATAACCACTAATATCACCTGTGACCAAAAACTCTTAAGCGAAGATATAAAGAGATCCTCATTAATAAGACTTATATAAATACCATTTAATCATCATGATAATCCCATGGCATAGGTGTTTTGTTTTGCTTTTTTAAACTTTTCCCTCATTTCATTTTAGAAAAACAGGCCTCAAAGACATCAATTCCTTCAGAGCTATCCAACTTGTTCGTACCTGAGTCTGAGCTCAAATTCAGGTCTGTCTAACTCCAAAACCATGTTTGGACTGGTGAACTGGAGATAAACCCATCCAGTGATTCTAAGAAGCCTCCAGGCTAGTGGGGGAGGGTGGATCTACAAGTTCCACTGCAGTGATAGCCTCTGTAAGAGAGGCACCTGCTGTAAATGAACCCAGGGAAGCATGGGTACTAGGACACTACAAGACATTTCACCAGTGAGAGGAGAAGGGACTGTGTAGGACAGACACACACTTCTTCTCTGTACTGTGCTGTTCATTCTCAACATGGATCCATCTATCACCATCCCTTTTCATGGTCTTAGCAGAGGGAAACCTGTTTTATATGTATGTATGTATGTATAATATTTTTAATTTAAATTTGAAACAAGCTTGTTTTACATGTCAATTCTAGTTCCCTCCCCCCTCCTCCCCCTGCCTCCCCAACCCCTATCTCATCCCCTTTCTGCTCCCTAGGGAGGGTGAGGCCTTCCATGGGGGATCTTCAAAGTCTGTCATATCATTTGGAACAGGAAACCTGCTTTTACAGTCAACTGTGACACTGACCTTCAGTTTTAGCATTGGTATAAAATAGAGGGTGTGGGGGTAAGGATGGAAGATGATGATAGGCCGAGAGAGACCATGTGAAAGGCTAAAGAAATATGTCTATAGATTTTGTAAATTAAAAAATAAAATTAGGTTAAGGAGCTGGAGAGATGGCTCAGTGGTTAAGAGTATTTGCTGCTCTTGCAGAGGACCTGAGTTTGCTTCTCATCTCCCACATGGAAGCTCCCAAATGTCTGTAAATTCAGTTCTAGGGGACCTGGCAACCATTTCTGGGTTCTGTGGGCACTAGGCACACATGCGATGTAATATGTACCTGCAGGCAAAACCCTCAGACATTAAAAAATAGGTTAAGTTTGAAATTGCTAAAGGATAAATAGAATATGTTCTAATTAAAATTGGATTGAAAATGTACTATGAATCTTCCCTGCTGTTAATGAAGCCTTGATTTGGCTGTCTTGAACTATAGTCAAAGCCTACCCTCCACTCATTTACACTCCATAGGCCGCTGCTACAGCATTTTCCATGGTATGTTTATCATAACATGCTGTGGAGAAAAACCAGGGAAGCACTGAGGGGGCATCTAATGAGAAATCTGACAGTTTCTTTAGGAAGCATGTTTGAATTTGCTCTGTACACATGTGTTTTTCATATGGTCTCCGTTATAGACTCTCTGAGTCCTAGAGCCTGTGCCATGGGGCCTAAGAAGTCTCTTGGTTCAGTATTCTGTATACTGTAGGGCCTTTTTTCTCAGGTCACCATGCTGGGTGGCATGCTTGTGCACAGCGGGTGTGGAGAAGGACTCCAATTTCTCTGCCTGTGTAGTTCCCCGGCATCTTCATAGAACACATTTGATAAGGCTAAGCCTCATCTACTCTGTGGCTTTCTTGAACTATAATCATCTCAAATCTTTACCTTTCACCCAGCCCTACTTCACAGGCAGCTGCTAAGATGTTTTCCATGTTTCACTTATTTATTAGATACATTTATCTGACAAGCCATGGGTATTTATGAACTATTACTCTTCCTCCTATATACTATTATTCTAAGATACAACCCTGGACTAAGATACGTTTTTAGATTCTAGTTGAGTCCAATAGGAAAGGCAAACATAAATTATCAAAATTTCATGTTGAAAGCTATGATGAAAAGGCACGAAACCTGCTTCCTGACTACAGAGGAAAGCCCTTGTTTCTCGCTTGCAATGGAAGAGGGCCAGAGAATCATTTATTTCTGAGTCTGGTACCTTGGTTGGAACTTGGCATGCCAAAGCTTCCACCAGCACCCTGTTTCCTCAACATTCCATACGTCTCAACATTGCCACAAGTTGGTGACCTGCAGCGTGTTTACAAATGACTATAAAATGTTTAGAAAATCTCAGTGCTGTTGATAATCCCCAGTGTTTGCTTTTTGCTTTACTCTTTTTAGTGTATTTGATAGCTGTATGCTTTTAATTTATTTCTTTTTTATTTCTCTATTCATTTATTTTTAAGATGGAGTCCTGCTGTCTGTCTAGTCCAGGCTGGTCCTGAACTTGTGATCTTCCTGCTTCCTTCTCTTGAGTGCTTGGCTTAGAGGCATACACCAGCATGCCCAGTTTACTGCAACATTACTTTCTCAACTACCTTCTGAGTTACTGCTTTTTATGTTGTTCCTGGAAGTAATATTAAAACATTACCTGTCATCTATCAATCTTATCTATCATCTATCTTTTACCTATGTGAAGACATGCATATGCATGGCACATGAGAAAAAGTCAGAGGTTAATTTGTGGGAATTGGTTCTCTCCTTTTACTCTGTGGGTCTGGAGAGTGAATTTAGGGTGTTAGGCTTGGCAGCAAGTGTCTTTTTCCTGCTGAGCCAGCTCACTGGCCCCCAGCTATCATATTTTTGTGTTCTAAAAGTTTGTTCTTGTCCTCTAATAGTTCCGTCTATAAATAAAATGCATTCTATTTCATGAATATGAATTTTTTTCTCATCTCTTTGAGGATGTTAATGAGTTTTCTTTTAAGTTTTTCTCCTACTTCCCTGAATTGTCTTTAATTGCACCAATTTCCCTTTTTCTCCCTATTTTATTTTTGACTTTCATGTTCAAGGCTTGCTTCAATGTTTAATGACTTGGGTTGTGTCTTTTTATACCAGAATGGAACTCTAAGCCACTGAGTGGGAAGGGTGTGTGTACAAGAATGGCTGTGTGTACACCCCCTCAACAGGTGTGCTCCCCTGTGGGGTGTCCAAAGGGGGGAAGGCAGCCCAACTGGGGGACACACAGCATTATCAGTGCTAGTCCATCTCTTGCCCAAGCTGTTTTCTCCCCTCTGGAGAAGGACCCCCTCCAGTTTCTGTTGGAAGGTGGCTTGAGATATGGCTAACTGGTCAGCTGAACACCAGCAGGGTTCATATTAATGCTCTTCTCTCAGACACCCAACAAACCTGCCTGCTCTATGCTCCACCTTGCTCTGTGGAGTTCAGAGTCCTTATGGATCCTGGAATGTGGAAACCATGCTTTCTTCACAGTATAATAGATGTGTTTACATTATCTTTCCAAGTTAGTTCATGGACAGCCTTGAAGTTTATCTGTGCTGGATAGATCCAGGCTCTCAGTGCAGCATATAATATGCTGTACGGAGAGGGGGTATAAGAATGTGCACAGGGGATAATGTAGATGGTGAGTCACGGGCAGCATTTGCACTGAAGTCTTCAGGGAGCTTGCTTAGGTAGCAAGTCTGTGATTGAGCAAGGGCTCGTGTGTTCGATGGGATCAGGACAAGAACAGGAAGAGCTGAGCTGAAGTCCACACAAGTGTATGTTTGGAGAGAGTAAGCTCATTAACACTAAGATAGGGAGGGACCAAGAGGCTTCACTGCAGTCCTCCAGCTTGTTTATCATAAGTCTCTCCACAAGAAATGTGTGATTTGAGCCCCATCACTTCTCAGCTCTGGCTGCACAGCACATTCACTAGGTCCCACCACATGGCAGTCAATCGGAAAGTCCTGGGTATGAGGCCTAGGGATCATTATTTGTTAAAAGTTCTCCAGGCCCTTTGGATTTAGAACTAGAATAAACTAGAACGAGTGGAAGAGTATTATGGAAAAGAATCAGATAGAGACTCTGCTTTTAAGGTGATCATTTGGAGCTCATAACTCAGCACTTAGAATTTGTTATAGAATGAGATGTCTACAAATCACAAATAGGTAGCTTATGGAATGTAATATAGAGTTGGCAAGATGGCTTGGCTGGTAAAGGTTCTTGCTCATCCAGCCTGAGGACCTGAGTTTGATCCCTGGAACCCGTATGGTGGAAGGGAAGAGCTGAGTCCAGCAAGTTGTCCTCTGGCTTGCAGGCACACACTGTGGCACACACTCCTTCATACACAAAAAGGAATCAACAAAATGAAATTATTTTAAGGATGAAAAAATAGATTCACATGGACGAGCTTAGATGAGGGAGCTGTCTTCACAGTTGGGATGGTTGGATAGTGTCTCTTAACAGAGGGCTAGTTTTGTGCCTGGTCTGAAATATGTTCTGAAGTAGATACAACAGTCTGGATTCTAAAGAAATTTCTATTTTAGATTGAGGACAGTCAGAATAACAAGCTTGAGGAAATGGAGCTATTTGATGCTAAATTATGTTTGGGAATTTAAGGGCAATAAGAATTTGAAGACAGTTGGGCTATGTTTGGAGAAAGTTCCTAGTTGCACATCTAATTTGAGTTTTGTCATGAAGAACTCCAGAGAATAGCTTAGTAATTGAAGCAGGAACCAGTGAGCATTGCGGTTTCCCAGTGAGCACTGCTCTAAACATTTACACAGGGCGCCTCTTACATTCCATGCTGTCCTCAAGAGGCATGCGTTGTTATTATCACTGCTTTGCAGGTGGAAAAGCCAAGGCTTATCAGTTGGGGTTTTGCTCTAACTAAAGTGGGGCTGTGTGGCTCTTTGCTGGGCTCATCAGCATCGTCCACCAAACCAGAGTAAGCAGGAGAGGCTGGTGTGGACCACATGCTTTCTGAAACATGACTCAGTGACAGCTTAGTTTAAGTAGATGCCTCCCTTTTGGTTTTTGAGACCAGTTTCTCACTGAACCCAGAGTTGGCTGGATTGTATACCTCCCCAATGCTGGAGTTACAGATATGTACCACTCCTGACTTTTTACATAGGTGCTGGGGATCTGAACTCAGATCCTCATGCTTGTATGGCAAGCACTCAATCCATAAAGCCATTTTGCAAGCTGACAATTGACAAGGGCTTCTACTACCATTTCCCAGAACTTAATTTTAAGTTTTGGATACTGTGGATTACTTAAAGGTTTTTTTTTGCGGGGGGAGAGTTGGGGTCACAAGGATGGAAAGTATCCAGTAGGTAGGGAATGGGAGGGCAGGAAAAAATTGGAATGGTTCATAGACAGCAGGTATGAGGTTGGTACCCGTGCTAGTCTAGTAAGAAGGGAGGTTTTAGAGTTTAGGTTTTCACAGTTTTTAAGAAAAAAAGCTAAGTGGTTTTTCATAGCTGGTATAAGTTCTGCCTTAGTTCTGGGCTTATCAGGACTATATGACCTTTGATTCAGCTCAGTGTTGTATGTAATTGCATTTTGGCCTCTGTGACTAAGCTATTTCATTTGTCTTATCTAACAAGTTCTGAGATAAAGGGATTACATTAATTAAATGCAATCAGATTCTGATGCCGGACTCTGACAATATTTCTCAACAGGCTAGTAAATTGTTTTCTTATTTCCTTGTTTTCTTTTCTGTTAATTATATCTACCACGTTAAATACACCTCTTTCTTTAAGAACTCCTAACCATTGACTCCATTTTCTCTGAGTCTAGGGCAAATCTAGTCCTTCCCTGGGCTTCTTTGGTGCTGCATTTCTGTATCTCCCTGGTGCTTTTAAATGGAGTTAGCATGGCATGCACATGACCTGAGTGGGGAGAGGCAGCCAGTGAATCAGGGTGTGTTTATACCTTTGCTGTGATTGTAGTCATGTGTTAGCTTGAGAAAGACCCTGGGCCTTGATTACTCCTATCAAAAGTATGTGGAGGTACTACCTGAGCTAGGTGTGAGAAATTCAGATGCATTCTTACTAATGATTTTCATAAGGGCTAAAGAGTTTAGGCCAAAAATAATTAATGTGAACAATAGCACTGTCAACAACACTCCCAAATAATGAGATAGCAATTATTGAATGAGTGAGCTCATTGTCCTTTTTGGCTCCGGGCAGCAAACATCTCATGATAGCTGGTGCTCACTGAAACCTTTACTTTCTACGGCTCTTTTAATTTTGATCTGTTTAACTTTCCCTTGTTTTTATTTAGTTGTCCATTTTATACAGAAGATGACACCCCCCCCCCCATTATAAGCTTTGCAGTAACTATGGTTTCCCTACTGTGGAACTTCCTCAGTTCACTCCCTGTGATAGGCCCCATAATTAAGTTCTTAATAGCTGGTTTGGTGGTGCTATTGATGATAATGATGAGTTTTAAGTGTATGTCTGTTGCCTAATAGGCCAGCCTCTTTGATGTCTTTTCTGACTTTGTTATGTGGGCTCTGCTGGCAAGTTGCTCTCTTCTTGGTGACCTCCCCCTGCCAGCCCAGCTCAAAAGACATCAGAAAATGCTTCCTCCTGCCTCCTCAGCGAAGACTGCAGGAATCATGGGAAGGAGCCTTCTGAACTGTCCCAGGCAGTAAACTTGCTTCCCTTTAGCTGGACAAACACTTAAGAGATGGCAAGAATGCCTGTTCTGTTGCCAATTTCAACCTCTTTCCTTTATCCCCAGGAAAAGTTAGGTGCCTGTTCACATTTCCAAACCACTGAGATCTGGGAACTTGTGGCTCTTTTTTAGGTCTAAATTGTTAATAAGCTGGGGAATGAACACATTCTTAGTGTGCATGATGGATTTAGAAAAGACACCAAATTGTCTTATATCTATATTGTTGAGAACGACAGGGTTTTATTTGTTATTTTTTTCTGTGGTGCTGGTGTTCAAACCCAGAACCTTATGCATGTTAGGCAAACATTTACCACTGATCTAAAACCTTAGTCTCCCCACCCCCTTACTTTTCTCCCGAGATAGGCTTTCTCTGTGTATTCCTGGCTGTTCTGGAACAGGCTGGCCTTGAACTTAGAGATCCACCTGCCTCTGCCTCCCCAGTGCTTGGATTAAAAGTGAGCACCACCACTGCCCAGCTCTTTCCTGTTTTTATGGCTGAATAATATTCTATTACACAGACATTCTACACTTTCTTTATCCAGTCATCAGTTAGTTGATGGATAGTTTGCATGATGCACTTTACATCATGAAGAGAAGAATTACAGTGAATACGAGAGTACAGATGTCTCCAGCCTCCTTTACTTTTGGTATTTTGAGATGGGGGCTTTCTATGTAGCCTTAGATGTCCTGGAAGCCTCTGTGTCAGTAAGACTGGCTTTGAATTTACAGGTTATCTGCCTGTTTTTGCCATATAGACCTTGGATTATTATAACATGTTGAGAATAGAATGGTGTTTAACATAGGCTGGGAGACTAGGAGTGGGGGATGAGGAGAAGTTGATTAACAGTAGTGCTAAGGCAGGAGTAAAAGCTGCTGTGCCATTGCACAAAAGGGTAACAAAAGACAGTGATAGGGTATATATTTCAAAAGGCTAAAAGAAAGGATTTTGAATATTTTTTATCATAAGGAAATAACTATTTGAGGAAATAGAAAGGTCTACTCCAATTTGAGTATTACATATTGTATGTATAATGCATGCATATATGCAAGGAAACATAAAATGTGCACAGATAAATAAGTATGATTTTATGTCTATGTAAATTAAATTAAATATGTCTATAAAATTATGTAAATAAAATCTCTTTTCATAACAATCTCTAACTTTCCCTCCACCTTTTCCTCATGTCTCTCCTCCAGAAGGAAAGCATGTTGAAATCCTTTGGTGAATCTTATCCCGGAGTCATGGGTAACCCTAGAAATTTTTTAAGTTAGCTGTAGCTTAGGGCTCAGAAATGGCAATATTTCCATGTCTTTTTATTGGCTCTGACATGGGCTGGGCTTTTGTGTTCCTTCTTAGGCTACACATGATCATCCCCACTAAGACTCACCTCAGATCAGAGTTGGGGATTTCTTTATAAAGCTCTGGTCACCTGTTCATTTTTTGTCTCTCACAGTAAAGATTGATTGGGTGGGCGGGCTGTTCTCACCTGAGATCTGGAAAATGGTACCTTCGCATCCAATCTGTAGGTAGTTTTGTAGCTGAGGCTGGGACTCAGGACACATCTGAGTAGACTTTTTGAGTTTCCATACTCTGACAATTGAGGCCATCATTGCATCTTACTGGGTTTTGGTATTTCTGAACCTGGGGTTTTTTATCACCCACAGGTGACATTTGGGGGTGGTTATCAAGAAAGTAGGGTGTGGTTAGTGATGGAGGTGGAAAGGTTAAGAAAGACTAGCAGATACTCTCATGCTGAGAAGGAAGAGGACCAGGCCTGGGTATATAGAGAAGATAACTAGGTGGTTCTTCCTACAGAAACTTTCTTAAGAGTTCTCTGAAGTGACTTAGCTTTGCATCTCTGGCCACTTCCCTTCATCTGCAATGCCCCAAGGATTTTCAAACCAAGAATTGTATGGTGTCTCATCAGTTCAGACTATTAAGAAATTGTGTGGTCTGTCAAAAACACTTGGGGCTGATACTCAGAGGCTGCTTGTTTCCCCCTTTGAACTCTAACCAGATAGAAGTCCTAACCAGTGAGTGGGTGGGTTGACAAGTTGACAGTGGCAGTTTCTGTTTAATTAACATGTTGGCAACTGGAACCGGACTTCACTTAGCTTCATTATAGGCATAAAAATGTGAGAGACCAACTGGTTCTTCCTCTCTTCGGGGATGGGCAGTATCTACCTGGATTTTGATGTGCTATACTTCAGAGGCTGTTTGAGGCTATTTGTTGGAGACTTTTGGGATACCCTAGGAGTGCATCTATCCAGTGTCTTTGTTTCATCTTAAGGGATGTTGTAGCACTCCTGCCTCTACCAGTCCTTGGCTGAGTCATGGGATATAAAACATGGGCAAAGCCCAGTGAAAGGGAAACCACATTCTGCCCCAACTCCCTCTCAAATCTGTTCCCCAAGACAGAGAAAGACACCCCTTGGGATAACTCTCCATTCCTGTTCTCAGATGTGCAATGAGAGAGAAAAGGTAGGTTCTGTTCTCAAAGGTCCAGTGATCACTTAGCACCTAAAGGAAAGTGGTGGCTCATCCCTGCAGTGCCAGCTGCCTACTTAAATTCTCCTTTTGGGGTTCAGTGAAGAGATTTTTTTGCCTTAAAAAATGAATAGATACAGCAATTTTTGGAGGCCTATGCATCTATTTCAGGATATATCTACACATTTGGTGGGAACTGGGCTCTCTGATGCCAGAAGCAAGAAGATCGATGTTCTGGGGAGGACTGGACTCACAAAGGGGTCCTTGACAGATGACAATGATGATTTACATTCGTGCCGCTCTTTCCTTTTTGGGCTTTTCTTAATCAGATTTACTCCTCCCCCACAACTCCAGCACAGCTGCAGAGATGCCTCTGAAGGAAATTTACCAAATTATCATTTTAATAATTTTCTCTTTATAACAGAATTTCAGAATTATTCTAACACCCATTTTACACAGAGAACAGAAGAGCTCCAAAATGTATATCAAGACAGGCTCCCGTATAGACAGGCTGAGCTAAAATCTGTGATAGTTCTGCCTTAGATGCCTGAGTGCTGGGATTACAGGTGTATGTGGATTACTTTCCTTTTAAAGATTTACTTATTTTTATTGTGTGTGGGTGCATTATCTTTATGTATGTTTGTGTACCACATGTGTGCCTGGTGCCCACAGAGGCTAGAAGAGGCATCAGATCCCCTGGAACTAGAATCAGGGATGGTTGGGAGTGGCCATGTGGGTGCTTGGAATCCAACTCAGGTCCTTTTGGAGAGCAGCCAGAGCTCTTCACTGCTGAGCCATCTCTCCAGCCACTGCGGTGAATTCATCTTATCTCTTTTCTGCTGGGGACACAATTCTTGAGCCTATAATCCCGAGTCAATCTTTGGAGCAGGTTACACTTCTTTTAGCTTCGGCTTTTGTACTTGTGTTCTTAAAACACTTATATCATGACCAGTCTAAGAAGTAAATTTGACTTATTAAAGGAAACCTCAAGCAATGTATATTCTCACATGGTCAGTGGGCAAACAGCTCATGGGAAATGAGAAGATACCTGAGTATCTGGCTGCCAATTTGAGTTCATCATCCATGTGTGTCTTGGCTCAGTTCTTTGGTTTTGTTTATGGGGTCATTATTTCTGTGTTAAATGGGTCTTAGAGTGTCATATTATTCCAACCCAAGCTGTTCCCTGGGAAACACACTGTTTGTCCTTTTACTATCTGGACTGGAACCCAAGGGCTATCATTCTCAGCAATGAAGACCCTCTCTACATTGGGCCCCCTTTATCTTTTAGAAACCCATGAACTTTGGTATCTTTTCTGTATGTGGGAATACATATGTCTGTTTTGGGGGGTACACATTTCTGTGTTTCTCTACACTGAGATCTGTTATTACCATTGTGGAACAATTGTCATCTAGAAGAAATGAAATGCATCCTTTGACTCTCTCTCTCTTTGGGGAATTGGGCGATGTGTCAGAAAAACCTTGAATGCCTTGAGACAAGCATCGACCAGTTTTAAGCAATGTAAGCTAACACCTAACTACCAAGCACACTTTGGAAGAAGCAGGAGGTCTTAACAGTGTCTGAAGGCACATTGAGTGTTTAGGGAATGCAAGTGTCAGAAAGCAGAGTTCTTGGTGAGCTGTGTTTTGGAATGTTGTAAGGTGGTATTATATAATTAGAAGAGGATGTCGACTAGTCAAAATGGCTGTGTTCAGGTCCCAGACATATGCTCTAGTTATTGAGTGGTGTTTGTGAGGAGGAGGGGATGAGATACATATGGTGGGACTCAATGAACTTCACTTCCTCCCTTTTGTTCTGTGCGCATTGCCTTTAGATTACGGGTGTTATTTAAGAAATATGAAGTTGGTTGGATGGCTTGCTAAGCTTTCTTTTGGAGAGATTGACTCGTCAAGAGACTAACGCGGTTAAATAAGGATCAGGATAAACAAATAGGCCGAACAGATGTTTATTCAGGGAGAAATAACTTACAACCTAGACAGATGAACACCAGGAAATTCAACCCGATCCTCTCCTGTCCGATCCTCTCTTGTCCGAGTCACGCCAGCAAGAGAGCTTTTCTTCGCTCTCCCTCCGACCTCCTTCCCCAGGTCACACCGCCCAACGGGCGTGGTCAGTGCCACAGAAGGACTATCTCACTACAAGAGATTGTTACTATCACTGTTAATTTTTAGTGAACAAAGCAATGCCAGCATCAGTATTTCTGTGTTGTCAACCAATCAAAAGCTTACCCTTTCTTCCCGACCCTATTCCTGCATATGTATTGATCTTTAGGAAAAATTTCTAAGCAGAATGTTTTACAGCGGCTGGTAATAGATGCAATTATTAGCTATGTTCTAGAGTACACAAGCTTTTGATAGACTACATGAAGCAGAGTAAGGGATGTCAGTACAAAGTATTTGGTGGCTCATGTCTACAAAGTCAGTCCAGTGAAATGAACAGTTCTGCCCTCCAGAGGTCCCTGAGTTCAGACAGAGACTATCTGTGTGGCTGTGTTCAAGGCTTGCTGCTCCATCCATCAAAGGCTGGCTTAGAAAACAATAAACTCATGTTTTGTTTTCAGTGTGTCATTAGGTATAAATCACAGAGCCTCAAAGTATTAATTGAGCAAGTGGAGAATTATGCAGATGGAGTCATTTGCCTCCAGTAGTTAATCGGGATCACCTATGGGGATATCAGATAAGTAAACAGCTATCACTCCCACTTCCTGTGAACCAAGTAGAGCTGTAGAAGTTTATCTGCATGTATTAATATTCATGGTCTTTGGTTGCTTGATTAATTCAGAGAGTGTTTGTTTAGTTGATATCTTATGAGAAATATAAGGGTGGGTAGAAATACAAAGCAAAGACTTTAAATTAGATTGAGAAATATAGACAGACTCTTGTTTGTCAGTATAACATACCAATAAAACCAGTGCATTTTGCTGCCAAAAGGGCCACAAAATTATCCACTTTCCTATTTGCAGATGACAAAATTTCAGAGACCTCACTGTGGTTGGAAGACTGAGAAAACTGAATGGAGTTGCTGCAGGTAGAGATGAACCTTAATATATAAGATTTGGTTCAGTGTAGGGTAAGCCCAAAGCCATTTTGCTGAAGGGAGAAACTGGCTTTGGTCCTGTTTGTATACTGTGGTCTGCACAGTTGCTGTTCATGGTGTTGTAACATCCTATTGCTGTTATCTTAGCATGATATGCACCTTTAAGAGTAGGCATCAAACGTAAGCAAATATTTGTATGTGACACACAGTTTTCACAATTGGGGTACCTTTGCTTGAATAAGAGAGAAAGGGAAAGGAAAACTTTCATTCTTTTCATTAAGATCCTGTCAATGGGGTCTGGAGAGATGTCTCAGTGGTTAAGAATGCTCGTGACTCTCACAGAGGACCCAAGTTCAGTTCCCAGACCATACATTGTAATTCTAGCTACTGGGGACCCTACACCCTCTTCTTGTAAATGGAGTTCTTAATTGGTCTAGATAATAAAAAGCTTGAGTCAGATATAGATGGAAATGCTGAGAGACCAAAGAGAAGGAAAAAGCCACAGCACACCTTACCTCCTAAGCGTCTTAAGCAGAGAAGAGAGTGATTTCCTGTTTCTACCCAGCTATGTCACTTTCTGTCTGTCTGTACAGACCTCTAGACATCTATGGTTAGCTAGTGGCAAGCTCCATTCTCTGATCCCCAGACAGGCTTAATTTGTGCAAGAAAGATATCACCACATATCCCCCCCCTTTTTTTTTTGTTAAAAATTTTAAAAAGATTATAACTAATATAAGAAAAACTATGTATAATAATTACAATAACTATATGCAATATATACATGGCAGTAAGTACATTAACAATGTCTAGTCCTTAAGCATATGACAAAAACAAAACAAAACAAAAACAAAAACCCAAAAACCAAAAAACTTCATTATCCTTTCTTGATGAGTCCAAAGTCTTGTACCTAATTTACTTTCTATTCTACTGTGCTCACCCACATATGTGTGCCTAAATAAAATAAAAATAAAATAAAGTTTTAAAAGATCCCACCATTACACAGGGCTTCTTCCCTTTCTTCCTCACATCACGCTTGAGATGTTTTTGCATCTGTTTTGTCTCCTGACCACAGTAGCTGCCTAACTTTTAATAAGACACTTGAGAGGAGTTGTTATTTCCTAGTGAATATGGCATCTGTAAAATAGGATGCTTCAGTTGGGCCTGCCAAATGGGTGTTTGGAAAAAAAGAGAGACAGAGAACCTTTTTGGGACTATCCAATGTTGTCCTATGACATATGTGGGGAAAATTGCCATTTCCATTCACAGAAGCTGTGAAGCATGAGTTGACCAAAGCCACAGAGCCCAGTGGGTCAGTACTATTGTCTCTGTCCTTAATCTCTTGGCTCTGGTAAAATCAGTACAATGGTGATCCAAATTCTATGAAGATAGGCTTTTTGATTTTGTCTTCTGATAAAGAAATTTGCAAGTTGATGAGAAGCAGGTGGGTAATAAATTATCTTGCAATTTAAGGTTTGAATTAAGTAAGGGTGAACAAGGCCACAAACAAAAGGTGTGGGTACATGAAGGTAGGAGTAATTAATTCTGTCTTTGTAATAAACAACAGCTGTTCTGGGCAGCGCTCTGTCAGCGCTGGCTTGCAAGGAGTGGATGAGAGCAGGTGTGGCTGACTCTACATAGACTATAGCATGGAGGGGAGGGAGAATAAACACCAGGACATTGCCCATTGTCCTTGGCTGAGGGAGCTAAGGACTGCTGAAGACTCACAGTGGTGGAGGACTGAATGGAGCAGTCTGCATTTCAGCAGCACAGGAAGGTCCAGGGATCCATCTTCTCAGCTATCTTGATTGATCTCAGCTCCCAGCACAGCCTGGCATTCTGTGGCTATCTACAGATCTGATAAAATTGCAGGTGACAAGACTGAGCTTGTATGCATAACGATGAGGAGCGTGATGCAACCAGCCTCCTTGGGTTTCTCTGGGTCTCTGTTTACCTCCCAGTCTCCCTTCATCTTCCCACATCTCCTTGACTTCTCTTCTCCGGTGCACCTCTTGCCTTCCGTTTTGAGCCTTTATGAATCTTTGTTAGCATTTTTTGTTTGTTTGCTTGCTTTATAACCACATAGGTGGTTGTAATAGTCCACATCCTGGCCATTTAATGTGTATTTTTAAGTCCATTTCTTCCACGTTTCAGATTCATCTACACTTACCTCATTAAATGCCAACACCCCCAATAATGAGGGAGTTAACAGCTAAGAGGTTTTGTTGGCTTTTGAGTTGGCTTCCCAAAAAAGATTCTTTTTTTTTTTAGTCATACAAAGTTGTGACCCAGGATCACAGCCGATTTTATTTACTGTGCTGGACTGCAAAGCTAGGGCCTTAGGAGTTAAAGGGCTGTCCAGCACCTCCTTGCATTTCTTTCCTCCTTATATCCCTTTGCTCAACACTTACAGCCACTGAACTTCATGTCCAGTTCTTGTTTACCCCCAGTTCACTCAGCACCAAGTAATTTGAACAACTGTATGCTTGTTTCTCTGTTGTTCATAGACACACTGACTTTGGTTTTATCTGTTGTGTCCTGAAATTCATCTTTCCTTCCCCATTACTTTGACATGGGCTATGTATTTGGAATGCTCAGGCTGTTCAATGAAGTGTGATTGTGTGTGTGTGTGTGTGTGTGTGTGTGAGAGAGAGAGAGAGAGAGAGAGAGAGAGAGAGAGAGAGAGAGAGAGAGAGAGAGAGAGAGAGAGAGAGAGAGACTAGGGATGAATTCCAGGACTTCTTTCATGCTAAGCAGCTATTTTGCCATTGAGCTGCATCTCCAGCTCTCTTTTTCCCTTTATAGATTTGTAAGATCAACTCTTTCCTGACTCCTGGTGGTTTTAGGAGAATTTCTGTCCATCTTACACTGATGTCTTTGATCTTTGGCTGTGGTCAGTCTCAGCACATGGGTTCAGTCTTTCACCAGCCTCTGTCTGGGTTGATCTGGGTTGATGTTTTTTTTCATCACATATGAATAACCAGAGGACAATATGCCTTTTTTGGTTCTTAAGTAGGCTTGCTTTTTCTTTCCTTAATTTTGATTGTGAGGTTTGAATACAGAACCTCATGAGTACTAGGCAAGTGCTCTACCACTAAGCTGTCTCCCTACCTCTCTGAGATAGTTAACAGCTGTCTGACTACATTTCTCAGACCAATCAGGCCTTGAATTTGCAACCCCCCCCCCCCATCTCAGTCTCCTGACTATCTCGGATTACAGACCTGTACCACCAAGCCAAATTTAAGTTCACTCTCTCTTGGTAAGAAAGTCAGCCCTACGCCCTTTATGGCTCAATCACAAATAAATGAGTCAAATACGACAGATAGGGGACTAAGAACAACTTGGCGCCCACTGAGTGCTTCCCATATTTTAATTCCTTTAATTCTCACAGTCACACAAGAGAAAGAACTGGTATTTGTTTGCTTTATAGATGGTGACACTAAAACAAAGGAATATTTAACATCCATCTGGTCCAGATCACTCTGAGAGTGAGAAATAGAGAACCTATGCCCAGCATGCCTCCAAATTTACTAGCCAGTTGGGAGAAATGAAATTCTATCGGAATCATTCGATGTGAGTGATTATGTGCTCTCTCCTCCTCCCCCACCCCCAGGAGCTCAGCTATTGCTACCCAAGTGTTCCATCAAGTCTCTTTCAGGCTGACTGAGCACATCTGTCTTGTCTCCTTGTGTGTGCCGCTCTGAAGTATTCTACACATATATAGGTCATACATTCCTGGAACATAAATGAGTCAATCAGCAGCTTAGAGATTCTTCTTCATTCTGACCTTTGGCCCTTGCTTGTGTCAGCCAGAAATGTGGGTGTGGAGAGGCCTCTTGGGAACTGGTATGTTAAAAAAATGGAGGAGAAGGCCAAAGGAGAATTGTAGAAGAAGGTACTATTGTCTGGGGTTTCTGCCCTATAGTCCTAGTACAGCCATGGCTAGAGGTGAGGTATGATAGGTGTTGGAAGCTCTGGAAAGTGTCCTTGCCTAGCTCAGGCATGTATACATATGAGCTCACATACAGCATGAGGAATCTGGAAGAACTGTCATCCTTCAGTAATCACGGACACTGGTTCTAGGTCACCCTGCCTCTGGATAAGCAAACACAGGATGGACAGATTCCTTGTATAAAATGGCACACTTTCTTCCAGGTAATATAAACCTTATCCAGATTATCTTAATGCCAGACATGATGAAAACACTATGGAAATGGTTGTTACATTTCATTGTTTAGGGGACAATGAAAAAAAGTATGCAAGTTCAGCACAGACTCAATTGTTTAAAAAATACTTTCAATCTGAAATTGGGTAAATCTATGGATGCAGACAGAACTCATGGATCTAGAGTTATGACTACTGTGATTAGGCTATCTCCTCAAACTCCCCAGGTCTTAAAATTCAAAGGCAGAAATTTAAAAGTAATTATCCCTTCCATTTCTACTGCATTTTCTTGGATCCTTGTTGAAGACCAGTTACCAGTACATGCTGTCATTTATTTGTGAACTTACTAGACTATTCCTTTAAATTTCAGGATTGGTTGAGGTCGAAAAAGGCCATGAAAATTGGATTGCATTAAAACTGTGGGTCACTTTGCATGACATTTAAATAAGTAATTCTTCTAGCCTGTGGGAAGAAAAACCAAAGGCAGATTCTCAGAAAGGCCAAACATTCGGCAAGGGAAGTATTTCTAGATACAGCATACACACTCTATTCTTCCTATGGGAAAACAGAATTTAAGTTGAAGAAGAACAACTATTAAAAAAATGTGTCCAGTTTGGTTATGTTTACACTCCCTTTGTCAACTAAAGATGCGTTTGTTTAAATAGAGTGTTTATTACAGTCATCACTCTCTCTTGGGCAGATAACTGCCTGAGTTTCCCAAGTGTCTGTGAGTGGTCCAGGCTATTCTGGCAGCTGTCTTCAGTCAACATTCTTAGTGATAGTTTCTAAGAATTATGCATTAATTTGTAAATTCCTCTCTACTTTTAGGTAAAATGTAGGCACATGACTAATGCATCTCAGCAATTTGATGGGAATATGGAATGTTGATGCAACCAACTTGTGAAGTTAAAGCTCTGAGCAGAGCTATTTTGATGAAAATCAGGTCATACAAGAAAAGACAGGAGCAGCTGACTTGAACATATCTTGCCTCAGTTTTCTGTGTGTATGGATTTATCCTTCAGGAGGCTCAGGGCTTTGATCCACACATATTACCCACCAGCTCTTAGTCTGGTCATGCTAGTCCCTTCTAAACCTCAGAGATATACAGCAAACACCTAGAACCCGGAATCTCATTGTAACAATATTTGGTCATGGTGGTGGTCCTCCATCTGCGTGTGTTCCAAGCTCAGTTGTACTCTCGGGGGCAGCTGGATGGGATTTTTGTCACTGAATTTGCATTAGAATATGCAGTTAAGATTCTTGATACTATAGATTTTGTTGATTTTGATGTGCCTTAAAGTCCTGCCCAGAAGATTGGGGAGGGAGGGAAGAAGGGAAGGAAGGAGAGAGAGAGAAAGACAGAGACAGAGGGGGGATGATGAGTTGTTCAAGGTCATCTTTAGCTACATAAACAACCACCAAATACAAAAAATATTTAAATATTTTGGTTGTGAGCCTAGCCTTTAACAGCCGAGCTATC
Organism: Phodopus roborovskii; assembly: GCF_943737965.1. NCBI lineage: Eukaryota > Metazoa > Chordata > Mammalia > Rodentia > Cricetidae > Phodopus > Phodopus roborovskii. The sequence goes on along the minus strand of NW_026126517.1, from coordinate 11,091,354 downwards.
TCCACAGACCAAACAAAAGCTTATTAAAATATAAGCATGTAAATTAGTGACAGAATGCTTGCCTAGCATATGTGAGGCCCCAGGCTCAATCCCCAGGACCAGGGCAGGGGGTGGGGACAACCCTATATACAGATCCATGGCAGCTTAGAATGTATGGAAGTGAAAGTCCCCTCCCCCCCCCAAAAAAAAACAACAAAGCAAAAACTGAGCTGTTTTCTATTTCTTTTAGTCATTATTATATGGATATGAGTTTTGGTGAAAACAAAAGCTGTATAACTACTGTCATATTCAAGATACAAAACAGTTTCAGCACCGCTCAGCTCCCTTGCCCTGTGCTCCCTCGGTAGTTGGCACCACCCTGTTCCCACTTCTGGTAGTGTCTTCTTCACCCATAGTGATGCTGTGTCCAGAGTGTCAAGGAAGTGGAATCAGGCAGCATTTAGTGCTTTGCTTAGAACAGTGCATTCAAGACTTCCCTGTGTTCTGTGCACCTGAAGTTTTCTCTTTTTACTTATGAGTAGAATAGAGTATTGTGAATACCATTTTATCTACCCCTTCAGCCAAGGGGCACTTGGATTGTGTCCAGTGTTGGGCAATTGCTAATAAGCTGTTGTTGGTAAGCATTGACTTGTGGGTTTTGTGTGCCCTTCTCACTTGGATCAACACCTAGCAACTTGCTCTGCTGGGTCATTTGGTATCTGTGTGTTTACTTTTGTAAGGAACTTCCAGCCTTATTTCCAAAGAAGATGGGCCATTCAGTACTATATAAGAATTCCAGTTGCTGCTCTTCCTTGTCCATGCTCAATTCTATCAGCTTATAAAAAGCTGTGGACATTGCTGGCTCTGCATAGTGGATTTTTTTTTTCTCAACAGGGTTTCTCTGTGTATCCCTGCCTGTTTTGGGACTCACTCTATAGACTAGGCTGGCCCAGAACTCATAGAGATCCACCTGCCTCTGCCTCCGGAGTGCTGGGACTAAAGGTATGTGCTACCACCACCTGGCTGGAATTTCAGATTTTATTTTGCATTTTCATAGTGACTGATCATCCTAATCACTTTGGTGATTTGCTTTTACATAAAACTTTAAAACTGCGTCTTTAAAAAATAAATTTAAAATATGTATGACTAGTTGTCACTATCTAGCCCAGCTGTCTCTAATTTGCATCTCTCTTACCTCAGCATCCCTAGTGTTGGGATTAGATATGTATCACCACACCTTGCCTACTTTTGCTCATTTTTTAAATTGAAATATTTAATATACTCTCTATGCAAATTATTTATCAATTTAGATACATACCCCCCCACTACTACTAACCTGTGGCATGCTTTTTCCTTTCCTCAACATTATATTTTGCATGGCAAAAGTTAGAGCCCAAAATAAGGCATGTCACTGTGAAATATTCACGTATATATGTCACTATGCTTTGTTCTTTGTCGTCCCACTCCTCCATTGCACTCTCCATCCTTCTCCCCTCTTCCTGCCCCCACGTAGTTCCCACTTCTGTGTCAATATGTTCCACCACCCATCTTAAAATCCCTTAAGGTTTTTTTCCCTCTTTCTATTTTTTTAAACACACACACACACACAATCTGGATTCCACATATGAGAAAACGTGCTGTATATGAAAGATTTAATTTTGACAAGGATCATCTTTTCTTTTCCCATTTTAAAAATGCATTGTATTTTTGGTGACACTACTAAGAATTCTCACCATACTCCAAAGCTGTGAGATTTTTCTCTGTGTGTTTAGAATCTATGATCTATTTTGAGTAAACATTTAAATAATTTAGGAAGCATAGTCCCCCCCCAATGCTGTTTTATTTTTCACTTGTAGAAAAATCTTTTATTTTTCCACATTTAATGGAATTTATCCTAAAGGAAAGAACATGGTTCAACCTAGAATATGAATTATGAACGCTAAACATCTTCCAGCATAAAAAAAACATTCTGTTGACCCCTCACGTGATGAAGAGAGTCCCTTTAGTCTAAGAGGACACCTAGTTTGCTTTCCAATAGTGTCACAGAACCAAACATACTTTACGCATCAGTTCTCTTTGCCCAGCTTCTTAGGAGCTCATGAAAGACTGGAAACATACCAAAACTTTAGAATGGGAATGGAACTTAAGACTCATTTAACTGAATTCTGCCTTTTAAAAAGTTACAAAAACAATTCAAGCATGTGACAGAGTGTACACACACAGCAGAAGTATTATTTGGGTGTTAGAACACCAGGGGATGCTGGCTTTCTATCTCTTTGTCCTTTCCTTGCTGTCCGGGGCTGGCATCTCTCCCTCCTCATGACCTCAGATGTTGGTATGCCCCAGGCTCTGTCCTTTGAGCTCTTATTTCTTCTACTCACTCCCTGGGTGATCTCATTCTGTTCATGGCTCAAAATGCCATATACCCTTCACAAGTCAAAGCTCCAGCCTTGTGCTTCCTGGAACTCCAGACTGGTTCACCCAGCCACCTCCTCAATACTTAAGAGATGTCTAACAGCTGCTCATCTACCATAGCAGTCTGCTTCCCCACCCACCCTTGCTCTTTGTCCAGGCTTTCCATTGTGGTGACATTCCTCCATTGCTAAGACAAAACACCTGGCTGTTACCAGAAACTGTCCACCAGACCCTTTTACACCATTGGTGAAATACACCCAGAATTGGGCAGTACTATAGCCACAAATGTTGCCTCTATGGTGGTGGTTCTCAACCCTCCTAATGCTATGACCCTTTAATACAGACCCTCATCCAGGAGTGATCCCCTCCATCCCCTGTGGTGACTTCCCACCATAAAATTATTTTCATTGCTGCTTCATAAGCATAAATTTGCTACTGTTATGAATCGTAATATAAATGTATGATATGCAGGATATCTGATATTTGACCTCTGTGAAAGGGTTGGTCCCAAAAAGGTCATGGCCCACAGGTTGATAATCAATGCTCAGGGACCTGGGATTTAGCCTCTACTTCTAGCTGGTTTTGTAGCTTCCCTACCTGCTCCTAAAGCCTGCTCTCCACAGTAGCTATACAGCTCATTAATGACTAGGCCAGATCATGTCCTGGCCCAGCTGGAATCTCTATGGATGGCTTTTCATCATTCTGAATTGCGTCTCCTTGTGATCTGACACCAGCAGGTCTCTCTGAACTTTTTTGCTCTTCTCACTTCTGACCATTTAGTAATATTGAGTCAAAGCTTGTTCCCATGAATGAGTTTGCACACACTGGTTCTGTGCCTTGGAGCTCAACCCTGTGTCTTCTCCAGACTCTAGCACACCAAGACACACTCATTCTCTGACAGGCCACCTTTCCTCAAAGGCCTTCTCCCACTCCTTTCCCAGGTACCTCCTCCCACCTTCTCTGTTTGTCTTCTCATTTTGCCGTACCTTTCTTTGTAGAATTCACCACTACCTATGGTTCTATTACTTGCTTTCTGCTTGCCTGCTCTACCGAAATGTAAATCCCCAAAGATGGAACTTTTCTTGATTCATAGCTGTAACCTCAACTTCCAGAGCAGGTGTAGTCCACTGTCCATGCTCAGAGTATTCTGGGAGGGTTACATACTGGATGAGATCAACACCAGTGATTCCTTTCTATTCTATTTTACATCCACGGTTCCCCTGGAGGTTGTTATTCATGAGGGAATAGCCTTTTGGTTTAAAAAAAGAAAAAAGAAAACAAAAAAATGCATTTGTAACAGTGGTCACATAGCTTTTCTGAGGACACAATCTTATGCTGTATTCTCTCACTTAATATATATTTGAATAGTTAGTTTATCCATTCATCTATGTATTTATCAGATTATACAGATAGTTAACACTACAAGTAGACCTCAATTCACTGTCCTGTTAATTGGTCTGTGGATTGTGTTCCCTTTCACTAATGTCAACAGGTTTGTAGTGGATATGCTGGCACACACAACCCTGTATACACAGACAGCAGAACTCATACTAGGTTTTATGTTAGTGACTTGGTAGATGTTGATGGTGGACAGATAAAAATGTTTTTTTTTTCCGTCTTTTATATTCCCATCAACAGTATATGAGTGCCTATTACTCCACATCTCTGTCAACGCAATATATTATACCACTTTTAGCAAAAAAAAAAAAAAAAAAAGTTCAGCTCCTTTACAAATGGGAACAGTAACAAAAACCTAGACAAGTAGATATTTTCCATTTCCTAGCTGGTAAACTCATGAATTCCTAGATCAGAGATTTGTTTCACAAAGACAGAATACATTGTGAAGGAAAGTGATTTGAGATGAGAAACTTTGTCTTTGTAGAAGCTTCTAGAGACTTTGTTATGTAGAGTCATTTCTGATGTGTGCCAAGAGATTGAAAGTCCATACCTAAGACCTTGGTTTTCTTTCTATAAAGTACTATTTCTAGATGAATTTTTTTCTTAAATTAACTTCTATTATTTTTATGTGCCAGTGTATGGATGTGTGCAAGTGAGTGCCATATCCTTGGAGTTCAGAGGCCTGGGATCCCCTGCTACAGACAGATGTGTTCTGTCTATCACAGGTGCAGGGAACCAAATTCAGGCCCTCAGGAAGAACAGAGGTGCTCTTAACCACTGAGCCATCCATCGCTCCAGCCCTCATTTTTATTTTTTCTTACAATGAATCAACAGCACAAAACCTCAAGCGTTAGAGCTGGCTTTAGGGTTGGTGGAAGTTGTTGTACTTGCTGATTTATTGTTACTTAACAACTCTGCGGTTTCTGCCAGGCCTCACTAGACCATACTCAAAGAACAAGAGCAGCTATCTGTTTTAATGACTAGGCCTGGCCTCCAGAACACAGGCACAGGAATGAATAAAAAGAGCAATGCCAAGCTAGAGAACAGCAGGTTCACAGCAGCACCTGGGGGCTTCTGCGGTGTAGCTGGTTTCAGCCCAGGACTAGTGTGAATGTTGATTGACTTTGTCTTGTTCTGCCTCTGTGGCTGCTGGCAGGGGTGCACCGAGCTTCAAAGGGCAGTCCCCCAGTTTCTATCAGCTGTTGAATGTGAGGTGAGAGATACGTTGGTGGCATCAGTATGTCAGAATTTGAAGCATTCTCTTAAGTTAGCTACTCTTATTATCTGGATGACAAAACAGACTAAAGAGACAGAGTGAGATTCATAGGCCATAGTCCAGACACTTTAAACCTGATACAATTAAACAGTGAAAGAAAAGCAGACACTTTTATGTGCACTTTGCTTTGAATTCATAAGAAGTAGTGTTAAACTAGTACATATATCCCTGAACCTTTGTACCTACCACCTGCCCGTGGCAGACACTGTTAATCGATCCTAGAACGTTCCAACCCAGCCTGAGAACCCTCCTTAAACAGTGCTGCTGGTAACTAGTCATAATTGAGCCATTTTTATGTGAATTAAATATCTGTTGGTCCTGTCCTGTCCATGCCCTCACCTCCCCCCCAGTAAATGTGTGCTTCAAACTGATGCTAAGAACCCTGGACCTCAAGCCAGGAGGTTGTGGTTTGACCCCTTGACCTGCATTTCCTGGTTATATTGTCTTAGGCTAGTCATTTGACTCTTCTAGACTACTTTGCTTTGACATGAGGGCATTGAGTGCAATAATCATTAAGCATCCTGCTGCTCTGAACATAACTATGAGTCAAGGTACAGCGGTTTGGAGTCTATGATTCTATAAGCAGGTCTTTGATGAAGACCATAGAAGTTTCTTGTTTGTTTAGGAAATTTGTATATTACAGATTTGTTATTGGAATGCAGAAGTACATGTTTCTAGCCTCTTGGCTACTGCTTTTTATTTGCAAGGTTCCAGTGACCTATATCACTGAAGCCAGAAATGAGGTGTTCACAGGAGGAAAAGGAATTAAAATAAGAGGACTTACATTTTGGCTTGGCTTTCTTGGCTAAGTGGGAGCACAAATGGCCTCACTCACCAAGCCGGTTCAAGGATCCATATACTTGGCCCACCTTGTAGTTCAGGTTCTCAAGTTGTTTTTATTTTGCTGGCTCCACTTGAACCTTCTGATGAGCAAGAGGCCCAGCATTCATGCAGGTCTTTGCAAGGGGTTCTCTTCGGACTCCTGGTCCCTGGTCTGTCCTGTGCATTGTGGTGACTTGACTCTTTGTTTTCCAGGCTCTGCTTCCTTAAGGGCATATCCTCTCCTCTCTGTGATCACCCGGCAGCCCACAGTCATCTCCCACCTGGTTCCCACCGGCCCAGGAATCACCCCAGTGTTATCCCGACATCCAGTCACTGAGGCTGCTGCAGCCGAGACCCCTGGAGGCGAGGCTTTAGCCAGCAGCGAATCTGAGACAGAGCAACCCACACAGCGGCAGAAGAAACCACGTAGGAGTCGCACCATCTTCACTGAGCTACAGCTCATGGGCCTGGAGAAGAAATTTCAAAAACAGAAGTACCTGTCTACCCCAGACAGGTGAGGGCATAAGGAAGGCACTCTCTGTAGGTACCACCCTGGAGAAGTGTTTTGCTCTCTGTGGGGTGTGAATTTATGGAGGACACTCTCAGTGCTGGCTTAGACTCTTGGTCCAGATTTTTATTCCTTTGCTCAATTCCTGTCAAAATTGGGTTAGAAAAGGGAGCCCACTTGAATCTAGTACATCAGCCCAGAGCCTGAATGTATGCCCTCCTCTGTCTCTTCTATGTATTAGATAAATCTCTTCAGACAAGCAAGGGAAAGTCCAGCAAGTCTAGCTGAGTTTTTGCTTTTGTTTTTGTTTTGAGACAGGGTTTCTCTTTGTAGCTTTGGGATCTATCCTGTCACTTACTCTATGGACCAGGCTGGCCTCAAACTCACAGAGATCTGCCTGCCTCTGGCTGGTATTAAAGGTGTTTGCTACCACTGCCCAGCTTGTAGCTGGGCTTTTAAAGCCCCCAATATTTAGCATTGTGTACAATGGGTCTAAACCTCAACACCTGAGCTATGATTTCAGCCCTCCCATCCCACCTTGAACATTCAGTGGACTCAGTTTGCTGGTTTTGGCTGAGAAAGGCCTGGATTTATCCAGGGGAGGAGGTTTCTGATTCTGAAGTAGTGAGTACAGTCTGATCAGGATTGAAGCAGAGCCACCTGGCAGAGACTCCTGCAAATTGAGAGGAAATTTCCTCTGTAGACTCCTTTGCAGTTCATGAAGCAGACAGAGTGATTGTAACCCTTGCTTTATGTATGGGCCTAATACCTCCCCCCTGTCTTTAATATCTTAACTACAAAATACACTGAGTGTTTTGTCTTGTTGCCTTATCTCACCCCGAGATGGCTAAGCTCAGGGATGAGACTCTTTATTGGGGGACTTTTCCAGGTCTTTCCTAAGATCATTGTTTGTTTGTTTTCTTTTGCTAAAACTGCTTTGTCTATATTTGGTTGACCCCAGTCCTATGAAAGAGAACATGAAGTAAATGCAGATGAATGCCTGAGCTGTTTAGTAGCTGTCTAGAAAACAAGATGAAAGTTAAAGAGAAATCTGCAAATCACCACTTCAGGGAGAATTTGTCTACTGGTCCGATAAGCTAGCTGCTCAGTAAACAAAGCCCTGCTTTGAAGGATAGGGTAAGAATGACTACAACTGCTATAGCATAGTGAGCCAGTGCCAGTGCCTTTTGTTGTGGCAGAAACCCACAGATACTGCTAAGCGTGGCAGGGAAGAGCCTTGGTTTAAGAAGAGCTTTGGTTCCAGAAGAGATAGAGTATCCTACATAGAGGAGATACCCCAAAAGACATAGACTTGTCTCACTGGGCACACTGTAGGAACTACAAGCACGGTGTTTCCACTCAGGATGTGAATAGGTTAAGAAAGACCTCAGGTGCCTGGCTGAAGAACAGGGTCTTGCTGTTGAGGCAGTGACTGACCATAAGAGCCAGATTTACATGTTTGGATCATAACTTTGGTAGCACCACGACTGGCAAGTGATGGAGGGGAGAAGCAGTTATGAAAGAATCTAGAGATAGCTTGTAGGATGTTACACAGAGAATAGAGAGGAGAAGAGGATGCTTAGAAGTGGAATTGGCAGCATTGACACTGGATGAGGGAGAGGGGTGAGAGTTGAGTGTCCTGTGGTTGCTGCATGAGGCCACCAGGAACAAGGATGCTATTCACAGAAACCATAAGACCAGGGCAGGCTGGGATTGATGGGGGAAAAGTGAGCATTGCTTTGAACATTCACATGGGGGTGGGGTGGGGTGACATTTGGGCCTATGAATTGGGAATTAATACATTTGATCCTCAGATAGCAGGTAAGTAAGCTTTGTGGACTTGTGTAACCAGGTGGGGCAGCCATCATTGTTAGCTGTCCAGTTGTGTATCTAAGAGGCTTCAGAAAGGATGGGTAAAAGTTGGGTTTATTTCTCAGAAGCTAGAGAACTTTTTAAAAACTTAGAAATGCTAGTTTTTAATAAATCTGTTGGGGCTTCCTGATACTTGCCCAGGCATCTCTCAGGTGACCCACACAGAACTGATTCACTTGCCTAGGGAGGACACCATCTGGCTGGCATTGAAGCTGACCCCGCCCTTTCTGATGTTCCCTAACTCCCTACGTGACCAGAGCCATGAGCACTCCCTCCTCCCACAGCTCCTGCCCTCCTCCTCCGTGTTTGTTTCCCCAGTTTCCTAGGTGACTCTGTTTGAGTGAATATGCAGGGAAGTGAGAATTTGTAACGGTGGCAGGTAATGAGAGAAAGCTGATGACAGTGAGATGTTTCTGCAGCCAGTGTGAGTCAGGGATGCATTTTTCCCAAGTGAGCTAACAGCATTTGCTAATGCCATGGCAGAACTATGAACCTTCCACTGACTAATGCACCTGATGGCCTCAGGTGAACCAGGCTCAGGAAAACCCTGCAGGAGCCTGAGAGGACCCTTAGGACTACCAGAGCCCAGAATGGCCCTGGGACCAGAACTGTGGGATCCCTCTGGGTTCCTGACTCATATGAATGACTGCTTTGGGCATTAATGGAAAGTGCTATTAGCACTGGGAGTTTATTGCTTTGGTTGGTTATCAAATGCTCAGCTGCCAGTAGCCCCTCTACAGGGATGATTGATCAGGTATGTGTGGAAGTAGCTTTAAGACAAGCTCAACATTCCTTTAAAGGCAGATTCTATTTTTAAAATTATTATTAGAGGCCTCTAATATACCCTGATCAGGAGTCCTGGGCAGCTGTGCCTGTGAGCACTAAGAATTGGCTGATACCAGGGTCAGAGCTCAGTGTTCCTGCCAATGCTCCATCTCCTCAGGTAGAGAAAGCTGCAGCGGAGGCCTCACACCTGGACTGCCTGTGGCTTAGGTTCAAGCGTGTGCAGACTTGCAAGAAGACATAGCGGGCCCTAGATCTGCAAGTGGCAATTCTCAGAAACCTGGGAACCTTCAAGCAGCAGTGGCCACTGCTCAAGCTGATATACAAATCTGAACTGCTGCACTGAGCAGGGTGGGTGCTCCAGAGAGGTTGTAGGCAGGCAGCTCATGTTCTCTCAGATCTCATGTCCCTCCACATGGTTCGCAGGCAGGCACACAGGTCCCTGGATGCAGCCTCGAGAACCAAGGGTAGAAACCTGACTAATTGCCCCTTTCCCCATGTGCTCCATTTGGAGGGTTGGCTATGACCTCAGGCTGTGGCATCTCTGTGTCCCTTTGACAGTTCTGCTTTGTACAGAAGTGCTATGAGGTGAGCCCTCACACAGAAGGTGGCATACGAGTCAGCCATGGTGGATATCACTCTCACTCCAGGATCCAGGAGTCAGCAAAAATAGAGCCAGAAGACTGTTTATTTCAGGCTTTTGGGACACATGGCCTGTCACAGCTACTCGATTGAATCTGCTGAAGTAGCACAGAGGTAGCCATGAGCAATATGAAAGCAAACAAACCTGTCTGTATTCCAATAAACTTTATTTAAAAGAAAATCAGGTGTTAGGAAGGGTTTGGCTATATGGTTGAGAAATCCTGATCTCTCTGGGATGCTGTCACGCTCTGAAAATGGTTGCTGTGTTGTTGGAATTACCTCCCACTGTATCCTCTATGATAATGGTTTTGACGTTAGGGCCTTTCAGAAGGCCATAGAGAAAAGTAGAAACTCGAGGAGCATAGAAAGCAGGAGGGACTATGGATTTAATGCTTCATTGGACTCTTTATGGGTTTGCATTCCAATCATTATAATAATTTAGGGCAGCTACAGTAAATTCCTGGGGCTGAAGAGATGGCTTAGCGGATGAGTCACTTGCTTCACAATTGTGAGGACTGAAGTTCAGATCCCCAGAACCCACATGAAAGTCTGACAGGTGTGTCTGCTCCCTGTAATGACAGCACTTAGTTTGCACAGACAGAGGATGTCCAGGGCAATGGGAGAACTCTGGCTTCAGCAAGGTACCCTGTCTCAAAATATAAAGTGGAGTGAGATGGGAGACAATTCCTGACATCAACATTGGGTGTCCACCCATCACATAGAAACATGCATGCTCCTAAACATACACAGTGGCAAAACTATTTCTGAACCCTGCTTCTGGATTTAGCAATATAGTAGTAGGTATTTTTGTGGACATAAATTAAGTGAAAAAACTTGCTCTTGAGCTGGGAAGGCTGAAGTAACATGTGCTCTGAAGATAGCTGACAACATGGTCCATTGGGCAACTGCCGAGTAAGAGGGGTCATGGGAACTTCTGGAGGTGGATTGGAGCCTATGGCTGGAATTCCCATAGAAGTGTAGCTGCACTTTTTATTTCCAGTATTTAGGGACTGGAATATGCATTCTACAGGGGATCAGGGTGACAACTGAAGGCTGAGATGTCCAGGTTTATTTCAGAGAGGGCTCTCACCTGTGTTCTTGAACATGGCCACTATTTCTAAGCTTCCAGGTTCTTAGAGGGGAGGCATCCTTCCTCTTGGGGATGGACTGGTTTAATTATGATAGTCTGAGAATTAGGAGCAAGTGCCTGATGCTAGCCAGCATGACCTCAGGTCTCTTGTTCTTACCTCTGTTCCTCACCCTTCCTTTGTGTCTCATGCCTTCTAGATTGGACTTGGCCCAGTCTCTGGGACTTACTCAGCTGCAAGTGAAGACTTGGTATCAGAACCGCAGGATGAAATGGAAGAAGATGGTAAGAAAGGACAAGGAGTGTAACCCTGAGCCTATCCTTACAGGGAGAATTCCTACCATGGGACAGTGGGGAGGTAGGAAGGACCGTGGGTAGTTTGAGCTTCGAAGGTCTTCCTTTGTACTTGCTGGGAGGGAGGATGCTTGAACTTGACCTCATCTCTTAACCAGAGAATATTCTTTTTTTTTTTTTTTTTTTTTTTTTTTTTTCAGTTTCCTTAGAAATCAAAGAAAGTCTGCATGTGTCTCAGCTGCTATTCTGAATCCCACCTGCTGGAGCTTCCAAAAAACTCTGTTTCCCTCCCAGCAGTAGTGATAGTCATAAAAAAGACACATGTTTCTGTGCCTTTGTCCATGAATGCAGGGATCTTTAAAATTGGTGGCTGTCGTAATCACCTAGGAAGCAGGATAAGCTCTTCTCCCGGGGATTCTGACTTCAGAGCCCTATGTCAGGGCTGGAGACAGGCCAGGTTATTTTAAAGCATGCTTCCTTCAGCCAGTTCCCACCTTCCAGTTTATGAACCCGTATTGATGTTTAATAAGGATCAGGAGAAACAAATAGGCCAAAAAGATGTTTATTCAGGGAGAAATAACTTACAACATATACAGATGAACACCAGCAGGTTCCTGGTCCCAAGGATGCCCCTGAATGCACTCCTGTCCCCGTGCTGCAAGCAAGAGAGTTCTCAGAGCCTCCTCCTCAGACTTAGTTCCCCCAGGTAACATCAGCCCCTGTCTCCACCCCAATGGGTGTGGTCTGTGTCACAGGTGAGGACAAAGTAAATATCTCACTTCAAACCAGTTGTGAGGTCAGTGCTCTTGTGATGTGGTCTTGAAGTTCCACCTCTGAACATTTGCCATAGGGATCCTGCTGTGAACACACTTCACATTCAAACATTGCTGTTCCTCTGCGAGCCATCCTTGTCCTGGGAACCATAGAAAAGACAATGAAATATAACTTCTGCTTCCAGCAGAATTTGTTATGTAGCTGGAGAATGAAGGCCCAGGAAGCAACAAGGGAGTGCAGAATGATTCAGTGCTGGTTATTTCGGTTATTTCCTTTGAGTTGATAAGACCCCCGAACGGTTCAGATGAGGTAGTGGAGACAAAGAAATTCAGATCAATAGAGTCATTCTAAAAACTCTGTAAGGCTTTACTACATACATGGAACTACGGTAGAAACCGGAGGGAGCGTTGTAGTTCTGTGAAGGAACCAAGTTTGGGAGTGAGAGGTGCTGGGCTCTATTCCCATGCATGCCCCTCCCTGCCTGTTTGGGGCACGTCCCTTTGGTTCTTTTCCTTTTTAAGTTCCACCACCTACCTCTTTCCTCATCAGTCATCATCATGGAAATCAGTGTCTCCCGAGTAGCAGAGTATTGTTCAAATTGGTTATCAGCTCTTCTCATGAGTCATTTGAATAACGAACTGACAGCCGGTCCTCTGGGCCAGAACCGCCCAGTCCCCGTGGGACAATGAGTGCACCTTGGGCTCTGACATCACTTGTCTTTTATCAGCCACCCTACTGCTGGCACAGGTGTGGAGTAGTTTGATGGTGATTATCAACCCTACACATCAAAATGGAAGTAACTCTGCAGATTTAACCTGAGAGAGCATTCTAGGCACATCAAGCTCAGGACCCTTCAGGAGAGAAGAGAACAAAGCTTTTAGTTCTTGTTAGCAATAGCATATGGACCCATTAATTCATAACAGGTAATAGAGCTGAATTGATGAGCTGAATCTGTCTCTTAAAACCTTAAGAACGTTTTATGACCCTTTGTGTTTCCATATGGTGGCTGTGAGTGTGGGTGTAAGTCATGAAACACAAAAGGACAGGAGAAAAAGTTGTTGAAGGGACAGGAAAGATGAGGTGAGGAGGTAGAGGATGGGAAGAAGGTGGGGGAAGGTCATTACAAACAAATGATGTTTCAAAATACTTCATGAAATCTAATGCTTTGCATGCTAATTAAAACATTAATCAAAGCATACAAAAATATAAAAATATTTTCTGTCAAGTCAGGGTCACAGACCTGAAAACTAAGTTACACAAAGTAACCAGAGCAGTAGAGTAGGGATTGACAGGATTCAGAAGAGAAGGCAAGGCCTTATGGAAGAGGCACCATTAGGCTGTTTGCAGTGAATAAATGGAAACGGGTCCCGTGATGGTGGGGAATGGACTTTGGGCAGAAAGCTTGGGGGTGCTGAGGAACTTCAAAATGGCGGGAGCAACAAAGGCTTGGCATTCAGTTGTGAGGGTTGAGTTCTGACTCCTTCAGAACAGCAAGGCATTGTTGAGCTCCAGATTGCCTCACATATTTTCCTGCTAAAAACTCTTTCAAGGCTATCTCTTCAGGTACTGAGAAGGAAAGAAAAAGGTAATTGGGTAATAAAGATGTCTCAAGGCTAGTAACCTAATTGGAACTGGAAAAAGATTAGTATTTGATTCTCAGACTCACTCCCGAGGCTGCCAAGGACAAAGCTGCCAAGAGCGAGATAGGATCTCTGACGAGTTTTGACTGGTCAGCATCTGTAACCTATAGCGGGTTGAATAAATGTAATCTTGCACATTAGACAGGGTGCTTATCCTAAATTCATTTTTTTTTTTTTTTTGTATCTGCAGCAATTTGTATCAGGGTGAAAATGTCTCTTTATTCAGTGGTCTGCAGTTTTAAAACACAGTTTTCCTCTGAAAGAGGATCTGATCCCACACCAGAATGTGGGTGGACTAAATACTGTTATTCTACTTCTTTCTCTTTTTTTAATTTTTTATGTTTTTATTTGTTTATTTTGCCTAGCTTTTGCATTGTCTCTAGAGAGTCAACAGTTCAGTGGAATTTTTAACCTTTGTTACCTATATGACCCTATATAGGTAACTTTGTCTCCTTGGTAAAACCTCATATCCACTTCACACAGTTGTGCTATTAACTGAGGTAACATCTATAAAATACTTAGGACAGCTCTTGCCACAAAGGATACAGACAAGGGATATTAGCTGCCATTATTATTACTGTTTGTTATCTACAAAATCCATGTTTCTAGATAATTTAAACCTTTGGAGGCCACAATAGGTAAAGTCAAAGTGAATTCTACAGGTTTTGAGGACCCCTCCAGTGGCTTTTTTGGTTGAGAGGAGTCCTGGGTTGTTGGCCCCTGTTCAGAGTTTTGGCACTGGACACACTTTGAGGCCTTGTGTGACACTAGGTTGTCAGGCTGGGACAAATAACTAATGAAAGCAGTAATGGTATGGGAAAGATTCAGGCAGGAGAACCCAGACCAGACGTTTTCCCCCTTGCATCACTGAAGTTATCATCAATTTTGTGGTCCTCACAGTGCTGGAGGGAGGAGGGGAGAGAGAAACAAAACTCTAAGTTCATAAGCATCTGTTGGGTAAGTGCAGTTGAATGCGAAACAGAAAACACAGCAGTATGTTCTGAGTTCATTGCACAGTAAACAGAATAAATTGCTGCTAAGAATGTTAGATTCAAGTGGTTAGGGGTTTTAGGTTCAAGCCCAGCTCTGTTGTTGGCTTACTTTGACACTGAAGGCCCTTTCTGGAACTGTTTCTTGTCTGGAAGGTGAAGGAAGGCAGATTCACCCTTCTATGCTGCCATTCTGTTCTCTCTGAGGTGACTGCCTGAACCTCACTTAAGTACCTCACAAAGAAAGCAAAAGGACCCATCTGGACATCCTCAGATACAGGACAGTCACATGCCTCAATTTAGAGTTCAGAGGAGGGAAGCCAAGTGCTTTTGTGAGAGACAAGAAGCTTGTAACCTCGTGTCCAGTGGGTTGCCTGGCCTCTAAACACTAATTCCTCTCTGGGAATTAGTGAGGAAGCAAGTCCCCTGAGAGGGCCTCAGCGTGCACGTGAGAGTGTAGTCCTGGTGCAGGAAGGGTGCTGGGATAATTGCACATCTCAGGTGCTGAGAGGCAGGGGCCAGAGGTCGATTCGGAAAGCAGCCAGGAGGGTAGTTGTCTTCTAATTATTGCTTGCACTGGAATGTTTTATTCCATTTAGAAAATGGTTTGATTGTTTTGACTTTTTCTTTTTTTTTCATGCTGTAGGAAAACAGCCAGGTGGGGTAAATCCAAGCCATGTGGGTGGTGTTCTCTAATTGCTGGGCTTTCCTTTGCCAATTAGGTGGCTTCCTTAGACCTGCCCTTTTCTAACTTGGTTACTGCATGGGGCAACTGCTTTCTGTATAACTTCTTTCATACCCGGTGGAGCTGCTTTCAACATGTAGATTCTGACCTGGCCCAGCCAGGCACTTTCAAAAGCACTGACATAAAAATCAGATATTGGCTTATCCAAAAAAGAATTCAGGGATGTCATCTCTCGAGAGGCGATTTCTGTTAACATCTATACCTTGTTGAAGATTACTTCATATCTCCGTGTGTGAGCTATCTAGTCGGGTTCAAGTAAGTCAAGAAGAATTGCAGCTGGAAAGCAGTGTTTGTTGAGAACACATCGTTTTCCTGGCCCTCATGTAAAAAAATTAACTCAAAATGGATAAAAAAAAAAAAAAAGAGCTAAAACCATAAAAGCCTTAGAAGAAAACATAAGTGGGATTAAATGAGACCTATGCTCTCAAAGTAAAAACAGTAAAAAGAGAGAAAAAAGTGAAAAGAGAGAGCCCTTAGAACGGGAACAAATATTTTCAAATGTTTTATCTGATAAGGAATATATATCTAGATTGTTTTTTTATTTATATCTCTTATGATGTATTCTAAGGAGACAATTTTTTTAAAATAATATTTTTTATTTTTTTATTTAATTTTATATAACAAAGTCCAATTAAATGAAAACAAACATTTATACACAATATTTGGGAATTTGGGCGTCGTTCTTTCCAAACTACTTCCTGCTGGTAAGGGGCGCTGTCTTGGGGGATTCGAAGAAGATTCAGATATCCTAGCTGTAGTCTGTAGGGCTGTTTTGTCCAGCTGTTTGGAATGTAGGATCAGCTTGTACTCTGTTTCAGGCGGTCTGGTGTGATCAAACCACATTAGTCTGGAAGGAATCCACATCTTTTCATTTTTTGTGGAAACAAAAATAGAAATACTTTTCCCCAGTAACTTGTTCTTCAACTTAAATTTTGGAGTCAAAGCGTTTTTTTTTTTTTTTAAATTTATTATTTTACATGTCGATCCCAGTTCCCTCTCCCTCCCTCCTTCCCTCCCTCCCTCCCTTTTGCCCTCTCTACCCTCTCCCATGCACTCTAAACACCCTCCCCTCCCAACCCCCCACCACAATACCATATGTAGGGGAATGCCATCCAGTTGGGGTCATGTAGATCTGACAGGTCCTGTGAAGTAGGGACTAGGGCTTCTCTCCTATCTCTAGAATAAGGCAGTTATCCCTCCATGGGGGATATGATTGCAAAGTCCTAAGGAGACAATTTTTACATCCCTCCAAAACAGATGTATAAATGATTCTCCCACACTACATGGTCAGTCCTGAGATTGTAAATACACAGGAAGCAGTATACAGACTGAGCAAACTGTACTTGTATACTCAGAGAAATTCTATATCTATATCTATCTATCTCTATATCTCTGTATCTCTATCCATATCTATACCTATATCTATATCCATCTATCTATCTCAATATCAACAATTAAAAAAGAAGGCCATGAATTTGAAAGAGGATACATGAGAAGGGTTGGAAGGAAGGAATAGAGAATAATATAATTATCTTTTAAAATTTCTTTTTAAAAGATGTACAATAGCCAATAAGCACAGGAAATGCTGCTCAACCTTGTTAATCACCAGGGAAATGGAAATCAAAACCACAATGAGATCCCACTTCTAACTATTGAGGATGGCTATAATCAGGAAGGTGTAATGACAAGCGTTGATGAGGATGTGGAGAATTGAAATCCACACACATTGTTGGCAGAAGGCACAGTGGTGCTGCTACTTTAGAAAAAGCCCTCAGAATGTTAATCATAGGGTTGCCATACGATGCAGCAATTGCATTTCTGGGTATAGACCAGAAAGAGGTCAGAGTAGTAACTTACAGAGGTATTTGTTCACCCATGTTCCTAAGAGCATTCATTATTCGCAGAGCCCAAAGGTGGAAGTAATCCAAGTGTCCAACAGCTGATGAGTGAGCCATCAAACTTTGCTACAGATGTAAAGTGAATGTTATTTCCTGATACATGCTACAACATAGGTGGACCTTAAAAACACTGCCAAATGAAGTAAGCAAAGTCCACATATTATGGCTCTGTTTGTATGAACTGTCCAGAATGGATTCATCTGTAAGGACAAAGGGAAGACTACTGATTGTTGAGGTGCAGGACAAAGAGGTTGGGGGCAATGGGGATTTGGTGATATTGGGTATAAGGTTTCTATTGGGATCCCGAGGTGGTGGTGCATGCCTTTAATCCCAGCATTTGGGAGACAGAAGCAGAGGCAGGTGAATCTCTGAGTTCGAGGCTAGCCTGGTGTACAGAGCGAGTTTCCAGGACAGGCTCCAAAGATACACAGAGACACCTGTTTTGAAAAACAAAACAAAACGAAAGAAGTTTCTTATTTAAACAGCTTTGAGATATAATTTGAATGCATGCTCAATTCAACAGTGTTTAGTATAATTGCCAACTTGAGCAACTATCATTGCAATACAGCAGTTTAAATAAGAATTTAAAGTTTGGTAAGTGACTGTACTCTTTCTTGAAGTTCAGTCCAAGAAGGTCCTCTTCTGCCCTTGAAGAAAGAAAAAGGGTCGATAAATACCCAGTGACTACATAGAAAGGTCATAGCAGTTGAAGTATCAGGAAAGATTTGCTCTAAGGAGCTTCTGTACAAATGGAAAAGACAGTGTGATAAATTGGAGATGTTCTGTAGTTTGGATCTGGATTGACCACCAAAGGCTCCGTCTCTAACCTGTAATGCTAAGGGGGGGGGGCACAGGAGTGATGGGGGCTTTAAGATGTGTGGTTTCTAGCAGAAGGAAGTTAGGCCATCTGGAAGTGTCCTGGAGTGGACACTAGGCTCACAGCTCCTCCTGTTTCTCTTTGTTTTCTGATCCCATGGAATCAGCTACTTCCTATTCTGCCTTCACCCCATGTCCATTAAGTAGTGGGCCAACCATGAAGTAAAACCACTACAGTGGTGAGTGAAAAGAAACCTTTCCTTAAGATAGGTTTGTTCATCTAAGGCATTATGCACCAGAGATATAAATCTAATTATCATAGAAAGTGGCAAAAAAAAAAAAAAATCCCCTACCCCTTCTCTATTAGATTCAAGCTCTGCCAAAGGTCTTCATACCAGCTACCCAGAACATTAACTACACAGAAACAGGGGTTGGAGACAGTGGAGGAATGGGTTGTAGCTTACCTTCCTAAACAAACTATGAAAAAATTAAAGAATGATTTCTATCTGTTTAATGGGGGTTCTTGGGTAAATCACAAAATGGGATAAGTATATAAATCTTTTATACCAACAAAGGCCATTTGGGGTGTGGTTTTTTGCCTGGTTTTATCTATCTATCTATCTTTGAGAATCACACACACACACACACACACACACACACACACACACAAGCACACACAGATTATATTTTGATCATATCTACCTCACCATTCCCCTCAATCCTTTTTTTTTTTTTTTTTTTTTTTTTTTTTTGTGGATAGGGTCTTATGTAACTCAACTGGCTTTGCACTTGTTATACAACCAACAATGATCTTAGACTCTTGATCCACTTGCCTCCCCCTCCCAACTTCTGGGGTCACTTTGCTGAGCTTTTAATCTTTCTTAAACTTTCTGAAGTGTTTAAAGGTTCCGTCCATAATAGTTGTCAAATGCTTGCTGCATTCAGGGAGCTGGCATATACACATGTCGAGGTGGTGTTTTTGTGGAGAGCAGGGCAGGCAGGCTTTCAGAACATGCCAGCCAATGATGTGCAGGAGAAAACTGTCATTCAGCAACCATCCTGGTTTCTCACATATGCAATGAGTTGTTGCCAGTCACCTGTGGTAGAAGGTGCTCTGAGCCCCGTTTTACAGATAGGAAAGTGAGGCTTGGTGGGTTCCTTAAAGAGCTTCCCAAAGACAAAGCTGGGAAGTTCCAGAGTTGGAATTTAGCCTTTGTGGTTACAGCTCTTTCTAAGATGGCCAGCTCCCTCTTTCAGCAAGACAGGAGAATGTTTATTTATTTATTTACCATCTTTTCTTCTGATAACAGAAATTCTTATAAATGATCCTTGGTGAAAATTTAGAAAATAACATAAAAGATGAAGCATGACCCATGATCTTGGTCCTGCCACAGGCAGCATATAGCTTTCTAGACTCAAAGTTGGACTATGTATGTGGTATGATGACTTGGCTTTTATATAAAATATATTCATAATCTTTCCCAGGTAAACCCTCTCCTCTATAATAATTGTTTTGGTTATCAGGAGTCACTCTTTGGGATTTACTGCAATTGTCTGACTTGTAGGGTACCCACTCTGACGTTTGCTGTTATAAGCAATGTTGGGCTGACCATGTTTTGCACATCAACCTTTTTGTAGACATGGGTGGGTGTTGAGAATTTATCCTGAAGAATTTCTTTTTTAGAGGGGTTCATGTTTTAACTAGATTGTCAGATCGTCTTGAAAAGGTGATCCAGGCACAAGTTTCACAAGTGTATTTTTCCTCTTGCTCGTACAGATCCTTTTAATCTGCCAGTTTGACAATTATCACATTAGCATTTGAAGTTTAATTTCTTCCCTTACTGAGGCAGGTGGCTCTTTTTTCTGTGTTTATGATCGGGGTATTAAATATGAAAGTATATAATGCTGACTAAAAGTCCACTGAACATGGCAGAAGCTGACTGACTACAGGGGATGGCCTTAAAATACATGTGGCTTTGCTACTGGGAGGGAAACTGCAGAGTGCTGTGTGAGGGTGAACCAGACCAGGATGGAGCAATTTCTTGATTCAATAATCTCCCTCCCTCTCTCTCTCTCTCTCTCTCTCTCTTTCTCTCTCTCCTTTCCCCACATAGGTTCTTAAAGGTGGACAGGAAGCACCCACAAAACCTAAGGGGCGTCCTAAGAAGAACTCTATTCCCACATCAGAGGAGATTGAAGCTGAAGAGAAGATGAACAGCCAGGCCCAGAGTCAAGAGCACCTGGAGTCTTTGCAGGGACACGAGGAGCCCTGTGATACCCAGGATCCCAAAACACACCATGTCCCTCTGGAGGTGGCAGAACCACCTCACCAGCCCCAGGAGTTGCCAGAAGCTTCTTCTGAACCCCCACCATTAAGCTAAACTAAAGTTCTTTGGGGGAAGGGGGAGACTGGGAATAAGGGAAGAGAGAAGGCAAGGAGACTCAGGAGAGAAAGACTGCTAAGGCCTAGTCAGTGGGTGGAGGAGCGCCACCTGTCTCCCTCTCCCAGTGGCATTTTCATCTTGAGCATTTGATGAAGACTTGTTTGCATTGGGACTTGCCCTTCTTGCAAGGCTATGTTAGCCACAGGTACCCTTGAGTAAGGGAGATAGCGCCTTGGAGCTGCTTGCCCAGGCGGGGGTGATGGCTGTGGGGTTAGGTACAGCAAGCAGACTATCAGTGTGACAAGCTGGGCTGGCCTGCAGGGAGGGAGGGAGGGCTGCTTTTCTCCCTGCCTGCTTCCCTCTGGGCAGCCAGACAGTCAGCAAAGCAGAGAAAGGCAGGTGGGAATGTTTGGGAAGCCTGCCCAGGCTCCTTGCTGACTCAGCGCTTGTTTCTGTAGTTTTAAGAGAATTGACTGTTTTGGGGTTCTTTTTGGAGGGTGGGGTGGGGAAAACTGTTGAAGGCAGACAAAAAGGGAGTTGGAGGGAGTTTCGAGTTACTAGGGACAGCTCCGAGTCCTGCTTGTCTGTTTGGAGACATGTGTGCCTTTGTACATTTATAAGATGGTCAGGTGACAAAAAGAACTTCTGAGCCTTGGTTTTCCTGCTTCATTAAGTTGCCATCCCTGAAGCTGCAAATGCAGATACATTAAGATAATTTTTATTTTTTAATTAAAAATAAATCTTTCAGGATGATTGTCTTGTTTTCTTTTCTTTCTTTATTTTGAGACGTGTCCTATGGAAAGAGAGGTATCCAGGTTCCCTGGACCTTCCTTTCCCTATCTACAAAGCAAAAGGTTGGACAGACCACTAGTGTCTAAGTACAGGGGCCACAGAAGTGATGCTGTGGTCATGAGGTGAAGGACCTGAGCAGCTAGACTGCCCCCCATGGAGCAACTCCATAGCCAGCAATCGTACATCAGGGCTTCACCTTTAAAAGTTGTGGCCTTTTAAAATAGATACCGATTTTATTTGCATGTGTTTACGAATGTCTGCAAACATGCATCTCTCTCTTTCTCTCTCTGCGTGTGTGTGTGTGTGTGTGTGTGTGTGTGTGTGTGTGTGTGGTGCGTGCTCATGCCATGGTATGTGTGTGGGGACCAGAGGACGAACTGTGGGAGCTCTGACCTTCTACCATGTGGATTCTGGTGACTGAACACAGGTCATCAGGCTTGGGGGTGTGTGGCTTTACCTGCTCAGCTGTCTTGCCTACCGGGCCCTGTTTTACATTTTGAGTAACTAATTAAGTGATATGTTTCAAAAGGTCAAAACTATAAAAATGAGCCTTGCATCCATGCCAACAATTAAACACAATTGTTGCTAGTGGTTTCTCACTTGTTCTCCCAGCTTAAAAATTGGCATGTCCAATTTTTAAGAAAACATAAGAACAGACTGCCTAGCCATGCCAAGTCATGTTAAATGTAAAAGTTATGTCCCAGACTGGGGCTGGTGTCCAGTGGTTAAGTGCTTCCTTCCATGCACAGGGCCCTAGGCTCCACTCTTAGCATCAGAGGAAGACAAATGAAATGCAGTAGGGATGCCCCACTTTAAATAAGGCCTGGGAAGTGCCAGGCACTGAATGTCATAGGGTTTGTCAGACTCTCAGGCACTCCTACTGGGAGGCTCAGTTTTTCAGGGTCACCTTTAGGGTTCTTTCCCTGTGAGCCATTCGAGATTCAACACCTAGTTAGTGGCTAGCCAGTCATCGATTACTGTCAACTCTGACAAGTTGTAGGCTTGGAGAATACCAGCCAGCTGTTACCAGGGCCTCATCTAGGAGGTAGAACTAATGACTATTCTGAAACAGTAACACACTTCAGAGCCCAACAGGAAAAACCCTGCCTGTGTGCTCTCTCCTTTGACCAACAGTTGGAGGGCAACAGCAGCTTTGATGCCACCAAGGCAGACCTTACCCTTCTGCTACTGAGCAGAGCAGAGAAAGCAGTCTTTCTTTTTCCTCCTGTGAATAGACAAAGGAGTTAAAGGACTTGGCCTCTAAGAACCAGTTTGTGCAGACCACACCCAGCTGCCTGTGTGAGGTGGCTTGTAGCCCAAGAGAGCAGAAAGCTGTTTCGCTCACCTCTACCTACCCCGCAGTACAATTTTACAATCTGCCGACCAGATGGTGTCACAACAAGCTAAAGAATACACACAGTGGCCAGAGTAAGCATGTGGAGGGGCGCCGGGCTAGACTCTGAGGCCATTCTGTTGACCTCACTCTCGAGAGATGCCCGTTTCCTCTGAGAGCTTTCTGCCTCTTACCCTGGGTGTTCACAATGTCCTTTACTGTGCTCTGACTATGACTGCAACCCTACGGATCTGTTTGTGTGCATACATGCTGCTTTTCCCACGTGCTGGGTGCCAGGTGCTCCTGACTCCAGCTTACTCCTTGGCCCGTCCTCTTTGGTGTGTTTCTTGCCTGGAGGGGTTGAAGACATTTCACTGGTGAATTTAAGACCTGGGATTATCGTTCCTTGTGTTTGGTAAGGCCCAGCCCAAGGGTACCTCTGCTTACAAGCTCTTGGCTTATCTTCCAGCCTCAGATGGGCAATGCATTTTTTTTCTTTTTTTCTGATGAATCAAAGATGGGCTAGGCGGGTCCTTTATTATTATTTTTTAATCAACAGATATTGATTATACATACTTAACTATACCTGATACTTTAAAATCTGCACACAGTGTAGAATGGCTACATTAGGCAAATTGGCATTTGCATTATCTCATATACCATTATTTTGTGGCTAGAATATGAAAATCTACTCTCAGTAACTTTTAATTACTCAATATACTAAAACTTGCCATCACCATGTTGTACAATAGATTCTTGAACCTATCCATCCTAACTGAAATCTTTTTTAAAATGATTTATTTACTTTTATTTTATGTGCATTGGTGTTTGACATGCATGTATGTCTGTGTGAATGTATTGAATCCTCTAGAATTTGAGTGGCAAACTGTTGTGAGCTGCCTTGTGGGTGTTGGGAATTGAATCCAGGTCCTCTGGAAGAGCTGCCAGTGCCCTTAACCATTGAGTCATCTCTCCAGCCCCATGAAATCTTGTATTCTTTACCCAGCATCTCTCCACACTTAGTTACCCATCCCTAACATCTGGTAATTACCATGGTTACACTCTACTTCTATCATACCCTCAACTTCCTTAGCATTTACATACCAAGTAAGAGGACATGTCATGGCTGTCTTCTATAGCTGTCCCCTCTTTCCACTTATCCATTTATTTTGTCCCAAATGATACTATTTCTTTCACTTTTGTGCCAAAAGTATGTTATGTGCCAGTTTCTTTATCTATGTGTCAGTTGGACCCTAGGGTTGACAGCCATCTCCGCTATTGTGAGTAGTACTGACATGAACACAGGCATACTACTGTCTCTTTCCCCAGCAGTAGAAAGGGAGTATGCCTTGTCTGTAATCACGCCCTGCTCTTCCTCCATCTCTGTCTTTCCCTTTTCACATGCTTCCTAGGACCTGTGAAAGGCATCCAGACACCAGCTTCACAAGTTCCCTCTGGGATGTTATCGTAGGTAGCTTGTTCTAAGCAATTCTGGAACTGAGCGACTCCCACAGCACCCTCATGCCCCTATCATTTCTTAGTGCCCCTTAACTTCCTGTCGTCAATTGCAGGCCTTGCTAAGAGAATGTGTTCTCCCCCTTCTCTGGAATACAAGACTATGGTCACCAAGGGTTGTTCAGATTTCAATGTAAGTGGTGGCCTCTGATCAAGTTTTGAACTTTTCTGGAGGAAGAAAAAAGAGCTTGGGCAAGTCTTTCAGAATCTGCTTGGCGTAACTGATTCAAGAGACTTTGATTTTGAGCTGGGCAGTGGTGGCATATGCCTTTAATCCTAGAACTTGGAAGGCAGAGTCTGGTGGATTTCTGAGGTTGAGGCTGGCCTGGTCTACAGAATGAGTTCCAGGACAGCCAGGGAGACACAGAGAAACCCTGTCCCAAAACAAACAAATGAGAGAGAGAGAGAGAGAGAGAGAGAGAGACAGAGAGAGACAGAGAGAGAGAGAGAGAGAGAGAGAGAGAGACAGAGAGAGAGACTTTGACTTCACTCTTTAGGAGTGACCCTTTTCACCGCAGTATTCACCTACTGCTGCCTGTAGTAAGCTTTCATGTTGGACTATCTTTGGATAACCAGGCCCCAAATAACAACATGGAGATTTACTATTAATTATGAAAGCTTGACCTTTTGCTTGGACTTATTTTCAACTAGCTCTTATAACTTAACTCATTTTTAAATCTGCATTCTGCCACATGGCTGAGCTACCTCTCTTCAGTATGGCACGTCCAACTTGCTCCAAGTCTGTGTAGAAATCCTCTTGCCTAGATTACTTCTCTTTCTCTGTCCGGAAATCCTGCCTATCCTCTCCTGCCTAGTTATTGGCTTTTTATTATATCAGTCACAATATATTTCCACACAGTGTACACATATCCCACAACAGCCACTCAATTAGGTTGTGAGGTGGGCTGATTATTTCAGTGTTATACAAACCCATTAGCCTGAGAGAGACCAGTGCCATTTTCTGAATCCTGCAGTGGCTCAGGAGCCAGTCTGAGGACCAAGCCAGGATCCCAGGCCCTGCAGAATCTTCCTCATAAACATGACTTCTCTCCTCCCAGACAAGGGCCTGTGGTGGGCATGCTGTTGGTCCCATTGAGGGTTTCTGATGGGATTTCTCTGGCTTTGCTCCCACAGTGCATTCTTTCTGGCAGAAAGCAGACTCCTGCTGTAGAGCTCACGGTAGGCTGTCAGTGATGTTCATCTAACCACATGATTGTATTTTGGGTCACTGTGTGTGGCAGATGGCTCCCATGCTATCTTTAAAGATTTGCTAAGATACACCCAAACCACACGGAATTCAGTAATGCATTGGGTCTCACAGTATGAGCCGTAAACCCCCAAATTCATCTAAACAGATTCATCAGAAACAAGCCTTAAGTATACCAGTTTGGAATTTTCCATCCTGCCTAAGTCTGTGGCTAGGTCAAGACTTAATCCTCTCAAAATTGTAGGCATTTCCTCACCCTGTTTGAAAGGAATCAGAGACGGGTAGAACGTGTTAGGGGCAGAGATGAAATGCACTGTGTACAGAAACTCCCCTTTCAGGGTTTCTACGCATTTCATAGATGTACTACCTAAGTCCTGGACTAGCTGGTGCTCATAGACCCCCTCCCAAGATCCTCACTGCTCTCTACACTCTTTCCAGGCACAGAGGCATCCCTCTTCCTTGGATCAGGTGACTCTCTCTTTGAGAAGCTGGACCCCAGTGTGCCCTGTGCCAAAGAGACAGTGTCCTTTCTCTACTCCTTTTTCTCACACCTCAGCAGGACAGTGTGAAGTCACCTCCTAAGAGTGCTCCGTAACTAACCCCACCTTCTTGCCTGTCCAACCTGTTCACTCCTCCCTCACCTGCCTCTTCTTAATGCGCCTTTTGTAAGTGTTGCTGCGTCCTGCCATTTTCCCAAGAAGGACACGGATTCTTTTTTGTTCCCCTATTTAGAGCATAAATCCCTTGAGGCTGTTTCTCAGTTTGTGTGCTGGCATTTCCTCTTTCTCTGCTGAGGTCTCCAAAGGCCTGCAACTGTGCAATTAGAGGGTCTGTGTTTTCCTGGCTTCCTGCTAAGTTATTGTCATCATTGTTTATTATTGTTATTGTTATTATTGGATCTACAGAAATTTGCATTGCTTACAGTCATGAAACGTGAGGGCCTTCATCATAAAGTACTTCTCCTGGTCCCTGGCCATCCTCAGAGCCCCACCTCTGTCCATGGGGTTTGTGGTTGTCTGAAGTTTTCAGTCAAGAATGTCAAAGACAAGAGCTTCACTGCCCACTGAAATTCTCCCAGACCCAATGAAATAATGCTGGGTCACTTTCCCCTGGATAATCCATGCAGAAAGATGGGTGACAGGGAATCTGTGTTGAAGGCCCTCGTGGGGAAGGGCAAAGGCCACTGATTCTGTCTGGACAGGGTTTGAAGATATCCTCAAAGTGCTTTCCATCAAGAGTCCTGGATGGTGTGAGCATTGTGTGGCCCAGGGGAAAGACAATGCCTGCTGAGTACATATATATATATATATATATATATATATATATATATATATATATAATTAAAATCTGTCTAGAACAAAATCATATTGGGTAGATGGTGGAAAGCCATGAGGCTGTTTGGCCTGTGATAAAAAGAGGTGGAGTGGCAAGATGAGCCCTAGAATTGGGTAGAGTGGCTAGAAGGTGAAGGCAAGAAGGTCTGAACCATGCTTATAGGCTTGGCTTTAGGATGGAGCCAAGCTCCAAAGGTTGGAATGGGCAACAGTCAGAGACATACTTTCCATTTTGCAGAGTGGAAGCTGATGGAGATGGCAGTTATCTGAAAGAGGTTCTGGAGCTTGCAGAACCTGAAATCTGGAGTTCCAGAGAGCCATTAGCAGCCACAGCCACAAACCAGCAAGCATTTTAACATCCATTTTTTTTGTGTGCCTAGTCCTAAAATAACACTAAGTAGGGGGCAAGGGGTGGGCAAAGATGAAAAGGGATGGTAGCTTTGCCCTCAAATGAATTCAAATCCTAGAGAAATTTATAATCTGTAAGCTTGATGGGGCTAAAGATTCCAGCTGTGTTTTCACTACATAGACATTTTCCCTTCCCCTGTGTCATGACATTTTTCCTGGGCAAGGAAGGTGATTCATGGCAGATACACCCCAAAGCATGTTCTTACCAGGCAAGGCTGGCTAAGAAAGGGTTAAGTTCTTATGTAGGCCCCTCATACACCTGGAGTGGTGATTAACACTGGAGCAACAGGTGTTTAAGTTCACCTGAATGTCTCTAATCCCAGTTTGTCTCCAAAATCCTGGGTGGAGGGTGATTTGGGGTAGTCAGAAAGATCCTGGTAATGCCATTTGTAATCTGGGTGTGGATCCCAAGGTGCTTCTGCACCAGTCTGGTTTTGCCTCCTTGCCTTTTGCTCTTGTCTGTCTGATGGGCATTGGACTCATCATGGCTTGCCCACTATTCACACACCGTCCAGGTGTGGTCTGGAATTGGCCTCTGCTTGGCTGCTTTGAACTGGCCTGCAGGTCAACTGGGCCAGGGAGAGGCAGGACACTTTGCTTTCTAAGGGTCTGTGTAAATCAGTGTGACAGCCTCCTTTTCTGCCTGCCAGCCTGCATGACTCCTTTCTTTCCCAAACCCTCTTCCCTTGTGTTTATTTTTGTTGCGGATTTATTGGACACACAGTTAAAGTGCCCATTTAACTCTGCGAACTGTCATCATGCCTGCTTCATGAATAAGTTCATTCATGGACAAAACCCTTTAAACATTTTTTTTAATAAGGTGGGGGAGGCACGGGAGAGAGGAGGAGGAAATAGTGCCCCAGGTCAGTGAGGCCGCCAAGAACACCCGAAACCTAAGGAGAGGCCTCTCCTGAAGCTCAAGAATGTAACAAGGGCCCTCAGAGGTGCCTGGATTTACCCTGTTCATCAAGACATGTGTCATCGCTCCCTCAGGATGCTGGGGTCTAGAGTTCATTCCTTTGTTTTGCCTACTAGAGAACACACAATTTGAGGCAGGCTGAGAGGCAGCTGTGCACCTGCTCAAAAATGCCTGCCAAGAACTTCAAGATATGCCAGGCCGAATCCTCATCCCTGTGGGATCAGAAAGCAGCTCCCTTTATCCAGATTCCCTCGGTTCCTTCTCTCCTTCAGGTGGAGGTGGCCTTCCTTCCCAAGCACTTGGATCCCCACTTTTACAAATCGCTTGACTGAAAGCAGCAAAGTCCAGATGGGCTGGGTTTTTTTTTTTTTTTAAGCATCCTGACAACACACTAGTCTCTGGAATGGGGATTTTCTTTACCACTGTCAGATTAATCCCCTTAACAGACCAAGGATGTAGGCATTATTGCCATGTCCATTTTTAGAGATGGGGAAACTGAGGCCTAATATGGTTAGGTAGTTTGTACAGCTACTTGGCATAGCTCTGCTGCATCCCCCAGGGCCTTAGGCTTTGGCAGCTTGCTTAAAGAATATTGTTTCCAGTATAAAGGGGCATGGAACTGGCAGGCCCTGTGCAGCCTCACTCTCCCTGCAAACTTCCTTTGCCTCTGCTCATATATGGCTGAAATAAGGGCATCATTCTTCATAGGTTGTGGTGCAATCTGCTCACCCCAGCCACCATAATATGACAAATCTGGGTTCTTTCTCTCCTCTTCTGTAATGTGTCCAGAGGCTCAAGAGGTTTAAGGGGTACTGAAGAGACTTGCAATAACCTTGGAAGCAGGTGCCAACATCTGGATGAACTTGGAGGGAAGAGTACGATCTGAAGCAAAGAAACAGGACTTCCTATTTCCAGTGTTCAAGGATGTGGCCATTTGCACCAGGGAGGGAGTGACATGTGAGGAAGATGTGGGACTTGAGGACCACTAAAATGTAGAGTTCCTTGTTACAGCTACAGATGCAGAGGCCACTCTTCCCTGGATGTCCTTGGAGTGACCTCTGAGGTCCCATGGGGCCTTCATGATCTGATCCCATTCCCAGGGTCACCTTTTTTCTGACCTTCAAACACCCCAGGCCACCTTTTCCTTTCTTGACTGTCCACGTCTTCATCTTTTTTGGTTTCTATTTCAGACACCACTTTCTTTTCTCGTGTACTTTGTTTTCAGTTTGTCTTCAAGGCAAATACAGTACAAGATATGAACTCCTCACTCTATAGAATCCAATTAAAACAGCTGTTCCCAGTGCAAATATGAAGAATGCTCAGAGACACAGCAGCCAGAGATGGCTTTTATGACTGCTTTCTGGGCTGGCAAATCTTGGCTTTTGTTATCAAGGCATCTGTGTGTGTCTGGACCCTGGAACACTGATGTGTGGTCACAGGAGCCAAAGGCTTCAGTGTGCATGAGTTTCTTTAGAAAGACTTCGTCACATGAAGGCAGCTGTGGCATAGGAACTCCCAGAATCAGGTCAGTTTTAGACATCGTCAAGCCCCACATAAAACACCAGCTGATGCATGGTGCTCCAAAGGTAGCCTGATTTTGGCATTAGGAGAACTAAAAATATGTTCATGGTGTAATGAAGGATCTGTGAGATAAATTAAGGTGAATTAGAAAACAAATTTTTACTTTTATTGGTGAACTTTAATGGCACAATATAGGAATTCTGTTATGACAACTTCATGTATGTGTGTGAAAGACAGTATTCATTCTCCAGCACCCTCTCTTGTCCCTTTCCCCTCTCTCACTGCTCCCCTTTCTCTTCCCAAACCTTCCTCTTTCTATTTTCATGGTTTTGCCTTAAAAATCTAGATTTTTTTTATATGAGAGAAAACATATAATATTGTCTTTCTGAGTTTGGTTTATTCAGTTTACTCTGAGGATAACCGGTTCCTTCTATTTTTTCCATAAAGGGCAGAATTTATTTTTTGTGAGTGTATAATATTTAGTTAATTATTTGTATATCACATTTTATCCACCCACTCATCTGTTGATGACTTCTAGATTGCTTTCACAGCTCTGGCATTGTCGATATTGCTACAATAGCAGGTTTGATATGGCAGAGGGGAGGGGTATGCTCTGGCATGCTGACTGATTCATTTGTGGGTATACCAAGGAGTATTACAGCTGGAGAACATATAGTAGTACTTTTAGCTTTACAGATTTATTTGTAAAATATATGCATGAGTACACACACATATATATATGTAAGTGTGTCTGTTTGTGTGTACCTTGTTTGTGCAGGTGCCCCTTGAAGCCAGACAGCATCAGATGCCTTGGTACTGGAATTACAGGTGGTTATGAGTTAGGAGCTAAACCTAGTCCTCTGGAAGACCATTGTGTTGGTTGGATATTGGTCGATTTGACACAAACTAGGGGCAGTTGTGCAGAAAAAAATCTCAGTTGGGGAACTGCCTCTATCAGACTGGCCTATGGGAACATTTTCTTGATTGATGACTGATGTGACAAGCTCTAGCTTACTGTGGACAGTGCTGACCCTGGGTCCTGTATTGTGTAAGAAGGAAAACTGAGCAAGCCATAAAAGGCAAGCCAATAAGTAGCCTTCCTCTCTGGTTCCTGCCTCTGCCCCTCCTTAACTCCCTCACTGATGGACTGTGGTAGGATGTGTAATCCAGATAAACCCTTTCCTCTCTAACTCGCTTTGGTCTTGGTGTTTACCATAGCAACAGAAAACAAATTAGGACAGGCAGTAAAAGCTCTTGACCACGGAGCCATCTCTAGCTCCTATGTTTAGCTTTTGAGGAAAGTCAAACTGATTTCCATAGTGGCTGTACCAGTTTACAGCCATCAGCAGTGTATAATGGGTGTTTCCTCCATAGCATCTTTGATTTGCTGTTTTTCCTTCTTTAATTTTTTTTACATATTTATTTTATATGTGTGAGTGTTTTGATTGCATGCCTGTACATCATGTGTATACCTAGTGCCTGAAGAGGTCAGAAGAGAAGCATCAGATCCGCTGGAACTGGAGTTCTGGATGGCTGTGAGCCACCACGTGGGTGCTGAGAATCGAAACAAATGTTCTTAACTGATGAGCTCTGGCTTCTTCTTTGTTTATTTCTGTTTTTCAGTTGGGGTCTCATGCTTTCCCAGCTGGGTAGATTTTATCATGTGGCAGAAAATAACTTGAGCTTCTGATTCTTCTGTTTCTACTTCCCAAGTTGTGGGATTACAGCCATGGGCCAGCATCCCAGTTTATATGACCCTGAGAATTGAGCTCTGCTCTGTGTATCCTAGAGGGGCACTCTACCAACTGAGCTACAGCCTTAGCCTTGCTTTTATTTACTTCTAAAGAATACATTTTTTATTCTTTTAGAATTTCATACATGAGTCTAGTATTTACATAATTTCCACCCGCCACCCTTTAACTATCCTTGGGTCCCCTGCAAGCGACTCCCTGTTAAGTTCATGATCTCCTCTCTATTATTATTATTCTTACAAACACACACACTCTCTCTCTTTCTCTTTTGACTCCATTTATCATTGCTCTTATTTATATATGTTTAGGGCTGACCATTTTGGACTGGATAATGTATCAGGGTACTCATCCCTACAGAAGACTGTTTCCTCTTTTCTCAACAGCCATTCCTTTGTGTCTGCACTGACAGGTTGTCTAGTGTTCCATTATACAGGTCTTGTTTAGGGAATGGTATTGTTGTCGTGTCTAGAAGACAGCATTTAGCAGCTGTCACCCTGGTCCTCTGGCCTGTATATTCTCTCTGTCTCCTATTTTATGTTGTACTCTGAGCTTTATGTGTATGGGACATATTGTAGATGTGCCAGTTGGATGTTGGCTCCTCATGGCAATTTATCTCTGCATTTTGACCAGCTGTAGATCTCTGTAATAGCCTCTGTCTGCTGAAAATAAGCTGCTTTGATGAGGGGTGAGAGCTAAACTTGCTTGTGGATATAAAGATAGGTATTTAGAATATGATGAGAAATTATCCTGGCTTAGGAAAATGGCAACAGTAGGTTCTCCTCTAGGGTTTCTGACCTCTCCAGCCATGGGTTATCAGCTAAGTTTAGACTAGCAGGCATGAACTTCTCACTAGGCAATATTGCTAGCCCTGGGGTAATAGCACCATTATTGCACCATTGGGGATATATTGTTGGGTCAGTCACTGTCATGGTTGGGTCTATTGATTGCTTTTTTTCTTTTTTTCGTAACTTGCATAGGATCTTCTGATATTGTGAGAGCTATTCTCCAGGAAGGAAGCTTTCAGATCATTTCTAGCTCAAGTACTCCAAGTTGTGTGTTTGACATGTTTGGTATCTTCAATGGTAGGGCTTTACCTTAAAGTTCTGGGAGGCAACAAGGGCAATGACAATAGGTTATAGTGTTTTGGGAGTATCTTGTTCACCCTGACAATAACTCATTTGATATACCATGTTTTGTCGAAATCCATGGGAGTCCTGCCCTTTTCTGAATAGTAACAGAGAAGGAGTGGATGGAGGTAGGTGAGGCAAATGAGAGGTCAGTAGGGGGAGGGTGGACTGGGAGGAGAGGAGGGAGGGATGTAAATTATGGTTGGGATGTAAAATAAATAAATAAAATTTAAAAACACTCAAGTTCCTTTATTCATGCACTGATTAGATTGTTCTTTTAGTGCTTAGCTTTCTGTGTTCTTTATATATTCTAGGTTTTACTACGCTGTATGACAGCTGCTGGAGGTGTTTCTTTTTTGTAGGCTGTCTTTCCCTTCTGATTGTTTCTTTTTCTGGGAAGAAACTTTTTAGTCAGATGCAATTCTTAGTCAGTTCTGTTATTTCAGAACTTTTTGAGTCCTACAAAGCCATGGACTATGGTTCAGTGCTTTCAAGTCTTCCTATTGTCTTTGAACCATTTAAAATAGTGTTACCCAGGGTGAAATAGGGATTCATTTCAGTTTCTATATGTGGATGTCCAGTTTTCCCAGTATCATTTGGTAAAGAAGTTGTTTTTTCTCCAATGTGTGTTTCTGACACCATTGTTGAGAATCAGATAGCTGTTTTTAGCTGAGTTATTCCTGGGGCCTCTGTTCTATTTTGTTGGTCTACATACCTGTTTTCATGCCAGTATCATGTTGGTTTTGCTTCCAGGATTCTATAGTATAATTTGATATCAGATATTGCAATGCCTCCAGCATTACTTTTGCTCAGGATTGCTTTGATCATTTGGGATCAGCCATTGCTTCCATGTGAATTTTAGTATTGTTTTTCCATTTCTGTGTGTTATGTCATTTGAATTTTCATGGGGATTACATTGAACCTGCAAATTGCTTTCAGTTATTTTCAGGGTATTGGTTCTTTTGACCCCTAAACACAAGTAGTCTTTCCATCTTCTAGTAACCCCTCTTTTCCTCAGTGTTTTATAAGTCCTTTGTAGGGGTCTTTAGCTTCCTTGGATAAGTTCTTTTTTTTTTTTTTTTTTTTTTTTTTTTTTTTTTTTTTTTAGGCTATTGTGGGTGAAATGATTTCTCTAGTGCCTTTCCCAGAATGTTTGTTGGTGATATGTAGAAAAATCTATTAATTTTTTTACATTTTGATTTTATATCCAAATATGTTGTTTAAACTATCAGATCTAAGCTTTCTGACAGACTTTAGGATCATTTCAACATAGCATCATAATGCCTGAAAACGAGGCTGGTTTAATCTCTTCCTTTCCTATTAGCATTACCTTATTTCCTTTTGTTGCTTGTTTTGGTAAGAATTCAACTCTAATGTTCAACAAGAGTACATAGAGTGCAGTACAAACTGTCTCATTACTGATTTTGTAGGAAATGCTTTCAATTTTTTTCCATTTGTTATAATGTTGACTGTGGTTTGTTATATGCAGTCTCTATTGTTTTGTGGCAAGATCCTCCTACCTTTAGCTTTTTTTGATATTTAATTTTGTCAAAGACTTTTGCTGCATCTGTTGTTGAGATCATGTGACTTGTGTCCTTGATTCTATTTGTGTGCTCTGTTAAATTTATCAACCTGCAAAGGTTGAACTTTCCTTGTATCTACAATAAAACAATTTGAGCAAGTGTTTCAAATGTGTTGTTGAATCAGCTTTGCTGGTGTTTTATTGAGTATTTTTGTGTTTGTGTTCGTAAGAGAGGCCGTCTAAAATCTCCCCATCCCTTCTCTTCTTGCCATGCTTGCCTGTATCTTTATTCTATTTTGGTATCACAGTAACCCTGGCCCCACAGGGTGAATTTGGAAGTGTTCCTTTCACTTTTATTCAGTTTTCTATTTTAAGGAGATTGGTGGTAGGTATTTTAAAGGTCTTGTAGAATTTAACAGTGTCTTCATTCTGCCTGGCCTTTGCTGGGAGAATTTTATCAGTGCTTTAATCTTATTGCTTGTTGCTGTACTGATTGTGTGGTGATGTTCTCTTGGTTCAGTGTGGTCACACGTGTCTAGAAATGTCTCGATTTATTCCAGATATTCCAATTTATTACAATATATGTTTTCAAAGTATTCCCTAAAAAACTTCTGGATTTCATTGACATGTTCTAATAAACCCCCTTTTGTCTCTAATTATTAATTTGAGCTTATTGGTCTAATTTGTTTTTTCAAAGAACCTATTCCTTGTTTCACTGATTCTTTCTGTTCTTTAATTTCTGATACGATCCTTCTTATTTCTTTCTGAGTTCTGAATTCTGCTTGCTTTTATTTTCCTAAGACTTTGAGGTTCATCATTAAGTCATTTACTTGAGATCTGACATTTTAATTCTAATATTCATAGCTAAAACATCCCTATTACAACACCTTCTCTGCATTCCAAAGGTTCTACTAAGTCATTTCCATTTATAGTTTATCCTAAGCATTAAAAATATTTATTTTATTCTTTTGTATGTGATTATGCATGTCTATATATACATATACAATTCCTACCCTTTTCTTCTTTGTCAGTAGGGTGAGTTTCTTGACAATAAATATTTGGATTTTGCTTTTCCATCCACCCAGCCAGTCTGCATATTTTAATTGGATAATTAAGACCATTTCCATGTAGTTATTATTGAAAAAGTATATTAATTTCTCCCCTTTTCATCTTAGATGTTGCTAGATTACTAAATTAACAGATTTTTACTATTTGCTGATTCTCATTGGCTTTTCTATACTACTGGTAAGTGTTGCTATTTTCTGAGCTCTCTTATTTGTATATATCTTTCTTCCTCTTCTACACATTTATGCCTTTAAGTTTCACCTGTAGAACTCAGTCACTGTTCCTAAACTGCTTTAGTTTATGCTAATTATTGAAATTATTTCTCCTTTGACATTGAAGGATAACTTTTCTAGATATAGTAATCTGGGTTGCCAAGGGATTAATCCCAGTTCCTTCTCTCTCCCTCCCTCCCATACCACCTGACCCCCCTCCCATCCAATCCCCCCCCACTCCACAGGGAGGGTAATGCCTTTCAGGAGGGGTCAACAAACTTTGTCATGTCATTTGGAGGAGGGACTGGGCCCTCCCCTCCTGCCTCTAGGTTAGGGGAGTATCCCTCTATGGGGAAGGTGATCCCAAAGTCCTTTTGTGCACCAGGGATACATCCTGTCAGAGGTCCCTTAGACTGCCCAGAGCTTCTAGCTGAGACCCATATTCAGGGGGTCTGAGTTGGTTCAATGCTGATTTGCCAGCTATCAGTCTGGGGGGGGGCATTAACTCCCCCTTGTTCAGGTCAGCTGTCTGTGGGTTTCTGTAGCCTGGTTTTGACCCCTTTTCTTATCACTCTTCCCTCTCTGCAACTGGATTCCAGGAGTTTGGCTCAGTGCTTAGCTGTTGGTATCTGCTTCTGTTTCCATCAGCTACTAGATGAGAGCTCTATGATGGCATGTAAGTTAGTTGTCAATCTCATTATGATGGAAGGTCATTTATGGTAGTCTTTCCAGGTGCCACATGTTCTCCTCTCCTCCCCTTCTCTTTCTCCTAACCCTCTCCACTCACTGCCCACCCCCACTCCCAATGTGCTTAGGAGATCTTGGTATGTACTCACCCATATATGGATTTTAGACATAAATCAAAGGATCACCAGCCTATAATTCACACCTCCAGAGAAACCAGGATACAAGGAGGAACCTAAGAGATTCATACAAGGTCCCTCACAGAAGGGGAAAGGAATATATCAGTTTTAGAGCTTAAAATATATCACTTCCTTGTCTCCTTGCCTTTGTTGTTTTTGCCAAGAGGTCTTCTGTTGTTCATGTTTGCCTTATTAGTAACTTCTGCCTTCTTTATTACAGTTTTTATTTGGTGTGTCCCCATGGCATTTATCTTTTAGGTTGTATCTATTTATTAATTTTTCTTATTTTCTGAGACTGAAATTGAATTACATTTCTTCCTCCTCTTTTTTCCCTTTGAAGTTTAGAGTCATTGCCTCCCCATATACTCCTTCATCCCCACTCTCCTTCAGATTCATGCCCTCTTTTTTTCATTAATTGTTATTACATGCATGTAATGTATTTGTTTGTCGTTTTAGTTAGGGTTATTACTTCTGTGATGAAACACCATGACCAAAAGCAAGTTGGCTTATACTTCCACACTGCTGCTCCTCATGAAAGGAAGTCAGGACAGAAATTCAAACAGGGCTGGAACCTGGAGGCAGGAGCTGATGCAGAGGCCATGGAGCGGTGCTGCTTACTGGCTTGCTCATCATGGCTAGCTCAGCCAGCTTATTTTAATAGAAAGAACCAACAGGCCAGGGATAGCACAAGTCACAATGGACTGGGCTTTCCTCTGTTAATAACTAAAAAAATTTCCTAAAATCTTGCCTACAGCCTAATTTTATGTAAGCATTTTCTTAATTGAGGTTTCCCTCCTTTCATATGACTTTAGTTTGTGTCAAGTTGACATTAAACTATGAAGCATGTGTTCCTGTGCACTCCTGTACACACACACACACACACACACACACACACACACACACACACACTCCCTAATATAATTTGTTGAATCCATACCTCTGCATACGGTTTTAGGGTTGACTATTTAGCATTGGTGTGTTCTTCCCTGGGGAAGGTCACCTCTCCCATTGTCAACTTTACTCAGTTGCCTGAAGTTTTTGTGTAGTGTTGAAGCTTCATGGGCTTTTCCCCATTTAGTTTGGCAAGTTCTTTAGTATCTCTTTGTTTGGGTGGCCATTTTAACTGTAGTATAGCATGATCATTTCTATTTGGTATCCTAAATGCTTCTTATACTTAAAAGTTAAATGCTGCTACAATTCCATTTAATAGACTGTTCTATACCTTTTTTCTGTGTTCTGGCTCCCTCTCCTATACCACAGATTTATAAGTTTTGTCTATTAATCATGTCCTAGCATCTTGAATGTTATGGTAATGATGGCCTTTCTCCCACTTTCTTTATTGCCAGCTGAAAGCAATAACTGCTCATCCTTCTTTTGTGTCCCTGGTATTCTTTTTTCTACCTGGTTTGATTTAGCCATTTAGTTTTTGAAATTTGATTTATTAAGTTAAAAAACTATTTTAAATTTAATTATTATTATTATTATTATTATTATTATTATTTTATGTTCATTGGTGTTTTTCCTGCATATCTGTGTGAAGTGTCAGATCCTCTGAAATGGGAGTTACAGACAGTTGTGAGCAATCATGTGGGTGATTGGAATTGAACCCAGGTCCTCTGGGAGAACATCCAGTGCTCTTGTTCACTGAAGAATCT
Source organism: Phodopus roborovskii (assembly GCF_943737965.1). NCBI lineage: Eukaryota > Metazoa > Chordata > Mammalia > Rodentia > Cricetidae > Phodopus > Phodopus roborovskii. The sequence goes on along the minus strand of NW_026126517.1, from coordinate 11,053,808 downwards.
CTCCAGTCTCGTCACTGAGCTTTTTATTTCCAGTATTTCTCTCTCTCTCTCTCTCTCTCTCTCTCTCTCTCTCTCTCTCTCTCTCTCTCTCCCTCCCTCCCTCCCTCCCTCTCCCTCTCTCTCTCCTTTTCTCTCTCTCTCATCCCTATCTCTCTGCTGAATTTCTCTCTATCTTCCAGTCTCTGTTACTTTTCCAAGCAGACTGGAGAAATCTAACAAATGATCCCTTGGGCCCAGGCTTAGAGCTTTGAGTCCTGCCTAGATGCAAACACAAAAGACAGAGAGGCAGCTCTGTAACAGCTCATCAGCCAAGAACTTCAAGCTCTCAACTTCTCAGGAATCTACAGGCCATGGGCTCACTGGGTATCCCTGAGAGTTGGGCCAGTGGTCCCATTTCTCACTCATCTACTATGGCAATGTATCCCTAGGTTCTCTGGCTTTCAATAGTTCCTTGTTTTTAAGTCCTCATAGTAAGTAGCTCAGTGTTAAACAATAAGCCCCTTCTCAAGACGACACCCTATTATACACTCTGAAATACAAGAAACAATGCAATGATATTCTTGTCTAATGTTAACTTGCCATGCAAAAGAGGTTGTGATCACACTAACTGTTCCCACTAAATTTAAGGTTTCTCCTGTTGGCCAGTCCTGCCAGTGTGCAGCTGGGCAGACTGGCTTACCTTGTTGATTGTGGCTGTGGGTTCTCCCCCCACACCCAACTCCTCCAGAGGAGTTTCTGGTTATTACCTCCTTTTCTCTACCTCACTTTTTATATTGGGTTCATATTTGTATTGATAACAGTAATGAGTAAAAGTTAGTAAATCCGACACAGACATTCTTAGTGAAGAATGCCACCATTGTCAACTTTTAGAAGAAGCCAACTCAGTTTTTGAAGATGGATTAAGGAAATGTAGCTGGTATTAGCCTGGGTGCAAAGATGATCCTCTTTAAACTTTCTTCCCTCCAAGTAACAACTAGTAGTCTCAAAGGCGGACTCATCTCAGATCCAGTGTGGGACTTTCACAAGTTTGGCTTGGAATGTCTTGTTAGACCAGAAAACAGTGGGGCTGTAGAACACTATGAGGTCATGCCAAAGGAGGACACAGGAGCTGGATCCAAGATGTTTCCATTGACTGAAGAGGATGATGTGGATTGAAACCAGGAAGCTATAACCATGAGCTGAAGTACATAGGATACGCACAAATCCATGTGTTCAGAATTTAAAATGTAAAATGAGTTCATCCCCTATAGAAGGATAGTAAGAAACAAACTCATGCTTTTGAAAATTATTAAGAGAAAATATGAGACATTTGTTTTCTACAAAAGATGCTTCTTCTGCATCTTAATAACTGGTGACAGAAAACTGTTCCCCTGTAGCTAATGAGAAATGATGGGAGTGATAATCACCAATTGATGTTAGAACCTCAGGGAGATAATCAGACACGAACTCTGTCCGAGCAATCAAACTAGACTCTGATCAAACTTCTGGATCAAAAATGTATATATATGTGCATATATGTACATATATATGCATATACATTCATACACACACACATACACCAAAAGGCTGAGGAATGTGTTAAACCATGCTCCAGAGACACAGTCTGCAGTATCTAAACACTCTAATGACATATTTAATGTAGACTTTCATAACGTCACTCTCTCAGAGCAAGTCACCCTTGATGTGAGTTCTGGTTTCTTCTCTGTCACTGTAACAAAATAATGCATGTTCTTTTAGAAATGAAATGAAATTTACAGTTTTTGGAGCTGAAATACAAATATCAGGCTCATTTGAGAGCAGCTCCTAGCTGTGTCACTTCCTTGAGGGTGGCAGGGAATGGAAAATAACCAGATAAGAAGCCAGAGAGTGATCAGAAGCCAAATCCATGGGGCTGAAACCAGTTATTATAATGGCTTAATAATGGGCTGTACCTCTTAAAGATTTTCTTCCTCCAAGACAAGGTTTCTCTATGTAACAGCCCTGGCTATCCTGTGACCCATTCTGTAGACCAGGGTGGCCTTGAACTCACAGAGATTCACCTGCCTCTGCCTCCCAAGTGCTGGGATTACAGGTGTGAGCTACCATTGTCCGGCTTCTTAAAGTTTTAAAAACTACTTCCATACCACCAAACTGGGGACTGAACTTACAATTGGAAGCAATAAGATATAAGCAGAGGACCTTGTGCAGACCTCTGCAGGCCCTATGTATTCCGTCCCTGTCTCTGTGAGTTCATAAGAACTTTGATCATGTTGATTTAGAGGGTCATGTTTTCTTGGTGTTCTCTATCTTCTCTGGATCTTACATTCTTTTCACCTTTTCTTCCATTGGATTCCCTGAACCCTGAGGGGAGGGATTTGATGGAGTCATCCCCTACAGGGCTGAATGTTGCAAGGTCTCTCATCTCTGCATAATGTCTGGCTGTGTGTCTCTGCATTTGTTCGTATCTGCTGCAGGAGGAAGTTTCCCTAATGATGGTTAGGCAAGACACTGATCTATGAGTATAGCATTAGGAATCATTCATCACTACGTTTTCTGTTGTAGAACAGTAGGATTTGGTTTTACCCTAGGTTCCCAGGCTATCTAGCATCTTCTTCATTACCCAAACAGTGTTGGGTATGGGTTCCCTCTCATGGAATGGGCCTTAAGTCAAATCAGATATTGGTCAATTGCTCTCACAAGTTTGGTGCCACCACTGCCCAAGCATAACTTGCAGGCAGGATATTCTATAGATCAAAGGGTTTGTGGCTGGGTTGGTCTGTCTTCTTTGGTGACATACCAAGTATCTTCCTATACCAATGATTCTAGAATATAGGGGTGAAGGCTCTTCATAGGCACAATCTCGACTTTACTGTGTTCAAGGAGTTGCATAGATGTCTTTAGCAAAATAGAGCCTTGCTATCAATGTGTGGAGAGCAACCTATTGTCTTGGCAACAGCCTGGTTATTTGTGGATTCCTATGGGACCCCTTTGGCAAAAACTCAATTAGATATAACCCAAACCTAGTGCTGGAAGTTTTATTTGGTGACAGAAGATGTCTACCTGGAACTCTGTCTCCCCCATTATTAGGTGATTTTATTAAGATCAACTCTGTGTGTGTGCGTGTGTGTGTATGTGTGTGTGTGTGTTAGGAAGCTTCTACTGTATTAGATTTCCATAATAGCCCAAAATGGCCCTTAATTTTAGCTGTTCATTTCTCCCTGTATTCCCTCCCTCATTCCTCTCTTTCTTCCCACTCCCCACTGGACCCTCCCATTTTAGCCCCGGCCCACCCATAACTATTTATTCTATTTCTCTTGCTTTGCAAGGTCTGCCTAGTCTCTTACTCTATACCTATCCTCTGTGGTTCTACAGATTATAGCGTGGTTATCATTGAGTTAACAACTAATAGCTAATATCTCGTATAAGAGGATACATAACATATTTGCCTTTCTGGATTTGGGGTTGGGGTTCCTCACTCAGAGTGATTTTTTTCCAGTTCTGTCCATTTACCTGTAAATTTTATGCCATTTTTAATGGCCAAGTAATACTCCATTGTATTTTTTTTTTAAATCCAGTCTTCTGTTGAGGGATGTCTGGGTTGTTTCTATTTTCTGGTCATTATGAACAGACAGCAACAAACAGTCTTATAATAACTTTTAATTCTTTCCATTTTAAATTTCATGTACTCTATAACCATGCTCAAGTATCATCAGAATCCCAATTCCATAGGTGCATATTCTCAGACAATATTAGCCTTGTCATTTTTGCTTCAATTTCACCTTAAATTCTCCATACTGCTGGTATCAGATCTGTGTCCCCTCTTATATTTTTGCTGTCACTGTGTACAGAGGGAGTCTGGCTGCTCTGGAGTTAATCACGTAAAGAGTAGCAGTCACTCTTCATGATGAACCTCCTTTGCTACGCCCTGACACTTCCTGGAAACTGTTTTTCTACTTAAAAAAACATTGTGTTCTGTCTGCAGTGACTAGTTCATGTCCCTGCCTCGTGTTTGGCAGAGTATTCTGCTTCTAACTCTTCATTAAAATTAAAAAAAAAAAAAAAAACACACAGGCAGAGATGGGACTCCTTCAATTTCAATTTCCTGTTACAAAGCCTACAAGCCATTATCTTTGTAAAACTGCTCCTTCCACCTGTGTTGGATGCCCCTTTCTCAACTTCTGGAAATTTACCATATATCCCTTCTTTTTAATCTCTGTGCCTACTTCAGAAGTATTATTTTAAATAGCTTTACTGATGGAAAATTGACATATAAGACTTTAAATATTGCAGGTGTATAATTTGACAAGCTTTGGCATACACACACACACACACACACACACACACACACACACACACACACACACACACGTAAAAGCCATCACCATAATCAAGATGGTGAATATATCCAACATCCCAAAAGGTTTCTTCATGCTCCTTTCTAATCCCTTCCTCTATCTCCTCCCTGCCTGTCATCCCCAAACAACCATGAATCTGCCTTCTGTCATTATAGATTAGTTTGCTTTCTAAAGATTTATAGAAATGATTCATGCTCTATGTACATTTTGTCTGGCTTCTTTAAGTCAATGTAATTATTTTGAGATTCATGTTGTGTATATAAATTATTTTTATTGCTAAGTAACATTTTAAAGTATATAAAAACAAAATTAATTTATCCATTTACTAGTTGATGGACACTGAGGGTGTTTCCATTTTCATGCCATTATAAATTCAACTTATGTCGATGTTAATGTACTCCCTGCATTCTTTTCTCATAAGTAAGTTCCTAAAAATGGCTGGTAATTGGGCAACTTTATGTTTAACTTCTTACAGAGCTGCCAAACTGTTTTCCAAAGCAGTTGTATTAGTTTTGATTCCTACCAACAGTGTGAGAGAGTTTCTGTTCTCCATAGCCTCACTGACACAGGATGCTCACTCTTTCTGCCTGGAGTGCATAGGTCTGTACAATTTTTTAACTATGGTTTTAACTTAATTTTATTTTGAGACAGGGCTCACTATTTAGCATGACCTGGAACTTGTTATGTACAACCAGGCAGGATGTGAGGTAGCAGCAATCTGATGTAGCAGCTCTACTTCTAGAGTTCTAAGATTAAAGGTATATGACACCATACTCGGCCCACTTACTGTGTGTTTGCCTTTATAAATATTTTTGTTATTTTTCTTTTTAATTTATTTTTTCATACAATACATTTTGGTCATTTTTCCTTCCCTCAACTACTTCCAGATCCTCTCCACCTTCCTACCCACAGAATTGTATAAATTGTATGTCTTTCTCTCTTCTAAATAAATAAAAATAAAATAAAACAAAACCCCACAAAAACGAAAATCAAAACAAACAAGCAAAAAACAAAACAAGAAATACCCAGATAAAACAAAACAAAAGTACCCCCAAATGCATGAAATTAATTTTTTTGTTGTGGTCTGCCCTGGAGTGTGGATGATATATCCAGTGACACTTCATTGGAGAACTGATTTTTCCCTTTGTCAGCAGGTGCCACTTGCAAATAGCTTTTTGGTTCCCACTCTCCATGGTAGAATCCCATCTGGGTTGAAGCTGTGTATGGTGCTATAATTATGTGAGTTCATATGTGCATTAGCTTGTTGTGTATAGAAGACACTGTTCCTTTGACTCTTTCTGCCTCTTCTTCTTCATAGGTCCCTGAGCCGTGAGGGTGGAAACACCCTAGATGAATGGATAATGAAAAGTGGTGCATTTACACAATGGAATATTATCCAGCTGTTAAGAATAATGAAATTGTGAAATGTGTAGGTAAATAAATGAAGCTATATAAAAAAAAATAAAACAACCAACCAAACAAAATCCATTCTCAGTGAGGTCACCCAGACCCTGAAAGATGAATATTGCATGTGTTCTCTCACATGTAGATGTTAGCTTTTAAACTTTTGATATGTATGTTACAATCTGAATACACAGAAGTTAGGTATCTAGTAAATGAGCAGGGAAAAGAGGGGAATCTCACAAGGAAGGGGAAATAGAACATAGTGTGATGGAGAGATAAAGAAACTTGAATAGGAGGGTTAAACAGGTGAAGGGTCGGAAGAGAAGGGTAAAGGAGGGAAATATGGGCAGAAACAACTAATATTAATGGACACTTGAAAAACCACATGGAAACCTACTACTTTAGAAGCTTTCTAAAATATACACATATATGAAAGGAATCTAATAGTAGTCACTAAATAACAGGAGAGACAATGCCTCAGCTAGCCAAGGGAAACCTCAAGTGCCAGGAGTGGATTTCCTTTTATTGAGTTTTCAGCCAAAGAAGTCCCATGGAATACATCAAATATACAGGTTATTGTCATGGCTACTGAGAACTCTCTACAACATGATGGTAAGACCCTACTGCTGAGGATCACACTTACTTATTCCAACTAGCAGGGAGAAGCTGAACTGGTGTTTGACTAGGTGCTTTCTTCCTCATTATTAGCACTCATGGTGCTCAAGGGTACTCTGCATGTTACTGGAGGAGGAAGGTAATTATCAATATCACCCAGATACAAACCCTGAGACTTAAACAGTGACCTGTCTGTAAGCTATACTGGCGCAACAATGGCACACATGTTGTGGGAGTAACTAACCTTATTTATTTATTTATTTATTTATTTATTTATTTATTGTTTTTGTGGGTTTAAGGCTCACTTCATGAGTTGGAAGCCATATTTGATACTGCTAAAGGGGTCAAAAACCTGAGACCTGATAGGTCACTGGTCTAGGGTAAAACCTAACACTATTGTTCAGCTAAAGGAACACAGTAATAAAATGACTCCTGGTAGATGACATTCTGTTATACCTATAAATCAGAGCCATTGCTCAGCCCTTATTAGAGAAGCTTCTTCTTGCAATAGATGAGAATTAACAGAGTTCTCCAACTGGACAACATGTCTTTCTATATTTGGCATCTTTGGAGGAGTCCTACTGAGATTTTAATAAGCATTTCCTTAATGAATAGTTGTGTTGAACTTCTAGTCAGATGATATTCTGCTATCTGTATATCTTACTTTGTGAAATGTTTTTCCAAACCTTTGGTCCATATTAACTGAGTTGTTTCCTTATCATTAAGATTTTAGAGGGTTTCCCATATTCTCTGTACTAGAAATCAGATATGTGGTTTATAAATACCTTTGTCTCTTTCATTTTTTTCAGTATCTTTTGATACACAGAAGCCTCATTATTTTATGGGTTGTTCCTTTCATATCATATCTATGACACTTTTGTGTTACTCAAGGTCATAAAGGTATTTTTCTGTTTTCTTCTAGGAATCATAAGGTCACTCGGCCTTCTATCTGCTTATGAGTTAGATTTTGTATAAGGAACAAAGAAGATCTCAAAGTTCTTGTTCTTTAGTCTCTTTCTTTTGAGTATTGCTATCTAATTGTTCAGCAACTGTTGGTTATAAAATTTATTCTGTGGATACTAAGTGCTTTTAGATTTCTGTTAAAAGTATGAGAGAAATATGTCTACACTGTCTATTCTGTTTCTCTGGTCTGTTTTCTGTCATTGTACTAACACCTCACTGTCTTAATTTCTATAGTTTTATATTAAGTATTGAACTAAGATAATGTTACCCCTCTTTGTTCTTTTTAAAGTTTTGGGGGTGCTATTTTAAAATCTTTGAGCATATGAACAGGAAGATGACCCAAGGTTAAAGTGCTTGCCCTGTAAGAGCTGACTTTAGAACACCACAACCACACAAATGCTACTACAGGTCAGTGCAGCAGTCTACCTGTAAAACCCCCATTCAGAAGGCAAAGGTAGAGGATCCCCAAATCAAGCAGGCCACCTAGACCAGTCATATCTGTGAGCTCTGGGCTCAATTGAGATACCCTATTTCAGAGAATAATGAAGGAAGTAACTGAAGAAGGCGCCTACCATCGACTTTAGGCCTTCAAATGCACATACACATATATGTACATGCACACATGGGCACACACACCCATACACACATGATCAGAGTTCCCTGCAGCATATACGTTCTCTCCAGGCAATTCTGTTTGGTATAGGCAGCTTTCCTACAGGACAGGGCAGGACCTTGTTTGAACAGCCACTTATGGAAATGACTTGTGGTTCATCCACATAGATACTCAGAGACTGTTGCTAATGCGTCCCCCCCAAATGCTAGGCTACTTTTCAATCTGTGAGCAGGGCTAGGCATTACCCGTGTAGCGCTGCTTTTGTTGGCACCAGAATACAAGAGTTACTGGATTATTGAGGGTTGCATCTAGATTCCTGAAAAAAAATATCTGAGGATGACATGTATATGCACTAGAATATATGTGTGTTAGGATTTCTTTCTTTATTTATACAGACAAACTTGGTAAGACTTGGACTGTAGTTTAATATACAGATAAATTTAAGTAGTCATGTAGTTTGATTGTGAAATATCTCCCATAGACTCGTGTTTGAACACTTGGTCTCTGGCTGGTGGCATTGTTTTGGGAGGCCATGAAACCCTCGGGATTATGGCATATCTAGAAGAATTATGTTACCGGGCTCTAGTTCTCCCAAGCTATTTGCTTTGTCATGTGCACAGATATAACAGTTCATACTGCAAGCTCCTGCCACCATGAACAGAACCACATGAACCCACATACTTCCTCTACCATGATGGACTAATATGATCCAACATGAATTTATTTTTATTAAATTGCTATGTCGGACATTTTTGTTACAGTGACATATAACTCACTGAGAGAGAAAATCAGTGCTGAGAAATGGGGTTATGGCTACAATGCACAACAATATGTGATTCCTAAGCCTTTAGGACCAGTTTACAGGAGGGATGTGGAAGAGTTTGGAGATGTGACTAGAGATGTGGCTTAATGAGCCATTCTGGTGGAAGTTTGGAGGGACATACTGTCTACAGAAAAGAGGAAGCAAGGACTGTTGGTGAGTTGTCTGGCAGAAACAGGGAGTGTAAAAGGAAAATGAGTGGAGACCATTCAAGCTACATTCTGGTAAGGAGTCCTATTACATTCTGTCTAGCACCTGAAAATTTGAGATTAATTTAAAAGTAATTAACTAATTTATTTGGCAGAGGAAATTTTAAGTCAGCACAAATTTCTCGTTGCTATTTCCAGTCAGATTCATGGTAAGTATTGAAAACAAAAAGTGGAACATAAAAATGGATGTGGAGTTTAGCAAGGAAAAGCCATTTAAAAGAGTGGATAAAGCAGGTGCAGACAATGTGGCTGTAGTAGTTAAAGAGATTAGTACTGATAAAGAGTAACCTCAGATAACAGCAAAGGCAACTTTAGGGCAAGACCCCACCCCAATAAATTCTCCAAGGTGTCAAAGTGTGAATTAATTTAGAAAGGAGAGTGTCTTGAACAAAGATAGCCTCTGAGGCACTTTTTTTGAACAGGGCTACAGATGGAAGTGATTTTCCTGATCTATCTACATAGACCTTCATAGGCTGTTGTTACCAAGGCTACTTCTCTGCCTATCAGCAGAATTATACATTGTCCATGTAGTGCTTGTTTTGCAGGCACCAGAATACAACATTGCAAGTACTGAGGGCTGCACCAAGGTTCCAGAAAAAAAGACAACATTGACATGCAATTTGTGATAGGGTCAGATCCTCTGAAGAAAGACCCCACAGTGCAGATATGTAAAGTTGTGGGCTTGAATGTCAAGTTTCAATAGAGACTTTAGAGTGTTGGAAATATCGGGAATGAGGTAAACATGTGGTAAACATGCTAATGAAAACTGCATGCAACATGTGGAGCAGGCCCAAGAGAGAGAGGCCATATGTGATGCAAGGGACAGAATTGGAGTTATCCAAGCCCATCATATCACAGATGATGCCACTATGAGCCTGAGACACTGGACACAAGATTCTGGGTTTGATGCATTTTGAGCTTGCTTTGGTCCAGTCTTTCCTTATTCTCCTCCTATACTTCCCTTTTGCAATGGAAATGCTTACTATGTGATATTATATATTGGAAGTATGTATTTGTTTTGACTTTGTAGACACATCTAAGAACTTGCCTTGAATCTCAGGGGGAAAAAATTGAACTATTGAAGAGTACTGGGATTGTTAAGAGTAGAAATTCTTTTGGAGTTGTACTAAGTGCATTTTTATTATGAGATGACCATGTGCCTGTGAGGGCCAAGGGTGGAATGTCAAGGTTTGAGTGTGAAATGCTGCACATAAATTCCTTTGTTTGAACACTGTCCCCAGGTGCTTGAGTGCTATTTGATAAACTGTAGACTCTGGGGGCTGGGACCTAGCAAAAGTGGGTCTCTGGTGGGGCAGGTCTTGAACATACCTGACTCCAGGTTTTCCTAAGATCTCTCCTTCATCAAGGTATAGCAAGCCACTCTGGAAGCTCCTGCTACCATGGGCAGAGCTATTCTAGCTACTCTGTTTTCCCCAATAAACCTTTTCCTCATTAACTTGATTCCAGAACAGAGGGTCTTAACTTTCCTAATCCTGAAACCCTTTAATATATTTTCTCAGGTTGTGGTGACCTCCAACCATATTTTTTTTTCTTTGCTACTTCCTAACTGCCATTTTGATGCTATTATGAATCATAATATAAGTATCTGATATATAGTATATTTGATATATGACCCCTGTGAAAGTATTGTTCAAGCTTCAAAGGGGTTGTGACCTACAGGTTAAGAGCTACTATTCTAGAAGGTATTTTGTCCCAGTAATTGAATGTTGCTAACACGTGTAGATAGATATTTTAGTATCACTTCTCTCCATCCAATTGTACTTAGTCCTTATTCTGTTTCTATCAATAATGTTTTTCAGTTTTAGCATATAGATCTTTCCTATCACTGGTCTGACTCATCACTTAAATATTTTGTATTTCTGAGACTATTGGCATACTGCTGAATATTCATGAAGACATCCTGAAGTTTTCTGTGCTTCCCCTTCTAGGTAGTTTTGTCCCTATTGCTATTCTGTCATGAAAACTTTAGATCCATTGGACTTGCTGGGCTCTTGGATTTGCCTTAAGCCCAGCACATGCACCATCCTTCCATGCACGACAGCCTGGAAGCATGAACAAGGTCATAAATTGTGGCCATTCATGATTCTGAGCTCCATGTCCTCTTTTCTTTTCTGTTCACTGTTTGAGAAAACCTCACCCCCATAAACACATTAAGCATCCCTAACCTAAAAATAAAAAATCAGAAAATCTCTCAAATTTAAACCTTTTATAATACTCACATGACACTGAGATGTAGAAAAGGCTCAGTGGGCCTCATGGACAAGGTCATAGTCAAAACACAGGCATATGGAAGATACTCTGCAACAATACTTAGGACCTCCTGTTTATGAATATAGATTAATATGAACACAAATGGTGTTTGCATTTATACTTATGCTCCATTCATAAGGCATTTCATTATGTATATACGTATATTCCAAAATCCCAAAATCTCTGAAATGTGAAGCATTTTCGATCAGAGATATTCAACATTCATTTGCCTGTTGATGCTGTTATGTCAAACAGGAGGGTAGATCTGGTCTCTGCTACTCCATCTTGGGTGGAAGTAGAAATATGTTCATTAGCATTAAAATATCAGGAACAAAATACCCTCTTGAACATTTATCTCTAGCCACGGATCATGCCATTTTCCAGCCATTCCTCCTGGGAAAAGTTGCCTGGACTCAAAATTGAAATTTCTATACCTCCACTCTTCTTAATTAGCTCCAGTCTGAATTCTGGCTCATCACATCACCGAAAGAGTTTGTAAACACTTAACTATCTCTGAAACTGGGCATCATTTTTAGACGGAGTCTTAACTTCTCTACACATTTGAGCCATTCCTCATGCTTTAGTTTCTCTGATGTTATTTATTCATCTTTTCTCCCCTTTCAATATCTTTTCCTTGGGTTCCTTTGCAGGCTCATCATCATCTATGAAGGTCATTAAATTCTTGCACGCCTCTCGATTCCTCGTGGGTCATCTTTTTTCTCTATTATGCATATTTATTCCATGAAGTATCTCCTGAACACCCATAGCTTTGAGCATAACTCAGCTGTCTGCTAGACATGTGGTTGAAAAAAGCACATCATAAACTCAGCATATCCTAAATTTAATTCACAAATTCCCCCAGGTTCGTTCTTCTCAGAAAATAAAATAATAAAAGGAGATTTTTTTTCTGTGCCCATGTGAGTGGCATTATTATACATCCAGTACCTGAATCAGAGACCCAGGAGGCAGTACATCCCTTCCTGCTCTTTACAGGGCCTTCATTGTCTGGCACTGCCTCGCATGGCCTGCCCTGCCAGCCGCTACACCCATACTCCTCCTCTAGCTACTGTGGACTCCACTACATTGGCCTTCTTTAGAGTCTTTGAAAGCATCATCTCCTCTTCTCTCATTGGTCGCATGTGTACTTCCCTCTTCCCAAAATACTGCTGCCATCCTTCCCCTTCCCTGTTAAGCTCTGATCCATGTTTTGTTTCTCACCTCATACATTATTAGTTTAGGGAAATCAACCATCACAGACTTTCTAGACCAGCTCAACAGTTCCTTCCATTTGCTCTTTATCTTGTCTTTGAAGTACTAAGTGTGGTTTGCAATGATATATTTATGTGTATTTTCTTAATTTCTGCCTTCCACTGTCTGGACTGTAAGTACTCAGGTGGTCCAAATACTGTTTGATTTTGCTTATCGTTATACCTTCAAAGCCTCAAAAATTCCCTGCCTAATGATAGGCCCTTGGTATTCTCTTGAATAAGTAAATGAATAATAATTCAGGGCTTGTCCTTAATAACCAGAGCCAGGTGGTAATTATGGTTATACCTGCATCTATTTCACCACAACCAGGACAAGTCTTGTATTGCCACAAAGTTCCAAATGTTAAGAGGGTCTCCATCATCCTAGAGATAACCACAGTTCACAGTTGCCTCTGTCTGTCCTCCCACCCACCCATCACTAACACCAGGAAGTGCAGAACCACCCACCTGCCCATTGTGTGTTTCAAGGCAAAGCTCTGAGGACTTCACATTTTTTGTCCCTTTTGTTTCAAGTTAGTTCTATTTTTGCTTGTCTGTCTAATACCTGTGGCTAGTTTCCAAAGCTGGTTATGACTGGTAGGGGGATGGAAGGCAGTCCACTAGAATCCATGAATTTTCCCCAAATCAACACAACACAAGCATGAAACGCATCCACCAGTATAGTCTTGTAGAGTGATCTCTTTGCCCTGAAATTCTCATTGCTTTCCTGTTCTTGTTTCTTTTTCTACAACCCCAGCCACCATGGTCTATTGTTTCCATAGTTTTGCCTTTTCCAGCACATCACACAGTTGGAATCTTACGGTAGTAGTCTTTTCAGATTGGATCCTTTAGTAATGTGTGTTTAAGTTTCTTTCATGTATATTGAGGCCTTAGGAGGCCATACTTATTAGTAATGCAAAATACTTCACTGTCTAGATTGACCATAGTTTATCTGTTCATTTCCTGAAGGAAGTTAGCTCATGTACTGAAGGATGGCTTGTTTGCTTTTCCAGGGTTTGGTAATTATGAAGAAATCTACAATATATGCCATACGTGTGTGTGTGTGTGTGTGTGTGTGTGTGTGTGTGTGTGTGTGTGTGTTTTGTGAGGACCTGTTTCCAGCTGCTTTCAGTAAATGTCCAAATTGATATCTGGAGTATACAGGGACAATGTTTAAATTATTTCCTATCACTACTCACATAAGGCCATTTTCATATAGGAGTATAATGTACTTTCAGCATATTTCCCCAGTTCCCTGCTTCTCTCCCCTTTTTGACTCCTCTATATTCCATTTGTTCCCCTAGACAGTCCCACATCTATTTTTACGTCATCTATATTGTATGGTGTGCTGGCTAGTTTTATGTCAACTTGACACAAGCTAGAGTCCTTTGGGAAGAGGGAACCTCAAGGAGAAAATGACTCTACCAGATTAACCTGTAGGCAACCCTGTAGTGCATTTTCTTGATTGGTGATTGATGTGGGAGGGCCCAGCTCATCATGGGTGGCACCTTTCCTGGGTTAGTGGTCCCAAGTGTTACAGAGAGCAAGCTGAGCAAGCCATAGGGAAGAGGCAAGTAAACCAAACTTTTCTCTGGCCTTTGCATCAGCCCCTGCCTTGGGTTCCTGCCTTGACTACCTTGGATAATGAACTACAAACTGTAAGATGAAATAAACCCTTTCCTCTCTGAGTTGCTTTTGGTCATGGCATTTTTTAATGACAGCAATAGAACCCTAACCAATATATATAAGCCTATGTACTATATCAAATTTAGGATCCACAAATGAGATAAAACATGTAATATTTATCTTTCTGGGGCTGACTAAATATGCTTAATAGGATTATTTTCAGTTGTGTTCATTTGTTCCCTGCAAGTGACTTAACTTCATGTCTATGAAATGTTGACATGGAGTCACTCAGGTACTAAGATGTGGCATAGCTCTGTCATTTGATAGGTATATATTTAGTTTTCTAAGGCACCTCTCTACTGATATCCACTGGGGCTGAACTAATTTACATCCCTACCAACGATGTCTAAGAGTTTCTTTTTGTCCACATCCTCACTAGCATTTGTTTTTGTGTTTTCTTAATAGCCATTCTGACTGGGGTGAGACAGACTTTCAATATAGTTTTTGTTTGCATTTCTCTGATGGAGTGCTTTTGAACACACATTTATATGCTTACTTTATCTTTTGGGCACTGTGTGCTCATTTCATTAATTCATTTATTGGTTGGGTGGTTTGATTTCTTGTTAGTTTTGAGTTATTTCTATAGAGTAGACACTAATTCTGTCAGGTGTATATCTGGCAAAGATTCTCTCCCATTATATAGGATGTCTATTCAGGCAGGTTGTTTAATTTTTGTTGTGCAAAGGACATTTAATTTAGTGAGGTCTCATCTTCAAGTGGTTCAGAGTTTCTGGTCTTTCATTAATGGTCATTGATCCATTTGGAGATGATTTTATAGAGGGTGAAAGGTAAATATCTCATTTCATTCTTTTACAGGTAGATAGCCAGTTTTTACTGCCACCACTTGTAGAAACAATTGACTTTTCTCCTATGGATACTTTTAGGATCTCTGTCAAAAATCATGTGGCTACAGCTGTGTGGGTGTACTATTCTGTCCGCTGACCTATTCTTGTGCCAGTATCGTATAGATTGTTATTATGTGTTGGGTGAATTTTTTCTGGGGAGACAGGAACAAATGTCTACCCACTCCAGATGGGGCACCACAGTGCAATTCCACCAAAGTCCTAGTTCATTTATTGACTTACAGAGTATGTGCCAAAGTCTACTTACAGGAAACTGACTCCAAAAACCACAGAAAAGTCTCATGCAGCCTTGATGCCAAGTTCTCCACAGTAGTATAGTGGAGTCTCCTCTTCAGTTAACTTTCCACATTCAATATATGCTCAATCACTTCCCCAGACTGCTAGACCATGTGCAGCTTGTGCAGAGTTTCATGAAGAGGGTGGTATAGGAAACAATGGCTGGAGTCTCAAGTGAGACCTTCAGGAAACTCTTCTGTAAAGGAATACTAACAGTCCCGAGCTTGAGGATCTCTTGAACTAGTCACAGCTGCTCTGATGAAGATGCCAATGGCTGTTATGCTCAGAGGACTGCATCATAGCTCTGCAGTGTAACTTAAAAACAGGTAGGTGACACTTCCAACATTGTTCTTTTGCCTGGGATTACTTTGGTTATCTTGGGTCTTTTCCTAGACAGTCACAACTGTCAACTCCACAAAGATCATAGTCATTTGAGGAAGTCTCAGTTGGGGAACTGCCCAGATCAGGTTGGCCTGTGGCCACATCTGTGAGGAAATTGTCTTGGCTAATGATTGATGAGGGAGGGCCCAGCCCACTGTGGGTGGTGAGATTCCTGGGCAGGTGGTCCTGGGTTGTAAAAGGCAAGCTGAGCAGAGGACTAGGGAGCAAGCCAGTAAGCAGCATTCTTTCAAGGTTGCTGCCTTAGTTCTCCAATGCCTGCCGACTTACCTCGATGACTATCACCCACGGTGTAATCCAAATCAATCCTTTCCTCTCAAGAGGATTTTGGTCCTGTTGTTTATCACAATAGCAAAAAGTAACTAGAAAAGATCTTTTATATGCACAACAGCAAAAAGTAATGAGAAAAGGTCTTTTGTATGCTCATATAAATTTTAAGACTTTTTTCCTATTCCTGTGAAGACATTGGAATTTTGATGGAGAATACATTGAATCTACAGATTACTTTTGGTAGTAAAGCTATTTTCATGGTATTACTTTTTCTAATCCATGAGAATGCAGACTCTGTCTTCTAGTGCTTTTGTTTGTTTGTTTTTGATTCTTTCTTCGGTGCTTTGAAGTTTTCATTATAGAGGTCTTTCACTTCCTTGGTTAGGTTTATTCCTGGACCTTTGTTTTCCTGTGGCAATTGTGAATGGGATTGTTTCCTAGTGTACAGGAAAGCAACTGACTTTTGTATACTCATGTTATATCTTGCCTCTTAGAAAATATTCATCAGCTCTAATAGTTGTCTAGTGGAGTCCTCAGGGTCCCTCATGTGCAGGATCACATCATCTACAAATAAACATACTTTGACTCCTTACTTTCCTACACATATCCCTTTTATTTCTTTCTCCTGCCTTACTGATTTACTTAAGACTTGTGCATGACATTGAATAGGAATGGAGAAAATGGACACCTTTGTCTTAGTCTCAATTTTAGTGGAAATGCCTTGAACTTTCCTCCATTTAGTGTAATATGGCTATCCTTTTGTTACATATTCCCTTATTATATTTATATATAGTCCTTATGTTATGTTTCTTGAGGACTTTTATCATGATGCCAGATTTTGTCAAAACCCTTTTCTGTCTATTGAGACAATGATGGGGTTTCTTCACTGAGTTCATCCTTGTGATGTATAACATTATGTAATTTATCTGTTGAACCACCCCTGCATCTTTAGAATAAAGTCAATTTTATTGTGGTAAGTGATCTTTTTTTTCTGTTCTTAAATTTGATTTCTGAGTATTTGAGAAGTTTGTGCATATATTTACTAGGGGGATTGGTGTATAACTTTTGATGCTTTTGTATCTTCATTTGGTTTTGGCATATTGGATGTGTTTATTTTCTCTTCAGGCTGAAGCATTCCTTCAGCTGTCTTTAGTAGTGCCAGTTCAGTGGCCACAGATTTTTTTTTTCAATTGGTTTCTGTCAGGAGAGTCCTCCTTTTCCCTTCAATTATATCAAAGAGTTTGCTGAGTGTGTAGCAACAGGTTGGCTTTTAGTCTTTTATTAGTTGGACCATGGCATTCCATGCTGCCCTGGCATTTAGAGTTTGGAAAAAATGCTACAATTCTGATGGGTTTCCTTCATGTGTGAGTTGATGCTTGTTGCTTTTAGCTTTCAGTATTTTTCTTTGTTTTCTAACTATAGTGTAAAGTGGGTGGTTCTTTTCTGTCCATTTGGTGTTCTAAATATCTGCTGAGAGAACGGTCATCTCTCCAGATTTATAAAGCTTTGTATGACCTTATTGAATATATTGTTGACATCTTTAGAATGAACAATTCTTTGTATATGTATGTGTATATGTGAATGTATGTGGGTGTATGCTATAAAGCTTGTGTGGATGTCAGAGAACACTTGTAGGAGGAGTTAGTAGATTCCAGCGATCAAACTGAGGTTGTCAGGGTTGCACATAAGCATCCTTACCCACTGAGCTATCTATCTCAACAATCTCATTTCTAAAATTTAATCTTGATTTGTCTTCAGTATTTCTATTCTTATTGATTTTTTATTTCATATCTTGTATTTATTTTATTATTTCACTCAGCCATTTGAATTCTTTTGGAATCCATTTGTATCTTCTTTAATAATCACTCTTTTAAACTTTAACATTTTATTTACTTCCCTCTTACTGGGAGCCATTACTGCGGAACTGGCATTTTTCCAGGGGAGACCCACACTGTCTTGATTTCTCTTTTCTTATATTACTATGTTTGTATTTATGCACCTGGGGTTATTACATAGATTAGCTTTTATTTACTTTTTAATTGGCTATATTCATTGAGTTAAAGTACTAACAATATTCAGTTGCGGCTATATTGTGATGGGGTTGAGGTGCATAACTCATAAGTCAAATACTGAATCCATGTGCTTAGTGTAAGCAAGGGTGCAGTGAAACCCCTGAAGTAGACCACTCCATGGGTGGAAAGAAAGGTTTATTCAAATTGCCAAGCCAGACAGAGAAGCCAAAGGCAGGGAAAACTTCTAAAGGTTGTAACAGGTGAGAATCTGTAAGTTGAAACAGCATGGAAGTTAAGTAGGGATGGGAGAGTTTGCAGGCCAGCAGAGCTAAAAGACTAGTGTGGGACTTAGGTATGCATTACAGATAGTGCTAACAGGGAACCAGATGCCTCATTGCTGGAGTGTAGAAGTTGATAAGGGAAGTAGTGGCTCCTCCTAACAGAAAGAAACCTGAGCTTCTGGGAATTCTGATTTTGAACTTTTGTTTATTTGCTAGCAATCCTTCCATTTACTAGGTCAGAGTCCAGCCAGAGGGAAGCCCAGATTGTCATTTATGACCTTGCACTGTCATTTGGGGGGGGGGTGTTGGGAAAGCACTTTGGACCTAATATTTAGAGCACTAACTGTAGAAGCAACACTGTCGCTAACTAAGCCTGCTATGCAGTGTGCTTGCCAGTTATAAACAGTGATTCCCTTTAGCATCAATAATTATTGGAGAATAAGTCAGCAAGACTAGCATACTGTACACTTGATTATCATTTACTAGGCTTAGAAGGGAAGGGAAGTAAACTGGGTTGGGATAGGGGTTAGTATTAGATCAACCAAGAAAAACTAGAAGTGGAAAATTTAAGTGGTAAGGGAAGCGTGGGTCCCCTTAAGGTCCATAAAGTCTTAGGATTATAAAAATTATGGAGGGTTGTAGTGAAAGGTAAAACAAAAGGGAGATAAGACAAAGAGAAATAGGAAAAGTGGTAGGAATGAGAGGATATGTGTATGAATTATATATAGGAAGAATTATAAAACACACCCAACTGCAGAATGGTTAGAGAAACATACAAAACAATATAAAGCCTGAGAAGCATAAAGGCAATTATGAAGAGCGGAAATTAAAAAAGAAATAACAATAATAAATCTCATCAACAGAAAAGACCATGTAGAATTGAAGTACATTAGGTTAAAAATATCACATCAGTCAAGGTTTCTTCCTTCATAGGAAGGATTTTGAATACTTTCCCTCTCTGTAATGTTTCTTGTAGCAAACTAATCAAATGGAAGAAGTGTAATTTGTAATTCCATTTCAAACATAGGAGACCTAATTTGGGGTTGTGTATTGCTCCAGTGGAGTTGAGAGCAATTACTTTTGAGTTTCTCCCACAAATGTTCTGAATTGAGTGGCGTAGATCTCAGTTCCCACCTTCCTCTTTTCTTGGGATCCCCAGAGTTCAGAGTAGAGTGAGTGGATTAGTGTAAGGTTAGGCTAGGCAGTGGTGGTATACGCCTTTAATTTCAGCACTCAGGAGGCAGAGGCAGCCAGATCTCTGTGAGTTCGGGCCAACCTGGTCTACAGAGTGAGTTCCAGGACAGTCAAGGCTACACTGAGAAGCCCTGTCTCTGGGAAAACAAACAAACAAAAGAATGTAAGCTTAGAATCGAACCTCTGCTGAGATCATATCTATGGCAGCATCATCTTACAGGCACTGACAGGCATTGTCTGTGACTCTGTAAGGCCCTAGCTAACAGATATCCATGGCTAGGATCTCTCATCTGGAAAGTGAGTTAACATCATAACATAAAAATGGAGATTGGTTGTCACACATGCTGGTCCCCACTCAATTCCTTTCCTCTTGCGTGGGTATGAAGGCTTGTGTCTTACGTCTGCCACACCAGCTTCAGAAAGCCCCACCATGTTGTCTGTTTTTGAGGATGGGCCTTGAAATCTACTCAGAGTTCTTGTCATGCTGTTTTCAGACTGCCTATCTGACCTTGGCATTAGTAACTCTTCTAATCCATCATATTGCCTCCTGGAGCTCTTGTAAAACCTTTAGGAAGCCCTTGATGTGTGTTCCTGATGATTTCAACCAAGAAGTCTACCTCAGTCCTGTCTCCTTCCAGGATCTGCAGAAACTCTTCCTGGAGCTGTTCCCGGGTGCTAATGTGTGTAGCATCTGTGTGATGGCTCCATGAACTTCAGCTCGAGCTCTGTGAGTTGAGACTGAAGCGTTGCATCTTCAGGCCTCACCACTAGTTGTGTGTTCAGTTCTTGGTTGCCCTGTCAATTAACTGTTCTTGTGAAGCCAGTGTGTGTGAGGGAAGTACTTCTCTGGTGGTTTGCACTGACCTTGCCTGAGTTCCTCAGTCAATCGAGGCATGGGCTCTCTACACCCATGTCTGCTTCCTCAAGGAAACTGAATCTGGCTTGATAAATTTGGTTGCAGTTATTGTCTTGTAGGAGTAGAGATTATGTTTTATCCATTCCTTTTTACTTCTATTGAGTTGTATGGGTAGGCATCTAATCCTCTAACTTATGCAGAAGTTTTATTTTCAGATTTCTAAGAAATTGTCCAGATGTTGTTGTCTAAACTGGCTGCAACCAGTTTTCATTCCTACCAACTATGAGTGAGAGATTCCCAACATTTCATCCTTTTTCATCCTTCTCAATGCTTGTTGTTGTCAGTGTTTTGAACTTTGGCTATGCTAATAGTGCATAGTATAACCTCGTTTGGTTTATATGATGCTGGGAATCTCCAGCTCTGTCTATTTGCCATCTAACTACTTTCATGAGAAGCTTGTTCAAGGCTTCCATTTAGCTCAAGCTTTTTTTCCCCCTTAAATTACTGAGTGTTCATTTGGTATTTTGTATCATCTTTTGTCAAGAATATCTTTTGTGAATATTTTCTTCAAGTTTGTGTCTTGTCTTCTTAGTCCCTTGACAGTGTACCCCCCCCCCCAGAGTGGAAGTTTTTATTTGTAACAAAATCCTCTCATCATGTAATTTATGTCTTCATGTGAATTGTGTCTTCACATGGCAGCATTGGTAAACCCATGGTTGTGTATAATAATATGAAGCTGATCTGAGAATTCTATCTTTGATACTTTATATTTAGCCTTCTGGCCTACTTTGAGTTACTATTTGTAAAGAGTATAAAGTCTGCTTAGAGTTAAGAAAAACATTTTCATGTGTATGTCCAGGTATTCTCCCATCTTAGAAAGATTATGGCCTTTGTTCCTCTGTCAAAAATCATTTAATCTTGCTTGTGTGGATCTGTTTGTATTCTCCATTCTCTTCCATTGATCTGGTTGTCTTTCTTTTACCAGTACTCACTGCCTTGACTGCTCTAGGAATCCAAAGAAGTCTTGAAATTAGGTAATGGCTCTGTTATTTTGATAGTGTATCTACAACTCTAGGTATTTTACCTTCCTTTGTAAGGTCTAGAATCAGTTTCCCATTTCAGGAAAATAATTTACTGTGATTTTGATTTTGATCCCATTGAATCTATGGATCTTGTTATGCTGATTGGATTTAAAGAAAAAAAATAAACAAAGACCACGTGTTAAGAAGAATTTAAAGCATTTCTTTGTTTAGAATTTTTTTTCAAGAGATTTGCAATGATCTGTTGGAGGCCTGAGATGTTTTATTATATTGATATTGTGAGGCCAGAGCTGTCTTACTGTTAGTTGAGTGTTATTTGGCAGAATGCAGACCCTGAGGCAATTGTTCCCGTACACCATGTGTGGGCTGCTTAGCTAGTAGGTACTGTTGACTCCACTGTACACAGTTATAGCTAATATTCACATTTCAGCCTTTCATGAGTGGTTTTCTAGACTTAGTCTCTAGGTCTTCAAACTCCTCCCAACACCACAGTAGTCAGAATTCTTGCTGAGGTATGAGTATCTTTCTGAATCTATTCTCATCCAGCCTCTCGGCAGTGGGCAACACTGGCCATGGACTTCCTGAGCTCTCCATTTGTATTGCATCCTTTATGGCCCACACTGTCTATTCTCCTTTTTATTATTTAGCAACAGCTTCTGAGTCTGCCCCTTAAGACCTCTCTTTCTGTTTTCACCCCAATATTGGCATCCTCTAAGATTCTACCCAATTGTCCATCTATATCTTTCTCTTCTAGGACTTCAGCTGCTAACCAATCTCACAATCATGTTCAAATCAGCATCTTCAATCCAGGTTATTATCTTGAAAGGTTCTATGGACACCTGACAGCTAGAGAAGTTTCTAGCTGTATGTAACTTAGGAATCTCAAGCTTGAGGTCATTTTATTGCCTCCCAAGAATCACCTTTGACCTTTTTTCCTTTCCTTGCTTTCTGGTGAACCTCTGAACCACAAATCACTCAACCACCCTCATCAAAATCCTCAGACCTGTACTTAAATCCTCTCCTATTATTGTGTTTCCATATCTAACTTTTATTATTATTATTATTTTATATCCCAACCACAGTTTTCCCCTTCCTCCTCTCCTACCATCCCCTCCACATCCCACCATTCCTCCTCTGTTTCTCTCCAGAAAAGGGCAGGTTGTTGTGGAATATTATTTGAGGATGTGCTGTGTGACATTAGTTTAATCTGTGGAACATTTGTTTTAATGATGCAAAGATATGTTGCATTTTTTTTATGTTGCATTTGTTTAGCTCTGTGAAGCTATGTTACTTTGCCTGTCAAAAACACCTGATTGGTCTAACAAAGAGCTGAATGGCCAATAGATAGGTAGGAGAAAGGATAGGAAAGGCTGGCAGGCAGAGAGAATAAATAGGAGGAGAAATCTGGGAAGAGAAGTTCAAGAATCATGAAAAGAAGAAGAGGAGGACATCAGGGGCCAGCTGCCCAGCTACATGGCAAGCCATGGAGTAAGAAGAAAAGAAAGGTATATAGAAATAGAGAGAGATAAAAGCCCAGAGGCAAAAGGTAGTTGGGATAATTTAAGTTAAGAAAACTTGGCTAGAAACAAGCCAAGGTAAGGCCGGGCATTCATAAGAAAGAGTAAGATTCTGTGTGTATTTATTTGGGAACTGGGTGGTGGGCCACCAAAGAGCCAAAGGAGTAAAAAGTAACCAACCAACAACAGAGAGCCTCCTCAACCAAACATGGCATATCAAGATGCAGTAAAACTAGGCACCTCACCTAAGATTAGCATGGTCCCTGTGCAAGGATGACCCAAGTGTTCTTAAATACTGCTGGTGGGTAAATCCAATCCATGCAGGCTCTTGCTAACTTTCACTATGACAACAATCTGTCAATTTATTTCCTGATCTATGGTCTCACTTCCTTCTCATCATTCTTTACTCTGTCCTCAAAGTAACCTTTTAAAAATACATGTCTAGACACATAACTCCAGAGCTTAAATAGCTTTAAGATTCCAGTTAGGCTGAAAGATAACATCTAGATTTTCATGCATGGCCCACAAGGCCTTCATGATTTGACCTTCCGACTGCCAGGTTTACATAATTTCTTTCACTCCTCAAGACTCACCCCTCCTCCATACACCAGCCACAATAAGCTACCTGGAGTTTTCTTTATACCCTAGAGTTTCAGGCTTAAGGTGTTTCTGAATGATCTTCTCTGAAGACGCCAAGCTTGTCTCAAATACCTTTGGGCTCCAAAGTGTCAGCGATTATTTATGTGTCTATGTCCTCTTCCTCCTCCCCATCAGGACTATACACTTTTTGAGAGTAAGTACATTTTTTTCACAGTCACCTTTGTTTCCCAAGAATCTTTCCTGGTCCCTGGAAATGTTCGCTGAATGAATAATGAATGTATGAATGGGACGAGGTGACAGCAATACTCTTTGCTAAAAACAAAACTCATGTTGATGTAAGATGAGAGATGGTGAATTATTTTGGGTAGAGGTGTGGGAAGAGCTCTGAGAAGAGCCTCCCACACTTACCAGAATATCCCACCCTTCTAAATCCAGTGACTCACAGGACAGAAAAAAGCCTGGGGCAGGATGGCAGGCAGGACACATGAGTATTTTTGATGCTGCTTCTATCATGCGTTGCCTAAAATAGTGCCTCTCATAAACAGTTTTGGGGTCTCATCTATAAACTAAATGGCTTGGGACAGTTCACCTCTAAGCTCTATTCTGACCCTCATGGGTTGTTTTCTGTAACTAGTTACAGAATGACAATGAAGAAATACATAAGGCTCAGCTGTGGATCATTTAGATGGGTAAACGGCAGAGGGGAGAGGACAAAAGAGGGGATGTACATGTCCATAAAAGTTTGATTTTTCCCCCTTCAGAAGGCAAAGCAGGTGTTGAGGCAACACAGGTTGGACAGAGAAAAGATGGCTTTAAGAGTCGACCTGGAAGCCAGTCTAGCTTATTCTTTTGCAGTGCTGACAAATAGAAACAGGCCTCAGCTACACCAGGCAAATGCCCTACCACTAAGCAGTACCCCAGCCCGAGGTTTCAAATGTGGAGGAAAGGAAGTGAGAGCAGATCAGGAAAGGATGGGGAAAAGGGGAAAGGAGATCATGTGGAAGACAGGCCAGAAGTTCTTAGAAATCTCACTGGTGAGGCAGACACAGACCTCGAGCAGACAGACAGACCGACTGTCCTGTTGTTGCTTTCTTGCTTGGCTCCATTTGGTATGGGTCTTGTTTGTTATAGGAACAGAAACATCTTAAGGAGGTGGGGGGAGAAGCAGGCCCTCCCTTCACTCCTAGTCATCCCACATGCCTCGCAACCAATGTAGTGTCAGACTTTGCTGTGAGCTACCTTCTTTGGGGGCTGTCCTTTCAAACTAATGGCTACAAGAAACAAATGGCTACAGATAAAGGGATACACGGTCATGTTATAATAATAACCACATAGAGACAGGTTATTAAGACCCTGAAAGACCCTGTGCCATTATCATATGCATGTTTCATAACAAGATAAAAGAATAAGATAATCTGAATACTATAACATCAAGATGTCAAAACATTGCTTTGTGCAGGTCAACAGGAAACAATCTAATGCTGTCCATCTTTGTCTCTTTGGTCTCTCTACTTTTTGGCCCTTGTTAGCTCACTATGAGTTACTATTGAGATAGGGTTTTCTATATCCCAGACTAGCCTTAAACTTCTGGTCCTCCTGCTTCTACCTCCTTAGTACTGAGGTTAAAGACATGCACCATATGCCTGGTTTTCTATGGGTTTATGGCATCTTAGTAACTGAACCCAGGACTTTGTTCACACCAGGCAAGCATCACCCAACTGGTCTATGTCCTTCATCTAACATATATTGGAAACATTCAGTTGGTCACTTTCAGAGTTTGTCTTTAGAAACCCAAGTCTTGGCTGAATTGGGTGAAGCAATGTCTTAGATACTAGTAATCCATTATTTGAAATGTCTCTCTAGTTACAGGCTACCACGAAGCCTCTGCAATAATGTGTCTCTTTAACTGGTTTGTTCAGTTAAAGAAGAAGGATGAAAATATGCCTATGGAAGAGACCTAGTAATGTACATGGTTGTAGGAGGAGAAATGAGGAGTCTATGCTTTTAAACTCCACTTTTATTATTATTAGTGTGTGTGTGTGTGTGTGTGAGTGCACGCACACACACACACACACACACACACACACACACACTTTTCAAATTCTACTAGCTATATCCAGAGTTTCAGTGGATTTGAAATGGACATGAAGTTGAATAGCCAAGAGAAATGGAGAATGAGAGCACACAGTCAATCACAATTCAAAACCAACAATAGAGCAGCAGCAGACAGCTATAAGGGTCTGGTGTGAAGAAAACTGGAAGATGGCAGATCCTGTTGTCTTGGAGATGTCACTTACACCTTAAGAGCACAACCAGGGAGATCTAAGCCCCTCCCTGATTGCTTTGAGGCTCCAGGTGGGAACTCAGGTGAGTCTGATTCTTTGGCCAGGCTGCAAGCTTTACCTGGTAAGATGCCTGCCTTGCTCACCTGTGTGAGAACCACATAGAAGCTCAGTAATACATGTTGAGTCTGGGTGCTGTGGAGCACTCCTGTAACCTACTACACTCCTCTTAGCTACTGAGAGGCTAAGGCAGGAGGATCACAAGTTCAGTACTAACTTAGGCTCCATAGTGAGACCCTGTTTTAAATTTCTTTGTTGAATGGTAGAAAAGAACGACTGCCCTCCATTTCCCTCCTTTTATTAAAAATATTTTTTTAATCAAATACCATTATGGTTTCCCCTCCCTCTATTCCTCCTAGTTCCTCCTACCCCTCCCAATCTGGAACCACCCCCTCTCTGTCTTTCATTGAAAAAGAAGCGTGTGTCTATGGGATAATAATAAAATAGAACTAAAACAAACACTTTGGAATTGGACAAATAAACAAACAAAAGGAAATGGGCCCCAGAGAAGGCACAAGAAACAGAGACTCATTTGTAACTCAGATCAGATTTTGGTTGGTTATTGTCACAGATTTTGTGCCACCCTTACCCTAGCATATCTTTCAAGCAAGACACCATTGTAGATCAAAGTGCTTGTGGCTGGGTTGGTCTTCATGTTTCTCTTTGTATTGTACCAAAGATGCTAGAGCAGAAGGGCAAAGGCTCATTGTAAGCACCAGCTTAAGTTCTCGTTGTTCAATGAGTTGTGTAGGTGTCTTCAGCAATAGGGCTATTGCTGTTAGTTTGTGGAGAGCAACCTACAGTCTTGGCAACATCCTGGGTTGTTTGGGGGGTTCCCATGGGGCCCCTTTGGACTACAACTCAGTCAGATGTAACCCAATCCTGGTACTGAAAGCTTAATTTGATGAGAAGAAAGGTCCAATTAGGGCTTCAAATCCCCCGTTATTTGTACTGCCCTCAATTTTTGACACATTCCAGAATCTTCAAGGAGCACACTAAATATGCCTTTGGCAGCTGGTACTGCACCATCTAGTGCTCAGGACTGGACTTCTGTTTTTTAGTGCAGGTCACAAGCTATAAACAATGGGAAGTAAGCAAGTGGCTCTATAGAGATGCAGACAAGAAAACAAGGAGGAAGGAACTAAAAGGAGGAGAAAAACACACAACAGAGAATGTATACGAAGTCTAAAGTGTATGCTGAGCTTCTGCTCTTAAGAGCACTGGGATTGATTCCCAGCACCCACTTGGTGGCTTACAACCTTCTGTTAACTCCAGTTCCCGTGGATCCAACTCCCACTTCTGGCCTCCACAGGTCCTGCACCCATGTGGTGCACAGAGACATGCCCAGGCAAAACACTTATATACACAATAAATAAATAAATAAATAAAGAGAAAAGAAAAGAAAAGCTATCTGAAAAATAGTGGACTCTCTTAGCTAAAGTATGATCAAAAGTTAGGAAGATGCATCCAGACTTTGAGAAAACCTACCTGTGTAACTTTCTGAGTCTTAGGTTTTTCATCTAAAAATGGGATAATAGTGAATGTCTATTAAATCTCTTTGATCTGAAATGCTTAGACCTGAAAAAGTTTCAGATTTTGAATTTTTTATAGATTTCAAAATATTGGCATATAAGCACTGAGATATCTTGTGGAGGGAACCCAAATATAAGCACATAATTCATTTATATTGTGTTCATATGTTATACAATATATTACCATGTTTTTAACAATGGTGTGGTGTTTTCCCTTGTGGCAATTGATCATTGGCACTCAAAAAAAAAAAAATCCTCCATATTTTACACCACCATTGAATTTCAGATATTCGGATCAGTAGTGTTCAACCTGAAGATGTCAGTGATTATTTTTTCAATAATAATTTGTGAAGAGTTTGGAGAAGTACTCAATGCAGAGTAAATGCTATGTAAGTATTTGACGGAAACCTAAATTATTTCCCCCCAGTGTAAATAAAGAATCATTGAACCAAACGCAATCAAATGCTGTGTCTCCTCTGTGTTGTTTCAAACAGGGCAGAGACTTATGAAGATAAGCAGTCTCTGTGAAAGACTAAATGTTTGCGGTTGTCAGTTAGGAAGCCTCAGTAGAGGATCTACTTCAGTCTATAAACACCTTCCCATGGCTCTCCTGTCTCCTGTCTTGTCTCCTCTCTAAATTATATTGTTTGTGCTTCTTAAAGCAGACTCCTGAGTCATTGCATAGAGTCATTGTTCTGCAGGATGTGCTTGGGTACACATTAAGAAACATACTTGTTTTCTCTTCTTTGTCTTTTGTTACAGGGATTTGTTTCAAATATGAACAGGTGAATTGAATTATATTTTCTTCCTGTATTGTCACTGTTGTTCTTTTGCCGCCTAAGAAACACAAACACCAGATTCAGCGCCCACATGGAGTTTATTGGTAGGGAGGGGAGAAGGGGGGGTAGACCAAGGCAAGAGAAGAGAGAGAGAGGGGAGCAGAGCAAGAGCAAGAGAGGGAGGGGAGCAAGAGAGGAGAGGGAGAAAAGAGAGAAGGGGAAGAGAGCAAGGGAGAGAGAGAGAGAGAGAGAGAGAGAGAGAGAGAGAGAGAGAGAGAGAGAGAGACGCGCTTGGAGTGTTTGCTTTAAAAGGGAAACTGCGCATGTGTAACTGAGTCCCCTGCGCAGCCAGGTAAGTCCTGACATACAGAAGACACAGCCATGAGCATCCTGGGGGTGGAGCAGACCGCTGGGTTCCAACATTCACTAACCGTAGTGAGGCTCTATGATGGTAGATTTTATGGGTCAACTCAGAAAGGCATTGAACACTAGACTAGACATTGCTGTGGAGGTGATAATTGGATATAATTGACACTTAAGTCAGTAGATTTCAATCGAATGCTTTTATCTTTGGCAATACTGGAAGGCTTCATCCCATTGGTTGAAAACCTTAAGAAAAAATACTGAGGTCCTCCTCAGAGGAAAAAAATAAATAGTTCTACCTCCAGTCTACCTTCATACTCAACACTACATCATCTGCTGCCATTTCCAGTCTTCCTGTGTGCACTGCAGATTAAGGACTCACTAGCATCTTCTACTGCATAAGATAATTCCTTAAAACCTAGCCTCCCTCATGTGTGTGTACCCCATTAATACAAACCCTAAGTTGCACTTACAGCTTCCAGTATATAACAGAAGGGAAGTTTGTTGTATTATGTATTCTCTGCCTTTCTCCCTGTACCTTACCGATTGGGAATGTTCCTCAAATGCTGGTAATCTCCGACTGTCTATGGAATGATATACCTGGTTGTTAACTAGAACTGTAGGTAGATGTACTAGGCCACTTTCTGCTGCTGTGACAAAATTTTTGATATGAACATCTTAAAGGAAGAAAGGAGAATTTCGACTTATGTGCTCACTCCATCATGGCAGGGATCACTTAGTGGCAGGAGTAACTCATTCCTTGGCATTGGGAGTTTGCACCAATGACCCCTTTGCATAACACAGATCAGGAATCAAAGAAGTAGGCAGAGCAAGAGGCAAGGGTAACCTTCAAAACCCTGTATCTACTTCCACAAGTGAGGCCCCACCTCTAAAGACTCCGTAGCCTTCAAAACAGCTTTATTATTATTATTGTTATTATTTTGCCATTTTTAAATTTCATTTTACATTCCAACCACTGTTCTTCCTCCCACACCTCTCCTTGCCTCCCCTCTCCTCCTCTTACCCCCTTTGTCTCCCCCTCCAGCCCACCCCCAGTCCACTCCTCCTCACAGGTAAGGGCTCCCATGAGAAACAGTCTGGCACAGTAGGTTGGGGCAGGGCCAAGCCCCTCTCCCATGCATTAATGCTGAGACTGACTTCCCACCATGGGAATTGGGCTCTAACGAACTAGCTCATCTGTTAGGTTTGTATCATGGTCCTACTGCCAGGGGCCCCTCAGCTAGTCCAAGCTTCACAACTGTCTCCCATATATGTTGGGCCTAGTTTGGTCCCATTGTAGGTCTAGAAGTCATGAGTTTCCACAAGATTGCTTCAGCTGTCTCTACGGATGTCTCCATCATGATCTTGACCTCTCTTGCTCATATATTTCCTCCTCCCTCTTTTCAACTGGATTCGAAGAGCTGGGTCTGGTTCTTGGTTGTGGATCTCTGCATCTGGTTCCATCAATTACTGGGTGAAGTTTCTATAATGATAGTTGGGGTATTTACCAATCTGATTATAGGGGTAGGCCAGTTAGGACATTCTCTCCACTATTGCTAGGAATCTTAGCTGGGGTCCTTCTTATGGATTCTTGGGAGTTACCCTAGCTCCAGGTTTCTCCCTAAGCCCATAGAGGCTTTCCCTATTAACATATCATTTTCATTGCTCTTCTACTGCATCCCTCCCTGTCTCCACCATCTTATTCCCTCTTGTTCTCACTCCCACCCCAAGTTTACCCTATAGATCTCATCTATTTTCCCTTTTTACCTTTTTAGGGTGATCCTTACTCAGGATGTTTTTGGCGGTCTTCTTCTTCTTCTTCTTCTTCTTCTTCTTCTTCTTCTTCTTCTTCTTCTTCTTCTTCTTCTTCTTCTTCTTCTTCTTCTTCTTCTTCTCTTTTCTTCTTCTAGTTCCATCCATTTGCCTGCAAATTTCTTAAGGTTTTTTTTTTTTTTTTTTTTTTTTTTTTTTTTTACAGCTGAGTAGTACTCTATCATGTAAATGTACCACATTTCACATTTTCCTTTTCATTCTTCAGTTGAGGGGCATCTAGGTTGTTTCCAGGTTTTGACCATTACAAATAATTCTTTATGAACATAGCAAAACAACTTTATAAGCTGGAGAACCAATGATTACAACATAGGCCTGGGTATTTTATTGCAGAAACCATATTAAATTGTTTGAAGTGGAGAAATTCATTAAAGAACTAACCAAAGAACACTGTCAAGAATTCAAGGACATTATGTCTAGATTAAGTAGATCTAAGACAGACATGGTGATGCTTGCCTGTAACCCCACTACTGAGCAGGCAGATGCAGGAGAATTATGGGTTTGAGGACAGCCTGGAGTACATAAACCCAAGGCTAGGGATTTAGCTAGGTAGTAGAACACTTGCCTAGAATGCACAAGAATTGTGGTTCAATCCCTCATACCACACATTCAAAGCAAGATGTGTTGTTTATCTAGCTCATGAGGTTTACAGCATAGACTCTATAAAACCGGTACATGTCCAATCAAGCATATTTATGAGTCTCTTTGGAATATATGTGTTCACAATTTCTACTCAATGGAAATCACCAATGCAATGGCGTAACGAATGCATTGGGAGTAACGAATGAGGGTGTTATCAGATCCACGATTATGCAATCTAATTGCTATGAAATGGTATCTAATTGTCTATTAGGTGGGGTATGTTTTCCCTTGTTTGTCATTCAGATGCATCCCTTTGTTCATTATCTAAAAATATTTTTGCCTAAATTTAAAGTTTGATCTTCTTTATTCTTACATACAGTGGATCACAATGCAGTTGCAATAGATTAGCATGTGGTTTGTTTTCAAGTTTCTTTTCATAAGCTCTGTTTTCTCCTATAATCCCTAAGTTTCTTTTGTAACAACTGCTATCTCTGGGTGATACTCCTCTGTATATCACATGAAGTAAGATACAGTTTCCCTCTCATGCAGTTATGTGCCATTCATTAAATAGCTAATCCAGTTTTCGATGGTCTGTAGCAAACTTCATAATCGTTTACTTTGCTTTCTGTTTACCTTCATGAAAATGCATGCTCATTTAATTATTTGGCTTTCTAGAAAAAGTCTACCTGGCCAATTTAATTCTTCTTTACCACATCTTCATCTACATAGTTCTTTTGGATTTATAAAATATGAAATTTTAAGTGAGTGTATTAAGCTATCTGAAAGCAAAATCTTGTTAATTTGAAATTATATTGAGTATATACGTTAATTTAAGGAATATTATCTTTAAAATATCTTTAAAAAATCCTTGGTGCTTCTTAGTTCTTGAGAGGCAGAGGCAGGTGGACCTCTGTGAGTTCAGGGCTAGCCTGGTCTACTATAAGGAGTTCTAGGACAACCAGCACTACATAGTGAGACCCTGTCTCAAAAGAAAATAATCTTGAAGTTATTTTTTTGGATTTGTTGTTGCTGCTTTTTATAATTATATTTTCCATTTTCAGTTGTAATTGCCTAAAAGACTATGGTTCATTTTTGTATAATGGGTTCACACAGAAAATTGTTAGGGTCACATGTTAGTGCTACCTGAAATTATAGATGCTTTTAGCTGTTCCACAGTCTATTCTCTGTTTACAATGACAGCTTTCCTCTAGTTTCATGTTCTTCCCCTCCTTCCTCCTTTCCCACATCCCTTCTTTTCTTTTCTACCATTAAATAGGATGGGAAGGATTTTGTTGCAATATGACATTAAGACAGTGATAGCAGCAGGGATTCCTGCTTTGTTTTTTAACTTTAAAGAGAATATATTAAATATATTGCATTTATTTGTTTGTTGTGTATGTGCACTTGTGCATGCCACAACACGTATGTGGAGATCAGAAAATAATGTGCCCTGGTTGGTTTTCTCCTTCCATGTGGGTGCTAGGATCAAACTCAAGTTGTCAAGTTTGATAACAAGTGCTATCTCAATAGTCCTTTAAGTTGTCATTTATTTACTTGTTCTTTGACAGAATCATAACCTTCAGCTTTGTTTGGGCCAAACTCATGACAGCCCTGTGTCAGCTGCCTGAGTGTTAAGACTACAGGTATAGCCACTAAGTCATGCAAAAGGGAATGGTCCTATTTTGACTTTGTTTCCATCATGCTGGTGTCCATAGTGTTTGGGTATGTGTACTCTAGCAGACTGACAGATTTTGTTCTGTTTCTACCTAGTGATAATTTACTTAAAATTAATCAGTATATATTCATTGCATATAGTATTTTTTTTCACTTAAATGTATCATGCACTGTGACCATATCCACCCTATATTTGCCATTTCCCCCTTCATTCTTCTCCCACCAGCTTCCCTTGTCTCAGATAATCTTTTCTCTACTTTCATGTTATGTATCCATATAAGGTCCATGTATTAGAAAGACCATATAGCAGTTATCTTTCTGAGTCTGACATATTTTGCTGGACATGACAATATTCAGTATATTCATTTCCAGCAAATGACATAATTTCATTCTTTATAATTAAGTAGAATTCCACTGTGCATATTTACATGGCATATATATATATATGTTTCACATCTGTATCTACTTATCTCTTGATGGGCAGCTAGGTTGATTCAGTAACTTGGGTGTTATGAATAGTGCTAAAATAAACATAGGTGTGGAAGTTCCTCTGTGATGCCCTGACTTTGGTGTAGGGAATGAGTACAGTGGAATATATGGTTATTCTATTACAGTTTATTTGAGGACTTTACGTTGATTTTACTAGTGGCCTTATCAGCTTACATTCCTGCCAGTTGTGTATAGGATCTTTTCCCTTTCCATCCAGGACAGCATGTGTTGCTTTCTTAATGATTGACATTCTGACTGGGGTGAGATGGACCTCAGGGTAGTTTTAATTTGCATTTCCCCAATAACTAAGGGTGCTGAATGCTATTTTCATTGGCGATTTGTACTCCATCATCAGAGAATTGTCTGCTCAGCACCATTTGTTGAAGATATTATCTTTTCTTCAATGTGTGTTTTGCCATCTTAAGTCTGTCACTAGGCCCTCTGTTTTGTTTGCTTTGTCTATTTGTCTCTTTGTGCCAGTAGCACACTGTTTCTATACTGTGGTTCTGTAACATAACTTGAAATCAGGTATTGGGACATCTTTAGCATTGTTCTTTTTCCTCAGAATTACTTCTATTTAGGGTCTTTTGTGTTTCCATAAGAATTTTAGGGTTGATTTCCTATAGTTCTGTGAAGAATGCCATTGGAATTCAGTGGGGATTGGCATAGTGTCTGTAAGGTCACCATTGGCAATATAGCCAATTTCTCTTCATTGATTCTGCCAATACATGAGCACAAGAAGTCTTTTTGTCATCTAGTGTCTTCTTCAAATTCTCTCTTTAGCATCTTGAAATATGTACTGTAGAAGTATTTCTGTGCCTTACATTTATTCTTTGGTATATTTTATATTACCTGTTGATATGGTCACATGATTTCTGTTTTGGATATATAAGCTTATGTATCCAATAAGTATATCAATATATGTGTATTGATATACATATGTTAAACCAAACTTGCATGTATGAAATGAAACAAACTCACTCATGGTGAATGATTTTTTAAATATATTGTTACATTCAATTTGTAAGTATTTTATTGGGAATATTTCTATCCTTGCTTATCAGGGAGGTTGCCCTCCAATTTTCTTTTCTTTTTTTTTTTTCTATAGCTCTTAATTTGAGATTATAGCATAATTGCATAATTTCTCCCTTCCCTTTCCTCCTTGTTCTCTTTTAAGTTTGTGGCCTCCTTTCTCATCCCTTGTTCTCACATGTGTATATGTGTTCATATGGGGAAGATCGTGTCTCCCATGCTCAGCTTTCCTTAGCTGCCTACAGTTCTTCATGTAGGATTGAGACCTCATGAACCTTTCTTCCTTTCACATAAGCATGTCCATTGTTCAGCTCCTATCTATGCAGTCATATTGGTGTGGCTTTATAGGTCTAGCTTCTTACATTCCTAGGAGGCATCATCTCACAGAGAACTCCTTCCTTCTCTGGCTCTTACAATATCTCTGCTCCCCCCACCCCTTTTCCACATAGATGCCTGAGCTTTGGGTGCAGGAATTGTATTATAGATGTTTCAGTTGGAACTAGGAACTGTAATTCTGCATTTTAATTGGTTGTGGTTTTCTGAAATAGTTGTAATCTCTTGCAAAGAGATGTGTCCTTGACGAGGGCTGAGGACTACACTTAGCTGTGAGGATGAGGATAAATATTTAGAATGTAGTTAGGGATTATGCTGTTCTAGTAAAGTGGTGGATATAGGTTCTCTTCCAAAATCCATGGCTTCACTATCCCTGGGTAGTTGGCTAGGGTTCCAGTACCAGGCACGAATTCCCCCCTGTTCAGTGTGTCTTCAGTCCAATAAGAAAACTGTTCATTTCCACCAAGGTGTGCATGCCACTATGGCATCCTTGCATGATTAGGTCCTGACATGCTGATTGTTGTGCTTCATAGATATATAGCTGGGTAGGACTGTTGGTGGCTTTCCTCCTTTGGAGTCTTTCATGGTGCCTTCTGGTAACATGAAAACTAATCCTCAAAGAGGAGACAGTTAGGTAGGTCAGGGGGCCCTGGGTCCTGTGTCTGAAGTACTCAGTGTCTTCAGCAATAGTGATATAACCCTCTTGGAGGGCAACCAAAAATAATAGCAATAGCCTATGATATTTTTGGGAGTCTCTTGGGTGATCATGACCAACAATTCAAAAGAGGGCCTTTTTATGCCCAGTGTTAAGACTCTGATTGGATGGCCTTTTGCTGTTGAGAGTTATTCCCCACCCCCTCTTTTTTCTTTCTTGAGAACTGTCTCTTCAGGCCCCAGCCCCATTTTGGGGTAGGTCCATTCTTTTTTAGTTCTTTATATATTCTGTATATTAATCCTCTGTAGATCTATAGCTGACAAAGAGTCTCTCTAATTCTGTGGGATTTTTATTTACTGGCATGCTTGTTTCTTTCTGTGAAAAGTTTTTAATTTTATGAAATTCTACTTGTCAGTTGTTGGCTTTATTTCTTAGACAAATGAATCTCTCTTCAGGATTGTTTTGTCTATATTTAAATTTATGATGTGTTTCTTGTAGAGAACAGATAGATTGATTTGTTTCTTGATCTGTTCAGTCAGCCCGTGTCTTTTGATGAGAGAACCGAGGCCATTATTATTTAGAGTTATTGAAATGTGTGTAATAATTGTGAACAATGTGTTGTTGAATTTTGGTAGTGTTATTTGTGTTCTCAGTGTCATTTTGTGTTCTAGTAATCATGACTTCATATTTATTTCCACAGTCTCTTGGCTATGCTCATTCTTCTGTTCAGCCAAAAAATACTGCTTCCTGTATTTTCTTTAGGTTTCGTTTGTTTGTTAAATTTTTAAGGCCATTTATATTGTAGAAAGCTTTTCTTTCTTTTCAACAATGACAAGTAGTTTTGCTGGGTATATTAGTCTGGGTTGGTCATGATAGTCTTTTAAGACTAGGAATACATTGCTCCAAACTCTTCTAGCTTTCATAGTTTCCATTGAGAAATCAGCTGTTATTCTAATGGGCCTTCTTTTATATGTGACTTCTGCTTTTTCTCTAGAGCTTTTAATACTTTCTTCATTGTGTATACTTAGTTTTTTAACTCTAATATACCATGGAGATTTTCTTTTTTTGATCTGGATTATTTAATGTTCAGGGTGCTGCTTATTTCTCTATGGGTATGTCTTTCCTCAGTCTGGGAACATTTTCTTCTATGATCTTGTTGATGATCTGGTCTATGCCATTGACTTGAGAGTCTTCTCCCTCATCTATGCCTACAGTTTGAAGGTTGTTGTATTCACAATGTCTCACATTTCCTGAATGTCGCTTTCTGTGATTTTTAGACTGTTCATGTTTCTTGCTTGTTTGATCTAGATCCTCTATTTTATCTTTGCAATGTGGGACTCTATCTTCTGCTTGATTCTCTTCATTTGTAAGACCTTCTTTTTGAGTTTTCTAGTTGGACTACAGGGTTTTTCAGTCCCATCTTCTTTTCAGCTTGAGTCCTCTTCAATGTTTCTATCTATTGAATTCTGTTTTTAAATCCCATATTGTCTTCTCATAATCCTTATATTTGTATTTTCCTGGGCATCATATAGGCATTTATTCTCTTTAAGTTTTTTCTCTTTAATTTCATTGATTTGCTTGATTGTAAATTTCTAAAGTCTCAGGATGAGGAACCTGCCCTTCCTTCTGTATTACAGCTGTTCCTTTCTTGATGAAATATCTGTCATTACCTCAATAAGTATTGTTAGCTTAGTGGCAGAAGACAATTTTGTTCACATGTACTAAGGTAACCATCTCTTGTTGTTCTCTAACCTGGAAATAAAAAACAATCCCTGATCCAAGAACCAATGAACTGGGAGATGAAAGCTTTGGGAATCCATGTTTTCAATGACAGTGCACAAACTATCTGTGAAGTATTTAAATTATGCCTCCTACCATTGGGAGGGTTTGGTTACATGAGGAGAGAAATTAGATAGTGTCAGGAAGTGTTTTTCAGAGGACAAACAGTATGAGCAAAGGCATGGACTCTGAAAAACAAGCCTAGAAATGAGTAGTGTACCAAAGAGGATAAAATGCCTGTAAAAGGTAGACATGGGGATCTCATCAGAAATCCTAATGTACTTGAACTGATAAACTACAACTTAATAGAAAAGATTTGCTGCTGCATTATGACTAGCTTTGGTTATTTCAGAAAATCATTAGAGTAAATTTTTCTTGTGTGGGAGGCTCTGGTTTTTGTTTTATTTTTAATCTTAGGCTAAGAAAGGCTTGGGGGAAGCAAGGAGTAGTCACTGAGCAAAATAACATGCTCAGGAAGAGAACCACTGAGGGCTCCCACAGTGGAGGGGCCGTTCACATAGCTCCAGGATGAGGTAGTGAGGACCTGGATGGGGAAAACAATGGGTTCACTGTCAGCACAATAGTTTGTAGTTTTCTGTGTCAGCTGCCTCTTGTTCTTCATCACATGCCTGTTCCTTGCAGACCTGTCCAAGCCCCCACGTCTGTGTTAAGTTACATGTCCTGGAGCCAAGGGCCATGCCTCCTGCTTCTGTTTCTCAGAGTCTTGGTTGAGCAGATGGTGAGAAGGTATTTGATGAATGTGTCTTACTAATGATGATCTTCCTACACAGCCCTTCTTGCTAGGGAAGATTATTCTCCTGAACACAGATCTATTTCTCAGGATCAAATTACATCCTGAATGAAGGATGGTAGGAAAAAATCCTCAAAGAACAGCCTGCTAATGACTCTGGAAGATCAGATTTAAAGAGGTGGCAACCTTTTAATCCCAGGGGATACTGCTGCCACTTTGACCCCTGAAGTCCACACCACAATCAGAAGATCCCTGGCTGTTGTCCTCAGCCACCTGACCTCTAGCGGGGTAGGAAATGTTAGCTCTTCCAAATGTGGGCATGATGAACTGGTTTCTGGGAGTCAGGTGGGAATGGACCCTGTAATTTTAGCCACAACCTGTTTCTGTCCCTTCTATGAGCATTTGGTGTGACCAAGATTCAGAGGATCCTAATCCTATCTTGGCACAGTGGTGTCCTAATATTGGCCAAGGATCTCCTACCCAGAAATTCTGCTTTATAAATAGAGGAACCAGTAAGCAAGATTGTAGCAAGGGTTATGGAGTGATCTTACACAGTGACAAAGTGATGGTATTTCCAAGGGGCAGGGAAGACATTCTTGGCATTAGATACAAGCTTCTTGTTTCAGGCAAGACTGGACCATGAGATAATTTGGCTGCTTTCCATATCATTTATACTTTCATTTAATAGAAGGAAAGTCATATGTGGTAGTTATTCAATAATTACCCAAATTATCACCAAACTTACCTAGTTAAGGCTTTGGTGACCTTCATAAGGGAGGGACTAGAAAATGTACAGGTCACCAACTCGGTTTTAGCTTCTAAACCTGTTGGGCGTTTTGTTTTGTATGTGGTGCTATTGATCAAAACCAGGCCTGCATGAATGCTATACCAACATTCTACCACCCAGCTACATACCCAGCCCTCTTGCTGGAGGTTCAAAGATAGAAAAAGACATACCACAAGCTAAAGTGTTTTAGCTCTGGAGATTCCTTCAACCAGGTAGTTTTTATGCTACCTCTTGTAGCCACAGGCTGATGGAGCTGAAAAATCCAACTCTCTGTGGGAAGCTGACTGCACAGGTGTTAAGAGGATTCTCAGGTCAATGTCAGGGCACTGAGATGTGAATTAGTGTGGAAACATTTAAGAACGTGTCAATATACAAAGACTCAGCAGGAGGAACTCACCCTCCCTTCTGCATTAAAACTACTCTTAATGAAATATCTTTAATTACCCCATTAAAAGCAGCTAGTATAGTGGTAAAAGTCAATTATCCTCATGTCTTATATTTACTACCTCTCATCACCTGACCTAGAACTAAACTCAGGTCTCAGAATATGCCGTGGGGGTGATGGCAAAGTCAGTCTAGGGAAATGAAACAGAATAATAAGATTGTGCTGACTTATAAGGTCAAAAACTGGAAATGCAAATAATCATGGGCTAAATGAGGAAGGAGACAAAACCAGAATTTTAGGTTTAGGCCAAATTTAATGAGTTCAGCTTGTAGTGATTTGGAGTTTAGTGTGCTAACATGAATTTCTGTAATTTTAATTATCTCTCATTTAGTGGCTGAAACATGTCATCAGGTCTCTGTGCCATATGGTAGTCAAAATGCTAGATAGTGTTAGGAACATGTGGAGATGAAATCCAAGGGTTCTGCATGAGATATAACAATGAAGTAGACTTAATATGGAGACCCATCCATACAATGGTAAGTGAGTCCTTGAGAGCCCTGGGTCATAATTAGTGAAAGGACTGATGTTGTAGCAGCTACTTTCTGTAGATGGAGTATGCATGTGTAGAGTGTTGTCATGGAAATGCTTTCTTTGAGTAAATGTGATGGAGGATACTATACAGCAGAAGGGATCAAGTACAGGATTTAACCAATAGAGGTAAGGTTGGCCAAAATTTAATTGAGTTCAATGATAGGTAATGAGGAATTCAATTTCTTCCAAGATAGGAGAGCAGGGACCAGATTTACCATCTTATCTGAAATATATAAAAATCAACACACACACACACACACACAAATGCATATGCATAAAATGAATAAAAATGACACAAAATATGGAATTAGCAGACAAGATTGCTCAAAATAGTTATTATAGTAGTCATAATATCTAAGATGAGAAATTCACTGCATAGTAAGTTAGACATCGTGCAAGGAGAATCTGTGAACTTTTCAACACAGAAATAAAAACTATCCAAGATGAAACAGTGAAAGAAGACCAAAAAGAAGAAAAAGAAAGGAAGGGAGGGAGGGGAGGGAAGAAGGGAGGAAGAGAGGAAGGGAAGAAGTGTGGGAGGGAGGGAGGGAGGACAAAGGAAAAGAAAACAAATCAAAGCACTAGTGAACTGCAGAAAACTTTAGTCACACTGTATATGTGTAATTAGAAGGGAAAAGATTAGGTATATAGCAGAAAAAAGTGGCCACACAGATTCAACAAGTTCAACGAATTCCAGGGACAAGAAACATGAAGGAACTATAGCATATCAAAACATGCTATAGTTAGACTAATTCAAACTCATGATAAGAAAGGTAGCCTACTACATCCAGAAAAAAATATCATTATACAGAAGAAGAAACAGCAACTATAAATTTCTTTTGGAAACATTATAAGTTAGAAGAGATCTAGATCTTAGAAATACTGATAAGTAAGTAAGTAAATAAATAAGTAAGTAAATAAATGAACCCCCCCTTTTATTATATCCAATTAAAACCTATCTTAAAATGAAGTTGCAATTTATTTTTTCATATATTAAAAAGCTAAAAGGATTCATAATAGCAATCCTATTCTTTAGGCAGAAAAAAAGCCAAGAATGACAAAAAGGAACGCAAATAGTTAATACATGGATTTGTAAAACGTTTTCTCCTTATTTAGCTATCTTTAAAAAGATAAAAGGGAGGGGGATGTAGTTCAGTGACAAAGTGCATGCTTAATATGCCTAAGGCTTTAAATTCAGTCCCCAGCATCCTCCCTCCCAAACTATAACTGACAATGTCAGGAAATACAATGTGTGTTTGGAGTTTTATAATACATACATAAATATTAAGAAAGTTTGGATTGAGTAATAGAGTAATAGAAATAATAGCTATGTGAATAAAGATAAAAGACATTTTCTTCTTTTGAAAACTTTTATAAAGGTAACCAAAGATCTGCAATACCAACCTGACAGGGAAGATGTATCTGCTGGTCCTATAATGACATGGATGTTATTGAGGTAACCACTCTTTGAATTTGAGTCTCATTCTACAAAAGAATTTTCATACCCTGTACTGTACACCTGGCCAAAGCCCATGAATGAAAATGTCTTGGGCCTTTGGGGTGAATTTGCTACTGTTGTTTAACTAAATTGTCATGCCACTGAAATGCCTTCTAAGTATTTATGTTTATACCCATAGGCAAATGGCACTTCCAGCCTTATTCAGAGAAGCTCCTCTTTGCAATGAATGGTCATAACTACAGAGACGTATGGCTGCTCGAAATGCTGAGAATAAGTGACAGTTGAGTGTTCAGCCCTAAACAGGACATTTTTACAATCTACTCAAGTCTCAGGGATCATTACAGAAGAGAGGGTGGAAAGAATGTAAGAACAGGTAAGATTATGTGTGCTGGGCGGGGGTAGTAGCATGGCTATATAGCAGCACTAACAGTCTCAATTTTAGTTATGTTACCGATGCTACTTCACTTGTATATTACTTTTCAAGGTATATATTCTCATGAATTGGCCATTATGTTCTTGATCTCCACCAATTAGTTAAGTTTCCTTGTGATCCCTTAGATCAATCCCTTTCTCAGGCATTCTGACTTCTTTCCCTCCATTGTCTCCCTTTGAAGTTGGAAGAAGCTAGAGTGGTAGGTGTCCCCAGACCTCTAACAGCAATCAGGAAGACCCTCTAAGAGGGACAATGAAGGACAAGGAGTTAAATAGATTCCCTGATAGGTAAATAGATAGGGAAAAGGGCTATTACTAGGTAATTAACATAGTGAACTTCCAAGATGGCTGGCTTCTTCCTTACCCTCCTGACTTAAGACAAAAAGCAGGCAATTTAAAGCAAAGGCCTTTCAGTTGTCTTCTCCCATCAGTAGGACCCCTCTGATGATGGACTGTCTCAACAAGTTCAAGAGCAGATCAAGACATGTTTACACACCAGTGTGGGCCAATCAGCCATCCCATTTTTCTTCAAACTGATCAACCCTTAATCAGAGAAAAAGGCCCCTTCATTAACTAAAAAAATTAAAACAAAACAAAACAAACAAACAAACCAAAAAAAACCCCCAGCCCTCATGGAAAGTGAAGGTTTCAATTTTTTGTGTCCCGTCCTATTCCCACACCCCGGTTGGTGGAGGGTCTTCCACTCTGTGTGTGTTGTATGTGTGTGTTTCTTCACCCCTAATAAAAGCCTTAAAAAAACAGTAAGATAGAGATACGGGGTGTGAAATGTTGTCTTCTAAGCATGGTACAGCCAATGTTGTCATGACCTCACAGGAATAAGTTGTGGCTACTAGCAACACACCTATATATAAGACGAGGCCTATCAGTAATCAATCATGGATTGAAGAGGAGTTCATCAGGCCCTAACCTTCCCAGCTGAACTATTGGGTTCTTGGGGAAGGCCTGTCATTGTCTTCAGTTTTGTACCCACTGAGGAGCCCATAGGCTCCAGTGGACAGTTCTATATCAGGGTCACACAGATGATACTGGTTAAACTCAATGAATCTCCGAAACAAACAACAACAAGATAAAACCCCAAAGACGTGTGTGTGGGAAAGGGAAGGTACTAAGAATGGGATGCAGACTAGACAGGGAGGGGCCTATAGTAGAGTACTATTTATACATGTGTGAGATTGTCAGAGAACAAATGCAATCAAATTTAAACATGTAACTGACTAAGCAAAAAGCATTACAATGCATTATGTAATTTACAGCATAGAATGAAATAAATGAAATGTATCATGACAATAGAGTAAAGGTCAGAAGAGAAACATGGAGACATGGTCTCAATACTTTGTGTGAAATAGCACAATAGTGTTTGTGATGAAGCAAGGCATGCTATAAACCTTGAGGCAACCTCTAAAAAGTGCATAAATCATTGTGCAAATATATTTCAACAACCAAACATAATATGTAGCATTATATAGTTATATATAACAATGTACATCAAGTTATGTTATTAGACTCACTAATGTATAGGATTTTTATGTTCTCTGCAATTGGACCTTTGTTATTAGGGATGACTCTAATAAGGAATTGTAAAGATAGTCTAAAGGAGTTGACATAATAGAAAAAAAAAGAGACAAAAACAAGTGGAACAAATAGAATGTCAGTAGCAAAAGGAAGAGTTCAAATTTAATCACCAAATAAATGCATATAGTCACAGAACTTTGACCAGAGGCAGAGCTTGAACTATCAAAGAAGAAATGTGTACTGCTTACCAGAAGCTGACCTCAAATACAAAATATAAAGCTAGTCTCAAAGCAGAAGGCCAGAATAAGATACTCT
This sequence comes from Phodopus roborovskii, assembly GCF_943737965.1. Taxonomy (NCBI): domain Eukaryota; kingdom Metazoa; phylum Chordata; class Mammalia; order Rodentia; family Cricetidae; genus Phodopus; species Phodopus roborovskii. The sequence continues at coordinate 11,010,695 of NW_026126517.1, read as the reverse complement.
ATGCTAATGCTAATTAAAATTAAAGTGGTTATATCACTATCAGACACAGATTTCATCAGACAGATTTTAGAACATGCATTATTATTTCTTGTTAACAGGGTCTGTTGTTCAGGGAATACCACAGTCTTCAGGACACATCAAGAAGGGGCTGGTGATGTGGTTCAGTGGTTAAAAGCACTTGTTGCTCTTGAAGAGGACCTAGGTTTGGTTCCCAGCACCCACATGATGACTTACAAAAATCTGTTATCCCAGTTCCAGGAGATTTGGCGTTCTCTTCTGATCTCCATGGGCACCAGGAACACATGGTACGTGTGTGTGTGTGTGTGTGTGTGTGTGTGTGTGTGTGTGTGTGTGTGTGTATGCAGGCAGACCACAAACAAATATAAAAATTATATTTGAAGTACAGAAAGCAACATGTGCTAGAACTTCAAGGGAAAATAGGCATATTTTGGTGACTGTGGGAATTTAGACATGCTACATCATAACTGATAGAGCAAATAGAAAACCAGTCAGGGTGTGGAGCCCTTAAGCAATGTGACATCCCTGCACACTGTTACTTACAGGACACCTACAACAGATGATGGCAAATTCTTTTCAAATATGACAGCCAACAAACCAACTAACCAGCCAAACAACCAACCAACCTGCAACCTAACCAAATAAAAAAGTAAACAAAGGGCCCTCAGCATATGCAGACTATGTTAGGTAAATCAGCTGAAGTAGCAGAATCGTAGCTTCCATTTCTACCCTGGCTTCCCATTTTTATGTAAGATAGCGGCGGATTGGTGAGTCTTGAATTACATTCCGAGTCACAAGTTACAAGTCTAAGAAATGCAGCGTTTATCTTTTTGGATTTTGTTGTACAAGAAGAGTGAAGTAGACAACATTCTTTCATCCTGGAAGCCAACATTATCAGCTACCTTCTGATAGCTTTCAGTTTTCTTGTATCTTGAGATCACTGCTCCAAGATGGAAGTCAGCTGTGTTTATGGCCATGTGACCTGGGTTCTGGCAAATACTCCAGTCACAACCCATACCATGCACTGTGTTTGGCTAGAGAAGCTCTTCAGTGTGAATGCTGTCCAGCTCTAGAATTTAACTCTGTTGCTCTCCTGGAATTCCATCAGCTACCTAATATTCTTTAACCAACTCTACACATTCCGTTTTGTGTAAACCAGCCAGGGTGGATCTTGTTTGTAAGTATAAACCCTGACTAGGACAACAAAACCCTCAGGAGTGAGTTTTTAAGCAGGCACCTTGTAGTGTCTACAGTGAGGAAGGAAAACAAACAAGGCACAGATTCTCAGAAATGAACACACAGTTGGAGTTATGCGGTAGAGCGTTCTTATGTACTTGAGACACTCTCTCTATGTAAGTTGGGCCCACAGTGAGAGCAGACACCCAATGTACAAGAACTGAAATTCTGAAGTGTCTTCCACCATCAAATATATTTGGAGTATAATTCTGTTAGGTGTGTGTGTGTGTGTGTGTGTGTGTGTGTGTGTGTGTGTGTGTGTGTCCTGTTGTCCTGCAAATGTTTTCTCCTCATCTGTGGCTCTTTTCTTGAGTAGAAGATTTTAATCTTGGTGAAGTCTAGTCATCAAATAGTTCCTGCAAGGTACTCTTTTCTGAGTCTCAGGAGACAAACTTTCCCTTCTTTTTTCTCATAATGGTATTCTTTGTTTCTTAGTTAACATATTTCTTGTTGTGAGAAGATAATGATGGGCAGCGTTTGCTGTGTGCAGCTGTGTGGATGTTTTCTATAAAATACTGAATGACTGCTGCAATCCTGAGAAAACTTAATGTTTCGTTTTCAGATGAGGAACTAAGGAACTAGACACAGTTAAATAACTGGTAAGATCAGATTAGGCATATTAGAGTCAAGATTTAAACCTGGTTCATTGTTTTGCCAGGTGTGGTACAACCTGTAATTCCAGCAGGATGCTGAAGTAGGACTGTCAGTCAGTTTCACAGCCCGGGCTACACGGACAGACCTTGTGTCCTAAAAATAAAGGCAGGCTAGTGAGATGGCTCAGTGGGTAAAGGCACTTGCTGATAAACATGGAGGCTTGAGTGGATCCCTGAGATGCAGATGCTGGAAGGAAAGAATCAACTCACAAAGTTGTCCTCTGACCTCTACACACAGGCTGTGGCATATCAGCATCACCCTCACACAGAGACAATGAACAAATACAAAATGTCCATGGTCTGTCCACAGTGTTACATTTTCTCTGCTTCCTTTCTCCACAAAGATAAGATCAAGATGACTCAGGGAAATTCTGGGGTAGAAAGATTTCTAAAGAACACTTCATCCATTATGGATGGGACTAGAAAAACAATGATCCTGAATGAGGTAACCCAGACTGAGAAAGACAAACATGGTATGAACTCACTCATAAGTGGCTATTAGCTGTAAAACAAAGGATAACTAGCTAAAATTCACAGACCCAGAGAGCCTAGGTGACAAGGAGGGTTCATGGGGTGCACACCTGGGTCTCCCTGGGAAGGGGAAATAGAGATTTCATGAGAGGACTGGGGGGGGGATGGGAACATGAATGATCAGGTTGTGGTAGGGATGGAATGGCAGAGTACTGAAAGAGAATACTGGAAAGAAGGTGCATTTTGAGGTCAGGTAAAAACCTGGCACAAGGGGATCTCCCAGGAATCTACAAGGATGACCCCAGCTAAGACTACTCCTAGCAATAGCAGATATGTATCCTGAGCTGGTCGTGTCCTGAGACCAGATTGGTGTCTAGCCCAATTGTCATCAAAGAGGCTTCATCCAGAAGCTTATGGAAAGAGATGTACACCCACAGACAAACATGTAGCAGGCTTTCTTGAATCACCAGCCCCCAAATCACAACACAGAGACTTATTATTAGTTATGAATGCTTGACCTTATCTTATGCTTGTCCCACTAGCTCTTACAGTTTATATTAACTTAGTTTTCTTCATCTATAGTTTGCTTGGGTCTTTTTACCTTTCTTTTATTCTGTATGTCTTATTTTCCTGCTTCTTCCATGCCTGTCTGTCTGGGGGCTGCCTGGTTGGCTGGTCCCTGACACTCCCTCTCTTTCTCCCTCATTCTCTCTAGAGCCCAGATTCCTCCTCCTACTTATTCTCTCTGCCTGATAGACCCACCTATCCTTCTACTGCCTAACTATTGGCCACTTAGCTTATTTTTAGACCAATTAGGTGCCTTAGGTAGGCAAGGAGAAAAAAATGTAACACATCTTTACACAATTAAACAAATGCAGCAGGAACAAATATAACTCACCTTCACATAATTAAAGTAACATTCTGCAACATAAACAAATGTAACACACCTTTACATAATTAAAGTAACATTCTGCAACATAAACAAATGTAACACACCTTTACATAATTAAAGTAACATTCTGCAACAAACAAATATAATACATTTTTACATGGTTAAAATAACATTGTACAACACAAACATTAGGCAGAGTTTGGAAATCCTGAAGAATAAAGGAAGAATAAGGGGTAGGAACCAGAGGGACCAAGGACATCACAAGGAAACTCACAAAATCAACTAACCTGGGCTCATAGGGGTTCACAAAGACTGAACCAACAACTAGGGAGCTTGCAAGGCCCTCTGCATATATGTTACAGTTGTGTAGCTTGATCCTCTTGTGGTCAAGACAGCCTAACAGGCTGTCTTCAACTCTTTTACTGGCTTCTGGGACCCTACTTCTCATACTGGGTCACCTTAACACATAGGGAGGTGCATAATCTTACTGAAACTTGATATGCCATGTTTTGTTGATTCCCATGGAAGACCTGCCCTTTCCTAAACAGAAATGGAGGAGAAGTGGGTTGGAGTAGGGTGGAAATAGAGGGAGTGGGGGAAGAGACTAGGAGGAGAGGAGGGAAGGGAAATCAGCTGGGATGTAAAATAAATGAACAAATACATTGATTAAAAAAAAGAAGAACAGTTCTATCACGGTTAAATAAGGATCAGGATAAACAAATAGGCCGAATAGATGTTTATTCAGGGAGAAATAACTTACAACCTAGACAGATGAACACCAGGAAATTCAACCCGATCCTCTCCTGTCTGAGTCACGCAAGCAAGAGAGCTTTTCCTGGCTCCCCCCCCCCCACTTCCTTCCACAGGTCACTTCCGCCCATCGCTCCACCCCCCCAATGGGCATGGTCAGTGCCACAGAAGGACTATCTCACTACAATTCCCCTTTTAGTCTAAAGAAAAGATTTAGGCTTAATACAAAACTATATACAAAACAGTGAATAACAAGTGTGCTCTAAGAAAAGGAAAATCGAGAACAAAATGAGCTACATATCTAGTCCTAGGGTGAAGGCATAATGGAGTTTACAATAGAGTTGTCCTAAGCTGGAAAACGTAAGTCTAGTACCTAATATATCTAACTAGGAAGAGAGAATAATAGTTGTGATAGTTTAATCTTCAACCTCATCAAGACCTGAGAAGGAAAATAACAATACTAGAGTAGACAGGAAGTGCGGATGGACAACTTCCAAAAGGTGCAGCAAGGACAGAAACAGCAAGCCACCTGAACAGTCACCCAAGGTCTCACTGCAACATTGGTACACCCAGTTTTGGCTAAGGCCAAGAGAACTTGACAGACCACAACAACAGTAGGGAGGTAGAATGGCTGTCTTACCCTGACTTGGCAAGGTCAAGCAGTCTTCTATATTTGTCTCCTGAAAGCACATAGGACCGACCGCATGTCCAAATCAGTGGTCAAGGTGGGGGCAATTCTTTGCCCAACAGGCCATTAGCTGAGGTGAGAATGAACTCCAGCAGGAGCAACAACAGTGTCCAACATATTTTCGGGAAAGTGCACGGTGCTGTCAGGAGCAACAGTGTCTCATGTCAATGGAGTACTAATATTAAAACATTTAAATGCCATGTTCTGCATGTCTATGAAGTGATTGAAGATTAAGCATCTATATCTGACTAATCTCATAGGTACAGGAAACATGAGTGAAGATAATCTGTAATACTCAGGAATTTAGCTAAAAGACTGATTAAAACTTCCCTGAGTAAAGCAAGAACAAATACTTAAACAATATAACTATTTACATATACATACATGTAAATCCCTAAAATAGAGGTAGAGTATAAGTGTCAAGACAAGAGGTAGAACTATAAAAGGCAGCAAGATAAGTATCCCAAATTGTATCAATATACAAAATGTCTTGAATACAAGAAAAGTATACATACATAGAATATGGTAAAAAATAATGTGCATAAAACATTGTAAGTGGAAAGATTTAACACAATATAACAAAATATAAACTTAATTTTACATAGCTTACCACATAAGAATACATAACAATGTAAGCTGTAAAATACTATCTCATTCTTACTCAAATTCTCAAGAAAATAGGCTAATCTACCTATATCCCATCTAAACCATACCTTTCCCAACCATTCCCTATTCTTGTCTAAAAGATAAACCCGAGTGTAAGCATCACCCAATCCCAAATAACTAAAACCAACCCAAAGACTATGACTATTATCCCAAAATTCCAAGGGTAGGGAAAGGGGGCGTCGTTATCTTAAGGTTACTTCCTGCTGAAATGGGACGATGATTGCTCCAATGGATCCTGTAGGAAGAAAATTTTTAGCAACCAAATTTCTCAACAGAACTGGCTGTGACATATGTAGCTAGTCACTGTGTGGCAGAAAATTTTTGACTATAGTTCTATTTGAAACTCTGGCCAGGGTGTAATAAAAAGGTGCACCATTACAGCTAGCTAGTCATGAGTTGTCTCGAGCAAAACAGTCTCAAACCGGTTTTAGGGTGATGTTTGTAGTTCAGATGCATCAGGTTGAGTCAAGTGGAAACGATGATGTGGGGCCCCATCTTCTTTCTGGAGAGTTCAAAGACTGCTGTTAGGAATTATTATTATTCCTTGTGGAAAAGTTACACATCAATATTAAAGTAAAATTTTCAAGTTTTAAGGTATGCATTAGGGAAAGACAACAATAAGCATTAAAAGTATGTGAGAAAATTAGGATTTCAGAGAGAAAATTGCATATAAGAAATGAGTCCCCAGATTTTGTTTTCTTCTGCCTTACACCAATTGGCTTCTTGATTTAAGGCAGAAACCATGAATTTAATCTTAACAACATGCTTGAATTTAGAGAAGGAAAGCCAAATCCAACTCCAAAGCCAGCATTGGTTTACATAAATTGGGACTTCAGGAATCCTAGAGAGTAGAGAGAAATAGATTTCTGTATAGAAATAGTTTACTACAATTAAATATTTTTTTACTATATATCAGATTCTGCTTCCTTAAGTGATTGTTTCTGAAGAGCTGTCTTCTCTTCTGTAGGCACCTACATGTTCAGTGTTTTTTGGTTGTTTGATGATAGGTTTTCTCTGTTTTCCTGTAAGAACAAGAACAGAACACTTCCCCTACCTTTGAGAGGCCTCCACACACCTCATGGGACCTAATTTATTGGATGACTTGTCATTTCTCTTCATTAAGATATTTCTCTTGTTCAACTCGGATCTTGATTAACTTAGATGGTATCCATAGTTTTTCTTCTCCCATAGATACAAATGTAAAACCCCTACCCCAACGTAACACATATCCTGCTTTCCATTCTGAGGTCAGTACATCCTTGAAGTACACTGGCTGATTTAGTTCAGAAGTTTTTTCTATTGTCCAGTGTCTTTCTGCAGCTGTTTTTCCTTTTTTATCAGCATTAAGGAAGTTTAATGTTAATAAAGCATTATGTAATCTGTGTTTGGGTGTTTTGGTTCCTCCTGCCTGTTTATGGAGCATTTCTTTTAAAGTACGATTGGATCTCTCAACCACTGCTTGTCCTGTAGGATTGTGTGGTATACCAGTTATGTGCTTTATCTTGTAATACTCAAAAAACTCTTTCAATTTGCTGGAGACATATGCTGGAGCATTGTCAGTTTTTATTTGTGCAGGTATGCCCATAATGGCCATTACCTCTAATAGGTGTGTGATAACAGAATCAGCCTTTTCAGAGCTCAGAGCAGTAGCCCATTGAAACCCTGGAAATGTATCTATAGTGTGATGTACATATTTTAATTTTCCAACTTTTGCAAAATGAAACACATCCATTTGCCGTATTTCATTCCTATTTATACCTTTAGGGTTACTGCCTGGTGGTAAAGGAGTTTGGTTATAGAATGAGCAAGTAGGACATTCCCTTACTATTTCCTTGGCTTGTTCCCAAGTGATAGAAAAATCCTTTTTTAAACCTTTGCTGTTCACGTGGTGTTTCTTATGAAACTCTGAGGCTTCTAGCACACTTCCTATCAATAAACGATCAATTTCATCATTGCCTTGTGCTAGAGGACCTGGCAGACCCGTATGGGATCTGATGTGTGTTATATATATAGGATGAGTCCTCTTTCTGATAGTGTCTTGTAACTGTATAAACAATAAAGTTAATTCTGTATTGTCAGGAATAAATTCTGCAGTCTCAATGTGTAAAACGACTCTCTCTGCGTATTGAGAGTCAGTAACTATATTGAGGGGTTCTTTAAAATCCATAAGTACCATGAGAATGGCATACAATTCTGCCTTTTGTACAGAATTGTAAGGGCTTTGAACCACTTTGCTAATTTTTCCTGATTTATATCCTGCCTTACCTGATTTGTTTGCATCAGGGTAGAATGTATGAACTCCAGAAATAGGTGTTTTTCTTACAATGCGTGGAAGGATCCAAATCGTTTTCTTTATGAATTTGATTCTCTCAGTTTTGGGATAGTTGTTGCTAATTGTTCCCAAAAAGTTACTGCAAGCTCTCTGCCAATATTCATTATCTTTCCATAAGGAAGAAATTTCCTCATTAGTTAAAGGTACTATAATTTCTGCTGGGTCCCTTCCTATTAGCTGACGAAGTCTTAATTTACCTTTTATAATCAAGTCAGAGATCTTTTCTATATATGTTTTTAGTTTTTTATTCTGTTTATGTGGTAGGAATATCCATTCTAATATGATACCTTCTCTCTGCATCAAAATCCCTGAAGGATATTCTCTAGATGGTAATATAACCAGAATACAGTCTAGGTTTGGATCCACACGGTCCACATATGTGCTTCTAGTATCCTCTTTTCTACCCATTCTAATTCCTTCTCAGCTTCAGCTGATAGTATTCGTGGACTATTCAAGTCCTTATCTCCTTTTAGGGCCATTTTCAGGTTTTTCAAATCATGCCCTTCTACTCCAATAATGGTTTGCAGTTGAGAAATCTCTCCTAGTAATTTTTGAAGATCATTAAGAGTCTGGTAGCGATCTCTTCTGATCTGTACTTTTTGTGGTCTAATTTTCTGTAGACCTATTTTATATCCTAAGTAGTTGATAGACTCTCCTTTTTGTATTTTTCAGGTGCAATTTGTAATCCCCAGTGAGGTAAAACTTCCTTTACTTTCTCAAACATTTTTTCTAATATTTCTCCTTTAGAGTCAGCTAACAATATATCATCCATGTAATGATAGATTATGGATTGTGGAAATGGTTTACGAATTATTTCTAACAGTTTTTGTACGAAATATTGGCACAGGGTGGGGTTATTTAGCATTCCCTGTGGCAAAACTTTCCATTGATATTTCTTCACCGGTTGAGAATTATTGTAATTAGGTACCGTGAAGGCAAATTTCTCTTTATCTTGTTCTTGTAAAGGTATAGTGAAGAAGCAATCCTTTAAATCAATAACTATAATAGGCCATTCTTTGGGTATCAAAGAAGGCAAGGGCATTCCATCTGGCACTAAATGTAACCCTGAGTGGAGGTAAAAACCTATGGGGGCTACTTCAGTCCCACAAGCCCATCTTTAAGAAAGGCTCTCTCAGTTGTCGAGCTGATGTGAGGCCAGAAGACAACAGCTTGCTTGATCCTGGCATCTTGTTTACACCTGTTTTTTTTAAAGGAACAAGGGCAAATACAGCTGGTCCCTTATCTGTGCATTCCAGCTATAGAGTCAGCCAAAAGTAGGTGGAAAATATTCAGAAAAAGTTCCATCTGTAGTGACCATGTGGAGACTGCTTTTTCTTGCCTTAATATCTGAGTGATACAGTAAAGGAGGGATTGACAGTGATTGTGTTGTTTTAGGTCTTATCAACATTATATAGTATATTAAAGTATACAATGTAAGTTACCTGCAAATACTAAGCCATTTCTATAGGCAGATTTTTGTACCCACAAGAGTTTTGGAACTTATGTCCCCAGATGCTGAAGGGTAATTATACAACAATCAGGAATCAGGCTGACACACTCTCCAGTATGTGAGTTCTTCTCTGGCAGGCAACATATATTTCTGCATTTTTGGATGCTTGGTACTTAACTCAGCACTGATGTTGAGTGGGAAGACAATGAACAAATGGGGATGTGGTTTTATAGACCCGCTCCTAAATCTCACAAAAGCAGAAGCAAGTGACTTCTTTTAGGACCAAAAGGTCATACTCCTGGAATCATAACTTTCCTTTAGGTCCCCTTCCTCCAGCATGTTACAGGGAGGCTGTGAGTCACAATGGTGAAGAGCTTAGCCCTGCAAGTCAAGCACATCCAAGTTCAAACTCCTGCTTCTATCACTGAATTGCACAAGGTTGCTCAAGTTCCCTAAACCTCCCAGGGCTGCTAAAAGGATTAAAGGAGAGAATGCGTAAACAGCTTTAACAATGAAAGGCACAGAGTAAGTGTTCAGTAAAAAGACGCTATTGTAAAAATTATCCTATAATTTATTCTTGCCCAAGCCCAAGGAAAGCACCTCCTCTTCCTTTAGTGCTTAGTATGGAATTAATTGATTGATTGATTGATTGATTGATTTGGGGGGATGGGTATCACTGTGTTGTCCAGGCTGACCTTGAATGCCTGAATTTAAATGATCTTTCAGCCTCAGCCACTGTAACCAGCTCTTCAAAATGTTAACAATCTTTCTGACTTAGAGAGGGTTATAGATCCCCATTCAGTTCTAAGACTATCCCAGGACAATCCTAGGGGTTCTTTACCGGGATCCTCCAATAGTAACACTTTTCAAAATGGCAGCATCACAACAGGACACTGACAGCCACGCAGTATAGACACAGAGCACTTTGATTACCAAAGCATCTCTCACATTACTCGTTTATAACACATGCACTTCACTTTAGCCCATCTCTGTTCCTAATCCTTGACAAGTGGGCATTTCTTTATACTGTGTGGCCATCACCTGCTGAAAGACATCCTGAGTTTACAGTTTTCAGTAGTTACAAATAAAGCGGCATTCATTTACAGTCTTCAAGTGGCTACAGTCTTTAGTTCTTTGGGATAAATGTGTAGAAATGCAATGGCTATGATAGTTGAATCTTTAGCTTTTAAATAACTCTTTCAGAGTTACAGTAGAGTTTACAGTTTTCAGTAGTTACAAATAAAGCGGCATTCATTTACAGTCTTCAAGTGGCTACAGTCTTTAGTTCTTTGGGATAAATGTGTAGAAATGCAATGGCTATGATAGTTGAATCTTTAGCTTTTAAATAACTCTTTCAGAGTTACAGTAGCCTTTGCATTCTTGCAAGCAATATATGAATGTCTAGTTCTCTGTATCACAAACATTTCATGCTGTCATTTTTAAAATACTTTCTGACTGTTACATGGTGGTATTTCATTGTGACTTTCAATTTTCACTTTCCTCGTGGCTAGCTATGTTAGCCATCTTTTCACACATTATTTGCCCTCTGTTTATTTTCTTCAGTGAAATGTCTATTATGTTCTAGTTGTGTTACTTTTTATACATAGTCTCTCTCTCTCTCTGTTTTTGTTTGTTTGTTTGCTTTGAGAGATTTTTTCCCCTCTGTGTATCCCTGGGTGTCCTGGAACGAGCTCTGTAGACCAGGCTGGTCATGAACTCAGAGATCCACTTGTCTGTGCCTCCTGAGTGCTGGGATTAAAGGTGGGCACCACAATACTCAACAATCAGTTCATCTTTTTTTAAAAAAAAAGATCTTTTGTAGACCAAACATTTCTAAATTTGGTGGTGTATAACCTATTTTTCCTTGTATGGGCAATACATTCAGCTTCTTTCCCTTTCCGATTGATAAGTGTTTATCTTAGAACCTAAACCTTTTCTTTGTTTTGTTTGTTTGTATTTTGAAAGAGGATCTCACTATGTATCCCTAGCTAGCCTAGAACTTGAATTGATCCTTCTACCTCAGTCTCCTGATGCTGGGATTAGAAGAATACACTACCACACCCAGGCTGAATAATTTTCTTTGTTAAATAAAGATGATGTGTTTTTAAACAATACATTTATTTATTTGGGGTGTGTGTATACATATGTAGGTGTGGCACAGCACATGTATAGAGATCAGAGTATAACTTGAGGGAACCTGTCCTTCATTCCATCAGCCATGTGGGTCCTGGGCATCAAACTGTGGTCCTTAGGCTTGGTGGTAAGTGCCTTTAACTCCTGAGCCACCTTGCCAGCCTTGAATGATGTGTTTTTGCCATTCTCTGATATCTTGATCTTAATTTGTATCTGTTTTTCAACATATCCTCTTTCAAGTGAGGTGGAGGCCAGCCTGGTCTACATTGTAAGTTTCAGCCCAGCCAAGGCTACATGGTGAGTCCCTGTCTCTCAATAAATAAATAAAATTAAAAGGTAGAGGGGTTCTGTATATTTCAAAATTAATAGCCACCAATAAACTCTGAAACGGGTTTTGCTTCAGTTTCATCAGAAATCCACATAAGCAAGTTTCAGATTTGTTTATGCATTCCAGCAATTGATTCCTATATCTTTTGCTAATCCCTTAACGACCAAGGCTTAAAAGGGCTTTTAAATTTCAATTATGTTCAATATATGTTCGTTTGGTGAATGAGGTCAGCACACTTTGCTATTTAAAAATGATCTCCATGACAGTGAATACAATGGAGTAATCATCTATTGAGTACTTGTTATATACTAAGTAGTGAGGACACAGTGTATACTGAGAGGACATGATTCAAGAGATGCAGAGTGTTATGGAAAGATGCCAATCACTGTCCCTCTGAGCCTCTCCTCTCTGGAATGAGCTCTAGATGACCAAATGCTAGGAAACCCTTAACACACTATGGGAAAACAAAAGCTCTAGTTTTCTGTTTTTCTATCTAACAAATGTCTCAAGAAGACAACATGATACAGAAATCATGGTTCAGCTCTGCAAACTGCCTCATCTTGAACACATTGACCCCTTGTGTTTTGTGTGTTTTGTTTTTGACAAGTGCCATGAAAACAGCTTTGATCACTTAACAAAATTCAATTCTCATAGTTGTTTTAAGTGAAACAGTTTCTCTAATATATGACACTCCACCATAGCTTAATAAGAAAATCTAATCTAAATTCAGGGTGGGCCTGTGGGCATGAATTGTAGTATATTCTGTCTTAACGTTGTTAGCACAAGCTAACAAAAGAGCTTAAAAACAAAAGAGCTTAAAAACAACAGCTTCCTAGGTGTGAATGGGTACACAAATGTTTAGATTGTCTTAAGGAATCCTTGAAGGAATGGTTCACCCAATTCTACATAATAACAGGTGCACAGTGGGCCGGGGACAACCAGAATGCTGCCCCATGCTCCTTTTGTTAAGGGAACCCCAGAGCTACCATGAAGCTGTCACTCACCACTGACACACTGTAATGAGCTGAGGCAGGTCACAGATGTCTATGAAGAAAGGGAAGAATAAACCTTACTGGTGCATTTCAAACCAGCATTTGGAACACTGGTAAGTAAAGGCAGAATATAAAACATTCACCTTGTCTTCTGTGCCATTTTCCTGAGTCAAGTAAGAGGGAATCCTTTTTTACAGACTTTTGAGGACAATGAATGAGAAGGGATTGATAAAATCAGAATAGAACCTTTGCTCAATTAACATTCTTATGCAAAGATCACAAACCATCATAGGAAAACAGACATGGTCTTATCTTGTTTGAAATGGTTTCCTCCCTCAAAAAAAAAAAAAATCAAACCCAAACTAAATAGAAGAGTAAAAACAAGAATCTATAGACCAAATGAGACTTTTATTTAAACTCAAATAAGAAACATTTGTTTTTATTTACGTGTGTGTGTGTGTGTGTGTGTGTGTGTGTGTGTTCATGTTTATATGCTCCATATGTATACAGGTTTCACCAGAGACCTGAAGAGGGTGTCAGATCCCCTGGAACTGGAATTAAAGATATGGGCTTCCTGATGTAGATGTAAGGACCAGTAAACATTCAATGGCAGCCTTCTCTCCAGACCCCCATGTTTGGGACTTAATTCAAGAAAACTAACTGAAAAAAAAACCAAACAAACAAAACAAAAAACAACCAATAACCACCCCTCCCCAATGTATAACATAATGTGCTCATTGATAAAACATTTGACAATATTAAGGAATTATTTATAATATTTTAGTGTACTAATATACATTTAATTATATGATACACAGAGACATTCTAAAGGAATGGGTGGGTTATAGATGAAGCAAGATTGACCATGAGTTGATAAATGTTGAAGTTTAGCATCAAAAGCATGGGAATCCATTCTCCTTTCTTATAGATAGCTTTGAAATAACCTACACTAAAATACTTTAAAACAGTATGACTTTTTCAGAATTCATATTTTAAATAATGAAAACAAACATATAAATGCCTTTAATGATAAAAATATCTGCTATAATATATACACAGGAGGTAATTGGGGGAAACTATGAAGGGAAAAACTGTGGGGCTGAGGTAGGAGCTCAAAGTATAGTGAGTGTCACTATACCTATCCTTTACACTTGTTAAATGCATCAAAATACTAAAATCAATAAATACACACTATTTTGTAAATACCTTTATTTTATTTTATTGTGTGTGTATGAGTGTTTTGCTTACATGTGTGCATGGTGCTTGCAGAAGTCAGAAGACAGTATCAGGTCCTATGGAACTGAAGTTATCGATGGTGGTGAGCTACTTTGTTGGTGCTGGAAACCAAACCTGGCTTCTCTACAAGAACAAGTGCTCTTAACCACTGAGTCACCTCTCCAACCAACCCTGTAAATTACTTTAAAAATGTGTTCACATTGGGTACTCTAGCTGCACTTTCAAAGATGAGGTTATTGAAACTCAGAAATGATGAATAACTAAATGACAGTTACTGGTGCCAAGTACTTCATGCACACTATTGCATTTAATCTCTATAATAATCTCATTAGAAAAGGAATTATCTCAATTTGCAGATGAAAGATGTCAGCTTATTGAAACTAAATAATCAGCAAAGTGCTTCCCACAGCTGGTGGTTGGAAGAGCTGAGATTTGAACACTGGGCTCTCTTATTCTTTCCAGGGCCTGCTGTAATAACTCATTTCAGCAGAGAAGAATGGAAGTATAAACTATACTAACGGGGCATATTTGTTTATCCTGCATGGCATTGCTGCATCTGGGAAATGGGGTCAGGTCTACCCAAGTGCTCTAAATTGTGTGTGTGACTGGTTTCTTTCCCTGTACAAAACAGTCATCCAGACATTGAATCAAGAAGTTTGGGAATGAAGAGGGAACATTGAAGGGGATGTTTAGATGCCTGAAGGCTATAGCTTGATTTGCTTGAAGACTCTAGGGAGAAAGGAGTGCAGCTAAGACAAAGAAGTTACATCCACAAATGAGGCTTGTTAGACTCCAGGCGCAAACTTTGACCAAGGCAAGGATACAGGGCAGAGAGGCACTCTCCCCAATTCTGCACAGGACTTAATAACGTGGGGAAAGCAGGGTTCAGACTTGGTTCAGGGCTTGCTGGTACAGATTTTTAAAATCATACCAGTGACTGCATATTAAATATGATAAGAACATAAGCACAGGTGAACCTTGACATTGTTAAGGAATTGATTCTAGGACAATCCATTTTCTATGGTTACCAAAATCTAAGGATGTTCAAGTTCCTTATAAAAATGGCACACACTATACACACACATCCTCTCATATACTATAAATCACCCCTGGATTTTAATATCAAATACATAAAAATGCCATGTAAATATGAATAAGGGTTTTTTTTTTTTTTGGTCCCAGATAGTCTTTCACTCTGTAGTCAAAGTTGGCCTTGAACTCATGGCAGTCCACCTGCTTCTGCTTCTCAAGTACTGGGTGATAATGCTATGCTCAACCCAAGACCCCTTTCTCCCCTCCCTCCCTCTCTTCCTCCCTCCTTTATTCTCTCCCCCTTCCCCATCTCTCCCTCCCTCTCTCTCTCCCTCTCTCTTTCCCTCCCACCCTTTCTTCCTTTTTTCTTTCACACTGGGGGACTGAACCTAGGGCCTCACACTTGCTGGGCTAACCCTTTACCACTGAGCTACAGTCCCAACCTGATCATTTTGATATACAATTGGATTCAGGATATGAAACACAAGGAAACCAAGAACCAAGTACCTTGATTTTGACTCTGGTGCCACTCAGTGAATAGGTAACAGTGCCAAGATCTGAAGACATACTTTGCATTTCGAAGTTCATGCTCTGGACACTCCATGGCCCTGGCCCTCCTGCAACTGGTTGTGTCTTCCTGTTGCATCTCACATGAGAACTCCCGTGAGAAGGACATTCCACAAGCTATTTAACACCCTGTCCTGCTCCTTTCTGGGGACTTATTTTCTTTATAGAAGTCCTTGGCAGTGCTGCTTTAGTGCTGTTCCCTGGCAGTAGAATCCTCGCTTTAAATGACCCTAAAATACCCTGGGCTTCTGGAAATGTAGGATCCATAATGCTGTGATACACACACACACACACACACACACACACACACACACACAAGTTCCATGGAAAACCTTAATAAGAGAAGCATCCCTTGCTTGCCAGCCTGAGAGAATGCCTAGGGATGGTTGGAATGGGGAGGACCACCTTTTAGGCCTTGTCTTACTAAAAGCTTTGAAAATACAAGACCACTTTCACTTGGTAAACATAAAGTCCAAGGTTATCCCAGAAGACATAAGCAAGTTCCCATCCACGCAGAACCCCTCAAAGAAGCAGCTGCCCTATCTGCACTTAGCCTCCTTAGCCTCTACCATTGGCCTTTGCAGAAAAGGTTGACATTAACTAACAAAGGCATCCTTTGAAAAGTCCAGGAATCCAAAAAGCAAAGCACAGGTTGGACTCTTGGGCTGCCTGTTTGGCTGTGGTGTAAAAGCTGCAGAGGAAGAGGAGTGGCCAGGCTGGGTGCCTCACAGTGGCCACAGTCAGTCTCTGCCTGCAGAGGAGCCAACTCCACTGACCGGTTGGGCCTCTCCCACTGGTTTTCCCTGGGACTAGACAAAAGAAGAATAGAAAGCAGGAAAAGGCGGAGGCCCCAAATAAAAATTAATTAACACTATCTATTTTTCTTTCCTTTTGAAAAGATAATCTCTTAGTCCTGAGCACTGTGTGCCCTTTGGTGAAGGGTAGGGTCAGAGGGAATTCACTCCATTCAAGGTCTCACCTATTATATTTCCATTTCTCAATGGCTCTTTGTGTGGCCATCTTCAAATGAAACAGACTTCTGACCAAGCCGAAGCAACCACGGCCAAGGTTAATTATCTATCCCCAGAAAAGCTTTGCTGTGTATTGACTGGGGACTACAGAGGTACTGGGACATTGGGATTGGAGGTTCCAATGGAATATGGAGGCCTGCAGTTCCTCAACTGCATCAAAATATGTCCTTACCCGAGCATTCTCTGTATCCCCCATCCTTCTGGGTAAGAATCAGGAAATGAAAGGTCTGAAGATTTTGAGGTCTGTCTGAGTCTTCTTTTATACAACAACTATGAGAATGTCTGCTATTCTGATGCTCATGAACTGGAAGTGGAGAGAGGGGGGAGGAATTGAAACAGGAACAAACCCATGTTTTATGAGTTGCTAAAAGTCAACTGGAAATTAGGAAAGCACTCTTTGGATTTTTCACTCCAGTATCCACTCTGCTGCTCAAGTCTGATGGGAGGGATGTCCTTCTTCATCCCATTTATTGCCACAGACAATATTTTGCCTGGGTTAGTGAAATGTTTTAAACTGTTCTATATAGTCACTCTACAATTGCATTTCCAAACTACTGTAATTGGGGTACTTCAATGGATCCCTATTTTTTTATAATAAATTCTAAGTACAGAATTCAAGGATCTCCATGATAAATAAAGCCCATATTTCTACTGAAGTATTTCTTCCAGCTCATTTTTTTCTTTTCTGAAATCAAAGGATATGCCCTAACTTGTCTCCTGGATTTGACACATTGTCTCAAACATCTTCTTCATTTAACTCTCATTTATCTGCATTGGTTAATTTTGTGTTGCTGTGAACAAAATACTCAACTGAAGCAAGTGAAATTCAGATCATGATTCATGCTTATAAAGTCAGTACCTTCATCCAATAAATGGGATGACTAGAACCACAAGGACATCAAGTTCTACTGCTAGCCCAAGATGTAACCTGGCCCCCATTTAACACAGATGCAAGGTGTCTGATTGTAGAGATGGCTAAGTTTGGGAAAACATTTCCCTAGGCTTCCCTGTTGGCGAATGGTGCCATTGCTATGGCACCTTCTTTCTAGACACTCTTCTCTCAGGCACATTTATTAAGTGAAAGTTCTTTTCCAAATGAATTTGTGGCATTACAGCCAGTAACCAGTGATTTGTATGTAGAGCCTTGCCCTCAAAACACCTTTCTTATTACTGCAGTACAAAATGCAAAGTGTGAGTCTTGTCTTCAAGAGGGACCAACATCTTTAACAAATACAGTGGTTTTGTCCACACCCAGCTTGTCTGCAACTTTACAAGGATCCATGCTGCCTTCCTCCCCAAAATACACACATTTGCATCTTTCCACAGAATTCTAAAACTTTTCTAGTCTACAGCAACAACTCTTCTACATTTTTTTCCTGCAAACCAGTTCTAAGGGCTTACAAACACATGGATGATTGATCACAGCCATAATCCCCCAATATCTGTCTTTTGGGGTTGTTTTGTTTGTGATGCCAGGGCCTTGTACATGACCCAAAGGACCAATTTTCTGGATTAGTTCTTGTTGCATTGCTATGAACAAAATCCCCTTCAGCAACAATTTAAAGAATGGAGGATTTGGCCGGGTGTTGGTGGCTCATGCCTTTAATCCCAGCACTTGGGAGGCAGAGGCAGGCAGATCTCTGTGAGTTCAAGGCCAGCCTGGTCCATTTAAAGAATGGAGGATTTGGCTTGTAGTTTAGGGAGATAGAGTCTACCATGTCTTGGGAAGATATGATGGCCTATGGCTCTGTCCATAGTGACAGGAGCTAATGGTGAGGTTTGTTATAACCCCTCTCTCTCCCTCTCTTTCGCTCTCTCTCCCCCTCTCTCCCCTGTGTGTTGTGTTCACATGGGGAAGCCAGTGATCAATATCACGTATCTTCCTCTATTGCTATACATGCTTTATATTTCAAGACACTGCTCTGTCACTGATTCAGGAGCTTGTTGGCTAGCCACTGAGATATGTCTGCCTCCTCCACCATGCAATGCTGGGTTTATAGCTAAGAGTTGCTATGCCTGTCTTTTAAGTGGTTGCTGAGTATCAGAGGTCACATACTCAATGCTTTCCCCCATTGAGTCATTCACTCAGTCCACTTGTACATCTTGACAGACCAGAAATCAGACAGGCATACTGAGGTTGGGTCACCTTGTTGTCCTTATGTCCCTTTCCTGATGGTTTACCTCATTCAGTTAGGTCTTACTCTTGAAGATTCCACAACTTTACAAGATAATTCCTTCAGATGGGGAACAAGGGCCTCCTTTGGGAGACAACATTTCATTTCAAACTGTAACAGCATCCTTCAGATCTCAGGTTGTTGTCTTTTCTGGATAAAGATCCATCCTACATTGTGTTAAATGTCTTTTTATTGGGATCCTATACCTTGGTTTTTGCCTTTATTATGACAACTGTTCCCATATCCAGTTATGAGTCTGTCTCTCCATGGATTAGGCTGTCAGATCTTTGAAGGGTGTATGGAAATAGAAAGGAAAAGCCTTCTTCAAGCTTTTACTTTGCATGATCATATTAAAAAGAGAGAGAATAAAGGGAGAAATGCAAATTACAATCCCAATGATACAATCTTGAGTGACATTCCATATGACATCGCAGTGTCTTGGTGAGAAGAATGTAACTGTGGTTTTTGTGTCGTCAAACCCCCGCATCACATGGTCACTGAATATCATCCACCAGCATCATCTAATGAAAAGTCAATGTGTTCAGCATTGGTGGAAATGCTGGTGACTTTTGAGCTACTGAAAAACTGTATTTCAATCTTTATTTTAAAGGGTACTCTATAGCATATTTAATATTTGCTTTTGCATGAATTTATAATGGACATTACGGTGTGTCTCTTGTCTCTTGGCCACCCTATGCTCACTCTTATTTACATGGCTATTATAGCTATCATACTCTTACATGAGTCAAGATGTGACAATAAACATTTATTCTCCAAAATTAGTAAGCATAAAATCAAAATAATTGAAGCCAATTCTTCTCTTACACATTATCCATTATAAAACTAAAGAGCTATATTTTCTAGTATATTCCTAAGGTCAATTAATAGAAAAGAGTAGACAAGATGGATAGAGAAGGGATTATGATGGCAAAGGCAGGTCAGCATGCCTGCACTCCTTATCACTGGCCATAAACTAGGGCTGGATGGAGATGGGGGTTGGGGAGAAGACCACTAATTGAGTGAAGTTTCAGGTAGCTGAGCATAAGTATTAGAGTAAGGATTGCTACCAGGATAAGTTTTAAGCCAGCCCAACCAATCTGTGTAATTCATAGGACATAAAAGTAGGTAAGTACCAGAAATTTGAAGGGGCGATGTCTTGGGAGAAAAATGAAGTTGGAAAGGAGTAAAAGTAAAAAAAGATGAGAAAGAACCAAAATGGTTGGTACAGAGAATGAACCAAAATAAGTTAAAATTGAAGCCTTTAGCATAAGACAGAACAGTAGTTGGAAGGTTAAACATTGGAGCAATTGAGCCTCAGACATATTAATGACCCTACCACAAAGCAGTAACTAAGAACAGAACACGGATGTGAGTTGTGATCCTTAGCAATTCCCTGGGTGAATCTTTTCTCAGGAAGATAAAGACAATGAGGTTTTGAGAGGGAAAGTGATTTGCCCAAGGACACCAGGATATTTTCACAAAAATCAAATACAGACCCATCAATGTCTACTCAACCTTCCTTCCAGGTCATTCATTGCTTCCTACCACAACCAAAGAGGAGGATAAAACCAGCCAAGTGCCTACAAGATCTTGAAAGTGTTTACACCCCCTGCCACACACCTTGTCACCTCATTGGTACTCCATGGAGAATATTGACATAAATATTACAGGGAGTGTGAGACACTTGGGAAATACAAATCCTTCAGTTGGGAAGTCCAAGCAATTATTTGCTTATTAACCTAGGAGGTAAGGGCATGATTAGTACAAGCTTAAAGGATCATGACACAAATAAAAGTGTAATTATTATAACAATGATGATGATTTATTAATCTACAGATTCTATGGAAACATTGCTCCATCCTCAAATTGTTTGTTTGCTACAATAGGAAATAAGCTCACGATGAAGGTGGTGATGGGGAAAAAGGGGGTAACAGATACACGAAGTCAGAAGGGAGAAAATTAGCTGAAGGAATACCTGCTGATGTACTAATGACCAAAGTTACAGAAGATAGTCTGATGGGCAAAACATTTAATGAAGTCAGATCATAGTCATTCAAGGCTAGAGAGATGACCCAATCAAAAAAAGTGCTTCTCAAGTATAAGGACCTGAGTTCAGATCTCCAGCATTGCTGTAAAAAGCCAGGTGTACCTGTGATCCCAGCATTGGGGAGGCAGACAGGAGGATTTTCAGCACTCGCTGTCCAGCCAGTCTAGCTGACTGCTAAGCTTCAATGTCATTGAGAGACCTTGTCTTAAAAAGTAAGGTAGAGAATGACAGGGGGAGACACCCATTGCTAACCTCTGACTTCTACACACACACCCTCACATTTATTACTAGAAATTAAAGACAAGGGAACTACCTCTTATCTCACAACTTATCTAAGGTGAACTAGAACCAGAGTCTTTTCTCATTTAGTTTCTCTGATAGGCAAATAACATTCAACATAGTTGCTAGAGAAAGTAGCAAATTAAGAGAGTAGAGAGGTCAACCAACAAGATGTTGGCGAACAGTCTATGGGGAGCAAGCTCCAAAAATCTGGTCCTTGTCATGGTGGTCCACTTAACCCCCCCAAACAGTATAAATTACAGATGTAGCCCTTGGCTGCTTCACAGGGGTTGAGGGTAGAGGGTAGGCTCCTAATGCTGACCACACTGCATATTTAGGACACTGGGCTTGAGTGATTCTGACACATCTGGCCTGAGAGCCTCTTTCCTGAGGTCTACCATCCGTGGCTCCTGAAAATACTACACAAGCTGCCAAGGGAAAGAAGCAATTAAATAGTCTTATCCAGCTTCAGCACCTATGTACCACAATCACCTGCATGGCAAAATACCCTTCAAAGTGCAAGAAGAGGCACTCACATGTCAGCAGCAGCCAATAGCTGCTTGATTATGGGTCACTCAACAGAAAGGAAGTCATGCCTTGTACTGGAAACATAGCCAGCTTTCTGGACCTTGTGAGGTCATGGACTTTTTAAAAGAATCCACCTCTGCTGCTTTGCTAGAACAGCATAATTCTTATGCTTAAACCCACAGGTATGTGTGACCATTCCCCACCCCCTCCCATCAGAGAAACTTTTCTGTAAATGGAAGCCATCACAGAAAACCACAATGACTTATGGGGAGACCAGCCCCAACAGATACAGCTACATCATGGCTACTGAATCTATACCTCTGGAAACACACACACACACACACACACACACACACAGAGAGAGAGAGAGAGAGAGAGAGAGAGAGAGAGAGAGAGAGAGAGAGAGAGAGAGAGAGAGCCAGGATATCAGTTAAGTCTGGTGTGAAGCAGTCTCTTGTAGAAACAACTGCATAAACAAGACTGGAACAGTGGCAATCTCAATGGGCATGCCAACATAGAAGGAGGAAAATTCCATGGGGGCCCATCTCTGGACATGACTAATTTTATTTCAATTAAAAACATATTTTCAAATATCCATACTTGTTGAGGAAATAGGACTTTTGGACACTTTCCCAATGGTAAGCAGTTACAGCTGAGATTCTCATGTAATCTGGGACTTTCTTTAATGAATGGGTAATTGTGAAAGTATCTGCTGAGAGGTAAAGGGAATGATTATTTTCCTTAGCTGGGGTGATGGTAGAGGGTCATATGTCCTGGTGAATATTCAACACTATAGACCTGCCCCCCCAAGGCTCTATCCCGATGGCCCCAGAGGCTCTGACACAGTCTCTGTCACTCTGCCACCTGACGATATTGAGAAATGGGCTTGGGAACCAGGTTCCATCCATAAAATCTACCAGACCCTGACTTCTCAGAAGTCTGATCTCTTGTTTCTACTCCTGTACTAACTATCTTTGATATGTGGAAAAGGACAATTTTGTTGGAAAGGAATTTAAAATGATTCTGTATTATAATTTTTCCTATAATGTGAATTTCCCAAGCTGAAATAAAGTATAATGCAAATATAATAAGAAAAATTGAATAATTAATCTGAAATAAGTTATAATAATTTAAATATTGATAATCAACTTTTTCTAAAATTAGAAATACCTACCCTACATGAGGTAATAGCTATAACATCAAGCCGACCAGAAATAAACCTCAAATTAGAGATAACAAATTGTTTGAAATATTCCAAACATTATATAAACTATTTCATAAGTTACAGATGACTGGAGCTAGAGTGGAGGCACAACCAGTCTGGATAAGAAGTATGAGGGTACCTTCAGAGGATCGTTCTATTGGTTGGAATGTCCATTAATCTGGACCTTTACTTTAGGCCATGCTATGTTCTTTATTGTTTTGACTGTAAGTATGATACCCCTACATGTAAATGAAGTCAGCTGTAAGTAAAGTAAATGTAAGTTTTGTGTAAGTAGAGTCAGATGCACTGAATGGTGGTGGACCGAAGAGGTTGGGGTGGGTATCAGACTCCCTGCAGCTGGAAAGATAGATCAGTTGGCAAAGTGTTCCCTTTGTAAGAATGAAGATCTATATTTGTATTCATAACATTCAGTTTAAAAAAGAAAGCTAAGCATAGCAGCCAGTGTGCCTGTAGTCCTATAGACATGTGCCTATAGTCCTTCCTTAGAGGCAGAGGCAGAGGCAGAGGCAGAGGCAGAGGCAGAGGCAGAGGCAGAGGCAGAGGCAGAGGCAGAGGCAGAGGCAGAGGCAGAGGCAGAGGCAGAGGCAGAGGCAGAGGCAGAGGCAGAGGCAGAGGCAGAGGCAGAGGCAGAGGCAGAGGCAGGATCCCTGGGGCTCGCTGGCCAACCAGTCTAGCAAAAATGGTAAAACTTGGTTTTAAAAACTAAGGTGTAAGTGCTGGCAAGATGGCTCAGTGGTTCAGAGCATTTGCTACTCTGAGAGAGAATTCAGTACCCACATTCCAGCTCACAACTGCCTTCAACTCCAGTTCCAGGGGATTCAACACCCTTTTCAGGCCTCCATGGGCACTAGTAAACACATGGTACACATACATATACACAGGCACACACACATGCATGCAAAATAAAAATAAATCTTAAGGAAAAAAAAGTAATGTGGAAAGTGATTGAGGAAGACATCTGACATCAACCTCTGTCTTCTACATACATGCACATACACATGCATGCATGTACACACATGTGAACACACACATAAAATAAAAATAAGTCTTAAAAAAACTGCAGTTGGTGGTAGCACTCATCTTTAATCCCAGCACTTGGGAGACAGAGGCAGGAGGATTTCTGTGAGTTTGAGGCCAGCCTGGTCTACAGAGTAAGTACCTGGACAGCCAGGGCTATACAGAGAAATACTGTCTTGAAAAAAACCAAAGGAAAAAAGCAAAACAAAACAAAAAACCCAAAACTGAGGAAGACACCCAATGTCAACCTCTGGCCCCCACGCGCACGCGCACACACACACACACACACACACACACACACACACACACACTACCAAGACCATGGTGGCTAATAATATTGATATGTAGAGACAAGAGAGAAGGCCTAGTCCCTACTCCAAATGACTTGACACCTCCTGGAAGGCATCAGCCTACATGTGGAATGGGGGAGGGATGGGAGGGAGGGGGGGAGCATGAGAGAGTGGGAGAGAGGGAAAGAGGGAGGGAGGGAAGGAGAGGGATCGATATGTAAAATAAAAATAAAATAAAATAAAAAGAATGACATAACTACTTCTCTCTCCTGGAGATTGCTCTCTTGCCAACTCAGCCACATGTTGAACAGATTCTAAGAATGATCCTTCCAAGTGCTGTGGAACACAAAACAACATTTGGTTTGTATATGCATAAAATAATGGCTGCCCAACAGGGGGCATTGTAAACTGAAGTTCCCAGGGGTGAAAAGCCAGATCTACTTTGAGGAACCCACAGGCCACTTGATTGGCTACAACTCAGTGATTGTGGAGAACAGAAACACGGGCTGCTTAACTGAGTACAACTCAGTGGTTGTAGAGAGCTAAAATATTGCAGGGCCAAATCACCTTGAGATGTCCAGGGTCCCCTTAACAACCATGTCTTGCCCACTCTGTGTCAGGTCTAACACTGTTTTGACTGTTGGGTCAAATGAATGTATTCTTAGCAGATCACAAACTTTTCAGTAACCCAAGAGTTAAAAATAACATTGGATGGCATCTGGAACCTGTAGCAGAGAGTGCCCAGCTAGCTGTAGCCCATGTAACTGGTATTCCCACCACTGTATTTGAAACATACCTTGATTTATACCTTTGCCTTTATCTATAAAATTTCATGGAACCTCTTCTTTTTTAGAGCATATTATTCAGGGAGACACAAATTTAAATTCCTTAGCCTTAGTCACTCATATGTTTCAAAAATAAATTATCTTTTTTTCCCTCAACTAAAAATCCTACAGACTTACAATAGTCTGAGGGTTTTTATTTATATGACTTTAGGGATAATTAATAGAAGGAGGTGCTTCTGGACTGATAAGTTTTGCAAAAGCAATGTGTAAATTTCCTGGACAGACACAGGTTCTTCTTTCCACACATATAAATGTAGGTGCAATCTAGATTTGCAGGGATAAATTACTACTGACGACAAACTCATAATCCAACATTGTAAGCAAAAGAAAGAAAAGTAATAAAAAGATGATAATAAATGATAAAAGGAAAAAATAACTAGTAAGAAGAAAAGCCAACCATACCTAAGAGCAGAAGTAGACTCAACTTCAGTGCTACATGCTGCAAAGCTACTAAATCATATTTAAGATAATTAAAAAACAAAAATCAGACTGAAAATGATGAGACAAATAGTATGCTTTCCTAGAAAAAGGCAAACAATGCATTGAAAGTAATGAATATTGTCATGTTTTCTCATGCAGTATATTTTGATTATATTATTTCCCCTCCCAAACTCCTCCAAGCTTCCAACCCCAATTTTATGTTTTTTTTTTTTTTCTCACTCTTAAAGAAAACCAAACAGACAAAAAGTACAAACAAAACAAAACAAACCACAGGGTCTATTTTGTGTTGGCCAACTTGTCCTCGCATGAGGCCTGTCCTGGAGTGTGGTTGATATTCCCAGTGTCCCTCCATTGAAGGAAAGTGCTTTTCCTTTTCCCAGCAGGTGTCGATTCCAAAGAGCTTCCTGGTTAGGAGTAGGGCTTTGCATCCTGTTCTTCCCTGTGCAAGGATTTTGTCTGACCTAAACTTGTGCCTGTCCTGTACATGCTGTCACACTCTCTGTCATCACATGGATTTAAGTGAATCATGTGGCTTAGAAGTTATTTTGAGAAAGAACTAGTTGTCTAGAACTGAGTGACAGTAAACTAACGAGAATGAAGTTCAGGGGGTCAAAAGTAAAACAAGAAGATGGGTCTAATAGACATAAGGACTACACCAAGAATGCCAAGTATTATTATGGGTTATAGACCAAAACAAGAGAGAAAAAGAGGAAGAGGCAATAATCAAATTATATGTCATAAAAGAAACATATGAGTCTATATGGAACACATTGGAAAAAAAAGATGGATAAAGTTATGATAGCCAGAACTCCACAGGAACATGAGTTTGAGGACAACCCAGACTACACTGTGAGACCCTGTCTTAAACAAAAATATGCGCACGTGCACGCACACACACACACACACACACACACACACACACACACACACACATCACACATACATTCAGACTTAGTATACTAAAACTACAGAATAGAAAAGAAAAATACCCAAAGCTTTAGACAACTAGAGAGAAATTTAGCATGCCACTGTCATTTGGTTTTTGTTGTTGTGATTAAAACAAACAAAAAAACATAACCAAAAAGTGGAGGAATAAAGGGCTTATTTCATCTTATTGGGTGAACTCAAGGGAAGCCAAGTCTAGAACTCAAGGAACGAGTGTGAGGTAGAAACATGAAGGAATGTTGCTTGCTAAACTACCTTTCCTAAACATCCCAGGCCTAGGGATGAAACTGCCCACAGTGGACCGAACCCTTCTATATCAATTAGCAATTAAAAAAAATGTTTTGTAGGCATGCCCACAGGCCAGTCTGAAGGAGGCAATCCCCCAGTATTCCCTTTTCCCAGGTGTGTCAAGTTCATAAGAAAACTATCCAGGACTGATCCTTTCCATTGAATGGGATGCAGAGGAAATTGAACCACGAACCGACTGATCCTTTCCATTGAATGGGATGCAGAGGAAACTGAACCACTAACCATTAGCAATGGAGAAGTAACAGGGGGAAAAATATCATAAACCTACGATGCCATTCCCTGTTATGTTATGATGTACTGATAAGGGTAAAATGAAAGACATTTATGGAACACTGAAAAACTGAGAAACTGTAAATATGTACATATATATCACATATAACTCATTATATATGGGAAAGAAGAAAAACTTAAAAGATATCAGAAAGAATGTCAAACATAGAAGTTAATGAACATATAGGCAAATATACCTAATATGGACTACATAAAACAAGAAAAATAGTAATGATTTACCTGACAGAGTGTTAAACAGTGAAGCTAAAATATGGGCAATGGTAACTTCTATATAAAACATATTTATGGAAAACATCAACAGGCTATAGAAAAAGAGAATATAGGCATAAACATAAGACAAGGGGCAGAGAATGGGGAAACAAGTCTGAGGGCTTGAGGTTCGGATGTTTGAGGTAGAGACTCAGAAAGGGCAGCCCTTTTGTCAAGCAGGTCAGGAACTCTGACTTTGCAAGGTAAGTGTTCTTTCTTAAAGATATGGAAATTGGGCCTCAGAAAGCTCACTTCACTCATTTAACTCCTACAACTAAATCAGAGACAGTGTCAGTCTGTCCATCTCTAAAACTTTCTTCATTCCCCTCTGCTAAGCTGTAACTGAGGTGAAGCATCCCAAGACCAGCTCCTCTCACACAGCACATTCATAGTGCTAACACCACACTCTCCGGTAACACCAAGACCTTTCTACACACCACTGAGCCTAAGGAAACACATGGCCTTACATACACTTCACTACCAGGAAGGAGAACTGTTGGTGTCTACATTTTGCACACTTGAGAAGACTAAAGCTTGGGTGGTGACATGATAAAAGGGACAGGAGACAAAACCACTGTGAATCTGGGTTCACATGTCTCTAAATACTGGCTCCAGTTGAGGCCTTCATCATATACTTTTAGTCACCCTTCTGCTACCCACCCCCGGCCCCTGTCTGGTCCCTGTCCTCCTGCTTTCTTGTCACATATATTCTACTACCCTTGCTTGTTCTCCATTCCCTGTTTATATCCTTTCCTCTCATAGTCCCCTTTCTGCATTCATCTCACACACACACACACACACACACACACACACAAACACACACACACACAGAGGCACACACACGCACACACATGCACGCACACACATGCACACACACACACATACACACACACATACACACACGCACGTACACGCAGGCACACACACGCACATGCATGCACGCGCACACACACGCACACACACGCAGGCACACACACACGTGCGCACACACACGCGCGCACACACGCACACACACGCAGGCACACACACACACAAGCACACCCTAGATTACATGACATCTGGCTGTAATTGCTTACACTGGGGAAGAGTTCAAGGCCTATTTCCCCAACTAGTATGGGAATTTTAACTGAAATAGAATTACATTGCTTTTCCCTGTCCCTTTTCTCCCTGCATCCCTTCTGGTTGGTTGTCCTCCCTCAAAACCTTCTAATAGGCCCCCCTTCTCAAGTTGATTGCCTCTTTTTGTTTATTTTTGTGTAGCACTCACCACTGGAGGAATTTTAGCTGTACTTGGGCTTTTCTTACTTGATTATGGGTATTTCCCTTTGCTATGCTTCAAGAGTGGTGAAGCCAACTTTCAGTGCTTCTGTGTCTGGTTCCTAGCATGGAATGCGGCAATAACTATTAGATAAAATAGGCTGCCTCGACCCTTCAAGGAGATACTTGGAGTCCATCGGCAGCAGTCTCTAATGGCCAGCTGCCTCACAGGTGGCCTAGTGCAGACAGTGGTATGTCTGAGACCACATTCTTTCTGGAACAGACCACAATGGGGGAGTGTTATACGTTGATTTCCTCCAACTTGAAATACCCCTTCTGGATCAAGAATGGAGGCACATAAGAGTCAAGAAACTAATGAAACTTAGAAGGTATAGGAAGTTTATGAAACTCAGGAGGATTAGGAAGGTCAGAACAGCTCAAGATTCACAAGACCCTTTCCCAGGGATATAAAGGGGGTAGCAGTTTCTGGAGAAACCAGGCTGACCACACTTTGGGAAGAGAGTTCCAGGGATACAGCTCTCAAGAGTCATCTGTGTGTGGTTGCAGCTGTGATGCTCTGGTAAGCGACCCCTCACCTGTGATCTTTTAAGAGACCCAAAAAAATTCATTGGCTCACTAAGATAGACTTGGGTAGAGTTGATTTTTTGGTCTGTCATTAGTGCTCCATCTGGGGTGAACAGACATTTCTTTGCATCTTCCCAGGATAAGTCACACAGCAGTAGTAAAGCACAAAGAAGTGAGTTTAATGATGCTTCTCCCCAAATATATCACAAAATATGCAGATGTCTTTATCTTACTTTGAGAATATACATTTGTAGATGGTCCATCGTGGTGGGGAAGACATGAAAACAGGCAGGCAATGCTGGATGGCAGGAGCTAGAAGCTGGCAGATCACTTTTTACCACACACAGGAAGCAAAGAGGGAACAAGAACTGGGATTGCCCACAATGACACAATTCCTCCAGGAAGGCTCCACTCCCTAAATCATTTCATTTTTCCAATCAGCTCCATCAGCTGGGACCCAAGTGTTCAAATGCAGTAATCTATGGAAGACATTTCATAGTCAAACCACAACTATATGGAAGGAGGGAGGCTATGCATGTGAGAAAAGGCACATAGGGGATCGTTCGGTCTTCTTCTCGATTTCTGTGAACCTGAAACTGCTCTGAATTTTTATCTTTGTCTCTGTCTATCTGTCTGTCTGTCTGTCTGTCTGACTGACTCTCCATCTTTCTCTTTTTTGTCTATTTCTCTCTCTCTCTCTCTCTCTCTCTCTCTCTCTCTCTGTGTGTGTGTGTGTGTGTGTGTGTGTGTGTGTGTGTGTAGGTAGGTAGGTAGGTAGGTGGCTTTCTTTGTAGGTAGGTAGATCAGAGGACAGTCTTTAAATGTGAATCCTCACGTTTCTACTGTATTTGAGATACGGTCTCTTTGTTGCCATGGAAGCCAGGCTGCCTGGCCTGCAAACTTCTGGCAATTTTCTCATCTCTGGCTTTCATTTCTTGGGACTCTGCAGGGATGATGGATGCCCTTCTACTGGTTCTGGCATTTTGTGTGTTCTGGGGTTCAAACCTCTTTAGTGGTTTAGTGGTGAGCACTTTTACAGAGTTATCTCCCCAAACCTTCAAATACATGTAAATCAAACAGAAAATTGAAAAGTTAGGGAGAGATTTGGGAGCTAAACACACAGAAAGATTAGAGTTATGCTGCTGTATATGTCTGCAGCCATCAGAGCTTCAGAATGGTAGAGAGGCATCTCCCCAGAATCATTGGATGGTGTATGGTCCTACCAACACCTGGATGTCAGGCTTTTGGCCACCAGAAATGTAAGATGATAACTTCCTATTTTTTAAAGATACTTAGTTGTAGTAGTCAATTATGACACTCCTAAGACACTTGTTCATAAGCATATTAGAATCAAAGACGGGGGTCCATAATGTAATGATGCTGATGAACAGTCCTTGCTCTGTATGTCTACCTCTAGGTCCCCAAGGTTCTGTCAGCCCTGCATCATGGCTCGATATCCTCTGCCCACTCTTGCTTTCTTCTTTCTTCCATTCCTAGTCTTTAACCTCTAGAAAATCTCTCCCACTCCATACTCATTGCTTCCAGAGAACCTGGTGTTCCATACACAATAGAAACATGCTAAATGGGTAAGTTGAATTGATGGTGAATTCCTGGCAAACAACTGTGTCTCATTCATGGATAGAATGTTAAGACCTATCTCAGTGCTTCCCACATGAGAAATGTTCAATCTGAAGAAACATTCTTACATGCACACACAAAAACTATTGAGTTGAAGCCAGTGATTGAAACAAATATGGGTTAAATATGTTTTGTGAATTATTTCTAAGTTTGGACTATGGAAGGAAGGAGGGAAGGAAGGAAGGGAGGAAGGAAGGAAGGAAGGAAGGAAGGAAGGAAGGAAGGAAGGAAAGCTGTAGTTAACGTGTCATGAACTTGGCTTAGCTAAGTTTCCAGGCACTTGTGGGGTATAGCTGGAAAGGACACAACCTCCACAAAAGACAGCTTTTCCCCTGCAGGGCAACATTTTTGCTCTCATAGAGCTAAAACTCCCTCATTAACATGTGGAAGGAATTTCACCACCCTGCCCCTGCCATTCTGACATAAATCCTCATGGATAAACATTTTTAATGTGAAGAGCAAAATTAAGACAGAGGAGACATGCTCCAACAAGGCAGTGGTATGTGGATAAAGGAGAAAGCACTGTCACTCTAGTCACCCGTTGACGAAGCCCAGGTTCAGGCTAGCTTCACATCACAGCTTCTTTCAGGAAAGTTCAGTCAATGCAGTGACCGTCTTTATAGAGGAAGGAGATGAGACGGCTGGAGAGCACAGGATTGGCTTCCAGTCCTGCTACAGGTGAATGATAAAGCAAGGTTAGACTTTCACAGGTCTTACTGGGAACTCTAACGGAGGCAAGAAAAAGAGTGGAGGAATGCAAGGAGGAAAAAGCAAGAGGAGGCAGTGTGGCCAGATGAATGGATCTCAGTATCTGTAGGAGAAGGGGATCATTTGGCCCTGGCTGGGTCCTTTGATCAGATCACATCACTTATCCCTGCAAAGAACTCTGTAAGCAAAATCTACTCCCTTTACCATATCATCTAGAAAACATTATGTGAGTTTCTCAAGGAAATAATGAAACTAGGGTTAAATCTACAGTGTGTCTCATTCTATAGACTAAATTTTCTTCTTCTACTGTATGGGTTCTGAGATTGGACTCAAGTCATCAGGCTTGGTGACAGGTGCCTTAACCTCTGAGCCATCAATCAGCCCAAGGCCATATGCTTTCGGGGTAGCATCACATAGGGGGAATGTTGGGGTTAAAATGGGTGATACATGGCTTGTGGAAAACTGGACATGATAATGGGAATAGGGCTGAGTAGCCTTGGAATCCCTAGGAAGGGGTATTAATGTTGTTTGGGAGTTTTATCATATTTTTTATTGATTCTTTGGGAATTTTGCAACATATAACCCAATGCCATTCATATCCCCATCTCTCTATCCACCCTTCAACCCCTGCAGCTTCCCCAACAAAGGAAAATTTTAAAAGAAATTTAAAATAAAATAAAGATAAAATATTAATTAAAAAACAAACAAAAACCCAAACAAATGAAAGACCACTCTGCTCTTCCATCTTTCCCTCCACTCTATCACCTCTAGGAGGGGATGTTAAATCCAGAGGAAAGAGGCACATAGCTCTTTCAGTCACAGAGAAGGCTTGAAATGTTTAAGCAATGCTAGAACTATTAAGACATCAGAGATTCTTGGCAATTGTAGTAAATATATTTTGCATTATGGCATAGACATGAGCTTTTTGGAATCATGGGGAAATGTTATGGTATAGATTTTAAATGTGTCCTGAAGGCCGTGTGCTGAAGGCTATTACCAGCTTAGGATAAATTGGGCCACAGGATGGGATCGGTGTCATCATAAGAGTGAGTTCCTGCTGTCTTCCTTTGTGCAATATCCTTCAATCCGTGGAGTTACTGAGCTCTAGAACAGTGGGCTTCCAAACCCTCTTATTGTAAGTTAGTGCTGGGTGCTCTGCTAAAGTAAGCATTAAATGGATCAGAACAGGCTTCGCAAAACCAGAGAGCAAATTAATGATAAAGATGCTGAAAAATAAAGGGATGTTTTCACCAAGGATTGGGAGACCCATCCCCATGGCTCTGCTGGCTGCAGCCCTGTTGATCCAAACCTAGAGTTCCATTCCCTGCCAAGCATGAGAAGTACCTCAGTACTCCCAATCTTACTTAGGCCCACTGGAAATCTACATACCAGGAATGGGAATAAACCAGCAATAAAGAGTTGTACACACGATGCAAACACGCCTAAGCTCAATTCTTCTTGGATGACCTCAACTTCTTTTCAGAGAATAGAATGAGTGTTCCCTGGTGTGAGAAAACATCATTTGGAGCCTCTATGCTCTCATATACCATTAATTACCAGCCAATAAGCATCAAATGGACACAAGAAGTAACAGAACTAAGGAGAAAAGCAGATAATGAAATAATGGCAAAAAGCAACATAGGAGGAGGTTTATCTCTCCCATAGATTGCAGTCCATCAATAAAGAAAGGAGGCAGGACTCAAGGCAGGAACTCAGAGACAGGAACTGAAGCAGTAATCATGGGGCCCACATTAATTATTAATTAAGAAAATGCCTCACAGACTTGCCCATAGGCTAACAAATGGATGCATTTTCTCATTTGAGGTTTCCTCTTCCCAGAATAACTCTAGTTTATATCAAGTTGGAAAAAAATAGAGGAAAAAAAAACATAATCACACATAGAAATTACCTGATGCAGACTTTAATGATTTTAGTTGTATCCAAGGTAAGACCAAAGTATCAACCTGCAAGTAAAATTTATATATTTTAAATGTGTCCAATAAAACCCAAAAACTTCAGACTGTAATATGAAAGGGGAAAAGACAGAATGGGCAGAATCAATATTTTAAGATATAATGGTCAAGAATAATTTTTAATTGTTCAAAACACTAGAATATAAAAACCATATTTAAAAAGGAAAAAGCACAAATATAAAGAAAATTACCCATGCACTGGCCTATGGAAAACCTCTGAAGAGTTGTGATGAGAAACCCCTTTTAAAAAGCCAAGAACTTGGCTGGATTGGAGTAGAGAAGTTTGATTTAATGGTGCATTGGAGGAAATACAAGAGAAAACATTGATGTGTCTGCAATTGAAATGCCTAGGTTCTTGTTAGTAAGGAAGCATGGGTTCTCATCTGTGTGTTGCCCTACACTACCTCTCTTTGACCTGAGTTTCTTCACCTATGAAATACCTATGCCAGTCTCAGTCAGTTATAGTCCATGATTTTATCACAAATACACGTATGCAAAATAGGAAAGCCATGGTTCCTATACCCACATTTATTTTTTTGTAATACTCTTGCCAATACCTCACTGTCCATCAGTCCTCAGATTAAAGGACATTATTGACTCCCTGGGAGTCCTCTTTTGAGTTTTCCAAGTCTTCCTTGCTTTCCCCCAGTCATCCTGACTCATTCCACGGTCATTAAGCTTTACTTCCTCATCAGCCTGCTTTCTGTCCTTGGTTCTTGTAAAGCTGGTTTGTGTGTGTGTATGTGTGTGTGTGTGTGTGTGTGTGTGTGTGAGAGAGAGAGAGAGAGAGACAGAGACAGAGGCAGAGACAGAGTCAGAGACAGAGAGGTTGAAACAGAGACAGGGAGGGGTTGACATTCTCTCCCTAGGAGTGCTATAGTGTTCTCTTTCTTTTCTTAAATAACTTCAATTTTGGAGACAGGGGTCCATGTTGGGGGAGGGATGTGTGAACTGTATTGGACATAGAGCATGAGTAGGGAGGATGGGCATCTGCATGGGGACAGTTGACACTCAGAGAGACTGACCAAACAAGTATATCAGGAATGATGAAAGAGAGGAGTTTTATGCTATTGAAGGAAGCAGCCACAAGAAGAAAATTAGGATGGACCCCATGGTATCCAGTTGAAGATGTATGGTGTGAATTCATGGTTTTCAATATATAGTTAGAGGTAGAAATAAATGTGTATGTAGGTGTGTGTGTGTGTGTGTTCTTCTGTATAAACTCCCATGCACCTGTGTGTCATGCTCTGCCTACTGCAAGAGACTAGGAACAGTGACCCCCAAAATCAAGGTGTACATTTAAGGCCCAGATCCTAGTCTCACACTGTCCCCCTGATGTTTATCATCTACTCACTCCAGAGCACAGCAAAGTGGCTGACTTTAAAATGATCAGGTGGGGAATGGTCAGTAATGACATTGCTATCATCTGAGAGGACACAGCGGCAGAAATCCAGCATCATCCTGAGACATTCCTGTCAAAGATGTATAGTGGAATCAAGACCAGAAGTCACACAAACCCAAACCTGGAGTTCTTCTACCCAAGAAACGGCTTGTAATCTTCATAGACCTTCACAGGGCTTGAGAGTCAGGAACAAACCCAGGGCCTGTTCTAGAACAGACAGAAGTGAGGAGGCAGGTAAGTATGCAATGTGGAGCCTGACTGGATTCTTTTAAGGAGGTCCTCAGGACAATTGCTGAAAGTGGTGTGGCATCTGAGGAATAGATGTTTTCTCTTCTAACACACTATGCTAACTTCCTGGTGCTGGTTTTGTGGTTTTGTGGGAAAGGCTGAGGAATTCGAGAGCAATGGGGTCTCAGGTTCATATGTCTTGGGTGAGTCAGGACAAAGAGTTCTTTGTATCACACTGGGTGCTGCTGTATGTCTGAACAGGCTGCTTCTCATGCTCCCATGTACTAGGATGCTCACATTGAATACTGCTAATTACTGGGTGTCGGGATGCAGGGACCATCCAGTCCTTCTTAAGAGACTCCAGGAGTCTGAGCAGAAGCTCACTGTAACCAGAGATTCACCTTTACCAGCCACACATGCTCTGTGAGCTGGGTAAATACCCCTGCTCCCCAGGACACTACAGCTGGTCAGGTGTATAAAGTCTTCAGTTCACAGTATTCAAAGATCCAGCTTGAAATCATGACTGAGGCTGCTTTTCCAGCTTTACTGTTCAGCATTCTGCAGCCCTGAATGGGTTGGTGCATTGCTGTGGCTCAGCCTGCTAGTCTACACAAAAGATCCCTATTATTGCACGAGATTTCCTCTGAAGGTAAGCAAAATATGTAGGAGTGATTTATTCACAGCATATAAGTGCTTTTTAGTAGTGGACTTATGTCCTGGGTTATGCAGAATTTTGGATTGGCTAGGAAACATACCTTGGTGTCTCTTGTCATTCCTTACTGGCTACAGTACATGCCAGAACCACAAATGTATCAGCATCCACGGTTGTGTTCCTATATAAATTGGGGCCAGAAATTCTACATTAATGTAGAAGGATAAAAAGTGAAATTTCCCCTCTTGGACGTTCTACATGCTCTTTTCTGGCAGGCACTGGAGGCCAGCATGTAACAGGCCAGTGCATGTGGTAAAAGCCTCAGTGGTGCAGGGTCCTGTAGCTGGATTTCCTTTTACTCTAGCCCCACACTGGAACGCCAAATGTTGTTGCTGGTTTTGTTCTTTACTCTTTTGCGGGACCCAACACCCAGCACCCAAATAAATCACACACACAGCTTAACTCGTACTTATACATGCCCGGCCTTAGCTTGGCTATTTCTAATCAGCTTTTCTTAACTTAAATTATCCCATCTACATTTTGCTTCTGGGCTTTTCCTTTCTCTTACTTCTGTGCATCTTACGTTCACTCTTCTCCATGTCTTGCGTGACTGGATGGCTGGCCAGAGGTGTCTTCCTCTTCTTGTTCTCTCTTGCTCCTTCCTTCTTCCTCTCCTGCCCCCAATTTCTCCCCCTCTTTATTCTCTCTGCCTGCCAGCCCATCCTATCCTTTTTCCTGCCTCACTATTGGCTGTTCATCTCCTTATTAGACCATCAGGTGTTTCAGACAGGTAAAGAGTCATAGCTTCAGAGTTAACAAATGCAGCGTAAACAAAAGCAACACATCATTTAAACATGTTCCACAGCATAAACAAAAGTAACATACCTTAAAATAATATTCTACCACAGGGTCCTGCTCCTTGTTTAATCAGGTTTTACCAGTCCACGTAGGCATCAGAAAGCTCTTGAACACAACTTCAAAATCATTTCAGCTAGCCATGATGTGGGGACAGTCTCAGGCAGAGTTGGACAGTGTTCGAGTAGTAAAATCTTTCAAGGCCCTGCTACTTGCTCTATACTTAAGCGTAGACCACTTGAAGTATGAGGAAGTTAGAGTTCATTGGGCAGAGGCTATTGGAGCAATACTTCCTATTGTCATTTCAGTGCCCTGTTCAGGAGACACTTCATAAGGCTCACTTGAAACCATCATGGATTCACTCCAAAGACCTGTTCCTCACATCACCCTCTGTTACAGCTCTCTTTGCCCCACTCCACCCCGTTTTACTCTCTCACTTGTTGGAATCACATCCCCAATCATTTGCAGACAAGTTTTAGTGGACTCTCTTTGTGGGATGCCTCTGTCCTCTGTTTCCCCCAAAGACCACTGTGGAGCCTGGAGGGGATGGGGCAGCAGGCCCAACCCTGTGAAGACAGTTGGCTTGCTTTGCTACCCTAGCCCTTCAGAGGCTCTAAACCCTCAGCCCTGGAGAAGATCCTGGGTTTTTGGCTTTCCTCGCCCTCAGGGAGTTTCTTTCTCCAGAGCACTGATTCTGTCTGTGGTGCTTGAGATTCCCCTGCTGACCTCTGTTGTGTCCCAGGTTTTCCCTGCTTTTTAGTTATTTAACTGACAGAGAAAGGAACCAATCAAGACTCCTAGTCTGCACAAAGTTGGGGAATACCTATTTCACTGAACTGTGGTAAGGATTAATGCTTATAGAGGCTTTCAGCAAACTTGGTGTTTAACTGCGTCTCCTTGGCTGAGGACAAGTGAGGCCCACAGACAACACATTTTGATCATATTTTCCCTCCCCTAACTCCTCCCAGATCCTCCCCACCTCCTTATCCACTCAACTTCATGTCTCCCTCCTTTCTCTCTGACTCTCTCTGTGTCTCAAAAAGAAAACAAATCCCCCCAAAACAACCCAATAAGACAAAAAAAAATATACAAAAACAAAACAAAAAGCATTAAAGCAAATAAAGCCAAAACAGAAAAAAAAAAAAAAAGCCCATGGAGGTAATTTTGCTAACTAACTAACTACTCCTGGATATGGGGCTTGCCTTGGCGTGTGGTTGCGATCATAGTCCTAATGAGTTCACATGTATATCAGATCTGTTGTGTCTGGAAGATGCTGTTTCCTTGGAGTCACCCACCACTACTGGCTCTTACAATCTTTGTACATCTTCTTTAGCAGAGTCCTAAGCCTTGAGGGGAGTGCAAAGTGCTCCAAAGTCTCTCACTCTCTGCACATTGTCCTGTTGTGAGTCTCTGTTAATTCTTATCTACTGCAAGAAGAAACTTCCCTAATGAAAGTTGAGTGATAAGCTGATCTGTCTAGCAATATGTCTTTAGGAGTCATTTGATTGCCATGTTTCTTTAGGAGAACAATAGTAAGTACTAGGTTTTCCCCTAGGGCACATGACCTACCTAATCTAAGATTCTTTAGCAGTGTTAAGGTATGGGTCTCATCTAATGCTGTGGGCCTTAAATCCAATCAAGAGAGTAGTTGGCTACTCCTGTAACTGACATGTTTGTGCCACTATTGCTCAAGTTTATCTTTCAGACAGGTCTCTGATGTAGATTCCAGAGTTAGTAGGTGGGGGCTTTAATGATTTTGTTTCTCTTCTGGCAACATGCAAAGTTACCTTATCAACTTCTTTAAGCATTTATGAGTCAAGGCCAGAGGGAGAGTGGCTCTTGCCCTCACCTCCAGGGTGCATAAGAACTTTAGAGAATCACATGAACCAGAGGAGGAATGACCTTGTTTCTCCTTCTACCTCTTTCCTGTGTCTGCTATGATAAATTTTCACAATATTATGTGTTAAAGTAACGTAAATGAATGCAACAGGCTGTGCACATCTGTATTCCTAGCACTTGGGAGGCCAAGGCAAGAGGATCTCAAAGTTCAAGGCCAGTGTGGGCTACAGAGTAAGTCCCTGTCTCAAAAAAGAAATCAAAATTAACTCCCGGAGACGTGAGTGCTGAAGGTCAGAAGTCTGAAATGGGTCGTCTTGGACTAAAATCTGGGTATCAGTGGAGCTATGTTCTCTCTGGAAGTTCTAGAAAAATTAGTTTTCCTCCCTTTTCAGCCTTAGGGGTCACCCATGTCTCCTGCCTCATAGTCCCTTGCCACCTGTGGGAGAGTGGGAGAACCGGCCCCACCCCTCAGAGCTGACAGCAAAGCAGCTTCTGTTGTGTTGTAATTGTGACTCCCCTCCATCTTCATTTGTGATGATCTCCTGGTGCTCCTGGACCCCATCAATACAACTCAGGGCCACCGGTCCTCCATTGCTGGGTTCATCATTGAATCTCATCTGCAAAGTCCCCAGTAGCCCCAAGCTAGCAAATCCACAAGTTCTGGGGATTGTGTTGTAGCTATTTCTAGGAGTATGTGGGGAGGGGGGCTACCCTGCCCACTCAACACTGTCCCCTGAGATCTTTGTCATGCAAGCTCACACATTCCTTTGGAGCCCAGGAGGTCCTGCATCTTCCCTGCCATGACTGGACTTGATAGTCCACTGCAATTCATTTTCTATGCTGTAAAGCCTAGCCCTATTGCATCCCCA
Source organism: Phodopus roborovskii (assembly GCF_943737965.1). Classification (NCBI taxonomy): domain Eukaryota; kingdom Metazoa; phylum Chordata; class Mammalia; order Rodentia; family Cricetidae; genus Phodopus; species Phodopus roborovskii. Next base: position 10,971,574 of record NW_026126517.1, on the reverse strand, counting down.
TGAGGAATAAATGTATGGGGACCAGGCACTATAGTTCTGTGAATAAATAAAAACTCTCTGCCCTGATTCAGAATTGCATGTCACGCTAGAGGAATAAATGGTTTTAAGTGGCCAGACTTAGACCTCTTTTCTGTCTCTCTTTCCAGTCAGGTGCACACACAATGATAATGATGAGAGATTGTTATTAATTACAGACATTCACTGAGCACCAGCTTGGTTCCAGGCATGGGACTAAAGGCTGCTTTGCCCTAGTGGACACAGCGGCTGGTACTGAGCCAGGGACAGTAGACACCTCTGTCTGAGTAGTGTCTGCCAGCTAGCCACTTTGTCATGGAACAAGCTACAAGACTACCTCAGAAAGAGGGCAGAAGGAACCAGCTACTGGGGCATAGGCAGCGGTGATAGGCCACAGATGGAGGGAGTCTCTCTCTGGGGCACAATCCCCACTATCTAAGCTGAGGGTTATGGTCATTTTCTTGACACGAGTCCCCTGTAATGAGGCTCATAAATAATTCCATCAGTCCACTTCCATCAGGATGGAGATGACCAATTGACCAAATGGTCACTGTGGATCCCCCCCCCCAGTCTTGTCAAAAGCTAAAGTCCGGTTAGCCATAGACCACACCCAGAGCTGGACTCCAGGCCTTGGGCTACGGTGAGCCTCAGACTGGCCTTGAGGTGGGTGAGTGGCATGAGAGAGAAGATTGATGAAGCAGCCCTCTCACTCCTTCTCCTTCCTGCCTTTCATCATCCGTGTCTCCGGGGAGTGAACCGAGCATGTCCATGGGCAGTTCCTGTTCTCAGTAGATCTCACTGCCCCCAGGTCAGTCCCCAGCACTGTAGCTTCTCCCTCCTCTGTGCCAGTGTATATTGTATAGCCCCCCCCCACCATGTCTCAGTCACTCTGGAAAGGTCTGCCCTGAATTCTTTAGCAAAATGCTTGTGGCCCAGGGTCCCACCGGCTCAGGGTCATAATCTAGATTCCATTCAGCCATTCAAGATGCACCGTGCCCATTAACTACCACATCAGAGTTGTCCTTGGTGTTGATGCTATAGAGCCAAGAGTGAGACTCAGCCCCACCTCAAGGAGCCTGGGATCTAGCAAGTGGCAGTCAGCTGTCACTGTGACAAATGCCTAAGGTAATCAACTTACAATGAGGAGAGGGTTATTGTGGCCCATGATTTGGAGGTTTCAGTCCGTGATCAGGCAAGACCTGTTGTTTTTATTCCTCCAGTGTCTGGACTTGGGGCCCTGCAGCTTATCGTGATAGGAACATGTGACGAAGCAAACCATTCATTTTATGGATAGAAGGCAACAAAGAGTGAAAGAATGAGGGTCCCAGGTGAGGGTTCCACAATGCCCTCTGGGGACAGGAGGACAGGACCCAAAGACTTTAACACACAGGCCCTTAGAGGACAATCCATTCCTAACTACAGCATCAGGAAAGACAAGGCATCAACAGTGTGATGCTTGTGAGGCTAGGGAGTAAAGATGACCTTGGTACGAGAGCACAGGAAAGCATATTCTCCCACAAGGGTTCAAGGAATGCAACCAGGTATGAACCATTTTCCTTTCCATTAATGGTCATGAGCAAACATCTCACCTTCTCCACAAACTACATCTATAAGACCAAAGCCCCAGACTTCACTTAGCTGTGGTGTCCATGATTCCCAGCCCTTGACCATGCAGGAAACCCCTCAAATTTTAGCAGCAAGAACAGGGCATTGTTGTCAAGGAAGCTGACCCCCCCTCCCAAACACACACACACACACTCTCCTTAGCCAGCATGTCTTTCCCTTACCGACTGTATATAAAAATGGGATTTAAGAATCTCCTGAGGCTCAACATGAACTTAAGGAATTTGTTCCGCTACAATTCTGTGTGGGCTCTTTATCAGAATTCCCTCTCTGAGCTGCCCTAAAATAAGTCAGCTTAGGAATCCTAACTCCCAATAAAAACCTGGTGGGAATTTTAATCCTGCACAGCTGAGTTGAGATGACCCAGCAGATTTAGTATCCACAGAACGTAGATTGATGCTTTCTTCCTGATAAATGTCCCTATTAATTCACCTTAATAAGATGAATCTGGGGCTGGAGAAAGACGATTCACCAGTTAAAAGTGCTGGCTGCTCTTAAAGAGGACTGGGCTTCAGTTCTTAGCACCCACATGCTGCTAATAACCATCTGTAGTTTCGATTACAGAAGATCCAATGCAGGCAACACACACACACCAATTCACATGCAATAAATCACATTCTGGGCAGCGTGTAGGTGCTAGGATGGTGTGCTGGGGTGTGGCAAGGCCCTCAAGAATGGCAGGAAAGTAAGGGAGAAATCTGTCTAGAAGTAGTTATAGCCATTGTCTTCCAAGTGCAAGGTACTGGGGATTTGTGTCCACTTCTCCGGTACTAGTGTAGATAAGGCCTCTGTTCTCCTCAGTGACGGGGAGAAAACATACTGAAATTTTCGCTTGCCCAAAGTCATGGCAAGTGTGATGAGCTTAATGACTAGAGCCTCCCACAATTTATTTGAAGAAATCCAAGCTCCAGTTGATGGTAGGTGATGGAATCTCCATCTTGGCTCCTCCTTCCTACTTCCTATTTCCTCCTTGTCTCCTAGTCCCTCCTATCTTCCTTTCCTATTGGCCAACAGTGCTTTATTATTAACCAGTATGAGAAACATATACAGAATGACATCTCCCATCATCGATTCGTTCAGGATAGCAGATTCCCCATGAATGGGGCATGTACCCATAGAAAGGAGGGATGAGGGACATCTTCCCCCTCTGCGTGAGATGGCACACTGAGAAGCCACCATCCATGAATCAGAAAGTGGACATTCATCACACCAGAACCATGGACCTGAATTTCTTTTTCTTTTTCTTTCTTTCTTTCTTTCTTTTTTTTTTTTTTTTTTTTTTTTTTTGCTTGTTTGCTTCTTCCTTATCATGACAGTATCCTGGATGGAGCTTATCTTTCTACAAGATGGAAGTTTATTTTTTCTGCATAAAGTAGAGTGACACAAGAATACTACAAGCCATACATGTCACAGGGATGCAGATGAGATTAAGATGGTGACAAAGCAGGGACTAAGAGGGTTACCTATGAAGTTAGAAATTTTAAATACAATAACTTTAAAAAAATGTATTGGATCTATAAGGATCCTTACAGATCTGTTCTAGCATATTCTGGTCATAATTTTGTTGGGAAGTGTGTGTGTGTGTGTGTGTGTGTGTGTGTGTGTAAACCCAAGAAAGATTGACTATTATATTTTAAAGACTCTAAGAAGGTCCATGGCGAGGAAACCTATTTAATTCAACTACACTTGACTGTGTCACCCCACTTTGAAAACTTCTCCAGGAATCCTGAGCATCTTTAAGAATTATTCCTCAGATTGTGCTAGAAGCCTGATGCTGTCAGTTTTCAAGAAAAATAAATAAAGATCAGAAAATATAAGCACTGCATCAAGGTCCTAGACAGACAAGAGCCAGCACTGGGTTGTGACAAGGAGCAATGTGACAGGACCATTAAAGCAGACAGTTTGGGAAAGCCATGGGCTGTGGACAGATCCCTGGGAGTAAAGTCACAGGGCTGTAGGTAGATCCCTGGGAGGACAGTCTTGGGGGAACAGACCTGGATAGATGTAGATAGATCCATGGGCTACGAATAGCTACATGGACCAGTCCTGTAGCCTAGCTATCCTATAGCCTCTGGACCATAGGTAGATCCACAAGAGGATAGTTACCAGGATGTGAAGAGTTGCATGGATGAGGATAGCCTCTGGGCTGTGGATAGATTCCCTAGGAGGATGGCCATGGGGCTGTAGACAGGTCATGGGAGAACAGTCATGGACTGTGGATAGATGCATGAGGGGAGAGGGGTACTTACTTGCATAATGGTAAATGGACTGATCTGACCCTTGTGTAATATGCTGCAGAGCTAGAAAAATGGCCCAGGTCAATAGAGGGGTGGCATAAGGGAAAAGAAAAGGACCACAAGGCAGAAATCAGAAATCACCCACCCAGAGTCACAGTTGGCTTCAGCAGAGCCAATAAATAAATAAATAAACAAACAAACAAACAAACAAACAAATAAATAAATAAAATCACCTCACTAAGAATAATGTAATTCCATGTCTTTGTAACAATTTGGTGTTGTGGGGTTTTAATCGCCTTATTGATAAGAGTCCCATAGCATAAAATTCACCCACTCTCAGTTCAATGGGTAGATTATACTCACATATCTGTATATAGTTATCTCAGAACACACTGTGTTGTGTGCTTTGCTGCTATTTTTCTGTCTCTTTTACCCATCATCCCTGAGAGACCACATATCTGCTATCTCTGTAGGCTTTTCGGTAATGAACATTTTATGACTGTGATTGAGAAATACATTGTCCTCTGTGACTGGCTTCTTTCACTCATCACAGTGTATTCTGAGTTTGTGCAGTTTGTGCAGTGCCTGTGGAAGCCAGAAGATGGTGTCAGGTCTCCTGGGATTGGAGTTATAGACAGTTGTGAGCCACCTTGTGGGTGCTGAGAATCCAACCTGAGTCCTCCGGAAGAGCAGCCAGTGCTCTTGACTTTGGGCCTCCTCTAGCCCCGATTCTGACCTTCGAAGAGTATCTCCAAGTGATTTCCAAGATCACTTCCTGCTGGGGAGTAGGCATTCAAGAAGCGTGCATTGCTTTACTAAAGGGAGCTGGTGGCGCAAAATTGTTCTGGGCATAAAGATTCTCAGAATCTGGACCAGCAGGGAAGTCATTATAACCTGAATCATACATTTCCCCTGAGCATGGAAATCTTGACTAACACACACCTGTGCTCACAGGTCATGGGCAATTAATTAGCAGGGTGCCCCTGGCACTCCAGCTGCTCCTGCCAGTAGAAAGAGTTAGTGGGAAGTGACAGAGTGAGAGGCACCAAAGGAGATAAGATAGCTTACTTTCCTGAGGTATCAATGAAGCATCAGCATCCATGGTTCCTATGAGTCACTCACAGCAGGAACTGCCATCCCCCAGTGGGAAGGGCTCCACGGTGGACTATAACTCCCACTCACCACCCCCCTTTTCCATTGCCCACTTATTTTCTCAGTCAGCAGAGCATAGTGCACACTCGTATCAATCCCAGGCATTTTAATCCTTCTGTTTCACCCCCTACTCACGTCCCCTTAACCTGAGTTAGCTATACCGCTGAATCACCACCTCCTTCTCATGTTGCTGAGCCATATCCAGAACCCATGGATAGGCACCCTACAAAAATATTCCCGAAACTTTAAAGCCAAACGGAGTGCCAACATATTAGAATATCCCTCTTAACTCTGCACATGGAAACTCACTAAACCTGTTGACAGGTAAAATCAACAAAGATTAACAGACTTCTACAAGTGGGCAACTTGGCTAAAGAAGCCCAGAGGATGAGGATGGGGAAATCAGCTTCCTTTCTTTATTGAGGTGAAATACACAGGGCATCCAATGTGCTGCTTTACGCCATACAGTTGTGCAGCCTTAAGCACATTCACATGCATTGCATCTCCAGGGTACCTTTATTTTCCAGCTGAAGCTCTGAATATGTTCCCTTACCATCTCCCGGACATGGGATGGTTCCCATTTCTATATCTCTGTGAACTTGATACCTTGGGTACTCCATGATATCCAGCAATGTTTGTCCTTTGTGACTGTTTTAATCACTTAGCATGCCATCAAGGGTCACTCCCATGGAAGCCTGGGTCTACCTCCCTTCTGATTTCTGCTCATCATCTTAACATTCTGGCAGGCAACAAAGACTCCATCTAGACACAGACATTCTACACCACAGACAGGCTGCAGGGAGGCCTTGCTTCTGCCTCATTGGCAAGAGCCGTTGTCTCCAGAAAAGGATCATGGAGGGGGCTCTTTGTCCATAAGTGGAAATGCAAAAAGTTGATATGGAAATGGAAAGAGAATGGAACTAAAGACCCAGGCATGGAAATGAAGTGTGTGTAGATCCTTCTGGACCTTTCTGCTCTAGGTGTCCGTTCTAAAACACACATTGGGATTTGACAAAGGTCATGACTTTCTTGTGTGAATTCTCATTGTCTTGGGACTTGTCCTTCCAGGTAAGATGGTTATAAAGCAAGCCTACCCCTTCTGTTTTGCTGACCCCACATGTGCAGCTTGCTCACCTGCTCTCTCCATCATGAGTTGAAGCAGTATAAAATCCTCACCAGAAGCTGAGCATATGCCAACTCTGTGTATTTTGGCTTTTCTTTATAAATCATTCATTGTTGGGTATTTTATTATAGTAATGGAAATCAAAGACACTTTCTAAAGTTCATCATGTTGCATTTGAAGCCTGTAATGTGGCCTCAAGTAGCACCATTTGTTCTAGAACACTAATTTTCAGAATGCTCCCTATCACTCCAGGCAGTTCTGAGCTTTTTCATGGGCTGTTATAGATGTGTTTGCTTCTGGATCTTTGCCAACTCCAGCAGTCTAAAAACCAGCTCAGGCTATAGCTCCAACGTGAGTTTCAGGGAGTTTATACTGTAGGACAAGACCAGCATGTTTCACATCGTAGAAAAAAAGATTTGGAACTTGAAGGATCCGAAGGAGGGTCACCCTTATTTTTTCTCTGAAAAGGGGGTGCAAAGGATGGGTGACCAGCCTCAAACAGTGCAGATGGGACTCTGAGGGATGCATCAATACCTTTGTCGGGAGCTAATATCCATTTTGGAGCACTCCGTGAAGCCCCCTCTGTCATTGTCCCCTATCGGTCCCACTCATTTCATGAAGTTCCAGGTTGTTCACTCCCTCCTGTTTCAAGACGCCTTTGTTCTCTTTTTATTTTAAGGTTTCTTGGGGAAAGAATAGAGGAGAGCAATTATAATTAATAAAGAGAGCCATTATAGGTTTAAAGAGAAATCTGGCACTAAGGAAATGTCCAGAGATCCACAAGGATGGCCCCAACTAAGAATCTAAGCAATTGTGAAGAGGCTACCTTAAATGCCCTTCCCCTATGATGAGATTGATGACTACCTCAAATGCCATCCTAGAGCCTTCACCCAGCAGCTGATGGAAGCAGAATCAGAGACCCACAGCTAAACACTAGCCAAATTCCTACAATCCAGTTGTAGACAAGGAGGAATGACAAGCAAAGGGGTCAAGACTGGGCTGGGAAAACCCACAGAAACAGTTGACCTGAATAAGAGGGAGCTCATGGACACCAGACTGACAGCTCAAAAACCAACATAGGGTGGAACCAGGCCCCTGCATGTGGGTGTCAGTTAGGAGGCCCTGGCAGTCTATGGGGCTTCTGGTAGTGGAACAGCATTTATCCCTAGTGTACGAATGGAGAATGAATGTTGGGAGCTCATTCCCCATAGAAGGATACTCTCTCAGCCCAGACACACAGGGAGAGGCCTAGGCCCTGCTCCAAATGATGTGACAGACTTTGATGATCCCCCATGGAAGAAGGTCCCTTCACCTTGAGACATAGCCCCAGCCCTGCATTTCACTTTGATTGTTCCCATTCTACCACAAACTCCCATGAGGCCCCAGTACAAGCCATCTGTGAAAGAAAATTCCAATTTTAAGAAGAAGTAATTCACAGGAATGAACCTTACCCTCCAGGACCTGAGAGACCTTTGCACCTGGGAAGCCAGCCTGGGTTCCCCCATTCCCTAACCCCCCCCCCCCCCACCGCTGCCACCACCACTTCCTTATGCACTTTTTGTCTCAGAGCCATTCAACTTCTCTCCTTTCCAGAATGTGACTAAAATGCCCTCAAAGGGACACTCCAAGATTTGAAATTATTATGCTATCTACTCAGGCAGGTACTCATGGCCAAGAATTTTGGACAGATCTGTGAAAAAAAAAAAAAAAAAAAAAAAGAAGAAAGAAAGAAAAAGAAAGTTCCAACTTTAATCTTATTAGTGCTGATTTGGCTGACAAGCTATGAGCAACCCTGGGGGTGAGGACCTGAGATGAGCAGAAACTTACAGGAGGCAATTTCCTTTGCACCTGGAGAGGAGAAATCACAATTGTCAGTTCTGGCTTTGAAAGACAGGAGATCAGTGATAAGCCCTGAGCAGGCCTGGAAAGGAGGAAGGACACATTCCAGTGCTCCCCGGGAGGGAATGGAAGCTGCTGGAAGAGGGGAGGAGCACAAAGAGGCCAGGTGAGGGTGGGTATCTGGGGTAGCTTATAGCTCTCACAGGAGGGAACAGGGGTCAGAGCCATCAAAGCAAGTCTCTGCCTCCCCATCAAAGACAGCAGTAGTTACTTAGATGTTCTGTTCCTGCGAGACTTAAGTCTACATTGTACTTACTTCCTATTTCTGGCTACAGTGGATCCCTTTATCCGTGGGGACACATTCTAAGACTCAGGGACCCATGAACAGTCTCAGAGTTCAGAACCTTACATATTCCATGTCTGTTCCCATACTTACACACCTATAATTGATGTTGTAAATTAGCACAGTGAGAGGTCAGTTAGCACCATGCCCTACAGGGAACAATTAAGACTTACTAATTATGCATTTCCAGAATTTTCTAGTTAATGTTTCTTTGGGCAACAGTTGACCACAGATAGGTGGGACCCCAAGCAGTCAGGAGCTGCTCCATTTCATTGGGGACCTAGCATTGCCTCTGAGAATCCGGGCCTGATAACGTCCTTTACAGCAAGCTGGACTCTTATTTTATCAAGTAAAGACGTTAAAAACATAATCAAGCCAGCGGTGGTGGTGCATGCTTTAATCCCAGTACTTGAGAGGCAGAGACAGGTTGATCTCTGTGAGTTCAAGACAAGCCTGGTTTACAGGACAGGCTCCAACGCTACACAGGAAAACCCTGTCTCAAAAAACAAACAAAAAAAGTCATAATCAAATGAACAAACATGAAAGTAAACATTAAAAACAATTGCACATTTAAAAAAATTACATTTTTACACAAAACCAAGAAGGCTCCTTTTACACTTGCTAGCCCTTCAGTTCCTCATTCCCACGTGGGATGAAGGTCTGACACCACTGGGTAATAAAAGTTCCTTTCCACCTGCTTCCCACCATCATTGCCAGGCATTTTCCTTCCCCAAGAGAGGCTTGAGTGGGCCATCACAGAAGTCAGTACACACTGCCCACCGACTCTGCTCCATGTTAGCAACCTTGCATCCCTGCAGAAGTGCTCCCCATTCTCTAGGCAGAACCCTTGCCTCAGTGCTTCGGAAACAGAGCTCATTCCAGACAACGATGCCTAGGTCATGTTTGCACGGTTGGCTCCCTCCTTCCCATGTGAGCTCCATGAGAGCAGACATGATCTACAACCCAGTTCCCTAGTCCTGAGAATCCTACAGAGAGACAATCCTCTAGGGAAGCTCAACTACCATAGTGGAGGAAATGGCCAAGCATGTACCCAGAACCTTGCTGGCAACACTGCAGCTCCAAGGAAGGAGAAAACAAGGTCCTTGCTGTTAGGTTTCAGGCATTATGCTGGCCTGCTCCGTCACCTGGCAGAATGTACTCAGGCAGTACCACCTCCCCTCTCTCTCTTTCCGAGATCTCTCTGTCTCCCTCCACTCCCTTTTCTCTCAGTCTCTGTCTCTCTCTTTTGTTTCTCTACTCTCTCTGTCCCTTCCCCCACTCCCTTCCCTTCCCTTCCCAATAAAGCTTCCTTCCCATGTAAGTTCTGCCTGTGTTTGTCGCCTGTCATAGGATCACAATGCTCCCATCTCACGCCATATTTCTAATACTTGCCCTTGTGGGCAGACTTTTAGGGAACTGAATGAATCAAACAGACTTCAGGAAGATAGTGTAAGCCGTTTGGAAGCTGTGTGACTCAGCATGGGCTTAACAGTTGCAGGGAATTATGGGAAGGGGGTTAGTCCAGATGAGACTGCCAGTGTGCTCTCAGGGAAGACTTGAGATTCCACCTGCCCTTGAGAGATATGTAGACAGTTCAAATTGGCAGAGGAAATCGGATGTAATCACACAAGGGTAAAACCCAGGGCTGGAGGTGGGGATCCTGCAGTGCAGAAACAAGCCTGACCCTGGGGTACAGCCAAGGTGGTATAAAAACCAGGAATCCACAAGGGAGCACCAGCAGGAGGCTGGAGGAGGGACGCGAACTAAGTGTCAATCAGCAGAACAGGGCACCCTTTTGGAAGATTAGGCATCACACAGTACAATGCTCATTTCCCAGGCTAGAAAACCGAGGCACAAGACAGGCCGTGGGGAAATGTAAATCTTTCCATTTTAGAACTCTGTTAGATGACTTGTGGGAGGTTGGCCTTTGCTCTCAGTACCCTATGTGCACACATCACTTAGGCCACAGGCACCCTAGGAGACCAGCACTATATGTTTACCCTTCTTTGTACTGCGGGATGCTAAATAATTGAGCAGTTACTCAGCTTGGCCAGGCGACATGCCTTTGGAGTTGATCTCATAAGGAACTGGTACTCTAAGAAAGACCATCGAATTTGGAATCTGAAGACATGCATTTCAAGTCTGGCTCCACCCTAGGAGTCATGTGACCCCAGGAAAATTACCTAACCTTGCTGACCCTCTTGTTTCCTCATTGGCACAAAAGGATAATAACTCCTACCTCATAGGATTTCTGTGAGGATTAAGTAAGATTACAGCTGTCGAGTTCTTGGCAGGTAGTATGTGCTCAGCAAACACTAATTCCTTCCCTCCCCATCATCAACTCACTTCCATTAGCCTGGACACCAACTCTGTGGACCTGTGGTTGACACTCCCAGCTTCTCACTTCATCCCTGTTGGTGTCCTCCCTCCTCCACTGGATATGGGTACTTCAGGTTGAAGTGCCCTGCCGGGAGCCAACTACAGACTACATATAGGAGCAAAAGAGAAAGACTGGTTTGTCTGACGGGTTGTCACTGTCCTCACTTGGCTCTGACCCCCTGCATAGTGTGAGGGTGGGAAGCCCTGAAGTGAACCAGGGAGACAGGCACCCACTACAGGTCTCACAGAGGAAGTCCACACTGGCCCAAGCCTGTGACTTCCTGGGTTTCTTGTTCCTTATTCCCTTCCTACCCTATTCACTCCAACTTTCCTTTGTGGTAACCCTGTTGCTTGTGTGTTGGGTTGGAGACCTCTCCATATGTATAGAGATACCAGTGTGTGGGGGCAAGCAGCCATCACAAGAATTGTGGCTGCTTGGGATGGGGACAGGATGCAGAATTTTTATATCTGGCTCTGAGACAAAAGAGGGCTTGTCAATTCAGCATGCTGAGGCCCAGCTTCTGGGCCTCTTGAGTTCAATCTGCTTGGCAAATATAAGGACATCTAGAAGTCAGCGGCTGGGGGCTGCTGTCATGGATGAAGCCGATCCTCAAGTTTCTCTCAAACAAAGGCATTGGGAGTAAATGAAAATATAATATACTGGCATGATCTATCCATATTGGATTTAATGCAGGTGATGGAGGAGGACTCGGGCCAGACATCAGGGGTTGGGGCCTGGTTTGGCAAAGTACCCAGTGTGGGTAAAGGAACTTCCTGTGTACTCTCTGTCTTTCCAATAGCCCACGAAGTGGATGAAACCCAACCTCCCACTCAGGGGCCTAGGCTTAATCCCAGTCTCCCTTCCAGCTGTGTAATTGGGGCACATTATTTGACTTAATTTCCTCATCTAAATAGCAGAGATAATAACACCTACCTCATTAGGGGGTTTTAGAGGTTCAAAGAAACTCTGTTAGAAAGCACACCAGTACCACTAGCTCAGAGTTGGTGGCCTGAAAGGGTTGGCTAATACCAGGAGCTGGAGAGGCTATAGGAGACTTAGGGAGGTCAAGACTCTTTAAGGTTTAGCTCTGATGCCAAAGGATTCAGTTCTCTCTAGTGGTATGTACATACAGTTTACTCTGTCTGAAGAGTAGGGAGGGGGGATGGTTCATTTGCCAGGAATGTTTGGGAAAGTGATGAGGATCCTAGTTATGGAAATCCAGTCCTGTCTGCTTCTAGCTGGACTGTTACCATCTTGTGTAGGTCACCAACCTGCTTCCACCTCTACAAGATGTCACCTGTTGACATGGTGGATCTGTAAAACTCCTTCTGTTCTGAGGTTCCAACACTCAGGTCTGCTGTTCCAAAGCACAAGCCCATTTATGTAATCTTAATAGTCCCATTCCATCTTTTCAAGTGTGACAGGTGGCTTAGGAGGTACAAGAAAAATAACTCTTAAATAATTTCAAAGCAAAACAAAGCAAGCTGCACTCATTGGGTTGGGTACGTGTTCCATTTCTTGCCCCGTCTGCCCACACAAGGAGTAGAAGGGAACTATGCCTTTTGGTTAAGTAGCATACACAGCGTCTGTACATCTACCTGGTTTTTGTTTTGTTTGTTTTTGTTTTTGTTTTTTTGTGTTTTTTGTGTTTTTTTTTTTTTTTTTTTTTTGGTGGGCTATATGCCAACAATGTGGATAACATCTTTCAAGAACGTTTACAATGTCACATACTTATGCAAATTGGCAAGGTGTTTATAGCAACAAGCACCACAACAGGTTTCTATTAGTGAGAAGCCACCCTCTCCAGTCTGAGCCCCTGAAAGTTACCAGGACATAGGCTCCTATGTGCAGAGAGTAGGACAGGGCCCCGTAAGTGAGATTTTATGCATGATCTGGTTTCATAGACCAGTTCCACACCTACTACCTGTGGCACTCTGGGTAAAACACTCTGCTTGGTCAGTCTCATTGTCTGGCTCTGCCAGCTGCCTCGTTTGATTGCTTGGTAAGTAAATCTCTATGCCTGACATTAGAAGGGCATTCGGTTGGTGGACACCGTCACCATGTGACTGTCCTCATCATTATTATCACCATTACCTTCATCCTTTGAAACTTTTTCTAAGCTGCATTTGGGGTTATTAATAAGTAATATCTGAAAAAGTGGCTTGTGTGATCAAACTACTTATGAAAATCCTGAGTGACTGAGGGACACAAGCATGTAAGCTTCGCTACCAAAAGATGTCTCAGCTCTGAGGACAGCAGAGACTTGGTGCTCATTTCTCCAGCTGGTTTGCTCTAAGATTGTCCTTCTGTGGTTGGCCTTTCTAGGTACTGGTGTTCCAAGAAATTCTTTGGGAAGCTTCCATGAAGGCCTGAAATCGGGGAATGGAATTTCAAAATGAACTATATGAGCCAGGCCTAGTGTACAGGTCTATAATCCAAGGTAGTCTATGTGAGGGGTCGGGAAGATCACAAATTCAAGGCCATCCATGCTGGGCAACTTAATGAGGCCCTGTTTCAAAACAGAAAAAGCAAAAAGGGGATCGGGTATATAGAGCACTTTGACCTGTGTGAGGTGCGAGAGGTGCTGGGTTCAATCCCCAGCCCTGCAAAACGAAACCAAGCAAACAAACAAACCAAAAAGATAGTGAGTGATGAAGGGCAGGACATTTGAGTGACGCACATATGAAAGTCATGAAAAGAACACAGAGTGGCTGTAGACAATAATGTGCCGGGAAGTCACAGGAACACCCACCCCCCACATCCCTGGACACAGGCAGACTATGTGACTTGTTTTTTTCTGTACTCAGCAGTGGCACTAGAAGTCAGTCCTCCTAAGATGCAGTCCATTGGCTCAGGTCACCCTCTGCAGCTTTTTTAGTGAGTAAGAAGGTTGATTCACATTTGTCCTTACAAAGCATTCAGACTTTGCTTAGCCTGAGGTACTTAAATAATTAAGATCATTTTGAGCTTTATGTTAGGCTTCAGGTATCACTAGACTGTTTTCATTTGGATTCTCTTTCCAACTTTTACATTTAGAGCAGTGTAAAAAAAATAATAAAAAATAAAAATTGCCTTGTGAAGAAGCATAATTGGAGACTTACCAAAATATATTTTAAATGAGGTTTAGACTTAGCTGAACTGAATTCCCATTTCCTGTGCCTTCTTCCCTTGAACCCCATCCCTATCCTTAAGGCTCAGTGGCTTTGGGGGAGGGTTCAGTCTTTTCAGACTTAGGCTCTTGCAAAGCCCTATGACCATTACATAGAAATGCCTGTTCCCAACATCCTCTGAGATGAGGAAAAATCCCATGGACCTAAGCAATGAATGGAATGGTTACCTACCCAGCATCATTTAGTTTGGAGGAAGACTATTTGCAGGTATAATATAAAATGCCTTGGGCATGGTTGGGACTAGTGGTGGCTCCTAGTTCCTTACTTCTTCATCCATGATAAGGCTGTAGGGAAAGCATCCATGGGGCCTTATCCTGGAGTTGCTGCTGATGTTGTATGCCTTGTGGGGTTGTTGTTTTCTCTCTCACTCCTGATGTTTACACTGCACTAGGGATGTCTTCCTGCCAAGGGTAGTCATGCAAATGCAGTAAACACTCAGGCCAGGTGGCTGTGAGCCACTAGGGACAAAGTGGGAGTTTGCCTGTCTCCCCCGCACCCATCAGAGGCACCTGGAAAGATATGTAGAAAAAGCTTTGTGGTCTAACTTTTTTGGTCTTCAATTTTGTTTCACTGGAGGTACAAATCCAAAATCAACAAAGGCTAGCATTAAAATCCCATGAGAAGGGACTCCTTCCCTAACCCAGTGAGAAGTCATTGAATTGTCTCCATATACATAGCACTGGGTGTGACATTCGTGGAAGAAGCCCAGGAAGGCAGGAGGAGCTAGCAGGCCCTCTAGAGTGGCAATAGCCTCAAACCACACAAAACAGAAAAGGCTAATACTCTAGGAAGGCTGTGGTAGGCATCTGACATTTCTTGTCAGTGCTTTGGAGAAGCTGCCCCTCCACAGTGCAGAAGTCCTGAGGGGATGAACTATCGAATCTTTTAGTTATCTCTTTTCTGTGACCAACTCAGTTATCCAGCCTTTGTGTTCTTGTTACCAGTAGGGGCTATTTTTATGCTTGAGGAAAAAAGATACTGATACTTTAACAGCACTAAGCAAAGAGCTCAGGTCTTGGAGCTGAAAGTCCTGATTCCTTATTAAACTCCTAGCCCTGCCACATGCCAACAGTGTGACTTCACCTAGGACAAACCATTGTTTGAGACTAATCAACAGAGTGTGGGATAATAATCCAGAGCATCTTCGTCAAGATGCCAGAAGATAATGTATCAGAGAGCGCCTGCTGCCAGTGCAGACTGTTAACATTATTATTAGAGATAAATATATGTGAGGTGGGAATGCATGGAGTAGATATTAGTATACCTCAGAAATCATGTGAGCTAGAGAAGAGTCTTAAAAGAGGGGGAAGCTAATAGGAGGCTGGAGTGCAGTATCTGGAGTGACCCCTGGGAACACATGGAAATTCTTCAGTTCACCAGAAAGGCCCTATGGGCTAGATTCCAGTGAGAAGGAGGAAGGACCACTCAATAAAGAACTCACAAAATTGTTGGGTTTGGGCAGCAAGTCCTGTCACTCTTCAGTGAAGACCTGAAGGCAAGTCATACTGAAGCTCAGGGGATATAACACTGCTGCCTGCATCGAAACAGTTACTGCTGAGTGCTGATGCACTGAACAATTCCAGATCGGGAAAGGGGCTGTGATGAGACAGTCTGAGCTAGCCAGAAACAGAAAATAAAATGTCAGGCACGGAGGAGTGGGAGACAATGGAATGAGCAGTCTAATTGGAAACTTGCTGGTGAGGGGCAGTGTCAGGACAGAAAAAAAAAAATGTGGTGTTTGCTTGTTTGTTTATCTGTTTGTCTTTGTCCATCCATCTTACCTTTCTATTGCTATGATAAAACACCATAACCAAAAGCAACTTGGGGAAGAAAAGGTGTTTCACTTATAATTCTATATCACAGTTTATCATTGAAGGAAGTCAGGGTAGGAACTCAAGGCCAGAACTGGAGGCAGAAACTTAAGCAGAAGCCATGGAGGAGTGCTGTTTACTGACTTGCTCCTTCTGGCCTGCTCAGTTTGGTTTCTTATACTATCCCACAGCCACCTGGCCAGGAATGGTGCCATCCACAATGGGCTGGCCCTCCCTTATCAGTCACTAAGAAAGTGCCCCCACAGGCTTGCCCACAGGTCAGTCCAATGGAGACATTTTCTCAATTGAGGTGCCAACTTGACAAATAAACACACTGCTATTAAACCATAACATTTCCTTTCTGGCTCGCCCCCAATATCTCATATTAATATCAATATCATGATATAAGAGATCCAACTTTCAAAAAGTCTCCTTCAAAATTCAAACTATTTAAAAGCTTATTCTCTTAAAATCCTTAAAGTGTCTCTAAAACTCCAAAGTCTGTTCCACAGTTCAAAGTCTCTCAACTGTGGGCCCCTGTCAAATCAAAGTAAGGTACATACTTCCTTTCTCCAAAAGAGAAGAACCAGGGGCACAGTCACAATCAAATAAAAGCAAAACCCACTTCCAACAGCCCAAAGCTCGGTGTCAGATTTCCACGGCTATCGGTCTTCTAGGGCTTGCCACCGTACACACAGCTTGTCTTTAGGCTCAGGTCAGCTCGGCTCCATTGTGCTAGCACCTCCAAAATGATGAGACCTGCACTGCAACTGGCTGCACTCTCCCCAGCAGCCTCCTCTGAGCTCTGTGCTGGACTCCAGGCCTGTCACGTGGTGCCAAACCTTCTAAGGGGCTCTCGATCCTGGGACTTGTACTTTAACCAGGGCTGAACGTTCATAAACAGCTTTTCCCACCCTTTCATAGTACCTAGCTCCAACTATTCTCTTTGTCCCCTTCATGCTATCAAAACCAGTACCACCTGGGAGTCACTGCCCTCTGGACTATACGGCTGTGTGCTGGTCCTGAGGAAACACTTCCTGGAAAATTTCACTTTAATGATTTTGGTGTCGCCACTGCTTTCTCACCAGCTAACCTGCATCAGTTGTCCCAGCAAAGCAAAGGTTTTACTTAATGGTCCTGGTCTCTTGTTAATCGCTCCAGTTATTCAGCTCCAGCTAACCAGACCACAGATTCTCAATTCAAAACATCAAACAGCCCTGGTAAGTCTCTTAGGGACTCTCAGACTTCCTTCTTAAACATTACATCACAAGCTAGGCTTTTGTACTACTCTCAGGTTTATCTTATTTGTGGGGGGGGGGGGGTGAGACAGGGTTTCTTTGTGCCCTAGCAGTCCTGGAACTAACTCTTGTAGACCAGGCTGGCCTCAAACTCACAGTGGGCTGCCTGCTTCTGCCTTCTAAGTGGTGGGATTAAAGGCATGCGTCACCACCACCTGGCTGTAGGTTTATCGTCTTAGTTCCTGGCTGGCTAATTTTATGTCAATTTGACATAAGTAAGAGTCATTTGGGAAGAAGAAAGTTCAACTGAGAAATTCTACCAGATTGGACTGTGGTTAAATTTCTAAGGTTGATGATTAATGTTGGAGGGCCCAGCTCACTGTGGGAGGCATCACCTTGGGCTGGTTTTCCCCGATGCTATAAGAAAACAGCAAGCCAGTAAACTGCATGGCCATTAAATCAGTTCCTGCCCTGAGTTCATGCCCTAATGACTATCCTCAATGATGGACCATTACTAGGAAGTATGAGGTGAAATAAACTCTTTCTCTCCCCAAGTTGATGGAGGTCTTGGTGTTTTATCCCAGCAACCGAAATCCTAAGACCAAAACTGGTTACAGAGTGGGATATTGTTGTGACAGACCTGGCCGTGTGTTTTGTGGGATCTTGAAAGAACACTGAATTAAGAATTTGTGGTGCTGATCAGCTGGGGCTTAGTAGCCAGTTGTGATTAAGAAGAGGACAGCATCATTGATGATCATAACTATAGGCATATTTCCTCAGAGTCAGCACACGGAAGCTGTGGTCCAGAGGAGGGCAAAGGCTGCATTTTATGATGGCATTTGAACTTGGTAGTGTAAGAGTCACCCAGGTGGTGCTGGTTTTAAAAACTTTAGGGGAGTCATGGAAAGCACCCAAGGCCAATTTGCTCCATGTGGCAGGGTTGGAGTCCCTCAAGAGAAGCCAGGTAAGATCATTGGTGAGTTGCAGCCTGAGTTGCAATAGAAAGCCCAGAGTTGAAGGACAGAAGTTGAGGCTTGGTACCATGTGGAGAGATCAAAAGTGCATCTCTCAAGTGCTTCGGAGGCCAGGAGTTCATTAGTGAATCCCAGACATTGGTTACTAGGTTAACACTGCTGGAGTTTTGTTTGGCTTTATCTGATTTAACGGTGCCTTGGCTCAATATCTTTAAATATAAAAGTATATAATTTGATTTTTATTTCATGTGGGCCCATAGTTAAGAAACTTTGGGATTTTTAGGGAGAATTTGGAGTTTGAGAGAGAATTTGAAGTTTTAGAGAGACTTTGAATGATTTAAAGAGACTAAAATGTTAAGGTATTTGAATTTTTAAAGACTGTGGTACTTTTAAAAGTTGATACGCTTCACCAGGCATTGGTGGCACACACCTTTGGTCCCAGCACTCAGGAGGCAGAGGCAGGCAGATCTCTGTGAGTTCGAGGCCAGCCTGATCTACAGAGCTAGTTCCAGGACAGGCTCTAAAACAATAGAGAGAAACCCTGTCTCAAAAAACGAACAACAACAACAACAAAAAGTTGGAATGCTTTATATTGTGGTATTGATATTAATATACCATGTTGGGGACCAGTAAGAAAGGAAAAGTTCTAGTTAAACAGTGATGTGTTTGTGTGTCAAGGTGACAAAGGGTTAATTGCACTCACTAGTTTTTTTTTTTTTTTTTTTTTTTTTTTTTTTTTTTTACCAGAGTCATTTGAGAGGAGAAATTTTTAATGGAGAAAATGATCCCACTATATTGGTCTATGGCAAGTTTGTGGTGTGCTTTCTTTATTGAAGGTTGATGTGGGAGGACCAAGGCCACTGTGAGTAGAGCCATCCCTGGGCTGGTTGTCCTGGGTGTTATATAAAAGCAGGCTGAGCAAGTCAAGAGGAGCAAGCCAAAAAAAAAACTTTCCTCCATAGCTTCTGCATCAGGTCCTGCCTCTAGGTTCCTGCCTTAAGTTCATGCCTTGACTTCCATTAATGATGAACAGTTTCCAGGAAGTATATGTTGAAATAAACCCCTTTTATTCCTCAAGTTGCTTTTGGTAGTGGTGTTTTATCATAGCACTAGAAATTCTAACTAAAGCAGTTGCCACAAGATCTCACTAAGCTCGGAAAACTCAATGACTTTTATACCCCAATGTTCCAAAGTCCTTCCACAACCCTCCTCCCAAAATTCCCAGGTCTTTCATAGCAATTGCCTGTTGTTGATTGATTTTACTCTTTGGTTCTTTTGCCCTTTGGGGGCCCTGCCACCCAGCTCCCAAATAAATCCACACAGAGACTTATTCCCAGTAATTTCTAGTCCAGTTCTGAGGCCCTAAGATCCAATTAGTCAATTAATAAATAAGAAACCTGGCTCCCCACATACTAAATTTCTGTGAGTGTGCTTAGTTGTTCAGTGTGTCTTCAGTCTTCTTGGCTATGGAAAAATGAAAGCCATGGGTTAGTATAAAAGTCAACTAAGTAATAAATGATGTTAAAGTACTGAATGGAATCCTGTAATGTATGACATGTGCAGGGTAAGATGTGAATTACAATAGCATTATTGAGATATAACTCACGTCTCATATGACTCTCATTTACAGTGAATAATTCACTATTTTATAGTATACTCAAAGAGTTATGAAATTATTATTATTGAAATCAATTTTAGAATTTTTCATCGCTCTAGCACTCCTGTTCCTATTGCCAGCCATTTCTATTCCTTCCCCCATCAGTACAATTTAATTTCCATCTCTATGGATATGTCCAATCTGGACATATAAGTGGAATCCCACAATATTTTTAGCTTTTCTAGATGGTAAATTTTTAACAGTGTAGCAGTGTTGAGTCTTTACTGCTGCTAATGTTCCGCAGCTTAGCAGCCCACCTTAACATTTGCAGTGATAACTTGGGGAGATGGCAGACAGTTAATTCTTAAACGGGTAGCTAGCTAAGGAAAGAGGTCCTGGACTAGATCAGGCTAATCTCAAATTACTTTCACTTTTACCCAAGGATGCTTGCTTCTCAGTTCTGGCCCAAAATAAATGCTCCTTTTGTGGGCCTATTCCAGCCAGTGAGCTTTTCCTCCATGGGAATTTCAGATTACCTGCCTTGCCTCATCCAAACTAGTCCCTGTTGTCACTTAAAAAGATCATAAGACCACATGTACTTTCTTGCACATTGCAAGCTGTGTACCACCCAAGACAGGTTCCTCAAAGCATCTCCCCTGCCTCAAAGAAGTGGGTGTGGTACCAAGGACTCTCATGCCCATGGTCAGAAGACTTCACTGAAGACACAGGTTGGGGATCTTGTCAGGTCCAATACGAGAAAGAGAAGAGAGATTTAATCCTGCCTTACCCACTACAGAATATAAAAGCTCAGACAGTTGGTGCTCTAGCTCCAGATTCTATTCCTCACTGTTGCCTGTCTCTGTGTGCCTCTGTGTGGACAACTGAACAGTTTTCAGAAGACAACGTGTGAATGGACAACAAGTATTTTGAGGCCAGGAATTCAATATCCTTAGCCATCAGAGAAATGTAAGTGAAAAACATATTGAAATTCCATCTCACCCCAGTGAGAATGGGTACCATCAAATAAACAGCTGACATCAAATGACGATGAGGATGCAGAGAAAACCAGTAAAGAACCAATTATAAAAATCAGCATGGAGGCTCCTCAAATAAAAGCTAAAATGCCAGTACCATATGGCCCAGCTATAGTACCCCCGGGGTACAGCTA
This sequence comes from Phodopus roborovskii, assembly GCF_943737965.1. Classification (NCBI taxonomy): domain Eukaryota; kingdom Metazoa; phylum Chordata; class Mammalia; order Rodentia; family Cricetidae; genus Phodopus; species Phodopus roborovskii. The sequence goes on along the minus strand of NW_026126517.1, from coordinate 10,950,904 downwards.
TAGGGATCTTAAGTCAGAATCCCATAGATATTTTCACTTTTACCTTTACCACAGTGTTCACAATGGCTCAGATATGAAACCATCCTAGATGAACAGAGGAAGGTAACTGACTAGCAAGTGGTATGGCAGTAGATAAAAATGAACAAAGTACAGTGATATAAATGTAGGAAATCTTTATAATGACACTGGTTGCTTTATGCTCAGAATAAAAGCATTTTAAAACAGGAAGAAAAAACAAAGAACAGCAACAAACAGGACCCACGTCCAGGTCTGTTTGATTCTGAACCTGGCATCTTGGTCATTATCCAATAACGCCTCCACTTATAAGAAAATGCTACCCCCCCAAAGGATCCATTTTAGAGTGAGGACAATAATTATCTTAATTTCATGTAATATATTTTTTTTTGTTATTCTGAGAAGGCTAATTAGCAATTTCCATTAGAATCAAGTTTGGTTAAAGGCTTGAAGTATTCTTTGGCTGACTAAAGTTGTTCAATATTGAATCATTTATTTCTAAAAAATACTCACCTGTGGGGTGAGTAGCAATTAGCTCTTCAGAGAAGATGTGCCAGCGAATGAGTAGCAGACTGTTGACTTAAGAGTTAGTAAAACATAAAGAACTTGCTAAGTCTCTAATTACTGATGTTCAGCTAAGGACAAACCTTCCGGCTTCAACTGCTATGGGTGTCGGGAAGAAAGAAATGAGGCTAACTCCTTCCCAGCCACTGGGTCTGACTTGCTCGCGCATTTAGCTGTTCCCACTGCATACTGGAAATAGATGACAGATGGCAAATAAGTGGTTTGATTTAGTTTAACACACACATGCAAATCTACCATGTCTTCTGTTTCCCCTGTGGAGATTGCATGTCTACATTGGTGGGTTGGTGTTTTACAAAACAGAGAAATGATTTCCCCTTGGCTGTACATTTATTTGGAGGATGGACTGTTACTCTGGGAAATGCATAAATTCCCAGAGAGTGTACATGGCTGGCCCTTTCTTCCTTAGTTAGCCCCAAGGGAGCTTATTGCGGCCTGATTAAGCAAAGAAAGCATCACACGTTCTTCGACAGCTCAAAAATCCCTGGGGTTGAGTTGAGTTTTAGGTGAAGGGTTCATGTCAGTGCCAAACTGGTTTGTGCCATTTCATCACTGTCCATACTTGATAAAACCAGCTTTTGTAGCCTGCTCACACTGACAGCCAGGGAATAAGCACATTTGAGACCCAAAGGAAGAAACACCTGGTGGCACTCATTGCAAGCACAGGGCTTATTTCTTGTTAAAAAGCTTCCTGACCTAGTTCCAGAAGCAGGAACTTCAAAGGAGCCCAACTTCCAAGTTCACATCTTTGTCCTTGTCCCTTGGCTGCCTCCTTATCGCCAACCTCAGGAGCCTGAGCTCCCAGGTTTCCCCCATCCATCTTCTAAGTAGTTAAACAAAGCAGGGCATCAAGTCCAGTGGTACCTTTGTTCCAAGGCTATATATGTATTCCAAAGAGATGCACTGGTTCTCAGTCTGCTCTGAATGAAGTGCAGGGCAATACCTCTTAACTGACTTAATGAGGAAACAGTGCCCTCCCACCTGAGAAAAAAACATAGTAGGCTTTGGGTGGAGGTGGGGAGTCCTCTTATAAGCTAGAGTTTGACAGTAGGAAAAAAAATCTGTGGGACACTGTATGTTGCCTCAGTTTATCCTTACCTGAAGCAAGATGGGCTGGTGGCTGTATGGGAGCTTAAAGAAGTCAAGACAGACACTTTAAAAGAACTATGCTACATCTGCCACAACCCAGATTGTTTCTAGAACTCACTAGAACATGTTTGTTGGGCTGGTTGGTTGTTTAGTTGTTTCTTTAGTTGTTGGTTTTTTGAAGCTTTCTTTCTTTTTTTTTTTTTTTTTTTTTTTGAGACAGTGTTCTCTTTGTTAACAGCCCTGGTTATCCTGGAACTCTGTTTGTAGCTTATAGATCAGGTTTGCCTCAAAGTCACAGATATCTGCCTGCCTCTGGCTCCTGAGTGCTGGGGTTAAAGGCGTTTACCACCATGCCTGGCAAGAACAGGGTTCTTGCATTGTGGAACTTTCAAGTCTTTTTGCACATTATTAAATGAATGTCTATGATCCAATATGAATAAATGACTCGAATTGCCAACAACCTGCTTCCAACTGCAGATACCACTGTTAATAAGGAGAGCCCTTCTTGTCCCATCCCTTGGCACATAAGCTCATCATTATCGCCACCAACAACTTTTCTGTTACTACTAGTTTTGCTCATTGTTCTAATGACTATCACTGTTTGTTTTCTGGCAGGTCATTCACATTCATGTCTAAAGTGAATTCCACACTAACCTCAATAGCCCTATGAAGCTAGGGGCTATCACTCTTGTTTTATGTACAAGGACACTAAGACCAGCAGAAGTAACCCACTCAGAGCCTGGAAATAGCAAAGTAGAAGTTTTAATGTACACTCACTGTCTTTTTTCTAATCCTCCTAAGATGTAAAGGGGAGCATGTTGTCTACTCATGTGAAAGGATCTAAAGTGAAATGTGCATTTGCCCAGGAAAACACCATCCCTGACCAGCCTCACCCTGAGCCAAGCGTCCCCATTTTAATGATGTCTCTTATTGCATGGAGGCTGCCCGTTACTACTGTGGTCTGTTACAGCTCACCTGGAGTTTATAACCTGTGACCACAAGATTCTCAATTGTACTATGTGTCGGGTATGGAAATGTTCTTTTCCCTGTAGCAAAATCCATTCTTCCAACATAGGTTGAGCCATACTTGGAAGAGTACTTGCCATTACTGGAACATTCATGGAAAGTCAATAACTTGGAATTAGTCTCCAGAAATTTAAAGACAGTAAATGCTTTGTGATGCTATGTCTTTACTGATTTATTTTTGTAAATTCTTAGGAACTGGATTGTGCCCACCATGGAAGTGATGTGACTGCATCATCTAATTATTGCATAGTCCAGGAATCAGGCTTTATTGATGATTTATATAGTCAAATGTCTTCTAGAAAAGAACTGGCATACCATGCTAGATGAGCACATGGTGTGAACCCTCCTTGGTCTTTTATATAATGAAGGAATTGCTAGTTTGCAGCAGATAACGAAACAAACAAAAAGTAAACACATCTCTTACAATTACTCACTGAGCCATCTACTTTCCCACTATGAGCGACATGACAGTCCAATGTGCTCTTAGAAGGACCTCAAACCACCATCCTCTCCTACCTCATTTGCTGACACCTCTGTCTCCTTCTCAGCAGCAGCCCAGTTCCCTGGGCCTCTAAGTCCTGAAGATCTCTCAGTCTCCCTCTTTGGAATGGTGTGCTCTTGTCTGCATTGTCCACTCTTTTTTGTTTAAAGGCACCTACACGCCAACAGCTCCACATCAAATCTCCAGGTCTGACCCTGAGTACCAGCCTGGCTTTCTTGCCACCCACTCCAGACTTCACCTGTTCAAAACATAATTCATGATCTTTCTTCTTCACCCCATCTTTTTTATCTCAGCTGACTCGGGCCCTTGATGCATCAATTTCTCCTACAGTTTCATAGGAAGATCTGTCAGCTCTAATTTCAAATATTTCAAAATTTCAAAATTTAAAAATGATTTTTACTTATTCTTAAATATACATACATACAATGTATTTTCATTATATCCATCCCCTACTACTTCTTTCCAGGTCTCCCAAGGAACCTCAAATATACTGTTCTTCCAACTTTAATCCTTAAAAAAGAAACCCACTAAGTCCAATTAGCAATGCCCATATGCGCAATTTTGTTGAGCACTTCACTGTAACATAGGCAACCTATCAATAGCCACACCCTCAGAGAAAAGTGATTCTCTGTCAGCAACTGTCAACTGCCATTTCTCTTCTCTAGGAGCAGATCCTCCTGTACCTCATCCCTGCTGGGATGTTGACTGGCTTCCTCTTGTGCAGACCTTATTATAGGTAACCAGAACTGCTATGAGTTCATGTGCACCATGGCCCAGTTGTGTTCAGAAGATTCACAGCTATCTTCTCTATCCTCTAGCTTTGCCATTCTTTCCATTCCCTTACAAGATGTTCCCAGAATCTCCACACAAGTGTCATGTGTGTAAATACCCAGGAGTTTACACATAGTAAATAATAAATAAATGTGAAAATATAATAAAACATTAAAAAATATGTTCCAAGAGCCTTGAGTTGGGCAAGAAATATGCTATGTACACTTCTTGGGGAGAAAAATATCTAATCTAGAATTGTCTCCTAAATGCTACAATACTCACCTATCAGGCAGGGTATGCCTGCTAATGGAACTGTGGCAAGATGGTTATGGAGCTAACCAACTGTTTTCTGACTAGATTTTAAGCATGGTCCACAGAAGGGAGTTCATGCCTGGTACTATAGACCTGGTCAAAAGCCCATGTCTGGGAGTTGGGACACATATTGTTATTTGTTAAATGGGCATGTTGTCAGGTGATTTTCTAAATATTTATGCTTATATACATATGTTTGTGCTATATTCTATCTTGGCCAATGAAGCTTCTTTGGTAATTAGGTAATGATTAATACAGAGATTAATAAATGGTTAAAGACCTGAGAATAAGTGGCTATGTATGCTTAGTCATAGATCAGTCATGACTATTTATAAATTTGACAACTCCTCTTTATTTCCAAGCTTCTGCACTAGTCCAAGGCATCATGTTCTTCAGTATGACTAATGATTGACTGACTAACTGACTGACTGACTGATTAAAGGAAATTGTTGTGTAGTTTTCTTATTCCTCCAGGTCCCGCTACCCCCCAAACAAACACATAGAGACTTTTATTATAAACTGTTGGCTGATGACTAGGGCTTCTTATTGGCTAGTTCTGTCTTAATTATTAACACATAACTATTAATTTATGTATTTCTATATGGCCTTATCTTACCAGAGAATGTCTGGTGCATTCTGTCTTCCTGGGCTCTACATGGTGTCCTTGCCACACCTCTCTGCCTATCTTTCCAAGAATCCTCCTCATCTCCTAGCCCAGCCTGTCTTCCTGCATCTTCTGGCTATTGGCTAAACAGTGTTTTATTCATCAACCAATAAGAGAAACATATATACAGAAGGAAACCCCCATCAGCCAACCTCTTGCCTCCACTCTTAAGTCCTACAGTCTATTCTTTATGTAGCAGCAACAGTAATGCCACCGAAACTGGAGACTAGTTATGCCACTCCTCTGCTTGAAAATATTCAGTGGCTTCCCAGTGAATGTCAAAGTTCTTACATGGACCAACACATCCCTGTGTGATCTTAACTTTATCACTTCCAAGATTTTTTTTCACTTGTTCACCGTCAACTCTAATTGTTTCCTTGATTTTCCTAAATATGTCAAAGCCATTTCTACAAGAAGTGCTTAAGCATCCAGGTGATGTATTCCCTATTTTGTTCTGGTCTTTGCTTTGATATTGCTTTTAGGTATTCCTTGGCCCAAACTCTACCTGTTCACTCTCTATTCTCTCACTGAACTTATTTTGTTGTTGTGTGTATCACCATGTATGTATGTGTTCTGTCTGCCCAATAATCTCTATGGAGGCTGTGATTTTGTGTTGTTTTGTTTACCAACATCAAGAACTGTGCATATTGGGAAGTAGATATTTCATTAATATTTATTGGGCAAAGACCTCTTTTCTAAGATGGGTTGTCTGCCTTGCCATCTTCACTGGATTTCGAGCCACCAAGGAAACACCCTTCTGGGAGTGTCTATGAGGGAAGACTAACTATAAATGTGAGTGGCACCATTCTATAGGGATCTTGGAGAAGAAGAAGAGGAAGAGGAAGAGAGAGAAGGAGAAGGAGCATGAGAAGAAGAAGAAGAAGAAGAAGAAGAAGAAGAAGAAGAAGAAGAAGAAGAAAAGAGAAATTAAGATGAACAATAGCCTTCATCTCTCTCTGATCCCTGATGGTGAATGTAATGTGACCAGCAGCTTCACACCACACTGCCATAACTCCCCTTCTGTGCCGTCAAACTGAACCACAACAAACACTTCCTTTCAGAAATTGGTTTTCTTTTGTCACAGTAGTGAGAAAAGTAACTAATAAAGAGATGATTCTTCAAGAAGAGATAAGACCTCACTAGACATATAAAGAGGGAAGATTGTTTTATCCTTTAAAAAGTTTTACTTATTCTTTGAGAGCATCATGCAATATTTATACTATTCTCTCCTGCATCCTAACTTTTTTCAGATCTTTCCCCCATCATAGCTACTTAACTTTATCTTCTTTCTCTCTCTTTAACATAGAGAGGGGGAGGGAGAAAAGAAAAAGAAACCCAAAAAAAAGCCACTAAAAATCAAGTCCATTTTGTGTTGACCATTTCTGTCTTCTCCTCGGCATGGGGCCTGCACTGGAATGTAGTTGACAGACCCAGTGTCACTCTATTAAAGAAAACTGATTGTCCCTTTCTTGGAAGCTATATTTTGCAAATGGTTTATTGGCTATGGGAGGGACTTTGTGCCCACACCTCCTCCTCATGCTGGGGATTTTGACTGGCTTGAGTTTGTACAAGTTTTATGCTTATACAGGTTGTCACAGTCTGAGTCCCTATGTGCATGCTCCTTTCTAAAATTGTGTCTAAAAATACTGCTTCTTTCAACAAGTACACCGCCTCTGGCTCTCACAAAGTTTCTGCTTCAGTATAGATCCTTGAGTCTTGAGAGGAAGGGTGTAATAAAATCATCTCATTCAGGACTGAACACTCCCAAGCCTCTCACTTGCTAGGCAGTGGTGGTGCATACCCTTAATTCCAGCACTTGGGAGGCAGAGGCAGGTAGATCTCTGTGAATCTGAGGTCAATCTGATCTACAGAGCAAGTTCTAGGACAGCCAAGGCTACACAGAGAGACCCTGTCTCGAGAAACAAACAAACAAACAACAACAGTTGTGGGTCTTTATGTTAATTACCATCTACTTCAAGAAGAAGCTTCTTTGCTCAGAGTTGAGTGATCTACTGATCCATGGATATAGAAATATGTCATTATGAGTTGTCTTATTGCTATTTTCATTTAACAGAATAATAGTAGTAAAAATTTTTCCCTGGGCCCACAACTTATCTAGTCTCAGGTCCATAGGCTCATTAATAGGATCAGGAATGGGTTCCATTTCATGGAGTCAACCTTGATCCAGTTTTGTTTTTTTGTTTTTGTTTTTTTAAGTGGTTGGTTACTCCCCCAGCATTCATGCCATTATTTCAGCAGTGTGCATATCTTGTAGGCAGATAGTTATTACAACTTGCAGGGTTTGTAGTTGGGTAAGATTGATTCTGACCATAGGAAAAAAAAGCCATAGAAGCCTAAGAGAACCCCTTTGAGGTCATCCTGAATATTAGATATTTTCATTGTGATTTATAACAGTTGCAGAATTATAGTTATGAAGTAGCAACAAAATAATATTATGGTGTGGGGAGATCACCTCAACATAAGAAACTGTGTTAAAGGGACGAAGCACTAGGAAGGCTGAGAACCACCACTTTAGGGGAAAACCCTTGAAGACTAAGAAGGCTAATGTTAGCTCCTTCCCTTTATCTCAAGAGCTAAAACACCCAGGTGAGAGGTTGAGAAAAAGTAGAGAGTGCTGAGGAAGGATGAAGGAGGGGCTCTTAGATTAATCCTACAGGGCTAATCACACCGGAAAGGCAGGGCCAGGAAAGCCATGTTTGGCAGGTAACGGGCTTCTATCTCTGTGACTCAACAGCCTGCAGCTCAGTATCCTAGCAGAGTCCCTAAGGCCTGATGAGTGAGGTTGTAAAAAGCTCACTGAAGCACATTGCAAAATAATTCACCATCCCAGCCAGCTGCTTTGAAACCAGGCTCAGAACTAATCCAAAAAGAGAGTGTCTTGATCCAAGTTCACAATGCATGTGAATAAGTCACCAGCATCTGCCAGGTGGCCCTACCTCTATGTAAACTGGAAAACCACCACAATTCCGTTGGGTGCAGCCTATTAGTAAAGGGCTACTGGCTTCCAAAGACATGCAACCTCCACCGTGAAACTGCTTCGTGCTTTCCTTGGTTTTATTCACTGAAGCGTTTCACAGTGCATTCCCAGAGTGGAATATTTACCCCATTGGGTATATGAAGCTCAGAGAAGCCAAGTCTTTATTGCAGCCATCCAGCAAGTCACTTCCTGAGACTCAGATCTCCTAGCCCTATTATGGCCATTGGATAGTGACTCTGAGAAGAGCAAGGCCCATATCACAAGTTTACATGGAAACTGTAGCAGGCGAAGATGAGAAGGCATGGGGGTGGTGCACTTGGAATCTCTCAACACAGCATGAAGAACAACATGAGGTATATTGTGCTTTGGCTTTCTTCTGTCTTTGAAAATAAAGGGTTATATTATTTGGATTAGAAGTGCAAGATTAATGTAGATTGTACGCATATACAAAGTTTTCTTTTTTACATTTATTTGTATTTTATGTGCATTGCTATTTTGCCTGCATGTGTGTCTCTGTAAGGGTGACAGATGCCCTGGAACAGGAGTTACAGACAGTTGTAAGCCAACATGTGGGTGCTGGAAATTGAACCCAGGTTCTCTGGAAGAGCAGCCAATGTAAAAACCACTGGAATTCCCCTTTTTCAGACAAGTAGAGATCTAGAAAGAAAAACTGAGTTCCTAAGTCAAGCGGTTATTTCATAACAAAGCAGGATGGAGCCCTTTCATTTTAGGAACTGAAAACTGACCCTCTGTTCTCCCAAATGCCAGTCATTCCCTGCCTTGCCACCATCTTGAAGCAGAGTTATTACCCCTTAAAACAGTAGGTCACTCCTTCTCTCCGGGTTCCTGCCCTCAGCCATGACATAGCCTCTAGATGCCATGGTGAAAGGGTGGGCATGAGCCCATGCAGACCTGTCACTGAAGACTTACATCAGAATCTTTTGCTCACTTGATCTGGGAGCCAAAATGAACACAGCCATAGAAAGAAACACTGGAAAAACCAAGAGATTCTTCAAGAAGCATTTCCTGGGAGCAAGGAGTCTGACTGCATTGTCACAGGCAGGCCTACTTGGGGCAAGTGTCTGAGGGAAACATGTTGGGAACTGTGTTCTCAAGCTTTTGGCCTTCTATTCTATTGAGTGATGGTCATGGCTCTCGGCAGAGGAGATGATGCCAACAGGAGTCTCTCCCAGCACTCACCCACCAGGTGTTCTTCCCATCAGCCTCATCGCCTGGGCAGGGAGTGGCTCAGCCAGGGCACTGGGATGGGCAAGGAGGTGTAGCTCTCTTCCCTGCGGTCCAGGTGTCAACAGATGGGATATGGATCTGCCCCTCCCTTAACAAATAAATAGAACTTTTATAGACTGAGTAATCCTACATGGGATAAGCCAGACTACTGGTTACATCAAGTTATCTAGCCAGGGTCAGACTTATTTGGTTCTGTCATAGATCCTGTCATAAATTTTGCAAGAGATATTTCCCATATTCTAGCATCTCACCATGCAGAAAAGAGGTTGGTCCCCCTGCCCACATTTCTGAAATCTTTCTTTGGTAAATGTTCCATCCCCAGGTCCTAGAACATTTAAGCTTGTGGTTCCATGCAGGTGCAACAAAGAGCAGTTGATCCCTCCCATTCTGCCCCAGGAAGCATCAAAAGTGCTGCTGAGATGCCTTCATGGAGGAGTATTCTTGCTTCCCTGATGGGAAATGTATCATTCCAGGACCTTCTCATCTCCTCTTAAGTTCCTCCTGATCTCAGTCTAATGTAGCGAGAAATAAGCTCTTGGGTCAGCTTCTTCTTTCTCTTATCTGCCTTCAGTATAAGGCCTCTGGTAAGATGGGTCCAGATAAGTAAGTGTAGATGGTGGGCTGATCAGGGCCAGGTAGACCAGTTGTCTTCTACAGATGCCTATGGCAGTGTACAGAGCCAACCTAAGAGAATTATCAGTCAGGAAGCAAAGGTAGTAGGCTTTGAGATGCTTGTTAGGTTTCATTTAACCTTTCCAAAGTTCAGTTTCTCCATCCATAAAGTGGAGCTAATAATATTCTGCTTGGCCTGTTGTTAAAAGTTAGCATAAACAAAGGCTTTCACAGACTCATGGGTACTGTCCAGAAAGAAGTGGTCTCTTTGCTCTGGTAAGCAATCGTGGTGTTCAGATAACTAGGCTGGCCCAACCATGCCAGCCCATTGCTATCTGGTGAAGTGGGTTCACATATCTAACAGTAAGCAGTGTTGGAAGATAGGGACAGAGTACCAATGAGGAGACTCACTTGTCCCAGTTCACAATGGTGGTCATTTCATTCAGAAGGAAGTAACTCTAACTGGGACAGCACAAATTCTCAGTTCAGGCATGCTCTGGTTGATAAGATCCTTCTGGGCCATACAGCCTGAATAGAATGAACACCCGCTGGGAATCCATGGAGCTAACAATCCACCTCCTGTCTGACTACACCTTGATCTTCTTGCAGCAGGAGGCCTGAGGTCTTTGACTTACACAAGGGCTGTTTTTCTGCACAAGGTCACTAAGGGGTCAGCCGTCAACTCCTAAGCTAGAGAAATTCACCTCTGATTTGAATCTCCAGGTGTTTTATCCACCACACAATGAATTGGCACTTTTCGCTGAGCAATGACTTCTGGGCCCTTTAGAGCTTGCATTAAGCTCTCTGACTTAATGACTCTCCCTTCTAATGGAAGCAAAAGCCGTTTAAGTGGTCACAGCTGCCAGGAACTTAGCTAAAAGAGTGAAACTTTCTGAGCAGGTCCGGCAGTAGCTGCACTAATCTTTGGCCCCGCCACCCTCCCCCGCGTGAGTCTCAGGCTTGTTTTGACAGCACTGGAGCTGGGTCTCATGAGAATAGCAGCAAGTACCTTTCCCTTTCCACGCTTGCGCTGCTCCAGCCCATCACTTGCCGCAGGGGCAAGGAAGAAACAATCAAGCATTGTCTTGTTCTGGACTGGTGTGTCAGAGCCTCTTGGAATAAATATTATTTGCCTCGGAGGGGAATTGGCTGCAAAGACAGTGAAATGAGTAAGGGCTGGGTGGAGGGGAGGGAGGGGAGGGAGGGGAGGGAGGGGATGTTTGGGTTTGGTATTATTATTAGTTTACTCTTTTTCTCCTGTAGTTCTGTGAATTGTATTCCTTCCTGACAGGCCATTAGGCATAAAGACTATACTGCACAGGGCCTCTGCCAAGAAGAAACACAGAAATTTTCTGAAGCAAGTGTCCTTGGGTTCCTGAAGGCCCTTGGTCACTCCCTGGCCAACTCTGGGCAAGAAAAAGGAAAGCAATCTAGTGAGTTACCTAGGATGAAAAAGATATTCTGGAATCTTCCTCTTAACATGCAGCCCCTCCTCAGCAACCAAGTACTTCCCCTGACATGGCTGACGGCTCTGCCCTTTAATTCCTCTCGGAAGGCTTGGAAGGATAGCAGCTACAACAGCCTCTGGTATCAACAGCCAGACTTCCCAGCATCTGGGGCAATCAAACCTACTGCATGCGGCTCTACTTACTCTACACTATAAGCTGTATGCTCCCTCCCACCCCCACAACCCTTTCTTCTGAAGACAGGTTCAAAACTCTCCATAAAGAAGAACTAAGGATAAACAGCCAATAGGCAGACACTTAGCCCTTGTCATCTCAGGCAAAGTAACACATACAGCCACAGCACTGAGGTTCATTAACCCACCTTCTTTGTGTGCAATCAAAAGTCCTCTCCCCAATATGCTTCAAGCAAAGTCCCTATATTCATTGTGGTGGGGGAGCAGCCAGGGGAGACAGGTTTTCTAATCATCATCTGTAATAGCCATTAATTTTGGAGAACTTGCCAGCTGCTGGCCACTGTGTTAAGTACTTTCCATGCATCCCGTTGCCAAACAAGTTTGGTAAACCCCTAAGAGTTGTGCTGGATTTAGTCTCATTCTGTGTATGGAAAGCTAAAGCTGGGGCAGCTAAAATACTTGTGAAGATCATACAGATCCTATAAGAAGGCTTCCAACTTATTATCTGACCTCCTAGAAATGGGAATGGATTTGAAAGACACTGGTACCCCAGCACACCCAGGCCATTCCATTGCTAATTAAAGGGGTTTAGTCTGTGGCTGCAACAGCATTAGGAAAATGGCACCAAAATTCTGGCTTTGTGGGTGTATTGCTAGTGTCAACTTTCAGTGTGCTAGGAATCTCATGTTCCCAGAGGGCAGAGACCCTGTCTGTGTACTTAGCTTAATTATTTCTGTATACAAAATAATTCCATGCCATGCTCAATGCCATGCACAATTAGGGATTTAATACTCGATTTTCTGAGGGAGATAAAGATCTCATCATCTCAGCCAATAAAATAAACACTGCCTCCCTTCTCCCAAATTGGAACAAAGAGCCACAGGAGGCCATGACACCCCAGGCAGCTGGCACAGTTGTGCAGACAGCACAGGTAGGCGAGTCTTACACACCTGGGTTTGGAGTCTGGCTCAGCTACATACCAGTTGGCTCCTGAGAAGAGTCCATTTGACTTCTACAAGGCCAGGTTCCTCTGAACGTGGTACAAGGTCATGCAGCTCCTGCCTCATATAGGTTTTTGTGAGAATTAGATGAGAAAATGCAGGGAAGCACCTCATAGAGAACAGGTATTTCACATTCGTTTCCTTCTCAGTACCCAAGAATCTGTCTTCTTCCTAACTCAGAGATCTCAGCACTCAAGAATATAGTCGTTGCATCATGGAACACAGTGGTTTGTTGATGCTGGAGCTCTGGCCAGGAGTGAGGACCTCCACTTGAGGGCCTGTGTCTTCACTGCACTGGAGACATTCCCGCCAACATATGCTACTGACAGCCCACCACATTGACTAGTGTGCTACCGTTGTTCGTGCGTCCAGACTTGGGTCCCCAGTGGCTTGACCTAAGCTTTTAAGACATGGGGACGACACAAGCGGGGCACAGCAGTAGCTGAAAGCACACTGTGGCTGACTCGTGCAGCTGCTTCTTTATCATACGGCGGATATCAGGAGATCTTTCTATCCAGCCCCTCCATTCCAAAAGGAACACATCCAGGGTCCCCAAGATTCAGGCTGGAAGGAGGCTAGACTCTCCTCATCACCTGCAATGCCCATTTTCTGAGTTCCTACACGCCATACCCCCTGTGCCCAGACAGGCAATGTTCCCCTCCCTCAGGACAATTGGAAAGGGGACAGCAGGAAGGTTTTGCTGTGAGTGTTTTAGATCTATCCTGGCTTACTAGATCCACACGGCAGTGCATCAGAGAGGATGCCATTCTGAGTCTGAAGAGGAAGTGCTGTCTTGGAGGAGGTCAGTTTGGTGGCAGTCTAGCAAGCAGCAGGGGAAGCAGCTGTGGCCTTGCTGTAAGGACAGTTCTCTGTCTCCCTGTCCTTGAGTTCAGGATCTAACCTTTGTCCCTAGTCCTTCCCAGGAGTCAGCAGGGCTTCCTGCAGGCAGCATGAGGGGTATTTCCCCAAATACTGAGTTAAACCAACGTTGATGCAGTCACAGGTTTGAGGCAAAGGAAAGGTTATGTAGGTTGGGAAGCCTGTATTCAAGTCCAGGTGTCGTCATTTGGAATAGTATACAGTCTGAAATGAATGCTCTCAGTGCCTCAGTTTCCACGTCTGTAAAATGGACAAGAATAAATCAATTAACATGCATAAAGTTTCTAGCACCATATCGCAGCCACTGGATGATGGAGAGCTATTAAAATAAATGTTGCTAGTCCCTCTCTGTTTTATGGGAGACAAGTAAGATGACAGTTGCCATGCTGCAAGTTGCAAAGCATTGTTGTGCTGAGGAGGAGGTAATTTGAAAAACACTTGGCTTATTTTTTTCATTTCTTTTTTAAAAATATATATTTTGTATTTACTCTTTGAGAATTTCATGTATTATATCTTGGTCATATTTACCCCCTTCTCTTGTCCCTCCAACTCTTCTTGAACCCTCACCCTGTTCCCTCTCGGCTGTGTCTTTACATCGTGTTTAATAACATATTAAATCCAGTTAGTGCTGCCTGTATGTGCATGGATGTAGGGCCATGCCCAAGAGCATGGCAACCAGTCAGGAGCCACATACCTGAGGAAACCTGGCTCTCGGAGCCTCAACAGAAAGATTTCCCCCAAAGCAACTGCTTGTCATCTGATTTCATTTAATTTTTATGTCCAACCCTTTATAAATGTGGCTATTTGCATTGACTTGTGTGTCCTCAATTATCACACTTAGATGAGTAGCTTCTGAGTGTCTTAGTGTGAAGAGAGAATACAATTAGACTCTGTCTCCCCTTCTTGACTAATCCAGATGCAAGCATTCTTGAAGGTCTGGGAGATGCAGGCCAGCCAGCAATCCACTACCCATTAGTGGTTGCCATACCAGGCATGTCACCCCTCCATATCTTCTAGCAAAAGCTTCTTGGACTGTCTTTCACTGACTTTAGGATGGTGTCTGACCAGATTGCCAAACGTGAAGGACCAAATGCAACTCAGTGCAGTGTCAAGCTGGACACAGCATGTAAGGGAAAGTGTTTTAGTACAACCACTGCCTTATGAAGCACAGTCTGGCTGATGGGATACGATCCATAAAGGAGGAATGAGGAGATAATTTTGAAAAGCAATGAAATAACAGAGGGTAGGTGTAGATATTAACAGTAGCATATAGAGAGATGGACAAATGTTAGAACAGGCAGGCAGGAAAAGGTCTGTTAGTGGGACCTTGACAGCTGTGTAGGCATTGCATTGGGAGAAGGGAGATGGGCATTCCAGAAACTCCAAGAGCATCTGGGAGACACAAAATCACTAGGGCTATTCACTGAGTGAGAGAATACTGGCCTGACAGTGGTAAAGAGAGGATCCTGCCTCCCAGCCTGCTCTCTGCTTTGTAAGAGCCAGAGAAAGAATTCTTTACTAACACTGAGTTCATTCGAAGGTGGTCAGGTTCATCTTATTCTGCTTCTCACAGTCACAGCTTTATGGGAACTTTGGTAACTCCTTCAAACTCAGACTCCTTGCCAATAAAGTGAGGGCGTCCCACAGAATGAATTGAAGGGAACCATGAGCAAGTGCTGAGGGAGGAATGAAGGATGTTCCTTTCCAAATAACCAGGTTCCAGTGTAGGAAAACACAAAGGAGCTCTCTCTCTCTCTCTCTCTCTTCCTCTCTCTCTCTCTCTCTCTCTCTCTCTCTCTGACTCGCTCACTTGCTCTCTCTGTTCAATACCCATCTTTCCATCTTTGCCAAAGGCTTTAAAGTTTGCAAGTTTGCTTTGTCCACTTCTCTTCCAGCTAAGCTTTAGATGCTGGATAAGCAGAGTCCCCTGGAGGTTCCTGGGTGAGTCTCCTGCTCTTGGCATTGACCTACATACAGTTGATACCTAATATGTTTGCTCGGGCCCACCTGCCCAGAAAGCCGTTTGCACCCCAGTCACGGTTGAACCTAATAAATGCCCACCCCACCCCACTCCACCCCAAAGCTCAGAGGTTCTGAACAGACAGGGCTTTCTGACCGAAGTAGCTGTGTGTGTTGCAGTATGTGGTCTGCTCCTCTGTGCCACTCTCCTGAGAGGACAAAAGGGTGGGTATGGCCAGGAGGAGACTTTCAAAGCACTAGCTTACCCATAAGACCCCGGTGGCCTGGCGGGGAAATGCCCAAAATTGATGGAGCATGCCAGAGTTGATCGAAGAAAGAAACAAGCCTGCTGGGCTCTGCAGCCTAGCGTTTAGGACCGCATTTGTAAACAGAACAGAGGAAGGCGGTTGCTAGGATTGGAGATAAACAAACACTGAAAATGATTTGGGAGGAAGGAACATCTAATCAATCAGCCCTGAGGGACAGCAGCACTGCCTTACAGTGCTTCTCTGCCTGGTTTCAGGCCACCGAGTCCAAGTTTCTGCCACAGACTCAGGTTTCCAAAGAGCTCCGTAATTGTTTTCCACCTGTGCCTTGCCCAAGCCACTGCCAGAGCTCTTCTCTCTTCAGACCCAGGCTAGATATAGAGAAGGCTGTGAGGGGAGACCTGGGAAGGCATGAGCCAGGGTGCCTGGGAGGGTTGCTGAGAGCTCTGAGGCTACCGCGGGGACCAGGAGCTGAAGGGCGCAGCCACCTAGTACTCTGCAACCTAGGCATTTGTTGGGGGCATCCCAGCAAAGCTTCTC
Source organism: Phodopus roborovskii (assembly GCF_943737965.1). Lineage (NCBI taxonomy): Eukaryota > Metazoa > Chordata > Mammalia > Rodentia > Cricetidae > Phodopus > Phodopus roborovskii. Next base: position 10,934,801 of record NW_026126517.1, on the reverse strand, counting down.
CAGAACAACTGCAGGGCACCAGGGCCCTGGGCTTGCGATGACTGTGAGGTGGGGGAAGTGCGTGCATGCACTTGCATGGGTGTCTAGAGCAGGATGAGCAAGGTGTGAGCAGGCACTGCATCCTGAGAGAGTGCCTTATGATTGTGTGCACCAGTAGGGGCAGTGTTTATATAAAGTGCATTGGAAGCTGGAGCCTGAAGGGGCACCCTACTAGAGAATTCTAAGCCAGAGGAATTCCTGAAGCTGTTGAATAGAAACTCCCTAAAATACAAGCTCCCTCTAGGAGAGGGTGCTTTATTTGTTCACTACTATACCCCATTGTGAAGCCTGGTACACACAGGGAGGTCTTAATACATAGCTGTTGGGTTTCTGAATGTTGCCAGGGAGGTGAGGGATATTGTAGGATTGGAGAGAAGCCTGAACTTTCTCGAATGTCAGCTTTTTGCCCTGCTCCCTTTGCTTTCCTGCTGTGAGAGTAGATGACAGGAAAGAGGCAGAAGCAAGTGAAGATGGAGAGCTGTCAAGCTTCTGAGAATTGTGAGATGACAGGCCTGGAACCCTCCCCTTGCCCATCTGCTCCGGGCAGCAAACCTCACCTCCTGTGTTTGTTGTGAAAAGCTAAGACAGGAGAAGAAAACTGATCTGAAACCCACAACAGGTCCCCCACAATCTGAATGTCCCCTGTGTGGGAGGGGTTAGTTAGGGTTTGAGAGCCTGTCAAAACACATTTCCTCTCTCACCCTCCCCAGAAAATACCTGGAAGGGAATCTAAAGGTTGCCAAAAGTGCAGGCAAACTTCATTTGAAAACATTCAGAAGTTCTTTTAGGGTCTCTCCAGTCAGGAGCAGCACTCTCCAAGTGATTAGCAGGCTGTTGTGACCAACCTCAGCTCCACAGTCTCTGCCCATCCACTGGGAGACATGCTGCTGCCTCCATGGGGATCAGCAAGATCCCCCTTCAGCTGCAGAGAAAGGCCTTGAAAACCTACACTGCTTCTAATGACCCTCCCTCCCCCAGTCACACAAGAAAACAAATCAGCTTTCACCTTCCTGAATCTGGTTTAAGGACCCACCAGGAAGAACAGACATCACAGGGTAATTAAGAAATTATTCCTTGACATATGGGAAGATGTCTCCTTTCTTTTCTTTGGAGGCAATTGAAAGGGCTGCTGAAGTTAACTATACCACATTGTTCACATGTCAGTAAGCTGATAGCTTGCTGTTCCAGTCACACCTTCCAGTGAATTCCAGATCACCAGGTCCCCTCCTGCAGCCCTCCCTAATGAAAGAAAACCTTGATCCTATTCGGTGAAAGCAGCTCTCTAGTCCTGCCCTGTCCATATCTCAGAGAGGGAGAGCTACATCAGGGTTAAGAACAGGTTCCCAGGATTGGCTAGACACAGGTTGGTATAAAGGGATGAGATGTGTTCCACCCAAGCCCTGTCCATACTGTTTCTGAACTTAGAAAAAATAGTGCAAATATAGACAACTCAGAAAAAAAAATTGCTCAGAGCCTAGGGAGCATTTTCACTTTGACAGCAAGGGAAAGTTTCTGAGATTTATATGCCTTGATCTGTTCTAATGAATCTTCCAAAATTTACTTGAGAATAAGACCAAAAGCCCAACCCTGAAGTTGGAAACAGCACCAGAATCCTCCATCTGTCCTGATGTATTCCATCTAACACCCCCTAAGTTCCACCCCTAGACAGCAGCATTCCCCACAGGATAGAAAAGTCTTCTGGAGTTTTTGGTATGCTAAAAGAAGTGCTAGAAGTCTCTGGTTGTACCTATGTTTGTGAAGTGCTTTGACACGTCTGCTTAGCCCTTGATATATCAACACACACTTCTCTCATTTAATGCAACCCTTAAAATAACAGGGGATGATGGAAGGTGTTGTTATGCCCAGTTTCACTAAAGAGGAAACCAGGCTCAGGAAGGTAAAGAGACTTGGGAAACATCGTGCCACCAGGGTGTGGAGCAGCATGATTGAGTCTACCCTCCCAGGTCATTAAAAATGACTGTCGTCTCCTGGGGCCTTTCATGAAAATGATCTCATAATTAAATTAACACCCTATTGTAAATCACTGAGAGCAGTTTCAAGGGCTGCTCCTTCTAGGTGCATTTGCATTTCAACAGGAAACAATTCATAGTTCATACAAAGAAATCGCCAATGATAAAAAAAAGATCAGGCACCAGTACTGAGCTAAAGGCAGCAAAGGAAGGGGCTAGAAATGAACTAAGATCTCAAGTCCTGAGAGAACTGGCAGGAATTTTCTTTCTAGTAGCTTCTACAAGCTGCCTAGATGCCTCTGCCTCCAGCCAGTACCGTCTGCTCTACTCTGTGCAGTGCTGACTGTTGGAATAGACATGGACATTAAAGTATCAGAAGGATGTAGTTCCCTGGCTCTCCGAGTATAGACCCTGCACCAGGAACAGATATGAAGATCCTAAGGCCCTCCTAAGCCAGAAATGCCTCAAAAGCATGAAGTCACCTGTACTCAAACAATGTCTTCTAGTTTGGATCTCACACACAGCCCAAAGGGTCATGTCCGAAGACTTAGTTGCTGGCCTGTGGTGGTAGTAAGAAGTTGTCAAACTTTTAAGAGGTGGAACCGAGTGGGAGTTAAGACATTGGGAATGTGTTCTGCAAGTGAGAACAGGAGCCTGGCCTTTTTAAACTTTTTCCGTCTTTGCTCCCTGGGCACCATGAAGTGAGCAAGCCTACTTTGCTATGTCCTGCTTCCATGCTATACTGCATCACCACAGTCTTCAAAGGAGCCAGGAGGCCAAGTGGCCATGAACTGAACATTTAAAATCATATGCCAAAGGGGGCCTTTTCTTCTTCATGTGTGATGAGGTTTGGGTATGTATGTGCAAGGCCAGAAGTCAATGCTGAGTGTCTTGCTCAGTCATTTTCCACCATACCTTTTCAGTTTCTCACTAACCTGAAGCACCCTGATTCAGCTGGATGAGCCATTTAGCAAGCCTCAGGATCTTCCCATTACTGTCTCCCCTGCACTGGGATTAAAGATGTGTGTCTCATTCTTCTCTGTCTGGGAAAGTCCTATTTATCATCTCCAGCCCTTATGAAGATCTCCCCTCTAGAGTCTCTGCCTATTCTAGTTACTCCTCCCTGTCCTGCACTGAACCTTGATATGTCTTAGCAGGTTGGCAACATGCAAATCTTCTGCCTAACCCTGACAGCTGACTATAGTAAGTTGTCCTATTCCTCTTGGGGTAAGTGCATGCCAGGGTGCCATGAATATGGTAGATGCCTAATACATATGCACTAAGTAAATGAATATGAATAAGTTGATGCATGAGCCCAAGTATTATATCATCCTTCGTTAAGTAACAGAGACAGACGCTTAGCTGCCCTGTGGGCACAGAGCTGTCTGCTTTGGAACTAGGTCTGGCTCCTAGGCATCCTGATTCTTACTCAGGATAGCAAGTAATCATTGGGTATATTTTACCCAGATTCTTTGTCTTTAGGTGAAAGAACTGTTAAACAAGTGTCTTTTATTTGGCTACTTTGTGACAGATAATTATGCCAAACACAGAGACATGTAAAATCCTCCCCTTTGGGCCACAAAGATATGATTTGGTGAGGTCACAGCTTGGTCTCAGTTATCTCTGCATCTCTGAGTTCCTATTTATATATGGCACCAACCTATCACAATGGTATCTAGCCCAACCATTAAACCATTTATAATACCCAGGAACCAATTTGTGGCAGCCAGCAATTAGCCCTAGTTATGTTTTTAATTTTTCTTCCTTTGAAGTTTTAATAGATGGTTATTATGAGGTAGTCTGCACAGCCTCCAAGGCTTCAGGCTGCTTGTAGTCTGGCTGCAGCTAGAGAATATTAGGCTCTGGAGAGAACCTGGAAGTCACCTAATGTGACTCCTGCTCCATTTCAGAGTTGTCTTTCTCTGGGCAAAGTTGGCATGAAAGCTATCTAGAATACAACCACTGCTCATTTGTTCTCACATAATTCATGACTTTTCTATGACTGAGGTCCAGGTGCCCCCCATTCTATAGCTTTTAGACTATTGGTGTGAGGAAAGGAAATTACAACTGGGATGGTGAGTCTGTGGCAGAGGAAGCTGGGGAATAGATAGATGTCTACAGCCACTCAGGTAAGGGTTCCTCAGCCAGCCAGAGACAGAAGACTTTCACAGACCAGGCATGTAGACAAGAGAGGATGAGATACTTCTGCACACCCCTATTGCTGTACCACAGCATTGCCCTGGTAGCTGTGTCTGGGTGAGATGTCTCCGAGACTCACTATACTTGCAAGCTCACAATTTATCTCACTACTTCATTTGATGACCCAGAAGTCCCTTGAGAAAAACGATCACACTATTTTCACTCATTCTTTGTAAATACACAGCTGCCAGGCTTGTGTCTATAACTGATATTATGGCAAAGCCACCATGACAAAGGTTTCCAGGGTCTTCAGTTACCACATCCTCTTCCTCCATCTTTTCTCTAAAGTGTAATAGTAAATATGCTGAGTCTGGATCTATGTTAACTCTCCAAAATTTTATCTTTCCTCTAGATTTAGTTACACACACACACACACACACACCTTTTAATATTCATGAAATCATTCAATTCTGGTCTTTGTGCATGGAAAGACCTCAACATGGGCATAACCAAAAGAGATCTTTGTGTGTTGTACTCCCAGGTTGTTAAGTTGTTTATTCTGAGTTCTCCATATTGCTGAATCCAGTCATGTAACAGTAGAAGCTGCGAGCCAGCTTGGACTCACATTTTCTACCAGGGCAATCCCTGTGCCCTATCCTTTGTCCTTGTTCAGGGTCTTCATTGCCCTTCCTGGAACACTATCACAGTCTCCTGCCTCCATGCTGTTCCCTCCAAATCACCAGCAATACTGCTGGCAGAGTGTTCTTCCTATGTTCCAAATCTGGCCGTGGCCCCCCTCAATATTCTTTGTACCCTGTAGAAGCAGATCTTAAAGTAAAACCCATGCTTATTCAGGCTTGGGCATTTGGCTGGCATGTTCTCAAAGTTAATGAAGTGACTGTGTCACTTAAGGAAAACAACCAACAATGTTTGGTTATTTGGAAAACAACTAGCCAATGATAAAATAGGAATTTGGAAAAGACACACCTGCCACCTTGAGCATGACAGCATCCCAACACCTGGTGATTTTTTTTTTTTTTTTTTTTTTTTTTTTTTTTTTTTTGAGACTGGTGGTGACTTTGGCAAAAGCATGGCTTTGTTTGGAACATTGTGCAATGAAGTGTGCACGTGTTTAGAAGATTCATATAATACAATGAGCTAATATTTTCCAAATGATTATTTTGAGAAGACAAAAATGTACATATGTACAGGTGATCTATCATGGTGCATTTTAATGCAACAGAATCTGAAATCTTCATAAGCATAGCTTTATGCTATACATTGCAGCTAACCTTGAAGAAAATACCACTTATGACAAACTGACACTTTTAATCATAACATTCCTGTGTAATCTCCAGGCTTTAACATGGGTAAAACTGGACATATTTTGAATGGCGGATGAATGGATTATACTTGGCTTATTGTTGTCACTAACAAGTACATGTTGGACAGGCACCTACAAGTCTGTTGGGGGCACTTGTACACACAGTTGTCAAGATAAAATTCCTGGAAGGAGCATTAGGTCAAAGAGTTTATGTATTTTCACTATTACTAAGTGTTGCTAGGCTACTTCCAAAGTGTTTTTAAGGATTCAGCATTAACATCACCACACTAATCATAAACTGAAAGCTCTGACGTTTAATTATCATTTTCACAATTGTTAATAACGGTAAAAAATATTTCAACAACTCATTTATGTTAGCTTTTTTTGTGAGCTGGCTTTTTGGAAGTATCCTTTGTGTGTGTGTGTGTGTGTGTGTGTGTGTGTGTGTGTGTGTGTGTGTGTGTTATCTCCCCCCACATCCCGTTACCTTCTAATTCCTTCTAAATTCTGTATACTAAATCTGGTCCTCTTCTGCATTTTTTTGCAAATCACTTCCTGTGTCTTTTAATGCTATATATGGTCTCTTTCATCATATGGGGTTACAAACTTTAATACAGTCAAATTTAGAAGTCTTTTCCCTGACCCTTTCTACATATTGTTTAACAAATCTTGGTTTATCTTTCCTTAACCTTTTACTTTTGACAACTGTGTACACAAATTTCCAAGGAGATCTGTTTGGGAACTATTGCATATAGTTTTATCTGAAACAGCAAGTTTTAATTACCAAATCTTTAATTCTGCTAACTATAACTTATATATAATATGTAAAGCATATATAATATACTCTATAGTAAGATATAAAGAAGGACCTACCTTTATCTCTTTCCATTTATGACACAAATCCACTAATTAAGTATCCTTGATTTGACATGTCATTTCTGTGCAAATATTCTTTGATATTTCTAGAACCTTTTATTTCATTGATTTATTTCAAGGGTCAGAAAAACGTTTTTATGTTTAAATCCAGATAATCATTTTGTGTTCTATGGACACTAGAATCTGGGACAGCCATTTCACTTACTATAGTGCAAAAAACAAACACACACCAGAAGAGAGAGTTGCATACAAATAAAACTCTACTTCTGAGATGAGCAGTGAACCAGATTTGATCACAAGCCATAGATTAATGACCCATAATCTATGTATGTTTGTTTGTGCCAATATCACATTTTTTGTCTATACCTTTATATTTGTTTTGAGTTTTATTTCAGTTTGACTTTTCTTGAGCAATTCTATTTCTTTTTTAAATTCTTTTTTTGACCCTTGTGTTTTCAGTGAAGCATTTACTAATATTCTCATTAAGGTCCTTGAACATAATTGCTATTTCAAAATCCTTGTCTTGTGCTTCAGCTAAATTGCTCTCTTTAAGGCTTATTGCAGTAGGGTTGCTGGCTTCAGTAAGAGGCATATTGTCTTGGTTGTTCATGTTTGTGTCTTTGTTTGGGATCTAGGCATCTGGAGATATGACATTTGTAGTGTTCCTTGGTGTAGATACCTAGAGTCCTGTTTGTTGGGTGTTCAGTTCTTTGGTTGCCGTTACCCCAATCGGACAGGTTGTGGGCCAGATGATCAGCTTTTTGTTTTGAGGCCATTCTGCATTTCTGTGCTCAAACTCCAAATGGTCCCCAATCCAAATTTCTGGTTGGAACTCTGGGTTCAGCTTTCCATGCATCCCAAATCAGCAAAGTAGGTGGGGTGGTGGTAGAATAGCAGAAAGGAGAAGGGACTGACTCTGGAGGTCTTATGTGGAATTAGGGAGTCACAGAGAAATGGATGCCTCCTTTTTGTATATGTTCAAATGAATTTGTCTCCTTCCTTTTCCTTTAAAATTGTCAAATATACCCATGGCCTTTAGGTCACCTTAGAAATTCCTTTACAATTCTTTATTTTGCGGACATGGAGTAACATGACAATAATCCTAGTACTTGGGGACCTGGTGACAACCTGAGCTCTATAGCGAGACCCTGTCTCAAAACAAAAGAAACAAACATTAACAAAACAACTGATTGTAAGGAGACAGTGATGTCTTCTGTTTTTATTAACTTCTTAAAATATACAGTTACTGTTTTGATTTTCTGTGTCTCTTCTGTCTGCCTTTTACTATTATCTGGGCTTTCTATGTCTTAGGCTTGGCTGCTACCATTTTCATTGTCACTGTAATATTTTATTAACAATTAGGTACAAGATGTCACAACAGTGATATCTTGCTTGAACTAGAGGTAATTTGAAAGTGTTCATAAGGTATCCACCAAACTAACTTCATATTTAATTGTTCTTGGAAAGTCTGTTCTTATTATATGAAGTGGGTGTTTTTTTTTTTTTGTTTGTTTGTTTGTTTTGTTTTTTTTTTTTTTTTTTTTTTGAGGATGGGTTTGGGAGGGATAGTATTGCTGAAACATTTTTTAATATGGAAAATTGTCAGCACCATGTCTTTCCCTACCCAATAGACTGTTTTGCCCATGAAATGTTTACATAATCCCAGATATATACCTGATACCCTTAACCTGAGAGAAGAGAAAATTGGAGCAGCCTTGCACTAGGAAAAGACACTAGTAGAACAGGAAAACAATTAATAAAGCCAACAATCTTCTGTAGCAAAGAACATCATCATTCACACAAAGAGGCCTCTTACAGAATGGCAAAAGATACTTACCTATTATATATCTAATAAGGGATTAGTATCTAGAATACATAAAGTATTTAAAAACCTGAATATTTGGACAACAAACAACCCATTTAAAAAATGAAGTATAGAATTAAACAGAGTTCTCAATAGATGAAACAGAAACAGCCAAGGAACACTTTAAAATTGTACAACATCCTTAGCCACCGAGGAAATGCAAATTACAACTTTTATTTTTGCCAGTCTCTCTCCCTCCCTCTCTTTCTTTCTCCCTCCCTCTCTCTCTCTCTCTCTCTCTCTCTCTCTCTCTCTCTCTCTCTCTCTCTCCTCTCTCCATTCCTTCTCCCCCAACTCCAGCCACCTTATCTTCCTCCCCACCTCTTCATTACTTGCAGATATAACTCCCCTGCTTCCTTTGAGACAGGGTCTCTTTTTGTAGCCATGACTGTCCTTGAACTTGCTATGTAGACCACCCTGGCCTCATAATCACAGAGATTTGCCTACTTTTGCTTCCCTAGTGTTGTAATTAAGTGTGTGTGTGTGTGTGTGTGTGTGTGTGTGTGTGTGTGTGTGTGTATCTCTAGGCCCACTTCACACTTTATTTTTATATTGGTACATCATCTGAAAATAGTCAATGCGTATCATGCTACTTTGTCCCAGAATATTTTAGCACATGTCTCCAAAGAACAAAAGCCATATCCCTGTCACCGTGCATGCCTTGGGAAGGCAGCATTGTTCACTGTCTTGCGATATCCTGTGTATGATCACATTTTTTTTCTTTTGTCTCAGACATTTGTGTTTTACTCTTTAATTTAGGATCTATACACAGTCTTAGCATTCCAGATGGACACTGCATGGTTCATTCCCCTCACCAGAGATATGTTTCCTTCTTCGTTCCATGAAGTCCTTTGCAGAGGTGAGGCCTGCTGTCCTGCTGCACATTCTGGATTTGTTTGATTCCCCTGTTGATGAGCATTTGGGTTGTTTCTGGTTTGAGGCTATTGGGTGCTATGAGCTTTCTTGTATGAGCTTTCATCTTTGTACATGTGTTTTATTTCTCTTGGGGAAATGCCATGGGGTGGGACGACTGGTTCATATGCTTGGTATGTTTATTTTTAAGAATCTCCACACTTTTCTAACGTGCATATATCATTATACATCTCCTAATTGCCTCACAATGCGTGCCAATACTTGGTGTGGTTGGTCTTGTTAATTGTAGACATGCTAATGGGTATAAGTGATATCTAATTGTGGTTTTACTTTATATTTCATGATGAGTAATAGGATTGAAAATATTTTATGTGAATAGCCATAATGTATCTTCATTGGTGAAGTGTCTGCACAAATCTTTCAGCTGCTTTTTATTTACTCGCTTCTATTATTCATTCACTTGTGTAATTTCCATCCATAGTATCATATTATGTACACAGGTAAATCCATTCCTCCACACACACACACACAATGTTATCTTCATCTGACTCCTCTTCTTATTGACTCAACTTTATCTCTCTCAAAGGGAAAATTTATTTTTATTTAGTCAATCATTTTTTTTCTTTTTTTAAACTTTTTTATTGCTTCTGTGTAGCTCTCAAATCATGCCTCTCAATCCCACTCATCTCCCTCTGCCCTTGCAACCCCCACCTAAACCAAACAAAATGTAAAAGTTTGTACCTTTAGTAGCATAAGAAATACTTGTATGATCTGTAATTATAGAAATTTTACTCCTGGTTTTTATTTGTTTGTCTGTTTGCTTTTTTGCTTGTTATTTTGTTTTTAGACAGAATCTCGCTTTGTAGCCTTTGCTGGTCTGAACTCAACATATATACAGGATGGCCTTGAAGTCATAGAGATCCATCTGCCTCTGCCTCCTGACCACTGGAATTAAAGGCATGTGCCACTATGCTCAGCAGCTGTGTTATTTTTTATGGGGCTTGCTGGTTTGTTTTTGTCAACCTGACACAAACCTAAACATATCTAAGAAGAGAGGCTTTCAGTTGGGGAATTGCCGCCTTCAGATTGCTCTGTAGGCAGATCTTTGGGCATTTTTATATTAATAATGTATATGGGTGGATCCAGCCTACTGTAAGCTGTGCCAACCCTGGTTAAGTGGTCCTGGGGTATAATGGACTGTAAGCCAGCCCCAATTAAATGTTTTCTTTCCTGAGAGTTGCTGTGGTCATGGAAACAGTGACTAAGACAGTCACTTTCTGCTTGGTTATTGAATGCCCCCTCCAGAGCTGGGTGCCCTCTCACTTCCATCCATCATCCTCACCTCTCACATATGTCTTTGTGGTGAATCTTTTCTGTGTCTCTGGTCAGCTGGCCAACCTGTTAGTAACTGCCCCCAAACCAGTTCTAGACTCATACTTCTCTCCCTCACATGTAGGAAAGCAATATCTACTTGCAGATACTCTGTCCATTGGAGTGACTTCTCTTCACCATAGTCTTTCAGGGCATCCTGAGTGTGACTCCACCGCCATATATTTCTACCACTGGCTGTGCATTTCACAGACTCGATTTAACAATGAACCTGTGAGGGTTCCTTCTTCATTAATAAGTCATATAAAAAATGTCCCACAAGATCATAGCCGTGCATTGAGTTATCAGAGGGTCAGTGCAGGTACCATAGGATGGAGCCTATGTCACCTGCTCATGTCACGTACTTGTGTATTCTGGACCTGCCCTACCTGTATAATATACTGCATATATCCAGTTTTACAATGTAGAGGACCCAAGAAAAGACATTTTATGGTGGCTGTTTGTAATTACAGTTACTTTTGCCAGACACTCTGCTTCTACAGGGATGTAGTAGCAACGGGAACTGCTCTTGTCCTTAATAGCAGAAGATGGGCAGCTTCCCATTCCTGGATGATTCTCTCACTGGTTCTTACTAATAGGCACCTAAAACCTATCTATCTAGGAGAGACACCTTGGTTATTATTGGGACTGGAAGGGAACAAAGCCCAGTGGGGGGTTAGTTTATGCTGTGATATGGATCCATTTTAGAGTCCTTTGCCCCAGAACACATTAAAAACTGACACATTTATAGATTACCTGGTAGACAGATCCCAGTGGCATATTTAAATGGAGTGTAAGTTTACTTCTGAATCTAAAGAGGCTCATCAAGTGTTGTGCCTTTGTTTTCATGGTAGATGGTACAACTGTCTCCTTGCTTTACATATACTCATGGCCTTTTACATTTATTTTTCTGTTCCCTGAAGTTTCATGGGGGTTATCTCCTATCTCCTGGCATAGATGTGTCTTATTAAAATATTTATACTATGTGATACTTCCTGCTCACCAGATATAATTAGCATACTGTCATCATTGTAATGTTGCAGAGTTAGGCGTTGTGGAATATCAAGTTTCTCAAGATCCCTCAGTATAAATTATGGCAAAGAGTGAGAGACTGACATGCCTCTGAGGAACGGAATGAAGGTGGACTGTTGACCCTGCTCTATGAAAGCAACCTTTTTTCCTGTCTGTGTCTGATTGTCTTTACGCATAGAAATACAAAAGAAAACATCAGTTACAACCATTCAATCAGTACATGGGAAAATGAAATGACTGGGCAGTTCTCAAAAGAAGAAATACAAATGGCTAATAGGCACATGAAAGAAATGTTTAATGCTTCTATAGTTATTGCTATACAAATCAAAATAGCCCAGCTAGGGAACCAGTCAAGATGCCTACCAACAGAATAATGGATAAAGAAAACCATATGTGGAAAATGGAATTGAGGAATAAAGAAGAATTAACTTATGTCATGTACAAGAAAACAAATGGAATTAGAAATCATTAGCTAAGTAAATTGCCCAAGCCCAGAAATGCAACTATTACATGTTTTCCCCTCAAATGAGGGATATCGATGTAAATATTTTTATATTTAGGCATGAAAATAGAAGGGGAACTTGAGGGGGAGCGGTAGAAGAAAAGATGAGAGGGAAAATGAGAGGGTAAAGGGAGAAGATTAACTCTGTGGTAACCCAGTCCTCAAAGATTCACAGTTTTTCCATCAACAAAACTTGATATAAAGTAAGGTGTCATAGGAATCACCACCTCCTGCCTTTTAAAGTTCTTGATGGAAGAAATGTGCATAAAATGTCCTTATGAGAAGTCAACTCTAAGGTCTTCTTTTTGGTCCACCCTAACCTAACAAGCTTACATCCCTTGGATCAGAAAGCCAACATCCACGTAATAAAGCATGCCTAAGTTCCACTATACAGTCTTGGGTTGGATGGTAATGATAGGTTAGCTTCTGTAATTTACCACGCTCCAAGTGAGAGAAGTTTGCATCATGAGTTCATCAATTACCCGGCACTGGCTTTCCTCTGCTCAAAACATTGGGTTCTGGAGCATTTTAGACCTATAAAAATAATCAGCTTGATCTCAGTGCAGTGCCTAAGAACACCATCTATTAGTTCTCAGTTGTCTAGTTAAGCCTGGGTTCTTGTTTGGGAAAATATTTATCATGTGTGGGAGGGAGAGTGAGAATTGGAGGTCCTCTCCTCAATCTAGAAGCTTCCTGTCTTTGGGACTGACCTGTCTGAAAATTGGGATGAGTTGTGATCATATTTCTGCCCTCCAGACCTAGAATCCTTCACTTGCTCAACTCATTAATATTTCTGCAGCTGGTTGGCCACCGTATTCCTTTGGAACTCTAACCAGTTTATGATCACATGGATTCACATAACTGAAAACACAAAGTGCACGTTTGCCTTTGTCTGGAATAATCGAATAGGGTACCATAGACTGGGTGATTTACAAGCACCAGAATTTATCTCCCAGAGTTATACAGGCTGAGTAGCCTAAGACCAAAGCCCTAGCAGACTGAGTGTCTGATGAAGGACGAACTCCCATGATACCTTCTCACTGTGTCCTCACGTGATGAAGAAAAGGGAGCCTGCCTCTTATTTGCTTACTTTTCAAGGCATATTTTTATTTACTCTTTGATCATTTCACACACATATACAATGTATTTTGATCTTATCCGTCCTCACTCCTCCGTTGTGCTCCTCCCAGAAATCCTTCAGTATTCACCCCTCCCACCTTTAAGTCCTCTCCTTTTATAATCACAGAGTCTAATTAGTGCTGCCTGCATGTGCATGGGTGTGGAGCCATCATCTGAGCCTGAGCAACCTCCCAGCAGTCATAGCCTTTAAGAAAAATGGCTCCAACTCCCCCAGCAGCCACCAGCTGCCAATAGCTGCTCAGCTAGGGGTAGACATCATGAGCCCCTCCCCCATTTGTGCTGGAATGATTGACTGGCTTGATTTTATGCAGTTCTTATGCACAGAAGCTCATAAATACAACATCTGTGCCATGACCAGAAGATAGCATTTCACAGCAGCATCCCTCCTGGAGCCTCATAGGGCATCCCTGAGGCCTGCATCTTCATGATCTAACCATGACCAAGTTCCTTTGATCTCTGGTTTGTCAGACAGGGTTTCTCTGTATAACAGAGCCTTGTCTGTCCTGCAACTCACTATGTAGACCTGGCTGGCCTCAGACTCACAGAGATCCACCTGCCTCTGCCTCCCAAGCGCTGCAACTAAAGACATACACCACTACACTCAGCAAGTCCCTAGCTGTTAATATCACCCCTTAGGGGAATTCAACATACAGACTTTGAGATGACGTGGGTATTTACAGCACAGTCCCACTCTCTTAACAATTTATAATGGTCGTTTTTCACTTTATCCACCCCATCTTTGACAGCTAAGCACTGCCATCCACAGTCCTCTACCATGCAGTAACACATTATTTCTGCCAAAAGCAGAGAAACGCATCCCATCACAGCACCAGACCCCACAGTCTCTGGCCTGAGTCCTGCAACCACAACATGCTTTCATTACTTCTTACACGTTCCCTAGCAAGGCTGTTCTTATATCTTATCAAAAAGGCTATTCTCTGGTACTTCCTTAGGACCACTGTGTTGCTTGTGTTAGGTCAGTTCTATATCTTGTCTCTAGGCCTTAGGATGCTTTCTCTATGAGACCAATTGCAGGTTTCTGACACTGGATTAGGATCTATGATTTAAAATCTGTCTGAGATGCTTAGCATCAGGCTCATGCCAGAATCTGAGTTTATAAAAAGATCAACAGGTAGCTCTTCTACATTGTAAATTTGGGAAACTGGATCATAGATTATTGTTGAGACCAGCCTCTGTCAAATACATTTCTGGTATATCAGTCAATATATAGTAAATCTAGAATGCCAGGTGACTGCTTTAATGACAATAAATTCAGCCCAATTTCATCTTCTATCTTCCTATATGTCACAGCTTCAGTGTTCATTCCTGTATATTCTGCTTAGAAGGAAACACACAGAATAAAATTGGCAGAAAGAAGTCAGGGTATAGCCACCACAAGGTATATAGGTTCCTGGGAAGACATTTTTTTCATTCTATACTTCTTTCTTATTATTTGAATATTTCATATATGAATATAGTGTGTTTTGATCAAATCCACCCTCTACTCCAGTTTATGTCCTTCATAATCTTTCCCTTCCCACTTCATGTGTTCTATTTATTGTTGTTTGCTTTTAAACAACTCACTGAGTCCAGTTAATGTTTTCAAGTACACACATGGTGTAAGGATATCTACTGGAGAAAACCAACACTCCCTCCCTCGGCAGCCTTCGAGGCAGCCATCGATTGCCAATCATTCCTCATCTAGGGGTGGGATTTCATAAGCCCCTTCCCCGTCCATGCTGGGATTTGATGGCTTGATATTATGCAGGTCTCATGCATGCAGGTTCAGCAGCTGGAGTTCATGTGCACAACAGCCCTGTTATGACCAGAAAATACTGCTTCACTGCAGACACCTACTATTTCTTCTACTCTTTCCACCTCCTCTTCTGAGATGATCCCTGAGTCTTGGGAGGAAAGAGTGTAAAACAGATGTCTTGTTCAGGGCTGAGCACTCCACAATCTCATACTCTCTGCATTTTGACCAGTTATGGGTGTCTGTGTTCATTTCCATCTACTATGAAGCGAGGCAACTCCAGTCAGGATGGCTAAAAGCCAACACAGCGAATGCTGGCATGGATGTGGGGAAAGGAAAACACCTACATTCACTGCAAACTGGGGCAGGCACTGTGGAAATCAGTGGGCTGGTTCCTTAAGAAGACAGAAACATGATCCAGCTATACCACTCCTGGGAAGATACCCAAAGAGCTCTATACCTTATTACAGATATATTTGCTCAGCCATGTTCATTGCTGTTCTGTTCACAATAACCAGGAAATGGAAGTAGTCTAGATGCCCATTAGCTGATGAGTGGATAATGAAAATGTGGAAATATACATAGGTTTTATCCTTTCAATTTAAATTCAGTTATAGTAATTTGATAGGACTTTGTCTACATAAACAATTCAACTTAAAGTGCATTGCAAAACTCATAATTGCACATGATTTCAAATAATTTCTAAGCAACCTATTCACATGTAAACAATATGGATTTTCTTACCTTTGCAGTTTCCCAAAACCATTTATTGTCTGATGCTAGTTACATCACTGCTCATGGCTTTGCTTCATTCACCACGCTGCTGGTGAGTACTAGCTGCCAATGACTCTCAATAGTTGTTACCTCCATCATTCATGGCATCCTCAAGTACAAGTTTACCCAGGGGATGCAAGAAATGTGCTTTTTATTATATTAAATTTACCATTCAGAATTTGATAGTTTAAACATAAGATAGCATTTCTTTCTGTCATGCATTGAGCTCCTTAGACCTTAAAAGCTGCAGCCATAACCTGTGTCTTGCAGTGTTAAGTATAACCCTGACCTTCACACAGCATCAGCAAAAAAGAGAAGTAAAAGCCGATGGCAAAACATTATGCCCCATTTGTACCTAGAAATCTGACCCTCAGTAACCCTGGCTGAAGACCGACCCACTGAGCACATGACACATCTTTGTTGACACCTTTCTGTCTGCCTGGTCACAGAGAGTCTGGCTTAACTACTGGTCCCTCTGTACCAGCTTCTACCTGTATCCCCATCCTGCTGCTGCAAGGTCAGCTTTGAGACCACAGCAGGGAGCGTTCAGGAATTTTGTTCTTTTGTGTTGTCTTAAGCCTTCCTTGCTAAGCATCTGAGCTCAGCTTGGTTTTTAAAATTTCATACTAATATTCTATCTAGAATTTCTAGGAATTTTCACTGGCAGAAGTGCTGTACTCTTTCGGCCTGCCCCATTTCCTGAAGCAGAAGGAAGGCCACCTTGGCTTTTTGTTTCAGGTAAACCTACTGAATTCATCTCTGTTTATCAAAAATCTACTGAGAATCTTCAGTGTATGCATGGATCAGTTCCTGCTTATAAGAAACACCCAGTGAAGTTGGAGAGACAGTCAGGGTTAAAAGTTTTACTTAATTTGTTGGAGACCAGGAAAATAATCATTTGAATTTGATTAAGACATGGGGGGTGGGGTTGGAAGGGTGGGAGTGGGGGCAGAGAGGTGGGGGGGTGGGATGGAGTGGTGGGAGTGGGGATGGGGTGGGGGTTTTACTTGTGCTCCCAGGAGGAGATTCCTAACATTTATAGAAAAGTTATGTTTTTTCTTATCTTAAAATACAATTGAATTGTTTTAATAAGACAAGAATTGGCTTATAATGAACACAGAGACAATGCTGACTGAAGAAAATTCGTGGGCATTCAGATAAAAGTAAAAGCAGGAATTCTGAGCTGCAGAGGCAAATATTAAGGCTGGAATCTGGGGCTCACCTACATAATAAAGCAGCAGCTATGAGCTCACCATCCATTGCTTAGGGCTGTTTCCATTTTGTGAATGTATTCTGTGCCCCTGTCTGCTGGTAATAAGTCATTCTTGCAAATAAAATAAATATCAATGATTCTGTATGAAGTATACGTTAAACAAGCTCTAAAAGTGCTTGCCAGGAAAGAACAAGTTTGGAAGCAAAGTGAATCTCCAAATGGGCAATCTTGTCATCCACACCCACTGGATGCCAATGACCGTGTTACAAGATCTGAACATTGTGTTACTTGAGCATTGCCAAATGCTCTTTGGCATTTTCTAGTGTTTAAATCTATATTGGGCACTTGGTTAACTTACAAATATTTTGATGGTAGACTACAACATTCTAGTAAAAAAGGCAGAAAATTATCTAAAATCTGAAGTAATCAAAGTGACACCTACTTCAATAGCCATATGAACATAAAGGCAAACAGACAAAATAGTTTCAGTGATTAAAAAAATAAATGAACTTAATTGAAGCAGTATGTTCCCTAAAAGCCAACTCAAAGATGATTTTGAAGACATCTTCAACCAACCAACTGATATTAAAACATGAAAGATGCTTTACTATATCTAAAATGTGGTTTCCTCCCAAAGATCAAAACTCTTCAACAATGACATTCATACATACATATAAATTTTAATTTGAATGCTAGCAGCTTGGAATATTATTTTTCTTTTTAAGAAACATCTTGAGACAAAGTCTGACAATGTTTCCAAACCTGTGGTCTCAAGCAATGCTCTTGCCTTAGATAGACTCCTATTATCTAACATGGGGAGCCACACATCCAGTTTACTTCTCCATTTTAAAATTTTCTTCATTTGCCATTTTCTGTTTGTTAATGTTCTAGTCTGATGCTTTCTTTTTTGAAATGTATAATAATGGAAATATATAATTTAAATATATAATTTTATAATTTCATAATTTTAGTCTACCTTTAATAGTAATAGCAAATTATTTATTATTATATCTTCTTTTTTCATTTTTTATTTATTTTTTACATTCCAATCCCATTCCCCCTTCTTCTTTTCCTCCTCTCCCCCCTCCCATCTGCTCCTCAAAGAGGGTAAGGCCTCCCCTAGGAAGTCTACTATTCTGTTCCATCATCTCATTGAGGCAGGACCAATGTACCTCTCACCCCCCCACACCCCTCTCTCCATATAGAATGGGCTCCACTAAGTCAGTTTGTGCATTAGTTTTAGATCTTGGACCCACTGCCAGTGGCCTCATATATTGTCCCAGCCACACCATTTTCACTTATATTAAGGGAGTCTAGCTGAGTCTTATACAGGTTCCCCATTTGTCAGATCAGAGTCAGTGATCTCTCACTTGCTTGGGTCAGCTGATTCTGTGGGTTTCCCCATCAGGGTCTTGACTCCTTTGTTCATATAAACACTCCTCCCTCACTTCGATTGTACTCCAGGAGCTCGGGCCAATGATTAGCATTTGCTTCCATCTGTTTCTGGAAAAGGGTTCTAGTTTCTCTGGGGTTTGGATTATAGGCTGGGTATCTTTTACTATATTCCTTCTTGCTCTATGGGAAAACTTAAATTTTCAGTAGAGCCCCATTGAAGAAAAAAATATTTGCTTTATTATTTTGACCAACAATTATGACATCAATGTGCATAAGTAAAGTGTTATGAAGAATATTGAGTACCTGTGGGTTTGGAAGTTTAGAGTCTTGGTTTTCTATTATCAAACTCAGTGTCTATCAGAATCACTATTGTGTACTGTGATGCCAGACAGTGAAGATGGTCAAAAAAGACAAGATTCGAGAGGCTTTTGAAAGTCAGTATTATCGGGATCCAGTGGCTGACTAGATGGAAAGAAAGAAGAATCTGGAAAACTTTTTACATTTGGACCTGTGGCTGGTGCTGATTAATAAAGGCTGTGATGGGTGTGAGGTGGTGGGGGAGTGTTGCTGAGTGGAGTTGGTTAGAACACATGAAATGCTAGGAAATGAAGCAGGGAGCTGAGTTTTTCCGCTGTCTGGAGCTGACAGAGGGGTTCACTCTGAGGAAGGAGGGCTGAGACATACCAGCAAACATGAGAGTTACAGTCACAGACATGTCAGCATTTGTTTCCAACTATTTGGGACTTGTTTAATCTCAAATATAACAGAAGAGGTAAGTTGGAAGGAATATGGGATAATTATTTTACAACTTTCTCAGCCTTACCTTAGTCATTTTGGCAAACAAAATGTGACAGCTGGTTGTGGCTTTTAGCCTCTACAGGTACCAGAGTGACAGATTTATATTCTGTAAAATGTAAAGGAGAAATCCCATTTTTAAAGTTTTTTTTTTTTTTTTTTTTTTAATGGATATGGGTGTTTTAGCTGTATGTCGGTACACCACAGGTGTGCCTGATGCCTTCATACGCCAGAAGAGGGCATTGGATTCCCTGGAACATGGAGTAACAGAAGGTTGTGAGCTGTCTTGTGGGTGTCAGAAACTGTACCCGGGACTACTGAAAGAGCACTCTTCATCTCGACCATTTGGTTTACTTTAAATTTAAACCAAAACCACTCCGAGGAGCAGGTATTAGTTTCTTTCTCTCCTCTGTTTTCTTCAACCATAGCATTTGCATACACATAGAAACCACATTTGTAGAAATAAATTTAATCAACTAGGGAAATAATACAGCATGGATGAGGCAATAGCAAACCAACTACTTTTTCACATCAAAACCAAGCAGAGAACCTCTGCAGCACAAGTACCTTACCTAATTTATTTTTTAAGAGTTGGAGATCAGAGGTCATACATGTTCTGATGTGTGTATTACAGTGCCCAGGGTTAAGGGCAAAAGCTCCAGAGTTGAATACATGGATGTTTGCGCCTGATTCTTTTGTTTCCAAGCTCCATGACCTTAGGTGAGGTGTGTAATCCTTCTAAGCTTCAGTTTCCGCATGTGAAGGATGAATCATCCTTGACTTCTCCCATCCCCATCCTCCTCCAGCCACACACTCAACATTTCTTGTAGCTGTTAACTCCTCTCCATCCCACTGCCAGTAGACAAGGGTATGGACATCTCTTGTGTGGATCATTATGACAGCCTCTCCACATCCATCTCTTGAAATTCCATCTTGGACCTTAGCCAGTAGAGTGGCTTCAAGCTGTGAACCAATTATGTCATTCTGCTACTTCACAGTCTGTAAGGTCTTCTGCAAAGCCCTCCAAGTTGACTATGGCTACTTACCATCCCACAGAGGGGTGGTTGACAAAAGGGTCTCTGGGCCTCCTCTGGCTTCTGATCTTTATAAATTGAGAAGACTTTCCATCTCCTCTACTCTATGTACTTTGTCCATCCCTTCTCAGCTTTCATCTCTCAGCTTAAAGGCTACTTTCTTAAGAAACAACCCCTTCCCTGGGCTCCTGTTCCCAAATTCTGGGTATTCTTTGTAGGTGCTCCTATAATACAATCCTTCTGTCATCACCTCAGTCTTGGTCAAATCTGACTGCTTCCTTGTTTGTTTCTACAACTTGATGTCAAGCATCTTAGGAGCAGTCCCCATGTCGATTCTGTTCACATTAACATAGTACTCGGGAGAGAGTAAGTGCTCAAAAAATGTGTTGCAGACAAGGATGCAAATCAAATTCCAGCTAGCCTGTGCTTTCAAACTTGATATATCTCAAGCAGACTTTGCTTTCTGCTTACAATGCCTGATTCATGCCAGGTGCTGATCACATGTAACTGAATGCTGACTTACAACATACGGTGCTAGAAGATAGAGCCTGCATATTTTCTACCCATGACCCCTAGACAAAGCAAGATCTCAAGCCAAATTATATAAGACATCATGGTACTATTTATGCAAATATATTAAATATTTACTATAAACTCATCTATTTAACAATTATCTTCTATTAGTCCTATATAGAACATATATGTGTATTTGATAGCTTTGTATATTTAATAGATAATAACATAAACATAGTTATGTATTTAATTATTTTATAGTTAATTAAGTAATTTACATATATTTTTTAAAGGGAATAGGAGATATTTATTGATCAAGGCCTGGGAATATAGATTCATTATACCACATTCCCTGTTCTAACAGTCAAAATTGCATAAAATTTTTATATTTACAACAAAGAAAATCATGAATCATTACACTTTTTAAATACATTGGTGAAAATATTAGGTAGGCAAGTTACAGCAGAATGGAGAAATCCCAGCTCTGGGCCACAGATGTTATCTGATAGCATTCTTAGCTTTTTGGTTGGTGGAAGCTCATGATCTGTTTATACATTCCCCAGAATGCACCCAATAGTCTCTAAGATATTAGGTCATGTACACATGTGGGTAATAAATGGTTATTAAGGGGTCAAGATAATTTGCAACTAGGCCCTGGACCTGCAACATTCCAACCCCTCCATAATCAAAGTTCTAGTCGGCCTATGGCCAAGCAGATGTGCCTTCTCTCCAGGAGTTCTCATCTGCAGTTGTTTTCTCTCCAGGAGTGAGTTCTCATCTGGAGTTCCTCTGGTTGACTGACCATCACATTTTATCTGCTGAGGGAACTGATACATTTTGTTCTTCCACTAGAATACCTTGTTTTTAGAGTCACTGGCATTAGCAACTGATTTTAATCAGTTAATTGTATGTTGTTTCTAATTTTACATTGATGCTTTAATAATTAGTGTATTGGGTAGGATTTTAACAAGCAAATTAAAATTGCCATTTTCCAAGCAAAAAGCTTCTCAGAAATTGGAAAGTAGAGGAAGCCAGTATTGACTCTGTCAGCCTGGAGGAAGGAAGCACGTGACTGGGGACCTCATCACAGAAAAGTTTGTCACCCTCAGCCTGTAACACAGTATAGAAAAACTATCTCTGAAAGTCACTCACATCCCTGAGGTCTTCTGCCTGCAGCTGCCTCTGTAGAACCCTGGTCCCTCCTCTTCTCCTCCCACACCAGCATCTCTGCTTGGATGGTCTCTCCTGGATACTCCCAGAGAAGAGGATTCTGTGAAATACAACCACTGGCTTCTCTTCTACAAACAGAGATGCCTGTGAAGTGGTGTGAGTGATATTCATTATGAGGAAACAGTCCAGCACATTGATCCTACACTCACTAAAAAGTGGTTGCATGGATAATAGTGATGGACAAAGTAGACTCCTCATTCGCCCATTTGTGTACAGAATCACAGAGGCTGACTCGGCGGTGCACCTTTAGTGCAGTCTACAGAATGAGTGTTCCAGTCATGGCTGAGTTGTTTTCATTACTTACTGTGACTCTTTACTGGATACATGAGTCACAGGCTTATGTCCTACACATACCCATTAAAAGCAACAGACCTCTACAGACCTGAGAGAAAAATGAGGCCATCTCACACTGTTAGATTTCACACCTGCCAAACACACCATAAATCAAAATGATGTCAACGGGATCAGACTTTTCCAGTAGCAACCAAGCCACATTCAAACAGTCCAAAGATCAACATTTTATTAAAAGTGATCAACACCACCACAATTAGATAAAAGAAAATTATTATCTCTCTCCACAAGTTAGTGTCAATCTTCAGAAAGCATTGAGCTAACAAACAGGCACTATGGAAGCCAAAAACTAGAGTTTAATAGTTAATTAAACTGCTACTATATTTTAAAGGATCTATCTGTTTATTTTATGTGTGTGAATGTTTTGCTTACATGAATTTGTGTGTACCATGTGTGTGGAGGCCAAAAGGGGCTGGGCTTCCTGCACTGAAGTTACAAATGGTTGTGAACTGCTGTGTAGGTGCTGGGAACTTAGCCTGGATATCTGTAAGAGCAGTAAGTGCTCTTAACCCCTGGACTATTTCTCTACCCGCCAAGTGTTAATATCTTTCCTGTGCCCTTTTGTTCAATTGACCACAATGAGTATAAAGTGATGTTGTACTTGTCCATGAAATCTTTGAGCACATTTCTACCATCCTCAGTAGAAACTTAGGAAATTGTAATATCATTTGGGGGAACAAACACAGGGACATACGTTTGTTAGTATAAGTCTGCTTATAGCCAGTCTATGTGAAAAGCATAAAAAAAAAAGTGGCTACTTGAAGTCTTGATTTTACTTTCTGATCTCATATATTACAGCCACAACCTAATACACAGAACAAAATTCCTCCTTGCAAATTGCCTTTTGACTTGGCATGAATCTTGTGGTGGATCTTGTTTGCTTTATGACCCAAAATTTCATTTGTCTGCTGTCTTCTATTTTTCTACTGTCTCTCTCCTCCTTCCACCTCAGTGCCTGGCATGAGTTGTCTTCTCCTGAGCTGTCTGCATTTTGGAACCAAGTGGGAAGGGGAAGGTCTCTGTAGGCAGTGGGGTGAGTCTCAGGGGGCTGTGCAATAGCACACAGGCTGCTAGAGAAGGGAACAGAAACAGCATGTCAGGGAGGTGAGGGAGTATGCCATGGAGGCAATAGACCCCAGGTCTTCTAAGGACTTAGCACTATGGCCTCTGTGGTCCTAGGAGTCAGCAATGATGCTGGTCTTACCAAGCCTCTGAGAACTTTGGTGTTACTTCCTGTGAACTGAATGTGCTGGGGTAGCTTACTTTATTCATCTTCTTACATTCTACATAGTAAGAAAGGTATCATCTGCTTGCATATGGAACACAGTTGGTGTCACTCACTAAACTGCAAAACTGGAACTAGGTGGGGGAGTGCATTGGAAATTTAGGGAGAGAGTACAAACTGCACACACCTACTCGAATTTTGATGCCTCCAGAAAGGGGGGGGGTATTTAGGCCTGATTAGATGTAAAGGAACTCTCATGGAGGAGGATGACTCTCTAGAGGTGTCTGAGCAATATGAGCAAGAGACACAATTTGGCAGTTGCTCAATACAATGGACCAACTACTTTAAGACCCTAAAAAGTGCTGAACTGAACTTACAGCTGGCTGTTAACTTCTGTGTAGGTGCTGGGAACCAAGCCCCTCCACCCTGCCTGCATCTCTCTGTTGGTCTCCAGGGCTTCTCTCAGCATGGAACCTGTAAGAGTGAAGGTTCTTCCCACTGAGAACCTTGTCTGCACCTAGAGCTAGGACATAAAACCAGTATTTAATTAAATTCTTTTTGAAAGCTATCCAGAATTTGTTTTCTTGTGTTGAGTTTGTGCTAGTCAACTTCGATTATAAGTGTTGAAAAGCAGTGGTTCTCACTATTCCTTTGGGAGTCACATCTCACATTTCCTGCATATCACATATTCATGATTCATAACAATAGCAAAATTACAGTTATGAAGTAGCAACAAAATAATTTTATGGTTAGGGGGTCACCACAACATGAGGGACTGTATTAAAAGGCATTAGGAAAGTTGAGAGGCACTGTATTTTATACAAC
The DNA here is from genome assembly GCF_943737965.1 of Phodopus roborovskii. Lineage (NCBI taxonomy): Eukaryota > Metazoa > Chordata > Mammalia > Rodentia > Cricetidae > Phodopus > Phodopus roborovskii. Next base: position 10,910,566 of record NW_026126517.1, on the reverse strand, counting down.
CTTGCTCCCAACTGGTGCATTTAACACTGGATAAACTGCTAAGAGAACCAGATGGCCTTGGGTATATTAAAAGCTGACCACATTTCATATGACTTCCAATATTATGGTTGTCAAGGCGATCGCTATAAACGTTCTACATTTAACACTGTAAATGTAAGAATGACCAGGGAGAATGTGTTAAAGGATCTCATTGCCCCAGACTGAGTTCAGCACTGGCCTGGCTTTTCCTAACCTGAACAAATCTCCTGCCCTTCTTCATTCCCCTCTTTCTAAGATAAGGAGTACCCCCTGGGAGGAAAGATTTCCTTCCTGGACTTGGCTACACTAAGACCCTTCAGGAAGGAAGGACTGATCCACCCACCATTCCTACCCTGGGGGGGCTGAGTCCAACTCCTCTGCTGGCTTGTAGATAGAAAAAGCACTAACATGAGAGCCCCTCCCTTGCACCTGGAAGACACGAGGTCAGGGTGTACTAAATAACTCACTCTTAGTTTATAGGAACTAGTTGGGAGAGCTGGAAATTACTTGAAGTCCTAGTCCCTGAGCCCCTGTCTTGGGGGACGCATAGAGCAAGCCAGCAGGAAAAGACCACAGACCTGCAGCCAAGCTCTCAGTTTACAAAAACCTGGAACTTACAGAAAAGCAGTAACTTGCTCCCTTATTCTACAGGAAATCTCACTATTCAGGTTCAGTTTGCTTCCTTGTTCTTCTAAACACATAGGTTAATTCTCAACCATGGCGTGGAGGTTAGTTCTAAACAGGTTATTTGTCAAGAATTCTAAAAGCCAAGAGACAACTGATAACACTAGTGTTCCCTGCTCCATACCTCACTTTGTCACTCTCACATCCTAAAGTCCCCCAAAAATGATGCAAGCAAAGAGAGTATTCCAGCTAAATAAATACTAAGATGTATGTATCTTAAATTCAAAGGCTGATTAGCTCATAGGATAATCTAGAAGAGGGAAACTAAGCAAAGGAAAATGTTATAAAACGCAAGGAGAATGACTGATTAATTACATGAACAGAAAGAATAAAACCCTGAATGTTGAAGTCTTTGTATCCAATCCCAGATAAGTATGTCATTGGTAACAAATATATTTCTTTTCCACTAGCATGTTTGTGTCTGCTTCCTTTCTAGTCAGCTGATGACATAATTTCATCAAGGCACAGGTTTAAGGCAAGTCACCAAGATTCTGTTTCTCACACTGGTGACCCTAAGGGCCTCTCCTATAGGACATCTTAAGGCACACTGTTAGAAGCATGTGGCATACTCCAAGATTCTAGGAACCCCCCCCCACCGTAGTCCATTCAGGAGACAGCCATAGCAACCTAAAAGCTGGGCCATTTCTGCCCCTTTATACCATCAAGCAGGATAGCCCCCGGTGCTCATGGAAGCCCCTCTGAAGCTGGGTGATAGGGTGGGAACCACTATGCAGCCTTTCCAGGGATCACAAGATTCCTGATTAAGAGAAGCAGCCACTGCTATGTGCTTCCTGTGACTCACCTTGTGTTGTGTGCACAGAACCCATTTTTTCCCCTCTTGCCTCTGAGAAGGGCACACTGCCCGCTGGAAAGTTACTCCAGGTGGGAAGAGGGGCAAGGCTAGCTCACATTGTTTATAAGCACTCTGGAGCCTAGGCCATTCCCTGGTGATTTACAATGTTTGATTTCTCCCTGGGACAGAGGAGTGCTCTGTAAATCAAACCTGTCTTGGTTTGTCAACCTATGTCGGTGTTTGCTGAGTCCTCAAGTCAAAGGCAAGTTGGAACAATGTGGAGACCTTGGCATAGGTCTTGTTTCCCCCCTCTCCAGCTTCCCATTTTGACGAAACAATTCTAGGGTGAGGTTGGCCCTAGGAGTTATTTCTCTGACTCATATTCCCCTTTGCTCTTTTCACACACTCAGAATGCAGCTCCTCTGAGTCCCTCATAGCCTTGGGCAGAGAAAGAGGCCAGGGTTGGGGCAAAGCCCTACTAGGGTCCACTCCCAAGACTGAGAAGACAAACAGGGAGGTGTCTCTCCCAAGCTGATTTCTTTCATCACCTCAAGCCATTTGGGGACACCATTGCCACACACTTCATGAAGAGGCCTCAGACTGGTTCTAGCACTCGAAGATGTGAACAAGCCTGCATACAAAGCTGACAGAGAGCTAAGTCAAGCAAAGAGGGAAGCAGCTAGTCAGGTATTTTGTTCTTTTGGGTGAGATGAAGAATTATGGGACCCTGCATCTTCAGAGACTTGGGTTAATGTGAGAAACAGATCTTACCTCAGAAAAACATTTGTACAGACATTTCATTTCATGCTTTCTCCTTGATCATCTAATTCAGCAGCCATTTACTCTGTTGGTACTGAGAAAGCAAAATGGGAGACATAGGACTCACCTTCAAGAATCTCACAACTTGGAAGGGAGCAGACACAAAGAGCTTCAATACAATCTGCAGGTGCTAACACAGAGTTGTGCACAAGGCACCATCTTTCCTTTCCTGGGATGCAGACAACTAGCACACACACACATGCTTACTCCAGGATACAGGCTCTGTATCATTAGATATCTCCATACATGGCTGGGATCACAGCACTATTTGAAGTGAAGAAATGGGAGCTCAACTGCCAGAGTGGGAACATTTGTGTAAGACCTTCTGTATCCTTCTAGAGGGGCTTTCACTCTTCAAATTTTGCGAGCCCTGACTTATTCAACATGAAACAAAATAAGCAAACAAAAGCCTTTGAAAGACACAGCACCTGGCCTCCACATAAGAGCTAGCCTGGGTCACACCTCATGAAAATGTCAATTATCTACACCTGGTACCTTGGTTCTCTGTCTGTACCTTGACTGGCCTATGATTTTGAACAAGGCTCTGACTTTGTATACTTTAGAAATTCATTGAATAAAACATAGAAATTTGATTGATTGGAAAGTGAATTTGGGTATCACTAGGATGCTCCATCTGGCAGTCATTCACTAATTCATTCGTTCATTCTGCCTGCATTTCACCCATTAAACTTGAGTGTTTCTGTCTATGGTTTGGATCTGGGATGTCCCCAAAAGGCTCACAAGCTAAAGACTTGGTCCCTGGCATGTGGCACTATTGGAAAGTGGTAGGAACTGTAAGAGGTGAGATCTGCTGGTAAGAGATAGGTAGATTGAATGCCTTTAATTGGAACTGTGGGAGCCTGGATTCTTATTCTTTCTCCTGTGTGTCTCAGCCACAAGGAGAGAACTGAATTTTAACTTAGACTGCCATCATCAGGTGCTGTCCAGCCACAGGAACAAAGGCACTGGGGCCAGTAACCTCCAAAGCCAGCAATTTATTTATGTCAGGTGTTTACTACAGTAACAGAAAGTTGGTCAATCCAGTGTCCATTGTTCATAAGCTGATGCAAAAATTATGTATGTGCAAAAGACAAAGGTGAAATGCATCCAATCTGAGGAATTTGCCTTAAGCATAAGAGACCCAAGTTACCCAATTAACAAAAAATTATACTAATATTCCAATAAAGTGTATCAGGATTTTAAACTTTGGTTCTTCACCTGGAGGACTTGGAAGTGGTCCCCTCCATCCTAGCAACAAGCAAAAAGAGAAAGAAAGAAAAAGAATAGGGAAGAAGGAAGGGAGGGAGGGACAGAGAAGATAAAACCAACTCTTTTAAAATATGTAAGAAAAGTGAGTCACTACACCATACAAACAAACAAACAAAAACCAGCCCCACAGTACAGAGAATCACCAGTCACCAGAGTAGAAAGCTCCACTTGTAACCAGCGTCTGTCTACCAGTTCCACAGACTGTAGCTATGAGTAGTGGCGGCTCAGCAGAAGGAAGTCTGAGAGTATGAACATCAGTCATATAGAGTCCTGTCCTTTGTGAATTTTGTCTCCAGAAAGTCAACCCATTTCTCATAGTAAATTTTGGAGAAAATAGTCCCCCTCATCAGGAAGAACAGGAAAAGAACCATCCTGAAACACAGGTCAATACTCGAGGAGAAACAAATTAAACCTGAGATGTTACCAGGGCCAGCGAGAAAGCAAAACACATGATCCCAGCATGTTCTGCTCCTCCACCACCCCTGCCCCACACTACTGAAGCAGAGAGGAATGGAGAGACATTGTGAAATCCCAGTATAGAGACACACAACTACCAAACTGATGCATGTGTGCTAGAAAACAACTCAGAGGAAATTAAAAAACTTTTTCAGCTAAGTGAAAATGAAAATGTAACTCACCAAAGCTGGTGGAATGCAGAGAAATTGATACTTAGAGGGAAGTTTACAGCAATTAAAAAAATAAGAAAGACTTAAGTTTTTGTTTTTTTAATATCAAATTCTACCCTTAGGAACTAGAAAAAATAGGAATGGATTAAATCTTAAACAAGTTGATGACAAGACCCAGAAAAACGTAGAGCCTTTTAAGTTAAAAAGGTAGAAAATTACAAACTAAGACAGAAAATGTCATTCTTAGAAAAGATCAACATATCTAGGCAGTGGTGGTGGTGCACATTTTTGATCCCAGCACTCGAGAGACAGAGGCAGGAGGATCTCTGAGTTCAAGGCCAGCCTGATCTACAGAGAGAGTTTCAGGACAGACCAGCCACACAGAGGCCCCTTCTTGAAAAAAAAAGAGAAAAAAAGAAAAGAAGAAAAGATCAATAGAACCTTAGAGTATCTAAGGAAAAAGAGATAATATTATTTATTTATTTATATATTTATTTAGAAATAAAAGAGATAACAAAGGATTGCTACAAACTTCTAAGCCTGTGAACTTGATTACCTAAATGAAATGGATGAATTCATAAAAAGACATCATCTGTCCATACTCAAATGGGAAGAAACAGTCAGAACAGGCCCGGATGATAGAAGGAGTACAGGGGGTAGTGTGTAGCCTCTAAAACAGAAAGCACCACTCCAGGTGAGCTCACTGCTGGATTCTACAGGACACATGCAAAACAAGTATGCCAGTTTTCTGCAACCTCTTTCAGAACTTGAAAGTGAAGGAATCCTCCCTAATTCATTCTGTGAGACCAACATCAGCCTCATGCCCACATCAGATAAAGATTATGGTAAGAACAATATAGGCTAATCCCTCTTGTTAACAAAGATACAAAATTTTTCAATAAAATATTAGCAAGTTGAATTGAGCAATATATAACAAGATGTACATCTAATGTAGGAGAGGGATTTACCTGTACTATTAATGTCTGGATCAATGAAATCACATGACCACAACAATGGAGTCCAGAAAAAAAATATTGGACAGAATTCTACACTCATTCAAAATAGCATATCTCTGTAAGCTGGGAACAGAGAAGAATTCTTCAACTTAAGGACAAACACACATATACAAAATTCCACACCTAATACTTGTGACATTAAGAAATCAGAAAGTTTCATATGAAGACCAGGAACAAAGCAAACATACCATTTCATTGTTCTTTGTCAACACTGCATGAAATTTCCTAGCTAATACAATAAGATAAGTAAATTAAGATTGAACTTATGGGTAATGAAGAAATAAAACTATTTTTTTCTCAAAACCAATGATTTACTGCATTGAAATCCTAAGGATTTGACAAAAGCTCTTGTAACTAATAGACAGTTATAGCAACACTGAGTATAAATTAATAAAGTTGTCACAATGATATATATGTAAAATCCACATGTATAATATAATGTGTATCATATATAGCATAAACATGATTATATACACACAAATTAAAACACACTAGTGGCATTCTCATTCAAGGTAATGTAATACTTTGGCATATATCTGACAAACTTGTACTATATTAAGAAAATTACAAAACCTGGATGAAAGAATTTTTAAAAACTTAGCTAAATGGACACAGTCATATTCACAGATGATAAGACTCAGTACCATCAAGACATCTTTTCTTTCCAACTTGACCCACAGAGTTAATATAATCAAGATCCAAATCTCATCAGTTCTGGTTGGTAACAACAAATGAACTCTAAAGTTAAATTGGTCAACGAAGGACCTATAAAAATCAACAACGTTTTGAGTGAAAGTCGTGAAGGACTGACACTATCTGCCTTAAAGATCATAAAGCTGTTATAATCAAGACAGTGGTGTTGGCAGAGGAAGAGACAAATAAACCAGCTGAACAAAATTCAGATTTCAGAAATAGACCAACATAAAGGCTGTCAACTGTTCTTTAACAAGGGAAGAAATGCAACACGGTGCAGAAAAGATAGACTTTTCAGTAAATGGTGTTGGGATGCTTAGACATGTATGTACAAGAAAAGAATCTGGACATAAATTCTACAGTCCACAAAATCAATGCAAAATACATCAAATAAAGAGATATGAAATATTAAATTATAAGATTCCTATAATAGGTCAAAAACCTATTTATGAGTTTGAGTATAACATATTAGTTGTAAGCCAATGAAACAATCTCTGGGGATTCATTAAAGTTAAAATTTTATGTACTATAAAACAGCTGTTGAAAACTGGAAAAAGAAACCCACAGACTAGAAGAAAATATTGTCCCATACAATATATATCTCATAAAGGAGTACTTTTGAAAATGCTACCTTAAAACTCAACAATAAGGAAACATGCAACCTAATTTATAAGTGGGACAGCAGTGACAGGCACATCACCAAAGAAAATGCACAACTGTAAATAGCATATGAAAAGATGTCCTGCATCCCATGTCATTAGGGAACTGAAAACTAAAACAACAATGAGTAAAACTACACACCTGTCAGAACAGCCCAAATCCAGAACTAACAACACCAATGCTGACAAAGGGGTGAGACAACGGGGCTCTCGCCCACTTCCGGTGAGATGAAAGGATACAAACCCTTTACAAGACAGTCTTGTTGTGTTTTACTAAACTAAGCATACTCACACTACACAATCCAGCAATTACGCTCTTTAGTAATTACCTGGTGGAACTGAAAAACTTAGGTCCACACAGATACCTCAGGTATGAATATTTGTAATCTTTATTATAATTGCCAAAACCTGGAAGAAACCAAGATGCTCTTCAGTAAATGAACAGTTAAATAATTTTATGTCAACATATGCAGGATCACCAGATGAATGAAAAGACTGAAGACATACTTATAAACAACCTGAAGAAATGTCTAAGGGGTAAAAGATTACATTTGAATGTCCAAGGCAAGCAGCGGACATAGACCTTGAATACTGCACTTGATGATAAGAAGCATTATGATCTATGGATATCCAAATATATTAAAAAGATAAAGGGGTGATAGATACAATTGTAACAGGAGTCACTTGAGGAACAGTAAAAGAAAATCAATATAAACACAAAGTTTAAAACTCCATTGGGAGATTCACTAGACCTAAAAAAACAACAATGATAACCTAAGAAGCTGACCATTCATGTGATCTGTGTCCTAACGTTTGCACTTCTTGGCAGAAAGCCAAGAGAAACAATGTGGCACTGATAATGTTTACAGTCACAACAGCAAACACTTGGAAGCAAGCCAAGTGCCCACTGACAGGACAGTGGAGAAATCAGATACACTGTGATACAGTCACATGGTGACACAAAAGAACGTTATAGTGCAGTCAAGACAAACCTGTTTCAGCCCCATACAGCAATTGGAGTTTTGACGTCATTGTGACTAGAAATAAAAAATAAGTCCCAGAGGCTTGTTTCCCCATTTTCACAATGCAACACACTATTAAAGCTAAACAAGGTGCTATTAAGGAATCCACACATTTTAGGAACTTTAACACTCCTCAAAGCTAAGTAAAACCAAAAACTGAGGATACAGTTTGAGAGAAGTTACTGAGAAAATTCTCACTCCTTTATTTTGTATGTTACTTGTGAGTGGACAAGCACAAGAGGACTATGCATAAACAAATGACAAAAGTGTGTTTATGCTGGCCAGTGGTGGTGCACATCTTTAATCCCAATACTCAGGAGGCAGAGGCAGGCGGATCTCTGGGAGTTCAAGGCCAGTCTGGTCTATAAAGTGAGTTCCAGGACAGACTTCAAAGCTACAGAGAAACCCTGTCTAAAAAAAAAAACAAAACAAACAAAAAAATTTATATAATTAGTCTTCTGTTACTTATTATGACAAAATACATAAAGAAAACTTATTAAAAGGAACAGTTTATTTTGGCTTGCAAACTTACAACTTCAGAGACTCTTCCCTGCTGTACGAGTTAGTTGCTTCTGGATAGATAACTGAACTTCAGCTTATGCCTTACAACCGACTGCACAAGCCATGCAACAACCAGCACAGCCTTCTTGTGCTCCCCTTACCTGTGCTGTTTGTACAGATTGCAATATCTCCTCTAGCTCACCAGCTGTTTCAGAGGTACCACGTCTCCAGACATGCCCTGCATAGCATGTTGAGAGAAATGACCTCCCTGAGTGTGCCACCACAAGCTCCCTATCTCAGCTTAGCCTTTGTTGTATGTGCTATCACCCATCACAAGGATGTGTAAGGTGGCCAGCAGAACTTGGCCTGACCTGAGTAATAAGAATGAGTCCCTGTAAGAGGGGCAGGGTTATCTCCTCCCTCTCGCCATAGATTGCAACTACTACAAACTGCTAACCTCATGCTGGAATACAGTCTATCCAAAGGAGGATACCCCAGGCAGGACAACTCAGGGAGGAGAGGAAGTCCAAAGGCCTATAAAAAGTCAGACTCAGAGCCCCAACCTTCCCCCCACCATGGACACCCACCTCTGGGGGGGGGGAACCTCTCGCATTCCTTTGATGGAGCCATTTGTCTGTTCTAATAATCTGTGAGGTTTGTTTTGTTCTCTCTCTCTCCTTCTCTCTCTCTCTCTCTCTCTCTCTCTCTCTCTGTGTGTGTGTGTGTGTGTGTGTGTGTGTGTAGAACTCAGTTCCCTGACAATCTGTAACTTACTTTACTCTGTCTGTAACTGTCACTTTCTTTCCAAGACCTTCACCATCTAACTTCTCCTCTCAGGCAGCCTGTAATCATCCCTACTTCCACTCTGAGGCAGTGGTACCCTTGACAACTCCTCACCCAAGACCCCTGTAACAGATGCACACCACCCCAACCCCAAATGTAGAAAATTCACCACATCAGGATTGCTCCCTTAGACTCTCTACCCTCAAACACATCATCAATCACATCTCTCATCTCCTGTTTCAAGGATGGTGAAAGTATTCCTTCCTGGCTCATTTTTGATACTCTTGGCCCCTCCTGCTCTTTTCCTCTGCTTTCTGGGAAAACCATGCTGGGTTTATATTATTTTCTTCCTGATAGCTGTAAGAACTCATCTGAAATATTACTTAAACCTGAGGTTGCTCTCACTCTTACTGTCAGAGAATTTCAGGTCTGTACTTAATATGTTTGACATTCTAGAAAGTCCTCAGCTATGAAAGCAGGGAGGTTGTATCAAAGACCCTCTAAGGACACTCCCTATCAACTTCATGTGCATTAAAAACAAATAAACAAGCAAACAACAACAAAAACAACTTAGGAGTCTGTTTAGTTCTGCCAGTATGTGCTTGGGTGTAGGAGAAGCTGATGGATCATGGGCAGTTTATCAGAGGCCATATCCCTGAAGAACCTGATCCTCCCTCCTCCAGCATCCATCAATTACAAATAGCTCGTGTGCCAGGGGTGGAACTTCACCAGCCACAACCACCCAAGCTGGAATTTTGCCTGACCTGATCTTGTGCAAGCCTTGTGCATGCAGTGATCACGGAAGGAGTGGAAAGATCCTAGGAGCCAGAGGCAGTGGATATATGTGAAGAAACAGTATTTGCAAGAGTGTTGGCTGCACATGACAGGACTGTCACACCAACTCATGAAAGCAGTGACTAAACACACAAGGACTGCAGCTCTTCGTACGATAGCCTTTAACTATAAATTAATTATTTTTATATAATTTTTATTTACAATTGAAACAAGCCTGTTTACATGTCAATCTCAGTTCCTTCACCTGGACCTCATCCCCTGTCCCTGCCCCAACGCCCATCCCATCCCCTTTCTCCTCCCCAGGGAGAGTGAGGCCTTCCATGGGGAGTCTTCAGAGTCTGTCATAACATTTGGAGCAGGGTCTAGGCCCTCCCCATGTGTCTAGGCTGAGAGAGTATCCCTCTATGTGAAATGGCCTCCCAAAGTCCATTTGTATACTGGGGATAAATACTGATCCACTACCAGAGGCCCCATAGACTGCCCAGACTTCCTAACTAATACCCATGTTCAGGAGGTCTGAGTCGGTCCTATGCTGATTTCCCAGCTATCAGTTTGGGGACCATAAGCCCCCATTTTTTCAGGTCAGCTGTTTTAGTGTGTTTCTCCAGCCTGGTTTTGACCACTTTGCTCATCACACCTCACTCTCTGCAACTGGATTCCAAGAGTTCGGGTCAGAGTTATCTGTGGGTGTCTGCTTCTGCTTCCATTAGCATAGAAGGTAGTCATCAATCTCATTATCAGGGAAAGGCGGTAGGCTTTCCACTATTGCTCAGATTGTTAGTTGCGGTCATCCTTGTAGATCTCTGGACATTTCCTAGTACCAGATTTCTCTTTAAACCTATAATGGCTCCCTCTGTTGTGGTATCTCTTTTCTTTCCCTGACTCAATCTTCCTGCTCCCTCATACCTTCCTCTCCCCTACTCTTTTCCCCTTCTCTTTCTCCTAACTCCCTCTACTCTCACCCCATGCTCCCAATTTGCTCGGGAGATTTTTTCCCTTTCCCCTTCTCAGTGGGACCATGCATGTCTCTCTCATAGGGTCCTCCTTGTTTCCTAGCTTTCCTGGAAGTGTGGATTGTAGGCTGTTTGCTCTATCTCTAAAATCCATATATGAGTGAGTACATACCATGTTGTCTTTTTGTGACTGGGTTACCTCACTCAGGATGGTTTCTTCCAGTTTCATTCATTTGCCTGAGAATTTCAAGATTCAATTGTTTTTATTCCACTGAATAGTACTCCATTGTATAAATGCACTACATTTTCTCCAACCATTCTTCAGTTGAGGGCATCTAGGTTGCTTCCAGGTTCTGGCTATTGCAAATAATGCTGCTACGAACATAGTTGAGTAGATGTCTTTGTTATATGAATGTGCACCTTTTTGGTATATGCCTAAGAGTGGAATTGCTGGATCTTGTGGTAGACTGATTTTCATTTTCCTGAGGAACCACCATACTGATTTCCAAAGTAGCTGTACGAGTTTGCACTCCCACCAACAATAGAGGAGTGTCCCTCTTTCTCCACATCCTCCAGCATAAACTGTCACTGGTGTTTCTGATTTTAGCCATTCAGACAGGAGTAAGATGGTATCTCAGAGTTGTTTTGATTTGCATTCCCCTGATGGCTAAGGATGTTGAGCACTTTCTTAAGTGTCTTTCAGACTTTTTAGATTCCTCCATTGAGAATTCTCTATTTAGTTCTGTACCCCACTTTTTAACTGGATTATGTGGTATTTTGGTAACTAGTTTCTTGAGTTCTTTGTATATTTTGGAGATCAGCCTCTGCCAGATGTGCAGTTGGAGAATATCTTTTCCCATTCTGTGGGCTGCTGTTTGGTCTTGTCAACTGTGTCCTTTGCCTTACTGAAGCTTTTCAATTTCAGGAGGTCTCATTTATTAGTTGTTGATCTCAGTGTCTGTGCTACTGGTGTTTTGTTCAGGAAGAGGTTTCCTGTACCAATTCATTCAAAGGTATCTGCCACCTTCTCTTCTAAAAGGTTCCATGTGACTGGATTTATGTTGAGGTCTTTGATGCAAAGGACTTGAGTTTTGTGCATGCCGATAATATGGATCTATCTGCAGTCTTCTACACACCAACATCCAGTTATGCCAGAACCATTTGTTGAAGATGCTTTCTTTGTCAAAAATCAGGTGTTCCTAGGTGTGTGGGTTAATATCAGGGATCTCAACTAGAATCCATTGGTCTTCCTGTCTATTTTTGTGCTAATACCAATTTCTGGTATCTTCTTTAATTTCTTTCTTTAAAGACTCAAAATCCCTATTATATAGGTCTTTCATTTATTTGGCTAGTGTTACCCCAAGATATTTTATGTTGTTTGTGGCTATTATAAAGATTGATGTTTCTCTGATTTCTTTCTCAGCCCCTTTGTTATCTGTATATAGTAGGTCTACTGTTTTTTTTTTTTTTTTTTTTTTTTTTTTTTTTTTTTTGTTTTGTTTTTTTTTTTTTTTTTTTTTTTTTTTTTTTTTGAGTTAATATTGTATCCTGCCACTTTGCTGAAGGTGTTTATCAGCTGTAGGAGTTCCCTGGTAGAGTTTTTCAGGTCACTTATGTAAACTACCATATCTTCTGCAAATAGTAAAAGTTTGGCTTCTTCCTTTCCAATTTGTATCCCCTTGATCTCCTTTTGCTGTCTTATTGCTCTAGCTAGAACTTCAAATACAATATTGAAGAGATAAGGAGAGAATGGGGCAGCCTTGTCTTGTTCCTGATTTTAGAAGAATTGCATTGAGTTTCTCTCCATTTAGTTTGATGTTGGCTTTGGTTTGCTGTATATTGCTTTTATTATGTTTAGGTATGTCCCTGTTATCCCTTATCTCTCCAAGACCTTTATCATGAAAGGGTGTTGGATTTTGTCAAAGGCTTTTTCAGCATCTAGTGAGATGATCATGTGGTTTTTATTTTTCAGTTTGTTTATACAGTGGATTACATTGATGGATTTTTGTATGTTGAACCATCCCTGCATCCCCAGAATGAAGTCTACTTGGTCATGGTGGATGATTTCTCTGATGTATCCTTGGATTCGATTTGCCAGTATTTTATTGAGTATTTTCATATCAATGTTCATGATGGATATTGGTCTGTAGTACTCTTTCTTAGTTGTGTTTCTGTGCGGCTTGGGTAACTAAGGTAATTGTAGCCTCATATAAAAAGTGTTTGGCAATGACCCTTCTGCTTCTATTGTGTGAAACATTTTGAGAACTATTGGTATTAGCTGTTGTTTGAATTTCTGGTAGAATTCTGCAATGAAGCCATCTTGCCCTGGGCTTTTTTGGGTTGGGAGACTTTTGATGACTGCTTCTATTTCATTAGGGGTTATAGGTCTATTTAAATTGCTTATTTGTTCTTGATTTAATTTTGGTAAGGTATATCTATCCAGAATATTGTCCTTTTCCGTTAAATTTTCAAATTTTGTGGAGTACAGGTTTTCAACATATGGCCTGAAGATTCTCTGGTTTTCCTCTGTGTCAGTAGTTACATCCACCTTTTCGTTTCTGATTTTGTTAATTTGCATGTTCACTCTCTGCCTTTTGGTTAGTTTCAATAAAGGTTTGTCTATCTTGTTGATTTTCTCAAAGAACCAACTCTTTGTTACTTTGATTCTTTGTATTGTTTTCCTAGTTTCTACTTTATTGATTTCAGCCCTCAAACTGATTATTTCCTGGTGAGTTTGCTTCTTTTTGTTCTAAGGCTTTCAGTTGTGTTGTTAATTCTCTATCCTCCATTTAATTCATATGGGCACTTAGTGCAATGAACTGTCCTCGTAGCACTGCTTTCTAAGTGTCCCATAAGTTCGGCTATATTGTGTCTTCACTCTTGGTGAATTCTAGGAAGTCTTTAATTTCTTTCTTTATTTCTTCTTTGACCCATGTGTGGTGCAATTGTGCATTTTTCAGTTTCCATGCGTTTGTAGGGTTTCTGCGATTTGTGGTGTTGTTGAATTCCAACTTTAAAGCATGGTGGTCTGATAAGATACAGGGGACTATTCCAATTTTTTTGTATCTATTGAGAATTTTTATATTGCCTAGTACGTGGTTGATTTTAGAGAAGGTTCCATATGGAGCTGAGAAGAAGGTACATTATTTTGTTTGGATGGGATGTTCTATAGATGTCTGTTAAACCTAATTGCAACATAAATTCTATTAATTTTTTTTGTTTTTTTGTCAAGTTTCTGTCTGGTGGGCCTGTCTAGTGGTGAGAGTAGAGTGTTGAAGTCTCCAACTTTGAGTGTGTGAGGTTTTATGTGAGCTTTGAGTTTTAGTAGTGTTTCTTTTACAAATGTGGGTGCCTTTGTATTTGGGGTATAGATGTTCAGAACTGAGACTTTGTCCTGATGATTTCTCCTGTGATGAATAAGAAATGGCATCTTCATCTCTTTTGATTGGTTTTGGTTTGAAGTCTAACTTGTTAGATATTAGGTTAGCTATACATGCTTGCTTCTTGGGTCCATTTGATTGGAAGATCTTTTCCCAACCCTTTACCCTGAGGTAATGTCTGTCTTTGAAGCTTGGATGTGTTTCTTATATGCAGCAGAAGAATGGATTCTGTCTTCCTATCCATTCTGTTAGCCCGTGTCTTTTTATAGGTGAGTTAAGACCATTAATGTTGAAGGAAAGTAAGGACCATTGATTGTTAATTCTTGTTTGTTTTAGATTTGTTGTTGGAAGTAGTATTGTGAATATATTTGCCCTGCTTTATCCTTTGGGTTCTGGTGAAGTGGCATTATGTATTGCCTATGTCTTTGTGAGCATAGTTATCTTCTTTGAGTTGGAGTTTTCCTTCCAGAACTTCTGTAGGGCTGGATTTGTAGATATGTATTTTGATAATCTGGCTTTGTCCTTGAATATCTTGTTTTCTCCATATATAATGATTGAGAGTTTTGCTGGGTATAGTAGCCTGGGCTGGCAGCTGTGAATTCTTGGTACTTGTAGAACTGGCCTTGAGAGTTTCCATGGAGAACTCAGGTATATTTTTGATACATGCCGAAAAAGCCTGTGACAAATACAACACCATTTCATGATAAAGGCCTTAAAGAGATCAGGGATAACAGGAACGTACCTAAACATAATAAAAGCAATATACAGTAAACCAACAGCCAACATCAAACTGAATGGAAAAAAACTTTGGGCGATTCCTTCTAAAATCAGGAACAAGACAAGGATGCCCTCTCTCTATATATATCTCTTCAACAATTGTGCTTTAAGTTCTAGCTAAAGCAATAAAACAACAACCAGAGGTCAAGGGGATACAAATGGAAAAGAAGTCTAACTGTCGCTATATGCAGAAGATATGGTAGTTTACATAAGTGACCTGAAAAACTTTACCAGGGAACTCCTACAACTGATAAACACCTTCAGCAAACTAGCAGGATACAAGATAAACTCAAAATATTTAGTAGCCCTACTATACACAGACAACAAAGGGGCTGAGAAAGAAATCAGAGAAACATCACTCTTTACAATAGTCACAAACAACATAAAGTATCTTGGGGTAATGCTTACCAAACAAGTGAAAGACCTATATAGCAAGAACTTTGCACCTTTAAAGAAAGAAATTAAAGAAACTACCAGAAATTGGAAAGCTCTCCCATGGTCTTGGATAGGTAGGATAAAAATAGTAAAAATTGCAATTTTGCCAAAAGCAATCTACAGATTCAAAGCAATCTCCATCAAAATCCCAGCACAATTCTTCACTGACCTTGAAAGGATAATAATCAACTTTATATGGAAAAGCGAAAGACCCAGGATAACCAAAACAACCCTGTACAATAAAGGAACTTCAGGAGGCATCACCATCCCTGACTTCAAGCTCTACTACAGAGCTATAGTCCTGAAAACAGCTTGGTATTGGCACAAAAATAGACAGGTAGACCAAATAGAATCTAATCAAAAATCCTGATATTAACCCACACACTTACCAACACCTGATTTTTGACAAAAGAGCTAAAAGTATACAATGGAAGGAGGAAAGCATCTTCATCAAATGGTGCTGGCACAATTGGATGATGGTGTGTAGAAGACTGCAGATAGACTCAAGACTATCACCATGCACAAAACTCACGTCCAAATGGATCAAAGACCTCAACATAAATCCAGCCACACTGAACCTCTTAGAAGAGAAAGTAGGAGGTATCCTTGAACAAATTGGTACAGGAGACCACTTCCTGAACATAACACCAGTAGCACAGACACTGAGATCAACAATTAATAAGTGAGACCTCCTGAAATTAAAAAGCTTCTGTAAGGCAAAAGACACAGTTGAAAAAAATCAAACGGCAGCCTACAGACTGGGAAAAGATCTTCACCAACCCTACATCTGACAAAGGGTTGATCTCCAAAATATACAAAGAACTCAAGAAACTAGTCACCAAAACACCAAAAAACCCTATTTTAAAAATGGGGTACTGTAATGAGATACTTACTTTGTCTCCTTCTATGGTACTGACCATGCCCATTGGGGGTGGAGCCATGGGCGGAAGTGACCTGTGGAAGGAGGTCTGAGGAAGAGCCAGGGAACACTCTCTTGCTGGCAGGACTCGGAAAGGAGAGCTTCCGGTGGAACTTGCTGGTGTTCATCTGTCTAGGTTGTAAGTTATTTCTCCCTGAATAAACATCTATTCATCCTATTTGTTTATCCTGATTCTTATTTAACCGCAATAGGGTACAGAACTGGAGATAATTGTCAATAGAGGAAATCAAAAAGGCAAGGCACTTTCTCAAGTGCTCAACATCCTTAGCTATCAGGAAAATGAAAATCAAAACAACTCTTGAGATACCATCTTACTCTTGCCAGAATGGCGAAAATTAGAAACACCAATGATCACTTATGCTGAAGAGGATATAGAGAAAGGGGAATACTCTTCCACTGCTGGTGGGAGTGCAAACTTGTACAGCAATTTTGGAGATCGGTATGGCAGTTCCTCAGGAAAACGGGAATCAGTCTACCACAGCACCCAGCAATTTCACTCTTAGGCATATACCCAAATGATCCACATCCATGCAACAAAGACATCTGTTCAACTATGTTCATAGCAGCAATATTTGTAATAGCAAGAAACTGGAAGCAACCTAGATGTCCCACAACTGAAGAATGGATAAAGAAGATGTGGCACATTTACACAATGGAATACTACTCTGTGTGTGTATGTGTGTGGGGGGGGGAACAATGGAATCTTGAAATTCTCAGGCAAATGGATGGAACTTGAAGAAATCATCATGAGTGAGGTAACCCAGTCAAAAAAGAGGAACATGGATTGTACTCATATATGGATTTTAGACATAGAGCAAAGGATCACCACCAGAGAAATTAGGATACAAGGAGAAACCTAAGAGTTTCATACAAGTTCCCTCACAGAAGGGGAAAGGAACAAATCTCCTGAGCATATTGGGAGTGGGGGGGGACAGTGAGTGTCTCCTGTATGTTTGGTTTTTTGATTATTATATGGCAAGGAAACTTTTTTGTGGTTCACTCTATTTGGTGTTCTCTATTTGTGCTCTCATTGGCATGTCTTTCTTTAGGTTGAGCAAGTTTTCTTCTATGATTTTGTTGAATATATTTTCTGCACCTTTGAGTTGGGTTTCTTCACCTTCTTCTACACCTATTATTCTTAGGTTTGGCCTTTTTCACAGTGTCCCATATTTTGGATATTTTGTGTTAGGGATTTGGTGGACTTAAGATTTTCTTTGGTGTATGAATCTATTTCTTCTTATATATCTTCAATGCTCTCTTCTATCTGTTCTATTCTGTTGGTTATGCTTGCATCTGTAATTCCTGATCATTTATCCAGCTTTTCTATTTCTAGCATTCCTTCAAACTGTAGGGTTTTTGTTTGTTTGTTTTGTTTTGTTTTGTTGTTGTTTGGGTTTTGCTTGTTTTTTGACTCTATTTCAGCTTTCAAACCTTGCAATATTTGAATTGTTTCTTGCAATTTTTGGTTTGTCTTTTCTTCCATTTCTTTAAAGGATTTCCTCATTTCCTCTTTTAGGGTCTCTATCATCTTCATGAAGTTGTTTTTAAGGTCGTTCTCTTCTGCATCATCTGTGTTGGGATCTTCAGGTCTTCCTGGTGTGGAGTCCCTAGGCTCTGGTGGTGTCGTATTGATCTTTCTATTGTTGACTGTGTGATGGGAGATGTCATTCTGTAAATATGTTTCTCTTATTGGTTAATGAATAAAGCACTGTTGGCCAATAGGAAAGCAAGATAGGCAGGACTAAGAGACAAGGAGGATTCCAGAGAGAGGAGGGAGGAGATCCAAGATGGAGGATGGAGAGAAGGCCAGCCCCTCTCTCCAGTAAGATAAGACCACGTGGAAATACTTAGATTATTAGAAATGGGTTAATATTTAAGACAGAGCTAGTGAATAAGAAACTAGTAACTGGCCATTATATCTAATACAGCATTATATCTAATATAGAGTCTCTGTGTGTTATTTGGGGCTGGCACGGCAGAGGGACAAGACCGGCAGGAAAAACTACTCTTAACAACTGTGTTCTTATCCTGTTGTCTACCCATCCCTTCTTCCAGTGTGTCCCAGTGGGGCCTCTCCCTCTCCTGGTGGGTGTGGGACCAAGGTTCTCTTCTGTTGGGTGCAAGCAGGTCCAATACTCTGATGGCTCTCCTCTTCTAGTGGGTAGTGGACTAGTGTACTGGCTGACTCTAGATGAGCTGGTGTGCCAGGACAAGTTACCCTGCACACAGTCCCCAGACTTCAGGAGGCTCTAAGCAGGGCATCAGAAGGCTAAATCCAATTTTTTAAATAGTTATGGGACCATTCAGATTTTCTGTTTCTTCTTGTATTCATTCTGGTGATCAGTTTCTTTTGAGGAATTTGTCTATTTAAAGGAAGTTATAAAACTAACTCTGGTAAACTATTCAGTGTTCTCTTACCCTTTTATTATCTGATAATAAAATATTTTTCATGATGTTTAACTGGCACTTTTTCTTGATCAGTCTAGGTAAATGTGTTTAATCTTATTACTCTTTTCAAATATTACTTTCAATTTCATTGATTTTTATTTTTTACTGACTTCCATTTGATATTTTTTCTGCTTTAGTTTTCTTCTTTCAAAAGTTTTATAAAAGTAGCTTAAAAATTGTCCACTTTTTTCATCTGAATTCATCATTTAAAGCTGTCTTCTCCCTTCATGTACCTGCTTTAGAGGTATTTACATACTTTTTTCCCATTTTATTTTCATTTCAGTATTTTCCTAATTTCCTTGAAATGTTCCTGTTTTGTCTGTAGATTATTTGGAAGTATAGCAACACATCGATGATGGGCAAGGATATATTCTAAGAAACATGTTAGGTGATTTCATTGTTGTAAAGACATCAATCAGTAAAGCAAAACAAAGGTAGTAGCGACCTTACTAGACAATATTGTTATAGTACCAGCATGGTATATATGCTCCAGCACAGACAAAAACATCAGTATGTGGAGTATAGCCATGTGTTGTTTATTTTCCACCATTGAAGAAATTTCCCCAATATCTCTCTCTCTCTCTCTCTCTCTCTCTCTCTCTCTCTCTCTCTCTTTCTCTGTCTCATGCGTGTGTGTGTGAATATTCACAATTTGAGTGTGAGCTCATGCATCTCCCATGGCACATATTTGGATGTCAGAATGGTTTTAGGTGGCAGTGTTTGCTCTTAACCTTGTTTGAGACAGGGTTTCTGTGTTGTTCTCTGCTGCACAGGTAAACTAACTCTCCCCACTCTCTCTACCTACTTTCTGGCTTTATATTGGTTCTGAAGATCTGAATTCAGCTCCTCACATTTACAAGGCTTTACTCACTAAACCATCTCCAAAACCCTGAAATATTTTTATTGAATTATAAATTTAATTACACAAAAGTCAGAGAACACCATTTCAATTTTTAAAATATATTAGCAGTTGTTTTATTGTTGAATATACTATCTGTCCTGATTACTACTGTTATTCCTCAACATAATAAAAGCTATATGTGATAAACTGATAGCCAACATCAACCTAGATAGAGAAAAAAATGAAGCAATAAGCCTAAAATCAAGTATAAGTTAGGGCTGTCCAATACCCCCACTCCTTTTCAATGTTGTGCTTGAAGTACTAGTTGGCACAATGAGAATGAAGCAAACAAGATCTGGAAATCAAAAGGAGACAAATTAGAAAGAAAGAAGCCAATTTTCCCTGTTTACAGATAATATGATATGTGGCATAAGAGGTCCCAAATACTATACCAGGAAATTTATAGAAACAGTAAATTTCATCAAAGTGAGAGAAGAAAGAATAAAATTACATAAACCAACGGTTTTTCTCTAAACCAACAATAAATATCAGAAAAGGAGATTGTGGACATACTCTCATTCATAGTACCCTCAAAGACAATCAGTTGTCTAGGAATAAACATAACCAAGGACTGAAGGACCTTTATAATGAAGACTTTAAACCTCTGAAGAAAAAGAGAAAGACAATAGAAAGTGTAGCGGCACCCTATGCCCTTGGATTGGTAGAATTAATATTGTAAAAATTATCATCATACCCAAAGCCATTTACAGACTCAATACAGTGCCAACCAAATCTCACATATCCCATTCTTCACAAAAGTAGAACAAAAAACTAACCTAAAATTTATATAAAATCACAAAAGATCTTAGATAGCCAGAAAAATCATGAACAAAAATAGCAATGCCACAGGATTGCCATCCCAGGCCTTAAGATAAGTTTTTGAGCTGTAGTAATAGAAACAATATGAAACAATATGATACTATCCCCAAAACAGGCATGTAGACCAGTGGAACAAAATAGAAGACCCAAATATGAGTACATGTATCTACATCCATCTATTATTTGACAAAGATACCATACACAGAAGAAAAACATATACAGCAGAAAATACAGAAAAGTGATGCAAGGAAATTTGGATGTCCATGTGTAGCAGAATGAAAGTAAATCCATATCTACCACTCTAAGGAAAAACTAACTCCAAATGGACCAAAAATCTAAATGTGAAGCCTGAAACACTGAAATTGCTAGAAGAAAACCTACACACTGGTCAAATATCTGAACATTTTCTTTAATCCCTTCAGTATTGAAGTTTTGGGGAATTACAACCATCCCTTGTTGGATAGTGACATGCAGCCAGCCCAACTTGAGCTACCCTCTTACTGTACTTTCTCCTAAGTGGTTTAGAACTACATTCTTTAACAAAGATGGAGATGACACATTCACCCATGTCTGGTTCCTACAGGTCCCCAGCGGGCTGTCTGCAACCACAGCAATGTCTTGCTGCTGGCAAGTGCTTCTGTTGGGTGATATATGGGTGACACACAACTTGGTTGGGGATTGGTTTATAGTGGAGTCCTGATTTATTCAAGATGAGCACCCAAAGCCTGCAGTTGGACACTCTGAGGAATTTCACCAAGCCAGCATCTTTGCAACCTTCTAGTGCCTTACAAGTAGTGCACAGACTTGTGATATATCATTTGTCATGGCCATGATTAGTTCAGTAATACAAAATTCTATATGACTTAGCTTGAGGGTCCCCATCATCCTCTGCCAGGGTGAATAGACCATCTCTGTGATATTATTTGTAGCTTACCTCTTTCTACAGTAGAAAATCCTCTTCCCTTCATCTTCCCTCCTGTTATCTTCTCTGATGTTTGCACCAACTTTGTGCTCATTATGGTAAAGGTCTTCCCCATCTGTATGTCAATACTTTGTGTCAATGACTGCTTTTACTGATATAAGGCCTCCATAGGAATAGGTTTAAGATCTGAATCAGTGCCAAGTCCAATGACTGTGATGCTGTTTCTATCACTAGGGGGTATTTAGTGGTTCTCAGCACTGAGGTTCATCTTGGAGAATGAATCTGAAGCTTCCACTTTCTGGAAGGGATTCTGGTAGGGTTCTACTGGTTGCCAAGGAAGGCAAGTCATCTTTTGTTTTTCTCTTCCAGAAGACAAAATTTCCAGGTCATCGAAACATTGCCTACATGGATACTTTATGGTTTCAGTTGTGAGCCTAGCCTTTAATGGCTGAGTCATCACTCAGTCAGATATGGCTACTTTAAAAGATCGCTTATATGATGTTTCATGGAGTATGGTCCTGCATTCAGCCAGATAGCTCAAGCTAACATTACTGCTGAAGAAGGGCCATTTCACTCAGGTGAAAGCCAGTGTCTGTATGCACACACAGAGCACACACAGGTTCACCAAGATCAGTGAGACGAATCTCAGAGGATGCCAGAAATGCATCTGCTTTCATCCTGAGGCTCTTTGTTCACATTTCCAGGTGTGTTAGTTAACCTCATCCACACAGATCTTCTTTTCTGAAATCCCATGAGCCTTGGCAATTCTAAAGAACTTCATCTGTTGTGCAAGTAAATAGATGTCAGGCTAGAATTCTCAAGGCTTAGAAAGATTTTGGTTTCTATTCACCTCTGGGAATCCTAAAAGTTTTCGACATTGTAGATCTTATGGTCCTCATCTATAAAAATCAGAAGGTTGTGTGAAGGCCCTCTGAGGCCTCTTCCAGCACTAATGTCCTCTGGGATGATCATTCTTCAAACCATTATTGGAAACACTGGGAACACAAACTACACAGGTCTGAGAATCAGATATAAACGAGGCTAGAGAGGAACTAGAGGGACCCATCTGCTCTTTTGCAACCTCCTCTCTCCCATGATGACGGGGATATCTTTCTGGATATATGTTTCTCTTATAGGTTGATGAATAAAACAGTGATTGGCCAGTAGTCAGGCAGAAAGTATAGGCAGACAAGTATAAACCAGACAAGGAGAATTCTGGGGAGAGGAAAACAGAGAAAAGCCACCAGGGAGACACCATGTAGCCGCTAAAAGAGTAACATGGTGGAACATCCTTTGGTAAGATAAGACCATGTGGAAATACTTAGATTAATAAAAATGTGTTAATAATTAAGAGAGAGCTAGCCAATAAGAAGCCTGAATCATTGGCCAAACAGTTTATGATTAATATAAGTTTCTGTGTGTTTATTTGGGGCTAAACAGCTATGGTACCAGGTGGAACAGAAAGTCTGTCAACACCATGATGCTGGGTCAATAGCATTAGTGACAACAGATCCTCAACAGGCTAGTCTGAAGTAGATGCTAGCCGTCACTAGGGATTGGAAGGACTGTGCTTAGGACCTCTTCATCTTTTCTTTAAATCCTGTTTTGCCCTTGCCTCTTGAGAACAGTGGGCACCTTTGTTGAAAATAGCCATAGAAAAGCAAATATTTGTTCTTGAGGATATGGCTAAGGAGGTCATGAAGATATCGCATTGCCCAAGAAACTCTAGATCTTCATTATCCAGTATAGCAGCCACTTGTCACATGAGTCCCTGAATTGTCACTAGTCTTAACTGAGATGTGCTATAAGGCATAATGTGAAAAATAAATAATGAGTGCATTCATAGTGGAATAATTATTACATGTAGACACGTTGTGATGATAATTTTAATGCACTGGGTTAAAAGTACAGAATTAAATTCACTTTTGATTCTTTTGATTCTTCAATTAGGCTATTAGACAATATAAAGTCCTGGGTATGGCTCACTTTGTGTTCCTGTTCCCTAGAGGCATATAATTTTATACCTTTTAGTGATAGTGGAAATCCACTCATCAAGGAGGAACACTCTGTGGTTACATCATCCATTATGTAACTTTAGACAGCCTATTGGACCTTCTTCCCTTAGAGTTTTTAAACCACAAGACAAAACTAGTATTTTGTGGGGTCTTTTTCTTTCTCCTTTCTTTCTCTTTTCTCTTTCCAAGTCAATGCAGATCTTTAGGAAAAGTTCTACCAGGATGCAATAGGTTAGAGAGAATATCTTTAGGTACTGGCTTGGCTTGTTTGTTTTCCATGAAAGAGAAACAGGGCCATGAGTCAGTTGTTTATCTAGACAATGAATTGCAAAACACCTGTGCACAGCTATACTTTCCCCACATTTGTTGAAGTTAAACACATAGAGACAGACAGACAGACAGAAATCTAATTGTCTGGTATATATCAATGTTGGGCCATCTTCCTTCTGGCTGGGTTCTGTATCATCATCATCATCATCATACTTATTGTTCTCCCTCCACTTTCTGTCTTTTGCAAACTTTGTGAACTGGACTCTTGTTTCCCTCACATAGCAACTGGCTCATAAATAACAGGGAAACAGGGAAAGAAATTGTAAGCTAGATTGGCCTTGTGAAGTGTTATGAATGTTAAGTGTGCAGGTGATCAGAGTAAGGGAGATCACCAAGGGCATTTGAGTAGGAAGAACAGCTTCTAACTTTTTGGAGGGAAAGAATGTCTGTGTCCAGAAAACAAAACAAAACAAAAACTTTGGCAATCAGAGATGTCATGTGTTTCTCATTTTGTTCAGGCACTGGCTTTGGGATTTTGTGTTACCCCAGTAGCCAGGAATGGCAATAATGTACAGTTAGAGTTCCCATTCCCTCCTCAGTGCCCTGTGAGATCCCTCCCACATCTCCATCACACTCAGCAAGTGTGGGCTCTCAAGTCTTGGAAGATGAGGAGAAGAACAGGTTTCTACCTAATACCACTGAGAATCCTTCTGGAGATTTCTACAGAAGCTATGCTGTGGGTGGGAGAAAAGACTGTCCATTGGTAAAAATCCAGTTTTAAAACATTTCCTGGGAACCACGTCCAGAGTGCCCTTCTGCTCTCCCTGCCTCTGTGTTGATTGCCTTTTACAGTACATACAGAATGATCTTCCAAAATGCCAGTATAGCCACGTGCTTGAAACTGCTCAAGTAACCTCCACATTTTAAAAAACCCCTTGCCATGTCTTGCAAAGCCTTCTGCACCTGATTTCTTTCAGTTCTTCCAACATCATCTTCTTTTCACCCCAACACTTGTAGCCCCCCTCAGACACCTGGGCCTTTTACTTTGGCCATTACTAATGTGATGACATTCATGAGTCACAGTTCTGTGGCTGCCTTATGATGAAGACAAACACCCTAAGTTCAAGGACTCAACTCCTGAAATGTTTGTTCCTGCCTCCTATGCCTGGTGAATAGCTTAATGTGTATCACACACACACACACACACACACACACACACACACACACACACACACATACAAACACACACACACATATGCACTCACGCACGCACTCACTCATTCACACACATGTGTGGAGGTCAGAGGATAATGTGTGGAAATTGGTTTTCCCCTTCCACCATGTGTGTTGCAGGAATTGAACTTAAGTTGTCAGGCTTGACAGCAAGCATCTTTGGCCACTAAACTATCTTGTCAGCCCCACACGGGTGATTTTTAAAGATATCTTTTCTTTATTGGTTTCCTACCTGTAACTTCTTGTTCAGTTTTAAAATGCCCAATGCTCAGCACTATATTTTCAAAGTTCTTCATCTCCTTCACTCTCTTTATCCCTTCCTTGGGCCTGAGGCCCAATACCAGTCAACAAACTGTTTGGGGCTAGCATCATCAAGTACAGTGGCTAGCTGAAGTGGCATTTTTTTTTAACTAAGGCTTGTTTTGAAAAGAGGCAGTGTTGCTTGAGCTGGGATCAAATTCCTTGTTCTGTAGTGTACTTGTGCTGGGTAAATGGCATGGAAGCAAGGGTAAATGGTATAGAAACGAGAGAATAGTTTTCTCTTGGCAAGCCCAGAAAAGCCTTCTCAGCTGCTGGGACATTTTGGCTGAGGCTTCAGAGATGACTAGCTGTTCACCAGGCAGCAGACGGAACAAACACTCCAGGAGTTAAGAGTTCTTGAGCTCGGGGCTTTTTGTCTTCATCTTGGTAGCGACAGAGCAACATGTATCACATCTTAAGTGTCTATAGGACTGAAATGAACATATTAGAGATGTCACATTAGTAAAGGCCAAAGTAAAAGACCCAAGTGTCTGGTGGGAGCTGCAAGTATTGGGGCAAAAAGATGATGTTGGAAGAACAGAAAAGAATCAGGTGTGGAAGGCTTTGCAGAATATGCCACTCTATCCTAAACTTTACAGACCCAGGGAGTTACTCAAACAGTTTTGGTGTGTGGTCATAGGAACACACACAATGCACATATATACACATGAATGAATACATAAAAATAATTTTTAAAATTTTTAAATCATCTGTAGATGATAGAAAAAACAGAAGAGTAGAGAAAAGAAACATGGAGGTGGGTTAACAAGAACCAAATACTGACATCACAGGCTTAACCCCAAAAAGACCAGTTAGTATCCTGAATGTTAAGTAGGCTTGATATTCCAGTTAGAAGACAGACATCCTCTGATTGGATAAAAAATGAAGATGTTATGCTGGAATGCTCAAGATAATCCACTTTACACATAAAGACATAAATAAATCTATGTAAAACTGAGCCTGGCGCCTATCACCCAAGTACTCCAGAGGCTAAGGCAGAGGGTTGCCATGGGTTTGCAGGCAGCCTGTGCTGCAAGTGAAACCCTCTCCTAAACAACTGATCAATACACAAGCCATGCCAACACTACTCCAAATGAACTTGAAGCTATATTACTGTCAGACAATAGAGGTTTTAAAACAAAGAATATTATCAGGGATAGTAAGGGTCACTTCACTGGTAAAGGATTTTGTTCATGAGAAAGACATAAACTTTGCCCTGATTTCATAGATTCAGAGAAATTGCCAGAGAAACAAATGAATCTATCCCTGAACTTGAAGATTTCAACGCCTCTCAACAATTGTAAGAACAAGCACCCAGACCATCAATAGGAAGGATATAGAAGATTTGAATAACTAATTTATTAACTTGAGCTACGCAACATTTCTAAATGCACATTTCCTCAACAATAAACACAAATTCCTTTAAACAACATTTGCCATGACATCCTTGGCCATTAATACATTTATTTTTTTTTTAATTATAAAAGTAGCTTCTCTCTCCTAAATGGGATATATTCACCAAAACTCTCCTTTTAGGGCTCAGGGAACCCTGTGATGAGGAAGTGGAAAGAGTGTGCGTGCGAGGCAGTAGAGATGGCAGGGACTGATGCACGCGCAGGACCTGCACAGGTCTAAGCCAATGGGGCCCCAGCACTGAGAGGGGAAATAGACATACGTCCCTACACCTAACTCACAAGCTATCCCCAATTGATGACTGCTCAAAAAGGAAACATTAGTTCTCTACAGTGGTGTCTCACCATGTACACAAACCACACTTACGAGCGGGCCCCATGCCCAGCAGTGGATAGCCAACACAAAATGAACTCAATGGCATTTTTGGAGGTGTTTTGTCTCATAAATCTTGTCTGGGCATTGTTCTTTAAATTTAAGGTCTTTTGCTTATATATTATAGTTTCCAATTTTATGCTTTTATGGGATTTCTGTGTGTGCAAATGTGTGTCTCTAAGTCTACCTGTATTTCTTGTGCCTTTTTAAAGCTTTTTTTCTGTCCTTTTTTATTTTATCTTATGTTATTGAGATGCCCGTTTGTTTTCTAATGAGAGAAAAAAACAAAGGGTATAATTTAGGTGGGAAGGGAGGAATACAAATTGGTTCAGCCACTATGGCAATCAATATGGAGGTTATTCTGGAAATTAAAAGTAGGACTTCCACATGATCCCGCTATACTACTTCTAACAATAAACCTGAAGGACCATAAGTCAACATCCACAGAGACAGATGTACACCCACGCTTATTCACAACAGCCAACTTACAGAATAAAGCCCAGTGACTGTCAGTAGATGAGAAGACAAAGAAAATATGACCTATATACACAACAGTGTTTTAGTCAGCCATAAGGAAGAAAGATACTACATCATTTGCTGGAAAATGACTGTACCAGGAAACTGGATTAAATGAAATGAGTCAGACACAGAATAACATAGAGCATTTTTCTCATTTACAGATCCTAAAATTCTTTACTGAATTCTGAAAAAAAAAATGAATGAAACTGGGACTGGAGAGATGGCTCTGAGGTTAAGAGCACAGGCTGCTCTTGCAGAGGACCAGGGTTTGCTTCCTAGCACCCATTTGGCAACCCCAGTTCCAGGGGATCTGTCACCCTCTTCTGGTCTCCTTAGTCACTACACATACACAAATAATTTGTTTAAACAAGCTCTCTCTCTCTCTCTCTCTCTCTCTCTCTCTCTCTCTCTCTCTCTCTGTGTGTGTGTGTGTGTGTGTGTGTGTGTGTGTGTGTGTGTGTGTGTGATTACATCAAAGAGAAACTAGGGAGATAAAGGAGACTAGTGAGGGGGGAAGTAAATATGGTGAAAGGAAAGGATGGGAGGGATGAATGGTCAAAGTATATTACATACTTGAAATAAATTGTTTCTTTGAGGTACAGCACTATGTGACAATGACTGTACCAATAGAAACACTCAGAAACAGATACCAGGCTCCTATCCAGTTGAGTCTTCTGGCTTTTAGGGGCACTACCCATAGGTGACACACAGACATGTATGCAGGCACAATATCCATGCACACAAAGTAAAACAAGATAAATAAAAATAAAACATAGTCTCTAATAGATAAAAGAATAGCTTCCAACTTATTAGTAATGAATGAAACAGAACTCTGAAAACCTTTGTAATTTTCTGGGTAATACGGGTATTACTGAAGAGTTGTTTGTCCTAATATGTGGTCTATGACTTTGGTTCCTGGCATGGAGCCCTGAATCCTTTGGGATGTCCTGAGTTATAAGACTATCATTTGTTCTAATGAGGTGTCTTTTGATGGGATCCTTGATGGGGGATGGTCACCAAAGCTATCAACCCATGATTAGAAGCTTGGCATTGTCCACTGTACCCCATCTTCTGTGAGGGAGTTAGTATCTGGCCATTCCTGCATGGCTAAAACCTCCACCAGCCTTCAGAACACCAATTCATAGTTCTAGGCTGACAAACACATCCACATGTGGAGTGCTTCCACCATCTTCTATGCCTAAACTTCCTCTAGACCTTCTCTCTAGCCAGCTATTCACATGTATACTTTATCACGTCTTTCATTAAGTAACAAAGGAATTTTGTAACCAGAGCTCTGTGAGCCATCTTAGAAAATCATGGAACCTGAGAAAAGGCTTATGGGAACCCTGACCTACAGCTCAAAACATAGGCAACATCCTGGGACCAGTCGTAGCTACATGAAGTTGGGGTAGGGGACATTCTTTTTGGCATTGTGTTCTTAATCTCTGTGATTGGCATTAACACTGGTTAGTGTTGGAAACAATTGCAACCACAGGACACCTGGTGCTACTGGAGAACTCCATGGTGTGGGGGAAAACTCATGTTCATTCTGAGCCCAGAGCTGTTGTGTGTTCAGACTATGAAAAACAGGTGTGCATGATGCGTTTCGGTGGAAATGTTGAGTAGACAACTTCTGGAGGAGTCCAGAAGTGAAATAATAACACAACAACAAAGGATGAGATCACCAAAGAAATGAGAACACATAAAGAAGTCTGAGGCCCTGGGAATCTGACACTTAAATTGGAGAGACAAGAGCTTTCTTCCTTCAGAAAGATGGCTCTTCATAGTTGTCAGGACTGTTACAAGCTCTGTAAACACTGCGAACACTATGGCTCACTCAATACTGAACCAGCATATGGACTACAAGCTTAAGGGATTTGCTAGGTATAAAAAAAAAAAGTTGTTAGAACAAAAATAAATAATATCAATGGGAAGACAATAGAACAAAAACTGCTGAGGGCTGGAGGGATGCTAGGCTAAGTCACTCTTCTAGAGCACTTTCGTTCAGTTCCCAGTATCTATGTCAGATGGTTCACAATGGCTTGTGACTCCAAGGGGTCTGACACCCTCTTATGGCCTCCACGGGCCCCCACACATATGTAACATGCATTTGAACAGGCGTATAGACCTGAATAAAAATAACAAAAACTTAAAATGTTCAAAAATGCTGAGAAGAGGATCAAGTAGAGTTGATTCTCATCACTTTTAAGCAAATGGGGTCCATTTGGTAGAGTTGCCAGGCAATGGGTTACAGCCTGCAACAGCCATACTCAGCCTTTTATGTGAATGCTAAGGTCCAAACTCCGGTCTCCATATTTGCATAGCAGGCACTTTTATCCTCTCAGCTGTATATTAAGCCCCAGATGTTTTTTATCTTCTCAACTGGGTTCTAACATCAGAATTCTTTTCACTTTAATTTAAACTTTAAGGATTACATACATGAGTACTGTATTTACATAATTTCTACACATCCTTCCAACTCCTCCTTGTACCCTCCCTATTCCCTCTCCAGTTCATAACCCTTTCTTCCTTAACCATCATTGACACACATATATACATATAGAAAAAGAAACCCTACTGAGTCCCTTCAGTGTTGCTCAGATGTATATGTGTTTAGGACTAACCACTTGGGGTTAGATAGCCCAACAGGTTCCTAGAGAAAACCGAGTCTCCCTCACCCAGCATCCATTGATTGGTTCTAGCTCTTCACCCAGGGATGAAGCCCTGCGAAATTCCCCTCATCCACACTGGCAATCTTACCTGGAATTGTTATTATGCAGGTCTTAACTGTTGAAATTCATGGGTTCTAGTCATGCCTAGAAGACATTAACTTGAAGTGGATGCCCAGGTCCTCTGGCTCTTATCATATTTCCACTCCCTTTTCTAAGATGGTTCCCAAACCTCACATGTAGGAGTTACATTACTGATGTAGCAGTTGGACTTAGGCACACCACAGTCATTTATTCTCTGCACTTTGGCGACTTCTGGGTCTTTGTAAAGTCTCCATCTGTTTTAAAACAACTTTCTTTTGATGAGGAGTAACAGCTACAGTCACCCATGGATATAAGGCTAGGTATTTAGAATGCAATTAAAATTATGTTAGTTTAGAAAAAAAATGTTAGTAGTGGTGTTGTAGTCTGTGGATATTGATATGGTACAGTCCAGGGGTTTTGATTGAATTTGGGTATTTTTTTTTTTTTTTTGCCAGCTAATCAATTAAAAGGCAGGAAAATTCTGAAGCATAACAGGTAGCAGCTGAGAAATCTCAACTAGCACAGACAATCAGCTGCTGTGCAGTAGAAGAAATGTGTTAATTGGGGTTAGGAAACCCACACCTGCAGCATTGCAGAGACACAAATATCTGTCCAAAACTGTCCTACATCTGCATGTTAAGTGGGAAGTACAGAACTTGGAGAAGATGTTAGAGAAACTAGGGCTCTGCAAGTTAGCAGATCTGCCTTCCACGGTGGCATTGAGAACAGCAGAGTTGTGCTCATTGCATGGTGAGGTCAGCAATAAACATCTCTTCTCAGAAGAGCTCCTGCGCCTGGTGCTGATGAGGAAGGCATGACAGGAACTCAAGCGAGGCAGGAGGAGCTCATCAGTTTGAAGACAGACAGGTTATAGGTCCCTAACCCTTGTGTCACATGTTCTGATCTAGACCTGAACTCTTTGAGCTGGTCCATCAGCAGGGGACCTTCTGGTGGGAGACAAAAGCTACTAGGTTTTTGTCCCAAGTCAGGAGGTTGAGGAAGGAGTCAGCCATCTTGGAAATTTGTCATTTTCATTACCTAGCCATGGCCCCTCTCCCTATGGGTCTGCCTTCAGACAGTCTATCTACCGCTTGGTCTTTCAGCAGGTTATCTTCTAGGGTCTCTCCAGCCACAGGCAGTCAGGTAGGTTTACAGTACCAGGCATGAATTCCCACACACTGAAAAGGCCTAAAGGCCAGTTAGACAGCTGTTGGTTACCACCAAGGGGAAAGTACCACTATTGCTCCTTCAGATGCCTTGTCAGGACTTGCATTGGTATTGTCTGTAGAGTTTACAGCTGCACTGGAGTATTGATGCTTTTCTCCCTTGGCAGCTTGCACAGCATCTTCAGATCCTGTGAGAGCTAGGCCTCAGGGAGGAGGTTTCTGTCAGTTACAGCTTTTTTCCTCCAAATTCTGTGTCCCACGTGTATGGAGTCTTTCAGCAATTGGGTCTTAACTTCAAGTTCTGGAAGGCAACCAAAGGCAATGGCTATAGCCATACTCTTTAGGGAGCTTATTGGACCTCCATAATCAACAACTCAAGGGGATGTTTTACCTGTCTAACACTGAGGTTTTTGTTAGATAGTATGACTCTTGGAGGGAACATTACCACCCCATAAGGTATAACTACATTTAAATTGTGTATGGGGTGTGTGTGTGTGTGTGTGTGTGTGTGTGTGTGTGTGTGTGTGTGTAAATAATGTTTCCTTTAACTTTTTTCAAACATGACTCTTATTAAATATGGACCTTCCCTTGGGGGGGGACTTTAGTAGCAATTTTTAGGAGTAAAAATCCTATTTCTCCCTTTTGCAGACTCGCATGTCCTATATTATTTCTGTGGCTATTTACAGCCACAGAAATGAAATTATTAAATAGCCAGATACTATTGCCAGCTTTCCAGTGGGCAAGGCTGCAATCTGCTTTCTCTTTCATAAAGGGGATAAAAAAATGTTAGGTCATACACATATTCCCCAACCTGTTCACCAGTCAGCTCTGATAATAAACAATATAGCATGTGAGTTGATTTTTTAAAACTTTAAAAAGCTCAGTCAGTCCTCTCATCGACTTTGATCTTTTACCTGAGTGATACAGACTGAAAAAAATGTATTCCTTCCAGATTCAAAAATTGAAACCTTCACACCCAAGGCAACATTGCTGAGAGGTGATTTGTTTGTCCTCACAAATGGGCTAGAACCCCCATAAGAGGCTCCAGGGGTATTTAAAAATCTCCATTGACCCTCCCATTTGATGCTGAGTGAGAAGACGGACCTCTATGAACCAGGAATTGAGCCACACAGAACCTGCCAGAGCTCTGCTCTAAGACTTCCAGCCTCCAGACTTGTGAAGGATAAATTCCTTTTGCTTCTTAGCCACCCAATATGTCATAGTTATTATTGCTGCTCAAACATGAGGTGGGGAGAACAGACAGAAGTTGAGACTGTAAACATAGCAAATGGGAAACCATCCTTAACACAGCAATGAAGGGAACAGTTCTGTTCCTCCTAATGGAGAGATGGACAGCCAAAGAATTGTGGACCAGTTCCCTGGACCTTCTGTAAGAAGTTCCCACAAACCGGGTGCCTTTGAACAGCAGAAATGGGTTCTCCCCCAGATCCAGAGGTCAGAGGTTCAAAGTCAAAGTGTTGTCAGGCTATGCCCACCCCATCTCCAGGGCATGTGGGATGGTGTTTCCATGACTCCTTCCAGCTGCTCATACTCCTTGGCTTGTGGCACATGTGTGTAGCCTTCTGTTCCTCCCATGTGTCTCTCCTCTGCTGTCACTCATTTCTTCCTGGATCTGAGCACCACTCTAACTCTAGAGGATTCATCTGAAGGTTATATCTACAAAGACCCTTCTTCCCAGTAAGTAACATCCATAGTTTCTATAGGGTCTGGAATCTGCTCACATCTTTCAAGGAGCCATGCTTAACCCACTACAAGATAAAGGCAGGAGAGCAATTAGCACAACTTCTTAGAATGAAATCCCAAATGGCTAATTCAGTGAAATTATTAAATGCATGGATATCAACTCTGCTTCCTGAAATTACTTGGATTTCTGCAGTAGGAAATCATAGATTTCCCCCTAAATCTTAACAGACACGAGCGTGCACGCTCACGCAAACATGCACACACACACACACACACACACACACACACACACACAGACAGACACACCTCTATAGACTATTCCTCACTTTTGGTGGTTGGTGTGGTTGTAGTACAAAGGCATAAGCACATAGACTATTCCTTAGTTGTGGTGGTTGGTGTGATTGTTAACTTGGGAGTGAGTAAGTGATTGTAAACTTGGGTTGGAAGGGATGTTCCAGAGAAGGCTCTCACATGACTAATAAGAAAGACCTGCACCTTCCCATGGTGGGTTCTCTGAACAGGAAGCCCAAGGGAAAAACAAGTGTGCATTCCTACGAGCCTGTCTTCTTTCTGAGTGTATTTATCCTGGTGCTGATGCCAGCAATATAACGCCATAATATATTGGTTCTGTTCCTCTACAGCAGTGGTTCTCAAACTGTGAGTCATGACCTCTTTAGGGGCCACATATCAGAAATCCTGAATATCAGATATTTGCATTACAATTTATAACAGTAGCAAAATTAGTTATGAAGTAGCAGTGAAATAGTTTTATGGATGGGAGTCGCCACAACATGAGGAGTGGCCCTGCCTAATGC
The DNA here is from genome assembly GCF_943737965.1 of Phodopus roborovskii. Lineage (NCBI taxonomy): Eukaryota > Metazoa > Chordata > Mammalia > Rodentia > Cricetidae > Phodopus > Phodopus roborovskii. The sequence continues at coordinate 10,876,753 of NW_026126517.1, read as the reverse complement.
ACGATGCATCTTCTTCCTGTTCATGCACACATATTTACATACATGCATATGCATGCATGTATGTTCATTTTTACCCCAAGTGTCTAGTTGAAAATAGATAAGCTTCTTCCTTTCAGGAATTACTCTCTGCAAGACCCCTACTCCATTTTTTTACATTCAAAGTTTATAATACCTAGCTACATTACCATATTTTATTCCTTCAAAATGCTAGTCACTGTTGCATTGTGTACATATATGATATATTTTGCTGCTCACCACTACATATCCTAGGACAAACTCCTAAGACACTTGCATCTCCTTGACACTGCAATCAATGAGTATGATGCCTTCTTGTTTGCTGCATGACCTTTTCTGCTAAAGAACTGCCTGATTATGAGTTATTTATATAGAAAGTACAATAAAGCTAGTTTTCAAAACTGGCTGCACCAATACATACTTCTAATCAGACGAGGCAGGAGACAGGTTCTCATTTTCCCGTCTTTGTCCATAGTTAGTTTAGTAGTATGACTTTTCCTATCTTTATCAACCAGACAGGTTTTCCTCTTTTGTTTGACTTTTCTGGTAATTGATAGTATTAAGCACTTCCTCATATACCTATTGACTATTCATTTTCTGTGTATTATCTGCTCATATGCTTTGCCCAATTTTCAATTGATATTCACATATTTCTTGCTTATATGCTAGATGTTGTTAAATTAAGCCTCTGTTTTTCATTTCCATTGTAAATGCATTCCATTTTGTTGGCTTTCTATCAATGTTTCATTGCATGAATTATGAAACAGATATTTCACTTTAATGTATTTAGATAAACCAACTTTTCCATTTACGTATTGTTCATGGAGCTCCTGATACACTCAAATATCAAAAATACATTCTTTCAAATATCTTCCCTTTGGCTTTGTATTTTTTACTTCCATTTTGATATGTTTATCACACAAATTCTTTACTTTCTTGGATGAACTAAAATAAGAATTTAAATCAACCCTTTCAAAGAAACTATGTTCTTTTTTGTAAAACTGTCATCTACTCATAAGTACCTAAAAGAAGAAAAAGATATCCCCAAATTGGCCAAAGACAAGTAACAATACCACCAAAGAAATTCCAAACACAAAAGAACATGGACAAACTAATAAACCAGAAACAAAAGTGAACAAAAAACATTTTAATTTTTCAAGTTAGCAAAGATTGAAAGGTTAAAGTGTTTGATGTTGGCAAGCAGCCTGGAGAACAGGTCTTCATAATTTATTAATGTTTACTAAGCTGATGAAAATAGCTTAGAAAGATATTTGCCAATATCTGATGCATTTGAGTTCTGGCTACATCCTTGACTTACTCCTCTGCATGGATGTAACATATAAATAAGCGTAGTCTGCATAATCAGAACCATAGCTGATGAATGGAGAGGCTGCTGAACTTTGACACTTAAGGAAATCCCTATCAGGCACAGGCTGACGGCAAAGATCATGGAGCAATGATCACACATAAGTAATGCAGACTTTGCCACTGTTAGGAAAATTCATTGTCCAACTGTGCAGCAACACCTGTAAAATCAATCCTATAGGGGGAATCAAGGTTATCACACTCTCATGTGCAAATTGTAGTCTCAAGAAAATATGAGGATTGTTGTTTGCTTTTGCTTTTGTTTTTCTGGACAGGGTTTCACTGTGTAGCTTTGTAGACCAATCTGGCTTTGAACTCAGAGATCCGCCTGCCTCTGCCTCCTGAGTATTGGGATTAAAGGTGTGCACCACCACCACCTGGCATGGAATTACTATGGAATTATCCAGTTGTGTACAAAAACATACCAATAAGGAGAAAAATATGGATCATTCAAAGAAAAAACTAATATGACAGAAACTGTCTCTAAGGAAATCCAGACAGCAGACTTACTAATCAAAGGTGTTAAACCAAGTGTTCTAAGTGTGTTAAGGAAAGTAAAGGGAACCTAAGCAGTAAGCTAAGCGAATAGAAGGCAAACAATATATAAATATATAAGTAGCAGAGCCTTATAAATTATCAAAAGACATAGATGTCCTGAAGCTAGAAATTACAGTAAGTGAAATAAATTTCACTCCAGAAATTCAGCGGCAGATTTGAGCAAGATGGCAAAAGAAGCAGCAACTGGAAATTAAGGCAATGGAAGGTACCAAATCTAGAAAGCAAAGATAAACCCCAGGGGCCTGTGGAAGACCATAATCATGCCAATAAGTCTGTGAGAGTTTTAGAAGGGGAAGAAAGCAAGGCAAAGTATATTGGAAGAAATAATGCTTGATAACTCTTAAAGTCTATGAAAGACACGAATAACCAAGGAGCTCACCAAACTGCAAGCCAGACAGATTAAAGAGCTCTTCACCAGGACCAGAGCTGTCAGCTTGTTGTTCAGAGCCAAACAAAGTGGTGCTAGGGAGCAGTAGGAAGAAGGGTTCCAAGGTGGAAGGGATCTTCAATACATTAACCACTGTTTTCTCACCTGCAGAAGCCAGCAGACACTGAGAAAATAAAGCTGGAAAACCAAAACAACACTCAACAGGGACTTCCACACCTCCCCAAACCTTCTAGAATGGAGGGGAAATTCAAACCTCCCCAGATAAACAAAGCTGATTAACCTAAAAGGTCCTCAGGTCTCACTGCAAAGCCATCAGGCAGTGCAAAAGCCACATGCAGAAAATCAGAATGCTTCCAAAGGTGACAGCATAGTTAACAGTGGAAGTCAGAACTGTGCTTTCTCTTTCTTACTGTGACAGCTTGAAAATCTGAACACATAAAGCAACCATTATGAGTTTATGTTAACTGGCACAGGCCACACAAAGATATAATATATGAAAATGGCAATATAAATCAAGGAGACAAATGTCTCCGATGACAGTAGATAATGTATACACTGTTGGCATTACATCAGTATTTTTCACTGGATTGTAATAAGTTGAAGATGTTAACTGCAATGCTCTAGATAGTCACCAGAACATTCAGAAAGAGGAACCGATTTGCTCTGTAAGAGCATTACCTCTAAACACTAAAACCATGGCATTAATGGAGGAATTGAGGGACACTTAAGACATACAGAAAATATAACTGGGCATGATAAATGAGTTCTTTTTTAAAAGTTTAGGTAAAAGTTCTTTTAACTAAAAGTAAGTATATAAAAAAGCACAGATTGACAGAATGCACTTCTTAAGTGAGTCAATTATATACTATCTGTGGGGCAGTTTAAAGATGTGAATAGGTCTCAAAAGAAAGAGGAGAAAAAATATTGCATGTAAACAGTAGCCCAAAGACAGCTGGGATGGTTACATTAACACTAAAAAAAAATAGACTTCAAATCAAAATTGTAATATGGTAAAGACAAAATATTTTGATAAAGAAGCTAACTCATGAAAAAGATATAATTACAAACACATGTATACCAGAAAATTAACAGAATTGAAGAGTTTACAACATAAAGTTGTAAACAGAGTTGGAAGGCCTGTGTTCCCACGTCCAACAAAGAACAGAACCAGCAGAGTGCTGTAGAAACAGAAGACTCAGCACCACATACCCCTTAGTCCAACAGACACCAGCAGAATGCCACCCAACAGCAAAGAGCATCATTTCCTCAAGTACACAAAAAATATTTTATAAGGTAGATTATATTTAGGACACAAAACAAGTAGTAATAAATATTACAAAGACTGAAGTCGGGTGTGGTGATGCACACCTTTAATCCCAGCACTCGGGAGGCATAAACTGACTGGTTCCTGTCAGCCTGGTCTGCAGAGCAAGTTCCGTGCCAGCCAGGAAGGGCTACATGGTGAGCCCCTGGAGGGGTAAAAGGGGAAGGAGAAAGAGAGAGAAAGAACCTGAAATCATAAACACCATCTTTATGATCACAATGGAATGAAATTAAAAAGCAGTAACAGAAGAATCAACAAGAAAAAGAAGTAATCGCAGGGAAATTAGGAAATAACGAGAAAAATAGAGACAGAAACACAGCACACCAAATGCTAGGCCTCCCTGGCAAATTCTGCCAAACATCAGAAACTTACAGTAATTCTCAACTCTTCCAACACTGAAGGGGATTATTCATAACTGAAACCAGTGTTGCTCTAATACTAAATCCAAAATTGCTATAAATAAAAACTGTAGACCGATATCTCTTGCCAAGATTAATGTAAAAATCTTTACAAAAATCCTTTACAACCTGGCTACAAAATTTCTCAACAAGTATAGCATCATGGCAGATTTCCCAACATGTCAGGATCATACACCATTACTGGGAGTTCCTTCCCAGAATAAGACCAGATCAATGTGTAAGAATCAAGCAGTATACAAGCTTAAACGATAGATGGAAACACATGATCAACTTGGATGATGTAGACAAAGCATTTGACAAAACTCAAGGTCCCCTTATCAGAAAACAACAACAGCAAAAAACACTCAACAAACAAGAAATAGAAACATACTTCAAACTGGTACAGAACACATGTGAAAACTCCACAATTAACATGGTATTCAATGGTGAAAAAGAAAACTTTTCTTCTAAGATCTGAATTAAAATTAAGATGCTAGATCTTGCCATTTCTATTCCATACAGTACTCAAAGTTCTGGACAGAACAATTAGACACGACAAACATATAAAAAGGCAAAGAAGCTGGGAAAGACATTCTTTAATTTTCCTCTTCATAGCTGACAGGATCATGCACTTAGAAAATCGTAATTATTCAAACAAAAGAGAATAAAGCTGATAAAGCTAATAAGTTTAGCATAATTGCAGGTTGCAAAAATCAAAACACAAAAATAAGATTAAGGGGAGCCTAGGGCTGTTGTTTTGCTAAGTGGATGTGGTGTCAAACTGTCTTTAAATATTTACATTTTATACCTGTAGAGTAGTGCTGCTCTCAGACTCAAAGAGTCTTCTGTTTGTAGTAGACAGTGGTTAATGAAGGGACTTAACTGATCACAGTGTTCAGAAAAAGCAACTGGCTGGTTCTGTGCCATGAATGGGTTATTATATCACCATTTCTAGGGAATGTTGTAGAAAAGGAGTCAGAAAAACTGTGAGAACTCTGAGAAGTGTTGGATGCTATGAAATGCCATGTGTAACATGATGGCTGCAGTCATGTGCTCCAGCAACTGTGGCAACCTGAACAAGATGGGGTCATCAACGGCCCATTATGGACAGAGGAAGGGCTTCTGAGACACCCCCCCCCCACAGTTGCTGGGAGCAGGAGAATGTCATTTCCTTTAGAGACGTTGGCACTGAGAAGTTGCCAGACATCCAGTAAATAACCTTTTGTCCGTGTCATGCAACTACAATTGACTCCATAGGTCACAGTAAAGCAAATTAAAGAAGGCACGAAATTTGAGTGGTGGGATTAAAGGGATTCAGTGGAAGGGAGAGGAGAGAGAATAATGGGGGGGGGATGAAAAGACCAAAACCGTTACATATACTATGAAGTTATCAAAAAAAAAAATATTCTACAACAAACTTGGATTTCTAAACATTATGAACAATCTGAAACAAGATTAGGGGAAAATCTATTTGCAAGAGTAAAATTCTTAGGATGAAGCCTAGCCAAGAAAGAGAAAGACTTGCTGTCTATACGCAAATCTATGAAGCCTTGCCGAAAGATTAGAGAGGCAACCAAACAGAAGCCATCCTAAGCAGAGCTTTCCCTTGCCAGGCTGACTGGATTAGGAGGAGCCTGGGAGGTTAAGAAGCACATGTCTGTGTCCACAGAGGAGTATACAAAAGGGTTAATGAAGAAAGGACCACACAGCCTGAACATGGATGATAGAGAAAAGGAAAAGTATTGCTTGTATCTATCTATCTCTAACTCCTTCCCTACCTTCCTCTCCCTCATCCCTCTCCTTTCCCTCTCTTCTTCTCTGTCTCTTTCTCCCTCTCTCTCCTTGTCTCTTTCTCCCTCCATCCCTCTGTCCTTTCTCTTTCCCCCTTTTTCCTTATCTCTCTATCCCTCTCTCTCTCTCTCTCTTCCTCCCTCCCTTCTGTTGATATATATATCAACAGAAAACCAGACTTTTCAACAGTGTCATGACCATTCAATGCAAAAAGGGAATTCTTGTCAACAAATGCTGCTAGGAAAATTGAATATCACAAAAATAAAGAAATGAGAGCTTCGCCTGCCAACACATACTCAAAATACAGAGATCTCACTATGAAAGCTAAAATTAGGAACCTCTTAGGAGGAAAACTCCATAATACTAGATTTTGCAAAATGTCTTACATGTGGTATACTAAAAGCGTAGACAACAAAAGGAAAAGTAGCAAAATGGACTCCTTTCAAATTAAAACCTTTTGTGCATCAAAGGACATTAATAAAGGATGGCACTCCAAATTCTGTGCTGTAAATCTTATGTGATAAGGAATTAATATCCATAATATATAAAGAACTCCAACAACTCAATAACAAAACCTCACAAATGTGAAAATGACTTGGACAACCATACCCTAAATAAGATACACAAACAAAAGAGGTTTAACATCATTAGTCATTATGATGTAACTGAAACCACAGTGAGTTTCCTGTCACACCTGCTAGAATGACTCTACTTTAAAAAAAGAAAGAAGGAAAGACAGGGAAAAAGATATGTTGTCAAGAAAGTAGAACTTGAGCATGGCTGCTGGGACAGTGGCACAGCCTCCGTGGAAATCAGAACAGCAGTACCTTCAAAGTAAAGCACGGGATTGCTATATGAATTGGCAGTTCTACTCCTGGACTTAATAAATGAAAAAAAAAAAAACAGGGATTCAAGCACACAGGCTTTATTTTGGTTTGGTTTTTAATTTATTCCTCTGTTAGGTATTGCATCCCAACAACAGTTCCTCCTTTCTCCTCTCCTCCCAGCCTCCACTCCTCTTCTTTTCCTTCAGAAAAGGGCAGGCATCCCAGGGGCATCAACCAAACATGGCATATCAAGTTATAATAAAACTAGGCACATCCCATCATAATAGGGCTGAGCAAGGCAACCCAGTAAGGAAAAGGGGTCCCCAAAAGCAAGCAAAAGAATTGTAGATAGCCCCCACTCCCACTGTTAGGAGTTCTACAGGAACACCAAGCATAACGTATATGCAGAGGGCCTAGGTCAGACCCACACAGGCTGCCAAACACATAGTTTTATGCCAATGCTATAGCAACATAATTAACAATACCCAAAAAAGCTGGAAACAATCTGAGTATCTACCAAGTGACTGGGTAAATAAAATATGTTATATACAACAAACTAAGAAATATTATTCATCCATGAAAGGAATGAAGCTCTGACAAGTGACTGGAAGTAAGAGACACAGAACAACAAGTACTATATGACTTTATGCATATGAGCATGTATGATGGGGGATTGAGATGGAAAACAGATTAGAGGGATTACTGCCCACTGAGTAGAGAGGCTCCCTTTGGAGTGATGGACGCTGTAGCAGTAGAGAGCAATGATGGTCATGAGACGTGATAATTTATCACTAAGTCTAGAACTGTGCATGTAATATTCCAAACACACAGTTAACATTAGTATATCTAGAATTACAGTAACGTATTTAAAAGGAAGTGATCCTTCACCACAACAGAAAAGAAATTATGAACACATAACTGCTTGAGTAAATCCCCCCAAACATGATGCCAACTGAAAGACAGAAAAAAAAATGGACATGCAAAAAAAGAGATGGAACTATTACTGAAGAAAGATACTTCTGAAAGAAGTTGGAGTGAGAGAACTGAATGCAAGAGACCAACAACAGGCAATTGCTGGCAGGGATGAAACCCAACCAGTCTTGCTCCAGTGGTGGCTGCATCCCTTGCTTGGCAAGAGCTCTACCATCTAGCTGTGCACACCACACACACACACACACACACACACACACACACACACACACACACACACACCTGGTTTTGTGACTCCTGCTCTTTGTATTTGACAAAATCTATTCATTCACACATTTAAAAAAAGAATGACTTTTATTCCATGTAACTTCTAATGAAACAAAAATAGCCTGTGCAGAAATCTCAACTTATACTGCAGGATCTTTGGCCCCTACAGTCTAGACAGCAGCATTGCATAGAGACCTTTCCAGCTCCAGACTCCTAGCTAATTAGGACCCACTTGCTGGCTGAAGGAGGAGTGGAGATTGTGGTTTGGGCAGTGCACCAAACTGAAGAAAGCAATGGCCTGCCTGCTGTGAGCAAGATAGAGCACAGCCCCAGAGTGCCTTCTTTCTTCTACACTGTCCTGAGTTCCCAGCAAAAGGGCCAGAAGCTCCTCCCTCCTTCAGGACACACCAGCATGAGTAGACTGTGGCACTCACTGACATTGCTTTTATAGTGGAATTGCCCATCCTGACACCTTCAAATAAATGGGTTCAATTCTGGAACTGCAAGCCTCCCTTTCCTGGCCACCCAGATGCTGCACCCACATCCTACCTTGCCACTGTGCAAAGAGCACTGCCTGCCACATCTTGCTTTCCTCCCACAAGTAACCAGTTCAGGCCTGTGGCTTGTTCCCTCTCCCAGTCCTAATCCTGCCAGCCCAGAAGGGGTGCTGGGGGCAGGCCTTGGGCTCGTGCTGCCATGGGAAATTGCACTGCCCTGGTTCCAGGCAAGAGAATTAATTTCCTTGGAAGGAGTTGATCCCTGCTACTTTGGGGAGTGGCCATCTCTCCCGGCAACAATGGCTCCCGTTTCCAGGTGTACATTGGAACCTAGCCTTGCCTCTGGAACACACTAGGAAAGGGCAGGGGGTGAGATCAAACAGAGAATGTGGTGCTTCTTCTGGTAGACAAAGAAACTGAAGTCCGTCTAACAGCACAGGGTTTAGAAGTAACCAAGCCAGCCGTGGCATCTGGCCCCTGAGGCAAGGTCAGCTCGAGGAGATGAACTGACTTGCCCAAAGTGTCATAACTGCTACCTGGCAGAGCCTATACTGGAATATATTCTCCTGGGACATCACATCCCTCCTTCTGACCCACTAGTCAGTCCCCTTTCCTCCTGGAGGGAAAGCTGAAGTCCTTGTGGTGGCTTCCAAAGACCCACAGGATCTGTCTTCTACCCCAGCACCTGGTGACCCTGCTTCCTTCTCCTCTTGTCTCCCTCCAGCTCACCACATGGACAGCAAGGAGCCCTGAACATGGCTCCATGAGCTCCCCAGGTGACTCCACTGCAGTACTTTGGGTGAAGCTTTTCCTTCAGGCTTTTGTGTGTTGAAAAGTTAGTCCCTACCATGATGATATTAAAAGCTGTTAGTGCCTGTAAGAAGCGAGCAAGTGAAGGGTAAGCAGCAGCGAGGGCCCTGAACTCAGGAGGGACTGACATAGTCTTAAAGGACCCTGAGTTAATTCTCATCAGATCAGAACATTGTTACTAAGGGAGAAATGTTTAGGATCCTAGGCTGTGGTGGCTCCCTCTTGTGTGGCTCTCTCAGCTCCAAGGCCTTCCATAGAGCTGAGTGGCTGTCACCCTGCCTTAGAACCCCCAGAACCATAAGCTAACTAAACCTCTTTACTTTTTAAAACATTCAGCTTCTAAACTTGGTTGTAACAGACTAATCTACCCATCCATTGGTCCAGACCTCCGCATCCTCAGTAACCCCTACCCCCTTCAAGTCTTGACTAAATGTGACTTCTAAGACATCAGCCTTTCCTTTTGGCAAGTCAGTGCCCCACACAGGGCCCCTTTTCTTGTTCAGTACTTCCTGCTGGTTAATAACCTTTAATTCCCTTACTTATGGTGTTTCCTGCTTACCTGTCTCTTTTGCTTTCTTGTCTCCAAGGACAGGGATTCTGTTTATTCATGGCTGTGTCTGCAGCATTGAGAGAAGGCTGAGTGTTTGTTGAATTCATGATTAAAGTCATCTTTTGGGGGGGGGGCTTTGGTTGAGTTTTGTTTAGTTCTTTGTATTTTCTGTGAGCCACTGTATAGCTCAGTGTGTCCTCAAGCAGTCTGATCCTCCTGCCTCAGCCTCTAGAGTGCTGGGATTACAGGTGTACCCTTCCCCACCCAGTGGAGGAGCTTTTTTACAGTGCGCATGCGCTGCATGCAGCTTTGTGTGCTGGTCTAGTTCCCTAACAGAAAGCACACCTAATGACACAGCTCCTTTTAAAAGTGATCCAGCACACAAAGGGTGTTTAAAAATGGAAACCCCTCTCCAGGACCTCAGGCTAAGTTAGCTGTACATCTTGGAACTCCTTCCTCTCATTGCCTTTGGAACCAGTAATAATGATCACGAAACTGTTACCAGGCCAGGATTTGTGGTGGTCCCCAGGATTAAAGCTGTGTGGGGTTTTCATTGGGTAGCACACAAGACCCTCACTGCCTGTGAGGTTATCTGATTGGCAGCCAGCAGGCAGGGCTGAGAATTAAACTTACTGAAGCCCGTGCTTTGGATTTTGAGTCCATTATCCTTCTTCATCCTCATGCCAACGCTAAAATGCAGGTGTTGTCTCCATTTGGCTATTTTAAGAAATTGTAGTCCAGAGAAGGCAAGAGACTGGCCTAAGGTCTCATGACTCATCTAGGACAAAAAAAAAAGACTCAAATGCACATTCTTCCTGTGATATCAGGTTTCCTTCTGCAGAGCAAAGAATGAATAAACAAGATGAAGGTCTATACCAGTAACATACATGATTTTAAGAGTGTGAAGAGTGAAACAAACATCACAGTGTAGAGGGGCATCATCTATTCATGACACACAGTGTGCATGTGCTGAGGAGACTGGTATAAGATGCTAAGAATGAGCAGGTGGAGAGGGGAAGAGAGAAGGCTTGGGTGCAGCCATGCCCCCCACCCCCCACCCCCGCTGTTCTGCTTGCCTCTGTGCTCAGTACTGAGCCTTTCAGTTCCCAAGAGCACGGTGGCTCTGAGAGGCTTTAGTGTATTTTCTCCTTATAGGTTCACAGCATCCCTTGAGGAATGCTAGCTTTCCCACTTCACAGATGAGGAAATTAAGGTTCTCTGAAGCCAAATCCCTTGCAAGACTACATACCTAATAAAATAGGAAAGCAGGGGCCCCGTTCAAATCCTTAAGGACTTCCCCGCAAGCCTAGGGATCTCACTTGCTCTTAAACAGAGAGAACCACTGCCTTTCTGCAACAATAAATACAGCAGCATTTGGAGCAGCAAAGGTATGGTGGGATTGGAATAGAACTAAGACTCTTCCTGTTATTAGCTTCTGGAGAATAATGGCCTAGACCCTGTAGGAGGGTCTGACAGATCACACCTGGTGAGTCTGTGCTGAAGGTCTCTGCAAGGCAGCAGCTGTGGAGCCTGGTATCTCAGATGGATCTCTACAGCAAGAGTTGAGAGTCTTTCCCTCATCTTGCTCAGGGAGTTCTAGAGACATTTGCTGCTCGGTGGGGCAGAGAGTTCCTGCCAGAAGCAGGTATATCACAGTTCAGAAAGGATCCATGTGTTCCTGTCATTGCCCTTAGCTGAGGAAGAGAGAGGGTTCACCAGGCCATCCCTCCAATAGTATTGAGCAACACTGTTGTGGCTTGCAAACCATAGCCTGGGAAACCATTTGAAATATGTCCACCCATTACCAAGTCCAAAGAAGGAATGAATGAGAACACATGTTCATCTCAGGCTGCCTGGCATGGAGTTCCTTCCCCCAGGGACCTTGCTATCTTCAGACCCTCAATCCTCAACCCTTCCCCTACCCCAAGCAATGGCCTCTTGCATCCTATGTCGCCTGCTCAGTTTTGCCATCACAAAGGCCCATCATGTGGTGACTTCTTCCACCAGAATGCCTGAGTGGTATCAGCCATATAAAGGACCCTGAACAAGGGGGCAGAAGATGTGGCATTGGGTGCTAATGACTCCAGCCAAGACTTGCAGCCCCTCCTGACTGAGGTAAAAATGAATGGCGGGTGATGCCTCTCTTGTCACTTGACACACAGAGTAGACATATAGAAATGCTTCATAGCTCAGGAGCCAGGAAAGCCAAGCTGCTGTGGGTAATTCTAATTCTCCAAGGGGCCTTAGAGAAGGGCACGGCCTGGCCTAAGCAGTGAATAGATTGTAATAGCAAATAGTACTAGTACAAAGTTAAGAGAAGAAGAAAAAGCCCCCCGCCACAACAACCCTTGGGAAGAGATGGGGCCTCAGAGCAGAGTCACCCAGGGCAGGACCAGGCCAGCTCAGCAAGTTCCGGGCTTAGGGCATAGCAGATGCTCCATTAACAGGACATAAACCCTCATGGAATGCTCCCTACTCACTTCTGTCTGCCCAGTGACCAGGAACTCTACCCCTAAGGTCAGCCTTAGCCAGCATGACAAGTCTTGGCTGCTCAAGACCCCAAGATAAACAATGCATGTACTTGGAAGATCAGGGCCAACCCCCAGGCCCCCTTGTGGTTAGAGGGATTGCTGCTGCCAGACAGTTGGGCTTGAAACTGGAATGTAGTCCCTGTGGGAAAATTGAACTTGGACTTAGAAGGGCATTAAATCTCACAAATGTCATTCCCCTTGCAAAGCTGCTCCAGCTTCCAGCTTCTGGACTATGTTGAGGTTTATTTGCTAGATATCCCAGCAGCTGTCCCAATTGTCACCATAGTTACTGGACATTCACTTTCCAAGATCATCTCCTTGAAGAACTCCAAAGACACATTACTTTTCTACTGTCATGGGGTATGTGATACTGTGAAGTCTCAGAATACTGTACCTAGAGCTCAGGTCTCCCAGCCTGTCTTCACCAACAGCTCTCTGCCTCAGGAGACTCACGCATGGCCAACAACAGGGGCCCCTAGCCCAATCAGCCTGCAGATGCTTTCCTCTGTTGGCTGGGTGCACAAGGCTGTCAATGGGTCTGGCTCAGAGCTTTGCAGGTGTGCAGGGCAATGCCAGCTCCTGCCCCTGCCTGCACCCTCCCACACCTCTCCTGCTCTCTGCCATCCAGGCTCCCATCACACCCTCTTGGATCCTGATTTACTCGTCCATGGGTAATAAGCACAGTATATGGCACAGGGGATACTTACTGTAGTATCCCTTGGTGGTTAAAAGAGGCCCGACTTAGAGTTAATAGCCAACAAGAAGGAAATCGTGGATGAACAAATGAATAAATCTTGGATCATTCATTAAATGAATGAGTTTAAGGACTTGAGATATAAAACTGAATAAAATGTCATCTCTTCCCATGTGGGGTTCAAAGTCAAGTTTGTGAGATATAGTAATTATTATTAGACAGTGCAATCTGCTTGTAGAGACGCTTCCCCGGAGCCTGTGAGAAAGTAGCCATGATTATGTCTTCACTGGTCAGGGAAGGCTCCTCCAGGAGATGCTTTGCAGGGTGTCTAGGCAGAGTGCCCCACACATGAAAATGCACAAAATGTCCACACTGGGAAAGAGCAGGGGCCAGCAGTGTGAACATTACTGGATCCAATGTGAGAGCTGGCTAGGAGAAAGGAGGGGATAGAAAACAGGCTGAGTGACTGGTTTAGATGATCAACCAAGGGTCAGACTCAGAATGATGGCGTGGATGCATGGCCTTTAAGTGGAGCGCATGACTCCTGCGGCTGTGTTTCTGAAGCAGAATTTAAGGGGGGGGGGGTCTGGAAGCTGGGTGCTCAGAAGAATCTGTAAGCAAAGTTCAAGTGAGAGACAAGGGAGGCCTCAGGAGGATGCCACACTGGATCTAGAGGAAAGACTAGATTCAAGAGGCACTATGAAGAAAGGATTTGGAACCTATTGGAGAGAACATTGAGAGATGGGAACTCCTGTGAGGGAATCTTTCTGCCACCATCTCTTCTGTGATCCTCACCCCCTCAGACAAAGTCCTGCCATAGCACACAGGTCAGGCTATGCACATCTCTGTGACTCCTTGCAAAAGAAGGAGATGTCAGTAGAGCCCAGCATGGACAGAGTGAGCTCATGTGAAGTGGTGTTCGGGGGGGGGGGGGGGGGCGTGAACACTAAACCAGTGAACTGGGGAGTGAGCGAATGAATGAGAGCATGAACAACTTCTTCACAGCTCATTCTAGGATGAATTCTGACTGACAGATCCAGAGAGGTGCCCCTCACATGCCTTCTCCACTGCTTTGAGCCCACATGCAAGCCCAGGCTTTACTAGCTGCCTGGGCTCCCCTAGGATGACTGAAAGTCCAGGACAAAGGTGGGGTTGAAGCACTTGAAAGACAGACAATGAAACCCTGTAGATTTCTCACCAGCTTGCTGATTACCCTGGAAGAGACTGGAAAGTCATTCGGGGCTTGCTAAGTGACATCACTCTTTTACCTGGAGATGACGGACATGACCCCTAAGCAAAGGCAGATAGCAACCCAGAGCTGACATTACTGATGAGATTAATTCCTCCATACAAAGCAATTTTTCCTCCTTTTTTTTTAAAACACAGGCAGCAATTCAATAAATAATTAATGCTTGTTAATCTTTTAGCTATTTCTCCCACTGTAAAAAAAATTAATTGGTCTTCCATCATCTATTGCATTGTAACCCAGAGGCATTTGGCCTCAGTCCACTACTCTGCCATAACACGCCCCTCCTGGTACTCTCTGGTGTATGTCAGTGGCACTTGGCAATCAACTGCAGCCTCCAGGTTCAGGGCATGAATAGGAGTATACAACTGTGTGGAAGGCTCCTCTGCAGAGCTTCACAAAAACATTGCCTCTTTCTTCAAGTCATCTGGGTAGTTTGTGAGCACTTGCTCTCACACACCTCCCTCTGGCCTGAAACTCTCATGCTATAAAAATAAGATCTGAGTAGATGAGTGATGAGTGAGGCAGTACCTCTCTCCAAATCTTTAACTGGACAGGGAAAATGTCTCAAAGTGCCTTTCTGAATTTGGCATTACTTTATGGGAAAAAGACTGTCAGATTCCTAGGAAGTGAGATGGGGAGGGTCAGAATAGGAGGGAAGACCCCTGCTAGTGACCTCATCCCTCCAGACCAATTACTATGACTTCATTTGAAATCACAAACCTCACTCCACAGGAAGGTCTCCTAGCTTAAACCTAACACCCAACTCACTGTTCATCCTCGGCAACAAAGTTCCATCAATGACTGATCTGCTCCAGTCTTCTCAAAGCTCTGAGAGAGTAGTCATATTTGCCTCTCTCAGGAAATCTGGGCAGCTACCCTGTATATCCAAAGTTCAAACATGGCAGGGACTTCTGTCTGAGTCCCTCGCCTACAAGTTTTCTTGCTTCTGAGTGTTGTGCATCTTAACTTTCTCCAGCCTCAGGGGAGCCTCTGTGAAGATGACTCTCTACCTAGGCTATTGAAAGGTTCACACTCAAAGATGAATGATAGACAGTGACTGCAAACTGTAGGACACTAAGTAAGTACTAGTGCTCTTAGCTTCATGGTCTTTGTGGTCCTCTTGCTCTGGAACCATCCATAGACCCTCTTGGGTGCAGTCTGAATTCCAATTCCCTAACTTCTCTCTCTAGCTCCTTCAGGAAGACTGGTGATAGAATACCACAAGAAAGAAAGAGAGATTGGCCCTTAACATGCATCCAGCTTCCTTTACTGGTAGGAAAACAGATCCACACACCAATGCAAGGGGCTGGGACATTTCCAGTTGTGAGGTGAAGTTGACACCAGCCTCCTATTCCACCTTGACATGAGATCCCTTGACAGTAGCATTTCTGTGGGCATTTTTTGTGCCAGCCATTCATCTAAACCTCACACCAGCCCTTGGGGTGAGCCATACACATCAGACAAGCAAAGATACACTAAGCACCAAGAGAGCACAGAATTACAGGTGTCAGCATCAGACTAAGGTAAACCCAGAGCCTGTTCTTCAACTGAATGGGATACCCCAATCTTCTGTCCTCTCAAAGGCTGATTCTCTCAAGGGAAGAAATTATTTGAAAAATAGTCTAACAGCCATGGATTCACTGAAAGAGGAGACCTAATTCCTGTCTTCAGAAGCCTGCTCATTCTCTCACCCTTTTTTATTTCTCTTCCTCTTGTCTTCCAAAATAGCTAAGTCCTACATTCATTAGTGGACCTGAGCAAGGCAGGCTTTCATGACTAAGATGTGGGGTGATGTTCAGAACTAGGTTTCAGAACTCATGCAAGATGAAGTCATCCATCCAAGGGAAGTCACAGGAGTGTTATAGCCTAAGATAGAATACAGGATGTTACTTTAGGAACCTCCACTCCTCTCCCCAAATATGGGTTGCTAAAGTCTGAGCTACACAAGGACAGCATCCACACTGGGAAGGACCAGCATAGAATGCTGGGAATAGTGAGAAGAGGGTTTTGACACAAAGGTGAGGAGGTGGTCTGAATGTGGGAGGGGGAGACAGCAGTGCTGGGAGTAATGTGGAAGTTTAACCAAAAATATAACTGTATGAAACACAGTAGAAGCCACAGCTTTTTCTCTTGCAAGGCAAATAAATAAATAAACAAACAAACAAACAAATAAAATACATAAAAAGATGAGCACCATTTACTCTGAACTTCTGTGAGATAAGCTCTCATAGATTCCACATGAATATGATCAAACAGTATTGCCTCTGTCTGACTTATTTTGCTTAACAATAATCTCCAGTTCCCTCCTACATTGCAAATGATAGGATGTAACACTTTCATGACTGTCTGAGTTAGGGTTTCTATTGCTGTGAAGAGACACAGTGACCGCAGAACTCTTATAAAGGAAAAGCATTTACTTCAGCTGGCTTGCATTTTCAGAGGTTTAGTCCATTATTACCATGGTATAACATAATGCATGGTGGTGCATAGGTAGACATGGTATTGGAGAAGGAGCTGAGAGTTCCTCATCTTGACCCATAGGCAACAGGAGGTGGTCTCGGGCATAGCTTAAGCATAGGAGCGTAGAAGACCCCAAAGCCCTTCCCCACAGTGACAAACTTCCCCCAACAAGGCCACACCTTCTAATAATGCCATTCCCTATGAGCTTATGGGGGTCAATTACATTCAAACTACCACAGTGACTAAATAATATCCACTGTGTGTCAGCACCACCTTGTCTTTGTCCATTCATTGTTTGATGGACATCTTGGCTGATGGCATGTCTTGGTGATTGTTACATCTTTGTGTGTGTGTGTGTGTGTGTGTGTATGTGTGTGTGTGTGTGTGTGTGCCCAATAGTAGGCTTTCTGGTGGTTCACTTTTAGTTTTTTAGGAATATCCCAGTTTTCATAGTGGCTGTATTAATTTACACTGCTGCAAACAATATGAAGGGTTCTCCCCTCTCCTTCTCACCAGCACAGGTCACCATTTGTCATTTAGACAGTAGTCATTCTGGCTGGAACGGGTGGGATTGCTGTGGTTTGGCTATGTGGTCATTACCTGAGGTCCAGAAGAGTAGGAAGGAGAAAAACAGGAAGGTTCATCAGAATTTGTTAAGTTACACAGGAATGAGAAACACTATACAGCAGTTAGACTTTGAGAAGCAATGAACTATATGCCCTCAAAGGTCAAAGGGTGGATTTATATGTACTAGAAAATCATATGATACCTTATTATTAGGTATAAACTCTATGTTTTATGTGTCTGTTAAAAATAAGAATTCTTCATAGAGTACCATCCTTCAAAAGTTCACCAGCCCCTCCTCATAGGCAGGACTGTCATTCCACAGCCTGGGTAAGCATTTAAATCACCAGAATCCTGGATGTCACCCCAAAGCCACCAGTATCTCCAAGAACTTGGGAAGCTGCATTTATAATGATGTAGTTCATTCTTGGGATTATATTGGAAACCAATAGATTGGAAAATGTTGTTGATGCTTCACAGCATTTGCACTGCTGAAGAAAAGTGGGGAGGGAAAAAGCAGAAGCTCAGCATGAGCATGGTGTGCCCCATTTAAGCCTCACTGACAGTAGCCTGTCTAAATTCCATTTCCACCAACCTCAGAACCTCAGTGTGCATGGGTAACCCAAGGCAGCAGTATGGCTGCTGGCTTTAGCATAGCATTATGTGGTTCAGGCTCAGAAGAAGTGGAGATATTTCAAGCCTCCACACAAGCGTTGTAGGAGGCATACAGTCATGCCACACCATCAGCAGGCTCCATGTCTGTCTACAGCCTAAAACATCCACCTACACCCAAGATAGTCACCAGCATCCCAGAGCTACTGAGGTCTAATTGGTTGCTCTAATATGGATGGAACATTTTCCAACAGGTCCCACCAAATCTTCTATCAGTAATCTGTAGTCACTGCTATTTCCAACAATTGCATACAGAGCCCTTGAATGGTCAAATATACAATTTTAAGGTGGCCCCTTTCATCTTATGGAACACTCTCATTATACCCAAACAAAGTATAGGTGTGTGTGTGATGAAGAAGGCAAGAAAGATTTCCAATAGAACCAAAGATGTAAGCTTGGGAAGAGGTATCCATTACATCTGATAGGTGATACATGTTGACAAAGAAGCAGCATATGGCACAGGCTTTGTGTCTGCACCTTTGAGAGAGAGAAATTGTACAGGGTCAAGACGCTGAGAGTCATATCAGTGCATGTGTGTCTCTGGATGATTCTGCTATAGAGTTATGGCATAAAAAGTACGATATTGCAATAGGTCAAAGACTTGTGAACTTCACAATTTCCTAACTTCCATTTTGCTTTCTGGTGACACTCTGCTGGAAACAGAGCTTCAACCTAAGAGAATGAGGTGACCAAGGCAAGGCAGTGGTGGTGCAGATGACCAATCAAGCCAGCCTGTTAGCACCAACAGGTGCCATCATGTTCTCTGTGCACTTGGCAATCCTGCCAACTATGGGAACAAGAGCTGACATCCAGCCTGGCTCTGTCCCTTGTTTACTGTGAGGCTTTGGAAGATCATTTAACTTCTGTGAACCTTCAATTCCTCTTCTGTGAACTGGAGATCAGAGCATCCGCCCTGCTTAGCTCAGAGGCTTCTGTGGATGAAGCAATGTGCAGAGCGCTTTGTCAAGGAGAAAACGCTAGTGAAGTACAATGAGCTGTTGTTTCTCTTCTAGGTAAGCAAGCATAGGCCTCCTCTGTCTTCTGCCTCCTTGCCTTTTGCAGGCTAGCTACCTCTACTATTCATGGGGTTTTAATGGCCCCTCTCTCTCTCTCTCTCTCTCTCTCTCTCTCTCTCTCTCTCTCTCTGTGTGTGTGTGTGTGTGTGTGTGTGTGTGTGTGTGTGTGTGTGTGTGTGTGTGTCCTCTACAGTACAGGCTCATTCCCAACTTGTGTGAGTCAACCATTAGGAGACACCTGCAATTCTCATCCAGGCCCCTGTCCCTGAACACATGGGTTGTTTCCTTTGGGCCTCCACAGGTCAGACAGAAGGCTCCTTGGTCTGTCTTCCACATCTTCCTCTTGCCTCAAACCTTAGAGACAACCAACTGTGAGAGGAACAACGTCTTGACTGGAAATTTTCATTCTACTATAAAGTTCATAGTGCTATTGTTTACCTAGCCTATTGAGGTTCTCTGTTTTCTGTAACATACTTTCTTTGTATCTTATCCAGAACTAACTTGCCCAGAGTTCAGGACTGCTAAAGTCATCAGGGCCAAGCCACAGACCTCCTGGATCCGGACAGAACCAATGCTTCATCCCACATGCTGAAAAGGGAACAGAGAGTCTGTTCTCATCCATCTCCCCTTGCAGGCCCCGTGCCTGAGTTTCCCTCTTTCTCCAGAGAAGAGATCACAGGTTGTGAAATACCATGATGGAAAAACAGCCACAGGGCACCAGCTTAGCAGGATTGTATCCAAAACCATTATGTCATGAAAAGTTTCTTTCCCCAAGTACATGCAGGTTGTTTTCCAGCAATTATCCCAGCTCACTTTTTATAGAGAGATGAGGCTGAGGAGGAGGGGAGAGGGGTTTACAGCCCAGAAATGCACAATCCCCCATTCATGTCTCCTGGCTCCAGATTATCTCACATTAGTAAAGGGGTTCTTCCCCAGCCTGAGGCTTTGGGCTCTCCCCAGTCTGTCCCCTTCACCAACACCCTTTTATTCATCAAGAGGGATTTTGACATGCAATTTGCTAAATTGGTGTTTGTCACACTTTGCAGAGCCTCACTGGGGGTAAGCTCCCTCAAGGCAGGAATGAAAACAATTTATCTCTAAGTAATATAAGCAACTGGCCTAGGCACCCTGGTGTGGGAGCTGTTGGTGTGATGGAGAGAGATGGACACCAGTCTGCATTCCATCATAAAATAGTAGCAGGCTGTGTACAGAATTTAGGCACAGTACTGACAAGCCACTTAACAAACCCAGTAAGCCTCTAAAAGGACTGAGCTGTCCATATGCCTGTCTAATTCAGCTGAACATGGTACATTGGAGGCAGGGATGAAGCTAAAATATGTTGGAGCCATAATTTCATTGTTGTAGAAATAAGGTAGGACTATGAAGTTGCATGGAGAAGCAGAGGCAAAGGTGTGGAGAGGCAGGTGCAGAGGTTGATGGGACATAGGAAACCTCTACAGTTGATCTTCGAGAAAGCGAACACAATGATTGGCTAACCACTATAGGGGCCTGGAATCAGCCAGCTAGAAACTTGAAGAAAGCAAGCCTCGGAAATGAGGTCACTACCTCCTCTCCTGTGGCAGAGAAGCTCAGCAGCAGCATGGACTTTGAAAAATCTGTATGGATCAAGAGTGGCCCTGATACATACAGCTAACGTGAAACTGGCAGAGACCGTACCTAGACTGCCCTCCAAGTCCAAGACTATAACTTGCTACCACAATGGCATTTTTATTCTGATTTTTTTTTTATAGCATGAGGTCAGTAGTCTATTTTGAGTCTGTAGAGTATCAGGGTGGAGGGAATGGACACATGAATATTTTTCATCCATAAAAGAAAAACTAAAGCCTGTCATTTGCAGCAATATGTATAGAACTTGGGGTGGAATGTTAATCAAAACCAGCTAGATATGTAGAGACAAGTGTCACCTGTGGGTCCTTTCATGTCCTTGAAAACTACAAAGGAAAAAGAAGACTTAAAAGTTGAATGGAGAAGAGGGATTACTTAGGCCTGGGAAGGGGATTAAAGAGAGTACAGCAAGACAGAAGGGAGAGATGTGATCGATTCATGTAAACGTCAGTGATCTGTGCAATAACAGTAAAAGAAACAAAAAGCCAGTGGAGCCTCCAGTCACCGGTTTCCAGGCAGAAGCTCGGGGTAATTTCAACAGCCAGGAACAAAGCACTGCTTCCCTTACCTGGAGAGTGTTGGGTCACAGCAAACTAAAGCTTTACGGGAGAATTTATAAAGACAGCACAGATACAATTTGATCATACAAAGTGTGAGAGGCAAAGGTCTGGCCATGAGTATTTATTTTCCTGTGCTTTGGCAGCAATATCCTTCTGAGGATAGTGCCTATGGCAGGGGGAATTCCCATACTGCTCCAACCCTCCTCACCAGACATTAATATTAATGCTTATGTTGATATGGTATAGATAATGATAAGTTTCCTGGTTTCAACACTGCAGCAAAAACAGGGAAAGTCCCAGGCACAGAACAAAGTCCGTCCACATTACTTCCCCCTCACATTGTGCTCACTTATTTATTGGCATCAACATCTAGAGAACTCAGGGCTTCTGCAGAGGCTCTCTGAGAACCTTGCAGAGTGGAATGACAGGGTTTGAGAGCTCTCAAGACTAAGATCAAAGGGGACTGAGTCAAACACTTTGTTACATCAGTTCCAAGGCTACCACAAATACTTGTGTGTATGTTTTCCATGCATGAGGACATTCTCTGGCATAACAATACAGCATAAAACCCAAGAAATGAATGTCCCTACATTGCCATCACCTAATCATCATAGCCACTGAGGCTTGCTGACTATTTCAATAATGCTAGAGCCCACACTGTGGTGGCTGTGTTCCATTAAACCTTTTTTAAATGTGTATATGTGTAGGTGCAATCTTGGTGCCTGCAGAGGCCAAAAGAGGCAGTTGGATCCCATGAAACTGGAGTTACAATGGCTGTGAGCCACTATGTAGAAGCTGGGAATCAAAACAGGGTCCTCTGTGAAAGCAGTCGGTGCCCTTTCCTGCCTGGCCATCTCTCCAGCCCCTCCCTGGTTTTCTCTATCCATTCTTGACTTTCCTGAGCATGGTACCTTTGAGACTGTGTGAGCTATTTTGTAGACAGTTCCTTGTGATTGATTGAGGTGATGCTTTGGGAACAAGAGTGTAACACATGTGCTCTCATTCCATTCTCTGATGACTATCATTCCAGTTACCTCATGTGAACTTGGACCACTTAATTAAGGTACTTTTCCAAGTTCTCCACTAAAAAGTTTCTCTTTTTCTCTTTTCAGAGACTAAGAAAATACATCCCCATCTAACCTTCACTGCTCCCGACCCATCCTAACACCCTTGACATTGTTTCCTAGGTGAATTAACTACAGTGATGGCTGTCAACTGGTGATTTTCCAGTTTTACCCTTCCTTCTGAGTGCTTTGGTTAGAAGGAGACTTTCCTTTTTTATTCATTTATATTTGTATCTCTCTGACTCATGGATTCCATTTTATCCAATTGTATAGACTCCATTGCTAACACTCATTTTCATGACACACATAATGGCAGTCTTGGTCATTGGGAGCCCCTTCAAGCAGGCTCCTTTGTGCTTCCTCCACACTACAATCATTCTTTAAATACTTCCCGACTTTCTAATGCACCCAAACACCCCAGCAGCTTTCTGGACTTTTGCAGCTGCAACCTCAGAGCTGGTCATTTCTCAAAAGAGTGAGTCCTGGCTCCTCTTAGTGGAGATGGAATTCTGATGCTGAGATGTAAGCATTAAAGCCTTCTTATCTCTATCGGAATATTCTTGCCCTCACCCCAATCCTCTCTGTGGTGAATGCACACACACACACACACACACACACACACACACACACACACATACACACACACACACTACTGTAACAAATAGTAGATTCATAGTTCCTGAAAGTACATAAGCAAAATTATCAAAGTTACATTCTAAATATGCAGGGACCATATGCAAATCAAACCTATATAAAGCTGTAAAAGAAGGCAGAAGCATTTGTTACCTGGTGAAATAAAGAGGTCTGGAAGGATGCAGAGAGGGAGAGCCACACAACAAGAAGTTAATGTGTGACTTTTGCTGTGGCTTCTGCCAGTGAAAGCCACCAGAAATAGATGTTTGTCTCAACCCTTGAGGAGGATCCATGGAACATGGTGATAAAGCGTTTTAGGATGAACTCACTATAGAAGTTTATGAATGATTGGGGGGGCTAAGAAAGTGAGGGCTCACGTGACATTGGACTGTGAGTAGAGTGAGCCCTGATCTCTAAAAGCATGAGAGAGAGGTGGAGGGTGGATTTTCTATAAAAGGTCATGTAATAAATCTTATCTGTAGGTAGTAGAGATAGACAAGGACAAGCTGTATTTGGAAAGAGTGAGAAAGTGGTCATTATTTTCCTAACCAAGTGGGGCAATTGTTCATCATTTTTCAGGAAGCACAGTAATTTGTTCTATGTTAAACAAAAGTCAGCAGTGGCTTTGCTTTGCATCCTTTTTTCATGGCCTCAGGGTATTCTGATTTTTTTTGTGTGACTGTATGTACCCAGTAGCCTCAGCTGTAAATGCCAAGTCAGCTTTTAGATGTCAAGACTCTCCTTCAGCTCCTCTCTCTCTCTCTCTCTCTCTCTCTCTCTCTCTCTCTCTCTCTCTCTCTCTCTCCCATATCTGGCCTTTATAACTTAAAATTTTTAAAGTTGCCAGACACAGGAGGCATTGACTTGGGTCCAGAGACCCAACATAGAGGCCGAACTGGGACAGGCATCCTTATTGGGAAGTACCAAAGAGAAACTATGAGCATAACCACCTCTCCTGCTCCCCGCCTTCATCTCCAGACAACCCTATTCCCCCTCTCCTACCCTTCCATGCCCCCCACCACCATCCCATCCCCCCAATCCACATGTAGGGTGATGCCTTCCAGGAGAGGTCATCTAAATCTGTTATGTCATTCGGAGGCCTTCTCTCCTGTCTCTAGGTTAAGAGAGTGTCCCTCCATGGGGGAATGTGCTCCCAAAGTCCTTTTGTGCACCAGGAATACATCCTGGTTCCACTTCAGAGGCCCCTTAGACTTCCCAGGCTTTCTAACTGAGACCCATGTTTAGGGGGTTCCTGGGCATCATTTTGCAGCTTGAGACTTCAGTTCCTTTTACCAGTGAATAATATTCCACTGTATGGATGAGCTGTAGTTTATCCATTCATCTATTGCAAAATATTTTAGTTGCTTCCAATAGAGCAATAATGAATAAAGCTGTTATAAACATTCACTTGCAGTTTTTTTGTGTAACCCTATGTTTTCAAGTCCTTTGAATAAATACCAAGGGATATGATTGCTGGATATTATGGAAGGAATATGTTTAATTTTGCAAAACTCTGCCTTCCAAAGTGGCCAAACAATTGTGCATTCCTGCCGGCACTGAATGAGTCTCTGTTATTCTGTATTCTTTACCCACACTTAATTGATGGTGCTAAAACTCAATTTTAGCCATTCTCATAAGTGAGCAATGGTATCTCATTTGTTGTTTTTACTTAAGTGTGTTTTAAACCAATTCTCCAGAAAAGGGAAAAGTTTGCTTTATTTGTGAATTTTCCTGATGTAAATAGTCCTATCAGGAGAATACAAACAATATAGCCATTGTGAGAAACTTTAGAAGTTATAGAGAAAATAAAAAATAGAACTGCCATATGGCCTGGTGTCTAGTTTGCTTTCTGTTACTGTGATTTTTTTTTTAAAAAAAAGTCCAAAATCATCTTGGGCAGGAAAGGGTTCACTACATCTTACAGATAGCAATGTATCATGAAGGGAAGTCAGAGCAACAGAACAAGACCTCAAGCAGGACCTGGGGTCAGGAACTGAAGCAGAAGCCACGGGGGAGATATGATTACAGCTTGCTCAGCCTGCTTTGTCATAACCCCTAGGACCACCTGCCCAGAGATAATACTGCCCTCTGTAAGCTGGGTCCTCCCACATCAATAATTAATCAAGGAAATGTCCCACAGACATGTCCACAAGACAATCTGGCAGAGTTTATTTCTCAATTGAAGTTCCCTCTTCCCAGGCAACTCTAGTTTGTGTCAAGTTGACAAAAACTGACTAGTGTATCCATTAATCCTACTTCTCTACATCCACAAAGGAAACAAAGTTACTTTCTCAAAGAAATATCTCCACTTCAAAGTTTATTCCAGCTTTATTCACAATAGCCAAGATAGGGAAGTCACCTAAATGCCCACCAACAGGTTGAGTAGACAAAGATGTGATGTGCACTGTATATAACAAAATTTGCTATATAATGAAGCATCACTCAGCCTTTCAAAATAAGAAAATGGCCATTTGAAACAACATGGATGAGCACAGAGAACATTTTGCCAAACAAATTAAGCCAGACACCAGAAGCCTCATGCTGATCTCACAGGTGGGATCTTTGAAAATCAAACTCATAGGAACAGATAGTGGTGGATAGCTACTTTGTGAACACGGAGAAATGATATTATGTTGTCCAAAAGGTATTAGTTTTCAATTATCAGTGGGCTCTAGAGATCTAACGAAGTGTCCTAGCGAGTGGTGTCCTAATATATACTTTACATGGAGTAGACTGTGTTCTCATAACAAAAGGAAAGTAAAGCTGCATCACCAATGGGTGTGGCAGCTTAGCTGAAGTCATCATTTTACAAGGCATTTTACATGCATTTATGAAAATACCACACTGCATACCTTAAATGTATACATTGTTATTTGTCATTTGTAGCTCATTCTAAGCGAAAAATTGATTTAAAAAAAAAAAAAAAAAAGCTCCCACTACAGCGGGTTTGCAGCAACCACGATGATGTCACTGAATGTAAAGCTATTCCCATATGGGAGTCACCTCCCCACTACCGGGTTAGCATCCTCCACAGCCCTCTTGATGTTATGTATTAAAGAACGTCCCTGGGTGTCGTGGACTAGACAGCACTACTTGACTAAGTGTCAACATCCTTACTGTAGGAACTGTGTAAGCAGCATCCTCTCTCTTAAGACCCCAAGCTGATTTCTGTCACAATGACAAAGGTGCACAGAGAGGCAAGTGGGCACCTAACAATCACTGTGTCATTCCATCAATGTGCCAATGCCCCAGTACATCTCCAGAACCCCAGAAACCTCCCCACAAGTCATATGAATAGGTTTATGCTCTAAGAATAAGGCCCTGCCACTCTTGCCTTCCTGACTATGATTTCTGAATTAAGAATGTAGTGGACACACATAGGATTACCTTTCAGGACCTCCATGAGGCTCAGTTATGTAGCCAATTGTCCTTCCTAGGGCATCTTATCCTTAGTCACCAATAATTGAAGTTGGTAATGATCACCAGATGACTCACTGCTCAGCAATTCTTGGACCAACACTAAATTTAGCCTTTTTATGTGAGATTATGCTTTGAAGTGTGACCAAATGAAACTTGGAGCCACAAGAATAAAACAGGTGCAGCCCTGAAGTCAAAGCAGGGCTGTGAGGGCAGAACTCCAGGGTCCTGTGCCCAGTTCTGCCCCCATAATCCTTAATCTGCCTTCACAGAAGGGACACTTTAGCATAATTAGTAAGCAGGATTAGCAGGGATGATCATGCCAGAGAAGTTATTTATTATCTGAAAGAGAAGCAGATCTCCTCAGCCCAGAAGGTTGTCCCATGTAAACGCCCTGCAGGAAGCCTGATCTGACCTCGGGCAGATTACACAAGCCCTGTGAGATTAAGTTCCTCGTGTGTTACCTGAGACCACAAGCCTTTCATGATGGACAGGTGGTCTGGTTCTGCGGGAACAGCCATGGGCTAGAAGCAGACAAGAAGGAATTTAAAACTAGTCTCCATGGGTGCCATGTGACCTTGATTAAGCAAACTACTTCCCTTGAACCTGTGTCTCTCCCCTTGCTAAATAAGGGTGCTGAAGGAGGAAGAGGAGAAGGAGATAGAGGGGGAGAGCCAGAAACTTGCACCCTGACTGTTGAAGTTCCCTTGCTCTAAAAATTCCATTAGGGCTGGCAAGATGGCTCAACAGGCATCTGCTGCCAAACCTGATGACCACATAATGAAAGTAGAGAACTGACGTTGTCCTCTGACCTCCACTTTCACATCGAAGCATGGACAAGTGTGAGTGCACACACAAAATAAGCAAAGAAATGAACAGAACAGAAAAAAACAACAGAATAGAAATGTTCTTGTATAAAAAAAGAAACTCTTAAACCTGACATGAGCCCAAGTTCACTGGCCTTTGAGAAGCCAGTCCTCCAACACTTTTTTTGTACTGACCCGCCCTCAGCCTCAGTGACCACACACACACACACACACACACACACACACACACACACACACAAACACACACCACTTTCATACAAATGAGTTCCTAGAAATTAAATGAATGTAGGGAAAGTGCTGGTGGGGGGAGACTTTTGTCTTCCCGCTAGTTTGCCCCTACAACTACTGTGGAATAACCCTTCTATACACAGTGAATACAACTCTTGTTGGTAAATAAAGAAGCTGGTTGGCCTATAGCAAGGCAGGATAAAGTTAGGCAGGGCAATTAGACTGAAGATGCTGGGATGAAGAAGGATGAAGTCAAGGGAGTCACAGATGCAGAGAGAGCAAGATAGTCATGCTGTACAGAGAAAAGGTACTAAGCCACATGGTGAAGTATAAATAATAAATATGGGTTAATTTAAGTGTAAGAGTTGGTTAGTAATAAAGCCTGAGCTATTGGATGAGCATTTGTAATTAATATTAAGACTCTGAGTGATCATTTGAGAACAGCTATGAGACAGGAAAACTCAACTTACATACGACCTCCACAGCATAACCTTTGTTTTTTCTTGTTTGTGGTTCTGAGGATGGAACTTGTGGCCCAAGCATGCTAGACAAACATTCTTCTCTGGCCTCCATGGGAGAATGGGCAATCCCTCCCATAATCTGCATCTTGGAATCTGGCTCTGCCCAGGGCTCCCTTACACTTTGCCTTTTGACCCAAAGCACTGATCAAAGTACTTCTCCCACAAACCCTTTCCTCCCAAGGAAAATACTGTTAACTGGGTGACTTACAAGGATGTCCTTTCTCTGTCAGCCATCATTCAGTGGTCACAACAACTCTTGAGAAGTACAATTTAACAAATGGGATAACTGAAGCTCAGAAATATCAACAGCTTGGCACTGTTGTGGGAACTCATTCAGTCAATAGTCTTTGAGGTACCAGCCCCTTTGGAGCAGGGTCGCTGGTGCTATGACTGGATTGGGAGCACTGTCTCTCTCTCTCTCTCTCTCTCTCTCTCTCTCTCTTTCTCGGGTGGTAGTCTGGGACCTGCATCACAGCATTCTGTGCCTTCAGGGGCAGAAGACCACGGTGGCTCTTTACCCTCACTGTCCCCTTCTATACAGTAGGAGGCTGATGGTAGGCATCCCAGACAGGGGAATTATGTAAGATGCCCATTCATTCTGCAGTATTGGGGGGTGAGGGAGAATACACACATTAATATGCCCTGTTGTATGTTACAGAGCCAAGATGCCCAGCACCTCAGAAGGACCCAGCAAGCCTTGGGTGGTACTGTTGCTACCTCTAGCACTTGTGAGGCACGTTTGTGACTGGCCTACGTTTCACAGATGCACAATCAGCAGCTCTGAAGATGAAAGACCTGGCCAGGGACACACAGTGGCAGAAGCCAAGCCAAGCCTCAGCACTAACTTCTCACTCCCTGTGGGGTACTTCCTGCATGTGTCCCTTGCTTGGAGAGACCAACTGTGATGGAGGAGGGGCTTGGTCACAGAGCCCACTCTTCCCAGGGCCAGTGAGCAGCGGATACTTCTCCCCAGGGGACCACTGGGCAGGAGATGAGTACTGCAGAGCCAGTCTCACACTAAGGGTTCCCATTGTTCCCTGGCTGTCAGAGTATCAGGAACAGACACACAAGCCTGTTCCACTGGCATTTCACTCAGATTATTCCTCCAGGCCTGTGGCAGGGAAACAATGAACAAGGACGACAGAGAGGTAGCCCTGGCCCCCTGCCTCATCTCAACCTGGGCAGAGCCACAGGTGCCCAAGGCTTGAGGTACTGGGCAGGGTGCCACCAGTCAAGTCCTGTGACACTGGCCTGGCCCAGCCTAGCCATTCTGCCTTACAGGGAGGGGACAGGCCTCAGGCGCACCTTGTGGGAAGGGGTGAGGGACTTTGGCCCTGAGCCTCAACAGGCTTAGAAATTAGTACTGGCATCATTTCCATCCTAGACCACAGTGGCCACCAGGAAGGTCTCTCTCTCTCTCTCTCTCTCTCTCTCTCTCTCTCTCTCTCTCTCTCTCTCTCTCTGTCTGTCTCTCTGAGGCTAGCTTCTCCCTGGTTTTCTAAAAGTCTTTATTTGGCTACTGGAACTAACTTGTGTCAATCTGGATACAAGGTCCTGCTACCTCTGGACAATATTTTCTGTCTTCATCCCACATGTATTCAGGCCACTGGCTCTATAAAACTTGCTGGTTCATCTAAGGAGTCCCCATTTCCCTAAGGCTGTCAGGTAGTCTTTCTGTTTCCAGATTTCTCTCCCATTCCTTCTACAAAACCATGAATGCAAGTAGGTTGTGAATACCACTCAGTAATAGAGTACATGCCTTGCAAATACAGAAACCCAAGTTCTGCCATTTGGTGCAATAAAATAGCAGTATAAATTACAGAATAAGCAAGCACTGAAATTCGGTGTCAACACTGTCTTTGGAAGACTCTGTGACATCTTGACACACTTCTTTATGCTGCCTGTCTACTTGCCTAGGTTTTGGAATGCAGTTGCTGCTGATGGTATACTCCCAAATTGCATCCAGCACCACACAAAGGCAACTGTACACAGATCCCCCCACTGAGAGAAGTCAGCCCCAAAGATAAGTCAGCCACCCTCCACCTTCCCCACTCCAAGAAGATCTAAGCAGGCCTTTGCCTGCATTTCATCCTAGTCATCCCTAGCAGTCCATGCCTGAGCTCCATGTAGGA
The DNA here is from genome assembly GCF_943737965.1 of Phodopus roborovskii. NCBI lineage: Eukaryota > Metazoa > Chordata > Mammalia > Rodentia > Cricetidae > Phodopus > Phodopus roborovskii. The sequence continues at coordinate 10,846,839 of NW_026126517.1, read as the reverse complement.
CCAGGCTCTCAAGAGCAGAGTAGAAACGGAATTGTATTCTGCTTTGTAAATACCTCTATTTCTTGTAAGTTTTACCACAGGATTCAAGCAACAAAACTTGTACAAAGTAAAAAATTAATACTTCCTGATGCTCCTCTTTCTTAATCTCAGTGCCCTGAGATTAACGCATACACACACACACACACACACACACACACACACACACACACACGCTTACCACTCCACATTGGAATTTTTTTCACTCATACGGAAACAGACAGATTGTCCTGAAACTTGCCAAAAACGTTTTCCCCTCTTCAGGAAATATAGAGCTAACTGGATGCCACATGACTTGTTTAGTTACTCCCTTACTAATGCAATTTAAACTGTTCACAGCTGCTTGATTCTAAAACAGCACTGCAGTAAACACCTCTTGACACACATTTTTGTCCTGCTGTTTGCCCATAGGTGAGTTTCCTGGAACTCTTGCTATCCTGTTCTAATTTGCATTTTAAAAATTAAAAGTGGAACTGGCTGGTTCTTTGCAGCTCTTCTCTGATTGTTTCAGACATGTGTAGCCCAGGCTGACCTGGACTCATAATTATTCTGCCTAAACCTCCTTAGTGCTAGGATTTTGGCAAGCCTTACCATACCCACCTTCTTTTGTGAATGTCTTCCTTCCTCCTCAGATGTCTGCCAATTCAGAGGTGTATATTGGGACTGAACACTCTGCCTTCCACTTCTAGAAACCTTTATCCACAGCCACCAATACTCTGATCTGCCATTGGATCAGCTTAGCACGAAGAAGAAGATGGATAGAGACATCACTGTCATCCAAGTGATGGTGCAAGTGACACATCTGGAAGGTTTAAGGAGTATGTCTTCTGGAGAGTGCCTCGAATAAAAATATGGGTCTGAGGAGGGAATAAGGGGGGAACATAGCAGGGGACTGCAGAGAGGTTAGGGATGAGCATGATGGAGGAGTGTGGCCACATCATGATTTACAGATCCCTGAGAGATGAGATTCTGTCCCTTCTCTTGTCCCTCCCTGCACTGGGTGGCAAAAGGTGGTGAGTGAGCCAAACAGCATCATTGCTCCTAATTCTCTGATGCCATGCTGCTTTTCAATGCTCCTGGAAACCATTGGGAAGTGCTATGGTTGATTAGGGAAAGCTGAGATGAGTATGGTGCAGTTTGGCATACAGAGGCCACACTGTATCATAGGGCTGAAGCTATATCCAGATTGGTTACAATTACTCTGAATCTTTGTGGATATCCAATGCTCTCTCTCTCTCCTCTCCCTCTCTCCCTTCCTCCCCTCCTCCCTCCCTCTCCTTCCCTCCCTTTTTAGTATAGAGTACACTTTGTCTTGTTCTAATCATTCTCTCTCACCAAGTGCACAGAGGCAGCTTCAATTCCACCACTTATGCAAAAATTTCCAAATGCTTGAACCTTGGCATTGCTCTGGGTCAGTGTAGACCCACAGTATCCTCATAGGTGACCTCCATTGTCTCTTCAAAACAAACATGCAAACATCACACATTAAGGTTTATTTTAGGTTAAGGAAGTAACTCAGTGACAGATTACTTGCCTAGTGTATACAGGCCCTGTGTTCAGTTGAAAACAGTGACAGACAGGCAGACAGACAGACAGGAAGGAAGGAAGGAAGGAAGGAAGGAAGGAAGGAAGGAAGGAAGGAAGGAAGGAAGAAAGGAAGGAAGGAAAGAATGAAGTCACAGAGTTTGTAGAATACATCTAAGAGAGGGAAGGAATTCATAACACTGATGAGCTTCTGTGTTCAATTCACAGCCCAACCTCGTGTACTTGGTACGATTACCTCCCCACTGCCATCAGGGAATACATAGAGGTCTCACAGTGAATAAATATGCCCAGAAGAGTCCAGTTCTTCTCTGCCCAGAACATTTCCAACACACCACAATGATTACATAATCTATTGACTGTCTTCCATAGGGACAGTTAGTGAGCAAAACTAATCTGTCTTGCTTTCTCTATCCTTTTGTTCTAATTCACAAACATCCCAAGTGGTCAAGGGAGAAGGAATCATCCTATGGGTTGAAGAATGGTCTGCCCCAGCAGATGTGTACCAGTGGAAATACAGAATACTTGCAGCAGGGACAGAGGGATAAAAGAGAAGCCAACCCCCACCCCCACCCCTGCTGTCCCTGTCTCCAAAAGAGGAGCACACACTCCCTACATCTGAGCATGCTTGCTTCTGCTGCCTGTGTAACTGACAACATACTAGAGGACTAAGATACTAAGAAAAGATTAGCAGAGTCAGAGTCAGAGGGAAGTTCAAAGCTAGCATTACAGAGACAAGGAGAAATGGCATGCCTTGGTGAGCCAGGAATTAGGTGCTATGGATAAAACTGATGTCCTTTGCAATCTGTGAGGGCTTCAGGCTGCTAGCCTCTAGCTTCACTATGGAATAGCTGGCCATGGTGTGATAGGAAGCGATTAATGATCTGCTCCTCAAGAAAATAATCCCTGAGTTTGTGCACATTTCCTTAATTTCCATGGTATAAATATAACCACCATGCTCACTTTCAACCTCTAGTATGATATTACTAGCAAACCTGAGGGACTGGTAGCATCCTGCTGGTGGCAGGATGCCACCTGCAGCTTTGGAAGTCTAGGAGAGAGGTCCTCAGATGAAGGAAGAGGGTCAGACACTACAGGAGGGAGAAACAGACATCTTAGATGAGCCCTTGCCAGCTATATTTCTTTTCATCTGCCCTTTGTACACAGACTGAGGGTAGCATTTAAGAAATAAAGTGTAAAGGGGACAAAAGTTTCTGTCAGAGAATCATCTCTGTTTCTTAAAAGTTCTTTTGAAACTGGCCGGTTATACTTCATCTTTTGTTTTGTTTTGTTTGTGTCTTGGACTAGGGCTGTATCTCAGTGGTGCACAGAGTGTTTGCCTTGCATACAAGACATCATTATACCCAGTTTGCATTTTGTCTTCAGAGAACCATCTGCTCTTTAACACGTTTATTGTTTGATTTATTGGTATTTTGGTTTTTCAGTTATTTGTGTATTCTAGATATTAATCCTCTATCAAATGTATATAATTGGCAATTTTTAATCCCATTCTATGGGCTTGACTATTCTGCTACCCAGAAGTTTTTAATTTCATTAAGTTCCATTTGTCAATTGTTGGCATCACTTCTTGAGTGATAGAATCCTTTTCAGAAAGGCCTTGTCTAGGCCTAGATCTTGAATTGTTCTTCCTGGTTTCTCTTCTAAGGATTTCATAATTCCAGGTCTTACATTAAGTACTTTGATCCATTCAGAACTGACTCTTGTGCACATCAAGGAAATGCAAATTAAACCTGTTAATACATTGAGATTGGATCTTAACTCAGTCAGAATAGCTACATTTAGAAAAAAAATTAACAATAAATGCTGATAAAGATATAGAGAAAAGGAAACAGCTATATAACCACTATAGAAATCAGTATGGTGATTCCCCCAAATCTAAACATACAGTTATCATATGACCCAGCTACCTCCCTGCTGGGTATTTATTTACCAGAGGTGCTCTAAGTCAATGTACCATAGAGGGACTTACTTGCTCATCAGTGTTTATTACATCACTGTTCACAACAGCTAAGTTATGAAATCAAGCTAGGTATGCATTATCATGGAGATGGATAAAGAAAATGGGAGAGGACTGGGGAGATGGCTCTGCAGGTAAAGCTCTTGCCATGCAAGGATGAGGCTCAGAGTTCCAGTCCTTGGTATCCATATAAACTTGGGGTGAGGGATAGCCCACCTGTAACACTGGCACTCAGAAGGCAAAGACAGGGCATCCCTGGAGTGAGCTGAAGAGTTAGACTAATTGAAATGCTGTGTCTAGGTTAATATCGAAGACTCTGTGAATAAAGTGAGGTGTGATCAAGGCTTTGGGACTGTACATGCTCCTGTACCACACACATACACACAGAGAGAGGGGGGAGAGAGAGACAGAGACAGAGAGAGATGCAGCACACACACATGCATGTGCATCCTCACACATATACACATGCAAAATGAAAATGTAGTGTACATACACAGTGGAATCTTATTCAGCCATAAAGAATAACAAGATTGTGTCATTTGCAGGAAAACAGACATGATCGGAGATCACCACGTTAAATGAATTAAGTCAGACTCAGAAAAAAAAATCATGCTGTTCTCCCTGTTTGTGGATTCTAGATTGTATACAGATACATAAGGTCATGTCTGTGTTTCAAAGGACACAAAAGCAGAAATGAAAGCTGCCTGGAGAGTGAAAGGGACTAAGCAAGGATAGGTGTGGGTAGGGAGAGTAGGAGGGCAATGTGCTCGAAGTAGGTTACATACTTGGACGAACACATCGTTATGTAAGCCAGTACTATCTACAATGGACATATGCCAGTTTGTTTTTTTTTTTTAAGTTCTTGAAAAAAAAATGAGGGGGACATTTTCTTCTATTGTCTTGGCCGGCCCCTTGCTTCAAAATCTGAGCCAATGCGAATGATAGATTTCCACCTTCTATCAATCGCCTAATTCCCGGGCCACCCTTCAGATTGGCCACTCATCAACCTCTGGTGTCAGCATAGAAAGTTTCCCAGTGGAAAATTTAATCACATCTCTCTCCTGATTGAAAATGTTCATCCTGTCCCTTTCTGCTTCCTTACTCACTGTCTATCTTTCTTACCAAATGTTAACTTCCCTGAGGGTGTGGGCCATGTCTGCCTTGTTCATTGTGGTATTTCACTGCCTCGGATGGGGCTTGGCACGCAGGAGCACTTGATAAATATTTGTTAGATGACTCTCAAACTGCTATTTAATAATGTATTCATCAAATATTTTTAAGCTCTTCGACATGCTAAGAACTGAATAGAGCCCTGGAGATGTAGAAATCAATAGGTATGGCTGATGCCATCCAATGTTGGTTTCTCCTTGTGAGCAAAGACATGAACCACAGAACAAATATCCCCACCATTCTCCTGGAAGAGCGGCCAGGTACCAATGGAAGCAAGATGAAAACCATGGATTCCAGCTATAAATTATACAAACACATGGCATTAAAAAATTATTTTAGCACATCAAATATTAAGTCATTTGTACGCTCTGCAATTACTTTATCTGTCATCAGCACACTCGAGCTGTTTGAAGCGGTGACAGATGGGAGGGAAGACCATGCCAAGTTTTCCTGCAGGTGTGCATCTGGGCTACAGGGGAGGGTTCTGTACGTGCATCAAGGGAGGGAAAGGGAAGGGTGACTGAGGTTATGAAACTGGAGCTGATGTGAGAGGCTTGGCAGAAAAATAAAAATTACCAATTTGCATCCTGGCGAGCTTCAGGGTTCTGCACTCCCTGGGAACTCGGAATGGGGATTAGCTAGACAGCTTGGGGAAGTGAACTTGTATCCTGCCTGCATTGCAGAAGGGGAGTCACGGCCCAAGGTAGGGTTTCTGGATCCTCCTGCTTTGTTCTGAGCCCTAATCTATTCTGAGGGCAGCAACCCAAAGGAAGTCAAGCAAAACTAATTTGGGGAGGAGGAGATGGAAGCTCACCCTAAGGAGACCATGCTCCTCAGAGATTATCTTGGGGATATGGGAGGATTGCCACAAAATATTTGAACTAAGGAGTGTGATAGTTTAGAACACAAAGGATATAGAATTTAAGACCCTCTCAGACTGAATGGTCCCTTCAAACCCAGCCTGAGGCAGAACATCCCTGGTGAGCTGTTTTCTTCCTGGGATTTTGGCAGATCTGCCCAGATCTATTTGTCCTCATCTCCTCCCCCAAGATTCCCAGAACTCAAGGCTCTGCTCTAGGGCCAACATCCTTGGCTGTTTCTGGTGAGTGGCAACCTCTACCGCCTACTCTGGAGGGCTCAGCCCATCTCTGCTGACCTCACCAATTCCAGCGGCAGTGACTCCACCCGCCAACACCCTCTTCCACCTGTCTTCACCCAACCGTGTTGATGCTGAGCCATGATCCCCTAAACTTTCTTAGCTTTGGGATCACAGCTTGCCCCTCCTTCCCTCTACAGTCTCTCTCGAGTTCTGGAGGGTTTGGGAGCAAACCAATAGATTGACATCCTGTTCCTCTGCCACTGTACCCCACTCCAACCCAAAACACGTTGTAGTTGGGATGTGAGCATGTGTGAAAGAAAATCAGTCCATGTGTTTCTTTCGCTGAAGCTTAAATCCACTGGGCTCGAGATGAAGCTGGTACGGTTCCATCTTCTAAGACAGGGAGTAGAATGACTTTCAAAGCATGACATGAAGGAACAGAAGTCACTGTGAGACATAGCCTAGGTTTAAAGAGGTTCTGAAAGCAACTTCTTTTGTTTGACTATGGTGGAAGTTTTCCAGTTATGGGAAAATTGGGCAGGCCATTGCTCACAGAAGCATGGATGGAGGCAATATCTTCCCTGCTTCCAGGGAACTCCTAAGATGAGGCAGTGGGTGCCTTACAGAAAGACAATTGCCAAATGTGTCTGTACCAGGAAAAACTGACTCTTTGCAAACCGAAGTCAGGGACTGGCCTAGAGCCATCAAAAGCAGACCCAGACAGACAACTCCTGAGACAGGAGGATTGCAGTGTTGGGAGATTTATCACTTATTAAAGCATATGTGAGTTCAATTGCTTTGAGTTGGCTTAATATCAAGATTTGATTTGTTCCGAAATTTCAATAGCATTAGAGAGAAAAAGAAAAGAGTCTTATGTTTAATCTCAAAGGGGGTGGCTTTTTGAAAATTGTGCAACTTCGTTCTTAGATATCATGCGCCTGTATCGCAGCAAAGTCTGCATGGAGCTCAGTGCTTTCTTCACTCCTTCATTTATTCAGTCCAGTAAGCACTAGTCATTCTTTTCCCTTTGTGGCTAAAGCTCTCCGAGAGGCCTGGGATTATGAAGATGAATGAACCTAGTCCCCAGCCCTGAGAAAGGCATAATTCAACAATCAAGAGCTGGCATGAGAGGGAGCAATAAATCATTCTCACATGGGACTGGTTCTGCTGTGTAGAGGGCTACAGCAAAAGGATGGAGGAAATGGGTCTGGCATGAGTCAGGAAGACTCCCAGGATCTCAAAAAGAAGGGACACTGAAAAACAGCAGTCAAGGAAGTAAATGAAATGTGTGAAATATGGTTGCTGGGGCACCACCGGGTGTTCAGAGTTTCCCAAATGATGATTTCTGAATAGGCATGAGAGAGTGGTGAGAGCTGCTTCAGGGATGGGGAAGGGTAGTGACAGGTACGTGGAGAATCTAGGTACCAAGCTACTGAGTTATGGATTTGTTTACAGGTGATGGAGACTATTGGATAGGCTTAAGGAGGTTGGGTACAAGAGCCCTGGGACCTGGAGAAATCACCCTGCATGTAGATGGAGAGGGGTGGCTCTGCATAGGAGGCAGAGGAAACGTTAAGAGGTGACTACCATGAGTGGAATCTGTGTGCTGCTGTGTCCTCCATGCTGGCCTGAGTGACACACCTTCGGTGTCCACCACACAGAAATGTGAGTCTCACCTCAATTTCATAAGATTTCCATCAGGAAAGGGTGAAAGTGCAGTAACTCTGGGGGAAAAGCAGAGAATCAGCTTCTACAAGACAGGGAAACAGGAAGATAAACATTAACTTTAGGAAAGAACTCAAGGGCTGGTGATGTAGTTAACACTCAACTGTTTGCTTAGTGTGTGCCAGGGCCTGGGTTCAATCACCAGCAAAGGAGGGAGGGGGGGAGAGAGGGAAGGGAAGGGGGAGGGAGGGAAGGAAGGAGGGAAGAGGACAGAGAAGGAGGAAGGAGAGAGGGAGGGGGAAGGGAGGAAGGGAGGGAGGGAGGAAGAGAGGTAGGAAAAAGGAAAACTCAAGAGAAAAGCAAAGAAGAAATATCCCTTCGTTCCATCAAAAACTTTGCCCTGTATCCTGGAAGAATATTTTAGGGTTCTCCAAGAAAGTGAATATTTCAGACTTCTAGTAGATAGATGATCCCCAAGCCATAAGGTCACCTTGGCAGGTACTCTCCTGAGGGTCCCTGTTTTGTGCAGGGGACTGGCTGTGCTCAACCTCATGTGGTCATGAACAGAACTGACCTCCCTGACTCAGCGGTCCTGACAAGATCTCTCTCTGCCCCAGGAGGTCAGGCTCCCTGGCAAGCCCAGCTCCTGTGCCACACCTGATGTCAAGAGAGAATGATGCATGCTCCTGAATGGATGGGGCTGGATGGGGAGACCAAGCCCTTGTCAGTCAAACGCCAACAGGGCAGTTCCAAACCTGCCGGCTGGGTTAGTCATCGCCTTTATAAAACAAAATACTCCAATAATTAATACAGGGCAAATTAATTAAAGGAAGTGGGAGCATTGCAAGGCCCATTATGAACTGGGTGATAATTATTAGCAAACACAGGAAGGGGTTGAGTAAGTGCCCCTGCCTCCCGCTTCATTGGCAGTGAACTAAGCCTGAAATCCCATGTGTTAAAGGTCAGAAACAAACAGGGCATGCAGGGCTGAGCCCACCCATCCACAGGACTGCACCCACATGAATGAAACATCTAGGGACTTCCCAGCTCAGCTCTTTCTCTGGCCACTTGAGACTTTTCTAACATGTCTGTCCCTTGATGAGTTACAACTCTAGCCCTCCATAGGCATAATCATGGGTTCCTTAAGCTTCCTCTGTAAAAATGAAACACACACAGGGAAGGGCCTAGGCCCTGCTCCAACTGATAAGACAGACTTTAAAGGTCCCCCATGGGAGGCCTCACCCTCCCTGGGGTTCATAAAGGGGATGGGATAGGGGGTGGTGAGGGAACCAGGATTGACATGTAAAACAAGCTTGTTTCTAATTTAAATTTTAAAAATCATGTGTAAAAAAAATAAAAGGAAAGGAAAGGCCATGTCAAAATTACAAACAAAGGATTTTAACCCTGTAATGGTCAAACATTGCTTCAGCTTATCCCTTCACACCTCTTTAATGCAAACTCCCCAGCCCTGGGTGACAGCCTACCCTTAGGGACAAAGAGCCACTTTTGTCTGGACCAAAATTTGTAACAGCTGGAAATACTTTATCTAGTCACATCTTTCCTCTTTTCCCCCATTTTCACAATATGTATTCCATTTTAGAAGATGCATCCCAAGTGGTAGACACGTGGATTGGAAAGAAAAAAAGCAAAACTACGCACAGGTGCAGCTGAAATCATGTGGCCTCAAGAGAACCCACAGAAGTCACCTGGAAAGCTACTACAATTAAAAGTTCTGTGAGGTTGTAGAATTGACCTTCAAAACTTAAACACAAGGCACTAATCATCTGAAAATGAAAGGAAACAAGCTTCATCTACACCAACATGGAAACGAGAAAATGCCTAAGAATAAACATCAAAAAGTTATGCAATGTTTGCACTCTGAACTCCAAAAAATTCTCCAAAATAATATTGAAAGAAACAAGAAAACACCTAGATAAATGGAAAGCTGCCTCGGATTGCAGTTTGGTGCTGTTAAAACAGCAATAATACCCACGTGAACCTAGAGGTTCAGATCTGACATCTTAATCAACTCCACTTTCCTCCTCTCCTTGATTCAGCTCCCTGCTTGCGTAGCAACTGCCTTGTGGCTTTGCTTTATTTCTACCCTAGCTCATAACAGAACAGATCTCTGTAGCAAAATGTCGGCCCCACAAGATCAGGCTTCTAGACAAGCACAGGCTCCCTTGCTACACCTTGCATCAGAGGGAATGATGTTTCCACCCAAATGGATCAGGCTGAATTTTGAGTCTGCAACATCCAAAAGAAAGGAAATACTGCGTTTATCTTTTTCCTGCCATGGTTCACAGGTGAAAAGCTTTCATTTAGTTTATAAAGATAGGCTTCAAACCTAGAGTAGTTCCTGGTAGACAACAGATAAATATTTTGATGAGTAGGGTTGTAAGTAAAGTGATACTATCATTTTCCGTATTCTTGGGCCTAGCTCTCCAACAGCATTATCCCTTCTGTTCCCGTCTGGAGCACTGCTGTGCTTGGCATAGTGGGTACAGACCTGCTGAGAAGCCACCATGAGGGATGAGAACGTAGCTCCTGCAGCAGCAGGTGACCACACAGGCTGGGTGTAATCTGAGATCTGAGATTCCCTGGTGTGCTTGGGAACTTGCCAGCACCTGTGAGGAGATAAGAATAGACAGACTTGAGTTTATGACCCAAAGCTCTGAGCAGTCCTAGAGTTACAGGCCTGGCACTCACATATGCCCCTGAGGGTCCCAGACCACATCTCCAGCACGCTCAGATTGACCTCAGCACACAAGCCAGCAAACTTGTATTCTGGGTATGCAGTGAGTGGCACATCCTGCTCCTCATGGAAAATCTTTTATTGAAAACCTAGTTACTAGTCCTGACCCCTACTCTTCTGAAGGGCTGTGACCCACTTCTGAGATTGTGCCATGCTATAGAAGGTGGCGAAGCCAATTCTCAGCCATGAGAGTATTCTGATTTTCTAACACAAGGCTCCAAAGTAGAAAATGTGCTCGGCTACTGCTTCTGCTGCAAACTGCTAGTCTGCAGAAGCTTAACAGACCCCAGAAGAAAGTGTTTCTTCAATGGAGTTGAGAGACTTCTTGTAACCATTCCCGGTAATAGATAGCATCTCATTAATCCAGGTCTCTGGTTAGAAGCCAACTGGAGTTTTATCTCTTTCTTCAATGATGCTTAAAGTGCCAGGATATTTTAGCTGTGGGGCAAAAAAAGCCACCTCCCCCCAAGGTGGAGTGGTAGGTTTCTGTAGTTACCTGTCCACACAGGCAATGCACAGATTACACGAGGACCAAGGTCGCAGTGGAAGGAATATTTCTCCAGATTATCTGTCTTGCTTGTGGGGACACAGTACTACCAGTTTTGCTCATTTATGATGAAGCCACAGGTTTAAAAATCTAGTCTGGCCATGTACTAAACACCACAGCCATCTTCGGTTCCCTCTAGAGCACAGCAGGCCCCACCATCTCTCCCTTGTGTGGATGTAACCTGTCCCAGCTGGAGTCTCTGCAAAGCCTTATTCCTTCTGTACATGTGCCTCCCTAAGCCTTCCAATGGTTCTCCTGGTCCTCAGCCTTGAGTTCAGAATCCTGATGTAAACTGTCCCTCCCGACCCTTCCAGCCTACACTTCCCACTCCTCCATCTCCCGTGCAGGAAACCAGCCATATCTGTCCTTGCATTTCCTACATACCATGCCTCTACCCCCACACACTGCTTTCTTTCCAGCGATGTCCCCCTCACATGACATCTTCCTTCCTCTGTCACATCCCCTTTTCACATACTAATTCCTACTGATCCTTACAGCCTGCTGCCTTCGGCTCTTCTCTGACCCCCTAGAGCAGGTTGTTTCTCTAGTACATATTGTCCTCTGTCTGAACTCAGCCCATCCTAACTCCCATGACACCTTAGTGATGGCCAATTGCCCATGGACTCACAGGCCATCTGTGCCCATCATCTTCTGTACTGATACTCAGTATGCTCCTGCATTATCCTGTGTTCACTGGGCTGAAAAACCGGACCAGTTTTCAAAATAGCTACAAATTTCCCTCTGCGCTTGTCTGCAAGTTCAGTATTCATCACTGCATTCCTTACACACCTGAGACCCTCCTTTGATCTGGTCTTTCTAAACCATTTCTTCCCGGCACATCTACTGCCATCTCCTTTCTTACTTGCTTATGAGTTCAGCCTCAGGTTCCTTCCCTCGATAATAAATTCTTTTTCACTTAGGACTCAGATCCATAGACACATTGGGAATGAAGAGGAATTGCCCACTTTAACTTTTTAAAGTCATCAGGAGTCCTGGCATGCCCCCTAGAGGTGATAATATTAAAATGTTTTTATAAACCATCTGTTCTGCCAACGATCACCAGCGTTCCAATAATAGTCAACAAATCTACAAGGATCGTGAATGCCCACATTCACAGATGAAATCCTGAGAGTCACCTCAAGATGTGATGGGACTTGACAACAGTTATACAGAGGTCTGGAACACAACCAAACCTCCCTTGTGTTGCCGCCAATCATAAATGACCTCCTTATTTTAGATGTCCCCAGTCTCTCTACAAACTGCCTATGTCCCTTTTCTCCCTGATTTCTAATGGGAGAGCCCATGGTGAGCATTTATGCAGGGCCCGGGATCCAGATAACCTGAAGAGAGCAATGGTGTAAGTACTGACGCCATGCTTCCCTGGTCCACTCCTAGCACTCTCAATCCACCCCACTGCAGAGTCAAAGAGAGTCAGCCAACACAATCTCCTGGGGTGACCTCCAGCACCTAGGGTGGACCTTCCTTTCTAGCAGGGTTGAGAAATGTGACTGTCATCATGCAAATTTGTTTTACAGTCAACTAAGGCAGCCAATGAAGTCTGGGCTCATTTTCACAGCATCATTCAGAAACTCTAGTCCTGAATCTCTTTCCCAGAAACAGGCACAGTGGAGTACTATTGCAAAACGTGATTTTTATCAGACATCAATTGCTAATAGAAGACCTAAATTTAGTAATCACGTAAAATCAGAAGCATTTGCAACAGAACTTTGTGTGGCACCACCACAACAAAATGAGTGACATTCTCAGTGTTTGTAAGTCAGATGCATCTCTGAGCCTACTTCTGCAGAGACTAAAGGAAGATAGACCTATTTCACTATCAGTACCCTGGGAGATTTTAGGGTTTGAAAGGTAAAGGAAGCCCTGGCACCAAGGAGAACACACGGTCCTGCTCAGTGCCATCAGGGACTGAGCAGGAAAAGGAGACCCATAGTCATGTCTGGGGTCCCGAGAAGAAAACACACATCCATGTGGCGCCTTGTGGCACTGAGCAGTTTGGCACTATTGTAGTGAGCAAATGTACTGGGGAGAGAGATAGAATGGTTCATGTCTTGTGGACAGAGGGATGTCTAAAGAGATGAAAGCAGTGAGGAGCGGGATGATGTGGGTGGCTTGATTGTTACCAAGGTGGTGTCTGGGTCTGGGCTGCTGTTAGGGCCCCGTCTGGGTTCATGGCTCTGATGTAGCCACCAATGGTGTTGATGTCCATGGCTCCTGATACTACCGAAGGCTGAAAGATAGAGCTGTACAGAGATGGCCTAGCCCCTCACTGTTGACTACACTAGGAAGAACTAGTCCTGCCCCTCATCTGCTGAAGCACTCTGGAGAGAGGATCCTACACTTCACCTGGGCAGCACAATCCAGCTGGCTCTGTTGACAGGAGTGCAGGTGAACTGACCACAAGAACATGAGCTCTGGAGATCTGACACTGTCCCTCATCTGCCTGGGAGAGGGAGAGATGACCTCCCACCCCTCCACCTGTGAGGGAGCTGGCTCTGTCCCTCATCGGCACAGCAGTCGGGAGAGTGGTCCCTGCACCTGGCCTGGGCAACATAGCAGAGCTGGTATAGGCCTGGGTGAGCTGACTGAGGTATGAAAGCAGGAAACCTGGCCCCACCCGTTGCTCCAAGGGGTGAATAGCCAGGACAATGCCAGAGAGCTCACCATAGTGGTGAGGATGGGGGAGAGTTGGCCCATCCCATCATCCACCCCATCTATAATCTGCTGGAGCACATTAAGGGCAGGCACATCCTGCATATCCAAAGCTGCAGGATCTCCACCACACAGGGCAACAACAGGATATCCAAGAGGAACCTGAGTGAGGGTCCAGTGTCAAGGGTGTAGCAGAAACCAGAGGCCTCAAGCCAGACCAGTGATTTTGCAATGTTCACTTGCAAGTAGAGATATATGGACAAAAGGATATGTGTGACTCAGTGCATCACACAACAGCTTCCATGATGAGATTTTTTTCTTTTCTCTTTACTTTCTCTTAAATTTTATTTTATCTGTGTGGGGGGAGGTTGCAAGGGCAGAGGGTAGATACGAAGAGATGGAAAAATGAGTGGAATTGAGATGCATGATGTAAAAGACACAAAGACCAAATAAAAAGAAAGTTTAAAGGGGGTGAAAAAGGTCCCTGTATTATCAACGTGGAGCAAAACACTGAGTATAAGACCAGATATGGCCATTCAGGAGCAAGAGGTTGCCCCCGCCATGACAAATGCATCAGCTTGTTTTTCTTTTTTCTTCTAAAACAATATAATGGTTCTCCCAAGGCACCTAATGTCTATGAGTTTTGCACTCATGAAAGTCAGGGCATATTTTGAAAATCTGTGTTCCAATATATTAGAAAACATAGAAGAAAGAGCCCATTAATAGGTTATCCAATCCCAAGTGGTTGACCCTAAACATACACATACATGAGCAATACTAAATGGACTCTGTAAGGTGTATGTGTGGTGTGTGTGTGTGTGTGTGTGTGTGTCTATGTGTCTGTGTGTGTGTGGTGTGTGTGTGTGTGTGTGTGTGGTGTGTGTGTGGTGTGTGTGTGGTGTGTGTGTGTGGTGTGTGTGTGTGTGTGTGGTGTGTGTGTGTGTGTGTGTGTGTTTGAGAGAGAGAGAGACTTCATTTCTAAAGTTCTTATCTCTCTTTCCTGAAATGCTATTATTTCTTCTTTCTATTTCTCCAGGGTATATAAGTTGTGGGGTTTTATTAAGAATTCTTTTAGGGATCTGGGAAGATTGCTCAGTGGTTAAAGCATATACCACAAAACCTGAGTTCGGATCCTCAGAGCCAGTGAACACGATGTGGTCCATCTGTAACTGCAGCTTCAGAAAGTTGAAATGAGACCCTTTAGAGTAAGTGTGCTATCAAGACTAGCCAGATCACTGACATCTGGGGAGGAGCAGGAAAGTCACCCATCGAGGATGACTGACTCCAATATCAGTTTCTGGCCTCCATGCACACTCATGCACATATATATACACATGCAAGTATACAAGAATGCAAACATGCAAACACACACACACACACACACACACATACCACATGAAAATGAGCAAAGGAAAGCAGTGTCTTTGTAATTTCATGGGTATTCCGGGTGTTGTGTTTATGACAGAGGGAGCATTCCACTGCTTTCTCCTCTTCTCTCAGCTTCCCAGTGAAGCACCCTGTGCACAGAAAAATGCTTTCCCTCCAAGAAGAAAAACAGCTGTCTCAGTTTTCTAAAGCATTTT
This sequence comes from Phodopus roborovskii, assembly GCF_943737965.1. NCBI lineage: Eukaryota > Metazoa > Chordata > Mammalia > Rodentia > Cricetidae > Phodopus > Phodopus roborovskii. The sequence continues at coordinate 10,831,794 of NW_026126517.1, read as the reverse complement.
ACAACATCACTGGACACTTGACACCTATAGCAAAGGATACAGAACTGAGTGAAAATAACTACAATGTCAGCCACTGGTGCTGCCCATGCAGAGGATCATCTGTATCACTCCTGAGCACATGCCTGAAGAATCCTGTATCCCATGACAGAGATACCTACCCAACCATGTTCACTGTTGCTCTAGTTACAATAGCTAGGAAAAGGAAACAACCTAGATGTTCATCAAACAATAAGTGGATAATGAAAATATAGTGTATTTCTACAATGGAATATTATTCAGTCATAATGAGAAACAAAATTTTGACATGCAGGTAAACGGATAGAGCTGGAGACAATCCTTCTCAGCGAAGGAACCCAAACCCGGAAAGAAAAACATGGCATGTTGTTACGAGCATGTTTTTCTGCCAGCCTGGTCCCACAGCCACACCAGCCCCAAATAACACACAGAGAAGCTGTATTCGATATAAAGCTGTTAGCCTGTTACTAGCCTTTCTTATTGGCTAGCTCTGTCTTAAATGTTAACCCATTTCTATTAATCTAAGTATTTCCATGTGGTCTTATCTTACCAGAGAAAGGGCCCGGAGTTCTACCCTGTTGGTCCTACATCTTGAAACTCCTCCCTACTTCTTCCTCTCTCCTCCTAGTCTCCTAGAGTCCCATCTATCTTATTTTCCTATTGGCCAACAGTGCTTTATTCATTAACCAATACAAGAAACATATTTACAGAATGGCATCTCCTATAAGCATGTCTTTTTCTCATGTGTGGATGTCAATATTCATATATGTGTGTTTCATTTAGAATAGCCATAGAGATCAGGACTCGGCAAGGGGCCATGGGGGTGCTTTAAAGTGGGGAAGATATAACACAGTGTTAAAAAAAATTAAAGGGGCAAATAAAATAGAACTTGCTAAATTGCATCTGCATTGCTGGGACAAAACACCAATCAAACCCAGTTTGAAAAAAAAAACAGTTTATTTCAGCTAACAGTTCACCTGACAGGCCAGGATTGAGAGAAGGGCAGACACTTACGGCAGGAGGCAGGAGCCAGGAACTAACGTAAAGCAGACACCATGGAGGAACACTGTTACTCGCTTGCTTTCCATGGCTTGCTCAGTTTGCTTTCATGTACAATCCAGGATCACCAGTCCAGGGGTGGCACTGCAGACAGGGGCTGGCTGGGCCTCCAACATCAATCATTAATCAAGAAAATGTCCCACAGACTTAACTATAATCCAGTTTAATGGAAGCAATTCCCCAAATGTGGTTCCCTCTTCTAAGATTACTCCAGCTTGAGTTGTTGGCAAAACAAAACAAAACAAACAAACAAAAATAAACTAATCATTACAGGAAGAAATACAGAAAGGAATAAACACTAGAGACCTTCAAACAAAGTCATACAAAACTTACACACACACACACACACACAATGACAACAATGTCCCTAATAAACATTGCAGGTTAACAAATAAAAAGCCCAATGCCAGTAATGGATTGTTTCCTCACTTGGCCAGTGAGGTTCCATAGACCCCAAACATTAAAGACTACTGCCGATGCAATGTATCCTCCAGAACTTGACAGTAAGTCTATGTTACTGAAGATGTCACATAATTGAGTCATACACTATGATGAAATCATTCTGATACTATCTGGAAGCTTTGCCCTTATTGGATAGCTTTCACCATGGAAAGTGCTATGCATGATACTGGGGGAGAAAAGTAATCATCAGTCTTCCTAGCTCTGAACCCTGCAAGCTACAATAATGAATGGCTTGTCAAGACATGCCCAACAGTGGCATAAACATCATAGGAGTAACCAACAACTTTCTGATTGGATTTAAGGCCCCTTACAAAAGATGTAACCCATACCTAGCACTAATATCAGGGCTAAGACCATGTGGTTAGACAGGTCATAGGAACTAGGAGAGAACTTACTACTATTATTCTACCAAATAGACTCAGTATTGAACCAATTCCTAATGACTTATCATCATACCTATAGATTAATTTATCTCTCAACCCTTCCCAGAGTAGCTTCTAATTGCAATAGATGGTGATTAACACAGAAATGCAATACTGGTTAAAGTGCAGAGAATAAGAAATTACAGACTTCTCAGCTGTAAATGAGACACCCGTTTCCCACCAAAGACAGTTTTAATTTATGATTTTATAAGATGAGGTGTTAGTCTAGAGTGTTGATTGAGACAGAGAAAAATCTCTATGAAGCCTAACATGTACCCAACCCTCCCAAGGCTCAGGATCATTAAGAAAGAGGGGGTTGAAAGACTGTAAAAGCCAGAGGTGGTCAATGACCACAAGGAAACAGTGTCCCCTGAACACAACAGGGTTAAACATAAGACCTCACAGTGATTGTGACAGCAATCACAAGACTGTACCAAGCTCCAGACAAACAAAATCCCAACATGGAACAAGCTCCAGACAAACAAAATCCCAACATGGAAATGGGAAGTTAGCATGAAATCCCAACCCAGGGAAGGACTCTGGGAGGGAGCAAATGTGATCAAAATATGGTGGACATAATTTTCAGAGAACCAATAACTTTCCTAAAGGATTGTATCCTCCTGATAAAAAGGGAGGAAGTGTCATGTGTTAGGATTTATAAAGACTTCTCTGTCTCACTCATCATTCCTACCCATCTAGGTTGATTCCCGGTTTTAGAAAATCATTAACTAAAACTGTCTGGCATTCACAAACAAAAAAACAAAACGCACACAAACAACAACAACAAAAAACAAAACTAATCTTTTAGAAGTAAGGCCATTGTCCAAAGTCAATTGCACTCTGCCCCAAACCCATGAAGTCACTTGCATCTGCTCTATGGATCACTGTAGTTGAGACCAGGGAGGCAGCATAAATAAGAGTCTATGCAGCATCAGAGATAGACTGCATGTTGATTGTGAGTCTAGCTTAAACTGGAGACCTCACAGGTACAACTTATTTTCCCCCATGGAATACAAGCTCTGAATGACCAAAGCACACAAAAAGCCAATTAACACAAAAGAGAAACACAATGGAATACATCTAATACAAATACAAATAGGATATGAGTTTGTATTAGATACACTCTGCTGCACCTTGAGTTTTTTCCATCTAATATATGTTATGAGCAGGTTTTCCTACCAGCCTGGTCCCACACATGTGCCACCCCCAAATAACACACAGTGATACTGTACTAGATATAAAGCTCTTGGCCTGTTGCTAGCATTATTTACTGGCTAGCTCTGTCTTAAATATTAACCCATTTCCATTAATCTAAGTACTTCCCTGTGGTCTTGGCTTACCGGAGAAAGGATCCAGAGTTCTGCTCTCTCAAGTCCCTACATGTTGAATCTCCTCCTACCTCCTCCTCGAATCCTCCTCATCTCCTAGTCCCACCTATCTTGCTTTCCTATTGGCCAACAGGGCTTTATTCATTAGCCAATAAGAGAAACATATTTACAAAATGACATCTCCCATCATCTCCTCTTTTCTGTCTAAATAAAAAGAACAGTTTTAAGTTTAACATAGTAAAATATATAACAAAATAGTTATCAAATAAGAACCACAGTTAACAATGTTCAATCCATTAACCTTTAGCAAGGTTTAAAGAAAATATTCCATCATCTATCCTATCTTTGTGAGTCTAAAGTCCTATATGTAACTTATCTTTAATCCTAAGGGAAACTATAATCATAGTTATCTGTCTTCAACTCCTTCAAAGACCACAGAAGGATAATATATAAACTCTAGAAATGACAGAGACATCTCACTACCTGGTCAGTCACCTAAAGTTCTTCTGTAATGTTCTATCTTCGACCTATAGGCCATATAGTGTGTCTGGCAGACTCCTGAGCAAAGCAGGAGTCACATATGTGTTGGCAGTTTGTCAGTCACTTTTCTCTGTGCCCTGCAGAATGTCTGGTAGACTCTTCCATGAAGCAGGAACCTGTAGCACTGTCCATCTTGTTTCAGCAGTTACTTTTCTGTAAGTCTTGCATATCCAGTTTATACAGCATGAAGTCAAATAGTCCAGACAAGAGCAGTATCTTGCCCAAATGGCTAGTTTTGCCATATTGAAAGAAAACTCCATAAGGAGGTTCTTTGATGTCCATCTTCCTTTCTGACACTGGTGGTGTTACCAGGAACAGTGTGCCTCACTGTTAATAAAAACCCTAAACAATTTTAAATGCCATATTCTGTAGGTCTTTGAAAGGTTTGAAGAATGCCTATCCATCTCAAATACATCATGAAAACCTAACTAGCTTAACTCTAAGTTTTGACTATCATAGGTAACTATCTATAATCTGTACTAAATTATACATTATATTTTTAAATGAGCTGTATAAACACAATACCTAAACAAGAGGAAAAATATACATATCACAAATTGACCTTAAATTTGTATCAATAAATGAAAATCCACTCCAAAACAAAGTATAAATTTCTATACCATAATCCCCCTTTTACCTTTAAAGAGATTGGTTGTGCTCATTAACCATTTATAACCCCATTTAAATGAAAACAAACATTTATAAACAATATTTGGGAATTTGGGCATCATTCTTTCCAAACTGCTTCCTGCTGGTAGGGAGCACTGTCATGGGGATCCTAAGAAGAGGCAAAAGTCCTGGCTGTAGTCTGCAAGGCTGCCTTGTTCCAGCTGTTTTGACTGTTGGATCACCTGGGACACTGTTTCAGGGGTTCTTGCTTGATCAAACCATGTTAGTCCGGAAGAAATCCACAGCTTTTCGTTTTCTGTGGAAACAAAAGTAGAAAATTTTCCCCCAGTAACCTGTCCTTAGACTTAAATTTTGAAGTCAACACATTTTTAAAATATATAAATTGGATTAATTTAGCAACATTGATAATCAAATGTATTGTAGCAATTATTTCTTCCTTAGTAATTGAGCAATTTAAAGACAACACCATAGCATATAGTATCTAGACTCTTTGTGTGCTTTCCATCTTCACTTGGCTTTTTTATTACTCTGTTTCTTTTACTATTATTATTATTATTATTATTATTATTATTTTGAGACAGGGTTTCTCTGTGTAACTTTGGCTGCCCTGGATTCACTCCATACACCAAGTTTACTTTGAAATCACAGAGATCCGCTTGCCTCTGCCTCCCAAATGCTGGAATTAAAGGCATGTTCTATCCATTCCCCATGGGGGGATACTCCGTAACCTAGAGGTGGGAGGGAGGGCCTAGTCCCTACTCCAAATGATTTGACAGATTTTGTTGATCCCTCCTGGACTATATCACCCTACTTGTGGAGTGGGGAGTGTGTGGGATGGGAGGGTGGTCGGAGGACATGGGAGGGAGAGACAGAGGGAGGGAGAGGGAACTAGGATTGATATATAAAATAAGAAAAAAGTTAAAAAAAATAAAAACTAAAAAAAAAAAAAAAAAGGCATGTGCTATCAATGTCCCTGCTATTTTCTTTCTTTCTTTCTCCCTTTCTTTCTTTCTTCCTTCCTTCCTTCCTTCCTTCCTTCTTTCTTTCTTTCTTTCTTTTTAACCAGCTGCTCATACACACCGTTGAATTGTTAGCAGAGCCCTTTAAAAGCTGCTATGCTGAGTCAGGAAACCTCCCTTAAAGGAGCCGCTTAAATTTCTGTTTGTCTCTAGCAAAACAGAGCCCAACTGAGAAAACGCTGCTACCAAGAAGCCTTGCTTGTCTCTGTTCTTTTGTTTCTAAAACCCTTTTTTAACTTTTGTCAAGTTTTAAGTGAAAGTTCTCAGGTCCAAGTTGTGGTACCATTTTGTTACGAGCAGGTTTTCTGCCAGCCTGGTCCCACAGCCGAGTCAGCCTCAAATAACACACAGAGATGCTGTATTAGATATAACGCTCTTGGCCTGTTACTAGTGTTTCTTACTGGCTAGCTCTGTCTTAAATACTAACCCATTTCTATTAATCTAAGTATTTCCCTGTAGTCTTGCCTTAACGCTCTCAAGTCTCTACATGTTGAATCTCTTCCTACCTCCTCCTTTGGAAATCAGTTCCTAACAAAATTTTAATTCTTTTTTATATCTGTATAGTATTCAGTTATAAGCACATATTGTAACTTGTTTAATTATACTTCATGTTATAAATACATTAATGAATTTAGTCTTGTGTTCATGCAACTGTGCAAATTTTTTTCAGGGTCTCATTGCTGTATCTGAGATTATATGACTTTCAAATTTTTATAGATATTACTAAACTGCCCTCTAAATTTCCTGTCAACATTAATATAAAAGGGTTGTATTCCCACAGATTTGTCCACAGAGGTTTTGTCAATTTTTTTTTCATTCTGATAGGTGAAAAATTATCTTTTGTGGCAGTGTGTGTGTGTGTGTGTGTGTGTGTGTACATGCACATGTGCTTGCATAAGTATAGGGTATGCACACATGTGTGTGCATGTGCACACCTATGCATGAGGTCAGAGAAAGGCTCCAGAAGAGTCCTCCACAGTATTCCTTTGCTCCCAGAGCTCAGACTTTACAGATAGCCAACAAGCACCAGCAATCTTCCTGTATTCACACACCTAAGGCCAGGTTAGAAGCATTCCTGGCACCACACCCGGCTTGTTTTGTGGATTCTGGAACCCAGACTCTGGTCCTCGTGCTTTTACAAGAATTCTTTCTCATCTAGCCTCCCTCAAGGACATTTCAATTTGCATTGTTCCCACTGTAAAGGGTTTGAACCTCACTTGTGTATATTTAGGGACCTTTTGTATTTGCTGTCCAGAAATGATCTGTTCTCACCCTCTATTCATTCTTCTTTTGGGTATTCAGTATTTTTCAGGCTGGTGCCTACGAGTTTTTGAGTCAAACTGGCTTTTCTTTCTATTGCATGGATTGCAAATCCTTTCCATTTTATAGTATTTTTGCCATTCAGTGTGTGTGTGTGTGTGTGTGTGTGTGTGTGTGTGTGTGTGTGTGTTTGGTGTATGTGTGTGCAGCAGATGTAGACACCCCTACACACACATGTGGAGGCCAGCAGAGGCTGTGGTGTCTTTCTCTTTCCCTCTCCATCTTACCCCCTGTGAACAGGGTCTCTCACTGAACCTGGAGTTAACTGTTTTTCCACCAAGCAAGTGGTCAGCAGGCCCCAAGGATCTTCCTATATCCGCTCCCCCTCCAGCCCTCCCCAGTGCTAGGGTTGCAGGAACACTTGGCCACACCTAGCTTTTTCAAGTGTCTTGGTGAATCCAAATTTATGTCACCCTGTGTATGCAGTAAGTACTCCACCCATTGAGCCATCTACCCAGCCCCTCAGACTGTATTTTTTACACTACTTAATTTACCAATCTTCTCCAACTTTGTGATTTCTAAATTCAAAGTCATAGTTAGAAGCATAATAAAAATAAAGTTTTTCTCTCACATTTCACTCATGTATTCATCTAGCGGTTAAGAGTAAATTTTTTGCCAAACTTGAGGGGAAGCCTGGAGCCCTGGTTAATGAAGAAATGATCACCCTGCCATGGTCATTCACCCCAGATCTGCATATTTGCGGTGTCCGAGGGCAGGAACGTCCATAAGAATGGAGACCTACCCTGGTCTCTGCTCAGGAAGGAGTTCAAATATTTTCAAAGAATGACCTCAGCCTCTTCAGTGGAAGGTAAACAGGACCTGGTGATTATAGGTGGGAAAACCTGGATCTCTGTTCCTGAGAAAAACGGGCTGTTAAAGGATAGAATTAACACAGTTCTCAGTAGAGACCTCAAGGAACCACCACAAGGAGCTCATTCTCTTGCCAAAAGCCCGGACAATGCCTTAAAATTTACTGAATAACCAGAATTATCAAATAAAGCAGACAAGGTGTGGGCAGCCAGGTCACCTCAAACTGGGACAAGGATCATGCAGGAATCTCAAAGCGACATGGTTTTCCCAGAAATTAATTTGGGGAGATAGAAACTTCTCCCAGAATACTCAGGTATCCTTTCTGATATCCAGGAGGAAAAAGGCACTAAGTATGAACCTGAAGTCTATGAGAAGGACTAAGAGAGAGAGAATTGTATGTAGTGATACATTCACACATCACCTCCTGCACCTGTATCAATGACCACGCCCTTTTGGGTGTGGTCACAGGTGCTGATGCAACCGGAAAAGGATTGATTTAGGGCTTAGAAGCCCCTTCAGGGTGGCAGGGTCTGCTTCCTTGGGACTGGAGCAAGGTGATAGTCAGTTGTTTCCTGTGTAAGTTATTTTCTCCTAATAAACTCCACATCATCTTACTGGTCAAGCGTCCTGATTTCCAGGCTTTCACTTGTGCTTGACTTCAAGTTGTGCTTGTTCCTCCCAACATTATGGTTTTGACGAGGCCGTGGGACCGCTGTCAGCTGCCCATCAATGATCTGTCAGCAATTATTTCTTTAGGGAGGGGTAGTTGGGAGTGTTTGTTTCAGAGTGCCAGAGATGGAACCTGGGGCTTGGTGCATGCTGGGCAAATGCTGTGCTCCTGAGCCACACCCCAGCCCCTGTATAATTCCCATTAATCTAACTAAGTTATATTAAATGCGCTTTAAGGAAAAAAAAATCAAGAATAAATGAACAAACCTTTGGCTCATTTGGAATTGTTTGTAACTTTTTCTCCCTCAGGCAGGAGTCCTGTTTTGTCGTCCTATGCCATCGCCCTCCTAAATAACAGCCCTTTCATCCTACCCTGAACTTGGCCTGGCCCTACTTTAGACATCACAACAGCTGCCGGCAGCACAGACTTGAGGAAAGGCAGTGGCCTCTGCCTCCCAGACCGACCAGAATCTCCCCCCAACCCCCTGTGAATCTGAGCTGTCTGGGATGAAACGAGTTCGGGGTAATTACAAGAAATCACTGAATGCAGTCCAGCGGTGGGGACCCTCAAAGGTAGTTGCCTTGTCCCCACTTAAAATTCTTGGAAGCGCTGGGAAGCATCGCTTGGGAAGGGAAAGAAATGGACTTTGAAGGGTGATGTCAGGGCTTCACCATGTGTTCTTGGCTGGTCCCACTAAGGGTGAGGATTTGGAGGCGCTGTGGGAGTATCCGTTCACTACTCTCCCCTAATCCTCTCAAATCGCCCGGCTCTACAGCTGTTGGTGAACCAGATAAACTATTTGTTCAATTATTCTTGGCCGGGATAGGGCGGCTGGCCTCAAAGGCTATGGGCTTCATAATTCCGGCTACTTCAATCAGCCAGGCCCTCCCCGGGCTGCCCACGGGAGACAGGCCCTGTTTGAAGCCAGGGCTCCGGGCTCTTCTTCTTTCCACCCTTTTCATCTCCACGCAGACGGCGGGGCGCGGGCACCTCCCGGTGGACCCGGGCAGGGAGCAGCATCAGCCGTGGGCCCGGTGCCAATGCACAGAATCAAGGCGATAAAATAATTACAAATGAAAGGGAGATTAGCGGACACTGTGGAGACAAATGCCTCCAAAATGGTTCTAGAAATCTCCTCGGTGTTCTCAAAGGGGACTTCACTGCAGCTGCCGTCTCCATGGCAATCGGGCAGCAGATGCTGGGCTGGGAGCATTCTGGACACTTGTCAGAGCCACCTAACACCCGCCTGGGAGACATAGGCTGGTCACCTTGGCATCACAGAAATGCACCAGCCATGAACACGGTTTTATTTTCCCCAGGCTTAGTGCCCTTCCTCCTCTTTCAGCCTCTGCAGGGTCCCACTAATAAGTGGGTGACAGAGGCTGGTCCTATCTGGAAGTTGCTCTGAGAAATACTGGGGGAGGGTGGGGTGAAGTCTCACTTGATACAAAGTTCTTGGCAGCCAAAATGTCCTCTCATCAGTGCATTAACTTTTCCTCCAAACTTTATTTCAGTACCTTGTGAGACTACGTCAACACCGACGAATGACTTGGGATAGCTCTCCATCACTTTCCTCAGATCTTCTCCAATAAGCAAATCCAAACCACAGCAACTGACAGTTGTGAACATGTGAGTGCATGTTCATAAGCTACACTGCAAGAAGGCTACAACATCTCAGAGGGTCTCTCCACCTAATGTGACATGAAGTCTAAAACAAGGCCTGAAATAGTCTGCAGGGTATTTTTCCCAGGGTTGGTGGCCAGGTATGTCAGCAGTAGCACAAGCTAGGAATGTGAATAGTGACTTCTAAATATGCAACAAGAGATCTAGCTGTTGATTCATTGGATAGTGGGGTACCGAGTACCCCAACTCAAAATTCCTAAATATGAAATGCTCTGTATTCCAAAACTTAGAAAATCCTACTCTTGACCTCACGTGTTCTTAGCAGGAAGTCCCAGCATTTACCCACAAAGAACGTTTAAATCGTATGAACTATGCTAACAGCATTATATAAAAACAGAAGTGCACACACTGAAAAGGGATAGAAATTCTGTTCCCCTGCAGTGGCTCCCTTTCCCTCCCTCTGCCCTCAAGCAGTTTAGAGTTTAGCTGAGAAATGCTAGAAGAACTACTGCAGAGAGTTAAAAAAAAAAAAAAAAAAAAAAAAAAAAAACAGAGTCAGGAGCAGTCACCAAGTGTCCAGATGGGCCCCCAGCGCCACCACCTTCACTGAAATTGAATGTGCCTATGTGCATTTTTGCAAAGAAAGCTTCAAAATTCTCATGCAAATTTCAAATGGATCTGAAACAAAAACGAATTCAAGTGAGAAAAGAACACAGGGAACCAAAGGGAAAGCATGGGCACCCAGTTTGCATAGATATAGCCCAGTGCATGCCTGCTCTCAGGGAGACTGAGCAGCTTCAAAGGTCTGAGGCTTTGACTCTAGGTTAATGACTTTCTCCAACTGTTAAACCAAGTTCTTGAGACCCCAAAAGACCACAAAGGAGCAGACTCAACACGGAAATGCACAAGGTTTATTAAGTTACAAGCCTCAGCAGGGGCCGTGTCCAGCAAACTGGTGCAGCAGCTGCAGGAAAAAGGGTGCCTGGCCGCAATTGCAAGAGGTTTATAAGGGAAAAAACCACGAGCAGGGTGGCACATGCCTTGATTGTTCAGGACTGGGTAAGAGTAGGTGACCTTTGGATTCACTGACTGGGGTCTACGGGAATTTCAAATTTGTTACTAACAGTTGCCCACAAGGACACTTGTGATGAGCTTACCAGAATTAGTTGTTGTTTTGACTTTTTGGACCGGGGCAGGCACAGTTTGAGTGCTCCTTGGAACTGATTATGGATCCTTGGCTGGAGCTGAGTCAGCCCCTCCATCCTCTCCAGTTTACCCTGCTCTCTTACAACTTCCTTTACATGTGGCCACTTTTCAAACAGAATTGTACATGGGATCCAGACAGGCAAATCTCAATCAAAATTAAGATGCCAGAGTAGAGCAGGTTGAAACCATTTGTCTATCCTCAGGGGTCCCCAACTTCAACATGCTACATTGACTGGGAAGTCTCCTGTGAACAGATCTTAAAGTCTCTCCCTTAGGCATTGTTGAGCCTGTGGTGTGATGGGTTTCCTCAGTATTATATCCTCCTGAGTCAGATCAAAAAGTAGTCGCAACCACACACACACACACACACACACACACACACACACACACACACACCTCTGCTTCTAGTGCTATTGTGTAGCTGTTTCCTCCAGGTAGAAAATGACCTCGCCATCCTGAATCAGAGCATCTTGGATGACCTGCACAAGTCTCCCATGAGATCAGAGTGAGGCTCCAAAGCCGTCAGAAGATCCCCACATACTCCTTCCCTCTCCTGGGTTACATAAGAGGCAGACAATCACTGTGGCAGGACTCTCCAGTGGTGTAGCCTGAAGGTTATTCAGTGTGCTCTAGGTTCCCAGTTTTCATGAGCTGTCACCATGCTGGGGTGGGCTTTGAGTCGTTTCTGCCTCTGTAAGTAACCCCCTCACCCATACTCCTATAAGTAACCACAATGAAACTCACTGGCTCACCAAGTTGGACTTTGGCAATGAGTCCTTTGGTCTGACATGGCCTCTGTGTTTGGGTGAGTAAGTGTATGTGTGCCATTTCCCCAAGGAAAGTATCTTACAATACTTCACAATGGTGGTGTGTCTCCTGAAATGCCAGGCCTCTTTCTCATGTCTGGAGACACAGAGGTTATTCACTATTATGCTGGCCTGATAACTTCATAGACTCCTGGGCAAGACAAGCACAGAGGAGTGGTACTTATTGACCTAAACACAGGTCCCCTGCAGCCATGGTACAGAGCGTCGTGACAGACCTAGGTAGGGAAAAGCTACCCCGCATTTGCTTTGGGAATATTTTCTCAATGGAATGAGACAGCCCCTGAACCTGGGCCTCTTCCTTACAGTTAAAAAGGCAGGGATAGCCTAAGCTCACACATAATCTACCTGTGGAGCACAAAACATGCTCCCAGAGCTCAGTGGTGGAAGTTGTGTTTTCCATATTGACATAAACGCAGTTCTGGGAGTTGTCGCTATCAGGGTGGAAAAGTCATAAATCAGTTCTCCATTGTCTACCAGTTTGGTAGCAAATCAAGTTGTGACTTTCATGGCGTCTTCTCCAGCTGGCCCCTGCCCACTCTGCTCTAATGACACCGATTAGCATCACATACCTCAGCATACCTTGTTCTTTAGCTTAAGCATATGAAGCTCTGGCTGCCCATCTGATCACAAATCCTTCAGGGCAGAGGCCATACCTCATCTTGGTCAGTATCTCCCTGGGTACCTGTCACAACAGTGGATCCTCACGGACCAGTGAATACTTTTGAAATGAGTAGAAACTACATCAAAGGGAATGGTGGGAGAGGGGAGGCAGAGATAACCAACAATCTCTTCATGGCTGAGTACTTGTCTGAATGCCAAGTGCTATTGGAACACTCGAATTGTTTTTCCCATTTCACAACCGTCTTTTGAGGCGACCTGTGTTACAAAAGAGGTGATTTAATTACATGCATGAAGTGAGCTTCCTAATGTCATGCTTCAACCAAAAGTCAAAGCCAGGATTTGAACCCAGGAAATCTAAGTCCCAGACCATGCACTGTCATGTGTTCTACTGCAGCAGAGGGAAAGCTGTCCCTTGTGAGTAGAGAAAAGTCATGAGGAGGGAGAAACAGAGGGAAAGAAAGTGGGCACTTACTTCAAGGCCCAATGGCACCTCCAGCATAAGGACACTATGCCTGGCAACTGAGCCCCCGATCTGCCTCCAGCTGCTAACAAAGCTGTGTATAGTACTTTTTGTCTTCTACTCTGCCTATAATACCCCACACTCTCCTATCTCTCAAAGGCGTGTCCTGCCTTGTGTGAACTGGAAAAGGGTGTGAGAGGAACAGAGAGTATGCATGTGCCAATGGCAACTATCCCCAGATCAGAGAGCCTGGGCTGGTTCCTGGGAATTGCCTTTTGGGTGGACCCCAGGCAGGCTGTGACCCTATCTGACCAGAGAATTCTCTCTGTCCTACATAGGCAGATCAAGCATCGCGCTGCCTGTGACCCTTCTCACTGTAAGCTTGCTTTGAAACTTTGCAATGCTGACTTACAAGAAGATACTTGAAGGACCAGAGACTCAGGCCTGCAAGTACAACCCAAGCCACTGGAATCCACCACCCTGCAAGAAGTGACCTGCTGGCAGACGTGGTGGGACATGCCTATAATCCCAGCCCTGGGAGGTTAAAGCAGAAAGGTTGTGAGTTCAAGACAAGCCTGGGCCACATAGTGAGACCCTGTGTGCAGACATAAGTGTAGGAAAGAAAGGAAGAGAAACAAAAAGAAGATGGGGGGGGAGGAGTTTGCAAACCTAGCCCTAGAGGGACTTCTAATGGGGAAAGGATTTTTTTTTAAAGTAGCAACTCTGTGTGTACGTGTGTGTGTGTGTGTGTGTGTGTGTCTATGTGCTTGTGTATGTGTGTGTCTGTGTGTGTGTACGTGTGTGTCCTGTGTGTGTGTGTGTGTGTGTGTGTGTGTGTGTGTATGAAAAGGCACCAGACCATCTGCTTTATACTAATAAGATGTCAATACAGTTCAAAGACGTGAAATGATGTGTATTTTAACCCTTCCTCCATCCACTTAGCAGATACCTATGGAATATGGCTACTGTGTGGTAAGCTTTGCTCCCCAGGCTGTGTGGTGGGGACAAACACTAAGGTGAGTGAGTCCTTGGGAAGGAGAGTTTGTAGATAGGCCTAGCCAGGTGACTGGGAAATAATTGCATATAGTGTAAGTTTTAGATGCATAGGACAGATGTCTATAAAGGGACTCCAGAGTGAAGGCATATATTGGTGCATAATATAACAGTATAGCACAGCACATTGAGGTAGTCTCAATGAACTTGCAGGCTGGCTTTACTGCCTGCACCCCATGAATGAGATGAATGAGAAGCAGCCCCAGTGAGCAGTGAAACCACCTGTGAGCACCGAGGGCTCCTCCCCATCTACATCCCAGGCTGTGGGCAGGGCTCACCCAAGACCCAAAGGCCGTCTGTCAATCAGTGAATCAGTGACTATTGTGTTTCCTCCCTTCCTGCCCCTTTTCTATCTCCCTACAAAAGGTGCAGAGCCTTGGGTAAGGTGTGTGTGTGTGTGTGTGTGTGTGTGTGTGTGTGTGTATATATATATATATATATATATATATATATATATATAATCAACATGGAAGACATTCTGTTATATGAATTAATGTAGCCTTGGAGGACAGTACAGTACAGTTGTATGATTCCACTTACAAGAGGTGACTCTAGCTGTCAATTTTTCGGAAGGAGAAAATAGAATGCTGGCCTCAGGAGGCTTCGGCGAAGGGAAGTGGGAAGTTGCCAATAGGTGTAAGGTTACAGTTACAGGAATGGGTAAATTCTAGACATCTGCCCATATACAATGCCCAAGGTTCTAAGATGTGCCCAGGGTTTTAGGATGTGGTGTTTATGGCATTGTGCACACAAAACTTGTTAAAAAGTTGGTTCTATACTTTTAATCCCAAATAAAAAATAATTTTAAAAAACATATAGAAATGTGGGGAGGTGGTGGATGTGACATTTACCTGGACTGTGCAGATGACTCACGGGTAACAACCCACAGGATTATGTACATTAAGTATGTGCAGTTTTTATATCATTTTACACCGCAATAAGCCTATTTAAAAGGTAGCATTTTCTTAAATTCTCCTCCATCCAAAATTTCCTGCAATCTTTCTCCAGCATTCAAACGAACCAACTCTGACCCAATTCACTTCTACTCATGTTTGATGAATTTCCCTCTTCTCTCCTTCCTTTGAGAAATGAGCTTTCCAGTCAAAGCCCTGTGAAGATGAACGGAGGGCCTCTTCGGTACTCCCTGGCGCCCAGCTAGTGTGGCTTGAGGAAGGAGGATGCTGTCAGCATGCTCCACCCAGGGCTATCTGGAGGACAGTTTTAGGGGACGTGTCCTGAATTTTGTTTCATGTCACAGGCGTCCAGCATCCACTGAGGCCAGAGTTTCCTCCACCTCACTGAGGTGAGTGGACTCATACAATCTGTGACGTTCTATTGCCAACCTATTTCACTTAGCATAGTGTTTCCCAGGTTTATCCATCTAAACAATGCAGGCAGTTCATGCTAGGCCCGGATGGCGTGTTCACAGACAACAGCTGAGTGTCAGCAGCCGTCTTCTGCTGACAGACAAATGTCAGGGTGGAGTGGGGACGCCCCCATTGATCATTGTGTCTAGCTTCCTCAGAACGCCCTCATGCCTGCTTTTCCAAGGCCTGGCACCCTCTCTCACCTCTGAGAATGGGAAGAACCCGAGAAGCCAAGCTACAATACTGTTGTGAAATGATCTTAAACTAAGGTGTGTAAGATCAAAGACGTAGCTAAGAGGACAAGAAGGATGAAGGGATGAGAGGATGTTCCCACTGGCTGCTGCAGGAGAGCTGAGCACAGGCGATGGGAAGAGCCTCAAGGACCAAACCTTTAGAGTCCTGAGAGATGGAGCTGAGAGTCCCTGTTACAGAGGAAAGGATTATGATGGCTTTCTTTTCTTGTGCTAGATCAATCAGAATCTCGCCGCTAATTATCCAGGCGTAACGCAGTGCCCCCTGGTGGCTATACGAGGTGTTTCCTATTACAAAAGTGTGGGAACAACACCATCTACAGGACAGCTTATAACGTGCTGCCTTATCAACAAACTTCAATTTGCTCATTTTGACACTTACAAAACAAAATGAGAGTGAAAATAAAAAGCAATTGCTTAAGAATGTGTGCTCTGTATCATATTCGCATGGCCATGAGCAAAGTGTGGGTTCTCAACTCATACGGCTGAAATGGGGGTTGCTTGTAACCTTTTGAACTTAGTAAAGTTAATACCTCAAGGCATTGTTTTTTCTTATCTGTAAAGAAGGGGGTATTTATCTTGAGGCATTAGACGAAAGTTTTAATGAAATAATGTACATAAAGTAAAAAATCAAATGAATATACAGTAAGTTAGAGGGTAGGTATAATCAATAGGCTTCAAATTAAAACAATAGAAGTTCACCTAGAAATTTTGGGTGTTGTTGAAGTTGTGAACTAGTTTTAAAATTAGTTTTGTCAAATAAAAACAAAAAATAGCTCTGTGGGTATTTTTTTTAAGGGGGTAGCCTTTCCAATCTCTGGAATGGTTGAGTCTGACTCTCCCCCAAAAATCAATCCACCCTGGGGCACCAGGCCTGGAAACAAGATTCTGCCAACCAAGCTCCACAGTTTGAACTGAGTATCTGCCCTGTGCTAGATACTTCCAGATGTGTCATTATCACGAGGAAATCTAAAGCTCCACCAGAAAGGGTTTTGCCAAGAATATGAGAACTTCGTCATTTTAGTTTCTCAGACACTTTTGAGATTAGTCAGAAAGTCTCAACACTGGTAACAGCACAAGCTCCTTCGGAGAAGGTTCCGTGGTGTATAGTGAAATAGTACTGAGCAAGAAAACGGGCGGGGTTGGAGGGGTAGTTCAGCCATTAAAGGCTAGGCTCACAACCATAAATATAAGAAAAAGGGCCAACAGCCAAGGAGAGCGTCATAAGGGTGAGTGTCAAATCTGACCGGGGGCAGGGCGATCCAGGTGAAAATGTAAATGCTGCATGGTCACAATGTTCTAGAGCAGTAAGATCTTACAGAGGGACACTAGAAGTGTAGGGTGGTGAAACTGGCCTCGACCCTGGCCTGAAGGTGGTCACACAGGTGTAAACAGACAGGGTTTTCCACTCACCAATCTCCTCAGCCCTTCCTAACCCCACTTTGTCAACTACTGGAACCACCATTCTACTCTCAGACTAGACATCTGACAAGGAGATGGTATCCAGAATATTTAAAAAAAAAAATCCACATATGATGGGAGATGCCATTATGTATATATGTTTCTCATACTGGTTAATAATAAAGAACTGTTGGCCAATAGGAAAGGAAGATAGGAGGGACTAGGAGACAAGGAGGAAAGAGGAAGTAGTAAGGAGGAGTCAAGATGGAGAGTCTGAAGAAAGCAGTATGTCGCCGGCTCCTCGGTAAGAGAAATACATAGATCAGCAGAAATGGGTTAATAATTAAGATAGAGCTAGCCGATAAGAAACTAGTAACTGGCCAACAGGATAATATCAAATACAGAGTCTCTGTGTATTATTTGGGACTGGCGGCATGGCGGCGGGACAAGACCAGCGGCAGCGGGCAGAAAAACAGTACACGTTACACACATACTCAATGTCGAATAAATAAAATAACAAAGTAAGTCTCAATAGGCGTTTCTCAAAAGAAGGCATACACATGGCAACAAGTATATGAAAAAAATGGTGAAAATCTTTATTCACCAGATATTTCTAAACCACGATGAGATAGATATCACCTCACTGCCATGAGTCATTATCAAGAAATCTAAAAATTAGTGTGTGTTATGACACAGGGAGAAACTAACCTTTGCACACTGTTGTTGGAAATGTAAACTAGCACATTAGCTACTACAGAAAACAGTATGGAGATGCCACAAAGAATTAAACAGAGGCATATCTCTGTGTGAGTTCAAGGACAGCCTGATCTACACAACAAGTTCCAGGCCAGCTAAGGTTACATAGTGAGACCCTGCCTCAAAAACAGACAACAACAAACTGCTGTTTCAGAGGCATTAAGAACTGTGAACCACACTCTTAGGAAATTCAGATAAAGTGTCATGGGCCTGTATGCTAAAACCTGGCCAGGAGCAGGCTTCTAGATAATGGAGACAAAACTCTGAATCTGAATGTACAGTTTTCAGAAGGTGGATATGTAATCATAGGCAGAGTCTGTAGGGCACAGAAACACAGCTTCCAGACAGCACACCGAATACTAGGAAAGGGTTTCACAGAGGTTGGACTGGGATTCATGACTGGACTCCTAAGGGCTTCCCAGGTGTGTGGCCAGCATATACAACTGGTTCTGAGAGGCATGTCCCTTGGCCAGACCATCAATAAAGAAGCCTCCCAAAGGAGGGCCTATAAACAGGAACAGCATTTACAACACAGCCCCTGAAGGACAAGACCAGATGTGACCAATATCACAAAGGAACACTCAAGGCTAGGATAGGCATCTGGGATCCTGGCCATTATTCTACTGTGAGAGTAGCTCTGAAGATAGACTGTGGTACCCAAACACCAGTCTAGCAGAGGATGGCATCTAAACTCTAAACTCTACTGCCACTCAGTCCCTCTTGAACACTGCAAACCACTCCAACTGATGTATGTATGTATGTGTGTGTGTATAAATTCAGGAGCTGGGGGTGGTTCAGTGATGAGGTGTTTGCTGTATAAGCATGGCGGCTTGTGTTTGGATTCCTAGAACTCATGTAAAGACCAGGAGTGTCAGCACCTGCCTCTAACCCCAGGATATACTGGGAGGTGCATCCTGCCTGAGGGGCTTGTTAGTGGGTCAGGCTAACTGAAATGGTGAGCTTCAGGTTCAGTGACAGAGTTCATTTTTAGATAAATAGATAGATGATAGATAGAGATAGATAGATAATAGACAGGCAGATAGATAGAAATTAAAAGTTAGTAAAGCAACTGAAGAAATACATCCTGACATCAATCTCTATATATATCTATGAGAGCAGTCTCTCTCTATCTCTATCTCTCTCTTTTTCTCTCATGCACACACAAACACACACACACAGCTGAGTGAAATAAGTTTATACAGGATAGGAAAGCATAACTCAATGAGGAGATATTGGAAATAAAAAAACTCAACAAGTCGCATAAAAAGCTTGTGAAAGCCTCACCCATGGAATAGTAGACAGGGAAAATAGAACGGCAGGCCTTGAAGACCAGGTAGATGAATTAGAACGTCAGTCAACAGCAAAAACAAATTAATAAGAAGGGACAAATGCAACATTAAAGATTTATGGGACAATATGAAAAGGCCAAATCTGTAAACAATGGACATAAGTGGAGAATGTCTTGCTAACATTTCATACAAAATCATAGCAAGTAATTTTCCAAATATAGCATTTTTTAAAATGCCCAACCAGACATAGGAAGAATCTGGAACACAAAACAAGTAAGACCAGAAAATAACTTACCTGGCTCATAGTAGAGTTAAATCAAAGGAAGTACATGGAAAACTGCAAGAGAAAACATCAATTCACACATAAAGACAGGCCCATCCAAGTAACCAAGGATTTCAACACACACTTTAAAGACCAAGGAGCTAATAGTGCTACATCTAAAAGATGACTGCTGCCAGCCCAGAGTATTCTACCCAGCAAAACTATCCATCCTAACCCAAGCAGAAAGAAAACATTTCCATGAAAACAACAGACTGAGAAAATCCCTGACGACTAAACAGGCTGTAAAGAACAGAGATGGAATCCCTGAAGCTGACAGAAAAGAGGGACAAGTTCAATCTAAAAGAAGAGAAAGGAAGAAACCCTCAACTAAAAATTTCTGGGCCCAGATGAATTAACTCTGAATTCTACTTATCTTTAAAGAACTAAGGTCACATCATTCCACAAAAAGAACAGGGAGGGTGTTAGCAAACCTTCTTACAAAGCCAGTACCGGATATTCCAATGCCAACCCGGATAAAAATATAACAAAGAAAATTATACAGTGAACACAGAAGCAGATATTCTCAATAAAATATGGACTTCACCTTTACAAAGAAAATGAGGGCACTGAAAAGGGAAATCAAAGAAGAGACCAGATAGTGGAAAGCCATTTCATGCTCCTGAATTGGCAGAGTTAACACTGTAAAAAAAAAAAATGGCTAGATTAACAAATTATCTACAGATTCAATGCAATCCCCACAAACCTTTCAATGATATTTGCCACAGAACTAGGAAAAGCAATACAAAGATATATCTGGAAACACCAAAGGCCATGAATAGCTAAAGCAATCCTTAGCGGACAGAACATTGCTAAA
The DNA here is from genome assembly GCF_943737965.1 of Phodopus roborovskii. NCBI lineage: Eukaryota > Metazoa > Chordata > Mammalia > Rodentia > Cricetidae > Phodopus > Phodopus roborovskii. Next base: position 10,811,529 of record NW_026126517.1, on the reverse strand, counting down.
TGTATCAGAAATTAAACTTCAGAGCCACTGTGACCAAAACAGCACAGGACTGGCACAGTTACACACACATCAATCAATAGAATAGAATAGAGGACCCAAATATAAACTCTCATTGCTAAAGCATCCTGGTTTTTGACAAAGGTTTTAAAAATACACATTGAAAAAAAAAGACACCCTCTTCAATAAATAGTATGGGAAAACTGGATGTATACATTTATCTCTCACCCTACACAAAAAATAAACTCCAAATGGATCAAAGACTTCAAGGTAAAACCTGAAACTCTAGAACTGTTAGAAGACAGAGTAGGGAAAACATCTCAAGATATAGGCATAGAAAAGGGCTTTTCCAATAGTACGTCAGTCCCTTAGGAAATAAGGCCAACAAATGACGAATGTGACATCCTAATTGAGTGAAGAGACAACCTACAGAATGAGAGAAAACTCTTCCTACCTATACATGTGACAAAGGATTAATTCCTAGAATATATGAGGAACTCGAAAAGCTAAATAAGAAAGCAAGCAACCCAGTCAACCAATGGGCTAAATGAACAGGCGGTTCTTCAAAGATACAATACAAGTGGCCAATAAACACAGAGGAAAACGTTCAAGTGCACTAGCCATCAGGAATGCAGCCTTCAGTGCCTTACTCTGGTCGGGAGGAGAATCGTTAAGAAACGAATAGCAAACACTAGCAGAGATTTAATTGAATAGGAAGGAAGACTTACTCTACATCCCTGGTGAGAATGAAAACCACACCAACCCACATCTCACCTGACGCTGTGTGTGCAGTGGTGGTAGAGTCTAAATGTCTGTGTCAGTGTGGTTGTGTGCTATAATCAGATTTATTATATTATAAACTGTATTATCATTTAAAAATATCATTAGGGTTACTAAATGTGGTCCCTCTTCTTCAAAGGCTGCTCTCCATTCTTTTTTATAGCTTATTTTACTTACTCTGAACCCCACATGCAATTCTAATAAACTCTTCTGTGCCGGAGGCTGGCTCCACAGCTGTTCAGTTCCATAACTGCAGTCCTGAGCAATGCATCTGAGGGCCAGCTTGCTTGCTTTCCATGTTGCTGCCACAAGAGGGAGAGCTGTGACAGCTCTGTAGCCATAGCCAGGTAAACTCCCTGAACCTCCACAAAAAAAAAAAAAAAAAAAAAAAAAAAAAAAAAAGATAAGATTAAGAGGAGGGCAAAAGTGAAGGAGAAACACAGCTCAGAGAGAAAAGCAATCAAGAAAATAGCCTAGAAATGACAGATTTAGAATTTGGAGACAAGGGTATTAAAACAGTTATGTGTTACATGTTCAAGATGCCACAGAAAAGACTACAGCTGTTCATAATACATGAAAGATCCCTTTCAAAGATGTTGAGATCAAGGGCAAAGGTGTATGTGGCTCAGCTTTTTGTAGGGGCTGTGAGTTGTATTCCAAGCATGATGAGTGGAAGAGGAGAAATAGGGGGAGAAGAGTGAGAAGAAAGGGGAGGGGGAGGAGGGAGAAGGAGTGGGGAGGACGGGAAGAAGGGGGAAGAAAAGCAGAGGGGGAAAGGAAGGGAAAAGGTGGGGGAAGAAGAGAGAGAGAGAGGGAGGGGAGGGGAGGGGAGGGGATGGGGGGTGATCTTGTGTTGAGCCAGGCATGATGGTCTACTCCTGCAGTCCTGGCTACTCAGGAGGCTGAAGTAAGAATATCAAGAATTCATACCTAGTCTGCGCCATATAGCACAAGTTTTCAGTTTTAAATAAATGAATGAATAAACAAATTAATTAAATTGGACTTTTGTCAAAAAGAAAAATCTCCGGTGGTAATCATGAAAACAATGGACGAGATGAGCAGAGCAAACACTGAAAAAAAGATGAGTGAACTTGAAAATACAGTAATTCAAGCCATGAAGACTGAAACGTACTACTACAGATGGAGGTACAGTATACTGTGAACAGCTTCAATCAGTGTAATATGTGAAGAACTAAAAATACTTCTAAATGTTTAAAAAAAAAAGGATGAAAGAGACCTCTAAATTGTCAGACAGACCATGAGAACTTTTTATAGGGTTCTTGGGGGTAAAAACAAAACAAACAAAACATACTTCACTCTGTACATAGCCCCAGTAGTTTGTACACTTTGTGAATCAGTTGGATGTCATCAATCCAGACAAACTGCTTCTAGGTTTGCTATGTAGCCCTGGCTGGCCTCAAACTTTCAATCATCCTTCCCTACCCTCCTGGAAGCCTGATTCCAGGGGTGTGCCACCAGGCTCAGCCAACATTTTCTTAATCCTATAACATTAGTTCATGACCCAGAAATGTAAAGATCATCTCATTTATATGGGAATTCTGTGCATATAAATAGTTGCATCCACAAATTAAGAAGAAAACCCATATAATTTTATGAATAATTGTAATTGTTCTTTTCATGTACTAGTCTTCTAATGAAACTACTAACTAAAATAAGAATAGAGATTACTGAGACAAAATGAGAACTGTGGACCAGACAGAATTCTGCTTTTCAGCATGATGTAACATCAGAGACTGAATTTACCTTTCCCACTTTCAAAACTAAAAGCTGAGCAACAAATGTGACACTGGACAACAGCAACACAGAACAGTGATCACCGAGAGGGAGAAAACAAATGACCCAGGCAATAGAGATGCCATCTCACTGCCTGGAGAACTTCTAGCAGACCACAAAAGAAGGAAATCAAAATAGAGCCAAACAGTCTCCCTGGTTAGAGGCAAAGTTCAGGGCTCCAGCAGAGCATCAAAGAAAGGAGGTCTCCTGGGATGGCAGGGAGGTCTCCTGCAATAGCAGAGAGGCCCTCCCTCCCAGTCCTGGGTGCTGTGATGAGCACAAAGACTGGAGGCAAATGGGAGAGGAATGTGCAAAGCCATCTCTGTTCACTGAAGGCCAGAAACAGGACTCTCACAAGCTAGACTAGCCAGAGCCGCTAGTACAATGGTTCTCAACATGTGGATCGAGACCCCTTTGGCAACCCTCTATCTCTGGGGAAAAAAAAAGAAAAGAAAATATATATATATATATATATATATATATATATATATATATATATATAAACACATACATATATTTGCATTATGATTTATAACAGTAGAAAAATTATAGTTATGAAATAACAATGAAAATAACATTATGGTTAGGGGTCACCACAACATGAAGGACTTGTATGAAAGGGTCACGGGTCACGGCATGGCATGAGGAAGGTTGAGAACCACTGATCTAGTGTGTGTGAGGTGTAGGTAGTTCTCAAAGCCTGTTGCTTCCAACCAGGCCAAATTAACCCATGAGGAAAAGGTGCGGGTGGTCTGCCCTGCCCAAGAGAAACCCTAGAAAGCCCAGACTGCAGCCATCCTGGCAGGAAAGAAGTCATGGAAGAATGTGACTTTCACAGAATGGGCGAAAAATTGTTGAGAAATAACAAAAGATCAAGACAGTTCATAGAACTGTCCTCTACATAGAGAGGGTGTTTCTCCTGCATTGATGTGGCTTTTCTTACCTCCTAGGTCTTAAGCCTCACAAACCTAGGAAAACCTTCCTAGCTTGTCCTGCTTTAAAAAAAGAATTAAAAATTTTAAAACAATCTATTTTATGACTATGTGTGTGCACATGAGTACCTACTGTATGTGGGTTTATGATGGCATGAGTTTGTGGAGGCCAGAAGAAGGCCTCAAATCCTCTGAAACTGGAGTTATAGGAAGTTGTGAGCCCACTGGGAACTGAACCCAGGTCCTCCTCAAGAACAGTAAACCCTCAACTGCTGAGCCACCTATCCAGACCCAGAAACTTTCCTACTTTTTACCCATTAACTGTTTGTTGTTGCATATGGTCTACTTAACCACTGACTCATCTCTCCAGAGAAAAACAGTTAAATGATGGGCTGGGAGGATGGCTGAGTCAATAACGCTTGGTATGAGGATAGGAGTTTGATCCAACACACACATAAGAAAGCCAGTGTGGCAGTCTATACTTGTAAAACCAGCTCTAGGAATCTGGATACAGACTGATCACATAAACTTGTTGACCAGCTCAGCCTACTCTTCCTGAGGACAAACATTTAAGGCTGACCTCTTCCCTCTGGCCTACACACACACACACACATACACACACACACACACACACACACACACACACACACACAAAAGAAGGACAGGCAGAAATGAAGGAAGGACTGTGGGGCCTTGGAACTACTTAGTGAATAAGATGTTTGCCTCAAAAGCATGAGGAGTTCACTCCCCCAGAATGCAAATTTAAAAATAAAAACAGTATGGTGGGTGGTGCATGCTTATAATATAGTTGCTGATAATATAGTTGCTGAGAAGTGGAGAGAGGCAGATCCCTCTCTTCTAGGTGAGTTGTAGGCCAGTAAAATACTGTCTTAAAGAAAAAAAAGTGTATGGATGGCATATGAGGAACACCATAGGCTAGCCTTTGATCTCCACACGTATACATACACACACATACCTACATGAACACAAATATGCACACATACAAAAAAATGCAAGAATGACTCTAGTTTTTTAAATTTATTGAAAATTATTCATCAGGACATATTTGACTAGGTTTTTTAGAGAAGCAGAATTAATGTTTTATATTACTAACATACAAATAGTATAAACATATTTATAATATGTACATTATATGTGTGGAGAGCTGGGTATGGTGACTCAGGTTTGTCGTCTCAGTACTGGGAGGCTGAGAGAGAAGGATCTAAGCACTGGAGGTAGAGTTAATTAAGTCTAGCTCAGGAATACATGGGTGAAACCCTGACACAATAAAAGTAAATAATTATTAAAACATGTGTAAAGAAGGTGAGATTTATTATTCTGAGAAACTGGCTCATGCAGTCACAGAGCAGGAAGTACCATGACCTGTCATCTACAAGCTAAAGATCCAGGAAAAGCCAGTTTGATCTTGTCTGAGACTCCGCCAGTCAGAGGAGCCAATGGCAGAAGTCCTGATCTGAAAAGGAGGCAGACCCTTGACCTTTGTTCTACCCAAGTGCTTACTTGGATGCTGGCCACTTTGTAAAGGTGACTTGTGTTACAGAGTCCACCAGTCCAGCTGCTAATCTCATCTGGAAGCACTCATACCCAGATTGTTTAATGTTTAAGCCAGCCTGGTCATGTCAACAGATAAAACTTGAGTCACAAAGCTGGGCAGACAGCTCCGTGGATATTTGTTGCATGGACATGAGGACTGGAGCTTTGATCTCCAGAATCCATAACAAAGCCATGCAGTGTTGTTTGTCTATAACCCCAGTGCTGAGACTGAGGGGCTGGCAGAGATGAGCAGATCTCATGAGCTTGCTGGTCAACCTGCCTGAGCTCCAGGTTCATGAAGAAATCTGGTGTCATAAAATGAGGTGGCGAGCAAGAAAGGAAGGCACTTGACATTGACCTCTCCACTCCATATGCAGCTCACCTGTACAAGTGCGTGCACAGGTATGTATACACACACACACACACACACACACACACACACACACACTATATACACAATGAAACACACACAAAAAAAAAATCCCAAACCCACTCTTTATCTTGGAATCTGTCCAGAGTTCCCTATAGCATACACAGTCTCTAAGAAAGGTAATAATGACTTTATAATTCTACTCAAATAGACACAACTGAAAAATGTATTAACCTCTCCCCCCACCCAGGGAAAAAAAGGGTCAAGTCCTTGAGTGACAGCATATACCTTCTCCTTGTTACCCTATAACTTAATATTGTCATATAAAGTGTCATATAAAGCTTAAATAGTGTGACATAAAATCATTATATCTTATGCTAAGGGAACAAGAGAAAAGACAGCAAAGATACACAGACACACACACACACACACACACACACACACACACACACACACGGAGTAAAATTAGGAAGAATCATCATCCCCACCCCCCTGTAGTTGGTCACAGGGTCATGGCTGATATTTACTACCCCTTACTCCCCTACACATTCTGTACTGCAAACTACAATCAGCTAGTCATGGCTTTTGCCTAAAGGGGTGACATAAACCCCACTCCTGAAGGTGCCATTACAGGGCAGTTAGGTTCATAAACCCACTGTTTCTGTTTCTAGATTTATTTTTATCTATGTGCATTGGGGGTAGGGATTCCAGGAGTCAGATGCCCTAGAACTGGAGTTACAGGTGGTTGTGAGCCTCCTTTAGGTACTGGAAGTTGAACTTGAGTCCTCTGAATGGTACGTGCTTTTAATCACTAAGCCATCTCCAACTACACCCCAACCCTACTCTCAACACACAGTTTCTTAAAAGAAATTAGGAGACAAATTGATCAAAGAAAATGGGATTATTGCAGTGTGGCCCAGATGGGAAAGAGTGAGCCCTGGTTTTCCTCCACCTTTCCATTTTACAGGAAAGACTAAACAAAAGCCAGAACCAGGCATATGCTCACAGAGATTGATATCTCTTCTGCCTCTGGCTGACTGTGAGGCTTCAGCCTCAGTCCTCCAGGTTGGAAGTCCTGGGGATGTGTTTAATTCTTTGGGGACCATCGTTTCAATAGGCTGATAACCAGAGGGAGGGATTTTTTAGAATACCAGCTCTTCTGTCAGAGAAGTTATACTTCCCCTCTGTGTTTAGACCTCTGTCTTGAGAAATTTCAGTAATGTTGGGCTTTGTGTTACAATTCCTAAAGTCTGCTCCTGACCTAGAGATGTGTCCTGCTTGTCTGTGGATAATGTCTTGGCATGGCAAAACATATGCTCGGACTCTTTTGTAAGCAGTTGTAATTCTGCCAGATGTGGACAGATAACAGAATACAAATGCAACCAACAAGAGCAAATATCTAAAGAAAACCAGTTGAATACTGAGAGTGCATTAGCATCGGTTTTCAAGAGTTTGGCTGTAAATTCTTTAGAGAAGACTGACAAACGCCTTAGACTTCCCGTGAGCAGAATGTTGCAGAAGGTTTAGCAGTTGGCAAAACAATCTTATTATCTTTGCTTAAGAATTCCAGTCATGAGGGCTGGAGAGATGGCTCAATGGTTAAGAACACTGACTCTTCTTCTAAAAGATACAGGTTCTGATCCAAGGATCCACAGGGATCCAATGCGCTACTCTGATCTGCAAGGACACCAGACACATAAGTGATACACAGACATGCATGCAGCAAGACACCCATACACATTAAAATAAATAAATACAAATAAAAATATTCTGTTAACAATACAATTAGGATCATATGCACATCAGCCAGAAGAGGGTTCAAGTCACCAATAATTCCAGTTTAAAGGACACAGCTTGGAACCTATTCTTTTAAGCTTATACTCTAAAAAGCTTACATACTCAATGGATATAAATACATTCAGTATGCAAAGAAGCCAACAACAATTAACACAAAGAATTCATTCTACTTTTGTTTTTGCTTTTGCAGCAAAATTTTGAATTCTTGGCTTATTAAAATAACAAGTCTACAACAACTGCAAAAATAAAAAGTAACCCCCTTTCTATTGCATTTATTTTATTTAGTGTGTGCGTGTGCGTGTTTGTACAGTAGTGCCATAATTCCTATATGGAGGTCAGACGACAACTTGCAGAAGTCAGTTCCTTCCTTCTACCATGTGGATCCTGGAATCAAACCTATGTCAACAAGCCTTGATCCACTGAGTCATCTCATTGTCCCCAAATTTTAAACTTCTTAAAGATTTAGGGACCCGTGATAATGAAGATAAATAGACTCGTTTTTCTTATGCGCTAATTGTATCTCATATATACAATAAGAAATGCTTAGTCAAAGCAAATAGATGTAGACCCTGGTTTCAAATACCAGGAGAGCTCAAATGGCAGAATTTTTGAAAGATATTAATAAAAATAGCAAAGATGTAAAACCAAAACAAAACAAAAGGCCTCTTTATATGATGAAAGTCTAGATGTTATACTGTATGACAAAGAACACTTTGATGACTTTGCATATATTCAACTTACATACTTTGACTCTGCCAACATTTGTATAATACTCAAATAAAATGTAAACATATAGCTCTGTACATTTCCAGTCAGAGACAGACACAAGTATTAAATACACTAGATTCACCTTAAAATAGTAATTGTTTATAAGATGGTCTTCAACTCCCATGGAAGGCCTCACCCTCCCTGGGGAGCAGAAAGGGGATGGGATGGGAGTTGGGAGGCAGGGGAGGAGAGAAGGGTGAGGGAACTGGGATTGACATGTAAAACAAGTTTGTTTCAAATTTAAATTTAAAAAATGATCATATAAAACACACACACAAAAAAAACCTAAAAACAAAAAATAATATGTTCATCAAAGCGTCTTGACATAAACAGAAAGTTAAATGAACCTTGACTTTGTTAAGACTGACTTTCCTAAATAATTAAAACCTGAATAACTCCAAAGAAAACATAAGAAATTAGCTTCATGAACATAAATCTGGAAGCTGGGTGTGGTGACATGTGCCTCTAATCTCAGCACTTACCAGCCAGAAGCAAGTAGATCTCTGAATTCAAGGTCATACTAAGACCCCACCTCAAAGAAAGTAAAAAGCAGAAAATCTGTCTTCTAAGCCACTTCCTTCTATACATGTCACCCAGAGCAGAACAATGTTTTTTAAAAAAAAAAAAAAGCTGTTGCTTCAGACACAGAGTTCATTTCTAATTTTACAGTGGTATATTTGTCCTGCCCTTAGAAAGTCTAGAAAAATTCACACCTCGAAACATTTTTCATAATTTTTTAAAGGAATGCCAATGTTCTAGTTGCTTGTCTGGTGCTGTAATAAACACCATAACCAAAAAGCAACCTGAGGGAGGATGCAGCGTATTTTATCTTACAGGTTCCAAGAGAGACCCTACTGCTATTAAGTGGGAGCAGTTTTAAACCAGCTCCTAACAACACACTAGTGCATCTCCAGGCCCTCAGCAGAGAAGCCTCTTTTGGTTCTTAAATGGTGATTAGCAGAGACCCAACTGATGGAGACTTACAGGGAGAGTCTGCAGAATGCTCAGCCCTAATGGGCTCTCTGTAGCACACCCTTCCTCCCCAAGCTCAGTTGTGATCCCTGCACAAGACAGAACAGGAGGATTTTAATAGGTAGATGCAGTGGATTGCAACTGTAGGGAACATTAAATATTAGTCTTTTTATCAAACACTGTAAAACTTGTGTTTATGACAAGGAATTTAAATATTTTTATCTTGCCTTCCTTGTAAGACTTTTATGTAACTATGTCAGCCCCTCCCCAACACTCCCCAAACCTGGTAAACCCTTGCTTACAATGAGGCTCTGCCACCTCCTCAGAACTTAAAGCAACTGGATCCTTCCCATCCTCGTTCATTTTCTTTGTGCATATTCTCTTAAGTCTAGACAATTTTGAAAGACTATAAGGCCTGATCCTGGCCAAGAGATAAAAAGACAATACCTACATCCGGGTAATAACCAAGCACATCTCTCAACCCAGTGTGCCTGCTCTCTGGCTCTTATGTTCAGTACATCTCTTGACCAGAGTAAAATTTGCCTTGCCAAAAGTCTTCAAAATTGGAGCAGAGTTTTTTTGGTTTGGTTTGGTTTGGGTTTTTTTCCCCGACCCCAAACCCATTTCTAACACTACAAGGAAGCCATGTTTTCCAGACACAACAGGCCAGTTGCACATATGAATTCACAGCAGTAGTTCTGACAGTATGTACAAGACCCGTGAAGGCTCAAGTCAGACATACTCTCCAGATGGAAAGAGATGAGCAAAAAGTCCCATCCTTGGCTAAGGAATGATTGGCAATTGACAGCTGCTAGGAGAGGACAAGTCATTCTCTTTAAGGCTGTATGTGATCACTGGCCAGTCAACCACACTCCAGAGGACTGCCACACCCAAGACCATATGGGTAGGACATAAGACTTGATGGATTTTTAAAAAAAGAAAGAAGACAAAATGTTGGGTGGGTAGAGGAATGGAGGTAGGTCTTGGAAGAGGTGAATTTAGTCAAACTACATACTGTATGAATTATCCAAGAATGAATAAAAATAGGGGGAAAAAACTCCTTGTCTTTGTCACTTGGCTAAGAGTGACCAGGGGATGAGAGAGCGGGATAAGAGCTTTGGGTCTCAGGTGTGTGGTTTCTAGGTAACAAGAGGGGGAGAAAAATGGACTTGTTGTGGTCTAGATGAGCAATTTGGAAATCTGAATTAAACACAGGTTTTAATTTTTATGTAAATGGGGCCAAATCGGGTGGCTCTAAGGAATGGGAGGCTTTACATCCTAGTTTGGTTATTGAAGTGAGCAAAACATGGATTTACATTAGCCACAAATTAGGAATGGATTTGGGCCACAGATGACTGGTATTTCAGAGGGGTTGGGTATTTATGCGTAGAGTCAAGCATGGCTGGCTACTTCCTGCAGCCCTGGAGGCAGAGCAAAGGATGAGGAAAAGGCACACAATTGGCAGAGATAACAGCAGTTTTAATGGCAAGAGCATTAACATGGTAACTTAGGGTCAGATTTGAGAAGAGGGAGATGTTTAGGGGACTAGCTAGTGGAACTTTTGTGGAGGAGAAAAAAGCAGGGTAGAATGAACAGGAGGCAGGAGTGTGGCAGGAGACGAGCTAGACAAAGGCTTGGATGTAGAGAACCACAGACCCTATTCCATTGTGCTGGAGGAAATTTGAAGGTCTCTTCTATTTGTAAACTATACATGCCAGCCTTCTGATAGACAATAGTCAAGGTACAGGAGGCAATGCAGTCAGGCCATATTAGTATAGAAAGTAAGATGTTTGGATTTAATTGAATGGCCTTTCAAGAGCATGGTTTTCCCATGGCCGTTTGGTGGAGTGAGAAAGAAAATTTCCAAATGGACAGGTTCTGTTTGGTGAAGGGGTAACCCCCTAGATCAACAATTTTCAACCTGTGGGTCACAAACCCTGTGGCAGTTGAACAACCCTTTCACAGGGTCACATCAGATATCCTGCATATCAGATACTTACATTATAATTAATAACAATAGCAAAATAACAGCTATGAAGTAGCAACAAAATAGTCACCACAACTTGAGCTGTATTAAAAAGTCCAAGTATTAGGATGGTTAAGAAGCACTGTCCTAAATAAAGAGAGGCAACGCCCACAGACCCTTTGAAGGGACATCAATAGTACAATCTGTGCCAGAGATTCTGAGAAGTCTACCTTGTGGATGGTCAGAAAGTTTTACGGGGGTGGAGGAGGGCTTAAAAATTCTCTCAAACTCAGTCAGCTGCTGATGAGTGTAATGAGCTCAATGGAGATGGTCCCTGTAAGAACTGCTCAGACAGGAAGGGTCCATGGGGTCAACAGGAGGGAGAAAAGGGAAGAGGAGGACTACCATTGGAGAGGCCATACTCAGTTTCCCGTACAGACCGTCAGTGTGATATCACTGAGTACCAAAGACAGACAAGTGAGTTAGCTGCTCACGAATATCGCAGGCTTTTATTCAGGTGAAAAACCTACAGAGGATGTCTCTGAGCAAAGACTCAGAGCCTGGTATCTGCTTACAGGCTGAGGTCAATACAGGACAGACAAGATTGGGGAGATTGAAAAGTTTCCTCTTATGGCCTACAGTTGTCCAATGCCAGGGGTAACCAGTGAGTCAGATAAGACTCTATCAGATGATCTAGAAACATCTCTCATGACTGGTCATTAGTGACGGTGGAGTGGGGAAGGGGCTACAATTGAGTGGGTAGGGCTAGAATGCAGAGGAACAGGTTACTTTAGTTCTAGGAACCAAGTCACTTCCAGCTTGGGAATTGTCATTGTTCAGTTAAAATGGAGGCACTTTACAAAATGGCATGACCATGGTTAACATCTAGATCAGCAGAGCATAAAGTCACAAACACAAGCAACAGTTTTGTGGGTCATTAGAAGGAAAGACGGGGCTACATTTCCAGCCTTTGATCCCCGAGCTCATGAATCTTGACTGTGGGAGAAATGGCATCATAGGCTGGATGCCTACACAGAACCCAAGTAACAGCCATTTGGAGAACCTTGTCCCAGACTTCCTCAGTACTACCACCTATCTGGCCACTGTAACACGGGTTTATCTTCCAGATGAGTTCAAACCCTGAGCCCCACAATGTGGAAATAGAGAACCAACCAGCTCCTATACATTGTCCCCAGATCCAGACTCCCTACACACACACACATATACACACACATACTGGCATTCACCCATACACACACACACACATTTTCGATCTGTGGCATTCCCTATCTGCAATTCCAGAATACAGAGGGATACAGCAGGAAAATCATGAATTCAAGACCAGCAAGGACAACTTAGTGAGTTCAAAGTTAGCATGGGCTACTTAGTGAGTCCATATCTTAAAGCAGGACACTAGGGATGTAGCTCAGAATATTAGCTTAAAATGTGAAAGTTCAATTCCCACCACCACTCCGAGAACATTGTTTATAAGATAATTACATGTTCAATGCATTAGTTACTTTTCTGTTGCTGTGATAAAATACCATGATCAAAAGTGACGTATGGAAGAGTTTATTTTTGTGTTAAAGTTCCTAAGAGTCCATAATGTGGGGACAGCACAGCAGCAAAGCATATTGTTAGGAGCAGGAAGCTGAACGGTCATGACTTCAACCACAAGCAAAACACATAGGAAGCAAATTGGAAGTTTGAATGAGGCTATACTCACACCCTATCTGTGGTGGTTTGAAAGAAAATGCCCCCCAAAGGGAGTGGCATTATCAGGAGATACGGCCTTACTGGAGTACGTGGGGTCTTGTTGGGAGGAGGTGCATCACTGTGGCAGCAGGCTTTGAGGTCCACATATGCTCAAGCGACACCCAGTGTCTCAGGCCACTTCCTATTGCCTGCTCGAGATGAAGAACTCTCAGCTACTTCTCTAGCACCATGTCTGCCTGCACACCACCATGTCCCACCATGATGATAACTGACTAAACATCTGAAACTGGAAACAATTAAATGTTTTCCTTTATAAGAACTACCATGGTTATGGTGTCTCTTCACAGCAATAGAAACCCTAACTAAGACACTGTCAAAGTGACATCTTTCCTCGAGCCAGGCTTTACTATCTACTTAGTAGATAGTAAACTGGGAACTGATAGGGGATGTCCTTCTGTGTATACGTTTTTCTTATTGGTTGATGAATAAAACACTGTTTGGCCAATAGAGACAAGAAGATAGGTGGGACTAGGAGACAAGGAGAATTCTGGGAAAGGTAGGCAGAGAGCCATGGTGAGGAGACACCTTGTAGAGACTGGGAAGACATGACTTGCCAGGCATTCTCTGGTAAGATAAGGCCATGTAGAAATACATAGATTAGTAAAAATGGGTTAATAATTAAAGCAGAGCTAGCCAATACGAAGCTCTAGCCATTGGCCAACAGTTTAATAACATATGTTTCTGTGTATATTTGTGGGACAGCAGGGTGGTGGGACCTACCTGGCAGAGAAAAACCAGCAACAAAATGGAAGCCCACATTGGACACCAATTGAAGGTGGATTATTAATAAGTTCATTAGGGCCAAGATAAATGATAAATGGGTGCTTTGTTGGGGAACAACTTACACAGATAATAGTAAAGAACTACCATGATGTTTCTGCTACAGAAGATAGCAGTCTCTCCCTTCAGAAACTCTCTGAAGAGAGAGGGGGAGGGGAAGAGAGAGTGGCCACCCCACGATGTCCACCTTCTGATCACACTCACATCTGAAGCCACGTCCAAAGCGGTGTGGCCACTAACACAAATTTACTGGCAAGGTGAGATGCTACTACAGGGGACCAAATATTCAAATTCACATACTTGAACTTAACTGAAAATTCTCACTCAAACCACCACCTTCCAGTCCCTGGCTCCCATAGGCTTGTGGCCAAATCATATAACAAAATGCATTTTATTCAACTTTAAAAGTCTCCATAGTTTTTTATGGTCTCAACACTGTTTAAAAAATCCAAACTCTCTTCTGAGGCTTAAGGCAATCTCTTAGTTGTAAACCATAAAATTAAAAGGCAAATTCTGTATTTCCAACAACAACAGCATAGAATATATTCCTATTCCAAAAGGGAGAACTGGGGATACAATGAAGAGACATGGGACCAATGTGAGACCAAAACTCAGCAGGGCAAACACCAGAGCCTACGGCTGCAATGCTCCGTGTCAAATGGCTCTGCCTCTCCAGCTGTGCCTCCTGCAACATACATCTCTCTTTCAGGCTGTTCTACTCCCTGTATGCCCCTCTCCTTGGTAGACGTCTCACATCTCTGTCACCTCCAACATCTCAGAGTCACTACTGCAACCAAGGCTTCACTTTCGAAGCTTCACACAACAATCTCAGGGTCTTCGTGCAGAAACTTCATACTGTCTCATATTGCCTGGCCTCAACTACTCTCTGAAACTACAGAGGGAGAAATCACAAATCCTTCACCATTGCATCCATCACGGCTCTAAAGCCAGCATCACGGGAGACTACGCTGTCAAGTTTGGCTGCCAGCTTGTGGTGGAACCTGGCCTCCTGGAATCATAATAGCAGGAACGTTTTTTTTTATTCAGTTGCTTTCCAAGAACAGAAAACTCCTCAGACTCTCTTTCACAAATTGGAGGTTTAGCTGCGAGGTCCTGCCATGAGGCACCCTTCCCTTTTTTCTAGTATAGAGTAGGATGTGCTAATCCTAATACTTACAACACGACTTTTAGCTCATGCCTTGGCTGAATATTCAACCTAGTGCCTTTCTTTTATCTTCAAAATGTACATTTTTTATTTCTTTCTGCCCCACTCTATTATTATTATTATTGTTATTATTATTATTATAGACTTGAATAAGCATTCCTAGCATCTTGTTTGGGCTTTCTATTGCTGTGATAAACACCAGGAGCAAAAGCAACTTGGAAAGAAATGATTTATTTCAGCTTCCAATTTCACATCACGGTACTCTGTGTCCGCTTCTGCCTCCAGGTCCCTGTTCTTTTTTCTTTCTTTCCCTGACTTCCCTCAGTGATCGACTGTGATGCCTGAAATGGAGGGAAGGGGTGCATGGCAACAACTGCAGGCATGGTGGCAAGGACACCTTCGATTGTAAGCACGAAGTATAGGGAATGACCTGGAAGTGGGGTCGAGGCTATGAACTCTCAAAGCCCACCCCTAGTGACATATTTCCTTTAGCAAGGCTGCCATACCTCCCAAATAACACCACCAACTGAGGACCAACTGCTCAGATTCCGAAGCCCATGGGGGCATTTTTTCATTTAAAACACCACAGTCAGCACCTGTCTGTCATGTAGGAACCTCGACCATTACCCCTCTTCCTTAACAGGAACGTAACCCAAGAAGCTGAAAAACCACAGCTCTTCTTAGCTCTGTAAAAGAAGTAAAGTCTCAGAGCAAACTGCTTCAGCCTCATTTATAGTTGAGATGTGAAAGGGAATCCTAACATCACAATGTGCTAAGGGGAAGGGGAAAAAATGCTAAAGGTTTTCATGAATAAGTAGGCAGCAGCCAGGAACAATGGGTAATGTAAGCAGAGAGGCAGAGAGTCCCGAGCTAGAAAACTAAGAAACAAATAGAAAACAACAGAGGGGGGAAGACTCATCAAATTATCTGTGATGGATGATCTTAATTATCAATTTGACTACAACCAGAATTAACTAAAGTAGCTGGGCACACAGGCAAGGGATTTTTGATTGGATTATTTGATGTGGGGAGACCTACCCTAAATCTGGATCATTTGAAGTTTGAAAACTCACCCTAAATCTAGGCCACACCTTCTGGTAACAGCCCACACAGGACATGTAAGGAGGTTTATTTTTCACATGCTTGTTCTCACTCTCCTGGCAAAGTTCCTCTATTCTCTTGATGAGGCATTCCTTTTCTGGAATTAGAATCTACTTCTTCAGGACTCTTAACACAAACCAAAGGCCAGTGAGACCTCCAGTCTCATTGAACTCACAACTATAACATTCTTGGCCTTTCTGTCAGAGAGAGAGCCAATGTTGGACTAGCTGGACCACAGCCTATAAGCCATTCTATTTCTTTTTAATATGCTTCACTCTATCAGTTCTATTCCTCTAGAGAATGTTGACTAGTACATTATCCAAGAACTGTAGAACTGCAGAAGATGCAGCATTTTCATAGTGTTAATGTAACAGGACAAAGGTTTCTCCATCTTATCTCAGCTGAGCATCTTTGGTTTCTAGCCCCTGCCCTGAAAAGTCCTGTGGGAAAGCACCCAACCCTGTTCCAGAATGCCCCATATAACTGCATGTCCTTGGCTCTTATTAAACTGCTTGCTTGCTTCCCCCTGCAACTGCCAACAAGGATGTAGTTTTTCTGTGTTCTCTGTATTTAAAAACTCCCTGTGATATGTATTCAAGGCTACTCTGTGAGGAGCATTTCTCACCAGGAAGTTGCTAGGTGAGAACACAGACTCTCAATTCAAACTTTGGTCATGCTGCCTGATCTTTGGGTCTCTACCTCACAACAAAAATATCAACCAGAATGGGAAGGAAAGGCAGGAAAAACAGGCAAATAGTCATACCTGAAAACTTTCCCAAAGTAATGCCAAACCCAAACTTTAGCACCCATGACCTACGATAACACTATGTCTAAAACTGACCTGACACCTAAGTATATCCATTTATTTCTGTTGTTACAAAAAGTCAAAGAAAACAAGTCTTCATTTTTTTTTTTTTTTTTTTTGGTGCTCCAATATCTTATAGTTACATTTCAAACATTTTCTACCTTTATGTGGATTACCTATTTACTGTGTGGCTCATTTCCTTTGCTGTACAGAAGCTTTCTAGTTTAATGCAGTCCCAATTGTCAGCCATAGTTGTCTGTATTTGCTTGTGTTGCTTGTGTGTTTGGTGTCAGAGCCAATAGAAACATTCCTCATACCAATGTCAATAAGCCATTGACACTGAATTATATTTCCTCCACAGAATTACATAGTTTCAAGTCTTGCATTTAAGTCCATAATCCTAATGAGTTCTATGTATGGTAAGATAAGCATCCAGCTTTGCTCCTCTTTCTGGATTTTAAATTTCCCATCACTGCTTGTAAAGGTAACTACCAGTAATTCACCAGTAAGGGACAAGCTTCCAATACAGAAAGAGCCAGAGCAAGTGGGCTCATAGATGAGTGATTCTGAATATTTACAAAGAAATTAGAGTAATTTGAGATGATAACTGTCGAATGAATGCTTCCTAACCCTCTATGAATGCTCTAATGCCAAAACCAGTGGTCTTACAATAAAACTACTTACAAATACCTCTTACAAACACAGATACAGAAATCATTTTAAAAATTGGTGAAGAACTTAGAAATAGACCCATGTGAATATCATCAACTGATTTTTGCAAAAGAAACAAAAAAAATCAATGCAATGGAGGTATGATAATCTTTTTCAACAAATGATACTGAACAACTGGAGCTCCACATGGAAGAAAGAAAGAGGTAGAGAGGAGAGGAGGATGGGATAAAAGGGCACGAAGGATGTAGACACTGTATAAACATGACAAAATTTAACTCAAAGTGGATCACAGACATAGACATAAACTTTAACTATTAAACTCCTAGAGGACAACAAGAACAAATATCTAATGACCTTGAGTTTGAAAATAACTTTTTCATTGTGACTAAAACTGTAATCCCTGGGGAGAAAAAAGCACTGCTCAGCTAGAATTCATTAAAAGTGGTAGGTTTTGGTGATACTTGGAAGCACATACCCCTAATCTCAGAACTCCGGAAGCTAAGATAGGAAGATTGCAAGTTTGAAACCAGCCTGGGCTGCTATCCATAATATACAAAAAAGTCTTAAAAGTCAACAATATAAAAATAAGTAACACCTTTAAAAAGTGGGTCACATATCTTAAGTCTCCTCAACAAAGAAATGGTAAGAGATGGAAAATATGCTACAAGGAAATGTAAATTAAAATACCAATGAGATATAGTGACATCAAACAAAATAGCCAGAATCTCTAATGTGACAACATCAAATGCTGGCAAGGATGAGAAGTGATAAGAACTCTCATTGCTGGTAGGAATGCAAAACACTGCGGCTGCTTAGAAGACAGTATAAGAATTTCCTCACAAAATAACACACACCCATACTATCTATCAGCAACCACACCTTGAAAGCTTAATTCCAAATAGTTACACTTAAGCCCATGGAGGTTTTAATCCTGTCAAAAGTTGGAAATAGTCAAAACACCCTTCAGTTGTTGAGTAGATAAATAAATCATAGTATATCTAGACACTAGATAGTTATTCATTGTTAAAAAGAAATGAATTATCAAGCCATGGAGAGACACAAAGGAAATGTATGTGTATGTTGCTAACTATGCAAAATACATGTTATGATTTCAACAATATGACATGCTGGAAAAAGCAAAAATAGGTTAATAAAAATATCAAGGTTTGCCCAGGATTAGCTTGTAGTAGGCAGGCTTGCAAGATTCATTGGTACAGTAAAGCTGTTGTGTATTTTACTGTAACCATACATATGTTCCAATATAGATTCCCCAATCTATAGAATGAATAACTCTAACAGTAAACCCTGATATATACTGTGGAATTCTGGTGATGATGATCTGTCATCATAGACTCATCAATTGACCAAATGTAAATGTTGGTAAAGGATTTGAGAAGGGGAATTGTGGGAGGTAGGGACTAAGGCTAAATCTCTGTAGCATTTACTTAATTTTGATGTTTGTAGTGAGATAGTCCTTCTGTGGCACTGACCATGCCCATTGGGGGGTGGAGCCATGGGCGGAAGTGACCTGAGGAAGGAGGTCGGAGAGAGAGCCGGAAAAAGCTCTCTTGCTGGCGTGACTCAGACAGGAGAGCATCGGGTTGAATTTCCTGGTGTTTATCTGTCTAGGTTGTAAGTTATTTCTCCCTGAATAAACATCTATTCGGCCTATTTGTTTATCCTGATCCTTATTTAACTGCGATAGATGTTAATCAAAAGAAGCTCTAAAAACGAATTCTGGTATTTTAAAGTAATTCAGTAATTAAAGCAATAATAATAATAATAATAATAATAATAATAATAATAACTTTTTTAATTGAAAAAAATTCAGGCAATGTATTTTGATGATGTTTCCCCTCCCCCAACTTCACCGGATCCTCATTACCTTCCTACTCACCCAACTTTGTGCTCTTTTCTCTCTCTTTCAAAAAATAAAAAACAAAAACAAAAGAAACACAAACAATGAAAATCAAAGCAAACAAATACATGCCTTTAGTCCCTCAGGAGGCAGAAGCAGGTGGTGATCAGACCTCTGTGAGTTCGAGGCCAGCCTGGTCTAAGAGCTAGTTCTAGGACAGCCAAGGCTACGCAAAGAAACCCTGTCTCAGGCCAAAAAGAGAAAGGAAGGGAGGGAGGAGGAGGAAAAGCCAAATCCAAAACAAAGCAAAATGAAACAAAAAGTCCATAGAAATAATCTCCTTTGGTGTCAGCCAACTACTCTTGAGCATGGGACCTGCCAAGGAGTGTGATTGATATGCCCAATGAGACTCCATTGGAGAAAACAGATTTTTCCTTTGGCAGCAGCTATCAATAGTAGATAGCTTCTTGGTTAGTGGTGGGATCCATGCCCACTTTCCCCTCTCAGGGCTGAGCCCGTCTGGCTTGAACTTCTGCAGCTCTCATGTGTGCTGCCATAGTCTCTGAGAGTTCAAATATATATCAGTTCTAGAAGACACTAATAACAATGACTTTTAAAGTTTATAACACGTATTAAAAAATAATGCTCGACAATAGCTCAAAGGTCAGGGAACAGGAGAAAGCAGTATGTAAATGTGAGGCTTTTGCACTACAAATGAAGCTCCAAAATAACATGTGAAATAACACTGTGATGAATAAATTAAATATGTTGAAAAATACACAGTGCCTGCCTCAGTTTCTGAGATTGTAAGACTCTCAGAATGAGGAGTCTTCCAGGTTCGGTCGATACCCCCAAGAACTCAATGTCCAGTCCAGTTGCTGCAAAACGCAAGAGGCTTTAATGAACAGGAAACGTTTGCGCAAACGGGCTCCTCCAGCACGCAGGCTAGGGAGAAGCCCCCTCCCCCGGGCACAGGTGTTTTTAAAGGCAACCCCACAAGCTTAGGGAGGGGGTGGGACCCTCTGTCCATTGAGTATGTGACCCTTGGAGGCCGGATGGTCTCGCTATTAGGGTCAGCAGACCTTAGGGCTTCAGGTGTGTTAATTAATCTTGTCTGGGCAAACCAGAGTTACAGCTATCTCTTGACCCTATTTACCACCTGTTGACTCACAGGAAAGGAGGGGCAGTGTGAATTCTTCTTATCTCAGGGCCTTGTGAGAGGAAGCTAGCAAATTCCAAGGAACAGATATTGGTTTCTAGGTTAGTCCATCATTAACATTACTTTTTAGGCCTTTCAAGATGAAATACCATGACCAAAGCATGTCGAGGAAGACATGGGTTTATTTGGCTTACACTTCCATATTGCTGTTCATTATTGAAGGAAGTCAGGACAGGAACTCAAACAGATCAGGAACTTGGAGGCCAGAGCTGATGCAGAGACCATGGAGAGGTATTGCTTACTGGCTTACTCCCCATGGCTTGCTCAACCTGCTTTCTTATAGAACCCAGGACCACCAGTGCAGGGATGGCACCACCCATAACGGCCTGGACCCTCTCCCATTAATCACTAATTAAGAAAATGGCCTGCAGCTAGATATTATAGAAGTATTTTCTCAGTTTATGTTCCCTTCTTTCAGATGACTCTAGCTGTGTCAAGCTGGCATAAAAACAGCCAGCACGATATATACACACACATTTATTTCAGACAGTAGGTAGAGCCAGAATCCTACAATACAATACTTGTACCGGCTAACAAAATTGAAAAGAAGCAAATGCATTTCACTATCACTCTGTGTTTCTGTGTCACTAGAGTAGAACAGAGCCCAGGCTGGTAGGTTCCACCAATAGCAAGTATTCCCAGTGCAGCCAAAGACATGAAAACATGTGGAGGAGGAGCCTGTAGTCCTGGCTAGTCTGGAGGCTAAGCTGAGAAGATTGCTTGAGCCAGCAACTCTGAGCCTGGACAGCATAGTAGACCCATTTCAAAATTTAAAAAAGGGGTGGGGGCTGCCTCATAGTTTCTCAGACTTACTCTGAGAAACAGAGGAAGAGACCAGGGAGAGCTAAAGAATAAGTGTGATGGATGGTTGGAAAACAGAAGCCAGCAGATTTAAATAAGCACATTGGTAATTGTGATTTAATTATAAATGTACTAATCACTCAGTTATAGACTAATGTGCAAGAAATCATTTTGCTAGTAGCTTAAGCAATCCTCTGAGCCCTCTTCTGACCTTCACCCGCATGTATGTGGCACATACTCACACAGACATACACATAAATAAAAATGAAAATTAATTTTTAAAAATATCCCTAGCTTGTGAAATTTCAGAGGGAAGCAAAGATTCTACTGGGCCATTTGAACTAAGAATCTGTGGTTCTGGTTAGTTGGGACTGAGGAATTGACTGCAATAAACAAGAGACCAGAAACACTAAGGTGATACCTTTGATTGGCTGACAACTGATGGTGGTCAGCTAGAGCTGAAGAATCAGCTAGAATTAAGAGACCAGCATTATCGATGTGAAGTCTTCTGGGGAGTGTTTACTCAGGACCAGCATGCAGAAGCTGTCCTCCAAAAAGTGGGAAAGGTTGTACTTCCTGTTGACTCTGGTAGTATAAGGAGTCACCCAGGTCTTGAAGGCATGAGAGGATCATGGAAAGAGCTGAGGCTTGGTACTGTGTGGCAGGGCTGGAGTCCCTGGAGAGAGGCCAGGAGAGGCTACTCGTGAAAGTGTAGCTGAGTTGCAGTAAGGGACCCCCAGCATTTTGAAGATGCCTGTACCATGGGATGCTGGCCAAGAACAGAAGAGGTGTGGAGAGGAGCCAGCCTGAACCTAGAATACAAATTGTGTGTGCTGTGGAGAGCAGAGCGAGAGAGGAGACCCAAGCCCTTTGGAGGAGACCAGAAGGCTGTAAGTGGATGCCAGAAACAGAACATTGCATCATTTACACTGTTAGAGTTTAGTTTTGCTTTGTTCGGATTGTGATTATGCCCTGGTTTTTTCCCCTTGAAGTAAGAAATAATTTATTTTATACTTTATAGGAGCCCACAGTTGTGAAACTTTAATAAGCTTTTTTGAAAAGATGAGATTTGGGGGTTTTGTAGAGAATTTGGATTTTAAAAGAGATTAGATACTTTAAAATTTTAAATATTTGAATTTCATTTCACATTCCAATCACAATTCTCCCTCCCACCCCACTTCCCCTCTCCCCTTGTCTACCCCCTACTCTACTCCCCATCCATTCCTCCCAAAGGGTAAGGAAGGGCTCCCGTGGGGGGGTGTCAACAAAGCCTGGCCCACTAGGTTGAGGCAGGACTTAGCTCTCCCCCCATCCCACATTAAGGTGAGCAAGGCATCCTATCATAGGGAATGGGCTACCACAAGCTAGTTCATGCATCAGGAATAGATCCTTGTCCTACTGTCAGGGGTCCCTTAGATAGGCCAAACTACACAACTGTCTCCCACATTCAGAGGGCCCAGCTGGTCCCATGGAGGCTCAACAGCTGTGGGTCTAGAGTTCATGAGTTCCCACAAGCTTGGTTGAGCTGTCTCTGTAGATTTGTCCATCATGATCTTGAGCTCCCTTGCTCATGCATTCCCTCCTCCTTCTCTTCTACTGGATTCCCAGAGCTCAGCCTGGTGCTTGGTTGTGGATCTCTCATCTGGTTCTATCAGTTACTGGATGAATGCTCTATGATGACAGTTGGAGTATTCACCAATCTGATTACAGGGGAAGGCCATTTCAGGCACCCTCTCCACTACTGCTAGCAGTCTTAGTTGGGGTCATCCTTGTGAGATTGGATATTTTTTCTTTTTTATTATTAATTTATTTTTGCATTCCAATCCCAGTCCCCCCACCACTTTCTCTTCCTCCCACTCCCTCCACTTTCCTCTCCTCCCATCTGCTCCACAGAGCAAGTAAGGCCTCCCATAGGAAGTCTGCTAAGTCTGTCCCATCATCTAGTTGAGGCAGGACCAATGCACCTCTCCACCCTCACACCCCTGTGTCTAGGCTGGGCAAGGTATCTCTTCATACAGAATGCATTCCACTAAGTCAGTTTGTGCATTAGTGTTAAGTCTTGGACCCACTACCAGTGGCCTCATATATTGTCCCAGTCACACCATTGTCACCTATATTAAGGGAATCTAGTTTGGTCTTATGCAGATTCCCTATTTGTCAGACTGGAGTCAGTGATCTCTCACTAGCTCAGGTCAGCTGATTCTGTGGGTTTCCCCATCATGGTCTTGACTCCTTTGTTCATATTTTTGCTCCTTCCTCACTTTGATTGTACTCCAGGACCATGGCCCAATGGTTAGTTGTGGATTTCTTCATCTGCTTGAGATTGGATATTTTTAAAGAAACAACTTTTAAAGTGTTTAAATTTGTACTTTTAAAGTTTGTAAGTGATGTATATTGTGATGCCTTTATTAATATGTAATCTTGGAGATGAACAAGAAAGGAAAGTGATGTGTTTATGTGTCAAGTTGACAAGGGGTCAGCTGTCCTGGATAATGTTATGCCAACTTGACACAAGCTAGAGTCATCACAGAGGAGGGAGCCTCAGTTGAGAAAATGCCTCCATAAAATGTGGAATGTTTTCTTAATTAGTGATTGATATAAACCCTAATTAAAACACTTGGTAAGCTACGCAAAAAAGAATTAAGAATTTGATTAAATGAAATCCCAGTACCAGAAGTGGATTACCTTCTTGATATGGCGGGCCCAAGTCATACCCAAAACAATACACTAAATGTCACTGCTGTTGGTTTCCAACCAGAACCAGATGGTAAGACCCAACTGCTGAAGATACCACAAGCTCTTGTCACAGAACATAGAGGAAATCAAACTGGAACTGGGCTAGAAGCTGCTCTGAAGGCTACTGTTAAAGGACTGCCCTCAATAGTCTTATTCCACTGTGGACCCTGAGTGCAACAATACCAACTGCCCAGGAAGATGTGCCCACTGGAGCAACAGTGGCAAGTCTGTTGTAGGGGTAACTAGCTGCTTTCTGATTGGCATTGAAACACATTCTAGGAGACAAAATTCATATCTGGTAGCATAAACCTGTTCAGAAGGCTGTGGCTAGGCAAGTGACAGGTCCTAGTGCAGATGCTTCTGAAGTTGTTTTTTGCAAAGTGCACAAGCTATCCCTATCAAACTGGTTTATGCTCATAAATTAACTCTGCTGTCAACTTTAGTCAAAGAAACTTCCTTTTACAAGGATCAGTGGTAACTACAGTAATTCATAACCAGTTAAAATACCAGGAATAAATGACTATTGAAAATTCAGGCAGAAATGGGATAACTCTAGTTTCTTATTCATGCATTCAAAATAACTGCATTTTGGTGCTTTATGTGAGGACTCTTTAATGTATTTAATCTATGCAACACTGGTATGGATATAATGTTGCAGAATATTTGTGTAACTAGGAAAAGATGTGTTGCGTTTGTTTAACTCTATAAAGATGTCTACTTAAGGCACGTGATTGGTCTAATGAAAAGCTGAACAGCCAATAGTGAGGGAGGAAGTATAAGTGAAACTTTGGGGAAGGGAAAGTAAGTAGGAGGAGAAATTTAGACTCAGGGGAAGAAAGAAAAAGGGATGCCATGGAGATGCCAGGGGCCAGACAGACAGAAATGGAGGAAACAGAAAAGTAAGACATACAAAATGGGGGGAGAGGGAGAGGTTTAAAAAAAGCCTTTATAAAACAGGTTTAATAAAGTTTAAAAAAAAGCTAGTGGGACAAGCATAAGGTAAGGCTGAGCTTTCATAATTAATAATAAATTGCCATGTCTTTATTTGGGAGCTGGTTTGGCAGCCAAGGGAAAATTCCAACTACAATATGATGTCTTTTGATTTTTTGTGTTTGATATATGTCTTTATGAGAAATAGATGGGGATGTAAACATCAAACAGAATGAAGAAATTACCCACTGAACTCAGGAAGGATGGAAAGAAGTCAGGATGAGATAGGGCTTGACATTTTAAAGACCACCTTAATCAGAGGAAGTACTGTTGGTACAGTCATCTTCATTTTTCTTTTTTCTTTTTTTCTTTTTCTTCTTCTTCTTCTTAAAAACCTTTTTGTTCATTAGCACCAAGAGTTTCAGAAAGGAAGTCAGCCATTTCTATAATTTTCCACTCAACATCTGCTTCTAAAAGCTTCAGTTGAAGGAGAGCATGAGGCCTTAGCTGATGCAGAGCTGAATAGTTGTGCCATGTACTGCTCTGGAACAGAGAGTGTTGGGGTGGGGAGGGAGCAGGCTGGGAATGTGCATTCTGACACACAGCAGGCTAAAGTACTTCCCATCACCTAGCTTGCTGAACCTCAAAATCAACTCCCCAAAGTCTGTTTTATATTCTTCTTCACACATATTGGGAATATTCAGCAAATAATTAAAACCATTCAAGTGTCCTCAAAAGGAAAGGCTGCAGAGAGTTCCACCTCCAAGTGTAATCACAGCAAATTACTCAGGAAGCTGTTAAACTATATTATGAGGAATAAAGCAAGAAAATGGGATCAGATAGATGACACAGCGAACATGTCCTAGGCAATGATAAGTCAGAAACCACCATAGCAACATTTTTTCTCTGTATGCTTTAGCTAGGGCAACCCGAAGTGCCAGTGTTGGGGATGGCAAGTTGGCTCAGTGATTAAAGGTGCTTGCTGCCAAGCCTGATGACCCATGTCCGTGTGTGTGTGTGTGTGTGTGTGTGTGTGTGTGTGTGTGTGTGTACTTGCACACATCTCATGGCTTCCCATGTATGTGTGGAAATTAGAGGACACTTGGGAATTGGTTCTCCCTTTTCATCATGAGTTCTGGGCATTGAACTCAGGTTGTCAGACTTACATGGTAAATGGCTTTTACCCAGTGAGTTTCATTAAGATTGCATCCTTGGGCATGGGTGAAGATTTGTTTACAGAGTTATAGGCACCTGTTAATGATTATGTATCTACTTCTTCCATCAACAGTTAATTGTGCCAGGCTGTGGTAACTCACAGGAGACAGAGGACTCAGGAGGCAAAAGCAAACAGACCTCTGTGAGTTTGAAGCCAGCTTAATCTACAAAGAGAATTCCAGGACAGCAAGTGCTGTTACACAGAGAAACCCTGTCTCAAAAAAACAAAGCAACAAACAAGCAATAAAAACAAAACACGATTAATTGTTCACGAGTCTTCAGGGAAAGGTGCTTCCTAAACCTAATCCTAATCTAAGACCTAACCTTAACCTGGGATTCTAGCCCCAACCCTAACCCTCTAATCTCAACATGTGGTAGTTTGAATATAGTTTGTGCCCATAAGCTCATAGCAAGTAGCACTATTAGGAAGTATGGTTTTGCTGGAGCAGATATGGCCTTGTTGGAGGAAATGTGTCACTGTGGGAGTGGGCTTTGAGGTTTCCTATACTCAAGATACTACCTAGTGTCACAGACTACCTCATGTTTTACCTGCAAGAAATAGGATCTCAGAAACTCCTCAGTACCATGTCTGCCTACAAGCTACCATGTTCCCTGCTGTGACGATAATGGACTGAAGCTCTGAAACTGTAAGCAAGCCACCCCAATTAAATGTTTTCTTTTATGAGCATCGGCGTGATCATAATGTCTCTTCACAGCAATAGAAACCCCAACGAAGACAGAAGTTGGTATCAGAAGTAGGGGATTGCTGTGATAGGCCTGACCATCTGTTTGTTTGGAGGAATTTGGACTTTGGTACTGTGGATTTGGAAGGCAATGGAATGCTTTAAGCACCACTTAATGGGCCATACTAGTAGGAGCAAGGACAGTGGTACTAAGAGTTATTTGAATTGTGGGGGGCTCACTCAAGAGGCTTTAGAGGAGAAGAATTTTACTATGTTGCCAGAGATTGTTCTTGTACTATTTTAGTGAAGAAAGTGGCTACCTTTTTCCTTTTTCCTTTGTCACAAGTCTGCCTAAGGCTAAAGTGAAGAATTTTGGATTGATTACATTGGCAAAAGATATCTCAAAACAGCCAATTATAGACTCTGTCCTATGGTTATTAGTGGTAACTCTAATGAAGATTTATAATGAAAAGGAACAAGCTGAGCAGGGTAAATTATGTTGTTCTTTTGCTGCGCAGCTTATGCCTAAGAAACACAAACACGAGACTCAGTGCCCAAGAAAGAGGGGGTAGCTGGTGGCCAAGAAAGAGGGGGTAGCTGGTGGCCAACCGAAAGCAGGGGAGAGAGGGGGGGGTGTGGGGCACTTGCTTTTAAAGGGGACTTGTGCATGCGTAACTGAGTCCTCTGGCCTCCAGGTAAGCGCCAGGTAAAGCTGCCGGAGGGATGACATGGCCATGAGCATCCCGCCCATCGTTGGGGCAGGGGTCAGCTGGCTGCTAGTTCCTAACAAATTAAAAAGATTTTGAGGAGAAAAAGAGCACGGGGAAGTAGAATTGATCTAAATCCTGAGTTCAAGGAGATAAACAGATTAAGAGAGTTAATAAAGGGAGTGGTGGACAAGATCCCATCCAGCTAAATTTCCAATTTGTGAACAGGAACTGAAGAAAAGCTTAGAATTGTACCACAGCTTTAATCCCAGCACTGGGAAGGCTGGCAGATTTCTGAGTCTGAGGCCAGCCTGGTCTCCAGAGCAAATTTCATGACAGTCAAGCTTAGGTAGTTTAAGACAGAAAGCTGGTGAAGATTTAATTAACAAGGGGGCCATGTTCCAGCCTCAGCAAGCAGCAGAACTTAGCAGCTCCGGCCACATGATTCTGGGTTTAGAGTGAACGATAGAAGAAAGGAGTTATGGAATAAAGCCATTGTGAGATACCTGCTAAAGAGAACTGCTAGCAGGAAGTAAAACCAGCCTAAGAGAAAGAAATGCATTGCAATCAACAAAGCTGGATGGACATGGAGATGTGGGGAGCATTTTTGACATTAAATATGGAGATGCAGAGTTTGGAGTTTGCCCAGCTGGATCTTGCTTTGGTCCAGTATGTCCTTGTTATGCTCTCTTCCCTGTGTTTTCCAATGGTAATATGTAGAAGAGTTGCCATGGCCATAGTGTCTTTTCACACCAATAAAAACCCTAAGACAGGCCCCAAAAGAACCCTCTGGAGGGACTCAATCACATCAATGTAGAGCCGAGTCTCCTTGGAAAGAAAAAGAAGAGGCTCCAGTGGACATGTGGTGGGGGTAACACAAAGGAACTAGCTACTGTCCAAACCATTTACAGGCATGTTCAGAATATGACCAAGAGTGTTATGCTAGGCTTCTGCAAGATGAGGTCTGTATATGCTTACTTCCCCATCAACATCCTCATTCAGGAGAATGGACCTTTGGTTGAAATCTGAAATTTCTTGGCCGAAAAATACATCTGCATGATTTGGATGAGGACAGGCATTGCTTGTTCTAAATCTCAAGCCCAGAAGGATGAATTAAGCCTTGAAGAAAATTATATTGAACATGTTTCAAATTCAGTGGCTCTGATTCCAGCAAGCCACAACATTAAAAAAAAAAAAAAAAAGGATATCAGAAATGCTTTGGATAGCATCTATGTGTCTGAAAAGGGAACAGTGTAGCATACTGATGAGTAAGACCTCTTAACCAGCTCCAGAATCAAGATCCTGGATTATAAGTATGACTTGTGGTTCTTTTGGGACAATAAAAGACAAAAAAAAAATATTTAAAAATCAGGTTAAACAGATTGTTTATATGATAGCAAATAAGTCTTAAGTGTTAAGTGACTTCAGAGAATATTATTAATTGGTTATTTAGTCCAGAAAACATTCTAGTCTCCTAGAATATAAGAGATTTTTTTGTTCTTGATGTTTTTATCCCACTACATTACTACACAATGTATGCAAATCCTCTACCAAAGATTCGACCATCTTGCCATTTTAACATTGGATCTCTTTAATGGAGAGCATTCCCCATATGTTTCCTATGTGCTGATCACACCATGTAAATATGTACCTGTTCTCATATAAATATGTATGTTTGAAATATCACACCAACCCTATATGGTAGATAATGCCATTTCCATTTTATAAAAGAGAATTGAGGTATATAAAGTATACAGAAGCTTTTCCTGTCATCTAACAAAGATGGCAGGTGATGCTCCAACAGTCTTCTAGAGTCTCCTGGGAATAAACTTTGGCAAGCTGAACAATGGCTATCAGAAGAGGTGGTGATGAATGTGTGTCTCTAGCTTTAACAGCATTATAAAGAAAGGAACTTACTAAGCAGGGTAGGCAGCCTGGCATCTATCCTGGCAGACACCCAGTCTGGGAGTGCTCCCGGTTCCCAGTGAGGAAGAAGATGGCAGGAATCACAGCTGAGAACAGAGGCTCTGGAAATCTGAACTGTATTTCAGTAATAGACATATCAAAGAGCACAGCATGGGGGCAGGGCAGACAAAAGGCATGTAGCTGCTGAACTGGCAAGGGGAGATACTGGAAGGAAAGACCATCTATCTCCTTAGCACTCAGCCCTTGGCCAGAACAACCACACACACCATCTTTAAAACAAACAAACCCTGAAGAATCAGTCAGCAATTTGTGATGCCAGAATCTTTGTAAACCAAATGTCGACAGGACTAAAATCTG
The DNA here is from genome assembly GCF_943737965.1 of Phodopus roborovskii. NCBI lineage: Eukaryota > Metazoa > Chordata > Mammalia > Rodentia > Cricetidae > Phodopus > Phodopus roborovskii. The sequence goes on along the minus strand of NW_026126517.1, from coordinate 10,781,868 downwards.
AACAATTCTAGATCATGGGGAAGAAATCTTGACTCAGAAGTAACAAAATTCAGTGAGGTCAAAACCAGGTCAGAGCCAGGCTCTATGGGAGAAAACAGACATAGGCTCCAGGCAGCAATCCAGGTGTCAGGAAGACTTACACAGGGGTGGAACTGGCCTTCACAGCTTGACTTCTGAAGGACTCTTCAGAGTGAGCAGCATCTGTAAGTGGATCCTCCAAAAGACCTATAAGTAGGAGCAGCCTTTCAACCCATAAGGTCCACTGTAGTTGGCTTTTTCTTTGAACCACCAGTTCACAAATAGCAACATGGAGATTTATTAATTATGAAAGCTCAGCCTTAGCTTAGGCTTGTCCCACTAGCTCTTATAACTTAAATCAACCTGCTTCTTTTAATCTACCTTTTACCATGTGGCTTTTTACCTTTCTTTCATTCTGTATGTCTGACTCCCTCCATGTCTCATTGGCATCTCCTGTGCCCTAGATTATCTCCTCTTACTTCCTCTCTCTGCCTGGTAGTCCCACCTACACTTCTTGCTGAGCTATTGGCCATTCGGCTCTTTATTAAACCAATCACAGCAAAATATCTTCACACAGTATACAAATATCCTACAACAGTCCACCCAGGGATGTGACCAGCAGCTGTGACCTGACTCAAAAAGGAATGTCCAGGGAATGAAAATTTCAGTAAGTCAAATAAAAAGCCCCACAGAAAACCTCATAGATACCAGGCAGAGGTGACACACACCTTTAATCCCAGCATTCAGGAAGTAGAGGCAGGCAGATCTCTGTGAGTTCAGTGCCAGCCTGGACTACAGAGTGAGTCTCAAGTCAACCAGGACTACACAGAGAAACCCTGTCTGGGGGGGGGAGGCCTCAATGATAGGATTGGTCATGGAGAGGACACAGCATGAGGTCTTTAGGAGAAGTCCCAATTTGGGGACTGAAGAAATGACTCAGCAGATGACAGCACATACTGTCCTTGAGGATCTAAGTTAAGTCTCCACTACCCATACTGATTGGCTCATAGCCACCTCTAACTCCAGCTCTGGGAGCTCTGACACCCTCTTCTGGTCTCTATCTGCACCCATACTCATGTGCACATACCCCACACAGACACACATGCAAACACATAATTAAAGCTAAAAATAATTTTTAAAAATACACCATTTAAGATCAATGGAAAGATTAAATATATGAAACATGGCCATAAAATGAGAAACCACTTAGCAGTTAACCTGAGTTCAGCTCCCAGGACCCACATCAGGCAACTCACAACTGCTAGTAACTGCATCTTCAGAGTGGCAAACCCTCACACAAAAACAAATATACATTAGTTTAAATGTTTTATGGTTCTTAAAAAGGGGAGCTTCATGCTAAAGACAGAGAAAACATTTTCAATAAAAATAATAGCCTGACCAAAGGATTACCAGCCTACAATTCACACTGCCAGAAACTCTAGGAAACAAGAAAGACCCTGAGAGACATACATAGTACCCTGGAGAAGGGGAAAGGGACAAAATCTCCCAAGCAAACTGGGAGCATGGAGGGAGGGGAAAAGGAGTTAGGAGAAAGAGAAGGGGAGAAGAGGAAGGGAGAGGTGGGCATAAAGGAACAGGAAGATTGAGACAGGGAAAGAATAGAGGAGAACAAGAAAAGAGATACCATAATAGATGGAGCCATTATAAATTTAAGGAAAAAAGGAAAAATCTGGCACTAGGGAAATGATAAGAGATCTACAAGGAAGAACCCAACTAACAATCTGAGCAATAGTGGAGAGGCTACCTTAATTGCCTTTCCCTGATAATGAGATTTATGACTACCTTATATGTCATCCTAGAGTCTTCATCTAGTAGCTGATGGAAGCAGAAGCAGACATCCAGAGCTAAACACTAGCCGAACTCCTGGAATCCAGCCTTTATTATGTTGAGGTATGCTCCTTCTATTCTTAACTTCCTATGATTTCTGTCATGGAATGCTGCTGGTTTTCATCAAAGGGATTTTCTGTATGCATTGAGGTGATAATGTGATTTCTAAGTTCAAGTCCACTATGTGATAAATTACATGTATTGATATTTGTATACTGAACCACCCCTACATGTCTAGAATGAAACCAACTTGATCATGATGAATGATCTTCTTTGGGGTCTTCTCTGTTTCATGTGTTTAATTTAGCTAAGGGCTTATCAATCTTGTTTAGCTTTTCAAAGAATTTGTTCTTTGTTTCATTGATTCTATTTTTAAAATATTCCAATTCATTAATTTCTACTCCCATGCTAAGTATCTCTTTCCATCCATCTACTGCTTTTGGAACTGGTTTATTTTTATTTTCCCAATAAATCTTCCAAATGGATGAGCCACTCTTAATATTTACCCAAAAGACCCCAAGTGGATACATCAGAGACACTTGCATGCCTATGTCCACCACAGTGCTATTCACAATAGCGAAGTTATATACCAACCTAAATGTCCAACAACAGAGAAATGGGTAAAGAAACCCATTGTATAAATACAATGAAATTTTTTCAATATAAAGAAAAATGGAGGTATATCACTTACTGGAAAATGAATGTAGCTATAAATTGTTATATTAAGTGCATTAAAACAGTTTCCAAAAGACAAATTATGCTTTCTATCATTTGTGGTTTATAGAGTTCATATAGTTTCATAAAATCATGTATACATATATCAAATGAAAGAAATTAAACTAGGACAATAAAAGGGAATAAAGTGGACAAACAGGAAGGAGGTTAGAAAATGGATTGTATATCTAAATTAGTTTAAAATTGTCACCAGGTCTCACTGGGCTGTGGTGGTACACACCTTTAATTTCAGTACTGGGGAAGTAGAGGCAGGCAGCTCTTTGTGAGTTCGAGGCCAGCCTGATCTATGGACCAAATTCCAGGACAGGCTCCAAAGCTACAGAGAAACCCTGTCTTGAAGAAAAAAAAATTCACCAGACCTCATGGCATAACCTTTGGATCACAGCTACTTTGGAGGCAGATGCAGGGGGATTTCAGAGTCTTTGTGTTCTAAAGAGTGAACACAAGGCAATCTCAGCAAGTCCTTGCCTCAGAGTTAAAAATATGTTTTTCTAAAGACTAAGATGTAGTTTTTAATTTATCTATCTATTTATTTATTCATTCATTCATTCACTTGTTTACATTATTGAGTATACAGTGAAAGAGGGCATATGGATCAAGAGGAAGGGATGTGGCGTGGACCGTTGCCATTTGACAAAGTTCCAACATTACAACATTGCAGACAGACCACACTTGTCCAGCACCTTTTTAAGTTTCATTCCTAATGGTTCTCGACATCAATGCCTTTCCCTTTGGGAAATTTGGTAGAGGATAAAAACTCTTATGATGGTAGCCTAGGCTCTTTAAACGAAATCATTCTTGGGGGGGGGGGGCAAAATCCCCAACACCAGGGGACCAGGAATTCTACCCCTACTGTGCCCTCCCTAAGGACACCAAGAATAGGACAAGTTAGAGATTTACTAGACACACCTGATGTCCTACAATTCAGATGCAGAGGATCCCAAGAGCCTGAGCCCGTGAAAGGCAAGAATTCAGTTAATTAATACAGAGAAATCAGAATGGTACATTATTCCTGGAGAAGACTGAGTTGTCAGAACCTTCCCTTTTGGGCATGTCAGGAGAAGGGAGGGAAACAGCATTGTCATTAAGCTAAGCAAGCCTCTGCTTGCTACCCAGAAGTTCTATTCCCCGAGATCATTTATTTGTATAAAGGTCTCCATTCATTCCCTTGGGAGGAACTCGACTGGTCTTTCATTAACATATGACTGGCATTGCCAGGCAGTGATAGTGCACACCTTTAATCTCAGCCTCACTCACTCGGGGATGCAGAGCCAGGTGTATCCCAGTGAGTTCAAGGCCAGCCTGGTCAAATACAGCAAATTCTAGGACAGCCATCTCAAAAAAAAAAAAAAAAAAAAAAAAAAAAAAAAGAGAGAGAGAGAGAGAGAGAAACATATGATGACTGGTGTCTATGTACTTGACCTCAAGTCACACCCCAGTTCACATTCCCTTGCAACTATAAGGTGGAATTTTCTCTCAGTGAAGTGCTACTGGCAGAATCCTGGTTCACCCTCAGATTGTGGCAGTCTCCTCCTTCTCTTCCCACAGCCTCTTAGGACCTGTATCATCGGAGCGAAGCAAGAAGTCTTCCTTCTTATGTTGGGGTGATGAAGTTTCTTTTTTTGCATGTTGCAGACTGGCTGGTGTATAGTCCCGAGGCTGGTGGATCTATTTTAGCCCCAGCACGTCCTTCTCAGCCAGATATGTTTCCAGGATAGCCAAGCAGGGCTTCTATATTGTCCTGGAAGTTATTCTTAGTGACAGTGTTGCATGATTGCGATATGCTCCCTGAGATACCTGCACACTCCATTCATGAGCCTTAAGTTTTCATGAAGCTCTAGGTAGAATCAAGACAGTTTAACAAAGAAGTGCTTATCTAGCATGTATGAGCCCCTGGGTTTAATACATAGTGCCACAATAAATAAATAAACAAATACAGATAGTTTTGCAGAAGACTAAGTAAAAGACTGATCAAAGAAAATATAAATTTGAAAAACATTTACAAAATAATCTGAACTTATTTGTGTAATTTCAACACTCAGAGGCTGAGTGTGGAGGAGGAGGATAAAGTTGAGTCCTGTCTGGACTACAGAGTAAAACCCTCTCTTGAACAAGAACAATAAAATGGCATACCTAGTAAGAACTTCTATAAACACACACACACACACACACACACACACACACACACAGAGAGAGAGAGAGAGAGAGAGAGAGAGAGAGAGAGAGAGAGAGAATGTTTAGAACTCAAAAAATAGTTTTGATAGACTTAATTTTTAAGCTATATATCTTACTGTCTGCCTGTGGCCATGTGCCTGTTAGAGCTGGCATGCACAGAGGCACTGGATCCCCTCAAGCTGGGGTTACAGACAGTTGTGAGGTACCCATTGTGGATCCTGAGAACCATACTCAACCCTCTGCAAGAGCAACAAGTGTTCTTAACTGCTAAGCCATCTCTATAGCCTTACAAAGATTATTCTAGAAGCCTAGTCTTTTACATGTGGTAAAAAGCCTTGATAAAAACCCTTACCAAAGACAAAAGCTAGACAGGAAATAAACATGCAAAAATATTTTTGTGACATATGGCTTCAAGAAAATGCAAATCAATAATGAAATATCATTAAACACTGACTAGAAATATCATTAAACACTGGCAACAGATATTATCAAGGATACAGAGTGGGTCTAGCGAGATGACTGAGCAAGTAAAAGTCCATGACCTGAGTTCAATCCCCAAGAGAAGGTGGAAGAAGGGAAGTGCCTCCCACAATGTCCTCTAATGTACATGGCATATGTGTGCCTGCATTCACACACACACACACACACACACACACACACACCACCACCACCACCACCACCACCACCAATAATAAAAATATAAGTACATTTTTAAGGATGCAGTTTTTTGTTCCAGTATGTCAGTGCCTGGCCACTGCCAAGAGACCCAAGACCATGAGGATCCACAGCAAAAGGCATTTCACAGTTGGAATCCAAGACGAAATTGAAAAGAAATTATCTTCAGAACCTCTGAAAACTAGTAACACAAAAGAAATCCAAACAAAAGCCATTTTGGGGAATGAGAATTCATCTTGACTTGTCTTCTACAATGATATCTAAAAACTACAGACATAAAGGACCTTGGAAGGAGAGTTGAAGAATTCCCCACCAATGATATCAGACACCTTTTTTTCCAATAAAAGGGAAACATAGTGTCCTCAAACATTGATTAGGTAGAACTTCCCCAACTGCAGAATCTGCGTTTTCTGCAGAAACCACTGCACCTCAACCCACCTACGATGGACTGGGTTCCTTTCGGTCTCCAGACATAGTGTTTAAACCAAGGAAAAGGACTGGTTGAAAGAGCTCTTGAGGACTCTAGCTTGAGTCCTGCTAACAGCACATAATCAAATGCCCTATCATGGGAATTAAACAGCCTTCATATTGAGGACATTAGAACATTTTAAGTACTCAAGAAATCATGTGAGAAGTGGGGGAAGGCTGGTGTTGGAATATGAAACCCGGAAGGTTCTAAAAGCATTTTTTCAAGGTTGACAAGGTGAGCCAGTCTTGACAGGCCATTTTCCCTTCAGCTGCCAATATGCTTTTCATAAACCATTCTACTCAGAAGCCTTTGAGCCCATTTGATTAGATAAGACATCCAGCAACCAATGCACACTGAGGTTAAATTCAGAATTCATGTGGCTGGCAATACATATGTCAGGACCCAGTTCAACACCAGTTGAAGGAAAAGGGTGGGTTGGGGGGGGGGAAACATGGTGAGTGTTGCTTACAAAACTTCTTGAACCTATCAGTGTGATTTTTCCCGTGGGAGACTGTTGTTTGTTTAAGTCCAAATAGCACTTCTCTGCTTACATCTTACCTTACTATTTTGATTGTAGCTTGCAGGATGAGAATTATAAGTACTGTGCATTTCTGCCTGATAGAAATACAGCTTTCTTTATTTTGTGCTGGGGTTGGAACCCAGAGCTTTGTAAAATTTAGCCAAGTGCATTAACATTGATTGACATAGTCAGCTTGAAACATTGAAAATTTTAAGTTCCCAACACTGAAAAATAATTTTTATTTATTCAACAGATATTTATTGACACAATAAAGATGATAAAGAGAAGATTGATAAGGTGTTGGGGTGAAGGGTGGTGGACAGTCCCATGTCACAATATTTTGGGTCTGTGTAACTGCAAAGGTTGTTCATTTTTTACTAATAGGAAGTGGAAATTGAAGTAGGCAGGAGTAAGAGGCAGCAAATCTCATGGGCATGTTAGGTGACGACAGTTTTTAGAGACGGGAACTATCAGAGGTTGGAGACTGGTGTAAAAGGCAAAGCTTTGGCTCCATTGGCTGTCTGCATGTGCATCCTTAGACAGAACTATACACAGCAGGTGCTTATTCATCTTAGTCATTGTTAAGGGAATTCCTAACTTTTAAAACAGTTGCTAGACAGACAGATGTGATGGACAGCTAGCACATCTGTACACATCTGTGGTCCCAAATCGTCAGGTGCTGAGGCAGGAGGAACAATTGAGTGCATAATTCAAGATCAACATGAGCAACATAACAAGACTCCCACTCAATAATAATAATAATAATAATAATAATAATAATAATAATAATGGTTTTTATGATGTTTTGTTTAGCTTTAGAAGGGCACAGCAGGAAACAAAGAAAAAGAATAAAACCTGAAAATGCTGCTCTATAAAGCACCTCTGTCTTCATATTTCTAAGTCAGAGTTTGATTGTGTTATAGCCCATTAATGTATCAATGCTTATCAGTACTTCTATTTTTATTTTACTTATATAACAAGGGAGAAAATAAAGGATAAATAATAAAGATTTAAAAACAGAAAGATGCAGAGTAGTATTCATCACTACTGGGAAGGAAAAGCCATGCAGCCTCTCTTGGAGGGTTGTTTTGAAAAACTAAACATAATCTATTGTGTATGTGTGTTTCTCTGTGTAGCACTGGCTATCCTGGAACTTGCTCTGTAGACCAGGCTGGTCTTGAACTCAGAGATCAGCCTGCCTCCGCCTTCTGAGGGCTGGGTTTAAAGGTGTGTGCCAACATACTCTTTTCAAGATTCTATTAAATCCCTGACTAGTACTTACCCAAATTAATTTAAAGCACATGTACATAACAACTTGTACATGGATGGTCATGCTACTTTTATTCAAAACTGCAAAAATGGGGAAGTCATCAAGATATCCTTTAGTAAGTGGATGAATAAATAAACAGGTATATTCAGAAGATAAAATATTGGGTGCTTAAAAAGAATAAGCCATGAAGAAACATAATAGAAATATTATCTGTGTTATTAAATGAAAGGTATTAACCAGAAAAGGGCACATGCTATAATTCCAATCATATGATATTCAAGAAAAAGCAGAACTATGAAGACAGTATCATTGGTGGGACAAGAGAGATGACTCAGCAGTTAAGAGCACTAGCTGCTCTTTCAGAGGAGCCAGATTCAATTCCCAGTATCCACATTGTGTCTCATAACTATCTGTAACTTCAGAGCCAGAGACGATGTGACATCCCCTTCTGGTTTCTATAGGCATCAGTCACACATGTAGGGCACCAGCATACATGAAAACTAAATATCCATACACATTAAAATAAAAGCTTTATAAAGATCAATGGTTACCAGAAGTTAGGAAAAAGGGAAGTGATCAACAGTCAGAGCACAGAGGATTTTTATGGCAGTGAAATTATACATCATGCTGTAATAATGATATGTGAATTTGTGAACTTTCAGTACAGGGTTTTGTGATGGTTAATCTTTATTGTCAACTTGACTGGACTTAAACAGAATAACCTAAGAGACTGAGGGACAGTTCTGAGTGTATCTGTGAGAGCATTTTCAAAGATGACAGGTTCAATATAGATGGCATCATGTCATGGGCTGAGACCTGGGACAGAACAAAAGAGAAAGGGAGAGCATCTGTCTTTCCTTTCTCCACTTGCTGGACCACTACAATATAAAAACTTTGCTGATATGCCCTCTCTACCATGATGGGGAGCGAGAGGTTCCCAGGCCCTAAATGGGGCAGCTCACAACCACCTTTAACTCCAAGGCCAAGGATTCTGTTGCCCTCTGCTGGCCAGCAAGGGCACCTGTATTTACACATATACTCACACATAGGCACAAACATGTTACATAATTGTAAAAATAATTTGAAAAAAATTCAAAAAAAAAAAAACCCTCATCTAAAAAACTTCTTTCCTTTTCTAACTTCCCAGGGTAACCATGGTTTCTAATACTATATATCAATTTTGTCTAATCTTGAAATGTAGGCTCACATGACATTTCATATATTTTTCTGCTTTTAATCTAGTCTTGTCCCTTTGTAAGATTCTTGTAAGTTTGTACATGTAGCAGTACTCAGCCCACTCTTACTGCTGCACAGTGTTCAACTGTATCGATAAATAGCAATCTACTCAATCTGTCTACTGACAGATTGGTCTTTTCAGTTTGGACTTTGGTAAGTAATGTTGATTTGAGCATCCTTGTGCCAGTCTCTGGAGAATCAACTAAATTCATCTTGGAGAGTACATTCTTAGAAGTTGGAGTTGCTGGGTCATAGATAGGTGGTTGTATTCAGTATCAGTATATATGGCAAAGAGGTTTTCAGAAGAGGCCTTAGCCAACCTACACTTCCAGTAATAGCAGATGAGGACTGTAATTGTTCTTCATCATCATCACTTGACACCACCACTCATCCATTTTTGTTGTCATGTGTACATTCATATCTTGTTGTTTGTGCTGGCTAGTGCCAACCTGCCTCAATTGAGAAAATGCTATAGGCAAGCCTGTAGGGCATTTTCTTAATTATTAATTGATAGATGAGGTTCCAGCCCATTGTGGGTGGTACATTCCCTGGGCTGGTGGCCCTGGGTTCTTTAAGAAAGCAGATTTAGCAAACTATGGGAAGTAAGTGAGTAAGCAGCACCCTTCCATGGCCTCTGCATCAGCTCCTGACTCCAAGTTCCTTAGTTCATGTCCTGACTTCCTTTGATGATGAACTGACTTCCTTTGATGATGATATGGAAGCTTAAACCAAATAAACCCTTTCCTCCCAAAGTTGATTTGGTCATGGTATTTTCAACAAAACAATAGTAAAACAGACAGAAATTAAAACCAGTGTAGTGGGGTATTTCTGTGACAGACCTGATCATATTTGGGGGAGGATTGTGGAGGGACTTTGGAACGTGAGCAAGAGTGTTCAGGGCATGAAGTGTTCAAAGCTTAGTGAACTCTTCTGTAGGAGCTTGGAAGATAAATGTTGAGAGAAATACAGACAATGGAGGCCTGTCTTGTAAGTTTCAGAGAGAAATTTGAAAGTCACTTAAAGATTCTGTCATTGCTGTTTGCTATTTTGACTTGAGAGTCTATGGTTCCGGTTAGCTGGGGCTGAAGAATCAGCTGTGATTAATTGCTTTGCTAGGACAACTGATGCTGGTCATCTGGAGCTGAGAAATTAGCTTCAGCCTCTCAAAGTGTGGGAATTGCAAATGTGTCACCACACCTGGCTCAAAGAACACATCATAAATGAGTCTAAGCATTTAAATGTTGGTGTAAAGGGAACAAAAGGTTGAAACATTTATGCTGTGGTTGCCATTCTCCATTGATGAAGACTTGGAAGCATGATTTCCTCAAAATTCCCACTGTACTGTAGTGATCACTGAGTGGACTCCAAACCCTCAGAGAAGCCATAGGCCAGGAAACAAGAGGCCTGCAGTGTAAGTGCAGTAAGTCCTCTCTGTGACTGCACAGAGCCATCAGAAGTTGTGTGAACTCTTTACCACATCTGTGAGGGGAAGAAGGCTTGGCAGAGTGATTGAAGTGTTTGTTGCCCGGGAGGTGCTGAACACCGCCCATCTTGAGCTGCAGACACACCTCTTTCTTTGCTCAGGACATTGAAGGGCCTTCTTCAGTGCAGGGGCCAGATAGCTTCAGAAAGGACACCATTGAGAGATACAATGGCTCCACAGCTCAGCTGGCTTTGGCTTATGATTGAGATAGTCATCCTGTATCCTAGTCTCCCTCAGACTAACTTTGGAAGCAATGGGCTCCTGTGAAAGGGTTAATCCCAACACTGCCTCCCTCGTGTCTTGTGTTAAACCAGAGTGGCTTTCCAGAACTTCTTTGCATGCTCAAACACATAATCCAAGCAAGAAATGTATGTTGTACAATATCATTATTGTGAAATAAATGAACTAATGGTAATAGAAAATGCCTGGCCTGACTTGTATACAGAGCACCGCATTCGTAAAGAAAGATTATGGTGGACCACATGCTAGGCCACAAATAAAACCTCTACAGATTTTAAAAGATAGATATCATAAAAGGTCCTGGCAACTGTCCACGGTGAGGCTGGAAGTCTGTAACAGAAGAAAACCAGAAGTCACAAACGTTTTAAAATGTAAAAACACTCTTACACAACTAGTGGTTTGTCTTACTTAGCACAAAGCAGCTCCTCACCTGGAATTATTTCTGGTCCCTCTCTCTCCCCAGACTCTCTTGGCCCCAGGGAAAGGAGTAGACTAAGAAGTGAGTAAAGCTGAAGTCACTCAACCTAATGACCATATATTTCCAGGAAAATCAACTCCAAGGTGATCACAGCCACAGTCGTTTGGGTATCTTGCTTTCCACAGTATTTCATCTCTAGGACCAGCACACATGGTGATACCTGAGAAGCATAACCTAGGTTTCTGTTGAAGAAGATACTGGAAGCACTATTGGATATTTAATAGTTGTTGGCAGAAAGTGTACAGCTAGTTTTAAGCATGGAGAAGGGCTACTGAACAGAAGTGAGCAGTTCAGATGATGACCATCATCTGGTAATATTCGTCGTCATATTGTGCAGATTAGAAGATGAACTGGACCCTGGATAAATATAACTTAGGGATAATTTTCCTTTCTCTAGGCAATAATCAAATTTTTAAATTCTAATATAGTCAGCAACACAATTGTTGTACCCATTTTTTGGAAAGACTGACAAAATATTTTTAAAACTGTACATAACTTTAAGAATATGCTTTTATAACTGAAAACAAAGAATGAGGCCAGAGAGATGGCTGGATGATTCAGAATACTGTGCAAGTATGATGACTAGAGTTTGAATATCAGCTGCCACATGCCTGGTGAGGTCACATACACACACCTTTCACTCCAGCCCTAAGAGGAACAAATACAGGAGGATCCCTGGGACTTCCAGCTCCTAGACTAGGCAAAAAACAAAAAACAAGAAAACCAAAACAAACAAAAAAAGAACAGGATCCTGGGGCTTGGGGATTAGCAAGACCATCTGCCTCACAGGATAGCACCCTCCTCTGACCTTCTCATGTGTGCACATACATCATACATACACACACACACACACACACACACACACACACACACACACACACACACAAAACCATGGGGAGGTTAGGAAATGCTCAGATATGATGAGAATGAGAATACAATATTCTCATGTCCCCCCCCCACACACCCTTGTGTGTGTGTGTGTGTGCGTGCGTGTGTTGCTAGAGATCAAAACTAGGGCCTCCCTCATACATGCTACATCTGAGCTATATTCTGGCATGAGACCATAACTTACCAAAATGCAAGGGGTACAGCAAAAGCAGCACCAGGGAGGAGAGTTACAGCTGAGAACACTTGCCCCAGAAGGTCTCAAATCAGCAACCTAACATGACAGCTCACATTTGCAGAAGAAAGCAAATAGAGAGGAGAAAAATATGGAGGTAGTCCACAAATCTTCTTTGAGAAGATTAATACAATTGACAATGCTTGGGTTGACTAAGAAATTTAAAAAAAAAAAAAAAAAAAAAAAAAAAACTGAAGTCATAAATAAAAGGAGAACTGTAACGAGTAGGGTTTTTCCACCTGCCGCCGCCGGTCTTGACCCACCGCCGCGCCAGCGCCAATTAACACACTGAGACTCTGTATTAGATACAATTCTGTTGGCCCAGTTACTTGTTTCTTATCCGCTAGCTCTGTCTTAATTATTAGCCCATTTTTATGTATTTCCACCTGGTCTTACCAGGGAGAGGCGGCTGGCGGTTCTTTCTTCTCCAGACTCTCCATCTTGGTTCCTCCTTACTACTTCCTCTTTCCTCCTTGTCTCCTAGTCCCGCCTATCTTGCTTTCCTATTGGCCAACAGTGCTTTATTCATTAACCAGTATGAGAAACATATACAGAATGACATTTCCCATCAGAGAACTATTACTGTAGATTTTACATAAAGAGGACTGTTATATATATATATATATATATATATATATAGAGAGAGAGAGAGAGAGAGAGAGAGAGAGAGAGAGAGAAGAGAAAAGACATTTTCAACAAATTGGACTAGGAAAACTGGATGTCCACATGCAAAAGAACAAAATTAGACCCATTGATGGGAGATGTCATCCTGTAAATGTAGCTATCACCCCTCATCAAGAAGCTTCTCTTACAGAGCAATGGTGGCACATGCCTTTAATTCTAACGCTCAAGAGGCAGAGGTAGGAAGATCTCTGTGAGTTCAAGGCCAGCCTAGTCTATAAAACAAGTTTCAGGTCAGCCAGGGTTGTTACACAGAGAAACCCAATCTTGAAAAAAAATAAAAAATAAGAGATGGGGGAGGACTGAAGAAAGAAATTGAATAAGACATTAATATTGAAAGGATCAATATTGTGAAAATGACTATCTTACCAAAATCAATTTACAGATTCATTGTAATCCCAAACAAAATCTCAGTGACCTTATTTAACAGAAAAAAATTGAAACTCTTATAATTCATGCAGAAGTACAAGAGTCGATGGATAGCCAAAGCAATGTTGAACATAAAGAAAACTACTGGGAGAATCACTATACCTGAGTTCAAGTTATACTACAGAACCACAGTAATAAAAATAGTGTAATATTGACATAAAAACATTCACATGGATCAATGAACTAGACTTGAAAACCCAACTACAAGGTCATGTAACTACAGCTATCTACTTTTGGACAAATATTCCAAAATTACGCATTGGGAAATAGACAGCATCCTTAACAAACCAGAGTCATCTACATGTAGAGGGATGAAAGTTGATCTTTATCTGATACTTTACACGAAGCTCAACTCCAGCTGAATCACAAACTTCAATGAAAGACCTGAAATTCTAAAACTGTTAGAGGAAAAAGTAGGGAGCAAAATTCAAGACATAGGCGTAGGTTAGGGCTTTCTGAACAGGATTCAAATCACTTAGAAAATAAGATTAATAGTCGACTAATGAATCTATTAAATTAAAAGGGGGGTTGTTTCACAAATAAAACTGTCATTCAAGATGGCTGTTGGTGGCATACACCTTTAAGTCCAGCACTTGGGAGGCAGTGGCAGGTGGGGGTCTGTGAGTTTGAGACCAACCTAGTCTACAGAGTGAGTTCCAGGACAACCAAGGATACACAAAGAAACCCTGTCTCAAAAAAGTAAAAATATAAAAGTCATTCAAGTGAATAATCATCATATATAACAATAGAAAAACCTTTGCCAGATTTGTCTGACAGATTAGTATCTGTAGTGGTTTTAAATGAGACTGTCCCCCACAGGCTCATATATTTGAATTGGTCCACGGTTGGTGGAACTGTTTGGGAAAAATTAGATTTGGCCTTGTTAGAGGAGGTATGTCACTAAAAGTAAGCGTCAATCTCTCTCTCTTTCTCTCTTAGTAAATGAGTGTGTGTGTGTGTGTGTGTGTGTGTGTGTGTATGTATCTGCCTCCTGCTTGTGTATGAGATGTAAGTTCTCAGCTACTTCATCCATGTTTCCTGCCTTGATGGTCATAGACTCACACTCTAAAACTGTAAGCAAGCCCCAATTAAATGCTTCATTTCTTAAGTTGCTTTGGTCGGGATGTCTCTTCATAGCAATAGAAAAGTAACTATGACAATATCTAGAATATACAAAGAACTCATAAAACAAACATCAAGAAAAGAAAAATTTAAAAATAAGTCATGGAGCTAAAGAGAGTTTTCAAAATAAGAAATACAAATGACTAATAAACTGTTTGTTTGCTTGCTTGCTTGCTTGCTTGCTTGTTTGTTTTGAGACAAGACTGGCCTCCAACTCAGAGATCTGCTTACCTCTACCTCCCAAGTTCTTCAATTAAAGGCTTGCACCACTATATCTGGCTCAAACATTTTTTTAAAGTGTTCAACACTAATAACCTTTGAGGAAATGTAAATTAAAACTACTTTAAGATTATGTCTCACACTACTCAGAATGACTATCATCAAGAAAATAAGTTATGATAAATACTATCAAAACTGTGGAGAATTATTGCCCATTGTTGGGAGTATAAATTGGTACAACTGCTAGGAAATCACTATGAAAGATTCTCAAAAAGTTTAAAAAACAAAATAGAGGCTGGAGAGAATACCTAGTGGTTAATAGCTTATGTTACTCTTCCAGGGGACTTGAGTTCAACTCAAAGCACCCACATCAGACAGCTCACAACCACTCATAATTCCAGCTCCAAGGGACCAATGCCTCTGTCTTCCATGAGCATACACACACACACACACACACACACACACACACACACACACAATTTTTTTAAATCTTTAAAATTTCTAATTAAAATATAATTACATTTCCCCCCATCCTTTTCCTTCCTCCAATCTTTCCCATGCCCTCTCTTATTCCCTCTCAAATTCATAGCTTCTTTTTCTTTGGTTATTGTTGTTATATACACATAAGTATGCATAAATATGTAAATACAGCCTTCTGAGTCCATTTAGTGTTACTATGTGTACAGAATTTCAGGACTGGCCACTTGGTATTGAATAACCAATTAGGGTACTCATCTCCAATTCTCCATCTCTCAGAAATCATTAGTTGCCTGTATATTTTGTCTAGGGATGGAATCCACTGAAATTTCTCCCCTCCTATGTTAGCATGTCTATTGTGTTGTCATTGTTCAAGTCTTGTTTAGGAAACAATTTTGTGTAGTATAATGGATTTAGCTTCCTTGTTGTCTTAGTTAGGGTTTCTATTGCTGTGAAGAAACACCATGACTACAGTAACTCTTATAAAGGAAAACACTGGGGCTGGCTTATAACATCAGAGGTTTAGTCCATTATCATCATGTGGGAACCACGACAGTGTACAGGCAGGCAGATATGGTGCTGGAGAAGGAACTGAGAGTCTACATCTTGATACACATTCAGCAGAAGGATACTGTGTACCACACTGGATGTAGCTTGAGCATATAAAACCTCAAAACCCATGCCTCAAAGAGACACACTTTCCCCAACAAGTCCACATCTACTCCAACAAGTTCATACCTTCTAGTAGTACCACTCCACATGGCCATGCATTTAAGCACATGAGTCTAGGGGAGTCATACCAGTTCAAACCACACATGTCATTTCTAGGATATGCATTCTAACAGTAGATTTCCTGATTCGCTGGCTCTTACAATCCTTCTGTCTCCTCTTTCATAATATTCTGAGCATTAGGTACTGGAGATATGTTGTAAGATGTATCCATAGGGACAGAGTACCCTGATGGGAGATGTCATTCTGTATATGTTTCTCATACTGGGTAATAATAAAGCACTGTTGGCCAATAGGAAAGGAAGATAGGAGAGACAAGGAGGAAATAGGAAGTAGTAAGGAGGAGCCAAGATGGAGAGTCTGGAGAGAGCAGTATGTGGCAGCCGGCTCCGGGTAAGAAGACCACGTGGAAATACATAGATTAACACAAATGGGTTAATACTTAAGACAGAGCTAGCTGATAAGAAAGTAGTAACTGGCCAATAGTATAATATCAAATACAGAGTCTCTGTGTGTTATTTGGGGCTGGGCGCGGCGGCAGGACAAGACCAGGCCGTGGCGGGAGGAAAAAACCCATACTCCTTACAGTACCCTCACCATCATTTTTTTTTCTCTACATATTTTGAGCAGTTGTGGTTTTCTGTGATGATCTGTCTGCTGTAAAGAAAGGTTTTTGTTTTTGTTTTGTTTTGTTTGTTTGTTTGTTTGTTTGTTTTTTAAAGATTTATTTATCACATATAGTGTTCTGCCTGCATGTATCCCTGCAGGCCAGAAGAGGGCACCAGACTTCATTATAGATGGTTGTGACCCCCCACCATGTGGTTGCTAGGAATTGAACTCAGGACCTCTGGAAGAACAGGCAGCACTCTTAACCCCTGAGCCATCTCTCCAGCCCTTGTTTTTGTTTTTGTTTTGTTTTGTTTTTTTATGAAAAAGATGTACTTAGCTGTGTTTATTATGAGTGATGGAAGTAGGTTCTCCTCTATAATCCATGACTTCACTAGCCCTAAGTAGTTGACTAGGTTGAGTTCCATCCTATTGAGTAAACCTTAAGTCCAACAAGACAGCTATTGGTTACTGTCTCTATTGCACTTTTAGAAGTATTTGCAGGGATGATCATTGTTGTGGTTTGTAGGCATCAAATCTGGGTGGGACTACTGACTGCTTCCCCCTTTGGCAGTTTGCATAGCCCCTTCTGTTACTGCAAAAGCTAGTCCTCAGGGAGGAGGCTTTTATGTCAGACCCAGCATCCTGTGTCTAAAGTACATGATCTTTAGTAATAGAGAATTACTTTCAGTATCTGGGAGGCAACCAAGGATAGCAATAATAGTCTAAATTGTTTTGGGAGACTCTTGGACTCCTCTGACCAACAACTAGAATAGAGGTTTCTAAGGCATGGTGCTGGAGTTTTTCTTAGTCTATAAGTCTTGTGGGAAGCATTGCCAGCCCAGCTAGCAAAAGTTCATTAAAGCTGTACACACTGTGTGTGTGTGTGTGTGTGTGTGTGTGTGTGTGTCTGTGTGTCTGTGTGTCTGTGTGTGTACATACATCAATAAATAGAATTTTTAATCTTAGACAAATGTGTCCTAAAGGCTTTCCCAAACAAAATCTTTTTTACATTAAAAATAGAACTACCAGCTGGACGGTGGTGATGCATGCCTTTGATCTCAACACTCAGGAGGCAGAGGCAGGCAGATCTCTGTGAGTTCAAGGACAGCCTGATCTACAAAGCTACACACAGAAACCCTGTCTTGAAAAATAAAATAAAATAAATAAAACTATCATATTATCCAGATATACTGCACCTGGGCATAAACCCAAAGGACTCTATAGCCTTCTACAAAAATGCTTGTTCATCCATGCTGATAGTATTCTATTCACAGTAGCTAGGAAACAGAATCAGCTTAGATGACTGGTACCTAATGAATGGAAAATGAAAATGTAGTACACATTGACAATGGAATTATAGTCCACTAAAAAATAAGAGGCTATGAAATTTGCATAAAAATTGATAGAACTTCAAAGTATTAAACTAAGTGAGGTAAACCAGGTCCAGATGGACAAACACCACACTCTTTCTCATATGGTGATCTTGCTTTGACTTTTTAGATCTGTGTGTTTAGTCTGGAGTACCTGTAGAGGTCAGGGAGTTAGAAAGGGCCCATGAAAGGTAGAGGGGCCCCTAAGAGGTGAGGGGATAGCAGAGCACATGTGATATGAAAGTAGGGTAAGAGAATACTGAGGTTTAAGTGAGAATTGAGGCAGGAAAGGGAGAGAAGAGGCTAGAAGTAGCTTAACTAGAGTTAAGAGTGTATGAGAAACCCACTAATCTGTAAGCTAATTTTTTTTAAATAAGAAATAAACAAAAGATAAAAGTTAAAATTAAAAAAGGACACAGGTGCCCTTTATGGGTAGCCAGTATTTTCCCAGAATACATTAAATAAAAATCTCAGTGCCAGGTGTGGCACTCTTCCCTGAGCTCCATCCCCTTCCCTACAATAAAAATGCAGGCTATTTCTACCACTCTTGGTTGCCCACCATAAGTACATGGTAAGGCCTTACCACTGAAGACACAGTACTTGGGTTGCAGGACAGAGAAATCACATTGGAACTGACTGAAAACTGCCTCCCTATTGGCTATCTTTCACAATACTGGAAGATATTAAATACAGGCTACTGGGGAGACAATTGTCAATGGTATTATTATTCATATTTAAACATTAAATGCTAGGCAAGTTGTTCCCATGAGTTCAATAATGACGTGAAAGTTATGGGGTTAGCCAATGGCTTTCTGATTGAATTTGAGTCCTGGTCATGATCAAAATGGTTTGGGTGATCACAGACCGTAGAGGGAAACCTACTACTGTTGTTCTGCTAGACAGACATGGCTTGTACATACTTATGTTTATACCTATATATTAGTGCTGCTGCCAAGCTTGGCTAGAGAAGCTTCTTTTGTGGTGGGCAGCAACTAATGTAAAGACTCATGACCAGTCAAAGGGCTATAAATAAGAGATTTTGGGGAGCTGGAGAGATGGCTCAGTGGTTAAGAGCATTGCCTGCTCTTCCAAAGGTCCTGAGTTCAATTCCTAGCAACCACATGGTGGCTCACAATCATCTGTAATGAAATCTGGTATCCTCTTCTGTCCTGCAGACATACATGCAGGCAGATCACTGTGTACATAATAAATAAGTAAATCTTTAAGAGAGAGACTTATAAGTGCTTATCCCTAAATACAACATCCATATGAATCTCCCAAGACACAGGGAATACTGGATATGAGGGGACAGGAACAACGTAAGAGTGGGAGGATGGGGAGGTCCTGTATATATGATATGCCTATCACACTCATGAACTCACAGCAGCTGTGGCTACCTACACAAGGCCTGCATAGGATCAAGCCAACAAATCAGCCAAAATACCAGCAGACAATATTAACTGGATTCAGTGACATACAAAAGAGATGGGTATGGGGTGGGGTAGGAGGGACACAAGAAGGTGAAAGAGGACTATTGGAGTAGGGAGAGGAAAGGATTGTCCTGGAGAAGGAAATGAGGGGAAGGATTTAGGGATAGAAGAGATCGAAGTACATTTTATACATGTATGAAACTGTTGAAGAATAAAGGAAATTTTCTCTAAAAAATTAAGCAATGGAAGATGTAAAGATATTGTCCTAGTTACCTTCCTATTGTCATGACAAAGGAAACTTATAAAAGAAAAAGTTTCATTTGGGATTCAGGGTTTCAAAGGATAAGAGACCATGACTGTCATTAGAGGGAGCATGGCAGCATCAGGCAGGCAGGCATGGTGCTGAAACAGTAGCTGTGAGCTTACATCATTATTTGAAAGTCAGAGGCAGAAGGAGAGATGACTGGGAATGGCAAGACTTTTGAAAACCCTCAGATCCTACCCCTAATGATAGGATTCCTCCTACAAGGCCATACCTCCTAAACGGTCCCCAACAATTCCACCAACTGGGACCAAACATTCAAATATAGGAGCTCATCAGGGTCATGCCCATTCAAACCAACACAGATAAGATCTGGCAAGAATTTATAACTGATGAAATTAAGAAAAGAAAGGTAAACAGACTAGAAGGGGGAATCTATCATGACTTAAGATTTTAGGCTGTTGAAAGAGAGCTGGAGAGTAGTGAATGAGGAATCCAAAGATAGACCTGGTAAAATAGGATTTGATTTTAGGACTTAGAGAAAGGAAGACATGCTAGAACACAACTCTAAAACTAGCACTCGCTAAAACTAGCACTCGGGTTGTAAGGCAGGAGGATCTCCGAGTTAAAGGCCAAGCTCTGGGGCAGGCAGGAGTTTGGAGAGTTCAGAAAAAGGGATATATAGATATAGATATAGATATAGATAGATAGATAGAGAGAGAGAGAGAGAGAGAGAGAGAGAGAGAGAGATTCTGGATTTATTAATAAGAACTGAAAGCAGATACTCAGATATTTGTATGCAATTGTTCAGAACAACCTTATCCACAATAGCCAAAATGTAGAAACAAGCCATATTTTTACCATGAGATGAGTACATAAATTAAATATTTTATAAATATACAATAGAATGTTACCAAGCAAAAATAAAAAAAGAAAATCTGATACATTATAGAATACAGATAAAATCTGAAAGTATTATGCTAAGTGAAACTAGCTAGGCACACAAAGACAAGAAATATAGAACTCCAGTAATGTGAGATACCTTCGGCCGTCACACTCACAGAGACAAGAAGTAGGTCAGAGAAGTCCCTGGTTGATGGATGAGTTTTGCCATGAAATTATGAAGATGGATAGTGATGGTGGCTATACAGCATTGTAAAGACACATAATGCCACTGAGCTCTAAAATCAAATAATAGTTTAAATAGTACATTACATTATATTTATTCTACCACAATATAAAAAAAGGAATGCAAAACCCCTACCTAGCCTGCAAATATTCTACTTTAACAATGTATCATGACTATTTTCCTTTTCAATAGATAGCAATTCATTTTCTTCAGTACTGTATATCAGAAATAAACAGTATGTCATAGAATGAGCATGCTGTAATATGTCTACTCCCACACTAACACATTTGCTATTGTAAATAATTCTACCATATGATCCAAAGTTCTTGGTGCTGGAGCACAAGTACTGCTCTTGTAGAGGACCCAAGTTTGGTTCCTAGCACCCACGTTAAGATAGCTCACAACAACCTGTAACTCCAGCTCCAGCCCTCTTCTGGCCTCTGAGAGCAGTACATAACCCACACAATCACAGGCACCCACACCCATACATACACATAACTAAAATAAAGGTAGACTTTTTAAAGACTTTAATAAGCTTGTTATTATTGAACTGGGTGTGGTGGCACACAGCCATCTCAGACCATCTCAACTATCCTGACAGGAAGGGGGATAAAGGGCTTAAGGTCATAACAAGTTTAAGGCTAGCTCAGGCTACCTGAAACCTTGTTTCAAAACTTATTATCTGTTAGTTCTATACAGTGGAAACCCTAAACTGTGGTTACTACATTAATGGGCAATGTGAATATTATTGATGTTCTTTCAGCCCATCTTCAATATTATAAAGCAAGAGAGAAGTTGTTTTGCACTCACTAGAGTATGAATTTAGCTACATATAACAAAACTCTGAAATAGCCAAGACTTACACAGAATAATTTTTTTTCACATAAGTCTGGAGATGGCCACTCCACAGGTCATCAGAAGATTCCTCTACACACAGTTAGACTCTTGACTAGTGACAGCTCCTGGTCCAAGATTGCCACACTACTTTGTCACAGGTAAGAGAAAGGAATGAGGATGGGTTCATCCCTTACTTTTAGGACATTTGCTATGAGTTCTCTGTCTTCTTCCCTCAGCTCAATGACCTGAACTTAGTTATCCAACTCCTCCTTGGGAAAAATAGTCCTTGTGAATGGCCATGTGTCCTGCTAGCAGCATGATGATCAAGGGGAGACTGGATAGCAATCTACTTGTGATTAGAGCTTTAAAATACTGTGTGTGTGTGTGTGTGTGTGAGAGAGAGAGAGAGAGAGAGAGAGAGAGAGAAAGAGAGAGAGAGAGAGAGTGCTCACCGTGTATGTGCTCACCGTGTATGTGCAGGTGTCTATAAAGGCCAAAAAAATAGCATCAGGTCCACTGGAGCTCTGGTTACAGGCAGCTGTGAACTGTGCAATGTGGATACTGGAAAGCAAATTTAGGTCTTACAGGAGAGCAGCAAGCACTGTTGACTGCTGACCCACTTCTCCAGCCCCTGTGATAAAAGAACAGCTATAAAATCATCTACAAAATCAACTATTTCCCATGCCATTCTTTTATTTGTTTTTAGTTAGAACACAGAATTATGGGTTTCGGATGATATTTTCATACACAGGCATCACTGTAACCTGCTCATGTTTGCCCAGTCCTCTCCCTCCACTTCTTACAGCTCTCTCATATAACCCTGCTTGGAAGCAGGCAATACTTTGTCTTTCTCCCCTCTCTTCTCACATTTCTCCCTTCCCCTTACTTTAGATACCCCATCCTCCGCATAGTCTCTCCTTTTGACTTTTGTGCTTATTTATTTAAATTCTACATATGGAGAAATGCATGCAACATTTGTCCTTCTGAGACTGAAAATACCATTCCAAGTACTAGTCTGTTATATTTCTCTGTGTTATGTTTTTAATTATTACTTATATTGATTTTATGTGTGTGGGTGTTTTGCCTGTGTGCGTGTCCCTGTACCACATGTGTGCAGTCCCTGAAGAGGACAGAACAGGGTATCGGATCCCCTGAGACTGGAGTTACGAGCAGTTGTGAGCTGCCACGTGGGTGCTGGGAATTGAACCGGGTCTTCTGGAAGAGCAGCCAGAGCTCTTAACTGCTGAGTCACCCTTCAGCCCCGCTTTTGTCTTTTGAGAGTCTGTGAAGTCTGGTTGTCCTCGAACTTGAAATCCTTTTGTCTCTTGATCCTGAATGGTGTGATTATACAAATAAATGTCACCACCAAAGAGTTTCTTCTTTGTCAAAAAACAATTTTATGATAAATTATATTATTGTATTATTTTGAATTTGAATTCCTGAGACTTTGTTAACTAACTACGTCACTGAAACTGGTCTCAATGAGGTCGAGGGCAGTCAAAGTTATATTTAAAAACTGGCTTTCCTTAATATCTGGATGCTAACTTTGAGGTAGAGATCTTTTTAAGTTCTGGTTTTTTGATGTTAAGTATCTCAGGGCTGGGGTGGTGGCTCAATTGGTAAAGTGCTTGCTGTGCAAGGAGGAGGACCTGAGTTCAAATCCCCAGAATTCATGTAAAATGCTGGGCATGAAGGGCGCCACACATCCCCGTCATCTCACCACAGAGAGGGAGGACCTCAAGGGCTTGCCGGTCAATAGTCTAACTGAATAGACAAAAAAGATCCAGGTTCTGTGAGTGACCTTGTCTCAAGAAATTAGGTGGACCTATATTAAGGGAGTCTAGTTTGGTCTTATGAAGGTTCCCCATTTGTCAGACCTGAGTCAGTGATCTCTCCCTAGCTCTGGTCAGCTGATTCTGTGGGTTTCCCCATCATGGTCTTGACTCCTTTGTTCATATTTTTGCTCCTCCCTCAGTTAGTTGTGGATTTCTGCATCTGCTTCCCTCTGTTTCTGGAAGAGGGTTCTAGCTTCTCTGGGCTTGTGGATTGACAATGGCATGACTGAGACAATGTATAAGGCCACTGGCAGTGGGTCCAAGATCTAACACAAACACACAAACTGACTTAGTGGACCCTATTCTATATGGAGAGACATCTTGCTCAGTCTAGACACAGGGGTGTAGTGGTGAAGAGGTGCCTTGATCCTGCCTCAACAAGATGATGGAACAACAAGATGATGGAACAGACTTATAGGCTCTCTGAGGAGCAGATGGGAGGTGGGGGGAAGGGAGGAGATGAGGGAGGGGGAACTGGGAATGGAATGTAAAAAATAAATTAATAAAAAAATTTTGAAAGAAATTATGTGGAAAGTGACAGAAGACACCCAACACAGACCACTGCCTCCACGTACACACACACACACACACACACACACACACACACACACCTATCTCTGCACTGTAGTTGAAGTTCAATTGGTAGAGCATTTCCCTAGCTTGCATAAAGCACTGTGTTCGACCCCCTGAACTACATAAACCAGACACAAAAGATAACCTGGAATACCTGTGCTTTCAAGGTAGGAAGATCAGAAGTCCAGGGTCATCTTTGGTTACATGGCAAAGTTGAGGCCAGCCTGGACTACATAAGATCCTTACCTTAAAAAGAAAGAAAGAAAGAATGAATGAAAGAAAGAAAGAAAGAAAGGAAGGAAGGAAGGAAGAAAGAAAGAAAGAAAGTTTTAAGCTGGTGGCACATTCCTTTAATCCCAGCACTCAGGAGGCAAAGGCAGGAAAATCTCTGTGAGTTTGAGGCCAGCCTGGTCTCCAGGACAGGCTCCAAAGCTACACAGAGAAACCCTGTCTCAAAAAAAACAAGAAATAAAATAAAAATGAAAATTTAAAAGCATCTTTGCTACTCAGAAGCTATATAATTAAAATGACACACATCTGTCTCATGACCTTTGCCTACAGAGGAAATAAAATATTACTGAGCACAAAGCCCCAGAAGGATCTGGTGACCAAGAGCAGCCTCTCCCAGAATGATGACTATGTAGGGTTCCTCCCTTTCCTCTATTTCAAAATCTGCAGGTGTGGACAAACTCCAGGATGAGGCCTTACACCTCTCAGCAAGTACTATTTCCTAAGCTGACAGTAGTGTTTATTAAAGTACCTTTTTAGAATATAGAGCAATTTTTCATAGGTTCCTCTGCTAGTAACCCTCCCTGTTTCTTACCAGTGTATGAAACAAAACCCTTACTGTTAGCCTTCCCTCATGTCTTCAGGGAATAAGGAGCAGCACCGAGAATGCAGAATACAGTCCATCTACAGACAGCTGCAAAGATCATAGCATTTTAAACACTACAGTGAGACCCACGCATTTCAGATTTTTGTCTAATGTGCACAGAGCAGATGGATGGAAGGATGGATGGATGGATGGATGACGACAAAAGGGGGGGGCATCTGCTTGTGTGTGTACCACCCACCAGAGCCTTCCTGAGCAGGTGAGCAGTCCTTGGCCACTTGTCCCGAGTGTGCTGGCTGTGGTTCCCTGGCTGGAGAAATTCACCAAGACAGGACTTGCTTTGCATAGGAGGAAGTCTCCATAAGTCCACCCACCAGAACCTTCCTGAGCAGGTGAGCAGTCCTTGGCCACTTGTCCCGAGTGTGCTGGCTGTGGTTCCCTGGCTGGAGAAATTCACCAAGACAGGACTTGCTTTGCATAGGAGGAAGTCTCCATAAGTAGTCCACCTGGATGAGCCAGGAGCCTGGGCTTCAGGAGCACACTCTCTAGGAAGTGCCTATGGTCCAGGGAAGGAACTGCTCTCTGAAACAGGGTCAAGGGGCGTGAAAGCAAGCGCAGTGTGGGGCTACCTGCGTGCTAGCAGGGTAGGGCCCTCAGTGGTTGCCAGCGCCTGCAGCGGGCGGGGCTGGGCTGGGCGGGGTGCGGACGCCTGCACCTCCTGGGCACCCGCGGCCACATCCGTGACCGAGGCTGACAAGTGGACACCTCTGAGGCTCGGGAAAAGGTCAGAAGTCACGTTGGGGCAGGGGCTCCGGGCCGGGAGAAAGAGAGGCACTGACTGAGGGAGTTCCACCTAGGAAGGGAGGCGCGGATCGGGAGGGGGAACGCCAGAAAGGGGACTGAGACAGATAAGGGCACACGGTTTGGAGGAAGGGTGCTGGAGTGAAGAGGATACCCAATGCCGTTGGTCGCCACTTTGGGGCTGGGAGCAGTCTTGCTCACCAGTCCCCGCGGAAGTTGCTCCTCTGCACTGTGCCCATAGGTCCCGGAGTGATTTGGGTCCACAATGTTACCGAGTGACGCGAAGGTGCGAAGTCTGGTTATCCATTCCTCCTGGGTGGAGCAGGGGGCTCCAACTTAGGTGGCATGCCTGCTGCGGAGACCCCGAGTTGTTTTCAGGCTGCCAGCTTGACTTATGCTCACTTGAAGCCTATTTGTCACTCCTTGTTAGCTAGGGCTCCACAAATCCAAGAACAAGATTCGTTCTTTAGGCCAGGAAGTCTGGTAAAGGGAGACATTTGCTACAGCCCCTCCAGCCATCATTTGGCCTCAGTCACTAAAAGCATGGAGTAAAGCTAAAGCTTGGCCCTAGGAAAGAGAACCTGAAAGGGGGGAACCTGTCTGAATCCAGAGGGAGTGGCCTTGGAAACAAGCCCCACCCTAAATGAAAACTAAAAATAAATAAAGATTTGTACTTCAGTCAGGGAAAGGTGGGACTTCGTAAGATGAAATTTAAAAAGGTTAAGAGCAGCTGCCTCTTGAAAGGTCTCAGCAACCGTTGCTTCCGTTCCTTCCGTTCTTTCTCTTTGCCCCTCTCCCCACACTGCTTCCCGAGTCGCCCCACCCTGGGTTCCATTTGGCTTCAGGATTAGTATAGCCATCAAAGCTGGAAGGCAGATGCATTTATCTAACTACACACCCATCTAAATAGCTACAAGGTTCATTGTTCACAAGCAACCTGCATCCTCGTTTCTGTCAATATGTGCTTTTTACTCAGTAGAGTCTGGATTTTGAACCCCAAGAAGCAGCTCTTTATGTCAGCTTGTTGGCTTAATGATAATGTCACCAGCTTTTCTGTAGTTT
This sequence comes from Phodopus roborovskii, assembly GCF_943737965.1. Lineage (NCBI taxonomy): Eukaryota > Metazoa > Chordata > Mammalia > Rodentia > Cricetidae > Phodopus > Phodopus roborovskii. Next base: position 10,755,204 of record NW_026126517.1, on the reverse strand, counting down.
CTGGAAAAGGGGAAGATAATAAGGTTCCTTTGAATATGAGGTTCCTTTGGTTTTACAAAGTAGAGAGCCTGTGATGATCAATGAGCAAGGCGTCATTTGTTTGCACAGTATCTGTAATAGTATTAAAGAGACCCAGAATTCTTCTTTCCAAGGGCTTTGATTTGCTCTCACTGAGGAAGGTGGGAGTGGTACCAGCACTACACTTTGCCTTGTATTTTATGGCTTTTCTCCTATCTTTCTGGTAGATACTGCCTGTGATGGCCAAGGTGAAATTGTTGAGTCTCATTTTATCTGAGTTCTCCCCTGAAATGCTCTTGGTTATAGTTATGTCTTAATCTTGGACCTTAAAAAGCTATGGCGTAAAAACAACACTTTGAATTGAAAAGGTCTATCAGTCACCTGTATGTGGTAGAGAGTAATGCTGACACATAGAAAGCATGGTCAGCATGGTGACACATGGTGCTGCCCTACCAAGGGTTTGGTTTTCATAAAACATCATCAATATCTTGCAGGCAGGACAACAGAATTGGCATTTGTAGAGCACAGAGTGGCTTATGTACTGGAAGATAAGAGTAGGGTCTCTATTCCATATGCAAAACTGAATCCAACCATTCTGTACCTGGCCAGGGCTGTCCATTTATAAAATAGTAGAGTCGGGACTCCAACCTGAATGTTTTCCAAAATACCACCGCTCATACTAGGTAATTTTGTGTTGTTATTTTTTAAGTTTTATGATAGAAGACTATAATCTGTTTCTCCTAAATATTCATGTATTTGTTTTATATAGTATTTATTCTTTGAGAACTTTGTAGATGTATAAAGTGTATTACTCATATCCATCCCACAATTTCCCCCCCTCTGAACCATTCTGAACTCTTAAAACACACACACACACACACACATTCACGCACACACTCCCTTTCCAACCTCCTCTTATCTCCTTTCTTTTTAAACTCATTAAATCAAACTAACACTCCAACTACTCCCATGGGTATGGAGCCACCCAGAGTATGAGCAACCTATCATGAGCCACACCACTGAAGAAAAATGGCTATCCCTCTCAAGAGTAACCCAGTGGCCATTGACTGGCAATAGCTCCTCAGCTAAGGATGGTACCTCATGTGTCCCTCTGCTATCCATTCTGGAATGTTGGTTGTCTTGACCTTGTAGAGGTCTTCAGGTCTTATGCAGTTAACCATAGTTACTGTAAGTTTGTGAGTAGCACCCATTTAAAAAAGTATTCTCAGCAATTCTCCCTGACCTTGGACCTTGGGCTCTTACAAACTTTCTGCCATTTCTTCTGCAATGTACCCTGTAACTTGGGTACATTGGGAGAGAGGTGATATAAACATGTAACAAGTCTTTTTCTGTCCTCCCAGCCAGCTCTCAAACAATAACATGGAGACTTCTTATTAATTGTGAAAGCTTGGCCTGTACCTTAGGTAACTAACTCTTACATCTTAAATTAACACATTATACTAACCTATTTTCCATCATGTGGTGTTACCTCTCTTCCATCTTGCATCTCCTGTTTCCTCTCCTCCTCTCCCTTTCTCTCCCTGGAAATTTTGCCTATACCTCCTCCTTTCTAGCTATTGGTCATATAGCTTTTTATTATGCCAATCACAGAAATACACCTTCACACAGTGTACAAATACCCCACAACATAAGCACCCGTTTACTGCTGAGGACTCCATGGTATCATCTTCTTTGCATTGCCCACTGCAAAGAGAAGCATCTCAGATCAGAGTTGAGAGCTGCATTAATTTATGAATATAGACAAAACTATTTTGAATGCAGTTTGATACTGTACTTAGCACAATAATAGTAGTAGGCTATCCCCTAGAGCTAATGACCTCTCCAGCCAGATTCCTGGCCAGGTTTATGATACTAGGCATGAGTTCTCTCTTGTGGAGTGGGCCTTCTATCTAATGCAAAGCAGCCAGTTACCCCCATAACATTCATGCGACTATTGCAACATTGGTGGTATCTTTCCAGGTCAATCATTACTGTAGCTCTCAAGAATTCACAGCTGAATAAAACTGTTGACGACTCTTCTCCCCTGGTAGCATACAAAGAATTTTTCAGCCAGTCAGCAGGGAGGAAACGTCCAGTTCAGTACTGGCTTGGATATCCTATGATTAAAGTGTGTAATGTCTTCAGCAATAGTCTCACTATTATGTTCTGATGGGTAATCAAGAGCAATGGCAAAAAGCCTGTATTGTTTTAGGAATTGCTGGGATGCCTCTGACCAACAACACAGAGGAAAGTATCCCACATCAGGTACTGGGATGGTTTCTAGAAAGGAGAATAATACCTCTGTCTAGGGTACTTCTTTTCAAACTTTTTTTTTCCTGACTTTTCCGAGACAGGGTTTCTCTTTGTAGCTTTGTAGACCAGGTTAGCCTCAAACTCACAGAGATCTGCCTGCCTCTGCCTCCCAAGTGCTGGGAATAAAGGCATGCACTATTACCACCTGTCTATTCAAACTTTTTAAAATCTGTTTTTCAATGAGCTTATAAAATGGATTTCCAAGGGGCGTTTTCAAATTTCCTTAGTGTTAGTTACCTCTCCCACAATGCTTTCCTGTGCAATCCCACACCTCCCCTTACTTAACACCTCCCATTGTTCCCTTTTTCTCTTTATATCACTGGTGTTCTACTATCCCCCTTCCCTAGGATCCTTCTAAACCTATCTGCAATTGTCCAGCTTTGGTAGCCTGGCTTTTACAGATACCACAAGTTACACACACATATCTAAGTCCAAGCTGGATCCACCTATGAAACAGAGCATGTGGCATTTGTCCTTCTGGGCCTGGATTACCTTACTTGACTGAATATTTTCCAGTCTTAACACAATTCCTAGATAGTTCATATTTTCATTTTTCTTTGCAGATGGATAAAATTCCATTGTGTTGACTCCATTTCCTAGCTGTTGTGATTAGAATGACAATGAGCATGAAAAAGCAAGGAACCCTGAACTAGTTTAGAGAGTCCTCTGGGTATATGCCTTGGATTGCTATGGCTGTATGATATGGTATATCTCTCTCTAGCTTTTTGAGGAGTCTGAACACTGACTTCCAAGGGGCCTGCACCTACTTATACTCCACCAGCAGTGGATAAACAACCCCTTCCCCCACATCCTTGCTGGCATTTGTTGGTTTTAGTTTTCCTGATACCCCATTGTGAATGGGGTAAGATGAAATCTCAGTATAGTTTTATTTTTCATTTCTCTGATTGCTGGGGATGATGAGCACTTTTTACAATGTTTAATATTAATCATTTATATTTATTCTTTTGAGAACTCTGTTCAGTTCCAAAGTCCACTTTTTAATGGGATTGTTTGCTTTGTGTTTAGTTATTTTTGCATCCTACATACAGATGTATATCTGTCAAAACAAACAAACACAAAAAAAGAAACATTTTCAAATTCTGTAGGCTACCTCTTTAGTTGATTACATAGTACAGCAACTTTTTAATTTCTCAACACTCAACTTGATAATTGTTGGTTGTATTTATTGCAAAACCAGATCCTATTCAGAAAGGCCTTCTCTGACTCAATACCCTGAAGTGGATTCCTTCTTCTAGAAGTTTCAGAGGTTTGGGTCTCTTATTCAAGTCTTTGGTACATTTGGAATTCATTTTTGTACACGGTAAGAAATAATCAACTTTCAGGGCTGGAGAGATGGCTCAGCAGTTAAGAGCACTTGCTGCTCTTGTAGAGGACTCAGGTTTGGTTCCCAGCACTGACATTGTAGCTCTCACCCATCCATAATTTCAGCTCCAGGGGATCTAATGCCCTCTTCTGGCCTCTGCAGGCAATGCATAGATGTGGTGCACATACATATATTCAGGCAAAATGCTAATAAATGTAAAATAATCTTTTACCAAAACTGTAAAAAAATCAACTTTCATTCTTCTACAGGAAAGATACCCAGTTTTCATTCTTTTGCAGGTAGATATTTAGTTTTCCCAGCACCATTTTTGTTTGTTTGGTTTTGGTTTTTTGGTTTTTTTTGGAGACAGGGTTTCTCTGTGTAGCTTTGTAGGCCAGACTGGCCTCGAACTCACAGAGATCCATCTGCCTCTGCCTCCCAAGTGCTGGGAATAAACGCATGTGCCACCATTGCTCAGCCCCAGCCCATATGTTGAAGATGCTGCCTTTTTTTCAATGTGTATTTTTGTTATCATTGTCAAAAAATTAGGTGGATAAATGTATTTAGACTAATATTTGAGTCTTTAGTCTGTCCCTTTGTCCAATATGTCTACTTTGTGGCGGTGTGATGCTGTTTTTAATCACTGAAGCACTGTAGTGGAATTTGAAATGAGGAGCAGTGATACCTCCTGCAGTATTTATTGTTTGGGATCACTTTGAGTACCTGGCATCTTTTTTGCTCCATTATTAATTTTAAGTTTTTTTTTTTCTGTGTAAAAGATGAATTGGAATTCTGATGCAAATGACACTCGTTTAGATTGATTTTGGTACAATGACCATTTTCACAATATTAATCCTACCAATCCATACTAGGCAGTCTTTCCATCTTCTGACTTCAGTTTCTTTAATGTTTTAAGTTTCCCATTTATAAACTGGACAGTGGTGGCACATGCCCTTTAATTCCAGCACTTCGGAGGCAGAGGCAGGCAGATCTGTGTTTGAGGCCAGCCTGGTCTACAAAGTGAGTTCCAGGACAGCCAGGACTGTTAGAGAAACCTATCTTGAACCTCTCCCCCACCCCATTTTTGTTTTTCAGCTTATCAATAATTCATTTCCTTGGTTAGGTTTGTTCCAAGGAATAATTTTAGGCAATTGTGAATGGGGTTGTGTCCTTGATTTCTTTTCAGGTGTGTGTGTGTCATTGGTATGTAAAAAGGCCACAGATTTGGATATGTTAATTATGCAACTTAGCACTTTGCTGAAACCATTCCTCAGCTCTAGGAATTTTCTGTTGTAGTTTTGAGGGTCATTCGTAAGTAGAATCTTATCATCAGCCAATAGGGATTCATTGACCTCTTCTGCATGTATCCCTTTTGTTGCTACTCTGGTCTAACTACTCTAGCTAAGATTTCAAGCACTATATTGAACAGAAACGGCAAGAGTGAACACCCTTGTCCTGTTGCCCATCTCAATGGGAATACTCTTCAGTTTTCGTCTAGTTAATATGTTCGTGGCTATATATACATGTGTTGTATGTGACCTTTATTATTTTGAGATATGTTCCCTCCACCACTAGTCTCTCAAAGGGTTTTCTCCCAAGGTTATATTGAGTTTTGTCAAAGGTCTTTTCTGAATATATTGGGATGATCATGTGATTTCTGCTTTTAGTTCACTTATGTGATGGATTACATTCATTAATATTTACTGATCCCTGAACCCCTAGACTAAAGGCAACTTGGTCATGGGGAACAGCCTTTTTGGTGTATTCTTGAATTCAATTTGCAAGTGTTATATGGAGAATTTTTGTGTCTGTGTTCATCAAGGGAGCTGACCAGCAACTTTTTGGTATCAGGGCAATAGTGGGGTTTTGTTGTTGTTGTTGTTGTAACTGTTTTAAAGGAAGTGTTTGAACAGTAGGTGAAAGTGCTAGCTAGTTCCATTGGCCCAAATAAGCAGTAGCTATGCGGGAGCTAGGGCTGATTGGAGATACAAGATAATGAATCCTCTGCTTGGGTGTTATTTTTCAATCTCTCTGCTCTGGGATAAACTTGATTTTAACTAGCTCTGTCTCTCCTGGATTCTCAGGTCCTCTGCTGTGTAGTTTTCTCGAGTTGGGACCAGCCAAGGCACTGTTTGCTCAGGTGCAGGTGCTGCAACTGCACCCTGCTGGCATGGGCAGCCTACAGTGGAGACACTGGTTAGAGGCTGTCTGTGCTTCCTACAGTATCCTGGTCCCCCACGGAGGGGGGGGTGCACATGGTGAGCCCAATGGCAATTGCTGAGGACCCCATGGATAAAAATACAGCTGTTGTGGATTTTCTGAGAGAAGCCTGGTAGCCTGGTTTGCAGTGAACTTCAGAGTCTTCCTATTTTCAGCTGCAGTGGCTGCTGAGTTGGTTGCTTTCCCAGAAAGTCCATCTAAAATGGTAGTGAAGTTTGCTGGAGAGCTGATTAAGTGGATCCGGGTGACTGAGCTGCAGCTGATGGAATTCTAAAACATTCCAGGTCCCTGGTTTCCCTAAGTATAATCAGCCATTCCTTGCAACCTGATTAAAATCTTCCATCTTATCCAGAAGTTTGCTTTGTTTGGGTTTTTTTTTTGGGGGGGGGGTTGTTTGTTTGGATGGATGGATGGATGGATGGATGGATGGATGGATGGTTTGGTTGTTTGGTTTGGTTTGGTTTCTTGAGACAGGGTTTCTCTGTGTAGTCTTGGCTGTCCTGGAACTAACTCTGTAGACCTGACTGACCTCAGACTCAGAGGTCCCCCTACTTCTAGCTCCTGACTCAGGATCTCACTACATAGCTTAGTCTAAAGCTTTCAATCCTCCTTCCTCAGCCTTCCAATTGGGAGAAATTAATCATCTTGAAATCCTTAATGAAATTAAATCATACAAAAAATATAAAATATTCAATGTGTCATAAAACCAGCTGTTCGAAGTAATGTTGATATAAACTGTTTAATGGACACTGAGCACTTACTCTTGATTCTTAGAAGCTAATTTAGAGATGTTTTATTTAGCTCATTTCATTCTCAGATTCCTGGGAAGAGTGGTTTAGAGCTACATAGAGTCTTAAAGATTAGAAATCCAATCTTTGCATTTTTCGAAGATGAAAACTAGGTTCAGGGAAAATTAAGCAAATACCTCACGTTGCTTCCTCAAATCTACTCCATTAAAGAGTAATAACTGAGAGGGGCCCTCCTGATGTTTACACTGCTTTTGGCTTGTGATGTCTGGATAATTTCCTAAATGCATAAATCACGTGATTTCTTCTGATGTATTGTATTGGTCTGAGGTCTGTAATACCAAGGAACATCCTCCCTGAATTCTGGACTAAAATATAGATGTTCCTTGACTTATGATTTGGTTATATGTCCTGATAAACACATTGTAAATGCAAAATGCCATAGTTCAAAAAATACATTTATTGCACAGTCCACCTTAGCAACCACCTTAGCAACACAGAATGCTGTGGAGTGTAGGTTGCTTGCCCTTGTGATCACATGGCTGCTGGGAGCTGTTACCTACTACTGCTGTCAAGCATTACAAGAGAAAATTATATCTCATACATGTGGCTAGCTCATAAAAATCAAAATCAGACCCTGGGGTTTAGTATCAACTGAATGCTTATGGCTTTCACATTATCATGTAGTCAAAACTTCTAAGTCTAGAGTAAGACTTCTATAAAAACAAAAACAAACAAAAAACCCAACCTTCTGTCAAAACGTTACTTATCAGTTAGCCAGGTCCTTTCACCCTAATTGTATAGAAGTTGTGGATAGAAGGGCTGGCGGACCCGAGCCCTTCATTGCTCAAGACCTATGGGCTAGAGTGGCTGCCAAGAGACATACAGCTCCAATGAGGGTTAGGCACACATTGCTCTGGGCCTTTGAAGGCAGAGACTTAAGTTCTAGGTGCTCAGGTTGGAGTCGTTAAGTATCAGTGGTCTCAACACTTTACAGATACTGTTCTCTTGTTTTCAGTGGTGGTGGCCCAGCAACAGCAGACAGTACATTCTAGTGTTACAGCTCTGATACAGGCTGTGAGTGCCAGGACCCTCAGCTCTACAGTGACACGTTTAGCTCTCAGGCTAAAGATGTCAGCATCCCCAACCCTTGACAACTGCTAGTTCTACAGCTCTTGGCCCAGATGTCTAAGTCCCCTGTCCCTGGGGTTTGCCAGTCCTCTGAAATGTTTGCCATGACTGGGGCTCACAGTTTCCCTCCTTTGGTTCATCGCCTCTGCTTCCCATCATTTCTGCTCCATCCATTGCTTGGAACTCTTCAGTGGTCCTCCTGTCACTGCTATTGCTTCTGCAGCCATCAGCACTGCTACCTCTCAACTACCTCTGCTCTGCCTGTGTTTCTCAATCTCCCTTGGTGTCCCCAGCTCATCCTGCTCTACTAATAAAAATCAACTATGATCCAGGAAAGACCATAAGAAAGAAGCCTTTTATTGCACATAATGTTGCAATAGCTCAACTGGTATATGTGTGCAGGCGACAGCCTGGGCGTGAAGGTCAGGGGACCACTCGGGCCTCCATGCAAGCACTTCATCTCACTGATCCAGGGTTCATTTTCAAAGGACATTTTCTCTTGCTTTGGGTTTTGCTATTCATAATAGAGGCTTTATTGAAAAGACCTTGGTAAAGATGGCATGTTCCCACACATAGTGTTGCACATCTGGAATCCTAAAACTCGGGAGGCTGCAACAAGAGGAGCATGAGTTTGAAGCTAGCCTAGAATATATAGTAAGTTCCAGGACAGCCTGGGTAATTAATTAGGCAGAGCATGCTTTTTTGTTGACTTATCATTGAACGTATGATTAGTTTCTCAGAAGTAGCTCTACTCCAGAAGTTTATTCCTTTTCAAATTTGATGTGTGTGTGTGTGTGTGTGTGTGTGTGTGTGTGTGTGTGTGTATCCACTTGTGAGTGCATGTACTTGCCACAGTGCACACACATGGAAGTCAGAGCACACCTTGCAGACACCAGTAATCCCCTTTTAACACGCACTGGCTGGTTTTGTGTGTCAACTTGACCCAAAAGCTACAGTCATCAGAGGAAGGAGCCTCAGCTGACGAAATGCCTCCTTGAGATTCAGCCGTAAGGCATTTTCTCATTTAGTGATCAATGGGGGAGGGTCCAACCAAGGGTGAGTGGTGCCATCCCTGGGCTGCTGGTGAGCAAGCCAGTAAGCAGTCTCTCTCCATGACCTCTGCATCAGCTCCTGCCTCCAGGTTCCTGCTCTGTTTGAGTTCTTGTCCTGAATTCCTTCAGTGATGAACAGCAATGCTGAAGTGTAAGCCAAATAAACCCTTTCCTCCCCAACTTGCCTTCTGGTCATGGTGTTTCATCACAGCAATAGAAACCCTAACTAAGACACCAGGTATTGAACTTATCAAGCTTGGGAGCAAGTGCTTTAATTCACTGAGCCATCTTGCAGTTTATTCTTGTTTAAGAAGAAGCCATTAATTTAGACTATTACCAGGATGTGGTGGCTCAAGTCTGTACTCTCAGCTACTTGGGAGACTAAGGCAAGGGGTTTTGCAAGTTCAAAATTAGCCTTGAAAACTTAGCTAGGCCCTGCCTCAAACTTTTAAAAGAGTAGAGGGGACTAGCTTAGTGGTAGAGCACTTTCCTCTCATTTCCGGTTCAATGCTCAGTGCCACTAGTAATACTGAGTGGTTTTGTTTTTTGTTTTTTAACTATATAGTTCTGTCCACATTTTCCAGCTGTGGGGCATTTCACTGTGTCAAATCCTGAGATAATCCTCCTATAAAGAAGTTTCTTTTGGCTCACCAGGAGCCAAAACCACTGAGGACCATGATGGGTTGTCCTATGGCTTTGGACCTGCGATGGCTTATCATGAACAGGTGTGACAGGAAACATCTGACTTCATGCTGGGATAGGACAGAAAAGAAGGTGCCACAGTGACTGTGCACATCCCAAATGACCTCCCAATCCCACTACACTAGGAACCCAGTCTTTAATACATGGGCCTCCGGGGACACTGCAAGTTCTAATGATAGCAGATCCAGGCAGGCAAATAGCTGTCCAGCACATAAAGTGGATTCTGTTCTCGACTCTCTTCCTACTTTAAAGTTGCTGATATACTTCTGCATGTCTCCTTTCCTATTGAAAAACAAATATGAATTATATGTAAAAACCAGGATTTCAGAGCAGTGAAACCTTTAAACACATGGACAGCAATTACTTTAGGATAAACACTTATAAACACTGAATGGACTCAGCAGGTTGTTATTTATAGATTTGTGTGTGTGTGTGTGTGTGTGTGTGTGTAAAACAATAATAAAAAGAAAGAGGCCATGAATTTCAGAGAGAGTGGAGGTGACGTGAGAGGGGTTGGAGGGAGGAAAATGATATAAGTATAGTACACATGCATTAAATACAAAATGAATAAAGTATTTGTTACCCACATATAATGTACTAAGTATTAACAATTAATGGGTAATAAGTATTAATTCTGAATAAATTAGGACCTTTGGAGATATTGTACATCATTCCAGAGGAATGAAATGAGGTTATTGTTGCCAAAATAGAAAAGAAAAAGCACTAGACTATTTAGGGAAACAAAATAAGCAACATTTTGAGTGTAGGGAAATAGGGCAATAGGGAATCATAAGCTAAGAAGATGAGTCCAGGAGTACTCTCAGGATCCTGGCTTTAAGAGTCCTCCGGATGGGATATGAGAAGGGAAGCCAACTTGGTGGCAGGGAAGATGGTGAATCTGGTTTGGGACACGCTGACTTTGAAGGGTCTAAGAAACATCTTTGTGCTTCTATGTGGAGTGTCAGGATAGAAACAATGTTATAGGAATTGTCAACATGGAAGTGATGCTTAATCAATAGCTATAGACTCTTACAAGGGGACTAGGTAATGGAAGTAAACTTACATACAACAAATGACCATTGAGAAAAAGAGAAAAAACTAGCAGAACAGCCTGCAGAATGGGAAAAAAACTTTTCCAGCTATTCATCTGACAAGTGATTAATATACAGGATCAAATAAAGCAATCAAAAAAGTCTACACCAAAAGAAGCAATGTGCCAAGCCTGCTGGTACATGCCTATATACCAGCATAGGAGGCAGGAACAGGAGGATAGAATGAGTTCAAGGCCTCTTAGGTGATATCGATACCTGGTGGATTACATAATAATACCCTGTCTCAAAACAGACAAACAGTAACACTATACAGCCCTTAAGTGGCCAAATGAACTGGACAGTTTAGGGCCTCAGAGATATGTGTATTCCCAGCCTGGGTATTTACAGAGAACTTTTTATTATCACTGCCCTTCTGAATTCAATGTAATATTTTCCTTAGCTGAGAGAAAGAAGGAGGGAAAGAGGGAGAGAGGAAGAAACCAATATCAAACTATCAAACTAGGCAGGAACTGAGCCCTTCCTGTTCATGGTAGTTTTGTTCCAAATGATAAGCAAGTTCAGACTCTAGTCCAGTCTTACTCCTTCCAAGTGTGTTATTCTTGAAAGGTGATAGTAGCTGCCAAGTTTTAGAGGGCAGTGCACTCTAGACCTACTTCAATGTGTCACACTGCTCTCGGGATGGGCCCTAGTGGACTTTACAACCATGGTCATATAGGAAAATCATGCAGTGAACAAGAGATTATCCATACCACACCTACACTCAAAGAAGCTCCAAGAACAGTGCAAGATAATGAATATCAAGACTGGGTTATTCCAGATTGAACTTGAACAGAAAATAGTGAGTTCCTGTCAAAAAGGATAGACTCAAAGTAAAAAAGTAATTAGTTCATTTAACGTATATGTACTCTGGGGCTGAAAAGATAGCTCAGCAATTAGGAGTGCTTGATGCTCTTGAAGATACTGGTTCAGTTCCCAGTCCCCACACAGGGTGGCTCACAACCCCCTGTAACTACAGTTCCAAGGGGTATGACACCATCTCATGGTTTCCTCAGGCCACATACTCACACAGATGCTTATGCACTCACATAAATAAAAATAAATCTAGAAATACATGTTCTGAAGCACCATACCATGCTATGGCCACATCTCCAAACAGACCAAATGTATACTACATGCCCATCACAAAAAATGTCTCAGCCTCCACCCTCTTGGCATTGACTGTAGACAAAAGTTTCTGTCCCACCTGGTCCTACATAAACACAGCCCCAAATAAACACATGGACGCTATATTAATTATTAAACTGGCCAATGGCTTAAGCTTTTTATTGGCTAGCTCTCTCCTAATTATTAACACTTTCTATTAATTTATGTATTGCCACGAGGCTGTGGTTTATCCACAATCCAGCATGTCACTCCTTCAGCAGCTACATGGCGCCTCCCTGGTGGCTTCTCTTTGCTTCCTCTCTCCAGTATTCTCATCTGGTAGCCCTGCCTATACTTCCTGCCTGGCTACTGGCCAATAATTGTTTTATTCATCAACCAATAAGAGAAACATATATACAGAAAGACATCCCCCATCATTTGATGATATGAAACAATATTTGTTCCCCTTCATGGAGTACATTCCATCAGGCTAACTGATGGGGAAGCCACCCTGAATGTGGCTGGCACCATCCCATGGACCAGAGCTCCTGTAAAATGAAAGGATAAAGGATGCCAGGAGAGGACAGCATTCGTTTTCTCTGCCACCTGCCAAGGTGGATGAGGCATATTAATCACAAAGCAAGCCTCCCTCCCCTTAGTTGTCTATGACAGATATTCTGTTTGAGCAAAGAGCAAATGAATACAGAGGGAGTCTCTGTTTTACAAATACTGAGATGCACAAACCTAGGAAACTTGACCAGCAAAAGTGACAAAATCAAGATTGAATATATGTCTGACACTCTGTATTTCATGCTTTATGATTGTATTACCCTCAAAGAAAAGGAGATAGGATGCATGTATACTGACTTAATAATTCACTTGAATGTCTTCCATCTTGGGTTTTCTCGGGCCATGTGTGAGTTGGTATAGATACTTTTCCAGAGACTCTTGGGCATCTAGGTTCACCACACCTGTTTGATTTGACTTTTTAGTATACTCTTTTATCAAGTCCCAAATTTCAAAGTTTAATACCTGGTGGGCCCATAGAAGATGGTGACTCATGATCTTTCTTGCTAAATGAGGTGCAAGGGCAAGGATGATGAAAATAGGTAATATTACACTTGCTCTGATTTGCTGTATTAGCACAGGCCCTTCCTGGAACCCCACTAATGCTCGCTTGTTTTTCAAAGAAGCTTTTGAGACATTTCCTGGCTATCGTCTTTGTGTTATTCCCCCTGAGTGACAAGAATCCTCCCTTTATTTTCACTCTCTCTAGACTCTAGAAAGGTTTTATTACCTGTGTTATGCTGGCTTAACTAATGTTCCATCAACACAGCTTGAACAAGTCAAGAGTCGCAAAATCTGTTCTCAAGAATAGAAAGCTATGGCTGGAGAAGTAGCTCACTCTTTAACATGCAAGCCTGAGGGCCTGAGTTTTCAGATCTCTAAAACACACAGACATTCAGACATGATCAGGACATAGGAGGTGAAGATAGGAGAATCCCCAGAAACTAGAGGGCCGGCTAGCCTGGTGTGCAGAGAAGGTAACAAGAAAGAAACTTTATCTCAAACAAGGTTAAAGGAGAAACTAAAACACAAGGTTTTCCTCTATCTTACACATAAACACACACACACACACACACACACACATACACACACAGATGGAGGGGGGAAGAGAGAGAATGTAAGAGATGGAGAAAGGGAGTAAGGTTTTTAAAAAACAGTAGAAGATTAAACAAGGTACCAAGACATTGAGGGGAAAAAAAGTCGTCTTTTCAACCGATGGCTGGGACAGTTGACACTGATGTGAAAAAATAGAACTGGAACCTCAGTTTATAATACATACAAAAGTTAATTCAAAATGAATAAGCCACATGATATAGGTGCTAAAAATATAAAACTTAGAAGAAAGCATAAGAGTGATTTTTTTTCCCCATGACCTTTGGTTAAATGTTGTTTGGATATGACATCAAAGGTAAAAAGTAAATAAATAAATAAACAAACAAACAAAGATTGTAGGCAGACTTTTCTGTCCCAAAGCCAGTTCCCAAATAACCACATTGAGACTTTTTATTTATTATAAATACTCAGCCATTAGCTCAGACTTGTTACTAGCTGTTACATTTTAAATTAACCCATATTTCTTATCTACACTCTGCCATGTGGCTTGGTACCTTTCCTCAGTACAGCAAGTTCATCTTCTCAGTCTCCTCAAGATTCTAAGAGTCCTCCTTTGTTCTCTTTCATGCTCTCTTTTTGTCTGCAAGTCCTGCCTAACCTCTACCTGTCCAGTTATTGGCCAGTCAGCTTCTTTATTAAAACAATCACAGTGACATATATCACTCAGTGTATAGGAATTGTAATTTAAGAAAAGCAGTGTGTGAGAGAAAGATGCCATGCCACAGGGTTCAAGCACAGGGCTGTTTTATTAGGGATAGGGATCATATAAAGGGAGGGGGGAGACCAGCCTCAGGGGATAGGAGCAGCAGGAGAGAGGAAAGAGGGGGAGGGAGGGGAGAGAGTATGTGTGAGAGTAAGAAGAGAAGAAGGAGAGAGGGAGGGAGGGAGCAAGATGGAATAGACAGAGGGAGACAAAGAAAAAAAAAGATGGGAGGTGGGCAGGGTCCTTTTTAAAGGTGACTACAATGAACATACACAGGTGATGCTCTTAGTAGCTGCAGCTGAGGACATATCCTGTCAGAACCCCAAGGACAGGCCAGTACAGATACCTGAATACTAAAAGGAATATTCCACAAAAGATAAATTAGAACATAAGAAAAAAAAAAAACTGCCACATGTGATAACTCTAATCATTAATCCCAGCACTCAGGAGGCAAAGGCCAGCATATCTCTGTGAGTTCAAGGCCAGTCTGGTCTATATAGTAAGTTCCAGATCAGCCAAGGCTACACAATGAGACCCTGTCTCAAAAAAAATAAAATAAAAATTTCCATATATCATGAGTACCATTAAGAAATTGAAAATATAACTTACATAAGTAAAGAAAATATTTAGTAAGTCATTTCTTAGACAAAATACATTAAAATTCAGCAATAAAATGATGACCCAACTATAAATGGACGACACAACTGAAAGAGTTCTTTCTGAAGAAGACATGCATGCATACATACATGCATACATACATACACACATACATGCATACAGACATACAAACATACAGACATACATACTTTAAAAGCAAAGTTTCTCAGCATTAGCAGCCATTTGGGAAACAAAGCGAAAGTGAAATACAACTTCATGCCCTTCTAAGATGGAAACATTTAAGAAGATAAATTTGAGGGTGTGAAGGGTGTGGGGACACTGGAGGCCTCGGACTTCATGGGTGGGATCGTGAACCAGGGAGGCCACATGGGAAACCCTGACAGCTCTCCAAATGCTAAGGTAGGAATGAAGATAACAACTGAGTGGTGACTTGATTACCCAGCATCTCAGAGCCCCAGGCTCCCTAACACTGTGAAAACAAACCAACAAACAAAATTAAAGAGCTACCATTTGGAGTCGGATTTTTTTTTTTTAATTTTGGAAAAATCTTAAGTGTAATCCATGGATGGTAAGGGTTAAGTTAAAAGTTAAGGGAAAAAAGGCATCTTCGTAGGAAGAAGTGCTAGGACCATAGGAAGATCACTTGTCCTGTGTCAACAACCGAAGAATGTTTCCGGTAGATAAACCATTTATAAGATATAAGAGGCTATGCATGAAAGCATCAGAGTAAAAAGTAAAGATAATACTTTTACCTACTTGAGAATTTCATACACTTTGATCATATTCTTTCCTCTTCCCCAACTCCTCCCAGATCCTCCCCTACCTTCCTACCCACCCAACTTCATGTTGTACAGATGTTTTTTTATTAGGGTTGTCACTGTTTTGATTGATATAGCAGCTTTAGAATTCATGTCAGAACAATTCATCGGCAGGGATTAGCAGACCAGTTCTTTCCCTTCAGGTGACAGTCTCTTTCATTTTGTAATAAATCTCTGTGCTCAATGTGAATGGGCCACACTTTTAGGTACTGTCTCAATCTCTCTTTTATTTGTTTGTCTTTTTGTTTTGTTTTGTTTTTAGCAGAGGACTAGAACTACTGGTCTTGCATGCTTCCTTGTGAGTAGTTGTCTCTCAGAGTTTACTTTGACTTCATGTCAGTAGTATGCAGCCCCAGCCTTGAGTGGGGCCACACAGATGGCAAGGGCAGACAAAATTTTAAAAGAGAAGCACATTGGCTGGTTAGGGAGGGAGTGAAAATGGTAAAGGATGGCTTTTTAAATATATTCATGACATCTGAATGCAGAGGTGAATGAACACTGCCATACAAAAGAATGATTCCACCTTGAGAAGTAAGCAAAATCTAATGTATAGCTATAGTTTAAGAAGGAGTATGCCACAGAGGCTATAGAACAGGGGCATCTCAGAGCATCCCAATCAATCATCATTTATTTGTTTGGTTGGGGTATCTTCTGAAAAGTAATTTCAGATCTTTTACTGGCTTACAGGAGTACACTTTTGGTGGCAAGCTGCCTAACTCTTCCAGCACAAGAGTTGCTGTCACAGGAATGTTAGGTCACACATAGAGATAAATTGGCTCTATTTAAGAGACTAAGCTAGTCAGGCATGGTGGTGCTAGCCTTTAATCCCAGCACTTTGAGGGCAGAGGCAGGCAAATCTCTATGAGTTCCAGGCCAGCCTGCTATACACAGTGAGTTCCAGACCAGCCAATGCCCTATGGCGAGACCCTGTCTCAAAAAATAAAACAAACTACAAAGAGTCTAAGAAAGCCTAAGATACTTTGGTCTGGAATGCTCTGGCTCTCCACATTCACTGAGGTTCTAGTCCCATTATCGAATGTGTAACACAAACACAGCATTTTTCTGGGAACTTTAGTTTATAGCTCAAATTAGCCAAACATCACATGGCCAAATATTATTCCATGCCCTCCAGTGTGAGGAAGGCTTATTCCTAAGATCTGATTTAGATGAAACTTAGGAGTCAAAAAAGCAGTTGTAGAAAATAGAAGTAGTTGGCAAAACATTTAAGGGAAAAATTCTTATCTAAGGCTTTAGATCTCTTTTTCTTATATGATGGTTCCTCTCTCTTTTTTACATTTTTCTTATCCTGAAAATATCTTTTTCTCAATAAAACAATTATATTTTAAGTGAACTCAGAAAACTGTACTTGAAACAAAGAAAGCAAGATGTGTGAGCAGGAGTATGGAGTCCACTAAAGCCCAAATGCAAGGATAACAAGTATTTATTTGGGGAACACCCACACAATTAATTGTAGAGCACCCAGGTCTTCTGCCATGGGATGCTGGAATCTGATATGATTGGAGACCACCACTCAAGAGAGAGAGCACATGCTTCTGTCCCCCTTATCCATTCACATGGAACACTTGAGACCACACCTTAATGGGTCAGTTCCCCCAAAGGCTATTGGCTGACTGAGTCCTACAAATGTGCACATTTTCCCAATGCTCTATCCTACCCTCCCAACTCTCCCCATCCTTCCAGCACCTTTGATCAAGTCTGGTTTGGGTTGCCCAACTATTCCTGAAAGTAAGGCCTGTCCTGGAGTGTGGTCAACCTATATAACTATAACTAAGGAAAACTAACTCTCCCTGTCCCAGCAGATAACAAATGCCAATAGCTACTCAGCTAGTGGTGGGATTCTGTGTGCCCATGTTACCTCCTCTATGCTGGGATTTTGTCTGGCTTGAGCTTGAGCAGGTTCACACTATCATAATTGCTGTGAGTTCATATGCACACTGTCCTGTTGTGCCTGGAAAGGCTTTCCTTGATGTTATCCAGCACCTCTGTCTCTTACAATCTTTCCACCCACTCTTCTGAGATTCCTTGGGCCTTGCATAAAAGGTTGTGATATGTGTTTGCATTCAGGTATCTATACTGGCCTATCCTTGGGGTTCTGACAGGATATGCCCTCAGCTGCAGCCACTAAGAGCACCACCTGTGTATATTCACTGTGTTCCTTTTCCAAAGGGTCCTGCCCACCTCCCATCCTTCTCTCTTTCTCTCCCTCTCGCTGTCTATATGGTTCTCACTCTCTCTGCCCCCTCTTTCCTCTCTCTTCTGCTGCTCCTGTCTCTGGAAGCTGGTCTCTCCCCTACCCTTTCCCCTTTTAGCAATCCCTTTCCCTAATTAAAAAAAAAAAACCCTCAATGCATTGACTTTTAGGTATAGTAATATGTCATTAAGAGTTATCATAATACTATATCCATTTTATAATAATAATGGTTTCTCCCTTAGGGCCTATGACTCAACTAGCCACAGGTTCTTGGCCCTGTTAACCCTGTCTGACATGGATTCCATCTCAGGGAGCTGGCCCTACAGTCTATCAGAAAGTGGTTAGTTATTCCTATACCATCTGTGCCCTATTTTATCAGTGGACATATCTTGTCTGGCCAGTCACTGTTGTAACTTGAAGGTTCACAGCTGGATGAGACTGATTATTATTTCATTTCCAGCAGTATACATAGAACCTTCCAGCACTATGAAGGCTAGCCAGTAAGGACGAAACTTCCAAATAAGTACTAGCTTTATTTCTTCATGTTCTGTGACTCAAGTACCTAGTGACTTTGCAATAGGGTGTAACATCAATTTCTAAAGGGTAGTCAAGCCTAGGTTTTATGGGACCTCCTAAGATGTCTTTATACATTTTTAAGATATTTAAGAAACCTTTTTTTAAGGGCTCAGCATTTAAGAGCCCTGACTGCTCTTCCAGAGGGTCCAGGTTCAATTCAAGCAGGTCTAGAAATGTCTCTATGACTCCAGGTTCCCTTTTGGAAATTAGATCAAAGCCACAGAGGAGCCCAAAACTGAGTCCCTGGCACTCAGGACATCAGCAGGCACTCAGCAGCACTAGGGGGTTTGGTTTATGGTCAGTTTTGGATTATGGGCCGAGGTCCTCAATGGAGACCTGGGGAAATTCACCAGCCAAATTCCCAGCAGAGGCTGGGAGGGGCAAGAAGCCCAGATGGGAAACAGGTAAAGAGTTGAAGTTGTGGTGTGGATGCTCTGGCAAGAGGGAGATGGCAGGAGCCCTGGTGGGGAAAAGTAAAAAGCTTTGGCTGAAAGGTCAAGAAGCCCAGGTAAGGGAAAGAGGAGCACACAGCAGTGAGGGTAGGGAAGCCTCCTGCCCAGGAGGACCCACGGAGGCTCACCTCTCAAGCTCTTGGCCAAACAAAAAGCCTGGAAGATGGATGTAGGGAACATAGCAAGTACAAGCCATCTCCCATAGGGTGTTTTGTCTCAATCTATCTTAGTTTGGGGGGAGGGGGAGGAGAACCAGGGACTCAAGAGTCACACTGTTCGGGTAAGGTATTTATTAACACTACAGCTATCACGGTGGGGATCCAAGGCAAGAGGCATCAGTTCTGCCAGAAAAACCAAGGTGTCTACTTGTTGTAGTAAGGGTTTCTGTTGTCACAACAAAAACCATGACCAAAACGCAAGGCAGGAGCTGATGGGGATGGGGGTGAGGGGTGGGGGGTGGAGGGAAACATTGGTGCTTGCTTCCCATGGTGTGCTCAGACTGCTTATAGAACCCAGGACCACCAGCCCAGAGAAAGTACTGCCCACCATGGGCAGGTCCTCCCCCACTGATCACAAATTGAAAATGCTTTATAGCTGTGTATCTCATGGAGGCATTTCCTCAACCAAAGCTACTTCCTCTCTGATGACTCTGGCTTGTGTTAAGTTAACATAAACCAGCCAGTTCACTACTCTTCACACATTTTGAAGAAATGAGAAGTCTTGCACTGCAAGGAATCAGCCTTGGTTAATATGTGATCTGTGCTATGGGACATACATGCCTTTGGTTACACTAGATCAGACAGACACTAGATAGTGAAGATGGCTAATGTGTGATGGCAGTTAGGCTGCCTGAGACCCTGTCTGGCAGGGCCTAGTATTGTTTCCCACCCTAGTCATAGTCTTCTTCACTGAATGCCTAGAAGTTACCTGGAAGTTCTAGGTTTTCTAACTGGCAATGCTACTTCTAGCATTGTAGAAGATGAGGCCAATTAGTTTCAGGAGGCCAGGATCCCTCAGTTAGTGACCAAAGGACAGAGCCACTGTCATCATCAAGCCAAAAAGGATTATTTATCCTCAAGCCTTAAAATCTAAGGAGTTTGCCCTGCTGGTTTTCAGACTTACATGAGACCCACAACTCTCTTCTCGATGGTCCCTCCTGTTGTGATGGGAATGTGCATTTCATGCCGGGTTAGGAGGCAGATAACTTCTTGTTTTAAAGTGTCACAGGTGGTGCCGAGTTCTGTCTTACCCAGGGCCAACTGAGGTGATTAGCTGGGGTTTGGGAGTTAAGGCTTGTTTTAGTCAGGGTTCTATTACTGTGAAGAGACACCATGACCAAAGCAACCCTCGTGAAAGAAAGCAGTTAATTGGGGCTTGCTTACAGTTTCAGAGGTTTAGTCCATTGTCATCATGGTGGCACACAGGCAGACATAGTGCTGGAGAAGGAACTGAGAATTTTACATCAATATCTGCAAGCAGCTAGAAGAGAGACAATCTGTATATGAAATGGGCTTTTTGAAACCTCAAAGTTCACCTCCAGTGACACACTTTCTCCAACACGACCACACCTCCTAATCCTTTCGAATAGTGCCACTCCATTGTGACCAAGTACTCAAATCTAGGGGCCTACAGAGCTATTCTCATTCAAGCCATCACAATGCTAGAATGAGCTAAGATTTCAACACTTTGGGGCAAAGTGAACATACTTTGCATGCGAGAAGGCATTAATTTGAAGGGAGATAAATTACATCCTTCAAATTCACATTTGAAGTCCTGATTCCTAGGACCTTAGAAGGTGCTTTTTGGCAATAGGGCTTTTAAAAGCAGATGTGCTACATATGAGGTCATTTGGGTAAGCTCTCATCTAATACAACCAGAGTTCTTGTAGCAGGAGTGTTTGAACCCAAGCACACAAAGAGGAAAAGACTATGTGATGAAAACAGGAGAAAGATGTCCATCTATAAGCTAAGAAAAGAGGTCCCAGACAAAAATCACAACTTTTATTTTGGGTTTTAATCTTCAGAAACTGTAAGAAATCAAATTTCCATTGTTCAACACCCCTGCCCACATTGTTGTGCTTTGTTATGGCAGGCCTAACAGATTATTCAACCAGATTAGTTTCATATAGGGAACAATTCAACAATGAAGAAGAAATTATTAGAATTGGGGATGTAGCTCTGTAGCAGAGTGCTTGCCTCTCATGTTTAATGGTGACAGAATTATTCATAGTGTATCATTTAGTTTTCTATTGTGATAAAACACCATGACCAGAAGCAATTTATAAAACAAAAGTTTGCTTAGGCGTATGGTTCCAGAAGGAGAGTTCATAAAGGTGGGAAGGTAGGAGAGCAAGCAGTCAAAGCAGGGGGTTGAGAGATCAGAACTTCAGCCACAAACAGGAGGCAGAAAGCAAACTAGAAGTGGATGATGCTATAAACTCTCTAAGCCTGCCTTCAGTGACATACTTCCTATAGCAAGGCTATGCCTCCTAAACCTCCCCCAAGTAGCACTACCAACCAGGGACAACTGGGGACCAAGTGCCCAAATATCAGAGCTAATGGAGGGATTTATCATTACACACCCTGCTCCCTGATAACCACATCATAATGCAAAATGCATTTAGTTCAACTTCAAAAGTTCCCAGTCTTTCACAGCCTCAGCATTGTCTAAAGATCCAAGATCTCTTTTGAGACTCAAGGCAGTCTCTCAACTGTGATTCCATGTAAAACCCAAAAGGAAATTATGTGCTTCACAACATATAATGGCACAGAATATACACTACCATTCAAAAGGGGGGAATTGGGGCACCATGAGGAAATACTGGACCAACACAAAGCCAAAACCCATCAGAGACTCCTTCTCTTTCATATCTTCTATCTTTTCATCCATGGAGTTCAGGATTGTAAACTGAGGAAAAGAGTAAAAAGGAGTACAGGGAAATTAGGCCAACCCCACCACTCCAGCTATGATGTACTCCCTAGATAATGAAACAGAAAGAAACTGCGGCCCAAACCATTGGTCAAGTTCTCACTGCTGCCACCCTTGAAAATATGCATCCCTTCCTGCTCCTGCCATATGGTACATGATTAAAAAAGGCTAGTGCATATATTGAAATTACAAAGTTGGAGATGTCCCTTTGTAAAAACATCTTCTTGTGTTTGCTTCCTTATTGGTGGATCTTTCATTCTATTGGGATGCAATGTCCACTCTTCCTGTGTATATCACCAAGCTGAAGTACTTGCTTTTTTGTCTGGTACTTATTTGAAGTACATAGTATACATATGACATTGAGAAAAAAAGCAAAATTTACTGATCGAAGGAATCATTTTGTTTAATGAAGCAGCCATTTCCCCTTATTTTAGAGAATAACAGGATAGAAGAAGGATACCTCAGTTGGAGAGAAGACCTCTCAGGCCTTAACCTATTAAGATATTCAAATTATTAGAAATCTACTTCTTTCTAGTTAGGTCATTCACTGTTGTTTTCTTCTTTACTAAAATCAATTCATTCTATAAACTCTCCTATTTGTTCCATATTGTAGCTCAACCAGTGAGGTAATTCATTAACCTGTGAATGGAAGAAGTCTTCCCCCTCCATTTCTACCCACAATCAGTTCAAATGCTCAGCCTTCCATGCAGGCCTGCCTTGCACCAGTGTGAACTTTAGACCAATTAAAAGGCAAGGGAGTCCTTGGCAAATTGGTACCAAATACACAGATGCTGGTAAGGACTCAGAGCTTACATAATCTATTCAGCCAGTTCATCTACAAAACTCAGCATGCATTTCCACAGCTGATTTTTCTGCACCTTTAAAGCCAATAAAATGGAATATCACAGGCTTGATCTTAACAAGAATCTGAGTTAAACATTAAGCAAAACAATGAAAGGAAGCTTTGCAGTTGTATCAGAATGAAGATATGGTAGATAATTTCTTTCTGCAAAACAGAGGAGGAAAAGATAATGTATAAAACTAGACAAATCTGTCTAAACCAACCACTTTGTAGAAATGGAAACTAACTAATTACAAGCAACAAATTGAGAATTTACTCTTTGAAAGTATCTATCTTCAGGTAAGAACACTTATGTACATAAACGCTTATCACTCGCTCAGTCAATGACTTTTAAATAAGATCAGTTGACCATGAAAATGCTGGCAAAGACTAAATTCCAAGTGATTGTTGAAGGGCTGAAAAATTGTTAGCTTTACTGAGCATGAGAAATGAACATGTAATGAATACTAAAGAACGAGAGGGGAAAAAAAAACAGCTTTGCTAACCCCTCATTGCAGTCCCACTCATGGTGAACACCAGACTAACGAGGAATTTAGCAAGGAGAATTTTGCAATAAAGTTACATAGAAGGATTGAGAAAAATCTCTCTACACATCCCCTATGTTGAGGAGACTCGAGAAATTCCATCAACAAGTGAAGGTCTAGGACGGCAGGAAAGCTGTCTTTCTCCAACCCATATACAGATGAGTTGACATAGACTGGATGTTGTGCAGAATTAAGGTACTGAAGCAAACCTCTACCCAAATACCTGGATGACTACTCTAAATGTTATGAAAATAAAGATGAGCTGGGCAGTGGTGGCCTATGCCATTATCCCAGCACTTGGGAAGCAGCAGCAGGTGAATTTTTGAGTTCAAGACCAGCCTGGTTTATAGAAATTGTTCCAGGATGGCCAGGGCTACCAAGAGAAACATTGTCTCAAAAAAAGCAAGCAAACAAAAAAAGATTCAGGAACCCTCATTATGGAGCTGGAGAGATGATGGTTCAGTGACTAAGAGCACTGGCTGCTCTTTCAGAGTTCAATTCCTGGCAACCCCATGGTGGCTCACACCATCTATAATGGGATCTGGTGCTCTCTTCTCTCTGATGTTCCCTTCAGCAATGCAGGCATACATGCAAACACACAAATACATAAAACACATGAATAAATAAATTTAAGAAAAATAAAGGTGTAACTTTTATAAAATCAGGCCAATAAATTAAAGAACAAGAATTATAGGTAAACATTAAGATGGAATCTGTACATCATGCAGGAGACATATTCAATAATTTAGGTAAATCACTAGAGTTACAGTCTAGAGTTGCTACAATTAAAATGGACACAGTAAATTATGAACTACTCCAAAGATCAAAGATGAAGGAAGTTGGAACAAATTCTAAAGGGCTTGAATGATATATTTAATAAAGATCTCAATGCTGTTATTTTAAATATGTTCAGAGAATTGAAACTGTTTAAAATGATTGAAAGAAAATATAATGAAAATGACTCAATAAATAGGATGCCTAAATAGAGAAATGCAAACTACAAAAAGAGTGAAAATTCTAACACTGAAAAATCACCAAAGTTAAGAACTCATTAGAGCAGGGAATTATGGTAAAGCACAATTGTGATCCTAGAATTTCTAAGCTGAGGCATGAGGATGATAAGTTCAAAACAATCATGGGCTTTAAAGTGAGACCTGTCTCAAAGGTGGGGGAGAAATGGAAAGAGATAGAAGAGAGGGAAAGAGGGGGAAGAGAGGAGATGGGGTAGATGGGAAAAAAGGGAACAAAGAATCATGTAACTGGAAAAATTAATAAAAGCAATCTAATTTGAGAATGGGGTTTAAAAAGAATGGAAACAAATAACAGGGCCAGCAACTCACCAGAAAACATTAATTTCCCAGCATATATGTAACAAAGTAGAAAGAGGGGAGAATGAAGAAATACTAACTGAAATACCTTCCAAATTTGATGAAGAGCTTTACTTTGTAGACCCAAGAAGCTCAACCAACATCAACCTTTAAAGAGAGAAACACCAAAGAATCAGACATAGTGGTGAGCATCTGTGACCCCAGCATACGAAGAACAGGCATTAAGTTCAAGACCAGCTTATCCTACACAAGACCCCATTTCAAAACAAACCCAAAACATACAAAGATCCTCTCACACATATATCATCAGTGGCATGGATAAAAACTACTGTCAACAAGGAAATTTTGAGAAGCACTAGGACTCATTTAGAGGAATTATAACATGATTGATGGTTGATTTTTTTTTTTTTTATCGGAAAGTAAGTAACTCAGTAACACCAAAAGTGCCATGACCTTAGAGACTGATCTACCTGGGGTGATGGGAAATGAAGAAATGACACCCATACAGAAATGCTTTGATCTTGTGGGCCATATGCTCTGATGGAGTTGTACCAAGAGTATCCAGAAGACTCAGCTCATTTATTTTACACATCTGAATGGAGGAGGAGGGTTATTGTACACAGATGAACAAGGAAGTGGGTTTAACTAGATCTCTGTAGGGAAACAATCTGAGTTGTACATGTCTGGGAGGAGGAAGCTGTGAACCACATTTTCTGCAGTCAACATCCACACACAGAGCAGGGGAAGGCCATTCCCATGATTCCAAGGCACTGGGGTCTTTGACAAGGCTTTGCTCATATAAACAATATGCATTCACTGAGGGCTTCCTCCACTTCCCACAAAAGACAATGAAATAATATTTTTTAAAAAGGGGAGGGTGTTAGAGATTTAGTTCAGTGGTAGAGCACTTGGAGTTGTGGGAGCCAGAGGGGTAGAGAATACTGGGAGAGCATGGCCTGTGAAATCAACTGCAGGGCTCATAGGTACTCACAGAAACAGAAGCTGCAATCTTGGAGCTGCATGGGTCTATGCTAGGTCCTCTGCATATATCTTACAGTTGTTGACTTGGTGTTTTTGTGGTACTACCAACAATGGGAGTGGAGGGTGTCTCAGAATGTTTTGCCTACTCTTGGAACCTCTTTCCTCCTACTGGGTTCCCTTGCCCATCCTTGATGTGAGGGTTCATGACTGGTCTTACTGTATCTTGTACAGTGTTTGGTTGATGTTCCTGGGATGCCTGCTCTTTTTTTGGGGAGGAGATGGGGGAGGGGAAAGAAGGGGGAACTGGGAGGAGCAGAGGGAAGCCGTGGGATGTATTGTATGAGGGGAAAAATGTAAAACCCTCTTGCTTTAAGTGATTTTAAAATTTTTGTTGGTCTTCAGCATAAGTTTGGAATCACTACAAGATCAGGTGAAGGTACACAAACAGCACATCAGGGGAGTAAGGAAAACAAACATGGAGCCCCTAGTACCCTGCCTGACTTTACAGGGTAGAAAGAACCCGTATAGGAGCTAGGGACATAGGTGGTAAGGTGCTTGCCATGCAGGCATGAGCACCTGAGTGTGATCCCCAGCAACCATGTAAAAGCCAGCATGGGGCATCTGTCTGTAACCCTAGCACTGGAGAGTGAAACAGGTGGATCCTGGGCGCTTGGGGGCCAACCAACCTAGCCTAAATTGTGAATTCCAGGTTCAAAGACAAACCATGTCTCAAAACAAAACAAAACAAAACCAACCAACAAACAAACAGAAAAGGATACCTTAAACTTCTGAGTATGTAAAGTACCAGTTACCAGTGTGGGGTGATGCCTGAATTTGAGTTCTCATTGCTAATGTGAGCTGGTCAAGGTTACCCCTAAGGAGGTCTGCCTGTTTTTTCAAGATGGCCTAACCCTATTGAAAGAGCAGAAGAAAGAGAGAGGGGGAAGGAAAAAGGGAGGGGGAGAGAAAAAGAAAGAAGAGAGAGCAGAAGCAAACCAACATTGGCCTATGGCCTTTGTGCAGCCATGTAAATACATCATGCACAGAAGAGGAGGAGAGTGAAGAGGAAGATATGTGAGAGAGAATATGAATGAATGAATAAATGAGTGAATGAATGAATGAGAGGAAGCAAGACTGTCTGGTGAAGGTATTCATCTCCCAAAGACAGTCAATGAAGCTTCTTCAAATTCAGGGAACCAAGAGAAAACTTAACATGACAAGAAACATGACAGCACCAAGGAACAGAGTAGCATTTACACAAAAGCCATTCCAAAGAAATGGAGAGCTATCAATTACCAGGACACAATGTCAAATAACTGCTTTAAGGAAGCACAGTAAGCTACAGTAGAACAGACTGATAAAGAAATCAGAAAATCAATTCAAGAACAAACCAAGTCCAGCAACAAGAAACCAGATGGGAAGGGGCCCCATGCCTGAGTCATCAGCTCCCACCCCACCACTACAGTCATACCATGCCTGGCAGTGAAGTCCAGGGCATGAGTCGGGTGTGTGTCATAGCTCCAATCCTGCCTCCCAACCCCCAACACAGAAGACAGGGTTCTTCTGTGTAGCCCTGGCTGTTCTGAAACTCACTCTGTAGACCAGAATGGCCTTGAACTCAGAAATCCACCTGCCTCTGCCTTCCGAGTGCAGGTGTATGTAACCACCACCCAGCAGCTCCAATCTTAAGAACAAAATGACAGCGTTAGTGATGGCTAAACACTCTACTTCATTAAAGGTGAGGAAATGAAGAAGTTCAAGAAGGGTCTGTATGAGACATGGAGAAATTTCCTTTGTCCTGGTTAAAAGACCAGGTAGAGGGATGTCCCTGTCAGCCCCCAACAGTCACAGAGACATGGAAATGTGGAGAGAAAAGGTTAGAGCCGAATTTTACTACGATGTTAAGCTTTACTGCTGGTTCTGAGGATTTTAAGCAGTCAAGAATTGTTTGTTCATTATGTATCATGAACATGAATAGTGAGTCTGCATGCTGTGTCAAAAATCTTTGTCCCAACCTCCATGTTCTTTCCAAGTTCCTAGGAAAAAATACTTTCATCAGAATAAATCTTAGCTGACATTCATAATTTTGGTAAGTGGAATAAGAGTACCTTGTGTCTGGGTTTTAATACCACACCTCCCCAAGTGTGCGAGCATGGCATTGTGCTTGCACATGCACATCTCTAGACTAACCATCAGCTCGTGTATGCCGTAAATGATGTCTTTTGTTGGTTGTCCTTACTAATTTGTAAAGAGGCTGGAGAGATGCCTCAACAGTTAAGAGTACTGGTTGCTCTTTCAGGGGATCTGGTTTTGATTTCCAACACCCACATGGAAGCTCACAACTGTCTGTTGACTCCAGTTCCAGAGAATCTGATTTTCTCTTAGACACACACATAGGCAACACTCATACATACACAAAATAAATGATATTAAACTTGAAAGAATAAGTTTTTAAAAATGTGTAAGGGCTTTATAATGTGACTGATATTCATTGTATAACTGCCAGTTTTCAGATTTGTTACCTTTCTAGCTCTTACAGTTTTTTAAATTACACTTGTTTTTCATGGATGTGTACCATAGGGTGCATTTGGAGGTGATAGGGCAACTTGTGGCCTTTCATTCACTATGAAGGTGAGGATAATTTTGAACTTCTAACCCTCTGGCGTCTACCTCCCAAGAGCTAGGATTATAGGTATTCAACATACCACCATGACAGGCTCAAACTACATATAGAGTGGAAAGACTTTTCATTCATGTAAAACAGCCGGGCATGTTGGTATATCCCTGTGATCACAGTGCTAGGGGGACAGGCACATCTGCAGAGCTCACTGCACTGATCAGCCGGGCTAGCATAGTGGGTTCCAGGCCAATGAGAGGCCATCCTAGAGTGAGATTGGTACTCCCGAGAAGTGATACCTGAGGTTCCCCTCTGGCCTCTACACACATACCTACACAGGTCTGTCTGTCTCTCTCTCTCTCTCTCTCTCTCTCTCTCTCTCTCTCTCTCTCTCTCTCACACACACACACACACACACACACACACACACACACACACACACGCACACACAGCTATATGTGTCTATATGTAGTTATATCTTCATCAGTCAGTTACTAATAGCTGTCTCCATCTTTTAGGTGTCCTAAGACACTGATGGCAAACTTCAAGGGCCACGCTCTGCCAGGGAGCTTCTTTCTGATATTTGGACTATGGTGGTCAGTGAAGTACCCACTGAAGTACTTTCATCAAAAGGGCTTAAAAAAGAACAGACTGAGCCAGCAGCAGCAGCGGATCGAGATAATTGAAGGTGCAATCAAGACTCTGTTTGCAGTCATCGGTAAGAACAGAATTTTGTCTACTGTATCTCCTCTCCCACCCCGGACCTTCAACCTATTTCCTGGATCCGGTGAAATAGATGCCTTCTAGCAGGGATAACAAACAGGGCAAGATCTTAGGTGACTGCTGTTTTATTTTACTGCCCATTGTGTACAAAGCTTTGTATCAATACCCAATAGACCCTTACATTATATTCACTATGTAAAAACTACCAAATAAACCAGTTGTTTATTTGGTACACAAGTTGTAGGAACAGAACAAATACTATGTGAAAATCACAAAATACAAATAAAAATGGTGGAGGTGGTAATTTTTTAATGCAATGGAAAGAACTAGATAGAATTTAGTTTAAAATGAAAAGTCTTTCCCCAAACAACCTCTTTCTAGATTTGAGTAGCTAACAACTACCTCATTGGCATATTTTCCATCCACAAGTAGCAAGCATTTGTCAAGAGGAGTATCCACAGGGAGGCCAACAAGGCAGGCCACAGAAAGGTTGAAAGGGATTCTAAGCCTGCCTCTTTCTCACCAAATCCCCCACTGCTGTTATGAAGCAGCTCTTCAGGGAATGGCAGTGACAACAGTAACAAGTGGCCCTCCTGGGGCCCCACCTGCTAAGGCCACGGAGGAAGCTTATTCTCAAATTGCCTCTGCCACTTATCCTTGGCTTACCATAATCTGGGCATGAAACCATGACACTAACACCTTCCTGCAAGAGAAACTTACAAAAACCAGCCAGGTCTAGCCAAGACTTCTTGCAGGCATCAACAACTCTTTGTGGACTATTCATGTCTTAATAAAGGAAAGCATCAAAGCTGCCTTAAAAAAAAACAAAAAAACAAAACAAAAAAAAAAAAAAAAAAAAAAAAAAAAAAAAAAAAAAAACAGAGGAAAGAAAGCTCCCAGTACTGGGGAGGCAGAGACAGGTGGATCTCTGAGTTCAAGGACAGCGTGGTCTAGAGTGAGTTCCAGGACATCCAATGCTGTTACACAAGAAGCCCTTTCTTGAAAAAACAAAAGATAAATTTTACTTACCACTCTGGCTGGCTGAAATTCAGCGATCCTACCAGATACTAGCAACCCAGTGTTCTGCATGCTGGGAAATGGTAGGAAGCAGTCTCCCTCACAGGGCTTCCGTTTTGTCATCAGTGACCTTTCCCGGATCATCTCACAAGCTTCCTGATCCCTTATAGGGGAATGAAAATTTGAATGATCTCTAGGGTCCCCCAAAATATTTTAGATACCAAGCACAAAGGCAAGTCTGCCTTTCAAAGGTGATTAAAAAGTGGAAGGGACCAAAGCCATGAGTGGTATAGGCTGTAATCCCTGCACTCGAAAGTCAACAGGATGGCAAATTTAGGGCCAGCCTGTGCCTAACAGTGAGACTCTCAAAAGGCAAAAACTAAACACAGCAAAAAGAGAAAGTGACAAGAACCATGAGCTACCCCAAAAGCACAGCTTCATCAACCTGGCCTCACTTTATCTCTCTTTAGGTACCATGGCCGGAAACTGTGAGGCCTCACATTGTTCAATGTTTTAAACATTGGGCTATGCTAGCAAAGGGTACCCACTCTATGGTAGCCACAACACAACCAGGAGCTACCTCCCTGCTTCAGGCCTGCATCACTGTGGCATCTGCTCAGTGTTCTGAAGCCTCATTCTCTCTTGGACCTTTGCACCGCTCATTGATAATCCAAAGATTGTAGAGGCTTTCTTTTGAGCCACCAATCAGCTCCCAAATCATGACATGGAGACTTATTACTAATTATGAATGCTAAGCCATATCTTATGTTTGTCCCATCAACTCATATTATTTAACTCCACCTGTTTCTCTTCATCTACATTTTGCTTTGGGGCTCTTAACCTTTCTATCAGTCTGTATGTCCTACTCCCTGTCTGCTGGATAGAGGCTGCCTGGCTGGCCCCTGGTGTCTCCTTCCTTTCTTCATCATTCTGTTCTCCCTTCTTAAGCCTACATTCCCCTTCTACTTATTTTCTCTGCCTGCCAGCCCCACCTATCCCTCTCCTGCCCAGCTATTGGACCCAGCAGGTGCCCTAGGCAGGCAAGGTAAAACAGCAACTACGTCTTCACATAAACAAATGCAGCATAAACAAATGCATCTTTCCCTGGTTAAAGTAATATTCCACAACAAAGGATCATTGTCTCAGCCCACACTGTCATCTAAGGAAAAATGCTCTGTTCTACCTATGCTGGGGAGCACAGTCCCCAGAGAACAGTATGTTCTATTTCTATCCATTGTTTCTGTCCATCAAACCGTGAAGGAGCATCAGGGCCAGGTGTTTCCATAGGCTTCTCGGAAAATTTTATATGGCAGTATTTTTCAGTCTGTTGACCCACTGGCCACTGTTGCCCATATCTGAACCTGGCTCCCATCTTCAGGCAACTTTTGCTCTCTCATTTGTCTTGACACCTTCCCATCTTAGTTTTCACTTTCACTTCCTGGCAGGGATCCTGGCAGAGCAGTTTGTTCCAGATGGGCCTCACCTCCACCTCTACCACGAAAATCAATGGACAAAGCTAATGAATTGGCAGCACAGCACCATGTACCTGTTCTTTGGTATCTCAGGAATCATCGACATGCTCACCTACCTTTACTTCAACATTGTGCCCCTGGGGGTAGACAGAGTGGTTTTGGCTATGGCAGTATTCAGTGAAGGTAACTTGGATGGAGAAAGGGAAAGAAAAATGGACAAGTTGAATTTATGAGATCAAAATTTAAAAGAAATGCCCTTCCTCAGAAAATCAACTCTCGAGACATATTTTATGTGCATGTGTGTTCACTTGTTCATACAACTTCTTACCAATCAGCACCACAGCTGACTTGCTACACCCACTCTGTATTGCAGAATCTGCAGACATTCTTTTATATTCTCAACAAACCCACAAAATGAATAGTCTGCATGTGCTTGCTGCCAGTGATATCATGTAAACTGGCTTCCTGCATGCTGAGGAATCTTGATTTGAGACAAGCATAGGGGGAAAAAATTCCAGTAATTGGAAAAAGCCAGAATGGATCTTCTTAAGTAGAAACAAGCAAGTTTCTGATGGCTATCATTGGTTTGCAACAGGTTTTCTCTTCTACTTCCACGTTCACAACCGTCCTCCGCTGGACCAGCACATCCACTCACTTCTACTGTTTGGTTTGTTTGGAGCGAGTGCCAGTATCTTCCTGGAGGTGATCTATCGGGATAATATTGTGCTGGAGCTTTTCCGAACCAGTCTCCTTATTCTTCAGGGGACCTGGTTCTGGCAGGTATCATCCACACTCAAGCTCCTCATATAGTCTGGGTTGAGAATCCCCCTTGGAAAAGCCCAAGAAAAATCCCCTAGTTACTTGCTGCCTGGAAATACAGCAGCTATAGTAAGGGTATGGCAAGCTGGGCGTTGATGGCACATAGCTTTAATTCCAGCACTCGAGAGGCAGAAGCAGGCGAATCTCTGTGAGTTCAAGGCCAGCCTATCTACAGAAGCAAGTTCTAGGATAGGCTCCAAAGCAATACAGAGAAACCCTGTCTTGAAAAACAAAAACAAATTATAGTAGGGGTATGGGGGTGAGTATGGTGGCTAGTCTAGATGACCTTTTTATCCTCACACCACACTTGGACCTATGCAATTTTTCTTCAGTAATAACTTGCTGGTACACTGGCTGGTAATTTACTAAAGTACTCATATACAATGCAAGCCCTCAAGTTTAGCTATTTTTAAATCATCCTGCACAACAAACTTAACTTTCCTGTGTAAACAGGGCTTTTGATGTAATTCATGCAGGAACTGTGAGATAGTGTAGAACATACAGTACCACTGGGAAGGCCATGGAGCCAACTGGGTTGCTCCTCAGACAACCAACCAGAAACGTTCTCCTCTACTTCTCCAGATTGGATTTGTCCTGTTCCCCCCATTTGGAACACCAGAAT
The DNA here is from genome assembly GCF_943737965.1 of Phodopus roborovskii. Classification (NCBI taxonomy): domain Eukaryota; kingdom Metazoa; phylum Chordata; class Mammalia; order Rodentia; family Cricetidae; genus Phodopus; species Phodopus roborovskii. Next base: position 10,722,551 of record NW_026126517.1, on the reverse strand, counting down.
GGGACCAGAAAGACATGGACAATATCATGTTTATCACCATGTGCTTCTGCTGGCACTATTTGGTTGCCCTTTTCATCACAGCCATCAATTACTCTCTTGTTTACTGGTATGTATGTTTATGGCCAACTTCATGCTAAACTCTGCACAAGGCATTCTTCATTTGTAGGGGCAGTTACCACAATTCTGACTTGCCAGTGAGTATAAGGAAGCCCTGCTCCATTTAACCTGGTGCATAATAGGGAAACCCTCAAACGAGAAATCTGTCTGGATTGAAGTCCCTAATGCCACTGGTTTGGTGGACCCATCACCTACTTCCAGACTTGTTTTGTTTACTTCCTAAATATAGAGACAACAAAGTATATCCAAAACCATAAGTGCTTTCTAACTACCTTGTAACATAATATAGACTATAAGACCACTGACTCCCTGTGTCCCAGGCACCACACGTTCATGCTTTTAACTTTCCTTACTATGTATTGTTTTGTTTTTAACAAATGGGGAACAAGGCTTCCAAAGGCTGAGTAAACCAACTACTAAATGGAAAACAAAACTGAAATTTGGTATGTGTTATTATGGAGGCTTATTGCTATGGAAACTGCCCCTACCTCCCTCCCCTCCAACCCCATGTCACTTCCCTAGACTCAAAGGAGATGTACTTCATCCCAGAGATCACCCTCCCCCTTAAAAAAAAAGAGGAGTTTGCATCAGCTTTCCTTTCTGATCAGTAAAATAGCTAGATGGCAAGAGGCCTAAATCTAGTCTCAAGAGTAGTATTTTGGTTACCACTGAGTCTTTTGTCTACTGTGATAGAATCTCGAGAAGTCAGATGTGTAGACATGCTCTCACCATGTTTAATGGACACCCAAGGCTCTGCTATTTATTGTTTTACATCATGGAGTCAGTGAGCAGAAGGCTTTAGTGGCTAATTTAATGGTTCTTATGTCTGCTACAGCTTCCTGACCCGGGTGAAGAGGCACACAGAAGGAGAAGTCATTGGGATTCAGAAACTGAAGTCTGACCACACATACCAGTCAGCCCTTTTGAGTGGCTCAGATGAGGAGTAACATCAGGCCTCGGGGAAGTTCCGATCTCATGTCCTTTGTGACCATTAACTGGAATGAATGTAGCCTGCCTGTCCCCTCTACTTTTAAGGCTTGCGTTAGTGTGCTCTCAGGGCTCCATATTTCCATCCCTTATCTAATACAAAGCTAGAGGCTCAAACACAGGAAATTAGAGCTCAGGTGTTTTCATGTATCATGCCATTTAGATATCTAAGCATAATTTAGCTTACAAAGTCTGTATTAGAGTAATACCATTCATACAGAAAAATGAACACCTTTGAGTAGCAAGCCTATTATTGTAGAGAAACTGCTGTAAGAATCAAACACCTACAACAGGAAGTGACGTGTGGATGAAGTAAACTGTGACAGGATTCCATTCCACATGCTGCTGCTTCTGATAACTTGCCCCTCTTCTCTCAACCTGGCAGGTATTTCCTTCTCAGAAATGTATCGGGACTTAGCAGATGACTGTGCAGTGCCTTCAGAGCCAAAATTCTAACGTGTCTTTCAATAACAAAACTCACAAGCTTTGGTATTTCAAGTGTTAACTAACTTTTTAAACATTCTCCAATGAGTCATACTAGAGTACTGCATTTGGGCCTTGATTAGAGATAAAATTAGGTGAAAGATAGTTTTCTTAAATTGAGCTGAGAGCTGAGGCTCCAGACTGACTCCTGAACATTACCCTATTGAGGAACAATATATACCAAGTCTGTACCTCCTAGACACAGAGGGAGAAAAAGTCAGGTTAGGAAAGGATAAAACCAAAGGGTAAGGATTTTGAATTCTTAATATAGACTTGATACTGTTCTACTGATTCTGAACATTTTTTTGTGGGGTTTATTTTTTATAACTTTCCTCAACAAGTATTTACCAAACATCCACTTTGCCCTAGCACTGAAATGTTTGCAAGGATTAATGAGATATCCATCAAGGAATTGACAGTATAATATAAAACTCCTGAGATTATCATTAGGCAGTGTGATGGGCACTGTTGAGTACAGAGGTAGGCTAGTAGTGGTGGCGTATGCCTTTAATCCCAACAGTTAGAAAGCAAAGACAAGCAAAGACAATCGGCTCTACAAATTGAGTACTAGGACAGCCAGGGACTACACAAAGAAACCCTGTCTCAAACAAGCAAACAAAAACAGAAGTGCAGGGGCTGGAGAGAGATGGCTCAGCAGATAAGAACACTTATTGCTTTTCCAGAGGAGCCAAGGTTGATTCCAAATATCCACGTGGCAGCTCATAAGTGTCTAGACCTCCAGTTCCAAGGGATCTGCTGTTCTCTGCTGACCTTCAGGGTGTACAAGCACACATGGGGTGCACAAACATACACTGAGGGTGAAATGCCCACAAGCATAAAATTAAAATAAGTAAATGAATGAATAAATAAAGGACTATGCACAAACAACAGAGTAAGGAACAGAGAAGACACTGGGAGTTGGCCCTTTAGAAAACACACACCATACATAGAAACAGACTATAAAAAGTCCATACACATCAGTTCCTGTGTAAAAGGGGATTCTGTGCTAACTGAAGTTGAAGGATCTTCAAGACTATCTCTGTGCAGCACTCTGTGAGGCTGGAATGTACTTCATCTCAGTGGATCCTCACAACCCTGGGTAATTTAAGCATGTGACATCTTCCTGAGGTTGGTCAGCATAAGGTCAAATAGCTACAAACTGGCAAAACTCATCAACACTGTGACTTGAAAGCCTGGTGTCTCTCACATTCCATACCCTGTTCCTTCACAAACACCCACCAGAGATGCTTTACAAAGTTCTTCAGGTTAGCTAGCTATCTGGCCTTGCACAAAGTCACAGGTGGGGACTAAGAATAATTTGAAAACACTAAGTATTAGAGACTTCTTAGGCTCCCTTTTCAAGGTTTGTCAGCTGAGCAGGAACCCAATCCATTCAGCAAATATTTAAGAAGACTTATTCATCTGCAACAATACAAAATTTGTTCTTTCCTCAGGTCCGAATTAGAAAAGGAACTTATTTCCTGTTTCATTTTCACAGAAAGTGATGCACTTGAGACTTTTTATATTAACAGAACAAAGAAACAGTATTCTTAAGGAATTGACATATAACTCTTAAACATAAAATATTAAAATTTATTTCTGTATCTCTAACCAGTGCTTTGGGATATACCTTCATTAAAAGACAAGCCCTGGCAAAAGATTCTTAAACACTGTTGAAGTACAAGCCATGGGGCTGGAGGTCACCTCCTGCTTTTCTAGACAACCTGAGCTCAGTTCCCAGCACCCACACCTGGATGACTTCTGACTTCCTCAAGTCCCCACACATACAAGACATATATTCACACAAATATACATAGATAAAAATAAGCATTAAAGTACAAGTCAATTAGAATGCCTTTCACTAAATCCTGTCATGGATACATGGTCTGAGTAATCTTTATCAATCTGTCCACCAGAAGCTCATAGGATCAATGATGCCACTGTATTGCAAGAACTGTTCCCTGCAAAACATCCACCACAGCTGACCCACTGCCAGCCTGGAACCTCCTGAGATCTACATATGAAGAAGCACACATGTTCAAACACTGGTGCTGTTGCTGTAAGCAACTCCAGTAGGACGTCTCTAACCTATATTATTCCAACAACAAGCTAGGAAGTAGCAAAAGCTAGACTTTCTGGGGAGTCAACCCCACAAACTGGCATCATGAAATAAGCCTGTATTTTAAATCTGTGCTCTCTAGGACACACATATCCAATGTATCTGTGTGTACTAATAAGATGGGCAATCAGGCAACCTCAGTACATAAAAGTTTGGAATAGATCTTAAGCTGAATGCAAAAGTTACTTTTATGGAATTTGCTAAGTAAAATCAAAAGAGGGTTTAGCCAACAGTAAACATCTGAGAGAGAATATCTCCTACCCTCTTTTACTGTTGTCTAGAAACTATCACATCATTTTCTGTGTGAAATAGGATATCCACAAATACAAACCACACAGGTAATTTTTAATCCCCTTACTACATCCCTCCCACAACTTTTCATTATTTCAGTCAATTCCCATGCCAGGTCCTCTAGGCACCCATCAAGAGGATGATGTCTTTTCATCCTGTCACCTGTGGTTTGAGAGCCAGGCTTCCCACCCAACTCTAATTACCCTCCAGTTTCACCAGGACACCTCCCAGTGAATCTTCCTTAAGAGTACAGCGCACAGGGGACTTAACTTGGGACAACCTAACTTTTCTTTGCTAATGTAGCACCCAGGTGGGGCTCTAGCCAGCTAAAGTGAGCCAAGAATGAGTGTGAAGTTCCAATCCTCTAGCTTCTAACTCTAGAGATTACATTATAGGCTCATCTGACTCTACCACCCTACGTTAGGAGTGCTGGGGATCCAACCTGGGCCTCTAGTATGCTAGCTGGTGCTCTCTCCACAGTAAAGTTACATCTCCAACACCAGGCCCAGGTGCTTATCTTAGTTTTCTCCATTTCCACTCAGATTTATATCTTCTCACTATTAAAGAGGAATGGCAATTCTAATTGACAGAACTGCTATAAGAAGCAAATGTAACTATAAAGCCACTTTGTAGCCAAAACCACTTTTTCCTGTTTCTCAGCAACTTGCTAAATAACCCAGTTGCAGGCCATTTCTATTCTATGTGGCCCCTAGTTCTATTTCCCCATTAAAGAAATTAATGAAAGGCCCAGAGATTAAAGATACATTTTTAATCATTTGGATACTTTCACAAAGAGACAGGGAAGCCCTATCCCTACAGAAAGGCTTTTCCACCCACCCCTGCCTGCACCGCAGCAGGACATGTAAGGTGTGACCAGTGCACTAAGGACGTAGGACTTTAAACAGCATCCTTCTGAGCTGTCTGTGGCTGGTGGTGGCTGAGAAGTGTGAAATGGCCAGGAATAAAAACTGCAAATCCAGACTTACTTCTCCTGAAGCTGGCATTGCCAAGTAGTGCCTAGTGCTGTCCCCACTCTACCATTTCTCCAATGTTACAATCAGGTGGCCAGCTTCAAGGGTCTGGTTTGCAACTGCTGTTCTACAGCAGATAGAACGTGCAATCTCTGGGCTGTAAGCAAGTGTGCAGTGAGAGCAGCAGCTCGGCTGGCATCCCTAAGGACAATGCCCACAAGTGAAGACACAGGGACAACCAAGATCCCAACACCCATCTTCAGTAAGTGGTACCAAACTAGTCTCACTTGAGGGGATCCATGCCACCTCATGGCCTACATTTCCCTACATTACCTCTCATTATCAAGTAAGCCACCAACCTGTTAAGAGTCTTGTTAGGCTCTCATTCTGGCCAAAGGAGTAAGGGGTCAGTTTAGGGGCACTAAAGCCCAGATTTCTATCTGATAAAAGATGCACAGTAAGTTCTTTAAAAAAATAAGTTACACAAAATTTTCTGGACACAAAACTCATGTGGACAAATCACCAAGAGGATCAAAAACTAAAAAGTAAAATCCTCACACAGAATGAGGCTTATATTCACTGCTGGCCTGCTCACCAACTGGCAGGCCTGCTCCCTGGGCATCCAACACTCAGGAGGTAACTGTGGCTTGTGTGACTGTGACCTCCCATGATTCTGATGTTTCTCCCCTTGAACTGGACAGAGCAGCCCTGGAATCCTAAAACTGAGCCTTGTCAGGGCTTCATTCTGGAGTGTGGCTGCAGAACCTAGGGCACAGTTGCCAACACCCTCCACCACCCTGCCTCAAGCAGGGGAGCTCAGAGAAAGGAAGCAACCTTCCTGCTCCCTTTCTGTCAGCTGAGATGCACGAGGCCTGGTCTCTTAAAGCTGCCTCTCTTTCTCAGTCACTGTTGTTCAGGTGCTTGTTTAGGAGATGGCGCGGTGGTCACAACAACAGTGGAGACTGCTTTGGAGGAGCCAGAAGCTGTGCCCTGCTGGAGATGGGATGCAGGAACAGTCTGGATACGCACCTACTTACAAAGAGAAGAGGTCTGATCAGTGAACTTCAAGTAGGCACTTCAATTAAGAAAATCAAAAGAAAACAGACATGCCTGTGATGGTCAACAGTCCGCATTAGACCTTACCTGTGTAGCCTGACCTTGTTGCTGAAGCTGCTGCAGCTGCTGGGCAGTGAGGAAACTCACTGGCTTATTGCCAGCAATGAGCTTAGTACCTGCTGGCATGGTTGTAAGGATGATGTTGCGACCCAGCCCACTGAGACTGTGGAAGGGAAACAGAAGTTAAGGGATGACCACATAGTTCTGGCTCAGATTGAAGCTACATACTGAATGAAGACAATAAAGAGGCCCTGATGCCCAGTAAAGACCTCAACATTCTCATATTAAGGCTACCTTTCTTCTAAAGGTCTATAAACTCTATACTCTGCCACGTAAGAGACAGGTACTGCCAGGAAACATGAGTCCCTGGCAAGAAACTCTCCCAGCTGGACACATGGGAACACGCACTGAGAGCACTACAGGGAGTACAGGTGTGAGCCAGCTTCAGAACCCAGCCAGATCCTATCTCTTATGGAAGAAAGAAAAAGGCCACCCAGCCCCAAAAAGCTTCATCATAATTAAGAATGCCAGAATGACTGCATTATCCCAGAGGAAAACATTCACCAAACTGTCTTAAGATCAGACTCAAATATCAAAGGGAGGGTCCTTTGATCCTCCAACCATCGCACCCCAACACCCTGCACCCTCCTTACTTCATTATTACTCCTGTTGTATTCCTCTCCCTACAATAGAAGCTGGACCCAGAATGGCCTCTTTTGTCTTAATTATTGCATCCAAAAACAGTACTGGGGGTCCAATGTGTATTACTGATGAAAATGTCAGGCACTAACCACCTTCACATTCTGCAACAACCACTTTTGCTCTTTTGCAAACAGCACTCACTTGGCTCCAAGGTTGCCTTTGATAATAGGGGCTGTGACGACGCTCTTGCCCTTCATTGGCTGGCTAATCACAGACAGAGGAACTGTGATCCTTGTAGGAAGCTTCCCCTACAAAGAAAACAATCAGCATTTGTGGACTAGACGGAGATACAGCTAGTGCCTACAGAGAAGAGGAGAGAACTATAGACACCTCCAATCCTCATTCCCCCAAGGGTTCCAATATTCTCGCAGGCAGAACCCAAGTAACTCTAATAAACTTGCTTATACATTAAGTTACATGTCACTTGTTCTACTATCTAAAGAGTAACAACTGCCTGTTTGTCACAAAGGGCTAAAGCTTCAGGTTTGCCTTAAGTCTCAAAGACTTTGGACTTGGGAGTCAGGGGAATAGGACTTGAGACTGGGTCTCTCCATATAGCCCATGCTGTCTCTCAATTCAGTCTTCCTGCCTCAGCTTCTCTAGTGCTAGGATTACAGGAATGCACCACACACTCAGCTAACAGACCAGGACTTTTGAACAATGCTATTGTGTTATTGTGTAACTAGGAGTCTTTGGGGACAAGTGGAACAATGTTATACTTTATATATGAAATGTCCCCCACAGGGCCATATACTAAGTCAGAAGATTGTAGAGACTTTTAAGAGGTGAGCCTTGCTAGAGGAAGTAACAGGAGTGTGCTTCTGAGGTTATGCCTGAGTTGCTGGCTCCTGCTTCATTGATCCTTCCTTCCCCTTGGGAAGAGAGCAGCCTCAGAGACATGCTCCACCATTACCACTTTCTGCCTCCACCACTGACCTAGAATCCACAGAGCTAAAGACTGGGATAGAACCCTCTGTAACCATGACCCTAAGTTTCCCTAGTTTATGACAGGTATTTTGTCACATCAATATAAAATATGACTAATAAGAGCATAATTCTTTTAAAAAAATCTATTTTACGTATGTGTCTGACCTACATGTATGTGTGTGTCTAATACTAGCGGAAGTCAGAAGAGGGCACTGAGCCCCTGGAATTTGAGTTATGGATGGTTGGGAGCCACCACATGGATGCTAGGTCCTCTGCAAAAACAAATGCTCTTAATACAGAGCCATCTCTCTTGCTCCGGGGTATAATTCTTTATATACTGCTGGATTTGTATGAACTTTCCTATCTAGATTGATGAAAGATGTTGGTCTACAGCTTTGCTTTACTGCACTGTCTACACTGGTTCTGGGGTAAGGATGACAGACCTCACAGATGAACTAAATGACTCCACTGGTTCTACTTTTAGAAAAAAAATTAGACTACCGTTACATTATTTCTTTCATAAACATGTGATAGAAACACCAGTGGGAACTCTTAAACCAGTTACATTTCCTTTAGAAAGGAAAGTCACTCAGCCAGGCAGTTGGGAGCTCACACTTTTAACCCCAGCACCTGGGAGGCAGAAGCAGGTGGGGCTGTCTGTGAGTCCCGGCCAGCCTGGTCTACAAAGCTAATTCAAGGACAGCTAGGGCTGTTACACAGAGAAACCTTTGGTCTAGAAAAAAACAAACAAACAAAAAATTATTAGCTCATTGTATGCAAAATAAGTCAACTGAAATTGCCCTCTTCTTCCTTATGTAACTTTTCATAATTTACATCTACTATGGAAACAAACACTTCTTACCTAAACCACAAAGTATGTGTTGGCAGTCCCAGATCCTAAGCCTCTTAGATAGGTGAATCCTATCTGACTGGGTATCCATATCACATGGCACAGTGCTGGACACTCAGCAACTATATGGTGAGGAAGGACAGAGAACCTCTAGAGTTAAAGAAAAAACGGACAACACCCCAATGGGATGCAGGCTCACAGGGGTGAGCAGCAGGACAATCTGATAGGAACAAATCACACTTCTCCAGAGGTAAGAGAGGTTGGGGAACACTAATAATAAAATCAGTCAAGTGAAGAGAAAAAAAAAAACCTAACTCCAAAGTTAGTAAGGCCCAAGAGAAAGAAACAAGGAAAGAGAATGTTACATGTGGGAATGCAAACATCCTACTGCACTGGAGGAAAGAAAACAGTCACTATAGCACCTAGTTTCTAATGTTTGGTTAGTAATAAAATTATTCACCCCACCCAGTACTGAGGATGAAACCTAAAGCCTACCACATGCTAAGTAGGTACTCTACCACTGAGCCACACCCACTGGATAATTTCTAACCATGTGGAAATCTTACTTGCTTTTAAAAAACACAAGATAAAGGGCTAATTGAATGTTTTAAAAAGGGAAGGGGGGACAACAATGGACATTTCCTATAAAAAGGAAATAAGGATTCTGATACAAAGTAGCAGACTCAATACAGTTTAGTCACTATTTGTAGCCCATTAAAGAGCAATACAAGATGGCATCAGGCAGCAGGCTAGCTGGTGATAGTGCCTTTATATGGATCTGCACATGGCTGTTTTCTGAAAAATACTAAAAGATCCCAGTGATCTACACTCTGAGCTTTATATCATGCCCTGCAAAATTATTCCAAATGACTAACAAGCTACATTTTTCTTTTACACTTAAAATGCAGTCAAAATAAAGAATTCTTTTACACCCTGGAATAAAGAAGGCACAGCTTTAAAATCTTGAAACCATTAAAGAACACACTGCTAAAAGTAATCAGAGAAAACTAAATACTCAGTTAAGAGGACAGACTGACTAGGCAGTGGTGGCTCACATGGTTAATCCCAGCACTTGGGAGGAAAAGACAGGCAGATCTTTGTGAGTACAAGGACAGCCTGATCTACAGAGTGAGTTCTAGGACAGCCAGGGCTACCCTGTCTTGAAAATCAAACAAACAAAAAAGATGACAGATCAAACCAGGTTTGGTGACAATCCTAGTACCCAGAAAGCTCAGGTAGTCTTGTCTACATAGAGTTCCATGTCAGCCAAGCACAGAGCAAAATCACCAAGAAAGAAAGAAACAAAAACATAACCTAAGGTAAGATCAAAGGAAAGGGGGCTGGAGATATGACTCAGCAGTTAAGAGCACTGGCTGCTCTTCCAGAGGACTCAGGTTCAATGCCCAGCACCACAGGGCAGCTCACACCTGTCCATAACTACACTTCCAGGGTGTTGACACCTTACACAGGTATACATGAAGGCAAAACACCAATGAACCAAAATAAAAAGATAGTAAATATATCTTAATAATCTTTTCAGTAGCTCAGTTAGTGTCAAAACTTTCAATATGTGGATCTTCGAGACTCCGTTATCTATACTTCAAAAATAAAGAAAGCTCTCACGAGCAATGCTATGGCATTGGCAGCAGTGGAAACAGACCCCTGAATAGAAGCACTTCCATGTACTACATCACTAAAAAGGGTGTGGTCAATATCTGCAATGATCCCCAAGACATTCTTAACTAGGTGTATAAAAAATGGAGGGCTCAAGAAAAGGGCTGCAAGGGACAAATACATTATTCAATAACTCTTGTTAAGGACAGAACACTAGAAGGTAAAGAAAATTTTGCAGTTTACTCTGTACTTCTGAAACTATTCTTTGTATTTAAGTGTATATATATATATATATATATATGTGTGTGTGGATATATATTATACTTTTCTAAATTGCATTCCAAAAGCAAATCACCTGAATCTATGTCAAATGGAGAGATATGGACAGACAAGTTTCCTAGTTCTCAGTCTCCTAAGGGTTAGGGGCTGAACCTGAAGAACTTTCCCAGGCTGGCTTTGGCAGTACATACCTGCAATCCCAACACTTGATAGACTGAAAGAGGAAGTTCAATGGATGAGGACAGAGAGTCAAGACCAGCTTAGGCACATAACAAATTCTAAGCCAGTTTGGGCTATGTAGTAAAATTCTATGTCCTGGTTGGTTTTATAACTTAATACAAGCTAAGGTCATCTGAAAGGGGGGGGGGACCTCAAATGAGGAAAAAAACAAAAACAAACAAAAAAAAAATAAAAATAAAAATGCCTCCAAAGATCCAGGTGTTAGGTTATTTTCTTAATTAGTTATTGATGGGGGAAGCCCCAACCCATTTTGGGCAATGCATCCCCAGGCTGGTGGTCCTAAGTTCTATAAGAAAGCAGGCTGAGCAAGCCAGTAAGCAGCACCCCTCCATGGCCTCTGCCTCAGCTCCTGCCTCCAGGTTCCTGACCTGTTATGAGTTCCTATCCTAGATTCCTTCAGTGATGAACAGCAATGTGGAAGTGTAAGCTGAATAAACCTTTCTCCCCAACTTGCTTATGGTCATGGTGTTTCATCACAGCAACAGAAACTCTAGCTAAGATACCCATTTCCTTCCAGAAAATTGTTTCTTGAGCAGAGGGCTACCATCACCATTACTCACAGACTGGGATGTGGACACAACTGTAGTGTTAACAGGGACCTGCCGCACAGTGGGGGCTCCAGTCCCGATGCTGATGGGAGTACTTGTTGCCCCAGAGGCCACAGCCACAGTCTTAGACACAGTGGCATTTATACTGGGCAAGGACACCGTTGAAGAATGGATAGTTCCAGACCCACCAGCAACAGAGGCTCCTTGCTTTGCATGCGCTGCAACAGTAATGGTCTGGCCTGCTTTAGGAGGCATCACTCCCAGACCTTGCACAATGCGGATTGTGGCAGCAGGTTTTGCTTCTGAAGAGGCCACTGTGTTCTTTCCCTTCTGATCTGCCACGCTCACACCAAGAGCTGGCATCAAGCGAAAAGCTGAATTCGAAGTTTCTGTTGGCTTCAGTTCAGGAGTTACTTTGACCACGGTAGTACCTGCTGGAGCTGATGAAGGAACACTGGCTGAAGGGGCCTTGGCAGGGCTGTCAGCTGCATGGACAGGATTGGAAGTGACATGTAAGGTAGCAGAGATGCCTTTGCCTGCAGTGCCACTTCCTGTTCCAAAGAGGTCCTGAGTCAATTTGACTGTGGTAACCTGAGACTTGGCCAACGTGGCCATCATGTCCGGAGTGATTCTCAAAACTGTCTGGCCCTTGGCATCTGTGGTGATGGAAGAGGGTGGCAGGCGCAGTACATCCTTACCCTGGATACGGAAGTTAGTGGCTGTGAGTGGAATGCTGTTGCCTGTTTGAGGCTTCACACCAAGCTGCCCAGTGATTGACACCTGGATAGGGAAATACAGTATCAATGAAAGACTCACAATGCTAAGCTGGCATCATGGATTAGAAAAACCTCTACTCACAGGCATACACTTTATGTATCTTTAACTTTTTATTCTGAAAAATGGTAAACACAATCAAAAGTAAAGAAGAATGTAACAAACTATATACCCTTTACCCAGTGCCAAATGTAATTATTTTTTCAATCGTATCTATTCTTTCCTGGCTTTAGGAAGGAATCGGAGAGACTGAGCTGGAGTTCGGGGACACTTACCAACAGTAAGGACAAACTAGGAGTGAAACATGCACCTCACAAAGAATACTAGAAAGGAAATCTAAGGCCTTACCACTGAGCTACACCTATCAGCCCTACCCCAAAAGAACTGAAATATTTTAAAGTAAACCAAGATACATTATTTTATTGAATATGTGTGTATGTGTATGCCTGTACATGCACATATATATATGTATATATACACACACACACACACACACACACACACATAATACGCATATACATATAATACATACATACATATGTTTGTGTGTGTATAACTTACTTAGCAAAGGTTTTTGGGGTTTTCCTTTTTATTTGTTTTTTAAGACAGAATTTCTGTGTATCCCTGGCTGTCCTGGAATTTGCTCTGTAGACCAAGCTGGCCTTGAACTCAGAGACATCCATCCGCCTGCCTCTCCCTTCTGAATGCTAGAATTAAAGGCATGACACACCACCGCCTGGCACAAAGAATTTTCTTTTTTAATCTAAAAACATTCCCAATGCCATCACTACACAGCAAGTACTATCAGTACATACCTGATTGTTCCCATACTGTGAGTCTCATCCATAGTTTTTATCATATCCCACGCAGGTATTGTCCAATCTTTTGGAACACACTAAATCTGTGTCCATCCGATATTCTCCACACTCAAACTGTATTCCCTCTCAGTAAATCATACCACTATACTTAACCATTCTATCCAGCACCCACAGGAACACGTCTTTCTTTTAGACTCACACTCAAGCTACCAGCAAACCACACAAGCTACATTCCTTTCTTGCCACACAGCTAACAAATGCTCTCCATCCCTCACCTGGCTGCTGCAGCTGCTCTAATCTTCTTCATTCCCCAAAGTACATTGTATTGAGTAGCTAGGGAGTAACTGAGGTTCACTATCACATTTAAGTCAGAATCAAAGTTCAACACACTGTAACCACTCACCAAATGCACTCACTGCTTGTGCACTAAGCTACAGCACAATGTTTTCCCTGACATAAGACTCAATTTACAGTTCTACACATATAGTCCTTCATCTCCAGGTCACTACTACATGGTGCAGCAACTTCACTTATCTCCTTCAAATGTCACTTCTTCAGAGAAGCTTCTTCTCATTATCATGGATAAATAACACATGGCATTCCATCTTCCATCTTTACTCAAATCACCACAATGTTTCTTATTATCTGGCACTGACCAAGGTATTTGTTTCCTACTCCTATAACATATGAGCTCCACACAGGGGCTTAGTCTGTTTAACACATGCCTAAACCCCAAACACAATGCACAACTGCTAAATAAAATGTCACTTTGTCATTGTGTGGCTCTGCTTCTTCATCTACAGAACGGTTTAACACCACACCACAGTGCCCCAGCAGACTGGCTAATGTCTATCAACCACATAGTGGGGTGAAGTACACAGGGGGCATTGCTCTAGGTGTCAACTGCCTTCACAATTTTTAAAGTGCAAACATCACACCTGTGTATTCACAGTCAAGAAAGAACAAATGTATATTCCACCTTTATAAGTGACAAACTAAAAGCCCTGAAAAAATATGAGCGCTAACTGCATAAACCCAGAGAAAAGGCAACATAAATCCAAACCCCAGCTACCAAATACTGAAATACACAAAAAGAGATCAGCATAAAGGTTGTCGTTGGTGTGTGTGTGTGTGGGGGGGGTGGTCCTCACCTAATAAATCTCCAAACCATGAGGCAAAGCCAACAAAGCCTCCATAGGCACCCAGGCTGTTCAGGATCATCGCACAACCTCATCCTTTGCTTTAGTTTGGGGTACCACTTAGAGCTAAGTCCACATACCTGCTTGATGATGTTCTGTCCTGTGACATTCTGGATGACAGCTGTTGTGGAGGCACTTGGAGCAGAGGTCCCAGGAGAACTCAAGGCTGGTTTGCTCACTGGGCTGACTGCAGCAGGGAGACTCGTCACTGTAAGCCCTGTCTGCCCAGGTCCAGGCCGCTGCACAGAGGCTGCTGCAGTTTGCCCCTTGACTGGAACAGTTGCCACAACTGCCTAGTTCAAGAATGTGAAGTCAAGAGACCAATGAGACACCAAAATGGGACCAGCCAGGCAAGCAAGGGCCCTGCACAACTCCCCTCAGAAAGCACTCTGCAAGTACCCTTGCTATCAGTCTGAGGCTCAGCATGTCCTGGAACGTACACTGCATTTCCTATATTTGTATAATGTTCACAATGTTTTACATTTAATACCTTATTTAATTTGTATATGCTGAAGACGACTATGATTCTTCCATTTTACATATAGGAAAGAAAAATGAGACAAAAAACGTGAATCTTTCTCGAGTCAAACAAGTGATTAGTGGCATGGCTAAGGCACAATGAAAATTTAGAAGCATGAGCTTTGATATTTCATTCCCCTTCTACAGGGCCTTCACTTGTTTACAACACGCAAAACAGAGTAACTGAAAGTACTTTTCTAGCTTTGAACACTTCCCTTGAAGCTTTGAACATTAAATGAGTTATTTCAGTGAGTTTCATCATCAATACCAACAACATATGACTTCCAGGTCTTCCTCGAGCTCTACTTGTTTGAGTCACTAACTCGCCCACTTCTGGGTTTACATAGCCCCTATATCCAAAGACATGCAGCATCCACTTACCTGGGGTACTACTTTGGTTTGTGTAGCAGTGACTGGTACACGGATCTGTGGTCCTGCTGGCATCTGTGGTAATGTTTGTGTTGGCCCTACTGACTGCTGGGAAACAGCAGGAAGGCTGGGCTGAGCTACCACCCGAACCTGGGGCAGTCCGGCTGAGCTAGAGTGGCTCACAACCCGAGCAGTGGCCTGAGAATTGGGTGGAGTCTGGATGGAAGCTGGGGAAAGCATCGTTCCTAGCTGAGGCATTGTTGGTGAGGACACCAGAAGAACACTATGTGGAAAATAAAGGGGAAAAATAAAAACTCAAGTCATGAATACAAGACGATTCTGGAAGGAAAGACCAAGAGAAGAAACACAGGTGCTTACCCTGAACTTGACTTAGCTGGCTCGGAGACAGTGGTAGAGCCGCTTTTGTTCACTGCTGCCACAGGTGGAGGAGAGATGGGGGTGGTGGGCAATGCTGGTGTGGTGGGGGTTACAGGTGTAACTGGGGTAGGTGGCATGCTAGAGTCACTGAGGCTCATCTGGCTTTGCTCAGAAGGGCCACTAAGGCCCTTCATGGAGCTCTCCTTATTACTGGACTTCTAGAAAAGAAAAAGGAATCTATCTCAGGCATCATGAAGGCTCCTGATACATTCACTGGGTCAGGTAAGAGTTGAGTGTCTATGCTGGTCTGCCTCATCTCAGAACCTCTAAAGTAAATGCCTGAAGGTAACTTACCACCTTGGATGGCGGCTTGGGTTTTTGCTGAAGAGCTTTTCTGGCTTTAGCTGCCGCTGCTTGAGCTTGATGAATCCGTTCTATAAACAAGGATGTTATATAGTTTAGGAAATTTGAGCTTGGCATGCTAAATGAGAAGGTCTTTGTTAAGAAAACGGGGACTCTCCAAGCAAAAATTGTAATCCCATTTCTCAGGAGCCTGATATAGGAAAACAGTAAGTTCAAGGTCAGTTTGTTACACAGGCTAGACTTTGTCTCAAAGCAAACCAAACAAAACAAAAAGCTGGACTTGACAATGCACAACTATGAGCCCAGAACTGGGAAGAAAAATTCAAAGACAGCTTCTCCAAGTACCAAGTTCCACATCAACCTGGCTACACAGCAAGATCCTGTCTCAAAAACAAGACAACCGAAGGCCTTGTTGGTAGACTGGATTGTGCCTTCATAATCCTATCCTAACTGAATGCTAACAGTGTAATTTATCTGGAACAGAAAGGCAGATGCCCCTCATCTAATCAGCACACTGAAGACCTCACATACCAAACTCTTCCTCACTCCGGCTGCGATGCAGGTAGATCCACAGCTTTCGTCCAATGTCATATTTCACACAAGGGTCTTTTTCATAATGCAATCGATCCAGTGCTCCACTCACTACAGTGTTCACCTAAGAACAAAGCAAAAGGA
The DNA here is from genome assembly GCF_943737965.1 of Phodopus roborovskii. Taxonomy (NCBI): domain Eukaryota; kingdom Metazoa; phylum Chordata; class Mammalia; order Rodentia; family Cricetidae; genus Phodopus; species Phodopus roborovskii. The sequence continues at coordinate 10,706,212 of NW_026126517.1, read as the reverse complement.
CAAGTCCAACCAATATAATACAGGTTATCTGGACTCCCAGGAAAAGCCAGTAGATATAAAGTCACAGAGAATAACAGACTGAATCCCAACAGCTCTGTCCTTCCACTTTGAAAGGAATGATGCACAACTAAGATATTAACTCATCTTCACTGTAAGCACACTGTGAACTAAGAAACTAATTAACTAGAGAAACCTTTATTTTGGAGGACTGGAGAGATGGCTTCGCAGTTAAGAGCACTGTTTCTAGCAGCCCTCCCTATCAGGTGACTCAATCAATGTTAACTCCAGCTTCAAGGGACCAATGCCCTCTTAAATAAATAAAAACACATAAATTTAAAAAAGGAAAAAAAAAGACAGTTGTGAATTATCATGTGGATATTTGGAATCAAACCTGGGTCTTCTGGAAGAACAATATTCTTAACCACCAAGTCATACCAAGTCATTTCTCTACCCACGTGGTCATAGTATTTTTAATGTGTTTATTTATTTTACTGTTCTTATGTATATGGTATGAATATGAGCACAGTCATATATTTGTCATGGTGCATGTGTAGAGGTCAGGAGACAAACTTTCAGGGCTGCTTCTCATCATCTACCTTGCTGAGGCAGACTCTCTTGCAGTTTCTGCCACATTGTGTATTCCAGGCTAGCTAGTCCAGAGATTGGAGGTGACTCCACCCTTACTTTAGAAGTGCTGGGATTAAAGATTTGTCATCTCATCCAGCTTCATATGTAGACTCCAGGTATTGAACTTAGGTCATCGTCATCTCTTTACCCACTGAACTATCTCACCAGCCCATAGTTTTGATTTTGAGGCAGGAGTTGTCCAGGCTTCAAATTCAATATCTTCCTTCTTCAGGCTCCCAAGATAGCTGGTATTATAGGTACATAATATATCATGCCTAGCTAGCTTTTATTCATTTGATTTGTTTTTGTTTGTTGAGACAAAGTTTCGTTGTGTAATCCTGGCTGTCCTGGAACTCATTCTGTAGACCAGTCTGGCCTCAAACTCATATATCCACCTACCTATGCCTCCCAGGTGCTGGGATTAGACCTACATCACCACACCTGACTTATTCATTCCTTTTTAAAAAATATTTTATGTTAGGGGATGCACATACACCTCAAGTGGTAAAATATGCTCCTGATGTATGTAAGACCTTGGGTTCCTCCCTTAGTAGCACAAGAAGAAAAAAATGTAACTTCCATTTCCTAATAGCTTTTCTCAAATACATTCTGAAATGAAGCCAAAACAGGCTATTTGTCTAACTCACCTGAGTGCTGGTGACATCTGGAGCAAGAAACTGAGAGTCCTTGAGCAGTTCACAGATCTCTGCTCGAGTGCCTTCCCCATTAGGCAGCCGAGCTGCAGCATCCCGAACTGACATCAGAAAATGCAAAATCCAGGAGTCAAGCAAAGCTTCCAATGAGCACATCTCCTGACCTGTTCTGGTGGGGGCTGAGTTAGTTCCCTAGAATCACAGTTCCTGAGCCTCATCCTGCTGGCCAGGGCACAGTGCCCTCTAGTGGCTATAAATGCTACACTGACCTTTCTACACTTTCAACACACCTACCTATAGGCAAAAGTAGGCCCAGGGTATCTTAGAATCCAGTGGAGTGGTTCTCATCCCCAAATAGGACATCTATGTCATACTCCCTCCCCCCAGGCCCAGGAATGTCATGGTAGAGCAAGTGGAAAGACTTTGAGAGAATAGAGCAGACTGCCAGGAAACAGCACCTTTTGGACATGAGAAGGAACTGTGCTCATGAACTCTCAAAAGCTATGGTCACTACACAAGAGCTACATAAGATCTACCTAGTCACTATTCCAGCAAGATGGATGGGAGGGATTCAAAAAGGCACTTCTAGTTGCAAAGCTACAGGCAGTCATGGCAGCCAGTGGAGATAAGTCAGTTTTCTTTGGGTGAGGGAGAGGTTATCTATGCTACAGTAGAGTCAGACCTATACCCACACCACAGTAATGCATGCAGATGACATTAACTGAACTCAGTGGGACACGTACATACACATATAGTATACATTTTTAGTAAAAACAAAGTTGGGAGGGCATCTGAGGTGAGGAACCAGAGAGGTGTCGGAGGAGGGAGTAAGGGCCAAAATAAAATGAATTCATGTATAAAGGGAAATAGAGTCAGTGGTTTTATAAACTTAGTAAAATAAAAAAAAAGTAATTTAGCACTTCCTTCAATTATTAATGAACATTATAAATCACATTGATATTACCGTACTGTTACAATAGAAATAAAATAATTTTATATGTTACAGGTGTTGAAGACAATTCAAATCACCAAATCACTTACACTAACCCCCATTGGAAGTTACAAGATTTGAAATACCTGCTGCTGGGCCCTATTCAATATCATTAAAAAAAAAACTTAAGTTTTGCATTTAAATTTGTTTTAATAGCTTAATGATTACCGAAATATGACTGGTTTCTTCTGAACTCTAAGTATTTTAAGAATTTAAATGCAGCTGGACTGTGGTGGCACAGGCCTGTAATACCAGCAGAAGCAGAGAAATCTCTGAGTTTGAGGCCAGCTTCATCTACAATGCAAGTTCTAGGGTAGCCAAGACAACAATAGAGAAACCCTCTCCCCCCCCCCAAAAAAAAATCTTTAGATGCATAATTCTAATTCTGGGAAGGAGTCCATAGATCTCTATAGACTACCAAAGGGACTCATAATACAAAGAATTCTTTGTTCTCTTATTATATTTACATGCCTTAGTGTTTTGCCTGCATATATGTCTGTATGAAGATGCCAGATCCTCTAGAGAATTACAGACAGTTGTGAGCTACCAGTTGTGAGCTGCTGGGAAATGAACCTGAGTCTTCTGAAAGAGCAGCCAGTGCTCTTAAAGGTTGAACCATCTCTCCAGGCCTTCTTCTCTTATTTTTTGAGATAATATCACTATGTGGCTTCAAACTTATTGTGTAGCCTGGGCAGCCTTCAAATTCACAATAGTCCTCTAGCCTCAGCATCTTAAGTCCTGAGGTTACAGGCATGCATCATCTCTCTCATGGGGAAAAAAAAAAAGGTGTTTGGTTTTGGGGGGTTTTTGTTGTTTTTTTTTTGAGATAGGGTTTCTGCATGACTTTGGAGGCTGTCTTGGAACTAGCTCTTATAGACCAGGCTGGTCTCAAAACTCAGAGATCTACCTGCCTCTGTCTCCCGAGTGCTGGGATTAAAGGCGTGCGCCATCACTGCCCGGCTTCAAAAAACACCTTTTTAAGGAAGCAAAGTCCTATACTTGATATAACTACTAGCTTCAAGATGAACAAACATGACTTCAGAAAGAAGCACTAATGCCTGGCATCAACCTACCAGGGCAGATTCCTGCCATCTCTTAGATTTGAAAACGTATGAGACTGATCCTCAATCCTATCAAGGGGTTACGGTTTGGTACAGGAAATATGGATTTAATCTGAGGAAAGCTTTGGGGTAAAAATAAGAAATCCCTAGTAATGAATGCATACCACATACCAAGAGACAGAATGGTGACATAGGCAGGACGGTCAGAGCGCAGCAGCGAATGCTCACGAGCCTTGTTGAGGGAGGTCTCCTTGTCAAACACGCCCTTCACTGGTCCCACCACAGACTCAAAGCCATGCATGCGAAAGGTGAATGCCTTATGGGGTTGGCTATACCTGTAACGCTCCTACCAAAAAAAAAAAAAAAGTAGAAAATTGCCATGTCAGAATTAGTGGGGTTCTTTCTAATACTCCCATGAAATAGTGGGATCAAATGAGATGTTAAAACGAGGAAACAAGCAGTCCCACAAAGAACTATGACCCAACCACAGTAGAAAAAAGACAATCCTCATAGCTAATCACACAGGAAATGGCAAGGAAGTAAAATGTATTTTGCTACCTGGAAGAAAAATTCAAATGAATCTTCTTTTCCTTTTGCCAAATCAGTTCTACCCCCACCCCCACCCAAAACAAAATCCAACCTCAACAAATGGACTATGAGAGCTGAAGGACATGAACACCCAAGGAGCTGAGGTCAAGCAAAGTCAGGCTCAGTATTTGTGTCTATATAGTTTCTAAAAACAGCTTACCTGCTCTTGAAAAACCCGTTTCTCTTCTCCTGTGCTAGGTCGCACCACATAGTCAGTTCTTCTGGAACATAAAGAATTCTACATCATCTCTGAGAGCAAGGAGGATCACTGACTATTTGCTCTTTTCTCAGTACCTATAACTATTCCCTTGGCTACATGGGAAAATGTCCCTTCAAAAGTACTCAACTTGTGCTCAATCTACTCTCCATAGATGTCCTGCTGATATTTCCCACATCACCCCATTCTTTGTATCCTTAAGTGTTTGGAATAAACAGAAGAAAGAGGATGGGGATGGCACCTTTACCTACTGTTTTCAGTATTGCTGAAAAGCCAGCTGAATTTAATAACAAAAATGTTATTCTTGGAGGAACAATGCACTTCAAATACATTTGATGACAAGAGTGGTATTTCTGCCTTCCAAAGAACCTAAAACTTGAGTTCTAAATCCCCATTATGTGAATTTATGTATGTGTGTATCTGTCTGTATGTATGTATACATATATAGCTATTTAAGGATGGGCCTTTGAACTACAATTTGAACAGGCAGGAATAAGGAACATGAGATGACTGAGCATGATGAGCACAGTACTGTAAGTCAAAGGGTCTGAGCTCTAGCCAGGGTCCTAACACCATCTTTAGCAAGTCACTGAACTTCATGGATTTCTTTTTACAAGTAAAATGAGGAATCTGAATTAGTGGAAACCAGGAAGGCATATCAGGAAATGCCTACCTACAAGGCAGATTGTCTGCCTTTAGACTCTTGCAGTAAGAGCCTTTCTTACTGAGACGTCTATGTTCCCCTCTCAATCATGTTGAGGCATGTGAGTCAGTGGACTTCTAGAGTCCCTAAGGTTCACTACAGCTCAAACACACTAAAGAAGCCAGCAGATCCACAGCAGTAATGTTAAGTCATGGCTCCACTGGAATTACCCACCACACGAAGAATATACTCACACTCGAGGGACAGGCGTCATGGCATCTGAGCTGTCTTCATTTTCCTGCTGAAGAAAGGGAAAGCATTACCAGGTAAATGGACTAGACAATTTTTACTAACGTAGGGGCTCTAAAACCCAAGTAATGAAAAAGTAGGAGACATACCTTACAGAAAGTCTGGTCTTTGGTTTCTAACCACAGGTGAAAGAGAGCAGCTAATTCCTTTTCATTATCTTGATATTGACCTGCAGGGGTGAGAGTACACACAAAAGTAAGACATTTAAAGTATTATTCACAATCCTGCCTTCTCTTCACCAGATCTATCTATACCAGAAAGAGAATATGCCAAAACCTGTCACTGGTCCTTCCCACTGCCCATGCCATACCCTCACTGCCGGGACTACTATCCCAGGATGCTACTTTTTCAGATCTTTCATTCAACAAGTATTTACAGAGTAGCCACTGTGCACCAGGCACTAGGATGAAGCTGAGACCAAGGAATGAATTCACTCTCTGCCCTTCAGAGAGGTCACTTCAAGTGAGTATGTTATAGGATATTTGTACACCATGTGAAAGTACATTGCTTTGATTAGTGTAATAAAAACCTGAACAGCCTGAACGGCAAGGGAGGAAGTATAGGCAGGACTTCCTGATACAGAGAGGACTCCGGGAAGAAAAAAGGGAAAGACAAGGCCAGGAGACAGAGAACAAGCAAGATATGCATGAGGAGAGGTAATAGCCATGAGCCACATGGCAGAACATAGATTAATATAAATAGGTTAATTTAAAAGAGCTAGTTAGGAACAAGCTTAATAATAGATTTTCATAATTAAGAAAGCTCCATGTCATTATTTGGGAGCTGACAGGTGGGACAGAAAAATGAGTTACAGAGTAATGAATTCATATAAACAAAGCAATTCTACGAAAATGTCATAATGGATGGTACAGAAGTTTACATGAGGGAAAGAGTCTATTCTTGTAGGTGAGAAAATGCACTCCTCACACTGACACAGCAGTAAGAAGGCCTGAGGCAAGAAGAAGCTTAACTGTGTGACTAACTAGAAAGACTAAACTACTTTCTCTGTGATATCTTGTGTCACTTTATTTGGACTCCTACTGGGGCCACCACTGGGTTATTGCCACATAAGTGGACTGTGTCAGAATGCAGCTCCATTTCCCAAGCTGGAAAAGCACATTCCCCAGGATGCTTACTTCTTTTTGTTACTAGTCAGTTCCAACAGCACTAAACATACTCAGAGATCTCGGTACTCTCTCTTCCTTCCAACTCCCTTCCTTGCCTCTCACGGTGTCTTCTCCAAAGGCTATTCATAATCAGTCAATCAATCAATAATCTAACCTTCCTTGTCACACCCCAAGTTTTGTTTTCTATCAGCTGTCTTCTAGGTTCTGAGCCCTGGGGATGTTGTCTACTCATCTTGTAGCTGTGCCCTAGGGTCAGAAGTTAAAGGTTAGTTCTTCCTCTACCCCACAGCTGGTTTTAGATATTTGTTCCCAGTACTGGAAAAAAAAAAAAGTTAATAAAAACAAAAACCAAAAGCCTGTTCTGAAAATAGAGTGCCTAGAAGTAAACACATACATAATACATATATAGTGAGTGAATTTATTTTTGGCAGGTTGGCAACATTATGAAATAAGGAGAGATAGTAACTGAAAACAAAAATGATGCTGGGGAAACTGGATATCCACATTTACAAGTAAGTAATTAAATTCTTAAATCACAGCATACACAACATATACAAAACCCAAAATGGAGTAAAGATTTGACTGCAAGAAAACATCTGAAAAATGGACCCACAGCCTTGATCTTGGTGAGATTCTTTATATGACATCAAAAGAAAAGGCAACAATGATGGAATAAAAAAATAAGTGGGATTGCATTAGCTCAAAAACTATGCACAGTACAGAAAACACCAGAAGGAAAAAGGCAACCTACAGAATAGGAGAAAATATTTACAAACTACCTATGAGCTAAGAAATTAACCAAGATAGTGCACACCCTAATCCTAGCACCTGAGAGACAGAGGCACACAGATCTTTGAGTTTGAGGTCAGCCCGGTGTACAGGGCCAGTTCAAGGGCAGTCAGGGATACACAGAGAAACCTGTCTCAAAAACTAAGGGCTGGAGAGATGGCTTAGTGGTCAAAAAGCACTTGCTGCTCTCCCAGAGGACATAGGGTCCCAGCTTTAGCACCAGCAGCACACAACTGTGTGTAACTCCAGTTCCAAGAGATCCCAATGCCTCTTTTGGCATTCCTGGGCACCAGGCACACATACAGTGCATAGACATACATGCAGGCAAAACACTCTCATGTAAAATGATAAAAATAATTTGCCAACCACTGGTATAACATGCCTTTAATGCTAATACTTGGGAAACAGAGACCGATGCAGGCAAATCTACAAGTTCAAGGCCAGCCTGGTCTACCCAGCTAATTCCAGGGCACCCAGAACTACACAGAGAAACCCTGTCTCAAAAACCAAAACAAAACAAAATAAAAGTTAGTAATCAAAATTTATAAGGAACTTCTACAAATTGATCACAAAAATATAATAACCTTACTTACAAAAAACAGATAAACATTTGAATTGACATCTTGCCAAAAGACAATAGCCCACAGGTACAATAGACAAAAGCTCACAATAGCCCACAGGTACAAGAAAGAAACTCAGTAAACACAGAAAAAAATCAAAACCACTCACAGTGGTTATTATTTAAAAAGTCAAAAAACCAAAGAGTACTAGTGAGATCAACATGGTGGCAGACCTAAACTCCAAGTGTTCAGGAGGGAGATGCAGGAGACAGATTTCTGTGTTTAAAGTAGGCCTGGTCTACATGGGGAGTTCCAAGGCTATTAGTTAAGGCTACAAAGAAAGATCCTGTCTCAAAAAAAAAAAAAAAAAAAAAAAAAAAAAAAAAAACACCAGCAGAGATGTGAAGAGAAAGAAGCCTTATACACACCTTGTATACAGCTAGTGAGAATGTAAACTAATATAGTCATCATGCAACAGTATGAAGGCTCAGAAAAATAAGTTTAGAAATTGATCTGGCAACTTATCTCACTTCTTACCAAAAGAAAATCAAGATCTCACAAAGTTGAGTCAACCCTGCAATTCTAGTACTTGAGAGGTGCTGGGCAGAAGGATAACGTTCAAGGCCACCCTAGCTACAGAGTAAGCTAAAAGGCCAGCCTGGGCTATATAAGGTTTTGCCCTCAAAACAAAAACAAAAGATCTCAGTAATCTGCACTGAGCTTTGTAGCATGTCCAATTACCACATCAATCCTGAACTATCCAATCTCCATTCTTCTAGTGAGGCAACTGATGACTCCCAGAGAAACAAGTGAAGGGCAGCAGAGGCCATCCCAGCTCTCACTGGCCAGTTTCACACACTCCCATCTCCAGACTCTCCTTCTCACTTAAACACACACGGGCCCACTATTGTGGAGCCACTATGCCCTTTCCTTTTACTGATGTAAGAAATATGGCATCTCCTCAGAAATGTATGACACATTTCCCCTTCTCACATGCATTCCCAAACCCTCCTCTCTGATATTCCCTCCCTCACTGCTTTCTCTCACTAAAAAAAAAAAAGTGGAGGAAGGGAAACACACACACAGAGAGAGAGAGAGAGAGAGAGGAGGGAGGGAGGGAGGGAGGGAAAGAGGGCAGCAGGGAGAGAGAGAGTGAAAGCCTCTTGGGGCTTATAATACTTACCAAGTAATTTCCACTGCTGGGTTTTCTCTTTGAATTCAACAAATGGAGAGAAACTAGAAGGAACAGCTGCAAGAAATGTATCACATGAATAAGACATCATGTAAGAGAGTGTTAGCCTCAGAGCAGCCTTCACCCTGAGCTCTGGGAGAGCTTCTGAGTTTGTTTCTGGCTGTGTGTGTGTGTGTGTGTTGAAAAAAAGGAGAAAGGATGGGTCTGATGCAAACACACTACTGCACAAATGAGCAGCTACAGTTTACTGCAAGAATTCCTTAGACAAAAGAGGGAAGACAGGATGAAACCTCACAGAAAAGACCTCACCTCGGCTTTCTCCAGCAAGATACTGCAGTGCAGGCAACACCAACTCAGCCCAGTTGGGGGCAGCAGAGAACCAGCTGTTGAGGGAGCTGGCTGGAGAAGATTGCCAGTCCAAAACCCGATCCTCCAGCTGAGGGAGAGGAAAAGATGGAACCCAATCAGGTTTCTCCTTACTCCAATAATTCTGGGATGTGTCAGAGCAGTTGAACATGTATATCGTTTTGCCAAATATCCAAAGGTAACCACAGTTCTGTACGAGGAATCCACCTGAGCTCTACTTCCCACCAATGCTGGTCAGTTTTGTCACAATGATCCAGCTAGTCATCTGGGAATAGAATGCCCCCCTTGAGTGACAGGCCCCATCTGACTTCAGTGGGCAAGTCTGTGAGGCAGTCTCTTGATAATAATCGATGTGGAAGGTTCCAGCCCACTGTTGATGGCACCACACCTGGTCAGGTGGTCCTGGGCGGTACAGAGAGCAGGCGAAGCAAGCCAATAAGGAGCATTTCTCCTTGTAACTAACTACATGACTTTCCTTACTGATGAACTGTAAGCTAAAATAAACCCTTTCCTCCCGAAGTTGATTTGTCCATGATCTTTATCACAGCAACAGAAAGTACCCATAACCAGAAGCTAGGGACCACTCAAAAGTGCAGCAATTGCAAGACTTTAACATATCTAAAACTCTTACCATAGGAAGGCTAGCCTGACTTTCCAGCAAGATCTCTAACAGAAGAGAGAAAAAACTGGAAAATAGTTCATTGATTCCAAGGCAAGGCTTGATGTCTTCCAGGGGTCTAACAAGGAGGGAAGAAAATGTAAGTGTTTGATATCTGGGCCCCACAGTAGAAGGGGAGTACCAACTACTCCAAGCTGTCCTCTGAATTCCACATATACAACATATACATATGCACCTGCACTCACGTGTGTGTGTGTGCGCGCGCATGCACACACACACACACACAAATAAATATTACAAAGTGGTTTTGGTTTTCTTCAATATGGGAAAGATCAAAAAGGCCAAGGACACATGCCAGATTGGTTCAGGTCCCCTGAGACTCCTTATAATAATCGCAATGACTCTAGAACTTTAGAAAAGAGAACACAAGCAAGATCCCAGCAAGATTCCGGAGCTCAGCACACCCAAGTCCCAAACTGGACTCAGCTGCCTTAACTCCCACCCTCCCAGTGCAGCCGGTGTCCGTGCCCCACTCACTCTTCCTTGATAGACGATATCGTCAGTGGAGAGGGGGCCTGGGAGAGAGCTGGGACCCCTTCAGTATTGCTTAGAGGCTCAGCCAGATCCTCTGCTTCAGATTTTATCAACTTTATTTTCTTCTTCTTCTCTTTTTCCTTCACTTTTTTTTTAAGAACAGCCAAATCATATAAGGCTAGGAAGAAGGGGAAAAAAACCCACAAAACTCACAAAAACGCATTATGAAGTGAGAAGTCTTACATGCATTTGATTTCCCAAAGCCTCTCAGAGACTCAATAATAAGACACTTAGGATTTTTTGAAAACCAAACTCAGCACATGACTTATAATTTAACATCTAATGATATGCTGTGCTGATCTGATTTCATTTTTATTCAAGTATCTATGTGCATGGTACACACACGTGCATGTGCATGTATAGGGGTGTATTTTTGTGCACACAGAGGTCAGAAGCTGACATGGAACATCTTCCTCAGGGTCTCTCTAGTTTAGCTAGTCCAGTTGCCCAGGAGATCCCTTCTCAGCCTCCCAAGTACTGGGATTCCTGCAGGCCGTGACACTTACCCAGCTTTTATATGGGTGCTGGGGGATACAAACTCAGGTCCTCACACTCGCACAGCAAGTACAGTATCCACTAAGCCTTCTCCCCACACCATGCTGTGCTATATTAAATTCAGAGGGCAATTGCAAAACAATGGCAAGCATAAAGGAAGCTTTGTCACATACACACAGTGTCATACAAAACATCATAAGTTGGGTGAAGGTATCTAAGAGGGGATCCATGGTCTTTTACCTGCTAGAGAGCCCTTCCTGCCGGCATTTACTCGAGTCATGATGTCACTGAGGGTCAGGTCCCCTGTCAAAAGGTCTGGGTGATCCTAGATACAACATGAGAGATCTGGTTGTAGAGGTTCAAAAAAGAATCCCAAATTGATAGTGCCTGTGCCAATTTACCCAACAGATAACAGTATTTCAGGGACACCTAAGGGGATCATGTTGAATTAAAATATATAGAAACACCAACTACTGCTCTTCACAATGGTGCACAAAAAAACTTGCTCTCCCCGCGCCCCCACCCCGTACGGCAGCTGAAGTTCATAAAGCCTTTATGCATCCTTATTTCACACGACCATAAATAGTCCTAAAAAAAATTTACAGTTTACAAGTCTAGAATAAAGATCCTGAGGACTCAAGAGGTCTGCTTGGTGTCAGTATAAGTGGAGAAGACAGAAAGAACTCAGTTCTCCCTCCGGCTTCACCCGTCTCGGATGGCCGTCCTATCCACTGCCATTTCTTCACTTTGATGTGCCTTCACAGTGAAATGATAATGGAGACAACACAAAGTGCAAGAGCACAAAGCCTGACTCCTGGCTCGGCCACTCACTGGCTGCAGGACCGAGGATAACCTCAGCCTCTGGGAATGGGAGAGGAGACCACGATCATCCACCAGTGAAACCACAAAGACTGAATGAAGCTCACATGTCAACCATGCCTCGTAAAGCCAAACTACTTGACTGGCCTCTCACACCTCTGATGCTACGTAGCCTCTTGCTACTCGTGTCTCTGACAGTGTTAACAAAAAGCACAATGCAGGTAGTTACTACCACTCTCAGGATGTCAGACCAAAAGCAACAGGCTAAGAATTATGAATGGCCACTCCCACCGCAATCTTACTGGTTGATGTTTCCGCTTCTCATGATGCTTCTTTAACATTATCTTCAGGTCACTGTCCCCCAGCTCTATTTTATCTGAAAGTAAATGAACCAGACCACATGGACCAGATCATTCACTACGATGGTGTTCTAACTTAAATCTGCCTAGTCACTCAGACATTCAAAAGCAAGCTACTTCTGATTCTGTGTACTACAAGCAGAAAAGTCTTACATAGTTCCTGGGTCAGTATTCCATCATCTCTCTATATATTGCTCAGTGAGCCACTTCAATTATGTAGCAGACCCATAAGCACACTCAAGAGGCTTAGCATTCTCCCATTTCCAAATTCAAGTTCTTCTTTGTCTTTATAGGCTAGGGAGTTGCTATGGGTCTGGTTGCACATTCTATTGCTAGTCCATGGAAGATTATGCTTTTTAGCCCAAAATAGCAACTGATCAGATCCTGAGGTCAATTTCAAAATAAAGGAAAGCAGGGAAGCCTACCTCTAAATGGTAAGAGTACTGCATGGTACCACATGTCTCCAAATCTCCCATTTCTAAGTAGCACTGCTGTTTCCTGACAGGTAAGAATCTAGTCCCCAAATCCCTAAGGTGCTCTCACTTTTCTACACCATGATGTCTTGGAACGGCAGTACAATCAGCTCAGTTCTCACCTGCAGTTTTCATATCCGTAGTGGAAAGCGTGGGCACCACCCTCAGGGGCACCGCAGGACTAGGAGAACGTGCTGGAGAGCTTGGAAGCCATGAGCTGAGATCTTCAAAAGAAAATTTTTCTTGTAAATCCAACGTGGCTGTGGACTCCAATAGGGGAGATTGGGTAAGTGGCCATTTGGGTTCAACAGGGCTAAGCCAACAACATGGAGGCCAGGGTTCCACATTCCTTTCTGACCCTTCCCCAGATGAGCTGGAGCACACTTAGGTCATTTAAACGGCTCTTCCAGGAGAGAGACTTCAACAGAGTGATGGGGTCGCATTGCAGCAGGCCAACAGTCACTACTACTCTCCTGTAAGGGGAAAAGCAGTTCTCTCAAGTGGCACAATGGGAGCAGAGGAAAGACCCTGTCCTGCAGGGATCTGTCCAAGGTGTTCTCGTCTAACCTAAGTGCCACATTAGCACAAGAGAAAGAGGGCATGTTGTCACTCTTTAACACAATGTCTCAGCAACTCAACCACCAAGAGCTAGTGAGTTCCACTCTCCACCCCCAAACAATTTAACTCAGAGGGCCCCTTTACTGGGAAATTCATGGCTACCACTGGCTCCAGTACCCTAGTCGCCCAGAAGTACCCGAAGACACTCACCCTCTTCATCAGAGGACAGGGCAGTGTCACCACACTCCTCCTTCACTTCACGCAAGACCTTCAAGTAACGCTGCTGGGTCCGCCACTCCCGCTCCTCGGGGCTTCGGGATGGTGAATGGCGCTTGTGTCGAAAGGGGAGAGCGGGGCCACTCCTGCGAGCCATCTCCAACAGATCCTACCAAAAGACCAGATGTGAAGCCAAGTCGTCATCAAATCTTGCTCTTTATACAGTCTGCAAGTTCATGTTTTATTCTCTTCAATGTTCAATGTTAAAAAAAAAAATTCTCACCCCTCCAAATAACAAAGAAATATACTATATATGATTATATATAAATAGAAAGTACCGAAATGACTTAGTTTGATCATTCATTATAAAAATTCCCAAATCTGAAATTTTGTGAGTGAAAATAGCTGCACTGCATCTTGTGTCATAGACTGATGCCCAAGCATAAGAAATACACTGAAAATACTTTATGTAAAATCACTTTCACCCTACTTATATTAGCTTTGTAGTTAAACCTAATTTTGTTTACAACTGTGTCTTATCCCAAAAAATATATACAAGTATTCCAGAACTTGGGGGAAAAAATTTGAAATTCAAAAAATTTCTGGTGTAAACATTTCAAGAAACACTTGACAGGGGGTGGTGGCACACATCTAGTGGAGCTCTGTAAATTCAAGGCCCTAATCATCTACAGAGCTAGTTCCAGATCAGCCAGGGCTACACAAAACTCTACACCGTACCCCACCCCCACTCCCTGCAAAAAAAAAAAAAACAAAAAACAAAAAAACAAAAAACAAAAAACAAAAAAAACAAAAACAGAAACAAATTTTAAAAAAAGGGGGGGGGAGAAAGAAAGAAAGAAAAAAAGAAAAAAGAAACAACAACTTGAATTACACGGTGAAAATACCTAATTTTAGTGTTGACCTGCTTCACCCAGAATTAATACTTATACTAAACATCCAGGTATTTCTATACTAAATCTCAAAGAACAACTTAAAAGAAGTTGTAACAGGGCCATCAAGATGGCTCAGAAGGTGAAGACACTTGCCACCAAGCCTGACAAGTTTGATCATTAGAACCTAACCACAGGACAGGAGAGAACAGACTCCAATAAGTTGCCCTCTAAGCGCCACACATGCTCTGTGGCACTCGCACATCAAACATAAGCACATACTTGCACACAAAGTAAGTAAATAAAAATGTAATAAAGTTAGGAGCTCTTACTAACTGCCTCAGAAAATTATCAAACTGGAAAGAATCATGAGGCCACAAAATTCTGTTCTACATATATGTGACAGAATCAGAAGCCAGTATATGCTTGCACATCAATTCCAAAAGCATCCTACATACCCTCAATAACCCATGGTGAGTCTGAATAGCTTTGCTTTTCTTTGTAAATACTGATTCTAGGAAGTACTTTGTTTCAACATGTCTGAAATCTAAACAACTGCTCATAAGAAAAGAGAAAGCCCAACTTTTGTTAGTGATTCTTTTGGTTTTTGCATCAGAACCACTACTTGATGTCATGATGCTTGCCAGGTCACTAACCATGTTACATTCCTAGTTCTAAGCATTACTTACACTTCTGGAAGCAAGAATCTGTTTTAGCAGCCGATGGAAATACTGCTGTTGAGAGTTGAGATACCGCTTGTACTGTGACTTGAAGCAGAGCTGACGATACTTGACCACCTCAGGGTTAAAGTGTCCATCTTAAAAACACAGGCACAACTGTATATGCATCAGTCCACACACATGTAATGAGTATACAAGAGACAGTGGTTGTAGCAAAGAAAGAAAAAAATGACTAGGAGAAACAAGAGAGACCCAAAAATAAATGATGGTAAAAAAATAGTGATAACTCAATTAAGACTGGAAACCATAGTAACCACAGTAACATAATTATCTTCAGCAAAACTAGAACTGAAATACAGCATCAGAGAAGTACCCAGAAGCCTGTCCCTGTCTCCAAAACTTGTCTGTATACTTGACCACACAATCACGCCGTGGGGGCAAGCACAGAAGCACTGCCCACTTACATACGGGCCCTTATACAACCCTCTAAATGCTGTGAGGGAAGACAGTGTCCTCCCACCAGACTTGAGCCATAGTGAAACAGAATGCTACCAACCAAAGGAGAGCTTGTCTTTAAACTAAAAACCCACAATACATGCCTATGTATGTACAATAGCATGCCTATGACCCCAGCTATCTGAAGGCCAGGTAAGAGGATTAAAAGCCCACGTTAGGCCCACTCTGGACAAAAACCGAGGACTATCTCTTACAAAAAATAAAAGGGGCTGGGGCTGCAGCGCAATGGTAGGGCATTTGCCTAGCATGTGCATGTGAGAACTCAATCTCTAATACCACACATAAAAAAGAAGAATTCTAATTTAAAATCCTCAGTAAAACAAGAGATTTGAAGTGACAGACCTGTTCTCTCTAGTCTTTAACCAAAATCAAGTATTTCATTTAACATGATTCAAGGAAAACTTTTAGGCTAGTTTGCCAAAACAAAGTCACCTTAGAAACAAGGAAGAGGCTTCTGCTCCTTTCCATAGGTCAGAGAGAAAACTGTGATCTAAGAATGACCCTCAATTGTCTTGCAATACTTAAAGCAATGGCTGATTCAAGCAAAGATCACCAGTGGAGGGGGAAAAATACTAGTTAAAATGAGGGCTTCTGAGAAATAAGACTTGATCCCAAAGTATCACTTAACAGATGACTTAACTAAAAAATAAAAAGATGCCCTTACAATCAAGAAGTGTAGCAAGGCTATACCGTATACACACTTATTCTCAGCTCTCAGATAGAGGTGGACCACTGTGATATTGAGGCCAGTATGATCTCCACAGAGTTCCTAGCCAGCCAGGACTACATAGTAAGAGAGACCTTGCCTCAAAAATAAAATTAAAAAATAAAATAAAATAAAGAGCAACAGACACCACTTAACCAAATGACTCAGGTGGCATCACCAGTGATGGAGAACTGATATCATGTTCGTCTGAAACAGTATGATGGAAAAGGAAAGTTACCATGTAACATTCTTACCAAAAGCATGTGACACACGCATATGAAGCAACAAGAAAACAAATTCGCTGAAAGTAAGACAGTATACAACAAAAATGTGCTGAGCTCTTCCAAACTGCCAGTGCCCAGAAAGCAAAACAGAGTCCTCCATACACAGAAATAGACACAAAATTAAAACACACTGCATGCTCCCTTAGTACTTCACAAATCTAAACAGCAACTTACAAACACATTTCAAGAGTGATTAAGAAAACAAAAGTGAGACTGGCAGTGGTGGCGCATGCTGTTAGTCCCAGCACTCGGGGAGGCACAGGCAGGCAGATCTCTGTTAGTTCAAGGCCAGCCTGGTCTACAGAGTAAGTTCCATGACAGCAAGGGTTATGCAGAGAAACCATGTCTCAAAACAAAACAAACAAACCCCAAAAAAGAAAACAAAAGTGGCCAGGTAGTGGTGTCACAGGTCTTTAATCCCAGCACTCGGGAGGAA
This sequence comes from Phodopus roborovskii, assembly GCF_943737965.1. NCBI lineage: Eukaryota > Metazoa > Chordata > Mammalia > Rodentia > Cricetidae > Phodopus > Phodopus roborovskii. Next base: position 10,689,444 of record NW_026126517.1, on the reverse strand, counting down.
GCAGGCAGATCTTTGTGAATTCGAGGTTAGCCTGGTCTACAAAGCAAGTTCCAGGACAGTAAGAGCTATACAGAGAAACACTGTCTCGAAAAACCAAGAAGAAAAAAGCAAGGAATATTCTATATTCTTCAGTGCAAATTTCCTTACAGTCAGCTAACAGGAGGTGATTATGTGGGGGGATGTCCTTTATGAAAACATACACTCTCTAAGACAGGAATGGTGCCTGTGTATAAAATCCCAGGTAGGCTAGAGCAAAAGGACTGTCCAAAACTCAAAGCTAGCCCAGGCTACACAATGAGACCACATCTTTAAAAGAGAAAGGTATATATGGTGGTGAGATGTCATGTTTTCTGCAGTTTAAAAATTAGTCATAAAGATCTTTGGGATGCTGACACTGTTTTATTTATGATGGTTACACAGCTAAGTTCTATTTCTATCATAAATCAATACAATCTTATTTTTTAAAAATAGCACAGATTACACAAAACTACTCCCCTCAGAGGTCACATCAGTACATGAAAACAAAGAAGAAAATGAAAGGCATGTGTGTGTAAGTGAACGTGCACTCAACCCTATCAAAAACAAAACACTGAGCTACAGACCTCGGAAGAGCTTCTGGGCAATGTGCAGAGGGTTTCCGAAGCGGAAGTTCTCCCCACTGAACAGGGCAAGGATGATCTCATTTTGCTGCTCCATGTTGTCTGCAGGAAACTGAGGCAGAAACTGCTGGAGATGTTCACGCTGAGAGTCACTTAGTACTTCCTGCCATGTGGAAAGGCTGACGACATCAAAGAATATCTCAGGCTGCGAGAATTGGGAGAAAAGTAAGCAACTGATAAATATGCATTTAATATTTTATGTCTGTGAAGCCAAATGCACAGACCACAAAATTTACCATTTAGTCACTACTAGGTACACAGTTCAAGCATTTTAAATATATTCACATTTCTTATGTAGTCATCATTATGATCCTCAAGTGTTTTTAAACTGACTAACTTTCTAATGGTCTTGACTCAATTCTAAATATCAGAGATTAACAGGCTATGACTACACCTATCTGTAATTCCAGCACTTGAGAGGCAAAGACAGGAGAATTATGAGTGCAAATCCAGTTTGGGCTGCATGGCAAGGCCCCATCTCAAGAACAAAATAACAGTTTATTAAAAACAGCACACAAACCACAATACAGCAGTATGTAACCTAGAGGAAAATTACTCAGAGAGAAGCCCATCTGAAAGCTAGCTCTGACAACTAGGGTATGATGGCAGCCATGTAAATTCAACTTAAACTAAGCAGCAAGAAAAAATTAATTGTGAGGGGAGCATCTAAAGAGAGGTGATTTAAAAGACTAAAAAAAAGAAAGGGAGCAGGATTGGTTTCAATTTTTTTAACTAATATATATCTTATTTTCCTTTGAGATATGTAGATTTGGATGCCTGGAACTTGATATGTAGCAGACCAAACTGGCTTTGAACTAAAAAAGATCCACCCGATTCTGCCTCTGAAGTGCTGTGATTAAAGGCATGCACCAAGTCCAGCATGGTCTTCATTTTTAATTCATTCTCTATACATTGAATGTATATGTACCAAATAATAAGCTTAACACAGTTACAAAGTAGTTTAACAACTGTTAAAGTATACAGAAAAACACAGCTGAAGAAAGTCTACCCTAGATAATGTTAAGATAAAGGTACCAGAAAGGGGAAAACATGCTGGAAAGTTAGACTTTGGCTGGACCAGGAGAGGAAAAGTATGACAGTAGACAGAAGGACATGTAAACCTGTTAGGTTAATTGTGACTTTACCCCAACAATAAAACAGAGCCATGGAAATTTAAGCAGGAAATTACAGGATAATTTAACCACCAAACACCCTTTCCTTCTGAATGTATCCAAATCACCTCAGACTTAGTATCTAGTATCTTTCCCTCAAAACTTATTTTTATATTCAATTTTAGTTTTAACATCTATGTCTGGTAAACTAGGTATATCTAATAAAATAAGCATCTGATAATTGAATAGATGTCATAAAAGAGATTTCCTTGAAAGAGTATACAAAAGAAAAAATTACAAATAATGGTTGGAGATGAAGCTCAATTGGCAGAATGCTTGCATCTAGGCTGGGGATGTAGCTTAGTTGGCAGAATGTCTGCTACGTGCAAAGCCATGCGTTCTATCCCCATGTAAACCAAGCATGGTAGTATACATCTATAATCCCAGCACTTGGAAAACAGAAGAAGGATCCCAAATTCAAGGCCATCATCAGCTATATGTGAAAGTCAAAGCTAGCCTGAGCTATGAGACCCTATGAGAGAGGGAGAGGCAGGAAGCACAGGCAAGCACTCTCAAGTCTTGAGAGATGGTAGCCTCCTTACCAATGATGACTGTACATGCGACCTGCGAAAGTAGTCAAGGGCATACTGATGTTCCATCCCAAGCCACGTATTAGTCCTGTCCAGAAGGTTAACTTATGGACATACGCAGGTCTGGGTTTTGTTTAATAATTCACAACAGACAAACAATTTTAAGGGAAACACAATTCTGCTCTTGTAATATTCAACTTCTTTTTCTAATTGTGAAAACTGTTATAACAGGGTTTACTTATATCATGCTACTATTATTCTGACTTGTTGATCAAACATGTAAACTACAGCTTATATTGTCTTCCTTAATCAGAATACTAACTACACTAAACTTTAAGAAGTAGTAAGGGAACATCTGCTGAGATGTAGAAAACAAAAGGGAGCAAGAAAGGCAGAGATGCATGGGAAAGGACTCAGAAGAGGGGGAAGGAAATGATTGCAACAATGTTGTCACTCACATCCTCCAGAAGGTCTTCAGGCAGACTAACCCTGGTACCACCCAGAAGACAGTCTTCCATGATCCTTGTACCGTGACCATCTCCACAGGGACCCAGTTCTAGGGGATCTGTCAGCATGTGATCCAAGGAATCCATTGTTTCTTCTCCACAGGTATTCTACACAAAACTATACACCTTGAGGCAGAAAAGGCAGAGGTCTGGTTGATGCTAATATTCAATCTCAAATCTCTTTTGTTTTTTCTAAGGCAGGGGTAGGGTCTCATTCTGTACCCAAAAACGGCCTGGAATTCACTATGTAGCCCAGGCTGGCCTCAAACATAAAACAATCCTCCAGCCTCAGCATCCAAACACTAGGATTACAGAGTGAGTAATGAGGCCTGGCTCCAACCTCTTACATTTCATCCTTTTCTCTAACCATACTGCTATCTTCCCTCTCTTCCAATACCCCATTTCCATCAAATGTTCAAGTCTTACAACAACTCCTAAATTCTTAAGTTTCTTACACTTCCATTTTATAGAAGAATAAGATTCAGGAACTCAGTGATAAACCAGATATGGTGAATAAAATGTATAATCCCACCACTTAGGAGACTGAGGCAGGAGGATCACAAGTCCTAGGCCAGCCTGGGGTATGAAATGAGGCCATATCAAAAAACAATAAATAAACTGGGTGGTGGTGGCACATACCTTTAATTCCAGCACTGGGGCAGGGCACAGAGGCAGGCTAATTTCTGTGAGTTCAAGGCCAAGCTGGTCTACAAAGTGAGTTGCAGGTCAGGCTCCAAAGCTACACAGAGAAACCCTGTCTCAAAAAAACAAACACACTCGGGAGGCAGAGACAGGTGGATCTCTGTGAATTCAAAGAGACCAGCCTGGTCTACAAGATCTAGTTCCAGGACAGTCTCCAAAACCACAGAGAAACCCTGTCTGAAAAAACCAAAAAACAACCAACCAACCAAACAAACAAACAAAAAAACAATAAATAAGTGATGGATCATGGTCCATAACTACAAGTTCCAAGGTCAATAATCTATTAGAACATAATTTCTTTAGTAACTGTTGAATTATTAGAAAGTTCATTAGAAATCCATGTGAAGAACTGGCAAGATACCTCAGTGGCTAAAAGCACCTGCTACACAAACCTGATGACCTGAGTTTGATCCCACCACAGAAAGAGGTAACAGAGATAACAAACTCTTTGAAAGTTGTCCTCTGACCTCCACAGAAATGCTGTGACATATCTGCACACACACACTGACAATATTTTAATGTAAGATTATTTTTAAAAAGCCATAAATTCTACAAACATTGGTACAGCTCAGATACTAACTTATATAAGCTATGTCTCAAGGACAATTCTTACAATTGTGCTTATTATACCTATCCTACAGATACTAATATTAAGGATTAAAGTATGGAAACAACTTTCCCAACCCCAGGTGGACCTGCCTGCAGATGTTAACATCACACACAATGCCTCTTGCATATACTCTCAATTAAATTATTAAAACTTCTTGATATGATTTCATTAGTCCACATAAATTCCTGAGGCTCCAGACAGTTACAACTAATTGTCAATGGTCAATCTGATCTTCAGATCCATGTTAATTAATGCAATTTTCCTCTTTCCTGTAATAACTTCACAGGGCTGGCCACACTTTTTAGAAAGCAATACAAGAATGTTGTTTAGAGAGTATCTCCCAAAGCTGGAATCAGGTGTGAAACTCAGGCCACAGCTCACAGTGCCAACCTACAGTAAACTCACCCTACATGTACTGGATCCATTCTCTTACCCCTTTCACCAACAAATAGACCAAAGAGCCCACAAAAATAGAAAGATGAACTGGACTTAATCAAAACACCAGATTTCTACTGTTGGGCTGTCACTAATCTGTAACATCTTACCTCACCAGGTGTCAGGTTTTTTACCTATAGGTAGGAGAAGCTGAACGGGGCCTCCCTACCATTATTTCCACTCTCGGGATCTTACAGTGAAGAATCTGCAGCTAATAGTTTATACAACTGAAGATCCTTCCCACTTTCCAAGTTCTCAAACGATAAAGAACAGGCCTGTGATATATCTAGAATGAAGCACTTTTCTGCGAAACAATTTAAAGTTCTGACAATATTTCAGATCTAGGAAAGATACAGTGTTACACGGAGGCAACTGGGTGGTCCCCAGGCAATCTTCAGCACACTACGAAATGAGAACACTCTGAATGAGAAAGGAACAAGATACTAGCACCTAACAAAACTTCAAAACAAGAAAAAGTAGAAGCAACGTGACGCTTAAACAAAACCCTCTTAACCTAAGTGGCATTGAACAGCCTGCAAAGTTAGTACCTCATTGACAGGTGCAGTTTACACAATTCACGCATAAGCTTCTTCCAATGCCGCCGGTTGGTGAAGCTAAATGTAATATTATCTAGTGACAACCTCTGCCTTGCCACTTATTCCGCCCAAGAACTCAAATACGAAACGCAGACCGCTATCAGGGAGGTGGAACCCCGGAAGCCGTGGATTTCTAAGTCTTGGGGTGTCCCGGACTTCCTCGCCGATCAGGAAGGCCTCTTCTCTGTACCTGAGCTGGCCTACCCTCCAGACCTTCACGAGGCACCGGCAAGCAAGGCTCTCAGGCCGTAGTCCCCGGTCGCCAGCCCCACCTGCGTGCAGCGCGCCGCGCCCCTCCCCCATCCACCCTCGCCCTAACCCTCGCCCACCCGGCTGCCGCAGGCCCACGCGTGGGGCCCGCCACGTGCCTACGGCGACCGAGATCTCGGAGCCCCACTTCTTCCCTTCGCCCCGCTTCCTCCTTTCACCCGGCACCCTCCTACCCCCGGCGCCTGGGCCCGCCCTTACCTCAGCCGCGTCCGCGGGGTCTCACCCGCTGGCTTGGCCGGCCGCGGGCTCCGGGACGCGCTCGCTCCCGTAAGGCGTCTGGGTGCGCGCACGCTCCGGGCCCCGGCAGCGGAAGGGGCGGGGCCTATGGGGCGTAACCCAAATGGAGGGGCGGGGCGTAGTGGTCAGGACGGGCAGGGGTGGAGCCTGAGGCAGCACCTGAACAGCTCCGGACCTGTGTTTCCACCGCTTTCAACCTTTCCATCCTTTCACCCGCTGCTAAACAAGAGCACAGCGTAACCAGGCGCCGTGCTAGCCACTTGTTGGGTGACAAATTTTTTCCTAGGAGACGCAACGCACGTCTGCTCACCATAGGGATCCCATGCCACCAAAGTCCATCCAACTTGACGAGCCAATCAATCAATGAGTGTTTTGGGGAATACTTACAGAAGTACCGTTGGGGGGTTACTTACAGAATCAGAAATAACTCAAAGACAGCTGCATCACCAAGGCCCACCCCAGCATGGTGACCACTCACAAAAGCTGGGAACCTGGAACACACTGAATCGCCCAGGGCAGCTCATCAGATTGGAGAGTATCTTTCCCAGGTTCCTCAGCAGGTTCACGGCTTCCAGGTGAACTCGGCTGCTTTCTGCTTCTTCCAAGCAGCTGGACTTCCTTCTGAGGGGGACTCTCAGCTTTATTCTTTACTCTGGTAGAGATGCCGAGGGGATCTGGTCAGTTTCGGGGACTTCCTGAAGCCATTTTGAGTTGTTTGCTTTCCTGCCTAAAGAACTACCCTGCAGGAGAAGGAAACTCTTTATTTGCAGGAACTCTTGGCAGCTTTGAAGGTTGGTCAAGCAGAACGACCACCCTAGCTGGAGAAGTACAAACATGGAAAACTTAGTCTTCTTAATCATTAATTAACACGTTCCTTTTTCTCTAACTGCGTCTTAGAAATGTCATCTTCTCAAGTACCCCAGTTTCTCCCGCGCCGTCAGTCCTGTACAGACTATCCGCAGTCCTTTCCGTTTAATAGACGAGTCAGAGAAGAGGACCATCTCAAACTAATGACCTTCCCTCAATGGAAAACAGTGCTTTCCAAATAGAGCTAAATCTGTGTGCCCCTACTGGCTCCACAGACGTTCTCAATCCTGTTAGAGTTAGAAACCACTTGTGACTTGATAAAATCTGAAATGTATGTATGAATGAAATGAGCAACGTGAAAACCAAATATGAAGCATCATTCTGCAAAACCAGACAGGAGAGCACCAACACATTACCATTTTCGTCCCACCTTGTTTTTAGAGCAGTTTTAGGGACACTGTAAAATTAACAAAGCATAGATTTGCCACAGATTCTCTGCCCCCACCCTATATGCATAGACTCTTCACCCACACAGGTAGGATACTTTTTTTGTTATAATTGATGAATCTGTGTGATAACAGTTTCACTGCCCACCTTCCCAAATTAATCTATGCCCCACCTACTCATCCTTACTTCTCCACTTCTGGCAACCACTGATCTTTTAACTGTCTCCATCATTATGCCTTCAAGTTTGCCATCCTCCTGCTTAGACTTCCAAGTACTGGCATTACCATCTTGTGCCACCACACTTGGCAGAGATTGAGTCTTCTTTTTCCAACCAGATGGTAAATGATATAGTTTTGGTGGTGAGGATTGGATGTAGGCACTCTGCCTCTGAGCCACACCCCAAAGCTTTATATTGTTTTAATATTAATTTGAAGTTCCTTGGTGATAACATGAAGCATATTTTCATATGTTCATTTATTATTATTTTTTATATTCTTTGTGATAGCTTTGTGCCATTTTCCACTAGGGTTGTTTTTTCTTTTTGTTGCGTTTATATCCTTTATCAGACAAATTATCTGAAAAAAATTTTTCCTAGGTCTGTCTCTCCATCATTTGCTCTCACTGTCTCAAATACTGTCTTGGTGGTAAACACCTTTAAGCTGTGTTGTTTTGGGGTTTTTTTTGTTTGTTTGTTTTGCCTTGCAATTTTTACTTTACAATGTAAACACAGGGCCTTGTACATTCTAGGCAAGTGCTCTATCTACCCTTGAGCTTTCTCCAGCTTAAGTCATCTCTTTCTGATACTAAACATGCTGCCCTGCCTTTGGTAAAGTGCTAAGTTGAGGGGAAGCACTTTATGATTTGATTTTAGTCTTTTTAGTGAGCATATGACTCTCAGCAGTGACCTTCTCAAGTGCTTCTCTGTCATCATCCTCCTTATGTGTCAAAGGATGGCTATAGCTGGCTGGATTGGATTGTCCCATTCCTCCGGGTCAGGGAAGCTCTGTGACAAACTCTGAAGGTTAAACACTGGTTAACTAGTTTCCCCTGAGCTAGTTAAGAAGTAGGATGTTTCACTTCTTTTCCTCTTTCTCTGCCAGGGGCACCAGGGAATCTTTCTCAGTATGAGACCCTGATAAGCTCATAAAAACATAGGGCCCTTCCTTCCCCAATGTTTGGATCCCCTGGAGTTTTTAGACGTGTGTGCGCACATGAGAACAGGAGCCTGAGGAAACCAGACGCATCAGACCCCAGAGCTCCCATAACAAGTGGTTATGAGTCACCCAACATAGAGGTAGCCCAGAATGGAATTTGGATCTTTTCTATCTCAGATTTCTCCATACCGAGCCTCCAACAATTCATCACAGTTTAGGTCTTCCTATCTCAGCTGGCCCTCGTTCCCTTGGAGGATTCTACTACTGAGGTTGTGATTTCCTGTATTTGCCTGTCAGTCTCTCCAATTGTGAGGGCAGTTTGCTTCATGATCTTAATTCTCAATGGAACTTTGATTGTTGATGAAGGGACTCTGGCCAGCTCTAGTGTAGGGACCATGGCTCTGACAGGTCTTGCCCTTCTTTGCAATTCCCTCTGCATTGCTTAAACCATTAGATTACATTCCTAAAGCTAGCCACCAAGGTCTATTCCTTATTTGGCCACTTCCTCCTCCTGAGGCTGACTACCAAAGTCCAGCTATCAAAGAACTGAAGCCCAGAAATCAAAAGTCCCCCTTAGCTCACCCAATTAACACGTCCAATTAAAATTAAATACCTCATCCTAACACAGGTTTCCCCTTTTACCTTATAAACTATCATTTGCCTATGGGTCATGTGTGTCCCCTCTTTATCCAAAGGCAGTTCTTTGTCCCTCCTGGACAAATAGCTCTGCCCTCTCTCCCTTGTTCCCTTCCTCCTTTCCCTCTTCCTCTATCCCCTGCCTTTGTCTCTTGTCCCTCCCCTCTGTCCCTCTGGGGCAAATAAATTCCCTTTGTGCTGAGAACTTGTTCTTGGGGTCCTGAGCTAATACTTCTCCTTTCTGTTTAGTTTTCAGTTTGTTCAGCTTTCTACATGTTAGAAGGAAGATCAAGAGAAACCTTGCAAAGTTCATAAATGCCAGATTAGGAACCAGAAACTAAAGTGTAATATTTTGAAGAGGGTAGTGTTGAGACAGGGTTTCACTCTGTAGCTTAGACTAATCTAGAACTCACTATGCGACTGGGATGGCTTGTGCCTAAGGGTGCAATATTTAAAATAAAACATTTAACCATATCAGTAGTCCCTGTACATACACACAAATAAGAAACATGATTATTAAAAAAATATTTATTAATTTTTATACCTGCTAGGTAGCACAAGACTATTAACACTATAACTCACTGAATATACAATAAATGTTCACATTTAAATAACAGGATAGAATCAATACTTTCAACCAATGGGCCAGCTTCAGCATCTCATTAGGTGCTTTTTAGCTTTAGATATTTTTAAGAATTTTTTTGAAAGGATAATTCCAGGTCAGAAAATAACTCAAGAACATCAAAACAGAAAGTCTTTCCAGAAAAACAGGAACCTTACATGATGAAATATCCATTTCTCTGGGCACAGACTAAACAATAAAAATGTAAAAAATCTATATCCAACCCACTTCAAAACATCCACACTGTAGTGAATGTAGTCTACAGTATTGGTGTGTCGGGGTAAAGACTGCTATGTAGACACTGGCTTCATCCATGTTCCCCAAATTAGGCTGTCAGAGGGACTACACTCTTGTCACCCTTCTGATACCTTGGGATAAATTCATAAAATACCTGATCTTAGAGTGGTGATGTCTTCACTGCCATCCACATCTCTGGTTGATGACATATGTTGTAGTATTTATTTAATCCACATAAGAACCAAAACAGGAAAAATAAATTAGAATGGAAAGAGACAAAAAAGTCCTTCAACAGGATTTTTCCTCTATGTATCTTAAAACTTAAAAAATAACTGACACAAAACCAACATTCCTTCAGTGATTGGCTTTTTATTTTAATCACTGGGTTATTCCTGAGAAGAGGGGAGATACCTTGCTGGCTCAAGTTAAAGAGAATCCAAAGGGCCAAATTTAATTAATTAATTTTTTAAAAATTTATTTTCAAGACAGGGTTTCTCTGTGTAGCCCTGGCTGTCCTTGAATTTTTTGTAGACCAGAGTGCCTCCAATTCAGAGATGTGCCTGCCTCTGCCTCCCAAGTGCTGGGTTGAAAGGCAGGCACCACCACCCAGCTCTAACAGGCCAAATTTAAATGACAAAAACTAAAACTGTAACACTGAGATGGACCAGTGCTCTTTGCCTTCCAAGGCTGAAACCTTGGGATAGTTAGTTATTACACTACAGAACCTTGGGAACCAGAGTCTTACATTTTGTGACTTGGAGTCAACATTTCATGTTGAAAATATTGTTACCTTTTTGTTATCAAAGATACAGTGTCCATTTTCAGTTTCCACACATTTTTGAGGTATTTTTCTTCAGTTCTTTTCATACCCAAATCTTCAGACATAAGTCTATGAACAAGATCTCAAAGGAAAGTGCAGGATCTACATAATAAAGTGACTTCAAAACCAAATGTTTACTTTTCAGGAAGGCATCTTTATATACCACACAGAAGATATTCTATTTCTTAATTCACAGACCCAGTTTTTCCTCAGAAATGTAAATAAAATAAATTAGTTAACTTCATTTGAAATGAACTTAGGTCTTCTTGATCTGGAGTGATAAATTCACTCTACAATAATTATTTTAAAATGTATGTCACAAAAAGTTGTTAAAATACAGGCTTTTAAGATGTCTTATGGGTACAACTGGGATGTGCAGTTAAAAAGAAGGGCAATACTTCCCCACTAGATTCACAGCAAACAAGACTCCCAAACAGGAACACACAGAAGACAACTATCACACAGAAAACTGCTTTCCTCTCCCAACTAACTGTTACTATTCCTCCACACCTGTCCTTTTACCTCAGTGTATTACAATGGTCCCCTTATTTTTATTTTTTCCCTTAAGTGGGAAATTGGTCATCTTATAACAAGATCTAGGTTAGTTACAATATGCTTAAAGTTTAAAATGCTCACAAATAAGAAAGGCCACCTTTCCACCCAACTTCAAAGAATCTTCATTTTTAAGATAGCATTGGAAGTACCAAAGCTGTGAACAAAAGTGTGATGTAGGGACTAGAGTTGTAGCTCAATGATGAGGAACCAGCCTAGCATGCAAGAGGCCCTGGGTTTGATTCCCAGCATCACACACAAAAAGTGTTATACATATACCTGATGAACCCAAGTGGGAGTATGGAATTCAACCTTGACTACTGAGCAGTAAATGGATCCTGCAAGGCAGGACAAGGTTTCAGTTCTGTCTGTCTGTCTGTCTGTCCCTCTCTGTGTGTGTGTATGAATGTGTATTCATGTATATATATATATATGTATACATATATATACACAACTTACATATATAGTGATTTTTCATAGAATCAGTATCTCCTTCTTAAACTCAGAAGCCTGGAGGCAGAGCTTTAATGCAGGGGCTCTTATTGAGATCATGCAACCTTTGTCTTCCAGGGAGTCTATGTATGTGGAACATGAGGTCAATCTGCCTGGGGCCAGCATCTGTGGGGAGCACCACCACTGCCCAATAAGTTTTCCCAAACAAGAGTTTAAAAATAACTGCTATGATGGTACCTGACTGTAGTCCCAGTTACTTGGGAGGCTAAGGCAGGAGGATCTCATGAGTCCATGAGTTCAAGGTTATACTGGGCAGCACAGTGAGATCCCATATAGGAGAGAGAGAGATCAGTAATAAGATTTTAGATGACAGTTTTTCCTTCAGAACACCACCATCAAACCTTTATCATATCATTTTAATTTTTTCATCCAATAAGCTGCCTTTCTTAAATTACTGAAAACTCAAATGCATGAGATAAAGTGGTTCTGACCTAATCACACCCTTGAAATAAATGTTTCTTCTCTTTTGATGCATTGCTTGGATTTCAGAAGTCCAGTGACCATGGACTTGGACATCCTATGTCCACCTTTGGTATGAACATAATATGCCACTTAGTATCTCCACAAAGGGACAGTAAGGCTTATCAGTGTGTTCAAAAACAAAAACAAAACAAAAACAACCAGCTCAAGAGCAAGGCCAAGTTTCTCCATCTGGAAGTCAACTTTTCCCTGAAAGAGCTGCATTCCATGGCAGAAATCCCAAGGGTAAAGATGACCTTGGCAAAAATTACCCCTGGCATATGTGCGTCAAAATGGTAGTTTCCAAACTCTTGAGTGAGTAATAAATCTTTAAAAAGAGGTCTAGGTGTTTGAAGCTTCAGATTTCGAATGAGAAGATGTGGTGTGAGCTCTGGACTCCAGGTGCAGAATGAAGGCTACGGCTTGGTGATGTGCACTTCGCTGCTCCCATTCCCATTGGTAGTGGTTGTGATGATGTACTGTGTGGTCTGCTGTTGGCTGGGGCTTGTGGAGTCCAGGGAGTCACTGTGTGCAGAGGGCTGAACCTGGACTGTGCCGGAGAGAGTAGAGGCGTGCTTTTCCTCCAATTCTGGTTGACTTTCTGACAACACATAATGACCCTAGAGCAAAAGAAAATAAAACTTAAAAGAACTGGGTCTGGAAGGGAGCGTGGGAACTACCAGAAGAGGGGAGGAGCAAGTATCCAAAGCAGTGTTTCAAGGGAACCCAAATAGGTACCTCTGAAGGATGCTTTACCTATTCCCTTTATGGAGGAAGGATAAGTCACAGTAATTGACTCCAGAGGTAATTTGAATGAGCACTTTTGCTGTGTTATCAGATGACATGATGAGGAACCTTACAGAGGTTTGTAGCATGGTGATACCTTACTTGGCAGAAAAAGTTTTTTTAATTAAAAAAAATAAATTAAAATTGCATTTTAAAAGTTGTTCCTAAGAATTTAGAAATTTAAAAAATATTGCCAATGAAAGTGTTAAAATTCATCCAAAATGAATGATAAGGTCTCTGTAAAGGGGCAGGCTGGTGTCTAAAACAGTTCTTCAACACTCACGGTTCCCAGCTAATAGAATTTCAAAGCCAGCAACATTTAAAATAATATTTAATGGGGCTGAGGAGTTATCTCTGTCAGTTAAGTCTTTGCAGCAAAAGCATAAGGAATTCAAGTCCAACAACTGGACCCTTTCCAAAAGGCCATCATGAGGGCACACTCCTGTAGTACAATACACTCCTATACTCCCTGTGTTGTGTTGTGAAGGGAAACAGAAGTAGATCCCTGAACCCCAAAACCCACTAACTCCAAGTCAGTGAGACCCTGTATCATTAAACAAAGTAGAAGGCTCCCAAGGAATAATACCTCAGGTTGACCTCTGGCTAGCTTACACACACACACACACACACACACACACACGCACGCACGCACGCACGCACGCACGCACGCACACACACACACACACACACACACAAACACCCTAAGTTTTAGTTTCCCAAGTAAAGACATTTAGAATATACTAGAACAAAGGTTAGAGAAAAGGCTCAGCAGATAAGGGCATATGTTCTCTGTTTATAGAGAGAACACAGGTTCAGTTTCCCACGCCTATAACTCAGCTCCAGAGGATCTGATGCCCTCTTTCTGGTTCCTCAGATACCTGCATTACATGCATGTACCCTACCTGCTCCCACAAGCATACATAATTAAAAAGTATTTTTAAATCTTTAAAAATAAAATCAATTTGCTACCCTTATCAAGTATGTGCATTCTACTTGAGAACAAGGAAAGGGGTTAGGGATTCAGCTCAGTGGTAGCAAGCATGAGGTCCTGGGTTTAATCCATAGCACACACAAAATAAATAAGTAAGTAAGTAAGTAAATAAATAAATAAAAGCACAGAAAAAAATATAGTCTTAGAATACAGTGAAAGTGGGGGTTTAAATGAGTTCACCAGACCCAAGATAAATGATAAGTAGATATTTATTAGAGAAGAACTTACATAGATAAGAGCTCTTCCTGCTCCAGAAGATGCCCTGCCCTTCCCAAGCTCTATGAAACCTGAGATAGTGTGAGCCAAACCCTCCTCTACCTTATAATGGGTCATGTCTACACCTGAAACCACACCCAAAGGGTGTGGTCACCACTACAAATTCACTGGCAAGATGTCACTACAATACAGTGCCATCACTGTATTCTATCCCTAGCCCATGAACTGGCTTTTTGGAGCCCATTTCCTGTAACACAACAAATACAATACCCAGAGACTGTTATTAGGGTTCAAGCTTCAGAAAAAACAAAGCAGCCGAGCCACTAGCTCTTACCTCTACCTCAGACTGAAAGGTGATCCTGGCTCCACCAAACTTCAGACTGCAATTACAGACTGCTATGCTCTCCTCAACGTGGCTGGAGAATCCTGATTCTGACTATGGAAGACCCTGCTCCTATCTTTTCTATCTCTCTAGTGCTGGGATTAAAGGCATGAGTTCTGTTACTCTTTTATACTGATTCAATCTCATGTAGCCCTGAGTGGCCTTGAACTCAGAGAGATCCATCAGCCTTTGTCTTCTGAGTCGTGGGATTAAAGATGTGTGCCACCACTACTTAATCTCTACAGTTTGAGGCTAACTGATTTCTGAATCCTCAGCCAAGCTTTAATAAATCATAAATAATTTATCACCCCAATTTCCTATGGATCTATACCTTGCTCTGTCTAAACACTGAGGGGAGGGCCTTGGTCAAGCTTCATCGTGGTGATGGGACAGACTTCTGTTGACTTCCCATAGGAGGCCATTCTCTCTCTGAGGAACAGGTGAGGGATGGGATGAGGGAAGGTGGGAGGAGCATAATGAGGAAAGGGAGAACTGGGATTGATATATAAAATTAAAAAGTAAAATTGATTACTTAATAAAAAAGAAAAAATATAGAACCTTGCACTGAATAAATTTAAGGGAACTCACATTGTCTTCACTTTTTTTCTCATTTTTTCCCCTTTGATCATGAGAATTTCATACATACAAGCTAGGCATTTCATCCATTATATTAACTTTTTTAGATAAGATCTTAATAGCTCAGGCTAACCTTAAACCCGCTATGTAACTGAAGATAACTTTGAACTCCTGGTTCTTCTGTCTCCACCTCCAAAATACTTGGATTACAGGCATACACCACTACACTTCACTTTATATTAACATTTTTAAAGAAATACTATTTCAGACAGAAGGGCAACTGGTCTTCCATGGAAGCAAGATGCTATGACAGGTATCCCTGTCCCTCAAGAGCCTGTGTTTTCTGTTGGTTGGTTGGCTTTTTGGATTTTTTTGAGACAGAGTTTCTCTCTGTACCCCTGGCTGTCCTGGACTTCACTCTGTAAACCAGGCTGGCATGGTACTCACAGAGATCCTCCTGTCTCTGCCTCCCAAGTGCTGGGAGTTAAGGCATGTGCCACCACCCCTGGGCAAGAGCCCATGTTTTAAAGGTTTGGCCCATAGGTGGCACTGTTAGGAGGTGAGACCTCATAAGAAGTCCTGAGGTTACTGAGTGAGATGCCCAGCCCTTCCTCTTCTTTGCTCTCTGCCTGATGAGGTGATGACTTACTGAGCCAATCATTCTCACCATGTTGTGCTATGGTGACCCAAAGCTACAGGACCACTAGCTCAGTCACAGAATGGAATCTCTAAAACCATAAACTGAATAAACTTGGGTATTAATTATCTCAGGTAGTTTATGGTAACAAAGAGGAAAAAGAAGTCAAAGAGGACAACTCGGGCAGTCTTTCCAAGCTTGTCCAGAAAACAAGTTATAGCAAATAACCAACTGACTCACCTAGGGCCGTACGTTGTCAGTCCCCATCCTGAAACAGCTCTCAGATTATGATTTGTTTCCCTGTGGCTCTTTTTCTGGTTTGAGGCTGCTTATTCACCTAGGACCCACTAACCCTTAGCAAGGAACATTTTGTGGTGAGAACATTTAAGTCCTGGTCTCAGCAATTTTTAGTAGCTACCATGATGTATACCAGGTCTCCACAGTTTTTTCCCAAAATATGTTTTGTTGCTATTTTGCAATGCTACAGACTAAACCCAGACCTCACACACGTTCAGTATGTGTGCCTTCCACTAAGACACACCCTACCCCCAAGGAAACGTTTCTCCCCTTTTTGTTCATTTGTTCTCTTGGGTTTTTTGTTTGTTTGTTTGTTTGTGACAGGGTCTTACTATGTAGACCAGGCTAGCCTGGAACTCACTATACAGATCAGGCTAACCTAGAATTCTCTGTGTAGACTAGGCTGGCCTCACACTTTCAGAGATCCAATGGCCTTTGCTTCCCAAGTGCTAGGATTAAAGGCATGTGCCATTACTCCATCAAGAGCATTTTTCTTAACTTAAATGTATGTATTCTGGGGGCTGTAGAGATAGCTCAGTGGTCAAGAGCACTGACTGCTCTTCCAGAACACCTGGGTTCAGTTCCCAGCACCAACATGGCAGCTCACAACTGCCCATATCTCTAATTTCAGGGAATTCCTTGCCCTCTTCTGCACTTCACAGGCACTGGACAGTTAAGTAAAGTAAACAAATTTTGAAAAAAAAATGTACTCTCTTTTCCAAATAACTTAGAGATAAGCCAGCATAAGCCCATGAAAATTAAAACATAGTGTACACAATCAACATTGTACCTGCCCAAGTTAAATATGCTAATTGATGGCAGTCTCTTTACATAGTTAAATTATGTAAAACAGCTCAGAACTAGCCAAGCATGGATGCTCATGACTGTAATCACACAAGTTCCAGGCCAGACTGGGCTACATAGCAAGACCTTTCTCCCACAAAAGCTCTATAAGCCAGGAATGTTGGTGGTACATGCCTGTAATCCCAGTAGACAGGAAACTGAGGCAGAAGGACTACCATTTTAAGGTCAACTTGGATTACATAGTGAAACCCTGTCTCAAACACACACACACACACACACACACACACACACACACACGCACACACACACACACACACCACTGATTCACTGTAATTTTCACTCCCAGCTAAAGTCTTATAATATTTATATAAAGTCCATAATATTGTAATCATATGGCCTTCAATCCCAGCATTAGGGAGGCAGAGGCAGGCAGATCTCTGTGAATTTGAGGCCAGCCTGGTCTACAAACCTATACAGAGAAACTCTTGTCTTTGAGAACAAAAATTGTATTCATATGGATAAATCTGGGAGGTTTCCTGTAGTTAGGAGTTGAATTGACAATCCCTGTGCACTAGCCTCCTGAGCAATGCACTAAGGATAAAAGAGTAAAGAACCAGCTTGCAAATCATCAACTATGAGAAAACTGACTAAAGCAACCAATTAAAAGAAATAGGAAGCTTGGGGAGGTAACTCAATGGAAGGGTCACCTACCCAGCATGTCAGCATGTATAAGGTCTAGGTTCTATTCCCAGCACTTCAAAAAAGAGAGAGGGAGGGAGGGAGAGAAAGAGGCAGGGCAAGAGAGAGGGAGGTAGGGAGGGAGGCAGAAAGGGAGGGAGAGAGGGAGGGAGGCAAGAAGGGAGGGAGAGAGGGAGGGAGGCAGAGAGGCAGGAAGGGTGGGAGAGAGGGAGGGAGAGAGGAAGGGAGGGAAGGCAGAAGGGAAACTATGACCAAGCTATAACCCAACGCTGGTAGAGACTTACCGGAGTCACTGCTTTCACTTGCCCAGAAGTGACAGGAGTTGCCACACTACTGTCTGTGATCACAAACTGACCCGGGGGCAGTGTCATCATTTGAATTTCAGATGCTGAAAACATAAAATAAACAAAATTCAGTGGTCTTCACTTTTAGTGTAAGTGCTGTGAGAAGCAAATGCTTCTCTACTTATATTATGGGTTATATCCCAATAAGTCCATGAACTGAAAGGGCAGTAAAGTGGAATGCATTTTGTGAACACACCCACAAGGTCAATACACACAAACAGCTAGTCATTGTAACATACACTTTAATCCCAATACTGTGGAGGCAGAGGCAGGGGGATTTCTCTGAGTTCAAGGTCAGCCCTGCCTACATAGTAGTTCCAAGATAGCCAAGGCTATCCTGTTTCAAAAAAACAAAATTATATATACAAAAAAATAATAATAAAATAAATTTAAAAACCTACATAAATTAACAAGTGTTATAGCTTAGTCCATCCCACCCTAGGCATATTTAGAACCTGCATATTAGCTGCAGGGAACAAATCCACCCAGGACCAGTCAGAGCAACAAAAAGCCCCACCTGAAAAGCAGAAACCCCAAATGGTATATGATTATTTTCTTGCCATACCAACGGTAATCCTATGTTGAAAAATCCTAAAAGTGCTGGGCCCTGTAGCACAAGGCTATAACTGAAGCACTTTGGAGGCTAACACAGGAGGGTTTTTTGTTTGTTTGTTGTTTGTTTAACATACAGTCTCAGGTACCCCAGGATAGTCTCAAACTTACTATGTTACAGAGTGACCTTGAACTTTTGGATAGTCTGCTTCCCATCTCCTGAGATTACAGGCATGTGGTTCCATGCCCAGTTTATGCTGTGCTACAGACTAAACTCAAGGACTCCTCAATGCTAGGCAAATACTCTACCAGCTGAGCTATATCCCCAACCTTGGCTGCATAGTGTGTGTGTTTGAGGCTTGCCTGAGCTATAAGAGGTCCAAAACCCAAAAGAAGAAAGATCCTAAGTGCTAATTTGGAGACCATCTGTAACTGCCAGGGCTCACATTCCTACTGAGATAGTCCCAAGGTTTCCCACACGTGCAAGACCTTATAATGGTGTGATTCCCACCCCCCCCACCCCTACTTTGGTTTGTTTTTCATACAGGATTTCTCTTTGTATCCATGGCTGTCCTAGAACTCACTCTATAGACCAGGCTAGCCTCAAACTCAGAGATCGACTGCCTTTACCTCTGGAATAGTAGGATAAAGACATGAGCCACCACACCTGGCCAGACATGGTTTTTTAAAAATAAATTTATTTATTTATTTTTACCTGATGTGATTTCTTGAGTGAATGGACCTCTAACTGTGTATGTGTGTATGGCGCGCGTGCCCATAAAGATGACTGTACTCCATCTTGGCACAAGGGCAGAAAGTTCAAAGCTGTCAGCAAGTCATAAGACCTAAAGGTCAAAGGTGTGGCTACAGAAGGATGTTTCCGCCATCTTAGTCTAAATAACAACAGACCTGAATCTGAGGTGTGGCTACTCCTGACCTCAAGGGAACAAAAAGTTGGAGCTAAGGTGTGGTTATTGAACCCTTGGAATGAGTGAAGAAAGTCTGTTGTTCCATAAACATGATACTGTGTTCCACTTTTTGGTTCTGGTATATAAGAGTGGTGAAAAATAAACTCATGGCATTTCAGTATTGACTGATCTGCCCTCCTGACCTTTATTCTCTCTCTCTCTCTCTCTCTCTCTCTCTCTCTCTCTCTCTCTCTCTCTCTCTCTTTCTTTATTATCTATAGTTAGCCATTCCCTCATCCACACTCCCCCACTCAGGTACAGACTTGGGGCTGCTTGGCTGGCTCTGATTGCAGCTCGGCAAAGACCACTCTTGATATGTGTGTATACACAGTAATTACATGTGTGTAAAAAGGCTAATATAGAGGGACCAAATGTAAGAAACAATGAGTGCTGGGCACTGGTTGCACACGCCTTTAATACCAGTACTCGGGAGGCAGAGGCAGAGGCAGCTGGATCTCTATGAGTCTGGGGCTGTCCTGGTCCACAGAGTGAGTTCCAATACAGCCAATACTTTTTCAAAAAAGAAAAAAGAAACAACCAATGCTTTCTCACTCAAAAGTAGTGTCTTCCAAATATTCACAAAGATAGTCAACTTTCTTTTCTTTTCTTTTTTGGTTGTTTGAAACCAGGCTTCTCTGTGAAACAGTCCTGGATGTCTTAGAACTCAGTCTGTAGACCAGGTTGATCTCAAACTCACAGAGATCTGCCTGCCTCTGTCTCCCAAGTGGTGGGATTAGACATGTGCCACACCACCACCTGGCTAAATACTCAACTTTTTAGATTTTGAAAGGAGTTATAAAAGTTTTCTGGATTAGTATTTTTTTTTTTATATACACAGATTTGAGTTCATCACACAAATGTATCCATAGCTACCTAGTGATCACAACTGAGTAACCAGCATGATTGAAGATCTATTGGTAGTCTCTGAGCAGTATTTTCCACTAAAGTGGATGAGGATGCTTAGGAGATTGAGTGATGGGAGATGAGCTTGGAACACTGTGCCTTCTCAGCACAGAGAGGAGTCATGTGTGAAAGACGCAGGCGCCAGTTTGAGTAAACAATGATGAGGTAACCTGGACATCCATCAGGGTAACACATGCAGGAGATTCAAGCATGCTGTGTTACATGTGTTACATGTGTAAACTTCATGAGTACAAAGTAACACACACAGGTTATCTTGGATAACACAACACAAGGAAACTAACTTACTACTTTGAAAACTAGTAATTTAAATGGTGAATCTGGCATTTAAAGTATTTTATTCTGCTTTTCCTATACAAACTGTATCTTAGAGCAATTTTATGATTAAGATAAACTTTTCCTTTCTCTCTCTCTCTCTCTCTCTCTCTCTCTCTCTCTCTCTCTCTCTCTCTCTCTCTCTCTCTCTTCCTCTCTCTCTCTCTCTCTCTTTCCTTTGCTTTTATAGCTAACCTCAGTTAACTATGTAGACAAGGCTGGTTTCTGATGGGAGATGTCATCATTCTATATATACGTTTCTCTTATTGGCTAATGATTATAGCACTGTTGGCCAATAGGAAAGCAAAATAGGTGGGACAAGGAGGATTCCGGAAGGAGTAGGGAGGAGATTCAAGATGGTGGACCAAGAGAGAAGAACACCAGCCCCTCTCTCTGGTAAGATAAGACCATGTGGAAGTACTTAGATTAATAGAAATGGGTTAATATTTAAGACAGAGCTAGCCAATGAGAAACACTAATAACAAGTCAACAGTTTTGTATCTAATACAGCGTCTCTGTGTGTTATTTGTGGCTGGTGCTTCACTGGGTCCAGGTGAGGGAAAAACCTACTCCTAACCTGAACATGGACCTGAAAACTTACACTTAAAACTTAACAAAAACATTAAAAAGGATTTTAGAAACAAAAAAAAAAAAAAAAACAGAGACAAACAAGGCTTCTTGGTAGCAGCATTTTTCTCGGTTGGACTCTGTTTTCCTAGAGACAAGCAGAGATTTGCGCGGCTCCTTTAAGGGAGATATCCTGACTCAGTATAAGCAGCAAAAAACCACAAGGCTTTTAAACAGCTCTGCTAACAGTTCAATGGTGTGTATGAACAGCTGGCAATGGCAGTGACCACATCTCCAATCTGGCAACATGCTGCTGGATGCCAACGTAGATCAAGGCAGTGAGCACAGCTCTCAGTTCTGGCGTTAAAGGTACCTGCCGTCATCTTGGTTAGAGTGTGGCTGAAACAACTGTGGCTTTCATTTTAGCAATGTTGTTGTTTACCAGATAAAAGACTCATGGACAGAAAAAGATAAAGATTTACAGTAAAAACAGATTCAGATTAAGAAAAACCTCTAAAGGTTTACAGTGTGTTTTAATATACGTAGGCTTGGGAGAGAAAAAGAATAAAATGGTTTTAAAAAGACAGAGAGGAGCTGGGTGTGGTGGCACACGCCTTTAATTCTAGCACTCGGGAGACAGGCAAACAGATCTCTGTGATTTCAAAATAAACCTGGTATACAGAGTTAATTCCAGGACAGATAAAAGTTATACAGAGAACCCCTGTCTCAAAAAATGAAAAAATAGAACTAGAAAAAATAGAGTAATAAAAAAGCCATATAAAATTGGAAAGCACAGAGAGAATTTGGATACTGTACGGTATATTGTATTTGTATCATTTGACTGCTGAGGAAATAACAACTGTTAAAAGAAATGCTGCTGGATTAATTCAATATATATATTTTCAAAATACTTTGACTTCAAAATTTAAGTCTAAGGACAGGTTACTGGGGAAAAGGATTTCTATTTTTGTTTCTACAGAAAATGAAAAGCTGTGTATTCCTTCCAGACTAACATGGTTTGATCAAGCAAGATCCCCTGAAACAGCGTTCCAGGTGATCCAACATTTAAAACAGCTGGGGCAAGGCAGCCTTACAGACTACAGCCAGGATTTCTGCATCTTATTAGGCTCCCCATGACAGCGCCCCCTACCAGCAGGAAGCAGTTTGGAAAGAACAAAGCCCAAATTCCCAAATATTGTTTATAAATGTTTGTTTTCATTTAAGTGGGCTTGGTTATAAATAGTTAATGATCACAGCCAATTCTTTTAAAGGTAAAAAGGGGATTATAGTACAGATATGAATACTTCATTTTGGAATGGATTTTCATTTATTGATACAAATTTAAGGTCAATTTTGTGATAAGTATATTTCTCCTCTTGTTTAGGTATTGTGTTTATATAGCTCACTTAGAAATGTAATGTATAATTTAGTACAGATTTTAGATAGTTACCTATAACACTCAAAACTTTAGTTAGGTTTTACCTGTAATAGTCAAAACTTAAAATATTAGTTAGTTTTCTAGATATATAGAGATGTATTTGAGATGGAAAGGCATTCTTCAAACTTTTCAAAGACCTATAGAATATGGCATTTAAAATTGTTTAGGGTTTTTCTTGACAAGGAGGCACAACTGCTCCTGGCAACACCACCTGTCAGAAAGGAAGATGGACATTGAAGAAACTCATTATGGAATTTGCTTTCAATATGGCAAGACTAGCCATTTGGGCAAGATACTGCTCTTGTCTGGACTGTTTTACTTTATGCTGTATAAACTGGACATGCAGGACCTACAGGAAAATGACTGCTGATACAAGATGGACATTGCTACAGGTTTGCTGCTTCATGGAAGAGTTTGCCAGACAGTCTGCAGGACACAAATAAAATGACTGACAAACTGCCAATATAGATGGACAGTTTAAAGTTTCCTACTTTGCTGAGGAGTCTGCCAGACACACAATGGCTTATAGGCTGAAGATGGAACATTACATAAGAACTTCAGGTGACTGACCAGGCAGTGAGATGTGTCTGTCATTTCTGGAGTTTATGTATTATCCTTCTGTGGTCTTTGATGGAGTTGAAGACAGATAGTTATGGTTATAGTTTTCCTTAGTTAAGATTAAAGATAAGTTAACATAAGACTTTAGACTAACAAAGATAGGATAGATGACAGAATATTTTAAGTCTTACTAAATGTTAATGGACTAAATAGTGTTAACTATGGTTCTTATTTGATGCCTGTTTTGTTATATATTTTACTATGTTAAGGTTAAAACCCTTCTTTTTATTTAGACAGAAAAGAAGAGATGATAGGAGATGTCATTCTGTACGTAGGTTTCTCTTATTGGCTAGTGACTAAAGCACTGTTGGCCAATAGGAAAGCAAGATAGGCAGAACTAGGAAACAAGGAGGATTCCGGAAAGGAGTAGGGAGGAGATTCAAGATGGTGGACCAAGAGAGAAGAACTCTAGCCCCTCTCTCTGGTAAGATAAGACCATGTGGAAGTACTTAGATTAATAGAAATGGGTTAATATTTAAAACAGAGCTAGCCAATGAGAAACACTACTAACAGGCCAACAGCTTTGTATCTAATACAGCATCTCTGTGTATTATTTGTGGCTGGTGCTGCACTGGGTCCAGGATAGGGAAAAACCTTACTCATAACAGGTTTCAAACTCACAGAAATCCTCTGCCCCTGCAACTAAAGGCAAGCTCTCGTTTATTTGTTTGTAACAGTGTCTTTCCATGCAGCCCTGGATGGTCTGGCAACCCTCCTGCTTCTCTGCCATCAAGAACTAAGATGACAGGCTGAGGTTACAGGTATGTGATACCATATCCAGCATAATTTCTTTTTCTCTTTATAAAATGTTTCTACCTAATTAATGAGTAGGAACAGTAGAATCCAATAGAGTATTACAACTTTGCTAGTCTTGATGAAATAAAGAAGCTACAGAATAAACACCATAGGAGAGACACAACCTACCCCCCACACCAGCTGAGTACTCTGGGGAAAAGAATCTGAGCTTGATTAAACCTCTAGATTTGCTGCTAGTCTAACATGAAATAGACAAAATAACAGGGTGGGCCAGGAGGAGGTGGTGCATGATTTTAATCCCAGCACTTGGGAGGCAGAAGAAAGACAGTTCTCTGTGAGTTCAAAGCCAGCCTGGTCTACAGAGCTAGTTCCAGGCCAGAGAGGGCTACACAAAGAAACCCTATCTCGAGGAGGGGCAGGGGATGGTGCACAATAACACGAGAATGCAAAATCCAGAGTATGGAAACTATAGGACATGTGACCAGACACACTAGCTCCAAGGGAAGAGCAAGGACTTGTGAAAAGAAATTCCAAAGATGCAGTCAGCTGCAATGGACCCCAATTCAAACAAGAAATTAAAAACCTTTCTCAGGGCAGGGAACAGTGCCTTTAATCCCAGCACTTGGGAAGCAGAAGGAGGAGGAACTCTGTGAGTTTGAGCCTATCCTGGTCTATAGAGTTAGTTCCAGGACAGCCAAGGCTACACAAAGAAACCCTGTCTTAGAACCTGGAAAGAATCTAAATGCTCCTCAGCCAACTAATGGATAAAGAAAATGTAGTACATTCATACAATGGAGTATTACTCAGCAGTAAAAGAAACAATGACATCATGAAATTTGCAGGCAAATGGGTAGAACTAGAAAAAAAAAATCATCCTGAGTGAGATGACCCAGACCCAGAAAGACACAGTATGTACTCATAAGCAGATATTAGATGTAAAACAAAGGATAATCAGGCTACAATCCACAGCCCCAGAGAGGCTAGGTAAAAAGGGGGACCCTAAGAGGAACTCATGGATCACCCTGGGAAGGGGAAACAGATGAAATCTCCTGGATAAATTTGGGGTGAGGGGTAGTGAGTAGAGGGGAAGGGATGGGAGATGGGACTATGAGGCATCAGGATGGCCAAATTGGGGGAAGGACAGAGAGAGAAAGCAATGAAACAGATACCTTGACTGAGGGGACCATTATAGGGGTTAGAGAGAAACCTGGTACCAGGGAAACTCCCAGGAATCCACAAGGATGACCCCAGCTAAGACTCTTAGCAACAGTGAAGAGGGTACCTGAATTGGATTTCCCCTGTAATCAGATTGGTGACTGTCCTATTTGCCATCATAGAGCCTTCAACTAGCAACTGATAGGGATGTAGCTCAGTAATATAGCATGTATTTAGCATGTGCAAGGTACTGTGCACCACAAAACACACTAAAAAAAGAGGGTGTGTGTGTGTGTGTGTTTTCATTTATTTTCTTTTTGGTGGGGTATGTGTACATAGTATGCATATGTGGTGTGTGTATGTGTATGTGTGTGTGTGTGTGTGTTATACACAGGTACACGTAAAGACTAGAAGACATCAAGTATCTGCCTGTTTCAACTGTATCCTCTGAATTATGACAGAGTCCATTACTAAACTTGAAACTCCCTTTTCCTTAGACCACTGATAGAGTCCTCCAGGAGTCTTTCTATATCCATCCATTCCCCAACTGGGGAGCGACCATGCCCACCTTTTATTTGAGACTTGGAATTTAATCTAAGATTAATCTGAGATCCTCATACTTGTATAGCAAGTATTCTCACCCACTAAACCATTTCCCCAGCAAGTACTCTCACCCACTGAGACATTTTCCCAGCCTCCTCTCTAGTTTTTAGAGTCAAAGTCTCAAGTAGCCCAGGTTGTCCTCAAACTTGCTATGTAGGTGAGGATGACCTTGAGTTCTTGAATTTCCTCCTCTACCTTTCCACTCCTCAGATTACAGGTGTGTACCACCATGCTCAGTCATTCCATTTTAGATACATACTAAAATGTTCAGAGCAAAAGGATATAATGGGTAAATTACCTAGTTGAGGGTTGGAGAGAAAGATATGGCAAGACTAAGCAGGACTTGGGAACTGGTAAAGGCAAATAGAGGGAACACAGGGTTCATATACTGTGCTCTCCACTGTGCATAATTCTGGAATCTTTTCCTAATAATCGTTTCAGTTCCAGAATATTCTTTTTCAAGTTAGAATGCTAATTTGTGCTATGATGACTGTATGTATATATATATCATTTTACTTTCTTAAATAAGTATAAATATCAGTTTATCTGCCAGGTTCTACTGGCATTACTATGAGTAAAAGTCTTTTCTGGACAGAAACTAGAATTAGTGTTCACTGTGATCACCAACACTTCACTGAAAAGATTGAAAACATATCTAAACAGCAGACTTGCTCTTGGCTCCCAGCCAAATCCATAAGACATAGAAAAGAGTAATCAGAACAAAGACAGCCCCCCCCCCCCAAGAACCAATAATAGAAGATCAAAATGTGGTAGTACGTGGATGTAATCCAAGCACTCGGGAGTCAGAGGCACAGACCTCTGAATTCAAGGCCAGCCTGGTCTACATAGCAAGTTCCAGGGCTACATAGCAAGACCCTGTCTAAATGAAGATCACCTCTCCTTTCTCTGTTGGTCCTACTTGCTATTGCTGGCGTCTGCCACCTGAGTTCCTGATCCTTACCCATCTGCAGTGATAAATCTCTCATAGCTGCCAACTGATACTCAAGCTGCCAACTGTTATAGCTGTCTTCCAGGAAGAAGAAAGAGGGGCTCACAAGACTATAAGGAGAAGGAACCAAGGAATCCTACTGGACTCAGGAAGTCCAAGAAACTTACCAGGTCCTGGAAGCTTAGAAGTTACAAGACACATAAGACCTCCAAATTGCTGGAGAATAGGCTTCTCCACAGAACTAACTGCAAATTAGTTTGAGGGCTCCGATGATCCTGCTCTTGTGAGTTACCATCCATTCTGAGGATGGCTCTGGGGTGACAAAGCTGCTGCTATGCCACCTGTAAGTAGCTTGTGTTACCTATATGTAACCCTCCATTCATGGTCCTCAAGGCAACCCCAATAAACTCATGGGTTCACCAAGCTATACTTGGGTGGAATCATTGTCTGTTAGTGCCCTGGGATTAATAGGCATGTCTTCACTTTTCTCCAGGAACACAACATAGCTGGCATCTGAACAGGGACTGACAAAACTAAAGATGAGAAGAGTGGCTGCATCGAAATAGTCAGTGAGACCTGTGACTGAAGCCAATCCAAGTGAAGGCTGGGCATCTGTGGGAGCAATCTCAATATGGCTATCTTTTCCCATGACATATGGGATGATGTGCCTCTTTGCTATAGTGACAATTGCATGTTTTCAGGAATAGATGACAAGATGTATACAGAGCCAAGCCATTTGAGAGTGGGGGTGAGGGGAGAGCAGATCCCAGGACAGCCATCTTCCTCTACATGGTATGGAGTAGTATATCTGGATGAAAAATGAGGTCTACCACATAAGTACAGGAATGTCCCTCCCCAAGAGCTGATATATAAGAGAATATATTTCAGTCCCTGAAAGTAACATGTTTGAGATAAGACACACATGCAGCTGAGGCTTTCCTAATGTAAGAGCAGAATTACAGTGGGGAAACTAGGAAGAGGGGAGAATGGTAGGTACTAGCTTGTCACATTTTACAGCTGATGGCATGCATGGGGAAGAGAATACAAAATCTTGGAACATAAATAGGCATTCATTGAGAACCTGGGTTTGATTCCCAATATTTTAAAAAAAAAATTGGTAAAAGGGATGATATATTACCACCAATACATCCCCTATCCATGTATTCTACACCTTAAGTCACCTCTTCACATCTCTGAAAATATGAGACTGGCATTCTGGATCAAAACACTGACCTGAGTTTTGCTATGAAATTCATTCAAATGCACATACCATAGAGAACTGAAAATGAGCAATTGATACTTCAATCAAAAAACCTACTACAAAGCTGATGAAAGTAAGATACACAGCCAGAGATTTCCCCACCCATGGACTGTCCCGTTATTCTTACAATAACCACGGAAGGAGTTCCAAGCGTTGGGGAGGTATGTGTGTTGTACAGAGGAATTCTGCTGCTGCTGTAGGGCCTGCCCTTGTGTGGAAGAACTGCCTTGGATATGGGAAGGGCTGAGCCCCTGCTGTGCTTGCTGAGTGGAAGGGCTCAGTGGCTGCCCAGCTACCTAGGGAGAAACAGAAAGCAAAAGAAGGAAATGGTCAGATCCCAGCAGACTTAAGACTCATAAGTAATATTTTAAATAAGAGTAGAATTAATTAAAAGCAATCATAACTCTGAAACACTATATTGTTTTCAAAGGGTAATATACAAAGATATTAAACAATTAATTTCAATAAAATTGCCAAATGAATGCAAGTATATAATTGCTTACATTAGCTAAGCTTAAGTCAAAAAAGGTGAAACAACTTTCCCAGTCACAAAGGTGTATGGAAACACAGCCCAGAAGTCAGGGTTTCCATTGAGTGGCCTTGACCAATCTAACCAGTATAGAGCTAAGCACTGGCATACACCAGCCATGTGCTGGAGAAGCTACTTCCCATTCCATGACAGGCCTCATTCCACTATTTGCCATTCAAGGCCTTCTGTACTCCAACTGCTAACTACTTTCCAACTCTTCCAATTATCACTTCCTGCTCCTAAACAGAATTAACAGCTTCATACAAATGTGTTATAATTCCCCATCTCTTTTTGTATTCAAAATGCTATTTAGAACATAATGCCTTCCCTCAGTGTCATGCCAAACAGGTAGCCTTCCTTCAAACTAAAGGACAAACATGTCCTCAATTCCCGGGTAACCAGAATTGCTCCCTCCACTGAATTTCCATACCTCTCTCTACCTCTAAGGGACAGGCTCAACATTATTCCACAATTATTGTCCCAAGTCACAGAAGCAATTGATGTACTGCTGTAGATTGGAAAGGCTAGTGTTTTGTTCTGGCCAAGGATAATTAGTTCACTGCTATTAATCGATGGTCCCTGATGTCTCCTTAATTCTGTATCATCTATGGAATATACCTGGGATGATGATGGAGCTGCAACAGTGGGCTCTGTGACCTGGATGTGTTGCACCTGGATGGCATGCTGTGTGTAGGTCTGAGGATCATGCAGCTGGCCAACATCCACTGTGGACTGCTGAGACTGGTGTGGAGAAGTGGCCTGGAGGGAAAAAGAATGTTTCCAAACCAAATACATACTAATTAAGGTTAAAAGAGATCCTCCAGAGAGAAAGTTCACCTGGGAGGCAAAACTGGAGGTTTTGAGTTTGAGGCCAGCTGGAGCTATGGAGTGAGACCCTGTCTTCAAAACAATAACCCAAAGTCTGGGTGTGATGGTGCATGCCTTTAATCCCAGCACTCAGGAGGCAGAGGCAGATGGATCTCTGAGAGTTTGAAGCCAGCCTGGTCTACTATCGAGCTCAAGGCCAGACAAGGCTACATCAGTGAAACCCTGTTTCGAAACAAAACATCAAGTAAGGAATTGTGGATGACAGGGTTACAGCATTAACTACCAACTTTCAAACATTTAAAAGTGTACTGGTTTCAAATTTTTGAGACTAATGTCTCAAATGACAATGTTCACTTGTCTTAAGTCTACTTCCTCACAACATAACTAAAGGCACCCTTCTTTTGGTCCTCAATAAGCGAGGGTGAGTAAGTCACTGTCTAGTACAGGAATACGGTCACAGATCTATTACAAATGGAGCTGGAGAGATGGCTCAGTGAGTAAGAGTACTTGTTGCTCTTCAGGAGGACTCAGGTTCAGTTCCCAGCATCTATACTTCACAACCTGTAACTCCAGTTCCAGATGATTTAACATCCTATTCTGACCTCCACAAGCACCAAGTGACACCTATTTCTATCACTAGAGTTGCACCTGGCTATGACCTTCTGACTACAGTAGAAACCTTTGACTCTTCTGAGTCCAGAGCCATCATGAGGGGCAGAAGGAAGAAGACAGTGGGGATGGTATTCTAACACGTCAAACCCAGCACTTCTATGTAGCTACACCTCACATAGAGCCAACGACGCTTTTGTTGACTCCTGCTACTGTGTTGGCTACTGGCAATATGGTGTTCACAAAGGTAAAGAGAAATAAATGTAGTACCGGGGCCACCTGCACCACTTGAAGCTGTATGTGCTGAGGCTGCTGCAGACCAGATGCAGACTGAGACACAGGGATATACTGAATCCTCTGGTAGTCCCCCTGAGGTGTTCGGTAATCTGTTGTTAAGGTCTGGGACAGTTCTGTCATTGCCTGAGTTAGCAGATCTGTTGTCTAGAGAAAAAATAAGAAAATCACAGAACATATTAGTAACAACACTGTAGCAATTTCAATGTTCTTAAATTCTACAATAATTCTGTTTTGGCATAAGGGTGCATCTTGGAAACACAAACTGGCCTGAGAGTCTGACCCTGACCCAGTAGACCTGATCTGGAGCTTCTGACATTATCACTGTGGAGGAAAGCATTACAAGTGTCCTGCTCATCCTTTGGCAGAGAGATTTGGAAAGCATTGGCAAGATGATCCAAGCATCATCATGATGCCATAAGTATTGGGCAAGTGGCATCAATTACATCAATACAATACAGTACATCAATTAATAAGATAATTGACATGGCTTTGGCGTTTAAAGAGAGGATGAGCACAGAAGGGAATACAACATTCTTCCTAGTCACCAACTTACCACCACAGTCTCTCCAGTGGCACTATCTGTGGTTAAGACAGCTGGAGTGGCACTGATCACGGCTGTTGTCAGTGGTGTATGGATGGTGTTGGGGAGTTGGGCAAACTCTGGATGTTTTTTCCTAATGTGTTGGACCATCTTGGTCTGGAAAATGAAGAAAAAAATAAACAATTACTGCAGCTAAAGCAGAAAAAGTATAAGTTTAAGGCCAGCCTGGGCTAGATAGCAAGAACTTGTCTCAAAACAAAGGAAAAAGGCCAGGTGGTGGTGGCGCACACCTTTAATTCCAGCACTTGGGAGGCAGAGGCAGGCGGATCTTTGTGAGTTCAAGACCAGCCTGGTTTACAAGAGCTAGTTCTAGGACAGCCTCTAAAAACCAGAGAAACCCTGTCTCGGGAAAAAAAAAAAAAAAAAAAAAAAAAAAAAAGGAAAAAGACAATGATAATAATTAGCCCTTTCTCGTATGCAAATCACACAACAGTTCTTCAAGTATCTCATTTGATGTCTTTAAAATGTTATCTGCTTGTTTGTTTTGCCAGGCACAATGGCTTATGCACATAAGGCTCACCTCCTTGGAAAGTTAAGGCAGAAAAGACACTTGAGCCCAGGAGTTTGAGGCCAACTTGAGAAATACAGAGAAATCCTATCTCCCAAATTCAATTAAAAAAAAAAAAAAAAATCACAGCAACATTAACAACATTTGGGAAGCAACCACACTGTCAAAAGCCAACAAGGGTATAGGATGGGAGACAAGAGAGGAGGAAGAAAAAGAAGAGAAATAAACTTACATGATTCTATACCATCAAGCAGCATCCAAAAACCTCATACTTGTTCCTAATCCCCATGAATAGCTGAGCAATCAGTCACTCTTGACCCACAGAAGTGATCCTCCCCATTTCAAGAACCATCTCAGTGCCTGAATAGTGATTCCACAGGCTGAGCCTGTAAACTGTGAGGCAAGAACACTCAAAATATAAGGCCCTGAGCAGACCAAAGTAAAAAGCAGCTGAGTGCTTAGACTTGGAAATAGCAGGAGTCTACAGCATTCCCTTCCCATTTTTTGCTGTGGTCCCTACTTATGTAGGTCTCCCAAAACCCATCAACTCAGCAGCAGCCATGCAAGATACCTGGATGAGAAGTCTATCTACTAGAACACTGCTGGTGTACAGGTTCTGATGTCATACTTGGTCAGAGACAGTGCCATACCTTGCTGCTATACTGCTTGGAGCAGTGAGGGCAGCAGACAGGAGGGGTGGCGATGGTGCCAGTCAGCTGGGTGTGGGTGCTCAGCATAGGGTCGGGCTCTCCAGGGCCAGCAGGACGAAGTTTCCTAATGCTTGGTGGGAGTTCAGCTCCTGGATGGTTCTTCAGAATATGGGCTTTGCGCTTGCTGGCACTCTTATAAACCTGCAGTTTAAATATTTGGCCATAAATGCAATGTACAGTTCCAATTTCTTACTTAAAGCAAAATAAGAAATTTCATTCTAAGGAAAAGAAAAAAATGTATTGATATAGACCCAAATAAAACATATCAACAGGTTAAGGTATATGGCAGAACATGCCTATAATCTCAGCTCTTGAGAGACTGCAACAGGAAAATTCTAGTTGAATGCCATCTTGAACTACTCCATGAGTCTAAGGCCAGTGTGAAGTAGAGTGAAACTGTGTCTTAGAGTAGGAAGGGTGGGCTGGAGAAATGGCTCAAAGGTTAAGAACACTGGTTGCTCTTATAGAGGTCATGAGTTCAATCCCCAGCAATCACATGATGGCTCACAATCATCTGTAGGTAATGAGATCTGGTGCCTTCTTCTGGTGTGCAGGCATACATGCAGACAGAAATAAATCTTAGAAAGAGACTAAGAAGGGTTGCTGGGTATGATGGCCCATACCTATAATCCCACTCTCAAGAAGCAAGGGCAAAAGGACTGCAATGTCAAGGCCAGCCTGAGCTATACAAGACCCTGTCCTAAAAATCCCAGGACTATGGATATGAGTACTGTATTTTAGAATAAAGAGAATCTAATATAGATATACTAGGCAATTTCCTTGACTTTTCTGCATAAATCTAGGATAATTACTATAAAAATGCCCTTTATTAAAAGTTTAAAAGACTAACTACCACACATAGCCGCCTTTGTGTTCTTGTGTAACTGCAACAGTACAAGCAGAGAATCCCACCACAAACCTTTTCACTGCCCACTCAACATCCTAGGAACCCCAACCCACCACCTATCTTATAAGCCAACAGCTGGAAAACTTCAAATGAGTTCATATTCTAGGCTCTTGGTAATAAGTATTCTCTATGGCAAATGTCACAGATAGAAGGGATAATAAGAAAACAGTCAGTGAATTCCTCAGAAAAAAATGGCTTACTTTTAATTTTTTATTAAAATTTTTCTAAAAAATTATGTGTACATGTGTATATCTGTGTATGTGCATGTATAAACTCAGGTGCCTACAGAGTCCAGAAGAGGATATCAGATCCCCTGGAGCTGGAGTTATAGGCAGTTGTAAACCATCTGGTGTGGGGATGTGGGTGTCGGTAATTAAACTCTGCTCTCAACCACTTAACCATCTCTCCAGCCTCTAAAATACTATTTTAAGTGTGTGTGAACATGTATGTGTGCGTGCGTGCGTGTGTGTGTGTGTGTGTGTATGTATGTATGTCAGCCTGCCTGCCTGTAAGTGCACCATATTTGAACAGTGCCCATGGAAGACAGGAAAGGGCATCAGATCTCCTGGAATTACAAGAGGTTGAGCTGTCCAATGTAGGTATTAGGAACAGAATCTTTGGCAATAGTAGTAAGTGCTTCCTGCTTCTTCTTAACACCAGAGTCGCCTCCCCAGTCCTTGGTTTACAAGGAGGCTGCCTTTCAGCCTCTTCTTTCTAAATGAAAACCCCCAAAAGGCATCCCTCCGTGCCCTAAGTTCCCACTCACAGCAGTCCAGCCAGGAGGAAGGTTTCATAAACTTTTACCTTATCGCAATACTGACAGAAGTAATCACGGTTGGGTTTTATGATGGGGAGGGTTAACTCAGGCACCTCTTCTATCTTCATGTCTGGATGCCTCTTTGATAAGTGATTTACCTGGAAGAAAGAGAGAGACACAGAGAGAGAGAGAGAGAGAGAGAGAGAGAGAGAGAGAGAGAGAGAGAGAGAGAGAGAGAGAGAGAGAGAGAGAATGCCATTACAAACAGAAATTAACCAAAGCCTCTGGTATTGAGTGTTAAAAGGGAAAACAAAAGCAAGTGCTCAAGACAGGAAGGCCTTTGTCCAGAGCTAGCATCATGAGACACACTGGACACCAAAGTGTCTGTGGTCACTGTCAACAGTAAATCATTTAGCAAATGACTGAAGGTTAGTTGGTCAACTGGAGTCCCATCAATAGCCTCTGTCTAAAAGAACCATTAGAGAAAGGAAAACTGCCTAGCATGAATTTCTTAAAGAATTAATCTGATGCAAACCTGGCTGTCACTTTTCAATTACCTTACTGAGACTGCTGGATGGATACAAAGTAAGGTTCTGATGGGAGATGTCATTCTGTAAATATGTTTCTCTTATTGGTTAGTGAATTAAGCACTGTTGGCCAATAGGAAAGCAAGACAGGCGGAACTAGGAGACAAGGAGGAGAGAGGAAGAAGTAGGGAGGAGTTTCAAGATGGAGGACCTACAGGGTAGTCACCAGTTGCCGGGGTCTCTCTCCAGTAAGATAAGACCACGTGAAAATACTTAGATTAATAGAAATGAGTTAATATTTAAGACAGAGCTAGCTGATAAGAAACTAGTAACAGGCCACCAAAATTATATCTAATACAGCATCTCTGGTGTTATTTGGGGCTGGTGTGGCTGTGGGACCAGGCCAGGGGAAAACTACTCCTAACAAGGTTCTAAATTTTAACTACTGAGACTTTCTAAGCACTTTAGTAGAAATATATTCTGCAATTACAATGTCCTGAATTGTCCTGATGTTTCCCCTAATCTGGGACCACATCCCTGCACTGAAGGGAAGTTTCCTGATGGGACAAAGAAGGCACTGATAGGGAGCAGTGGGAAGAAGATAAATACCCTACCAGAAAAAATACTCAACTAATGAGAAGAGGGAAATAAAATGAGACAAGACCAAGAGATAAAAGTAAAGAAAAAGAAACTAATAATAAAAAGCAATAGACATCCAGGGATGTAGTTCAATGGTAGAGCATAGGCCAAACAGGTGCAAGGCTCCAGGGTTCCTATCATCAAAGTGGGGGAAAGAAAGGGCATGACAACTTTCTTCTAAAAGGTCACCCAAGAAGTGGTCCAGAAGAGCAAAAGGTTTCTGTCACAGAGAGGAAAGAAGCTCAAATTGGGGGGCTGCTTGCTGTCCTTTTCCCCTAGACACTAATTGATATGTCGATAGATCTACTTTGTTAAGGTTCATTGCCACTGACAGACAGAAACTTGCTCATCTGGCACTGACCAGCATGCCTCGCCTCCGGAATCCCATCATACACAGCCGGCACTTGAACGTGAAGCTGTCGTAGTCTGTGGATGTGATGCGTGGTTTGAAGGTCTTGGAACGGCTGATGCGGTCAGCTTTCTTGGCCTCCCTTTCAGGGTTATGCATCCTTTGCATGTGCTCCCGGAGTTTGTCTTTTCGCTGTTTGGAGAGATGTTATTTAAAAAGCGGTAGGAGTAAGGACAGAAAAATTTTAATTGAAGAGTAATTTTTTAAAATAACACTGATTCCTGGGAAACCCACTCCAGCCAGGGAAGTAGGTCTGCTAACTGCAGATCTTCACTTCTTCTGCCTCTCCTCCCAAACCAATCCCCAGTCTCATCCCAGCTCTGGAGCAGACCACCTGCTTCAGCATCCTCTTCCTCTCTGCCTCCACCTCCAGTGGATTACACAGATCTTCCCCTGCAAACTCCCCTACCCCCACTCATCCCATTATCTCAGCCCTAATTCCAGCAGGCATTCCCTGGGAAAATGCCAGCCAAGCCTGCCTCTCCCTCCGCTCCTCCCCCCATCTCTCATCCCTAGCCCAGTAGAAGATTACCTGCTGAGGCCTCTTCATGCTCCTGCCCTCATTCCCAGGGGACTAAGCAGATCCTGGTGGAACATCCTGCTTTCCTCCTACCTTCTAGCCATTCTCCATTCCTAAATGTCAGCCCCCAATATCTAGAAACACCCTCTTGACAAAGGTAAGAACAGATTTCAGCACCTAGAATTGTAATCTTCCTGGACCCAGATGTCTAGACACCAGTATAAAAATAATCAGTAACAGAACAATATGTCGCCACTAGAGCCCAGCAACCCTACCACAGTACACTCTAAGAATTGCAACATAGCTGAAGCATAAGACAATGACATTAAAATAGCTCTTATTAATTTGATAGAGTCCTTATAAAGGAAATGAATAAATCCCTTAATGAAAACACATAGAGTGGAAAAAAACTTAATAAAGCAGTTCAAGACTGGAAAGAAGAAATAGAATCAATAAAGAAAACCAAACTGAGGGAAATCTGGAAATGAAAAGTTTAGAAACTCAAACAGGAACCTCAGGGATTATTACTTTAACTGTGTAAAGATCTGTTATATTTGTTTATGCTGCATTTGTTTAATTATGTAAAGATGTGTTGCTGTTTTACCTTATCTGCTCAAAGCACCTGATTGGTCTAATAGAAAGCTGAACAGCGAATAGCTAAACAGTAGAAGAATATGAGGCTGGCAGAGAGAATAAATAGAAGGAGAAATCTAGAAGAGAGTACAAGGGAGAAAGAGAAAGAGAGACCCCTGTGACCAGCCAGGTAGCTACCAGCCAGCAAGATATGGAGAAGGATATACAGAATGAAAGAAAGGTAAAAAGTCCTAAGGCAAAATATAGATGAAGAGAATCAAGTTAAAATAAGTTATAAGAGCTACCGGGACAAGCAAAAGATAAGGCTTAACATTCATAATTAATAATAAGTCTCCATGTCATGATTTAGGAGCTGGTTGGTGCCCCCCCCCCAAAAATAGCCTGCCACACCTCACCAACAGAATACAAGAAATGGAAGAAAGAATCTCAGGCATTGAAGACATGATAGAAGAAATGGATACCCCAGTCAAAGAAAATGTTAAA
Source organism: Phodopus roborovskii (assembly GCF_943737965.1). Taxonomy (NCBI): domain Eukaryota; kingdom Metazoa; phylum Chordata; class Mammalia; order Rodentia; family Cricetidae; genus Phodopus; species Phodopus roborovskii. The sequence goes on along the minus strand of NW_026126517.1, from coordinate 10,652,727 downwards.
TCTAAAAAACCCCTGGCACAAAACATTCAGGAAACCATCTAAGAATAATAGGAATAGAGAAAGGAAAAGAAACCTGGGTCAATGACACAGAAAATATTTTCAGCAAAATTACAGAAGAAAATTTTCCTAACCTAAAGAAGGAAATGCCTATCAAGATACAAGAAGCATACAGAAGACCAAATAGATAGGACCAGAAAATAAATTCCCCTTGCCACATAATAATCAAAACATTAAACATATAGAATAAAGAAAGGGTGTAAAAAGCTGCAAGGAAACAAGACCAAGTAATAACATATAACGGTACACTTATTAGAATAGCACTTGATTTTTCAGTGGAAACTCTAAAAGCCAGAAGTACCTGGACAGATGTTCTATAGACTTTAAAAGACTACAGATGCCAACTCAGACTACTATACCCAGGAAAACATCACAATAGATGGAGAAAATAAGACATAAAATCAAATGTAAGCAATATCTATCTACAAATCCAGTCATACAAAAGGAACTAGAAGGAAAATTCCAACATAAAGAGTTTAACCACACTCAAAAAAACACAAGGAATAGATAATCCTAAACCAGCAAATCAAAAGAGGGGAAACACATGCTCACACACACGCGTGCATGCATTCACACACACACACACACACCTCACAACAATAAAATAATAGGAATCAACAAACACCACTAACTTAATACCTCTCAGGAACAAGATAAGGATATCCACTCTCTCCATATCTATTCAATATAGTACTTGAAGTCTTAGCTAAAGCAATAAGGCAACTGAAGGAAATCAAGGGACTACAAGTTGGAAAGGAAGAAGTCAAAGTATCTTTATTTGCAGATGATATAATAGTATACATAAGTGACCCTAAAAATTCTACTGGGATACTCCTACAACTAATAATCACTTTCAGTAAAGTAGCTAGTTACCAAATTAATTCACAAAATACAGTAGACTTTCTATAGACAAATGACAAATAGACTGAGAAAGAAATCAGGGAAAGAACATCTTTCCAATAGCCACAAATAATATAGAATATCTTGGGGTAACTCTAACCAAGCAAGTAAAAGGCCTGTGTGATTAAAAACTTCAAGATATTGAAGAGAGAAATTGAAGAAGATATCATAAGATGGAAAGATCCCCAATGTTCATGGATCAGTAGAATTAATATAATAAAAATGGCCATCCTACCAAAGACACTCTACAGATTCAATGCAATCACTATCAAAATTCCAGCACAATTATTCATACATCTTGAAAGAACAATTTTCAGCACCATATAGAAATATACAAAAAAAAAAAAAAAAAAAAAAAAAAAAAAAGGAAGATAGTAATAATAAAGGAACTACAGGAGATTTACTATAGAGCTACAGTAAATAAGAACAACATGGTATTGACCCCAAAACAGACATGTTGATCAGTGGAATCAAAATGAGGATCTGGATAGATAGATATAAACCCACATACCTATGGACACCCAATTTTTGATAAAGGAGACAAAATACACACTGAGGGAGAAAAAAAAGACAGCATTTTCAATCAATAGTGCTGATCAAACTGGATGGCTGCGTACAGAAAAATCCAAATAGATTCATACATATACCCTGCACAAAACTCAACTTCAAATGGATCAAAGACCTCAACATAAAACCAGATACACTAAACCTTATAGAAGACAAAATGGGGAATAGCTTTGAACTCACTGGCACAGGAAATGAGTTTATGAACAGAACAACAATAGCACAAACACTAAGAATGATAAATTAAAAAATAGGACTTCATGTATTTGAATAGCTTGTATATGGCAATGGACACCATCACTTGGACAAAGTGGCAGCCACAGTGAGAAAAAATCTTTACCAACTCCACATCTGACAAAAAGCTAATATCCAAAATATATAAAGAACCCAAAACTTAGATATCAATAAAACAACCCAATTTTAAAATGGGGTACAAAATCCAAATAGAGAATTCTCAAAAGAAGAAATGCAAATAGCCGAGAAACACTTAAAGAAATGTTCAACATCCTTAATCATAAGGGATATGCAAATCAAAACTACTTTGAGATTTCATCTTACATCCATCAGAATGGCTAATATAAATAACCAAATAGTTATGGATGGATTGGGTGTGGGGACTGGAATGGGGAGATCAAGTGGGGAAGGGAGTGAAGAGAGGGACAGGGAAGGAATATGTGGAGAGACAGCTAAAAACTAAGGGTCATTAGATGTATAGTGTGGAAACCTAATATAGTAGAAGCTTTGTAAAACAAAATACATACATGAAGATTTAAATGAAATCGCCAAATAATAAGGGAGACAGAGCCCTAACTGGATATCTCATTATCAAATGAAGTTTCCAGTACCAGAGCTGGGTTACATCTAATTGATGTTGTTGACCAAAGAGGTCCCATGAGAATCACCAAACAACCCAGGCTGTTGCTAAGACTATAGGCTGCTCCACAAACTAACAGTAAGGCCCCATTGCTGAAGACAACACCTACACAACTCCTTGAACATAGCCATTGTAGTTTGTGCCTACAAAGAGCCTTCATCCCTATGTGTTAGTGTCTTTGGTACAGGAAGGTTCTCTGCACACTACCAAAGGAAAAACAAACACCAACCCAGTCATAAACCCTTTGCCTACAATGGTGTCCTGCCTGAAAGATATGTTTGTATAATGGTGGCACAATACTTGTGGGGAGTAATCAATCAATATCTGACTTGACTTAAGGACCATTCCAAATAAGATGGAACCCATACTTGACACTGCTTGGGTAACCAAGAACTTGAAACTAGATAGTGCAAGGATCTAGGGTAAAATCAACTACTATTGTTCAAAAAAAAAAAAAAAAGCAATAAAATTATTCCTAGTGATATTCTGCTATACTCATAAATCAGCACTTTAATGACAATAGCTGTCATCATCAGAGATGCTGTCTCCTGCAGCAGATGGGAACAAGCATAAGAGACCCATAGCCAGACATTATGCAGAGAAGAAACTTGGGAACACTCAGTCCTAAACAGGATGTCTTCATCAAATCCCTTCCCTCAGAGCTCAAGGAACCTTGTGGGCAGAAGAGGAGGCACCAAGGCTGTATAAGCCAGAGAGGATATAGGACACCAAAGAAACAAGATCCTTTAAATCAACAGGACTGATGCACATATGAACTTAGAGAAACTGAGGCAGCAGGCACTGGGCTTGCACAGGTCTGCATCCGATGGGGTCCTAGAGCTGAAAGGAGAAGTGGACATATGCCCGCATCCCTAATCATCCAATTGATGATCACTTGCAAAACAAAAATTAAGCTTTCTTCGAGGGAGTCTCCCTGGGGAAACAAACTATTCCTTTTTTAACTTTATTTCTTTATTTAACAGGGAAGAGTATGAACACAGTCTCCCATTACCACAAATTATGCAATGGATAAGCCTCGCCCTAGGAAAAAGCACCTTCATCATCATGGTATCTCCCCTGCCAGGTAAACAAACTACTTTTAAGGATACGCTGCATGCCCAGCAGTAGATGTCGACAAAAAAAATGAACTCAACAGCATCACTAGAGGTTCCTTTCTAATGTTGCAAGAGGACTTTAAAAAAAAAAAAAAAATCTTATTTTATATATATATATATTCTTTTCTCACTTTTTTGAGGGGAGGGGGTTGAGAAAGGGTTTCTCTGTGTAACAGCCTTGGCTGTCCTGGAACTTGCTCGCTCTGTAGGCCAGGCTGGCCTGGAACTCACAGAGATCCGCCTGCCTCTGCCTCCTGAGTGCTGGACTAAAGGTGTGTGCCACCACTTCTCTCAGTTTTTTATCCTACAGCTCTTCTGTGCATAGCTTCCAGTTTAGGTTTTATGGGATTGCTGTGTGTGTGAACAACTAGGTCTCTGCATCAGTATCTGTTTCATGTGCCTTTTCTTGGGCTCTTTTCCTTCTGTTCGATTGTTTGTCCTATTCCCATGTACCTCACTTGTTTTATTTCATTTTTTTCATTATCCCTTAGCAGCCTGTTTGTTTCTAATGAAAGACAGAAAGGTGGTAGATCCAGGTGGGAGAGAAAATGGGGAGGATCTGGGAGAAGTAGATATGTAAGAGGAGAAAATGCTATTTTCAATTAAAAATCTCAGCTTCTGGAGAACCAGAACACTCAAATTTCCAGAACACTGGAAATTGCTGTTCAAATAGCAAATAAGACTTGTACAACACTTGCTTAGCATATATGACAATCTGGGTTGAACCCTCAGCCAAAACAAAATCAGAAGCCCTGTCATACATGTGAAGTCTTTCTTGTACCCCAAGGGTGTGAAATGGCCACTAAATGTGAATGGCACAGCCAGGCATGGTGGAGATGCCTATATCTTAGCACTGAGTCAAGAGAAGTCAGGCAAGTTTGAAACTTTTAGGCCAGCCTGAGCTGTAAAATGAGACTTGCCTCAAAATAAATAAATAAATAAATAAATAAATAAATAAATAAGTAAATGTGTGGGAGTTTGTGTGTTTGTGTGTGTGTGTGTGTGTGTGTGTGTGTAAGAGAGAGAGAGAATATGATTCATATTGGGTTAACATTTATTATTATCATATTATTGTGTTTTTTGTTTTTGTTTTTGTTTTTTTTTGGACAAAAGGTCTTACTATAAAGCAGCTGACCCGGCTAGCCTTGAACCCAAAGACTCCCATACCTCTGGTTCTTAAGTGCTGGGATTAAGGGATATGTCATCACACCTAACTTTTTTATGTTTATTTTATATGTGTATGTATATGCTTCTGTGTGAAGGACACCTGTATGTAGGTAACTATGGAGGCCAGAAGAGGACGTTGAATCCCCTTGGAGAAGTTATGGGATGGTTGTGAACTATCCAATCTGATTACTGGGAATATAGTATACTAGAACTTCTATAAAGCAAGAGATTTGAAATCCACTTGTCTTAGAATTTCTGTTGCTATGAAGACACTATGACCACAGCTACTATAATAAAGGAAAACATTAATTAAGGTGGCAGCTTACAGTTTCAGAGGTTTAGTCCTTTATCATCATGGCAGGGGGCATGGTGTTGAGCAGGTAGACACAGTGTTGGAGAAGGAACTACTACTATATGTTGATCCACAGACAACAGGAAGTAGACTGAGACACTGGGCTGGGCAGTATCTTAAATTTATAAGAGACCTCAAAGCCTGCCTCCACAGTGACACACTTCCTTCAACAAGACCACACCTACTCCAGCAAAGCCATACCTCCTATGCCATATCCTTTAAAAGCCATTTTCTTTCAACCCGCCACACTGTTATACAATAGAATCTTACTGAAATTCACTTGGAATTAAGCTGGGTGTTGGTGGCGCATGCCTTTAATCCCAGCACCCTGGAGGCAGAGACAGGCGGATCTCTGTGAGTCTGAGGCTAAGGCTAGTCTACAGACTGAATTCCAAAGCAATACAGTGAAACCCTGTCTCGAAAAATCAAAAAGAGGAAAAGAAATTCACTTGGAATTTACAAAAAAAAAAAAAAAATTTTTTTTTTTTGCTAAATTGCATGGGAATGGAATATTTAATACAACTGTCTGACCCCATGTTATTCTCTGCTCTAGGAAAATGGTTACACTGTTATTAATCTTTGAAAGGCTTTGAGTCATCCTTTGTTCAGTGATTTTCTTCACCACTTCAGTTTTCACATTTACTCAGCAACTGCTCCTTGAATTACCCATGAAAGGAGCTGAGTTCCAGGGAAGGCAGCCTTCACTTTACCTACTTGCCTCTGCTAAAGTGGGTACAGCTGCTGCTTCTTCCCATCCCACCTACTCTCGTACCTTAGTACTGTGGAGAGATTGCTCAGAGTTTCTCAGTTTGTAAAAAACTGAGCACTGACTTCACAACAGTATTTCTCTTCAGTGTAAACACAACACTTTGCCTTCCACCTTTCCCTGACTGCCAATATTCCCTAATCCCCTGCTTCCATATAATTCCTTTCAATAGAGCAGCTCATCTGAACTGAATCACTTCCTAAGTGTCAAAGCCCCATACTAATACTACATCATGCCGTGTGCAGTGATGGGCAAATTATTTCTCTGTTGTCAAATCTCCATAAGGCCTTTCCCTCCTAACATCAAAAGCTATTCCGATCCTGCTGCCTATGTTAGTTCATTGACATTAGCGGCATTCCCAAACATCTAGCCACCCAAGTCACAGTCTTCATTTCAGCCTCCACCCTTCACTCTTCCATTCATGCTGTCTTAGTCAGGGTTTGCTGTAAAGAGACCATGACCATGGAAACTCTTATAAAGGAAAACATTTAATTGATGTGGTGGCTTACAATTTCAGAGGCTTAGTCTATTATCATCATGGTGGGAAGCATGACAGCTAGGATTATGGCAGCATGCAGGCAGGCATGTTACTGGAGAAGGAGCTGAGGATTCTATAACTTATCCAAAAGCAACAGGAAATGAACTGAGATACTGATTGTGGCTTGGGCATATATGAGACCTCAAAGTCTGCTTCCACGGTGACACACTTCCTCCAACTAGACCACACCTGCTCCAACAAGGCCACACACTCCCTTTGGGGGCCATTTTCTCTTGAAGCACCACGCATGCCAAGGCTTCGAACTCTCTCTCACACATCTGTCTTCTGCCCACAACCTCTGCCTGAATTCAGACAGCTCCATGAGGCCTCCAGCACCCCTCACCACAAGTTGAATTACTCAGTGTAACAAGCGGGCTCAACTTAACTTCCTGGTTAAATCAAACACTGGCCTCTTCTCCACCCTCTATCCATTCCACTTCTCACCACCTCATCTCCTTAGTCCCCACTGCTACTTCTGCTTACAAAATCTTCATGCTTCCCTCATTCTTCATTCTCTTCCATTCTCTAGCTATGTAAGAGCTATGATGGCATCACCTGCAAAAGGTCCTTTGGGGGTTGATAACAAGCATTTCATTCACAGATCAAGAAATGCCCCAGATGAAGTAGGCCAGGTGAGATCATGTTGATTTCTATCCAGGAGTAATAAAGAGATCAAATGATCTCAAGATAGTGAAGGAGGGACTAGACCTTGTGTTGTCTTTGATGCTGAGATAAGAACTGTAGGATCTGTCTGCATGGAGAACTGCAAAGGGTTTTTCAGAAGGGTCACAACATTATATTTGTTCTCTAGAAAATTTTCCCTGGTTAGAGTGAAAAGGCCATTGCAGTTATGGTGGTTATGCGGTGCTCACTTGGCCAAGGCAAAAGAGGTTTACATGGATCAGCTTTGTTCCACACTGGAAACAGCCACAAGAGGCACTGGCAGCAGTCTTAAAGGTGGGGCCAAAGCGGCTGCCACGCAGTGCTGGATCTGGAGGTGGTGTTGAGTGGGAAGGTGTCGTTACATCCTCATTCCCTCCCACTGTGGGACCCATTGGCCAATTCCAAACTTCCCTCCATCATGGGTTGACACTGCACTGGAGGAGCTGGGTCCCAGGTTGGCTCCCATCTACCAGAGCACTTGAGTGGATACAATAGTGACTTCTCATGCCCCAGATCCACTTTTCAAACTCTTATTTCTACATCTTCTCCCATAATTAAGTTCTTACTCGTATAAGAACATTCCTTATTCTCTTAACAGGCATAGCAGTTTTGATTCCATGATCCAAACCTATCTCATGGGTTGAATGACATTAAAGGAGAAAACAGAAGCAGAAAGGTTTTATTTTCTTCTTAATTCTTTTTTCTTTTAAAGTTTTTATTACATTTGGGTTTTGTTGTTTGGTTTTTTTGAGACAAGGCTTCTCTGTGTCATCCTGGCTGTCCTGGAACTCACTCAGTGGACAAGGCTGACTTCAAACTCACAGAGATCCACCTGCCTCTGCCTCTTGAGTGCTGCGATTAAAGGCATGTGCCACCACCCAACTATTCCATGTTTTATTTGTAAGGAGAAACTCACATGCCATGGTGCAAATGTGGACATCAGAGGACAGCTTGAAGGAGTCAGTTCTCTCAGTGTGTGGGTTCAGTAACTGATCTGAGGTTGCTAATCTTGGAAGCAGATGCCTTTATCCACTGAGCCATCTGACTGGCCCGATTCTTTCAATTTTTAATCTTCTTTTAAGCATTAAAATAATATCTAGCACCAGGTGGTGGCAGTGGCACATGCCTTTAATCCCAATGCTCAAAGCAGAGGCAGGCAGATCTCTATGAGTTCTAGGACAGCCAGGACTATACAGAGAAACCCTGTTTCAAAAAACAAACAAAAATCTGGCATAAAATAATAATCAAAAAGTATTGAACCAGGCATAGTGGCACATCCCAGCAATAATCAAGTGGACAAAACAGATTCAGAAGCATTAGGCCAGCCTTAGTAATACCCTACTTAAGAACAGCCTAGGATACATGAGATCTTTTCTCAAAGTAACAACAATAATAAAGTGTTGGATGTATGGGCAAATACTAACTCACAACACAGGGATTTCTTTGCAGAGAACATTTTTACGAGGTTGGAGAGGTAGTTATTGGTAGTCTATGACTAGCATACACAAAACCTAAGTTCAAACCCCATATCTAATATAGAAGGTATAGAGGAGCAAAAGGGAAAAGGAAAGAAGAAGAAAAGAGGGGGAAAGAAGCCATGGGGTTGGGGAAGGGGAAGGAAGGAAAAAGGAGAGAACAGGAAAGGAAAGGAAAAATGAAATGTAAAGGAAAATGTGAATGGGGAAAGGTGAGGGCTTAGACTATTATGCAGAGTATAATGATTTCAAGGGCTAGGATTTTTTTTACAGTAGCTGAGTAGGGTGGTGCATACAGGAACGGAATGAAGAAATGGGGAAGAGAAAGGAAGAAAGGGAAGGGAAGAAGAAGAAGAAGTTAGGGAGTGAGAAAGAAGAAAGGGAAAGGAGAGGAGAGAAGATGAGACTACAGTGGCATATACTTTGGTGGTGTGTGCCTGTAATCCCAGAACTTGAGAGTAAAAATAAGAGAATAAGAAGCTGAGGGCAGCTTGACCTACTTAGAAAACACCATCTCAGCAAGAAAACAAAGAAAAAGGAAGGTGGGAGAGAAAGAGAGATGGTGATGGTGGGAGGGAAGGAGGTTGCAAGGGAGAGAATGGGGGGGGGGGAGAAGAACCAGGAGGAGGAGGGAGACACAGTGAGAGAGAGGAGACGAAGAGAAGGAAGAGGAGGAAGGGGAGGAGGAGGAGAAGGAGGAGGGGGAGAACACCAGCTCAATGTACACTGTTCACAATGGTGTTCTTTAAAAATCATGTGTGTGCGTGTGCACCAGGCATGGTTTGCATGTACAGGCCAGAGGACAACCTGTGGAATCAGTTCTCTCCTTCTACTAAGTGGGTTCCAAGGATCAAACACAGGCTGTTAAGCCCAATAGCAAGCGGCACCCCTACCCACTAAACCATCCATCTCACCACCATTTTTTTTTTTTTTTTTTTTTTTTTTTTTTTTTGAGACAGGGTCTCAACTACATACCCAGGCAAAGTCTAAGCTGAGCTCAAACTCATGGCAATTCCCCTGTGTCAGCCTACTAAGTACTGAGATTCAAGTCAGATGCCTCAATACACAGCTCATACTGGAATTCTTCAGAGATTTCAACCATGCCAACATACTAGAAGCCATCACAAATATGATCCATAATTGATCTATAGTGGATGCACCACAAAACTTAAGCTTTTTCTCTTTAATGTTCACATTCCCTACAAACATACCTCTTATTTGTTCCCTCTCAAGAATCTCCAGTTTCTTCTTACTTAATTTTATTGATCATTAATGAGGCAAGGACATTTGAGTATCACAAGCGTACATGAAGGGCAAATGATAACTTTAGGGGTAGGTTCTCCCCTTCCTTCCTTTATGAAATCTGAGTATTGAACTCAGATTCTCAAGTTTGTGTGGCAAGTACCTTTACCCACTGAACCATCTCATTAGCCTTCTTCCAGGTTTCTTTGATGAGTGACCATAGCCAGGTTTAGCAATGCCTCTCACTAACAAATACCTCTGAGTATCCTGCAGACTTTCCCTTGGTTTCTTAATTCCAAGCAGATTACTGGTTTGGGTTTCATTTTGTTTTCTTTTGGGTTCACTATGTAGCACAAACTGGCTTGCCATTTCCTATATAGCTCCTCCTGCCTCTGCTCCTGAAGACTGGGATTCTGCGACAAGCTGCTTATGTTTTATTAGAGCCCTTGAAACCATTACAATCTCCAGGGCTATCAAGCCTCTGTTCTGGCCTTTCCCCTCAGACATGTTTCTTTCCATTTCCCATCTCTGCCAGAGAAGATGCTGCTTAAGTGACTTACCTGTAGATAGATAAGTGGTCTAGTTTTCAGTTGTTAACAAATTAGTATGTAAATATACTTGTCTCTTAGGACTTCCACAGTAATAATCTAGTCCAACTAACCATTACTTAGGACATATGCACAGAGCCATGAAACAAGCTGGTGTTTGTCCTTAGCCTGACTGAATCCTGGGCAGGTCAGTCCCCTTGGGATGCAGGTCTTACCTTAAACTGCTTCCCACAGGTGGAACACAGGAAGTCCTTGCGGTCAGAATGCCGGAGCATGTGCAGTCTCAGTTTGTCGGGGCGACAGAAGGCCTTGTCACACTCGGTACACTGGTAAATCTTTTCAGAGTGGAAGCTGCGCACGTGCTTTTTCACCTGGCAGTAAAGACCAGGGGATGCTCAGGCCAAAAGAAAGGACCAGAGGTGGCTATGACGCTAGGGGGAGCCAACACATCACTGAGGACTTTCAGCGGTCTGGCCAGTCACAAGGGATGACTGCCCTCAGTAACACACGCTGTCCCTGTCACAAAGAAACAGCACAGACCAGAGAGCCCTATAAATCTGAACATCCCGGGAGACAGAGCACTGCCTCAATCTTCCGTACAATTTTCTTTTAACATTAAAATGCAGGGCTGCTTTGAATTTAATGAATCTTGCTAAAAATTACTTATTAGAAGACAAAAGTCATTTATCCTCATTTTTGTTTCTACATATGTAGAGGCAATTTTGCTTCATTAGTAGCTGACCCTTTCATCTCTTCCTATAAAATCAGGTTTGGGATGGAGCTCAGTATAACATAACCGCCTGTAGCCACCAGCACTCGAGGCCCTAGGTTCAGTCTCAGCACCTGGAAGAAACAGTCAGGTTCTGAAGAAAGACAGGAGTCAGATGACACTGGCAATAGTAGTCCTTTGTTAGTACAACACCGATTTCCTTCCCCCTTGACTGGGACATAGTCTCTTTACTTTCAGATAATTTTACAGCTTTACTCTGGATTCAACTCCAGTGCTTGGGTGGCAGTGGAAAGCAGAGAAGGACTTAGGTTCTAAATTCTTTTAGCTATAAATAATAAATGAAAAAGCTCTGGGAGGAGATAGGGCTCAACAGTACAATGTATGCTAACATGTAGGATGCTTTGAGTCCAACAGCCAGCACTAAAGTGGGGGGTCAGGGGGGAGTAACCTGTGGACAGAAGCTAAGCAGGAAATCTACCAAACTGTTCTTTAAAGCTCCCTAAGGTGGGATTCCTTTTCCCATTGCATTATGCCTTAACAACTTTCTGTGTGAAGACAAACTTTCCAAGACTCTCACTGTTAGAAGAACTATGATTAAATCACAGTTCTTTTGCTTTTCTAATTTTAAACACTATTTCTATGAGATACTGTGATTCAATTATTTACCAAATATAAAAGTATTTTCACTTAAAATCAAGTAAGAGACAGTCTGGAATTTCTCTGTCCCCAATTTTGTCCTAGTACAACAGAAAAGATAGCATATTAGATGCCAACTTTGTTTCCTTTCAAGAGACATAGCCTTAGTAAAGCAAGACAGGAAGCCAGATGGGAGAGAGATGTTTCCCATCCAGAAATGAAGGAATATGTTCTGTAGCTTCTGTGCTATGTTATGAGTAATGGATATTTGACAAAGATTGGTGTTTCAAGATTTTTTTGTTTATTTTTAGTGCATGTGTGCTATGATGCATATGTGGAGATCAGAGGACAATGTGCAAGCGGAAGTTCTCATGTGGGTTCTACGGACTGAACTCAGATCAATGGGATTGGCAGCAAGTATCTTTATCCCCTTGGCTATCTTGCCAGCCCCAGGTCTCATGTTTATTACTAAAAAATAACCTAAGACATTTAAATAACACTGATCTGGAATCTGGAGAGCTAAGGAAAATAATACTCTGTACATGAAAAGTAGTTAGAAAACTATTGCAGTTATTTAAAAAAAAAAAAAAAAAAAGATGAAAATATAGGTGCTGGATGGTCTCAGTTTTCCAAAACTTGAAGTTTCTTTTACCAAAAGATGGAAGCAGACAGGAATCTCAGGCGCAAACACTCACCTGGATAAAATCTGGGAACCGTTTCTTACAAGTTGGGCAGGTGAAGTAGCCATCATTGATATGAATGGCCACATGATCTTTCAACAAATCAAGGCGGTCAAAGGATTCTGGGCAAAAAATGCAAGAGTAAGTCTTCTGGTCCGAATGGAGCTTCATGTGGCTCTCCAGGGAGGCGCTGCTGATGAAGCCCTTGTTACAGAGATCACAGGTCAATGGGCAGTTCCCCTCCCGCCCATGGAAGCGCAAGTGTTGGTCCAGTTTGTCCTTTTCCCGGAAGGCCTTCCCACACTGTAGACATTTAAAGGGACGGAAGGACTTCCGGATAAACAGATGCTGAAGAGCTGCATTCTGAAAGACACAAGCAGGGCCATGTGGTGAGGGCCAAGAGTGACCACTACAATCACACTTCCTAGCAAGCTCAGCTCAAGCTCACACAAAAGGAACCGGGTGAGAATGATGCAAGCCAAAGCTATCCCAAAGACCTGTGTCTTGAAGAGACACAGTTTGGGGGTTTCACTTCATGTCTTTATACGTGCACTTCCTTTTGAATGGATTTAAGTAAATTTCAAAACTTTTTTTTTTTAAAGACAGTGACTCACTATATAGTTCTGGCTGTCCTGAAACTCACAGATATCCACCTGCCTCTACATCCCAAGTGCTAGGATTAAAAGAATCCACTGCTACACACTGCTCAAAATGTTTTCAACAGAAAGCTAAAGAGGAAAGAAAGCAATTTGGAAGAAAAAAATTTGGGTAAATCGCACATGCATGAATGAAACTAGAGCATGTCAGTCAAAAGTCCTTGATGAAGGAATCTGAAATATTTTGCAATAAAATAACAGGAACTGGAGGGTGATTAGATCTTCTCCAGAGAGAGGCAGAGAAAGAAACAGGTATGGGGTTTCTTTGAGCATAAGAAATTAAATCAGTGGATTTTACAAAATATGAATTACAGATCTCAATAGAAAACGAGCTGAAATACGGCTATGTGAATGTATTTGTTTGTGGGGCATGACATGAACACATCATAAATGGAACATATATATTTCAGTTCTTAGAGAATGTGGAGTAGTAGTTGATCAGTTCTAGTTAGAATGCCGCCTAACAAAGCTATGCTCACGGCTGTGCTTCCAGTCCAAACAGGTCAATCTTCCTGTTTCCTTTTCAGAACAGATTGCCCTTCTAAGGCTGGTTAGCTATCTCGTAAATCCATGTAACTGTCACAGGGACTCCAGAAAAGATGATACTCAGTGGAATCTGTCATGGCTGCTAGACAAATAACTGGCACTCCACTGAGAGCAAAGCCCCACAGATATCTTTCACACTGAGAATACAGAATCAATATTTAGTTGTTCCACAAGGAAGACTCATTCCTATGTTCCTCAAAGCATGGAGGGCAAAGGTCTAGGTGGCTTTCTGGTAGTGAAATCCTTCAGAATATACCTGTGAATGGGTGTGCCTGGGCAGCTACAAGGGAAGAGTCACTGGAAGGTTAATAGGGGAAGCAAATTTCTGAACATGGTCAATTCCCAGAAGAGTTAACTGTCTCTCCAGGCTTCCCTAACAAGTCTATTAATTTTGAGTGGCGAAAGGCAACTCTCCATTGTCTTTCTAAGTTGATGGGGGCTATTTGGAGGATGGGAGTAGGGTACCACATCTTATCCCTTTTTGTGTCTAGAGCCCTTGGTCTGTGACTACTTGGTCACAGGAAGTCTCACATAATGGCTTGAGAATTAATAAAATAAATATACTTCAAATAAAACTCTAAACATACTCCCAGGTTCTTCCCTACAGTGCCCACGAAGACCCTGAAGATCTTTTGTGAATCAGCCACAGTTGCTTTCATTTCCTCGAGCTACTTGGCAGAGGTCTAATCTTTTCACTTTATCCTGACACACTCTTGGCAAAAAGGTTCTTCCTATTTCCCTCTACTTTCAGAATGCTATGGAAAGATGCCAGGTAAACAGATGCTCTTCTGAAGCTCACTGAAGATTCAGAATATAGAGCATGTCTGCCATGTAAGAATCACTTCCTTGATGCAACCTTGGTCAAGTCTCCAAGGACAGACCTGCTACACAATAGTGGATGATCCCACGGGGGATTCCGTTTCTCCTGGGTGCCAAATTCAGAATTCAGCTTTGTTTTGTTCCATTATGCTCCTCAGTCTCCTGTCTTTTCTGATTAACATGAGTACCTTCAGACACTTGATTTGAACGGAGCAGCCACCTGGCTCTCCTTCCTGAGTTCTACTGCAACCCTTATCATCTGTGTCATTTCCATGGAGCCCTGAACACTGTCTGAGTGCTCAAGAGCTGTCCTGCTTCTATATGAGTTAATGGCCTTCATGTTACAAGGCAATGAGAGTGCTGGGCTGCCCCCACCTCTGACCCACTTACATAGAGGCTGCCTCTGCTCTATGGTAGTTTCCCTGTGCAGTGGGCTGCCCCCACCCTTGACCTACTTGTAGGCTGATTCTGGTCTAAGGTAGCTCTTTTGTGCATAACCACACCTGGGCCACTTCTAGACGGAACCATTATAAATAGGGAGGCTGCACACAGATGCATTATGGGTCTTCTAACCCCTGAGCTCCCTTAGTCAGTGTCACCATACTGTATGGTATATTAGCTGCTCAAAGCTACCAAAACAGTATCTTCCTTCTAAACCCTGTTAAATTACAATGAGTACTGAGGGAAGATTCTGTATTTGTAAAATGATTCTCAAATTTGAATTAGTAGCTAAGGGGACCCACACTACTGATCTACTGATTCATTTCATACTATTTTGATCCTGAGACTAAAGAGAATGAATCAGCTTGTTTGTTGGGTTTTGGCTGTATTTAAAAAAAAAAAAAAAAGTGGGCTGGAGAGATGGCTCAGTGGTTAAGAGCACTGACTGTACTTCCAGAGGACCCAGGTTCAATTCTCAGCACCGACATGGCAGCTCACAACTGTCTGTAATGCCATATAAAATAAAAATAAAATTTGAAAACCAAAAGAATAATTCTTCAATCTATCATATATCCAGATTTCACAACCTTCAGTAGGCTAACCCTACCCAAGATACCTCACTCTCTACCCTCCTTCACCTGGCACTCATACAAGAGTCAAGATACTGTTTGTGCTGTCCCATAACTACACCAAGCACATCTTGTGCCTGGGCCTCTGATCCTATGTTTGACTTCCTATGGAGTTATCTACCTTCCAGAGGAAAAGTTTTCCAAGGGGCTGTCTCCTCCTATCTACAAATTATTTCCTGACTTCCCTATATTTGGCCTTCTATTCTTCTCAGTTCCTGAGCAGTCATAGGCTGTACTTGTATATTTGACACAGAAATGCAAATAGTCCTCTGCTAACACTGGCTCATTATTAGACTGTAAGCTGCTAGAGTCTTGAGCTCTGTGGGTTGCGCAGACACTGCTGGACATGAGTCTGAGTCCAGCCCCATAGCACCGACCACTGAAATTGTTTCTGGGCTGGAAAGGGCTCTGGAGATCACTTAGTCCTAGTCTTCATTTGCACAGGAAAAATCTGCAGCCCACAATTTACTCATTTGTCTATTTACAAATAAATTTCCATTATTAATTAATTAATTCGCATTTTCAGAGGCATCCAAATTGTGTTTTCGATCTGGATTTTTTACGTACAGGACGCAAAGAACAGCAGGTTAGCAAACACTTAAATAACATCTTTTATGTGAAACACAGGAAACAAACCTACCTGCAGCTCCAACTGAGCAGGCAGCATTAGAGGAGAGAAAAATAGTTACATTACCAATTGGATTGGAAGACTTCCCTTCAGTTGGTCATTACCAATCTGGATAAAAAGATGAAAAAATATATAGCCCTACTTTTTAGAATGTATGAGAGGAAAAATCAAGGTCAACTAATATCGACCTCCAAAGGCTTCACACAAGTGGCTTTTGCTTTGATGCAAGGAACCTTGTGTTGGAACCAGTACCCCGCCTCTTGAGAACCGAAGTGCACAAACAGGTATTCTATGCTTGTGCATTCCCAGCTTGACTACAGATGTAAGCTTGTTATTCTTTTTCCCCTCAGAACAATTAAATGGAGCGAGCACTTCCCTTAACTTGGTAAGGCGCCTGAATTACCAAAGGACAAGCGACAGCAGCTGGGCAAGAGGGCAAGAATGGATGGGGGAGTAATGTGTAGTGATGGGTAGAAGACATGGGTAGAAGTCACACGATTTCTATTTCAGGCCTGTATTTATGAATTCTTGAAATTATGTAGAGTGAGACAAAAGTTGTATATATTTCAATTACCATTCATTCACATGATTTTTCTTTCAAGCCTGAATTTATTAAATTTTGGAAGTTATATAGAATTAGCTGAGAGTTGTTATCTATTTCAATTCTAGGACCCTCAAAAAGTTTATTTAAACAGTTTTCAGAGCCTTTTGAGGCTGTCATGGGACTAAGAATGTGTAAATGTATTGTTAAATGAAATGAATCTCCAAGGTCCCTTCAAACCTACAAGCAAAGCAGACCAAAAGAGGGAACAGACCAATCTCTCATTCACAGCAAGACCCCAGTCAGAAGTTATCATCCCTATCTCCGAGGCACACTTTCAATGCCTTGACTAATCATCATTAAAAAGAAAAGAAGAAAAGACCAGAACAAACCGAAGCTAGCATGACCATCCATCTAGAAAACTTAAAGGCTAAAAAGTTTTATATGTCTCTTGTGTATATGTCAAGTCTCTCCAAATCTTTTTGCACAATAGCTGCCACAAACACAGGTTTATGTCATTGCTTGTCAACACAGACATCACACCAAACCATATTGCTTTCCATACACACTACAGTTCCTAACTCAGGCTCAAATGCAGCCCACAAAATAATAAAAGAAGCATGTTAGGAATGGAAGACAGAGGACCTCTGTAGCTCAAGTCTAAAGCCAAGACACAAACCACACAACTGACACACTGATCAGCTCCCAAATGTGCTCTATTGCTTCCAACTGTACCAGCTGTGGACCCTGACCCTGACACTTGCTAGTCTCCCTTGGAAACCACAAATAACCGCAACTAGTTACCCACAATTTCCTTGAGAGCTATGATTAGACAGAGATTAGAAGAGCTGAAAATATAAATATTTTAGGTTGGGAAGTAAAGCTTAGGGGAAGAAACCCTGTTCAACCTGTGTAAGGCCTTTGGTTCAACCTATAGCACAAAAAAAAAAAAAAAAAAAAAAAAAAAAAAATTAAGTAAAATAGAAATAATTATTATAATTGAATATACCTATGTCCCTATTTTTTTACAACTTTAAATTCATAAATATAGGGATCTGTCCTAAGTATATGGACATGGTCTGCCCAAATGCAGACCTCTGTGTGTCTTTACTATGTTGACTGAGTCTGGGATAACCATTTCAGCTTGCCATGAACAGAAACACTATGAAAAAGTACTTTTGCAAAGAAAAGCAATATAAAGGGCATTTGGAAAGTTAGATACAAGATTTCGAAGCGAACGGTCAACAGGCTGGGACACAGAGCCCTGAGAGAGCTGGCCAAGAGGAGGAAGGTAACCAGCCAGACAGGGAGTGTGGACTTTCCCACTTACTCGGATGCGTTTGGCCCTGCGCATGTCATCTGCAGTCAAAGTGGTCTGGGCAGGCACTACAGTCTCTTCTTGCTGTGGCTGCAGTTGCAAGGTGTGAGTTTCTGGTTCCTGCTCCAGAGAGGATGGCGTTTCCTGTGGCAGCTGGGGGATTGGGATGGATGCTTGTTCTGGCTGATCCAATCCATTCAGAGCAGCTGGTTCAACCTCATCGAACTGTTCCTTTGTGGGGAAATGCAGCAAGTCCTGAATTTTGCAAACACCAGGAATTACCTCCCTATCTACACAAAGATCGGTAACAGGGATACTACTGGCTCAAATTCAGAATCACTGCTATTTACTTACTTAAGAGATAACATAATGTCTTGCTACATTACTAGGCTGGCTAAAACTCCTAGGCTTATGCAGTCCTCCTGCCTCAGATTCCTGAGCAGCTAGGACTATGGAACATGCCACCTAGCCCAGCTATAACTTAAAAAAAAAAAAAAATGATTAGCATTATGGTATAGAAAATATACTCTCCCTCTGAGAAAGTTAACATGTAAATGTGTGCAGAATGCAAAAACCATAAGACATCTCTGGTCACAGAACAAAGAAACTGACACAATCTTTCTGGAATATCAATCATTCTAACGGTTTAAGTTAATTAGCAAAACCCTCACATAACACGTCCAGTCAATTTCAAATCTTTAGGACAGCAAAGTTAAATCTATATTGCAAGCAACACTTAAAATACGTTTTTTTTTTTTTGGGGGGGGGGGCAGGCAGTGGTGGCACATGCCTTTAGTCCCAGCACTCAGAAGGCAGAGGCAGGTGGATCTCTATGAGTTCAAGGCCAGCCTGGTTCACAGAGTGAGTTTCAGGACAGACAGTGCTACACAGAGAAACTCTGTCTTGAAAAAACAAAAACAGCAACAACAAATCCCACTATGGGACTGGAGAGATGGCTCAGTGGTTATAGCACTGGCTCTTCTTCCAGAAGATCCTAGTTCAAATCTCGGCACGTAGAAAATCCAAATACCATTCCCAACATGTACATGCAGCTAGCAACTGTGTGTAACTCCAGTTCCAGTGGTTCCAGTGCCGCCTTCTGACCTCTGTGGGTACTGCATGAACAGGTTGCATGTACATCATAGAGGCAAAACACTCATACACATAAAATAAAAAAATAAAAAAGTCTTAGTCCAACGGTAGTGGCAAAGCCTTTAATCCCAGCCCTCAGGAGGCAGAGACAGGTGGATCTCTGTGAGTTCAAAGCCAGCCTGGTCTACAGAGCACGTTCTAGGACATGCTCCAAAGCAATACAGAGAAACCCTGTCTTGATAAACAAAACAAACAGACAAACAAAAATTCCCACTGTTCCAACCCCCCCTTAGTTAACATGAGAACACTCTAATAAGACAGGATTATAAACATCGGGAAGCTATTTCAATATAGGCACAGTTAGTTGAGTACTCCCCAAAACAAGCGCCCGAAAAGGAGCTCCTTGAACCCCCAGTACCTGTGTTCCATCGTCACTCTTTTCCCCGTTTTCACTCGTGATTTCCAACCGAATAAATTTTGGAGGACGCCCGGGCCGCCGGCCTGGGCCAAATCTCCTCTTGCCTCGACCCCTTCCTCTGCCTCTTGTTCTGGGAACAAGAGATTGAGTTACATCCAGTCACCACGCAGCACCCATAGCATCGCTCCCTAAGGGGTTCTTCGTTCTCACATCATCACTTCCCCTGGCTCTTTTCTCTGATGGAAACCACTGTTTTGCTAATGTGAGCTTCTTGCATTTTTCATCTTTTCTCTATAGCCCAGAGAGATGTCTTAAATTTATTGGGGGAAATAAGAACTAGAAAAATACTGACAGCACTTTACTTTTGAAAGGACAGAACATGCGTGCCCTATAGCTCGCTCCCAGGATTCAGTCCATTCTTCTCTTTTTGCAGTGGCTCCTACGTTTTCCTAGAGATTTAGCTAAATTCAAGTAACAGTCTTGTTTTCCACAGTTTTCCAGATAGTTGAAAACAAATCTCTATTTCAGCTGTTTCACAATAACTCAAGTGAACACAAATTAAAACTTTAACTGATTTCCAATAGGCAAAAGACCCCTATCAGATGAGACTCCGGGGCTGGGATGAGGCTCAGTTGGGTTGCAGTGTGCTTGCCCAGCATCTCCAGAACTGCACATGACAGATAGGATGGCACACACTTCTAATTCCAATGCGCAGGAAGTGGAAGTGGAAGGATCAGAAGTTCAACATCACCCTCAGCCACATAGCAAGTTCAAGGCCAGCCTGAACAACATTAAATTGTATCTCAAAACAATGAGAGGGAGGGAGGGAGGCAAGGAGGGAGGGAGGGAGGGAAGGAGGGAAGGAGGGAGGGAGGGAGGGAAGGTGGGTGGGAAGGAGGGAGGGAGGAGGAGAGAGAGAGGATTATAATCAGTAGTAGAGCACTTGCCCAACAAGTGTGAGGCCCTGGCCAAGGCAAGGAGTTGGGCAGATGAACTCAGAAAGAGCATAATAAACTTATTTTGGAAGATATGTGTGCTGTCCTACCTTGACTGTCAACTTGACTAGCCTGAGAAGCACCCAGGATATTAGCAAAGCACACCTTTGTTTTGTGTGTGTATGACTGCTTCCGGAGAGGGTTTGCTTAGTGGGAGGGAGCTGCTCTAAATACAGACAGTAGCACCCCACACACTGGGTCTCAGTGTTCTAAAAAATGGCTTTCTCAAGCCACTATCACAGGGGTCCTCTCACTGTTGCTCTGTCATGACATTCCACCACAGAAGACTGAAACTACAAACAAAATAATCTCCCCCAGGAATTTTTTTTTCATTTATTTTGTCATAGCAATGAAGAGCTAACACAGTGTGCAGGGCACATATTATATGAATCAGATCATGTTTCACTCTTCCATGCTGTTATTTAACAAATATATATTTTCCAGGAATTTTTTTCCTATTTGTTTTTTTCTAAGATGAGGGGTTTTACAAGTTGCCCAGGCTGACCCAAAACACCTGAGCTGAAGGGACTGTCCTGCCTCTGTCTCCAACTGTCACTACAGGTACCCAACACCTCACCTGAACTCCAGGAACTTTAAAAAGATTCTTTATTATGGAAAATTCTAAATATAGGTAAACGGAGAGAAAAGAATAATGAGCCAATATATTCATACTCAATTTTAAGATTTATGACCAATCTTATGCTATCTATATCCCCACTACCTCCCTACATATACCCATTAAATTTCAGGTATCCTTTTATCTGTAAATACATCAGAAAGTAACTCTAAATCCTAACAATTCTACATATGTGTGCATGCATATAAAAACATAATAACATTATTATACCTTAAAATTTGATAGTTGCTCATTATTAGTAGTATATATCCAAAATTGTAACTTTCTTGGTTGTAGCAAAATTATTGTAACAGGTAGCTAGTGAACATTTTATCTATGTGTCATATACTATGCAAAAGCACCAGAGACACCACAATATATGTGACAGTTTTTGCCCTCGGAGATCTAACAGAGATTGTAGGCAAGCAAACTAAAAGTCAAAATGTAATATAAAAATGTTACAATAAAGTCAAGCATAAATTTTAGAGACATTCAAACATGAGTGACTTGAATCTCACTGTGTTGTCCCCTCCCAACTCCTGTGGTCATATCCTGAACCTCGTCACTCTTAGTATAAAACTCCATTATCCCAAATCATCTTGCTCTCCAGACCACTCCCTCTAGTATCTGGATTGCGCTTCTAGTGCCCACTTCCGGGCCTGTCTTTTCTTCCACAGCAGGCACTCCTGGGACTATCATTATAATCACACTGCTGTTTTTTTTTTTATCCCCACCCTTATTGCTGCTTCTTTATTTATTGTTGTGTTGATGTGTATAATGAAATCACAAGCCTGTGTCATTCAATCCCCTGCCCTCTCCCTACCAATACTCTCGTAGCTGGAACCAGCACATGTACTTTCTGTGGTTTCTTTCCTATTAAGTGACCATGAACTCAGTGTTGCAGGCAATCACATGGTTCCTGCCTAGAACATCTTTTTTCCCATTTTTCTAAATATGGTTTTATGTCAGTGCCTATCTTTCCAAACTCTATAAAAGTGGACCTGTTCCATTACTACCACACTTCTCTAAGTCTCATCTTCCACTTGATCTGTGGAATAAACTCTATCGAGATTCCTTGTCTTCATTCTTATCCCTGAATTAGCTAGGCTGAGGTTTTCCTTGTAACCTAAAGACTATCCATCACACTTCTGTTAACTTTAAATTTTGTACCATTTGATCTGGCTGCTGCCTTCTTCATCCTACATGACTGTTCCCTGTCTCTTTTTTACATAGTGTAACTAAGCATATAATTTACTCTCATGAAGAAATCACAGTGCTGGGAAAATCAGAGATGTATATTACTTCAAATGTACATGCTGCCTTTAGAATTTCTGATTCAGGGGCTACAGCATTGCTCAGTAGTTAAAAACTTTGACTGCTCTTCCAGAGCACCTGGCTTCAATCCCCAGCACTCACACAACTGCTATTAACAGTCTGTATCCAATGCCCTCTTCTGGTCTTCATGAGCACACATTATGGTACATAGACACACATTCAAGCAAACTACCCACAGGTATAAAACAAAAATAATAAATAGTTAAAAAAATCCCAATTCAGAATCTAGTTAAAGGAGATTTAACTAGGGTAAAAGAATCTCAGAAACACAGTTATGGGTTATTCTAGAAAAAAATAGATAGCAAAAAAGAAGACATTTCCTAAGGTATTCAGCAGTCTATCTGGTTACCTGTACATACATGCATTGTGTATGTATACACACACACACACACACACACACACACACATTTTCACACATCCACCAATGATTTAGAACAATTAGAACCATGTCTGTGAGCCTTGGTCTCATATACCCACCTGGTAAACACATCCAGTTTCTCGTCATGAGAATTGAGGTGCTGCTGCAGCTGCTCTGAGCTGATGAACCGGCGATTGCATTCATAGCAGGGCCAATTCTTCTCTTGCTCTCGAAGAACTACAGCCATGAGAGAGAAATCATAATGTATAGCTATGATCAACAGACACTAGGAAGATATAGTTCCTGCTATCTCCACCGTTCTTTTTCAATTCAAATAACTGCTATTTGAATTCATTTCTTGTCACAAAACAAAGGCTAGAATTTGGCAGAAGTAATGTTTAGGATCTTATTCTCTAAAACTTTCATGTAAGATATCAAAGGACCCATACCACCCTATGTCACCCTCTCAACACACAACAAAAATCTATGAAGGAGATCTGTGCTTAGATAACTTCCTATTTCAGATCCAACTCTCATAATTAAGGGAGTATCTTATCAAAACAAAAATCAATGTCCAACACAATCTAGCAAAATGTCCAACCATATCCCTGAATATATGCATACCCCATGACCCAGCAGCAGTTCCCTTCCCAGTTGTATACCCAACCAGAATGTGCACAGATCCCTCCTAAAACACACACAGAAGAAGTACAGCTGCTCTCACATCAGTCCAAAACTGCTGACAGTTGTATGATAGGAAAAATCTGTTAGCCTTTATGCTTAGTCCTTTGGAGATAACCTCTAAGTCATTGGAATTTCCTGAACGATAGGTTCTCTGTTACTTATTAGTCCCTCATCCTACCTGATTTTATTCCAAGATGTTCCAAGGTGGGAGCTGATTTGGCTAGAAAACCATGACCTTGTGATTAGAAAGTTGGTACTTTGAGCTTGCTGATGCCAGTCCTATGTCAGGAGGGAAGGGAAGCTAGAGACTGAGTTCAGTCACATGCCAACTACTCCATTAGTCAGGCCTATATAATAAGACCTCAACAGAAGCTCTTTATTGTTAGGGACAACACACCACTGCTCCCAGACTCTATGTCTATTGGACTGGTCCTGATGTATATTCTTTATTATAAAACTCTAATCACTGACTTTAGTACTTTCCTGGGCCCCATATGTGATTCATTCTAATAAATAATGAAGCCTGCGAGGATATGGGGAGTCCCCTAGATTGTGGCTAGATGTACAAGTGGCATGGGAACCCCAGAACCCTGGAGCTGGTGTCCGAACTGAGTCTTGTAGAAGACTATGCCTTTAACCTATGAAACGTGACCTAATCTGGGAACCTAACATCATAACTACATTTCACAACTAAATCTACAACAAGGTAGACAAACTGTGACACAGTCATGAGTAGAGTGACCAACAGCAATGATAATATAAAAATTAATATTCTAAGCCAGGTGGTGGTAGGGTAGCCTTTAATCCCAGCAATCAGGAGGACGCAGAGGCAGTCAGAGTTCTGTGAGCTCGAGGTCAGTCTGGTCTACACAGTGAATTCCAGGATAGTCAAGGCTATACAGAGAAACCCAGTCTCAAAAAATAAATAAACAAACAAATAAATAAATAAATATTCTATATAACAATGTGGATGTATCTCAAAACTGTGTTCACCTAGAATTTAAGGGCTTAGCTCAGTGGTAGAATGGTTGCTGAGCAAGCCCAAGGCCTTAGGTTCAGTTCCCAGCTCCAGAAACAAAGGAAAGAGTATGTTCAGGGAAAAGTTGCCCAAACACACAAAAAAGTGCATGTACTGTATCGTTCTGTTTAAGAACAATTTGCTAGTAAGCAATTGGTGTGCAATACTGGAAATCAGGACAGTACATTTGGGATTTTTTGTTTTTTATTTGTTTTTTGGTTTTTTTGTTTGTTTGTTTAGTCCCTGCACAGATGTGTTCACTGTGAAAATTAACCAAGATTGTATATACTTCATTATTTGTACACCTTTCTGTAGGGAGATCATACTTCAATCATAGTTACATTAAAAACAAGGTCAATGCTTGCCTTGCTATGTATTCAGATATGATGAATTCCAGAGAGGAATCTTCATCTGATTCTGAGGCTTTCATTTGATAACAGGAGGTTTTCATTATATTAAATATGACTTTCTAACACCCAGGAAAGAAATGTAAACCTGCCATTGTAATTTGATCCTAGGATTAAGTGGAGATACGTGGCTCTGAGAAACCTACTCTTGTGAGACATACTGAGATGGGGAGATCAGATGTTACACAATGGTAATATATTCATGTAAAATGGCACACACAAAAGTCCAGGCACCTTTCCTTTCTTCTTCGGATATGTCATGGATTTTCTGGTTCACAAACTCAGCATAGGATGCAGCATACCACACCTGTAAGAACCAAGGACATCATCAAGAACCAATAGATGTCACCAGCTGTGCTTTGCATGCTTAAATTACTTCTCCTGCCTGCATATGTGGGCATTTCATTAACACATCCATTAACAACAACAGCCACACTGAGCCCCCACAGTACACATCTGGCAGATGACCCATCAGGACTTCTAGGATCCAGATGCATTGACTGTTTTCTTCTTCCTTCTTAAAAATTGCTTTTGTTGTTTAAAAATTCCACAATGCTTACATTCATAGTATCTTTACCTAAATAAAACAGCCTTTTAAAATTCGACATTTATATATGGGTTTTTATGCAGCTGTAATCATAGGCACTTTCACTCAGCTTAACACTGGGATTGCAGTGGGACTATATCAAATGCTCTTGTGCTCTCTCTGGGACTGGTCTTCCTCCCTGTCTCTTAGCTTCTGTTTCTGGCCATCCTCCCTGGCTGTCTCCTTCCTCCAGCCCTGTCTACATAATGTCTACATATTGTTGCTCCTTAAAGCTTGTCTAAACCCTCAGTCTTCTTATTTTCTCTCTGATGTCATACTCATTTCCAACCAACTCTTTGTTAACAACTCCTAAACCCCTCCCCCACACCCCATGCCCGAGTCTCATGTATCCCAGGCTGGCCTCAAACTCAGTACATAGTTAAGAATGGCCTTGAATCTCTGTTCCTCCTGTTTCTAGACACTGAGTGCTGGGATTATAGGCTTATGTACCATATGTGGTTTATGTGGGTTTGAAGATTGAACCCAGGAATGTGTGCATGCTTTGCACACAGTCTACTGCTGAGCCCTATCCCGGGCCCTTTTATATTTTTATTTTTAGAGATCTCACTATGTTGCTCAGACTGGCCTCCAACTTGTAATCCTTCTGCCTTAGCCTGCTGAGTAGCTAAGATTACAAGTGTGTACTCAGCTTTTATCCTAATATTCAGGCAAGAATGGTTTTTGCTGTTGTTTTACTTTTGTAGTGCTGAGAATGCATCCACTTGTATGTGCCCCCAAAGTGCTCTACTGTTGCCAACCCTTCCCGTCTCCAATTTCAAATGTCCTACCTCCCAACAGATACTCAGACTTAAAGCCTAATGTAGCTTTTATTTTTCCATTTGCTTCGTAATATTTTAGTAAAAACTGTCCTCAGATTTGATACACTCTCTATTCAGTGTTCCAGCTACCATTTGATGCCAAGGCCAGGCCTGACCTGCTAACTAGCCTTCCTTCTTCCTCGAAATGCCCATTTCAGCCACAGGGGTCCTCCTCCTCCTTCTTTCTTCTATTTTATGTATATGAGCATTTTGTCTTCATATCATGTGTGCTTTGCCTGAAAAGGCTATCAAAGACCCTAGGACTGGAGTTACAGGTGGTTGTGAGCCATCATGTGGTTGCTGGAAATTGAGCCTGGGTTCTTTACAAGAACAGCAAGTGTTCTTAACCTCTGAGCCATCTCTCTAGCCCCATGGTAGTCTCCTTAAAACACAACTGGATTTTGTTGTATAGGTTTCCATTTGGCATCTCGTTTTATGATATACCTGAAAGGTTTAATAACTCTGTAATCTCCTTGCCATATTGCTACATACCTTAGCCCTTGTCACTACCAGGCCAAGAGGACCTGCTCTTGGCTACCTAAACATGTCCAGTACTTTCAAGCCTGGAGCTGTCCTGACTCTAGGATTGCATTGTTGTCCCTCCCATCCTGCGATCCTCAGCCCTCACCTTTTAGCAAGCCTTCCAATGCAGCTCATGCAAACTGGTCCCTGCCATGTTACTTGCTCTCTT
Source organism: Phodopus roborovskii (assembly GCF_943737965.1). Lineage (NCBI taxonomy): Eukaryota > Metazoa > Chordata > Mammalia > Rodentia > Cricetidae > Phodopus > Phodopus roborovskii. The sequence continues at coordinate 10,625,824 of NW_026126517.1, read as the reverse complement.
TACACAATTAACACTCCCTCTATTAGATACTGTTTGTTTTACATCTTTCTGTTTACCTCTCCCTCTAGATACAAGTCTGTTAAACACAGAGAAAGCCTAATTTTTTAAATGTAGGAAACACACCAGAAGTTCAATATGTATTAACTGCCAAATGGATTAATCATACATAATCTTTATGGGCATTAAATATAGAAGGGTATTTATATAAGGAGAACTTCAGTAGGACAAAATTTTGAGGCCAATCTGGCCTTCAGAGTGAGTGCCAGGACTACACAGAGAAATCCTGTCTTGGGAGGGGTGAGGAGCCAAAAACAAACAAATCCCCAAACTGGGCACTTTGCTGTTGTTAGAAGAGGAATCAGAAAGTATCTCACATCCTGGCATGTGAGATGCAATCAGTGCTAGCAGCCTGCTTCTCCAGTCTGCACAGACCTAGCCTGGTCCCTTAGTAGTTCTCACCTCCTACTGGGCTCACTGACTTGTAAACAATTGCTAAGCAATGCAAGCAAAGCCCCCAAACCTGTCATTTCCCTCAAGAATAAAGTCAAGAATAGAAATTTCAAAGCAACACAAGGTTGGTGAGCATCTGCAGGCTCTCACTAAGGCACAAAGCAGAATTGTCGGAAAGTTCCCGGTGGTTTGATCAGAGACTTCATTAATTTCCATGCACAACCCATTTCAGGACAAAGTCAAACAAATGGGAAAGTGCAGTGTTCAGACTTGCAGATAGTAGTGATGTGGAGAAATATTCCAGAAGCAAGAGTGTGATACTTACTTTGAAAATATTTCACAGTGTCCACCATGATGGGATAGAACAAAATTTTGTAGAATCTGTGTTTCACAATTCCTTAACTATGCCTCTCTTGTTATACTATTTTATGAAGTTTGTCATTTTCCTACTACAAATTCTGTCCTATGATGACTATGTATACAGCATTTATTTGCAACAAATATTATAGTTTAGAAATTATCTGAAATGTATGGCAGGACAGTCAAGGGCTCTATGCATATACTTGTATGAGAGACATGAGCATTCCAAATTTTGTAACTGTGGAAGCACAAAGAAAGCTGAAGTCACTCAATAAAAACAGAATAATCAGGAAAGAATCCTTTTGTAGGAAAGAGCCCTCATCACAGCAGGCTGCCGTACCTTCAGTTCTTGCTTGGGTTCCACGTTCTTTATTGTTGTATAATATACATGGTGGCCATATTGGTAAGCTACCAGGTTCTGTTCTAGATGGTTCTGAGCTGGGCGTACAAACATCATCCAGTTACAAAGGGTCTCATCAGACAACTCAAACCACAGGTCTTCATGCAAATCCCTGTCTTTTCTGTCTCCTTTATCAAGAGAAACCTGTAACCAAAGAGAGGGTAAACTGAATTGGAGTCCTCCAGAAAAGCAATACATATTCATAACTGCTGAGCCATCCCTCCAGCCCTGATGAGCTATGCTTTTCTTCTGAATTATTTTTATTTTGTTTTACATGTGTGCCTAGTGTGCGTCTGTGTCCCACATGCATGCAGTAGCCCACAGAGGTCAGAAGGAGCAGCAGATTCCCTGGAACTGTAGTTATAGATGATAGTGAGCTACCATGTAGGTGCTGGGAAAAAACCCTGGTCTTCTACAAAAGCAGCAAGTGCTCTTAACCACTGAACAGTGCTCCACCACTGCCATTCCCTGTGAACTACTCTTTAATACAAAGAATGCCACAGGTCAGACCCACTCCAAGATGGAAAAGCGTCTCGGTGCAACTGTTCCAACACACACAGAACACACACAGCCAGACTTCCCGTCTTCTAGTTAAAGTCTTTCTTTTGGACACAGGGTCTGGATATGTAGCCCAGGCTACCCTGGAATTCACAATCCTCCTGCCTCAGCCTAACAACTATTGGGATTATGGGTGTGTGCCACCATACCCAGCTCTAAAGTAAAACATTTTTGGCTAGATTCTCATGTAGCCCAGGCTGGCCTCAAACACAGTGTGTCACCAAGAATGACCTTGAACTCCCAATCTTCCTGTCTCTCCTTCTTGAATGCTGGGGTTCCAGGGTAGACAAGCACTGAACCAAGTAAGCTACATATCCAGCCCCTTACTGTTATTTTGTTTAGAAAAGACTATACAGTTGGGTATGGTAGCATGTACCCTTAATCCCAGTACTTGGACAGCAGAAGCAGGTAGATCTCTGTGAGTTTAAGGCCAGCCTGGTCTAGAGGGAGTTCCAGGAAAACTACACCTCTGTTAAGACCTTAATTTTATGCCCCCCCCCCACTCCCAGCCCTAAAAAAAATTCATTCAGGAATCCAATAACCCTGATTCCTCAGAATGTGACTACATTTATATCAAGACCTTTAAAGAGGCGATTAAGTTAACATGGTATTATCAGGGAAGGCTGTAATCCAATAAGAAGGAATATTAACACAAACATAGGGGGTAGAACCTGTGAGGACACATCAAGGTGACAGTCAAGAAGAGATACTGCAGAAACCAGCCCTCCCAACACCTTAATCTTGGCCTGGCAGACTTTGAGAAATACATTTCCATTATTTAAAGTACCCATCAGGTATGTGCAGTTGGCATATGTGTGTGCAGACACATGTAGGCCAGAGAGTAACATTGGGTGTCTTCCCTGATAGCTCATTTTATTCACTAAGGCAGTGGACCCTGGGTTTGTTGATTCAGTCTAACTAAGCAGCTTGAAGGATCCTGGCTCCACCTGCAGATCACTAGAACTACAGGCGGGTCACCATACATCCTAGGCTTTTTTGTTATTATTGTTTATTATATTATGTGACTGTTTTACCTACATGTGTACCTGTATACAGCATGCATGTCTGGTGCCCATGGAAGCCATGGAAGGTGGCACAAGACCACCTAGTACTAGAGTTCTAGATGTTATGAGCCGTCATATGGGCGCTGAGGATCTGAACTCTGGTCCTTGTGTTTGCATGGTCAGTACTTTGTCTTAGGATGAAAGCCTAGCATATCACTCATAGTTCCTCCAAATGATTATACAATGCTTCAACAAGCCACCCACCATTACCATCTCTAGTTTCTTGAGGACAAAGAGCAAGCTTCCATATAAGCAACTTAAAGCATGACAAGAAAACTACTAGCAAAGAGCTGGTATGAAATGGAAAGAAATGAGCACTCTTGGAAAGTCTTAACAGAACAAGTCAAGTGGAAGAAAGCTTGAGTTACCTTGAGATGAATGTAGCAATCTTTGAGCTCTGACCCCCTGACCAGAGGCCCCTCTACAGGGCCAAACTGAGTGCGCTTCGGAATCCGTCTTTTGGAGAACACTCCCCCAAGGAACCTATCTATGTAGAGGACCAGAGGCAGACTTGCTCTTGCCCGAGTGAGCACAGGCCGGTTAGGGATCGGATGCAAGGGGCCATGCTTTGGGCACACAGAAGAATGTGCATTGTTACACTCTTCACACCCTGTAAGAGAAAGAAAGCTTGAAGAAAAGGCAAATGCCTCAAAACTTCTTGAGCTAATCATAAAAGTATTGACCTTAAAAACATCCCAAATCAATATTTTTAGATCAAATTTCAGTTAACTCCTATAAGGGTTCTGCCATTCCACTGTAAGGCATTACCTTTCATGGCCCAGTAACAATGCTGTAATTTCCCCCTAAAATCATGCTAATCCCCTTACCTGCTAAGAGTAATATGCAAGTCATGACTTATATCCCTGCTGGATAGTGGTTCAAACAGTGAAGACAATTTAAAATCAATTATAAGAAAGAATGAAAAGCTTATTAGTTAAATGTTGAGAAATCTGATGAGAAAAAATTATTTTCATGAAGTTGTTGGGGGATCAACCTTGATGACACTGTTTAATCCACTTCCTCCCAATGAATTTGAGCAGCTGTAACATAGGACAGTATAATGCAAACAGAGTGCTATCCACTTCCAGTTGCAAGGCCTGAGGATGCTAAATTGAGCATCACTAGGATCCCCTCCTTTATTGCTCAGGCAGCATCATTAGTCTAGCCCTGGAGGGACATGCATTTTCAACTCATGCTGGATTCTCTCTCCATCTGCCTCAAGCCAGGCAGTGCACTCTCTTTGCCAGAAGAGCCCAGAAGATATACTCAGGGCCACAAATCAGAGCAACCAGGCCAAACAGAGTTCATACTCATCATGCCCCACTCCCTCTGGCTATGTGGTGACCTGGTTTAGGTATTCACAATAATTTCCAAGTAATAGAGAGTGACTTTATATTAATATTTATAAGGTAATGTAGGTTTCAGTGCATTTGATTAAGGAGTTGCCTTGAAAACTGATAAACTCAAAGAAAAACGAAATGGAGTTCTTTGTTACATGGGATTGAGAACTGGCCCCACACAGACAAGTTTCACCAACCCCACAGAGGAGGCCTGTGAGGGGAGTACAAAGCCACCAACTCTAAAGAGCCTTGGTCACTCAAGTGAATGAGCTCAGTCTTTGCCACTTGGGCATGAAAATCCACAGAAAGAAACAATGAGCTGGTAGCTAAACACAGAAGCCTGAGCAGACAGGACAGAAGGACAACTCAGCGTAGGGCCAGCCACCCAGAGCTAGAGTTCACATCTCCAAGGCACTCAAAGTTATGACCCTGAGAAAGAGGGCAGCCTATAAAGGCTGTGGAGGGCATCATCGCTGCTGATGCCTGAGAACACTCACCTGACCCTGGATGGGCACCTAACCTCTTCTGGGTTTCAGATTTTTATCAGTGAAAACAAAAAACAAAAACAATGGTCCTGACCTCTCTCCCAGGGCTGCTGGAAGGACAAAGAGAGATGATGTGACAGTGTACAGGATGGACAATTGCTGTGCACACGACTACACTCACACACACCTTCCTGGGAGATTCAGGGCCCGCACTTACACAGATCATGGGGGTCAAAAGGCCGGGGTGGGTCAGGCTGCCAATCATCCACATCGGTATCTTCAGCATCCTCCTCCTCTTCTTCATCTGTATCCTCATCCTCATCCTCTTCCTCTTCTTCTTCCTCTTTTGCATCTAGTCTGGCAATTGGGTTCTGCAGAGTTGCCAGAGGGTCAGAACCATCCACACCCTCAATGGAAGGCAGCACCTGGTTATACACAGGTAATGAGGCTTGGTCAGAAGCTTAAGGGACAAAGCAAGCATCACCTCTTCTAAGTCAACCGGGACCCAGGTGCACAACAAACACACTCTTGACAGGATATATTGTTCACATTCGTTTCTTGCAAGACTGAAAAAAATGGCTTCGGTCTGTAACTTGCAAGGAAAAGTCCAACATCCTTTCATAAGTCTAACACCCTTATCTTTTAAGCTCCACCCTCCCTCCTCACCTTCTCTCATATCTAGACAGACTGAGAAGACTTGGTCTCTTTTGACACACACAGTCTGAATTTGAATCTAACAGGTTCAAATCTAGTTCCTTTCCTTGCTTATATAAGACATTTCACATTGGCTTAGTGGACCTTTCCTATCCCCCACCCCTGAGACCTCGAGTGCACACACAGCATCTTTCCATTGCCTCCTCCAGAAGATATGTGTGGGATCTTCAATCTTCATATAAGAATTAAACCTGGGGCAAGGGTCCCTCCTTCCTTTTACAAGTGACTACCATGCAGGGAAGGGAATGTATGGGTTCGTCAATTACTTTGCTTTTCTAGCAACTTATGTGTTTGTGTAATGTGTGAATATATATGTGCACAAATGGGTGCACTGCTTATGCACATATATGTGTGCGTCAGATATAAATATTGCATTGGTTTGGTTTGGTTTGTGAGACAGGGTTTCACTGTGTCACTACCTTGGCTGTCATGAAACTTGCTCTATATTTCAGGTTGGCCTCAAATTCCTGAATCCTGAGATTAAAGGCATGTGCCATAACTGCCCAGAGGGTTGTTTTTATGTTGTTGTTGTTGTTTTCTTTTTTTAATCATTCTCTATCTTTTTAAAAAATTGTGTATATGTACATTAATGCAGAGGCCAGAGATGCTGTATTCCCCAGGGAGCTGGAGTTATAGGAAGTTATAAATCACATGATGTGGGTGCTAGTATTTGAACTTTGATCCTCTACCAGAGTAGTATATATTCTTAATTACTGAGCCATCTCTCTAGCCCCATTTAATTTTTGAGGCAGGATCTATTACAGAACTTGGAGCTCATTAATTTAGCCACACTGGCTGGCCAACAAGGCCCTGGTATCTACTTGTCTCTGACGCTGTAGTGCTGGGGTGATAGGCACACACTACCATTCCCATTTTTATATGGGTTCTAAGAACCCAAACTGAGGTTTCATTCTTAAACAACAAGCACTTTTCCTACTGAGCCATCTCCCAAGCCCTGCTTGTTATTTTTTAGAGAAAGAATTACTATGTTGCCCAGGCAAGCTCTCCAAACTCCTAGACTCAAGTAATCCTCCCTACCCATTTCACCTTAGTGTTTTGTTTTGTTTTGTCTTGTCTTCAATGCTAAGAAGGGAGCCCAGCGTTTTCACCTTACTAGGCAAATGCTCTACCACTAAGCTACATCCCCACTTTACTTTTAAAACTAAATACAGGTTATAACAAGCTGGTACAACTTTGTAGCTGATAACTCTCCTTTGAAACACTCTGAGAAGCTTAAGTGTTTTGGAAAGAATAGAAGAGATGAATGTTTGTTTCCTTGTCCTCCAGTTAGTGTTGCAAATAAACAAACACTTGAGCAAAAAACAGGATTAACTTGCTCAACACAAGTACACAGAATAAATGGCACCCTACAAATTGAATGTTAAAGTGTTATAAACTACTTGACCATATTCAACCCATGTCCTTCTTAGTCATTTAACCATTTATATGGTCCCTCTCCATTTTTCTTTATCTTCCCATATCCTGCTTTCCTCTGCTAGGATGACATTCCCTCATCTGCCTTCTAAAAGCACCATGTTCTAGTTCACCAACAGGACACATCTGGTGCCCCAACCCTCCTACACTCTGAACATCTACTGCAACAGTCTACGTCTATAATAGCTCTGGGCCTCATTTCCTCCCCAGGCAGCCAGAACACTTGGGAACAGCTTAATGACATCTCCAGTACACATCTTCTGTCTGGAGCTAGGCCTTTCTCTTGGGACCTTTCACATGATATAAACATGCTAGGACTCAATTCCTAATTTATCCCATCACCTTTCATACAGCCAGACTTCCAGCTGATCATCTTGCCTGTTTATTCCCTAGTGAATTACTTATATTTATGAATGTAGCATCTGACCACACTTAGCATATAACTGCCACCTTTCTGCTGTAAACTGAATTTGGATTTCTAGATGCTGAATCATTTTCTACTCATCTTCCTCCTAGCTTAAATAGCTGATGATTACTTACATTAGGATTTTGCATTCATCTCCAGAGATTTTCATTTTATTACTCTGTTTTTGGGTTGTTTTTGTTTGTTTGCTGATTCAGGATCTCAATTAGATCAGACTGACCTTGAACTAGTTTATGTAGCCAAGATGACCTTGAATTTCTGATCCTCCTGCCTCTACTTCCTATGTGATAGGATTACAGGCTTGGGCTATCATGCCCAGTTTCCTTTAACGACTTTTATTTTGTAGATTCTCCATTCTGACACCTCATGCCTTTGCGATCCCTCACAGTCTTACCATACACCACCTACTTTGTCCATAATTAGGCATTTTTTGGAGGTGGGGGTAGCAGAGATAGAAACAAAATTTCTCAGTGTAGACCTGGCTATACTGGAATTCACTCTGTAGCCCAGGCTGGCCTCAAAATCAAGAACCCAACTGGCTCTGCCTCCCAATTGGAGGGGTTAAAGGCATTCGCCACCACCATGATTAGGCATTTTTTATGAGAGTCCATTGTGCCGGTCTAGCCACTCCTGAGAGAGTTGAACAGGGCTCTAGAGTCAGAGAGTGAAGTCCTGACCTCACTACTTAGCAAGTTACTCAACTTTTCTGACCTCAGCTTCTTAATTTAGGGAGTGAACACACGAATCAAACTACATTGATTCTTATAAAGCTTAAGTGAAACAGGGCCTGGAAGAGATGGCTCAGTCAGTAAAATGCTTACAGTTTAAGTGTGAGGACTTGAGTTGGGATTCCCAGCTCAGTGATTAAGAGCACTTGCTGCTCTTTCAGAGGCCCCTGGTTCATTTCCCAGATCACAGATGACAGCTGACAACCATCTGTACTATCTGTAACTCTAGTTCCAGGGCATCCTACACCCTCTTCTGGCCTCTGTAGACACATAAGCACATAGTTCACATCCATACATTCAGGAAAACCACCCATACACATAAAATAAAAATAAAAAGTCTGGGGGAGGTGGGAAGAGGTGTGGAAGGGAGAACTGTGGTTGGAATTTATTTATAAGTAAATAAATCTTTTTAGAAGGCTAGGTGCAGCAGCATGCACCTGTAACCTCAGTGTTCGGGGAGGAGGCACGGAATCTGGAAGAGCCCCAGAGCTCACTGGCTAACCAGCCTAGGGCAGGGCAGTGAGATGGCTCAGAGGCTTAAAGAGCTTCTTTGCAAGCCTGGTAACCTGAGTTCAACCCCCAGATTCCACAATATCTTCTCTCCCCCTCACCCCCCCACACATACCATATCATGGAGGAAAGCAAATGAGAAGGACACCTAATACTGACCTCTGGCCTCCACACACGTGTACTCACATATTAACACATGAATACATATGTATGCATATATGAACCACATACATACAGATAAAGAGAGGCAATCTATAAACCTGTACATAAAGACAGCAGTGAAATGTTTGGTACTTAGAAAGTACCTGGTAATGACAAGAACTTGTCATATATTTCTTCTTTTTATTGTTGCTGTGTTTCAGTACAGGACCTTATTCATGCTAGGCAAGCACTACCTACTGAGTTATGTTCCCAAGCCCTAGATTTATTATTGTTCTGCTTCGTCTTTCAAGATTAGATTTTTTTTCAAAGTCAGTCTTGCTATGTAGTTCAGACTGACCTTCAAGTTGTGAACTTCTTGCCACTGCCTCCTAAAACCTGGAATTATAAGCATATGCCACCACATCTGGCAACTATCTTTTTTTTAAGAGTCCCATGCAGCCAAGCATGGTGTCTTTAATTCTAGTACTCAGGAGGCAGAGGCAGGCAGATCTCTATGAGTTCAAGGCCAGCCTAGTCTATATAGTAAGTTCCAGGACAGCCAGGGATACATACAGACACCCTGTATAAGAAACCAAAGAGACTCTATATAGCTCAGAATGACCTCAAATTCACAATTCTTTTTTGTTGTTTCTTCTCGATTCAGGTTTTTTCTGTAGCTTTGGAGCCTGCCCTGGAACTCACTCTGCAGACCAAGCTGAATTTGAACTCACAGATCCATCTGCCTCTGCCTCCCCAGTGCTGGGATTACAGGCGTGTGGCACCACCACCCGGCTGACTCTTGATTCTTGTCAACACCTCCCAAATACCTGGAATGACAGGTACTTGCACCTGCATGGAAGCAACTGCATCCCCACTCATCGCCTGGCACATTTACTACACTGCACTCTCTCTACTGTAGGCCTCTCAAACTTGTTGCTGGCATTAGTGATTAATATCATCACACATCAAACCACAGAACACATAACCCTCTGCTCCTTGCAAATTCTTCATCTCTCTGCAGAGTCCACCAAAAAGATACACTTGACAACTCAGAGTTATTCTAAAGCTACAGCGGTAAGTTTTCTCAATAGATGTAGTTGCAAGAACTCTGGTTCAGCAAAGTTGCTGCTGGCTTCTTGACACTGTTGAGAGTGCTGGCAGGAAAACCGTTCCCTCTCCCATGTTTCTGCATTAGCTTGAGGACTGGTGCTGGAGCAGACATGAACCCCAAATACCTGAGGCACTACTGTGGAAAACGCAACAGAAGCATCAAAGAGCATTTCTCAGTAAGAACGGTCTATTTGTAGATAGCACAGACCTGAACACACAGTGGGATGCTCTGCAAATTAGAAATTCAAAGTCACCTGGCATTTACTGAGCACTAGGCATGCATCTAAGTTACACTAAGATGAGGTATGTATCAGCCCCTAAGCTGCAGACATGAAATTCAAGTTCTGCCACTACTTAGTTTTTCCACTATGTCACAACAGCCCCTGTGGAATTTAGTCTATTCAAGGAAGGCAGCAGAGGAGATAAACACCCCCTACCTCACCCTTCCTTGAATCCTAGGCAACACGCTAACATATGCATGCTCCAATAACAGCCAGGCAGTGAATAAGTGACCAGAGTGTGCCTGCTTACACAGAGGCAAAGAACCGGAAACGAAGCTGTTAGCCCTGCACATGTCACCACTGCACAATGAAACACAGTGAAAGAAAAAAGAATTGGCTAAACTGTACACTTTTTTCCCACTTAGTGGAACCTTGTGATCAATTCCAAATCTACACAATGCATTTCAGGACACAATTCATCTGAGAAGTAGAACAGGAAATGACACTGGACAGCACTGAGAATGACAGGATGCTTTGTGGCTCCTACTGAGCCCAATTATCAGGAAAGCGTGTTTCCTCCTCGGTATGTGGGGAGTCATACATGCTCACTTTTGGGACTAAAGAGGACTGGGCGCTCCCATAGCTGCACACCGACAAAAGAATGAACACATAAAAAGGGCTTCAAACAGATCTCCCCATCACTAAGGACAAGAAAGAAACCTTTCAGCTAAGGCAGAGAGAAAAAGACAGAGACAGAAACAGACAGAGGTGGGGATGTGCTAGAGTGTGTGTTCCACGTGTACAAGGCTCAGAACTTGATCCCAGAATGAAGAAGAAGACAAAGAACAAACTCAAGCAAGGCTCTAAGCCAACAACTACAGTCACACTAACATATAATGCCAGGGCTCACAGCGCTATCTAAGTACAACTTTCCTGTCCTAGAAAACATCAAAGAACCAGATCGTTTCTGGAGATTGGAGAAGATGAAGGGCCCTTTGAGGTGCAAATGGAAACAAACCTATCAATTAAAACATACCTCAATAGTAAAACAACAAAATACAATTTGCCATATCAGATTGGCAAAATTTGAAGAGAATGCAAATATACCAGTGGTAGAGTGTTGAAAATGGACATTTTCATATAGTTGGCAGGAATATAAATTTCTTCAATATCCCAGAGGCAATTTACAAAGAATTATCAAAACAGTGTTTTTAAACAAGGCATGGTGGTGCACGCCTGTAATCCTAGACAATGAGACACTGAGGCAGGAGAGTATCATTATTTGAGGCCAGCTTTGCCACACAACTAAAAGGCCATGCCAAACAAACACTGTTTTCATGTTCATAAGAACAAATCTCAAATGCATTAAACAGAACAGTGCAACAAACTTCACATACTTGCCATTTAGACTCAAAACACCAACCAATCTCCCACCCTCATTACCTCTCACTAGATTACTGTGAAAAAAAAAAATCTACACATTATATGCAGGCCGTCATCCTTAAATAGTACTCTATCTGCATGTACAACTGCACAACAGAAGAGGACATCAGATCCCACTATACACAGGTGACTGTGAGCTGCCATATGGTTGCTGGGAATTGAACTCAGGACCTCTGGAAGAGCAGCCAGTGCTCTTAACCTCTGAGCCATCTCTGCAGCCCTGTCTTTCTCTTTTCTCAATCTTGGTTTTATCCAATCAGGCTCCAAGGAAAAGCATATATAGCATTTACTGCACTGATACATCCAAGCCCATTAGTTCCCCCCTCCTCTTCATGTCGGGGATATAGCTCAGTGGTAGGATCTTTACACAAACTAAAACAGGTTATCTGGCTGGGATGTAACTCCACTGATACAATGTGTGCACAGCATGCACAGAAGCCCTGGGCCTGATCAGGGCACATATACTTAGTGTGATGGCACATGGCTGTAATCCACAATACAGGAAGAGAAGGCAAGAAGATCAGAAGTTCAAAATCATCTTTGGCTCCATAGTGAGTTCGAGCCCAGCAGCTTAGACTATCTAAGATCACCTCAAAAACAAAATAAGCAAAAAACAAACAAAATAAAAACCCCAGGTCATTTCTCCTGAAGTCCATAGTCTAGACTTTACCGGTAAGTCTTTTATGTCTTTTGATTTGTTCAGTTTGCCTACCACACATCCTGTCAGCTGTGGAACACTCTATGGACTTGGTCATATTCAGGTTTGATTTTCCAGGATGAACACTTCACACAATATCACACAACAGAAAGTATATAGCACTAAGAGGCAAATATAATGAACAGTCATTTCTCTTCCGTCATAGGAAAGCCGAGGTACTTGCTACCATCTTGTTTGCCCATCAAAATTCTCCTCATCGGTTTTTTCAGGCTACTATTGACAGCAACCACTCAAAACCATATTTCATTAGGGGATGAAAATGGCTGGGTTTATTGTCTGGAAAAGAAATTTCTCTTTCGAGTAATTGATGAAGAACTTCCCAAGCGTGTCCATGGTGACAGGCTTGCCAACTTTCAGAAATATAATGGTGTGTCTGTCTCTGTCTCTATCTGTCTCTCTATTCTAACCTCTCTCCTGAGACAGAGCCTAGTTATGTAGCTCAATCTGGCTTAGAACCTGTGACTCTCTAGTCTCTGTCTCCTAAGTGTTGTTATTATAGTGATACCACGCCCCCCTCCCCACCAAAAAAAGACACTTTTAACACTCATGTGAATAAATACCCCATTTGTTTGTCTAATATAAAGACTCACTATTTTGTTCAGGCTGGTTGAGTGGATTCAGCCAATTCTCCTGAGTCATCTTCCCAATAGTACATGCTTACTTATTACAACTTCGCTAACCAACACTTCCTACTAGCAATCTATTCCAATATACTGACAGTGAGTTAGCATTATGTTTTGTTTTGTTTTGTTTCCATTACAGAAGTTAGAGAATGAAAATGTACATTAAAAAAAAAAAAAACATTCAGAGATGGCATAAGGGAAGAAGGATACTACAAGAACACAACAGCTTCTATGTTCTATGTTAGTCCCAAATAGCACAAAGGGTTTTTTATTACCTGTTGAGCTGTAGCATCCTGTTGGACATAAGCTACCTGAGCTGGATCTGTAAACAGAGTCTAGAGAAAAACAAACAAATATATCAGTATATCTTTAGACTGCTCACCTACAGAAGAAAATTACTCTGGTCAGCACCAACTCTAAGGAGAGCTATCTTGAATCATAACTAGTAATCCTTCATTAATGCAGGAGATAAAGACAGTATCCTTGTACTTTCCTGGAGTCTTTCGTTCAAAAGGGCTCAGAGATTGAATAAGTAGCCACCCCAATAGGCTAACATACTTTACTATTCTGCTCTCAAGTAAAGCCTCTCTGAGGTTGAATGTCACAGCTAATTAAAAAGACATGACATGTAAACATAAAGACATGCCATGAACAGAATACACCATTCACACTGAACTCTACTCACAAAAGAGATCTGTGAGTCAGTAAAAATGAGTTCAGAGGTAGGAACACACAGAGGTGTACCAGAAACACAGGTTATTAAGCCTTTACAATATGAACACGTCTGTCATCAGAAAAGTAGAAAGAACATAAATTGAATTTATAGTACACAAGGCTTTTGTTTTTTGTTTTTTTTTTTTTTTTGTTTGTTTTGTTTTGTTTTGTTTTATTTCCCAAACAGTGATTCTTTGTGTAGCCCTGACTGCCCTGGAACTTATATCGTAGACCAGGTTAGCCTCAAAATCACAGAGATCCTCCTGCCTCTGCCTACCAAGTGCTGAGATTAAAGGCATGCAGGCATGTACCACCATGGCCTTGCCAAGTATTCTTTTTTTTTTTTTTTAATAAAGCTATCAGGTATAATAATGGTAATAAAGAAACTTAATCATTATAAACACATAACTAGAGGAAAAAAATGTCCATACTTTTACAGCTAAGATATGATTAATATCTCTAATCAAGACAAATAATCTTTGCTAAATCTTTTGAAAGACTTTAATTTGCCCAAGACTTTTGTAAGCCTATGGGACTAACATAAAAACTGGGCTACACATACAAAACTCTGTCTCAAAAAACAAAAACAAAGCATAAACAAAACTAGTTAAATCTGAATTCCAGAGGAACATGAAGGATAGTTACAAGAAGTTGCTATTTCTTCCCTTTGACATTTAAAAAAATTATCAAAATTCAGACACCTGGTAACTTTATAATAAACTAGCAGTTAAATACATGCCATCCTTTACATACACTCTTTGGTAGTACTTTATTTTGCTGTGTTTTTCAAGACAAGGTTTTCTCTGTATAGCCCTAGCTGTCCTGGAACTCTCTCTGTAGACCAGGATGGCCTCCAACTCACAGAGATCTGGCTGCCCCGACCTCTGCTTGGATTAATAGCATGCACCACCACCCCCAGTCTTGGCTGTAATTTAATGCAGTCAGAGAACAAATACTAAGCCAAAGCATTCCAAAAGGACCATGTGAGCATTGGACAATTTCATTTCTAGAAACGAAATATTCTTGATGAAATATTATACAAAGACAACATTATGACAAGGGTCCTACTATAAAAATACACTTCTTAAAAAATCCCAGCACTTGGGAGGCAGAAGCAGGCAGATCTCTGTGAGTTCAAGGCCAGTCTGAACTACATAATAGTGAGTTCCAGGAAAGCCAAGGGTATGTAGGAAAATCCTGTCTCAAAAAGCAAGTAAGTAAGTAAATAAACAAATATTGACACTACAGGCCACTGGTAGATCATGCACTTAGCACACAGAAAGGCCTGGGTTAAAATGCAAACTCAAATGAAGAAATAATAGTAGTACAATGTATTGCAATCTTACTATGTCCTCAGCCTTTATTAGTATGTATGAGTATGGTAGTGAGACCTGTGCATATGTACTGTAAGTAACACATATGTATGTAATACATATTAAACATTTTGAACATTTTAAAGTGTCAACAATAATTGTGGAATATCTGTGTCACTCTTTTAGAAACTCCAAGTCAGTGGCAAAAAACAAAGGCTATATGGTAAAGCTTTTGTGGGTATATGCCTTGGCTTCTGGTACAGTTCTATAAACCAGTAAGTTACTAACAAACAACAGTACAAGCTGGTAGGATCCTTTGCTTACACGTTTAACTAAATAATCTGTATACTTTCATTGAGCCAACTGTGATTTAGCTATACGCTGTGTAGTATACAGAACCAAACACTTAGTTCCGGACACTTAGGAAAGGTAACAAATTCACAACCACCTCACTGGTCACTGGAAAGAAACCCTGACATGAGACTGGGACTCTAATTCATTTTTGCACTCCATTTAAATAAACACATCATCTCTTTTATTGCCCAGTTAGTAATACGCTCCTTGACAGCACAACTCTTATCTGAATGTTTACTGAATCAAAACATTTAGGATAACAACTGACCCATAGCAAACATAAGTTATCAGTATATTAATTAATAAACAAGTCAAAAAGAGATCCTTCACATGCCTGTGCAGCTTCCACCGGGTGGATGTACACCAGTGTGTGCTCTGGACCATCCACTGATGTGTAGGAGGCACCATCTGCTGTGTATACCACCTGCTGGGGTGGACGGACTTGGTCATCAGTGTATACAATCTGAGCCACGGTTCCAGCATCCGGAACAAAGTGCACCTGGAGGGAAAAGCAGGCATGTATGTAGCATCTATCCTTATAAAGCAAAATCAAATTCACAAAGGCCTGTGGTCAACCAAGCACAACTGAGCACAAATATCCCTAATGCAAGAAAAAGTAAGACTGATGTGTCTTCATCCGTGCTAAGCTAGAGTCCAGAAGGCAAGATGCAAGGACCTTGTCAGAAATTTATTGCTTAACATTAGAGAGCAGACTCTTTTGCCTTAAAAACCCAATGCAAATAGATAACTTCTGGTGACTCATGAGGGGGCAATTAATTGATCCTGGAAAAGCAACTGCAGATTCCTGAATGACACCCCTGCCAAAATACAAAACACATATTGCTCTGTGATGTAGGCCTAAAAGCAATTGCTTTCAACACATCATAAAAATCCTATTTTATAATGGGTAGTACTTTTCAGCGGACATATAAAAATAAGGTCACTTTTACTCCTACACGTTATTTCATATGTGAAGGGCATACACACACAGTGGGTGGGATGCAAGTCTTCCCTGTTAGCCAAGTAAAGAAGCTGAAACCCCTAACGAAATACTGTTAAATGGTTCTGGTCAAGTAGCTCAGCTGTCCCAAGGGGGATAATCTTCTGTATCCTAATACCTAAGAATCAAAAGCAAAACTGAGTTGTATAAAATCCTCTCTGAGCCAGGCATGATGCCTTTAATCCTAGCACTCCGGAGGCAGAGTTCAAGGCCAGCCTGGACTACAGAGCGAATTCCAGGACAGGCTCCAAAGCAATACAGAGAAACCCTATCTCAGAAAACAAACAAACAAACAAAAAAAGTAATAATAGTAATAATAATAATAATAAAATAAAATATCCTCTGTAAGCGGTCAGCAATAGAAGATTGACTCTGTGAGGCGCCAGCATGGCATGTGCCTAATGCCTGCCTGATATGGGAAGTCTGCAGGTGGATAACCAAAGCACTCATCTGGGGGAGATGTAACTGATGTGTTGATGTTGCTGGGTGGGCATCCTTGCTCCTTTCATGATTTGCCACTGGTCCTAATGTGTCTATGGCAGTTTTCTCCAGTGGGAAATAAGAGATTTCATAGATGACACATAAACTAACTTAATGCCCAGAAAGAATGCCAGAGGCCAAGAGTAACTGAGCACCACAGGAACACAACAGATTTCCTGCTAAGTGATTATTTCTGTCTTCTATATACATTCAATTTACGCCTGAAGATAAAGCACACACACGGGGGAAATTAGGTTCACAGCATATCTGCACAGCTTTCATTGTTGTAAGGCAATCCTGTGACTTCAGATTTATAATCTCATAATTTTCAGTTTTCTTATTCATGCCAAAGCTTTAAAATGGGGGTCAGACATTTTCCTCAAAAAAGGATAAAGCTAAGCTTTTCCAATTGGCTTTCATCATGGAAAGTCTATAAATGAGAATCTGCAGAACTTAGGAGCAAAAATGACTGGAAAGACGGGTACAGTGGGATACCCTGACCTCAGCTCCCCTGCAGGTAGGGATCCTGGTCAACAAAGGACTTCACAAAAACAATTCCTTTTGTTTTGCTCTTTTTTCTTTCCTTTTCTTTTCTTTTAAGGCACCTCTGACTGGCTCCAAACTCACTCAGTCAACCATACTGTCCTTAAACTCACAGAGATCAACTGCCTCTGCCTACCCAGTGGGCATGTGCTGCCATGCATCACCTTTTTCTTCCTTTTGGATAAATGCAGCATGTGAGTTCGTGAAAGTAGTCATCAAAGAGAAAAGTCGTGTTCCAATCACTCCACTGAGAATGTCTCTAGAACCACTTTTCTCTGGATTTCAGACTTCAACATTTAAATCTTATTATATAACCATTACTAATTATTACAGCATTGATTATATTGCCTAAATTAAGAAATATTTGCACATTTAAATATTACAAGGTTAACTAATTTTGACAATGGTACCAGGGTTATACAATTTAGTGAAAAATTGGATCAAAACCTTATGTTCGAGGCCAGTCTAGACCATATAGAAAGTTCCAGAACAGACAAGACCCTGTCTTAAAAGGAATGATAGGAAATTCACTTTATAAACACACCTGAGGTGTCATTACTCACGGAAAACTGAAACCCTACACTGGTTAATGTAAAAGAAGTCAGCAGTGGTTTGAGGTTTCTGGGATCAATAGCACATAAAGGAGGATAGTTAAACAGCTTCCACCAGTAAGGTGCAGAGGTGAAGCCATGGTGCTGATGAGCTCTTCCACCTCACATTTGACCTGTCAGTGAAGCAAAGTGCTGATGCATTCCAGCTCCTCAGAGCAAACTCTCACTTGGGCTCCCTCCCAAGCACTCTTACTACAGAGATAGAGACACTGATATATTTTTTAGCTGTTAGCATCCATCCTTCACCTGTGCAGTATTCTGTTCATGGTCCGCAGATGTCGGCCACACGTGGGAGCTTTCATCTTTGGAATCCATCTTGTCCTTGTTGAATAGCTCCAAGTCTGAGCCACCTACAGCAGCAGGACAGGATAGAGAACACTCATTTGTCTTGTACGTCCTGTACACATGTGTTCATGGAGGATAGGAAGGTCTCTGCAGCATGCCTGAGGAAAGATAGGAAAGTTTTAAGTGGATGGCTATATTTTAATAAATTAGTTTCAACTTATAGAGGGGAAAAAGTCTTATTAAAAGGCAGCACACTTAGGCAAAGGGGTAAAAATAAAATGTTATTTGTGGCAATAATGTAATGTTTTACATACCTACTATATTTTGAACAATCATTAGATGTATGTGTTTAATACACATGCACTGTATATAAAATGTAACCCTCATGAAAAATATTGAAGACAAATTTAATTCTCTTGAGAAAAAAGTTTTTCCATATATTAGCTGCAAATAAATGATGGGTTTATGCTCCAATCTGATTGCTGTATAGCCCAAGATTTTTATGGTAGACATGACCTCCTATACCACTCCCACTGATACTCAAGATGAAGAGCAGAAGAATAAAAGCAGCAAAACAAGGGTGAGCAACTGATGAAAGAAACTGAATTGTACAGGTCATAATTTAGTGAATGCATACAAATCTTGTCTTCCATCCTATCAGTTACAGGAGTGAATAGTGGGCAAGTCAAAGCCTTTCCAAACATCAACATGCAAAACACTATATTTTGAAACCTCATCTACTTTCTAAGTTAAGACTCCTTAAAAACTTATTTTTAAAAGGTTTACTTATTTATGTATATGGCTGTTTTGCCTGTATGTATGTCTACTACATGAGTGCCTGGTGCCTGAGAAGGCCAACAGAGGCCACCACATTCCCTAAAACTGCAGTTACAGATAGTTATGAGCCACCATGCAGGTTCTAGGAAGTGAACCAGGTTTTCTACAAGAGAAGCAACTGATCTTAACCACGAATCCATCTCTATAGCCCAATAAGATGGACTCTTTTTAAGGTACCAATCTCCCCTTTTGATGAGAATTATAAAACACTGGCATCTACAATATCACATGAGACTCATCAGGCCTAGTCTACTTCTAACCACTCCCACTAAAGTAGCATATGTAGACAGGGGGAGGTAGCAGTCAGACAGAAAAGATTGCTGGCCAGCATCCACCAGTGTTTGCTGTTAGTCATAGAAATATGCTGAGAAGCATGTTCCCAGACCACACACCCTCCAGTCTCTAAACCAAAATAAAGCTCAATGAAAGATACCATAATTTCCCTGCTGGTACATAACTTGAACTCTGGAGCTGCCATGTACAAACTGCACAGCACCTGTAAATAGCCTGTTCCTGCCTTCCTCACCCTTGCCCTACCCCTACCTACGCATGGGCTACTTTATAGAGAAATAAATGTGTCAAAAATCTTCATTGAGATTCTTCAAATAACATTATTTACCATCTTATTTCCTTTTCCTTGGGTGTGGTATATGCACATTATATATTAGTATGTAGCAACTTTTCTGTTGCTGTGAAAAAACACCAAGACCAAGGCAACTTACAGAAAAAGGGTTTATTTGGGTTTTCAGTTCCAGAAATTGCGGTTCTAGAAGATTAGAATCCATAATGGCAAGGAAGAAGGAGCAGAGAGGCATTGTGGCTGGAGCAGGATGCCAAGAGCTCACTTCTTGAACCATAAGCACAAAGCAGAGAGAGCAACTGGAAGTGGCAAAATGGATCATGTCTTGAAACCCTCAAAGCCTGCTTCTAGTGACACAGCGTTTCCAACAAGACTTCAAGTCCTAACTCCCCCTCCCCCAAATAGCATCCCAAACTTCTCTAATAATTGTACCAACTGAGGATCAAGTGTTTAAATATAGGAGTCTATGTGGGACTTTCTCATTCAAACCACCACTGCATGTTTGCATATGTCTGGGTACATTTGTACGCACACAAGTGTAGAGGTCCAATGTTGACACTGTCTTCCTTAATCCCTTCCCACTTTATTTATTGCAAGGTCTCTCACTGAACACATCGCTCATGCGCCAGCTTGCCCTGGGACTCCCGTCTCTACCTTCCATGTGCTAAGTCTGCAGACTGCCACCACCTACGCCTGGCTTTTGTGGGGTTTTGGGAATCCACACTCCAGTCTTTGGTTTTCAAGAGCTTTTCCCACCGCACCATCTCATCTTTCCTTTCTTTTCTCTTTTCACCTCACTCATTTCAGAGTAAATTACAAACACTGCTTCTTTGACTTTTCCCCTCTTGATATGGGGGTCTTGCTAAATTACCCAGGCTAGTCTCAAACTCCTGGGCTCATGTGGTCTCCTTTTATTGATCTCAGAAGTGACTGGAGTTATAGGTATGCACCATCCTCCAGCTTACCTCCAAATTCTTAAGGAACTAGTTCCTAAATCTGAGAACATTTTCTTGGAGGCCCAGGACCACAGTCCAAGTCACAGAGGTGACACCGAAACAGCAACTCTGCTTTACTCACAGACCTTCCTAATGCTTTGTCAACTGTCTAATTCACTGTCCTTAACAGCCAAAGGAACATTTTTTTCTCTCTGGCTCTGATCCAATCTGGCATCAAACACTGTTCACTGTGTGTGCCCACGGTCATATCCCTCTATCTCCTTCAGCCTAAGAGCTTCCTGTTCCTGGTCTTCTATGACCTTGACACTTTTGAAACACACAGAATGGTGTTCAGTTTATCTGATGTTTCTCCATGGTTAGATTCAAGATATGTATTTTTAGCATGAATTAGATTCAAGATACGTATTTTTATCACAAAAGATATGCAGTACCCTTCCCATACAAGCATTAGAGAAAATTTTCAACTTGATCAAATGCACCTAGCCATGGGAATACTTCATGAATCTATGTCCTTGCAAAGTGTACACAGCCGCAAATGCCTGCTCTTTGTGTTGTTTCTAGAAAGGTGCTTTGTAGTTAGAGGGAAAGGTGGAACCCAGAACCTCACAGGTGATAAGCAAGCACTTTACACCAAGCTAAAGCTAGCCTGTTCTATTTCTTTCATTTTATTTTTATATATGTCTAGTTTAATAGGTATTAAATACAATTAGCTGAAAATCAAAAGACTACAAAGTACACAATGGACAATCACCCTCCCAGCATCTCTTAGCCATTCTTCAGGAACAATTCACAGAATTCATTACTTGTTTTTCCTTCCATAAGCATTTCATTCACATACAAGTACATAGACAATATATGTTTATCTCTCCAACTACAAACAAATGTATTATTGATTCCTCACAAGGTAACAACTCTTCCACATTTGTTTGTTCTATTTTGTGCACTTTTCCATCCACATATGTTTTCTTCATTTTTTATTCTAGCTGCATAATTTCTTTGTGTGAATATATTGTCATTTATTCAACCACCCTTATGTCAACATATGTCTCAGTTCTTGGACAGAAAGTCCTTGCCTAGTAAACATGAGGAGCTGAGTTCAAGCCCTAGAAACCATAAGAAGCCAAGTGTTGTACTTGGTGAGTTCTAAGCCAGTGAAGGCTCCAGGAATGGGAGGCATGGGACGATAGTCAGCATCTGAGGACTGACACTCAAGGTCCTCCAGTATGTGTGCATCTGTGCAACCACATCCATAGCCAACCCTCACACACAAATGAGTACTGGGGTTAAAGACATGCACCACCACACCTGGTCATTTGGGTTTTCTCTAAATGACAAGATGACAATTAATTTGGGACAGCTATTGGGATTGTGGTGGTTAGTATGTCATATTCTTATTTCCAAGAAGATTGTGACGCAGTTGAACTGGCTGTGTGCAATGAGATCGCTATTAGTTAGCTTCTGAACTCACACTGGCACTCACCTACCCTGCAGCTAGCACTCTGAGCACACCTGAGGCACAGCACAAGCACACTAACAAATGCCTGGGACAGTCTCAGCTGGGAGAAGCGTGTGGAAGGCTGTGGGCTCCTGATCTGAGTTTTAGCAGCAGCTTAGCTAACCTTGGGCAAATCCCAAAAGGACTTTCTCTTTTATTCATTCTCTGAAAATGGTGGTCATATGTTTACTGAGAGATGGCATAAAACAATAAGTGAAAAGTGCTTTACCATAGTGTTTGCTACATAATAAGCAGTCACTTTTGGGTATCCAATCCTGTTACAATCTCCTTCCTGATTATCTTAAGCCTCTAAATTCCTAAAAATCAGGGGTATGTTTTGTTAACTGCTGACATGAAGAAGGACTTGGGTTGTTGTTGTTGAGTGGTTTAAAGATATCCTGATTGCAAGGGAGGAGGGGGGCAGAGGAGGATGCCTAACACAGAGGTGTGCTGAGATCACTTTCTTGAGGAGACAAAATGTAATAGATGGTAGAAAGAAAGCAAAAACCAGAAGGAGCAGATCAGTCATTCCAGACTGAAGTG
The DNA here is from genome assembly GCF_943737965.1 of Phodopus roborovskii. NCBI lineage: Eukaryota > Metazoa > Chordata > Mammalia > Rodentia > Cricetidae > Phodopus > Phodopus roborovskii. Next base: position 10,603,390 of record NW_026126517.1, on the reverse strand, counting down.
TCCTTGTTAATCTTACTGGATCAAGAAACAGCACATGATGTAAAACATCTGCAACTACATGAATCAGGGTTTGGGCATGACTGGGAGGGAATAAATAAGTCCTTATGGTATGCAGAGGACATGAAATGGTCACTTTGTTTCCAGGAAAATAACACAGGAACTTTCAGCAATAAGGACGAGAATCACTATCCAGAGGTAGTTCCCAGTAAGTTCAGTAGACCCATAGCAAATAAAGCCCAGTGTGGTATTGGGGGATACACATCTGGTCTTTGTCCCCTTTACCTGGCAGGTAAATCTTAAGTCCCTAGCCTCTCCAAAGGGTGCTAATGATACAGCCGATGTTAGCAGCCTAGGGAAGTTTGGGATGGGTGCTGGTTGTCACAAAGGCCAAAGCAGAACTAAAAGATTGTGGCTTCTGCCCTCAGATGTTATCATCTGAGCAGCCTCCTCAAATACCTTCTGAGCCATTTTTAGTTCCCATTCTGCCATTTACTCACTATCCTGTCCCAAACTCTAAAAACAAGTAGGGGATGAGACAGACAACAGACCAAAGGTTAAACTTAGCACCAAAGGCCAATGATTTAATCAAGCTCAAGTCTTCAAAATGACAGTTTAGCCAGCTTCAGGATAGCTTCCTGGGAAGAAGGACATCTGGAGAGGGCAGGAAGCCCACCCCTACCCCTGCCCTGTGTAGTATATCATCATATGGAGTTCACTGGCATCCTCAGTAATATCCATTACTACAAGACAGTAAACATCAAGTGTTTCCCTGGGATCTAATGAGCCACCCTATTGAAGCATTGGAAGTCCACAAGGGTGTGGGGAATGTCAACTTAGAACAGGCCATCAGGAGGACAGGCAAAACAATCTGGAATTGTGGCTGGTATCTCAAATGGGCAGCAGCCTTAAGGACTGAGCCATCAAGTTGGGTGAGCTAAGCTATCTCCAGGAAGACAGCATCCCAGCTAAATTAGATTTGGTTGGGTTGTTGTTTGTTTGTTGTTTGCTTGTTTTTCTTTTTTTTTCGAGGCAGGGTTTCTGCATAGTCGTCCGTGGCTGACAGTTCTGGAATTTGCTCTGTAGACCAGGCTGGCTTTGAACACAGAGATCCCCTGCCTCTGCTTCCCAAGTACTGGGATTTAAAAGTGTGCACCACTGGCTGACTGGTTGTTTTTGTTTGTTTTTATGAAATATAAATGTATCCCTTAGCATCAGCAGCTTAAATTCAATAAAATGTAGAAATATTTGTGATCAATCAGCATAATTGGTGGCAAAGCTTTTCATCCCTGGTAAACCCTGAATACATCTTTTAGTATAGAGTAAGCACTGAGGAGAGCAGGGTGACCATAGCTGTGCCCCACAGGAAAGAGCATCTAATGGGAGAGCTGATAAGCAACTTCTCAGTCCACTCCCTGTGACACCTACATGGTAAAACTAATAGTGGTGGAGACTAAGGAGGCAATTAATTTTGAGTGTCCAGCCTCCTCAAACACCCTCTTCTCAGTCATTTTTGGGTTCCCATCCTGTCATTTATAAGCTGCCTCTCCCTTCATTTTTATTATCTCATTCCCACTATCATTGGACCATTCTCAGCTAATGCCACTACTCCAAAACCTGAGAGTCCAGAAGTTCCTACCTCCATTGCCTACAACTATTAGAGAAAAGTTATAAGGAATCCAACTCTATGGTATGAGATAAGAAAACTGGCTTCAATACTTGAGAAATTCCAGGGGCTGGGAATGCCACTCAATTAGTAGAGTACTTGTCTAGCACACACAAAACCTAGCACTGCATAAAACCATTCCTGGTGATGTATGCCTGTTCTCACAGCACTCAGAGGGTAGAGGCAGGAGAGCCAGAGGCTAAAGTCATCCTCTACTACACAGTGAACCGAGGCCAACATGAGACCCTTCCTCAAAAGAAAAAAGAAACCCCTCACCTATGGTTCTCAAGTTCCAACAACAGAACATCATGAAATATTAATCTCCTTATTAATTTTTTTAATCATTTGAAAAGCAAGATGAATCAAAAAGGATACCACAAAATCACTTGCCATGCAAGCCTGACAACCTAAGTTCAATCCTTGAAACCTACTTGAAGGTAGGAAAGGACCAACTCAACCAGCTTGTCTTCTGACCGCCAGAAATGTGCCATGGTACATATGCACCCACACGAACACACATACACAAGCATACAACAACAATTAAAAAGTAATCATTCTAAACAGTAAAGATGGCGACGCTCAGCAGTTAAGAGCACTGACTGCACCTGCAGAGGACCCAGACTCCATTCTTAGCACACACATGATGGCTCGCAACCATCTTAACTCCAGTTTCAGGGGATCCGATGCCCCCTTTTGGACTCCTTGGGCACCAAGCACATAAGTAATGCACTCATGCACATGCAGGTAAAACACTCGTACACATAAAACAAAATACATATTAAAAATGTAAAAGATAATGGTGTTTGGGAGAGAGCTTTATCGATAAACAGCCACCACGTACATTTGCAAGTGGTTAAGTGGTATTTTTAGATTTTTTTGCATAATAAAAAGTTAAAATAAAATGTTCATTGATAACCAGTAGTAATCACTGCCCCACTTCTTCATGGAGGAGATGGGATGTGACAGGTCTCTTTTCTCACAACAATCATGAATGAATCCATGGCCACCAAGAGGTAAGATTTGGCACATTCAAGAAAAATCCTGCTTGCCAACCCTTCCTCTACCTGGCCAAACTGGCATTGTTCTCCCACTATCACTGCAATCTGCTGGGATCGGGTCTTGAACTGTGGCCTTCTGAAATCCTTAGGATCCAATCTGCTGCTCAGGTGGCAGGCTGGCTGTATTATCACCGCCCTCCAGAAGCTGGGCACATAGTAGTAAACAGTAGGGGACAAAGGCAGCCAACATCACAGAGTTTAATCTACAGTTGTTTTTGGTTTTGTTTGGTTTTTTGAGACAGGGTTTCTCTGTGTAGCTTTGGAGGCTGTCCTGGAACTCGCTCTGTAGACCAGGCTGGCCCTAAACTCACAGAGATCGGCCTGTCTCTGCCTCCTGAGCACTGGAATTAAAGGCATGAGCCACCACTGGCCAGCTTTAATTTAGTTTTAATCTCAGTTTCTTACTCCTTGAGTTTTATTTGCACCAGAGCTGGAGTAAGGGGAAAGACAATGAGAGCTGGTCTCAGAAAACACTACAGTTACCTAAAGTGCCTCTGAGACTTTTTTAGAAGGAAAGGAGGAGGGAGGAGGAGACGGCAGTGGGCCGTAAAGGATGCTCTTGTCTGGCTCATTAAGATGTGAGCACAGGCCATGCTGGGAACCTACTTTAACAGCCCACTCCAAAACCCCACCTTCACCTGGTTTCTTACTTCATAAATTCTCAGGCTTTAGTGCTAACTTTGTTTCTTGGATCTCTGACTACTGACCTGATTCACTTGGTGTTTCATTGTTCTTTCTTTTTTATGCAAGACTTAGGAAGCTCCTTGTCATGGTTTCACTGTGACGGGTCCCCTCCCTGCAGGCTCCTGTGTTTGAGTACTTCATCCCTAACTAGCAGAGCTGTTTCAGGGGGTTGTAGAACCTTTAGAATGTGGGACCTAGCAAAAGGAAATAGGTCAGGTTTTATAGCTTGGCCTTGTTTTCTGTCCTTTGTTTTTTGATCAGCTGAGATATAAGCAAGCAGATGCCATACGCTACCCCCACCATGGAGCCATCCACACAATGCCTTTCCTGCATGCTGCCCCTCCATGATTCATTTTATCTACTCAAACCACTGGTCAAAATGAATCCTTGCTATCTGTTGCTTGTTGGAAGTCAGGTATTCCATCAAAGCTAAGTAGTCACAATAGAGGCTCCTAGCAAATGCAAACTTTTCCAGAGCACCCAGCCCTGTGGGGGTGGCCAGAGGGAGCCATAGGTTCAGTACCAATCACAAGGACAAGACACTGAAGATAAATTACTCAAATTCATCTCAGCCAGGATCCAAGGAGCTCACATAGACCAATTCAGTTCATTAATTTAGTGTCCACACCAACCCAAAGACATTGTTTAAAACTCAGGTTCAGGAAACACATAATGGCATACACTAGCAAGTCAAGTAGCCAATGAGAGCCTCATGAGTAAGAAGCACCACATTAAAATTGAGAACAAGTACAGTGAACATAAAGAGCTTTTGCTCACATTTGGATGTGAGCTAAAGCTTTTACATTAAACTGATTCCTGGAACAAACAACCTTAGAATTCAGGAAAGAAAATGCAGTAAGCTTAGTTCTAACTTGTGAAAGGAAACTGAAGCAGAAATACAATGGACAAATAACAAAATGATGCATATTTCAGTACAAGATCCCTAGCCTTGCTATGAAATGCACCTATTAGATCCTTTGAATATATGCTGGCTAGTTTCATGTCAACTTGACATAAGCTAGCATCATTTTCAAGGAGGAAACCTCAATGGAGAAAATGCCCCCACCAGATTCTTTTTTATTTTTATTTTATTTTTTTTTTAATTTTATGTGCACTGGTGTTTTGCCTGCATGTCTCTGTGAAAGTGTCAGTTGCTAGCTGTCATGTGGGTGCTGGGGATTGAACCTGGGGCCTCTGGAAGAGCAGTCAGTGTTCCTAACCTCTGAGCTCCAGTGGTACATTTTCTTGATTGATGGTTGAAATGGGAAGACCCCTGGCCTGGTGGCACTGGCGCGTATAAAAAAGGCAGGCTGAGCAAGCCATGATGAGCAAGCCAAGAAACAGCAGTCTTCTATGGCCTCTGCCTCAGTTCCTGCCCTGACTTCCCTGGATGATACACTACAACTTTCATTTGGTCATAGTATTTTATCACAGCAACAGAGCCCTAACAAAGACTGTATAGTCTCTTGGTTTTGAAAAAAACAGTTGCAACAAGTTGCTAGGACTGCTGTGGAAAAGTGGGAATGAGTCACATGTATATGAAACAAATACCATTACCTTCTTGCCTAGTGAGGTTTTCCAAATGCCTTAAGAGACCCTATTTCATCTGCTGTCACCTCAATGGCTGAAAAGGTCTACTCTTGGTGTGACTCTGGAGAGATTATCACCTCTGGTAAACCAACAGCCTAAGGGCTATGCAGCCACACAGCAGGGTGTCTATCTACCATACCACACTGACTCCAACGAGGGAGCTACTGGAAATGCAGTAGTGGGGTGGGAGGAAATATGGCTAAAATATTTTTCTATTTGCAATAGAAAGTAATTAGACAATTTTATAGAATATATATGCCTGAGAAGCTGAAGGCTTTCATAAAGGATTTCAGCAAATTAAAAAAGAAAAAAGAAAAAGAGGGTTGGGGGATACTGCTTAGTGATAGAACACTTGCATAGAGGTTTGATCCCCAGCACTGCAGGGAGAAGGGAGATTATGTCTTTGACTAATAACATTTTTATTTGCTTCTTTTTTTTTTTTAATTTAATCCTTTCTAGGCTTGGCACATTTCTATATAAACAAATGTATAAACTTAAGGTGAGTAAGAGCACAGCAGTAAGAGCTGTTGCACGTTATCTACTGAGGGCACAGTTAGCAACTGCTATAAATGTCAACAAGGAAGCTAAGAGTGAATGCTCCAGTTGTTTAAAAAAAAAAAAAAAAAACACACTTCAGAAATAAAGTTTTATGCCATTAGTGGGGTGGATGTTTAGAAAAACATTCAGACACTGGTAAGTAACTAAAGCTGATCAATTTTGAAGTAAACAGCCTTTTGATTTTATGACAGTGAAGGGTTTCAACTCCAAAACTATGGTGCTTATAACTCCAGTTTTGGAGATGAACTATTCTCTGGCCTCCATGGGAACCTGCAAGCACGTATGTGGTGCACATAAGGAGATGCTGAGAACACAGAAGCAGGCTGGGAGGAAATATGGCCAGAAGATTTTTCAACTGCAGTAGAAAGCAAATGTAGGCAATTTTTTCTAGGATATATAAGCCTGAAAAGATAAAAGCTTTCATAAAGGATTTCAGGAAATTAAAAAAGAAAAGAAAGAAGAGTTGTCACACACATACAAAATATACAACTATATAAAGAGATTAAGACCTTTAAGAAAGGAAGGGAGGGGAGAAGGGAACAAGGGAGAGGAGGGAGGGAGGAAGGAAGAAAGGAAGCCCTGTCAGGTCAAAAGGCTAGAAAGATGGCTCAATGGTTAGAGCACTTGCTGCTATTGCAGAGGACTTGGGTTTGGCTCCCAGCGTCCACATGGCAGCTCACAACCATCTGGAATTTTAATTCCAGGAGATTTTACACCTTCTTTTGGCTTCTACAAGCAATGCATATATATGGTACATTTACATTCATGCAGGTAAAACATTTTTACACATAAATCTTAAGAGAAAAAGTTGTTCCTAGTTGATTTTTCTGACCACAATCAAGAAAGATATTATATATCCCCAAGAATTGAACTACTATTTAAAAATAATCAACAAAAAAAATCAGATTAGAAAGCAGAGAAGAGAAGCAGGACTAGACAAGATTCAGGAGTGAGCCTGCGTGGCAACTCCTCCTCCACTCATGAGTCCTTCAAGCCCCTCTTGCCAGGCAATAGCTCCTTGCTTTCCTGGTGCACAGAGCTAGGACTATCAATTAAGGCTTTTCTTCTAAAAAAGGTTCTTTTATCCAGTTAGAGTTAGGGTATTCCTTTCTTCATGATTCAAAGGAGGAAGCAGCAAATCTTTCCTGTTAGCACAGGGAATGTGGACTTTCCCCTTCTAGTTCAAATAAGAATTTTCATGTACCAAAAACAAAGGTGACTCCTCCCATCCCATTTGATAGTCTGCTCGTGGGGTGGTGGGGCTCCATCAAGTCCTTCAAAGGAATCCCTACCATTCACTCAAAGAAATGAAAAGCCCAGGTGATGAGACTTGTTGGGGGTCTGTGTCTGTCATGCCTACATGAAAATCCTCAAGAGTTCAGAGGGCTCCGTGTGAGTTCTAAAAGATGGCAAACCTTGATGTCTGCCTTTGACTTTTCACAAAGGCTAGCTGCTAAAATGTGAACACAATTTCAGAGAGAACTCCATCAGGGGCCTCTGTTCTGCTCTCAGGAGCCACTAGGAAGAAGCTCAAAGCAGCGGTGTGTTGTATTGCTGAGGGACAGTAGAGACCCACAGCGTCTGAGTTGGGGCAAATTCACAAAGTAAGTGAGTAGGACAGATGTGCATCCTCTCACAGGGAACCCACTGTCTTTCTTCCAGGCCCACTGTCCTCTGGCAGACTACAAGGTATGGTACCTCAAAGTTTGAACTGTTTTATGGCTGGTCTATGGTCAGGATGGGTCCACCTGAGGGCCAGCCCTTCCAGTGCAGAAGGAACAATTTCAAAGTATATTTGAGGGACCTTGGACCTCAGTTTCCATGTGTCCAGTGACAAGAGACTACCAAATACCCCATTCCTCCGTTCACCTGCTATGTCTCTAGCTCTGGGGTGTTGGCCCCTGTGCTCTGACTGCATTAGTGGCCCATCCACTCTAATTGCTGACTTCCCCAGCCTATTCATATTACGGAAATCTCTGCTGATTTCTCTGCCTCTCAGCAACTACTTACAAATTTCCCAGCCCCACAGGGAGGAAACAGGTGCCAGAAGCTGGGCTTGTTTTCCTCAGTATCCCCACTCCAGGAGCTGACCAGGACTGTGATACTCTTGCAAGAAACTGAAGGCCATTTCAAAGATGTGCACTGTGGTCAACACACCTGTTACCTTATGACTGTACTTATCAGAGACTTTTGAACTTACCAATGGCAGTGTAAGTTGTCCCAGACAAGAGTGACACTGCTTTTAGGTCTATCTGACATAACAAAGTGATCTCAACAAGATACAACTGGGACCTTGGAAAATTCTTCCCTTGATAAAGAAAAAGAGCAAAAAGCACCAAGGAATCCTTTCAGCACAAGAGGTACTGAAAATGCCCTACTATTAAATATCCTAACCCTGAAATCCAATGGCAGTTCTCTACATCATAATTTTTCACATAGCAAAAGGAGATAGTATTTGAAAAGCATATATCTAATAAATTTATATTGAGAATAAAGAAATAAATAATTAAGCTGGGTGTTAGTGGTATATGCCTTTGATTACAGCACTTGGGGGGCAGAGGCAAGTAAATCTCAGAGTTCAAGGCCAGCTTGGTCTACAGAGCAAATTCCAGGACAGCCAGAGCTACCCAGAGAAACCCTATCTTGGAGAAGAGAAGAAGTAAATAACAAGACAGGACTAGACCTGTGGCTCAGTAGTTAAGAGCACATACTGCTTTCATAAAGGCCTGAGTTCAGCTCCCAGCACCTACATCAAGTGGCTCACAACTGCCTGTAACTCCACTCCAGGATTATCCAAAGCATTGAACCTGGATGGTGACTCACATACACAGACATATACATAATTAAAAATAATTAAATAACTAAGACAAAATAACAAAGGATCTGAGTAAACCTTTTTTCTCAGTTGAACCTTTGAAAACACGGTAAGTAGGACATGATGGTATATGTGTATAGCACTCAAGAGGGTAAGGCATAAAAATTCCAAGATCAAGGCTAGCCTGTGTGTGTGGGGGGGGGGGGGGGGGGGGGGGGGGAGACCTCTCAAAACAAACAATAAAAAGAAAAGGAGGAGGAAAGAAAAGAAAAACTATAAGTAAACAAAAGACCACTTATATCTTTAAAGTCCAGAACTGTATGCCTATACAAGCAAACTATAGATTAGTGATTCTATAGGTAGGGCTGGGAGGGGGAGGAGCTAAGAGGTACACATTTCTTTGAGTGATGAAAACATTCTAAAACTGAACACACACACTCACACACACACACACACACACACACACACACGGATATATTTTCATATAAAATACTGAATTAGAAAAAGTAGTGATAAAATGGTTTTAAATAAAAAGTAAGCTATCCTCTCCCTTCCTACCCCATCTCTACATGCAGCCACTGATATCTTCTTGTGAGCCCTCCCCTGTTACACAAACCCCATACACAGAAACCAGCTGTGTCTATATGCACAAGCTCAAGCAGAGCCATACAGCATGAGTCACACTTTAATAGGCTGTGGGCATCTCTCAAGATGCTTAAGTATTTGTAGTAAATACTACTTTTAACATGGTAGATGTAGAAAAAAAAAAAAAAAAACTACTCAAATATTTACCTAGTAAAGGACTTTCTTTGGTCGTGATGATTCCAGGGACAACAATGCTAGGCAAGCACACTACCACTGAACAACATCCTCACTCAGTATTTTCATTTTTACCCTTATTTAAAATATGTATGTATGGACTGATTGTGATGCAGAAAGACCATCCATACACTCAAACATAAGGAATGTCTTAGTAAAAGGAAAAGTATCGGCACAAGACACCCAAGACCAAATTCTCAGCACAAAGATTTATTTGCCCCAGAGGGACAGAGGGCAGGAACAAGAGACAAAGATAAGAGACAGTGGTCAAGGGAGAAGAGGAAGGGAACAAGAGAGAAGGAAGTGGTATTTGTCCCAGAGGGGGACAAAGGACTGCCTCTAGACAGAGAGGAGACAGATGTGGCACACAGGTCAGTGGCAGTTTATAAAGGTACAGTGGAAACCCTGTAATGAGGTGTTTAATTTTAATTGGGCATGTTAATTAGGAGAGACAAAGGGGACTTCTGATTATTGAATTTCACTACTTGGATAACTAGCCCATAGTCAGCCTATGGGGAGAAAGTGGCCATTGAAGGGAATAGACCTTGGTGACTAGCTTTAGGAATGTAATCTGATGATTTTTAGCAAGGCAGAGGGAAGTATAAAGAAGAGCAAGGCCTCCTAGAGCCATACCTGCCATGCTCGAGCTGGCCAGAGTCCCTTTACTTGGGAGTTGGGCAGCTTACTCAAGAGACTGACAAGGGGCCATTTCTAGAATCCAGGAGTTTGTGGCCACCTTCAACAGTGTAGGGAGACCCTACCTAATTAAAAAAAAAAAAAATCAAAATATGCCGGACAGTGGTGGGGCACACTTCAATCCCAGCACTCAGGAAGCAGAGACAAGAGGATCTCTGTGAGTTCAAAGCCAGTCTGGTTTACAGAGCAAGTTCCAGGGCAGGCCACAGAGAAACACTGTCTCAAAACAAAATTCAAAATAAAGCCAGGCAAGGTAGCACACCATTGGCCCCAGCACTTGGGAGGCAGAGGCAGGCACATCTCTGTGAGTTTAAGGCGTGTGTGTGTGTGTGTGTGTGTGTGTGTGTGTGTGTGTGTGTGTGTGTGTGCAGGCACATCTCTGTGAGTTTAAGGCGTGTGTGTGTGTGTGTGTGTGTGTGTGTGTGTGTGTGTGTGTGTGTGTGTGTAAGTCAAAGCTGGGCATTTTTCCTCATGGCTCTCCCCCTTATTTTCAAACAGGGTCTCTCACTGAACCTGGAGCTCATCAATTCAACTAGATTAGCTGGCCAGGAGGCCCCTGGGATCCTCCCACCTCCACCACTAGAGTGCTGGTACTACAGGCAGGTGTCACTGCATCCTGCTTTTATGTGGGCACTGGGGCTCAAACTCAGGTTCTCAAGCTTATGCAGCAAGTAACTTACTGACTAAGCCACCTCCCAGACCCTACCTTACTTTTGTTTATTTTTAGCAGGGTTGGGCTTGGACGCATGGTCTGGTGAGTGTTCCCAGTGAGCTGTGTTGCTTGTTCCACAGTGACCATCACTTAACATCTTTACAGCTTTAGGTGTTTTCTGAGCCTCTTCCTTTCTTGCCTGTTTCCCATCCTTGAACTCACTATTCTCCTACTCCCAACTCTTGAGTGCTAGGATTAGAGGTTTGAGACACCATGCCCAGTTTTGAACTTTTTTTCAGTAGTATTCGGACCGTTTTGTTTGCTTGTTTCTTGGGGTTTTTGTCCCCTTATAGGTGAAGCTCACCTCAGACTCAGTGTGTGACAGAAAATGACCCTGAGTTCCTGATCTTCCTGACTCTATCCCCTAATCACTAGGATTACAGGTATATATCAGCATGCCTAGTCCATATTTTTTTTTATAATCAAGTTATTTTCGTTATCAAAAATGTTAAATTTTAATTGTTTATCATCATTGAGCTAGTTTTTATAGTTACTCAGTGTCCATAGGAATGAAGGTAGCTTAGGAAGGACCAAACACAGTGACAGCTAAAACTGAGCAGACCTTTGTTTCTACAAAACTGATGCTGGCTCTGCACTGTGAACAGTCCTGCAGCAGCTGAAGCATTGCAGCAATTAAACATTTTTACTGAATTAAATTCCCAAATCCAACATTATAGAGCCCTCTTGGAAACGCCCATCAGCTTCATGCCTTACTCACTCAAGAGGTCATCCTCTATGGTCTCACTTTGTTTTTGGTGCTAGAAATCAAGCTCTGCCTCAGCAAGGCATTCACTCTACACAAGCCTCACCCCAAGGCCCTGATCCCTTTCCATGAAGACAGAGGTGTCTGCAATGAGCACTCCAAGCTGGATTAAGCCTGGTCCACCTCTGTACCATGTTCAGGCTCTCACTCTGTCTGCTGTCTTCCCCTATCACTCCCTACTTTCTCTGGCTTTTGTTTGTTTTTTGTTTGTTTTTGAGATAGTGTCTCTTCACTGAACCTGGAGCTCAAGGACTGGCTAGACAGGCTGACCAGTGACATCTAGGGATCCACCTAGCTCTGGGGTTATAGGCACATGCTGCTGTTCTGAACTGAGGTCCTTGTGGACTTTACCCATTGAGCCCTGTCCTCAACTCCCAAGCTCTCGGTTCCCAAATGGACCATTTCTTTCCTTCTTTCTGTTCAAAGCTGCTCCCACCTCAACTCCCAACTGGTGAACTTGTCTCATGTCACTGGGAAACAGACCCTATCAGGGTCTACACACACTCATTAACCCTTCCATGACAATGCAGGAAACATACCCAGTCAAACCAAAGACTACTCATGAACCCAGCTAGCCCCAGAGCACAGCCTTCTTGGGCCCTGAAGACTTCTTTTTGTCTCTTCTGCAGTATTGGCTTCTTTCTCTATGGGAACATCCACACCAGCAAATATGCACTAGAGTCTCCCATTATTATTAAATTATATAGAAGACAGGCCTTGTGGTGCATGCCTTTACTCCCAGCATTCAGTAGGACACACTCACACATACACACACAGATGGTACACACACACACACACACTGGGGCACACACACAAATGGTACACACACAGGGCATGCACACACATGTACACACATACACACTGGGGATTTGGAGATGAGGGCTGAGTTTTAGGTTGGTGATAAAGCCTTTACCCAGCATGCATTGAAATCCTTGGTCTGACCGATCTGATCCTAAGGACTCGAAAAACAAGTTTGAAGATTTCTAAACATACATTGTATTCTGATAAAATGTTTACAATGAACAGTTTCCCTTGGACCCAGTTTCCTATGCAACCACTATTTCTCACATATACTGAAAAGAGTTAACTGTAGTTTATCTCCATTGTCACATTTGAAATTATTTTTTTATTTCATGTTCATTGGTTCATTGGTGCTTTGCCTAAATGTATGTCTGTGTGAGAATGTCAGATCCCCTAGAAGTGGAACCACAGACAGTTGTGAGTGGCCATGTGTGTGCTGGGAATTGAACCTGGATCCTCTGGAAGAACAGCCAGTGCTCTTAATGGATGAGCCATCTCTCCAGCCCTGAAAATACACTAAAAAAAAAAAAAAGTATATCCCAGACTGGCTTGGAACTCATTATGTAGCAAAGAATGACCTTGATCTGATCATCATGCCTCTGTTTCTATGTTTGAAGATTATAGTCATGTGCCACCACAGGTGGGTTATATAGTCCTAGGAGTTGTACCCAAATGCCAAAGTCACTGTTAGCCCCTAGGGGACAGCCATTTTACACATTCTCTCTAACCCTAACAATTAAAAGAACTGGGGATTTGGAGGTGTGGCTCAGTGACAGAGCACTTATCTACTATTCTGTATGAGGCTCTGGGTTCTATCCCTAGCACTGCAGGGAAAGAAAAAAAGGCGGGAAGCTGTTAACGAGTAGGTTTTTCCTGCCAGCCTGGACCCACCACTGCACCAGCCCCAAATAACATGAGAGACTTTGTATTTGATATAATGAATAAAAATGGGTTAATACTTAAGACAAAAAAAGCTAGCTGATAAAAAAACAAGTAACTGGCCAACAGCATTTATATCTAATACAGAGTCTGTGTGATAATTGGGGCTGCTGCCGCCGTGGGTCCAGACCAGCAGAGGAAAAACCTTACTCCTTACAGGAAGCCAAGAATGATGGAGCACACCTTTAATCCCAGCACTTAGGAGGTAGAGGCAAGCAGATCTCTGTGAGGTCCAGGCCAGCCTGGTCTATACAGTTGAGTTCCAGGACTACATAGAAAGACCCTGTCTCAAAAAACTAAAACAAACAGAAACAAAAAACCCATTTAGGATGCAGTCTCATCAATTAAAAATCTACTATCAGGCAGGGCGTAGTGGCATATGCCTTTAACCCTAACACTTGGGAGTTCGAGACCAGAGAGGTCTACAGAGTAAGTGCCAGGACAGTCTCCAAAGCTACAGAGAAACCCTGTCTCCAAAAAACCAAACACAAAAACAAAACAAAAAGACCTACAACTGCTACCACAGTGAAGAAAGTATGTGTGTATATGGTATCAAAATTTATACTGAGCTTGAATGAACCAGAAAGGGTGGGGGAGAGACAGGGGGGAAAGCAGAGCACAAGTGACTCTTTCTGCAAGTGATGAGAGTATTCTGGGAGGATCTGAACTCTTGCCATCTAGACAACTGAGTTCAGCTGCTCTTAAGTCGTGAAAAATTAAATTTAACATCAGTTCTTGTAAATGTAAAGAATAAGCTGGAAGCCAAATATGGGAAAGGAATTAAGAAGTGTAACTGTTCTACCCCAAGACCTGTCACTGGTGATTATTAGCTTCTGAGTGTTTCCACACCCACAACCTAGGACACTCAGAACAGTGTTGCAAGGTCTGTTCCAAACATCTCCATGCACTGAGTGGAGGCACCCACAGTGGTTCAAGGCGCTGGCGCGGGCAAGTCCAGGAGGGTGGTTCTGGGGCTACAGTGCAGACTGACTGACAATAGCAGTCTGTCCTTGTGGAGCTGTAAATTCTTACATAATGCTTGGTGCCTGAACAAGCCTTCTCAATAGCATACCACTGGCCAAACTTGTTCTTCCTTCAGCTCTATCTCTGCTACCTTTGCTGGAGGAGGCACCAGAACTTGAGGTAAGTGGCCAGGAGAGTTAAGTCACGCCAATGTAACCTCTCCTGTACAAATAACAACACAGTTATCCCTACAGTAAACTGTGAAACTACGAAACAAATTAAATAGGGCTGTGGTATGGCTCGGTGGTATGGCTTTGTGTGCCAAAGGTTCAAGTTCTAGCACCAAAAAAACAAAGTAAATGAAAATAAAATTATGTAAATAAAAAACTATGGAAAACACTAGATGCCATAACTGATACACAGGACTCATCAAAAATGCCCCTTGTTATCAATGTGGTTGTTAATAAGACTACTAATAGACACTAACAATCCATGTTCATCCTAGGATTAAAGAAAGTGAGAATAGCAATAAATAAATAAATAAATAAATAAATAAATAAATAAATAAATAAATCCATAGTTTCTTTCTGTTCTTACAAAAGCAAGATATAGTTAAAATTCAAAGCATACAAGCTACAAACTATAAACTCCCCACTAAATGTAAAGGTTTGTCCAGTCAGGAAAACAACAAAACAGAGGGCCAGGGATTCAGTTCAGTGATAGAACACTTGACCAACTTGTATGAGGTCCTGGATTTGATTCCCCGGGAACATTAAAAAAAAAAAAAAAAAAAAGGAAGTTGAACATAGGTTGGGGAACTTCAGTTTCAGCAAAATAACACTACACTGTATCATCTAGTGAGCTCCCAACCTAATGCCAGGCTCTATTTCTCAGGCCATGCTGCTGCATTACACAGGAGGGACTTGTTAATGACATTCTAGTTTCTGTTATCCTCACTTCAGTAGGATATCTTCATTTTCTCAATTTTATTCTAAATTTGATATAATAAGGTAAGAACAAACGGTGAGAATATAGAGAAACCAGAATCTTCACGTTTTTGGTGATATAAAATACTGTAGGCACTTTGGGAGAGTCTGGCAATTGATCAAGAGTTTAAATAGTTACCAGATGACACACTGGTTCCTTATGAAGATGTAATAAACCCTAGTGGACCAACGTATCTCCCCAAAGAACTTGTACATAAATATTCATAGTGTTATTCATAAGAGCTAGAAAGTGGAAACGATCCAAATACCCATCAACTAATAACAGGATGCATAAAATGTGGAATATCTATATATATATGCCCATAAAAAGGAATGAAGAATTGGGGAGTTAAGGCAAATGGCCAGCAAGTTTGAGGCTAGCCAGGACTTCACAGACAGGCCATATCTCAAAAAAAAAAAAACAAAACAAAAACAAAAACAAAACAAAAAAACAGCTACCCATGCTCATATAGCAACCCTAATTAAATTCAGAGGGTTGCCAAAAACTGAAAAAAGGAAGGAGGGAAGGGAGGGAGGGAGGGAGAGAGGGAGGGAGGGATGGAGGAAGGAAGGGAGAGAGGAAAGGAGGGAGGGAGGAAGGGAGAGAGGGAGGAAGGGAGGGAGGGAGGGAGGGAGGATATGACAATGGAAGGAAGACTGACTGGGAAGAGGAAGGAGATCAGAGGGAGGAGGGACAAGAAAGGATTAGAAGGTAAATATGTTCAAAATATGTTCTACATGTGTATGCAAACATCATAATGAAATGCAGTATTATGTATAATTGATATGTATTAATTAAAAAACAGAAAAGGAACGAAGAACTGGTGCATGAATAGTGAAGGGACTAATGGATAAACCCTGGAAGTATGCTAAGTGAAAGAAAGAACTAGTTAACAAAGAAACATACAGTGAAGGGCTCCACTAATACAAAATATGCAGAATAGGGAAATCAGTAGACACACAAAAAAATAGACCAGTTACCTATGGCTTGGGAGACAATGAGAATTAATGGTGACAGCTAAGGGATATAGATTGGGGGGCAGGGGTGGTTATGAGAATGTTATAAAACTGGTTGTAGTGAGAGTTGCACAATCTGAAGATCTGAACGTCATTAAGTATAGTTTGAATAAATGGATTATATAGTCCATGAATTATAGCTCAAAAAAGTTCTATTACGTGTTGTAGATGGAACCTCAGGCTGTGTGCACACTAAGCAAGAGCTATACTACCCAGCTAGACTCCAGTACAAAGCTGTTTTTGTTTTGTTTTTTGAGACAAGATCTTGCTCTGTATGTAGCCCAAGCTAGTCTGAAACATGGGCAAGACTCAGACCTTAGCCCCTAGAGTACTGGAATTATAGGTATGAACCACCATGTCCAGCAGGACAGTCTTTTTACAATTAAAAACATGGAAGCTTAACCAATATGAAATTTTACGAGAGAAGGGGTCACTTCTGCCACCAGGGTAAACATGGGGGCATTTCTGGTGGGTTTCTTGAGAGTTCCCTAACAAAACAAAACAAAACCCCTGAGGAAATGTTTAGGAACTAGTAGCTATGAGGGGGAAGGGTGCAAAACAAAGCCGGTAGAGCTGGGGAGATGACTCACTGGGAAAGCTCTTGCTAGGCAAGATAAAGATGTCATGGCAAGTCCAGAGCAGGCCTATAACCCTGTGCTCCTACAAAATTCAATGAGGAGGAGAATTCACTCACAGACAGCCATGGGCTAACCAGCCTGTTGTGTTCACTGTCAATCAGGGTAGAAGGCAAAGACTGATACCTGAGGTTTTCTCTGACCACCACATGTGTGCCATGTTCACACTCACATACCAAAGATTTTTTTTTGGGGGGGGGGGGAGCAGAGACAGGGTTTCTGTTTTTTGTTTGTTTGTTTGTTTTAAGCATCAAACGGGCTGGAGAGATGGCTCCGTGATTAGAGCACTGGGGTCTATTCCAGAGAACCTGTGTTCTGTTCCGAGTTCTGTTCCCAGCTCCAAAATGGCAGCTCACAACTGTCTGAACTCCAGTCCCAGGGGATCCTATTCTCTCAACTCATGTCTGCAGGCATCAGGCACCACATGGTATATAGCTATACATTCGGGTAAAACACTCACATACATAAGACAATAAAATATGTCTAAAGGAAAAAAAAAATAAAAAGCATCAAACACTGGTGAATGGAGCTGAAAGGGTCATAGTGAATGGTGAAAGTTTCAAACTTCATTCAGGTGGTCTACCTACAGTTTCAAGGCTCATGAACTAGTTTTTCTGGTTTCAGACAGAGAGTTGGTGAAAGGCAAATTCCAAGGGCCGACCCAATCAATTGCACGGAGCACTGAAATCTTTGAAAGCCTCCAGGTGATCCTTGTGTATGCCAGATCTAGTTCCTGCACATCAGGGAAAGGAAAATGCACAATCATGCTAAAAGTAACTTGAGGGCTAACTGCAATGAGGCTTCTGATAACCACGGGCCAAAAAAAAAGCTCAAAATTCTCAGCCATCTTAATGATGTGAATGAATATCCTTACCTGGAAAGAAAGAAAGGAAGGAAGGAAGGAAGGAAGGAAGGAAGGAAGGAAGGAAGGAAGGAAGGAAGGAAGGGAGGGAAGGGAAGGAAGAAAGAAAGGGGGAGGGAAGGAGAGAGGGAGGGAGGGAGGGAGGGGAGGAGGGAAGGAGGGAAGGAGGGAAGGAGGGAAAGAAGCTTGGACTGTCAATAAAGCTCAGCAAGTAAAGGCACCTGACACCAAACCTACCACCTGAGTTCAATTCCCCACACCCACACCAGTAGTGCAGAACCAGCTCTTGCAAGCTGTCTTCTGACCTGAGCATGAGCATGGACACACACACACACACACACACACACACACACACACAATTAAAATAAAAGCTATTTTGTTGCTAAACAATAACAAGAACCTTTATACCTTCCTTCTAAGTTTGCAATTCACCTGCCTCTTTAATCTAACTGTGGGTCTTTATGTCTTAGAATCCTGGAGCAGGTAGGGGTGAACTCTATTTACCAACAAGGTTGCTTTCTAGGGATTTACTTTCCAGCTTCCCCGTACTACATGGAAACAAGCAAATCGGTACCAGACACCTATGAGGATAGGTGACGTGAACTTTGAATGTAAATATGGACTTTCGGAAATCGTTCACAGCCTTAAAAGTGGCTGCAAATGACTCACTGAGTAAGACCTGGCCACCCTGTTAGTCACTATAGATTTACAAAGCTCTCAGCGCTTTCCCTTGAGCTCCCTCCTGAACAGCAGCATCACTAGTAGACAACTTGCAGGGAGATTGATGACACCAGTGGTGTGGGTATGCCCGGCTTGTCTCAAACTCCTTAAAGTAGCAGTCACAGTAGCTAAGTAGGAAACTTGCAATCAGGTCTTCTGCAGCCTGAAAAGCTGCAAGTAACTATGCCTAAAATATAATAAATTCAACCAGGAAGATAAAATCCTAGACAATGAAGACAGAGGCACAGTTGAGGTGGTAAGCTGTTTCCTGTTTCCTCATTAAGTTCACTTGAATTTAACCCTGGGGATCAGGGTGAAGACCCAGTCTTGTTAAGAGACTGAACATTATTCTGACTCAGGACTAAGAAGCTAATTGATACTGGTTTGAAGCCATTCCCTTTACAGCTAATTCACAGCCCATGTTGTAGACAGGCTAATGAGGGTCTTGCCTGTTTCTCAGGTCCATTTTTTTCTTCACCCAGTTACAAGTAAAATGGATAAAATAAGTATTTTATTAGCAAGGTGATGATCCAGACAGGTGGCATATAGAAGCACTTACTGCTTTTTAAAAACTCTTAGGTCAGGGATATAGCTCAGTGGTAGAATACATAAGAATACATAAGGCCCTGGACTCTATCTCCAGCACAGTAAAAATGAATGAATGAATGAATGAATGAATGGATAAATAAATAAATAATAAAACTCTACAGCCAGGCATGGTAACAATCTCCTTTAATCCCAACATTCTGGAGGCAGAGGCAGGTGGATCTCGGAGTTGAGGCCAGCCTGATCGGCAGAGCTCCAGGAGAGCTAGGGTTACACAGAGAAACCCTATCTTAAAAAAAACAAAACAGCCAGGCGGTGGTGACACACGTCTTTAATCCCAGACTTGGGAGACAGAGGCAGGTGGATCTCTGTGAGTTCCAGGCCAGCCTCGAGGTCTAAAGAGCTAGTTCCAGGACAGCCAGAGATGTTCTTCACACAGAGAAATCAAAAAAACAAACAAAAAAACCTCTATCTTGAGGATTAGGGAGATGGCTCAGTCAGTAAAGTGCTCATCACATGAGCATGAGAACCTGAGTTTGGATGCCTAAAATCTACATAGAGAGATAGGTGTGGTAACACACATCTGTAATCCTGGCACCAGGGAGGCAGACAGATAGGATCACTGAAGCTTGTTGGCTAGCTAGTCTTGTTGAACTGATGACCTCCAGGACTGACAAGAGACCATGACTCAAAAACTAAGGTGCAAAATGATAAAGACCCAATGTTCACCTCTGACCCCCACACGAGAGCACACACACAATGCACTCATAGAAAACCTCTCCAGCAGCACATATTTAAGGCTCTGCTATACCAAACGACCTCTTTCATTCCTAGGGTAGGTCAGCAATCTCGTCTGGTATTCAGACATGCAGGCCAGGACCCACCGACACCCCTAAACAGTGTCATTTTGCAGCTCAGTGTCCTGGAACTCCAGAGCATCCTGCCTCAGCCTCCAGAGGTCTGAGTTCAGTGCAACCCCTGGCTATTACCAGGACGTTTTTTAAAATGCTTTCTCAACATGCAGTTGTGGGAAAATAACAGACTTGAAAGCAAGCAAACTTTCCTTATCTTGACCACTGAAATAATACCTTGTCTTTCCTAGCTCACAATGGCATTGTTAACATAAAGTGGGATATCCGTTATTGTACACAGTGATAGTATACTGAGTGCTGCAATTCTTAGTTCTGTTAAATTTAAACTGTGGCTACCACAGGCTATTAGATCATGAAACTGACTCATCCAGGAAAGTCTTACTTCATTATTAGACATTTCACTGATCCATTTCACCAAAACATGTTTAACTTCAAAATAATTACAAATGATTGAATTTTTTAAATGGCGTGATTGGCTCTTTCTCTCTCTCTTTCTTTAAAGACAGGATCTAACTAGTAGCCTTGGCCTCGAAGTTGCTATGTATACTAGGCTGTCTTGAATTCACAGAGACCCACCTGCCTCTGCCTCCCTGAGCGCTAGGACTAAAGGCATGGGCCATTATTGGCTAGCTGATGAGCATTTTTTTTTTTTTCCTGCATGAAGAGGCATTTAGAAATCAGCCCTCAGAGCCACTGAAATGACTCTAGGGTAAAAGAACTTGCCACCAAGCCTGAGGACCTGAGGCTGATCCCAAGGGCCCATAAGGTTGAAGGAGAACACTAACTCAGTGTGACCTCCACATGTCTGCTGTGCCTTTTGTTCAGGTGGAGCCTACATGTTAGACTCATTTATACATTCACTAAAGGAGTTAAATGCAATCACCATACTGGGACCCCTTGACAGATGCAGCTCTTCGTTTTAAAAAATCAACATAACCACAGTTCCAAGGCTTCAAAATGCAGACTGTGGAAATTCAATGTTACCTAAGTAAACAAGGAGTGGGACAATAATAATAGAGCGGCTGCCATTACTGAACATCTTGCAGGTGCCAGGCACTGTGAAATGCCCTTTAAATATCAGCTTTCAAAAAAGTCCTCACCACAACCAAGAACGGCTGCTTGTCCAAGGTCAAAACACTATGTGGGGCTTGACTCCAGACCTATGACCACAGAGCTTGGACCTCTTTTCCCACTGCTGCAACAGCTTTCACCCTTGGCAAGGCTGCCAGGACCCAGCAGGGTTTGCATTTGCTGCTGTCTCCTGGTTTCCACCAGATGATGAAATCACAAGGCTAGACTGTATCGCAAGGGATGTAGAGGAGGCTGTAATTTACTCAACCCACAAAGAGCTTTAATTGAGCAAATTGCTCAAAGCCAGAGAGCTAAGTAACTACAAAGCCACAGTGAAGAGTTTCCATTGGGGAATAGAAGGAAGTGTGTGTGTGTGTGTGTGTGTGTGTGTGTGTGTGTATGTCTGTGTGTGTGTGTGTGTGTGTGTGTGTGTGTGTATGTCTGTGTGTGTATACATGACCTGTGCACCCCAATGTGCTTTTGTGGGTGGACATCAGGACAACCCCAGGTGTCATTTCCTAAGACAAGTTCTCTCACTGACCTGGATCTTAGCAGCAGTGAGCCTCACAGATCCTCCTATGCTGACCTCCTTGTCACTGGGATTACAGACTCCACTAAAGCATAACTCTATTTTATATTTTCTTAATAATGCTGCTTTCCAAAGTAGCTGTGCCAAAAAAAAACATACTCCTATCAGCGTTGTATGAAGATCACTACTGTTCAGAATCCTTACAATTAGGAGTGGCCTACTTCAATTTGAGGGTACAAGAATATATCATTGTGGATTTAATTTATGCTTCCTTAGTTGCTCACAAGGTTGAAAAGATACAGACATGGATAGAGATAAATATAGATCATGTGGGTTTCTCATTTTCCAAGTTCTGTTGAGGACTTTCCTGTCCATCCACTAGCATATGCAGCACCTTGCTGAGAAGTCACTTCTCTACACTGAGACCATGCATATACTCTCCTACATTAGCTTTCTCAGTTTGCTATTCATCTGCTTCCTGGGTGTTTGAATATGTATAGCCCTGTTTCTGGGCTGCTTATGGTACTCAATTGATATATCAATTCCTTTGTCAAAAGCAGTATTACCTTGTTTTAAGTATTAGTTTTTGGTCTCTAGGAGAGAAGTTTTCCAATTCTCTTTCAAGAGTAGTCTGCTCTTTCTTAGAAGCACCTTATCTAATTCTCCATTTCTGCTGGGTCTACACTAGCACATAAATGCTTCCAGTATTAACACCTTTGAAACACTGAACAGTCCTTGAACTCTATCATTCCTTAGTCACTCCAGAAAGTTCTTAGATTTTTTTTTTCAACAAAACCTTACACGTGGTTTGCTGAATTTAAATTTTATCTGCAGGGGTAGAACTATAGACCAGTAATGGAAGTGGAGCCTGCCATGTGTTAAGCACCACAAACATACATATGTATCTGCATCGGTTTATAAGTGTTGAAAACCATGGATCTGGAGGTGCGAGTATAAAAAATATTTGTGTGTATTTAAAAGAGAGAGATGGCCGGGAGGTGGCAGCATGAATCTTTATTCCCAGCACTCAGGAGGCAGAGGCAGGTGGATCCTAGAGGTCCAGGCCAGCCTGGTCTACAGATTGAGTTCCAGGGCTACTCAGAGAAGTCCTGTCTCGAAAACAAAACAGAGAGAAAAAGATGGATTAGTTAAAAGTCTCCTAAAGAAATGCTGGGTGCAGTAAGTGGCACCCACATGGGAGTGGTAACTGTCTCATTGAACTCAACAGGAGAGAAGCCAAACATGGTACTAGATACCTAGCCAACTACCCAGGAGTAGTGAGATCATGGATCTTAGAAAAGAATCTACTACTGCTACTTTGATAGACCAGCATAATCCCTTACTACACTCTAAATCCTATCCTCATACCCTTATCAAAGAAGCTTCTCTATAGCAAATGCAAACCATTACAGAAAACCATGACTGGATACAATGCAGAGATCAAGGGATTATGGGAATCCTGGCCCCAGCAGATAAATCCTCAACATAGCTCCTGTATCTATGGCTCGTGAACACCATGGAAGACAGGAGGTTCAACAGCAAGAGCCAGAATACCAAGAAATCTGCTGTGGAACTGTCTCTCCTAGAAATGGCTGCACACCCAAGACCTAAACAATGGTACTATCAAATACACATGCTACTGTGTTTTTGTTCTGTTGTTTTGTTTTGAGACAGGGTCTCACTATGTAGCTCTGACTATCCTGGAAGTCACTCTGTAGGCCAGGCTGGCTTCAAACTCACAGAGATCCACCTGCCTCTGCCTCCCAAGTGCTAGAATTCAAGGTGTGTACCACTACAACTGGTTGACCTGTTAATGTGGAAAGGGGAAAACCTCACCAGGTCACACCCCTAGACAAAGAACTACAGGCAATTAATGACTGCTGAGAGGACAAGTTAACATCTCCCCAGTATAAGCCTCCTAATTGGTTAACTACTGCAAAGTGGTCAGTCCTAAAACCACAAACGGACAAACAAACAAACAAACAAAAAGATACTTGGGGAGCTGTTTATATGTATTTATTATTTGTTTGTGTGTGTTTGTGCACGCATACACATATTA
Organism: Phodopus roborovskii; assembly: GCF_943737965.1. Taxonomy (NCBI): domain Eukaryota; kingdom Metazoa; phylum Chordata; class Mammalia; order Rodentia; family Cricetidae; genus Phodopus; species Phodopus roborovskii. Next base: position 10,580,032 of record NW_026126517.1, on the reverse strand, counting down.
TCAAAGAAAGAGACCATCAATTTGAGAAAGGGGAGATGCAATTATATTTTAGCTTGAAAAGTATTAAAAATAAAATAAAATCTAGGAGCTGGAGTGTGGCTGGTGGAAGAGCACTTTTCTTAGCCTGGGTTCCATCTCCAGCATCACACACACACACACACACACACACACACACACCCCACACCAACCACAGATCCAGAATAATTTTCAATTTATCAACTTCAAAAGAAAAAGGAGAAAAAGAGATGAATAAATGATGACAAGATCAAAATTCACTAACACGCACTTTCTAGGACTGAGAATGCAGAGTTCTTTACATCTATTCGGCTGCCTCCTCACTTTTGTGTAATTCACTAAGCTATCACCTTTTTGTGTGTGTAAAGTTGAACGCTGGTCTATTGATGTCATGTGTTAAAAGTTTTGTGGGACTTTGTTTTGCATGCTTGTTTTTGGTTTTTGGTTTGGTTTGGTTTGGCTTGGATTTTTGGAGACAGGATGTCTCTGTGTAACAGCTCTTACTATCCTGAAACTCACTCTGTAGACCAAGCTAGCCTTGAACTCATAAACCAGGCTGGCCTCACTCACAGAGGTCCACCACCTGCCTCTGCCTCCTGTGCTGGAATTAAACACCATGCACCCAGATCACATTAATAATTAAATGTAAAGTTAAAAAGTTGATCAAGGGGGATGAAGAAACAGCTCAGTAGTAAGGAGGGCTGACTGCTCTTGCAGAGGACCAAAGTCTGGTTCCCAGCACCCTCATGGTTGCTTACAACCATCCCTAACCCCAGTTCCAAGAGACCTAACAACCTCTTCTGGCCTCCAAGAGCACTGCCACAGGTACATGCAAGCAAAACACTCATACATACTTTTCTAAAAGGCTAGTCAAACATGGCAGGCGAGGGAGGTGAACACCTTTAATCCAGGTCTCAGGAGGCACAGGCAAGCAGTCTGAGGCCAACCTGGTCTACAGAGAGAGTTCCAAGGCAGTCAGTCCGGGCTACATAGAAAAACTCTGTCTTGAAACAACAAAAAGGCAAACATACTACAAATTTTAGTTACAAGACATAAGCAATCAAGTTAACACTGGACTGGAAACTTCATGTCAGTGACTGGCTTTCAAAGCATTAGATTTGAGGCCTGCTCCACAGGGAAGAATTCTTGTCATTTACTGTAAACATGGTGAAAAGTCTCTGGCTAGAGATCAGAGGCCCTAGTGAGTAAATTTCACGTATTTTACTAAATGGACATATTGCATCCATCAAATTGCCTTCTAAATATTTGTATTTATGCCCATAGACTAGTACTGCTATCAGCGTTGGTCAGAATAACTTCCTTTTGCAGTAGTTAACGATTACCATAGAGATTCACAACTGGTTCAAGTGCTCAGAATAAGTAACTGTTGAATGCTAAGTCATAAATGGGACATCTTTAACATACATACTCTCTTACCCCCCAAAAGCCCCCCACACCAATGTTCAGAAATCATCAAAAAAGAGATATGGGGGTGTCAGAGAGACGGCTCAGTGATTAAGAGCATTTGCTGTTCTTGCAGAAGATCTGGGTTCAGTTGCCAGCACCCACAAAGTGGCTCACAACTGTAATTTCTGTCTTGGGATCAGACACCTTCTTCTGACCTCCACCAGCAGCAGGCATACATATGGTTCACATACATATATTCTGGCAAAACACTGTTGAGGAACTCACTAGTTAAATCAGGCTGTCCTCAAACTCACAGAGACCGGACTGTCTCTGTCTCCTGAGTGCTGGGATTAGGGCATGCACTACCACCTCCCAGTTTAAAAACAAAACAAAAAAAAAAAAAAAAAAAAAAAACTTTTTTAAAATTCAAAATTTTAAAAGTAATAGAAGAAGAGTAAGAGAGTAATAGAGGAAGATAGCTCTATATGCCTCTAGCTTCCACATGTGCACACTCAGGTACATGCATCTGTGTACACAATACCACAAAGATAGACAAAACACATCTCATTAAGTTCAAACAATGAACTGAATACACATTAGTTCAGTAACATTTAACACAACTATTAGGAAGTGGTTCTGAGAGTAAGACTCACTTCAAAGGAATACTGCGGGCTTGTGAAAGCTATCATAACCACTAGAAAAACTGAACACACCTATAAATTAGCACTGTCTATTAGTTGACACTAGAAGAGACTAAAGATAATAAGCACATTGTATTATTGCTACTTCAGAACATCTCGCCCATCAGGTTTAGGCTAAGCTGTTCAATAAAAATACGGGAGCCACATAATTTAAAGTTTCCAGTAGCCATGTTGTTTGGCAGCAGAATCAGGTGAAATTAATTATGTTATTTAACAACCTAGCCCACATAGTATCGTCTCAACATCCGAAGTATTTTTTTTTCATGCTAAATCTCAAAACCTGGTTGTACATTTCACACTAGCATGTTGCAAGTGTGTCATATTTCAGAAGTTTAGCAGACACAAGCTGCTGGCTACAAAGGATACTATTTAATGCTGAGCTAAGGGAACATGGCAAGAGAAAGGGTTTATGAATCACAACATCAGAGTCCCCGAGGCTGGAACATTCCTATTTTTAAACCTTTTTGCTGCCTTTTTACTTATTTATTGGGGGTGGGTGCGTGCTATGGTATGCCAATGGAGACTGGAGGACAACCTAGGGGAAGCGAGTGACTTCTCTCCCTCCACCATGTGGGCCTTAGAGGTTGGGCTCAGGTCATCAGATTTGGCACATGATACCTTTACCAGCTGAGCCACCTCTTCCGATACTACCCCACTCTAGCTCTAAAGTGAATGAGTTAAACTTTAAAACTAGCCAACAGTAACTGGCTATTTCATCAGATTTCCAGGAACCTTCTGGCAAACCCTTGTTTGGAGTCAAAGCCCTATGCAGTATTGGTTTTGTAACAACTGTTTTCAGCACATTTTAACTAGTCTTGCTGTCATTGTGAGATTAGCCATAACTTCCTTCTTCCCTACCCTAACCAGTTTCTCACATACTCAGCCCCCTTAATTCACTAACATTATCCAAAAAGAAGCTGCTTCTGGGAGCTGGAGAGATGCTCAGGGTTAATAGGAGCACTTGCTGCTCTTGCAGGGGACCTAGCTAAGGTTCCCAGCACCTACACAGAGACTTACAAACATCTGGAATTCCAGTTAGAGGAGACACCATGCATTCTTCTGACTTCTAGGGATACCAGGTATACATGTGGTACACATACATACATGTAGGCAAACATACGCATACACACACAAAATAATCATCTTTAAAAGGGGGGAAAAAAGGAAGCAACTTCCAGTCACTCCTACAACCTGAACAGACTTTGGGTTATCCAGGCACTAGCAACAGGAAGCCAGAAAATGATCTCAGAAAGTGGGGAGAGGGAACCCACAGCATGGTGTAAACTTACAGAAGTTACAGGAAATAAACTGTACTTGCACAGTATTCCAAACGAGCCTTCAGTTAGTGTTATAATGGTATTTCAAAAGCAAAGGGACCAGATACTCTTCCACCACCTATATGGTGGCTCAACTAAACCACATAAATAGAGTAAGGGCGGCCTATGGTGGTGCGAACCTTTAATCTCAACATTCATGAGGCAGAGGTAGGTGAGTCTCTGTATTCAAAGCTGAGAACCATAGCAACATAGAAAAATCCTATCTTGAAACTCCAAAAAATAAAAAAGAAAGAAAAATATGGGCCAAAGTAACAAAGAAAAGCACCCAATTCATTTTTCTGCTCCTACCCCACCTGGACCCCTGGAGAATCACAATAGAAGCATCTTGCTTTGGTTGGCCCAAGCTGGGGGAAGTGGGGAGGGGATACCTGCCATTCCCTGGGGACTGAACTCAGGGCCTTATATGTGTCAGTTACACTCTGCCACCGAGCTTTATTCCTAGCCCTATCATTTTATTTTTCTGAACTCACTAGCTAAATTTCTATTTGTCAGAGATTAACACATAAAAGGAACAAATTCTGCATGTAGGAAAGGAGACACCTGGACTGGGAGTGCTTACATTTCTACAGTATGTGTTCAAGTGGTAGTAAGGACATTGATATTCAGGTTTAAAATAAACTATAACAGGATACTCACTAGTTTTCAACATATACTTTTTACCAAATGAAATCATAGTCACCATGCATTTGCTGCTGCTCAAAGTGTAAATTTCCTGAGGAATGGAAATTACAACTCAGTGCTTCTCCACCCTTTATTTAGTCAGTTCTACTTGTCCAGAAACCTATCCCTTTCTATTGTTTTTGCTTTTATTCATTGCATGCAGGTTTGAGTGTGTGTTTATTGACCTGACTGCACATGGGGAACCAGAGACCAAGTACCTTCCTCTATTGCTCTCCATCTTGTTTCTTCTTCTTTTCCTTCTTCTTCTCCCTCTTCTTCTCCTTTTGGGGAGGGGGTTGTTTTTTGTTTCTGATTTTTGTGACAGGATTTTTTCTATATAACAGCCCTAACTGTCCTGAAACTCACTCTGTAGACCAGGCTAGCCTCAAACTCAGAGATCCACCTACCTCTACCTTTCCAGAATTAGGAATAAAGGTGTGCGCCACCATCTTACTTTCTAAAGCAGGGACACTTGTGAACCGGCAGGTCACCCATTTTGCTTGATTGGTGGAGCTCCAAGTCCCTGAGATCAGCCTGTCTCCATCCCCAAGTGCCACTGTGGTCACATTCATGCTCTGCCATACCTGGCTTTTCTGTGGGTATGGGGATTTGAACTTAGTTCCTCATGTTTACACAGCACTTTATCCTGGAAATCACTCTGTAGACCAGACTGGCCTTGAACTTGGAGATCTGCCTGCCTCTGCCTTCCCAGTGCTAGGATTAAAGGTGTGTGCCACCAATACCCGGCTCATTTTACTTTTTAGGAGCAAATCCGGTGTCAGTGAGACATGTTAATCTCAAAAGATGGGAGGAGAAAGGCCAACCCAAATAATCATGGCCAAATTAATTACAGCAAGCTTTTTTGTGTATATGGGCTGCTTCTCCCTGAGGTGGGGTTCAGGAGGACAGTATTAGATTCCAGGAAGACAAGGCTTTTATAGCTCAGGGGTACATGGTTTCCAAATAGGGTATTTGGTGAGCAAAATAGTTGAGATTACGGAGCAGAATATAAGCATACCAAGTTAATCCTAACGACCTCCTAAAACTAACACATGACTGCAGGGCAGGCATAACAAGGTAGTCATAACCACAGGTTATAACAAGGTGGTTATAATAACCTTTTTTTTAAAAGGTAGTGTTTCAAATGGTTAAAAACAACTTTTTTGAAACAAAGGCATGACTGCCATTCCTTGAACAGGCAGTACAGAACCATTTGTAGTTAAGGTTACAGGTGGGGCATAGCCCAATCCTTGAGAAACAGAGGTTTAATCATAAACAGGGATGAATCTAGTTTGTCCTTATATAAGGTGGATTTTAAGCCTAAAATGGAGCAGTTTCTTCAATGGCTCAGCAGGTAAAACTGCTTGCCTTGAATGTCTGTGCCCTGAGTTTGTTCCCAGGGACCCACGTATGAGTGGAAGGAAAGAACCAACTCCACAAAGTACACCTGTACTCCTTTCCCCAACAGCTTAAACTAAATAAATATAAATCAGTAAAAGCTGGGCAGCGGTGGCACACTCCTTTTATCCAAGCACTTGGGAGAGAGAGGCAGATGAATCTGAATTTGAAGTCAGCCTAGTCTACAGAGCAAGTTCCAGGACAGCCAGAGCTACACAGAGAAACCTTGTCTCAGAAAATAAACAACAAAAAGTAAAATGAGACAGTTGTGCTAACATAAACCTTAAGCCCAAGAGTAGAAGCAGGCAGATCTCTGAGCCAGGTCAGCCTGGTCTATCTTATAGCTGTGGTTCTCAGCTCTCCTAAGGTTGCAGACTTTTAATACAGTTCCTAGTGTTGTGACTCCCAACCATAAAATTATTTTCATTGCTACTTCATAACTGTAATTTTGCTACTGTTATGAATCATAATGTAAATATCTATGTTTTCCAATGATCTGTGAGAGGGCTGTTCAACCCCCAGGTTGAGAATCATAGAGTTCAAATCAGCTAATAAAACTGCACACTGAGACCCTGCCTCAAAAGAATCAAAAAAAAAGCTGTGAGTAATCAATTTTAATCTCCTTTCATCCCAGCAGAGACAACAGTTCTCTGAAAGTTCCAGGACAATCTAGTCTACAAAGCAAGTTCTAAGCCAGCCAGCACTTCATGCCTCAAAACAAAGAATTTTTTTAAGTAAACTAAGTAAGAAAATTACTCTTTCAGTTCAGTGGACTTCAAATCACCAAGAGGTATTTAAGTGCCCATCTACATTTAAAACAGATACTACTCCACACAAGGTGCTTGCACAAATATTTTGTGCACATCCATACTTGTACACAAAGATCTAAAATATACCAATATATTAGTAAGAATCTTCTCTAGTCATTATACTTCTTAGGATGCTCATGTGTGATTGTTAAAATTAGAAGAAAAAACAGGCAAGAAGTAAATTGGCCAGTGCCAATCAACTAAGATTATATTGGATTGACACTCCATAATCACTAAGTAAAAAGCATTTAGAGACCTTGAAGACAAAGCCTTGCCTAACTTTTGACATACTCATCTATGTTCAGGCCTGCAATACAATGTACAAATTACTTTTGGAGGACCATGTTATAAATCATTAGTAAAAAGACTCAATCTGGCCGGGTAGTGGTGTCCCACACCTTTAATCCCAGCACTCCAGAGGCAGAGGCAGGTGGATCTTTGTGAGTCTGAGGCAACCCTAGTCTACAGAGTAAGTTCCAGGACAGCCAGGGCTGTTACACTGGGAAACTCTGTCTCGAAAAACAAAACAAACAAACAAAAGACATTGGGGGGGGGGGCTTTTTAAAAGTTAACTATTTCAAAAAGTAGATGCCAAGGAATCCTTCACATGAAAATAGTTCATTCTGTGTCAATTTCGCTCCAATTTATAAAATGTAAACCTAATAAAGTTACTAAATATACCAGATTAAACGAATATTGTTTGTTGCTTTGCCTGCAACGAATCCTGATTTTATGTTTTCTTAATTGTAGAGCAACAACTAAGTACAGTTCATGAGTGCAGATGTAGTGGCAACTGTGGAGCGGATGAGTACAAAAGAATACAATGTAATGCTGCACACCCTCTGGCCTACAACAGCTTATTGCAGCAGTGGCGCGAACAGGACAAGAATCGAGGTTATCACGAGCGATTTTGCTTTTAATGAAATGTGGATACAATTGGCCTTAAGCAAAAGATTGGTGGGAAATGTACAGACAAGCTTTTAACCCGTATAAGGATTCGGGGGATGGATCTGGCTAGATGACTCTCATCAACGACACCACAAAGCCACCCAAACCCTCTAACTTAAGTGTACATATACACTGGTTGAAAATGGGTTGTTTCAACAGCTTTCGTGCGCCGGGAACGCATACCGCAACTATCCCATGTTACTTAGTACCTAAGTAACCTGGCTACTGGCGTTCCTTGTTTTAGCATTAGCTCAAGGAGAGCCCGACTCGCCAGCTTAGCAGATCCTCGGCCTCCGCCCTACCCAGCCCGCCACCGCGTTTGCAGACCGACCCGCAGGAGCCTTCCCCACACCTTGGCGGGCGGGGCGGCTGGGAAACGCAGGCCGAGACTCCCGCAGCAGAGCCCATGGCCACGCGCGCCGCCACCCCCCGCGCGGGTCCCAGCCGGCGGACACCCGCCCGCCCAACCGCCGCCCGGCGCGCAGGCAGCCCAACCGCCGTCCCGGCCCAACCAACGCGGGAGGGGAGGAGAGGAGCGCACGGCCGGCGGGGCATGCGAGCCGCTCGGGGGGCGCGGGGCAGGCTGCGAGCCGGGGAGACGAGGCGGGCGGCGCCGAAGCCCGCGCTGGACGCGGGACCCAGGCGGCTTCCCGGAGGGGCCTCGCCCCTTTTCGCAAAGAAGGTACAGATGGTTTGACCCCCCACCCCGAGCGAGGTGCCTCGTCCCAGCCCCGGCTGGACTGTACCATCGGGCGGTGCCGCCGGGATTGCTCCCCCCACCACTACCATCAGTTCCCCCCCCACCCGGGTCCGCGGTCGGTTGGCCCCGGCCGGGCGCTGAGACGCAGAAAGAGCTGGGCGCCATTTTGGGTGGGACTAAGCAAAGACGAAACACTCTCCCAGGCGATGGGATACTCTGGACCCTGGTTTATCCGGTTCCCTTAATCCTTTAGGTACTTACACGACGTTGGGTGAGGGGAGTTGGAAGATCAGCGGGTCCCGGATCCTCTCTCCCTAGGGGTGATGGAAATCAAACCCCCCCGCCGCCTCCAGGTGGTTCTTCCCGCCGCAGAGTGGGAGCAGCATAAAAGGCGGGGTCTTATTAGCATAATCTGCCTGGCAACCTGATCTCAACGTTGTGTGATTGGCTAAACTCTGAAAGTCCCATTCCGTGCCTAGAGACCTGGAACGCTGGGCCGAACTGACAATCCCAGATTTAAGAGTCATGACGAAAATCCTGGGACGCTAATTCAGTCGGCAGAGAAGGCAAAAGGAGATTCACACAATGGCCCAATGACTGAAGGCCTCTTTATTTCGTGCTCTGCTGTTCATGTAAAACCCAATAGAAGAGCGGGTCTCTGGCGGTGCTCGCCTTCGTTTGTACTCTAGGCCAATCAGAAAGCTCCACTCTTTGCATTCAGGGTCAAGCCCCGTCTGAGAACCCTGGCGGGCAAGTGGAGGGACACTGTCCAGCGTGCCTGAGTGTCTACCGTGGAAAATCCAATGCACACTCGGGTTCCCAGCCCACCTGTCCCCTCACACACACACTCGGATCCTAGGAAGCTCTGGAGGTGTGGGCCGTGCACCTACCTACCCGCCCTAGCGCGGACTTGCAGGAACCACGTGCGCCCGGGGGCTCTGTATGACTGGGACACGCCTTTCCGGGACCACAGAAACCGGTTAAACAGACTGCGCCCCTCCCCACCCTTCCCCAGTCCCCATACCCTGGTCCTAGGAGTGGCCTATCAGCCTTGCAGGCCTCTAGAATGCCTACACTACACCTCTCCTTTCAACACTTTACCGTTCCGGAAAAGTGTTTTTCGGAAGCCATGGGGTGAGGATGTGTCTCGGTTGATAGAGTGCTTTGCCTGGCAGGCACTAACTAAATCCTGTGCTCGATCCCCAACACCTCATACCCTGGGGGCTGGTGCACCCAGGAAGTGGAGACAGCTTGGGCTACTTGAGATTAAGGTGAGGGGATATTAGTCAACACTGAACAACCAAAAATGAATGAACTCTCTTCTTTATTAATTTAGGACATCCACATCCTACTGTCTTTTAAGATTGCCTTCTCAGAGTACAGCCAAGTGCATTTAAAGAGCCCAGGTTTTAGAATGACAAGCTAGAAACTCTGACAACATAAATAGCAACCCAATGTCAGAGACCTTTGCTCTTTGTGTCTGCAGGGAATGGTTTCACTGTCTGTGACCTGTACTTTGCTGTGTTGCTTTGAAGATTAAATGAGATCATACTTTCACATTCTCTTGAAACAGAAGGGTCAGTGATGATAAAGCCTACAGAGAAAGTAGGGTGCCTTGTAGTCCCAGTTCTTGAGTGCAAAGGCAGAATTGTTTGAGGGTAACCTGGCCTACATATTTCCAAGCCAGCCAGCAGTATATAGTGAGATTCAAATTCCAAACAAAAAACCCCTACAAATCTACTGCTTAAGCAAGAAAAAAGGAATCCTGTGAAACAAAAGACTTGAGGATAGAAAACATGCACAGGGAGAGAAATTAAAATCCATTCAAATATATTGCTCACAGTTTTGTTTAAATGACTGAAAACAGTGAAAAGCTGAGGCCAGCGTTCTGTTGTTAAAACACAAAGACATGACAGCCTTGGGAGGCAGGAATTGATAAAGATGTCACGAATTGCTCTCCATAGACCCCTTTAGGAGCAGCACTGGACGTGAAATAAAGGCTATCAGCGACTAAGCCTTACAGCTAAATTGAAAAGAAAGCATGAAAGTAAGGCTGATGAGGACTTCCAATTGTCAAATTCAGCACTATTTTCTCTCCTGGGTCTATTAAGAAGAAGCCATTTGCTTTGGGAATGGTTATAGTGGCTAAAGAAGTCTCTGGGATGGTGGACATCGACAGAGGTAGATGGGCCCTCTATGGCCTTGGAAGACTGCCATGCCCTGTGCCCATAGCCTCTAGAGATCCTTCTGAGATTTAACCATATTATATCTTCTCTGATAGATTAAGAGGTCAGATTATCAGAAATGACACAAAGGACACTTACCAGGAGAAGCGTGACTATCTGTCTAACTGGGACTTAAATAAATCAATGTTCATAACCAGAGTAAGATTACTGTGATATATGAAGATGACAATTTTTATTTCTGCATATTTTTTCTTAATGACTTATTGTCATATTTGTAGATGTCTTCATTACTGTTCTTGTTTGAGTGTGTGTGTCTGTGTTCATGTTAGATACTGTTAGGTCTCAAAAAACACAGACAAATGGCTGAGGTGTTCATTAACATATCAAAGCAGACAGTAGCCACCAGGTTCTCCCTGGCATCCTTCAGTCCCTACCTGATACAGACTATGACTGGCAACCACCACTACCTACCCTAAACTTCTTCAGCCGAGTGGCTGGGCTGCCCATCCCCCAGATGCCCTTCCCTATATAAATAATCCAACCACTTTGGTTACCTATACTTTTTGGTCTGCCCTTTACTCTCTTGGCCACTCTCTTGGCCCAGCCCACCCTCTAGGTCAGCAGCTCCTCTCCCCTTCTCCCTTCCCAACCCCCACTCCTCACTTGACCCAGCCTAGCCACATTCACTCTGGACTCCCACATGTCTCTGCCTCTTCTTATGCACTCCCTTTTATGTACAATAAACTTTCTCCTCCACCATACCTAGGCGCAGTCATGTCCTTTCCTTTTATAGTTCTGTTTTCATTCATTCACGTACCTGTGTTTGTGCCTGTGGAGGCCAGAGACCAGCTTCAGGTCTTAATTCCTGAGGATGACTACCCATCTTGTTTTGTAAGGTACATTTCCTCACTAAAACCTGGTACTTACAGATTAAGTTAGGCTGTCTGGCCAGTGAATCCCAGGATTATTCCTGTCTCTGTCTCCTCAGTGCTGAGGATTTCAAGTGAGCACTACCCGGCCGTGCTTTCTGTGTAGGTTCTGAGGTGTATATGTGCTCCTCATGCTTGAGCGGCACACACTGTATGGACTGTATAATCTCCCCACTTCTAAAACATTTACTTACAGCACTTCAGATTGAACTTGGTGCCTCGTGCCTGCTAGGCAAGGGCCTTACACTTACCCAGATCCCTAGCTGTCTGTTTTATTTTTAATTTTCTGGTAGGATCTCATTAAGTTGCCCAGGCTGGTCTTGAACACACTCTGTAAACTCCTGAGTAGCTAGAATCATAGGCCTGTGCTATCAGGCTTGTTCCAAAATTTTGATGGGTACAAATATTTCAATAATTTGGCATTCTACCAATTTTAAAATTTTTGACTGAAGTCTCAGAACCCTGTTTTCTACGTGTCTTTTCCTTTCTTTCTTTCTTTTTTTTTTTTTATGCACACTAATGAGCTTCCCTTCCCTATGCAGGAAGTATTCGTGGAACATGTACCAAGTGCCGTTCACTGTTCTAAATGATGAAGATAGGGGAGAACAGAAAAGTGCTCTCATTAAGATTCCAATTTAATGGAGTAGAAAGAACAAAATTCCCAAATGATTCCAAGTGATGGTATTACACAGAAAACAATGCAGGAAAATGCAGAGGAAAGGGAATGCTGACTGTTAAAATGCATGTAAAAAAAAAAAAAAAAAAAAATCCTTCCCAGTACTGGACAATGGCTCTGTTTTGTTTTGTTTTGATTTTCCTGAGATAGGGTAACCAGTAGCACCAGCTGTCCTGAAACTTAGTATGTAGACCAGGTGGCCTCCCTCACAGAGATCCTACTGCCTCTGCCTCCCCCAGTGCTGGGAATAAAGGCATGTGCCACTATGCCAATGGCTCTGTTAATAAGAGGGTTTTGTTTGCAAAAACAGGGACCTGAATTTATTTCCAGAACCTACATAAAATCCAGACATGACAGTATATGATCATAATCCCAGCTCTGGAACTAAGATGCAGGGAGATTCCCGGACTCTCTGATGAGCTCCAAACCAATGAGAGACCCTGTCATAAAAGACATAAATGACATTCTTGAAGATAACATCTAAGGTTGTCCTCCAGCTTCCACAAGTGGCACACATATATACTTACACACACCCTTTTAACAAGAAGTCCTCCTAAAAAAGAGTAGGGACTAGACTAAGGCAAAAGAAGATCAACAATGTTAAAATTTGGGGAAATATTCCAGTTTCTGAAAATATCCAAAAAGTTAAAGGAGAAAAAAAAAAAAAAAATCACCAGGCCAGTGAGATGGCTCAGCAGTAAAGATATTTGCCATCACATCAGGTGGAAGGAGAGAATCAAACTCTACAACCTTTATCTTATGACTTCCATGTGCATGCTGTTGCCCATGTGGTATGGTACAACACCCCTTCCACATCATGCAAACACTTTTTTTTTTAACCATAGCATGCCTGTATTCAACTACTCTATCCTTGTAAAGATGTTCATTGAGTGACAGGGAGTCACTGCATCAGAGGCTTTGGAATTCATCAGCTGACCTCTATATAAAATGATAGAGCATAGAAACCCATGGCTTTCTTGAGCTTTCCATCAGTCTGAGAAGGAATGAGGAAAGCCGGATTGCTGGAATACAGGGCAAAGGGCAAAGTCACCAAAAACAACCTGGGGAAGTAGGCAGGGGACATCACACAGGGCTTTGAGGCTATGCTATTGTTAGATGTTTTGAATGCATTTTAAACAAGGAAATGAGCTTTCTCCCCCTCTCCCCCTTAAGATAACTGCTTCAGGATGCTTGTTTATTGGGGGGGGGACAGAGTAAGAAATAAGACAAGGAGTCTCTCCCTGCTCAGCAGGAAATGATTGATGATCTTGACCAAAACTGGAGAATGAAGGGAGGAAGGAGTGGCTAGACTCACAAATGGATTAGTTGTGAGACTGGGTATTGGTTGGTAATGATAAGATGGTGATCAAGATTGACTCACAAAGTTAGACCTGAATGACTAAATGGAGATGAGGAAAGAAATGGCTAGAAAATTCACTGCTCTCTTATATTCATGACAAATTTGAAAGCTTTTGTCCATGCCTCGAAATATGGTGGTGCTCACCAGAACTCCAGAGGTAGAGGCAAGGAGGACTAGGACCTAAAGGGTGGCCTGAGTTACATGAGATCCTAACTCCAAAATAAATAAGTGAAGTCAGGTGTGGTAATACTCACCTTTAATCTCAGCAGGAAGGAAGGCAGAGGGAGATGGATCTCTTCGAGGAGTTCAAGATCAGTCTGATCTACAAATTGAGTGCCAGGACTACTCAGTGAGTCCCTGTGAGAAAGAGAGAGAGGGGGAAGAGAGAGAGTGAGAAAGTAAGATGAATATCTTTTCAAATTAAGAAAACACTGTGGTTATTGGATTCAAGGGAAAGACTGGGTTTAAAAACACAATTTTAGTATTCACAAGACTTTTTATTTTCTTTTACAAATGGTCTCTAATCCAAGCTGTTCTCTAATTCCCTGTATAGCTAAGAATGAGCTTGAGCTTCTAAACCTCCTGCTCATACTTCCCACATACCCCATTTATGCAGCTCTAGGGGCCAAATCCAGGGCCTCCTGCATGACTGGCAAGCACTCTACCAACACAATTGCCTCCCTGGCCCTATCCACCAAATTGCAATTGTGTTTAAACATATATGATTGTGGCTGGAGACACAGCTCAGTATTAGTGTTTGTCTCAGTATGTAGGATTAGATGAAACCCAATTAGATACAGCCAATTACTGATGATTAGAAGACTGGCATGGAAGGGGGTGCTGCAGGAAGACAAGAGTGTCTAGGCCAGCTCTCTGTGGGACTGCTGAATTTAGAGGTGGCCATCGGGAAGCTGAACAGGGCTGGGGGCTATGGTCCATTCCAGTCCATTTCTGTAATCCCAGCCTCGAGAGCCTGAAGCAAGATCTTTAAAGTCAGCCTAGCTACCTCAAAATGGGAAGTAGCTTAGTAACTAGTAGAGGCGTTGTTCCCTATGTGTTACTCTCCTTGAGGCTCAGAATGGCAGGGCAAAGGAATCACTCGAGCTCAGGGGTTCAAGACTAGCCTGAGAAACAGAGCAAAATCCCTGTATCCAGAAATCCAGCTGGATGCTATGAGAGATGGTTCAGTGGCTAACTTGTAGAGGGCCCAAGTTCATTTCCCAGCACCTAGATATGAGAGCTCACAATGGCTTGTAACTTTAGTTCCAGGACATCCAGCCACCTCTTCTGGCCTCTTTTGCCACTTGCACAACATGCAGGTACCCACACATAAATACAATTAATTGTATGTTTGTTTTAGAGACAGGGCTTCACTATGTAGTCCTGACTGGTCTGGAACCCACTATGTACACCAAGCCGGCCTTGAGTTTACAGAAATTAGTCTGCCTCTGTTAGGTTGCTGGGATTTAAGACATACACCACCACATGTGGCTCATAATTAATGTTTTAAGTTCAATTGAAATGCTGAGCAGGTCAATAAAGCAAGTGAGCCAAAAAAGGATGGTGTCTGAGAAACCGGAGGACATAGTGTTTCAAGGCAGATGTAGCTGTCAGCCAAAGCAAATGTTACTGAGAGATAAAAGGGAAGACAGACTAGTCCCTTAGATAATAGCACCCTTAGGGAGGGAATTAGAAAACACAGTAGGAGATGTCTGAGAAGAGCATAAGGATGGGGAGGGACATCTGTTGCCAATTGTATAACAGATAAGACACACTAGCAACACATCAATTTTTTTCTCCATCCTCCCCCACCTCTAGTATGCAGGTCAAATCAACTCACCTAGGTGCAAGATGGAGGCAGGAGAGTTCCAGGTCAGCTACAGGGCAAGACCCTGTGGAGAGAAGAGCTGGAAGGAGGGAGAGAGGCAGACAGAGAAAGAGGGTGGGAAGGAAGAAAAAGAGAATGAAGGCACCACATATGCTATTTATAAAAGCTTCTTTCTTTAATGTTTCACAAAGCAAGGCTGGGAGGATCTGCCTAAGTATGATGTTCTGAGGATCCAGCACAAAACAAATAACAGCACCAGCATAAAATGCCAGAGCCACCTGGAAAAGGGGCAGTTCTGATGGGGGAAGGCAAGCTGAAGGCTGGAGGGAAATGTCACTGAGCAGTGATTAAAGTTTTTGCGCCTGTAAGCTACTCAGGAGGTAGAAGCACAAGTTTGCAAGCACAAGGTAAGCCAGGGTTACCAGTGTGACATTCTATCTCCAAAAGCAAAAGTTGAGCTGGGCATAATAATGTCACATAATGTGCTGGAAGCAATCGGGAGGCCAAGCACTCAGGAGGCAGATCCCTGAGCATAGCCCTGTGTTTGAATTCCACCTAGGCTATACAGCAAGGCTCTTTCTTAGAAAAGGAACAAAGTGAAGGTGTTTTTTTTTTTTTTTTTTTTTTTTTTCCCCAAACAGTATCAGTGGATACTGATACCATGGTGTCAAATATTTACGCTTTTGTATCAACACAGCATCAAATCTTCCACAAAAAAGATATTGGGTTTTTTTTTGGGGGGGAGGGGGAGCTGATGTCATAAGCAAGAACTCCAGCATGATAAGCAAGCTCTGTAAAGTTGAGCTATGTCTTCAACCTCATAAAAATATTTATTATCCATAAAGAGAAAAGGGGTAACTTTACAATGAGAAATTTAGCAAGTAACCATCTTCATCTATGATCAAAGCTACTATGCTAAGTGAGGGTGTATGGTTCCAGCTGCTTGAGTGGCTAAGGCAGGAGGATAGCTTGAGTGCACAGGACTAGCCTGGACAACATAGCAAGGCCTCCAATTTAACATGCTTGGGGATGGACAATAGATTCGGTATGCCTCAGCAGATGATCCTCTGAGAGCCGTGCAACTTCACTTCTGAGATCCAGCTACCCAAAATTAGCAACTAAAATCTAATTATAAGGAAATAACAAACAATCTAAAATTAAGGGACATTTTATGTAATAACTGGCCTGCTCGCTCCTTAAAAATATTAATGGATCCTTTTGTGGTTCATATGCTTAATGATTGGGTTTTTATGCCACATGTGAGCTCTCCCTGGAGCCTTATTATGTGGGAACATGACTCATCTGACATGGAAAATGTATTAAGATAATAAAAGACAAGGCCTAAGAAACTGCTCCAGACTAAAGAGTCTAAAAAGATATAATTTAATACATTCTCTGAATAGGACCGGACCAGGAACATGCATGTGTAAACATACATATATGCACACAAAATAAATGTAAAAATATGTAAATGAAAAACTATGCAAATGAAAACAAAGGAAGTGAAATGTCATTTGGTTGGCAAAGTCTTGCTTAGCTCCATCCCAGTACTGCATAAACCAGGGGTAGTGGGACACATCTGTAACCCAGCAGGAAGGAGGGGAGGCAAGGGGATCAGGACTCCCAAACCATTCTTGTCTACATAGCAACTTGAAGGCCAGCCTAGAACACAAGAGAGAGAGAATGTGGGAACACAAGACACCGACCATGATGAGGATCTGTGAAGATAGGCAAAGATGGAGAACATTGTCTATTCACATATCTGTTCCAGACATTTTATCTCTAGAACTCAGAGGATGAATTATTGTTTCAAGCCATACCATTTATGATAATTTTTTTTTTGAGACAGGACCTCACTGTTTAATCCTGTCTAGCCTGGAACATGCTCTGTAGACCAGGCTGGCCCTGAATTCACAGAGATCTGCCTGCTTCTGTATCCCAAGTCCCAAGTGTCGGGATACACACACACACACACACACACACACACACACACTTGTTTGTGTAACAGTATCAGATCTCCTGGAACTGGAGATACAGATAGTCGTGAGCTGCCATATGGGTACTGAGAATTGAACCCAGGTCCTCTGGAAGAGCAGCCAATGCTCTTAACTGCTAAGCCATCTCTTCAGCCCCTTGTCTGGCCTTAATTCCACATCTCAAAGTAAGTGAAGAGGCTGGTGCGATGGTTTGGTGAGTAAAGGCATCTGTTGCCAAGCCTGGGGACCTGAATTGAATCCCTGGGACCCACATAGTGAAAGGAGCAAGCTGACTCCCACGATTTTCCCTCTGACCTCTATTCCTGCATCATGATGCATGTACATAAACACACATGCACACAAAATAAACAAAGTGTAACCAAAACTTCTTTTAAAAAAGCAAGGGGAAACCAT
This sequence comes from Phodopus roborovskii, assembly GCF_943737965.1. Classification (NCBI taxonomy): domain Eukaryota; kingdom Metazoa; phylum Chordata; class Mammalia; order Rodentia; family Cricetidae; genus Phodopus; species Phodopus roborovskii. The sequence goes on along the minus strand of NW_026126517.1, from coordinate 10,562,688 downwards.
GTATTGCTGAGACAAATGAAAATCATTCAAATAAGGGAGATAAGACACTGAAAATAGGCCCACAGGGATCAAACTTGTTTTGTTCCCTCACACAAAGATATAAATAGTGTCCCAGGGCTCACAATCACAAACCCAGGGATTAAGAATATATCAGCTATCCACATATCCTACTACCCTATACAAGCACGAGCAGCCTCAACTCACCAATGAGCTGCCAACAACTGAGCTCAGACACTGGCCAATCAGGTTGCCAGGCTTGATGGAAAGTACCTGCATCTGCTAAACCACCTCAACTGCCCACTGACTTTTTTTTTTCTTAATGTGTATGTGTATTTTGCCCATGTGTATGTCTGTGTATCACATGAGTATAGGAGAGGGCATCAGATCCTCTGAAACTGGAATTACCTTGAGCTGTCAAGTGGGTGCTGGGAATTGAGCTCAGGTCCTCTGGAAGAAGCAGCCAGTACTCTTAACTACTGATCTGTCTCTGCAGGACCCCCATTGGCTTTTTTAATGTGGATACTGGGATTGAATTCAAGTGCTTATGATTGCAAAGCAATCATACCAGCTAGCTAGCTATCTCTCTAGCACTACAATCACCATTTCTCAATAATAGAAAAGACTGGAAAAAACAAAAAAGCAAAAAAACAAACCTACTATTATGGGATGTTTGCCTTTGTTTGTAGCCCAGACTGTCAAAGATTTTTAAGGCCACTGTAAGAACTAGGAATAGCCAAACTGTTTCTCCTGCTCCCATAGACTCGATACAGCACAGGTGCGTCTGTGACCCTAACACATACCTAGCATGCCTCCAGTAGATACCAGATGGATGCCCTTCAATTCAGTTCTGGCATAATCTAACTGGAGATGGGGTCAGAACCCACAGGTTGAAGGCTCAGATCCTCTTCAGACACCAATCAGGGTTCCCACAAATCATCACCAGGTTCAGTTTGCTAAAATGGTTCACAAAAGTCAGGAGGGTTACAAATGTTCATCCCTTAGGAGGCTAAGTCAGGGGTATCACTGTGAGATCCAGGCCAGCCTAAGCTACAGTGAGAGACCTTATCTCAAATAGCTAATAACAAAATTTGCTAGTTCATTATAAAGAAGAATGCAAATGGCACTCACAAGCATGAATAGAGAACAGATGGATAGACAAAGGACACAGATAAAGATTGGGACTCACTCATGAGTCATGGCCCTCCAGTAACTTCCAAATGTTCAGAAATCCAGAATGTCTGAACCAGCCCCCTTGAGGGTTTTGTGCAGGTTTCATTATGTAGACAGGGTTGATTAATGATTATGTCATTAGTCATTGATGGTCAATTTAAGCTTTAGTGAGCAGTTTAGTCCCTCTGGCTACTCCAGAAGTAGAAACTGGGCCCAAAAATCCCAGGAGTATTGGTTTTCTTAAAGGCCAGCCACCACCCCAAAGCAGCTAAGTACTCCATTTATCTCATTGGCACACAAGACTTTTACCACCCACACACACTCAAGGGTTTTAGGACTAATGTGGCAGGAACCAGGGACAAAACCTAGATACATATTTATGTCAGACTAGCACATCACTAAACTGGATCATGTTCATTAGAGTCATAGATGTTAGGGAAGAATTATAAAGACCAGAAGAAGGTCACATAAAAAGTTTCCAATCAAGTTGCCTCTCTCCCCATGAAACAGGGTCAAAGTAAAAAACAGGAAGTGCATGAAATGAAAATTCCCATCTAACTTCAAGAAACACCTCCATGGGGAAGATTTGCTTCATTTTAGAAAAGTATTGCCTGATTGTAAAATCGAATTTAAAGTCAATTTAAAAAAAAAGCAAAACTAAATGCCCTCTTTGGATATGATTCAATATGAAAGATTTTTGGACATTAGTTTAGATATCAGTATGACAAGTTTGGCAGGTTTATGTGTGCAGACAATGCCAAACCCTAGGTAGCTTTAGATGGAGGCTGTCACCTGAAAAAAAAAAATCAAAACAGGATTAGAGAGTTGGGACATTCTAGCCCATCCTTTAAAAGTGAAGCCAATTACCAACATGCAATGAGCTAATCAATTATGTCTCTATCATTCATAAAAACTCAAAAGGACAGACATTGGTTAACTAGTATAAATGAGCATGTTCCGAGAGGGTGGCTCATTCTCCCCTTAGCCCTCCTCATGTCACCTTCTGGAGCTTACCAGTAACCTTGGTAGTATCCTTTACAACAAGCCCCGAGGCATCAAGTTCTATGAGCTGCTTTAGTGAATAAAGGAACCAAGGAGAAGCTATGGGGATGCCAGCTTAGAACAGGCCATCAGAAGTGCAGGTGGCACATCCTGGGATGTGGCTGGCATCTAAAGGGGGCAGCAGCCTTGAGGATGAGCATTCACCATGTGGGATCTGAGGGGTCTCTTGGAACACAGCATCTGAGATGGACTGGATTTGAAGATTCTGGCTCAGAACTGCCTGGCTGCCTGGCAGCCTTCCTGCTTGCTCTAAGTGTGTGTTGAAGGTCCTATACATTTTGTCATAGAAGTCTACTGTGTTGCTTAAGAGTATGACAGGAGAAACTGAATCTGGAGCTTTCCTCAGTAAATCTCCAGAACTATGTTAATTCTAGTTATCTCTTTTAAAGGTGGACTGTGGCTGGGCAGTGGTGGCACACGCCTTTAATCCCAGTACTTGGAAGGCAGAAGCAGTCGGATTTTTGTGAATTCAAGGCCAGCCTGGTCTACAGAGCAAGTTCCAGGACAGCCAGGGCTACACGAGAAACCCTGTCTCGAAAAACTAAAAGTAAATAAACAAATAAATAAAATTAAAGTGGGCTGTGTAGGGAAAGCCTTCATCAGAATTATGTCAATTGATTGCTGAGAATCAATACAAAAGGGAAACTGAGGTAGGGAACATATTTAAGAAATAGAAGGACCATCTGCAGAATTCTACTTCTTGAGAGAAGTACCAGAAACAGGAATGTTACAGATGGCTAATAAGGGTCTGGAGAGATGGCTCGGCAATTAAGAGCACTGGTTGCTCTTCCAAAGGACCCAAGTTCAATTTCCAGCACCCACATGGCAGCTCACAACTTTCATAATTCCAGTTCCAAGGAATCTGACCCCTTCACATGGACATATGTGAAAGCAAAATGCCAATTGGTGCACCTAAAATAAAAATAAATAAATCATTGTTTAAAAGATGACTAATGAACTAATCTGTGAATCCAACCTTCTTGTGATATATTAGTAAGTGGGGACAATCCCTTTGACTGGTGTTATATCTCGGCTCTGATTGGCTTCTCCAAAATAGTCTCCTTTACAAGAACAGAACTCTGAGAATAAGAAGAAAGAACATAGCAGTACACACTTCTTCTAGCACCTAAGTGTGCATTTGGATGGAGAAGCTTTGAAGTCTTCTGGCTCACAATCACACCAGCAGTGACTTGGTGTGTTTCTCTCCTTACACCTGCACTTGACCCCTTCAAGTGCACCTTGCCTTTCTGTTCAACCACTTAACTCCCTAACATTCCTTTAATCTGAGTCATCCTAAAATTCTTCTCTGTGGCAGCCAGAACAGAGTCTGGTGTCCCCACCCCCACCCCTAACCCCTCCCCATCTGAGGGGATTCCTCAAGCACCTAGCAGGCAAAAGCCAGCAGCATTTCCTGCTGCTATTGCCAAAGCCTTAGCCTGTGAGAAATGCTGGAGAGCATCCAACTGAAATAAAGCCCCGAGCATTTAAAACCCTCACAGAGAAGAAATGTATGAACACAACAAATGTGGAAACCCCCTTAGTTAAATCAATACCTCCTAGATCTGAGGAAAATGTGTATAGGAGAGGAGTAACATCTGTGGACTGATGTTACTCAGTAACATCAAGTATTCACTCCTTCCCCCAAACGGTATTCACTCCTTCCCCCAAACGGTATTCTCTCTTTCTAAGTATTTTCTCCCTACTCTCTGTCTTCCTAAAAATTAGAACTTGGACCTCTGGTGTACAAGACAAGGGTTCTACAGTTGGTCTTCCTCCTCAGGTCCAAGAATGTTTTCTTGAATTCCATCACCCATACTACATTTAAGAATCCACACAAACCAGGGCTGTTGGCACACGCACCTCTAATCCCAGCACTCAGGAGGCAGAGGCAGGGCAGTCTCTGAGTTTTATGTAAATGTGGTCTATATATATACATATGCAGTAAGACCCTGTCTCAAAAATAGAAAAAGCAATCCACACACAAATAATAATCATAGAGATATGCCAGCTATAGTGGAGCACTTGATAAATTCTAAAAAGCCTATGGCTGTGGGAAAGCTTCTGGTTTATTGTCAAGCCTCTTTAGCTAGAAACAATACCTCATTAAAGATAAAACCATTTGTACTGGGAAGAAACACTCCAAAGGTAATGAATGCAGTACTCTCCAGCCAGAAGAAAAACTTCCTTGTTCATCAGGTAATCCATACAAGGAAGAATTTTTAATGCCATAGGCATGAAAAGGCTTTTTATAAAGGAGCCATGCTTAGGGCTGGGGATGTAGCTCAGTGGTAGAATGCTTGTCTAGAATGCCCCCCCCTCCATCTTGCATTAGATCATTAGAAACACACATGCACACACTAAATATCAGAAAATTCATAATGGAGACAAATACTGTGTGTATAAGGAAGGCAAGAAATCACCCAATAGAAGACTGAATCTCATTTGAAAATATATATTTGCGGTGTGCCCTATAAAAATTATTCATCTTAGTTGGGTATGGTAGCTTATGCCTATGATCCCAGACAGAAACATAGTGAGGTTAAGGCCAGCCTGGGCTATATGAGAGTCTGTCTTAAAATGAACCAAACCAAACCAAAAATAGTAATGAATGTGGCTCAATCATGAGGAAATCATTAAACAGTGTAACAATGACCCTGAGGAACCACTCTGCAAATGTACCAAAATGTCTTGTTTATGTTGCTTCTTGTGCATGTAAGAACCATACATATAACAAAGTCATAGTGCTACACACATTTAATCCTAGTGCTTGGGAGGCAGAAGCAGACAGATCTCTGAGTGCTGGGAAAGCCTGACCTACATAATGAGTTCCTGGACAGCACATAGTGAGACCCTATATGATCAAGTATTTGCTCCTTGAGCCCTTACAAACAAACCATGCATGTAATATACACTATGAATGTAAAAGGTTTGGAAAACTTTCTTTTTGGCAATGCTCTGAGTTTAAGAACCGATACCAAAGAAAAAAACTGACTTTAGTAAATGTAGGAAAACTCAATAGTTGCACCACATTGGACACAATGGATTTACACTCATTAAAACCTTACAAATACTTCCAGGTGGTGTGGTGGTGGTGCATGCATTTAATCCCAGCACTTGGAAGGCAGAGGCAGGCAGATCCCTGTAAGTTCAAGACCAGCCTGGTCTACAAGAGTTAGTTCCAGGACAGGCTTCAAAGCTACACAAGGAAACTCCATCTTGAAAAACAAAAACAAAACAACAACAACAAAACACTACAAATTCTTTGTACTTAGGAAAAGTTTCAACAGGGATTCATATTTTATAACACATCAGATACAAGACATTTTTTTTTCCTTTTTTTTTTTTCCTTTGAGACAGTCTCATGTAACCCAGGTTGACCTCAAAGTTGCTATGTAGTTGAGGATGACTAACTTTGAACTATTTTTGTTTCTCGAGACAGAATTTCTCTGTGAAACAGTTCTGGCTATCCTGGAACTCACTCTGTAGACCAGACTGACCTTGAACTCAGAGAGATCCAACTGCCTCTGCCTCTTTAGTTCTGGGATTAAAGGCGTGTGCCACTACCACCTGTCCACTTTGAACTTCTGATCCTGCTTCCACTAACAGATTGATGGGACAGGTGTGGACCACCAATCCTGGTTTATGTATGGTGCTGGGGATCAAACCAGGGCTTCATTCATGGCAGATAAATACTCTGCCAATTGACCTAACTCTCCAGCCCCTATATATTTTTAATAAGAAAAAGTTTTATCAGAACATTTTGGGTCAGCAAAGCTATCACAGCAAACATCATTGATCTATTTTTTTTGGGGAGGGGCAGAGTCTTATGAAGCCCAGACTGCCTCAAATTTAAATATATGATAAATAATATATATTTTAAAAGTATATGCATGTGGTACATATCTGCATGTAGGTTTGTACACATCTGAGAATGTAGATACCCTTGAAGTCCAGAAAATGGTGTTGGATCCCTAGGAGCTGGAGTTACATGGGCTTGTGAGCTTCCTGACCCAGGTGCTGGGTTACACAAGGTTCTTTTCAAGAACACCAGGTACTCTTAACTGTTGAGCCATCTCTTCATTCCCTGCCTCAAACTAGATATATCAAAAGATAACTTTGGACTTCTGATGTTACTGCCTCCACCTCCCAAACACTAACATTATAGGCATGGAGCACCAGAACTGTTTTATTAATGCCCAATTTTAAGAATTATTCCACTTAAATGTCATAAACAAGTGATGTATCTGCTGTACTACCTACCGCTCATTATCATGGTGTTTTGCTTTCTAGGAAATAGAAACATTCCATCCTATAGGAAGCTCCTTAAGCAGAAAGGTAAACAACTCAAATAGCTGCAGGAAGTCCTTGAAACTGACCAGATTCACTAGGCCTCTCCCTGCCATAGTGAGCAGTCAAATCTGAGAGTCAACCTCTCTCTCAGATTGAGCAGAGCTGCATAGAAAACTAAGACAGCCGAGTCTGCAACTGCCAAGACTCAAACAAACAACTTCAACGAAGAGTCTCAGGAGAAAACCTGCAAAACAGACTCAGACCAGACCAGCTGCCTGGGAGAGGTTTAGATCAACTGAGGCACCAGGGAAGGACACTCCAGCCCATGGAGCTTCTGCAGGCTGTGCAATGGACTCCACGTTTCCAACTGTGTGAGCTGTCACTCATACTGAGGTGGGCTTTAGTGATGTAGCTGCCTTTGCATCATTTCTTCTCCTGTAAGTAACTCCTCACCCATACGTCTGTAAGTAATCCCAAGACACTCATTGGTTCACCAAGTTGGCCTTTGATGGCATCTGTACTTTGGATTGTTATAGGTTCCCTAATTGGGCTGAATAGATTGGCGTGTTGCATCTCCCCCAAAAAGTTTTGTCGTACAACACATGATGTGGAGTTGTTCCACAATGAAATAGATAAATCCAATGAATGTAAGGATGAGAAAAGGAAAACATAATGTTTTAGGCCTTCACATTATTCCAACAACTTTAAGGCTGGGAGACTGGGGATGCAATACTCAGAAGGTAAACTGCTTGCCTAGAATGCACAAAAGGTAAACTGCTTGCCTAGAATGCACCAAAGGTAGACTGCTTGCCTAGAATGCACAAAGCCACAAAGTCTTGGTCCTCAGCTTTGCACTAACACAGGCTTGTAGTCCCAGTGCTTCATTAAAAAAAAAAAAAAAAGAAAGAAAGAAAGAAAGAAAGAAAGAAAGTCTAAAATCAAAGAAGAAAAAGAAGAAACCCTACACAGAGTGACAGAGCGCCACAGACAGGCTTCTCATAAACTGGGGATGGGAGTGGGATGGGGTGGGGGAAGTACTGAGTGAATATGTGATGTTGGTATTTGTCAGCCATGGCCAGGACCCCAGGGCCTTGGGAAAATGTCAAAGCCTTCTCCCACCGGGTTGAGGTTCTGGGAGAAATGGCAAATCCCTCCCTTCTGGTCAGTGTGTGGATATTAACAATGTATGTGGAAAATGTCCACTATAGCATTCTCCCCCTGGATATTTATAGCCTAAAGACTGTTCCCCTACAGAGAGTATTCCTACCAAGATTAGCTAAACCCCTATCCTTGATACATCTGTATCCCATAAACCACGACACCCTTTCTCAAATGGGAGTCCCTGGAACCATGCAAGCATGTAGCAGTAAACAATGCAAGCGAGACAGACACAGCACCAAAGAATATGTGTGCATGTTGAAAGTATTCACACAAAGAGATGATCTATATCAGCAATCAGTAGGAAAACACAATTATTTATTCTAGGAAATATCATGGTGATACCTGTTAGAATGTTCGATAGACTGATGGAATTAATATTGGGAAGATATGGAACAATTAATCTGGAATACACCACCAGAGGGAATATGAAATGGGGCATGAGTAATTAGGAAATATCTGACACCTTTTAAAAGTTTTCTTTAAAAAAGACGTGAGTGTGTGTGAGTGTGTGTGTGTGTGTGTGTGTGTGTGTGTGTGTGTTAGTGTTCATATAAGTGATATGAGTGCAGCTGCTCTGAAAGGCAAAGTTCTCTTGGTCCTGGCATTAGAAACAACTGGGACTCACCCTATTAAGTGCTGGGGAACTAAACTCAGGTCCTATGAAAGAGCAATAAGCACTCTCAACTGCAGAGCCATCTCTCTAAGCCCCTATTCGGCACCTTAACCAGCTTAAATTATCACTCTTTTGCAGTGGTTCTTAAACTATCATTTTTTCTATGCCTCAGTACCACTATTATGTATTTACAAAAGAGAAAAAGTGCCATATAAAGGCATGTCCATATAAAGGCGTGTACATCAGTGTTTATAACAGTTTTATTTGCAGCTGGGTGTGTTGGCTGGCACAAGCCTGTAATACCAGTTCTTGCAAGGTAGAAGAAGGAGAATCATGAGTCAAGGTCACCTTTGGCTACATTTGGAGTTGAGGCAAGCCTGGGCAGCATGAGGTCCTGTCTCAATACATAGAGGCTGGAAGATGATTCAGTAGTTAAGAACACTGACTGCTCTTGCAAAGGACCCAGTTTCAATTCCAAGCACCCACATGATAGCTCACAACTATCTGTAACTCCAGTCCCAGGGGATTTAATGCCTTCTTCAGTCTTTTAGGGCATTGGTCACACATGGTACAGGACATATACACAGACAAGCACCCATATACATAAATAAATAAATCAAAACTATAAATTTTAAATAATAAATAAAAATTTAAAAGTCTTATTTGTAATAACTTCAAATTGAAATGTCCATTATCGTTAAATGGAAATTATATAGCCATGCAACAGTACTTCTAATCAATGAAGGCAAATTAACAGTTTATACATGCAGAAGCATAGATTAGCCTCAAAATGATTACGCTAACTAAAATCAGCAAGACTCCCACAAACTTCCTTACAGCATGATTCTATTTAGATAAAACACCAGAAAATGTAAACTCGTTATTAGTAATAAGAAACAAATCAGGGGGCTTAGTGGCAGTAATGCACACCTTTAATCCCAGTTTCCAGGAGGCAGAGGTAGATCTCTGTGAGTTTGAAGCCAGCCTAATCTACAAAGCAAGTTCCAGGACAGCCAGGACTGTTACAAAGAACTGTTACCCCTGTCTCAAAGAAAAACAAAACAAAACAAAACAGAAAAAGCAAGCAAATAAACAAAAAGGAAGGGCTTGCTTGAGTAGGGAGGATGGACAAACACAAAAGAAAATTTTGACTGGGGGGGGTCAATATGTTCCCTTTCTTGATTGCAGTGACAGATTCATTATGTGTACATATTTCTAACCCTATTAAACTGCCTACTATAAACATGTGCAGTTCAAGGCACGTTCTACCCCCTGAGAGTGCTTTTTTTAATTTCTGAGAATTATAAGTTAAGGGCATTATAAACATAGTTTAGAATTACATCTCCATTTGTAATACAATTCAGATTTATTAAGACTTCTTAGATTGCTCCTCAATTTTTTAAGACACTAACAAATATTATGAGCTGGAGAGATGACTCTGTGGTTAGAGCACTTGCTACTCTTAAAGAGGGCTTGAGGTTCATTCAACTCCTAGTACCACACTGGATGGCTCACAGCTTCCTGCACCAGGGGATCTGGCATTCTTCTTTGGCTTCTACTGGCACCTGCATGCCCATAGTGCCTGTCAGCAGTCTTTCACACATGCACATATGATCTCGTGTGTGTGTGTGTGTGTGTGTGTGTGTGTGCACGCGCATGGACGCGCCCCACACCCCCACTTGTGGATGCCAGAGGTCAATAGTGGGCATCTCCCACAATCATTCTCCACTTTACATGCTTTTAAACATTGCATTTATTTATTTGGGGAAGGAACACACACACCATGACAATGATGTGGAGGTTAGAGGACAATTATTAGAAATTGATTCTCTTCTTCTACCAATGTGGGTCAAGGGATCAAACTCAGGTTTGGCAACAAGTGCCTTTACCCACTGAGCCATCTCAGCAGCCTCCCACCCCCCATCTTATTTCTTGAGACAGAGTCTGATAGTGTTCAGACATCTGTACTGGCCTGTCCTTGGGTTGTGACAGGGTACACCCTCAGCTGCAGCCACTAAGAGACCACCTGTGCACATCCACTATATTCCCTTTTAAAAGAGGCCTGCCTACCTCCCATTCTCTCTCTCTTTCTTTCCCTCCCTCTCTCCATCTCTCTTTCTCTTTCTCTCTGCCTCTCTGTCCTTTCTCCGGCTGTCCCTGTCACCTCCCTTTCCCCTTTTTTATGAACCCTTTCCCTAATTAAAAACAAACAAACAAACAAACCCTCTGCTTTAACCCTGTCCAGTGGTGTCTTTCTCTTGTGCACTGCTTTTTCTTAAATGGCAACAGAGTTGCTCACTGACCATAAAGCTCATTGATTGGGATCCTCCACCTCTGCAGTGCTGAGATCACAGTTGTACTTGATTGTTTCTTCTTGTTGTTGTCATTTAATGTGGGTAGGGAGATTGAGCTCAGAGCCTCAGACCCATTAAGCCATTTCCCCAGCCCCTAAGATGCAACATATATAAAATAAGAAGCAAATCCTCAGGTCATATGAATTGGATCCAAAAGCTATGTGGTAGTTTGAATGTAATTGGCCCTCAACATTTTACAAAGAGTGGCACTATTTATGAGGTATGGCTTTGTTGGAGTAGGTGTGGCCTTGTTGGAGAAAGTGTGTCACTGTGGGGGTGGGCTTTGAGATTTCCTATGCTCAAGATACCACTCAGTGAGATAGTCCACTTCTCATTGCCTTTGATGAAAATGTATTCAGCATTATGTCTGCCTGCACACCACCATTCTCCCTGCATGATAATGGACTGAACCTCTTAAATTGTAACCCAACACCTCAATTAAATGCTTTCCTTTATAAGTGTTGCAGTGGTCATGGTGTCTCTTTACAGCAATAGAAACCCTAAGACAAGCTATAAGAACAAAAATGTCTTTCTTTAAATCTGTTTTTAAGATATATTTTATTTTTAATTGTGGGAGGTGTTATGTGCTTGTAAATTCAGGAGCCCACAGAGATACTGGATCCCTTTGGGCTAGAGTTACAGGTTGTTGTGAGCCAGGGCTACACAGAGGAACCCTGTATAGAAAACAAAACAAAACAAAACCAAGTGTGTATGTGTGTGTGTATATCATCTAGGTTGTACTATCTCTTCCAGATATAGTGATGACCTTTTCCACCAAGATAAGAAACCAAGGAACTATAATTGTCTGTGGGGTCTAAATTGTATATAAAAAGAATTTTTATTTTTATTTCTATTTTTATTTTTTATTTTGAGATGGGGTTTCTCTTTGTAACAGCCCTGGCTTCCCTGGAACTCACAGAGATCCTCCTGCTTCTACCTCCTAAGTGCTAGAATTAAAAGCATGCACCATTATGCCTGGTCACATAAGGAATTTTTTAATAACTGTAAATAGTTATTCTGACTTTATATGCCTTAAACTTTGAAACAATATATTTAAATTTGTGCTATAGAGATCTGAAGGCATGGTTTAAATGAGTCCACAAGACCCAAGATAAATGATAAACAGGTATTTATTAGGAAAACACACAAATAAAAGTAAATAACTGCCTTGGTCTTCCTGCTTCAGAAGATGGCGTCTCTGCCCTTCTGATACTCTCACTAAAACCCAAGAGAGCAGGCCAGCCCCTCCTCTTCCTTATAAGATGATGGGAGATGCCATTATGTATATATGTTTCTCATACTGGTTAATAATAAAGCACTGTTGGCCAATAGGAAAGGAAGATAGGAGGGACTAGGAGACAAGGAGGAAATAGGAAGTAGGAAGGAGGAGCCAAGATGGAGAGTCTGGAGAAAGCAGTATGCCGCAGGCTCCCCGGTAAGAGAAATACATAGATCAGCAGAAATGGGTTAATAATTAATGGCAGAGCTAGCCGATAAGAAACAAGTAACCGGGCCAACAGCATTGTATCAAATACAGAGTCTCTGTGTATTATTTGGGGCCGGTAGCAGGACAAGACCGGGCGGCAGGCGTGGAAAAACCGTACTCGTTACAATAAAGGGTTACTTCTGTACACCCGAAGGCATGGCCATAGGATGTAGCTACCACCAAAATTCACCGGCAAAGTAAAATGCTACCACATTTCCCCTTTTTGTCTAAATAAAAAGGGTTAAACCTGATACAAAAACTATATATGATGGAAGATGTCATTCTACAAATATGTTTCCCTTTTTGGTTAATGAATAAAGCACTGTTGGCTTTATTATAGAGAAGCAAGATAGGCAGAACTAGGAGACAAGGAGGATTCTAAGAGATGTAGCAGAGAGAGGAGTAAGAGGTCTGGTTCTCTCTCTGGTAAGATAAGACCACATGGAAACATTTAGATAGATAGAAATGAGTTAATATTTAAGACAGAGCTAGCCAATAAGAAACACAGTTTCATAACTAATAGAGTCTCTGTTTGTTATTTTGGGACGGACATGGCTTTGGGACCAGGCTGGCAGGAAAGTACTCATATCACTATATACAATAACAAATATCAAGCTATTCTGGAAAATCTATGTCTTGTACCTATTATGCTCTACCTAATATGAGAGAGGATATTAGCTGTGACTATCTAGTCTTCAACCCTATCAAAGACCTAAGAAGGAAAATAACATTACTAGGGTAAACAAACAAAGTACAAGTGGGTGACTTCCTAAAGGTGCAAGAAATGACAGAACAGCAGGCTACCTGGACAGTCACCCAAGGTCTCAGAGTTACATTGGGGCAATTGACTTTGGCTAAGACCTAGAGTATCTGACAGACCATCTCAGAAGCAGGAAAATTTGAAAGACTTTCCTAACCTGACTTGACAAGGTTCAGCAGTCTCTTTATGTTTATCTCCTGCTAGCCCTGTTAGAACATCATGTCTAATGTCAGAGGTCAAGGAAGGGGTAGTTCTTTGCCAAAAAGGCCAGTATTGCCAAGAATAAAACAAATTCTAAATGGTGTGTCATCAGTGCCCATTGAGATCCTGAAAATGTCTATTGTATGGTATACATAATTTAATTTTCCAAATTCTGCAAAATAAAACACATCCATTTGCCAAATTGCATTTCTACATATACTTTTAGGGTTACTTCTTGTTGGTAAAGAAGTTTGGTTATAGAAGGAACAAGTAGACCTTTTTTTTTTTTTTTTTTTTTTTTTTTAAAGATTTCCTTAGCGTCTTGCCAAGTGATAGAAAAATCCTTTTGTAAAGCTTTGCTATTCACATGGTGTTTTTTTTTTTTTAATGAAATTCTGAGGCCTCCAACACACTTCCTACTAATAATCAATCAATTTCATCATTATGTTGTGCTAGAGGACCTGGCAGACCCATCTGAGATTTTATGTGTGTTCTATATATGGGATAATTCTATTCCTCATTATTTCTTGTAATTATATAAATAATGACGTTAATTTGTATCATCAGGAATAAATCCAGCACTTGGAATGTGTAAGACAACTATCTTTACATATCGAGAGTTGGCAACTATATTGAGAGGTTCTAGAAAATCCATAAGTACCATGAGAATAGCATACAATTCTGCCTTTTGTACAGAATTATAAATTCTTTGAACCATTTTACTTGTATTACCTTATTTATATCCTGCCTTACCTGATTTGTTTGCATCAGTGTAGAACACAGGGACTTGAGAAATTGGTGTTTTCCTTACAATGCATGGAAGGACCCAAACAGTTTTCTTTATGAATTTTATTCTCTCACTTTTGGAATAATTGTTGCTAATCTTTCCCAAAAAATTACTGTAAACTCTTTGCCATATTAATTATCTTTTTACAAGGATGAAATTTCCTCATTAGTTAAAGGTACTATAATTTCTTCTGGGTCCATTCTTGTCAGTTGACAAAGTCTAAATTTTTCTTTTAAAATCAAACCAGAAATATTTTCTATATATGTTTTTAATTTTTTATTCTGTTTATAAGGTAGAAATATCTAATCCAATATGATATCTTCCCTCTGCATCAAAATCCCTGAAGGGTATTCCCTAGATGGTAACATAACCAGAATGCAGTTGAGCCTTGGGTCTACACGGTCCACATGTGCTTCTTGTATTCTCTTCTATACCCATTCCAATTCCTTTTCACCTTCATCTGATAATATTCTCAGATATTTAAGTCCTTGTCCCCTTCTAGGGTTTTTTTCAAAAAGTTTAGATGCAGTAATGGTCTGTAGCTGGGAAATCTCTCCTAGCAATTTTTGAAGATCATTAAGCACTTGATATCAATCTCTTCTGATCTGTACTTTTTGTGGTCTAATTTTCTAAAGACCTATTTTATATCCTAAGTAATCAATAAAATCTCCTCTCTGTAGTTTTTTTTTTTGTTTGTTTGTTTGTTTTTTTGCTTTGTTTTTTGAGGAGCAAATTAATCCCCAGCAAGGCAAAACTTTCTTTACATCCTCGAACATTTTTTCTAACGTTTCTGCCTTAGACTCAGCCAACAAAATATCATTCATATAATGGTAAATTATAGATTGTAGAAACTGTATATGAACTATTTCCAATGGTTTTTGTACAAAATATTGGCACAGAGTAGGGCTATTTAACATTCCCTGTGTGAGGACCTTCCATTGATATCTCTTGACAAGCTGAGAATTATTATAAGTAGGCACCATGAAGGCAAATTTTTCCCTATCTTTTTCTTGTAAAGGTATAGTGAAGAAATAGTCTTTTAAATTAATAATTATAATAAACCATTCTTTAGGTATCAGAGAAGCAAGGGCATTCCAGACTGTAGATAGTACATTGCCTGAATTACTTTATTTATGCCTTTCAGGTCTGTAAGCATTCTCCATTTTTCATATTTCTTTTTAATAACAAATACAGGAGAATTCCAAGGGCTTGTGTATTCTTCAATATGTCCAGCATTTGTCTGTTCTTGAACCAGCTGTTCTAGAGCATCTAACTTCTTAGAAATAATAGACCATTGCCCCACCCAGACATGTTCCATCAGTTAACCACTTCTAGAGTAGGGCATTTGTTGTATTCTGTTTTTGTACAGCTTGGATTGTTGGAGTCTGTCCTAAATAATGCCTTATAATGTTTTTTCCCATAAGCATGAGTTTGTTTATGGTTCATTTCTGATACTGGAGGAATGTTAATCTGGGCCTTCCATTGCTACAACAGATCATGACTCCATAGATTTATTGCTACATTATCTACATATGGCCTCAGCCTTTTTTCTTTGAACTTCTGGCCCTATACACTTAATCCACCTCATGCTTTCTTTTACTTGAGGATAGGGTTCTGATCCCTAAGAATTGAACATCTACCTCCTGAAGATGCCAATTTGGATGCCAAGATTTTGGAGTTATTATGGTAACATCTGCCCCCATGTCTAGTAATCTTTTGGTATAATGACTGTACTCTTAGTTTTGGTCTTTGGTCATTTATAGAAATCTGTAAAAATATACGCTTTTCTTTTCCCCTCCATGAATTTTTTATTCATCCTCCAAAGCTATTCCATCCAGAGCAGTATGACTTTTTACAATAGGAACTGGGTTTCCTAATTATTCGGGGGGAGGATTGTCCTCCACAGTGACTGGGAATGACTGGACCACATTCAACATGGGGGCTTTTGAGAGGCCACCCCAAGGAATTTCCCTGATTGTAAAGGGTTACATTATTTGTCTCTTGTTGATCTATGTTTGTTGGTCCAATGTTGGCCTTTCCCACATCTTCTACATAATCCAGAAGGTTGGGGCCTTCTATTTGGGTTAAGGGATGCCTTGTCTACAATTTCTTCTCAGATGTCTAATTCTACAACAATTAAAACATTTGATATTTTGATGTCTCTTCAAACCTTTGGAGATCATTTCTACCCAAGCCTCAATGTTATAGTTAAAGTCTGAAGACATAGTTATGGTTTGCCTTAGTTATGATAAAAGATAAGTTACATGTAAAACTTTAGACTAACAAAGATAGGATGGGTAATAGAATGTACTCTTTAAATTTTCTGAAATGTTAGTGGACTAAATAGTGTTAAGTATAGTTCTTGCTTGATAACTATTTTGTTATATATAGTTTTACTATGTTAAAGTTAAAATCTTCCTTTTTATTTAGACAGAAAACAGGAAATGGTGGGGGAGGTCCTTCTGTATAGTGTGAATGTAAGTTTCTCTTATTGGCTTAATAAAATGCTGATTGGCCAGTAACCAGGCAGGAAGTATAGATGAGGCTACCAGACTAGGAGAAGGCTGGGAAGAGGAAGGAAAGGGGAGCCACCAGGGGGTCCCCCATGTAGCTACAGAGGGCCAGGCATCACCAGAAAGCCAAGAAAAAGTGGAGATATATAGATAATAGAAATGAGTTAATAATTAAGAGAGAGATAGCCAATAAGAAGCCCAAGCCATCAGCCAAACAGTTTATAATTAATATAACTCTCTGTGTATTTATTTAGGACTGAAGGGCAGTGGGACCAGACTGGGCAGAAACTCTATCTACAGAGATCAAAGAATTTTTTTTTCAGAAAAAATATTTTTTTGGATGGGAACAGGTGGAACAGAAGCTCCTTCTATAGACCAGGGGCATCATGCATGCTGAACATATATTTTACCACACAGACTATTGGAACTCCCTAAAATTTCTTAGACATTTTATCCAGTGGTAAAATAAACAATATAAATGTTCAAATTCTCATTAAAAGGTGCTCAAACTATATGCATCATAGAAATTGAAATTGGGGGGCAATTACATGTCATTTATTGTTATTAAAGAGAAGAAAATTAAGACCATTAGTACCTACTGTAGGGTTCTTGAACTTATGTTGGAAGCAGTATGAACCAATCCAACCTCCTTGGAAAGCAATATAGTATCATCCATTAAAATAACTATGCTGGCCAGGCAGTGGTGGTGCACACCTTTAATCCCAGCACTTGGGAGTCAGAGGCTGGTGAATCTCTATGAGTTCAAGACTAGCCTGGTCTACAAGAGCTAGTTCCAGGACAGGCTCCAAAGCTACACAGAGAAACCTTGTCTCGAAAAACCAAAAGTAATATAAAATAAAATTAACTATGCTTATAAGAATATAGATGGTATAGGAGAAATCTATGTTGGTTCACCCTAAAATATGGCACTCTAACAAGCTAATGATTTTAAACTAGATGTCCTTGGAGAACAGCCAATCTTGGAAGAGCCTTTACTTCGACATCACTTTACCTACCTAAAACTAGAGTTTCTAAAAAATACAGCTGCCTTTGCTTCTTTCACTGAGTTTTCATTAACCCCATGTCTACAGGAAGAGAGACAGAGGAATGCAATCACACCTGGACAGATTTTTCACAAGCCATTATCTTCTAAGTCCATTCAAATCCCAAATACAATCCTTCACTAACTACTATCTGGGCATTGAGTTCATTTATTCTGCTAATAAATTTACCACTCCTCAAATTAGTCATCTTCCCCATCTCCCTATTCCCATAAAGAAGGCAATATAATTATCTAGATCTCATTGGTTATTAGGTGGTGGCACTTCTGTGGTTGTTCCTCTCGTGCATGTTGATTGATGTGTTTGTGTTTTTCTTCCATTAATCTTCCATTGTTGTCTCATTCCAGAAAATCATTGGAAAAGGCCAGGGAAGCTTTCCCTTTGTCCCACATCTACATAATCATTCAATTCAGCTGGAAAAAAGTAAAGCACCTATGCAGAGCACTTAATGAATCATTTTCCACAATGGGATGGCATGAAATTAGAGATGATCAAAAGATAAAAATGCTATAAAAGTTGTATGCAATGGCTAAAGATAATGATCGATTCCTTTCTCTGTGGGCTTGGAACGGCTTCTAAGAGATACTGTTGAATGAAAAGGGCAAAATGGGAAAGCATATTGCATGAATCTGGAGAAACAGAACTAGATAAAGACATCTGGAGGGACTTTTGGGATGGGGGTGGGCCAATTAACCTCAAGTAGCAGGCCATGGAGTGGAGGTGGGGCAGGTGATGTACTCTGGCACAGGCTGAAGTTGCTCCTCCTCACCTGGAATTCTTTTTTTTTCCCAGATGTCTTAGTTCTGCTGTTAAGGGTTTGTCTGTTTCTGGTTGGTCGGTCGGTAGGTTGGTTGGTTGGTGTTGTGAACTTTAGGACATTGTGCCTTATAGGCAAGTGTTGCTATTTTACCACATCCCCAGGCCCCCTGAACCTTTCTTCTCTAAAATGAGTTATAACTGAGAATACTCCCCTTAGAGTCAAATGTCCATATCCAAACACCTTCACAGCAACACCAAAACAAATAGTTGGTGGAATACCCAAAAAGGCGTATTTGTTCCTCCACAAGTGACTGCCAGCGGTACAATGCTTCTCTTGTTCCCTTTGCACTTGATCTTGCCACAAGGCCAACAAATGATTGTTTAATTTTTATAAGCAAATAATAAGAAACCCTGTGTCATACCTTCCATACTTCTTTCCCCTTATCTGTGGTGCCACTTTGTGCAGCTTCAGTCAACCATGGCCAACTGATAGCAGAGTGCATGGGAGTTTCTTCCTTCTGTTGTTTCACTGACAGAGGTGTAGTTTTTATGTAGCAACTTCGACATGAAACTAGCTTTCTTCCCTAATTAAGCAGATAACTTCCATCTTCCCATTTAAAGGAAGCACCAAGTACAAATTCTAGGAACAAGTTTCTCTGAATAGTGATCATAGTCATGGGAAAATATGTGTCTACAGTGAGTTTAGTTAGATGAATGTGATGACCGAGTTATGAAGATTGCACTTCAGAGGGCAGCAGTTAGCATTTCTTCTCAAGGCACGATCAGTTTGCATCAGTTTTGTTTGGGGTCTGTTCACTTGCCAGGGCTACTTGGGATCCTCTCTGTACCGCTCACTGACAGCTGGAAACACAAATGGGCAGTCTGTGATTGCCTTTTCTCTGCTTTCAACCTTAGTAGTGGTTCCTAAGGAGCATTTAAGAGGCCCATCTCTCTCTCTCTCTCTCTCTCTCTCTCTCTCTCTCTCTCTCTCTGTGTGTGTGTGTGTGTGTGTGTGTGTGAGAGTGAGAGAGGGAGGGAGAGAGAGAGAACTAGATACCTGGGGTGCTGGTTCTTTTTTGGAAGTCACTTTTCATCCACAAATCCAGAGTACAGTTAAACATAAACTAATTTGAAACTTGTTTTTTTTGTTTGTTTGTTTGTTTTGTTTTGTTTGTTTCTTTTACAAAAACAGAGGCTGGGAAGTGGGAGGTGGCTCAGCAGTTAAGAGCACTGGCTGCTCTTCCAGAAGACATAGGACCCAGATTTAGTTCCCAACGTACAACTGTCCATAACTCCAGTTCCAGGGGATCCTACTCTATCATCTGACCTCTGAAGGCACCAGGCACCCAATGGTGCAACAGACACACATGTGAACAAGACACTCATACACATAAAACAAATAAGTAAAACTTAAAAATAAGTAAATTAATCCTGGTAGTGGTGGGGCACGCCATTAATGCCTGCACTCAGGAAGCAGAGGCAAGAGGATCTCTATGAGTTCAAGGCCAGCCTGATCTACAGAGCGAGTTCCAGGACAGTCAAGAATACCCAGAGAAACCCCCACTTCGAAAAGCCAAATAAATAAGTAATGAAATAAAGGATGGTGAGATGTCTTACCTGATAAACATGTTTGTTGCATAAGCCTGACAACCTGAGTCCAGTTACCCAGAACTCAGGATGAAAGAAGAGAATCAACTCCTGGAAGCTGACCTATGACCTCCACATGCATGCTAGTGCATGTATGTGCCTGCAGGAACACACACACACACACACACACACCCCTAAATAAACAGTGGTCAGTTTTCCCTCTGTGTCTGATTTAGCTTCACCTCTAACTGAACAATGATGGGGAAATGACAAAAGGAAATGGTAGGGACAGAATGGAAAGACAGCTGCAGATTTTGATCCTGTGACTTGATTGTTTCCTTTCCAAACAAAAGTAGAAAGGCAGTACTAGGAGCAACTGGGGGGGGGGGAGAAAAGAAGAAAAAAGAACCCCTCAAATTTCTGTACGGTGAGCTGAGAAGATATGCCTGACTAGATTTATGGTAATGGTCACCTGAGACTATTAAAGAAAACGCTTTCTGGTACTGGAGCGATGGCACAGAGGTCAAAAGCACTGGCTGCTCTTCAGAGGACCCTGGTTTAGTTCCCAGCACTCACATGGCAGCTCACAACTGTAACTCCAGTTCTAGAGAATCCGACACCCTCACACAGACAAACATGCAAGCAAAATACCAGTGCACATAAAAAATAAAAAGGGATCATTAAAAAAAAAAATTAAGCCAGGTGGTAGTGGTACACACCTTTAATCCCAGCACTCAGGAGGCAGAGAGAGGGGAATTGCTGTGAGTTTGATACTAGCTAGCCTGGTATACAGAGCTAGTTCCAGGACAGCCAGAGCTACACAGGGAAACCTATCTTGAAAAACAAAACAACAAAAAAATTTTGTAAAAAAAGAGAAAACACTTTCTAAGAATTTTCATCAACAGAGCATAGAGATACCCTTTTTAAGGTTTATTTAAATTTTAGTTTCTGAAACTCTATGCAGGGCAAGGTATCTCTATTTTGAGTAACTCTCTGTTTTTATATAAAGCCCCACAGATTATCCAGCCTTGTCTTTGCATACAGCTCTGTCTGAGCCACGGGAAATTACAAATATAGTGGCTGACCAAATGTTAAACGAGGGTGAATTGTAAGCTGGAAGGGAGAAAAGAAATGGAATTTTTTTTAGGAAAAAAAAAAAAAAAAAAAAAAAAAAGAACCCTAAGCCAAATATAGCAGAGATTAAAGATCCACGGGAACAGGGTTCTGAATATTTATGGGTAATCCTTGAATAATCCTTAGAAATAGATATCATGGATGCAAATGATGAAAAAAATGGATGGATTTTTCCATCACAAATGGCAAAAATAAAGTGATGACTAAAATGACAGTGATGCTGTACCAGGGCCATGGATGCATAATTCTGAAGGCAGAGAGGAATGAGTGACACCAGTTCTAGAAGTAAGCCCTCACTTCCAAGGACCACACTCCTCTGATTATTAGGAGTAGGAGGCAGGGCTAGGGGTGGTCTATGTAGAGCACTTACCTAGAGCTTGAGTTTGATCCCAGCATTATAAAATAAAGGAAAGAAAAAAAAATCAAGAAATGGAAAGTAGAACACACAGAGTGAGTTAATGACTACAGAGACTCCAGGTTTGATTTTTAAGTTGCTAAAGCTTTTTTGCTCCTAAGTAAATGAACCAGATCCTGAATGCACTTAAATTTAAGTAAGACCCTTTCTCCATAACTGCTTTTGTTATTTACTTCACCCCAGTGGTTGTAGGAGGCAAACATGCTCTAAATTGTATGTTTCTTGATCGCGTTAAAATAACCCTCAGAAAACTTGAGAACTAAGCAAAAGTCTTCATTTTCAAATTCCAATATGACACAATTAAGGTTTCTTTTTTTTTTTTTTTTTTTTTTTTTTTTTTTTACTTAACCAGGAAGAAATATTAATCACTAACACACACACACACACACAAAAGAAGCAATGAATCAATGAATCTATGTTGGGTACTAGGTCTCTATAAAAAAAATATCTTTAGTTTTACTTGTTTCTTCACCAATCTCACATAAACATCTCAACAACTCGGATGCATATAAACTGCATCCGAGACAACTGAAAGGAAAAAAAAAAAAAAAACTACCGTCCCCACATATAACTAATTTGTGCAGTGCACCAGCAAGAACCTGCTTTAAATTTCCGTGCCAATTTACAACCCCCAGACTGTACCAGGCAAGGTTAGTGGCTACTGAAAATACCACCAGGACAGGGCTATCTAAAGACACATTTTGGTAGTGTGTTAACTATACAAAAAGAAAAAAGACATTGTACAGTTTAAAAGCAAATCTTACACAGCCTTACATTTCAATTTTTTTTTCTTTAAAAGGAGTGAGTTGTGTACAGGGGGGTTAAATGCTTTATAGACAAAAACCAAAAAACTGCGCTAGAATCAACTTATCTTCTTCATCTTTGTCGTCCTCTTCTTCCTCCTCTTCCTCATCCTCTTCATCCTCCTCATCTTCCTCTTCCTTCTTTTTCTTGCTCTTTTCCGCCTTGACCACCCCCTTTTTCGCTGTATCGGGTTTCCCTTTAGCTCTGTAAGCAGCAATATTCTTTCCGTTCTTGTCCTTCAGCTTGGCAGCCTTCTTTTCGTAGGGCTGCTTGTCATCTGCTGCAGTGTTGTTCCACATCTCCCTCCCCCACTTTCTTTGCAACATCACCAATGGACAAGCCAGAGTGTTCTTCTTTGATTTGGGGGCGATACTCATAACAGAACAAAAAGAAGGCCGAAGGAGGCCTCTTGGGTGTATTGGTGTATTGGGGTCCTTGAATTTCTTTTTGGTCTCCCCTTTGGGGGATGTAGGTTTTCATTTCCCTTTCATAACAAGCCATGTCTCCTTTTAACAGACATGGTCATCCACCTTTCTGAGCACTTCTTGAAGAACTCGGAGAAGTTGACAGAACCATCTGGGTGCTTCTTCTTGAGTTCTTCCTGGCAAGTTTGCACAAAGAATGGATATGAGGACATTTTGCCTCTCAGCTTCTTAGGATCTCCTTTGCCCATGTTTAGATGATTTTTATCTGGGAGGCACAGAGTTGCCCAGTGCCCGTCCGGCTCACACTTGCCCCGGCACTGTCTCTCGAGGTCAGACTTTGAATCCCTCTAAAACTTACAGAAAATACGATGTTCGAGGTTATGTGTACCATTTCCTCTGATGAGTGGCTTCATACTTTCTAGCATAGTCTCCAAGACATCTAGACTCCTGTAAACACTATCATCATACGAAAAGTCATAGATAGGACTTCCGTGTTGAAGTTCCAAGATGCTTGGGTTTTTTGTTTTGTTTTTGGTGTGTGTGTGTTTCAGGGTTTGTTTTTCAAACTTTATTTGTGATGGTGGTGGTAGTGGGGTGTGTATTTGTGTGATACTTAGAGGTGGACAGCGCACATGCCACGATGCGCCTGTGCAGGTCAAAGGATGACCTGTGGAGTCAATTGTCTCCAACTTAGATCATCAAGATGGGGCAGCAAGCACCTTTCCAGGCTGTCCATCGTGCCAGCCCTGCTTGTTTGTTTTTGTTGTGGAGGGAGTCTATGTACATAACCTATACAAGCCTTGGATTTATAATCCTTTTGCCTCAGACTCCTGGTTCTGTAAACTTTCTGTTTCAGACAGAGATTTTCTCTGTAGTCTAATTTGTCCTGGAATTCACTATGTAGATCAGGCTGGCTTTGAACTCACAGAGGTGCTCGGCATGCTATCACCACCACCCAGCTCTGTAAATTTAATGCAGCAAAACAATTTTTTCTTCCATTTCTTTTCTTCCTCTCTTCCTTCCTTTTCTGGGGGGAGGGTTAGTTGTTTCGTTTTACAACAAAGTCTTATGTAACCCATGCTGTCCTGCGCTGTGTGGTTAAGGATAACTTTCAACTCCTGATCTCCACCATACACACACACACACACACACACACACACACACACACATCTGTAGCAGCTCCCAAATGACACAGAGACTGAATTATTATGAACATGAATGCTCAGCCTTATCTTATGCCAGCTCTTATAACTTAATTAAACTGGTTTCTCTTCACCTACATTTTGCCTCCAGGGTTTTTTTGTTTGTTTGTTTGTTTGTTTTTTAAACTTTTTACCATTCTATATGTCCTGCTCGGTGTCTGTCTGTCAGCAGCTGCCTGGCTTCTGGACCTAGGCATCTCCCTCTCTTTCTCCCTCATTCCTCAAGCCTGGATTTCTCCTACTACTTATTCTCCCCACCTATCCCTCTACTTCCTAGCTATTGGCTGTTCAGCTTTTTATAGATCAATCAGGTGCCTTAGGCAGGCAAGGTGAAACAGCAAAACATTTTTACATAATAAACAAGTGTAACATAAACAAATGCAACATACCTTTACATACTTAAAGTAATATTCTACAACAAAAACAAATGTAACACATCTATACATAATTAAAGCAATGTTCCACAACACACCTCCACCTCCCAAATGCTGGGATCACAGGGACCTGTCATCTCTTTCATTCCTTTTGTGATATCTGGGTTCAAACCCAGGGCTTTTGTGCATGCTAGGCAAGTGGTTGTTTTCCAAGTTTTAGTTTGAATAGCATCATCATGTGGGAATCCTGTTCATAATGTAGACTGAGCTAAGTGTCATGGCACATGTCTTTAATCCTAGTGCTCTAGAAGCAGAGGCAGGTGGGTCTTTATGAGTTAATGGCCAACCTGTTCTTCAAATTCAGTTCTGTTACACAAATTCAGGACTGTTACACAGTGTCAAAAAGCAAATCAAAAATGTTGACTGTGATTCAAAACATCTAGGCTAAGATTTAGACATTTGCACGCGTAATAAAGTTCAGAGTGATGTTGTTACTGGAGGTTCAGGGGCTAAAGCAGATTCAAAGGGTTCACTCACTAGCATCCAGGGAAGGCTGGCCAGTGGACATCAATCAGTACTGGCTTCTGCCAAGCTCAGGAGAAATGTGGAATATATTGCTAAGAGTAACACCAGTCACAGCTACTAAAAAGCCTGAAGCTGTTTTTTCACAGGTGCCCTGTGTCATGAAGACTCTAACTTCCCAAATTTTGGGTTCTTTCATTTCCCCACACAAAGATTTGGTGTTTCAGGAGCCTAATAAAATACTGTCTATCCTTCAAGTACAGATATAGATAGTGATGATGCTCCTGGTTGCCTTTTTAAGCCATTGTTGAAGCTGGGCATGGTGGCACAGGGTTATAGTCCCAGCCCTTAGGAGGCTGAGGTGGGAGGACTGTGAAGCCACCCTGTGTTACAGTAAGAACAAGTGTGTAAGTTTAAATGAATATTAGGGTAAATTCAGTGAGAGGGCAGGCTGGAGTGACGCCTCAAAGCGGTTAAGAGCACGGATTGTGTGGTAGTTTGAATGTAACTGCCCCCATAAGCCTATAAGGAGCGGCACTATTAGGAGGTGTGGCTTTGTTGGAGTAAGTGTGTCACTGTGGAGGTGGGCTTTGAGGTCTCATCCATGCCCAAATTGAACCCAGTGACTCAATCCCCTTCCTGTTGCCTTATGATCAAGACTAGCCAGCACCATGTCAGCCTCCACACCTCCATGCTCCCTACCATGATGATAATGGACTAAACCTCTGAAATTGTAAGCCACCACATCAATTAAATGTTTCCTTAATAAGAGTTGTCATAGTCATGGTGTCTCTTCACAGCAATAGAAAGGCTAAGACAGATTTCTTTTGCAAAGGACCCACATCAGATGGTTCACAACCACATGTAACTCCAGGCCATGGGGATCTGACACCCTTTTTTGTCACAAGTACATACTTACACACAAGCATAAATAAATAGATGACAGATAGATGCATATATGTAGTGTATATATATATATATATATATTTAAAAATAAAGTCCATCTTTTTAGGGGGTGGGGCAATGTCTCAGTAGATAGTCCTGATTGGCCTGGAAATCAATATATAGGCTGGTCTTGAACTCACAGAAATCTACCTGTCTACCTTTGGCTCCCAAGTGCTCTGATTAAAGACACATGCCAACACACCCAGCTCTAAAATGTATTCTTGTAAATAAAACAACAGCAACAATAATAAAGCTAGCACAGTGAAGCAGAGAGATTAAGGAGAGAGATAACAGGGCTTGGAGCTAGCTAATCAACCAAACAAATAAAAGGAAGGACAGGACTCTGGGACAATAATGACATTGGTTTGGGAAGCTCCAGCTAGCTCTTGAGTTCGGGTCGGAACCAGGGCTAGGTATTTCCTCTTGGTCTCTTATCCAGAGAACAGGAAATAAGGGCTCACACAGCTCTGTAAGAGTAGCAAGGTGGAGCCAATGAGGAGGCAGAAGCCGGATTGGACCCACAGGCCTACTTTCCCCACTCCCCAAATAACCCACGTCCTTCTACTAGGCCTTACCTATAAAAGGGTCCACAAGCTTCCAAAATAGTGTTCAATCAAGTGTTTAAACATATGAGCTTGTGGGGATAATTTCACCTTTGAACTATGACATGGTGTTACTCAAAGTCTCTGGAATTCAGTTTGTTTTCTTTTGAGATAGGTTTTCTCTGTGTAGTCTCGGCTGTCCTGGAACTCAATCTGTAGATCAGGCTGTCTTTGAACTCAGAGACCTGCCTGCCTCTGCCTCTTGTGTACTGGAATTAAAGGCTTGGGCCACTCCTTCCGAGCTCAGAGGAAATTCTTAAAATGTGTGATGCCTAAACACCATTTTATGCTAGGAATCCATCTTGTCCCCAATGGCTATCTGTCTCTCTCTTTTGTCCCTTGTGGATATGTTCTCAGTAACCTTGACTGAGTGACTTCCACCCAGAAATGTACAGCCCTGACCATCTACTTGTTATGCTATGATTAACTGTCTTTTTGGCTTCTGTAACTTGCTTATGCAGACAGTCAAGGACTATTTTGAGGTTGTCTTGACTACCTAACCTTGGCAGAGCAGAACAGCCTTGGATTGCTTGTGCAGACATTCAAGATCTTCGTGTAGTTTTTCACCTTTAAAAATCCTTCCCTCACCCCTCTTCACCCTACAATCTCAAATTTGGCCTAGGGATTTTATCCTGCTAGCGATTTCAATACATTTAATTAATTATAATCCATATTTGAGTCTGTGGTCTTCTCCCACGGGTTACATACTCCATAATAAATGTTTGAACTTGAATTAAAAGCCCTGGCTTATCTTTCCACTCGTGTATTCTTTCCTTGAACAAAGTGAATTTGTTTTCTGCGGCACATTGTTTTTGGGGAGCCCAGCAACTGCATGTTTCTTGGGGTTACCTATAAGTAGCCTACTAATCTGCCCCAAGCATTCAGAGGCTCTCTAGCATCCTTGACCCAGTTGCCTTCATCCTGTTTGTCAACCTCCTCAAGAGCCTGACAAGCTCACCTCTCTCAATCTTCCCTCAGCTTCCTACCTCTCACACTTGATACTCTATTTCATGCTAATCAGAGCAGACAATCAAGTGACATCTAAAAGGATAGACTAGTACAAATGACTCAATAACTAGCAAGTATATCATGATTATTTTTCAAGACATACACACTTGAACTGCTGAGCCTGTTCTCTAGACCATCCCCTTGCTGTTTTTACCCTAAATTCATTTTAACTCACATACAGCTGTTTTCAGTGTAACAAAAGGTGGCTTTACAATCCTCCCGAATCAGCATCCTAAGTACTGGGACTTTTTTTGAAAAAAAAAAAAAAAAATGACCAACTCAGTTATGGTGGTGCAGGCCAGTAGGATTTGCTGAAGGAGACAGAGGCAGGAGGATTCAAGAGTTCCAGGCCAGCCTGAGACACATATTTTTGCTAGGCAGTGGTGGCACATGCCTTTCATCCCAGCACTTGGGAGGCAGAGGCAGGTGGATCTCTGTGAGGCCAGCATTGTCTACAGATCTAGTTCAAGGACAACCAGGGCTACACAAAGAAAACCTGGCTAAAAAAAAAAAAAAAAAACAAAAATGACTGAGAACATCATCAATTTCTATCTACATCTGTACTTGAAGCATCAATGTGAAAGTAACAAGATGGAGCGAATAAGCCTTTTTATCTTGGTGTTTTGGGATAGCATTTCTCCATGTTGTTCAGCCGGCTAAGAGCTCACTGTGTAGTCCAGGCTGCTCTCAGACTTACTGTCTTCCTAGCTCAGCTTCCATGGTCTAGGATAATAGGCATGTACCATCATGTCCAGTAGGCTCATTTTTCCCCCAGTTATATTAATGTCAATCATGGTCAGTCATAGAAAAGCATAAAATAAGTATTTAAAAGAACAAGGAAGTAATAACACGATATTCAAAGAGGAAAAATATTAGGATCCCTGGAACTCTCTGTGTAGACCAGGCTGGCTTCAAATTAATAGAAATCTGCCTGCTTCTGCCTCTCAAGTGCTGGGGTTAAAGTGGTGTACCACCACACCTAGCTTTAGGATATTTCTTTTTTTAAATATATTTTTAATATTTTATTTTTATGTGGAAGGGTGTTCTGCCTGCATGTGTGTTGTGCAGTGCTCTTGGAGGCCAGAAATGAGTGTCAAAACCCCTGTAACTACAGTTACAGATGGTTGTGAGCCACCATGTGGATGCTGGGAACTTAACTCAGATCCTCTGGATGTGCAGCCAGTGCTCTTAACCAGTGAGCCATCTCTCCATCCCCTCTATGGATTATTTTTTTTATAATTTATTATACTTAATTTGTTTAACAACAAATGACATAATATGGATATTCCATGTTAGTACATTAGCTTTTCTGTGGAATTACTTGATAGCTACATCATTTTTAATTTAATTTATTTTTCACCAACCCCTGGTCCTGTGCATAGTAGGGAAGAACATTCTATCACTCAACTACATACACAGCCCTGATTTTTTTTTTTTTACATTTTTTCCCACTCTCCTTCTTTCCTCCCCTCTCCCCTTCCACACTCCCCTGTGCCCCCACACTCCCAATTTACTCAGGAGGTCTTGCCTTTTTTCCCCATTCTTAGGTGGATCCATGTATATTTCTCTTAGGGTCCTCTTTGTTACCTAGGTTCTCTGGGGTTGTGGACTGTAGGCTGGTTATCCTTTGCTTTATGTCTACTATCCACTTATGAGTAAGTATATATTATATTTGTCTTTCTGGGTCTAGGTTACCTCACTCAGGATGTTTTCTCCTACTTCTGTCCATTTGCCTGAAAATTTCAAGATGTCATTGTTTTGTTACTGCTAAGCAGTACTCCATTGTGCAAATTTTCCTTATTCATTTTTTGGTTGAGGGGCATCTAGGGTGTTTCCAAATTCTGGCTATTATGAATAATGAACATAGTTGAGCAAATGTCCTTGTGGTATGAATATACATCCTATGGGTATATGCCCAAGAATGGTATTGCTAGATCTTGAGGTAGATTGATTCCCAATTTTCTGAGAAACCACCATACTGATTTCCAAAGCAACTGTACAAGTTTGCATTCCCTCCAGCAATGAAGGAGTGTTCCCCCTACTCAAAATCCTCTCTGGCATAGCTGTCATCAGTGTTTTTTACCTTAGCCATTCTGACAGGTTGTTTTGATTTGTATTTCTCTGATGGCTAAGGATGTTGAGCATTTCCTTATGTATCTTTTAGCCATTTGAGATTCCTTTGTTTAGAACTGTACCCCATTTCTTAAATTGGGTTATTTGCTCTTTTGATGTCTAGTTTCTTGAGTTCATTGTATATTTTGGAATTAGTCCTCTGTCAGATGTGGGATTGGTGAAGATCTTTTCCCAATCTATAGGCTGCCATTTTGTCTTGTTGACCATGTCCTTTGCTTTACAGAAGATTCTCAGTTTCAGGAGGTCCCATTTATTAACTGTTGCTCTCAGTGTCTGTGCTACTGGTGTTATATTTAGGAAGTGGTCTCCTGTGCCAAGGTGCTCAAGGCTTCTTCCCACTTTCTCTTCTATGAAGTTCAATGTGGTTAGTTTATGTTGAGGTTTTTGATCCATTTGAGCTTGACTTTTGTGCATGGCAATAGATATAGATCTATTTGCATTCTTCTACATGTAGACATCCAGTTATGCCAGCACCATTTGTTGAATATGCATTCTTTCTTTGTTTCCATTTTATGGTTTTAGCTTCTTTGTTAAAAATCAGGTGTTCTTAGGTGTGTGGATTGATATCCAGGTCTTCCATTTGATTCCATTGGCCACCCGTCTGTTTTTATGCCAAAACAAAGCTGTTTTCATTACTATAGCTTGAAGTCAAGGACAGTGATGCCTCCAGAAGTTCCTTTACTGTATAGGAATGTTTTGGCTGCCCTTTTTTGTTTTTCACATGAAGCTGAGCATTGTTCTTTTGAGGTCTATGAAGAATTTTGCTGACACCCCTGAATTTTTTTTAAGTAGTTTTAAAATTTGTGTGTGCGCTTGAATGTGTGGGTCCATGTATCTGAGTCTTTGTGTGTGCATACAAGTGCTCAGGTGCCCACAGGTGATAGAAAGGACTGACTGTTCCCTTGGATTTATTAGCTGCCATATATAGATTCGAGGATATGAAATCAGGTCCTCTATTAGAACAGTAAGCTCTCTTGACTTTGAACCATCTCTCCAGCCCCCTAGCTTTTTGTGTTTGGTTTTAATTTATTTATTCTTATATTATGTGCATTGGTGTTTTGCCTTGATGCAAGTCTGTGTGAAGGGGTCAGATCTTGGAGTTACAGTTTCAAGCCTCCATGTGATGCTGAGAATTTAACCCTGCTTCTCTGGAAGAGCAGTCAGTGCTCTTAACTCCTGAGCCATCTCTCCAGCACTCCACTTTTTAAAACCAATTCATAACAGCATACATTGTCATTGTTTATAGTGTGCCATAGGATGCTTCGATCCAGGTACACATTTTATAATGTTCAATCAGGAAATAACCTACTTCCTCAAACATGCATCATTTCATTTATTTATTTTAATTTTTTTTTGGTTGTTTTGAAATAGGGTTTCTCTATATAGCTCTGGCTGTCCTGGAACTCACTCTGTAGACCAGGCTGGCCTCGAACTCAGAGATCTGGCTACCTCTGCCTCCCCAGTGCTGAGATCAAAGGTATGTGCTATCACCACCTTGCTCTATCTTTTTTTTTTTTTTTTTGTGAAAACATTCAAAAATCAGCCAGGCAGTAGTGGTGCATACCTTTAATCCCAGCACTCAGGAGGCAGAAGCAGGATGATCTCTGTGAGTTCGAGACCAGCCTGCTCTATAAGAGCTAGTTCCAGGACAGCCTCCAAAGCCACAGAGAGACCCTGTCTAAAACCCCCCCAAAAAAATTCAAAAATCCTTCCATTCAAGCACTTAATACTCCATATTTGTCACAAAATATTTAAGATACCCAAAAAGTTATAAGCAATAATAAAATGGACACCTATGACTGGCGTTGAGTTTATAAAATGACATATGATGGTCTAGAGGTACAGCTCAGTGGTAGCATGTGTTCTTATTGAACATAAGGTCCTAGTTCAGTAGTCCTCATCAGAGAGAGACAAAGACAGAGAGGAGAGGGGAGGGGTATTACCAATTCAAGTCTTACCTTTGTGTAATCCTCCTCCCTAGCAGTTCCTGCCTTCTCTAACACACTTAAACTACTTTCTGGAAGTTGGTGGCTATTCAGCCATGCTTTTTAAATACTTTTACCACACAATATATTTATGTTTATATGTGGCCCTGAGCAATGCATAATATTATTTGCATGCTTCCAACCTTTCATCTCTCATTTCATACAGTATATACATACAGTATATATTCTACAACTTCCTCTCTTGGCATGTTTGTAGGATTTGCCCTAATTGATTCATATTTGCTATGTCATTTCCCATCAAGGAAACATATAATAATTGCTCTTGTTTTCTCTAATTGTCTAATAGTTAGGTCATTTGAAACTAGAAGTAAAATTCTGATAAATATCTTTTAGCATACTGTATTTGTTCCTGGTTTAGGATCATTCCCTGAGTATAGGTAACAGCAGTAAATTGTCACACCTTAGGGAACATTGTGCAACACTGCTTTCCATAAGGATTGTACAGCTTTTGTTTCTCTCTCATTCACTTTTAAAGATTTTTTAAAACTGTATATGTTTGTGTATGTGTCCATGAGCACAAGTGCCCTTGAAGGCAATGAGTCCCCTGGAACTAGAGTGACAGGTAGATATGAGTTTTGCAGTGGGGTGCTGGGAACTGAGCTCTGGTCCCCTGAAAAATCAGTAAGGTGCACTGAGACAACTCTTTTTGTGTGTTTGTTTTTGTTTTTTGAAATAGGGTCTACTACGTAGGCCTGGCTGACCTGAACTTGCTATGTAGGTTAGGATAGCCTAAAACTCACACACATCCATCTACCTCTGCCTCTTCTTAAGTGCTGGGATTAAAGGTATATACAGCCATGCCAAACCTGAGTTCCTCCTTTTAAAAAATGCAACTATTTATTTTTGTGACTGTGTTTGTTTGATGTATGTGGGGGAGAATGTAGCCGTGCCACAGCATACTTGTAGAGATCACAGGAACCCTCAAGTGTCTGCCTTCAGCTTCCACAGTGTTTTGAGGGGGTGTCTCACTGACTGTGTGCTATTGCATTGCATGCTCCAGAATGGCTGGGCCGAGAGCTTCTGTGGAATTCTGTCTTCACCTCTGATCTTGCCGTGAGTATTTCTGGAATTATGGCATGCATTACCAGTCTGGTTTTGACATAGGTTCTGGGGAATCTAAAGTCAAGCCAGCAAGTAAGGGATTGCTTTGGTTCAGGTTCCCCATTTTTTATTGTGAGATGATATCACTGGTTTTGTTTTCTTTTTTGCTCACGAAAAACTGGAACTTTGAGGTTCTTGATCTCTCCCAGGTTCTTTGTCAATCGTAATGTCCCTTTCCCTGTAGCCTTTTCACTTCTTTTGCCCCGCCCTCCCCAAAAGTTTTTATGTTAACCATTGGTCTAATTGGTTAACAGTTGTTTTTCCTAGTTTTAAAAGAATGTTTTCATTTATTTACTTATTTTGGGTTTTATTTTTTCAATGATTTATTTAATTTAGGTTATGGGCATTAGTGTGAGGTGTCAGATATCTTGGAGCTGGAGTTACAGACAGTTGTGAGCTGTTGTGTGGGTGCTGGAAATTGAACCCAAGTTCTCTAGAAGAGCAGCCAGTGCTTTTAACTGATTGGGCATCACTCCATCCCCTATTTTGGCTTTTTGAGTCAGGGTTTCTCTCTGTATCCCTGGCTGTCCTAGAACTTGTTCTGTAAACCAGGCTGGCTTTGAACTCAGAGATCTGCTTGCCTCTGCCTCCCAAGTGCTGGAATCAAAGGCATGCACTATCACCACCCAACTTTATTTTTTAAATAGTACACATCTTCTTATAGTTAAAAGGGGCTTTAAATTCACAGGCTAACATGACTGGTCATGTACAATAGTATAGGGTCTTATGATTATAAAACATTGACACATTGTTAAATTTATAGGTTGTATGCTAATTGGAAACAGGTTAAATTTTATGGTTCTCGTAGTTTCATGTCACCCATATCCTAGAGCATTGTCAATTGGTGGAACTGTTAAATGTACTATTTTGATTTGTGAACTATAGGAGGCCTATAATATTCTATGGAGACCTTAAAAGGATATTTCCTGGGAGCTGGAGAGATGGCTCAGCAGTTAAGAGCACTTGCTGCTCTTGCAGAGGAATCCAGTTCAGTTCCCAGCACTCACAGTGGGCAGCTCACAATCACCTGTAATTCCAATTCTTGGGGACCTGACTACCTCATCTGGCCTCCACAGGCAGCAAACTCATTTGCACAGACACATATACCCAAAACAAACAAACAACACCTTTGTATTATAGCTCCTGACTTTTTTTTTTTCTTTTGCCATAACAAAATATTCACTTGTCTAGAACTTTAAAAGCAAAAGATTTTGGAGTTCATAATTGTTAAGACTAAACATCTGAGCTTGAGTACCCATATCTGGTGAGGGCTTCATAGTCACTTGATTGGTCATTACCTGACCAATCAGGTATTTGTCAGGCTAAATGCCTGACAAAAGCAATGTAAAGAAGGGGTTATTTTTGCTTACGGTTCTGGAGGATACAGGTCATTGTGGCAAGGTGTGGCAGCAGGAGACATCAGGTCATATGGAGTCTGCAGTAGGATGAGAGAAAGAGGAGAGAGAGGAGGGAGGAGGTTAGGAGGGGAGCAACCTGGGCTGCTTTCTCCTTTTCATTCAGCCCAGGACTCCAGCCCAAGGAATAACGCCACCCTCATTTAGGATGTGTCCCCTCATTTCAACTAGCTTAGTCTAGATAATCCTTCATAGATATGGCCAGAAGTGTGTTTTGCTGGTGATTCAGGGAATCAAGTTGACAATCCAGTTTTATCAACACAGACCTTGTGCTGCATCTTCACAGAGTGTGACTGAGAGCTGGGAACAGCGCCTTCAGAGGGACCAACAGAGAGGGGAACTTCTTCACAATAATTCATCCTTTTGGTGACTATCCCAGCCCCACGAGGTCAAGCAGTTCAAGTTCCCCCAAGATGGCATTAATCCCTTCTGAAGTCAAGCCTCCAATGACCTCATTACTTCCTACCGGCTACACATTGAGAGATTCTGTCACCTTTCAGTACACTTAACACGGAGCACTCAGCCTGCACCACATGAACCTGTGAGGGTCAACCATATATCAAAACCACAGAGTTTTACTTTTTCTTTTGTAGTATTTATCAAACTCTGTATGGGCCTCGTGTGCACCGGGCAAGTGCTCTACCACTGACCTATACCTCCAGCCCCTTCCTTTATTTATTTACAAACTAGAGATTGAACTCAGAGTCCTTTGTGTGATAGGCAAGCATTCTGCAACTGAGTTATACACTCAGCTCCACTTTTTCTGTTTTCAGTTTTGTTGTTTTGTTTTGTTTTGTTTTGTTTTTGTTTTCCAGAAAGGGTTTCTCCATGTAGCTTTAGAGCCTGTCCTGGAACTCTCTCTGTGGACCAGGCTGGCCTCGAACTCACAGAGATCTGCCTGCCTCTGCCTCACAAGTGCTGGGATTCAGGGATGTGCCACCACTACCTGGCTTCTTCCTTCCTTTCTTAACCAAATAAAAAAAACAAGTATTCCTATGTAGCACAGACTAGCCTTTAACTTATGATCCTTCTGTTGCAGCCTCCCAAGTGCTAGGATTATAGGCATGTACCACCATATCCAGCTTATTTGTTATTTGTCAATGAATTTCTTCTATTTTGAAGCATGGACAATTCTACTATCTTAAAATAAAATTGACCTTTAAAAAAAAAAGTCAAGATGTAGACTGAATGAATCAGTGATTCCACTTGGGAAAGAATAAAAATAACCATTCATTTGCCATCCTTATACCTCCACCGACAAGAAAAAAGGCAGAGGACTTAGGAGAAGGCTTGGAAGCCGTATTGAATGGCTATTGCTTCAGACAGGTCAAAGCAGCTGTCAGTCCAACAAGAGGTCTATGTTGAACACTTATTTCCCACTCAGGCCTGAAGTGGATGCTAGAGCATATAAGAATGAATAAACAACCTTTCCCATGGAGACGTAGGTGAGTAGTGAGACATCAAGCTGTCGTATTTGAGTCAGGTGTCTTAGAATCTGCGGAGGAAAATGGGTTTTGTAGACAGTAATTGACAGCCTTAAACTTTTTTGTTTCTTTATCTAGGGTCAACCCATAAGCCAGTAGCCATCTTTAAAATCCACAGATAGGGTTGGGGAAGTGTAATTTAGTAGTAAAGCACTAGCCTAGCCTAGTATGAATGAGGCCTGGAATTTGAATGCCAATAACTATGGATGTAAAAATTAAAATTAAAATAGATGCATTTGGGGCCTGGCATAGCGGCATGCTTCTATAATGCTGTCACTGAGGAGGCTGAGGTGGGAGGATCAGGAGTTCAAGGACTGCCTAGGTTACCTAGTGAAATCCTGTCTCAAAACACATACATACATACATACATACATACATACATACATACATTAGTTAATTAAATTATTTTTAAAAGACTGATTTGCAACAAGGATGTAGTTTAATAACAGGGTAGTCCTGTCATATGCAGTTGTCCCTGGGTTTGATCCATAGCCCTGCAAAAGTAAATAAAGCACACAGAAATGCCTTGTATTGCTGTTGTCTTATTTGCAATGAGATGCCATTTTCTTTATGTTAAAAAAGAAAGCTCACTAGAAAGATAATTAAGAAGGCAGCATAGAAACAAGACTGGATCAGGGAAAGGTGCTGAGAGAGCAGTCACTGAGAGACTGATTGATTGCCCTAGTTTAGGAAGGCTGTGAGGGAGGTCTGACGTTACAAGGCATCATGCCATGCTCCGTGGGAGGACAAAGCTGCATGAGACACAGCCCTGTCAAGGATGAATGAGAGCAAATGCCAGGCCCCGTGCTTGCTCACCCTAGCATACCTCTCCTAGAGACAGTGGTACAGAGAGACATAAGGAGAGCATGGGCTTTTATTAAAGATCCTGATAGAGGTACATTCTAGAAAGTGGGACATTTTGTTCCATCTTTTCAATCTGACCATGTCCCTTCCCATGTTTTAGTAGGAATCTGTCTGAACACCTGGCTGCTGGTGTTTTGACAAATAATACAAAAGGAGGTGACAGGAGCAACACATGCAGAGGTGGCCTGGACTTGATAGCAGATGTGGTGTCAGAAACTACTCACTGACTCAGAGACCAGAAGGAAGCAAAAATTTCTCCCAGTCTGCAGCTGCCAAAAAAACCACAAGACTGTCAAAGTCTGCAGAGATTCGAGCCTCTACAGTGGCCAGCTTGCTCATTCGCTATATTCCTTAAGTCTAGACTAAGTCTTATCTCACAGTACAAGAAATAAAGGAGTAATGTGAATCATTTCTGGGGTTTGATAGCCTGAATGAGATGACAAAAAGACTAGACACTCTTTCCCTGGCTCGAGGCCCCATTATTCATCTGATTTATTACAAGATCACAGCCTGGGCTAGAAGAAAGGCCAGGCAGCATCCTCCTGGTGCACCACACCCATCTTTGTTCAAGACGTAGACAGGTAATGGGATGTGGAATCAGATTGGCTTGAATGCTGGCTTTGTCGGTGCAGACTGGCTGCCTGCAAGCTAGTTAACCTTTTACAGATGGGGGTTTCTCACTTCAGAAATGAGATGACTCTCTCTCTGTCTCTCTCTGTCTCTCTCTGTCTCTCTCTCTCTCTCTCTCTCTCTCTCACACACACACACCCACACACACACGTCCACACAAGAGCTGTGTATGAATGTCCACACCTATTCATAGCTAAGCTACAGAAATATGCTAACTGGAAGAAACCAGACAAAGGAGAACATATACCTCTGGAGTCCGTTTTTGTAGGTAAGACAACATGACAGGGCTTGGGGACAAGGGACAGAAAGTGACAGCAAATATATTCAGGGATCATTCTGAGGTGATGGATGTGAGAGTATACCTTACTAAAAGTGGTGAGATCTTATAGTATATAAACTATACTGTGATGGAGCCATTAAAGGTGGGTGGCAGCAGGATGACTCAGTGGGTGAAGATTTTCACCACTGTGTGTGAGGACCTGAGTTCCAGCCCCAGGATCTACATGGTATAAGAGGAACTGACTCCTTGGAGTGGTTCTCTGACGTCCACATTTGTACTGTGGAGATCAAAATAATAAAATGTTTTAAAAGAAAAATTAACAACCTGCTGGGTAGTTTGGTGGTGGTGCACACCTTTAATCCCAGCACTTGGGAGGCAAAAGCAAGAAGATTTTTGAGTTCAAGGCCAACCTGGTCTACAGAGTGAGTTCCAGGATGTCCAGGGCTATACAGAGAAACTATTTCAAAACACAAAAACCACTCGGTGCTACAGTGAATAGCAAACATTCTACAAGCATTTATTGGTAAGCAAGCATTACTTTCAGCATGATACATACCTTAGCTCAATTTCACCTCTCCCCCTCTTCTTCCTTTTCTCCCTTTCCCCCTCCCTTAGTTCCTTGCTTTCTATCCTGGGACTTAGAGCAGATTAAGCCATGAACTATACTAGCTCACTTACTATATAATCAAGTTTTACAATATATATTATAAGTTATATGTCATTAAGTTTGTATGTTAATCTTATGTGTATTTTCCCAACATATATAAGTGTACTTCCTGCATGCCTAGTGCCTGTGGAGAGCCTGGAACTGGAATTATGGACAGTTGTAAGCTACCATGTGAGTGCTAGAAACTTAACCCCTGTCCTCTGGTAAGACTACCATGTGCTCTTAACCACTGAGCCATCTCTCAAGTTCCTTAAACTACTTTCTTCTAATTTTTACCACTTTGGCTATACATGATTTTTAAGTATACAAAGAACCTTCATTTATTTCTACTTACTTAGTTTCAGATTCTGGAAAGTTCAAGATCGTGGTGCTGGCAAATTCAGTGTCTGGTGAGGGCTGCTCTCTGCTTTGCAAGTGTTGCCTTGAGAGCTGTATCCTGATGGGGAAGGAGGAACAGACAGGCAACAGGGGCCACTTTCACTCCTTTTCTATAACCATTTGCCATCCATGTGATTGTTAACCTATGGTTTTGACTGAAATCACTGTGCTTATTCATGAGCAGGACTCCATTGCAGAGCTCATGGTGAGTCCTGAGGCTCTCCTCCCTAGCTAACACTGTCAAAAATAAACAAGTGAGTGTCACCTAGTATCACCATGGTAATGGGGAAGCAGTAACATTCCCTGTAACTTACATGCACTATGAAAACATGCTCAGAAACTAAATGCTGTTGCCTTAGGAAGGCTTGCTTCTCTAAGTAACAATGACAGAGATTAGGGTGGGGGTGATTTCAACTAGCAGCAAGGGAGAAGTTCTCTTTGATGTCATCAGGACTTGATAACAACCAACAGTGTGTGAACCTGGAAGAACAGGGTGGGGGCTTAAAATGAGGCAGACTAAAGTCTCATGCAATAGCCAACTTTATTCAGAGCATCAGACAGTATATACGCTGAAGGCTAAGAGTCACCTGAGCAAAGGATGTAATCAATCACAAGGACAAGCCACATACCACCGAAACATGCTTCTCCATAAAGGCATAAACTAAATAACAAAGGCCAGTTGTAATGAGTAATCTAACTTGAACTCCTACCCACCACATCTGGGAGGGGCACTAGAGCACATTCCAAGAAAAATTCTGTGTTTTGAAGAAGCCAAGGTCACAGGACTCTTGTCTTCTTGAAGTTTTCTCTTAAGCACTTAGAATTCTCTTCATACAACTCCATTCTTGCACCCTGTTCTAACAGTGGATCTCTTGTAATCCCACCTTCCCCTCAGAGATGAAAACAATAGAAGGGGATGCCTGTGTAAGACTTGTCACAAAAGCCAGAAGCTGCTTCTGCTACCTGTCACCCTCCCCAGAAGTATACTGTCCAGATGCTCAGAGATGGTCTGCCAAGAAGACTCAGGGTTCTGGTTGGTCAGACCTGGACAGGAGTGAGGTAGCATGACTTGGGGTCCAGAGCTGAAAGCAAAGACAGTAAGAAAGACACTGCTGTCTGCTTCAGTGAATAAAGTGAAGCAGAGAGCCCCGTGTGACCCCTGGAGTTTCGGATGTGTATATAATTCTATATATGGGCCCTGGAGATGGGGGACTTAGGACAGTTGATATGGTCAAGCTGGGGTTACCCTACCATGTCAATTATATGAGTCCCATTGAAGGCCTTGCCCCAACATCTATGTAAGTGAGTTGGTACTTGGATGCTGTCTTAGGGTTTCTATTGCTGTGTAGAGACACCATGACCACAGTAGCTCTTATATGGAAAACATTTAATTGGGGCTATGGTGTACATTTTTAGAGGTTTAGTCCGTTATCATCACAGCAAGAAGCATGAGGGCATGCAGGCAGACATAGTGCTAGAGAGGTAGTTGGGAGTTCTACCTCTGTATCTGAAGGCAGCAGGAAGTTACTGAGACTCACTTCCTTCAACAAACCACACCTCTTCCAACAAGGCCACACCTCCTAGTAGTGCCACTCCATTGAGACCTTTGGGCCATTTTCTTTCAAACCATCACAGATGCCTAAGACTGGAAAGGCATCAAGGCCCAGGCAGAGGAGCTG
The DNA here is from genome assembly GCF_943737965.1 of Phodopus roborovskii. NCBI lineage: Eukaryota > Metazoa > Chordata > Mammalia > Rodentia > Cricetidae > Phodopus > Phodopus roborovskii. The sequence goes on along the minus strand of NW_026126517.1, from coordinate 10,522,816 downwards.
GAGAGATGGCTCAGTGGTAAAGATCACTTGCTGTTCTTGCAAGAGGACCAAGGTTCAGTTGCCAGTACTCACATAATAGCTCACAACCATCTATAACTTCAGTTCCAGGAGATTCAATGCGCTCTTCTGGCCTCCACAGGCACCAGGCATGCATGTGATACACATGAATGTGTGCAGGCAAAACCCTCACACACATTAATAAAAATAAACAAATCTTTACTTAAGCCAATGAGAGTGGGCAGGGGATATTTCTCCGTTGGTAAAGTGTTTGTTGCATAATAGGAGGACCTCAGATGAATTCCCAGCACCATGCAAGAAGCTGGGTGTTGTAGTACTACTGGTCTGAACTCATTTGTAAACGGAAAGATTGGAGGATCCCTGATGCTCGCTCTCTTGCCATTCCAGCCAATTGGTGACCTACAGGTTCAGTGAAAAACCTTGTCTCACACACACACACACAAAAGGTTAAGGTAGAGAACAGTAGAAGAGGATACCTAACACTGAATTCTGACCTCCATATGCACACATACATACATGAATGTGGACCCACACACGTTTATGCACACATCCAAATGAACACAAGAGAGGGGGAAAGGGAGAGAGAAGAGAGAGGTCATGTAGCCAGGAAAGGCCACATGGCATTTCTCTAATAAGATGAAATATTATGAAATATTTATGGAGGATATGTTTGTCTTGTTCCATAGGAAAGAAACTAGAGGAACAGAGGAAAGCAAGACACAAACACAAATTTGGATATGGGAGGCTAGGAGTCTAGGTCAATGGTAGAACACTTTCCTAGCATGGGGAAAGCCCTGTGTTCCAGCTCCAACACTGCCACCAGCACTGGTAAATTATACTGAACTATTTATTTTTTCCTTTCTTTTCTTTTCCTTTTTCTTTCTTTTCTTTGTGTTTTTGTTTGTTTGGTTGGTTTGGTTTTTTGATAGGGTTTCCTGTAGCTTTGGAACCTATCCTAGAACTCTCTCTATAGACCAGGCTGACCTCAAAATCACAGATGTCCACCTTCCTCTGCCACCAGAGTGCTGAGGTTAAAGGCATGCTCCACCACTGCCCTGCCTATCTTTTTCTTTTAAACATTTTTGTTTGTTTTGTTTTGTTTGTTAGAGACAAGGTCTACCTGAATATCTTTGGCTAACCTGGAGCCTGAATTCACACCTACCCTCCTGCTGCTACCTCCTGAGTCCTGGGGTCACAAGTGCATATCACCATATCAAGCAATGGACTTTTTCTTTTAACTGCATGTGTCTTGACATTTTAGTCACCCTGCCCAATGGGTGACTAAAGAAAATTTACTTTTCAAGCTAGTAACACTTTATCAATAAGGAAAACATTGGGAAACAAAATACTCTTTCCTTCTTAGGATAAAGGAGAGAGTAAATGGGACAGACAGGACTGCACAGGTGGCATGGTGGCTCACTGCTCATTTTGTTCCTGTGCTCGATTCTGAGCATTCATTAAACTGGGTCAAAAAGGAGTAAACACTTTCGAAAGATCTCACTTCCCGACCCCACCAGTGTAGGAATATTATCTCTGGTGGCTTCAGGATTCTAGGGTGCTGTCCTAGGGTTCTGGGGCCCTGTCCTAGGGGATGAAAAGAGCTGCTTGCAGCCCTCTCTAACCCTGGGGTTGCCAGCTGGAGTGTGAAAGAGCACAGCAGGCGGACACCTAGGCTCTGCTCAATCTCCATAAACTCTGGGCTGTCTTTCCCAAGCTGTGGACATCTGTGACTCCACATGCTTGGTCCAAATGGCCATTTTCTCTTCGTTTAATTTGTCCTCTCTTCCTTCCTTTCTTACTTTTGGTTTTTCGAGACAGGATTTCTTTGTATAACCAGCTGTCCTGGAACCCTCTGTAAATCAGACTGGCCTGGAACTCCAAAATCTGCCTGCCTCTGCCTTCTCTTTTTGGGATTAAAAAGAGTGCACCAGCTAATTTGCCCTCCATTTCTATTTTTTTTTTTTTTTTTTTTTTTTTTTTTTTTTTTTGAGACAGGGTTTCTTTGTGTAGTCCTGACTGTCCTGAAACTTGCTCTGTAGACCAGGCTCGCCTCCACCTCCTGAGTGCTGGGATTAAAGGTGTGAGCCATCATTGCCATCGCTACCCCACTCTGCCTTTTCTTCTCTAGCCCTGCTCTTCTGTTACTCATTTTCTTCCTTCCCTTCTTTTCTTCTGTCGAGACAAGTTCTTGCTGTTTCAGAGGCTGTCCCCTGCTTTGCTACGCCAGGGCTCCTGTTCTCTTCCTCTCCTCCTCTTTTATTTTTTCTTTTGTTCAAACAAACAACAACAAATAACCACAGAGCCCTGGCCGGCATCAAACTCAGACCTGCCTGCTTCTGCCTGCAGAATGCTAGTTAAAAGTGTATGCCACCACACTCAGCTCTCAGCACATTCCTCCACTCTTGCCTTTGTCCAGCAAGGACTCATTCTGCCCATTACTTTAGTTCTCTACTGGAAGCAAAATGGTTAAATGAAAAGCCATGAAGGACTTCAAAGAGAGCTCAGTCAGTAAGGGCTTGCTTTGCAATCCTGAGCATAAGCCAGTCATGGTGAGGTGCACATGTAAACTCAGCTCAAGGGGAATGAAGATGAGTGAATTTCTAGGGTTCACTGGCCACCCAGCTAGACAAATTCCAGGTCAGAAAGAGTCCCTGTCTCTTAAAAAAGAGAACTGAAGCCAAGCATTGGTGGCACATGCCTTTGATCCCAGCACTTGGGAGGCAGAGGCAGTTGGATCTCTGTGAGTATGAGGCCAGCCTGGTCTACAGAGGAGGCTCCAAAGCCACACAGAGAAATCATGTCTTGGAAAAGAGAGAGAACTGAAATGCCAGGTTTTCCTTTGACCTCTACATGTTCACATATATGAACTGTATCTTTTTTTGTCTCTGTCTCTGTCTTTCCGCATGAGTTACCCCAGGGTACTGTGTGAGGCAGTATGTTGAGATGCACTGTCCAAACTGCCTATTGAGGACAGCATTTGAGTTCAGGTTCTGCTTTATGGCTCTAGCCTTGGACAAGCCCCTGAACCTCCCCAGCTCTGCCCCGTGGTGTTGGAGATAGAACCACAGACCTTATGCATGCTAGGCACATGATCTACCAATATACATCTTTTCCCGATTTGAAGTTGTCTATGCTACCATAAACCACGGTCTTGAGTCTTTCAGCTTCTTGAAATCCATCCCATATCTAAGCAGGATTGGTATTATCTGCTTTCTCACATTGCTTTGGACCTAAAATGATGTAATGTAAAAAAGTCACATACCACAGTGCCCCCACCCCATCCCACCCACTTTTTGATAGGGATCAAACCAGGGCTTTGTAAAAGCTAGCCAAGTGTTCTCCATCTAGCTCTTCTCTCATCCCAAGAGAGCCTGATAAGAAATCACCTTTGTTTTCTCTTTTTATTGTCATAGTGTTTGTTTTTATTTTATTCCTAAGCTTAAAGAGAAAACAGCATCTATTTACTTACTGTTTGTGTGCTCTCCACCATGTGTGTAGAGGTCAGAGTACAACCTATGGGAGGAAGTGTCAATTATTTCCTTCTACCATGTGAGACCCAGGGATTGAACTGGGTCATCAGATTTGGCAGCAAAGTGCCTTTAGCCATTGAGCTATCTCACTGGCTTGGTAGTGGATTTGATGGAACACTAAAAAATAAACAAATAAAAACAAAACAAAACAAAAAACCCTAATGTATTTCAGCATCTTACATTCATAAAATCAAGTGAAAAATAGTAATTTGGTGGTACACACCTGCAATTCCAGCTATTTAAGAGATAGAAGCAGGGGGTCTCAAGAGTATGATGAGGTCAGCCTGGGCTACACACCATGACTCATCTCAAAACAACCCCCCCCCCAGGGCCCAGATGCAATATGATTCATTGTGACTTTCAAAGCACACATGTGTTTCACAGATTGTTCATAAGTGTGTGCATATGTCAGAAGAAGCACTTAAAACGGGTAGAAAGCACTAGAATGCATGTTGATGTTTACTCCTGGGAGGGAGGGGCAGTGAAGATGGGCTGGGGACTTGAGTAACAGCTGAAGGAAGGAGGGAGGGAGAGGAGAAAGGAAAGAAAGGAGGGATGAATGAAATGAGGGAGGAAGAAGGAAGAGACAAATTGGAGCTCATTAATCCAGTCTGCGTGTGTTGAGTCTTCACTGCCTGGGCCTTTTCTGCTTTTCTTTATTGAAAATGACATTTACTTTTGTGTGTATGCTCCTATTGAAGTCAGAAGTTGACATTGGATGTCCTCCTCTATCCTCCACTTTCTTTTTTAAGATAGAGTCTCTTACTGGGCTTGGAGCTCACCAACTGGCTAGACTGCCTCCATAGCCCCAGAGCTGGAATTAGAGGTTGAGTCACCATGACTGGCTTTATTTATTTCATTATCTTTTTTTTTTTTTTTTATTTCATTATCTTGTGTGGGTGTTGGGATTTGAACTCTGGTCCTCATGTTTGTATAGCAAGCAAGCACTTTAGCCACTGAGCAGTCTTCCCGGTCCAGCCCCAACCCACCTCCTCACACCACTCCCATAAAAAATAATTCAAGGCTGCACATGTTGGTACATACCTTTAAAAGAGTCCCTCTGGGAGAAGCAACAGCAAGTTCAAGGCTAGGGTTGGATATATACTGAAGCTTTGTTTCAAGAAACAAAACAAAACCAGTTTCAGCTCAGTGCTGAAACTCTGGAGAAAACAAAGGGTTACCAATGGTAACAACAACCACCCAACTTAACAGAAATAATCACCAGCAATGTGTTTGGCATATACATTATTCATCTTTTTATTCATCCGCAGATGTAGATACAGTTTTAAAACAGTTGGATGACTTTATTTTGTGATACTTAGGTTACCTGCTGGCAGCTGGGTTAGATTGCCTTTGGCCCAGGTGTCAAACAGCAGGCTTCATACAAACAGAACTATTTCCAACCCCTTTTATTATTGAAGCTTCTGGCTCATAGAATTGCCCTTCACGAAAGATCTGCTGTGTAGTGTGTAAATATTTAATTTAATCCACATCCACTTAGGCCTTCTGGTGTTTGTTATTCATTTATATTTCACCATGCTACATAGTGCCAAATTTATCTGCCAATTCACTCCATTCCATTTATTTGAAGGAAGGAAAGGAGGGAGGGAAGAAAGAAGGGAGGGACGGAAGAAGGAAGGGAGAGAATCAGAATGGTTTTTTGGTGGTGTACAGATATCAAATACTCAGACAATCAACTACACTTTTCCTTGTTATCTACTTGACTTACAATTACATGTGTTTTCCCTCCTATCTAAATAATAAATGAGAAATTTTTTTTCTGTTTCCAATCTTTGAGGGGTGTTTTGTTTTGTTTTTTTGAGACAGGATTTCTCTGTGTAACATTGTAAGCTGTCCTGGAACTTGCTCAGTAGACCAGGCTGGTTTTGAACTCAGAGAGCCCCCCCCCCCCCCCCCTCCCCCCCCCCCCCCCCCCGCCATTCTTTGAGTTTTTAACAATTGACTTTCTTTTCTTTGTGTGCAAATCCAAAGTTAAGTTTTGAAAACTCAGTTAACAGCATGGATGTGGTGTCTAACTTATAGAAAGAAACCTTCCCTTCCCTGGCTAGGTAATCACTAGCTAGTTACATATGGTAAGTTCAAGTTCATTTAAAACTAGAGTTGCTGGGCACAGTGGCATCGCCTTTAATGCCAGCACTAGAGAGGTAGAGGCAGGCAGATCTGTGAGTTTGAGGGCAGCCAGAGCTACACACTAAGAACCTGACTCAACCAACCAACAACAACAAACAGAGCTGAAATATAGCTCAGTGGCACTGTTTCTTGTCCAGAAAATTGTGGCCTCTGCACCCCAAAATGAATGAAAGGGTGGAAGAATTTATTAAAACAAAATAAAACTTAAAAGTCAGTTCTCCAGTCACACTGGGCCTACTTCTTTTCCTTCCCTCCCCCCCCCCTTCATTTTCTCTTGTGTTGGGGTTGGTGCTAGGGAATGGCTGGCTAACTATATGCTCTACCTCTAAGCTGCATCTCCAAAGCATGCAACTTCCACCTGGCTTTGGAAACCTCTGCTGGTTCATGGTGGTTGAAGATGTAAGGAAGTGGAGGGATGGAGGAGGAGCCTGAGGAATGGAGGCGGAGCTTACCAGAGGCACCCTGTTCTTCCCTAGAGAGGGCTATTCTTTGTTGTTGTTGTTCTCGTATTTATTTATTTATTTATTTACTTATTTGTCGGTGACACAGGGCCTCAAACCTGGGGCCCAGGGCCTTGAGCATGGTAGTCAAGCACTCCACCACTGAGCTACACATTCTGGTGTAGCTCTTCTTAAGCTAACAGTTCATGCAATGATTTTTCTCTTGCCACCCTGGGCAGAGCACACAGCACAGCAGAGCTCCCAGTCAGCCAAAAATCAGGAGGAAAGATGCCAAATTCCACTGTTTACCCTGTTGCCGAGTGAGGCTATGTCATGTTGTGCATTATGTATATTAAAAACATGTTTTGAGACAAGGTCTCACTGTGTAGCACAGGATGGGGTTTAACGTGCTATCTTCCTGCCTTGGCCTCCTGAATGACAGGATCAATTATAAGCACATCCCATCATACCTGCCTTTAAAGGTGTTTGCCGTTTTAACATTTAATTGCTTAGAGTGTATATACATGCATGCAGATGACAGCACCTGGGCAGAGGCTGAGGACAACTTGTAGTCCTCAGGTTTCTCTTTCCAACATGTGAGCTCTGAAGATCAAACTCAACTCTGATGGCCAGGATTGGTGGCAAGAACCTTGCTTAGTCCTTAATTTTTTGTTTTCTGTTTGTTTGTTTGCTTGTTTGTTTTTTATAGAGTCATCACTCTGTAGTCCTAACTGGTTTGGTGCATATTATACAGCCCAGGCTAACCTTACACAGGCACCCTTCTTGCCTCAGCTTCCAGAGTATTGGGATTATAGCAGTGTGCCACCATGTTGGTTACTAAATAGATTTATTGTTGCTGTTTCTCCAAACACCTCTGAAGTACCTTGAATGCCCAGGCTGGTCTTGAACTGTTTTTTGTTTGTTTGTTTGTTTGTTTCAGACAGGGCTCCACTATGTAGCCCAGGCTAGCCTCAGATCACAGAGATCTGCTTGCCCTTGCCTCCCAGTGCTGCCATTAAGACATGTACCACCATGCCCAATTGGTCTTGAACTCTTGATCCTCTACTTCTACTTCCCAAGTGTTGGGATTATAGGTGTGCACTGCCACACCTAGCCCTCTACCTGCACTTTTCACTTATTGGTGTGGTGATATTATTTATGATTTAATAAAGCTTGCCTGGAGATCAGAATACAAAGCTAGCCACAGTCATAGGAGCTGTGATACACAGCTTTAATCCTAGGACTCAGGAGTCAGAGGCAGACAGATCTCTGTGAGTTCTAGGCCACTTAGGGCTACATGGGAGTGAATCAGTCAAAAAAGAGAAACAGAGCTCACGCCTTTAATCCCAGCACTAGAGAGGTATATAGATAGGAGCAGGACATTCAGTATCCAGTCTTTCGCAAATTAGTCTCTAGCCATATTGAAGACAGGAGAGATTTATGTTTCCAGTCACAAGGAAGACAGGAAATCCATTTCAGCCCTGGTAGAGGTGAGAGCTAGTGGCTGGCTGCTTTGCATCTCTGATGTTCAGCTTGAACCCCAATACCTGGCTCTGGGTTTTTATTATTTGTGTTACATATGGGTGGTTTGCTTGAGTATTTTTTGTTTTTGTTTTTGCAGTTCTAGCTATCAAACTCAGAGCCTCACAGATACTAGGCAAGCATATCACTATGGACAGATTCATACCCCTTTCTCAGATGATATTTTCAATGTATGATGGAGTAGTTGGAATATATATTATCAGAGTGCATCTATATTTCCTTTTTGAAAATTAAATTAATGATTCTCATTAATGTAATGTATAGAAAGCAGGAATTGGCAAATGAGTGTTAAGTGATTTTATAAGGCCTGTATGTGGTTTTAGCACAGGATTAGGGCATGCTGTACTGAAAGATGGGACAAGTTGATAAATAAAACCTGCTAATCTTTGCATTAAGGAAACACAATTAGTAAGTGAAATTTCCAGTGACAATGTCTTTCTAAAGTTAAAGAGGAGTTGTAGTTGTAGCTCAGGGCTGGAAGGATTGCTTAGAGTGTGTGAGTTCCTGATCTCCACCCCTAGTGCCTGGCAAAAACTAAACTAAACCAAAATAACTGCTGACATTTCCTATGACCTCTGTGAGGTGCTGTTTAACTTTTTCATTCTCCTTCTGTATTTTTCCTTTGGCTTTTACCAAGGTGGGCTGTGTTGCTATTTGAGAATGACTCAATCTGCCATCTAAACCTTAAATCACCTCATTTTATTAGAACACCTACAAAGTATTTATGATTTCAAGTAATAAAAGTATGTCCTTTGCAATAATTGCCTTGGACCATAAGCACAAAGTTAAAAACACTCAGGAAGTTATGTAAAACTGTAAAACCCTTCAGCAAATGACAAATGTGTGCGTTAGGCATTAAGCCATTTCAAATAATTTTAAGTTGCTTTCACAAAATCCTCTCAGCCAGAGAGGTCAAGTGAAGAAAGAAAAATGCTGTGCCAAACTGTACAAAAAGCCAAGATTGAGTGGAGAGGCAGTTAAGTAAACAAGGCTGTCCAGAGCGAGGCCTCTGTAGGGGGAACTTGGGGACATAGGTAGATGTGCTCTCAAATCTCAGATGGCACAGGGCTACAGCGGGAGACAGCAGTTACTGGGTAACAGAATCCCAAACCACCAAGGTCTCTAATTAGCATGGTCAACTTGTAAGGAAGAGGTCAGGCAAGTGTTCTAGACCGCCCACCAGCACCCCACCACCCCACCCCTGCACCTCCAAAGACACTTTAGTGCACACCTGCAGAGTTTCAGAGGTAAAGGAAAGAGTCTTCCTCCAAACTGTAGAGAAATACTAGCGTGTATGCTTCACCATATCCTCAGTTCAGCCCTCTGGGGCTAATCATCACCAGCTCCTGTCTTTGCCTCTTTGTATTAGCAATAATGAGCTCAGGGAGAGCTTCTGAGAGGTTGGGCTGATTTTAATCAGCCATGCCCAGTCACTAGTTACAAATAATCTCATTGTTGAATATATTTTTTTGTGGCAGCACTCAGATCCTATGAGTAAGAACAGCTATGCACTTATAAAAAAGCACATTCCCAGGCCTCACTCAGGACCCAGTCAATGAGAACCCTTAGAGAGAGGTACCAGGAATCTGAATTTTAATAAGCTTTCTCTGTAATTCTTATATACAATAAAATTTAAGATTGAATGTATGGAATTTTTTGTTTGTTTTTGATTTTGTTTGTTTGCTTGTTTGAGACAGAGCTTCTTTGTGTAACCTAGCTGTCCTAGAACTCACTTTGTAAACCAGGCTGCCTCTGCTGCCCCACCCTGCCATCCTCCCCAGTGCTAGGAGCAAATGCCACCACGGCCTGGCTACTTGGCAAATTTCTTGAAAAGGTTTTTTTAATATGAAGAATCAAGTTTGAAATTCAGCAAAATCTTTGGATCAGAATAAAGAAAAATAATAGTTATGCAACAATTCAGGGCCAGAAACATTAGCAATAGTCACAGTTTAACTGTATAAGGATTTATACATTGTCCTTATAGATAATTCAGAGAATTGGCAAATCCAGGGTGATGACTTAGTTCTTATTTTCAAATAACTGTATTCTATGGACTGAGGGTGTTGCCCAGTAGTAGAGAGCTTGTTTAGTGTGCAGAAGGCCTAGGGTTCCTTTCCTATCACCACAAATCAAACAAAATTGTGTTCCAGTAACTGGAATCATCAGTAAGTTTCGTCTCTTATTTCCATCGTGCATGCATACGTTCATGGTTGAGCATGTTTGTGTGCATATGTGGTATATTCATGGGTGTGTGCTGTGGTTTGCATGCCTGGCCACAGGATGACACTGGGTATTTCCCTCTATCACTGTTTACCTTATTGCCTTGAGACAGGGCCTCTTATTGAACCAGAAACTCACCCATTTCGGTTAGACCGGCTGGCTGGTGAGCTCTCCACTTGTCTCCTTCCCACAGCGCTGGGGTTATAGGCACTTTCAGTCATGCTGCCCTTCTTCACACTGGTGCTGAAAGTTTGAACTCAGGTCTTCATGTTTGCAGATCAAATGCTCTTCTCTTTTGAGCCATCTCCAAGCCCTCTTATTTCCATTTCTTATTTGTAACTTGAAAATAGAAAAAACATTTTTTTCTTTGCCTTTTATTTTTCATTTTTTTCTCAAGACAGGGTTTCTCTGTGTAGCTCTGGCTGTCCTGGAACTTGCTTTGTAGATCAGAAAATAGAAATCTATCCTATGTACTACAGAATGGTTTTTTTTATAAAGGTGAGAAAGCAGTTTATAAACTATAAATTTACAATTATTAAGTCTAGGGAGTGGAGAGTTATGTTATTCTTCTACTGACTAATGTTTGTTTTTTAAAAAAACAAAACAAAAAACAGTCACTAATTCAATATTATCCTTTGTGAACTAGGACCATATCTGAATCATGAGCGGATTCTTCTGTGGAACAATCCATTCATTGTCTTTGCAATTGAGTTAACCATGTGGCAATTTACAGTGGTTGTCGAGACTCTCATGAGTTACTTAGGACCATTCATAAGTACACACACACAATTTAAACCCTCATCCCTCTTGATTTTTTGTTTTGTTTTTCAAGACAGGGTTTCTTTGTGTGTAGCTCTGGCTGTCCTGAAACTCAACTCTATAGACCATGCTGGCCTCGAACCCCCAGAGATCCGCCTGTCTCTGCCTCCCGAATGCCACCACCACCTGGCTCCTCTTGCCATTTTTCTTCATATTGTTTCTTTCTTTCTTTCTTTCTTTTTTTTTTTTTTTTTTTTTTTTTTTTTTTGCTCCTCATTTAATGTTCTTCATTTGGTTTTTAAAATAAATAATACATTAGGAAAATTTCAAAAAGTATACAAAACTCTAAAAGGAAAGGCCACTTTCTGTTCCTACTCCTCACCTTGTCCCCACCCCTTCCATAGACAGTCACTATGACTGATCACATGTGTCTATTTCCAGACTTAATTTTATTTGTATACAGATATAACTGCATATTTTTATTTTTCCCCTCACACATGCTAAGCAAGGACTCTACCACTGAGACTCCCCTTTTAGTCAAAAGTAAGAATTGCACTTATTTTGTTTTGTGTATGTGAACGTGTAGAGGTTAGAGGTCAACTTGTCAGAATTGATACACTCCTTCTACCATGTTCTGTGCCTGTCTTGCTTCATTTAACAATAAATCTTGGATACATTCCTGTAATAGAACTGTGGTGATATTTTTGTTTATGATCTAACAAACAAAGCTTGCCTAAAGATCAATCAGAGTGCAAAGCTAGCCACACTAGTTAGACATCATGGCCAGGCAGTGGTGGTACACACCTTTAATCCCAGCAATCCAGGCACAGGCAGACAGATCTTTGCTAGTTCAAAGCCATCCTGGGCTACATGAGATCGAATAGGTCTAAAAGAGAAGCACACAAAGGTGATCCCAGCACTTGGGATCCCATGTCTATAATCCCAGGACTAAGGATGTGGAGACAGGAGTGATATGACTGGGCAGAGAAAGGAATATAAGGTAGGAAGAGACAAGAGAGAGGCAATCTGAGGAGCAGTGCAGTCTAAGCAGTCTGAGGATGCATGCAGTCTGAGGACCCCTTTGGGCTGAGCATTGTTAGGGGTAAGAACTCTCTAGTGGCTGGCTGCTTTGCTTCTCTGTTCTTCAGCATTAACTCCAATACTTGATTCTAGGTTTTATTATTAAGATCATTAGAACTCATGTTACATAGAACCTTCTAATGTTTTGAAGTACAGTCTTGATATGTAGATCAGGCTGGTTTTGAACTCTGGATCTTCCTGTCTCAGCCTCTAGACATTACTAGAAATGCAGATGTGTGCCACCATGCCCCTACTCATCAATCAGTTTTAAAAAATTATATGATGTGAGTTACAGATGTGCTGTCATTCATGTGAGGCTTCCAATCTTTTGCTTTTGTCATAGTGCAATGAGCTTCATTCATTAATAGCCATTTGTGTGAGTGTATCTGTAAGATAAATTCCAGATGGCTTATTTTCTAGCCTCTGACTATTTTGGTTGAGATTATTCCAAAGTTATGCACATCTTTCTTCTATTGGGAACCAAAACTGTGCACAGTACTCTACATGTAATCTTTACAGTCCTAAATACAGGGAGATTACATTCCTGACTCTTTGTTCTTGCAAATCAGATCTGCCAGGACTATAAAGCATTTTTAAATTAGCCTAATAACTGCTCCAAAATAAGGCTTATTAAAAATAATGGCTTACCGTTAATGAAAGAATATTAAATTTCTAAATACTGTGATTTTCAGTTTTCTTGCACCACTAAATTTTAGACTTCTTTTATTCTTTAACACATGTTCTTTTTATTGATTCCCTTCTTAGCAGAAGTGTTTGATTAAGGCCAAATACTTTTGTATTATTGTGTATTGCTGAATACACCATAAAAGATGCAATTATAAGCAAGGGGCATAATGGGAAATATTATAACTATCAAGAATGCATGGTGGCTAAATGTTCTAACTTAAAGCACTTTATCTCATGCTTGAGAGATGATTCAGTAGTTAAGAGTTCTGGATGGTCTTCGGGAGGACCTGGGTTCTATTCCCAGCATCTATGTGGTGGCTCAGAACTAACTGTAACTCCAGTTTCAAGAGATCTAAAGCTGCTTCACTAGGCGAGGCATGGTACATAGGCATGCATGCAGGTAAAACACTCATACATATAACATTTTTATAAGTCTTTAAAATTTTTATCTCAAGTGTCTGGGAAAATGCCTCAGTAGTTAAGAGCATTTGCTGCTCTTGCAGAGGACCAAGTTTCTATTCGCAGTACTTGCATCTTAGTTCAAAAAGATTTGTAACTCCAGTTCTTGGTTATCTGATGTTCTCTTCTTGCCTCCACAGGCACCTGGCATGCATATGGCACACATACATACATGCAAAACACTTATGCACATAAAATAAAATAAATACATTCTAGAATATTTTATCTCATTAACAGATCAAATATCCCAATTTTAAGCCTTAAGAAATATAATCACAACAAAATTAAAAAAAGAAATTTAATCACAATAAAAAAAATATAGAGATTTTGTTATTTTTTGAAAACAGAGTCTTACGTAGTCCAGGCTGGCCTTGAACTTGAGATGACCTTAAACTTTCTGTTCTCCTGCTTGCTACCTCCCAAGTGCTGCAATTATATAGGTTTGGGCTGCCATATTGGACAACAAATAGAGAATACTTTTCACCCTCCAAATATATTGTAATCTATCAGTGCCTAAGGCAGTGGTTGTCAACCTCTTGGTCTTGACTCCTTTGGCAAAATTTGAAAATTTCCAGTTTTTCTTAAAATATTTTTTTCAGTGGTGTCTGGCTGTGTGGTTCAGCTGACCTCAAACTCACAATCCTCTTACCTCAGCCTCGAGTACAGTGTCATGCCTTGTCTACTGTCAATCAACCCCCAATGACTCAAAGAGACTGAGTGGCAGGAAGAAATAAACACCAAGTCTAAGGCCACTTTAAAGTGTTTATTGGACCTTCTCAAAACAAATGACACTGATTTACTTTGCTAAGAGGCAAACTTGAAAGGCAGAGGCAGATGAATCTCTGAGTTCCAGGACAGCCTGGTCTACAAAATGAATTCCAGGACAGCCAGAACTACACAAAGAAGCAGTCTCCCAAAACAAAAACCAAACAAAACAACAAACCAAAAAAAAAAAAAAAAAAAAAAAAAAAAGAGTAAATAAATAGATAGATAAATAAATAGATGGAACTTACTTAATGGAAAACCACAATCATCCTCCGACCAAGTTCACCTTAATTAATTGACTCGGTGTGGCGTTTTCAGTTAGAGCTGTGTGTTATTTCCTGTCATCTGGCCCAAATGACCTTTTACCGTGATTGCTCAAACAGGAGTAAAATAGACTTGGAGAAAAAATATCTGTGCTGGTGTTTCCCCAAGGGAATGCCTAAAAAGAATGTTAGTAGGTTGAGAAACTAAGACAAAGGTCTTAAACAGCACATAAAATAGATGGATAGTTGCATTTTTGTTCATGAATTATAATCAACACATAACATAATTCATAGAAAACGAGAGAACTCAGGACTGAACACCAGAGAACTGTTTATCAGGAATAAGCAAATTGGCTTGGTAGATGAAGAACTGGATGGGAAGCCATTCTTTAGCAGTTTTTAAAGACAAAATCCCTCACATCTGCTGGCACTGCACCCTTTGTCACTGTAGATTCAACCTCCCAGATGCTGAGAGTTTCACCCTTAATCTATGTAGGGAAGCAGCTAAGAGCCCGAGATTAAAACCCACAAGAAAAAATAACTCCCCCTCGTAAGGATGGGTTATTGCCCCATCTATCAGTCTTTGGACTCCACAGTGCTAGCATCTTTTTTATCTAGTGACATTAACTTGATCTTAAGATATCCCATGATCACTTATCTTCACTTAATATGTGCAGTTCTCCATACATGTGCCTCATAATTTGTCTTTTCACACTCTGTGCAAACGGTTTCTACCCTATTTGAAAGGTGGTTTCTCAAATCATCAGAGTGATTTAAGTAACAGCTATACATTTTAAACTACGGTGTTACATATTCACTTGTCTCTCTTTCAAAGTCTCTCTCTCTCTCCTTCTCTCCGCCCCCAACCCATGTGTATGTGAACACAGTGTGTATATATGGGTAATTACTCATGGAGGCCAGAAGATACCAAGTGCTCACCTCTATCAGACATTACTCTCATGACACAGGGTCTCTCATTGAGCCTGGAGCTAGGCAGGCAGCCAATTATCCACATAACCCCACTTCCCCCATAGGACTGGGATTATATTTTGGTTTTTGTTTCTCTTGTGTGCTGGGGTTTAAGGCATGTACCACCACACCCAGCACTTCATGCCTAGCTTTTTATGCGGGAGCAGAGACCTGAATTCAGGTACCCTTTTGTTTGCAAGACAATTGGCCCTAAACACTAAGCTACATCCCTAGACCATGGTTTTTTTTTTTTTTTTTTTTTTTTTTTTTTTTTTTTTTAATTTAAAAATGCTAGTGAGTGAGCCCAGCACCTAGTCATCTCCCTAGCTCCTCAACTCTCTTCTTCTAAAGGCAACCTCTTATTCTTTATTTTCATTTTAAATGCTTTTTAATATGCATCTCAAAGGGGGTAAAGGTATGTGGTGGTTTGAAAGAAAACGGCCCCCAAAGTGAGTGGCACTAATGGGAGGTGTGGCCTTGTTGGAGTAGGTGTGGTCTTGGAGGAAGTAAGTCCCTGTGGAGGTGGGCTTTGAGGTCTCATATATGCTCAAGGCATGCCCAGTGAGACAGTTCACTTCCTGTTGCCTGCAAGATGTAGAATGTTCAGCAACTTCTCCAGCACCACATCTGCCTGCACAACACTACATTCTGCCGTGATGATAATGGACTGAACCTCTGAACTGTAAGCTACCACCTCAATTAAATGGTTTCTTTTATAAGAGTTGCTGTGGTCATGGTGTCTTTTCACAGCAATAGAAACTTTAACTAAGACAATTATTTTATCATGTAACTATAATACATTGTCTCAACCAACAAAGCCCAGGAACATTCTCAAGGTGAACAAGTTGGAAAGATGGCTCAGCAGTTCAGAGTGACTTTCAGCACCTGTACCAGGTGCCTCATGACCACCTGGAACTCCAGTGCCCAGAGATCGGATGCATCCCTCTGACTTCTGCAGGCACCTGCACACGCATGCACAGTCATTCCCTCTGTCACATATACATAACATTTTGTTTTTAATTCTCAAGATGAGTCTTACTTGCATATTTTACTATGCCTGTGTAACTTAGGTGTGAATATAAGCACAACACAGGTGAGGATACTTCTGCTTTTCTGAAAATTTCTGGCAGAAATCTAGACATCCCAAGATCAGTAATAACTGAAGGTATGCGGGTAGTGGTGGTTACCACATGGTAGTGGTGGTTACCACATGGTAGTGGTGGTTACCACATGGTGACCCATGCCGTGCCTAGTCTACAACTCATCTCCGTTGGAGTGAAATCCATCTTACTGTAGTCAAACTGGAAACAGCTCAAGCCTCCTGAGGTTCCATCGTGTACCATGTACCAGCTGATTCAAAAAGCTGACACTGGAATATGTTTCTGGCCCACTGGATGCTGAACTCTTTTTATCTCAAAATAGTACAGCCGCCATCAAAGTCTCTGTAGGGCAGGCATCCAGGGGCTGCTCTGGATGCTGCTGACTATGCGTTCGAGGAGGTGTGCCAGAAAGCCCGATGCTAAAGCAATCCTCTTCAGCAGCCAGGACACAGAGAGGCTCACGAAGCCCCCTGCGCTCGGAAACCAGGCCGCCTTTTGAGAGTAATACTATAGAGGTTTAGAATAGGCTTTCAAGGTTAATCTTGGTTGTTCACTTGACACACCCAGGAAGAAGGAAGCTGTACAAAATAAGTCTTTCCACCAGATTGGCCTGTGGGCACATCTCCAGGATAGTTTGATTGCTGATTGACATAGAAGGGCTCTGATGTGTTCTTTTGACCTGAACACACATGGAACAGGCAGTTCTGGGCTGCATTTAAAACCTGGCCAAGCAGCATTCCTTCATGGTGTCTAATTCAGTTCCTGTCTCCAGGTTCCTGTTTTGAGCCCCTGCCCTGCCTCCTTTGAAGATGGTCTGAAACCTATAAACTGAAATAAACCCTTTCTTTCCACTCCAAGGTTTTTTGTTTGTTTGTTTCATGATGTTTTTCACTGCAACAGAAAGCAAACTAGAAAAAACAGCATGAGTCTAGTCTAATGTTGGAGAGGCAGTTCTAGAAAGAGGCAGACCTGAGTTCAAACTCTGCATTTTTTCACTTACTTCCTATGTAATGTAGAACTAATTATTTCATTTTCTTAAAGCTTCAGAACATTTTGTGAGTATAAAATTTGCCATTAACACTTTTGCAGTTAAGAGGCTGGAGAGATGGCTCGCTCGGCAGCTAAAACACACACACACACACACATACACACACACACACACACACACACATATACACACACACATACATACATATCTTGCAGAGGACAAGAGTTTGGTTCCCAGCACTGACATCCAGTGGCTCACAACTGCCTGTAACTCCAATCTCAGGGTATCTAGACTAACATTATGATCCCTGAAATCTGTAACTCCACCATTAGCTGACATGTGTCTTTTAGTTCTTTATAACAAATTTGCCTGTCTTGAGATAGTGCTTTTTATGTATGTGTGGTGGTAATGGGATCAAATTACATACAACCACAACAAACAAATAAACCAGAAAGTCAAATTTGCGTATATTAGGCAAGTGCTCTACTAGAGAACTACATTCCCAGGATATTTAATAGGCCCAAGACAGCAGGGTCATTGGAGTGGTAGAGCAGAATGACTGCCATGTTTCTCTGGCCTATGTATGTGCAAATATCACAATACATATCTCCCCTATTTTTATCTCTCATTTTTATCTAACACACACACACACACACATAAAATGAATTTAAATAAAATAATTGGGCTGGAGAGATGGCTAAGTGGTTAAGAGCATTGGCTGTTCTTCCAGAGGGCCTGGGTTCAATTCTCAGCAGCCATGTGGTGGCTCACAGCCATCTGCAACTCCAATTCCAGAGGATCCAACACCCTCTTCTGTCCTCCAAGGTAATCAAGACTTGGACATGGTGAGCAAACATACATGCAGGCAAAACACCCATATACATACAATTAAAATATTTTAACATAAAAACAACTAACAAATACCTGCTAACCAAAAAGCCAAGTAAAAAAGATATGTGTTAACCACTCTATGCCCTATCTTCAAGTTGAAGCACTGCTAAGGTAATTAGAAGCACAGGGATTTTGTAAACTCTACTTAATCCATGTATATTCAATGATCACAGAACAAACTAAAAAACAAGGATTACAGGAGTGATATGAGTTAGACCATTAACTGCCTTATAAAAGGAAATATTGAGACAGTATAAGGAGCATGGTCTGTTACCTAGTTAGCATCCTTTCCCAATGCATCCTTCCTGTTTGCTATTCATTCATTTATGTGCCCCACCCACCCACCCACACGCTGGTCCTCCAATTCCCGAGAGGACCTAGATGGCTTAAGATACAGAGTACACTCTATTTCCACCTTCTCCTCCCCCTCAAATCCTGGATATCGATTGGGGTGAGCATGTGACCTAAATTGTTCAGCCAGAAAATCTCAAGCCTTGTTTGGAAGGCTGTGAAGAATCTGTCTTTTCTGTACAATGTTCTGTGAGGATACAGAACATGACATCATGAGACTATACACAGCCTGCCACACCAGGTGCTGTCACACCAGGAGTTGTTACATCAGAATTACCAAGAGGATCATAATAAAGATGCAAATGGACTGGTGAGATGGTTCAGCAGGGAAAGGTATTTACAGCCTAACCACCTGAGTTCAACTCAGGGACTCACATGGTGGAAAGAGAGACCCTGTGGTGGATTTGTTCTCTGACCTTCACTTGTCCACCATAAATGAGGATGTGCACCTACAGGAGTCGCCTACAGGAAAGCGTGTGCGCGCGCCTGTGCACACACACACACACACACACACACACACACACACACACACTGCCCGGGTGGTGGTGACAGTGGCACACAACTTTAATCCCAGCACTCTGGAGCCAGAGGCAGGCAGATTGCTGTGAGTTTGAGGTCAGCCTGGTCTACAGACTTAGTCCCAGGACAACTAGGGCTGTTACACAGAGAAACCCTATCTCAAAAAACAAAAATAAACAAACAAACTAATAGATGTGAACAAAAGTTTTGATTGGAATCAAGCCTGGTTTCTTCCCCTTCAAGTAAGAGACTTTTCCAACAAGCGAGTCTATGAGTATTATTTCTCTCTTTTTCCTTAATTCTGAGGATTGAACCAATAAGTTTAAGTCAATTTGAGAAGACCTTTCTGTTATTTATACTGAAATAGATAATAAGACAGGGCTAGCTATGGTCCTAACAAATTCATTCTAAAAGAATTATAATGGCTGCCAGGAGAAAGTTCCAAAAAGAGTTATAGCGATTACATTGACAGCAGCATTAGTATTTTAAATGGAAATTATAGCAACTATCCTATCTACTTAACAATGGATTGTTTATAAAACAAAAACAAAAGAGAAGGGAGCCATTACTTCCCATAGTTTAAGAGCAATACATGTTCATTAATGAAAATATAATATATTGAGGAGTCCAAAGCAACTGTTTATAATCGTACTATGCAGATAAATTAATATGTTGGTTTATTTTCTTCTAGTCTCCTTTAAATACATAATTAAAATTACTCTATGTATGCAATTTGCATTACATTTTAAAATAATTTATCATAGCTCCCTTGGGTATGGTGACTCATTCCTATAATCCTCACACTAGGAGGTAGAAGCAGGAGGAAGAGGAGTTTGAGGACAGCCTGGGCTATACAGTAAACTGCATAACAGGACTGTGTCTCATGGAAACTAAGAATTAGAAAGAGAGAGAGACAGGTTACTTATACACTGCTTGCCAAACCTATAAGAAGACTCTGTCATCTACTTCCAAAGAAGTAAGTGAATAACTAATCTCTCAAATGTATCTATTAGTAAACATTTATTCTCATCTTAGATTGGTTTCTTAGGATCGAGTCCTGGAAATGAAGCAAGTGAGCTGTACAGGGTACATATGGATATGAAAGTAGATAATGTATACAAGAGAAATGGGTAAATTGAAAATCACCATTCAAGATGAGCTATTATTGTTCTTTTGCCATCTCTGAGCCCTAAACTTTTCCTACTCTCCCAGACAATGTACTGTGTAATGAGTTAAACTTAGGTAGCTAAAATCCCTTCCCTTGGGTTAAGGTAAACAAAGTCTACCCCTTTCCTCCCCCTCTTCCTAAAGTCTCAATGACAACTGGAGAAATGATGCCAAAGTTCACTATTGTGCTTCCTGCCGAGGTAGGTGAGGTCACTAAGAGGGGTGTGGGTACTCTTCCCTGCAGCAGGCTTTGGCTGGAAAGCCTTTACCCAGCAGGATGACAGCTCCCTGGAAGAAGCTGCAACAGTGTCGATGGGGAGCCTCCTCTGTGTAGGGTAATAGTCTCCTCCCAGATTGAAACATCCCATCTTTCAGGGAAGCACTTTAAGCAACTCAAAATAGCTTCAGGAAGTCCCTGATTAAGTAGGCCAGAGAAGGGGAGTGGGGGAGCCCAGAGTCCCCACCTCAGACAGAAAAGACAGAAACTGAGCTGCAGAGAGGACTCTGAGAACAGCTGAGCTGACCAACCCCGGCACCTGGGAAGGGCATTCTCCAAACTGTCTAGCTGCCTTCAGGCTGTGCAGTGGTTCCTAGCTGTGTGAGCTGTCACCCATGCTGAGGTGGGCCTTAGTGATGCAGCTGTCTTGGAGACATTGTGCTCCAATAAATAACCACTCACCCACACTCCTGTAAGTGATCCCAATAACATTCATTGGTTCATCAAATCGGGTGTTGGTGATATATCCGTATTTTGGTCTGTCATGGGCTCCCTATCTGGTATGAGTAGAGTGTGTTACATCTCCTCAGGAAAAGGTATATAATACAACACCTCCCTTCTTTTTGTCCTCATCTTCCTAATCACTCTAACACCGTTCCAAGGCCATATACAATTAAGGCAGAGTTGCATAAACAGGTAATAGGGAGATGCTAGATACTCAAGTGAGGGTCTTGTGACCCTTTCCACCCTCCATAAGGGGATGTAAACATGCAAAAGCCCAGCTGGGATAATTCTTTTTTTTTTTTTTTCTTACATTTTCATCTTTGCTCTTTTTTTTTTATTTTTCTTATTTTACATATCGATCCCAGCTCCCTCCCATGCCCCCCACACCACCCTCCAATCCCATTCCCTGCCCCCACTCATACTCCACATGTAGGGTGATGCCTTCCTGGAGGGGTCATCTAAATCTGTCAAGTCATTTGAATTGGGACTAGGCCCTTCCTCCTGCCTCTAGGTTAAGGGAGTATCCCTCCATGGGGAACATGCTCCCAAAGTCCTTTTGTGCACCAGGGATACATCCTGGTTCCACTATCAGAGGTCCCTTAGACTGCCTAGGTCTTCTAACTGAGACCCATGTTCAGGGGGTCTGAGCCGGTCCAATGCTGGATTCCCAGCTATCAGTCTGGGGGTCCATTAGCTCCTCCTTGTTCAGGTCAGCTGTCTCTGTGGGTCTCTGTATCCTGGTCTTGTCCTCCCTCTCTGCATCTGGATTCCAGTTTGGCTCAGTGTTTGTAGCTGGGATAATTTTTTTGCAAACTGACTTAGATGAATTTCCTAAGATGGTAGTTGCTTGGCTAGGATAGTTACACACAACAACAAAAGCACGTTGCCAATCATTTTGGTTAGTGTTTATGAAAGAAATCCTTGCTTAAAGGATGAGAGCCTTCTATTTTATAAAAAGAACATCAGCCTGGCAATGGTGGCACGAATGTTGAATCCCAGCATTCGGGAGGCAGAGGCAGGAGGATCTTAGTGTGTTCCAGGCCAGCCTGTTCAACAAAGTGAGTTTCAGGACAGACAAGACTATACAGGGAAATCTTGGCGGGGGTGGGGGGGGTGGAGGGTGGGGGGGTGGGATGGGGTGGGGTCGCCAACCTTCATTGAAGATACATACAGCCAGGAATGATAGAGCAGGGACAAAGATTCTGAGCTGATCTGAATCTAAAGTTCACTTGCTGTCTCACTATGCCTTCTACATAGCTCTCAGCTCAACCAAACCTTTAACCCCTTGCATCTCTTCTGAATTCCTGAAGACACAGAATAGGGTCAGTTTCTAACTCCTGTCATTCCTGTCTCCACCCTGATTCAGATCTTATTACATGGTCTCTAGGTTACTGCAATCTCTTGTGCAGTCTCTAATCTGTTCTTTATCCCAGAGTGATCTTTTTGAACTGCACATCTGACAGCTATTTAATGGTTTTCTATAGCTGTCAAAATAAATGGCAAAATCTTTGTCCCTCGGGATTCTTCTTTCTCCTTCGTTCATGTGTTGTCGCACCGCTTCATGCCCCATGTCAGTGCCTATACAGATGACTTTGGACTTTTAAAATTTGACATTTTTAAGGTCATGAGTAGCAGGTTTGAATTATTTAGAGATATGAGGGTGACCAAAGATAATGGAGACATTGTCGCAGTCAAAATAGTTAAAGATAGGGCCATATATATATAGCAAAAGAAAGACTCTGAGAGTGAGGGAACCAAATGGAGAATGGCAGTGACTTTAGATATATGAGAATATCTGCTCAATAGAAAGACAAACACTTGGAGGCTAGGCATGTAGGTTAGTTGATAGAATACTTACCTAACATCCACAAAGGCCTTGGTTCAATCCTCAGCCCCAGATAAAACAGATGTGGTAGCACAAACCTGTAATTCCAGTGCTGAAATAATGTGGAGACAGGAAGAGAAAAAGTTCAAGGTCATTCTCAGCTGCATAATCCGTTTTAGCCAACTGAGGATAAATGAGATCTTTTCTCAAAAGAAAAAAAGTCTTTGGTTTGTAGCGCTGTGAGGTTTTCCCACCTTTCATTGCATAAGTAGCAGCTTAGTTTTTTTTTTTTTTTTTTTTTTTTTTTTTTACGATTGGGATCTCAAGACATTACCCAGGGTAGCCTTGAACTTCTGGGACCAAGTGATCCTCATCTCTCAGTCTCCCTGACAAGATTACTGGTGTTCATCTCTGAGCCCAGCTTCATTATGGATATTGTAGAATGGATTTCTGCACAGGATAGAAAGATAACCTAAATGTTTGCAAATTCTTTGATTTGGGTATCTCAAAGTTGTGTATCCTCACATCAGTATTTCTGGAAAGCCAGTGCTATATAGAGATGACCAACAATAACAATTTAGGATGGAGGCAGCTCCTGGCTCCGAGACTTTTGTCAGCATTTTACATTTCTGTATTGGAGGCTGATGAATTATTCTAAGGACCAAAACAGCCCTTAAAAAATGGCATTATTATGGACATCTGAGAAAAATAATCACAGTGCAGAGGTAGAACAAATGAATTGAGGTACAAGGCATGACACAGCTTCTTTCAAAGGAGACTTGGAAACAGCAGTAGATGAAGGAAGCCAACCAGGCTGGCTCACCTACATGGACCACTCCTCCGGCATCCTTTGAGCCAGAGGCTATTTTCCTGTAGAGTTTGCAAATTCCAAGCTTCAAGGTTACTCTTTTGCCCCAGTTTTTTTTTTTTTTGTTTGTTTGTTTGTTTTTTTGTTTTTTGTTATTGTTTTTAAGCATTGGTGAGAGCTGTAACAGTCTTGCCCAAGATGCCTTAAAACCCAAACCAAACCAAATCTGTTTGCTTCAAGCCTGCAAGCATTGTTCTAGTGGAATGAAACAGTATATTCATAGTATGTTTCAAGTGTTATTTTCAAGCATTTGATCTCAGACATGCCTACATACTTAGACTGTAGTTAGAGTCTAATTAGTGCTAGCAATGTTATCTTTGAAAACAAATAATATTCACATGTTTACTCTCAGGCCTCAAATTTGGAGCTCTAACCTGATTTATTTTTTTTAAGTACTTGGTATTTGTCTTCTATTTATCTTGTTTGTTTGACAAATCCTTGTTTTAGTTTAGACCAGCAGGAATTAGAGGAAAGGCTTTATAAATTAAAATCTTCACATCATAATTATCTGTTCATGTGGTAAAGCTGTGTGACTCACATAAGGCCAAACCCTCTGTGTCAAGCAGTTCATTGTTTCCTTGACAAGTAATTCCACCTGCTCAGCCTCAGTGGCTGAGAGAACACAGAAGGCTTCTCAGCCTGAGAGAAAGATATTCTAGCTAGATAACTTTCTAACGCCTCTTGAGTCACATTTTTAATTAGCAGTAATCACTCCTGGGAGAAACCTCATTGGCTATGCTACAGTCAATGCCCACAGCTAGGAATCATCTTTATAGTGATTTCTCTGTTTATTATTAGAAGTGTGATTTTACAGAATATCATAAAGCCGAATTAAAATGTGAGAGAAAGAAAGATAAGCCATTGATATATTTTCATGTGCCTGCTGAGGAATTTATCAAAGTATCTTTTGACAAATCAAAAACCAAGCAGGGAGCGTCTCTAAGAAGTGACGCTAGTTGTTAGCTCTCACTGAATAGCCACTTATACCTTCATTTCCTACGAGTAGCTTTTCTCCTTACAAAGAAATGACTAATGAACAAGTCTCCAAGGTTAGTGGTCCTGTCCTAGTCTTTATACTACATGACTTTGTCTAGTTTTCTAGTCTCTGATAACCTGCTTGATATTCACTGGATAGAAAAATAGCATCTTTCTCTCTACTCCTCTTGTTGCAGTGACCATTAGTGATTTTACAGACTCAACTGATAAACTATATGTAGGTAACTACCCCAAATCTAACCCTGAATGCAATTTCCCACTGAGCGTTATCCCCCAAGTATTTTAGGCATAATGTATAGGTGTGGTCCCTGGGATTTCACATCACCTTCTTCACTTGTCATAATCATACTCTCTCTATTGCTGCCAATGGCATCAGCAGCAGCACATTTTCCCAGCTACTGTTTGGACATTTGGAATTTTTTTTTTAATCCACTTTCTTTATCTCCACTGTGTACCATGATTTCTCGGGCAGCAATTGGCCAAGACAAGAGATTCCTTTTGTTCCTGTCTCCATTCAATCCCAGCTCATCTCTATCACATCTAAGGCTACTTATTCCTTCCCCAGAATTACAGGAGTCTGGTCCCTCTTACGCAGTCTCTACTTGATTCCTTATGTAGCTATCACACTTATTCTGGTTTAAAAAACCAGCTCTGGGGTGCTGAAGAGATGGCTCAGAGGTTTAGAGCACTGGTTGTTCTTCTAGAGTGCAAAGCACCAATATAAATAAATAAATATTAAAAAGTTCTTATTGCATTCTTTTTGCTTTGTTTTGTTTGTTTGTTTTTTGTTTTGAGACAAGGTTTCTCTGTGTAGCCCTGCTGTCCTGGAACTCACTCTGTAGACCAGGTTGGCCTTCTTATCTACACTTCTTGAGTAAACTCTCCTTTCTTAACTATGTATTACAAACTCTATTCTCCAATAAAGTGAAATGCTCATACACCCCTTTACACATTCCCTGGCTTCCCTGGACCACTCTTTGCTACTGTTTCTTCCATGCTTCCTGTTCTTCCCTGACATGGCTTATGTACGTTCTATGTACATGCTTGCTGTACATGCCCAGGAAATCTCATGTGCCTCTTTTTTTATAATCTCTGGCTTAGGTCCTCAACACAGGTGTGTCTAACTTCCTCCTTCTTCACACCCATCTTAAGAAACTTCAGTTTTTCTCTTATGCTGGTTATGACTTTCCACCCAGTACAATACTTACATATGCTTAATTTTTCTTTTCTTTGCCAGACTTGAAAGCTCAATTAATTCTACCTCAATTCAACAATTTTAAAGGAGTTCTTGGAATGGAACCCCGGCCTCATCCATGCTAAGCACATGCTGTACCACTAAGCTATGCCTCTTGGCCTAGCAAATATTCTTTGAATGCTCCTTTAGAATAATCCCTATGCTAGACTCTGGAGGTAGCTCCCTTCAAAGGCTTATGTTATAAACAAATGTTTATACTTTGTCTATAACTAGTGTAGCATGGGTGTGCATCAGCTCTTTGGGGGAGACACAAAGGTGTTCAGTAAGGAAAAAGACAATGACCAAATTACCCCAAAGGAAACAATACATGAGCCAAGTCTTAAACACTGAGTCAGCCAAAGACAATTAGAAAGAAGACAATGTGTAGTAAGAAGCAGGTGTGTGAAGGCCACCAGCATTATCCCAGGAATATTATCATTTACATTTATTCCCCTTACTGCAATGGTTCCAACAGCTGTTAAACAGGATTATTCCATTAGGAGCATCCAGAAGCATGAATTGTAATGAAACAACAAGAGCATGTAAGGGATTATCAAAAAGCACATTTTTCTTACCTTTTTGTTGTTAGCTGCTCTATAATAAAAATGTGTGATGTCAACATAGCTATATCTCATTCATAAAAAAAATATTTTTCCAAAGAAATAGAGTCTTGCTGTTGCTCAAGGTGCTCTTCAATTGCAGACTCAGTGGCTGCCTTGCCTCAACCTTCTGAATAACTGCACGGTACAAGTGATGGTCCCCTATACTCAAGTTATATATGGTAATTTAATGTTCTAATTTAGAAAGCTAAAAAAATGGCAAATTTGTTTCCAATTAAAATTATTTTTCTGAGGTTGGTAGTCCAAGCCTGCAAAATCCCAGCACTTGGGAAGCAGAAGAGTCACGAGTCTGAGGCCAGCCTGAGGCCAGACAGAAAGACTGTCACAGCAAAACAACAATGTTGTGGGTTTTGTTATTCCTGCCCACCATATCCAAGAATTGAGAAACCATTACTTTGGGACACTGATTTTTTTTTTTCCTTAAAGCAATCCATTTTTTAAAGTTCTTAAATTCCTCTCACTCTTACATTTTTTGGGGGGGGACAAACAGAAATAAAATCCATGATCCAAAAATCCAAACAAAACTCAAAGCAGGGAAATGCTTATAAAACTAAATATGGATGCTAGCAGTAACAGTTGAACAGAGAACATGATTTTTCTTTAAATGCTTAGCATATGATAAAGTGTAGAAACTGAACACTTACAAATTATTTAAAGCCTGGAATCACTGACCAGAAATTATACAGTTGGATCATGGGAAAACAGCGGAAGGAGGTTACAAGCGATCCTATATTATTCTAGCGGACTGCTGATTCTTAAAAGGACTAGTGGAGTGGGATGGGGATATAGTATGCAGAAAAGATAGAGTGTGACTAGTATGCTCAAAGCCCTGTGTTCAGTTACCAGAGCTAAAATAAGTAAAACACTAATGAAGTAGGATTTCCTAGGAAGCTTTATAAATATATGCACATTTTGATTCCCTTAGATCATCTTAGACTTAGAGAGTCAAAATTTCGGAGGTTTGAGTTCTGTTTTGGGGGGGTAGGGGGTTGAGACAAGGTTTCTCTGTGTATCAGCCATGGCTGTCCTGGAACTCATTCTGTAGATCTGCCTCCCATGTACTGGTGGGCATGCCCCACCACAGCCCCAGCTGAGGTTTGGGCTCTTTGTAATAAAGTTCTCGTTTTTTTAAATCATCTTCATTTGGGAGCAGCAGTCATAGGCAGTCTACATTCTCAATATTTGTTGGATACACATGACAAATGAATGAAGACTCCTCCTAGGGTTACAAGGCCCTCCCAAACACAGAAATGAGCATGCCTTAAATGTTCATGGAAGATAACTGTTTTAAAAGAAAGTCTAAGTTTTATGAAGCTAGAATAAAAAGATTATTGTAGGGCCTTTTACTTTGTGCAAAGAGATAATAAAAAGATATGACACTCAAACCTTTGTCACTGACATGAACATATTTGAGATGAAAATTTATTATATGAGAGTTTCAAGACCAGGTATATTCCAACATCATTACTTAATAAAAACAGTAACATTTTAGAGTACAAAATATTGGCGAATGTGCCAATTACTTTTCCTGAACACTCTTTAGTGTCCTGAAAATGCAAATACTTTTTTTTTTTCAGGACCAACTTGTTTTAGGCTGAAGACCCCTAAGTTATTTCCTATATTTCCTTTCCCCTCCCATACATCAGATACATTAGCTATGTCTTCATAAAGGTCAGGGAGACAGAGGAAAGAGGGGGAGGATCCAAAAAGGGGGAGGGCAAACTCTTCGTTGCCCTTATCTCTTTCTTCTAAGGGCCACTAATTCCATCATTAAACTCCCCCACCATCCATGACCTGAGCTAAACCTAGTTATCTTCCAAAGGCTCCATTGACAGATGCCACATTTGTTCAATGTATAAATGAGAGCGACAGCAAATTCAGCACTAAACTTACGCCAGTTCCATGGCCGATGGATTATATAACACATCATTTATTGGATGAGGTCCCCATTTGGAGAGGCATTGGGCACAACACACACAAGTCTTGTCAGTGATGTGAGAGACACATAGAGCTAGGGGAAAGTACCACAGTGGGATACAGCCCTCAACATTCTGAGGTGGGTGAAAAGACATCTATGTGAAAGAGTGAAGATTATTTCCTGTAGGTGGATAATGGATGACTACGGGAATGGAGCAGCAGCAGGAAGGGCTGTGCAATGGAAAGGTGCCTGGCATCTTTGGAGTATGAGGCTGAGCCAGTTTGACCACAGAGGTACTACTGCTCACATTGGCGTGTAGTTGCAGAATACATATGCAAAACACAGGGTTCTTACTGTCCTACTCCACCATGGACCCTGTCTTTCCCTCTCCATCATGAGTTTCCTGTGGGGAGAAACCTGCCTCCCTATTTGGTTGAAGCTAAAGAAATTAATCCAGGTCTCTGCAGAGGGTGGTACATAAATCACCAGCTACGCAGAGGAAACAAAGCCAGCAGAGCCCTCGTGATGAGGAGGACAAGGTGCCAGTTGTGAAATGGGGCAGCAGGCTGCTTTCCCAGGAGCAGAGATGCTGAGGAGCATGAAAAGAGAGAGAGAAAGCGGGTCTTTTGCTTTAGGCATCTTAAACTGAAGGAAAACGATGCTAGAAGCCTCCTGATACATGAGAAAGGTGGGGGGGGGGGGGGACTTGTGTTTCAGTGGTCCTGGCGCCACTGGCCTTGGCGGAAGGCCTCTCGGTGCTGCAGGGACTGCGGCGAGGCAGAAAGGGCTGAAAAAGGACCTAAGGAGCAGAGGTCAACGGCGTGAAGACACTGCGGGGTTCAGGGGCAAAGCAAGGGCGCAGGGGGGGGGGGAGAGCGCACCCCGTGAAGCGCTAAGGAGGTCAGAATGTTGGCTTCCATCCTCCCGGGCCTCGGGAATGGTCCTCTGCAAACCGTCCGGGATTCCCAACAATTCATCCTGTTTTTAATTAAAACATTTTCCAAAACCCCCAAAGAGGGCGGTACCCAAAGGAATATGAAAAATACCCCGCCGGGGTGGGGAGTGGGGCGTGCCCGAATCCCGAGGCTGAGGGCGGATAAGGCAGAACCACATCTACAGAAATTCCTCCTGCCCTCAGAGCAGCAGCCCACGGTCTGCCCGGTTAACGCTGGTGCGCCCCCGGCCTCGGGTCCGGAGCGGGGGCGGGGCTGGCCGCGGATGGGGGCGGAGCCATGCGGGGGCGCGCTCTGGGCGGAGAGGGGAGCGGGTGCGTCCATGATCTGATTGGACCTTGCCTGAGCAAGGGGCGGCATCTTAGGCCATTTATGTGGGTTTGTATTGGGCCCCGCCGAAGAAGGGCGTGGTTTTATGAAGTCAGTTCCGGTCGGTGTAAAACCCCCGGGGCGGCGGCGAACGGGCTTCAGATGCTTCTGGGTCGCGGTGCGAAAAGCGTTCTAGTCCGGCTGTGCGTGAGAGCGGGAGAGTCCAGCGCCACAGCTACCCCGAGAGGGATGGCGGCCACCGGGACCGCGGCCGCTGCGGCCACCGGCAAGCTTTTGGTCCTGCTGCTGCTCGGGCTTACCGCTCCCGCAGCGGCGCTGGCTGGCTATATCGAGGTGAGGACCGGGCGAGCGCCCGAGCGGGGTCTCCTCCGACCGCCGGGGAGCGCGGCCTGCGGGCCGGCGTGGGTCCGCGGCCGGGGGCGCTGCGCGAGGTTCGGCGCTGCTGCGGGTTACCTACCCCAACCCCCCGCCCGCGCGCCTCAGCTTTGCGCAGAGCTTAGCGCCGAGGCTGGGCTGCCTCCGCCGCCGCAGAGGCCAAATGAAAGGCGTCGGGGCTGTGGGACCGCCCCAGCCCCCTACCCGCCGGCGGCGTCACCGCATCCTCGGGGACTCCGCACCGCGCGCCCTCCCTCCCCCGGGACGGTGCGCGCCTCGGCCGTGCGCCTTGCGGCTCCGCGGCGCTCTAAATGGGGGCGGCCAGCGCACTGTCCCTGGTCTCCGCAGCGGTCGCGGGACCTCGGCTTCGGGCTCGCACCTGGCGGCCGGCGCGCGGCTTGGGTTGGCCAGGTGGACTTGGCAGCCGGGATGCGGCTCCAGCCCTGGCGAGCGGCCGAGGGAGCCGGGTGTGGAGACGCCGCCGCGATAGCGGGGTGCTCTGCGCCCTTCACCGCTTCCCAGCCTTTTGCCCAAGTCTGGCAAACTAGGGTACCGGGCTTCCTTGCTCCCGCGAACGTTGAGCCTTTAGGGAAGGTACCCGCCAATAACATCGGGAAAGTCTTCCAGGGATAGTTAAGCTGGGTCAGGATCCCAGGGGTTACTCTGCATCAGAGGTCACCCTATTAACATCTCTGCTTGCTCTGGTGAAGTGGCCGGGGTCCGTTGTGTTTGGCGGGAGTTGAGGCCGCTGGAAGAGGCGGGTGTGGATCGGGTACTGCGGCGTGCTGTGCACCTAGCCTCCCCTCAAGCACACTCTTGACCCCGAGGGAGAAGTGGAACTTTGTGTTTACCTGCTTTCTCGAAATAGTGCTTGAACCGTTGGACTGGAATATGTGTTCTGGTAGTTTATTTCTTCTTGTGCCTGGTCGTTGTATTTGAAAATCACCTTGGCTTTCTGCATGCTGAGCTAACGTCAGAGATTGCGTTTGATTAAATAGGGATTACCTGAGAACTTTGTGAGTAAAACCTCAGCTTAGAATGTATTCACGTCTACAGAATGTGTAAATATTTTTTCGGGTGGAAGAGATCTAATGAGGAAAAATCTTCTGGATGGGAACAGCTCAAGAAAACCTTTGTATTCATCCTGTTTAAAACTTTTTGACTGAGGTGGGGAAGAGGATGTTTAAGTCTTAAGAAGAAATAGTTAACGTTTATATACATGAACTTTTAGATGATTTTACTGCTCACACAGTAGGTAGCTGGTGTGACAGCTTATCTGTGATAAACTGTCTTGTGGAAACAACCATACAAAGCAGGATAAGAAGAGAAGGGGTGGAAGTAGGGAAATTGAGTTTAATGCAGTAGGTGGGACGCAGTGGGTCAGGGCGTCAAAAACCATTGTTCACACTCAGCCTTACTTCCCCAGAGCTGTGAGAAACTTCGGGCATTAGTGACCTCGCAACAAAGGACTCATCAGTTTTAAAGAATCCATCTAACACTCCGGGGGGGGGGTTCTAATATTAGAATTTGTTGTTAGGGATTAATTTTGACTGTTAGCCACACTGTTCGTTTGAAAAGCCTGGTTAAAGAAAGTACGAAACATTTTTGCAAAACGCTTTTAAAATGGTGTTTTGTGGAAATTTCGTTTCCTTGGAACTATGTTTTTGTTCTCACTGTCATCTTTTCGAGTAGTCTCTACTTTTGCTGACTGGCAGAATTTTATTCACATGTGTATAATTTGTATTTGTTGTCAGCCAAAGGATTGCTAAAGCCTTAATTTAGATGAGAATGGCTTAAATCATAATGTCTTTGAGAAGGCCCTTATTGAGATTAGCCAAAGGGAATCTGGCCAAATCCCTGATCAAGTTGCCTGGCACAGAATTATTGATTGGCGAATCTTTAGTGTTGCTTGGTGTTGACTAAATTAATCTCTTACACCTGTTTTTTTTTTTTTAACTACCTCTCTCTTCTCTGCGCACTTCCTTTCATAAATCCCAGAGCAAGTTCTCTTGTGTCTAAGCCCCACTTAGGAACCACAGGATAGTGTTTGCGCCCAAATGGTTCCCTTTACTATGGATGTTTAAGCTTCTGAGAGACAGAATTTGAATTTGCTCTGCTACTTCCAAAAGTAATCTTGATGGGCAGTGTCCAGGAAACTCAAGCACAACCACCAGGGTGGAAAAGGCTTTGTGAGATACCTATGAAAGGTGGTGCAGGACTGTCAAGTGCTATTTGGGTAATGCTTCTGTTACAACTGCATTTTAAAAACACTGCTGGTCTGGTCCTCTTTTGTAGGAGTTTATTTCCATCAGAAACTGAGCAGTCACATAGTGTGACCACCAGTAGTGACATGGAATCCTGTTTTCAAATATATATTTGAAATTTTGGGGAAAAAATCTTTGAGATATTTTAGAAGATTTTATTTATTCATTTAAATTTTTTTTCTTTCTATTTCATGTGCATTGGTGTTTTGCCTGCATGTATGTCTGTGAGAGGGTGTCGATCCCCTGAATGTGGAGTTACAGACAGTTGTGAGCTGCCATGTGGGTGCTGGAGGTTGAACCTGGGTCCTCTGGAAGAGCAGCCAGTACTCAGAACTGCTGAGCCATTTCTCCAGCCCCTTATTATTTGTTTTTATTTATGTGTGTGTATCTGTGTGGAGTGTATGGCCTGTGTGTACTCTTGAAGGCCAAAAGAGGTTGTTGGATTCTCTGGAGCTGGAGTTACAGGTGATTGAGTGTGAGCCACTTGGGTGTTGGTCGCCAGACTCAGGCCCTTTGGAAGATCAAGAAGTGCTCTCAACCACTGAGCCACTTCTCCAGCCCCCTCTTTAAAATATTTGTAAGACTACATTCATTTATTTGTTTTGTGAATTGAAGCCTACTTGTGGTCACAAAAGAAAGTGTGGGAGTCGCTTCTGCTTCCACGGTGTAGGCCCTGTAGTGCAGACTCAGTTGGTGAGGCCTGGCAACAATGCCTTTATCCACTGAGGTATCTCATGTCCGGGAAAACAAACTCTGAAGCAACTTCATTTTGTGACTCTGCTTTTAAAAGTTCATTTTATGAGATAAATTGCCAATCAGGCATATTCCTATGAAACTGTAGCTTCTGAATTGAGATGTGCTATGTATGAAGCATAACATACAGAGAAAGGTGTGAAGACTTAGTCTGAAAAACTCAAAGCATATCGACATTTATATATTGGCTAACTAAAATGTATTTACATTATTTTTTCAGTTTTTTGTGCTCTGATGTGGTTGCTAGAAAATTGACTACTGCCAATTTCTATCTCTTGTGCACAGGTTTGCTCAGCTGCTCACTGCTGGTCCCACACGTATTGTTAGCACAACTTTTGAATATATTGCCATGCCACCCCCCCAATTGTCTTGCTTTAAGTTGTTGACATGAGCCCTAGTATTTTTCTTGGGGGGAGGTGGTGGATTTTTTTTTAAAGCACAATTTTGAATGTTATTTTTTTCCCTTGTTAACTTTTTCCTTCAGTTCAAATTATATTAGAAATGACTTCAAGCTTACAAAAATGCAAAATTGTGCAAGCAACTCTCATGAAATTTACCTGCACTCAGCGTCAACATTCTGAATAAATATTTAAGATTTTTGCTTTCACGTGTTAAAATGTAATTGAGTGGCAGATTGTCTAGCACCCTGGAGTGGAGAAAGGGTGGATCATTTGTTCTGTCATTGTATTTGTCACTGATTTGCCTGAAAATCAGTAGCATGTATACATTACCCACCCTCTTTGCCACTGAAAACCTAGAGCAAAAGCATTCTTGTATGTAATACTGGGACAGTTATGGACCTGAAAGATTTACATTGATACAGTGTTCTGTGGTTTGTCTATATTAGTTTGTCAGTTGATTTGGTCACTTCTTTTTAAAAAGCTCATGCTTTTGAACTATTGGCATTAGTATGTGAAAGGTTATGTAACTTTTCCAAATATAAAGGTTAAATTTTTAACTTATCTCATAGTGTTTTGACTTTGGAAGATCAAAACATAACGTTTCAAGGTTCTTTATTCACTATTACTGAATTCTCAGGATTTCTTTCTTTTTTTTTTTTTTTTTTTTTTTTTTTGTTTTGTTTTGTTTTTCAAGACACGGTTTCTCTTTGTAGCATGGCTGTCCTGGAATTAGCACTGTAGACAAGGTTAGCTTTGAACTCGCAAGAGATCCACCTGCTTCTGAGTGCTGGAATTAAAGGCATGTGCCACCACTGTTTGGCCAGTTTTACATTTCTTGCTTATTTGAGATGGAGGGTCTTGTTATTATGTGTTCCAGGCTGGCCTAAATGTCATGATCCCCTACCTCAGACTGCTGAGTGCTGGGAGTACCAGCATGTGCCACTATACCCAACTTGCATTTTTTCTTCTTTAAAGTATCAAAAGAAAATTTGTATAGGTAGTGCATACTTACTGTAAGATTTTAAGAACAACAGAGAACAAATGAAAAGTTGTCTGAAATCATATTATTTAGGGAAACATGGGAAAATTTTGGTGATGTTTACATTTCCATATACATGATTTGTAGAAATTTTATAAAAGTGGCACACACTGCATATTGAAGCTGGTATCAGCATTTATTATTTTTAATTCTTTTAAAATGAACTACTTATAGAAAATAACTTTTCTGTGTGACTAAAGTAGGGGCTAATCTGTGTTCAGATTGCAGTTGCTATGGAAGGGCCAGTTGAGAAAAGAATTCTAAATTGCCTCTAATTCAATTTTCATGTTGTTTTAGTGTGATAAACTAGATTACTTCAAAGCTTAATTGAGTTTACTATACTGTACTTTGATTTATAGCTTAATTTGGAAAGTAGACCAAGTAGGTACATTCAGATAGAGATTCCAGTTCTCTGTACCAAGTACAACAAATAACTTTTGCTGAGGTTTTTTTTTTTTTTTTTTTTTTTTTTTTAAATAATAACCATCATGAAGTATTTTTTCTACTATATAGCTCTGGCTGACCTGGAACCTTGCTATATAGACCAGGCTGGCTTGCCTCCCAAGTAATGAGAATAAAGTTATGCCACCACAGCTAGCTGAGATGTGAATCTTTTTTTTTTTTTCCTGGTAAGAAAGGAATTTTAAGACCTAAAGCATGCCAGACAAGCTTTCTATCCTGATTTACATCACCAGCAACTTTTTTTTTTTTTTTTTGAGCTTGTCTTAAATTGTATTTGCTTCGTTATTATCACTATTACTATATGTGTATGGATATTTTGCCTGAATATATATCTATACCACGTTTGTGCTTGTACCAGAAGAGGCCAGATTAGGGTGCCAGATCTTTGGGAACTGGGTGCTGGAGATTGAATCGGATCCTCTGGAAGAGCAGGCAATGGTGTTAACTACTGAGTCATCTCTCCAGCCCCTGTAATCTGTTTTTAAGGGAGGAAGATTAGGGAGCTGACTGTTCATTTACTATTTGTCTAGCTAGTACTAACCTCTTATGGAGTTTGTGCAGGGTACCAAATAGTGTAGCAGTGAAAGTTGCATCTCTTGCTGTCCAAATGCACTTGCATGTGATTTCAGGATTTCATTGGTGGCATCAGGGATGCTGTTTTCAAAAGCTCCCCCCCACTCAGGTAAATGAAATTAGGGGAAAAAACTACCAAATGAGTGATGATCCCAACACCAGTTTAGTCTCAGGAAATGGGTATTCTCACCATCTTAAAAGTGAGTTCTGTAGATTCCAAGGTTTGAAGGTCATACAGTCTGGCCAGGGCATGAATCTTGTCTGTTTTATTCTACGTCCACTGTTCTTTTCCTTCCTAATGTTTTGGGCTATAGATTTTTGTAAATTCATGCAAATTATATGATGACCTGATACACATCAACCTTTAAAACTTTTTTATGTCATTGTTATATTACAGAAGACTTTGCCATTTTCCATTGATTATAAAATCCTTTCAGTGACTTTTTCTATAAAGTACAAGCTCTCTTTTATAGTAAGCTTGTTTTTTTTATCTTTGTGTTTCAATACACACACAGAGAGAGAGAGAGGGAGAGAGAGAGAGAGGGAGAGAGAGAGAGAGAAATTAAGACATTGTTCCCTGTGGGGCTATTGTATCAAAGTCAGGAGTATGGGAAGAGGCTGCCAGCTCCAGATGTATTTTATAAATCTCGATCAGTGAGCTATATAATTAGTAGAGTGAGGTTTAGGGGAAGAGTTACTTAGATTTTGGCATGGGATAGCTATAAAATTAGTTAATTGAACAACTTACCAACGTCTTTTTTACTCTGCCTTCCTGAGACTCACTTCTGAAGATGATAATGTCCAGAGGAGGAAATTGCCTTTTATGTCTCCTTTTGTGGTGAAGAAACATTTCCCAGTTTGCTAGCAACAGACTCCTTAAGTATCATTGGCCGGAATTAGTATTGTGTGCTTTTAAGCAGTGGAGGGCACTGTAGAAAAGGGATGGTTCCACTTCATCAGTCTCAGATCCCTTGGACCTGCTTTGGAAGAGAATAGAAGCAGGCTGCAATCAAACTGGGCTTGGTTTGAGGAGATGGATGGTAGCAGTCTGTTCCAAGGGCACTCTCCACTTGAGAAATTCTGTGAGTTGACTTAAAGAGAAACAAGTACTTCCCACCTAATGAATTATTCTGGGTTAAAAGTTGGCTGATGAGACTTTTATGGTGTTACATATTGCTCACTTCCTTTTAAATACAAGTGTGCGTTCGTGCATGGTGTGGAAGCCAACATCGGGCATTTCTCTGTTGTTCTCCACCTTACTTTTGAGTAGACTCTAGGACTAAACTCAAAGCTAGACTTTCTGGCTGGCTTACCAGCAAACTTCAGGTAGCTGGCTGGCTTGCCAGCAAACTTTAGGCATCTACCTGTCCCTGTCCTCCTACCCCAAGCTGGGGTCCAGATGTCACCACCACACCTGACTTTCACATGGCTGCTAGGGGAGAGAGCTCAGGTCCTTGTGCTAGCATAGCTGATACTTATACTGAACTGACCAAGTCAGTTCTCCATTGAGAGATGTCCCTCACAGAAAAATGGTTGGAAGATTATAAACAAATGGACTTGGATAAACTGAAGGAGAAAACTTGCCTACAAAGAAGAAAACAAAAGATTTAGTAGTGCTGTAAAAGCATAGATATTTTCAATTTTTTTTTCTGGAAAGCTAAATTTATAACTAGGAATGGCAGAAATAAGATTTTTATACAAGAGATGAAGTATTATGGCAACATTTATTTTTCCTTCTTTAATTATGAGTATCACAGCAAAGAATCTTTAAAATTACTTATAGTCAACATCTGGTTTTGTTCATTTTAACACGTAAATGCTTGTTTTAGCCTTAAAAATGAGTAGCCAAGTAGCATACTCCTGTTATCTCAGCATTCCAAAGGCTAAAGCAGGAGGATAGAAAGTTAAAGCAGAAAGAAGAGAGAGGCATGTGGTTGTGGGATTTAGGGGGTGGAAGCAGGAGACCAGGGAGGGGCTCAGGGTCAGCCTGGGCTATGAACAACAAAACTAACATATTTCAGAAAGAAATAAAGCTTACAAATGAAATTGTTTGAACTTGCCAGAAGTAACTCTTCCCTTGAGTTTGATTGTTTAGTATTCTCATTCCTATTCCTATTTTCATAAAACTTGCTGGGGATTTTATTGAGCTGTAATACTTTGTTCATTGATGCAGTGCTCATTAGTTGAAACTACTGTGAGGATTTCATGAGGAAATCACGTTAAGGTGACCACTCACTTGATGCCTTCCCTAGCGAGGCTTTCCACAAGTCTTTTGTTTTAACGTGTGTGTGTGTGTGTGTGTGTGTGTGTGTGTGTGTGTGTGTTGCCATGGGGAAGGACAAGGCAGGGATCAGTTTTCTTTCAGCTTGTGGATCTCTGGGTATTAGACCCAGCACCCTCTCAGTGCTGCTGCCCTCCACCCCCTATCAAGTCTCAGCCCTGGCTGGACTGGAACTCTCTGTGTAGCAGAGAATAAGCTTGACTTTTTTGTACCAGGCCTTTTCTTTTGGGCTACCAACAAGTTCCTAAATTATGATGCGGAGACTTACTAGTTAAGAGTGCTTGGCTTTATTTAGCTTAGACTCCTTTTTGGCTAGCTTTTTTTTTTTTTTTTAAGATTAACTTGTTTGTTTTCATCTACATTTTGCTCCGGCTTTTTACATTTTATTTCTGTATGTGCTACTTTGTGTCTGCTTCTCTGCTTCTGGTGGCTGCTGGGGCAGGCAGGCTGACCAGCCAGACTCTGTCTTTGTCCCTCATTCTCTCCCCTCATTCTTTCCTCTGGAGCCTCGATTTCTCCTATTTATTCTCTATGCATGTCTTGCTTAGCTTTTGGCCTTTCAGCTTTTAATTAGACTAAATCAGGTGCCTTAGGCAGACAAGGTGAAACAGCAACACATCTTTTCATAATTAAACAAATGTAACCTAAAGCAGCCTAAACAAATGTAATGCATCTTTAGGTTGTTAACAAAGACAGTAGAAACAAATGTAACATACTTTTGCCTAGTTAAAATAATATTCCACAGCCTGTCTTCCTTTCTTCCTTCCTCCTCTTTCTCCTTCCTTCCTTCCTTCCTTCCTTCCTTCCTTCTTTCCTTCCTTTCCCTCCCTCCCCCCCCTCCTTCCCCCCCTCCTTCCCCCCCTCTCTTTCTTTTTTAATAAAGAAACCAAGTCCCAAGAATCTGCTCTGGCCTGGAGTTCCCTTTGTAGAGCAGGCTGGCTTCAAACTCAGAGATCCACTTGCCTCTACCTTCCCAGTATGGGGATTAAAGGTGTGTGCAACACCATGATCCATTTAACCTTGGACTTTTGATACTCTTGCTTCTACTTCCCTTTACTAGAATTACAAAAATAATTAACAAGTGTGTGCCACCATGCCTGGTTTATACTGTGGGGCTGTGATTGTGCTAGGCACATACTCTACCTACTGAGATAATGGCCCCAGCTGTTCCTTGCTTGTTTTTGAGCTTTTAAAAGTTGCAAATAGGAACTGAAGAATTACTCAGCGGTTAAGAGCACTGGCTGCTTTTCCAGAGGTCCTGAGTTCAACTCCCAGAAACCACATGGTGGCATACGACTACCTATAATGATATATCTGATGCCCTCTTCTGGCATAAAGGTGTATATACAGGTAGAACACCATATACATAAAATAAAAAGTTGCAAATAAACAAAGTAGCCAAGCATATTAACATGAATTACTTCCAATGTCAAAAGAAGAGCACAACCATGCCCTCTTTCTGTCCTCCAGAAGTAAATATCCCCCAGCTTTTACATATTTATTCTTTCCCTTCCTTTGTAGTCTTAGCAGATGTCCTCATTTAAATTTCCCTTTTTTAAGATTCATGTAAATGGAATTACTCATTATATTCCTGAGTATTTGGTGTCTTTCACTAAACATGTTTTTGAAAGTTGTTTGTACTGAGTGTAAGTGTGGCTCTTTGACTTTTATTGCAGTGTTATCTGAATAAACCACAGCTTTGCCCTTAGACACTTGAGTTGTTTCTGTTTGGAGTTCAGATGTGCTTTTTCTCTGGCTTTACTGAAAACATTTTTGTTTGTTTTCTTAGGCCTTGGAAATTGAACCCAGGACCTCTAGCATGCTAACCACATGTTCTACAGCCACCAAAGGATTTATTTTTAAATTTTATGTGCATGAGTGTCTTTGCCTACATGTGTATGTATATGTGTATATATATGTGTGTGTATATATATATATGTGTGTGTGTGTGTACATATATATATATGTACCCCCTGTGTGCTTAGTGCCCTCTGAGGCCAGAATAGGGTGTCAGATCCTTGGAACTGGAAGTATAGCTATTTATGAGCTGCTATGTGAGTACTGGGACTAGAACTTAAATCCTCTGCATTACCAAATACTCTTAACCTCTGAGCCATCTCCAGCCTACCCCTTACTCTCTATAAATAATGTTATTGAAGAAGTTCTGCTTTTTTTCCATTTAGGTACCGAGCACATGTCATACAGATAGCCTGTTTATTGTCAGTGTTGCCCCCCTTTTTTTTTTTTTTTTAAGTTTCTTTTTGTTTGACAGGGTGGTGGTGGTAGTAGTGGAGGAGGAGGTTGAACCCAAGGCTTTATCCATGCTCAGCAAATGCTCTGTGACTGACATTTTTATTTTTTTATTTTGAGTCAGAGTCTTGAGTCTTGATGATAAGGTACCCAGACAGCCTTGAACTTGTGATTCTCCTGCCTCAGTCTCCTGGGTTCTAGAATAATAGGCCTGTGGTCTACTGTGCCACTTTTGTTAAATTAAGTGTCTTGTGATTCTGTTTTTAATTTCTTACATTCCATTGACTTCTCTGCTCTTGTGCTAAGTAATACGTTTTACATTTATTAGAACAAGCTTTTTGCAACTTGATGATTGTATTTTTTTTTTAAAGCCCATTTCTTTTTATTTTTACCATGTCACCAAAACCATACCTATTGGAATTTGTTTGGAATTGCACTGAGCTTATGGATCATTTGGGGAAATCTGACGTTTCCCCAGTTGCAGTTGATACTGTAAAATTGCCCTTTTGTCCAACAGCTTTGCTTTTGTCCAAATTCTAATAGTTTACCTATAGCTTTGAACTTATTGGAGTATATTGTGTGCTTGTGACTGCTTTATGTTCAGTCCATATAAGCATGTCTTTTTTCTTTTTTTGCACTAGCTAGAGAACTCTAGTAATAATGTGTCTATGTAGGTGAAAACGCTAGAGTTGGTAGAGTATCTGTTATCTCTGGTCTCAAAGGGAAGCTCTGTTTACCATTTATCTGATACTTAGAGATCCCAGATAAAAGGTCTTTGTAAACTTAAGATGATGCTTGGTGTACATGGGTGTTTTGCCTGTGTGTGTATATGCACCATGTGTAAGCAGTGCCTATAGAAATCAGCGAAGGGTGGGACTGGGTTATAAATGGTTGTGAGCCATCATGTAGGTGCTGGGAGTCAAACCTGGGTCCTCTGGAAGAGAGCAGCCAGTGCTTTAGCTGCTGTGAATGTCCTTTCTTCTCCCCCCCCCCCCAAACTGTTAATTGTTTCATAGCCCTCTTCTCCCCCTACTCTTTATTTTTTAAATTTTTTTTTTTGGATTTGGTTTGCTAAAATTTCATTTAGGATTTTGCTTTCACAGCCCAAAATGGGTTTGACACATAACCAGTCAGTCAAAACCAGCCTTCTCATTTGGTGCTGAGAACCAAACTTGGGCCCTGTGGAAGAATACCAGGCATTCTTAACCATTGAGGCATCTGTCTCTCCAGCTCCACCACTGCTGAGAGTTACAGCATTTTAAACAAGTTTTACTTTCTCTTTCTGGAAGGAAAAAAGAGGCCTTCATAATTTAAAAACTCTTTTTTTTTACCTAGTAAGTTTTTTGCCTTTACCAGTTTAAAAAAAAAAAAAAAAAACGTGTGTGTATGTGTCCATACATGTATACATTTGTATGTGTGCACATGTGCCAGAAGTTAGCCTCACTTATCATTTCTTAGAAGTTGTCTACCTTGTCTTTTGAAATAGGGGTTTTGAGGGCAGGTTAGTCAGCAAGCTCCCAGATTTCTCCTGTTTCTGTTCTCCAGTGCTGGGATTACAAGCATGCATCACTATGCCTGCCTTCCCCCACCCTGGTTTTTTGAGACATGGTTTTTCTGTGTAACCCTGGCTGTCCTGGAACACACTTTGTAGACCAGGCTGTCCTCGAACTCAAGCCACCTGCACCTACCTCTGCTTCCCAAGTGTGTCACTGCAGCCTTGTTCATCCGTTGAATTCTTAATTCCAGTTTTAAAATTGAAAATGTAATTTTTAGGTCACAGTTAGGGTGTTTATTACTGAGATGAAACACCATGACCAGAAAGCAAGTTGGGGAGAAAGGATTTATTTGGTTTACACTTAATGTTGCTGTTCATATTGAAGGAGGGGAGTCCTCACTGGCTTCTTCCTTAGGGCTGGCTCAGACTGCTTTTTATAGAACCCAGGACCAGCAGCCCAGGGATGGCACCACTCACCATGGGCTGGGCCCTCCCTCATTGACCACTAATTGAGAAAATGCCTTGCAGCTGGATCTCATGGAGGCATTTCCTCAAATGGGCCTCCTTCCTCTCTGATGACTCTAGCTTGTGTCAAGTTGATACAAAACCAACCAGCACACAGTTGAAATTCTGAATACTTTGTTTCATCTTTGAGCATGTTTTGATG
Organism: Phodopus roborovskii; assembly: GCF_943737965.1. Taxonomy (NCBI): domain Eukaryota; kingdom Metazoa; phylum Chordata; class Mammalia; order Rodentia; family Cricetidae; genus Phodopus; species Phodopus roborovskii. Next base: position 10,480,892 of record NW_026126517.1, on the reverse strand, counting down.
CCTTGGACAGTCTGTCTGAAATTATGGCGTATGTGTATTGGGGCTGGTATTCCTGTTAATCGTTAAGTTATTAAGAAAGAATTGATAAGCAGAGTCTTGTGTTGGTTGGAGCAGTTACAGTGTTTTGTGTGTATCCACTGGAGCTTCTTCAGGACCATCCTTTTAAGACAGGAGTTATGACTATCTATTTTACAGATGCATGAACTGAGGTGAACATAGGCAAATAACTTAGCCAGTCTGATGAGTAAGTGTGAACTTGCTCTATACGTTGTGCTGACTGTAGGACAGATGGCCCTTGAGGTAGTAGGGTATCTCAGATGACTGTGGGTACCAAGACATTTGGATAAGCATAACCATTAGACACTCATCGATTAGGCAGTCATTAGTCATACAGAATGAAGGGAAAATAAGGTTTTTCAGTGTTTCTCACTCACCAAGTCACTAGCATGTTAGGAATTGAGGTTTCCAGTAGTTGTACAATACTACTTGAATATGTATGAAGTATCTCACTAGGTTAGACTTATTTCTTAAAATGCGTTGTTATAAAGAGCTAGAAGGGCCTAGATGGTTGTAGCTCAGTGCTCAAGTGTGTGCTTAGCATGCTTAAGTTCACTTCATGGTTTTTGGGTGTACACATGCCTGTCACACATAAAAAAAGGTTTTGAAAAATAGATTCTTCATCAGGGGTTTTTGTGGTGACTTGCCATAAATCCCATTAAGGAAGAACTGGGAAGTCACTGAGCAATTTAAATACTGGTAAGCATTACTACACAGATAAATCCAATTTTTATTTTCTGTCCATCTTTATTTCTCACATAGTAGAGTCCTTCTTATATGCTTACAACCTATTTTTTCCCTATTAGCATATTGAGTAACTTTGCAAGGTGTTAAATATTTTCACTCTCAATTGCATTGCCCTCATGGTTTAGAATTACTTTTAATTGACTCACCCTCATGGTCTAAAAATTTTGGACTGACTTACTGAAATTTTAAGTGGACAGTATTCACCCTCTAAAGTCACCTTTCATACCCCCAGTTTGGATTCAGGTAAATGCATGGTTGCCACCACCAAATAGTTGACTAGTGGCAATATTAGAACCATTGTGCCAATATCCCAATGTTCTAAAATGTTCCAATGGAATATTTTGATATATTTTACACACATCTTAAAGGGGTGTGTGAGAAAATGATAGACAAAAGCACTTGGCTAGATAGATTGTTGCTTGTTTGGTGCTTTCTTGGTAGAAATCTTCAATTTTGGTGATCACATTCCTTGGCACGTTATACAAGGATATATTAAATACTGTGAATAAGTTTTCAAGCGTGATTTCCCCCAAAACACTCAAGTAATTGAGATTTGATAAACTCCTAGGATGCTAATGGCAGAAGACCTAAATGATATACATGTGTTTCATTTATGTTGGGAGTGTGGGGTGGGGAGGGGAGAATGAAGACCAGAGGTTGATGTCTTCCTTGGTCACTCATCACCTTATTTTTGAGACAGATTGTCTTACTGAGTCTGGAGGACTCAAATTCAGCCAATTGGTTGGCCAGTGAACTCCAAGGACCACCTCTCTTCTGACACTTAGATTGCAGATAACTGCTACTGTACCCAGTTTCATACAGGTCCTAGGGATCCAAACACCAGTCTTCATGATTGTGCAGCAAGTGCTGTCAGCTGCTGACGCATCTCTCTGTCTTCACGTGTTTCTAATATTTCTCTAATAAAGATAGCATGCAGTGGAGTTTAAAATTCTTTAAGCTGTAACCAAAAATGATACTTAAAAGAATGTTTGAAGGTCTGCAAAGATGGCACAGCAGTTAAGAACTCAGCAGAAGACCTGAGTTCCAGTCCCAGCACTCCCACTGGGAGGCTCATAAACAACTCAGAACTCCAGTTTGTGGGAATTTGACACCCTTTTAGTCCCTCCCTGAAGGTGTCTGTACACATATGATGTACATATTGAGGAGCAGGCACACACCAAATAAAAAATATATTTAAATTTGCTTTTAAAGAACTTCTGGATATAACTTCAAAAGGTGTTGGCATGGTAATCGGTTCATTTGAAGCTCTACATAGTTAATCACTATTAGTGAGCATGAGTTGAATTGCTGTGCAAGGTATTATGACAGAATGTAGCTGAGATGGGTGAAAAATAATCTGTGGGCAAAATTATAGTTAATGCTTGTTCAGTATATTTTAATATAGGATGTTTTAATCTCTTATCTCCCCTTTATTGATAATATAAGTTTATTACGTGTCAGCCAGAAGAGGCAAAAATTCTCTAAATCGAACAATTCAAAATCCACATCTTTTTGAGATTGTAGTAAGATATATGTAATAGAAAATTTATCATTTTAAAAGTTAACTTTTTATTGTTGGCAACATTTAATGTGAGATCTGTGAGTATACATTCAATTGGGTGCATGTATGTCTGAGTGTACAGGTGCGTAGTTGTCATCCTTGTTCCTCAGACACCTTCCATTTTGTTTTTTGAGATAAGGTCTATCATTGAGTTGCCTGGGTGGTCAGTGAGCCTCAGAGATCTGCTTATCACTTCACTTGGTCTGTGGGATTTGTAATGTTTGCTACCACACCTGCTCTTTTGTTTTATTTTTGTTTTTCCAGACAGGGTTTCTCTATGTAAAAGCCCTAGCTGCCCTAGAACTTGCTCTGTAGACCAGCCTGACTTCAAACTCGCAGAGATCTCCAGTTTCTGCCTCTCAAGTGCTGGGATTAAAGGCATGAGCCACCACACCTGATTTACCTGACATTTTTTATGTGGGGTCTGGGGATCAAAGTCAAGTCTGTATTCTTGGACAATATGCACTTTGCCTTCCAAGCCCTCTTGCCAACCCTCTTAAAATTTGAAGCACGGGATACACTGTTAAGTACTGGGCAGGGTTGTAGAGTGGATTGCTAGAACTTATGAATAGTCTGTAAAGAAACATATACCTGTGAAATAGTAAGTTTTTCTCTCTCGGCCTCTGGTAACCACAATTCTGATCTCTGTTTCTGTGAATATTACAATGTCAGATGACATAATCTAGTGGAATCATTCCATTTTGCCCTCTGGCTGGTTTATTTTATGCAACAATGTCTTCCCTGCTCATTAATGTTATAAAAACAAGGTTTTCTCTCTCCCTTCTCCTCTACCTCCCCCTCTCCCTTGTGTTTTATTCCTGGCTCTCCTGTTACCTACTTCTGGAATTACAGGCCTAAATTTGTAATTATCTCTTGTTTGCCCTTCCTTGACCGTTGAAAAGGGGCCTTGTGGGTGCTTGGACAGTGGGGTACACTGTCTTGCAAGTTGACTCTACAGTGAGCAATGTCCAGATCATGCTGTGTAGCCATATGTGAGATTGCTGGGTCTTTAGCAATTCTGATGTTTTTCACTTTTGAGAAATTGCCAAACTATTTTACACAGTGACTATACATATCACATTCCCATTGGCAGTGGGTAAGGGTTCCAAGTTCTCCATATTCGTGTCAATAATTCTTTTCTCTAGTTACTAGTTTTTTGGTGGCAGGCATCCTTACTGTAGAGCAGCATCTTGCTGTCGTATGGATTTATGTTGGTATGGTAACTAGTGGTGTTGAATGTCCTTTCATGTTTGCTTTCTTTGAAGAAATGTCTTCTCAGAATGTTTGTTTTCAGACTAGACAGTTTGACACTGTTGAGTTGCAGGAGTTGCTTTTATTTTTCTGGATATGGGTCAGAGCAGTGACTTGTAAATACTCTTTCCCATGTCTTTTCACTCTTGATAGTATCCTTTGATGTACAAAGTTTTTAAATTTGATAAAGTGAAAATTTTCTATTTCTTCTCTATAGTTACCTGTTTTAATGTCGTATCTGAGAAATTACTGTCATGGAGCTTTTCCCTTTAGATTTCTGAGAGTTGTAGCTTAAAGCTTAGATATTCCATATTTTCCAGTTATCTGTATGAGAATGTGTGTACCTGTGTGCCTGGAGAAACCAAAGGAGGGTGTATAGTCCTTTTCTCTGAGACAGACAGGGTCCCTCTGAACCCGAGGCTAGTTGTTTCAGCTAAACCGGCTGGCTGGCAAACTCCTGAGATCACCTGCCTCATCCTCCCAAAGTTAGTTCCAGGTGCAGCCGTGCCCCAGCCTTTGTGTAGATGCTAGGGATTAGATTTTGAATTGTTGCTTTCCCAGTGAGGGCTCTCATACACTGATTCCCTAGGCTCTATATTTCTACACCTAGTTTAAGGTAAGAATTCAGTTTCATTCTTAGAGGTTACTATCCAGTCAGGACCATTTATTCTCAAGGAGCTGTCCTTTTCCTGTCATATGGTTGTGACATACTTGTCAAAAATCAGTTGGCCGTATATCCAGTTTATTTCTGAACTGCTCCTTTTCAGTATTCTGAGACCCCATAATGATCTTCATGGTGGCCTTTCTATTTCTTTAAAAAGCTCTTAAGATTTGATAAAAGATTGCACTGAATCTTTAGATTGCTTTGGGCAGTGGTACGATTTTAACAATATTAAGTTTTCCTGTCCTCAAAAGCCAAGGTTTCTTTCAGTTGAGAATGAATCTAGGGCCTGTACATTCTAAGCACACACACTGCCATTGAGTTACATCCTTTGTCCAAATGCTAAGGTCAATCAAATTTTAGTTTATACTTTGTCTAACAGGTTTGTCAAATTTTGTTCTTTTAGATTGCCAGTCTTTTATTTATTTATTTAAATTTGAAACAAGCTTTTTTACATGTCAATCCAGTTCCACACCCTCCTGCCCTCTCCTCTTCCCCCCACCCCCATCCCATCCCCTTTCTGCTTCCCAGTAGAGCATGCATAAAGTCCTAGGTTTAATCTACACCAATAAACAAACAAATAAGTAAGTAAATAAACAGAGTAGCTAGAGGGAGGAAGCAAGATAAAGCAGGCTTCTGTCACCACCATCACCGCTTTGTGTCTAGGAGGAGTAAAGATTACTTAAACACAAACAGCAGTATTGCTGGAACAGTTTGCTAACTGAGACAGCTACTAAATGACTTAGGTAGCAACGTACGACAAAGGAATGCTTTGTGCCTTAGGTAGAGCAGAGTGAAATTTCATTTTGTAACTCAGAATGATAAGCAAATCGGGACTTATGAATTGTTTATTTCTAGAATTTCTCCTTTAATATTTTTAGTCCACATTTTGTAGATAATGGAAAATGAAACTTCAAGTAATGAACTGCTGGTAATTTTTCTCATTCTGCCGTGCACTGAATTGTTGAACATAGGCATGGCTTTACCTTGAGCCCTGATTTATAGCAGAGCCTTTGGTGACTTCTTTATTCCTTCCCACCAAAACTCCTGCTTAACCTGGCATGTTTTTTCTTTAGAGTAACCTTGTCCTAGTTAGCTTTAACTGAATTTAACACAGCCCAGTGTCACTTGAGAAGGGTGTCTATTGAGGGGTACCTTACCCAGATCAGATTGTCTCGTGGGCATGTCTATGGATGATTGTCTTGATTGCTAATGGATGTGGGAGGGCCCAGCCCTTTATGGACAGCTATCCAGGCACTGGCCCTGGACTTTGGAAGAAAGCATGTTCCTGGAGTGATCCATGGTTTCTTGCTGTACTTTCTAGGCTATGAGTAAGTTCAGAGGTTATAAATAATTCTGCATGGAATAGCAAGCAGGCCTGCTTTCAGGTTCTTGCTTCAAATTTCTGCCTTGATTTCCCTCTTTGATAGAATGTAGTCTGGAATTGTAAGCCGCATAAATCTTAAGTTGCTTTTTGGTCAGAGTGTTTTTAATTATAACAGAAGGCACAGAACAAATCTTCTCCCCCTCTGACTTTTACCAAAACTATTAGAGAAATGGTTATTTGAGGCTTTGCTAGCTTCCTCAGGATCTATATTTAATAAACATCCTGCTGAGTGTTATTTTGAACAATTAATCTTGTGAATTGATAAAAGTCATAGAAACTGAATGGTGTTCAGTGTTTTGTTTTTGTTTTTGTTTTTTTTAGCAACAGAAATAGTACTCAGGACAGATTAAAATATCTTTAGTATTGATCTTAAAAGATTGAATATAAAGTACAACCTCAAGCCTGGTAAGCTCCTCACAAAACATGATGAATGTGGGTGGAGATGCTGGACCAAATAGGAAGCCATCATAGATCATTAATGCCAATTTCAACTGGAAAAATTAGAAATGTTGTTACCAGTACTTTTTTATTTCTACATTTTGTGATGCTGGGCATGGAACCTACGGCCTCACACCTGCCAGGCATGCACTATTCCACTCTGAAAAAAATTCAGTAGGAATGGACTGGAAGAGAGGGCACAAAAAGAAACTAGAGGCTTGCTGAAGGAAATCTTAAGGACTGGAAACAACAGACTACATATAGGAATTTGCACAGTCCACTAAGAGCTAGGTCTGACCAGAGACATAGACCACAGAAGACACATTAGGTTGAAGTAAAATAAACAATGCTAAGTAAATATTGGAAAGAGGGAAAAACAGGCCTGCACAGAAGGGTCAGATTGACTATCGGTTTTTCAGCAGCAGTGTCAGAAGACCTCAAATTCTGAGAGAAAATGTAATTTGAGCCACAATTTAGTATAGTGTGTTACCCATATAGTGTGTACATAAGTAAAAGTTCTTTTGAGATCTGTTGTGTTTGAAATTTTCTATGTTTAGGTGTTTTCTGAGGAAGCTGTGAGCTTCTAAAAAGGAAGTCAGTCAAAAAACGACAAAAATAGCGAGAAAACCAGAGGAAAGAGGAAGGACAGGACTGATGACCTGGGGCTTAGAGGAGAGTGGGGAGAGTGGGAGGTGTGTTGGCTTCAGGGAAGAAGGAAGTAAAAGCAGCAGGGGGTTCACCACCTTCCTGGTGGCTTCAGATCCATGTATGGGACACCAAGGAAAGACAAATGGGTTACTGTAGTGTGGGGGTATGAATAAGCGTGACCCACAAAGGCTAATATATTTGAATGGTTACTCATTAGGGAGGCACTATTTGAGAAGGATTGCGGGTGTGGCCTTGTTGGAGGAAGTATGTCACTGGAAGTGGGCTTTGAGGTTTTAAAAGCCCCTGCCAGGCCCAGTTTTTCCTCTTCTGCTGTCTGTGAACAGATCAGGATGTACTTCTCTAGCACCATGTCTGCCTGTATACCACCATGTTCCCTGGCATAATGATAAGCAAGTCCCATATTAAATGTGCTCTTTTATAAGGGTTGTCTTAGTCATGGTGTCTTCACAGCAGAATACTAGAGTACTAAGACATTTAGGGAGAAACAAGAAATGGCTCCGAAGGTACCACCACTGACTGCTTGTTGAGCACACCCAGGTTCAATTCCTAGCACCTGTATGGTGGCTTACAGTCATCTGTAATTCTAGCTCAGGTGATTGGACACCCTGTTCTCTCACCTCTGTGGGCACCAGACACACGTGCTACATGGAAGTTCATGCAGGTAAAATACTCATATATAGAAAAAAAAAAGTCTTAAAAAAAAAAAGAAAAGAAATTGTCACCCACAACACACATGTATGTTATGGAAATGAATACAGCTTTAACCAACAGGGCAAGGGAGTGGATGCTTTAAGATAGTGTGATGGCTTGTAGTTACAAGCTTTGAAAGTATAGAGTCAGAGAGATGGCTCAGTGGATAAAGGAAGTGCTTAGGGCCAAACAAGCCTGACAACCCAACTTCAATTCCCATGACTTAAAATGTGGAAGCTGCTGACTTCTGTAAGTTGTCCTCAGACTTCTGTATGTGTGTCATGGCACAAACGCCCTGTCCCACAAGTAAAACATGGCCTTTTCAAATTAAAAAACAAAATTTTAGTGCCTGGTCTCAAAAAAAAACAAGAAAATGCTAAGGATGCCTTAAGAAAAGGGGAGGTAAACAGCAGATGAAAGACGGGCAGCCTTGAAGTACCTCTGAGGGTTGTGCTCCTGTTGGGCTTGGGCCTAAGTCAGTATATATCTGGTATATTGCTCCTGCCTTGTATTGTGTAGCTTTTCAGACCACGTGTAAAAAAAGTCAGTTGGAAAAGATTATATATGGCTTTCTAAATTGAAGCTTGCCATCTGCATAGAGTTCTTATTTATTTAGTCATATATTTTTGCTTACTTTCTTTTTAAAGATTTTTTTAAAACAAATGTGTTCATGTGTGTCTGAATTTATGTCACATACACACAAGTGCCTGTGGAGGCAAAACGAGCCATGAGATACTCTGGAGATGGAGTTGAGGTGATTGTGAGCTGCCTGATACAGGTACTAGAGCTCTGCATGAGCAGCAGGTACTATTAACCATCTCTTCAGCTCATATTTCATGTTTTTAGATGTGCTGTTATATAAGCTAATACTGTGACAGCTGTACTTTAGGGAAATATATAAACAAAATCCAGAGTTTAGAGCCTGGTTGTCTTCTGGGAATAATTGATTACTTGCTATATTCTGTCTCTAGGTAGAGTTTAGAAAAAGTTACTTAAATTCCATCTCACAGAGATGGACATGGCAAGCACATGAGTAAGGCTGGGGAGGAAACTTTACTTGGCTAGGACTGGCAGGCAGCCTCTGAGGATGTCCACTGAGAAGAGTCCTAAAAGGTGAGATGTGGGATTGAGTCACTGTGGCTCAGCCAAATTAGTGACAGTAGTCTTGAATGTGAGAAGATGGATTCCATCAGGGACTATTCTACTGTGGTCTTGCAGACCACACTGGCCATGTTATTGATCTTTTGGAACAAACTACTGTTTCTGGAACCCAGAGTTGGGTGGAGACGGAATCCTGGAGGGCAAATGCTGATCCAGTCAGTACCCTGGTGGCCACCTCACTAACAGAGTTAAAGTGCTGTTGCACTTTGTGCTGTGTGTTGTGTTCACTGTATCTTCATCCTTACTTACTCCTATTACATGAGTGTAACCTTTCCTGCTCCCCTATATGCATTTGCTTAGTAGTTAGGTGGCTTGTACCAAGAAAAGCTAATTAATGGTCAGCTTGGCAAGCAGTAAACATGCTGACTTTTGGAGTGTATTAGTTTTATTACTTTATTTTTTTAATTGCTGGTAATTATAGTAATGCACATGGGCGTTGGTCCAAGGCAGGAAGAATTATTGTTTGAGAGCAGATTTGGTGCATGCTGATAGTGTAGTCTATTTTCTTTTAAATTTACATGCTACATAAACCATAAGATGCCTTTTGACTTGCTTTGAACTTGAAGAGAGTGGAGCAATTTCATATTTTTCTTATTCTCACATTTCTAATGAACATTAACAGTTAAAATTGGTTAATCAAGATTGATATATTAATATTGCTTACATTTAGGAAAATACCTAACAGAACTGTTTAAACATTTCTCTTTTTTTTTCTTAAACTTCTTCCTGCCCTATGAAAATCAAGTCATTTAATTAATTAATTAATTAATTAATTTTTAAGTTACAAATAGACAGGTGATTCACCCAAGAATTTCTTGCCATTCAGCATCATAGACTCTTAGGAATGAAGAGCTAGGTCTGTGACTTCCAGTATTTGTGTTTTATATTTTTTAAATATTCATTTTGTTGCCAGCAGTGTGCATGTGGCAACCAGAGAATAGCCTGAGGAGTCTGTTCTATCTATCCTTTGATCATGTGAGCCTCAGGGATCAAATTCTTCTTCATAGCAAATGACCTTACCACTGAGCTATCTCAGGAGCCCAACAAGGAAGTTTGGGGTAGATAACATTGCAATTACTTCACATTATAAAAAGAACATAAAGAACTTTTTTAAGAAAGGCTACTTGCGTACCATTGCTGTCATTTTATGCCTTCAGTAATACAAGGTGGAAAGAAGGAGGACGGTATCTTAGAACTCAGGACACCTCAAAAAAAAAAAAAAAAAAAAAAAAAAAAAAAAAGACAGTGGGTATCTCCTTCTTTTACATATCATGTGCATATACTAGCACCATGTATTGTGTTCACCCCCATTGCTCCAGCTTTTTGTTACGGTGCATTGCTGAAGTTTGAACCCAGAACCTCCTGCAGTCTTGGCAAGCATTCTGCCACTTAGCTATACCACCACTCTAGTTCTCACTTTTCAGGATGTCATGAAACACCTGTTGTGAACCTTATTAGCTCTCTAGTAGGTGTCTGGGGAATGTCCGCTTTAAAGCATCAGTAAAAATGATCGTAGGGGCTAGAGAGATGGCTGCCCTTGAAGAAGACAATTTTCAGCACCCACATGGCAGCTGAAAATGGTCTTTAACTTCAGTTTCATGGGGATCTGACAACCTTTCTGGTCTTTACAGGCAGTGTATGTGCATGATGTACAGACATACATGTAAGCAAAAGACACACATGAAAATGAATATTAAGAAATGATCCTGTAACCTCCTTGTGGTGCTGCACACCTTTAATCTGAGCACTTGGGAGGCAGAGGCACCTCTGTGAGTTTGAGGCCAATCTGGTCTACAGAGTGAGTTCCAGGACAGCCAGGGCTACACAAAGGAACCCTGTCTTAAGTCCCCTGCCCCAAATAATCCTGTGTATGAAATCTCCAGTATTCCCAGTTACATGAATAGTTTTCTTACCTTTTCCTAACTATATTAAAGGGAAAGTGATCTGGTATGGGGGTGTGGGGTCAGTTTCAAGTCTCTGATGTAGATGGAAGTTTCTGTCCTTTTCAGTCCTGTAGCCATTTAGTCCCAAATAAACACAAAGAGGCTTATATTAATTATACACTGTTTGACCTGTTGCACAGGGTTCTTATTGGCTAGCTTTGTCTTAATTATTAACCTAGTTCTATTAATCTGTGCATCTTCATGTGGTCTTGGTTTACCAATGATGCCTGGACCTCTTGCATCCTCAGCAGCTATATGACATCTCTCTGGCAACTTGTCTCTACTCCTCTTCCCAGCATTCTCCTAGTCTGGTTACCTTGCCTATACTTCCTGCCTGGCTATATCCTGCCTGTCCATTGGCCAAAACAGCTTTATTCATCAACCAATAAGAGAAACATATTCACAGCATACGAAAGGACATCCCTTATCACTCTGACACACTATCTAGTCAGTCATATTTGAAGTCTTGACACTGTAGTTATGTATGTTTTAGCTAAAACCGAATGTTGGATAGTTTCTCTACCTTGAAAACCTGTCTTAAGTTAAATACTCATTTTTGTAAAATTATCTGGTAAGTGGAATATTTTAAGAAATATGACTTATAAGACCTTAAAAGATGCTTACAATTACTTGATTGACAGTGATTTGATTCATATAAAAATAAAATGTCCTAGAGCATCAGATCAGCCAGTGGCTGCTTATAATGTAAGAGGATTGCCAGGCCTGTGTTTGGGTATTCTGTAGAAAACTCTCCATCATTTCCATTATGTGACTCACTAAGAATAATTTAGGTGGAATGTATTTTGTTATGAAAATTTAATCCACAGCATTTCCTGGGTGTTTGTTACTTGAAATCATTTCTCCCCTTTAAATTTTTTCCCTAACCTTGCACACACAGCTCTTAGTAACAACCTAAGTAATGCTTATGCCAAAGAGTTAGTAGATTAAGTCTAGGCACACTTGATTTAGTTAGATCTTGTTGTATTAATACAGAAGTCCCTTGGCACCCTGATTTCTTCAGTTAGCTGGCATGCTTTGCAGAGTTTGGCAAATGGCTGCTGTGTCATCAGAGAGAAATGTGATTCAGTGAGATGCCAACTGGTATTCCTTGAGAAAAAAAGTAGACTTTTATCTGTTACAGGCTTCTCACCTATTGTATAAACTAAAATTCTATGTAAAACATTACATCAAGAAGGATTAACTTCCTGTAAGATTTTTATAAGTAGATGGAATGATATCAAGAAAACAAATTGGGGCTGAACATTATGTATATGTTTGAAGTTTTAAAGAAAGGGTAAACAAAACCATAAAGAAATAACTTAGAGGCTGTTGTTAATATTTTGTAAGTGTATGCGCGTGTGTGGAGGCAAGGCCATAGTACTTTTCTGGAGGTCAGAGAACTACTTTGTGGGGTAAAACTACCTTGACACAGGTTTTGCATGTTGAACTTGGATCATCTGGCTTGTGTGGCAAGCCCTTTCCTTGCTGAGCCATCTCGCCAGCCCTCGTAATAGCTCAGTGTCAGATGAGAAGCTCAGTGGTAGCAGCAGATTCATCTTGACCTCACTTCTGATCAGCTGGAAAGTGGTTCAGAGCTATGAAACCAGCAGCTCCCAGTAGTTTTCTTTAAAAATGACAGGGCTGTTCACATAAATAATTGATGGCTGCATTCCCACAAAATAAAGTAAGGAGCAGGAATGCAACCTGATTTTTTTTAAAATCCATTTTCAAGTTTAATAATATTAAAAAAAAAAAGTGCAGTCTCTTTTAAACCAGTGTCATATCAGCCTGTGTTTGGAAGGGTGGCTATCATGTGAGGTCCTCATGTTCTTACTTGAGTACCTCTAATTTAAGCCGGGTCCTGTGTAATTGCAGCAAGAAGGAACCAAATGTGAGGAGCAAGTATGGGGATGGTGGTACCTGTTCTGCAGCAGGTACTGCACCTGATTTTAAATTTCGTTTTAAAATCATTATTTTTTGTAGGTCTGGTAAATGTTTTATGTAAGCTCATGTAATAATAGCACGAAAGTTAGTGTGTTGGGTTTTTTCTTTAATGATATGTATGTTTGTGGGGGTTGGGACCAGGCTTGCAGAGGACATGGATGTGCACTCTTAGGGAGGCCAGAGGTGCATCTTGGGTTGGGTGTTATTCCTCAGGCGTTAACACCCCCCCCCCCAGGCAGGGCCTCTCACTGAAACCTGGGACTCACAGTTTAGTTTGGTGGGAACCCTCTTGTCCTCTTCACCACCATTGGCGTTACAATCCCCTGCTGTTGCATGGTCTTTTTCAGGCTGCCTGTTCAGCTCATATCCTCATGTTCATACAGTTCACCATCTTTCCAGTCATTCCCCCCTCCTCCCAGTCTCACACTATAGCCCACAGTGGCCTTGAATTTGTAGTGATCCTCTTTATCCCCACTCCTGCCCCAAGTGCTAGGTTTACAGGTATGTATAAGTCACCATGCTTGGCTTAGCTTTTAAAAGCTTTTTTTTTATTCTAATTTTTTATTTTATGTGTATGGATGTATGTCTGTGCACCATATGTGTGCATGGTGTCTATGGAGGCCAGAAGAAGTCATTGGATTCCCTGGAACTGGAGTCACATCCATGAGCCACCATGTAGGTGCTGGGGAGTTGAACCTAGGTCCTCTGGAAGAGCAACCAGTGCTCATAATTGTTGAGCCATCTCTCCAGCCATTCTGGCCTATCATTTTAATAGAAAAAGTAGGCTTAGAGGGCTAGATAGCCTTCAGAGATAGTGCAGGTAGTTGGTGATGGAACTGGGCTTACACTCACATTCTTGGCTGCCATCTCATGCACCACTTTGGAGGCTGCTTATCCGAGACAGGACCCTAGTGGCTCTGTACACCTGGAAATAACGTTTCTTAGACTTCCTGTGTTATGATAGAAACTGGGAAGGAACAGGAGCCAATTTTAAGCATCAGTATATTTTCTACAGTTTTCTTTAGGAAAGACTCAGTTTCCATCTCCTGTAAAGTGAAAGTCAAACTTCTATTTGGTTATAGTGCTTGGATTTTTACCAATATAATCCAGTTGGCCAAATTACCATGTTCCTATAAAAAGCTCTGGAGACCATCTAAACCATTTTCAATCTTGGAAATGATACTTCATTTCTGCTTTAATATTTAAAGCTCTAATGTTGAGGTTGTTTGTACAAACTGTTGTCTGAAAACAACACCTAACTGATGTGCATCAGTGTACCATAACAGCTTTTAATGTTTTGAATTTTCCCTTCTACCTAGTTTTACCTCTTTCTAATTAGAATTAAGCTGGAATGTAATAAAGGCCAAGAACTTTGTGAGGTAGCCTGTAGAAATGGATCAGCATGTGCTATGAAGACCTCTAACCCCCCAGTTCCAACCCTGAATCCTGTTTGGTAGAAGGAGAGAACCAACTCCTGAAGGTTGGCCTGTGATTTCCATATAAGTACCATGGCACTGGATTACCTAAGGTTACATAAGCTACCATGTGGGTGCTGGGAACTGAATCCAGATCCTATGCAACAGCAGTAGTGCTCACAACCACTGAGCTGCCTGTCTAGCGTGGTCCTGGTCAGAAGTTATTTTTAAGAACAAGTTGTTTTTTACTTTGTTTGTTTGTTTTCTTAAGAGTTCTGCTATTTTGTCAAATAGTGAGTTGAGATGTTTGAAGGTTGAACTTTTCCTCTTGTATTATTGGAGAAGATTCTGTGAAGGTTCTGAACCAGTGGATCCTCACCCCTTTGGGGGTTGCTTATTAGATATTTATATTATGATTCAGGATAGCAAAATTACAGTTAATGGAGTAGCAACAAAATATTTTATGCCTGGGGGTCAGCACAACATGAGGAACTGCATTAAAAAGTCACAGCATAGGAAGGTTGAGAACCACTGCTCTAAACCATAGTAGATCAGTTACTCTTCCTGCTGCTCCTGCAAAATTCCTGACAAAGGCAGCTTGAGGATAGAAGGGTGTATTTTTGGGTAATGGTTTGAAGGCAAAGAGTTTCATGGTAGGTACCATGTGGTGCTAAGGGTAGTAGCTCTAGCTGGAGCAGCAGGAGTTTGGGGCTTAGGATTCCATTGCCTTCTTAATCAGGAAGTGGAGGGGAATGTGTGCTATGCCACTTGCTTTGTTTTCAGTCTGAGACTCCTGCCCACAAAGTGTGTACATAGTGGGAATGACCTCACAGACATGCCTAGAGGTAGTATCTCCTAAGTGAGTCTAAAAGTCAAATCAACAGGTTTAACCATCATACAGTCACACTTTTAACAGCAACCAAAGTGCTTAATATATGTAATGTCTATGATGTGCTGTATTAGGACATTTGCTTTTCTGATATTGAGTGTGTTCTGATAGTTCTTACTGGTTGCCTGATGTAAAGGTGTCTTTTCCTTCCCTCTCTCCTTTTACCCCCACCCCTTCTTTTGAGGTAAGTCCTGGCTGAGCCTTTCCTCAAACTTCTGAGCTCAAACAATTCTCCTACCCCAACTTTCCCAGTAGCTGGGCTATAGGTACATGCCACTAGACCCAGTTAGTCTTGTCTTTTTGACAGTTGAATTTGTAAAATTGAGACTATGCCCTCCAAAATGATATCTAGGCAGTTTGATCAGGATTAAAAACAAAGACACTTGTTACTTCGGTGGCGATGGGCTCTGTCCTACTTGTCATGCATGCTGAGCAGGTGCTGTTTTGATAAACTACACCAGTTCTCAGATAGGGTGTTAAGTAGAAGTTGACAATACACCAGAATTCTCTTATGCCTAGTTGTGGAATTAATGTCTTACATAACCCACAGAGCATGAACAGGAGCTTGTGTTGGCACAGCTTATGCAAATGATTGCTCTGGCTTCCCCCACTGATGTCCTTTTCCTGTTCCAGGATCCTGTTCAGGCTCCCACATTGCATTTATTCCTTGTTTGTACCTGGTCTTTGCTGATTTGTAACTTGTCAGTTTTTTTCCTACCTAGTTTCCTTAATGTCTTGTTGCTGGTGGCATTCACATAGTATACTCTTAGTGTTCTCACTCTGATGGCCTTACTTTTTGTAGTTAATCATAGCTTGAGAGGATTTTCTTCCTATTTGTAAAAGTTTTCATATAACTTCATAATATCCTTTCCCCCAGATTTTTTCAGATCCCACCAACCCAACTTCATGTTCTTTCTCCTAAGACAAGTATCTTGACATTTGCTAAGAACAGAATATATTTCACTTTCTTTTGATAAGAAATCTTTGATGGAATGTTTGTAGGCATATTTAAATTGTTACATTTATATTTTGAGACAGGGTTTCTGTGTATCCCTGGCCATCCTGGAACTCTTTGTAGCCCAAGCCAGCCTGGAACTCGGATCCACTGGCCTCTGCTTCCTGAGTGCTAAGATTAAAGGCGAAGTTGTTAGAAATTGTGGGTCATGAAGTTTTTGTTTTTTTTGTTTTTTTGTTTTTTTTATGTCCATTGATGTTTTGCTTGCATAAATATCTATGTGATAGTATCAGAAGCCCTGAAACTGGAGTTACAGACAGGTGTGATATGCAGGTGCAGGGAATTGAACTTGGGTTCTGGAAGGGCAGCCAGTACTCTTGACCACTGAGCCCTCTCTCCAGCCTCTTGGTCATGAAGTCTTGAACTCAACACTTGAATGGGAGTGAAAATGACATAAAGGCTCTTCAATTTTTGATTGTTTGTTTTTAAGCTGTAAAGGAAAGGACATTTGAATAAGAGTGTCTTACCACTAGGCTGTAAGCATAGATAAATGAGCAGAAACCTGCTTCACTGGTGTTTCTGAGAGCTGAACTGGGTGGAGTGCAGCTGTAAACAGTGCCTTCCCATCTAAGGGACCCTCATTTCCATTGCTGTAGGAGAAAACCCTGCCCTTGGGAGGATGCTACATAGGCTCTCCCTTTATCAGACTGTAGGGCCAGATTCGATTTGGGGCAGTAGCTTAGTGAGGAAAGAAAGAACTACTCACACATGAGTAGCTTTGAGAAGGGAGACAGCTCATGAGCTCCACCCAGTGATATTAAGGATGGATGGACTTGCTGCAGGCTCTGCCTTACGTTTTGTACATTGACTATAAATGCTTTAAGCTGCTTCAGATTATTAGGAGGACCTTCTACTATGTTGAATTCCTTTCCTTGGATAGCTGAACTCTTTCTGAGCCAAATTAATAAGATGGCATTTCTTATTAAGAATGAATTATTAAGTAAAGTGAGGCACTGGGCAAGAAAGCAATTGATGCAGTTTGTTTTCAGAGCCCTGAAAGTGCTGCCGTGTGCATAGATCACAGGGACTGGCTTAAGTGCCAACACTTGGAGGGGGGGCATTAATTTTCTTTCATAGAGGATTCCAAGTTCACAGGATCTCAGAAGTGCTGACTTGGCAGTGAAGTCCCATTTGTAACATGTTAGATTAGGAAGCAGATTGATTTATAAGTTGAAGTAATGGATGAAGGCGCAGTCGGTGCTTAAGGAAATGGAGAGCACATTAAATGAGAGCATTTCCAAGTAAAGAAGTGCAAACATCATATAACAGTGACCCTGTCACACTCTAGGTGAGGTCGGGGTATGTTTGATTAGTTGATTCTTAGATGTGGCCCACAGAGGCCTTTTATATTTCAGAGGATACTGTCTTGAGAGTCTCTCATGACCACAAGGATTAATCTTTCTGAACTCTGAAGTGAATCACTGTATCCTATTAGCTGTCTGGATTGATTCCAGTTACTCTTTTTCTTGGTGGTAACTGATGTGAGGATCTGGCTGTTTTGCTCTCTTTCCTGTTGCTTTAACCTCTGATACTTTAGACTCTTTAGGGAAGATAACACTGACCATTTCAGTGCAGAAATCAAATGCACTTACACTGATGTATTGACCTCAGTGGTTGACCCATTAACTGAGCATTTATACAGTTGAAACTCTTGTGGTCTTGTAGCCAACAACCATAATGAGTAACATGTGGAATGTAGTCCTGGCTGATGAATGCACTGGAATTGACCGTTTTTATGTCATGGCTTAGTGAGCTCACACAACTAATCAACACTTTCTTATCTATGTTCATTCTGGGAACTTAAGGGTCAGATGCTTTCCTGTGTCCTCCCAGTCGTCTGAATGATTAGATATGGCAGCCTGAACCCTATTTTATTTGTTTAGTAGCTGCCTTCAGTGTTGAAGGATTCATACAAGATCATACATGGTTGAAACATTAAGAACCCTTCATCTTTAACTTTAGTTCATTTGTAAATTCAGGAAACAGATTATTTCAGATTTGTTTTTTCCCCTTTTAAAAAGTTTTAATTTTATTTGTATGGGTGCTTTACTTGCATTTATTCACTGTGTTCATGTTTAGTGCATGCAGAGGCCAGAAGAGAATGCCCGTTGTTTTAGAACTGGAGTTATAGCTGGTTGTGAGCCACTGTGTAGGTGCTGGAATTTGAACCCATCTTTTTAACTGTTGATCCATCTCTCCAGCCCTTTGGTGTTTATTTCTTACAATGCTTAATTTATACATTAAACTTCATTATGACATGGGAAAAGCATATATTCAGTCCAGCGTGTACTCTATAGTTTTAAGCATTCACTGGGGGTCATGGGACATAACTCCATGGATAAAGGACTAATGTAACTCCAAATGCACAGATGTTCTCCAAGGACACATTGCTTGAGAGGAGCCTTGCATACTGGGCATATTGTAAATAACCTAACTTGATGGCCTCTTCTTCATTCTCCATCTCTAATCTATCACCATGTCTTGCTGTTTTCTTTCTGGGATCTTGAGTCTCTTACTGCACATCAACTTAGCCCAAGCTAGCACTATCCATGCCCTTCAGTGGGCTGAGTCCTTCCTCTGCTTACTTACAGTTCATTTTTACTCTGCAACCAGAAAAGGAATTGGGAGTGATAGCTTTGGCTTAAAAATCTCTCAGCACTTGCAGGGATGAAGGCTGAGATCCTTCCAGTGCCAGTCAATGTAGACCTGGCTGTACTGAAGGGCTGTCCTTCCTTTGTAGCATCCACACCTCCACACAAGCCTCACTTTCCTCTGGAAGCTTCCTTTATTAGTTCTCTACTCAAACTGAGGTCAGGTTCTTTTTAATGTTTTCTCAGTGCTGTGTTCTTTTCCTCTTTAGGACCATGAATCCGGTCAGTTGGTTTAGTGTAAGTTTTGACTTGACACTAGGTGGAATACTGAGGAAGTGAGGTCATGATTGTTTGCTCAGGCTTGTATACTGAGCCTTTAGCACTTTGTTAATACAGTTGTTTGGGTAACAATTTTGGAGGGGTTGTATGAGAGAATAAATAATTAGCAGTTTTAACTGTTCTCTTTTTATGTTTTGCATATGAAGAAGGGATGTGTGGCTTATATTAGAACAGACAGCAATCAGATTCGAGGCCTTCCAAGTGGGCAGTAGTAGGGTTAGAGTTCCTGAGTTCCCATTAGCTTTTCACTTCAGATACACATAGAGGTCATTTTTTAATTCTGGCATAAAACTTCTTGGGTTAAGAATTAGTTTATATAAAGTACCACAGGCCTACCATCCCAGTCATCAGGAAGCCTGAGTAACCTTGTCACAAAATAAAAATGTATGGAAGAGGCAGGGATAGAGTTCAGGCCTATCATGTGTGAGACCCTAGAGTGAATCTCCAGTACCAGAAGGGGAGAAAGAGAAAAAGTAAATATCTGAGATTATAAGACATTTTAAAAAGGAGATAACAAAAATTGGTACTGAACCATACCTATTCCTACCAACTGCTGTTAGAGACTGGCTGTCCTTTCTGATATTCAGACACTCTGACTTACCATAGGAGTCAGACAGTATAAACCTGTCCATATTTAGGGGTTAGTTTCCATAAATACAAAGTTGGATGTCCTTTTATTTGTCTTGAAATGCTTACTTTGAAATCTGAAGGGACTTCAAACTACAAATGTCTATGTGGTTTTTGATAATTATTTTATTACATTTTTTTTTCTTCTCCCTAAGGATGGGTGGCAGTTGAGTGAGCACAAGGGCCTTGACACACATGGAGGTCTGAGGACAACTTGCAGGAGTCAGTTCTCTCCTTCCATCATGTGGGTCCTGGGGATCAAACTCAGGTCATGAGGCTTGGCAACAAGAGCCTTTACCTGCTAAACCATCTTGCCAGCTTGGTGATTTCCTCCCCCCCTTCAGACCACATCAGAATATCCTACAGGATTCATACCTCAGCACCTCCATCAACCCTTTGGTTCTTCTTCAGCTTTCAGATCTTGAAGTATAATAAACAGAACTGTACTGAGTAGCTTAGCTGTAAGATGTTGATCCTGTATCAACTGTTAAATGGTTGTGCCTGTCTGCATAGCTTTTGACTAAACCTGAAACCTCTGGTTTGTCTTTGATAGGCTCTTGCAGCCAATGCTGGGACAGGCTTTGCTGTTGCCGAGCCTCAAATTGCCATGTTTTGTGGGAAGCTGAACATGCATGTGAACATTCAGACTGGGAAATGGGAGCCTGATCCAACAGGCACCAAGAGCTGCCTTGGAACAAAGGAAGAAGTTCTTCAGTACTGCCAGGAGGTAAGAGTTTTGCCAGAAAGCTAACACCCCCTTCTATTTCTGGGTCAGGGCAAGACCAAAGTACTAAAAACGGGAGCTCCAGCCCTTTGTTTCTAAATTTAGATAGTGCAAAGGTTTTGCTTGTTTGGGTTGTGAGCTCACTTCTTTGCAGAAGCTTGGTAGGTGCCTAGTTCTTTTCTAGGAAGATGGACAGCAAAATATGTGGGTTTGCATGTTCATAGAAAGCTGTCAGTATTGTGAAGGGTCCTCTAGATATGATTTAACTTAACCCTTTGCTTCAATAACAAAAGAATGTGAGCTTAACTTATGAAGTGTCACATGTAGGGCCAGGGGTGAAATATAGTTTTAATTCCATTAGCATGTACTTCATAGCCTTGGCTCCTTGGTGCTGTCTTTCACTTCAAGAGCTCAGTAATATATATATATGTATACATCCTATGTGTGAACTTGATACCCAGTCAGATCTGTTTTGTGTTGAAAACCTGCTGCATTTGCCTTAAATACAGGCTCCCCCTTTAAATGCAGTCCATGGGAGGAGTCAGAAATATGAGCTGTCAGAAGAAAACCAGCCTTTGTCCTGGAGAGAGCAGGTGCAGCCTCACATGCAGAGTGAGGCTGGAATGTACACGCTATGAAAATGATCAGGGAGCAACCACATCATTAGTGCCAAGGGACCCCATGTCCATCCTGATGAATGTGGCTAGATTGAAAAGGCCAGGTTTATTGGCCAGTTTAAAAAGTATGCTGTTGCAAAATATGGAAGCTAGATGACTCTGCTCTCCCACTGGCTAAAATTGATGGTATTCTGGAGGGGGGGGTTGACTAGAGGAAATTGGGTAATATCTGTTATAAAATAAACAGTGAGAAATAAAAAACAACAATAAAAACCCCTAATAGTTGAGTACATATATATATATATTATATATATAATATATATATATATATTTTTTGTCTTTAGAATGTAGAATAGTGTAGTAAAGCTGGAGGTTAGTGTAACATGTGGGTGGAGGCAGAAATACCTATTTACAGCAGGGTTATTGTGTGGATTTGTTGCTGTTCTTAAACAGATATATCCAGAGCTGCAGATCACAAATGTGATGGAAGCAAACCAGCCAGTCAGTATTGATAGCTGGTGCCGAAGGGACAAAAAACAGTGCAAGAGTCACATCGTCATTCCATTCAAGTGTCTTGGTAAGTGTTTTTGGTCACCTTTGAGGAGTGTTCCTTCCTATCCTTAAGTTTTGTTCCTGGTTCACGGTCAAGTATCTACATGTGTTAAAATGAAGTTTTTGGATGACTTTCTCCCTGTGGGCACCGGGGGTTTCCTTGTGTTGGTGGTAGACTTCTCTGGAATTAACTACCTCTGTGGGATGCGCCTTTCCCAGGACACCAAAGAGAAGCATTGCCCGAAAAGCCGTACAGCTCTACCCTTAACATTAGCCATTTGAAATCAATGCTCAGTAGGCTATTTGAGAAACAGTACTAAAGAGAGCAGCCAAGGAAGAGGGTCCTCTGTTTCCTACAGTTCATCCTGTTCAAATGGGCTGTTAATCACATTAGTGGTGGTTCTCAGGGAGAAGGAAAATGACTCATGGCATGTGGCCAGGTGCCAAGGCCAGATGCTGTGTGGACCTGCCATCCTGAAGTACTGAAGCTTTACCCTTGGTTATCACATTGCTGGTGCTAATGTTTAGTGCCAGCTTGAACAAAGCTTCCAGCGACAGTATGGCCCTCAGAAATAGGGTTGTTACTTAGTGACTGTATTCTTCTTAGACCTTCTTTGCCTGACCTATATGAATAACTATAGTCTGCGTGATTCAAGAACAGATTGGGTCACAAATGCTGTTATGAGTGGAACACTTGCAGTTGGTCCAAAATACATTACCACATGTGAGGGAGGTAATAACACTGACACCTGAGGAGTTCTGTAGATCTAATTTGAGCCATCTGTTAAACCTAGTACTCTCAGCTGGGTGGTGGTGATGCACACCTTTGAGGCCAGCCTAGTCTACATAGTGAGTTCCAGGATAACCAGGGCTACACAGAGAAACCCCGTCTTGAGAAACAAAACAACAACAACAAAGCAAAAATTGATTTTTCTCTCTCACTTCTGTAAATGAGAAACTCAGTCTCATAAGATGAGGTGGAGACAGAGGAAGGCCTCCAACATGACCTCTGGCTTGACTATGTGCACACACATGACTACACCACATAGACACCAGATGGGCTCACAGCATGCCAGTTCTAATATTCTATTCATGCATCATAAATAATCATCTTCATTTCTTTAAAAAATAAGTTTGAAAAGATACAATTTATGTGCTAAATAATCTACCCATTTTTAAGGATTCAGCTAAATGATTTATACTTTACCAATAATGTTACATATCCATAGATAATAATTACTACTACTATTTTTTATAGTATGTATTGGGGGTCAAAGAACAACTTATAGATCTCTCCCTCCACTTTTGGGGGAGGTGTCTCTGAGATCAAACCCCACGCAACAAGCTTCTCAGTGTAAGCACCTTCACCTGTTAAGCCCACCTCACTGGCTCCTTTTAGTGAGATAGTCCTTCTGTGGCACTGACCACGCCCATTGGGGGGTGGAGCCATGGGCGGAAGTGACCTGTGGAAGGAGGTCGGAGAGAGAACCTGGAAAAGCTCTCTTGCTGGCGTGACTCGGACAGGAGAGCATCCGGTGGAATTCCCTGGTGTTCATATGTCTAGGTTGTAAGTTATTTCTCCCTGAATAAACATCTATTCAGCCTATTTGTTTATCCTGATCCTTATTTAACCACAATAGCTCCTATTGATAATTCTTTTTACATTACATGTCAAGGGTGAGACAATAAATAAAGAGTCCTATAACCATATTTACCTGGAGAGTCACAGTGGGTCCTTTGACACGTACTGAAATGAATACTGCTTATTGGAATAGAGAATATAGGAAAGAGGTTGGCTTCAACCTAGAATCTTTTAAGATGTTGTAACCTCAAGCCAGGCATGATGGCAGTACAGACAGGTGGATCTCTGTGAGTTTGAGGCCAAGCTCTGTGAATTTCAGGCCAGCCATGGCTACATAATGAGACTCTGTCTTTAAGAAAAGGAAAAGATATTGTTGCCTAGGATTGGCAATATCTCAGGCAAAAAAGCACTTGACATGGGACCTATAGTGTGAGAAAAGAAGCCACTACCAAAAGTTGTTTTTGTCTGCCGCACATACTTACTCTTTCATACAAAGTAATAATAAATACATACATTTTTCAAAGTCAAGTGTGGTGGTATACAGCTTTAATCATAGCTCTTGGGAGGCAGAGGCAAGAGAATCTCTCTTGAATTTTAGGCTAGTCTGGTATTCATAGTGAGTTTCAGGACAGCCAGGACTATGTGGAGAGACCCTGTCTCAAACAAAACAAACAGACAAACAAACAAAAGGAAAAAAAAAACCCCACTGTGTAGTAAATCTGAAGGCGATGAAGAGAACAGATGAGAAGTAGCTATATATTGATTAGACATCTCTGTTAATTGGTTTGGATATCCTAGAGTTCTTACCTCTCTGTCTTTTTTTTCTTTTTAAGATTTAACTTAATTAGGTATGGGAGTAATGTACACATGAGTACAGGTGGCCATGGAAGTCAGAGGCGTCTGTTCCCTCTAGAGCTAGAGTTGCACATGATTGTGAGCCAGCAGATTTGGGAGCTGGGAACTAAACTCAGGTCTTCTGTAAGAGCAGTTTACTCTTGACCACCTCTCAAACCCACCTCTGTCTTCTTTGTTCTATATGTATGGATGGTGTGTGTGTGTGTGTGTGTGTGTGTGTGTGTGTGTGTGTGTGTGTGTGTGTGTGTATCACCTTTGTGGCTGGTTCCTCTTTCAGAGGCCAAAAGAGGGAATCGGATTCCCTGGAAATAGAGTTATAGACAGTTGTGAGCCACTGTGTGGGTGCTGAGAATTGAACCTGAGTCCTATGGAAGAGCACAGTTTCCTTGAAGGCTGGGTCATCTCACGAGCCCCCTCCTCCATTTTGTTATGTTGTGGCCATTCTGTGGATTTGAAAGTTGAATGTGTGTTTGGGTCTGTCCACACACCGTGTCCTAAGCAACACAGGGAGAGTCTTTTGTGCCCTCCTACTGTGGGTTGATGCTTGCGTCTTACTGTATTTTGCAATTGTATATAAAAAGGTAGAGGTTGCAAATTGAAATGCATTAATTCTTACTGTATACAGGTTCTACCTTGCCTAGGTCTGGAGGATCCTGAAAGACAGCACCATTCTAGGGAGGCTACTTACTGCTGAAACTTTTGAGAAAGGCACACGCTTCACCCCCACCCCCTTCTATTGCTGTGAAGAGACACAATGACCATGGCAACTCTTATAAAAGAAAGCATGTAATTGGGCTGGGCTTAACAATTTGAGAGGTTTATTCCTTTAGCATCGTGTTTGAAAGCATGGCCTCACACAGGAAGATATGGTGCTGGAGAGGAGCTGAGAGTTTGACATTCCCATCACCAGGCAGGAAGGACCTCAAAGCTCATCTCCAGTGGCACACTTTCTCCAACAAGGCTACTCCTTCCCATCCTTTTCAAGTGGTGCTCTTTCTGATGACTAAGTATTCAAATATATGAGCCTATGGGGGCATTCTCATTCAAACCATCACAGCCTGCTTGGTAGATCAGTACCTCTCCTTTTCTTAACTGACAGGGTAGCTTGAAGGACCCAAGTGTGTTGTCAGAACTAGAACTGCTCATGGTTCTGTATAGTCTTTTTCAGAGATAAATCATACACAGTATGTGTATATACTGTGGCTATGCATTCTCTCATTCTCCTTTTTCTTTTCTTTTTTTTTTCTTTTTCTTTTTTCTTTTTTTTTTTAAGGCAGGGTTTCTGTATATAGCTCTGGTTATCCTGGAATTCCTTCTGTGGACCAGGCTGGCCTCGAACTCACAGAGATCCACCTCCGGGTGGCCTCTGTTAACTCGTAGATCTGCCTACATCTGAGTCCAGAGTGCTGGGATTAAAGGTGTGTGCCACCACACCTGGCCTCACTTTGTTTCTTGTTGTACTCTCCACACCTAATCTCCGGCTAGCTTGTTTGCTTTCCCATATTCCTTACTCAGTCTTTGCCCTAGCAAAGAAAGAACACATAGCTCCTCTTATTTTATCCCACTTAGACCCTGTATGAGTATATCAGTCATCTGGAAATGAGTTACTGGGGCCACCCTTACATGGCCTAACCAGTCTCTGAGCAGTAATTCAGTCTCTCTTCCCTCTCAGAAAATTGATAAACATATCTAAATATTTGAATTAGTAATAAAATTAATCTTCACAGCCATCTTCCCATCTGTGTAACATTGAAGGAGCTTCTACCACTGGATGTGAAAGCAAGCCAGACTTCCTTCCATCCCTCCGAAGTTGAGACCTAAAGAGAAAGAACTAGCAGTGAGCACCTTGACCCTTTGCCTGAGGCAGGGTTTCTCTATGTAGCCGTAACTGTCCTAGAACTAGCTTTGTAGATCAGGCTGGATTTGAACTCACAGAGATCTGCCTGCCTTTGTCTCCTGAGTGCTGGGAATAAAGGTGTGCACCATCATTGCCTTGCCCACATATACTTGTTGCTAAACCATTTGAAGTAAATGGGGCCATTGAAACAGCTCACTTCTAAAACAGCTTAAGCTTGCTTCTTCCTTCCTTCCTTCCTTCCTTCCTTCCTTCCTTCCTTCCTTCCTTTCTTCCTTCCTTTCTTTTGAGGCAGGGTTTCTCTGTGTAATCCTGGCTATCCTGTTCTGTAGATAAGACTGACTTTGAACTCACAGAGATCCTCCTGCCTCTGCCTCCCCAATGCTGGGATTAAAGGCAAATAGTAGGAAGAGAGTTTGACATTGGGGCTGGCTTGACCATCGGAGATCTCACAGCCCCTCCTCCCCCCTTACATCTACCCCTGCCCCATGACACACTTCCTCCAACAAGGCCACATCTCTCTTAATAGTGCCTACTGGGGGACATTTTCATTCAAACCATCACATTTAATACACTATTCTTGGGGTCTGGAGAGGTGGTTCACTCACCAGTTAAGAACACTTGCTGCTTTTGGTAGAAGACCAGAGTTCAGTTCCCAATAACCATGTTAGATAACTCAAAACTGCCTGTAACTCTAATTGCAGGAAATCTATGGTCACCTACATACCTGTGCATATACACGTACTCAGTAAAAGATACATTCAGATTTTTTTTGAAGTCTTTAAAATATAGAATAGCTCTGAATTTTAATTTGTTTTATTAGAATAGCATTCTAATAATTTTTGGCAGAAATACTCTTAGGACATTGTCCTTAATTGAAACATTATCTTGGTTACCAGGTTTTGGCAGTTTCACCTTGTAAAGGTTCCTTCTGATTTCTTAAACTTTTACTTGTATCACTTGTTCTAACAGTTGTGTGTGGCAAGTTTCAGCATACCAGCCATAAGGAGTGGTTATATGTGGACTTGAGGTGATTGTGGAGGGTGATCCTGCCTACATTTCCCCAGAAATGTATTGCTGTAGTTCCTGTACAGGATGTAGCTAGGAAATGCTACTGCAGAGTTCTCCTGGTGCCTGGCTGTGCAGGTGTCAATGTACACCTTATTAGGAGGATCTTTCCTGAAGACTGTTTGTGCCCTGAATCACAACCAGATTTGCTTCTGACAAAGTCTTTTTTTCTCCCCCTCCCCCACCCCCAGTGGGTGAGTTTGTTAGTGATGTTCTGCTAGTCCCAGAAAACTGCCAGTTTTTCCACCAAGAGCGGATGGAGGTGTGCGAGAAGCACCAGCGCTGGCACACCGTAGTCAAGGAGGTAAGGACGCTTGTGAGACAGGCAGCTGCCTTTCTCAGAGGAGAACATTCCTGTTCCACCCACATCGTGTTTCTTAGTTACTTTCATTTGTTTTTAAACAGAGTCTTGATGTAGAGTTCAGGCTGACCAGGAACTCATCACAATCCTCTGGCTTTAGCCTCTCTCTCTCTGGAATTCAGAGGGTTGCATACTGTCACACCTAGGTATTTCGGTGTTAAAATACCTAGGAGGAGGCTGGAGAGTGAGGACTCAGTGGTTACAGGTGCTTCTTGCCCTCCCAGAGGACCTGTGTTCGGTACCCAGCATCCACATCCAGTAACTCACAACCACCAGTAACACCAAGTCTCTGGGATCTGATGTCTTCATCTGGCCTCCACAGGCACCTGAATATATGTGGTAAACACATAAATAAAAATAATTTTAAAAAATACTTGCAGAAGAATAGCTGTTTTTGTACAGAAGTAGAACATGAGCAGGCCTGGTTCCTAGAGTTTAAACTGTTAGTGAGCCAGGGAGATAAACTGGTGGCCGAACTCTTGCACAGCATGTTTGAAATCTTGGGTTTCATTTATTCCTAGTACTGACAAAAAGGAACAGAAATACTTTAATGGCATTTCCTTCTTCATTTGGGCTGGGATATAGCTTAGTAAAAGAGCATTTGTCTAGCATGTGCAAGTCACAGAATGGGGTGGGGGAGAGTTCAGACAGTTGATAATGTATGTATGCCAATAGCAAGGCTCCCAAGAAGGCATCCTCACCCCTAAGGTCAGGGCAGAAATAGCCAACTCCAGACAATCTAGGTATATGCACGCACACAAACACAGCAAGGTAAGCTTAGGTGCCACTTCACTCTTGTGGCAGGGAGAAACACTCTTTCTTGCTCTGATCCTTCAGTTTTATTTGTTCTCCGTTTTGTCTTTGGTCAGATTCTTAAGTAGTGACTATCCCAGAAACAATGGCTTTGAACAGACTTAAGTGTTGTTAATTCCTGAAACTCTTTAAAGTATTCCTTAGATCTTAAGTTTGGTCTTTCAGTTTTGGCTCAGATGAGGTTATAAATTAAGTAAAAACTTCAAGTTTTGTTTGGTTTTGGTTTTGGTTTTTGAAGACAGGGTTTCTCTGTAGCTTTGGAGCCTGTCTTAGAACTCACTCTGTAGACCAGGCTGTCCTGGAACTCACAGAGATCTGTCTCTGCCTCTTGAGTGCTGGGATTAAAGGCGTGCACCACCACCATCACCACCTGGCTCAAGTTTTCTTAAAATGATAGCATGATAAATTTTTGACAGAACAGTTATATCCAGAAAAGAGTGAATTACCACCTAGTTTTGATAAGGATTTGTTTTGGGTGAAGCTAGGGATCCAGGGAGCTTATGAAAATGTACTGATGTAGTAGTTGGTCTGTGGGTTTCTTCTAGGCATGTCTGACTGAGGGGATGACCTTATATAGCTATGGCATGCTGCTGCCCTGTGGGGTAGACCAGTTCCACGGCACTGAGTATGTGTGCTGCCCTCAGACAAAGATTGTTGATTCTGACTCTACTATGTCCAAAGAGGAGGAGGAAGAGGAGGAGGATGAAGAGGAAGACTATGATCTCGATAAAAGGTAAAGTTCCTGGTTTTGTTTGATTGGTGACTTTGGGGGTTGGTCCCCTTTTTTCCTTGAAGTCTGTTGGCCACCACTCCAAGAGGACAAAGGGGCAGAAACGATGGTGGAGAGCTTTGTAGGGCTTCTGAACACAGTGGAAAAAGCTTCCCAGGGAGACATCAACTTTATTCCAGAGTGAGGGGGGAGATATAAAGGATGGAAACAGTGGGTGGGGCATCACCTAATTTGCATTAAACAGCATGTTCCTATCTTAAAGCTCCTAGTAGTAGTCTTAGTTATATGTGGAAGCATAGTCCTTTCCTATAGCTCCTAGCACAATGTCTAATTACTGTATCGGCAGCAGAGAGAAAGCTTCTGTAGAGAACTGTGCCAAGGGTCACATTAGATAAAGATCCAGGCCTACAGATATTCTCCAGATATGGTCAGATAGAGCATAGGAAGCCCCTCCTCTGTGTGAGTTAGGGGTGGGGATCATCTTCCATGTTGCTGAGCTCAGCTGCCAGGCCATGGTAGACTGTATCCGCTGACCAGCAGGACCTCCCAACAAGGGTTGTGGGGTACATGTATGTTTGTGAGGCAGGGGTCTATATAGCCCTAGCTGGCCTCTAATTATTTGTACAGACCAGATTAGCCTTGAACTAGTGATCTGACTGCCTCTGTCTCCAGAGTTCTGGGGATAAAGTTCTGTGACACCATGGCTGGCCAGTTTTTTTGCCCTTCTGTTAAAAGTGGCTGTTGGTTCCTCAATGCTGGATAAGGTAAGGTTGGTGTCTTAGTTGGTTTTCTATTGCTATGATAAAACCCTGACCAAAACCAACTTGGGGAGGAAAGAGTTTTTTCACTGTGCAGCTTTATCAGCCCTTCATGAAGGGAGTCAGGAACCTTGAGGCAGGAATTAAACAGAGATCATGAAGGAGTACTGCTTACTGGCTTATTCAGTTTGCTTTTTTACGTACCTCAGGCCCACCTGGTGTAGGGTGACACCACCCACAGTGGACTAGGCCCTTCCAAAGCAATCATTAATCAAGAGAAACACCCTGCAGACTAGGCTACAGGCAATCTGGCCGAGGCATTTGCTGGAGGCATTTTATCAATTAAGGTTTCTCTTCCCAGAACTCTGGCTTGTGTCTGGTTGACAAAACAACAACAAAAAATCCCAGTAATAGGGACAATGTGTACCCCCTTGTTCTGAATTTCATTCAGCTTGCTTTTATTTTAGTCATAACCTGAATATATGAAAACCTGTGACTTTTGTCTTTGTATTGCAACATCATCATTATTATTATTATTATTATTATTATTATTATTATTATTATTATTGAGACAGGGTTTCTCTGTGTAGCCCTGACTGTCCTGGAGCTTGCTCTGTAGACCAGGCTGTCTTTGAACTCAGATCCTCCTTCCTCTACCTCCCAGGTGCTGCGATAAAAGGTGTGCACCACCATCATTTTGCCACATTATTGTTTTAAGATTTATTTATCGATGTCATTTTTTGTGTATGAGTGTTTCACCTGCACTCATGTGTGCACCACTTGTGAGAGCACAATCCCTTGGGACTGGAGTTAGAGATACATGGCTGTGAGTCTCCATGTAACTGCTGGGAATTGAACCCGGGTCCTCTGCAAGAACCATCACCAGTCCCTGGACCACATTATTTCCCATAGGTTGATGCAATCTGTATTTACTAACTTCTTTTTTGCTAATAAAGCTGGGCTGAGGGCTTTGGTCACAGTTACATGTGAGATGAGCTGATTTCCTGTCTCTATTTTTGTGTTTCAGAATAGGGAAGGGAATTGTGTTTTGTGCATAGAAATTGGTACTAACCTTCCTTTTTGGCTTATGGCCCCTAGTGAATTTCCTACTGAAGCAGATTTGGAAGATTTCACAGAAGCAGCTGCAGATGAGGAGGATGAGGAGGAAGGGGAAGTGGTGGAAGACCGTGATTACTACTATGACTCTTTTAAAGGAGATGACTACAATGAGGAGAACCCAACTGAACCCAGCAGCGATGGCACTATTTCAGACAAGGAAATTGCTCACGATGTTAAAGGTAACTCAGTATAAAGCCTCGGCTTTAAAATCCACATGGTTCTTTGCTTGGAAGTTGTGTTGTTCTCATCCCTCACCATGGGTAAGTCTCAGAAGGCAAAGCAACGTCTGCACCATCAGGAATGCAGCTTTGTCTAGTGTGGCAGTGGGGCTGTCAGCATGAGCAGCTGGGCAGGTCCATGAGAGACTCAGAGTGGAACCAGAAAGCAGAATTTGGCACTACAAGGTACTGATTAGAAAATAAGAAGCAGCAACTCTTAGGAGTTTTCCACGGCCTGCTTAAAATGTGCTGTCTGTCATCCCAGGGGCAGCTCCTCCTCTATTGCTGCTCAGGAACCAGCTTTCTAGGAGGAAATGACTCCTAGTTGGGTTTTCCTTCCTTCTTTGTGTTCTTGTCTGTAGACTGCTCCTTCTGGCCAGGCCTTTGTAGTGAGTGGGTAGGATAAAATTGAAAAAAGAGAAGGCTATGGTAGTTCCAGAGCCATTACATACAATCACTGCAGACAGTATGTTTGAAACCATGTAAGATCTGAAGCATCAGGATGTGACTAGAGGAAAACACTTGTCTAGAAGTGTTTGCTCAGGAGATTATGACTGTGGAAACACTGATCCCTTCAGGTGCTTTAGTCCTTGCTGCAGATATTACCACTTAAAATGGCCTTTCCACTCAGGTTGACTCCTTTGATCCTAGCAGCCATCAGAACAAACAAAGTAGGTACCTGTCACCACTGCACAGATCAGAAGTGTGAGGCTCACAAATAGATCCTCTGTCAGCCTGTGGTATTAATCTAGACTCAGTGCAAAGCACCAGAAAAGTCAAGTTATCTTTCTCCCCAAATGTCTTCATGCCATGAAAGTGACTCTGTCCGCTGTATTGGAGGTGAGGTTGGTCAGGTCAGGTCTTTGAAGGGCAGTTGTGGCTCCCACCTTGCCCCCTCTGGCCTTTAGCACTGTGAAGCATTCGAAGCACTGCCTCTGTCCTGCTGACACTCTGACCGTTTTCACACAGCTGTCTGCTCCCAGGAGGCGATGACGGGGCCCTGCCGGGCTGTGATGCCTCGTTGGTACTTCGACCTCTCCAAGGGAAAGTGCGTACGCTTTATATATGGCGGCTGCGGCGGCAACAGGAACAATTTTGAGTCTGAGGATTATTGTATGGCTGTGTGTAAAACGATGAGTAAGTCCCGCCTTGTGGTGGCCCTGCACAGCAGTGCCGTCCTGTCCAGCCTTCTGTCTCTCCTGGCCGCCCTTGTGACCGCATCTATGTCATGTCTATGCTGACTCGGGTGTTTGCTGTCAGTCGTTTCCCCCACATCTTTGTGCTTTCTAGGCCAAGGCTTTGCTTTGCGTTCCTGTTGGTAGTCATGAGCTCAGTTTCTGCTGTCCTGTGTTCCCTGTGTGTCTACTGATGGTTGGTATTAGTAGTTGGTATTGGTGCAGTGGGTGGCACAACCAGGGGCTTGTTCTCCCTCATGGGCCTTGGAGTCTAGGCTGTGGGGTGGGAGTTAGTATCAGTAGGGAAGGCAGCTGTGTCCTCTGGTCATCTGCTGTTGAGAGGTGCCATGGAGCAGTTACATGATAGCACCAAGGGCTGCTCAAGCATGTGCCTTAGGCCTTGCCCCTTGTTCCATCTCTGACTAACCTGTTGCTGACCCCTGCTGTGTGCTGCCTGTTAGGACACTGCCATCAAAAGGATTGGCAACAGGAATACTTGTGGGATTCCAGAGTACTGAAATACTTTACTTTGTGCACTCTAGTGGAGCGTTGTGCCCCAAACCTCTTGACTCAGCTTTGCTGGTATTGTGGTCACAGGCGTTTTGCAGGGCTCTAGGAAGCAAGTACACTCCTGATTATGTGGTTTTGGTTTCAGAGGAAGGACAGTGCTTTAGTTGAGTTGGGCTGATGTTAACAGGGAAAGTTTTTTTTTTTTCTCATAGCTACTACTTTCCTTGTTAATAAGGCCCTGTCTTGTAGTGTTAATTTATGTGCTAGGAAAATCTTCAGACCAGGCAATTTCCCTTGGTTCCTGCTCTGGAACTCATCATGCTGCCTGTCTTGTGTTTGCTGTAGCTTCTGATAGGTTTTCATTTGGATATCTTCAGATTTTCTTCTTCCCCTACCCAAAGATGTTTAAGATCTAGTATGATGTGCTTTTATTGTGTCCATTCCAGCTACATTGGGGGAAGGCTGTTTTTATTTAGTAGTCCTGAAAAGGTTTTAAAAAATGAGCCATGTGAATTTCCATCCATAATTTATCGAGGATTTAGAGATAAGAATTCCATGATGTTTACTGCTTTTAAAAATAACTCAGCTAAGGATTTACAAAACATTGTTTTGGGCTAACACTTAAGGAATTGAGGCCCTTTAATGATCTCACTGAATGTGGAGATACTCTGTACCCAAAGTCAGACAGGGCTTTGAAACAAGTTGAAGGTTCCTGGGAGACTCTGCTGAGGAGAAGCAGTTGTGTTTTGTGTACGTCAGCGTCCTCATCTGGAGAGCCTTAAAGACTATAGGTAACTGGGTTTTTGTGATCACGCTGTGTCTTTTAAGGTGGCTGAGGTGAGTGGGTAGGTTGACCTGTCTGTCATGATTCTGACCTGCACTTGATATCTCTAGAAGGAAGTCTCCAGAATGCTGTGCTTTCCCTTTTTAGCTTCTAGGACTGTTCAGATGCACTGTTTTCTTCCAGCCTAGAGACGGAAACCATCCACACAGCATAAAAGCCTTTATACTTCTGATGTGTGTTGCTGATGACTGTGTATAGAGTGGCACAAATAGATTTTAAATTCTTCACTGAACGTTGAAAAAATGCCAGAGGAATATGTTTTACTAAGAAACATACTTATTGTAATTTAATTCATTTGAAAGTTAGATACTAAGATCCCTTTTTCAAATCACAGAGAAACGAAGTATCAAAAGATTACAGTTATAAGTCTTACCTAAATTAAAAGTGAGCAGGAAAATGGCTTCTGATGAAGCTAGTGGAGTGGCTGGCTGATTTGTAGCCTTTTTTATTTCTATCATTTTCATGCCTATTCTCTGCATTACAATAGAGCAAACTTGTCCCCATGTAATAATCATGCCTTGGGGGCCATAACAGCTCATGCCTAAGCAGCAGTGAGGTAAGAGGGTTCTGTTTTCCTGGATCTGTGCTCTGGAGAATCAGTGTCAGTAAGACCAAAGCAGCCTCCCATCAGTACAAAATGTCCTTATTAAATAAATTTAGTTTACCTTCGTTAGCCTTGCAACTAGACAGAGTCCTAAGAATCCTTGAGCGATGCTGAACTAGAGTGGTTTGGACTTTGCCCACTCAGCCTATATGCAAAGAAATGCACATTTGAACCAATTTCCCCAAATTAAGCCCAAAGAGACTGGAAACTCTTCCTTAAAATTAGTGGAGATGGAGACCTTTGTGGAGATGTCTCCATGAGGTCTGATTTCAGCCCTGGTTTTCATTTAGATACCACTAGCAAGAAACAGTAGGGTGGCATTTTTCAGGTTTTTATGTTTCAAGCTCTGAAGGGAAGATTGTAGAAGCAGCCATCTCCCTTTGTCCTACAGTCCTCGGTAAATGCCTTGTGGGTGCTGAAGATGCTAGGGCTTTGGGCTGCCAATAAGTTGCTGTATTAACATGGACTGACATGGTTAGTGAATATTATACTAAGAAGATTGCCCAGTGCAATCTAGCACTGGAGTCTTGGCAGGCCATGGCACCCTGTACTTTGTAGCAAAGCCACAAGACTAATCAGGTCCATCCTGTGGGTCCTGTGCTTGACTGTCTGCCTGACTCCCCGAGACAACTCCCTCTGTGACTCTGTTTCAGTTCCCCCAACTCCCCTGCCAACCAATGATGTTGATGTATATTTTGAGACCTCCGCGGATGATAATGAGCACGCCCGCTTCCAGAAGGCTAAGGAACAGCTGGAAATTCGGCATCGCAATCGGATGGACAGGGTAATGGTGTTTGTATTGCTTTTGTCTGTGGTGCTAGTGATTGGGTCAGGACTTGATGCAAGTACTATGCAAGGCAGAATTTTACAGTTGAAAAGAGGGACATTGCTGGCTAAAATGCCATGAGGTCCTGGGGAACTACCTCAGTGAACAAACCCCTTTTCTCCACCTACTGTCTCTCATGTATTGAAATCATGTTCAGTGGTGTTACAGACACTTCTGAACATGACCTGTACTGGTACTTGCTTGTTAACTCTTTTGCTACTGCTGATTTAAAACTTTTATTTTTAAAAATCCATTGTTTTTGTCACTGTCAAAATTGAAGACGGGTTATGAAATTATAAAAATAGATGAAGTGAAACAGTCATTAATACTTTCTCATGTGCTGAAGGAAGATTCTAAGTTTCGGGAACATTTGTTTACTTGGAAGTTAAAGTGGGGGATCCTAGTGCATCCTCCTGTCAGGGTCGTGCTTAGTCTAACCTAAGTTAGCCTTGCCTGGGGTCTTAGGGTGTAGTTTAGTTCAGAGAGTGCTTGCCTGACATGCATAAAGCCCTGGGCTCAGTCCCAAGTACCATCTAAAACAGGCTAGAGGGGACTCACCTGCTATTCCAGCACTGGGAAGGAGGTAGCAGGAAGATCAAAACTTGGAGGTCATCCTCGGCTACACCTAGAGCTTGAGGCCAGCTTGAGCTATATAAGAATGTCTCAAAACAACAATAAAAGAAGGAATTAGTTGTTGGGCTTGTGTGCCACTCTTGTATCTTATATGCTGGATTTATTCTTAGCAAAATGCTCATTATTTTATATTCACATCGGTTCTGATAAAATTAGGTATTATAGTTTTTAATGATGGGGGAATAAGTATAAGAGTAACTTGCCCAAGGTATGTATAACAAGGAGATTATGGAGTCGAGGTTATGTTTGGACAAGACCGAGGCCTGGACATTTCTGAGTAACAATCTGACCTCAGGGATCATGTGACGCGGTTTCCTTTTGCACAATTTCCGGCATTGGATTCAGTACCCATCAGTATTTTTAGAAGATGGGGAAGTTGTTTCAAAGACTTATTCTCTGATGAGTGTTTTGATCTTTGTTCTAGGTAAAAAAGGAGTGGGAAGAGGCAGAGCTTCAAGCCAAGAACCTCCCCAAGGCAGAGAGACAGACCCTCATTCAGGTAGGGTGCTTTCTCAGGGCAAAGGGAACCAAGGGTCCATTGTGACCTGCTGAAAATACAGTCAGGGCCAAACTCCCAGGGAATTTGATTTAACGCCTCCTTCTAGTCTAGGACTTAAATTACAAGGAAGTTGTCTCTCTACCGCCCCCCCTCCTGCCTTCCCCATTTAGTATTCACCAGTAGTATTGCCTGTCTGTGATAGAAAGAAACCAAACCCTCTCCCAGAGCACACCTAATTTGTGCAGGAAGTAACCATGGCTTAGCTGTTGGTTAATTCTGCTTTCCTGGCAAAAGCCATCTGTCATCTTGTTCATGGGCTGTGACTTTGTTTTTCAGTATTGCTGGATTAAAAAGAAAATGACAGACTCATTGACAAGCCAAAAGGCAGAAAACACAGCTCTTTAATGCAGGTTTATTCTTAACTGTAAAAATGTAACCTCAAAATCCTATCAACAGATTTGTTGCTATTGTAAACCTTCAGTAGACTGGAGGGGTTAGCAATAGAAAAAGCAATCCATAAGACTGGTTTGGTTTTGAAAAATGGGTTAAGTTATTGCTTTAATTTTTTTGTGGATGGGAGAGTTGAACAAAGACCCCCACCAAGACTAAGCACACATTTTAAAAATCAGTATATTACCTGGTGAGCTGTCTCCTCATCACTGATATGTTTCCTGGAGGACCTTGGCTTTTTTTTTTTTTTTTTTTTCATCAGTCACTCAAAATCTCAGAGCTTTAATTCTTATACAAATAATTTCATCTTCTATAGGGATATTTGATTCAGCAACCTCAAGCTGCCAGTAAACGTGACTAGGCAGCTCACAGATACTGTTCCCTTCACAGCTCTAGTAGGTATGATTCAGTGTGAGCCAGCACATTACTGAACTGTGTTTCAAAACATGTCCTGTTAGTTACTGGCTTCAGGATTTAGAAATTGGTGTCATATTAGAGCATGGAAAAGATGACAGTGAACATTGGAAAACCAGATGTGGAAATTGCCAACCAACCTAGTAATTTAGCTGCAGAAACTTGAGAGTCCCTCTAACACAGAAATGTAAAAAAATTTTTTTAATGTATAGAAGCATCCTAATAGAAGTCAGAGATAATGCCACTCTGAATATGTTACTGTCTTGCAGAAACACAGGCACTAGGCAAAGAAAAGCATTAAGTCCTGAGGGTGCTTGCATAAAGACTGTGCATACTTAGCACCTACTGGTGCCGTGAATTATGTGTGTTCTTTCTTGGCTTAGCATTTCCAAGCTATGGTTAAAGCTTTAGAGAAGGAAGCGGCCAGTGAGAAGCAGCAGCTTGTGGAAACCCACTTGGCCCGAGTGGAAGCCATGCTGAATGAACGCCGACGCATAGCTCTGGAGAATTACCTGGCTGCCCTGCAGTCTGACCCACCTCGGGTGAGTTGGCGTCAGAGCGAAATCGTAGAAAAGCCATGTTCTTACTGTTCCTGTTTAAAGTATGCACTTAATGGAACTCCAGTGTACTGCATACAGCTTGGTGAAAAATTAGATTTTTATGATGAGTTTTGACAGACTTGAAGGGAAAGATTAGAAAAGCAGAGGAACTGAGTCTAGTGTCTGGATATATGAGCTTGGTACCGTTCCATCACAGTGTGCCTGCATATGCCACCTGTAATATACAAGTGGGTGAACATAATTTACACAAATCTTCTGTTGTCCCTTACTTTCAAAGAAGGAAAACATGCCAGTTCTATTCAAATTAACACTGTGAAGGAAAGGGAAAGATGTGGGCAGTGGTGGTGCACACTTGTAATCTGAGTGAGGCAGAGGCAGGGGAGTCTCAATCTTGGGGCCAGTAAAGAAGGAAAGAGGTAAAATAATTCATAATGGAACTCTTGACTAAATGGCCTCAAGCTTTTTTTTTTTTTTAATGCTTGAATCGAATCTGTCTTGCTTTGAGAGCCATATAGAAAGTACTAGACAGGATGCTGGTGAGATGGCACAGGATAAAGGCGTGTGCTGCATAAGCCTGACAACCAGAGTTCAATCTCCTGAGCCCATATAAAGGTGGAAGAGGAGAGCAAGGTCCACAGAATTGCGCATTGGCCTTTATGTGCATGCTGTGGTCTGTCCTCCCCACTCGTGCACTCGGAAGCACACGTACTAATAAATTTGTCTTAAGAAGTATTTGACAGAAGAATGTTTGTGTCCTTCTTGATTGAGCCATGAAGTCTCTCTCTATAGTGACACAGAAAACCACCTAACTCACTATTTAGTTATTAAGCCACACTTGGAAAAACAAAGTATGTCACAGGAGGATTGTGAGCTATAGTATGTTTTTTTTTTAAACCAAAAAAGTTAGATCTTTACTTGTTTCCAAGTTATAATTTTTATTATAATCAAATTTGAAGCTTTTGTTTTCCTTATCTATTTTGAATTCTCTGGTCTTGGCAGCCGCATCGCATTCTGCAAGCTCTACGCCGTTATGTGCGTGCTGAGAATAAAGATCGCCTGCACACCATTCGTCATTACCAGCACGTGTTGGCTGTTGACCCAGAAAAGGCTGCCCAGATGAAATCCCAGGTAAACTAGACCGATTGCCAGCAGGTACAGATACACGCTGCTGGTTGTGCTTGTTGTTAGAAGACACATAGTACACAAATTGGGTTTTGCCAGGAAGAGATAAGCCAGTTTGCAAATCAAATTTTTATGTCAGTTAATTTCTGATTCAGCTTATCACCTGAATTAGTGTGTCAAACCCTTTTCTATGTAAATCCATTGTATGGGTCTTAAAAGTTGATCTGGGCTCCTTGGTAGAGACATTTGCCCCGTGTCTAAATCCCAGGATTTGATCTCTAGGGGCACAGAATGACACTTTACTTCTTGTTATAGCCATTGAAGTTTTTTTTTTTTTTTTTTTTTTTTTTTTATGCATATAGAGTATTTTTTATTTAATTTTATATAACAAAGTCCAATTAAATGAAAACAAACATTTATACACAATATTTGGGAATTTGGGCGTCGTTCTTTCCAAATTACTTCCTGCTGGTAAGGGGCGCTGTCTTGGGGGATTCGAAGAAGATTCAGATATCCTAGCTGTAGTCTGTAGGGCTGTTTTGTCCAGCTGTTTGGAATGTAGGATCAGCTTGTACTCTGTTTCAGGCGGTCTGGTGTGATCAAACCACATTAGTCTGGAAGGAATCCACATCTTTTCATTTTCTGTGGAAACAAAAATAGAAATCCTTTTCCCCAGTAACTTATTCTTCAACTTAAATTTTGGAGTCAAAGCATTTTTTTTTTTTTTTTTTTTTTTTTTTTTTTTTATTATTTTACATGTCGATCCCAGTTCCCTCTCCCTCCCTCCCTCCCTCCCCCCAAGCCCTCCCTCCCTCCTTCCCTCCCTTTCGCCCTCTCTACCCTCTCCCCATGCACTCTAAACACCCTCCCCTCCCAACCCCCCACCACAATACAATATGTAGGGGAATGCCATCCAGTTGGGGTCATGTAGATCTGACAGGTCCTGTGAAGTAGGGACTAGGGCTTCTCTCCTATCTCTAGAATAAGGCAGTTATCCCTCCATGGGGGATATGTTTGCAAAGTCCTTTTGTGCACCAGGGATACATCCTGGCTCCACTGTCTGAGGTCTCTTAGACTGCTCAGACCTTCTGGCTGAGACCCATATTCAGGGGGGTCCGAGTCAGACCCCTGTTGGCTTCCCAGCTATCAGTCTAGTGGCCCTTAGCTCCTCCTTGTTCAGGTAAGCTGTCTCTATGTACTTCTACCATTGCCATTGAAGTTTTTATTCAAGCACATTTTCCGAGTTTGTCCTATGCTGAGCCCAGTTTACCTCCACTGTTATTTGTACAGGTTTTTTTCTGTTTCTTATTTTAGTATTTGTCTATGTTAGTAATTCTCATGTATTCATAGACCATGAATTGTGCATAGGACTGCAAAGTCTAATAGTCAAGAGTGCCAGAGCTTAGTTTCATTCCCTTTGTTGGGCAGAAGTTTATGTGTTACCATCTACATGTTAAAATTTCACATAGTCTAATGAAGTTTGATCCCTTGAATGCATCTCAAAGACTAAACAAATTAATTTTATTAACTATGAAATAAAGAATTACTTTCCTCCAAGGTACAGAATTCACATTAGAAGTTGGATGTTTGAAAGAATTAAGGAGCTTTGGTGCCCGAAAAGTGAGGCTGTGGGAAGGAGCATTTCTGAGGCCCCAGGAAGCACCTAGTATATATAGGTCTGCAGTTAAGGTTTCATTTTACACTAAGTGGAATGGAAGAGGGGAAACACCAAGAGTTTTGGACTGCCTTTGGAAGACAGGTGAAAAAATGAATATTGTCAGGATTGGACTGGTTTGACCCAAATCTTTTATTACATTTTTGTTGTATCTTACAGGGGGATCAGGGAGATGAAAACCAAAATTAAATGTATGGTTATATATTCAGGTATATATAAAATGTATTTTTGAAGGGAACATTTATTATTATATAATGCATATTATATATAATATAATGGAAAAAGAATTGTTTTGTTTTGTTGCTGAAGGTATAAGTATTCTACTATTGAGCTACCCATCCCTGGGCCTGATTGATATATAGATAATTTATTAGCAAATTCCTGAGACAAAGATCCACAACAAGCAAACTGAGAAATAGAATCATCTCATTGTAGCAACTCCATGGAGAAACCTAGCTCTTCTGGGGCTGTAAGTCTGTTCTCAGCTCATGGTCTCAGTGAAATGGGACCACTGAATTACATTGTCTTTGCCTGTTTTCCTGTGCTGCTTGAGCACTCAAAATGTAAATACTCAGCTTGTTACATGGTAAGTATCCCTTATCCAAAATGTTTAGGACTAGAAGTATTCCTGATTAAGGATTAAAAAAAAAAAATGTTTACTGTGTCCATAATAAGATATTCCTGGGAGCTGGAGAGAGGTTCAGCAGTTAAGATCACTGGCTACTCTTCTAGAAGATAACAGCACCCATATGGCCACTCACAATGATCTGTAACTAGTTGTAGATGATCTGATGCCTTCAACTGAACTCTGGAGGTACCAGGAACAAATGTGGTATGCAAGACTTACATATAGGCAGAATACCCATACACATGAAATAAAACAAATCTCACGAAATATTTTACTTTGACATGACCCAGATTTAAACCTGAAATAGGTTTGTTTCATATATACTTTATAGCTCTTTAGCTCAAAGGTTTTTTATAATGACTAATTCTCACTATTCCACCCTGTGGTTCTTGTCCTCTCAAATGGCTGCTGAGTTCATGTGAAGAAATATAATGGTATCTACATGTGCTTGGACTCTGAGCAGCACATTGCAGTTCTGTTTGCATGTTTTTCCAAGGCCCTCACACTTGTGCTTTCCCATCTGTTTATTTGATTGGCAGAATGGTAAATACAAAATTAAATTGCTTTCATCTTGCTTTTTAAAGGCCAATTTTTTCCATTTTGACTCTTCATGTTAATGGCTTTAAGGCCACCTAGCCACTAGTTCTGAGCGCCCTCTTTACAAGAAGCTCAGTAAGTACAAGCTTAGGCTGGAGAGAATGATAATGGCCCTAGGTTAGTTGAGCTGCCGCAGCAGAGCTCCACTGTGTCTTTGGGTCACATCCCCTATCTTTTCTACCCTGGATGCTTTTGTTGTTATCGTTGGATTAAAGACCTTTTGCATTCAGAAAAGTAGTGAGCTAGCATAAATAAATCTTCAACATTTACAGAACTATAATTTAAATAGGAATCAATCAGTCCTGGTTCTAACCATAGTAGTTTTAGGTAGTTGCTTTACCATGCCAAATCTACAAGCAGCTCTGCTTTCCTGCCAGTAGTTTCAGTGTTTGTTTACATGTTCTACTTTTACTAGTTGTAAAAGTGATTGGCATTTCCCTTCTTTATTAAAGTCTAGAATCCTACAAACCAGGGTCCTTACTCAGTATATAATATAGTCAGTGACAATTAGCTTGTATAAAAACCAAATCAACTGACTAATGAGCTTTTTTTTTTTTTAATTTCATGTGGATGAATGTTTTGCCTGTATGCATTCCTGATGCCTGTGGAGGCTGGAAGAGGATGTTGGATCCCCTGGAACTAGAGTTAATAGCCAGTTGTGAGCTTCCCATGTGGGTGTGCAACAAATTGAACACAGGTCCTCTGCAAGAGCAGCAAATGCTCATAACCACTGAGCCATCTCTCCAGCTCCTCATGACCATATTTTGAAAATACTTTTTTTTTTTTTTTTAAACTTGTAGCCCTCTCTGTAGAAAAATAGCTATCACTCATACTACATGCTGTCTTATCTTAGAGATGAGCTAGTCTGGCAAGGAACATAATAGATTTCTCCTCCCAGCTGTTTTGTGTTGTTCAGTAGGAAGTAGAACCTTTGGGTTTCTGCAACTGTATGTGAGGATTTTTTCTCCTGACCTCATAGTTTTCAGTGACAAGGCCTCTCCCCATATTGTGCTTCTAGGTGATGACACACCTCCATGTGATTGAAGAAAGAAGGAACCAAAGTCTTTCTCTGTTGTACAAAGTTCCTTATGTAGCTCAAGAAATTCAGGAGGAAATCGGTGGGTACTAATTACATCAAGGCCACACGGGACTTTTTTGGTGAGGCTCAGGAGTGAGGCTCAGGCTGAGTAGAATGAAATAAATAAAGAGTAAGTAAGGCTGGTGAGGTAGGCATTAGCAACACCATGGTTTCAGAAAGTCTGGAATTGACTAGCGGTTTACATGAGAAGGCTGAGGAGTCTCCAAAGACAGATGTACTGGCCTGCAGCCACAGAGCCTTGAATTTCACTGGCCTTCACTCTTATTAGCGGAAGAAACTCTAGAGTGTGAAATTGCAGGGGCCTGGGACATTTCCTGTTACCAGTTTACCCTGAATATCATTCTGTCTTCTGCAGTGTGTTC
The DNA here is from genome assembly GCF_943737965.1 of Phodopus roborovskii. Taxonomy (NCBI): domain Eukaryota; kingdom Metazoa; phylum Chordata; class Mammalia; order Rodentia; family Cricetidae; genus Phodopus; species Phodopus roborovskii. The sequence continues at coordinate 10,438,257 of NW_026126517.1, read as the reverse complement.
CTGGTTAATATATCAGACAATATCAGCTTGAATTGTTGCCACAGTAGTAGAGGTACAGATAGTGAAATAATCCAAAAGATGTGAAGTTGCAGTTAAGTATGACGACTTATCTAGAAGTGGACCACAGGTGCTATAAAGTAGATGTAGGCAGGGGATAGGTCACAGACTGTGGGGCTCTTTCCAGGTCTTGGGCTCTGGGGTGACAAGAATTAGCCTTTTTCAGAGTGCTGGTTCTGTGCCTAGACTTGATTCTAACAGCCGCTTTATCTGTTCTGTGTTGTGTTTTTGTTAGATGAGCTCCTCCAGGAACAGCGTGCAGATATGGACCAGTTCACCTCCTCCATCTCAGAGAGCCCTGTGGATGTCCGGGTGAGCTCTGAGGAGAGTGAGGAGATCCCACCGTTCCACCCTTTCCATCCCTTCCCATCTTTGTCTGAGAATGAAGGTATGTATGGTTCTCAGAGCCATCCGTAGAAGTAGAGGAGAGGACTATACAATTAGAAAATTGGAATGCATTTTTTTTTTTTTTAAACACTGGTTGAATTGGGGAGTTTGTGTAGTGAGAGGCAGGGAAGAGAAGGCATGGATTTCCCAAGTTCCTGCTGTGTGTGGGCACTGTGCTGGGTTCTGTGGGGGAAGTAATACACTTTGATTATCAGAGAAATCAGAAATTTCTCACATGTTGTAGATTGCTCACACTTTATAGCAAGCCTTCTCTTGTGTGATGTCCCCTCTACCTGGGGTCCCTTTGGGTTGGACAGAGCAGAACTTCATGTTGGTTACATTACAATCTTGGGAGGCAGATTATGAGGAGAGGCTGAAGAGGTGCCCTGACTGGCTCAGGGTCACATCTCTGATATGAATTGGATGAGAAGCTGTACCCTTTGATTCACAAGCATGTTTTCCTTTATTCTCCTGCTGGCTTTCAGGATCTAAAAGTGTCCCTGAAAATCATGAGTCTGTACCAAAAATAAACAAGATGCCGAGACTTGTGCCCTGAGACTAGTTTGTATAATCAGATTCTATTTCCTGCCATTGCTGATGGTGAGGGTGGTAATGATAAAAATGGCCATGGCTTTAGAGTCCTAATTTTGTGCCAGCTTTAGTTAAGCGTTAGACTTGGATGCCTCTCATTCAAACCTCAGAGCACTCTTTGAAGGTGGATACTGTGAGTGTCCCTGTTGGAGATTCAAGGTTTGAGCGGATTAAGTACTTGTCCAGGGTGTCATGTAGCTTAGATTCTAAGAGGAATTGAATCCACACTGACAGTTCAGTTCCTACGGCTTCTGGGATACAGGCACATGACTGATTAGATGCAGTAGCTGACTGCAGCCACCAGGCCAGTGGAAAGATGTGCACCTAGCCCTGCCTTCAGAGTTCAACAGAAATGCCTTTGTAACTCACTTGTGAGCTCAGAGGTTCAGATGCTCCTGACCTTCCAGTACTAAGTGCTCAGGAGACGGGTGGGTGAAGTGGGTTACCAGCTTCCTAACTCACACCTTCATGAGGCTGTGGGATGGCCACAGATGTGCGGCTTCTCTATGCTTTGTTTGGGATTGGGGCATTATGTGCAAAGCTCAGCCTGATAGTACCTTGTCTCTTTGTCAGTGAACCACAATCAATACTAACTTCATTTTTTTTTCTTTTTATGTTTTCTAAAAATAATGGTAGTTTGTGGGAATAAGCTAAATGATATGGGATTCTTCCAAAATTTCTCTTAAAAGGCCTGATCCTGACTTCCCCACTTTTCTCTTTCGTCAGGGATACATCTAACAGTTTCCTATTTAGATAACTGTTAGTTTGTGGGATTTTTTTTTTTTAAGGGAAAATGCCTTTTGTTCACATAGAGAGGAACTTAGAAGGAAACCATTTTCTTTCTTAATCTCCTTTTGTGCTATTTTTTCTTTGTTTTGTTTTTTTTTTTGTTTGTTTTTTGTTTTTTTGTTTTGTTTTGTTTTTGTTTTCCTTTCTGCTAGACACTCAGCCGGAATTGTACCACCCAATGAAAAAAGGTTGGTTTGTCAAAGATGTTCCCTTAAGACCTCCATTCCTTTTCACTTTCCCAGTGTGTTGGAAGTTTCATTTTGTGTTCCATACCACCATCTGACTTTCCCGCCTCATTTCTTCAGTCATGGCTGAGTGGAGATAGAGCAGCCCTTCCTCCATGTCCTAACAAGCTCCCTGGCTTTCCTAGTGTGTAGAGTCTAGTCACTGTGTGACCGCCCAAGTTTGGCTTTAGGGTCCCCAAGAAATAGATGCTTTTCTAAGTCTTTGTCTGGGTAAATGTCAAAATGGTATGTCAGTTTAATGCAGTTGTTGTGTATAGCTAGTCTATATAAGAATGTGTTTAACTTTTACAGTGTAGACTGTAATTTCCCGCTCTTTTTTCTGTTATTACTGGCAGTTGCTTTTCCCCCTTTTAGCTGTCTTTACCCTCCACTTGTCTCGTGTTCCTGAGTTGTAGTATCGCTTAAATACAAGATGCTGTTGCTGAAAGAGGTAGAAACAAATGAACTCCAGGTGCAGTGAGTCCCCCATCTTCAAAGACAGCACTGTGCTAGCTGTGTAATCATCTTAATTATCCACCAGACCTCCCTCTTGGGCAGGATGTTTTTGCTCAGTTTTATAGATTAAGCAGTAGAAAAAGTCACTGAGGTATTGCTTCTTAAATCGGCATGTGTAAGAAATAAAAGATCAAGGTCTAGACCCAAGGCTGTCTTCACAGTGCATGTGGTTTCTGCTGCCTGAGTTTCTAGTGACAGCTGCAAAATAGCCCCAGTTGTTGGACAGTCAGTCCTGTCTCTTGAGTCATTGACAATAGGCCTGTTCTCTTAGCTTTGGTAGTCTGGTCATGGATGGAGCAAATGAGATTTCCTGGTTCTCAGAATCTAGTGTTCTAATATATGCCATATTTTATTTTTAGAATCAAAAAGTATGATCTAACTCTTCTTGAAATTCTTTGCATGTTAGTATTCAACTATGTCTCCTCTTGCAAAGTCACTCTGCTACTATTCCTCTTAACCATTTGTCTTAGGTGTTAAGCCTGACTGGCTGTTGCTATCTTACTTAAAAAATGTGTTGGGACAATATAACTACTAACTTTGCTCTCTTGAAGTGACTTGTGTGCATTATGAAACCAAAGTAAGCTTAGTCAGTGTAGAAGAACCACAAGTTACAACACTGAAAAAGCCTTAGGCCAGCCCTTAGATAAGCTGGTTCAGCATCTCTCTATATTCTGAGAATCTCGCCCTTAGGACTTGGAAAACAACGAGGAGAGTATTGTGGTAGGAAGAGCTCAGAATTAGGATTTAATAGTCTTGATTATGAGCATCCGTGCTAAGTAAGTCAGTACCCTTCTAGAGTCCTCTTTCTTGAATGGAAGACGGGCAATATTGTTTTATTTGAGACACCAGAGCAAGTCCTGATATGTGGTATCAAATTGTGCTTTTCTTTGAAGTGAATGCTTTAGAGAAAAATTGCATCACCTTGGCTCCAGTGTAATGGGTTAATAAATTAACTAGGCTGCAAAACTCAGCAGCTGCATGGTTATTATTAATCTCCCATTGCTCTGTGTTAAGAAAACAAATCGAGTTATGAAATGAAAAACTTCACTATGGCTGTGTATTTGAGTATTGTCATTCTATGTGCCACACATGAGTGAGTTGACTCAGGCCATTTCTGGCCTTGGAAAAAGGACAATTGTTATTCTTGTTCTTTCCACCCTGATTAAAGTTTCCTCTGTTGATGAACTCTTCCTTCCTGTTCACCTGAGCTTACCATTTAGGATGTAGCTATATGAGTGTCTAAGTCTGAGGGAGGGATATAGTGTCCAGTGAGAGACATAGAAGGAGACAGGTAATTACAAATCGCTTTTAAGTGCTACAACCTGGCAGTGTCTCCTTAGAGAACCTGCGACTTAGGGCAAATAGGACTTGAAGGTGGAAGGTGGCAAGGGTTTAATATTTGAAGCAGAAACAATTTCTTGTGGAGAAAACTATTTTGCTCAAAGCACACATGCAAGTAGCAGTCCTTCATCTATGCAGTAGGATCTAGATACCAAAGAATTGTGCTGTTGGATAGCTAGTGCTCATTACAGTCGTATGTAAGGGTTGAAACATGTTGTCCATCCTAGAACACCCCCAGACTCAGCTTCTCCAAAGGCTTACATTCCATCCCTTCGGGTGGTAGACCAGTAAGCACCCCGTCTTCCTTCATCAGTCCTTTGCAATGCTTGTATCATTCATCCTTGCAAAGCATAGTGCATCCTCAACACGCCAATGCAGAGACTTACAGAGTCATGGGGGAGTGTTTGGTGAGAAGCTCTCTGGCCTTGGGCAAGAATTTGCTGCTTCTGAGAGACTGGCCTAAGGTGGATTGCCTAGAAACTCAGCTGTGGACGTTTTCTACACAGGATCTGGAGTGGCAGAGCAAGACGGGGCCCTGATTGGTGCAGAAGAAAAAGTGATTAACAGTAAGAATAAAATGGATGAGAACATGGTGAGCCACTTGTTTACATAGCACGTTTCCTTTTGTATATTGGAGCAAGTGGCATGGTGGATAGTACTTCCCGGTTAGTGTGTGCTGTGCACGCCCATTTTCTGCATAGTAGGAGAGAGGGAAGCAGCTGCTCCCAAAGGTTCATTTTGCTGCTTAGCATTTGCATGAGGGGACCAGTGAAGCTGCCTTTTCTTGTGTGGTTCATGTCTTATCTATGGTAGAAAAACTCACCTGCAACTCAAGATAAAAATAACATATCAGAAGCTATTTTCAAGAAAGTAAAAATTTATCAAGTGGAAAATTGAATAAAATTGAGCTTTTTGTTTTTCTTACACTGCTGTTCTTATTCCTCCTTACATTCTTCTGGTGATTTCTGTCTATACTTACATTGTTTTGATTGCTCTCACCTGAATTTGATATGTCTTAAATTACTCTTATGGGGGGGGGGGTCACGTGCATACCATGGTGTGCATGCAGAGGCCAGAGGATGATTAGGAATCATTTCTCCTTCCATGTAGATTCCAGGGACCAAACTGAAATCATCAAATTTGGTAGCAAGTACTTTTACTTGCTGCTCTTGTCTTGCTGGCTGAGTTCGGTATTTAAAGGCAGTTTGTTAGTTGTCTATCCTGAGCTCTATTACAGTTACTTCATGGAAAGATCAGGTAAAGAACCTGACTGGAGCCAGACCTGGTGGCTTACACCTTTAGTCCCAACACTTGGGAGGCAGGGGCAGGCGGTTTCTCTGTGAGTTTGAGGCCAGCCTGTCCTGTTCCAGGACAGACAGAGCTACATAGAGAATCCCTGTCTCAACTATCCTTCCCCCCTGCTTTCCTGCCGCCCCCCCCCCCAAAAAAAAAAGAACCTGACTGGGCTGGCTACCTTATAGCACCTTTGCCCACACTTACCTCTCCTTTTGGAGGTTTGGTGAGTAGATTTGGATTAGTATGACCAAAGAAACAGCTTCCCGACACAATATGGAATAGAAAAGAAGTGACATTTATTTCTCTCCCATTCCCTGAGTAGATGCTAATAACTGTGACTATTTATTGCAGGTCATTGACGAGACCCTGGACGTTAAGGAAATGATTTTCAATGCTGAGAGGGTTGGAGGCCTAGAGGAAGAGCCGGTATGTGTTTACTGTAGAACAGAAGGGTGGTGCTCATTCCTTTTTTTATTCAGTCATCTTAGTTCAGTAGAGATAAAAGACCCTGGAAGTAAGATAATAAGGCACTCTGATCCTGACTTCCCACATTTCTGAGTAAGAAGGAATGCCAAAAATGAAAATTTTCACGGAAATCAAAGTGGGCATCCTCCCTGATCTGGTTAACAATGCCGACAAAGCAGGGTCTTGTGTGGCCCCCTGAGTTTTAGGAACAGACTGAGAGGCACTTAGTCCTCTTTGGTTTTCCTAACTCAAGTTCCAGGTGGTCACTGAGACTCGGTTTCTTATTGCTTTGTTGTTTTAGGAATCTGTGGGACCTTTGAGGGAAGATTTCAGTCTGAGCAGCAGTGCACTTATTGGCTTGCTAGTCATTGCAGTGGCCATTGCTACAGTCATTGTTATCAGCCTGGTGATGCTGAGAAAGAGGCAATATGGCACCATCAGCCATGGGATTGTGGAGGTAAGGACTGGGCTGGCTTCTCCGTGGCCTAAGCTGATGAGGGTCTTGCTCTGCACTGTCACTGGGGGTGAGGGCTAAGGGCTAGAACCACATAGAATTCAAAAATCTACTGGACATGCTGCTATCATTGATTCTATCACTCGTTGGATTATTAGGTTACATTTTGGAGTTCAGCCATTGCTAAGTTTTTTGCCTTTGTTTCAAGGGGGTGTCACCAACTTTCAGCACCCATCTGGGTTTTAATCATTTAATTGGGTCAATATCAGTTCATAACATTTTATCCTTCAGAAAGTAAAAATAATATTTCCTTGGAGTGCTCCCCCCCCCACAATCAGGGAAAGCAAAGTGTGTGTGTGTGTGTGTGTGTGTATACATATGTGTATATATACTTGTTTATGATGCTGGGGAGTGAACCAGGAGCCTTGAGTATGCTAGGCATGTGCTGTGTTATGCACTCAGACCTTTCTCTCCTTTATAGTGGTTGGGAATGGGAACAAAAAACAAATGCAAGCTGTTTCTGTTCTGTCTCTGCTGGTGTATAATTGGAGTAGTTCGCCATTCATTTTTTAGTTTATGTTGGGAAATGTTTCTTGCTCTTGGGTTCTATAAATACACTAAAGAATAGGATGCACTGTGGACGAATACTGTAGACATGCAAGTCTTAGTACTGGAGCCTGGCTTCAGCTGGGGAGTCCCAAAGCTGGGAAGGACTACAGACCATCTGGCCCCTTGTTTCATAGCTCAGCCTCCACTACCCATCCCAAGAACTAAGTGTTGGTCACTGTGGCTTCCAAGAAACTGGCCTTTAAAATAGTTCAGTAGCTGTATCACAATGCAGTTCAGTTCCACTGTTTCTCAGCAACCTGAAACTAGCACAGCAAATGAGCCTGAAGAACTGACTTGAGTAACAAGAGCAGCCTCTGTAATGGTCTGTCATTTTAAATTACTCTTTTTCATGGGGGTCACTTGATGTGCATATAGAAGTCAGGGGACAGTTAGGCCAGGTCTTTCTCTCTCCTTCCATGTGGATCCCAAGGATCAAACTGAAGTCGTCAAGTTTGCTTCTCTCACTTGGACCACACTCAGAGAGAGAAGCATTACCTCTCTTCCTCTTTCTTTCTCCCCTGCCTTGTGTCTTACCACCAGCTCCTGTTTGGTCTGTGCAGTGAAAAGATGCTGGGCTGCTTTGAGTCCCACGAGTTTGGACAGGGAAAGCGGGATGCCCTGGTGCTCTGCAGGCCTCCCTCTTCAGTGCACCACAGTGACCTGCACTCTCTGTTCCTACAGGTTGACCCAATGCTAACCCCAGAAGAGCGTCACCTGAACAAGATGCAGAGCCATGGTTATGAGAACCCAACCTACAAGTACCTGGAGCAGATGCACATCTGAGGACAAGGACATGTGTGACACCCTGGCTGGAGGCTGGTGCAGGTGGGCTAAAGAAGCTCAGCATTTGTGCTTGACTGCTGACCACCAGTGGAACCAGAAGGCCTCATCGCATATCCTGCTCTCCTGGATGTTAAGACTATAAAGTACTACTGTAGGATTGCAATTTCCATTCTTTTAAATGGGTAAAAAAAAATGTTAATATAACAATATATGATATATAAACCTTAAGTGAAATGAAAAAAAATTATCTATTGCAGATATCTGATGGATGTACTTTTCTTTTTTAAAATTAGAAATGCCGCTTCTATTGTATTGTCTCACACATGCTCTGTATAAATGAAAAATGTTGATTTTTTTTTTTTTTTTTTTTTTTTTTTTTTGATGATAGACTATATACACAGGATATTCCCATTACGTAAGTCAGTTCTTTAGGCTCATTTGCTGTGCTGGTTTTATTATTTGTTTTTAATATAAAAAGGCAGTATTCCCTTTTCAGGTTGCTGAGAACATAAGTGGAGCTGAAGTGCATTGCAATACAGCTACTGAACTGTTTTAAAGGTATGGTTTCTTTGGAAGCCTAATGTTTCTGGTACTGGGTGTCTGGGTACTTCTGTACCAGCTGTCACAAGCAGGTCTGAGGCACCTGAGTTAGCCCAGTGCATACAGATATCCACTGTGCTTTCCTTCAAATCCAGTTCTTCCACAGCAACTAGCCTATAGTTAGTGTTTGCTGTCCTTCCACTGTTGTTTACTGTAGATTTTTACTATCCACTCTCCTTTACCAAGTGCGTCCTATGTGCAGCCACCTCCTCTTTGGACATCTCCCTCCAATGCACTGGCCCTCTGCCCTCCTTCGTACCTCACCCAGTTCCCCACCACTCTCCCAGCCCTTTGCTGTTCACTCAGAGAGTACCATGATTAAGTGTGTGGTTGAGGACCCAGGAGAATTCACAGGAGGCTTCTCTATATGAAGGGAGAATGTTCTGGGTTGTACATGAAACTGGATCTGTAGACACTGTGGAAATCTTTGAAAAGTTTGTTTTCTTCACATGACTCTGTAATACTGGTGTAGCAGAAGTTGATGCTCATAACCTTTGGAGTTTTGTTGGTTGTTTGTTTTAATTGGAAGGTCCTGGTAACCTGTTGTGGGTTTTTTTGCTTGTTTTGTTTTGGGCTTTTGTTTTTGTTATGTTTTATATTTTTCTGTGATTCCTCTTCCCCTTCCCTCCTCTCCTTTGGCCCTAGTCATGTCTCTTCCCACTATGCACAGATTGAAACTTCACCTACAGACTCCTTAGGTGAAGAATGTACAGAACTTAACCACATCAATAAACACTTTAACTTCCCCGAGCACCTGTGTTTCTGACTGTGGCGTTGATCTGTGATGATGGGGCTTTGGGGATGAAGGGTGTCTTCCTTCTGTGAGGAGTTATAGCCTGCTGTGAGGCCATACTAAGTCAAGCCATGAGCTCCATTTTTGCTCAAAGAAGGTGACTGGAGTAATAGCTCATAAGTTAAGAGCTCTGGCTGCTCTTCCAGAGGACCTGGGTTGGGTTCTCAGCACTGATGGCAGCTCACAACCATCTGTTACTCTAGTTCCAGGAGAGCTGACACCCTCCTGTGCCTTTCATGAGTGTTAGGCCCTCACATGGTGTGTTACATACATGCAGGCAAAACACTCATACACATAAAATATTTTTCCCCCAGTCAAGGAAGCTGGATGTTATGGCTCTAATCTCAGTGCTTGGGACTGTTGAGCTGAAGGCCAGCCTTGGCCAGACCCTATCTGGAGAACAAAGGAAGATGAAGGAAAGCCTGCTTCTGCAAAACTTAACTGACATAAGACTTCAGGAAAATGTCTATAGCTTTTGTTTCTGAGTTTAAATAACTTGCCATTAGGAGGCCCCCACCCCCCACTCCCACCCCCGTGAGCATTGACTTAGGTGTTAACTGCTTACAGGCCTTTGTGCCCGAGCACTGTTAGCACCTAGTCTTTAATGCTCAGCTGTTCCACAAGTCAATACATGTTATGATACATGTCGTTATTAGGGTCATACCGCATATGTCTACGTGCAGGCATACAAAGGAGCAAACTTTCTCGGGACACTGGGATAAGGGACAACCGTCGTATGAGTCTCTCAACACTCCCATTCTCTGTATTAGTCAACACCTCCTGGCTGCCTCTCCTATGATGTCCCCTCAGTTTGCTGCCCAAAAGAGTCATGAAGAGAGAACTTTTATGTTTGGAGTGAGTTTCAGAGCGCTCTAAAGAGATGTCAGTGGACCCTCTGTTACTGTCTGGGAACTGGCTTTGCCATTCATGATCTAATTCCAAATATAGCTGATCAGCTTTGTTTATTTGGTGCCTCTTTTCTGCTCACTGATCCTTAAGCCGTGTGTGGCTTGGTCATCTTTGCGTACCAATTCCCTTCCAAATTCCATCCAACTGGTCAGCTCTCAGAACCTCTCAGCAGCACTCTAATGACAATGCAATAGTCTAGGAGAGGTTCAGAGCTCCTGAAAGGACTGTATGCCCCACATGCAGCCAGGCCTGTGTCTCTCACCCTGTACAGATTAGCTTTGCACAGCAGGGCATGGACTCGTTTAATTGAATCCTCCTTAAACTGTAGAGTTGCTTTATTTATGGTAGCCATATAGTGATTACATTTTGTAAGGGAACACCCATAGAAATGTAAAGCAGGAACTGCCCTTTGACCTCACCCTAGTAGGATGGCTCCCTCATGGGTACAGAAGGAAACTTACTCATCTCCTGGTTTCTGCTTCGATGACTAAGCCGTGACTTCTGGAGAATGTGGCCCTACCTACCTCGCAGTGAGTGTTCAGTGCTGGCTGTGATGTAGGTGTGAAGGTCCTAGCTGCCTGTGTGCTCTCAACTGCAAATCCAAGCCCAGCAGCTTTATGTAGAGCACTGTGTGGGGTTTCCATTGCTCTGACACAGGTTAGACTGCAGTGAGTCCCTGAGATTTCAGAAGGCCCAAGGGGGTGGGGGGCACTCATAAGAACATACTGTCACATTCTTATGAGAAGTCATGGACACAGACAAAGCAGAAAAGAGTAAAGGGGACATCATGATTTTAGTTGAAACATGACTACAGGATCATCTATACCTAGTGGCAGAACCAGTCTGATTATGAACACTGGGCTCTTTGCCAGGACCCAGAACAAAGCAAAGTGGTCCATAAAACAGATACCAGTGTCTCTTGTCTTGTTACCTATGAAATAAGGGTGTCTTTTCTGTTCACTTCGTGCTCTTGATCATGGACTTCATTAGTCACATCTCCTGTCAAGCAGCCCAGAGATTAGATTTATGTTACATTTTCTCTAAAATCTTTGAAATGGATTAGAGATGACTTGAGAAGTCTGTAGCTTTTTGGCCAAGAAAATCCAGATCTAGATAACAATTTTGGATAGTTTTGGTTTTTTTTTTTTTTTTGAGACAGTTTCTCTGTAACAACTCTAGCTGTCCTGGAACTCACAGAGATCCACCTGCCTCTGCCTATGGAGTGCTGGGATTAAAGGCATATGCCACCATGTTCAGCTTCTGGATAACAATTTTGAAGTCAGATGTTGGGTTGTAGTAGTGCACATCTGTAATGCCAACACCTGGGGGCTAAGGCATGAGGACCATTTCAAGTTCAAGGCTAGGCTGGCTTACATAGTGAGTTCAAGGCCAACTTAGACTACATAGGAAACCCTGTCTCAAAAAACATTGTATGTGGATATGTATGCACATACATATGTATACATGTGCAAATGGAGGCTAGCATTTGATGTCTAATGTCTTCCTCAATTTCTCTCTCCACTTTAAAAAAAAAAAATCTGTTTGCAATATGCTGTATTTAAGTTTGTAGAGGCCTGAAGAGGACATCAGATACCTAGGAGCCGGAGTTACAGAATTTGTGATCTGCCCAACATGGATTCTAGAAACTGAACCCACTCCCCTGGAAGAGCAGCAAGTGGTCTTGTAACTGTGGAACCATCGATCCAGCCCAATCTGCCCCCCCCCCTTTCTGAGACATAGTCTCTCACTGAACCTGGAATTCGCCTATTTGTCTAGATGGGTCAACAAGTCCTAGAAATCCTTTTCCTCCCAGTACTGGGGTTACAGTGTGGGCTGCTGTGCCAGCCTTTGCTCCCTAGCAAGCACTGACAACCATTTTTCTGTCTCCCCATTTTTTTTGTTTGTTTGTTTGTTTGTTTGGGGTTTTTTAAGTAACTGAGTAGAACTATGCGTGCCATCAATGAAATCTTTTAGTAAGCAGAACCCTGTGAATATTTACATAGTTATTTTTAAATTATATATGTGCTGTATCCAAAATAGAAACCTAGAAGACAGAAAAGAGACAAAATAGTTTTTCCCAAATAAGATAAAGCCTTTTGGAGTCAGTAAGATATTGCTACGTATATGTATCTGTGTGAGAGAGAAACAGATACAGAAAGAGATCAGAGAGAGAAGATAGAGCTACATAGACCAGGCTAGCTCTAAGCTCACAGCAATCCACTTGGCTCTGCCTTGCAAGTGCTGAGATAGTCATAGTACGGGTACCACACCTAGCCAGAGTGACTCTTATGCTCACTCTCATTCATATGAGACAGTGCACACTCCTGCAGTGCATTCTGTCCCTGTCTCACTGGTCCATTGTTGTTTTGGGTTTCTGCCGTTCATATCTACTGCCCTTTTTCCATCCTAGGATGTGACTTTCCTGCTTAGCTATTTTGTAAGATGTTCACTGTTAAAGTGTGACTTGATGGGGGATGTCCTTCTATATATATATTTCTCTTATTGGTTGGTGAATAAAACACTGATTGGCCAATAGTCAAGCAGGAAGATAGGCTGGGCTACCAGACCATGAGAAGGTTGGGGAAAGGAAGGCAGAGAAGGCCAGGCGTTCTCTGTTAAGATAAAGCCATATAGAAATATACAGATTATTAATTATGGGTTAATAATTAAGAGAAAGCTAGACAATAAGAAGCCCCAGCCATCAGCCAACGACTGTTTGTAAATTAAGACTTTGTGTGAAGCAGCTGTGGGACCAGGCTGAAAAGACACTCCAGCAACAGTGTCTGATTTTTTTTTTTTTTTAAGCTTCCTAGGAGTTGTTTTTAACTTTTAATTTCTTTGATATCAAACCTTGGGATCAAGACCTCAAGACCTGGTACATACTAAACAAATGCAGCTCTCTGAGCTTGAGCTACACTGCTTTGGATGACCACCGACAAAAAAAAAAAAACCCATATTGTCCATAGGACTCATAGTGGTTGATGGTGACCTTGATCACCCAGGTGGCCTGGTGATGTCAGATTTGTCTAAAGTTACTTTACCCTCCCACACAATGTTGTCTTTGGAAAGATAATGTTAAGGTCACCCATAACTACAGTGGGGAGGGAAGCACTCTTGTTATGGCTTGAAAAGGGACAAGGGGTTTGAGACAGCATCTCATGTAGCTCAGGCTGACCTCCGATTTGTTATGCAGCCAAGAGGGACTTTTAGCTAAATGTTTAACACTGTTCCTCTTGTCTCCACCTCCCAAGTACTAGAATTATAGGCGTGTTCCACCACCAGGTTTACATGGATCTGGGAATCCACCTGGAACTTTATGCTTGATTGGTGAGTACACGATCAAGTTTGGATCCCTAAAGACCCATTGTCAAGCTTGATCGCCAGCATGTGATAATGCTGAGACCTAGATCATTGCGAAATGCCCTTAGGAGACATACCCCTTCCCCTCCTCCCCTGCTGCTCCCTGGCCTCTAGGAGGTAAACAGACCTCCCCTACTACGTGCTTGCCAGTGTGATGAGCAGCATCTCCTCAATGTCAGGTGACCATGGACTAAAACTGAACAAAACAGTTCTCCCACCTTCGAAGTCATGATGGTGTTCTGACTGCACTCACTTGCTATTGTTTTCACTGGTATTATGATACCTGAAATAGAGCAATTGGCAAGCCTGGCTCTAAGGTCAGGTTGTTGCAATGCTGTACTAATGCTCATCAAAACTGAAAGAACATTCTAGATTGTGGTAGTATTTCCACAGGTATCATATATGTCTGAACTTAGACACATACATTTTATTGTGTATGAGTAATTCTGCAATCTATTACTTGCTTATCTATTGCTGTGATGAGGGAGGTACCCAGTCACAACACAACTTAGATGAGAAAGGGCTTGCTTTGCTTCACAGTTCCAGAAGTGATGGAGTCCATTGTGGTGAGGAAGGCAGTCAGTAGAGAGTACTGTAGAGAGTGAACAGAATTGGAGTCAGGCTATGAGATCTCAAAGTTATCCAGGCATGGTGGTCCACAACTTTAATTCAGGCATTCAAGAGGCAGAGGCAGGTACATCTCTGGGAACTACAGTGAGAACTCCATATCAAAACAAACCTACGGCATGACCCCAATGCCATACTGCCCCCAGCAAGGAAGTTTCCATAGCATTCCATAACATCCTGGAGTCTCTGTAACATTCCTATACAGCACCACTAGCTGGAAGGCAAATGTTCAAACACTTGAGCCTATAGGGGCATTTCATACTTACAGTGCAACATCAATAAAGCTGTCTTCCTATTTTTAAGGAATAAGAGCGCTGGCAATAGAACACAGTTGGTGTAGTACCTCATTAGCATTCGTGAAAACCTGGGTTCCATTACCAGGTAAGTCAGACACAACACCTGTATTCTCAGTACTCGGTGGAAACAGGGTGGAAAGTTTAAGATCCTCCTTAGCTATGTAGGGGGCTTGAGGTCAGCCTGGGTCAGAGACCCTGTGTCAAAAAAACAAAACTGAGGTACTTCACAAAGATAGATTAGAAAAGGATGATGGAGAGAGGGCTTAGTGGCTGAGAGCACAAACTGCTCCTGCAGAGGATCCAAGTTCAGCTCCCAGCATCTACATTGAGCAGTTTACAACAATTTCTAGTTACAGCCTGGGAGATCCAACCTTTCTAGCCTGTGTAAGCACTCAAATGCACACACGGCATTGAAAATAATACAGTCTTTTTTAAAGGCTTGCTATTGCAAAAGACTCATGCTATTCCCAGTGGGCTTGTGGACCAAGGTGTGAGCCCTCAGCTGTTCCTGCCACCATGCTTTTGCTCTGGCATCTGAAAGCATAAGCCCAATTAAATGCTTGCTTCTGTATGTTGCCTTTGTCATGCATGGTGCTTTGTCACAGCAATAGAAAAGTAACTAAGCGGAACACGTGGAACAGCCTTAAACACTCCACCACGTGGTGACTATTCTATAAAGTGTTTTCTTGGTCGAGTTCAGTCTATTTAAAAAATATAGTGAAGCCAGGCATGGTGGTGCATGCCTTTTAACCCCAGCACTCGGGAAGCAGATCTCTGAGCTGGAGGCCAGCTTGATCTACACAGTGAGTTCCAGGCCAGCCAGGGCTACTAGTGAGAATGTGTTTCAATATATATGTGAGTGTGTGTTTAAAAATACAGTGATGCTGAGCCATATAGTATGGATTTGTTAGTCCCAGCTACTTGGAACACTGGAGCAGAAGGCTTGAGCCCAGGAGTTGGAGGTCATCATGGCAACTTAATGAGATCCGATCACAATAATAATAAAGATTCTACACTGGTTTTGGCGTTTTGTACTGTTCTCAGAGTCTCAACTGTGTAGCTTACCAGAAGTATGGTCACCACACCCTGGGGCACTTAATTTTTAAGCCTAATTAGTGACATTAACCTCATTAGTTATACCTAATGGTATAGTACTCTGCTGTTCATGAGGAATAAGTTCCAAAACCCCATGGGTACCTGAAAGCATGGATGATACTAACTCAAACACGCTTCCTACACACACATACACACACACACCTCTTGATATGGTTTGGATCTTTACTATCTCTCCAAAGCCATGTGTCTCCAGGTTGGCAATACTGGGAAATGATGGAATCTTTATAAGAGTGATGTCTGCTGTCCCTGGCACCTGAGCTGGCTTATGGGAACCCAATCCCCATGCTGGGTTGCCTCAGTCAACCATGATGCAGGGGGAGGTATTCGGTCCTGCCTCAACTTGATGTGCCATGCTTTGTTGACTCCCATGGGAGGCCTGCCCCTTTCTGAATGGAGACAGAGGAGGAGTAGATTGGGAGGGGAGGGAGAGGAAACCATGGTCAATATGTAAAATAAAATTTAAAAAATCAATTACAAACAAAACAAAACCCAACAGAACAAAATGTGAGGTCTAGTGGGGAGTCCTCAGGTCGCTAGGAAGTGCCCCATAGGAGACCATGGGGCTTCCTCAGTTTTCTCCTCCTGGCTTGTCATGGTTGAGCAATCTTGCCTTTTTCTCTTTATAAGTTGTTATTCAGATATTTATTATAGTACTATAAAGCTGGATAGCATACTTATACTTACTATAAGTATGCTTTATGCTAAATTTATTAGTTATGTACAGCAAGAGAGCGACAAGAAAGGAACAGTTATAACTGCTGTAGTAAGTCCTCTTGCGATGATGTGACGTGATGCAATGCCAGTGTGGAGAGAAGGGAGGTAAATGGTATGGACACCATGACACAGTGGGTGAGGGATATTTTAGCATAAGCACTGCGATACAATGGTGATTGCTCTGATAATTGGAATGGCTGCTAAGTAATTTAATGGGAAAGTGGTATATACAGCATTGATATGTGGACATTTGGATGATTCATGGACTGGGAATGTAGCTACGTTGGTAGAGTGCTTGCCTAGAATGTATGATGTCCAGGATTCAATTCCCAGCACCACATAAAGCAGGGCTATAATTACAGCCCCTGACCAGTAGGGGTGAATCTACGTATTTTCAGTGATGGCTGACTTGAGGCCAGCCTAGGCTGTATGAGACCCTGAATAAGATGATTCATATCTTTGGTGGGATGAAGTAGAATGACTACTGCTCAAAATGGTATGAAATCTTAAATGATGGGGTTTTTTTTTATTTGTGTAATTTTTCATTTTGTATTTTCAAATTGCAGTTGACCAAGGATAGCTAAAATGTCAGAAAATGAAACTGAGGGTTAGGGTAGGAGAGCTGTCAAGATAGCTCCAGCTTTTATGATTTAAAAAGAGAGATGGCTCAGCTGCTAAGAGTACTGGTTGCTCTTCCAGAGGACCTGGGTTCAATTCCTAGCACCCACATGGTAGCTTAAAACTGTAACTCCAGTTCCAGGTGATCCAATGTGCTCTTCTGGCCTCTGCAGGGCTTCAGACATACATATGATGCACAGACATGTATACAGACAAAACACACACACACACACACACACACACGTGTGTGTGTGTGTGTGTGTGTGTGTGTGTGTATGCATATATGTATATGTTTTTTATAAATAAAATTTTAAAAATTACTTGGCCATGGTTTGGTTGGTTGGTTGACTGGTTGGTTTTTCAAGACAGGGTTTCTCTGTGTAACAGTCCTAGCTGTCCTGGAACTCACTTCTTAAATCAGGCTGTCCTTGAACTCACAGAGATCTGCCTGCCTCTGCCTCCTTAGTACCAGAATTAAAGGCGTGCTCCACCACTTCCTGGCTTGGCAATGTTTTTATCAAATGATAAGCATTTTCACCTAAGCACTGATTGAAGCATGTGATTTAATGACTCAGTGGACTTTGATTTTAATAAAGGCCTACGTGGCACTGAGGACCAGGCAGTAGGCTACGCCACAGCTACATATACTGCATTGTAGGAAGGATGAGCCTAGATGTACTGATGCATAAACAGGGCAGGAGAAATCAGAGAAGCATAACATGGAGTAGCCCAGGGTGAGGTGTGTGTCTAGACAGGCACTGAGAAGTGATCCTGAGTGAACTTGTCAGTTGTGTTCACAGTTCGTTTGCTGTGACAAACGCTTGAAAGAAACACTTCAAAAGAGGAAGGGCTTATTTTGCTTCATGGTTTCAGAGCTTCTAGCCCAGTGGTTCTCAGACATCCTAATGTTGAGACCCTTGAGCACAGTTCCCTATGTTGTGGGGACCCCAACCATAAAGCTATTTCGTTGCTACTTCATAACTTTATTCTTGCTACTGTTATGAATCATGATGTAAATATCTGATATGTAACCCCTGTGAAAAGGTCTTTTAACCCACAAAGAGGTTGAGACCTATAGGTTGAGAATGGCTTTGCTAGCTCATGGTTGTTTGGCTGTTGTGCTTTGAATTTGTAGCAACGTAGTGCATCAAGGTGGTGATAAAGGAAGCCTGTTCACTGGAGAGCGAGGGAGAGATGGACAGGGCTGGAGTCCCAGTATTCCCTTCAAGGACATGCCTCTAGTGCCCTAACTACTACTATGCTCCACCTCCCAAAGGTGCCAGCCTTCCTTATAGGACTGAAGGATGAAACCACACCTCAGTACAGGGGCCTTTAGGGCCTTTGGGGACATTTGCAATCCAAGCCATGGATCAGTGCATCTGCACTTATATAGCTTTGGACTCCTCTGGCTTTCAAGTTTCCCTTTTCTATTCAGAGAATTTGCACCAACTGAGTCCTGACTAGACAGAGTTCTTGGCTTACATATACAGGCCACAGACCCAGGGAGACATGCCCAGGGGAGAGTTTCAAAAAGTCTCAGGGAACCTGCTTTGCAAGAGACAAGGGGAAATCACCTGGTTTTATGGGCAACAGTGGCATCCTGGCTGGTGTCCAGATTCTGGACTCTTTGTGCTGAATTGTAGTAGTAGGAACAGTTCAGTGTAATGGATCCTGTTCTGGCTGTTTCTTCCCCTCTTGCCTCTCTGGCTCTCCCAGGCACTGTGTGACTTCCTTAAAATCATTTCATTGTCCTCAGCCATGGAAAGTAAAACTAGAAAAATTAAGTGGGATGGGGGTGGGAAGCAGGGTAAACAAGCAAGTACAGGGAGGGATAACCCTGAAAAAGCCATGTAGAAACCTAATACTGTGAAAGCTTCCCAAAACACATACACATGTGTGTTTTTTGTGGTTTTTTTAAAATATTTTTTAAAGACTTAATTATAGCCAGGCTGTGGTGGCACGTGACTTTAATTCTAGCATTCAGGAGGCAGAGGCAGGCAGATCTCTGAGTTCAAGGCCAGCTTGGTCTACAGAGTGAGTTCCAGGACAGCCAAGGCTACACAGAGAAACCCTGTTTTGAAAATTAAAAAAAAAAAAAGTACTTATTATGTATACACTGTTCTGCCTGCATGTCAAAAGACGGCACCACATCTCATTATAGATGATTGTGAGCCACCCTGTGTGACAGGGGATGTCCTCTGTATGCTTAACTATGTGTTGGTTGATGAATGAAGCTGTTTTGGCCAATGGACAGGCAGAATTTAGCTAGGCAGAAATTCTGAACAAAGAGGCAGGGAAAAGGAAAACAGGACAGATGCCATGTAGCTACCAGGGAGCCAAGAGACCCAGGCATCACCGGTAAGCCAAGGCCACATGGTGATACACAGATTAATAGTAATGGTTGATAATTAAGAGAAAGCTAGCCAGTAAAAAGCCTAAGCCAATGGCCAAGTGGTTATTTCATAGTGGCTTCAGGGACCCAGTTGAGTGGAAGAAACCTGTCCAGTGGGACTGAGACTACATGGAGGAAAGTCTCCCATTACAAATGGCACCCAACGTGAGGCAATAATTTCCATATAAAGCCTAAAAAGCAGCTTTTTGGTAGCCACAAATTTTAAGATAGGCTCTGTTTGTTGGCCACTATAAGATGCATGGCTCCTTTAAGAAACAGCTTCTTTGTTGCATGGATGTGAATCCTTTGGGTATATGCCTAAGAGGGGGATTGCCGGGTCCTGTGGTAAACTAATTCCCATTTTCCTGAGGAACCGCCATACTGATCTCCAAAATGGCTGGCTGTATGAGTTTGCACTCCCACCAGCAGTGATGAGTGTTCCCATTTCTCCACATCCTCTCCAACATAAGTCATCACTGGTGTTTCTAATTTTAGCCATTCTGGCAGGGGTAAGATGGTATCTCAAAGTTGTTTTGATTTGCATTTCCCTGATAGCTAAGGATGTGGAGCATTTTCTTAAGTGTCTTTCAGCCTTTTTGATTTCCCCTACATATGGAATTGGGGTGGGAGGATGGGAGGGGAGGGTGTTTAGAGTGCATGTGAGAGGACAGAGAGGGCAAAAAGGGAGGGAAGGAGGGAGGGAGGGCTGGGGGGAGGGAGCGAGGGAGGGAGGGAGGGAGAGGGAACTGGGATCGACATGTAAAATAATATATTAAACTAAAAAAAAAAAATTCTTTGACTCCAAAATTTAAATTGAAGGACAAGTTACTGGGGAAAAGGATTTCTATTTTTGTTTCCACAGAAAATGAAAAGATGTGGATTCCTTCCAGACTAATGTGGTTTGATCACGCCAGACCGCCTGAAACAGAGTACAAGCTGATCCTACATTCAAAACAGCTGGACAAAACAGCCCTACAGACTACAGCCAGGATATCTGAATCTTCTTCGAATCCCCCAAGACAGCGCCCCTTACCAGCAGGAAGTAGTTTGGAAAGAACGACGCCCAAATTCCCAAATATTGTGTATAAATGTTTGTTTTCATTTAATTGGACTGTTATATAAAATTAAAAAAAAAAAAAAAAGAAACAGCTTCTTCCCAATGCAGTATCTGGGCTTGAGCAAAGCATGGTGGGAATCCCACCACAGTACACAGAGACATTTCCAAGCTGAGCATCATGATACATGGCAGATTTAGCTTTTACTCAGACACAAAAAAAGAAAATGTTTATGGGCAGAGTACTACATGCTGCTTTCCAGAGCTGGTGGCAAAAATACCAGAAGAGGCAGAGCCAATATCCAGGGCTGCTGTGACCACTGCTTCCTATTTTAAAAACACTCTGGTCATAAAAAAGGATTTCAGATACTTGACAAGGACAGATTCAGACAAGAAAGACCTCTAAAAGGGTCACAGTATATTTAAAAGATGTACATAACTTAGGAGAGACAGAGAGGGAAAAAAAAAAGACAGTCATAAAATTAGAAAAGTAATTTAAGATAATAAACTAAGATCCTTAAAAAATAGAGTAATATAAGCCACATAAAGATTAAAATTATACAGAAAATCTAGATTATGTATGTCATTGTGTTTTCTTTGCAACTTTTGACTGCAGAGAGGTATTCGATTCTAAAGGCTACTAAAGCTAAACCAACATATGTTTTAAAGATATCTTGACTTCAAATTTTGAGTCTAAGGATATGTTAGGTTCTGCTTTTGTTTCCACAGAAGATGAGAACCTATGGATTTCTTCCAGGCTATGGTTTGGTCAAGGAAGACAACCTAAAGCAATGGCCCATGTGATTCAAAACAACTGAGATGATATAGCCTCACAGACTACTATAGCCAGGGTTTGGCCATGGTTCTGGATTTTCTCAGGAGCCCACATCAACAGAAAACAGTTTGGAGAAACTATGCCCAAATTTCCAAATACTGCTTATAAATGGTTTTTTTTTTCCATATATAGGGGGTTAATTATAAATGGTTGATGATCACAGTCAATCTCCCTTTAAAAAGGGAGGGATATGATATAAAAATGAATACTTTGCATTAGTATTGTTTTGATGTATTGATAGAAATTCAAGATCAATGTTGTTATATGTATATTTCTACTCTTGTTTAGGTATTGGGTTTATACAGTTTATTTTAAAATGTAATGTATAATTAAAAATACAGATTAATAGATAATCATTATAATAGTCAAAACTCATGGTCATGTTAATTAGGTTTTCTGGATATACAGAGATATATTTCAGATGGATAGGTATTCTTCAAAACCTTTCAAAGACCTAAAGAATTTGGCATTTAAAATGGTTTGTTAACTTAGGGCTTTTAATTATAATGAGATACATCTGCTCTTGACAGCACCAATTATGTCATAGAGGAAGATGGGCATCAAAGAAACTCATTATGGAATTTGCTTTCAATATGACATGGATAGCCATTTGGACAAGAAACTGCTCTTGCCTGGACTGCTTGACAGCAAGCACTCTGTCCAAACTGGACAAGCAGGTTACCAAAGAAAATGACTGCTGAACTTGCCAAGGGACAGGATGATCCTTCAAAGTTCCTGTTCCATTAAAAAGTCTGCCAGACACTTTGGGCCTATAGGCTGAAGATAGATGGATGTCCCAATGTCACAGAGGAATTTTGGGTAATTGTCCAGACAGCAAGATGTCTCTGTTAATTTTAGAGTTTATATTATATCCTTCTGGAGTCTTTGATGGAGTTGAAGACAGATAGTTATAATTGTTTTCCTTAATTATAATAAAAGATAACATAGGTATAAAACTTTACATTCACAAAGATAGAACAAATGATAAAATATTTCCTTTACATTTTGTCAAATGTAAATGAACTAAATATTGTATAATATATATACATTATATATATATATACATAAAATAATTCTTGCTTGACAACTATTTTGTTATATGTACATTTACTGTGTTAAAGTTAAAACCTTCTTTTTTACTTAGGCAGAAGAGGGGAGATGATGGGGAATGTCCTCTGTATGCTGTGACTATGTGTTTCTCTTATTGGTTGATGAATAAAGCTCTTTTGGCCAATGGACAGGCAGAATTTAGCTAGGTAGGAATTCTGAACAAGGAGGCAGGGAAAAGGAAAAACAGGACAGACACCATGTAGCTGCCAGGGAGCCAAGAGACCCAGGCATTACAGGTAAGTCAAGGCCACATGGTGATACATAGATTAATAGTAATGGGTTAATAATTAGGAGAAAGTTAGCCAATAAAAAGCCTAAACCAGTGGCCAAGCAATTATATATATATAGTCTCTGAGTGGTTATTTCATAGTGGCTGTGGGGACCTGGGTCAGTGGAGGGAAACTGGTCCAGTGGGACCAAGACTAGATAGAGGAAAGTCTTCCATTACACCTGTGGTTGCTGGGAACTGAACTCAGGATCTCTAGAAGAGCAGTAGTGCTCCTAACCTCTGAGCCATCTCTCCAGACCCTAAGATCCTATTTTTATTTGGAGTTAAGACCCACTACATAAGATGAAGTTCATCCGTAGTACCAATAAGTAGGTCATAGGCTCTAGGAGAGAACTACAACTACTGATTGCTAAGTGGCCATAGTATTACTCCAACTCCTAATGGCTTATTGTTCCACCCATAGATTAGTGCATCTCCCAACCTCCTCAGAGAAGCTTCTTTTGCAGTAGATGGTAATTAGCATGGAGACACAGCTGGTCATCATGCACAGAATTAGAGACTTCAGAGTGCTCAGCTCTAAATGGGACATTGATGTCATACACACAAGGACACCTTCCCAAGGCTCTGGGATCACAGTAGAAGAGCAGGTATTAAAGATTTTAGGAGCCAGAAGTAGTGGATGACCATAGCAATGAGTGTTTTCTGGACACAACAGGGCAATTGCACATATAAACTCACAACAGTTGTGAAAAGCATGCACAAGACCTCAAGATCAAGCCAGACAAAATGTGAGTATGGAGGAGGAAGAACATGAAGTCCCTCCCATAGCTAAGAAGTTAATTGGCAATTGATGGCCACCGGGAGAATGAAAGTCAGCTCTCTTCAAGTATACAGCCTGCAAGTCTGCCCGTGCTCAGTAGATGGTCCTACACCCGTGCACATATTGGCAACATTAAATAAACTTAGTGGATTAGAAAAACACACAAAATTGGGGATGGGGAATATTGGTGAGGGGAAATAGAGGGACAGTTGGAGGGATAGTAATGAGGGATGGACTTGACCAAAACACAGGCATTTTAAAAATTCTCAAAACAAGTCTTACCAGGAAAAAACATTCCTGCCCTTCCCCTTTTCTTTGCTCAAATAGTATTCTGCTGTTTGTCAACTGGTGAGTGAACAAAACTCAAAAGTTCTTTGACTTCTCCTGGATGAGATTACCTGTTGTCTTTATTTAAAAAAAAAAAGTTGGGTTGGCCAGGTAGTAGTGACACACACCTTTAATCCCACCAAATTTCAGGGTTCCAGGCCAGCCTGGTCTGCAGAGCAAGTTCCAGGACAATTGGGGCGACACAGAGAAATCCTGTCTTGAAAAACCAAACAAAGAAACAAACAAATGAACAACAACAACAAAAACTATGTTCAAAGAAGTTGGAGAGATAGCTCAGCAATTAAGAATACTTACTGCTCTTGCAGAGGACTTGGGTTTAGTTCCCAACACCCACTTAGCTGCTCACAACCATTGGTAACTCCAGTTCCAGGGGATCTGATGCCACCTTCTGACCTCTATGGTCACCAGGCACACACATGGTGCATGTACATACATGGCAGGTAGAACACTAAAAAAGTTTTAAAAATTAAAATAAAAAAGAAAGTAAAAATACAAGGCTAAAGTTAAAAAGCAAAGTAGGGCCCAGCATGAATGAGACCTCAGGTTCAATCCTCAGTATGGCTAGAGCAACAAATAGAAAAAGTTAATATTGTATGGTCCTACATTGTAAATGGAGGTCTCAGTTGGAATGTGAAGAATACTTTATTTCCTCTAAAGGTTCCAGCTTCCTGAGCCCAGGGCTGCAGTCCACAGTTACAGTACATGGCTCAGCATGAGTGTGGCCCTGAGCTTTGCCTCCAGCATCAATAAAAAATAATACTTTTTTTTTTTTGTTTTGTTTTAAGGAAAAGACAAACCCTACCTTTCTAACCAAAAGTCCAAGAAACAATAACCAAGGGACCAAGCCACTTATCTTGTGCCCAGATTAAGATCTTAACATTTCATTTTCTAAATGACATGGAGATACATTAAAGAAGTGGCTGGTGGGTAGTGTGAGCAATGAGCATGGTGAACATGGGCTGTGGTACCAGAAAGAGAAATGTATCTGTAGAGATACCTGGGGTTGAGTCAAAGGACTCAGACACCGAAAGTGACTCCCGCTGCTGAGAGAGGGCATACTTTAAACATACAAGGGCTCAAGGATGTTTGTCAATCAAGTTTAAGTCCCCAGCATCCTATCCTATAAAAGGAAAAGAGTGTGCCCGGAGTGTAGCTCAGTGGGGCAGCATTTGCCCAGCGCATAGGAAGCTCTGGACTCAAGCCCTGACACCGAAAGAAGCAGCAAAACAAAACCAATTAGTCTGCAATAGATTGGGTGTAAAGCCCCACAAGCTGAGTGTTAAAGGCAGGGTCTCTGCTGGTGTCCTTGAGAGCCAGTAGAAATTTTAGGAGGTGGAACCCAACAGGAAGTAACCCAGTAGTCTCTGGGGGGGGGGCGTGCCCTTCAGAAGAGTTGTGGGACTCTCTCTCTCTCTCTCTCTCTTCTCCTGACCGCCTGAGTTTGAATCACAACATCACAAAGGAAACAAATGGATTCGACTGGAGCAAAGTGTATAAAGCAAAGCCTTCCAGGAGTAATGCAGAGTTTAGGGAGGAGGTGATGGCAGCAGGCTAGTGGTTTGTGCATTTGTTGTTTGTGGGTGGGTGGAATAGGTAAAGGAAGCCATCAGCATTGCTTCTAGAACCGACTGACTGAATAGATGAAACCATTTCCTGGGATGGCCAGTTCAAAGCCAAAGACAGACAGGAGATAGTGCTCAGAAGTGCTACTCTGCTGTATGTGAGTGGCTCACAACCTGTCTCAGATTTCTAGAGCTTTCTCTTTTAGCTCATAGAAGTACATAGGAGCCTTACCCACAAAAGACACTCATGTGGCTATTTGAATACAATGCATTCATTACAAATCCTGAGGAAGAGAAATGGCAGCCAAAATCCTTCCTAGGGATGGATCACTGTGTGATCCCCCACAGTGGGATCACAGTTAAGTACACTCTGTGTATGACTGAAGTCTTTTAGCCCTCTGCTAATTAAGTTCAATCCATTTGGCTTAATCCTCATAAAATTACAATATGCTTTTGTTTTTAAACTGTAGGTGAAGAAACTCAACAATAGCCTGAGCAAGGGCTTAATATACTGATATTTAGTTTCAGGGACTGATGTAACTCATTGTGTTTAGCCACAGCATTTTGAGAACCCTTATGTACAGCAGGAAGCTAAAAAAAAAAAAAATACTACAAAGTATGCAGCAATTTCAGGCAGAAGAGCTTGGTTGTGCCTGGGGGAAATGTCACAGATGGGTCGTGCCACGTGAACTTGGGCTTCACCACAAGTAGGCAAAGTGATTATGGTGAGCAAAGGGGAGTGCAAGAGACAAATGGAGTGGTTTGTCAAAGCAGGGGTGGGGAGTGGGGGTGGGAGGGGCCGTGCTAAAAAGGGAGCAGGCAGAGTTAACATGGAGACACACAGTTGGTGCTTAAAAAGTCATTTTTACCAACAAAGCAACTCCCACAGGTAAGAGGGATAACAAGTTGTCAAATAAATGACCCTTCCTACACCAGGAGACACGAAGACACTCACAAGATGAGGGGTCCTCATTGTGAGTTGTTCTGTTCATTTTATACCTCCCCTGCACCTCTTACTGCTTCAGGTTTTTCCTTTTCCTTGAAGGAGTGTCCCTCAGACTTCCTGGTCCTGTTGTCTTAAATAGTAAGAGAGTCTTGGTGACTCTAAGCTTGAGCAAGGTCTCTATGCCAGGGATCCACCTTCCTTTATCATCACCAGCCTAAGCAGATGGTTTGACCAGAGTCAAACCACATATGTCCACCTTCTAAGTGACTTGTCCCAAAGATATGAATGAGTTGGAGAAATCCTTACAGGGTCCTAGGAATGTGAACTTAACTTTCCCAACAGACAGTGTGCTCTGAGAAATCCAGGGAGAGATGTTATAGCAGCTTTGGAGTAAGCTGGTCCAGGAAACGGAGGTTTGGTACAGTGAGTACCTTTGAGTCTTTGCTACTTCCAATCTGGCTAAATTTCAGTCAGTCAGTCACTAACTGAAGGGTGTTGTGCCAGTCGTAACCCAAAGCAGGGAATTCAACATCTTCCATTTAGTCTTGGAACGCTTTGTATACAGTAGGGTGCATTAAGTCAACATAAGACTTGGAGGACTCGGGTGAGTGAGGCACAGCAATGCAACGGGAGAGGTACAGATAGACAGACCCAGTTCTGGCTCACACGATAGAACCTGTCTGTCCATCAAGATAGGACAGGTCTATGTCAGTACACACAACCATTAACTCTCATTGGTCTAATGTCACCAGAGTTATCACAACACATATAGCGAGGATCAGCAGGGGACTCTGCTTATTGTAGTTGCTGAGGACACAGACTCACAGAGATTTTATTATTTTAAGACAATGGGTGAGTTCTGGATGGTAACTTGGGGCTTGTTGATTTCAAAGTAGGGGTTTCAGTTTTGTTCACTCTCATTTCCCAAAACACAGGACAATGTTTAGGGCTTACTACAAGCTCAGTAGTTTTGGTTCACTATGCAAGATCACAGAATACCAGTGGAGAAATGCCCAGGCGATTGCTAAAGCAGAGCAAGCACTTCTGATGTCTCTTTTGGGAAGACAAGTTTCCTTACTGGAGGTGAATTATCTCAAGAAAAAAAGCATGGGGGCTTGCAGGATGACTCAGCCAGTAAGGGCTCTTACTGCCAAGACTAACCTTCTGTTCCCTAGAACCCACACGGTGGCAGGAGAGATCTGAGTCCTTGCAAGTTATACTCTAACACACAAATGTAACAACTACTACAGAAAATTTAAGGGAGTGTAGAAAAAAGGGAGGAGATCGATAAAAGAATGTTGGGGTCCTTGATTTTATGGGTCAGAAAGGATTAGGAAAATGCAGGAAAGGCGCCTTTCAAGAGATGTCTGCAGTCAGTATCTGGTGTCGCAAACAGCGGGATGACTCTGAGGACCTTCTCTCATTTCTCTGGGTACAGGCCACTGTCAGTGCCTCCCACAGCGAAGGGGCTGCTACTGTCCCCAGGAGGAGGAAGGTCGTTGTGTCCGTGGCACACGGCATGCGGGAAGGCCGGTCTTGCAGCAGCTGGCTTGAGTTTAAGAAGGACTAATACTGACACACAAGCATCTCTGGCAAGATGATTGGTTGTAGGGAAAGATCCAGGGGACAGAGACTAAAGTTGCGTAAGGGGATGGTGGAGAGGTGGTCAGTTTCAAAGGGCCGCGAGGAAAGGCTATGCTCCAGGAAAAAGAGCCACCTGAGAGAAAGAGGAAGCGCCAGAACTTCGCTGGGCTCCTTTTCGGGGGTTCTGGGAGGAGGGGCGGAGCTTCCTGGGGGGGGTATGGCAGAAGGCGGGGCCGGCCGCAACAGGTGTGCGGGCGCCGGTGCTGGCTGGCTGGAGAGGCGGGGCGAGCGGGGAGGCCACACCCTGAAACTACCTGCGCGGGGAGGAAGGATGAGAACTGGAGCCTCCGCCGCCGGCCGGGCGCCCTGGGCCTGCCCCGGAACTTGGCCCGTACCCCTCCTCGCGCTCCGCGTCCCTCGTGTCCCCAACGTCCCGCGGGCAATGGTAGTCGACTGCCTGCAGGGACCACGCGTCTGAGACCAGCGATCGCGCTGCCGAGACCATGGGCAGCAATAGGGGCCGCAAGGCCGGAGGGAGCTCGAAGGACTTCGGCGCGGGACTCAAGTACAGCTCCCGGCAAGAGGTGGGCGAGGCCCGGGGACCTGGGGCGAGGGCCGGGGACCCGGGGCCGGGCGTCCACAGTTCGGATCCTCGCGCACCCGCACTTGCGCGCGGCTCTCGGTTTCGCCTGAGCTCCGCTCTACGGCCCGTGGGTGGCCTGGGCTCCGGCGCTCAGGTGGAATTTCCTGTTCGGTGGGTGCCTGGCCGCTGGTGGCAGGGCGGGGCTGGCCGGACCTCGGCCCCAGATCTGCCTTGCTCCGGCCACCGAGCAGGCAGGAAGCCCCAGGGCCGGGAGGCACCACTGCCTCCTACCCTCTCGCTGGCTTGAAAAAGAGGACCGCTGTGGGGGTCCCCATAGTTCTGGGTTATCAGTGCTCTGAGTGGGTGATCTGGGCTATGGCAAGGACATATTCGTGGGTTGGAGACTTGTCTCTCCTTGGTCTCTGCAGAAACTCGTTTTAGTTTTCCTGGTTAAAAGGCGCTTTGGACCTTTTGTAGAGGTATTCTCAGAGCAGAACCTGGTCCACAGAGCATGGAGCTGGGGGCTTGTTGGCCCTTGAGAAAGTGGCTGTCTGGGCAGTGGTGAGGGAACCTCTCTCTTGAGGCAGACATTGAAGTAGAAAGCAGAAGCACGGAGAAGTCTCTTGAAGGACCTCAAAAACATTAAATTTACTGTACAGAGTGAGGGAGGGCGTTAGTCACCTTTCTGAAGAACACACACGGGGTGGGGTGGGGGACAATGCTCTGGTGGGACTAGGAGCCAGGTATTTTCCAGAACTGCTGCAAGACACTGGTGAGCGAGGCTTGTTGATCCAGCAGGGTCCCTCGACGCGTTTTATGCACTCTTTGTGCAGTGACTTGCAGAAGACCAGATCTGGGGAGGTGGGTGGGGGTGTGATGGTTACACTTTTCACTCCTTGTGGCCAGAGTCCCTGTAGCCTGTGCTTCAGCCCTGCTGTGAGATGCATTCTGGCATTTGCCACCTGCTGCCGCCTTCTCTTCCTTTCTGCAATTGGGGTGTTCGTGAATTGCCAGCTTGGGGTTCCTGCTTCCTCCACAGGTAGCCTGCTGTATTGTGTTTAGTTTCTGGTCTGTTTTCCTCACCTTCCAAGTTTGCCCTTGCCGACTTTCTCTTCAAAGACTTTGCTGATACTGAAAGAGGACCCTCTGGGGTCACTGAAAGTGAACTCAGTTTCCTCTCTGGTTACACCATCCCAAGGGAGGGCACCAAGTTCATCCCCAACTGGATGCAGGATGGGGCTCATCTCTCTGGTCCCTGGGCTCCTGTTAGATCACTATGCACCAGTAACTCCACCTTGTCTTCCCCCTAGGTCCTCATTCATCTGCTCTCCACCCTCTGGGTTACTCCTACTTCATTTCTTCTGGAGTCTTTCTCGTATGTGATTTTTATGCTGTCATTTTTCAGGTCATGTGGACCAGGCATTCACTGCTCAAGGGGGCTCTCAGAGAACAATATGACATGTAAGCAGACATGCACAAAGTTTGTCACCAGGCAGTGTGTCTGCAAGGGAATAGCCACAGCTCACTTTCATATTTCCAGGAAGTCTTCCAGTATGCCCCCTACCCTAGGCTTGATTGTGCCTTCCCTGGCATCACTCAGCAGTGCTGTACAGTTGGGGTCTGCAGATCCCCTGGGCACATTTTCTGACCTGTCTGTATGGCTGCTGCCTCTTGGATAGCTTCTGTCACAGAGCCTAGCTCAAGTCATGCTGGGTCCCAGGACAAACACTACCACAGCTTTTGGGTTCCTTGTGTCTTAACTGCCTCCTTCCCAGGACTGATTATGCTGGTTCTTATTCTACTTTTGTGGCTCTATTGGAGGGTAGGAGTTACTCTGCTGTGTTGTTTTTCCTGTTGCATATGTCTTGGGACTGCATGTGTTCTGCCCAGGATGAGCAGGTGTGCAGGTGCCTGTTGTATGGCCACTAATGAGAACAAAGAATTTGGTCTCACTGAACGGTTAAGTCCATTTTGGATATTTGATGGTGACTGTGAAGTTTCCCTGACATAAGGCATATATGATCAGTACTGATTTCCTTAGAAGAGACTCGGTATTTCTAACTCTAGAAAGACAGGTTCGGAACTTAGATGCTGTGGATCAAAATCAGGTGTCTGGGAGGTAGGCCTTCCAACCCTGAATATTTAGAGTCATCTGTTAATTGGTCAAACATTCACCCATTCATTCAGTCACTCATTTGCATAACAGCTATTTACTAAGTACCCAATGACCAAGCACGTGGCAGATATTGAAAAGTGTCCAAGTCACAGTTTCTGCCTTCAGGGCCACTGTGGGTAGTATGGACAAGCACAGAGTGGGCATTTAGAAGGACATCTGTTGCAGGGTGGTAGCAGCACATGCCTTTAATTCCAGCACTTGGGAGGCAGGGGCAGGCAGCTCTCTAGGTTCAAGGCCAGCCTGGTCTACATAATGAGTTCCAGGACAGCTAGGGCTACACAGAGAAACCCTGTCTGGAAAAACAAAAACGAACACATGAAAGAAGTATAAGAAGGAGGAAGAAGAGGAGGAGAAGGAGGAGGATAAGAAGAAGAAGAAGATGATGAAGAAGAAGAAAAAGAAGAGGAGGAGGAGAAGGAGGAGAAGAAGGAGAGTATTTGTTTTAGCCCAAGCTGGAATTGCCAGAGCAAATGAATTAGGCTGCAGGCATCTGTGCTCTGGTGACAGGGGACACAACATGTTTAGCCTGCTGATCTGAGATGTTATCCAATCCCAGTTAACCTCGGTTTTCCTGACTATGAAATGGGATGGCATGTAGGACCCCTGTTTGTTGCTAACATTCAAAGGAGTACTTTGTGTGGGAAACCATTGTCAGTCTGCAGTGGTTTCAGACCAAGCAATAGGAGTTTCTAAGTTTAAAAAGCCCTGAGACCACTAGGAAGGTGATTTATCTGGGGGATGCTGAGATCACGTGATTTATTTGGGGGATGCAAATCAGGAGAATCTCCACTTTAAATGCATTCTTGACTATGCGGAAGTGCAGAGACGCCTGGCTGAACACTGGGCACCACAGAGCACAGTGTGCTGGGAAGCCACACCCTCAACTGTCTGTCTGCTGTGCAGGCTGTCTTCCTGAGTTCTTTCACTTGCCACCTCTAGCTCCTAAGAAAAAGATCCTTATGTGGCAAGAACATGAGTAGCCTGCTCACGCTGCTTTCCTCTGATCCTTTTCTTTTTTCGCCAGGCAAAACGCACCTGTAGAGACTTTTCTTTGTTCTCCTGGGTGCCAGGTGAGGGAGAGTAGAGGTGGCAGTGAGCACTGGGGGATTTGGGGGGTGTTGTGTGTGGGAACAGGTGCTGCGGTGGAGAGTAAGGCTGTGTTCTCCAGTGAGTATTAGAGGGCCCTACCCCTGGACCTAAGAACATCTGGGATTACCGTCCTCACTTAGGCATCTAGGAAGCCGAGGTGAAGGGAACTTTGAGAGTTGCTCCTGTGTGACTGAGTTTCCTGTTCCCAGAGGGTTTGCTTAGGGCCATCTGTGGCTAAGCTGTCATCACAGACTATGGAAGGAGAAGCAGTCTTGTTCTTTCCTTCGATCTGGTCTCTGTGGACAGCAGCCTCCAAGTGCTGTGGTCCTGGAGTTCCCCTGTTTATTTTCTAGTGTGTGGTTCTACCCAGGCTGTAGGCTCGTCTCTCCTAAAACACATGTTTGTTCTTGAAACAGGAGGGAGAACAGGACAGAGTCTCCTGAGAGCTCAGGTCTTAAAGATGTTATCTGGTGCTCTATGGTGACCACAGGCTGGATGTCTGCAGCACTAGCCCTCTCTCAAATACTGCCTTCTCAGAAATCACAGTGTTCCTCTGTATCCAAGAGAGTTCTCTTCCAGCACCCTCATGGATCCCAGAATCTAAAGTGCTCAAATGCCCTAGGTAGGTGGCATTGTACAGCCATGACTGGATTCACTGTAGGTAGACATTCTGAGAACTTTGTCTTCAGGTGGTCTGATCAGTGTAAAAACATCGATTGTACAAACTGACATGGTGTAGCCTGCCACATACTGGAACTGTATGCTATAAACTGTTGTATGTGATAGTCTTTGTTATGTGGAGTTTGCTGTACACATATAATCCAAACATGTGCCCACGTACTTCAGATCACTGCCAAATTACTTACAGTATATAACACAATGTAAATAGTCATCAAACGAGATAAACAAATGTTGGTACCTGTTCCCTACAGATTCAGTTTTTATTTAATTATTTATTAACTATTGCTATTTGTTAGTAGTTGTTTGCAGTGCTAAAGATTAAACCCAGGGCTTTGTGCACATGGGGCAACTGTCCTGCCTCTGAGCAACACTTTGGTCCTTGTCGACAACTTTTCTAGAAACAGGTCCATATTAAAAATTCCTCCAAGGTGCTCATCTTCCTAGTTTGCCCATTCTGGCCGAGCTTAGTGATACATCAGGTGATCTCTGCAAGTTTTGTGGCTGTTGTTAAAGCCGTCAGGATCTCAGATCTACCTCTCTGTCTGTGGCCCCTGCTGGTGATGCTGAGGCATAGTGGTTATCGAGGCAGCCATGGAGCAAAGGTGCAGGATCTCTTTCTACCATTTCGATGTGTGCTTCAGTCCGTTGTTTCACTCCTGCAGTGTTGATGTGGACAAGCTAAAAACAGAGTTTACAGATGAAAACTCTGAGGCTCAAAGGCCCTGAGTAAACTGCCCAGAGGCAGTGGCAGGTAGAGCAAGATTTCAGACCTTGATCTGTGTGACTTCAAAGCCCAGGAGCTTAACCACAATGCTATTATAAAATTGTGTTCCAAAGAGAGGGGTGATTGACGCATATCCCCAGCAAATCCCAGAACACATCATTAGGGCGTTGTGAGCACATAAAAAAAGAAGTGGAGATCACTGGGCGCCAGCACGAGTGCACCCAAGTCATCTCTCTCCAAACCTGTCTGGCTTTCCTTTTAATGGGCTGACTTAGCCAGGAGACTAGGAGCGTAAAGATGTGACTACAACATGGCTTTCAACAAAATGTACCCTCGTTTATTACGTGCATAATTAAAAATCGTGGTGCAATTTTAAGTTGAAAAACAATTTACCCAACCCACGCTGAAGAATCAGAGTAGTCCATTTTCTTTGCCTTGTTCCACTCCTCGCTTGGTTCATGAATTTTGTCTTGTTTGTTGTGTACAAGCCATTTGTCTGGCAAAGGCATAGTAGTGATCTTGCCTTTCGGGCACGATGGAGGGCTGGGACTGGGAGTCTCGTGGTTGGATAGGTTTGTGAATGACTGCTGAAGAGGGTCCCTTCGTGCTGTCCCTCATTTCCTTCTGGGCACTGTGACTTTTCCTCTTTAGTAACAATTCAGATGGGACATTCAGACTTGGGACATTAACCTCTTGGCTTCTGTACATGACACTCAACTGGGAGGGAAAGGCTGATGCCACTGATGGTTTAGTGATGAGTCAGAAAGAGCTAGCTAGCCCTCGGATGGATTGCTGAAATGGAACATGTCCATCTGGGTCTGGAGGAAAAGCTACCCACGCGACACCATTCTCCTAGGCAGAACCAGAAACCACCTCACTCCATGGCTCAGGTGAGGAGCCTACTCCACCCCAGTACATCCAGAGTTCTGAGGTGACAGTGAGCTTACTATAGGCCAGGCTGTCATCTGTCGTGTGGCTGTCCCAAGTCTAAATCAAGGGTTTTTGTTTTCTTCCCAGACTATACTTATTTAGATCTATTAAAGAATGTTTTAAGGACCAGTGAGATGGCTTAGCAGGTAAAAGCACTTGCCAAAAAAGCCTCACGATCATAGTTTTATTCCAGAAACTCACAAAGCTACATGCAATGGCTCATACCTGCAATCCTAGCATGCCTCCTGTGATATGGAAGGTAGAGATAGGAAAAATTCCAGAAGCTAGCGGACCATCTAACCTGTAGTACATTGCATAGCAGAAAGCAAGAAAGATCCTGCTGAAATAATGTGGAGGGAAAGAACTGGCTCCCAAAGTTGTGCTCTGACCATCACACCTGCACCATGGCACAGGCTCGCACGTGCACACGTGTGTGTACACACACACTCACACACACACACTGACAAGTAAAATAAAAAATTAAAATATTATTAAAAGGCTAAGAAATTATGATATGGTCAAAGAAAATATGGTCAACCCAGATAGCCAGAATTTCTTTTTAAATAATTTATTTTTACTTTATGTGCACTGGTGTTTTGCATGTATGTATATCTGTATGACTGTGTCAGATCCCCTGGAGGTAGAATTATAGGCAGTATGTAAGCTGCTGTGTGGGTGCTGAGAATTGAACACAGGTCCTCTGGAAGAACAGCTGGTGCTCATAACCACTTAGCCTGATAGCTAGAATTTTTAAAAGACAAGGAAGTGCTGTAGCAACTGTAGTTTATGCATTCTCTCTCTCTCTCTCCTCTCTCTCTCTCTCTCTTTCCCTGTCTTCCTCCCTCCCTCCTTCCCTCTCTCCATTTTTTCCAAGATGGTCTTACTATATAGCTCTGGTTGTTCTGGACCTCACTCATTATGTAGACCAGGCTGGCCTTGAACTCACAGAGACTGGCCTGCCATTGCCTCCCAAGTGCACTCTCAAGGTTTGTTTGTTTATGATTACAAAGTTAGGGAAGGGGTTTGAAGTCAAGCAGTGTAGAAAGATTCAAATTAGAAAGTGCATTTTTTTTTTCTGGAATTTGTTCCCCAAGGTACTGATTTAAAAATTATAGATCATTTTCACTTATGTGTATGTGTGCGCATCATTGTGTGTATGAACACACACGTGCAGGTGTCCTTGCAGTCAGAAGGCTTTAGATTCCCTGGAGCTGCCTGATGTGGGTGCTGGATGAAACTGAACTTGGGTCGTCTGTAGGACGAGTGCAAGCAGTCTTCACCACTGAGCCATCTCTCCAGCCCCTTGCTCCCTAAGGTTCTAATCCTGTAGGTAGTGCATAGTTAGTTGTGGGTGCCCTCCAAAGGCCGGTGTGTTGAAAGACCAGGGTGAGTCTATAGGGGATAGTTAGGAAGTCTTTGGGTCAGCGGGGCATTCCTCTGAGGGGAGTGTGGGATACTGGTCTCTTCCTACCCCCAAGTAAACATTTTGCTTTGCTCTATACTGTGTGTTCCATCACAGGCCCAATGGGTCATGGACTAAAACCTCCACAACTGTCAATCAAGTTGAACCTCTCCTCTTTATAAGTTGATTATCTAAGGTATTTCATGACAGTAACAAAAAGCTGGCGAAGAGCTGGTGCTCATTTTATCATAAGTCATCTCTTTGTGTAAGAATCGGGATATTAATTGACATGTGTATTGTATTCTTCCCCAAATGGAATCATAATGTAATTCCACTCTTTAGGCAAAGACTTGGCTGTCATAACTTAATTCAAACACTCTGTAACTTTAAAAAAATTGTTTATGTCCATTGGTGTTTTGTCTGCATGTATGTCTGTGTGAGGTGTTGACCCCCTGGAACTGCAGTTACAGACAGTTGTGAGCTGTCATGTGGGTGCTGGGAATTGAACCCAGGTCCTCTGCAAAAACAGTCAGCGCGCCCAACTGCTGAGTCATCTCTCTAGCTCCTTATTCCCTAAGTAGTGCTTTAGTTGTTGGTGTCTTCCAAAGGCCCAAAGTTATTTTTTGTTTTTGTTTTTAAATGTTTGAATATTTTTGGGAGAAGGTACCATGGCTGTCAGAGGACAGTTTACAGGAGTCAGTTTTCTCCTTCTACCATGTGGGTACCAGGGATTGAACTCGGAATGTCAGGCTTTGCAACTAGTATCTTTATCCACGGAACCATCTTGCTGTTCTTTATTAATACCTTTTTTCCCTTCCTTCCTTCCTTTCTTTTTTTTTTTGGTGGGGGGGCAGAATTGAGACAGGGTTTCTTTGTGTAGTCCTGGTTGTCCTAGAACTAACGCTGCAGACCAGGCTAGCCTTGAACTCATAGAGTTATGCCTCTTGAGTGCTGGGATTAAAGGTGTGTACTACCACCACCCAGCCTTATTAAATATCTTAATCCATGCTAGAATTGTAGAACTAAACACAGTCTCTCTGCTTCCCTCCCCCATCATGGTGAAAGTCTAGGAAGGGGTCTGTCCCAGAGAGTTCTCAAAGGAAGTCTGATGGGTCATAAAGGCCAGGAATTAACCATAACTTTCCACGTCTGTTATGCAGATCTAACCAACCACTGAATGAAAATTGAAGGAAAAAAAATGCACCTGTATAGGCTTTTCTCAACTTCATTCTCTGAAACATATAACACACCATCAGTTTATACATATTTACATCACTTGAGATAATCTGAAGTGTACAGGAGGATGTGTAAAAGTTCTGTGCAAACAGTTCTTCGTTTTATGTTAGGGATTGCACCTGCAGGCCCACAGACTTGGCATCAAGTGAAACCTGGAGTTAGGGATGAGTGAGTTTTCCAGATGAATATGACTTCTCTTTCAATCTATCTTCGTTTTCCTTTGTTAATTACCCACTCTTTGAAAAGGACATTTTGACTCATCATCCAAGCTTTCCCCTAGGAGCTGAATTATTCCAGCTGCCCTTCCTTTCCTTTGATGGCCAGCCTGGGGGAGCTACTTGAATGTGTTCTCAGGTGATTAACGGAAATGCAGCAATAAGGATGAGGGCTGTTGCTGGCCACCAGCAGCCCCGTGGAACCCACTGGGTCAGATCTCTTGTGCTGTTGAATTTAGATCATGTTCATGGGAATATGACTAATGATGAGGTTAAGCCAGGTGGCCAGAGGGATGGAAAACATTCTTTTTTGACGGATTGGAGGGATCAAGCACGGTTAGCTAGAGAAAGCAGAGCAGGAACATGTGCAGTGCTAATAGCCAAGGGGTCCTTTTGAAGCTGATCACACTAGAGGGGGAAGGACTTGTACTGTTGGTGTCCAGTGAGGATGAGATTTCCTGCAGATGCAAATGGCTCTGAGAAGTCGAGAGCTTGGATGTCACCTGAAGTCTGTCCCACTCAAAGCCTGGCACTCCAAAGGCCCTCCTGGCTGCCATCTCCTGAGAGTCTGGCTTGTAATTATGGACTCAGTGGGGAGGGCTTCTTCGTTTGCATGTTGAGTTCTTTCAGGCAACCTATTCTTAGAGCTGCAGTTTAATTAGGGGCCTGGGAGCCACAGAGCAGGTGTTTCAGAATCTCACCAATTTGTGGAGGCTTGAGGGTTTTGTCTGCAGATCCGAGGGCCTCCCAAGGCACAGAGGAACCGTGGTATCTACATATCATGGATTATTCCTCAATCATGGAAAAGAATGCCACTGGTCTATTGGTAGAAGCAATGCCTTGAATGATCCCAGGGAACTTTGTGCAGTGAAAGACAGAAGGGGCAAAGCCAGTACTCCCCAAGTCCTACACTGACCCATTATTAAAGCTCAAACAGATTAGTGGCTGAGGGACTGAAAAGTCTGGGGGACAGGAAGAAGGTAGGTGTGGTTCAAAAAGACAATGGGCTGGTGTAGTGGCATACACCTTTAATGCTTTAGCACTCAGGAGGCAGAAGCAGATGGATCTCTGAGTTTGAGGCTAGCCTGATCTATATAGTGAGTGCCAGACAGCTAGGACTATGTGGAGAGACCCAGTCTCAACCCTACCCCACCTCACAAAATAGATAGATAGATGATAGATAGATAGATAGATAGATGCTAGATAGATAGATAAAAAAGACAATGGGAGGGACCTTCCTGTTGGGAGGGAACTTCATGTTGGAGTGACACACAGGCTTGTCCATAGTAGACATGGGAACCTACCCCCATGGTATGGCACATGGAAAGACACACATGTGTACAAGTCAGACGGGAAATCTGGGTAAGTTCTGTGGGTTGTATCAATGTCACACTAGTCAGACTTTTTGAAGTGCTACCACAGGGGGAACTCAGGCCAAGCCTAGAGAGCTTCTCATTATTTCTTACAATTTTGTGGGAATCTAAATTATCTCAAGAAAAATTGCAATAATAAAAGACATACTAGTCTGTGAAATTGAAATGTAGACTCAGTGAAGAAAATGAATGAGAAGTCCAGAGATGCTGGCCACACCGTGTGTGTGTGTGTGTGTGTGTGTATGTGTGTGTGTATTGTGGGGAGTGGGTCAGCCAGGTTGTGCTGTTGCACTTGGTGATTCTGGGTACAGAGAAAGGTGAGGTGATTGGGTCAGGTGTCAGTCCTGAGCCACTGATTCGTCCCACCCCGTACAAATCAAAGAGTCAAGTAATAAATCTGGGTGGGATTGAGGATGAAGGGTATGAGGGAGGGGTGGTAGAAGAGGCCTCTCTGGTTCTGTGGCTCAAGCAGGTGCATTGGGCTGGCCTTGATGGAGTGCCCATGCCACATCTGAGCTTGGTCTGTCCTGGGCTTGTCAAGTCTGCTCTGGGCAGGTGGATGCAAGGTGGGTGGGGAAGTAAAAATCAAAGGGACACAGTAGGGAGGCCCTGTCATTAGCAGGAATTAGCTAATTATGTTCTCTAAGGGGTCATTAACCCAGTTTAAGAGAAGGAGACTGAGGCCCAATGAAAAGTATTTGCCCCAAGGGCTTAGGGGGCTCAGCCCAGAATCCTGATATAGGGCACACCCACTCCACCTCACAAAAAAGGAAAGAGATTTTTGTCAGGCAGCCCTCTTCACAGTGTGTTCCTTCTCTTCTGGGAAGGAAGGTGTCTTGTGGCTGGAATGTGTGGCTTTTGTCCCCAGGCTGTGCTGGCGGCTACCCTGGACCTCAGTTTAGCCGGGAGACATAATACAGGCACGAGAGTTCCTGCTGTTCCCTGGCAAAGAGTCTTACTTGTGTGTTGTGGAAGCCAGGTAGGTAAGGTCCTGGGGACTTTCCCTTATGATCCAATAAGGTATGGGGACTTTCGGTTTTTTTTAGTCAGTGAGAACTATGGGCCTGTTGGTGCTTTGTCTGATGGACTGACTGTAGCTTGCACATGGACAGAAATTCTGCATCCACTTATTTCCCAGAACTCGTGTCTGATGGGATAGTTGGGGCCAATGACAAGGCCAGAGAGCAAAATGAGAGGGCTGTGTGGGAAAACGATGAAATGTTTGGCCCACACCATGTGTCTAGGCTGGCTTGGTGAATGGGGATTGTGTGTTTCTGACAGTCCAAAGGAATTTGAGGAAGATTCCTGAACTGTTATGGGAGGGTCCCCATGGCAGGAAGTAAAGCCAACCCACAGGACAGGCACCTTGCACCACGGTGGCTTAAAATAGCCAGGCAGGAGCTGGTAAACCAGGCTGCCTCTTCCCTAGTGATGAGATGTGGATGAGCCTGACTGTCTGGAACTGGAAAGGGTAGGTGGAGTTTCTCAACTCTGAAAATGACCCAGGCACTTGTTAAAACCTTTCCAGAACCCAGGCCCTGTCCCTGCCCAAGATACCAGAGTCTTGGAGACACCTCTGGAATGAGCATTCTTTGTTCTAAATCATCTTACTAGACACATCTGGGGAGGGTTGGCTGATGTGTTCAACAGGGGCCCGAGGTGCCTCTGGGCTTTTCGCTTGATCAAATGCTGAAGCTGGTGGCTGGGTAGGAGGGTCTAGTGTGCGCTTCCTCTTCCAATCCATTATGTCCCCAAGGCCCTCTTTAGATTAGAGTTTGTGCCTGGTTCTGGACTGTGATGGTGGCTTGTTGGGTGAAGCCACTGATAATAGGATCTTGAAGTTTATCTGTGGCTGCTGGTTCACTGGAGAAAGTCCTTCCCAGCATGCTCCCTCCGGCAGGAAAGCCTTGGGGGATGTTGTGGGTTTTGTTCAGGCCCCTGCAAAAACCAGAATGGCCCAGTAGATTCTTGGCTTCCCAGTCCATATGAAAGTTAATGTCAATACCCTTTTCCCCCTGTATTCTGTTAAGTGTTAAAAAAAAACAACAAACAAAACAGTGTCCCAACTTAATTAATACTCTCGATAAAAAAAAATGTAAATGACCATTTGAGCTGCTGTAGAAACTGGTGCCTGCGAGATTGAATGAAGGTGGCCTTACCTTCAGTTTGTAAGTTACACTCTGTCTTTGAAGTGCAATAAAGTGAAGTGCAATAAAATGAGATATGCTGGTAATCGGCATCTTGGCCTCCGGCCTTTTCCTGACTCCGCCTCAGCAGCCTACTCAGAGCTGCCTGTCCCCAGGTTCAGCTCCTCCAGTCCCCACAGCAAACACCTGTTCCTTTTCATAGTTCCTTCTCCACTCTATTGTCTGAGGTGGCCTCTGACTCTGTGGCATTTCTGGGGACTCTGGTGAGGATATCTAGAACTGGCTGGCAAGGTTATGCTGAGTGAGTCATTCTTGAGCAAGCAGATGTCTTCAAAATACTCCAGATTGTCTTCTTGCGGTGGTGGCCACGGCTGTACTCAGTCATCGCGTTGTACTTTCGTTACTTGCCTGAAGAGCCATAGGGATATTGTACGGTTCTCATGGCCCGGTGGTGGTGATATCATGGAATTGTAATCTGTCCCACCAGTTGAGCTGATACCCTGAGTCATTGATTATTTATGTAAAGACTGTCTGCCACACATCAGTGACAGCTGGCAGTGGCCACCCTTGACTTAGTCTCAGGTCTGAGCCACACACCCGTGTCCCCAGAAAATGACATCACCTCTGCCCCTTGACCTCCAGCCATAGACATAGGTTTGCACTTATCATGGGACTGCCTTCACCCTCCCTGAGAGAGTCTGAGTAACCTCTTCGGGCTTCCATGATTAGCCCTGTCTTCCCAGCAGGCCACACCCAACTTATAAAATGTGAGTTTGGATGAAGGTTTATTTTTCCCCTTCCATGGTTTGGATGAAATCTCTTTGAATCTTGTATAGTGTGATAGGAAATTGACAGGCAGTGAGCGAGTTCACCCAGATCAGACCAGAATAGAAAATGGTAAGTCTACTGAGTATACTGCAGGGAAGCCATGGATAAAGCCAATAGTAGAACCACTTGCCTTAGCCAGTTGGGTTCAGTGGTTGGTGGCTTCCTTTTGGGAGCCATCCTCAATGCCACCAAATACCACCTGCCATGCGAATGAGGGCAGTCCTGATTGGTTGGTATTTGACTGTGGGGGAAGTCTGGGTTTACAGGCCACATCTCTGGTACAGGACCATGGTCAGCTTGGTTGGCCACATTTAGCCCGGCCAGTTCCCGTTTCTTCAGTGGCAATGCTAAGCATGCTCTCTGGACCAGGCTGGTATTATTTAAATTACCTGATGAGGGCATTCTTTTCTGGTCTTTCAATGGTGACATTGTTTCTACAGTTAGTATTTTTGTTGTTTCTAAACATAACCTCACTTTTTAGTTGCTTTCTCTCTAACAAGGATCAAACCCTGAGCTAACAATGGCAAATTCTTGCTTTGATTTTCTGGTCCCTCAGAGAGACTGTACTCTGATGATAGGTCTGTATGTGCTGGGAACCAGGAGAGGAACTCTCTCAATGAGTGGGTCTTTTAATTCATTTGAAAAGTTTGGTTGGTTCAGCATTAAGCTTTCAGCCATGGTTGGCTTCCTACATAATGGAATAGATCAGCAAATAAAATACAAAATACATTTTTTTTTTTTTTTGCCTCTTATGAATAGTTTTTATTTGCTGTTTGTTTTGACAAATTCTGGTCTCCAGGACCAGTGTGATTAAAATAACAGAAAAGATGATTTCCAGAGAGATGGGCCATTTGCTAAAAGTGCGAGTTTGGATCCTCAGCACCCACAGCTGGGTGGGAAGGAGGTGGGCTGCTCCCTGAAGCTCGGTGGCCAGTGCAGTGTAATAGGCAAGCTCCAGATCCCATGAATATGCCTTCAAAACAAGTTAAGAGTGGCTGAGAAAGACACCTTGTGTCTTCTGGCATTCACATGTTCGAACACACATCTGCACTGGCGTGTATATGCACCTACACGCACACGGGTACATACACACATACATCACACACACACCCAAAAAAAGAAAGAAAGAAAGAAGGAAAGAAAGACAGAAAGAAGGATAGATGACTTTCTTTACTCCGGGGTTTCTGGTTTCTGTACTCTTCCTTTGTGGGTTTCTGGACGGAACACCCTCTCACTCCAGGAAGTTGAGTGGGAATGGATACTCTGACATCACCCTTGCAACCCCAGCCCAGGGCATTCCCCTTTCATGCCCAGTCTGTACTGAGTTACACACTTCAAGTCACTCCTCTTGTTTTCTTGGAAATTACCCCATGCTCTTTTGTCTCAGTGCCCTGGGGCCATGTTGTGTTTCTGGCTACTCTGGCCAGCGTCAAACTGGAGGTTGTGGGCAGGAAGAGGCCACCATAGTTACCAGGCTTCTGTTTGTGGAAAGCAAGCACCTGGCTTTACGGGCCTGTGTTTTGTTTGTGCACCTGCAGCTACATTTACATCTAAGGAACAGAAACCGAGGCAGGCACAGGTGTACTTTCTCTTCTGTTGTCTCTGGCTGTGAAGAGATCATGTGTGAAGTTACACCAGGTCGTGTAGGACTCTGATACCTTCATTCTTCCACTTATCCCTCCACTGGACTCTGGGGCCACACACACACATGCCTGAAATCCTGCTTCCGGTCGGAAGAGCTTGGCTCTTGTCCCAGTGTTACTGCGTTAGTAACTTTATCCTTGAGACCTTGGACAGGCCACTCCCTCTCATTCAGCCTCAGTTTCCTTATCAATAAAACAATGAAGTTATGTAAGGCAACCTCTCTGATGCCTGAAAATGGAACCCGAAAAGCCGTGGTTATACAAAGGAAGAGGCAAGTTACTGATTAAATAGTTGTCTCTCTAAATTCTGGAAGGTGATCGTGCAGAGAGGCAGAAATTAAATTGTGGATCTGTCTCCAAGTGCTACATGTTTCTGCAGAAGCAGTGTTTCTGCCTGCCTTTTCTGGAAATCAGGGTGACAATGGCAGTCTTGTAGGGTTCTCAGGATTGTTGTATAGGTCGGAAAATTACAAGTTTAAAATACATCTAAACATAACGACCATTCTAAATAATATTTCTTATACACATACATAGCCTGCCTTTGCCTCCCCAGTGCTGGGACTAAGTGTGAGCATCACCACCGATTGGCCTATGATCTGTATTTTCAATGTGTACATCTTGAATGTCTTTTGACAGCTTTGCTCCTGAAGAGTTTGTCTTTGTAACTGGTAGCTTTTACTATTACTTTCCAACTGTTCATTGCTGAAATACAGTAGATTTATATTCATTGATCTTAAATTCTGCAACCTTGCTAAACAATTTCAATAACTTTCTTTAAAATTTTAAACTACATTGATTGGTTGGTGTGTGTGTGGGTGTGTATACCGCATGGTGGTATGTGGAGGTCAAAGGACAACTACCAGGAGTAGGTTCTGTCTTGATAGCAAAAAGCCCTTACCTGCTGAGCCATCTGGCTGGCACACAGACAGCATGGTAATCACATAAGGGTAGACAGGCAGCTCGATGGAACCAGTTAGTCTGGGAAAAAAGCTACAGTTAATTTCATGAACATTTATTTGACAAAGGTGGTACTGTGGAGAAAGGATAGTTTGTCAATAAAGGTGATAGACTTATTGAAGATGTGAAAATGAAAAGGAATTTATTCATACCTACAACATGAAAACAAAGGCCCACAGAAGCTCTTGGGTATACAGACCCAAATCAAAAACCTAAAATCATAAAACTTCTGGTAGAAAAGGTAGTGGAAAATCTTTTGCTTAGGCAAAAATTCTTAGATTAAAAAATCCAAGCTTAATCT
Organism: Phodopus roborovskii; assembly: GCF_943737965.1. Lineage (NCBI taxonomy): Eukaryota > Metazoa > Chordata > Mammalia > Rodentia > Cricetidae > Phodopus > Phodopus roborovskii. Next base: position 10,394,547 of record NW_026126517.1, on the reverse strand, counting down.
GTTAAAGGAAAGTTTGATAGGTTGGTCATCATAAAATAAAAACAACCTCACCCTCATCAAAAGACATTACTAAGGAATTAAAATACAAGCCACAGAGAGAGGAAAGTCTTTGAGACCATATGTAAAGTTGCATCTAGACCATATGTAAAGAGTTCTCAAATCCAATGACAGGAACATAAGTAAGTCATTAAGAGAATAGGTAAAATATTAGAGAAAATGCTTCAGCCAAGGTCAACAGAGGACAGTGGAGTGCTTGAAAAGTCGCTCAGCGTTATCAACCATCAGAGGAAAGCCACTTAAAGCCACAGTGAGAAACCATGCACATCGATGGAAATTGAAGACTGACTGCCCTGGTTTGCTTTCCGTTGCTGTGATAAATGCCATGACTCAGAGCCACTGGGGGAGGAAAGGCTGTCACAGCCTGTCACTGAAAGAAGCTGAGACAATGATTCAAACAAGAGCCAAGGCTTTCCATGGAAGAAAACTGCCTACTAGCTTTCTCCTCATGGGTAATTCAGCTTGCTTCCTTATGTAACCCAAGACTGCCTACCCAGGGATCGCATTGCCCACAGTGGGCTGAACCCACTCGAAGAAAGCAATGAGCAGTCAAGAAAATGCCACACAGACATGCCACAGGTCAATCTGCTGGGGGCAGTTTTTCAATTGAGGTTCCATCCTCCTAGGTGGCTCTAGTTTGTGTCTGGTTGACAAAAACTAGCACATTGACTGTACTAGGTTGGGCATAATGTCTAGACTTCTCATGCATTGCTGATGGGGATGTAAAATGACACAACCACTTTGTTTTGGGGATGCTGCCTCAGTTCAACACATACTTGTGTCACTCCACAGTGAAATGTAAGTGTGGTCTGATACAATGACTCTTACTGGGTGTTTATACCTACTGAGTAATTTCATTAGCATAGCATGGTGGCTTGAATGAGAGGCCCCCCATTTCCTCAGGCACTTCCATACTTGGTCCCCAGTTGGTGGCATTGTTTTGGGAGGCTGAGGAGATGTGGCCTTGATGGGGGAAGTATACCCCTGGGGGGGTGGGCTTTGAGGTATAAAAACCCATGTGCAATTCCCAATTTGACTTCTCTCTCTCTGCTTCCTGTTTATGGATAATGAGATAAACCCTCAAAGTTCTAGCTCCCATCCTTGCCTGCTGCATCACTTTCCCATCCCTCTGAAATCCAAACAAACCCTTCCTTCTATAAGTTGCCTTGGTCATGTGTTTCATAACAGCACTAGAAAAGTAACCAGTATGTGTTGAATTCTAGAAAGAAAAAAGCAAATAAATGTTCAGTAACAGCAAAGTGTGGTTACTTAGAGGCAGGAAATCAGGGAAGATGAGGAGGGAAGCTTTTAAAGGTGATGACATTATTTTGACTGTGATGTTGGTTTCACAAGTGCACTTGTGTTTGTTAGCTTTTCATTGCCATGACCAGACTACCCGACAGAGGGTAAGGATGACCTTCTACTCACTCTGATCAGCCCTGTCTGCCAATGGTTCTGTAGCACAACCATCTGGGGAACAGACATTGAAAATGCAAACCTGTGGGAGACACTTCAGGGCCAACCATAACAATGCTTCCAACTAGAGTCAGAGTCTAAGCAGGTGCCATTGATTGTATGCCACTGAGCCTCGGTGATACGGTCTGAAACACTTGAAAGAAGACTTCAAGACTAAGCTAAGAACATGCCCAGAAAACGCTAAGAACTGTAAAACACAAGGGAGAACAAGGCAGAGGTGCCATGAGTGCACTCTACCATGGGTGTTCCGAGTGTCCCTGCAATGTATTCGGATTTTTTTGTGTTTATGTGTTTATCTTGCTCAGTGAGTCCTTTGAACTTGGGGATTTATACACATACCAGATATATACATATATACATATCACCAGATCTCTTTCTTGGACATATCCTTTTGGTGTTTTGTTGGCAATGTCTTCTCTGCCAGCTCAAAATTGGACTCCAGCTTCTTTTCCTTTCCTCTGTGGTGGTTTGAATAAGAATGACCACCATTAACTTATATATTTGAGTACTTGGTCACCAGTGAGTAGAACTGTTTGAAAGGATTACAAGGGTTAGGAGGGATGGCCATGTTGGAGGAAATGTGACACTGGGTGTGGTCTTTGAGCTTTCAAAAGACCATGCCAGGCTGGGTGGTGGTGGCGTACTCCTTTAATCCCAGCACTTGGGTGACAGAGGCAGGTGGATCTCTGTGAGTTCAAGGCCAGCCTGGTCTACAGAGTGAATTCCAGAACAGCAAGGACTACAGAGAGAAACCCTGTCATGAAAAAAACCTGAAAAAATAAAATAAAAAGACCACGCCAGGTCCAGTCTCTCTCTAGGCCTTCTGGTAAAGATGTAGAACTCTCAGCCCGCTTCATCACCATGTGTGCCGCCGTGTTCCCTGCTATGATAATAATGGACTAAGCCTCTGGTATTGTAAGCAAGGCCCCAGTCATCGCTCTCCTTTATAAAAGTTGCCATGGAGTTGGGTGGTGGTGGCACATGTCTTTAATCCCAGTGTTTAGGAGGCAGAGACAGGTGGATCTCTGTGAGTTGTAGACCAACTTGGTCTACAAGAGCCTCCAAAGCCACAGAGAAATCCTGTCGGGCAGGGGCTGGGGGGTGGGTTTCCATGGTCATGGTATCTCTTCCCAGCCATAGATCAATGACCAAGACACTCTCCCTCCTTCCTTCCCTCCCTCCCTCCCTTCCTTCCATCCTTCCTTCTTAAGACCCTGTGTTATTGAAAATGGGAGTGAGACCAGGAAATATATAGTTCAGAATCTTCAAATCTTTATCTCTACTCAAGCAAAGAGACATCTGCCCCTCCAGATTCCTATAGTGGGTGGGAAGGAGAGGTGGAGAAATTTGACCAGAGAAAGTTGTGACTTGAGGACTCAAGGTCAGAAGACTATAGTGAGAAGTGGAGGGAAGGAGATGGGTTTATTCCCCCGCCTGTTCCCAGATGCTAGTAGCTGCATGAAGATCCAGTGAGGAAATCAGAAAGCAGTGCGTTCTTTGGAGCAGTGAAACCATACTGCATACCACTGGCAGTGCCCAGTAGAAAATGACTAGACTACCAAACAGTGACATACACATGCAGAGCTTTGAACAGCCTTTAGGATCTCATTCTGTAATATGAGGGGACAATGAAGGATCATTGAGCATTTAAGGAAAAGCTTCAATTCAAAGGACAGGTATTCAAGAAAAATATAAAGAGAAAAGCATGCATCTACAAAACAAACACAAGATATAATAAAAGCGGGTTGGAGAGATGGCTCAGCAGTTAGGAGCACTGGTTCCTCTTCCAAAGGACCCAGGTTTAGTTCCCAGCACTCACATGACAGCTCACAGCTGTCTGCAACATCTTCTTTTTTAAAAAGATATAATAAAAGAGGAAAAAATAGAAAACCTTGTTAAAGCTGGGTGATGGTGGCACACACCTGTAATCCCAGCACTTGGGAGCCAGAGGCAGATGGATCTCTGAGTTCAAGGCCAGCCTTGACTACAGGATGAGTCCTGGGATAGCCAAGGCTACACAGGGAAACCCTGTCTCAAACAAACAACAAAACAAAACAAAAAAAAACCTTATTAAGTTTTAGTAGCAAACATGAAAACATCGTAAAACGGTTAAAGAAAGATGGCTAGCACAGAGAAAGGATAAGGATTGATGTAATTAAGAAAAATGGATCGGAGAAAATGAAGGAGAGGAATTAGTCAAGAAATATAAGAAAGCTTCTTAGATTGAAACATGGAAATTTCCAAGCTCAGAGGACGCATGTCCTTCAGCATAATGAAATTCAGAGTCAATCCAGGGTTCACTTCGGGGTTTTCAGAGAAAGACAAACCATTGAACGGAAGCAAACAGATTTATGTTTCTCAGAAGCAAAACTAGAAATGTAATATTTTCAAAGTTCAAAATGGAAATTATTTTAACCCTATAATTCTGTACCCGTGCCAACTATCAACAAATCTGAGCATTGAAAAAGGGTATATATTCTTATTTTTGTTTATTTTGTTTATTTATTTATATTTTTGAGATAGGGTCTCTATGTGGCCCAGATTATTCTAGAATTCACTGGGCTGGCCTTGAACTCACAGAGATCCACCTGCTTCTGCCTCCTGAATGCCTGAGTGCTGGGATTAAAGATGTGTGACACACACAAAGAGATGAGTAGATAAAATTAAAAACATGTAAAGTGGGGCTGGAGAGAAGGCTCAGTGTTTAAGAACACTGGCTGCTCTTTCAGAAGATCTGGGCTCAATTCCCAGCACCTACATAACAGTCCACAACTGTCTATAATTCCAGTTCCAGAGAATCTGACATCTTCACACCAAAGCTCATAAAATATAGTTAAATTAAAAAAAATGTAAGTGTCAAAATTTTTCCTTCTTACAAGGAAAAATTGAAGAATTCAAAGCTGAGGCAGGAGAATCACTGAGTTCAAGCTTATCCTGGGCTACATAGTGAGCTCCAGTTTAGCCTATATTTAGGCTATCTTACTCGTAAAACCAATAAAAAAACAAAACAACAAAACATAAAAAACCAAGTGAAAGTAGAATGAACCAAAGAGATGAAGACACAGTTTTTGCAAGGAAGCTCCTGGATAATGAGGACAGAGGGCTCTGGCAGATGTGAGAAAAAACAGAGGGCATTGGGAGAAAGACTCAGGGAGAAAATGGACAGACTTCATATGTGGAAGGTTGAAAAGAATTACAAGGTCTTAGCAATTATGTAAAAACTAGAGTGTTTATTGAAATCTAAATAAATGAAGCAAATTATATAGGAGAGGAAACAATAGTGAGTGAAATAGTCTAATGAAAAGAACGAAAATTTATCTATTTATCTGTTTATCCTACATATCTGTTTATTCATTTTTCTAGTCGTTTGACTTGGGAGAGTTGTTTTGTTTTGAGACAGGGTCTTGTTATGTAGCCCAGGCTGGCCTGGTGTGTGCTGTGTAGTTCAGGCTTGCTTCAAACTGGCAACCATACTGTCCCTTGCCTGTTGAGTGCTCGGGACATACAAATATAACAAATGCTTCCCAAGGGCTGGGACTAAAGGTGTTCACCACTACAAGCTAGGTTGTGGTTTTTTGTTCATTTTGTTTTGTTTTTAAACTTTGGTTCTACAACTTTAGGAGGGCGGAGGAGAAAAAAAACAAAGGAAGGATGTTATAATTACATTATCAAAATAGTAAATCAGGGCTCAGCAATAAAGAGCGCTTGCTGCTCTTCTAGACGACCTAGAGGACCATAATTTTAAAAAGTTAGCTGGGCATGGAGGTACACACCTTTAATCCCAGCACTGGGGGAGTCAGAGACGGGGGTATCTTTGTGATTTTGAAGTCAATCTGTTCTATACAGTGACTTCTGGAAGAAGTAGAATGAAAGATTTTTAAGTGCCTATGTCTGAGATGTGTGTCTATGGGACCAACTAACAGCATGAAACTTTGAGATGCAAGTATGCTAGTGTGGCAGGGGTGAGTTCTGTCATATCACTGTTGCTGTGACAAGGTGACAGATCTATCTTATCACTGTTAATGCTGTGACTGATGGGATGTTGGTTCAGGCAGTGAATGCAAAGACTTTTGGCTGCTCAAGGTGCGGGAATGAGTGATGGATGAGTGCTTAGCCCTAGGACACTTAACACTGCTCTCTCCTCTAAGACCCAAGACCAGGAACATGGTGTTAGAGGGGCGGGAAGAATGTGAGAGCTGGGGCTACTCAGGCAGCCTGCAGAACACCATTTTTGGGCAAGACTCAGCCATTGCAGTCATGAGCTCACAGCTGCTGTGACTGCTTCCATTGGGTCTATGCAGTCAGCAGCCAGCAGTCAGACTCGATGGAGGAGGGGCTCGGGTCCCTACCTCTCGTTCCTGAGCATACAATGAATAGTTTCAGGAAAAGGGAAATCATTGTTTCACTTGTGTGCCCATTGGTGACTCCCAAGTCTCCAGTGAATAGTTCCCATCCAATCATCACACACATGGCGCTGGTTAGAATCAATGGGTCATAAAACTAGAAGTCATAAATCTGGGAAAGAGACTGTTAGGAAGAATGGGGTGTGGTGGGGGTGGGGCCCTGAGGTGGTGAAGAGGTGGCTCAGTGGTGAAGAGCACTAGCTGCTCTTCCAGAGGACCTACACTAGCATCCACGTGGCAGCTCACAACTGTCTGTAACTCCAAGATCTGACACCTCACATAGACATGCATGCAGGCAAAACAATGCACATAAAATAAAATAAATAATTAAAAAAAGAATCGGGGAGCTGAAGGGGTAGGTGGGAGAAAGGGTGTGGGAAGAGAGCCATCAGAATGTGTCATACACACACATATGAAGTTGTTTAAGAACAGCCATCAAGGTGGCTGGGCAACTGATGGCCTTTGTCACCAAGCTTAACCCGATTTTAGTCCCTGGAGCCCATGTGGTGGGAGTAGCATTGACTCCTACAAGTTGTCCTGTGACAGCCACCACACACACACACACACACACACACATGCACACGCACATACACACACATGCACACACATATATGCACACACACATATGCACACATATACACACACATGCAGACACACACACATGCAGACACACACACACACACTTTAAAAGAAGGGAAGTTGGTTGGAACTTGATGTGCAGAACCTATGTAACAGCTGCGGTGCCTCAGAGCCCTGGCACAGTTCTGCAGCGGAGGGAGTCAAGGTGGGGTCTTTGCTTTCTTCGCAGTATCAGGGGTAAGGCTGCTAGACAGGGTGGGCAATTTCCATCCTGCTCACAGGATTTCTGGCCCTGGTGACCAAGGGGACTGCATTAGGTACAGTTGAGGCTGGTCATACAAGTCCACACAGTGCCACTTTGGTTTCTGGGCTGTTTGCTCTCCCTTCATTTAGGCAGCCACCTATACCAAAGATGTTTCCCACAATTCCAGACTTCAGGGCGGGTGTAGAAACTCCTAAAGCCCTGCACTCGTATTGTTTTGTCTTGAGAAAGGGTCTCGTGTAGCTCAGGCTGGCTTCAAACTCCTCCCATAGCTGAACTGCCCTCAAGTTCCAAGTGCTGAAGGCATGGGAATAAGCCAGCACACCCTGCTCCAGGTTTTGTTGAGTTCATGCCCACCAACCATGAGGTGTGGAAGAAGCCCCGTTTCCTCCGCTGGGGTGGAAGTCCTTGCACTTCGGGGTGCAGCCCCTTCTTTATTGCCCAATCCTGGATCTTCCAGGCTCACAGGTGTCACTGAACTTCCGGGACGGGAAGCTATAGTGGGGACGTTTCTGAGTCCTGAAACATCTTTCTGTTTAGAACATGAACGGCTTTGAGGAGGGTGTGGAGTTCCTGCCTGTGAACAATGCCAAGAAAATGGAGAAGCGAGGTCCCCGGCGCTGTGTGGTGCTGGTGGCCCTGCTGGTCAGTTTCCTCTTGCTCTCACTCGTCGCTGGCTTGCTGGTGTGGCACTTCCACTGTGAGTACAGTGGGGGCTGTGGGAGGGTGACACGGGGTGGTGCTCCCTCTTCCCTCCACCATGATGGACAGGGAGAGAATGGGGTGGGCTGAGAGCGGATGGGAGGAGGACTAGCGGGGAGTGTTCTAGGGCACTGCCTCCCCGAGCCCTCTCAGGCCACGATGGTGAAGGGTGAGGGTTGGTCAGATCTGACCTCCTTGGCATTTGTTCCTCCCAGCTGAGGGCACAGGATGGGACTGGTAAAGTTGTGCCATTGTCCATCACCACCTCTTGGCCTTTGGCAGACTCAAATGTTCGGGTCCAAAAGGTCTTCAATGGCCATCTGAGGGTCACAAATGAGAACTTTCTGGATGCCTATGAGAACTCAAACTCCACGGAGTTCATAAGCCTGGCCAACCAGGTGAAGGAAGCGGTGAGTCTAGTCCCAGGGGAAGTCTTTTGCCCTGCCTGTCCTAGCCCCCCACCATGACTCAGCTCATCTTTGCCTCCGGATCCCTGGGCTGGGGCTGGGGTACAGCATGGAGCAGCCTGGGGAAGGGGTCATTTCTACTATTGTCCTCTCCCCTCAGCTGAAGCTGCTGTACAGTGAAGTTCCTGTCCTGGGGCCCTACCACAAGCGGTCGGCTGTAACTGCATTCAGGTGGGTGCTGGCTTTGGTGTGGTGTTATTGGCCTTGACTGGCCAGGGAATAGGATCATGTGCCTATCCCTTGTGCAACTGACTTAGAAGACCTGGTGCTTCTGTCTCCAAAGCAGGGAATGATGGGAGGGTGCTGGCTAGAGAAATTCCACAAACATCATTCTGACAGGAACTGCCACATGGGCTACATTCAGAAAGACATGGATTTTTTAAAGTTGGGTTTGAGGGAGTTGGGGTGCCCAGAAAGGCTTCCTAATGCAATCTTCTTCTCCTCCTTCTCCCTCCTCCTCTTCTCATCTCCTCCTCCTTCTTCTTAATAGACTTTCTGCCCAAAGTGTTCAATTGCTTTCATTGTTTTTGTGCAGCACTGGGAGTGGAACCCATCACCTCCCATATGAGGCAAGGGTACCAGTGAGCCACAATACAGCTCCCTGATCCCCATGTTAAGACATGCTCTCACTGTGTTGCCTACACTAGTCTCAAACTTGTAGACTTGGGTGACCCTCCTGCCTCAAACTCCCGAGTAGCTGGGACTGTAGGCTCTGTGCCTGGTTCCCGGTGTACATGTGTGTTGTCCTGTGAGATGACCATCGAGCCTTATTGATGCTAAGCACTCTGCCACCAAGCTGTCTCTTCTTCGGAAACATCATCTCCTCAAGTTGTCCAGGCTAGCCTCAGACTTGCAATCCTCCTGGCTCAGCATCTGGGATTGCAGATGTATGCTGCCACACCCAGCTCCAAAGTACTTGTATTTTGCTTGTTCGGTGGAAGTGTCTGGAATACAGGGTAGCAGGTGGCATTCTCACACCCATCTCAAATGAACAATCAGACCCAGGAAGATTCTGCTGATATGCTGTGGGCTCAAGCCTAGCCCAGGCTTCCTCCTCACTCCTAAACTTGAGCTGGCCCCAGGACATGTCTGCTTGAGGGCTAAGACCAAGAGAGCAAGCAAGGGTCAAGGGCTAAAGTGGGTGGGCAGCACAGAGAGCCTGAAGCAGACTAGTGTCTCTCAGAGTAGCCTGAACTGTATGTGTGCTCATTGGTAATGGAGAATGTAGGTCTCTGGAGCCTCCATCTTAGGCTCCCCTCTGTCTCCCCAGTGAGGGCAGTGTCATCGCCTACTACTGGTCAGAGTTCAGCATCCCCCCGCACCTGGCGGAAGAGGTCGATCGAGCCATGGCTGTGGAGCGAGTGGTCACATTGCCACCTCGAGCACGGGCACTGAAATCCTTTGTGCTGACCTCTGTGGTGGCCTTCCGTGAGTATGGGGCAGAGCAGGGTGGGGATGTGTGGCCCAGCCCGGAGAGGAATGGGGCCTGTCCCGGAGGACTGCTTGCAGAGTGGCACCTCCCTTTTGGTAATAAGGAAGCAAAAGTAAGGAAGTTGATTGTTTCGGTAAAATATTTGCCTTCTTTCTTGTTCTTCAGCCACTGACCCCAGACTGTTGGGGAGGACGCAGGACAGTAAGTATCATGTTGACCCCTGGTGGGAAAGAAACGGATCTTGTCAGATGCCCAAGCCGTGAGGTCCCTAGAAGTCAGGCAGTGCTGAAAGACAGACATCCCCCCCCCCCTGCCCAGCGTCCCCTCACTCAGTGGTTTGAAATGCATTGGGGGTGTGGCTAGGCCTGGGGTGTGGCTGGCAGGGTCTATATCTTCCTTGTGTCTTGTCTCACACAGACAGCTGCAATTTTGCCCTGCATGCCCATGGCGCGGAGGTGATGCGCTTCACCACCCCTGGCTTCCCTAACAGCCCCTACCCAGCTCATGCCCGATGCCAGTGGGTCCTGCGGGGGGATGCCAACTCTGTGCTGAGCCTCACCTTCCGCAGCTTCGATGTCGCTCCCTGCGATGAGCTTGGCAGTGACCTGGTCACCGTATATGATACTCTGAGCCCCATAGAGCCTCATGCTGTGGTGCGGTGAGTGTCCTAGAAAGCACGGGAGGCCCCGGCTGAGGGAGCCTGTCCCTTGTTGGGATGTATCATCTGAACTGGTTGTGGTATGGATTTGGGATCTAGTTGGTGACATTTGGCTACAGGCCACTGTGAATCACTCAGTGGAGGGCAGGTGTGGTGTGCACCAGCATGAGTGGGCCAGGAGGTTCTCACCTTTGGCAGATTCAAGGCTGATGTGCCATCCAGCAGAGAAGCGTTGGCCTCCCTGCCTGTGGAGAAAACTGGAGTCTGCTGCCAGAAAGGCAGGTTTATGATCAACCAGGTATAGCCAGACATGCAGCCCAGGAGACTGTTACATTGACCGGTGACTTGTTACAGATCCCAAGAGGCAGGGACGTGGTACAACACAGCTCAGCACAGCTTGGCATACAGAGTAATAATGTAGGAAGCTCCAGGTCAGCTGGGAGCAGAGGGAGTAAGGAAGATTTCATGGTTCTCTTGAGAAGCAAAGCCAACATGGGCGAACAGGTTTCGGATTGGCTCATTGGGATCATGTCAGCAGTCTCTGGAGCCAGGGGTGCCGCTAGCTGTCTGCTACCAGACGCCACATGTACAGCCTGTTGGAGGAAGTGTGCAGGCTCTGGACAGGCCAGGAGATATCCGAAAGGTCTTGGTAGGTTAGGCTCTCTTGCTGGTACCAGGGGGGCTAAAGCCTCCGATGTCAGAGCATCGGAAGCACAGAAACTAAAGGTGATATTAGTATACCTACTGCAGGGGGAGTTGGCCCAACATGGGTGCCCTAGATAGCCCCATGTCAGGATGGAGTTCTTTCCACACCTGTCCAGGGTGTTGGGGAACGGTCAGCCTCTCTACACAGCAGGTCAAAGCCTTCTATCTGTTAGCTCCAACAAAGACAGAACCATTTTTTTGACACAGCTTAGCAGTCAGGAAGGACTATGCAGCTTTCTCATCTCTCTACAAGTATCTTTCCCATCTGTTAATTATGTAAATAAGAAATACTGCTCCTCCTGCCCCTCCACACCCAAAAAGAAGCCTAAAGCTAAGCATGTGGTTCATACTGAGTCCTAGTACTTTAGAAAACTGAGGCAGGAGGATTGTCTGTGCTACCTAGTGAGTTCCAGATCAGCCTGGGCTGCACGTGTGAGACCCCCCCCCCCACACACAAAAACACATTTGCAGAAACGATTAAAATTCTAGGAGGGAAAATAAAATGAGAAATCAACAAGCAGGAGAGTAAGTGGCCATGGCTGTCTAAGTTTCTTCCTGTTGTTGTGAATAAAAACACCCTGAAAGCAGCTACTTAGGGGACAAAGGGTTTCTCTGGCTCTGAGTTCCAGGTCCTCGTCCACCATGGTGGAGAGTCCCAGTGGCAGGAGCTAGAGGGCGCTGGTCCTTTGCATCCACAGTCAAGAAGCAGAGGGTGGTGAATGCCTGTTTTCTCTTTCTCTGTTTTGTGCAGTTCAGGGTCCGTACTCCATTTACACATTCACTTTGCATGTCCAAAAGTTCATCTCCTGCTGACTCTGCATTTTATCAAGTTGATAATTTTCATCACACTGACTCCTCGCCTCATCACCTAGGACCAGCCACTGCTAGGTTCAACTGACTTGTGTGTATATGTGCATGCCTTTAGAAAAAATTATACTGTTTTTGGTTTTTTTTTTGTTTTTTGTTTTGTTTTGTTTTTGGCCTCAAACTCACAGATACCTGCCTGCCTCTGCTTCCTGAGCTGGGATTAAAGATGTGCATCACCACACCCCTTTTACCACATACTAATCATAGAATCTTGGGCAAGCTTAACCTCTCGGTGATTCAATGTCCTTCTCTGTGAAATGGTTGTTCTAGTGCCTACTGCAGATTGTCATAGAGATTTTGAGTCAATAGATTTAAAAACATTGGCTGGGGCAGTAGCTAGGTAGTTGAGAGGTTGTGTAGGGTTCTAACTCAGTAGGTGATTGTGTGGGGCTGTAGCTCAGTAGATGAGTGATTGTGTGGATCTGAGTTCATTTTCACCTCTGAAAAGAAATGAACACAAACCATCCACCAAGAACTACCTCTGTCAAGATGTTTTCAAAGGAGATTTTTATCATTGTTTCTTATCCATAGATATGTGTGAGTGAATGCTATGAGCATGCAGAGGCCAGAGGAGGGCGCCAGACGCCCTGGAGCTGGAGTTATGAGCAGTAGTGAGCTGTCCAATGTGGGTGCTGGGAATGGAACTCTGGTTCTCTGGGAGGGCTTCAAGTGCTCTTAATCACTGAGCCTCTCTCCAGTCCCCATTTAGCAAGTTCTTAATGAGAAAATATTAAGAAGGCAGAGGCAGCCATTTGGTGGTGGTGCATGCCTTTAATTCCAGCAAGGCAGAGACAGGTAGATCTCTGTGAGTTCAAGGCCAGCCTGGTCAAAACAAACAAACAAAATAATCGCTAGCTTTCTGTTTGCCAGCAGCTACCAGGAGAGCCAAGCTGGGTGTGCACAAGTTCATGCAGGAGCTATGAGGAGGAGACAGTGTAGTGTGCTTTCACCCGAGGCTCTGTGCTTCTCCAGGCTCAGTTAAAGCATCCAGACTGGCTCTAAGGCCAAGCAAGGTTGTCATGTGCAGGGTTTGTGTTTACTGTATTAGCCACAAGTACTCTTATGGTAAACCCGTCCATCATGGTGCTAACCCACTGAAGTTTTCCCGAAGCCTCCAGTCTGTTGCCAAGGAGACAGCTGAACAGCACTTGGGGACTTTGAGGGTCCCAAACTCCATGGAGCTTTACAGATTGATAAAACAGCCTTGGAAAGGGCCACACACTACTGAAGGTTCTCACTGTGCAGCTTGTAGAAGGCACAGGATGCTCGAGCTGCACTGTAGTCACTAAAATAAGTAACATTGGTTAAATTTATACCTGATAAATCATGTAGAACAATAAAATTTTAAAAAGAATTAAATTGTAGCTTGGCATGGCGGTGCATGCCTGAAACTCCAGCACTCAGGATTCTAAGGAAGAAGGATAATAATTTGTGCTTAGCCTAGGCACTATACAGTGAGACCTGTTTCCCAAAATAGTCTTATTCTGTAGCTCAGGCTAGCCTTGAACCCTCAGCCTCCTATTGCCGGGGCTTCAGGTAGGTGCTACCATGTCTCATTTTCCTGAAAGCTTTTGGACCCTTCTGTGTTCAAGTCTAGGGTTGGGAGTGAGGTCTCCAGGTCTCTCTGGTTGGAAGCTAAGTTGTGTGTGAAAGGTCTTAGTTTGTCTCTGTCACTAACTCCGTTCCTTTGCCTTACAGGCTGTGTGGCACCTACCCTCCCTCCTACAACCTGACTTTCCTCTCCTCCCAGAATGTCTTCCTTGTCACACTGATAACCAACACTGATCGACGACATCCTGGTTTTGAGGCCACTTTCTTCCAGCTGCCCAAGATGAGCAGTAAGGATGGGCAGGGCCAACGACGGGCATGCTGTCAAGCTGTAGACAGGTGCAGGCCTTAGAGGGTCTCCTGGAGCCAGGAGGTTGGCAGACTAGCCCTTCACGGGGTCAGGCTGGAAGCCGAGACCAAAGAATATTTTGCTGGCTGTCTTGGAACTCATTATGTAGACCAGGCTGCCTTGAGCTCACAGAGATCCGCCTGCCTTTGTCCCCTGAGTTGGGATTAAAGGAGGGGGCCACCATGCCCAGCTAAGGGACCACTGTTAAAGTAGCTGGCTTTGAGCACTTTCCCAAAGTGCAGTGCCCTGTTTGTAGACAGGTGGGGTGAGGCTTGAATTCTTCCAGACTGTGAATTCTTCTTGCACCCCCTGGCTGGGGGTCCTTAACTTTCCCACTTTCTCTTACCTTTCTTCTCAGGCTGTGGAGGCTCCTTGAGTGAAGCCCAAGGGATATTTACCAGCCCCTACTATCCAGGCCACTATCCACCCAACATTGACTGCACATGGAATATCAAGGTAGGACTTGTGTGTACATCAGGGCAGCACTTGAGGATGAGCAGAGGGGGAAGATGACTCTGAACAACTCAGAGTCACATTCAAGAGGACCACACGACTAGGGCCTTTGCTGTAGGACTAGCCACACTTAGATTTCTGGCCTAGCTCTTTGTTGGCAACTGATGAGAAAACATGGGCTACTTATTAATAATATACTATGCCCAGGGGGATAGAATATTACCTAAGTAAACAGGAAGTGCATTGTAAGCAACTTCCAAAACTCTAGAAATGACAGCAATATCTGGCTGCCTGGATAGTCACCCAAAGTTCTTTTGTAATGTTGGGGCATCCATCTTCAGCCTATAGGCCCATATTATCTGACAGACTTTTCAATGAAGCAGAAAATTTGAAAGACTTTCCCACCAATAATTGACAGTTTATCAGTCACTTTCCTCTGTATCCTGCAGAATGTCTGGCAAACTCTTCCATAAAGGACTGTCCCACCTTGTTTTGGCAAATTCAGCAGTCACTTTCCTGTGGGTCCTGCATGTCCAGTTTATACAGCATATTCAAACAGTCCAGACAAGAGTACTTTTTGCCCAAATGGCTAGTCTTGCCACATTGAAAGCAAATTCCATAAGGAGTTTCTTCAGTGCCCAGCATCCTCTTGAAGTAATTGGTGCTGCCAGGAGCACACATGTCTCACTGTCGAAAAAAGTCTAAATTCTTAAAATATTTTTAATGTAGGTCTTTGATGTATTTGAAGATTAACTATCCATCTGAAGTATATCTCTGTGTATCTAAAAAACCTAACTAATACTATATGTTTATTATAGATGACTACTCATTTGTATTTTTAACTATACATTACATTTTTAAATGAGCTGCATAAACATACCTTAAACAAGAGTAGAAATATATATATATAATATATAATATATAGTATAAAAAATTGAATTTAAATTTGTATCAATAAACCAAAATCCATACCAATGTAAAGTATTCATTTCTATATCATATCCCCCTTTTTTTATTTAGAAAGAGATGACTGTGATCATTAATCATTTATAACCAACTCCCGTTAAATGAAAACAAACATTCATAAACAATATTTTGGGAATTTGGGCATAGTTTTCTATACTTCTTCCTGCTGACTGGGGGCACTGGTAATCTTATGGGGATCCTGAGAAAATTTAGAATTATGGTTAAATCTTGACTGTAGTAGTCTGTGAGGCTGCATGGTCTCAGTCAGTTGCCTTGAAGCTGTTCTGACTGTTGGATCACCTGGGCCATCACTCCTATTGGAGACTTCTCAGGGGGTCTTCCTTGTTCAAACCATATTAACTTGGAAGTAATCCACAGCTTCTCACCTTCTGTGGAAACAAAAGCAGAACCTCTTTTCCAAAGCAACATATCCTTAGACCCAAATTTTGAAGTCAAGATACCGTTATGCTGGTTTCGCTTAGCAGCTCCACAATCAAATGTCTCTCTGCAGTTAGCTCATTAACAATCAGAAAATTCAAAGAAAAAACAATAGTATACATAATCCAGACTCTGTGTATTTTCCAGCTTTACATGGTCCATTGTAATTATTTTTTTTTTGTTCTATTTCTCCTTTAAGGGCCTCAGTTTATTATCCTTAAATTATTATTATTATTTTAATCTATGACTCTCTATCTTCCATCCTCTCTCTCCTAAGCCCATGCATATTTAATGCTTATCACACTGTGACCTGTTTAGAGCTTTTTTTTTTTTTGGTCTGAGTCAGTCCTTATTGCCTCTCTGTAATCATTTTGTGACCATTGCTTTAAATTGTTCAGTTGGTGCAGCTAGGACCAGAGCGGCTGATTTGGCTGTTGGTTCTACCCTGCTTGGCTTTCCAACACGGAAGGGGTACCAGAGGGAAACACGCTTGCTTACCCCCCAACTCTGGCAAGCAGTACTAAGTAGCATACAGCTGTGTTCTCAAGCCCACAGGCAGTGCCTAGGCGAAGCCTCTTTGTACTGTGGCTCATTTAAGAGACTGTGGAAATCTGCCATGTTGCTTAGCTCATGGTGTTTGGCTGTTGGCTCCATCTTGAGGGCAGCTGTCCCAGAGATGCTTCTCTGAATCGGTGCCAACATGAGAGGCTAGGAAGCCCAGTGAGGCACCCTTTCTGTGTGTTTAGAACCCTTTTAAATCTTTTTTTCAGGTTCACATTAGTTAGTGGGCACCATATGTAGCTGGAAGCTTTTATGCATCCCACCCAGTCCTTTAGCCACTTATAAAATAATCACTCTGAGGCTTAACGTTATAATTGTTTGGCCAATGGCTCAGGCATATTACTGACTGGCTCTCACAATTAAATTAACCCATTTCTACTCATCTGTATATCGCCATGTGACCATGGCTTACCAGTAATGTTCTGGCAGCTCTTTGGATACACCACAGGTAAAGTACTTCCTGTAGAAGAAAAAAAAAAAAGTGTTTTTTGATTTCATGAGAATATCAAAAAAGCCACTATGTTGAGGTTGCTACGGCTTGTGGACTATTATGTTTGACAGATAAGCCAGGCACAAAAAGACAAGGGTCACATGACCTCACTCAATTGTGGAATCCCCAAAAGTTTGGTCTCTTAGAAACTGAGAGAATGATGCTTACCAGAGAAGTTGGGGAGGGGAGGAAAAGGGGTGGGAGAGGCTGACTGGTGGGATGGTGTTCAGTTAGACAGCAGGTGGACACTCTGAGGGAAGGGTTTTGTAGTGATAGTGTATATCTTTATGTTTTATGTTTCATTAAAAATTTTAAATCTAAGAAAAGATCCCTTTAACATATCTATGTATGTAAGAGGAAAAGTCTGTGTGTGGTTCCTTTGGTACCCTGCTCCCTCCTGCTCTGTTGCCCTCCCATGGACACGCTTTGCTTAAGAAACAGCAAAAGCCGCCCTGGTCTCCAAATCTCTCTCTCTTCAGGTGCCTAACAACAGGAATGTGAAGGTACGCTTCAAACTCTTCTATCTGGTAGACCCCAACATACCACTGGGCACCTGCCCCAAGGACTACGTAGAGATCAATGGGGAGAGGTGAGCCCCTGATGCTGTAGTCACCATCCTGGGGTGGGGAGGGCTGGGTCCAAGGGTCCCCCAGTTGTCTGGTTGCTCACTGAATCTCCCTCTGTCTCACACTTGCCGTCTAGGTACTGTGGTGAGAGATCCCAGTTTGTTGTCAGCAGTAACAGCAGCAAGATCACTGTTCGCTTTCATTCTGATCACTCCTACACAGACACCGGCTTCCTCGCTGAGTACCTGTCCTATGACTCCAATGACCGTGAGTACATACGGCTAGTGCTGATGGATGGAGAGACTGGCACAGGAAGGCTGGCCTGGATGGGTGGAGCCCTGTGTTAAGCTTGCTAAGCACCTGTAAGGCTCTGGTTTCCATCCCCAGCACCAAAGCAACAAAAGGATGACAGTAATGCTGGTACAGCCTGTGCTTTTCAGGTCTGGTTCCCAGAGCGCAGCACAGGAAGCCCCAGGACTCTCCATCCCAACTTGCTGGGCTACACCTCTTTGGTTCAGCATCACAGTGACTTTGATGATAATCTGTACCTCTTTTGAGACTCTATGAGCACTTTTAGGATTAATTTGTAGTTTTGAAGCATTAGAAAATCCTCTTGCCTGCATGAGCAGTAAATTCATGGGCATACAAACTAGAGTTTGAGGGTCCCATATCTAAAATATTTGGGACTGAAAGTGTGGCACATTTCAGTTATAATTTTTTTTTTGCATAAATACAATGAGGTATCTTGGGAAAGGGACACAAGTCTAGGCTTGAAATTGGGTAGCTCAGGTAGGAGAGTGCTTGCTGCATGGCATGAGAACCTTCGTTTCAATCCCCGACACCCACACACCAAGCTGGTTTGTGTGCCTGTAACTCAGAGCAGGGGAGGCAAACATGGAAGCCTGCTGGCCAGTCAGTTTACCCAAATAGATGCTCTCCAGGTTCAATGAGAAGGCCTGGCTAAATAAATAAATAAATAAATGTGGAGAGCAATTGAGGAAGACACATGACATTGACTTCTGGCCTTGGGTGCAGACATGTTTGTGCACCCACAGGCACACGGATATGTACACATACACCACACATACATACATAAAGGTGAAGCTTATTTCTCCTGGACCATTGCACAGCACATTAACACACCTGTGTCCCTTGAGGCCAGGTATGTGGCTCCCGCCTGTGACATCATGTCCACTCTCAAAATCTTCAGTTTCTGCATCATCCTGGGCTTTGGTCTGAGGGATATCCAACCTGTACCTTTTCATTTCAACCCTGAGGGCTGGAGAGATGGCCCAGATGTTAAGAGCACTGGCTCTTCCAGAAATCTTGAGTTCAATTCCTGGCAACCACTTGGTGGCTCACAACCATCTATAATGGGGATCTGCTGCCCTCCTCTGGCGTGCAGCTGTACATGCAGAACAGTCATACATAAAATATACATTGGTTTCAACCATGTATCATGGAGTGACCATTTAGACCCACACTTGATTTAAAATGTAACTGGGGCTGGAGAACGGCTTAGGGATTAATAGCACCTGTTGCTCTTGTAGAGGACCCAAGTTTGGTTCCCAGCACCCACAGGATTGGTTCACAACCATCTGTTAACTCAGGTTCCAGAGGATATGATACCCTCTTCTGGTCTCCATTGGCACTACAGGCATGTGGTACATAGACATGCATGCAGGCACACATAAAATGAAAATAAATAAACCTTAAAAGAAAATGCAACTACACAGCTTCCAAAAGTCTTACTGGATGACCAGATACCTTTGATGTAAGAACATACTTCTGACTGAAATGTGAATGTGCCAGGGCGGTGACAACAGACTTCTCACAGTTCTGTCCTTGCCACAGGGAGCAATTGTCAGGCTTCCCCGTTTCTGGAACATTGAACTTCAGATCATGTGTTAGCATGAAGGAAATACTGATGTTGTCACTTGGGTAGGACACATACCCCATGGTCCCACTGCTCCGTAGTCCCAGTCAGTTTGCAATGGCAGAGGCCTCTGCTGGGAAACACACACAGGACAGTGGACCACTGCACATACAGCTGTCTACACCCGGTACAGCTAGTGGGCCTGCTGCCCATCCTGGTGCTGATATAAGAGCTCCCTTTGTCAGACTTGAGTCTCAGTGTGCCTCTGCTTGCAGTCTGAGGGCTCGGTGAGGCTGTGAGGTGGCTGCCAGGGAGAGGGGGTCAGCCGCAGACTTCAGGCTTCTCTCTTCCTTACAGCATGCCCAGGGATGTTCATGTGCAGCACTGGACGGTGCATCCGTAAGGACTTGCGCTGCGACGGCTGGGCAGACTGCCCAGACTACAGTGATGAGCGCTTTTGCCGTAAGTCCTGCCGTGGCCTCCCTCTGCCTGCCCTCTCTCATCCCATCCCCTTATGCCTCCTCCTACCCTCTCCCACCCTTTCTTGTCCAGTGGCCTGACCTCCTCCTGCTCTGGTTCTATCTTGTCAGTTTCATGGCCTTGTTAGCTGTCTATGCTGGCAGAAAGACACAAGGCAGTGATACCCCGTTCTCACTGCTGTACCCCTTTGGTCTCCCCACCTGCTGCCATTGGAAACCTCGGCAGACAGGCAAGTGTCTGTCAGTGCCAATGGCTAGTGGCGCAGAGCAGCTCCATGCCATGCATCTCTGGCAGCTGTGACTGCCCAGGCTGCTCCTGGGAGCTTCCAGCTGATTACTGTGCTCCCACAACAGGATGCAACTCCACCCACCAGTTCACGTGCAAGAACAAGCTCTGCAAGCCTCTCTTCTGGCTCTGTGACAGTGTCAATGACTGCGGGGACGGCAGCGATGAGGAGGGATGCAGTGAGTACCCTGGGGCTGCCAACTGCCTGCTTGGCCCAGTGAGCCAGGGAGGGCATGCTGGAAGTTGCTAAGGACCTGTGCCTCTCTAGGTTGTCCTGCTGAGACTTTCAAGTGTTCCAATGGGAAGTGTCTTCCTAAGAGCCAGAAGTGTGATGGGAAGGACAACTGTGGCGATGGGTCTGATGAGGCCTCGTGTGACAGTGGTAAGACTTGGCCCTGACTGCCTTCGGGTGGAGATGGTCATTCTCACCGAAATTGCGCCCCACCCAACATAGTAGCCGGTATCAGACACTATGTCGTGCATCCAGAGCCTGTAGCAGGGCTGAAGGGGTGGTGGACATGGGTGTGATAAATGGGGCCAACTAAGGTGAGGAGTCCAAGGTAGATGTGCCATGATAGTGTGCCGTCTGGGGTTTTGCTGCCAAGAGATCCATTTCCCTGATGTGTGTCCTCTCCCATGAACAGTGAGTGTCGTCTCTTGCACCAAATATACCTACCGCTGCCACAATGGGCTCTGTCTGAGCAAGGGCAACCCTGAGTGTGATGGGAAGAGGGACTGTAGTGATGGCTCGGATGAGAAGAACTGTGGTAAGCAGAAGGACTGTGTGTACTGGGCCAGGGTGTTTACTGTGCAAGGTAGTCATGGGAAGAGTACCCAGGGGTGATGATCCCACCAGATCCTCACTCACCCAGCCCAGTGCCCACTCAGAGGGCACATCTGTCTGGAGGAAAGGAAGACTTCGCCATTTGGCATAAACACACTGCTCTATCTGAGACACAGCTGGCATTCTGGCTGCTGTGTATGCTGTGGGTGATAGATAGAATGGCATAAACACACTGCTCTATCTGAGACACAGCTGGCATTCTGGCTGCTGTGTATGCTGTGGGTGATAGATAGCCATGGATGGGTGGCTTGGAGAAGGAGCCCAGCTGCCCAAGCACAAGGCAGGGCTTTGCCTTCACCCATTCATGCCTTAAACTGCAGCCTCCTTGTCCTGGAAGGGCTGGCTGGGTTGCCTTCATGGTCCCATGCACTGTGCTCTGGGATGTATCCCTCAGCACTGGACAAAGAGATCTAGTCAAGTGGCACCACATCGAGCCTAAGCAAAGCAGCAGGTGTCTGGAGCCTTGATGCACCTGTGCAGCACAGCATGGGATGGGGAGAGACAGGGTGATGGGAGGACGGGGGATCTATGAGGCTTCAGCACTCTGCTGCTCTAGTGTTGCTGTGCAGCATCCCCCATGGCGAGGAATCTCTCTGTGCATAGGGAATGTCCCTTTGATGCTCACTGGCTGCACTGTGCTTCTCTGTCTCCTCTCCAGACTGTGGGCTGCGATCATTTACCAAACAGGCTCGGGTGGTTGGTGGCACAAATGCAGACGAGGGCGAGTGGCCCTGGCAGGTGAGCCTCCACGCCCTGGGCCAGGGCCACTTGTGTGGGGCCTCGCTCATCTCTCCCAACTGGCTGGTCTCTGCAGCTCATTGCTTTATGGATGACAGAAATTTCAAGTAAGTACCCAGGTGTGCAGTAAGGCACCCTGTGTGTGAATTCTGCCAGGGCAAGCTGGCACCATAATAGAGTGATGGAGGAGTGGGCATTTATCCCATAAGGGACTCAGTAACAGCCTTAATAAATCTCAACTTTTTTATGTGGAGGGAACGGGGGCTTCCAGCAGGGTCTTTCTACATAGCCCTGGCTGTTCTGGAACTCACTATGTAGACCAGGCTGGCCTAGATCTCAGAGCTCTACCTGCCTCTGCCTCTGCCTCTCAAGTGCTGAGATTAAAGGCATGTGCCACCATGCCCCAAAGTCAGGTTCTCTGTGTGCCAAATTAGGCAGGTCTGTATATGACCCTACTTCACAGATACTGGGACTTGGAGAAAAAAGGACATTTGTCTGGGGTTGCATAGCTCAATGGTAGAGCCAGGCTTGAGCCCAAGCATAGATTCCAAAGCCTGTTTGGTTAGTTTCTGCATGTCACGGTTCCTTGGGTTTGGTTAGCGATAAGCCTTGATTTAGCCTATGATCTGGCTTACAGGTGGCCTTAGGCAGGTTATTCCCTTCCTAGGCACTAATGATGCCATACGGTGAGTTCTTGTCACTGGAGTTGGGAGAAGCTAAGGGTGATACTGAACTCGTGGCCCAGCACTGTACCTGGCACCCAGTAGGTGTGTGTCTACAGGGAGAGTTCACAGTGGTGTCTCAGAATGAAGTCTGGGAGACCAGAGAAGTATCAGAAACAGGTAGGTAGGGATGAAGCTGTGGCTATTTGTGTCTGAGGTCCCGCCCCACCCCAGGCTCCCTAGCTATTGGCCATGAGAGGTGAAGAGGATACAGACACAGGGTGATTTCCTAAGAAATCACCTAAGAAGGAAGGGCTGACTTTTGTCAGTTGTTTGCTCTGCAATAGGCAGTTCGGGAGCCATGGGACCTCTGCTACTGTGACCACTTTTTGCAGAGACTCCCAGCAGGAAGCAGAAGGCACAGCTCAGTGTGCATCATGTGGGGGAAGGAAACAACAGTGTTGGGTGCTGGAGGGAGTACAGGCCTCTACACTCTCTGGTTTGGTCACTTGAGGCATGAGTCTTTTTTTTTTTTTAAGACAGGGTTTCTCTGTATTGCCCAGGCTGTCCTGGAACTCAGAGATCCTCCTGCCTTTGCCTCCTGAGTGTGCCATCACTGCCTGGAAAGGCAGGGATATCTTAAGTTCAAGGTCATGTTTGGTTACATAGTAATCAAGTTCCAGGACAGCCTGGGATACATGAAACCCTGTCTCAAAAAAAAAAAAAAAAAAAAAAAGAGAGAGAGAGAGAGAGAGAATTAATACAGTTAGTATTGATACTTGAGAGATAAGTGTGAATAAGATTTGGTTCATGTATTTCACAGACTTGGTAAGATAGAGGGTAAATTATACAGGCATGCACATGCAGTGAAGGGTGTGCTAGAAACAGGTCTGGGCTCACTTGAGAGGACAGTGACTGGAGAGTGTCTTTAAGAGCAGGCGGGTCTGAGCAGAGCCCTGGAAGGTGTGCTGTTTGTCTGCTGAACCAGGTGGCTCAGACCCCCAGGAAAGGGTGGTGTGCAGGGAGGCTGGGCTGATGGCATGAAGTTTCTTGTCTGTCTCAGCTTCCCCTGTCCTTGGCCAATTTCCATACTGTTTCACTTCCTGACCTTTCCCTTTGTGCTTCTTAGCTTCTTACTCCCCAAGCTCCGCTCTGCAGGCTTTGTCAGGCAAAACCATAGTTGAGTTCGAGGCTTGCTTTGTTCCCTTCTACCTCCCATGCGGTATTTGTCCATCTGTGGGATGCTGCAATTGGTTTCCATCTCTCACTCCAAGTACACTCTGAACTTGACATTGGCCCTAGGGCCATTCTTAGAATATCACAGATGTCCAATAATGGTTGGATGAGTGAATGAACAAATAGGTGGAAGAATAAATACATCATTGGAGGTGAGAATGAGTGGGAAGCCACATTAGAAAGGAGAAGGCCTTGGGCTGGAGTGATGGCTCAGTGTTTAAGAGAATGTACTGATCTCCTATAGGACCCAAGTTTAGCATCCAATTGAGCGGTTCACAGCTGCCTCTAACGCCAGCTCCAGGGGTATCCAAGACCTCTTACTATGCTTAAATGAAGTCTCTGGTTGGGTTAAGCCCAAGTAAGACAGCTTCCCTCTGGCTGCTGGTCCTCCGAAGCTGCTTAGGGCTTTGTTTATGGTAGGTGACCTTCTGAGAGTGGGAGAACTTTGTGCATCCATACTCACCCACAGATTTGTGATTGTTCTCCTTCCTCTCTGCCTTCCCAGGTACTCAGACCACACGAAGTGGACGGCCTTCCTGGGTCTGCTAGACCAGAGCAAGCGCAGCTCCACTGGGGTGCAGGAGCACAAGCTCAAACGCATCATCACCCACCCTTTGTTCAATGAGATAACCTTCGACTATGACATTGCCTTGTTGGAGCTTGAGAAGCCAGCAGATTACAGCACTGTTGTGCGACCTATCTGCCTGCCTGATACTACACATGTCTTCCCTGCTGGCAAAGCCATCTGGGTCACAGGCTGGGGTCACACCCAAGAAGGAGGTGAGCTTCAAGCCTGGCCAGGAGCTGCAGAGAGCCTCAGGCTTTCCTGCAAGGCCATGGTGCTTGCACACTTGTAGCACATTGGTATTTAGCCTTGTCTGCACCAGAGTTCATTCTGGCTTCAAGGCTGGTGGATTACTCAGCTTCCTGGTGCCTGGCAGGATGCAGCTGTTTGGGGAAGAAAGGAAAAGGAGGCACCTAGTAAAAAGTGTAGAATTTGCAGGGCTCTTTTTGAAGCCTTGACTCTGCCACTGAGCAAGCTAGTGGCCAGTTGCTTCATCTTGTAACTGTGGTTATCCGTCTGCAAAAGTATGCTCTGCGAGTGGGAACAGAGGTGTGGCTGCTACTTTTGACTTGGACAAACTGTGGCACTGGGCCTGCAACATTATCCCTTGTGGATCCTTGTATGCCCTGTGGAGGGCAAGCAGTTTGTAGGTAAATTTTAGATTGAAAAACTCCATTATAAGATGAATAGAGTACTTCAGTGAACATTCATACAGAAAGTAAAACCCTGGCATGGAGGGCTCTCTTACAGACAGACTGGGGGAGGGGTGGCATTTGGTGGCATTTCTGGTGTGCCTGCTTTCCACCCATGCCTTACCTGTCATGTCTCATCTGTCGGCAGCAGTGTCACTGTGCAGTCTGTTACTTTCTATGACTGCTCAGTACCCTTCCACGTGCTGCCAGCTACTTGCCCATCTGTCTGCCAGCTGCAGGCATTTGGGCTATTTCTAAGCATTGCTTGTAGACTTGACCAGTGAGGAACATCTCCAGTGAGTTTTCCCTGTGCAGCGTGGCTTCCTCCAGGAGCTGCCTGTCAGTCTGCCCTGGCTTACTGTCTCCCCAGGCACCGGAGCACTGATCCTACAGAAGGGTGAGATCCGTGTCATCAACCAGACCACCTGTGAGGACCTCATGCCACAGCAGATCACCCCACGGATGATGTGTGTGGGTTTCCTCAGTGGGGGTGTGGACTCCTGCCAGGTGTGTGGGCTTGCAGGGGAGAGGCAGAGTTGGAGGAGGAGGGACCTAGAAATGCTGGAGCTGGGCAAAGGCCAGGCTAAAGAGGGGAAGGGCCTTGCAGAGGGTGGTGGAAAAGTGGCAGGGCTAGGGAAAGGCAGGGCAGGGGGAGGGGAGAAGAAAGCCCTAACTAGGGAGAGGTGGGGCTGGGGAAAGCCTGGGCATGGGAGAGTAGGAGTCAAGAAAGGGCAAGCTGAGGGGTCAGCTGGGCATGGGAGAGGCCATTTTGGTTGAGGCAGCTCCTGAGAGTTTAGGTAAGGGTCTCATACACAGGATTTGTTTTCACCTAGGGTGACTCTGGTGGCCCGTTGTCCAGTGTAGAGACAGATGGGCGAATCTTCCAGGCTGGTGTAGTGAGTTGGGGTGAAGGCTGCGCTCAGAGGAACAAGCCAGGCGTGTACACGAGGCTCCCTGCAGTTCGGGACTGGATCAAAGAGCAGACTGGGGTATAGAAGCATGGATGGCCTGCCATGGACACCCACAGGGATGCTCCCACATGCGCACCTGGAGACAGGCCAGGACCATTGAGGCCTTTTATACTGTGCCCTCTTCCTCACAATCCAGACTGTGAACTGCATTCCCAGGACTCAGGGTTCGTCCCTTGGCTTCCAAAGTGGGGCCAGGAGTTGGGCAGAGAACTTCAGTGCCATTGGCCCAGGCTTGGGGGCAAGGATTTGATGACAGCCTTCTGCTCTGGTCCTGAACTGGGTGAAGATGACCCTTTTCTGGAGACCCGCTTCCTGACTCTAAGAGGCAACCATCACTGAGCTCCTGGGAGCCCTGTGGGTGGAGGGGCTGGAGTCCCCTAGGGTCACTGTCTTCAGGGAACCCTGACCCCAGGGACCCTGGAAAACAGTGGCACCTAAGATTGAAATTATCCTGCTCACTCCAAGGGGAGGGTATTTGTGAGTAAAACATTTTATTTCTTTTTAGGTAACTTGTTTTTCTTGCCATAATGGGCTCTCCCCCTCCCCCAACGAATAGTTCCCTTTGCACTAAACTGGAATGAAATTTCCCTTAGCATAGACTGTGGAGCCATATTGGGTGCAGACCACAGTGCCTTGTCTTTCCTAGGCCTCGGTTGTAACAGGTGCTCACTTAGAAGCCAGGGCCTAGTTCCCTGACTGTGACAGTAGGTGGGTCAGGGGGGACTTTGGGGGAAAGGTATCATGTGGAGAGGGCACTGTGGTTGCCCAGGCCTGGCCCTAGCAGGGTGGGAGGATGGGTGGTGGTGACATGTCAGAGAAGAAGGAGGTGCAAAGTGCCGTGGGTCTGCATTCAGTGCAGAGATGCCTACATATGCTGTGTGTGCGCGCACATGCACGCATGGGGTGTTCGTGGACTGACTGGCAGCGTGAGTTGAGTGATGGGTCCCATCTGGAGGGATGCTCCTGCTGCATTGCAGATGGATGCCTACACCTCCTGGCCATCCCTCTTGTGACTTAAAATGTTCTCTCCCTATTTGGAGTGGTCCAGCGAGGTAGTGCTGTAGATCTGGGGAGAGGCTGGAGATCTCTTTTTTAATTTTTGATTTTCAAGACAGGGTTTCTCTGTGTAACAGTCCTGGCTGTTTTGAACTTGCTTTGTAGACCAGGCTGCCCTTGAACTCATAGAGAACTGGGATTAAAGGGTGTGCCACTACCACCCAGATTGCTGGAGATCTTTTGAAAGGCCCTTAGAAAGCTCCTGGAGCCCTGTATGGGCTGAGGCTGGGGGAAAAGGAGAGGTCCCCAGTAGACTTGGCAGTGACTGATATTGCCACGAGGGAAGAGGGCTTATACCTCTCAAGCTTCTGGACAGTGCTGTCACCGGTGGGCTTTGCTCATTGTGATTTTTATTAACAAAAGGGAAGAAAGTTATAGTCTGACTGCTCAGGTGGTCTTTGTGTGGTGTGTCTGATTTTAGCCTGAGTATTTTCCAGGAAGAGTCACCACGGAAATAGCATTTCTTTTCTCCTGACATGGTTGCTCGCACCATCTCATGGTATGGAACTGGAGGATTGAGTCAGGCACTATGTTACGTGAAGAATTGCAGAACGTGAATGTATGGGCTGATTTCCATGTGTGTGTGCACAGCTAGCTCACAATTTTGGGGTGGCTAGAGCAAACTGGGCCACCCACATAGTACCTCAATGTCCACCCCAACTGCCACCCACAGCTTACTCATTCCCTGACAGCAAACACACTTCTTGGGAAAAGCTCTTTGCCCTGACCTTGCTGTCGCCAGCACCAGTATTCTAGGTTAATGTAGGCATCACACTATTTTCTGCCTGGGAACTAGTTATCCTTCAGGGCCACTCCCTTCCTGTCCAGGAGTCTGGGGTGGAGACTAGGACTGTAGTCTTGGACAGTGGCTCTTCAAAAGTGGTCCTTGGGCTGGAGCTTTGAGATCCTGGGGAGTTCATAGGTACAACTTCCCATTCCTGACGCGGGGCTTCTGAGACCTCATTCTGGAGGTGCAGGCAGCAGCGGTCCACTTTGGAGGCCTTCCGAAGGTTACCAATACAAGTGGAGCTGGGGAAGCACTATTAGCAGGGGTTCCTGTTACTCTGCGGTTGCCATGGACTAATGGCTACTCAGGGCTCCATATGGCACCCTGTCTGGTGGATGCCCTTGATCTCACAGTGCTGGCAGAATCCTGAAGACCCACTTGGAACGACAGTCACATTTAATCCTTAGGAAATCAATCAAATGTCGATGTCTCCAAAAATGACTGAGGGCTGGCGAGATGGTTCAGTGAGTAAAAGAGCTTGCCGCCAAGCCTGGTGACCTGAGCTCTAGCCCTGGGATCCACATGGTAGAAAGAACTGACTCCCTCAAGTTGCCCTTTGTATTCTACCCACGCTCAGGCAGACACACAAAGAAATGTACTAAAACAATAAATAAAACTGTATATAAAGAAAAGAGTATGAATGAAGTCAAGTCTGGCCTTTCTATTGACAGATTAAAATAGGCTAAGGAACCACAGCCAGCAGGAACTCTACTCATCACTGAGGCTCTCTAAAAGGGAGAAGTCACTAGTACCACCAAAGGCCCAAGGGACACTGCACTTTGGAGCGCCTGGATACACAGCTCTACAACGGAATTGGGTATTGGCCTGACTTAGCTTTACTGAGGCAGGTTGTGGCCAAGAATGTTTTGCACACATTTGCATTTTCAATTCACAAACTCATCTCCAAACATGTGAGAGAAAAATTTCAATTCAATTAGGACAGGCTGCCAATAGCCATAGCCAGGTCCACTGTGTGGGGCATGGGATGAATAATGCGCTCTGAGATCACTTATTGCCATTGCAGCCTCAAGTGAAGGAGCTGAAAGCTAAGCGAGCCCTTTATTCCACCCCCAAGCAGGTAGGCAGGGCTGTCTCCCCATGCTCTCAAGCTGCAGAGCCCCATGCCCAGGAGGGCCCTGCACTTAGTTCCATGCTCCACTCTTCACTCGAAACAGGGGTCTATATATTTTATTTTGTTCCATGAATTCTGTAGCTAGCCTTGCATCCTGTGCCATTCTCTGGGTAACCAGACATGGAATTAAAGGATGGGGATGAAGGCCAGGCTGGAAGACATGGTCAGGACAGGTGAGATGTACTGTGTAACATCTAGCCTCATGGCTTCTGCCCCATAGCACAGATGAAAGCACCTTAACATCTGGTACTGCAGGGTCTCTTAGATGTAGTGGATCTAAGAGGACAAGGACAAGGATGAGGTGGCTAAGAGCCTCTCTGTTCACAGATAAACCGTGTGCTGCTGGGCCTACTGGAGATGGTGCATTGTTACTACTGGCCTTGCTAGCTTTGCACACACTATGAAATCTTTCCCCTGGCTGACCATCTTATGCTGGGAATCTCAAAGCAATGCATTTTCTGGTCCTCCCTAAGTGCCTTGCATCTCAGTTATTTTAGTCACTTATCAAAACCTTAGAAGCTTAATGAACAAACTCAGGCCCTGTGTGCTGTATCTACAAGGACTCCTCCCTCCAACAAGGTTCTGCAGGAGACACCATGAAATGTGTTAGGGAAGGTTCCAAATCCTGTAGGTATGGAACTTCAGATTCTCAGCCACTGGGCAGGACTGGCTGTAAAGTGTCCTTCAGGTTTCTGTCCACACGGTGGCAATGTTGTGCTGTCACAGGAGAGAGAGCCCTTAACAGGTAGGGCCAGATTGGGTTTTTTAGTCTGCAGTCTTTCGTTCTGACTGCAATTTTCCCGCCTCCACTCCTCCCAGCAATTCCACCCCACCTCCTCTCTCCCCCAGATCCACTCTTCACTTCCCTTCAGAAAAGAGCAGGCCTCCCAGGATGTCAACCGAATATGACATAACAAATTACAATAAGGCTAGACGAGGCAACCCAATAGAAGGAAAAGGGTCCCCAAAATAGGTGAGTCAGAGACATCCCACTACCACTGTTAGGAGTCCCACAAGAACACCAGGTTACACGACCATTACATATGCAGAGGACCTAGCACAGACCCTTACAGGCTCTGTGACTTTGCTTTAGTTTCTGCGAGCTCCTATGAGCCCAGGTTAGTTGATTCTGTGGGCCATGTTCTCCTGGTGTCCTGACTGGGCCTTCTGGGTTCTTTTGTTTTCTTTTTCCAAGACAGGCCTTTTCTCTTTGACAGCCCTGGCTGTCCTGGAACTCACTCTGTAGACAAGGCTGGCCTTCTAAAGGATTTAAGGTGGGACCCCCTCCCCCTTTTCCTGTATGCCAGAGAAACTGCCTCAGGGTAGCTGGTAGGCATGGACCAGCATCTGGAAACTATTTTCCCAGGCATGAATTCCCCTGAGCTTTTTAGCCAGGAGGCTCATTTTCTAGGCTGGGGCTTGCTCTAGGCCAGTCATGCACTTCCCTTCCCCTGGCTTTGACAACCAACAGAGTAAGGGTCCAGGAACTGATAGTCAATAGCTTTGTAGCCACCTCAACTTGCCAAGTAAGGTTGGTGGGTGGGGGTGAAATGAACAGATGTCTTAGGCCAGGGCACTGGAGTGGGGTTCCTTTAGGTGGCAATCAGCAAGGGAGTCTGGGAAGTCTGAGAAGCTACTTAATACCTACTGGGAATGATGAGACTAAAGTCCATAGTAAGAACAGGCTATTTCTCACCTGCTCTTAGACCCTGGGAATTGCCTATGGGATTGACCACACTGTTCTTCCACAGAGGGACAAGCATGACTTGGCAGGTGCAAAGGTAGCTTAGGTACTTGCAAACCCACTGCCAGCAAGTACCAGTGACAGCCATGGACCAGCTGTGCTCTGAGATGCCTCCTGTGAGCTCATGACAGAGACAATGGAAAGGGAGATGAGAGCAAGCAGCCCCACTGCCCCAAACAGATGTGTCACACTAGCGTACACATCTGGGTTTCTAGGCCTGCAGGGAAGAGACTTCAATGGAGACACCCTAACTCAGCGTTTCAATGAGTCTCATCCCATTCCCCATCTCTCCATTCTTGTCCCATCATCCCATGCCTTCAGCTGTATGCTCGCTGCTCTTTCCACTCAGTCCCTTCATTTCCTAAAAAGCCAGTATTTCCAGGCGTAGGTGGACAGGCTCCGTTGTCTGTTTGTTCCATTGTCTCAGCATCTTCCAGCAGGAGGCCCTGCTTTCCTGGGGTGTGAGCTCAATGTTCCCTTCCTTTTAGTTCATATGCTTCCCTTACACGTTGCCTTTGTCTTGGAGGTTATCACAGCTTCTCCTGCCACACCCGTGATCCAGAATAACTCATCTCCACGCCAGCTTCCTGCTTAACCCAACAGGGGAATTCTTCAATTCTGGCCTGGCCAGAACTCCAAGAACGTGGTGTGCGGGGGTGGGGACAATGAGAAGAGTAGGTCCTCCAAGGGAGGGCAGCAGGCCCCCTCAAACAGAGGTACATTCAGAGACCAGTCTCAAAAGAGAGTGCACCCTTTAGAGGGAGGGTCAGAGTTAGGTAATCTACAAGACAGCACAGGAATAGATTTAGTTTAGAAAAAAAATCTGTTTGAAAGATGTAACTGTAGCAAAACAAAATGAAACACTAAACTATTCATATAAGCCATGGCATGAACTCAGCATGGTGTCAGCTGTGATTAGGACTGAGGGCACTTGATGTAGGATGCCTGGCTGACTGGAGGAAGTCAGAGGACAACTTAAATCATCAAACTTGGTGGGTTGAGCCATCTCACTGGTTGTACACAAGGACTTTTACCCAACCCTTCAGATCATCAGTGTAAAGTATTTCCTGCGCTAACTGCTGAAGCCACCCTTTTAGAAGTATAAGAATACTATCCTCCACCTTAGTAAGAAAGAGCCTTAAACTTAAGGTTCCCAGGGCCAGCCTCCTGGAAGACTTGGAATGACAAGTCAGGAGAGCAGACAAGCTTCTTGGATGGAGCACCTCACTGTGTCTGCACCCCTGTCCCTGTCTAATGGGATTAGGGTCCCTCTGTGCTCTCTGCTGAGTGTTAGAGATGGACAAGGTCTGAGTTTATCTGCTCAGCAGTGTACGTGGCAGGCACAACCAGTGGCATGTGCTGACGACCTTGTACACAGCCCTGGCTTCAGTGTCTACACAGGCATTAAGTGGACCAATCGTTTCCTTATGTGGGAGCAACAGGCCCAGAGATACCCTGTAAATGCCCTGCTCCACATTTCTCAGCGGTGGCAGGGGAGGGGGTAGCTCCATAGCTGCCTGGGAAATGGTAGAGCCAACCAAGGCCCTGTCCATCTGGACCTCTAAATTGTCAGAACTCTCTTACCAGGTAATAAATTCACTGGCTGAGGCACATGTGGAAAACGCGACAAGGAACTTTCACTAACTGGGCTGAGTTGGCTCCATTTCCAAATCTTTCCCATCCCCATTTCGTTGGCCACCTCCAGTAGTCCCTGGGCATTTCCCTTTCTCAGGGGCCAAGCCATCTGCTTTCTCTTACTACCCCTGCCTGGGGCAGTGCGGATGGAGAAATGTTTCCTTGAGGTCTTGGCTATGGGCAGCAGAACACCATGTTCCACCTTAGACGTTCAGTATTAGCCCCTGTCCCTCGCCATCCTCCCGAGCCCTGAACTTCCTTGGAAAATAGCATGGCCTCATAAAATGCTTCTGTGAAGGGAACAGAGCCCATGATGCAGGGGTAGCCTTGCCTTGAGTCAGGCCTGGGAAGATGGTTAGAAGCTGTTAGGCGCAGAAGTAGGGTGTCACTGCACCTAGGGCAATCCCCTTCGTCAGATTTCTGATCCCAAGGGTTTACATATTGATCACGTGAAGAGGCAGAAATACCTGAGAAGCAAGGATTTTCATGGAACTGGGGTAAGGGAGTAAGAACTCAAACAATTCCATTTTGTTACTGTTTAAGGGATTCTGAGTAAAAACCTCAAGTGATTAACAGTTTGGACAAGTTCATTAGGTGCTTCAACAGAAACCCTTTGATTGTATTTTAAACATTTTAAAGAAAAGTTCAGTTTGACCTAGGTTCTTACCTTGCAGTTAATTCCAGATGAGAACAGTAGGGGGTGCTCACACACTGTATGAAGTGTGGTCAGTGGCCAGATGAAAATGAGGAGCAGCTCTCCACCAGCCTCCTCCCATGTGGTAATGTGGTCTTATCAGGCAGATGTTGGCCACCTGCTTTCCCATGAAGAGTGACATTGTCAAGGTGGCCTTCTATGACTGGTTGGCTTTCCTGTGCTGTAAGCTCAGGCCTAATGTGTGGATGTCATAAGGGTGGTGGCACATGCTGCCTGATGATACAACAGGGAAACTGGCAGACTCCTTTTAAGAACCCCATTCTGAGCTCTTGGACTGGACAGTCAACACTACATGTGGCAGTAGGGAGCTTCACTGCTGTGGCAGAGTCAGTTAAGGGTGGAAGACACAGGCTTTGGACTGGTGGTGGCTTACATCTTTTATTTCAGCACTTGGGATGCAAAGGACGCGGTGGATCTTTATGTCATTGATGGCAGCCTGGTCTACACAGTACATTCCAGGACAGCCAAGGCTACATAGTGAGGTCTTGTCTTAAAACAAACTAGAGGCTTCTTCAGCCAATGCCTAGGTTGGAGCTACTCTGTGGGAGGTCAACGGAAGTGGGTGCATTGACAAAGGTATGGGGAATTAAACTTCTTCTTTTTTTCAATACATTCATTATGGCTTCAGTTTTCCTCCCCTCCACCCCATCCACCCCCCAGCCCTACCATCAACTCCTTTGTTTCCCTTCAGAGAAGAACAGGCCTCACAGGGATATCAGCAGAACATGGCATAACAACAAGACTAGGCACAAACCTCATATCAAGGCTGACAAGGCAACCCAGTATGAGGAAAAAGGTCCCAAAAGCAGATGAGTCACAGACACCATTCCCACTGTTAGGAGTTCCACAGAACACCAAGCCAACTTACATGCAGATGATATAGTGCAGACCCATGCAGACTCTGTGGGACCCGATGTGCCCAGTTTAGTCAATTCTGGGGGCTGTGTTCTCCTGGTTATCTTCCACCCCTCTGGCTTCTACAATTCTTCCTCCACCTCTTTCAAGGGTCCCCCTGCACCCCAATCTCTAAAGGGAGTGACCCCATGGAAGCCCCCAATTTAGGTTCTCTCTGTGGGTCCCTGTACCTGCTCCCATCAGCAAACACTTTTTTTAAAGTACAGTTTTTAAATTTTTTGTTTTATGCTCACTGGTTATTTGGCTGGGATGTGTATCCATGTGAGGTGTCAGACCTCCTGGAACTGAAGTTACAGACAGTTGTATGCTGCCATGTGGATGCTGGGAATCAAACCCAGGTCCTCTGGAAGAGCAGACAGTACTCTTAACCATTGAGCCATCTCTCCAGTCCTTAAAGTATACTTTTATTAATTTGGGATGTGACTGATGTGCCACAGCACACAGATAGTCAGACAACTTGCAGGATCAGCTATCACCTTCTACTACTATGTGGGTCACAGGGACATAACTCTGATGGAAAATACCTTTACCCACTGAGCTACTGAGTGGGCCCTTCACTTTTCTCTTATGGCCAGCCTGAAGTGCTACTCAGGGCAGGTTGGGAAAAGCTTGGTTTCATCACCTTTAAAGCATCTGGAGGCCTCCATTCCCTAAAGCATTTCTTCTCTAAGGTTAAGTAAACCTAACACCATTAAGCCTGCCTTTCTAGCCTTCCTGATCCCCTCGGGTACCAGGGAAGCTGAAGATTTGGTGCATGTACATGTAAGCTAAGGTCCTGAAAAGCATCTTTGTACTGGGGACTTCAAAGAGCACACAAACGCTGGCAGGAGCTTGACTGCTCTGTGAATAGCTTGTAACTGGGGTGTCTTCACCGCCGAGGATTCAAATGATGGAGAGAAGTAGGGACCATATGGAGGTTCACAATGGTTTCCCTTCTCCCCTTCCTGAGATAGGTTCTGATTATACTGCACAGACTGCTCTGGGAACTCCTGGGCTTAACTGGCTCTCCTGTTGCAGCCTCTAAGTCATATTGGTTATACATCTTTTTGTGGACTTCTGTGATTGTGGCCCTTTCCAGTCAAATTCCCACCTTTCCTTTGGCTCCAAGGTCATAAGTAAGCCAGGCTTCCCCAATGTGCTTACTCCCCCTTCACCAGGGCCCTCAAGGACACTTCTTACCCAGTACCAAGCAAGCCTCTTTCCCAACTACTGGGAGTAGAGCCACTAACTCCAAAATACTCTTGTTGGACTGTCTCCTGGACACAATTCTGGCAGCTATTCATCTTACCAGGCTAATAGCTACCATACGCTACTCAAACACTGGACAAAAGGAGTGGTGGTGGGTAGGGGGTGGGTGGAAGGACAGATTTTTAAAATGCACAACCTGAACTGATACTTTCCATGGCTAATATATACAGAGAAAATGCTACTGCATCTTTAGCCATCAGGGAAATGAAAATCAAAACTACATTTGGGATCCCACATCACACAGTCATTATTGGCGATCAACAAAATTTGGGGATGATGTAAGAGAAAAGGGGCCCTTACACATGACCGAGTTTATAGTCAGTGTAAGTTGCCTCAAAAAACAAACAAACAAACAAACAAAAACCCAAAAGACAAAACACAAACCACCACCACCACCACCAACTACCCTATGACCCAGCTATACCACTTCTGGGAACATCCAGAAGAATCCAACCAGCCCAAATATAGATAACTGTACTCCCATGTTGACTGCAGTACTACCCATAATAGTCAAGTCATAAAATCAGCTTGAATGCCTATCTACAGATGAATGGATAAAGAAAATGTAGTTTATATATACAACGGAACATTTTCAGCCATAAAGAACGAGATCCTACCATTTGCAAGAAAAGGGATGGATATGATATGGGGTATGTAGTGGCATCTTGCCTTGCCAGTGAACTTGTATCTGATGCTCTCCACAACCTCTGCCTATCAGTGGGTCATGTCTAGATCTGAAACACGCCCACTGCTACAAGTTCACTGGCAAGGCAAGATGCCACTACAAGGGTAAAATAACTCTTCCCCCAACCAATCAGAGCTGGAGCCAGGACATACTTTAGATTAAAAGGGCATGTATGAAAATGTTATAACTGAAGTCATTTTGTGCAACTGGCATGTTAATTAAGGGCCAAAGAGATGGCTCAGAAGTTAAGAGCACTGGCTGGCCTTCCAGAAGACCCAGGTTCTAGTCCCAGCACCCACATAGCAACTCACAACCATCTGTAATTCCAGTTCTGGGGATTCAATGCCTCTTCTGGCTTCTGCAGGTCCCAGGCAAAAGCCATGCCCCAAGATCCTAGAGCAGTCAGGTTTGAGCTATGCTGATTTCCTCTGCCCACAGTGGGCACACAAGAGCTGCTTGCCTTGCTCATCCTCCTCACTGCTAATGGAGGGAACTGGAACACCCACAGCACACACTAAAGCTGGGGCAAGAACTGAGCATGAGGGCCTAGTGGAGAGAGACAGTGCACACTGGGGAATCCTGAACTCATGCAGGAATGCAAGAGCCAAAAGTGGAAATATGACTGCAAAGGTGCTGCAGGTGACAGCATGGAGAATCCTGAGCAAGGGTGGGCTCACTAGGGCTGGGCTGATATCACGAGGCTTGGAAAAGCTTTTGGTCCGGGGCTGTGGCAGTGTCGGGCCCGGGAGAGGGGCCTTGCATGGGCACTGGGAGGCCTCAGGAGGCCCTTCTTCCTCAGCTCTGCCCACTTGTCATGGAGAGAAATGTTAAATGTACATATGCAGCTCTTGAGAAACTAGTGTAGCAGCACGGTCTGGGTCCTAGGGGCAGTGTTCAATAAACACACAGCTTCCTGCTGAAACCTCTGTCCTTTGTAGGTCTTCACAAAGCTGCTTCATGGTCACTGGTTGAGGACAGCACAGGCTCGGAGGGATGCACGTGTGTGTATTCTGGGGCTCCCAGTGAGTGGTTTACTTTGCCATCAGTTTTGTGCCAAGGCATGTGTCTGACATGCAGAAGTTTCATTCTGAGGATGCTACACTGAGCACATTGTAGCCTGCTGAGTATTTTAAATGGCATTTTAATGCTGTTAAAGAAAACTGATATTGAGATCAAGGCTCAGCTCTTCTAAAAACTAAAACGGTAACACTGAGTATCTGAGTGAACCCACTTAGTTGCTCTGGGGAGAACAGGCCTCTGAATCTGCAGGAAGACATGCACTGAGCTGGAAAGCAACTCCCACTGTCATTCTGAATCTCTTCAGCAATGTCTGCTTTTAGCTTTTGTTCTGGATAGTGTACCTTCCCAGTCATAGATTAAAGTTGGGTGCTAGGTAGGGGAGTCGGGGGGAGGGAGATAGAGGAAGAGAGGGAAGAGAGGGAGAGATGTGTGCATGTGCATTGGCATGGTTCCCTAAGCCTGTGACAATATCTCTTCCTTAGAGACTTTAGTTAACTCAGTCTACTGATATATTTTCCTTCCTCTCCCTCTCGGTTTTGCTCTCCACCTTCCCTGAACAATTCCAGCAGGGCAAGATCTGTGCTTACATGCCCCAACACCACACTTAGTTTTGGGTTGTCCAATGCTTTATGAACCAATGACTTACAAGCCAGAGGATGTCTGGAATACTCAATCTCACGAACTTGGTTCAGTAGATGAATTCTGCCAGAAGGAAAGTACATTAATACAAACTAACTATCATATAACCATTTTAAGGAGGGACACTTTCCTCAGCCGGACACAAACTCATCCTTTGACCTGCAGTGATGGGGCTCTGGCATGAGAGTGCACATTCTACCTCTAAGCTATACTGTAGTCCTCTTGCAGTTTCTCAGTCAAGACTCAACTCTTCCGTCCTTTGCTTTATTTTGGACTTTCCCTTCAAAACTAAGGCCAGGGTTACCTGAGCAGCAGAATAGGCCATGGTTGTGGAATGGACATGGCAGATATTCCCCACTGTTTGGTGCCAAGACTTGCACTTTGGCTCAAGGCTCACTTTCTAGCCAACCCCTAACCTGATGTTTCTCTCGCTGTTCTCTTACCTTCTCTTGGGCTCTAACTTAAACTCTGAGGGGCTCAGTAAAGCCAGTATTCTCTCAAATCTTGTTCTGAATCTTTCTAGAGCACTGGTCTTTTGTCCAGGTAATTTGATCAGTTTTCCTACCAAATACAGTTTTTTCTTTCTTCTTCTTTTGAGACAGTACCTCAAAAAAAAAAAAAAAAAAAAAAAAAAAAAAATCCCAGGTCAGTGTTAACTCCTCCTGACCCTTCTAGGTGCTGGGCAGGTGCTTTTAACATGATCTTCTAGTCCTCCCAACCCTCTACCTGAAGCACTCTCCTTCATTGTTTAAACAAACCCTTTCTCAAGAGCCCACTCAAATGCCAGTTCCTCTCCATGCTTTTCCTTGTCAGTCAGGTCAGGGTGCTCCTCCAATTTTCAGCCTTTTCTTTTTAAAAATCCTTACTTCTAAAGCCATTGCTTCCAAAAGATCGAGGGTTCCTCCAGTCTGCCAAGGGCCTGCAAACCATAGGTGAGATGACAAGTAATGAAAATACAGAACATTATGTTAAAGGGGAAGTCCCACCCGAGAGCAGGAGGCTCTCTTGACAAAGGAAACAGACTGTGATGTTTGAGGGAAAAATTGCTGATACAGCATTGTAGAAAGTTTGAGCTACCTCTGACCAGACCAAGAACAGTGGTCCTAAGGATTAACGGCCAGTCTATGCTGCACTGAGTCACTGGAGGATCCTACTATGCATATACATATGCATCACTAAGACAGCATTTCTGCCTTTGTCCCCAATTTAAACCGGAGTCTGGAACCTTTTCTTGGTCGTGTTCTACAGCATCTTTTCCAATGGATGATTTCTAGATGGCAAGAATCAAGATGATTTGCTTGAGGCTGGCCACATACTAGCTGTGCAACACAATGGGGTGGGGCGAGTACTGATCCTGTCCAAGGCTTCAGGTTCTGTGGTATATGAGACCTACTCATTCAGTAAATGACTTCCAGTAAAAGCAGCAAAAGAACTTAGGAGCGGGGTCTGGGGAGAGGGCGAAAGGCACCATGTCATGCTGCAAAGGCAACAGTCAAGTCTGAATCACCTGAAAAAGGAACTCAATGCTTTCACTCAGAAACAGAAGAAACTCTAAAGGCAGCAGAGAAGGGCCTGTTGCTTTTGTTTTTGTTTTTTAAATTTCTTCTGACTACCCATAGAATGAAGTGTTGTCTTACAGCCTACTGTACACTGTTAATACATTCTTATGGCTAAAATTGCACTGAAAATCATGGTCGTGGGGGTCTAGTGTAGAAGTTCTGCCAACTCTGCCCATGCCCTTTGTGATGGTCTATTCCCCGTTTAGGAAATACTTCATGGGGGGGGGGGGAGGAAAATTCAAGTACACTGATCGGAACTGAAGGAACAGGAGTGGCAGCAACAACTCTTCTCATCTAGGAATATTCCAACTATACTCACAGATCAGTCTGCCGGAGGGAGGGAAAGCTTTTTAAATTAAACACAACTATCTCTGCTTTATAGTTGTTAAGTTTTTGATATCGAAATTTGAGAATAGAGATTTATGCACACCTCCCCTCCTTTAAAGTTTCGTATGTTTATAATTTGCTAATTTTCTCTGTTCATAAGAGAGAAGGCTCAAATTATTTTTCATTTTAATCCTAACCAGTTTAGAAAGCATTATCTTTGGTTACTGTTTTAGTATCATTCTTTGAATCTTTCCATCAAGAATACTGCAAGATAAAATCATTTTGAATTTTATCCCTGCCCTATCCTGGTTCCTTGGTATCCTGGACCATAAAGGATAGTGCAGACTTTAGATGTTTGCTAACTCGTTAAAGATGACCACTATCAATGTACTTCTTAAAACCTACTTTGTCTCTGAACCTAACTGACTAAAATGATCTTGGCTGACTGAGTCCACGACAGTCATTTCCTCTGAGGCCCCTTTCATGCTTGCAAAGGCACACCACTACTTCTGCATTAGGCTGATTTCCCATTGCCCATTTGTTTTGATCCCATTTGTCAGTCATCACTGAAATTGCATCAATGTGTTTCTAACTAATCAATATTACATAGGAAATAATTTCAGGAAAACAAAAAACAAACAAACAAAACCCCCAAAACCAGAGGCAACCCACTATCCAATGAGTAACTTGATCCAGAAACCTGGCTTCTAGCTCTCGGACCTGATGGCTTCCCCATCTGCCCTCTTTATGTTTCACGCCTGGCCTGGGCATGCTGTGAAAGGAGCTACACTTAGATGAATGACAGATGCTGTTCAATATAACAGTATCTAGTCTGCACACACTCAAGAACAGTTCCTCCTTTTAGCCAACAGTCAATGACAACAGCAGGAAAACTTATTTCATAAAACACCAGTAAGATATTTTAATGAGGAAAAACAAAAACAAATCTTAGTCTCATGTTTCTATCCAAAGACACTCAAGAATAATTTTTTCCCTGTCCATCCCCTTCTAACTGTAACTTTATTTGTGACCATGTAATAAAGGCCAGTTTAAAGATTAAAAAAAAAAAAAAAAAAAACCAGTTTAAATCCTTTTTAAAAAAAGATTAAGCAATCAGGCTAGCAAAAAGGTACTCAATACATACTTTTCTCATATCAAACAAGCTAATATTTCAGTACAGTATTAACTATACAGAATATATACAATACACATTATGTTCACAAAGCAAACACTAGGCTCAGAACAGATTTGAAAAAACATGATATTCACATTGATTACAATAACTCTAAAAATGATTGTAACATTGAAACGGCACTTAGTTTACAAAAGTCACAAAAATATATATATATATATATATGTAGTCACCAAGAACCATGGTTTCTGTAAAATACTAATAGCCAGATACTAGTATATAAAATGTGAAGTAATGACACCGTATACATTTTTTAAGGAAATCAAACAAAACAAAATTTAAGACCATTTTGTTATTGTAGGAAGTCAAACATGCCAAGTAATTTAGCTATGGCCACTGTCACCAAGTAAAGCTATACTTGAATGAGATGACGACAACTGGTACAAAGCTGGTGAACTGGGGACTGGCACAATGGAGAGTAGTACTGTTGTAGGGGAGGGGCAGAGGACATGGAAACACCCATTCCTGTAACTGAATTCAGTTTTCCCTCAAGTCCCCTCTCTGGCTTGTTTCACAGATGCCAGTTCCCCAAGGGTTGTACTGTTCTAGCTGGCAGGGTAGGAAGCTTCCCTGACCTCGGTGCTGCCAGACACAGGCAAATATTAAAGCATGCATCAGCCTCACCGAACACAAGGCCACCGTCTGGCAGACTGGTGCAGTCTCTTTCTAGGCTGCCTGTATTAGAAGGGACCCCAGTTTTTAAATGGGGCCAGGTTTATATATTAGCCCTGTAAAATAGTGAGCTACTGTAGCAGCAAATATGAAATTACAGAAACAAAACCACAATTTAAAAAATTTGTTACATCTAAGCAATTGTTTTCACTTTTAAAATTGTCTCCCTTCAACAAACATCTTTTTCCCTACCATTGAACTCTCCAGTTTATTACCTCAATCTGACTGGTTCTGAAAAAAGGTACTTCTTAAGCCTGGAAAGGCTTTAGTTTACTCTTAAAAAATGGGGATACAGGAATTTAATGTTAAAAAAAAAGTCTGTTCTAAAAGTATCTTTCACAAATATATATATTTAAATATTAAAATAGGCTACCTAAGATTTTTATAAAATGGCTTTTGAAAAGACAGTAGAGGCACTAAGAAGCCACATACCATCTTTCAAGGTGAACATAAGGTGCCACAAGGGTGCCTAACAAAGAGGCAGGCAATATCTAGCTGATGCAACAAGAGACTCCAGTATCAGCAAACTAAATACATCATTGGAACTTGGGTCAAAACCAAATTTTACCCCATTAGGGACTGCTGCTTTTTTAAACAATACCTTCAATGATAAGCATTAGAAGCTATCATTTTGTATAAGCAAAACAACAAAGTTTATGATCTCACTTCTAAATACCCAATGCTAGTCACTCCAGGGAGCAGAAAAGCAGTGCAACTTTCAAAACTGCAGTGTCCTCTCAGTATGAGACTTTCCATGACATCTGTCAACTTGAAAACTGCTACCTAAAATGACAATCCCAGAGAAAGCGCACTCCCACACTAATCACAGAAAAGGCCCTCTCTGGAAACGAGAACTGCAAAAAGAGCTTTCCCATCCTGAAGACACACAACACCTCCCCTAGCCAGGGAGGATGACTCCTTAGCAGGTGATGTAACCTGGTGACCACCGCTCATTCAAGGGATGGTTTTCAAGCTCTAGGTATGGTCAGACTGGCATTTGAGAAAACAAAGTCTAGTAAAGGTCATCCATCACAACTGAGCCCAGGGCTTTAGGCTTAGTAAAGCTGGTTAACTTACAAGAGAAAAAAAATAAAGCATTTGACTTTATAAACTAGGCACTTCAAACTGAAATAAAAATTTAAAGTTTTTAACTGTATTTTAATTATTAATTAATAAAAACATTAATTTTAATGTTTTCAACCATGGTCTGAGAGATAAGTTCTTTATAGACTGTTATGTGCACAAGAAGCTTGGTGCCCGCTGGCACTGGCCTGGTCTTACTCAGAGGGAGCACTTGCAGAAAACAAGTGAAAGCAGCATCCACTGCTCAGATACTGGCAAAGCTCAGGTTCTAACACACTGTCTGAGATTGCTACAGCAACTATTTCCAAAAATAGAATTATGATATAGGGGAAGCATCTAACTCATCTTAGTATAAATTAATAAATGAAAAGTGTAACTCCTGGTGATAGCTGGTACTATTCCCTGTTCAACACAGGTCAACTCTTCTGGGTCACAGCAAAAAATATTAATCTATGTATAATCCAGATTGAGACACCCTAGCCTATTCCCAGCCTGAATGAGGACCGGCTCAGCTCCATTTTCACTGTTTATCTGAAGCATTACCATTTTGGCAAATTTCTTTTGCCAAACAAAAATATTCCTTGTCACCACATTCTGTCAAAAAGTGACACTGAGAGATAAATATTAGTATAAGCAAACCAAAGAATCTTAATTTTGATGATTTTACTTAAAACCGGTGTGCAGTTATAAACATCCCACAGGTATGTTCACCATGACCCAGTCTCTCTACTCCCTCAACTTTGTTCCACTTGTCTTTTGGCTTCTACACATTCTCTTAGCAACTATCAAAATATAAAAATCCATCCAGCTGATGTCAACAACTTACCGTCAAAACCCATTTCCCTCCCCCACCTTTGGGCTGCTTGCTCTGCATTTGAGCTTTCCTAATTACTTCCCCTACCTCTGGTTAAAAACTCAAAAAAAATAATTCCTTCACTTAGATACATACTTCAGAGTTTTATGGCCCTTTTGGTAGAAGAGTGAGTGATGCAGTACCAATGGAAGTTTTCAATCTGCCTGTTCATTACTTTCCCAAATCAAAATATCTTCAGCAAAATATCAGGACTGTTCATTTGTCATAGTAAAAAACAATTCTCTGTGATACTAGCAGAGTATCACCATCTACCATAACACTGTATGGTAATGTACCTTATAGGAAATTCAAAGCTAACAGACTAAGTCAGTCTGAAAATCTATACAGAAGTCACTAATTGCCTAAGTGGCTCCTGTTACATTAAGAGAATAAAACAGGAGGTGTTTTGTTTTTTTTTAAAGGAGTGAAAGACTTAATATAGTTTCTAAAGGAATGGGCTCAGCTTCTAGAACAGAGAACCTGGCTCAGCAGTTTAGATAGTTAACTGGGTTACCAATAACTCAGTGCATAAGAAGCATTGACCACTTTACTCTTAAGACATTTTAACAAAATACAAGTAGTTTTTGTTTGCTAGTCTTTAATAACAGAATATGTACCTTAATATGGAGCTTATTTAAGGGAGTTAGAATGTTCAAACATAAGACAGAAATGAGGCCATTTAAACATTTTAGTTCATTTTGTTTTAACAAAATTATGAACTTAAAACCAAACACCAAAAACAAAAACAACAACAAAACAAAAACAAAAACAGAATCGAAAAACAGACCCCCCCAAT
Organism: Phodopus roborovskii; assembly: GCF_943737965.1. Lineage (NCBI taxonomy): Eukaryota > Metazoa > Chordata > Mammalia > Rodentia > Cricetidae > Phodopus > Phodopus roborovskii. The sequence continues at coordinate 10,351,161 of NW_026126517.1, read as the reverse complement.
CAAAACCAAAACCTAGTAATACAATGAAGTGTAGTTACTTGAAATAAAAATTGGGATTATTTAAAATGGCCAATTAAGAGAGATTCATTGAAACCCATTTATGGATAGCATCATTTGTCTACATCCATTGCTTGAAAATTTTAAATACAGAAAGTAAAAGTTATTGTCAACTTTGTCTTTTCATCAGGACAAAAAAAAAAAAAAAAAAAAAAAAAAAAAGGCATGATACTCTCAAGGCCAGAATTTGGAAATGCAAAGTGTGACAAGAGGAACTACTTCTAATATCACAGCAAAAACCTTACTTCTAAAGCACATCCTATCTATTTGGTAGTTGGGAAAAAAAAACCAAAAACAAAAGCTTTTCTTGTATAAAATGCTTTGCTATGTTAAAAAGTAATTTATCTTGCATTCTAAAACTTAAGCCCTTTAAGTATCACAAAGTTACCCTCTTAGGTCTTACAAAAGATAGTTACCCTTAAATATTCTAAACAAGAATGCTTCTCTGTTTAGTTACCCTGGTGATTTCTATAGAAGGGATTATATGACTGGCTTTCATCTCTTCACAATGTTTTCCATATATTCTGGTGAAAAGTATATATCTAGGCATTCCTCTCTTAAATCAACTTTAAATAAACCTTAAGTGTTACTATATATACAATTATCTCTTGCAGTTGTGTTTCCTATAACAGATCCATAAACAAAATGTCCTTAAAAATGCTGAATCTCATTGCAAAAGAAAAAGGTCTTTGTATCATTTTATATTAAACACTGGTCAGGCACCTTTATAAAAAAAGATTTGGGCAGTAGGCAACTAACCATATGTATTTTCAAGGTATATTCAAATCTCTCATAAAGGTTGGCTACAATGAAAATCCAGAGTGAGGAATGTCCTTCACAGGGGGCTGTGAAGGATGTCCTAACTCAAGAATTCTCAGGATAGGGTAGACTGAAACACTTTGAACCAAGAAATCCAAAAAGAATTTTTTAACAGTTCATCTCTAATTATTTCTTTCTTCTTTTTCTTCTGACTCTTAACAAAACAAATCTTGGAACCAAAAACATAATTCCCAATCATAATTTAACCTAGTCTTTACCATACTAGAAGAGGATTCTAATTCTGAGTTTTAGAACTTATTAGTAGGCACAGTTTTAAAACATCATATATGACAGTAAAATAAAAATTTCTGACTTTCCTAGTTGATTTTTCTGAAAGTTATTCACCTATGCTTGGGGGCAAATAAGCTCAGGGCCAGATGAAAAAGTGAAAGTAAAGGCTAGGGTTGTATCTCAGTGAAGGATCATGTGCTCATAATGTATAAGGTCCCGGGTTCACGTCTCACTATTAGCAAGAAAAACGTAGAAGTAAGGTTGCAGAATGTGGACAAAGAGAGACAGAAAAAGAAATTAAATTACAGAATTAATAAATTTTAAAGAAACAAGTTGCTATAATGTAAAAAGTAAGTAAGGGCTAGCATTGGAATAAAATTCAGGTCATGTGTTTGAACTATAGTCTGATCTGGATGTGGTGACATGTATCTATAATATATAATATTAGCAAGGGCTGTGGGGGAACTGAGGCAAGAGGATCATGAGTTCTGGGCCAGCCTGGGTTATATATGATCCTGTCACAAAGAAAGTATCCAAAGTCAAACAAAAAACCTATGTTGTTTCTATTTTCTAACACCATGAGGAGCTACCATAATGATGAACCTTGGGGTGATTTTCTACATAGAAAAATTATTCATGAATATTTCAGATCAAAGAGGCTTTAATGGCACCAGATTAAAAAAATGTATAACCCAATCTAGAGTATCATATAAATTTCATCATGAGTAGCATAGCAAAGTCTTTTTAGTTTTTAGTCTTAACAACCCCCCAATTTCTGAGTCACAGATAATCATTTTACAACTTCTTATCTTCCACACTATTGCTTACATCCTGTGAAAACTATAACTGCTTTTTAACAAACTTGGCAATACCTCAAAATATTTTAGAATAAAGATGATGTATTGTCGTCATATGTAATCTTGTAAACAATCTTAATTGGGTTAAGAATGTAGCCTCAAAACAGAATTCTTTTATTTTGTCCAAAACAGCACAGCATAAACATCCCCACCAATACATAAACCTATATATAAAATATAGAGTATCTTCAATATTTTTCTTTTATATGGCAGCACAACAGTATATGCAAGTGAAAGTACTGTTGAGGGGACAAGAGGACACTTATCTGGGCAATGTCCTACTTAGCCAGGTATCAGCAATCAAAGGCCAGGTAAACATTCATTCTAGTAAGAAAAACATTATTAAAACAATTCCTATAAAGCTGGGTTATACATACCTCATTCTGCACCCTGGCCATTCCATGCACAGCCTGACTCCTCCCAATCACACTTCTTAGCCTTTGGAGTGGTACTATAAAGGTACAGGAAAAGCCTGCCCGATACCAAATTTCACCATGAAAATTCATAATGGCTTAAAAAAAAGAATATGCTGGATTTCAAAAGTTATTCACCTTCATTTGGAAAACAAAATGACCATAAATACTTCCAAAACTACAGGGTTTACAACACCCTGAACCTAGGAGTAAACATTTACTCAGGTATTGTCAAATTCTGTTTAGTAACTTCCCGTGAACCCTATCATCTCAGGAAGGTCAAAAACCTGGTTTCTTCTGTATCTGCTGCTGCCCACTTTTAATAATGGGAGGAAGATCCACCATGTTTGGAATCAGCTGCTTTTCCTTAATTCTCAGAGTCTATGTTTTGCTTCAATGTTACCTTATTGTATACATACAGAAGCAATCTCTTAGCTATGAAAAAACAAAACAAAGCAACCCTCTAATTTCAGGGCTTACCAAGGGAACCCTTCTTTGTTTAAAAAATTAAATTTAAACATTAAGACCAAGCACAGGCACTTTCCAAAAACCAAAACTAAGGGCAAATCACAGAATCACTCAATAGTTATAGAAGACAACTCTGATTTAGGGGGATCATCTCGGGGAGCCTCGGCATGAACACTGGTCTTTGGCTGCTCTTGCACTTCCTCCTCCTTCTCTGCAAGCCCACCAAGAGACCCCAAGGGGAAAGAGCTTTCACAATTCTGGGTTGAGGAGACCTGTGAGATCACAGGCATTTGAACAGAAGCGCTGCTTTCAAAAGTGTGTTCTCCAAGATCATACTGAACAAGAGTCTCTTCTTGCTCCTGGTTTAAGTAGTCCGGCACTAAGAAATCACTAAATGAAAGGCAAAGGATAAAATACAGAATTAATTTTCAAGTCATAATAAAGAAATGTCATCTGTAAAACAAGATTGGGACTTTTTGTGTCACTAATTCTTCAATGAAGTTGTTAATAAATACGTTTTCCTGAATATGAACTGAAGCCATTCAGTAGAACCAAAGTGTATCACAGATCCTTATGAGAGATAAAAAGGGTTAATGACCACTCCCAATGGTTCTCTTTACATGTCAATGGCCTTTCTAAATCTACATACAGGAGTCTGTATATAACCTAAGGGGCATTTCACTAAAGCACAAATCATGTGATTAATGTAAATGCTTAACTTGTCTTGGGACATACACTGAGTATGAGATATATATAAACCTATTACTATATCACCAACTGAATATAGGTTAGCTAAGAAGGTCCTTATGCACAGATGACCTTACATATATTCTACTATGTGAAGTTGAAAGATGGAGAAAATAGTGTGCATTTTACTAGTAGACAGTATAAGGAATCAGTAATAAACTATCTTTTATAAGAATCTGGAAAGAAGCCAGGTGGTGGTGGCACATGCCTTTAATCCCAGCACTCTGGAGGAGGCAGGTGGATCTCTGTGAGTTGGAGGCCAGACTGGTCTCCAGAGTGAGTTCCAGGATAGCCAAGGCTACACAAAGAAACCCTGTCTTGAAAAACATTTCATTGCTGAATTTATGAAGATATTATACTAGACCTGTCAATAACATGCATTTGAGCTAACCACTTAATGATTTGAGCATTCAGAATTAATAAAATCTGTCTGCAAAGTAATTTCTAATGTCTGTGCTATATTTTCTAAAAATATCTTCATGGCTGAGATAAGAGTAGTATAAGATAATAGGGCTCTACATGGAAAAGATACACATAAGAATAGTGAAATTGGACTATTTTATTACTAAATAACTATGTTTATTAAGTGTATAATCTAGCTTTAGTGATAATGACTACATATTCAAAATCAAAAGTGATTAAATAAAATGAATGCCTGGTCTGAAGGGAAAAAACAATCTCTTCATGAATAATTTAGAACTGGAAAGATTCTTTAAAAATGAAGCTTAATTAAAAACTTAAAGATTTAGAGAATTTTTATATTTGAAATAGAACCTTATTTAGTTGGATACCCTATATATCAGAAAGATAATGCCTTAATAAATTATTAATGCTAAAACCCAGAGCACCTAAGAAAAACAGGAACTTACAGGTTCTCATCATTATCCATGGTAACAACTATCAAACAATGTTTTTATTGACAAATGGATATTCCTTTATATAAGATTTTATTTATTTTTTTCTTTTTCTTTTTTCAAGACAGGGTTTCTCTGCGTATCCCTAACTATCAACTCGGTGGACCAGGGTGGTCTGCCTGCCTCTGCCTCCAGAATGCTGGGATTAAAGGTGTGCGCCACTACCACCATCACCCAACTATGTAAGATATTGAATATGAGGGGTGGTACTGAAAAACTTTGCTAGCAGCAGTCTGAACTGCACATTACTAAGATACACCTGACTTGGTATATTTGCAAGAAAGATCTAGTTAAGATCCAATATAAAAATTTATTTAACTTCATTAAAAAAAATAACCATGAGAACAAATAGTCTTCTGTGGGGATATTTTTACTATTTACTTTCTAGGAAATAATTTTTAGTACAGACTATAAAACTATAAAACGTATGACTATCACTTAGGAGACTTAGGAAAATCTAATCAGATCAGGAGATCAGAGCCTGTATGCACAGTGGCAACTGAAAATGAATGTGACTAATTAGCTAGCAACCTGATAATAAAACAGCAGGCTGCCCTACAGCAGAGAGTTTAGAAAGCAGTTTCCCTGATTGGGTTTTCCCTCTGCACCTCACCTGCTCTGGAAGTAGTTTGCTAGCTCTGATGCTTCATGGTTCAGACTCCTCAGGTGCACGATTAAATTTCCAGAGTTGGTGAACATGGCGCCACATGTTTTGCACTCATAAATCCGAGGCTTGCGGATAATGTGCCGGGAAACCCTCATATGGTGTTTATATTCCCCGAAGGAAGTGAAAGTGGCACTACATATCTGGCACCGGAAACAGCGTTTACCTTCATGCTTTAGGCGATGCATCTTTAGCGAGTAAGCCCTGGTGAACTTTTTTCCACAGCGGTCACACTGAAATGGTTTAATTCCTATAAAACAAAACACCAAAATACCATCTGAAAAATAAAATAAACTGAAAGGTCATAAAATCTCACAATTCTGAATAACAGTTTTATAACAACAACTTAAGAAAATTAAAACTGCCAACGAAACAGACTCTAACATATTTCAGAGGACTTCCAGAATATCTGAAGTCACTAGTGCTTTAAAAAAAAGGGCAAGATGAGGAGGAGACAACTAGGTAATATGCACTGAAATGTTTTCTGAATGTTCTTCTAAACTAAATCATGTATTTAGAAACTTCAAAAGTTAACTAATCACCCTAGTTAGCTTTAATTGTCAGCATGACAAAAGCTAGTCACATGAGAACGGAATCTCAATTGAGGAATTGCTGCAATCAGATGAGCTTTCTTTTCTGTGGGGGATTGTCTAAATTGCTAATTGATGTAGGAAAGCCCAGCTCAATGTGAGCAGCACCACTCTCCACAGTGCATAGTTCTGGGTTGTATAAGACAGCTAAACCAAGTATGAGCTTGAGAGTGAGCTAGCTAGCGAGCAGTGTCCCTCCATGGTTTTTGTGTTTATTAGTCCCTGACCAGACTTCCTGAAATGATGCACTGTGACCAGGAAGAGGAAATAAACCCTTTTCCTAAGTTTCTTTTTATTAGTGTTTTATCACAGCAATGGAGAAGAAAGTAGAACATTAACTGTTTTATTTGTTGTGGTGCCTAGAATCCACTCCACGGCCTTGTGAATACTAGGCCAAGTGTTCTACCACAGAGTCAAACCTCTAACTGCAAAACACACTTAAAACTATGCCATTTAGATACCCTTGGGGTAACAAAATATATTTCATTTAGACAGGTTTACAATGAAACCTATCCCTGGGCATATCTTTGAGGGTTTAACTTTATTAAGTTAATTAATGTGAAAAGATCTAGCTTAACTGCTAGTGAGATCTTTCCCTGAGCAGGGAACCCTGAACTGTATTAACAGACAGGGCAAGATGAATACTCTGTTGCATGCATTATTCACTGCTTTCTGTTCTTCACTGGATCAATGACTGTTCTCTCAAGTTCCTGCTGCTATCATCTCCTTGCCATGATGGACTTATTATAGCCTGAATTTCTCCTCTAAGTTATTTTCTCAGGGTGTATTATCACAGCAACAGGAAAACTAAGATAATGCTTTAGACAGAGGTAAGAAAAATGAAAAAATTCTATCACTATATGTAATGGTCATGACAGACTCATTATATAGTGACTTAGCTTTTGAGTACTTAATATTGTTAGACATTAATAAGGGAGTTTTGTTCTCTGTGTAATAGCTCTAGCTGTCCTAGAACTCTGTAGACCAGGCTGGCCTCAGACTCACAGAGATCCACCTGCCTCTGTCTCCCGAGTGCTAGGATTAAAGGTGTGCACAGCTTAAAGTATTTTAACAGTCTTATTATAGACACTATCACAGTTTACAGGGGGTCGAGGAGGCGTTAAAACTCTGCAAAACACAACCTGTAGATTTCACAAGGACAGAGACTACATGACTGACCTACCTAGAGAGGAGCTGAAAGCAGCAGCAAAGGGCTCTCATCCCCAAGGTCAGGGTTTTACTGTTTATCCTCACATCATCACTACTGACAAGCTTCACTAAAAACTGCCTATACCTACAGAGAAACCCAAAGAATCGCCTATATATAGTTTAATCTCCATTTTCACTTGTGCTTTTTTCATTTGTAAACATATATCTAACATACCCAGTACCTGTTAACTTATGTATTTACTATCTAAGTTTTAATCAGAATGCCTGATACCTGTGGTGAATGTGCTAGTTTCCCAACATTTCAAAAAGAGAGCATAGCTACCCTCATGGGACTTCTCGGGACTTTTAACTATTTTCTGTTCTCTAATACACCTCCCTCACCCCACCCAGTCTCCACTTCCTTCCCCACTCCTTGGGTGCCCACCATCTTTCTCAGATGGAGTCTTTCTATTACATACTCCAGGCCGGCCCCCAAATTCTGGATCTTCCTGCCTCTGTCTCGAGTGGTAGGATTACAGGCATGTGCCACTATGCCCAGCACAAATTCTATTTTAATTAGGACAGCAAAGTAAAATGTTTCAGCATACCCCCTTATGCAATGACATCAAAGGTAACATTACCTGAGTGGATAAGCATGTGCTGTTTTAGATTCTGAACTCGGGTGAATCGAACCCCACAGGTTGGACATTGAAAAGGTCTGTCTGGACCATTTGGACTTGGTCGTTCTGTACTGCTGGTAGAAGGAGCAATGTAGAGTTGGTAGGGATACTGAACATTTTCCAATCTAAAAAAACAAAGCAAAGAAGGCAACCAGGCTCTGATTTTAAGTTGAATACACATCTCAAAGGCCCAATTCTAAAAGAACAAGGAAAAACAAAGACTTTTACAAAGATTTTCACTTAGAAAAAATTGTTAAGCAGTGTTACTGTCCAAAATGCCCACATCTTTAAGCAGGGATGAAAAACTTACAGAACATATCACAAGCTATTTTACCTTTATGCTCCTGTTTGAACTTAGGCCTTTATCATCACTTCCCACCCTCCCCATAAATCTTGCTATAACTGTCTTTATCAGAGTAGGTTCTCAACCTCCACAAAGTGTCCCAAACTACTCAAATAAGAACTCTTATCTCACCACATCTAGCCTCATTTCTGGTCACATTTCCACACCCCAAAATATACTTATGTAAAATAATTCCTCTAATGTGCCATATGCTATGCTTTCTCACAATGAATTGTCTCTACAAGCCTACTTTCTTTGCTTAGGTAGTATCTACTCATTTTATAAATGTAGCTGAGTCAGTACCTCTTCTTCCTGCAAACCTTCACTTACTGCTTAAGTACATGATTTCTTACACACAGAACAAACTCCCTGCAGATTACTTTTGGTGATCTCCTTCCCTATCTATCTTCAACCTCTTTCCTTCCCTGAAAACGTGACAGAGTTCTCAAGAGAAAAGACTATTTCATCTCTATGTTCCCATGACTTAGCAAAATATTGAATAAAGAATAGACAACTTGATTACTACTTAAAATTAATGAGTAAGGACACCTGCTCATTTATGACTTGGAAATTTTGGTTCATAAACTTCCAGGTTTAGCCACTAGAGAATACATCTTTGAATCCTTCAAGTTTTCAGCCAATGCAGGTGTTAAGACTGTTCTGCACTCTGTATAAGGAATAATTCTTTCAGTGGGACCTATATTCAGTAGTTAGAAACAAACAATAAATAATCATACAAAAGCACCAGAAGGTAGATAATTAAATCAGGAAGATCCAAAAGTGACTGGGTGCTGGTATAAACTGACAGTTACAAAAAGCCTCCTTGAGAACCAACACATCAATGATCTGAAGGTCACAGCTGAAGAAGGGACTGGAGAAATGGCTCAGTAGTTAAGGGCACTGGCTGTTCTCCCAGAACCTGGGTTTGAGTCCCTGCACCTACAAGATGTCTCATAACCATCTGAAACCCCAGTTCCAGGGTATCTGATACCCTCTTCTTGCCTCTGCAGGTACCAGGCAGAGATATAGCACACAAACATATGCTCAGGCAAAACACCCATATACATAAAATTATATATATATTTAAAAAAAAAACCCTAAGAATCAAAAGAATGGAAATCAGGGGAGAAAACACTTTAGGTAAAGGGTGTGAAATAGAAAGGACCAAAGTTAGAAACAATATGGGGGTTCTAAGAACCAGAGGGGGGTGGTTTAGGTAAATTTGGACTTTATAAACAGCAAGGAATTTAGATTATTTTTGTTTTTCAAGACAGGGTTTTTCTGTGTAGTCCTGGCTGTCCTGGAACTCACTCTGTAGACCAGGCTGACCTTGAACTCACAGAGATCTGCTGCCTGCCTCTTGTCTTTAATCTCTACTGGGATTAAAGGTGTGTGCCACCACCACTCAGCAAGAATTTAGGTAAGTAAAAACATGACATCTTAGTTAAAAATGATCTGGTAGGACATGGAGAAGACTTAAGAAGTAAAGAATGCAAACAGGGGCTAATATTTAGACTACTATGGTAGTCAGGAGAAATACAGTGGTGACAAACCAACATGGATGTAGTACAGAGGAAAAGTGAACTAAGGATTTTGAAGACAGAGTTGAAAGGACTTAATGATTAAATACACGGAGACTAAGTGAGAAGTGATGAAGGAAACGGATAATGTATAGTTCTCAGAAGCTAAATGAAGACAATTCCTTGGGAATTATGGATGATATCTAGAACAAGACTGGCCAAATTGTAGCAGGCAATCATCCTATGTAAAGTAAGGGGACTAGACAATTTTGTAAATGCGTAAAATGAATTTAGCGCTCTAAGGACAATCTTCATGAGAAAAGGACACACTGTAGGTACTAACCTGTCGTCATCGTCTGCATGAGCATTGGTGCTAGAAGTACTTTGAAGTGTAGGCAACCCCTCTGTAACTCCTTCATCTACTGAGCCTGTGAAAGGGTTTTTAAGAGGGATAGTTGTTAATGCCTGGTGCAAATAAACTAACATGTTAACTGTAAGCCACAGACTCAATCTCTACCTTACCTAGTGCTCACATCCTATGAAAAAGTAGTAATATTTATATTTTAGTTTTGATTAAATGTTAGTGTGTTTTAAAGACAGAAAAATGATTTAATACATGTAACTTTGTTTTAGTATTTAAATGCTTTCTGGTATATTTCTTTAATAGGGACCTTTAGAAAATAGGCAGAACAATTTAAATGCAAAGTGAATTTCATATAAAATTAAATGATAACCATCATTTAAGAAAGCATTTGATAAGTTGGGTTTTATTGTCACATAATTTTTACAGAAAGTTTAAAGGATAGGGGTCTAGACTGAGAGATGGCTCAGTGGTTAAGATCACTAGCTGCTCTTCTAGGAAGACCCAAGTTCAAGTCCCAACAATCACAAGGTGGCTCACAATTGTCTCCAACTCTAGTTCCAGGACATCAGACAACCATTTCAGGCCTTTGAGGGCACCAGAGTACATGTGGTACACAGAGACACCATCAGGCAAAATACCCACACATAAAAATAAATATTGGAAATTTAAAAAGAAAAAAAAATGAATACCCCTAGATGGCCTCCATACAAGCCACAACAAAGCAGTACCCACATTCTACAAGTCCTCGTTGATCAGTACTCTTCCAGTAGCCAGATAATAACAATGGTCATAATAAAAATGATTACTACCTGGCTCCCCCTTTCCTTAAAAGTAATCCTTTTATCAAATACATGTACCAAATACACTACCACTGACTGTCAGAGGCTTTCGTCCCACTAAAGACAGTGATAGGTTTGGCTGTGGTTGTGCTAGCAACTATATGGTACCTATATCTGAGCCATTTACTACTTGGTATTTATGGAAAAGCTTGTCAACCTACTAAAAAGAAAACAATTTAGTATCTTGGTTTATTTGCACTTTTGTGGAAAAACCCACAAAAAAATTGAGTGCTGATTAGTTATAAACTTCATATGTAAAGTTGAATTACATATTCATATACTGTGTCTTGCTCCTTCAGACACAGTAGACACATTCATGTTATGTAAAATTAGTTTAGTTGTTACAGATTAATAACCTATTCCCCTGTGACGTGCAGTATGAACTATCTTGCAGTAAATGCTCTTGCAGAAGTAACTTAATGCACACATGTATGATTCAAATTTCCCTGCTCTACTGGATTGGAAATTATATACTTCCCTACTGTTTTTACTGGCTGGTTATCTCAGTCATATATGCTGGGCTGGAGTGTAGCTCAGTAGTAAATCAAATGCCTAGCATGGACAAAACCTTGGGTTCTGCAACTTTTAAGTCCTTTCACCACACCTGGGGCAAGACATAAACTACCGCCTCTAACCAAAGCCTTTACTACTCTTACATAATACAGAAATAGTCAACAGCTTGAACTCCCTTTCCTACCTGCTTCAATCCAAGAACAAATTTCCTGGTATTTTGTATGGTTAGGCCTACAGATATTACTGCTGTGTTATATAAGTACTACTTATACAAAATGCATTTGTCTAGTTTTGGGGGGGAGGGGTTAGAGACAGGTTTCTCTGTGTAGTTCCCACAGTCCTGGAACCCACTCTGTGGACCAGGCTGGCCTCAGTCTCACAGAGATCCACCTGCCTCTGACTTCTGAGTGCTGGGATCAAAGGCCTGCCACAACTGCCTGACACCTATTCTTAAGTACTTGTGCTGAATGTTGACTGATGAAGGCCATCCTTACAAGTTTTCTAGTGACTGAATGAAATTTTAAAAAAACTCCACCTGAAAACATCTTTTCTTTTTTTTTCGGTTTTTGAGGCAGGGTTTCTCTGTATTCCTTTGGAACCTGTCCTGGAACTAGCTCTTTAGACCAGGCTAGCCTTGAACTCACAGATATCTGCTTGCCTCTGTCTCCCGAGTGCAGGGACTAAAGGCGTGTGTCACCACCGCCTGGCAAAAAACATCTTTTATATTTAGGGTAGTGTCTCATGGTGCACATGGTACAGACCTATAAACCAAGCACTCAGAAGGCTAAGACAAGAGCATCACTTTAAATTTTTGAGACACTTGAACTTCCCATATCCTGGGCTCCTGTATTGCTGCCTCTGCCTCCTGAGTGCTGGGATTATAGAACAGACCACCATGCCTGGTTTTCTGAAGCACTGGTGATTAAACCCAGAACTTCGTGTGCTAGGCAAGCACTTTACCAATTGAGCTATAGTCCCAGCCTTCATTTTCACCATGAGATCATTGACTGTAGTGATCTAGATTGGCAGTTACTTTTCTTAGGACAACACTCACAGGGTTCTGACATTTTACTTTTTTTTTTTTTTCCCCTGTGTTTCTAGGCTTGCTTCTTTTTATAATTCCTGTTTGATATTGAAAACTCTCCAACATTCTTTCCCTTGTACTTGTATATTTTCTCACATCTTTCTCTAGCTAACCCTAGTAGTTTGTGGCTTTGTTTTGTGTCTTTTAAAAATCATTTGGAGGGACTGGTTAGGTGGGGCTGGGGTAAATATGACCTCTTCTAGAGCTTTATGCTTGCTTCGGCTAGGTTCTTGAGCATGACTTGTGATTACTTGGCCTGTCCACATACTGTACAACCAGGATGATTACATGTGCAAATGATCTAGTGGGTGACCATTTTTCAGGGAAGTCTCTCTCTCTCTCTTTTTTTTTTTTTTTGCCTCTTTTTCTTTCACATGCATGAACATGTGGGGGAGGGGGGGAGGCAGAGACAGACCTGGCTCTTCCTTGAATATATTCTACCTTATATACTGAACTCAGCAATGTTTCTCACTTGAAATGAAACTCACCAATACAGCTCATGTAGTGTAGCTTGCTCTGGGAGGATGGGGGTGGTGGTCCTGCCTCCTAAGCGATTACAAGCTCTATACTTGCCTGGCTTTATGTGGGTGCTGGGAGATCTGAACTCTGGCAAATGCTTTACCCACTCAATTATCTCCTCAGTTCCCTCCTACCTCTTCTAATTTGCCCACTGCCAAAGAGGACTGTTACAGTCTTCTGAATGACAAGGTTTAGTTCTAGTAATCCATTCTTTTAAGGGGAGCAAACTAAGACTTGCTTATATAGAAACCTGGTTTCCCTCTGTGTTTGGAAAAGCCCTAAACACTGTCACCTCAACTAGAGATTCGATTAATAGTTGTACTTTTCTTAAAAATTGTAAGACCCATAGCTGGGAGGTGGTGGAGCATAACTTTAATCCCAGCACCCAGGAGCCAGAGGCAGGTAAATTTCGGAGTTCGAAGCCAGCTTGATTCAAAGAGTGAGTTCCAGGACAATCAGGCCTACACAGTGAAGCCCTGTCTTGAAAACCAATAAAAATAAAACCAAAAATGAATTCCACCCCCGCCAAAACAATTTAAGGCCCTTTTGGCATGGACTTGTCTGAGGCACAGAGGTTTCTCATATGCCTGGCCTCAAATTCCTTATGTAGCAGAGGTTGGCCTTTAACTTCCCACCTCACCTCTCAAGTGCTGGGAGCACAGGCAAGTTGTTGTTGTGCCTAGCTGAACAATTTGTAAGTTTTGATTACACAACAGAAGACCTCACTTATTCTTTCAGAGAGAAAGGAAAAAAGGAGGATCAAGCAGGGACACAGGAGCTTCTAGAGAGCCAGAAAAACTTCTAGAGAAAGCTATAAAAATAATCTCTTCCCGAAAAGAAGAACAAACAGGCATGATGTCTCACTTGATGGTTCACAATGACTACTCCCTCAAGGATCAAAACTCAAATAATGGTAAAACATGAAAATGGAGCTGCTTCAGCCTTCCCTGTTTCCCATTCAAGATTCTAAACCTTTTCAGGATAACCAGAGCACAATGTAAGACTATTATAAACAATAAAATGAAGCATGGTGTGAGTATAGCAAGGAAAGTTCCATCATGGCAGACACCAGGTTTCTTGGTTCTTGTGCAGCAAGTTCTTATATCCAGGTATTCTTTCATGATCATCAGTAGGTTATTGGGAAGATTGTGACAAAAGCCTGAAGTAGACACTACAGCATAGACAGACAAAAGCAGGGTTCACAAGATGGATAGTAGCTGAGATACAAGATCTATGATGCTCAAGCAGGCTCCAGAGGTAGAATCCAGGCTTTTGAGGAGTTCTGTACTTCTAACTGGCTGTATTCTTTGCTTTCATAGATGGTTGTTTTTTTTTTTTTTTTTTTGCCAATAGGCCTCTTAAGAACAACAACAACAAAAAAATACTACCCTTGGATCTTATGGTTGTCCCTGGAATCTATCAGGCACAGATAATCATTCTTCAGTACCAAACAGGGTCTTAGCTCATCTGTGAGAAACATTGCTTGTTTCTCACTATTAAGTATCTGATATACCTTCCTGGTAGTATTTGAGTTCCATCTCACTAACCTGGAAGTTAAGGGTTAGAATATGGGTACACAACTGCCTGGTTATTCTTGAGATGCAAGGACACAAGGTTAGTGTTAAGGTTCACAATCATGGCCTTCATGGTCTTGATGATGGTAACAGGTCTAGGTCAGGCCAAGACACCAGTGTGAGTATTTCATGATCAGTGAGGTCATATGACAGACCATGTGGAATATAATCAGGTTCCTCTTCCATTTTGGCTAGGACAGACTCTAGTGGTCCTCATCTTCAACACTGTAGGAAAGCTGGGCCTTAAATCATATCTGAAAATGTGTTTCATCTTGCAGTTCTCATAAGGTATTAAAGGTTGCAGTGTTCCACGTTTATCAGGTTGCCTGGCTAAGCACAAGATGTTCATCATGGTGGCAAATGGAGCACTTCCGATTGCAGAGCCTGGGAGAAGATGCAGCCCAGAACAAGCAATATTTTGCACCAGGGAATTTAACAAAGGTCTTAAATCGAAATAATTGGCTCTAATGATCTGTAAGTCATTTTGGGTTGGGGTCTTTCTAATAACTTTTATTTGGTATCTTTTTTTAGTCTTTTCAGGTTATTAAAACACTTTTAAGGTGACATTTAAAAAATCTAGAATTTGTTACTTGTAATAGAATAGTGGATTCAAATAACCTAGCTTAATCAGGTAATGAAATATGCCAATTCTTTACTGTCTGCAAATAATCTATGTTGCATAATGAAAAAAATCTTAAGTCTATTTCCTTAGCAGCAAACAAGCTTTTGGAGGAATGTATGTTCAGGCATGTAATCATACTCTTAAAGACAGAGTCTTTCTATATATCCCTGGCTGTACAGAAACGCTTTATATAGACCAAAGAGATCCACCTGCTCTTAACCAGAGCCATCTCTCCAGCTCCCTCTTCTTGCGTATCTATCTACTTCTGAAAGCTCTTGAATTCTGTTGTAGCCTGTTATAATCATCCTGTAAATCATATACAAACATTTACTATTTGCTGCATGACATGAGAGGAAATATTCCAACCATCCATCCATCCAACCAACCAACCAACCAACCAACCAACCAACCAACCAACCAACCAACCAACCAACCACAACCATCAAAAACATGTATTCACCTTATCAGCTACTAAAGGCAAATGAGGTTATCTGGCAAATCGCTGCCATTGAAATCGCTACATCTTCTGACATTACTGTTACTTAATAAACTCAGACTCCAGTATACATTTGTTTCTAGTACAGTGTATTAAGGAAAAGAGGGCTGAAGATCTAGTGGAAGAGAGTATTGTCATGCATTGCCTAGTGTCAAATGAGAAAAAGAAAAAGAGGGGAGGGAAGGTCAAAAGCTGTCTTAACATTATTCAGGACCAGACCAAACCCTCTCAGGAGCTAGTCTAGTGACTAGCATTCTTCTGTTAGACATAAATAACTTCATGGGGCCTCTGTGACCCTTACTAAAGGTAAGGAAGGGGTAGAAAAGTATACTTTTGTTCAAGTACAGACAAAACAAGGTGACTCTGCACTCACAACATCCATAACCTTCTCCTTAGCCAGTAAACTATTGACACTGTGGGCTTATTTTAATCTGCATGTCTAGAAGATATTTATTGAGGTTCAGTCATAAATTATGCCTGCATTCTGGTATCTATAGTACTAAGCAAATTCCCTAAAATCACCTCCAAGCAACATCTTATCAAAAAGCCAAAAACCAACCAAACAAAAAAACCCACAAAAGCCTTGGGTGTGATCATCTTTGTAACTGAGCAATTAAGTGAACTGTTCACTACAGTTGGACTTTGGAGATAGGACAACAACGGTAGTCTAGGAGATTCTCTAGTTGCTATGCATTAAAGCTCTTTGGTTAACACTGAAAATTGAAAATCCTTTTTGAGAGCAAACTTCCCTTGCCTGGCTGGTAAACTCATGAGCTAAGTTCAAATATTTCAGTGACTGCTCTTTGCTGTTGGGTTTACTTTGTTTCTTCCTGGTTGTCTTTTTGTTTTTGTTTTTTAAGACAGGATTTCTCTGTGTAACAACTCTAGATATCCTGGAACGCTGTGTAGATCAGGCTGGCCTAGAATTCAGAGATCCACCTGCCAAAGACTTGTAACACCACTGCTCAAATTATTTTACTTCTTATAAATAAGGTCTTTTAGGAGTATTTTGGCTATTTAACCAGATACAAATTGTTCCTTGATGAAGTACTTTATAATCTTCTAAAAGACGTTTAAGTGAATAGGCAGCCTTTTGCAATTGGGAATTGCACGAATCTTAGGACTTACTCTTACAAGTCGGTATGATGTGTACTTCAAAGATCTGTATGCTGCCTCAAACTCAATTGCAAACAGGTAAGGAAGGAGCTATTTAGAACAGCTTCTGACACTCTCACAAATTAGAGTTACGGTCCTCTGGAAATGATGACTGAGCAAACCTACCCTTAATTATCAGGGCAAGTATACCTCAGTCACTTTATTTTTAATGGCAGAATTCTAGAGTTCAGAATTGTTTTGCTAGCTCAGTGAACTGCAGCTTATCTAAAGTCATTTGTATTTGTCCTTGGTGAAAAAGGTAATTGAATACTTTAAAATAAATAATGGAGCCATTATATCTCAGATTTTTTTTCTTGAAATGTTCTACAAATTAATGGCCTGTGTTAAAAATATTAATTACCTATGTGTGTATGAGTGTGCAGGGGCCAGAAGGGCACTGGATCTCCTGGAACAGGAGACAGTGGGCAGTTGTGAGCTACCTGGTGGGTGCTGGGAACTGAATCCATTCCTTTAGTTTAGAGCAGGTAACACTCTTAACCCCTAAACCACCTCTCCAGCCCCAGCTGTATCTTTCTGGATAATAAGATACATCTCAGCAGCATTTTTTCCCCTTTTTAGATTTGTTGTAATTATTGCTTCTACTTATCCTATGTTCAAGATGTTACATTTTACCTCTTACTGGGCAATTGGTGAAATGGGAACTTAAAAATAGGTAAAATTTCACTTGAGTAAAACCCACAGGTAGTCAAATATTTACTTCTTCAGAATTTCACAATAAATGTATTAGTTTTCAAATTTATCAGTCAGTGAATGATAAGCTATCACTTTGGTATCTTCTTTAATGAATCAGTATGTAAAACTGCTTACAGAAATAATTGCTCTTCTGAAATACAGAGGACAAAGGACCATGACTAGAGCATTTATTGACTGCCCACGGTATCCTAGGAATGTACTTTTCTGTTCTTTACACCTTTGTTTTAATGTAGAAATCTGTAGATGTAAGATAGGTTAGAATAATTAGTGCACTTGATATGAAGGCAGAAAAAAAAATTTCACTCAGTATGTGATTACATGTTATCTAGGCCAGATGTTCATGTTATATAATCCACAATATAGGTAGAAACTCTGCCTATATGACCTAAAGGTTTTGTCTACTCATGTTTAGTAAGATTGTAAAGGCAAAATATGAACCTAGTAGATGTACCCGGAAGTAATGAATGAGTATTTCATGTATAGTTACCAAGATATTTAAATATTTGAATTTCTAAATTTTCAAATAAATAGTAATTATTGTTTAGAAGGAACTAAGACACTCTTAAGACTAAAGACTCAAAATAGCTATGATCTATACACATTCAACATTTTATCAATGTTATATTTATTCAAATTCTTCAAAAATGTCTTGACTCAAAAGTTGATGTCCTGCCTAAAAAGAAGACTTTATTTGTAAATGGAGCCTTTGTGGATATAATCAAGTTAGAATATGGTTACATAAGATCAAGTGAAGTCCTGTACCCCATGATTAGTATCTTCATAAGAACAGAGATTCAGTGACAGATATGGACAGACAAGGAAAGTCATGTTACAATGAAAGTAGAGATTTGAATGATAAACCTGTAATTTATAGGAATGAAAATGAGGGTTGGCAACTGTGAGGACTTGAAGAATCAAGAAAGGGTTCTTCCAAGGGTCCCTTTAAAGGAAACAGATCTTCTGGCACCTTATTTTGCAGTTTTAGCCCTTTGAAGTGGGAGAAAAGAAATATGCACTGTTGTAAAATTACCAAGCTTGTGGTGCTTTGTTGCAGCAGCCCTGGAAACTCAAAAGTGTGTCAAAACACAAGAAATTAACAAAGTTAATATATACCTGGTTTTTTAACCTGCTACAAAGATAATTACTAATTATTGTTATTATTTTGATCACTTCCTAACCCTGAATATAGGAATCAGTCAAGGGTTTTAGCTCTCCCATAGTTTCTTAAAGTCCAAATTTGTAATTTGTTATCAATCCCAACTTTTAATTTCTTTGTGGCCTGACATTGCTTGGTTATATCCAAGCAAAATTCACACACAATTCATCTTGCTAATAATTCTTAAAAGTGAGGCTCCAACCTTCTCCTATCAATGTTCATAGCAGTTACTGCATTTAGATGACAAAATTCTACCCATTTTATATTTTGTATTCTTAAGAAAAATAAATAACAGCAAAGATTATCAACAGTAAGATACAGCTGCATTCAGACAATAAACTAAACTTGTTACATAAATCAATGAATATAAAAGAAATAATTATTTTCAGCTGATGTTCATGGAGAGAATGAATCCTTAGAAGTGTGCCACTAGTGAAAGGAAATCCTATCTAAGAGTGTGTTTCTTTACAGAGCTGTGTCATACCATCCTTTGGGCCCTCTGCTGGAAAAGTAGAATCAAGTCTCAAATAATGCTTTTCAAATTGTGTCCTCTAGTATTATACTGTATCATACCTCTGTGACTGTAAAATAGTTTGTACCTGCTTTATGATACATAGTAGTGACCATGCTTTATCAGACCTGTTTTTAATGATGTTGCTCAGAATGTTTTCTTTTCCAGATGATGATAGAGACGCTAATTAAACAAACAAACAAAACAACAACAACAAAACCAAATGGTGCTAGGTACCACAAGAGTAACAGAACTGTGCTATTTTCTAGGATTTTGTTTACTTTTTTCCATTTGTATAAGGGTAACCCACTGTATTAAATATATAAGGTCTTATCTATGTGGGTTTGATTACAAAAACTAATATTCTCTAAATAAAAGAAATAATTATTTTATCCTGAGTACTTTGATCCCTTCTCACTTCACATACTCAAACATTACTAGGTTGTATTGATTCATTACTTGTAAAGTATTGTAATTAAAAAGTTTTAGTGGCTGGAGGGATGCCTCAGTGGTTAAGGAGGCTGGCTGTTCTTCCAGAGGTCCTGCGTTCAATTCCCAGCAACAACATGTTGGTTTCACAACCATCTTATCATAAAAACCACTCTTCTGGCTTGCAGGCCTGACAGACAGAACACTCATATATTAAAAAAGAAGTAAATTTAAAATTTTTCTTTTTAGTTTTATACAGGCTAATAGGTTTCTGAGCTCTCTTATGTAACAAACCAAAGGCAAATTCCTCAAGTATCTGCATACTTTAAAATTCATTTTAAGATAGACTAGGATAAAATGATAAGCTTACTTAGCCTATATATGATGGGCCCTCCTTGTTGCATGTTCAATATCCACTATGCTTTATTATTGTTGTTATTTTTGAGGTAGGATCTTATTATGTGGTGCTTTGGCTATCCTCAAAAAACATCCATCTACCTACATCTGCCTCCCTAATACTGTGGTTAAGGTATGCATTGCTACAACCAGCTCTACTCTGCTCTAATTCTGCTCAAAGCAGTCATTTTCTCATCAATTAATCACTTTCTCAGATTCTCTGTAGCTAAGAAAGATTATGCAGCACTAACACTTGTCTCTTAAGTGCTTCTTCTGGGAAAGGACCTTCATTTGTGCATTCCTAATTACAAGTGTTTATCACTTTTTAGAATGCAAGTCAAGGTGAAGTCATTGCCAGAAAGCAAATAAACATATAGCTAAACCATTAACTAAAGATATTAAGTTATAAATATACAAGGAGCCTAGAACACTGATTACCTGTAGATCCATATTACCAGTTCTAGAATAAAAATAAGATCCTGTTTGGTAAAGCCACTGTAGAAGAGATCTGTTACATGCAGTTCAATGCAACCCTTAACTGGAACTAGTGTCCAAGGCTCTCCACAATTTGTTCTTGCAGTTCCTTTAGACTTCCCACTCATGCCCCAAGATTCAAGTTTTCTTTGTATATCACTTTGCACTAAACTTGTTGTTTATTGGACAATCAGTGTCCTAAACCATCAAGCTCTTCTACTAGATGTTTTGTTTCTTAACATCTTCACTTTGTGGACTTACTTGGGCAAATTCTCTGTGAGTTCCAGGCCAGCCAGGGCTATATACTGAGGTCTGGACTCAAACAAATAATTAAATTCAATTATGTTTTAAACTCTCCACCCCATTTTATGATTTTTTAAATAAGACTGAGCACAGCAAATAACCTAAAAATGTTTGAATAGACTATAAAAATAATGAAAAAACATAGAAAGCATTTATACCTATAGAGGAAGACTGTGGACTAATCAGAAGGTCCTCTTGAACTGGTTCACTTCCCGGCACTGTCTGCTGATCACTCAGTGAACTCTGAGATGCACTGACAGGTTGGGACACTTCCTCATGGACTTCCTCATCACTTAATCTTTCTACTTTTACCTGCACATCTTCTTCTGCACCTAGAGGCAAGGTAGTTTTTGTGCTCTCACAAGTCACATAGTCAGCCATTCTTCTGCCTGCCTCAGATGGGCCAGGCAATTCTAAAGTCCGGGTATTTTCTGCCTGCTTAGCTTTCTCAGGTTGAATCCTTCGATCAATTCCAAAAGGGAAAGTCCATGGAAAAGCTAAAGAAGAGTCAACTGGCTGATTTCTATTTTCTGCATAGGAAGCTGAAGAATTCAATACCTGGGGTGAACTTGTTTGTGTGCTACATTTTACAGGACTCTCTGGAGACATAACAATGTAGCTTTTGCGTTTTCTTCGGGATTCTCGGCAGACAGGGATACTCCTGTCTGCAACACTGCACTCTGAAGACACTGGAGAAATACTTCCATCTCGAGAAGTAAAATTGCAGTTGGAACTATTTTCTTGTCCAGCATCCAAACCCTTTTCTGGTTGGCTAGTAGGTGTATTCCACAAAATACTTGATTTCATGAACTCTGAGCAGGTACTAGCAACACTAAACATTTGCATATAGCTGGCTGCGGCTAGAACATCAATAATATTTTCTGTGTTAATTGACAGAGTGGCTGTGTAAGCATATTCTAAAAGAGGTATAAAGCCAGTTACTGTAACATGATGCAGATCCAACACGTTTTTGTTCTCATCCTCTGCTTGGCCCACAAGTTTTGTTCGAAAGAAATCACTGCAAGCTGCTAGTACTACCTTATGAGCCCGGAAGACTTTGTCCTGAACACGAATAGTGATATCACAAAAATGTCCATCATTTCGTAGCATATTTAGTTTTCCCAGCATTTCCTGGCTGTGGGAAGAGGAGCTGTGAGTAAATGTTTTCACACCCATTTTTTTTTTTTCCTTCCTCTTCTATCGATGCTTTTCAAGGATGCAATAAATCAGAAATTTCCTAAAAAAAAAAAAAAAAATACAGAAAACACCAAATGACAGCTTAGTAGTTGAAATGGACTATTTATACCGTTTTCATGTAGCCACTGTGCAAAATAAAAAGACGTAAATAATTTCTGACAGTGAAAGAGAAAAACTTCAGGTATGGAATGTATTAAAATATATTTTCTGGTCTGTTGTGGTGTTAAATTCCTATAATCCTAGTAAGGAAACTGTCACAAGCCCGTGCTGCACATTAAGTCTGAGGCCAACTTGGAATATAGGGTAAAATCCTGTGTCAAATAAATAAAATGAATGCACAAATAATAAAAATATATTCTCTAGACATCAACCAGTTAAATTATTGTTAATGAGGCAGCATTTAAAAATAGTTAAATGACCATTATAGAGGGCTTTTATGTGTTAGAAACTGTTGTAAATATTTAAGTACATGATAATCTTTTGACTGTCAAAGACACCTTGGTCAGTATATAACTATCCCTGCTTCTAAACATGAACATGGGAGGGAAAAATGTCAGGCAAGCATTATATGATTCTGTCAAATGTTTTATTCAGACATTGTATAGGATAAAGGGAGAAGGGAAAAAGAAAGAAAAGATTTCAAGATTTTAAAAAAGTCTGAATATAATGATAGGAGACAAAACTGCTCCCCACTTGACATCATGATAAAGGATAACATAAAGTGAATCTTAAGAAGGTAAGAGATCTGATAACATAGAAATAATAACTTTGATCAAATTCAAACTTCTGCAGGACACTTATTCTGTCATATGGATTGAAGTGTTGCTCAATCCTCCAAAGGAGAAGAAAGTCAAGATCATTAAAGACAACAAACAAACCCTGCTCCACATGTTCTTCCTAAATACAAGTAATCACAGGCAGACATAGTAATGTATGCCTATAATCCTAGCATTCTGGAGGCAGTACATTAGGAAAATAACTAAGTTCAAGGCCAACCTGACCTACATGGTTAGTTAATTCCAGACCAACCAGTGATACGTACATTCTGTCGCCAAAACCTCAAAATAACAACAAAACAAAAAAAGTGTTCAAACCTCACTTGAACAAAACAAAACAAAAATCACACAGAGATAATATAGTTAAGATTGATCTAGGCAGAAAATAATTTCATGGACTTGACAATTTTTCTCTTATACAAACAGGAAGGCTACATATAACCATATAACCTGTTTGTTGCCTGTATGTATGTCAGTAAGCATACAAGAGTGATTACTTTGATTCCCATTATGTGGTTGACCGCATAAGACTGACCTCAGAGTAAATGACACTCATAACCTAGGGATCATCCGTGTGAACACAGGTAGTAAAAAAACAAGAAAGCAAGCACTGTTGTTGGAAAATGTGCAACAAAATGCTAAAATAAGACTACTTCAAACTTGATTTGGTTGGAGGCCCCAGATACTGTACTAGCAACCTTCCAAGAAAAGTATAAGGCTACACAGACAAGGAGGGAGTGGAAACCTTTTCAACCTGGTGTTACCTCTATCTTCTATGAGCAAAGAACTAAAAATCAGAAAAGGAGTTTAGCCAATAATCAGTGTGTTTTTGAATTCCAAACCCCATTCAATTCTTCTTTCCTGAAAGGAAAAATACTGATTGCCCTCAACCAATCAAAGTCATCACTCTTAATGGCCCAACTTTAAAAGCAGAGATATGTTTTCTCTTTATCTCAGGCCTATTATACTTAGGAAAGTTCTAAAGGGTATGAGTGTGATTTAAAGAACAGCCAAAATGAAGAAATATGCCATTATTTTCCAACACTATATAAAAGCCAAGAGTAAAATAGTTAAAACATAGAATGGAACCTGAATACTGGATTGTCATCTTGATTATGAGATAGACAGACACACACACACACACACACACACACACACACACACACACACACACACACTTTAACCTTTGTATTTTTAATTTCTGCGGCAGCAAAATGGGGATAATGCAACCTATATCAGAGTTCTGAGGCTAATGAAATACATGTTTCAGTTAGTAACAAGCAACAGAGAAATTTAGTAGTCAGAACAGTAGTAGTCTCTTTCAGTCCTAAAAGGATCAGAAATTACAATTAGCCCCTCTGGGATCTTCCTGTCTGTGTCCCTGGTTCTAGGATTGCAAGTATATAACACCATGCCCAACATTTTATGTGAGTGTTGGAGAGCTGAACTCAGATCCTCATGTTTGCACAACCACGTACTGTGCCACTAAGTTCTCTCTTCTGCCTGTTTCTATCTCATATTTGTTGTGGGGACATAGGATTTTAGTTTTTATAGATTTATAGATACCCATAAACAATATTTGCCCCTAAGACATAACTTATTGCCTATACCAGAACGCTCATCCTGGAAAAAGGTAAAGACTTAACATCTATACTGCCTCCTAACAAGCCTTCCACATCCTGCAATCATACACAGTATTCTAGAAGAGGACTTTTAACTGGAGCTGCCCAAATCCCAAGCCAGGCTGCAGTTATCTACTGTGCACAGGACACCAAGACTAATGCTTATTCAAAAAAAAAAAAAAGGAAAGCTTGACCTTTTACCCTTCCCAGCCACTGAGGCCCTGGCTATTTATTTCCTCAATCATTCCTGAGTACAGTTAAAAGGAACAGGAGGAACCAACAGAGTAAGAAACTAACAGAATGATTCTGGTTTTCCTTACAAGGAAAAAAATACCCTTCCTTCAACAAAGGGAACATCTCATGTAGAGTACAAGTCTCCTCACAATCTCCATATTCCCCTTTACCTATCCTCAAACAAGGAATTAAGTTATAAATTCAATTCAATAAAAACTGCTCTATCGAGCCAGGCCTTGGTGGCATATGCTTTTAATCTTAGCGCTTAAGAAGCAGAGGCAGGAGGATCTCTGTGAGTTCACGGCCAGACTGGTCTACAGAACGAGTTCCAGGATAGGCTCCAAAGAGGTAGAGAAACCCTGTCTCAATAAAACAAACAAACAAAAAACCCACAAAAACAAAACAAAAAACTGCTCTGTCTGTAGGCCTGCCAGTCCTCAAGGACATCTCAGATTAACTTCTTCTTTACCCACTCAATTGAGGGAAAATTTACCTGGACAGGATTGGCAAATATATTTCACTCTTATCTAAATACAAACAATATAAGTGGTTTAGTCAATGTTATTGACATTTTTGAGGAACTGCCTAGAAGCCTTCCCCCTCAAAAAAAAAAAAAAAAAAAAAAAATGCCCCAGAAGTCAACCAAGTATTCTTACAAGAGATAATTCACAGATCTGCCCCCTAATCATATTCTAAAATAACCTAACATGTCTCACAAAGCTTTGGGTTATCACCCTTTTACACACCCTGTATATCACCCTCAATCTTCAGGGAAAATTGAAAAGGTCCATTTTATCTTAAAACATCTATCAAGCTGACTATGTAGCTTCAGCAAAAGGGCTCCAACTCAATACTTTCCATGTTTTAAGATTGAGAGCCATTCATTCTCAAGGCATATGTGATGGTTAGTGTTGTCAACTTGACAGAATACAGAATCACTTAGGAGATGGGACTTTGGGTATGCTTGTGGGAATTATTCTGTTTTCACTGAGGTGGGAGGAGTCCTACTCACTGTGGGTGATGGCATTCCCTAGTTGTTGGGACTGTACAAATAAATGAAGAAAGGAAGCTAGGCAACAACATGCATTCTTTGCTTTCATTCCTTATTGTGGATGGTGCGTTACCTTTCCTGTCATGATAGACTATTACCCTTGAACAGTTAGCCAGAATAAAGAATAAACCTTTTGTCCCTTAAATTGCTTCTGTAATAGTAGTCTGTAGTAGCAACAGTAAAGAAACAAAGATAACAAGCACCCTTATGCTTTCTCATAAGTTATCCTTTTCTCCTCAACTATCAAACCCTATCTTAGGAAACGAACAGCTCAGTCTTTACAGCACCCTCCTCACAACTCACCCTCCATCTTAAAATCAGGCCTGGAGACGGTATCCTTAAAAGACAACCTTTTCAACCAAGGGGAGAGTTATTCTCACCACTATCACTTAAACTAGGCTTGCTTTCAGGATTCCTGTCTCAGATCTAGCTCAACTCAAGCTAATTTTTTCACTATACCAACAAATCTACAGGTGACCTGCTCTTCAAAAAGGCAAAATGCCCATGTCTGAAAGAGCAGGAAAGGCCTTTATTCCATAAGAGACTCTCTGCGTGTGTGTATTACTATAAATACCTCAGTAGTTTGTCCACCAATCAGGCTACTGAGAAAGCCCTAACTCTAGCAAGGAAATTTCTAAGATAAAATACTCCTCCAAGAAATTTAACCTTGTACATAAAAACTGCTGTGTGGGCTGGGGCAATGGTTCAGCAATTACAAGCACTGGCTGCTCTTCCAGAGGACCTGGATTTAGTTCCTAGTACCCACACAGCTCACAATTTCAGTAATTCCAGGACTAGGGGATCTGACATCCTTTTCTGGCTTTCTGCACACATTTAATGCATGCACATACATGCAGATGATACTCCCATACACATGAAATAAAATAATAAAAAATAAAATTGCTGTGACTATGGCTTTTCTTGTTTCTTTCCTGGGTCAGTGTGAGAGAGTCTCTGTATTTCCACCTGGGTGGTAATCATTTCTTTTGCATACAATATGACTATCTTTACCATCTGGCCTGAAATTTTTTTATTTACCCTAGGAATTCTGTGACCTTTGTTAGCATAACTTCACTCTGTACAAAACCAATCAAAAGGGCATAAGAACATGAACTATACAAAAACACAGCTTACAGATTGTTGGGTTTGTGTTGTCATTCCCTGTCTACAAGAATCATCCTAGGCTAGAGAAATGACTTAGCAATTAAGGGCACTTGTCATCCCTGCCCCCCACCCAGTACTGTGTGTACTATTTATTCATGCCTTCATTTATTTCATAGGTTCTCTCTCTCTCTCTTTTTAACTGAGCTGTACATTTTTCCTCAAATCCCTTCCCTTCCACCTCAACCACCCACCCTCCCAATTTACTCAGGAGCTCTTGTCTTTTCCCATTTCCTAGGCAGATCTTAGGGTCCTCTTTATTACCTAGGTTCTCTGGGGTTGAAGAGCACTTGTCATTCTTAGAGAGGACACAGGTTCAGTTCCCTGAACCAACACTGTAGCTTACAACTATCTATAAATCCAGTTCCAATGGATCCAATGTCATCGTCTGGCTTCCTTGGGCATTGGGCAAACATATGGTATACATACATACATACAAAAATATTTTTAAACATGTAAAATTAAAGACTCCTAACAAATATTTTAGACTGAATATCAAAATCTTCCACATTTGAGTGACAGCCACTGACATCATTGTTCTTCATACAAAGGTTCAAATTCTCAATGATAGATCCCTACCAATATTCAGACCATTAGCCTGGACTAAAATGAATTCAAGCAGAGAATTTATGAGTAAAACACTGTCAAGGTAAAGCATACTAATTTTTACTCCAGTAACAGACCATACTTCTCAACTAATTTATCAGACTGGGTGAGATCCCCATGGAATTCAGGCAGGGTAGATGTGAATCTGAATTTGACTGAACTAAGAGGCTCCATTGAGGGCAGTAAGAACTGCTGGAGTAGTGCTATTCCTTACACATATCAAGCCTGTAAGGTCAGCTGCTGCACAAGCCAAGGGTTGGATGTTTACTGATGTTGTGAAGCTGGAGCCAAGTGTGGAGATTGAAAAAAGTCCCCAAGGACCCCCAGACAAGGACTTAATCTTCCTTCCCCTCACAGGGCAGCTTTATTTAGAGAACACTTAAGGGCAGAGCTGCAGCAGAACCAAGAGCTGTTGGGGACTCTGGGCTCTACACAGATGCCCTGGTGTGAAAGCTGGGGCTGAAGTGAGTTACTCTCACAAGGCTCTTGCTCATGCCTGCCCCTGATTCACCACCCAGAAGGCAATAAGGAGGGAACCAAATCACACATTCAACTTAGTACAGATGTACCAGAAACTCACTTGAACAATTAACTCGTCTCAACTACTTGGGTGCAGTACACACCCCAAATCCAGTTGTATGAGTCTGAACTAGAATTGCAAACTGAACACCTTCCATAACTCCAAATTCATTCCTAAGGAAGAATACTGATGTAAAAAATTTAGATCTAGAAATTCGCAGGCAAGTGGATGAATGAGGTAACCCAGTCACAAAAAGAGGAACACAGTATGTACTCACTCATATATGGATTTTAGAACTAGATCAAAGGATCATCAGCCTATAATTCACACCAGAGGAACTAGGATACAAGGTGTATTCTAAGAGATTCATATAAAGTCCCTCATAGAACTGGGAAGGGACATGTCCCCCAGAGCTCAGGGGAAGTGGGGGGGCAGCGAATGGAGAGAGAAGTAGGAGAAAACGAGGGGGAGGAAAGGAAAACATGTGCGACCAGGAAGATTTAGCCTGGTTAGGAATAGAAGACAGGAAAGAGAGAGAGAGACAGAGACACACACACACACACACACACACAGAACATAAAAGAGGGAGCCAATATTGGTTTGAAGATAAAATTGAACACAAAGAAAGGTCCAGAGAACTAATTTGAACTTCCGTGGAAAGGCTACCATAAATGCCTTTCCCAGAGAGTGAGATCAACAACTAACTTATCCATGGAGCCCTCAACTAATGCCAGTTGGAAATAGGAGCAAACACCCATACATAAACACTGAATCGAAGTAGAACTCAGATGCAGAGGGAGAGGACAAGACCAGGTGGCAGAAACACATAGAGACAGCTTACCTGAACAAGGAGGAGCTAACGGGCCACCAGACTGATAGCTGGGAAGCCAGCATGGGACTGACTCAGGCCCCCCTGAATATGGGTCTCAGCCAGAAGGACTGAGCAGTCTAAGGGACCTCAGACAGTGGAGCCAGGATGTATCCCTGGAGCACAAAAGGACCTTGCGAACACATCCCTCCATGAAGGGATGGATAACTGCCTTAATCTAGAGACAGGAGAGAAGCCCTAGTCCCTACTTCACATGACCTGTCAGACCTACATGACCCCTACTGGATGACATTCCCCTACATATGGAATTGTGGTGGGGGGATGGGAGGGTGGTTAGGGTGCATGTGAGAGGGCAGAGAGGGTAAAAGGGAGGAAAGGAGGGAAGGAGGAAGGGAGGGAGGGAGGGAGAGGGAACTGGGATCAACATGTAAAATAATAAATTTAAAAAAAAAATGCTTTGACTCCAAAATTTAAGTTCAAGGACAAGTTACTGAGGAAAAGGATTTCTATTTTTGTTTCCACAGAAAATGAAAAGATGTGGATTCCTTCCAGACTAATGTGGTTTGATCAAGCCAGACCGCCTGAAACAGAGTACCAGGTGATCCTACATTCAAAACAGCTGGACAAAGCAGCCTGACAGACTACATCCAGGATTTCTGAATCTTCTTCGAATCCCCCATGACAGCGCCCCTTACCAGCAGGAAGTAGTTTGGAAAGAACAACACCCAAATTCCCAAATATTGTCTATAAATGTTTGTTTTCATTTAAATGGACTTGGTTATATGAAATAAATAAATAAATTTAAATCTATTATTATACTTTGTCTCTTGGTTATTACTCTGTATTTATTTATTTTTGGTTTATTACTCTTACATTTGTCTTTTTAAAAAAGTATTCTAAACTTCATTCTTCCATATCTCATAATAATCCTGCTTTAACATAAATTGCTTGGACAGGTTTTAGGATTGTTCTGTCCTATCTACAGTTAGGCATTCTATTTTTCCTATGCCCAATTCATATGCATTTGCATTCTTAACCTATTCATCTTTTATTTCCGAACCAAAACTTCCACAGTTTTAACAATCTAAGCCTTTTCCCCATTTTGATTTTTTTCAAAGTTGATCTAATACTTATCCCCACATTCACCCTTTTTTCTCCCACTATGAATCTTACTGACTAAAGTCCTATTGAATCCTATTGTACATCATACTATCCCTATCCTTGTTCCTTTACTTTCCAACTGAAAAAAAAAAAAAAAAAAAAAGGAGGGAGAGGGTAGGATGTACTAATGTATAGCAATTGCATACAGGAATAGTCAGGAGCTGTGGTTGTTCCTGCATTTAAAATTCTACACTGGGAGAGATATACATGAAAAACACCAAGCACCCTGGGCTCTTCAACTGAAGCTGTAACTTCTGAACCACATCTCAACTCTTCTATAATCTAGCCCTACCTGGTCATTTCAACTGAATGAATACAGCTAATACAAGTTCCAATCAAAGATAGTCATATGAAAAACAAGAAAAACTAAGGCAATGAAACTCGCCCAAAGTTACTAATCCATTGGCATCCAGTGAGAGTAAATTAGATGAAACCCCAAAGAACAATAAAATAATTATATTCAAAGGCATCAAAGACACAAGTAAATCTTTTAAGAAATTTAAAGAAAACACCTAAGTGAAATAAGAAAGCTATGACAGACAAATTCAATTAAAAAATAATAGTGAAGAGGTCTGAAATACTAGATATGAAAAACACATTATGTAAAATAAAAAGCTCCTTGGAGTAAATAATCTACCAAGAGGACATTACAATTCTAAACACGTATACACTGAATATTTGTGCACCCAATTTCATAAACACTAATAGATGTAAAGACAAATTAATGCCAATATAATAGTAGATGACTTAATACCTCATTCTCATCAACACATAGGTCATTCTGACAAAATGTAACAAGTTAAATCAAGGGCTGGAGGGATAGCTCAGCCATTAAAGGCTAGGCTCAAAACCATAAATATAAGAGTTAAATCAAACCATGGGTCAAACAGACCATATCAGTTACTTTTCTCATTACTGTGATGAAATAGAAATGGAGAACTATAGTATTTCAACTATGGCTCCCATAGCCTTAGAACTGAGTGCAAAATGTATTAATTCTAACTCCAATAATTCCCATAGTTTATACTAGTTCCAACAGTGTTTTTTAAAAAAAGAAAGACTAACATTCAAAGTTCTTCTGAGCCTCAAGGCAATCTCTTAACTGTAAGCCCCTATAACATTAAGAAAACTTAGTTTCTTTACAATGGCACAGAGTAAACATTCCTATTCCAAAAAGGAGGAACAAGGGTGTAGTAAGGTAAGATTGAGTTAAAGCAAGATTGAAGCTCAGTGGGACCAATATCATATCCTATAGCTCCATGACTGGCATCTGAAATCTGTAGACTCCGTTGGGCTCCAAACAGCTTGGGTAGCCCAGTCAGTCCTCCAGCCCTGCTGCCTGTGGCACACTTTCTTTGGCCAGGTCTTTAATGTAGTTGCAGATTTATTGTCCTTTTCTTTTTCTGTTTAGATATCCCGAAGTTCTGACATCTTTACTATACTGGAGTCACCAGTGTAACTTAGGTTTCACTCACCTTCACACCTTGATATGCAGGGGATCCTTTCAAGGGCTCTGACCCTGGCATACATTGCTAGGCCTCAGCAGCTCCCTGAAACATGCTTCCATGACCCACTCAATCACTCTTTGATCTTTCATGCCTACAAAATCAGTACCACATGGATGCTCCCAATCTCTATTGCTAGTTTGGGATAGAGCTTGGTCCCTTGGATCACAGCTTTAGAGCTGCTAGCTAAACCTGCAAATTCAGTTTCCTAGGCAGTTGTCTGCAGGCAGGGAACACCTTCAGCTTCATCCTCACTTCAGGTTCTCTCCTTTCATATCTAATAAACATGAATCTTCCTAAATGAGCCCTTGGGTGGGATCTTATCCTTAGGGCACTCTTCCTATTCTCCCAGTGCAGAGCAGAAGTTTCTTGTTAAGGGGGCTAATGTAACTTCTTTTATTTGTGTGTATGGGGGGGGGGTTCTTTTGCAGCATCCTCCTTGTTTGCAACTTTAAACCTGTATATGGCTCCTTCCCAAGCTGAACTGCTCAATTTCATTACCTTTTCCCTCACTTTAGACCCGATTAAGAACAGTGATCAAGTAGCCATGACATACACTCTGAATGCCATGTGTGCATTGAAATTTTCTCGAAACATATACCCATTACTTTAAAAATCAGCCTCCCTAAATTTTTCAGGCCACAGTCACAATGAAGGTTGACCACACTGCACCACCCCACCCACTGCCTCTCATACACCAATGTAACCTGAATGGTATCTAGCTCACTTCCCAATAGTCCTTATTTCCCTTTGAAACTTGAAGAGCTGAGTGCCCACACCTTATGCTTCTCTTTGTATTCTAGTTCTCCAGACTCAACCCAAAATAGTGGCTAATTTCTGCATTCTAGCGCATTCTAGCAATTTTTTAGTCCCAAACTCCAAACTCTTATAACAATCCTCCTGCAAACCAGTTCCACACACTCAAGAACCACATGTTCAGGTGTATCACAAAACAGCCACACTTCTTGGCGCCAATGTTATGTATTCTTCCTTCCTTCCTTTCTGTCTTTCTTTTTGCTGTGAAGAATGCCTAACAAAAAGCAACTTAAGAGAGGATTTATTTTGGCTCATAGTTTGAGGGGAAGGTTTATTTGAAATGCTTAGAAGTGAATAAAAATGAAAACCAGTACCTTTAGGATACCATGAAAACTACTACAGAAGGAAATTCACACAAGTGACTACATTCTAAGAGATCCACAAAACCCAGCAGTGACTAATGAAATAACTCATGGGTAAAGAGATGGGTCAGTAACGAATGTGCTTGCTGCCAAGTCTGATAACTGAATCTGGTCTCCAGAACCCACAAAAAGGTGGAAGAGAAGAACAAACTCTACATATCCTCCTTGGGACAAACAAGCGCTCCTCCCTGTCAGAGTATAAAATATTTTTAAGAAGCAGAGTGACTTCAAATAAATAATTTATTGCTCCAGGAGCCTTGTAAAAACAATAATAGAAATCCAAAGCTGGAGAGATAGCTCAAAGGTTAAGAGCACTCACTGACTGCTCTTCTAGAGGTCCTGAATTCAATCCCCAGCAACCACATGGTGGCTCGCAAATATCTACAATAGGATCTAATGCCCTCTTCTTGCATGCAGAGCACACATACAAAAAATATAAATAAATAGTTCAATAATAATAGTAATAATAAAAACACAAGTAAAGATCAGGTCAGTAATTGGTTCTTTGAAAAGATTTACAAGATCCAAAAACCCATAGTCAAACTAATCAAAAGGAAGTGAAGATTAAAAGCTGGGCAGTGGTGGTGAATGCCTGTAATCGCAGCAGTCAAAGAGGCAGCCAGATCTAAATGAGTTCGAGTCCAGACCTGTCTACATACTGAACTCTAGGACAGCCAGAGTTATGTAGAGACCCAGTCTCAATAATTAAAGTAAATAAATTTAAGAAAGTTAGCAAGATCCAAAAACCCTTAGCCAAACTAACTAAAAGAGAGGACTCGAATTACAATTAAGAGGTGAAAATGGCAGCAGTACAATGGATTCCAATTAAATTTTTAAAAAAGCATTAGAACTTAAATTACAAACAATTAAAAAAAATCTAAAAGAAATGGTTGAACTTGTGCAACCAAGATGAGAAAGACAAATTCAAAACACTAGTAAAAATCAGTATGATTGAAGAATTAAAAAAAAAAGAAAACTCTCCCTTGGGACTGGAAATATGGCTCATCCTTCAAGAGGACTTGCTACTTACATAAAATTTACCCCCAGGCAGTGTTGGTGCACGCCTTTAGTCCCAACACTCAGAGGCAGAGGCACTTGGATCACTGTGAGTTCAAGATCAGCCTGGTCTACAAAGTGAGTTCCAGGGCAGGCTACAGAGAAACCCTATCTTGAAAAACCAAAAACAAACAAACTTACCCTAAGACAGGTCTACATTTCAGTGGCATTAAGTACATTTACACTTCTTGGAGACAATAATCTTTAGGAAGGTGTTTTGAATAGTCACACATTCCTATAGCAGTCACCCAAACATCAAATCCTAATATTTCACTGCATTTTCAGAATAGGCTACTTTAAAACAGTTTACATTTCCTTCCTTTTCCAAGTTACCAATCTTGTCTATATTTTAATTATTTTAGCTATGACATATATGACTAACTGATTTTTCAAATATGTGATATATTTCCATGGGCAAGGCTGCTTAAAAAAAAAAAAATCACAATGATAGCATAACAAAAGTTTTAAATGTATAGCTCAATGACCAGTATGTTCACATCGTTATAGAAGTAGTACACCCCCATCTCTCTCCCTGCCTCATATAAGGTTTCTCTGCTTGGCCCTGGAACTCAACGATCTGCCTACCTCTGTCCTCCGTGCCGGGGAGTAAGGTGTGTTCTGCCATACTCAGCATAAGTGGAACCATTTTTACCTACTTTTAAAACTTCAGGGGCCCAGTGGTACACACCTTTAATTCCAGCACTCAGGAGGTGAAGGCAGAGGTAGGCAGATCTCTGTGAGTAGGACAGCCTGGTCTACTTAGAACTAGTTCCAAGATAGCCAGGGCTATACAAAAACAAACAAACAAACAAACAAACAAAACCCTGTCTCAAAAAACAAAACAAATAATTTTCAAGGAACAAAAGTAAATAACAACATAGACATTTAGCATGGTTATACCCAAAGAATTTTACAAAGTGTAAGTACATTTAAACCAGTAGAATACTCATTCTCTCACATGCTGCCCCCAGTGCTGGAATGAAGACATGTGCTACCATATCTGGCACCAAACTTTTCCTTAAAACAATGTATTTTCGTATGTGTGCATATGTGTGGGAAGGCATGCTCAAGGGTAAGAGGACAACTTTATGAAGTCAGTTCTCTCTGGCTATGTTTATATGGGTTCCAGAGATGGCATTGAAATTGTCAGACTTGGGTAGTAAGTGCAGCATCTTAAAAGCACAAAATTGTCATTTTTATATAATTAATATATCCATCCTCATTTAAAAAACAATTTTGACAGCAAGAAGTCTTTCTTTCTTGTTCTTTACTTCACAAATATCACAAAAACAACATGTATAAATAAAACTTTTCACAAATTTTATATTAGAACTTGTAATTTACATGATATTAATAGAATTTCTTTCATTATTTTCTTAGATGCTTATAAGTAATATGGATGAATAATTATTATACCCTTCCTCCTTTAAAAAACTATTAATTAATGTGCTGGGCAGTAGTGGTACATGCCCTTAATGCCAGCACTTGGGAGGCAGAGGCAGGTAGTAGATCTCTGGGAATTTGAAGCCAGCCTGGTCTACAGAGTGTAGAATGAGTTCCAGGACAGCCAGGACACTACACAAATAAATCCTGTCTCAAAAAACAAACAAAGCTGGGGAATTAAGAGATAACTCTGAGGTTAAGAGCATTGTTGCTCTTGTAGAAGACTTAGATGTGACTCCCAGCACCCACGTGGTGGCTAACAACCATGTATAGTTGCAGTTCCAGGAGATCTAATATCCACTTCTGGCCTTCATAAGCACGGGACATATATTCATGCAGGCAAAATACCCATACACATCAAACAATAAAATTTATTGTTTAAATTCAGGCTATGCCTTTAACTGCAGCACTCAGGAGTCAGAGACAATTGATACACATAGCAAGAGCTGGGATGTAGCCCAATGGGTACACAGTGCTTCCCTAACATGTACACGACCTAGAATTGAATCCCTGAACTGCAAAATAATAATTATCTCATACCAAAACTAGAATTCTAATAAACATAAACATGTCAAAAACTGATAACTGCCACATCTATTAATGATACTATCAGTAATGGTTCTTTTTTAAAAATTAAGCTAGGAAGCCCAATTTTTTTTTTTTTTTTGGTTTTGTTTCATTTTTTGAGACAGGCTTTCTCTGTTATAACAGCCCTATCTGTCCTGGAACTGGATTTGTAGACCAGGCTTGTAGCAAGAGTTCTAATAGGTCTTAATAATAAAATCTAGACCATATATGAAAATTGTTTGAACAAGGTCTTATGTAGCTCAAGCTGGCTCTGAGCTCAATATGTCACCAAGGATGACGGTTAATTTATTCTATCTCCAAGTGCCAGGATTACAGGTGTGAACCAACTACATGGGATGGTACTAGTGAGTAACCAGAGCTTCAGGAATGCTAGCCAAGCACACTAGCACTAAGTTACACCACTAGTTGAAAGTTTATCTATGGTGCAATTTAAAACATACTTAACTTGCATTTTTAAATCACCTGCATCAATTCATTTATACACACACACACACACACACATATGAGTTTTTTTAAATCCTTGAATTGTAACCACTCTTGTATCTTGATAAAGTTGGTACTGTTATTGTCTTTTATCATATATGAATCCATCTCTAAGCAATACAGTAGTTGGTTTTATATGATTTTACTATTTTTAGTCTGTCTGAGGTTCAATAAATTTTAATATGAAGAAAAAAATAATAAAACCTAGTGTCAAGTATTGGGGTTAATGCTGAAGAACAGAGAAGCAAAGCAGCCAGCCACTAGAGAGTTCTTACCCCTTACAATGCTCAAACCAAAAGGGGCGATTCTGTCCTCAGACTGCATGCATCCTCAGACTGCTTAGATTGCAATGTTCCTCAGATTGCCTCTCTCTGTCGAGCCATATCACTCCTGTCTCCATCTCCCTAGTGCTGGGATTAAAGGCATATGATCCCAAGTGCTGATTGGGATCACCTTTGTATGAGCTCTGTCTGTCTCTGTCTCTGTCTCTCTCTCTCTCTTGGTTTTTCAAGATAGGGTTTCTCTGTATTGCTTTGAAGCCTGTCCTGGAACTAGCTCTGTAAACCAGGCTGGACTCAGAGATCCACCTGTCTCTGCCTCCCGAGTGCTGGGATTAAAGATGTGTGCCACCACAAATGCCCAGCACTGTTTCTCTTTTAGAAAGATACAATCTTGTGTAGTCCAGGGTGGCCTTGAATTCTGTCTGCCTCTGTCTCCAGAGTGCTGGGATTAAAGGTGTGTATCACCACTGCCTGGCCTCTATGGCTAACTAGTGTGGCTGGCTTTGCACTCTAATCTTCAGGCAAGCTTTATTTGTTAGATCACAAACAAAGTATCACCACACAGGTTGTCCTAGAACTCACAGAAATCTGAGTACTGGGATGACTGGGATGAAATCTAATTCTTGAAGTTCTTATTTAGTTATAACTGATTAGCAGATGACAACCACAAAATCTAACTCATTTGAAGACTTTGACTAAACTGATCAAGAACAGGATTTCAAAAAGCTACTCTGGAAATCACTAAT
The DNA here is from genome assembly GCF_943737965.1 of Phodopus roborovskii. Lineage (NCBI taxonomy): Eukaryota > Metazoa > Chordata > Mammalia > Rodentia > Cricetidae > Phodopus > Phodopus roborovskii. Next base: position 10,314,123 of record NW_026126517.1, on the reverse strand, counting down.
ATGTTGATACAGACAGCTACAGAGAAACATTCTGCTTGGATAACAGAAATATTCTATGTGCCTCTAGATCAGTGATTCTAAACCTTCCTAATGATGCAACCCTTTAATATAGTTCCTCATGTTGTGGTAACCCAAGCATAAAATTATTTTTGTTGCTACTTCATAACTGTAATTTTGCTACTGTTACGAATCACAATGTAAATATCTGATAATTGACCATTGTGAAAGGATCATTTTGACTCCCAAAGGGGCTGTGATCCACAGGTTAAGAACCACTGCTCCAGAGTATCTATATGTCTAGTCAATGTGACATTGGAACTGGGACCTTTCATTTTCATGTATCATACAGATGTTTGTATTTATGGCTTAAATGTTATTTTAAGATTAAAAAGATAAAGATGGTTAAATTGAAAAGAGGCAGTATTTCCCCCACCCTTGGAAAAACAAACAAAAACTACTTGACCCAGGCAGACAGCTCAATATACAAAAGTACTTGTTACAGTTTCAGATGACCTAAGTTTGCATCCCTGGAACCATGTAAAAAAAAAAAAAAAAAAAAAAAAAAAAAGGTGGACAGGTGGTACACATAATGTCAGGCAGGAAGCTTGTAGGCCAGGTAGCCTGGAATTCACAGAACAAGGCAGAGGGTGAGAACCAACACCCAAGTTTGGCTTCTGACCTCTATACACATACCATGGCATGCACATGTGTTCATACAAGAAAGCACTAAAAAACATTTTTTTTTCATAACATTCACAACAAAATGAAGGAAATTTGAATTTTAGACATGAAAAAAATAGTTCAGAAAAGATGTTTAGTTAAACATTTATCAGTTGCCAGATACATGTGCTAAAATCCAGATAATTTGGTTTGTGCAATCTACAGTTTTGTACAAAACTCAAGAATTACAACTAGAACCTGAGGTCTGGGAAACTGACTCAGTAAGTTGGGACCTTCCCTGAGTTCAGATCCCTAGCAGACATGATGGGAACTGGGGTGAGGGAGGAGGAGTTGAGTGTCTCTGTAAGTACCTATATATAACCCTAGAATCTGGGGAGAGAGGAAGCAGAGACAGGAGGATTATTGGAGCTTGGACACATACGTATACATCCCTATCTACCTACCTCCCATTATGGAGTTTTCCTCTGGGACCAAAGCTAAAATATAACTCTTCCTAAAGTTGCTTTGGTCATGGTATTTTAACATAACTAATACATAAGTACTCTTTCCAGTGGCTTGTAATTGTCAATAATAATAATAATAATAATAATAATAATAATAATAATAATAATAATAATAAAGGTCTATAAAGGAACAACTATCTTTTTCCTTAGACACCCATGGGATGGGGTGTCTAATCTTAGGAGTAGAACCTGGGGTGCTGTGGCATTTTGTTTGTGTTCTGTCAAATAAAGCTTGCCTGAAAATCAGAGGGTGGAGCTAGCCACTAGAGGTCTATACAGACAGGAGCTCAACCCTTTCAGACAGAAGATTGCTAGAGGTAAGAAGTCTCTCTAGAGGCTAGCCGTTCTGCTAATCTGATCTTTCAGCTTTCATCCTAATGTCTACTCCAGGTTTTTATTATCTGACTCTGGGTTTTTATTATTAAGGCTAATTCGGATCCCACATCACCCAAGCCTCCTGCATATTATTAGGGCAAACATTCTATACCACTGTGTTATCTTCCCAGTCCTAGAACTGTTAACAGAATAGAAATCTTTTCTTTCTAGATCTTACAATCAACTCTCCCAATAGTGTCAAAGTGTCTTTATACAGAAAGAAAGCAGTTCCTCTAGTGACTTATTATAATGCTGTCTTTTAAAATTGTCAAACTGTTGCAAGGTTAGTCAAGTACTACAACAAAATGATATTTAAATAACAAAAGAGGCTGGAGATTTAACTCATAAGATACTTTTGATTTTGTGGTGGTGGTCAATAGAGGCAGAAGCAGGTGGATCTCTTGAGTGAGGCCAGCCTGGTCTACAGAGTTTCAGGACAGAGAAACCTTGTCTTAAAAAAAAAAAAAAAAAAAAAAAAAAATCAAAACTAAAAACCCAAAACTATAAAAAAAAAAAAATCTTTTAAAATTTAAAATTTTATGTGTATGTGTGTAAGGTATGAGTGTTTTGCTTGCATGTATATAAGTACACCAAATGAACGTCTGGTTCCCACAGAGGTCTGTTAGATCCTCTGGAGTCACAGACTGCCCAGTCCTGCCATGTGGGTACTAGAAATTGTACTTGGGTTCTCTGTAAGAACAAATAAATACTCTTAAGCACTTTTAATTTTATTTTAAATATTGAATCTTGAACTCCTGGGCTTGGGCTAGCACAGTAGTACATGCCTATAATCCCAGCACTCATGAGGCTGAGCAAGACTAAGAAATGGCTATATAGCTATACCCTGTCTCAAAAACAAAAACAAAAGTGGCTCAAGAAATTAGGCTGTTTAAGCAACCTAGTAGCTGGCTCATAACACCTTCGGAGAGTGAGTATACTCATTTGTAATGAGTATTCAGGATAGAAGCATGGCTAACTCAAGGTCTCCAATGCCTCAGACTCAAGGGGTCATAAGGTCTTCCCCTGGTCCAAGAGGAATAATGACAAATGGTTGACTTTTTATTAAGCAGTACACATAAAAAGTATGCACTGCAGTTCCCTTGTCCCTTTTCCTGTGCATCCCCACTCTAAGTATTCCCCTACAGGGATTAACTAACCAGACTTCTCAACCATGCTATATATTACCAATGCACTGTGAATCCAGCTGCTGACATGTCTCCATCCAATCACATAACCATCTGATTCTGGGTTTACATTACTGTGTCTGTCTTAATCATCTATGCTCCCAATCAGGCTTCCAGGACCTAGCTACATGGGTCAAGGTACATGCTACTGGATCTAACTTTCGTTATTTTCTTAGAAACCTATTTTCTCAAGTCTTCCCAATAAATTGTATGTACCTTAAATCATAGCCATTCTGCAATTCCAATTAAGATTCTTAATTCTAGATCTGCCATGGACAAGACATCCGTCATTTAAACATCTGTCCATTTAAACTACAGAAGACCGATGTAAGAATAAATGCACCAAGTCTTTTTATATATTAATTTTAAAAAATACAATCTTTTTGTAGTGCCCAAAATGTAGTAAGACTCCTTCACTTCCTATAAAATTAGTCAGGAGGAAAAGGCAGGAAGATCACAGGTTTAAGGCCTATTTGAGTTTACAGAATGTTCAAGGACAATCTGGGCAATTTAATGAGACTTTGTGTTAAAAATAAAAGTAAAAAACGGGGCCAAACAGTGGTGGCAATGGCCTTTAATCCCAGCACTCGGGAGGCAGAGGCTGGTGAATCTGTGACTTTGAAACCAGCCTGGTCTGCAGAGTAAGTTCCAGGACAGCTAGGGCTGTTACACAGAGAATCCCTGTCTTTAAAAAAAAAAAAAAAAAAAAAAAAAAGTAAAAAAATGGGTTGAGGCTATAAGGCTATAGCTCAAGGATAGAAGTGTTTGCTATATATAAATCCCCTAGATTCAATGCCCAGTTTAAAAAAGGAAAAAAAAAAAAACAAAAACAAAAACAAACAAACAAAAAACAAACAAACACTACTTTGTAATTGGAGGGCCCTGACTCATCACTGTTACTTCCAAAGAAGCTGGATGACTTAAATTAGGTTCAGGGATTAAATAAGTACATGTAAAGTATCCCACTCCTAGCACACAGTATACACACAGACACACAGACACACACACACACACACACACACACACACACACACAGAGGTGGTACCACAACGAGAAAATAATGGTAGATTTAACTACTATATCTGATTGAATCAATCTCAACTCTCCAACATCCTTCCTGAACTTCAATTATGGGACTTATATATATGTTGGCATGCCCAGCCAATAAGAATGCACTTGTGATGTCCTTTAATTCTTGGCTTTCTGATCTTCACTGATTTGTTCTGTGCTTAGTTTTGAGATGCTCAAAAAACAAAACAAACAAACAAAAAAAAAATCCATGTTTGATAGGCACAAAACCAATAAAAATGCTGAAAATGCTAATAAAGATAGGCCATTGTGAGTGAAATGAAATGAGAAATAGCTAGATTAATAAGGAAGGAGAGTGGAGAGATCGCTCAGCACTGAGTGTTCTTCCAGGGATTCTAGGTTCAATTCCCAGCACCCACATGGCAGCTATCAACTGTCTGTAACTCCAAGATCTGACATCCCCACACAGGTATACATTCAGGAAAAAGACCAATGAAAATAAAATTTAAAAATTAAATAAAAAAAAAAGAAGAGCTGGAGCAATAAAGAATGGGGGAAAGTAAGCATGTGGCCCTATCCATGGGACAAATACTAAATAGTATGAATGACTGAAATAACTGTCAAGAACCTTTACAACATATGAAGCCATGGTATCTACATGATAACTAAGGATAATCAAGAAAAGACAAAGAAAAATAACAAGAAACTAACTTTGGTGTATGTTGCTAGAGTGACATTAACCCTAGCAGTCAGATTTCAGTTTTTTGTCTCTTTATCCTCTTAAATTTATATAAAATGCATATTTCTAACACCAACCATATTATAAATTAAAAAAAAAAAAAAAAAAGATTCAGGACTGGCATGAGGGCTCAGCATGGAAGGTATTTATTGCCACCCCTAAACACAACTTGAGTTCCATCCCCTGGAGCCACATTGTAGATGAAGACAAGTGACCCCTACAAAGTTGATCTGACTAGCACTGTGGCGCATACACACCTACACTCATACAAAATAAATAAATACAAAACACTGATTCATTTAAAAACCAGTATATGGCTGGGAAGTGGTGGCACATACCTTTAGTCCCAGCACTCGGGAGGCAGAGGCAGACAGATCTCTGTGAGTTTAGGCCAGCCTGGTCTACAAAGCTACACAGAGAAAGCCTGGTCTACAAAGCTACACAGAGAAACCCTGTCTTTAAAAAAAAAAAAAAACAAAGAACAGCTTATTAATTACATGTTACACAAAAGAACTTTGTTGTTGTTTGGTTTGAAACCAATTTCTGTGTAGACCTGGCTGTCTTGGAACTTGTCATGTACATCGACCACACTGGCCTTGAATTTGCAGAGATCCAACTATCTCTGCTTCTCAAGTGCTGGGATTAAAGGAGAGTGCCATCTTGCCCAACTCACAAGATAAGTGTTTTTAAAAAATATTTTCTCAGACAAAAAAGGCGGGTTGGGGCCAAAAAGTGTGATTCTGGTTATTGGAAATCAGTAGAATGTTTCCATTGCAGCTGCACTCTGCTGTTACATTGGGTTTCTGCATAGCTTTTTATTGTTGTTTGATTTTGTTCTGGAAAGCAGGTCTCACTCTAGCCCAGGCTAGTGCTTATTCTGTAGTCCAGGCTAAACTAGTAATCCTGATCCTGCCTCAGGCTCCCAAATGCTATAATTACAGGTATGTACTACCATACATCCTCACTCTGGAAATATCCACTGTACATCTGAGAAAGGAAGAAAAAAAAAAAGATGTAAATAGCATCTCATGAGTCAGTGGTCACCACTAACACATCTTTGAGGCTGGCTAATCTGAGTTTGAGGCTCTAGTCAGGGCTACAGAGAAACCCTGTTTTGAAAAACTAAACAAAACCAAAACCAAATGATGATGATGACAATAATAATAAATGCTGTTACAAAACTGCTTTGACCTCATGGATTCTTGGAAGTTCTAGAAATTCCCACAGGAGTCCCCAAACAACTCCAACCACTAACCAGTGCCTGATGAATGATAAATTAGTGTGGCATGGTAAGTGCTCAAATAGTTATGTCATTTAACACTTAAACTATCATAAAGGAAGGGCATATTTGCATTATTGGGCAGAGGTACCGACATCAACAACAGATTCTCACTAGAGGTGTAAAAAATATATCTAGGTAAAAGATAGTAGCCAAGAGAAGGTTATCTGGCCAAGAAAACTAGAAATTGCTAAGGAGCTTCAGTTAAATCTCTTGGCAAAAAAAGGGGTGGGGGGAGTACAGCACAAAACAAGCCCGTTGAGTGCTTTCATTTCTGGGTTTAAGACCAAGAATCAGAAGTCATCCTGTAACAATCAAGAAGCTAGTCTGAGAACGACAAAATTAACAGGTGAGAACTTAAGCATATGATTGTTAAATAAAACAACTCCACGGCTGTACTCCTGTAGTGCTTATTCATCTTATTTAAAATAGCAAATGCCTTTATTGTTTTAGCTACTCAATTCAAGATTGCTAATACATAAAATCATATAGCTATCCCATAGATACTTCAAATGGTCAGTGATAATTATAAGATTTATTTTTAATTTTTATTTTATGTGTGTGTGTGTGTATACCCAAGTGTGTGTGTATGTGCACCATGTTTGTGCAGGTGCTCATGGAGCCCAGAAGAGGCCTCAGATTCCCTAAAACTGGAGTTAGAGATGGTTGTGAGCCTCCTGGTATAGATGATAGAACAGAACTTGGGTCCCCTCCAGGAAGGATGTACTGGTTAGTTTTTTATCAACCTGACACAAGATCCAGGAAGAAGAACAAATGATATAATGCCTCCACAAGGTTGCCTATAGTCAAGTTTATGTGGGCCATTTTCTTGA